>NW_022681457.1:81033679-83433679 GCF_009764315.1 Trachypithecus francoisi
ACAGTTATCACATTTCTCTCTGTTTCTGTGCCTCCTTCCCTCTCCATCTCTCATCTTGGTTTATTCTCTGGTTCACATTGCTTGTTGCCCTCATTCTCTTCTATTGCAGAATTATTCCTTCACATGGACAGTGAAAATGGCTAAGGCAGCTCCATCTTCCACTCTCAGAGAATACAGGAGCATTTTCTTGATAGTTCTGACAGAAAACTCCCAGGGAAGATTCTGATTGGCCCAGCTTGGTCATGTGCCCATCCCTGAACTAATCACTATGGCTAGAGATTGGAAATGGAGTAGTCTGATTTGCAGGCTCATGTCACACACCCACCTTTGGGTCTTGAGGATGAGGACTGAGGGGGGATCAGTGCCCCCTAAGCCACATGGAATGAGGAAGGGGTGGTTCCCTAAAGGAAAGAATGCTGGCAGACAGTCTTGATCTAGGACAAACAGATGGAAGGTGGTGTTATATCAGGTTGATGGGGATAATACAATTGTGATGTTGCTCATCAATGGCCATTTGGCAGTAAGGTCCAATACTCCATGAACAGACCAGGTTTTTTTGTTTTTGAGACAGGATCTTGCTCTGTTACTCAGGCTGAAATACTGAAATACAGTGGCTTGATCATGGCTCACTGTAGCCTAGACCTCCCAGCTTCAAGTGATCCTTCTGCCCTAGTCTCCTGAGTAGCTGAGACTACAGGTGCATGCCACCATGCCCAGCTAAGTTTTAAAAATTTTTTGTAGAGATGAGTTCTCAGTATGTTGCCCAGGCTGGTCTTAAACTCCTGGGCTCAAGTGATCCTCCTGCCTTGGCCTCCCAAAGGGCTGGGATTATAAGTGTTGGCCACTGCCGCAGGCCCAGACCAGCATTTTTAATGCTGATATGGATTATCAGAATACATCTAAGGAATGTGAATTTGGAGTACCCTTCAGGTGTGGGCTGTCGCAACCTTCACTTCCCAGCACTGAACTGGGTATGGGGAGGCAGGCTGGGGGGATGCTCCAGTGGCCTGTAATTCCAACGTTGTTTTCATGTGCTCTGAAGGTGTAGCTGCTATGTTACAAAGGTCATGTCCTCGGGTCACTGAGACCATCTTTAATGAGGGAGCGTAGACCATTGGAATGGCAAAGGGGTCTGGAAAAGAGGCTTGGCTGACAGCCTAGGGCAATGCTCAGAAGCTGTACTTAGAGCCTTGAATTATATAACCCAAATCTAGCTCCCTGCCCCAGATGAATGTAGGGGACTGGCAAAGAGCTTTGCTAGGAAAATGTCTAGCTGTGGTTGACAGCGAAAGGGAAGAAGTAGGTCTCTTGGCAGGAAGGGTACAAAGCTTCTCTTACGGCCTGAACGCCATTCTCTAGGAATGACAGAAATTGCCCTAATTATTAGGTATTGTACAGGATTCCTTGTGCCTCATACATGGTCTGTGGAAGCAGTTGGTACTGCTTCAAAAAGGCTACCCTGCGGCGCTGAGTCCACGCATGATGATTTTAGGCCTTGGGGAGGGAACAGATGCTGGGGCTAATTAGGGCATGATTCCTCTGGCCCAGGATGGCAGAGGATGTCCAGATAAAATGTGACACCTGCGCCCCAGTGCAGTTCATAGAAAACACTGCCCACCAACCCGCCCGTCTGGAGATGACTTAGCGTGGGATGCTCTTTGAAAATGGCACACCTTGATTGCTGTCTTCTGAAACTGGACAGTCGAGTCTGGAGGGTGTACTTCCTCCCGTGCCCAGCTACCCCAGCAAGGATCAAGCAGCATCCTCGGTGGCAGGAGGGTGGTGGGAGAAGTTCTTTTCAGTTTTTGGATCTTCTGTTTTGAGATCTTCTCACCAAAAAATGGTGAGATTTTAAGAATTATTTTACCCGCAGAACTTCAATTGGCAAGACTGGAATTGCTCCCCAAGGGGACTCCCCAGCCCAAGGGACTGAACAGAACATTATTAAATGTGCTTGGCACGCTCTATGCAAATCGGATAGGGCCGTAGGGCTGGTGTGAAGATGTCCTTATCCACACGCTGCCCCCGGAACGGTGCTGCTGACTGAGCAGTCTATCTTGATAGTCGGGCTGCAGCCATGATCACTTGTTGATTTTGTTTTGGGCTTCACAACAAGGAGACAGGGACAGTCTCATTCAGGATGCCACCAAGCTGAAGGATAAACTCCAAGTGGCTTATGGCTTGTCACTGCACAGAAAACAAGATCAGAGCCTGTAGAGCAGACATCTGTTGTTTTGGCCTGCTCCAAAGCCATTTATCCTTCTCCCCAGTCTTCACTTGGGGAGTCACACCTCAGCCACTCTCAGTCTTTGCAGTTTAGGGGGAAGGGCAAGGACATTAATGACAGCCTTTAGGCAATGAGAGATAAAGGCAGATTCCTGATGATATTGTTCAAGCCAGGGGTTGGCAAACTTTTTCTATAGAGAGCCAGTGGTAAATCTGTTCAGCTTTGTGGGCCATGTGGTCTCGGCTGCAACTACTCAGCTCTGTGGTTGTAGGGTACAAGCAGCCATAGACAATATGTAAACAAATAAGCATGGCTGTGTTCCAATAAAAAGTTATTTACAAAACAGGTGGCAGGCTAGATTTGGCTCACAGGCTGTCATTTACCAACTCTTTGTCTAAGCACCTGGATCCAGCTGAGCCTGAAGCTAACTGACTCTGTGATTTTTCAATGAATGAATCAGCAAATCCCCCTTTTTTTTCCCTATAGTAATTTGCGCTGCTGTTCTGTTATTGCAACTGAAAGATTTCTTTCATTTTATCCAGGTGTAGAGCCAGGTTTGCAGACTGGAGATTGAGTTTCAAAATGGGTTTGGTGGCCCCAGATAGGCAGGAGATAACTTAGCAATCGAGAAAATTCCGTATCTGAGAGGGGATGGGGCAGGACTCCTGACAGTTTCTAACATGCAACCAGAGGCCAGGACTGTTAAGGCGGTATGTCCAAACAGCCAGCCACCCAAAGGAGACCTGGAGGAGTGGGAATCCACCTGTCTGAGGGCACTGACTATACCTCCCATGACAAGCTAAACAGGAAATGCCCCAGAGAAGCCAGCCTTCTTTTTTGATGAGGAGTGAGTAGGAATTGGATGGTGAGGAGGAGGATGGGGAGACAAAGCTGACCGGTGACCCTTTGAAACGAAAACCCAGTGACACCTTGACCCCAGGTTGGGGTGAGACACCCATACATCTGTGGGGATGTGGGAAGCCCTCTCCACCACACTTTCTTTTTTTGAGATGGAGTCTTGCTCTGCCACCCCAGCTGGGGTGCATTGGGATGATCTCGGCTCACTATAACTTCTATTGCCTGGGTTCAAGCGATTCTTGTGCCTCAGAGTCCTGAGTAGCTGGGACCATAGGCATGTGCCACCACATCCAGCTATTTTTTGTGTTTTTAGTAGAGACGGGGTTTCTGCCATGTTATCCAGGCTTGTCTCAAACTCCTGACCTCAAGTGATCCACCTGTCTCGGCCTCCCAAAGTCTCTCCACCACATTTAATCTGGAGACGGCAAAATATAATGAAGAGGAAAAGAGGAGCAACAAAGGACCGATGATTCCCTCCTAGCCTGAGTGGCAGGTGGAGAGCTTGGTGCTGAAGCAGAGGGGCATGTTTCAGCTCCCCTGGGGGCTCAGAGAAATCCACTCATCATTCGGGTGAGGGCTTAGAGGATGGTTTTGCCTAGGACAAACATTCCCACTTGTCTAGAGGCTGTCTGCTCTGTGGGGCAGGTGGTATGCCCGAGGCCCTTGCTGCCCTTCATGTGGAAGGGATTTCCACACCCCTTTATGAGGATATAGGAAACTCCAACCTCAACAGATTTCCCATTTCTTAAGGGGTTGAATCCTTTTCTGGAGAGGAGAGGAGCTGGGAGCAGAGACCCTTGGACTGGATCGGGTTCCAGGCCTGCCTCACCTGCTGGTAAGCAGATGCCAGGCGACAGACCCTGCAGCAAGCAAGGCGCTCTGCTCCCAGTATCGGAAGAGGCTGAGAGTGGAGGCTGGAACATGCTAGGGGAGCATGAGAGGTTTGCAGGCCTGGAATAGAAAGAGTTTGCATTGAGAAATGATTACAGAGAGACTCTGTAGCCAATGTCATCTGCATTTTGCACTTTTGCACACTAGCAACCTGAGTGCTTTCACCTATAACAGCCTGTACTCTATCTTTGCCAGAGGCTGAGCTCAGGCTCCTGGAACCCATTTTAAGTGAATGCAAGGAGGGTGCAAGTACCTGGGAATTTATGTGGGACAAGGGCAGCCTTTACCAGGGATTAAGGGGTTCAGGCTTAAACCTTGCAGCTCCACTGCTCCCTGGATAGGATGCCAACTGACATGTGCCCTGCACCAGCCTCAAAGTCCTGTGAAGGGATTGGGCTAAAGTCACCCTCTGTGGGACACTGCTC
Source organism: Trachypithecus francoisi (assembly GCF_009764315.1). Classification (NCBI taxonomy): domain Eukaryota; kingdom Metazoa; phylum Chordata; class Mammalia; order Primates; family Cercopithecidae; genus Trachypithecus; species Trachypithecus francoisi. Next base: position 81,038,081 of record NW_022681457.1, read on the forward strand.
AATAGCCCACCGTTACTCAACCCCCTTCCTTTCTTGGTCCCCATGCCTCACTCTCCTACTGGCTCTTCCTGGGAACTCTTCTTAAATCACCTGCATGCGAATCTTCCTTCCGGGGTTTGCTTCTGAAGAGGGAACCCACATCGAACTCCCAGCTGCTAAAGCTATTGTCCCTGTGGCTCTGTGAGCTGAGGGCTCTGACCCTTGATGGTGGACAGCTAGGAGGCCAGGTCTTGAGTTAGTAACCCCAGGTTACCAGATGTGGGAAGGCGCTCCACACATGTGCATGAGTTCCAGAGGTGTTCGGAATGAATTTGACAAGGGGCACTGCACAGCTTTGAGAATCTGGAATGTCTGAAGCCAGCTGGAATGGGACCAATTTAGCCAGGGTTTCCTAACAATGTTAGACCCTCCAGAATCTAGAGGGTCACCTGCATTCCAGCCCTTAGTGAGCAGGCAGAGAGGGAGGCAACCCAAATCAGAGTTGGGATCAGAGGGGAGATGAATGTGGGGAGCTTAAGGTGAGCAGGTCCCAATCTCAATAGACAAGGCCCTGCTCTGAGGGGCCGTTTGTCAGCCCCTGGCCCTGGCAGGACACCGCTCCTGGTATGTCTCCAAGGGGGCAAGTTTAATCCGTTGGGATTGCAGGGCCAGGGTCATACAGCCTCAGGGACAGCCCAGAACAGCCCAGGACTTTGTGGCATCCTCCACCCTCTCATGCCCTGGAAACATGTATGGCTGACGGCAGTGAAAGCCATCTGTGGCAGACGGTGATGTGGAGAAAGAGCTTGGCAAAGACTACCTTTCCCCTGGGAGGGATGGGTCAGGGTGCCGTCGTGGGTGGGAGGAGCTGCCCCAGGCAGAAGGTCGGGCAGGCTGGCTCTGTTCCAGGTGAATCCCAGGTCATGTGGACGTCCCTCCACAGAGTCAGACAGGCTCCAGGACATCACCTGGAACCTGTCCAGGGTGCTGGTGGTAATCACAGGGTTCCCCCGCGGGCCAGGCTGGGGCTGGCAAGAATATCCTTAAGCAAAGTTTCAGAGTTGAAGGCAATGGATACGGGGAGGTGGGGAGGGGACGAGGGTGCTGTGGGGCTGGGCTGGAGCTGGAAATAACACACCCACTTCTCTTTGCTGAAGACCACAAGTATTTCTAGCAGGAGAGGGTGGGGAGATGAACCAAGGCCTCCTAGGGGGCCTCTGGCTAAGGATGCCCAGGTTTTACACGCTAACTTTGAGAGGGTGTCAGGGAGGAGGCTGGAGCACATAGAGAGAGAAGGCAAGGAAGAAAGGTCGGAGAGCAAGGAGAGGAGTGTGCAGCTGCTGTGGATGGGGAACTTGGGGGAACAAGCTTGTGGGGAGCATGATGACTCCTGAGTCGTCTCACAAAACCTTCAGTAAAAAGTCCACATTATCCGTCACTGCCTTTGGAGTTGGAATTCTGTTTATTTGGGATGCAGTAACATGTGGGGACTGTCCTCAAGGCTGTCAGGAGGAGCAGGCCCAGCTCGGCGCAGTCCACTCACATAGGCGACATGATAAGCCGGCGAGACCCAGAGAAGGTTCAAATGGGGACGTGAGAGAGGACCCTGTGCTTGGAATCCAAATGAAGACCTCCTATTTCTGCTCCTCTGTTTTCCAGAACAAACATGATTCCATGCAGTCCGAAGAGGGCGGTTAAGACAGAAGAATGGCTTCGGGATTCAGAGAAGGCGTCCAGCTCTTCTCTAGCTCGGATGGGGAGTGCGGGCTGTGTTCATTTGGAGACCACCTCCAGCCAGACTGCCTGCCCTGGCCTGGAGAATATTTCAGGGGACCTGTGTCTGGGGAAAAGGGGACTGGGGAGCCCCCAGTGCCTGTCTTGAATTGGGTCCTAGGCCCATGAAGTGTGAGTCCTTCACAGCTATAAAGGATTCAGGAAAAAATGGAAGGACTCTGGGAGATCCTGAGAAAAGCAGTGGCCTTGAGCAAGTGATAATGCCACTGCTGAGTGGAGGAGGGCCCTCTCCAAGCCTGGCCAGTCTGTCACTGCCAGGACTCTCCGTCTCCAGGGCTGGCCGACCAGGGAGCAGAAATGTCTCAGTGTGATGCTTGTGAGAGTAACAAGTGGAGGAATCGGAAGCATAGTGCTCTTGGGACCCCAGCTGTATCAAAGGCTGACACGCCTGGTGAAAGGCAGGTCCTATGTCTTTGCTATGGGTCTGTTATTAAGAAAAATAAGATTGGGCCGGGCCTGGTGGCTCATGCCGGTAATCTCAGCACTAGGCCAAGGCGGGTGGATCTCTTGAACTCAAGAGTTCGAGACCAGCCTGGCCAACATGGAGAAACCCCGTCTCTACTGAAAAATACAAAAAAAAATTTACAATACAAAAAAAAAAAAAAAAAAAAAAGCTTCACATTGTGGCACACTATTAGGGAGGCTGAGGCAGGAGAATTGCTTGAACCCAGGAGGCAGAGGTTGCAGTGAGCTGAGATTGCACCACTGCACTCCAGCCTGGGTGACAGAGGAAGACTCCATTTCAAAAAAAAAAGAAAGAAAAAAAAAGTAAGATCGTTCTGAATAACAACAAAAAAAATTCCTTCCTGTTGCTGACATCTGCCTAACTTCTAGGCTTATTGTTCTCAAGTCTATCACACCCAATTCATATTTATAACAAATGTTTTGCACCAACCAAATAACATTCTCTCTACCATCTTGAAATAAATACATAAGTAGGCTGGGCGTGGTGGCTCATGCCTGTAATCCCAGCACTTTGGGAGGCTGAGGCAGGCGGATCATTTGAGGTCAGGAGTTCGAGGCCAGCCTGACCAACATGATGAAACTCCATCTCTATTAAAATACAAAAATTAGCCGGGTATGGTGGCGGGCGCTTATAGTCCTAGCTACTCAGAAGGCTGAGACAGAAGAATTGCTTGAACCTAGGAGGTAGAGGTTGCAGTGAGCCGAGATCATGCCCCTGCACTCCAGCCTAGGCAACAGAGCAAGACTTTTTCTCAAAAAAAAAAAAAAAGAAAAAGAAACAAATGCATAAATAATATTACCTACTATGTATATAGTTTCAAACATCTAACATGTTCAAATGTCAAAATATCCAAATAAGGGCCCCACAGTAACATAAAGGTGACATAAAGGGAACATGATACAGGATTAGATCTCAATTATGACAGCACTGTAGACATCATGCAGGGGCCACAGGCTTATATGTGGATGTACAGTCACTGAACGTCACAGGCAATCACAGGCATAAATGCAGTCTGAGACACTGTGATGTGTTGGCACGAAAATACCTCAAGGGGCTTTGCTCCCAGTGGTTTTCCTAAATGCTGAGCAACTATTGGAAAAGTTCTAAGCAAAACAAAGGTCACTCTTCCCTTGATCTACATTGTAGTTACCGTGTTCCTGGAGAAGGGATCCATGAGGGAGTGAAGTGGCTCGGGGTACCGGCAGGACTGGGAGGTATGGGGAGCAGTAAATCCAGGTTCAAAGCCTTCAAAAGATGAGAAACCATGTGTAGACAATCCCCCAGCATGCACTTAGAAAATTGTGGGGGACACTTTTTGGTGGTCACAATGATTAAAGGGGTGTGTGCCATTGGTATTTAGTGGTCAGGGACCAGGGACGCTGGATGCTCTGGGAGCCCAGGACGATCCTGCACAGTGGAAAATGGCTCCATATCCTGCCTGACTCAGGAATATCACGCTGGACTTCCACGCAAGTGTGTAAACCTGCTTATAATGATCTGAATCTAGACCCTAACTCTGCGTTATATGAAAACAGTGTGTGGTGTCCTCAGAACCGTGTGGCCCTGGGACTTGGAGCCTCTAAACTGATGCGGCAGATGCTGAGGGCACTGCACATGCATGAAGGGGTGCTCTAGTCTGTGGCCTGGCCCTTGAACACAGCCAGGGAAGTGGGCATCTGGGCAGCCCCTCTCCAGATGAAACGCTAGCTTCTCAACACCTGAAATCAGAGGGTTATCGGGGGTGGGGTAGTTCTACTTACCTGCTTTTCAGGCTTAGAGGTGCAAAATGACTTGATAGAGTCTGTGTAGCTCTTCTCCGGTGGATCATGACAATGGTGCCCATGATGCAGAGCTTCCCAAAGTATGAGGACGCCACCTGAGGCCCCTGTCCTCAAAATGTAGCTTTGTGTAGAGCAGGTACAAGGTCCCTTGGACTCCTCCATTTCTCATCCTCAGCACAAAGCCAGCACCTTCAGGAAACTGTTACTAACGAAAAGACAGACGGGGCAGGCTGAGAGGGAGGCAGATGTGAAAAGCACTGGCTGCAGAAAGTAAGGAAGGCAAGAAGCCCATTATGCAAAAAATGAGGGAGCTACTGCATTTGTCCAGGTGGTACACTTCTTTCTTCTTGTTGGTAATACCTGTAATACCTGTTATACCTACTGAACTCTTGAGACTTCCTGGGGCAAAGGTCAACTGTGCTGCCCTGCCTACCTGACTTTCCCAGACCCTTAGGGAGAGGTGGACCACCCAGACCTGGCCAATCAGAATGGTTTTTTCTTTTGGACAGAGCAAAAACACCAGGGGATGTAAGCCAGACCAGTCCCCAGGTGTCTGGGCCCTGTGTATATACAGATGCTGAGAGAAACAAGTGCTTTTCTTTTCTTTCTTTTTTTTTTTTCCTGGTGTTGCTAAGCTGAGGATATGTGAATTTGGAACTGTCAGTACCCATCTCCCCTGGCAACATGGAGGAAATCCATCTATAGCTGGAGAAAATAAGATCAGCACACACAGGGGAGCAGAGGGAGCCCTGCTGGCACTGAGCAAGACTCCAGACCCAGCTGTGCCAGATGCTAGAGCTGCCCACAGCCTTCCCAGCTAGTGAGCTGATAAATCCACCCCTTGTTCTTTTTTTTTCTTTGCTGTAGCTAGTTTGAGACGGATTGCAACGTGAAAAAGTCCTGACTTCCACAAATAGCATTAATTCACCCATCAAATGTCTATTATATACCAGGCATGATCTTATATCCTAGAGTTATAAGACTCAACAAGTGGATTTGATCCCTGCCCTCATAGAGCTTACTGTTTTGTGGGGGAGACAGCACAAAAACAATTCCACGATCAATTAGTTTAAATAATAAGGCTGAGAAATGCTATGAAGGAGCATCCGTGAAATTAAGCTCCGTGAGGGCAGCAACCTTAGTCTCTTTCATTCACGGCAGTATCTTTGATGTCTAGAATGGTGCCTGGCACATAGTAGGCACTCAATAAATACTTATGTGGAAAAAGGAATGGAAGACAAAGTTTAGGGAGCTGTAACAGAACATCAAGAGGAGTAGAGGTGGAGGAGTTAGGGAGAGTTTTCCTGAGGAAGCAACATTTCAGCTGACATCTAAACAACCCTGAGGGGTTGGCCAGACCATGAAGGCAGAAGGAACAGAAAGTGAAGAGAAGGCAGGAGGGCACAGGTGTCTGTGAAGGAGAAAGAGGAGGCCAGTACAGCTACATCACAGGCAGCAGGGAGGAGTGTCATGGCTAGTGAGGCCACTAAGGTTGGGAACACTCACCAGAGGCTGCCATGGCCGCGCTAAGGAGTTTGGGTCATATTATGAAAGCTGTAGACAGCCAACATTCGCAGTAGTAAGTGAAGCCGTCAGGGGCTTTGCCCTCAAAAGTAATGAATGGAAGTGGAGAAAATTCGTGTCTTTTCAATCTTGGGAGATGACAAAAGAAATAGAACATTCTATATAGCAAAAAGCAGAAAATAAAGTATTCCTAGGTAATAGAGATGCAATGTGAAAAAAGATTAAAAAAGAACCTGGTACTGGCCGGGCGCGGTGGCTCACGCCTGTAATCCCTGCACTTTGGGAGGCCGAGGCAAGTGGATCACTTGAGGTCAGGAGTTTGAGACCAGCCTGGCCAACATGGCGAAATCCTGTCTCTACTAAAAATACAAAAATTAGCCGGGCTTGGTGGTGGACCCCTGTAATCCAGCTATTCAGGAGGCTGAGACAGGAGATCTCTTGAACCTGAGAGGCAGAGTTTGCAGTCAGCCGAAATCACGCCATTGCACTCCAGCCTGGGCAACAGAGCAAGATTCCATCTCCAAGAAAAACAAACAAACAAACAAACAAACAAACAAAAAACTGGTACTAGGATCTCAAATGATTTCAATAAAACAAGGGACATGATTTCAATAAAACAAGGTTGTTCAATAAAACAAACCTGGGAAATTGGGTTCAAGTGTATTAATGATGTTTTCTTGTTTAAGGGAGGTTATGAATTGATTTGTTTCCTGACATTGACAGAAAAGGGAGAAGTGGGCTGAAGGAAATCAGAAAGATCCATCTGAAGGCTGTTGTGTTCCTCTAGTGGGAGCTGATGGAGAGGAGGGCATGGCCAAGAGATATTAGTGATCATGACAACCAAACAAACAGATGTAATAGTCACATACCCAAGAGGAAGTGATTTCCTGAGCTGAAAATGATTGGGTAAACCAATCAATAAGTTCCAGAGAAAATTTATACAGAATTATATACCAGGACCTAGCCTTACTGAAAAAAGTCTTTTCAGCTGGGGGTGTGGTGGCTCACCCCTATAATCCCAGCACTTTGGGAGGCTGAGGCAAGCAGATCACTTAAGTCCAGGAGTTCAAGACTAGCCTGGGCAACATGGTAAAACCCCATCTCTACAAAAAAATACAAAAATTTTGTGTTTTTTTGGGGTGGGGTGGCACATGCCTATAGTCCCAGCTACTTGGGTGACTGTGGTGGGAGGATCGCCTGAGCCCAGGAGTTCGAGTCTAAAGTGAACTATAATCATGCCACTGTACTGCAGCCTGGGTAAGAGAATGAGACCCTGTCTCTAAAAAGAAAAATAATTTTTCCAAGATGAAGGAAAAATATTAAATGAATCTGTCCAGCTGCAGTGGCTCATGCCTGCAATCTCAGCACTTTGGGATGCCGAGGCAGGTGGATCACGAGGTCAGGAGTTCAAGACCAGCCTGGCCAACATAGTGAAACCCCGTCTCTACTAAAAATACAAAAAATTAGCTGGGCGTGGTGGTGGGCGCCTGTAGTCCCAGGTACTTGGGAGGCTAAAGCAGGAGAATGACTTGAACCCGGAAGGCGGAGGTTGTGGTGAGCTGAGATTGCACCACTCCACTCCAGCCTGGGCAGTAGAACGAGACTCCGTCTCAAAAAAAAAAAAAAAAAAAAGAAATGAATCCATACATGAAATTGTGTTACAAAGCAGGAAATTTAGGCTGGCCTTAGGTTTTATCTGGTCATTTCTAAACACCAGAAGATAGGCAGCAATGGTTATAGTTTTGAGTACAAAAGATGGTCATGAAAATTTTGTACCCAACAAGTTGTCATTGTTGTGTGAAAACAACAGAAATATCATCCAGATTTATGAAGAATGATGTAGAAACGTGTTCTCCCTAAGTAAACAACTTGAAGACAAACTTCAGCTACTCCAGAGAGAAATTAAAATTAAATCTTGGAAATAGTAACATTGTAATATAGAAGAGTGGTTGCAAGCATTAAAACCAACTAAGTAAATCATAAGAATTGAACAAAAAATCTATTCTTAAAAAAGATGCACATAATTATAATGCTAGCTGGATTTATAAACCCACAGTAAATCTTAAAAGACTGGGAAATGAGTGAGAAGTGGGCAAGGCGGGTAAAGGTACATTAAAACCTTCATTTGACATCAAGTAAGGGAGTTAGGAGATATTGATTGTTTTTACCTTTCATCATCAGAGAAATTTCATGAATATAAAAGTTGATCAGTAGTAAAATTAAAAACAGGATTACTATCTTTTAAATCATGGGAGATGACAAAAGAAAATATACCTTCTATATAGCAAAAAGCAAAAAATAAAGTATCCCTAAGTAATAGAGGCACAATGTGAAAAAAGATTTTAAAACCCAATCTAGTACTAAGATCTCAAATTATTTTAATAAAACAAGGGAAATGAGGCCTGGGAAGTTGGGTTCAAGTGTATTAATGATTTTATTTTGTTTAGGGGGGGTTATGAATTGATTGGATTTCTGACATTGACAGAAAATTTTGTTTCAGTATTTAACAAAATATGCAAGAGCAATAGAAACAGAAAATATAACTTATAGACCACGAAAGGAACAAAGAAATGCTACCAACCTCAACAGGCAGGCAACGAAAAAAGAAACCAGAAAGCATGGTCAATGGAAGAAAATATAGAATAGAGGCCAGGTGCGGTGGCTCAAGCCTATAATCCCAGCATTTTGGGAGGCCGAGGCGCGTGGATCATTGGAAGTCAGAAGTTCGAGACCAGCCCAGCCAACATGGCGAAACCCTGTCTCTACCAAAAATACAAAAAATTAGCCAGGCGTGGTCAGACGCGGTGGCTCATGCCTGTAATCCCAGCACTTTGGGAGGCCAAGATGGGCAGATCATGAGGTCACTAGATCGAGACCATCCTGGCTAACACGATGAAACCCTGTCTCTACTAAAATTATAAAAAATTAGCCAGGTGTGGTGGCGGGTGCCTGTAGTCCCAGTTACACAGGAGGCTGAGGCAGGAGAATGGCGTGAACTTGGGAGGCGGAGTTTGCGGTGAGCCAAGCTCGCACCATTGTACTCTAGGACAGAGCGAGACTCCATCTGAAAAAAAAAGAAAAATTGCCCGTCGTGGTGGCAGGTGCCTGTGATCCCAGCTACTCAGGAGGCTGAGGCAGGAGAATCACTTGAACCCAGGTGGTGGAGGTTGCAGTGAGCCAAGATAGCACCATTGCACTCTCTAGCCTGGGCAATAAGAGAGAAACTGCCTCAAAAATAAAAATACAAAAATTTTTAAAAGTGTATATATATACATAACAAAAATAGTAGGCATAAGTCCAAATACATCAGTAATCACAATAAACCATTATTGCAAATGATACGATTGTCTCCCTAAGCAAAAAAGAGAATCAACTGTAAAACTATTAAAATCAAGAAAAATGTTCAGGAAGAATGCCAGAAATAAGACTGATGTACTAAAAATCAATAGCTTTTCTATTAATCTGTAGTAATCATTTACAACAACTTCAAAATACCTAGGAATAGACTTAAAGCAACATGTGCAAGATAAGGAAATGACAAACGATCCAACAGAAAGCAAAGGTTATGAATAGTCAGTTTACAGAAAAAGAAAAACAGCCAATAAATGTAAAAAAAGTTCCACCTCACTAGCAATCAGAGATATGGAAATTGAAACAATACTAATATCAAAGGTGAAAAATGATTTTTAATATTTAGTGATGGTGATGGAGGGGGGAACAGACATTCCTATGGGAATAAAAATTGGTAAAGCATTTTTGTAGGGCAATTTGGGAATGTTTTAAATTTAAATGCTTATGTCTTTTGACCCAATATTCTGCTTTCAAGAATCTAGTCTCAAGAAATATTTTCCACTCATGCCAAGATATTCATTGCAGAATTATTTATAATAATAAAAAAGGAGGAAAAGAAATATTCAAAAGTAGAGGAACGACCAATTAAATTATAGTACATCCATATGTAAGACAGTGCCAAGGGGCTGCCCCTCTTCTCTGCTTATATAGATTGAATGTTTCACCTTGAAACAGGTCTCTTCCTTTCAGGGTAAGATAACTTTAGTGGTATCTGTTATTTATGGCAGTGTACACTAGATAGGGACTCCTTGCCCTAAGAGAATGGTGAAATGGAGCCTTTTATGGCTTCATAAAAGCAGGATTCTTACATATATCTTCAATATGTAGACTTGGTTTTTGAGGAGAAGGTGAACAGGTTTGCAAAGAAGTCCAAGGCCTTCCGGGAAGGAGTGGATGGTCATTTCAGCCCCTCTTCTCTGATATTTGAGATTGGGGAGAGACCTGGTCAGGGGAAGCCTGATCCTGAAGTAGATCTGCTGGCAGGAGAACACACCATGGTTTCCAGTGGGGAAATCACCATGAAGGGAGAATGTGGACTCAAAGCAAGTATCCAAGAAATCACAGGGAAAGCTGTTTTGAGAATCTATAGCTAAGTTGCAGCACCACTAAGAAAGACTCAGGCTAGCAAGGAAGCACAGAGAAGAGACACATTCATCGGACTGTGGGGGCCAGGGCTCAACAGAACACCCTGTGGTGCCAGCTGAAGTGAAAGAGGATCCAGCTAACCCACTTTCACGGAATGATATGTAGAGACAGGAAACTACAGTGGTCTCTAAGGCGCGGTACCACTTGGGCCTCTACAGCAATCTGACCTCATCTCTTACTGCACCTGCTCACTCCACATCACACACACTGGCCTTGACTGTTCCCCTAAACACACGGGCAGGCACCTGCCAAGTCCTCCCTCCTGCTGTTCCCAGTGCCTGGAGAGTTGTTTTCTCATACCACCTCACTTCTTCTGAGCCACTCAAACGTCACCTTCCTTGTTCACTCTTTAAATAATTTGCAAACACCTTCTCTTCCCAGATGGTTAGCAATCCTATTGCCTTTCCCACTTAATTTTTCTCCACAGCACGTAGCACCTTATTTATTTTGTTAATTGTTTATTTCTGATTCACCTCCTCCCACCCTAGATAGACTATAACCTCCATGAAGGCAAGTTTGGTTCACTGATTTATCTCCAGGACTTAGAACAGTGCCTGATACATAGCAAATGCTTTATGAATACCTAATGAAAGAATAAATATGTACTCACAGAAAATCGCTAAAAAACATACTAAGTGAAAACAAGGTAGATTACTAAATAATACACATAAAATCATACCATTTATGTAAAAGCCATGTATGTGTCTGTGTGTGTTTGTAAGGATGCATGCCAAACTATCATGGAGAGGGGAGTGGGGTGGGAATAATTAAGTGATTAATTTTTTAATTACTTAAAAATTAAATTTTCTTTTGTATATTTCTGTATCATTTGACAATTTTTAAATATATGAGTATTTATTACTTGTACAATAAAATAGGTAATGAATACCTAATAACATAGTACAAGGGTAACAGTTCTGGAACAAGGTCTTAACTTTTGGTATTGGCAGAGTGGCTTATATCAGACTAGTCCTCTTTAAGATAACAATGATAGCTGGGCGCGGTGGCTCAAGCCTGTAATCCCAGCACTTTGGGAGGCCGAGACGGGTGGATCACAAGGTCAAGAGATCGAGACCATCCTGGCGAACACAGTGAAACCCCGTCTCTACTAAAATACAAAAAAACCTAGCTGGGCGAGGTGGCGGGTGCCTGTAGTCCCAGCTACTTGGGAGGCTGAGGCAGGAGAATGGCGGGAAACCGGGAGGCGGAGCTTGCAGTGAGCTGAGATCCGGCCACTGCACTCCAGCCTGGGCGACAGAGCAAGACTCCGCCTCAAAAAAAAAAAAAAAAAGATAACAATGATAAACTCTGATCTAAATATTTTTTAAAATGGTATGAAGCTGCTGGAGAATGACAAAAAAAAAAACAGGCAGAAACTTGATGGGATTTAATTCTTAAAAGAAAGGAACCATGCTGGGTGAGAGCCACATTTCTATAGCTTTCTTTGGAGAGCACCTCCCAGTTCTTGTGGAACATGGGGACACAGAACAACTAGAAGTTGTGGCCTGAGGAGTCAGAGGACAGAGTTGGAGATTGCTGGAGTGGCAGGAAATTGAGGAGGTAAAACTGGACAGGAGGGAGCTACAAAAGCAGAGCACCGAATCTATGTGCACATTTTTCTCAAATCTGCGGCTGACACCTAAACTACATGAGTGGAGATTCCAAAGAGATTAGGGGAAAATAACAGCTGGAAGCCTGAAATTGTTGAGCAGAGATGTCAGTACCTGTGCACTTCAGGGGAAACAGTGTTTGGAGTTTGAGTCTCATTATGTTAGGCGAGCTTGGTAAACACCTCGGGCTTTCCATTGACATCCCAGGGGGACCATGTCCAGGTCCAAGAGATTCTCCTTATAAATGAGGACAAAACTAAATAAATGCATTCTAAAAAGTGTGAAAACCAAGCCTCCACTAGATCTGAGTGATATGGCAGTAATCTACCTGTCTGCTAGAACAAAACTCAACTCTGTTTGAAGGCAGGTAATAGAATACAGAATCTCCCCAATGTTTTACCTGCAACATCCTGTACGCAATAATATATTACCAGACATGTGGAGAAACAGGAAAACATGACTCTTAGTTAAGAAAAAAATAAGATAATAGAAACAAATTATCAGATAATCCAATGTTGGAATTAGCAGGCAAGATAAGTGATAAATGTGTTAAAGATCCCATAGGAAAAGTTAAAAATAATGTTTTAAGAGATGGGGGGAATTTCAATAGAGATATAAAAATGGTTAAAAAAAAAAAAAACAAACAACTACAACTCTGTGATTATACCACAACTCTAAATGTGAACTGACTTGTACACTGTAACCAGTGAACTGTATAGTATATAAATTATGTTTAAATAAAGCTATTATATTGAAAAGAAAAAAGCCTGGCCTGGTACAGTGGCTCATGTCTGTAATCCCAGCCCAAGAGTTTGAGACCATCCTGGGAAACATAGTTAGACCTCATTTCTACAAAAAATAAAAAGTTAGCCACGTGTGGTGGCACATGCCTATAGTTCCAGCTATTCAAGAGCCTGAGGTGAGAGGATCACTTGAGCCCAGGGGGTTGAAGCTGCAGAGAGCTATGATTACACCACTGCACTCCAGCTTGGGCAACAGAGTGAGACCCTTATCTCAAAAACAAAACAAAACACCCTAATGAAAATTATTGTACTAAAAACATACTAACTAAACTAAAAACACTCATTGGTGTTACAGGCTGAGAAAACGGGGGTCATGACCAACTCAGTGTACCACTGGAGACTATATGAGCAAATGGAAAACTGTTTTCACGAAAGCAAGATGTTGGAGAACTGACAACTGCGTCTGCCGCCAGAAGGGATACTGAGGGTTTTCCCACCCCCCAGCACAGTGTTCCTTGTGATTATCTATAGGAAATCTGAAGCCTGTTGTACAAAAAAAGAAATTATGTGTACCTGTGATAAATCAAGCAACTGACCAACCATTACCTCTCCCTCCCTGCTCTTTCCACCTCATAAATATGAAGGGCTGTGGAAGCTCAGGGCTGCGTTTGCTCACTAGAAGCAAGGAGCCCCCGACTCCTTCTTTTAAAATAGATCCTCTTGTATTTATCTTTATTTCTGCATTCATCTCCCTTCATTTACTCACATAGAAACCATCAGCAACACGTTGGCACTGGGCATGGTGGTGCACACTTGTAGTCCCAGCTACCCAGGAGGCTGAGGTAGAAGGACTGTTTGAGCCCAGGAGTTCAAGTCCAGACTGGGTGACATAGTAAGAAGTAAGACCCTGTCTCAATAAATAAATAAATAAATAAATACTCATTGGACAGGATTAAAAGATTGGGAAAATGGCCTCCAAAGACCCTCCAAAACTTTACCCCTTCAGGCCCCATAAGCAGCAATAGCAACGATAACAACAACAAAAACTGGCAAAAATAGGTAGAATCAACTTTTTCAAAGTTCTGAAAATTAACCAAAGGCTTGCAGCTACTTGGGGACAGTGTACTTAGAAGAAACAAAAGTTGAATCTCAGTCAGAACAGCAAACTTTGTGCCATTTTAACTTACCCTAGTCTCATTCCCCACTCACCAGCTTGGCAGTAGCCTTGAAAAATAACAGCTTGCATTCCCTCTTAGGAAGTCCTGTTGGCAGCCACTAGAGGAGGCAAATAGAGGTGGAACCCTTCCAAAGACCTGTGCTTAAGGAAATTGTCATTATTTGGCCTATCTGGTAGTTCCTTGGAAGACCCCAGTTACAAGGATGACTTGAAGCTAGCCCATTGTGAATAGCCTTCCTCCTGGGTAGGAAGAAATGTTTGTTGGAAACAATTAAAGGCAAATGTTTTAACTTCATGGCTGCCTGAAGCAATGAATAACAGTTGGGACACACACACACACATACACACACACGGAACTTCCTTTCCACTCCCCACAAACTCAGACTAACTAAACGGCTTAAAAGGAAAAGCTGGGAAATTAGATGTCCAAAGGAGCCTCGAAGAACTCTGCCATATTCCTGGAAATTTGCAAGCTGACACACATGTGTAGGGCTGTGTGTGTGCTTAGGATAGAATGGGAAAGCTCTAAGCTCTCACTTGTGGCTGAGTTTGATTTTCTGTGCAAGTAGGAAGTGAAGGCTAAGGCGCAGTTGGACACTACCTGGCTGAATGTTAAAGGTCTGTCCTAGGCTGGGTGAGGTGGCTCACCGTTTTGGAGGGTCTTCTGGAGGCCATTTTCCCAATCTTTTAATCCTGTCCAATGAGTATTTGTTTATTTATTGAGACAGGGTCTTGCTTCTCACTATGTTGCCCAGTCTGGACTTGAACTCCTAGGCTCAAACAGTCCTCCTGCCTCAGCCTCCTAGGCTGGGTGAGGTGGCTCACGCCTGTAATCCCAACACTTTGGGAGGCTAAGGTGGGTGGATCATGAGGTCAGGAGTTTGAGACCAGTCTGGCCAACATAATGAAACCCTGTCTGCACCAAAAATACAAAAATTAGCTGGGCATGGTGGTGGGTGCCATAATCCCAGCTGCTTGGGAGGCTGAGGCAGGAGAATCACTGGAACATGGGAAGTGGAGGCTGCAGTGAACCGAGATCACACGTCCCTGCCCTCTAGCCTGGGTGACAGAGCGAGACTCTGTCTCAAAAAAAAAAAAAAAGTGTGTCCCAACACACACACACACACATACACACACAGCGCCCCTCAGTAAAGACTGGGATGACTTTTTTGCTTCTAGTTAATAAAGGAAATCACTGGCCAATCATTAACTGACCACTAAGATGGCTGACTAGAGACTTCATTGGCCACATACAATAAAGAATGTAGACTTCACAGAATTAATCCAGAGAAGTCACTGAATAAACAAGCAGCTGTAACAACAACAACAACACAGGAGAGGGGGGAAGAGTCTGACTTTCAGGTTACCACATTATAGCATTTAAAAAGTCCAATTTCAACCAAACATTGTGAAACAAAATTGTATTCACAAGAAAAAAGGAATACATAGAAATTGCCTCTGAAGAAAGCCACATGTTGGACTTACTAGGCAAAGACTTTAAATCAACTATTTAAATATATTCAAAACACTGAAAAAAATCTATGTCTGAATACTACATACTACAGAAAGTATGAGAATATATCTGTATCTGTAATGTGTCACCAGGTATAAAATATCAATAGAGAGATATAAATAATAATAATAATTATTATTATTATTATTTTGAGCTGGGGTCTTACTCTGTCACCCAGGTTGGAGTGCAGTGGCACAATCTCAGTTCACCGTAATCTCTGCTTCCCAGACTCAAGCAATTCTCCCACCTTAGCCTCCAAAGTAGCTGGGACCACAGGCACACGCCACATCTGGCCAATATTTTGTATTTTTGGCAGAGATAGGGTTTTGTCATGTTGTCCAGGCTGGTCTCAAACTTCTGAGCTCAGGCCATCCACCCACCTTGGCCATCCAAAGTGCTGGGATTACAGGCATGAGCCACCACGCCTGGCTGAGAAGTTTTTTTTTTTTTTTTAATGGAAACTCTGGAGTTGAAAAATACCATAACTAGAATAAAATATTCACTAGAGGGGCTAAATAACAACTTTGATCTTACGGAAGAAATAGTGATTTTGGAGATAGCTTCAAATTACAAATGCAAAAATTGGCAATTAGAAAAAAGATCAGCAAAGAAAAAGAGGAATTAAACAACACTATAGACATCTATAGAAAACTCCACCCAACAATAGCAGAATGCACATTTTTCTTAGGTGCATATGGACTATTCCTGAGGATAGATCGTATATTAGGCCATAAAACAAGTGTCAATAAACTTACAAAGATTGAATTTATACAGTATACGTTCTTCAACCATAACAAAATGAAATTAGAATTCAAAAACAAAAAGAATATGGAAATTCATAAATATGTGAAAATTAAACAGCACACTCCTAAATAATCAATTAGTCAAACAAGAAATCACCAGGGAACCAGGCAGAGTGGTGTGTGCCTCTAATCCCAGCTACTTGGGTGGCCAAAGAAAGAGGATCACTTGAGGGCAGGAGTTCAAGACCAGCATGGGCAACATAGAAAGAGCCTATCTGAAAAAATAGAAATCACAAGGGAAATTAAAAATTTCTTTGAACAGAATGAAAAAAATATCACAACATGACAAAACTTATAAAATCCAGGAAAAGGTCAGGTGCAGTGGCTCACGCCTGTAATCCCAGCATTTTGGGAGGCCAAGGCGGGCAGATCATGAGGTCAGGAGATCGAGACCATTCTGGCTAACATGGTGAAACCCTGTCTCTACTAAAAACACAAAAAATTAACCTGGGCCTGTAGTCCCAGCTACTCAGGAGGCTGAGGCAGGAGAATGGCATGAACCCCAGAGGCGGAGCTTGCAGGGAGCCAAGATCATGCCACTGCACTCCAGCCTGGGCAACAGAGCGAGATTCCATCTCAAAAAAAAAAAAAAAAAAAAAAAGGTATCCAGGAAAAACAATGTTTAGAGGGAAATTTATAGCTATTAAAGGCATACATAAAATAAGAAGGAAGCTCACAATTCAACAACCCAAACTTCCACCTTAAAAACCTAGAAAAAGAAAAGAAAATTAAATCCAAAGCAAGTAAAAAAGGGCAATAATAGGCGGGTGCGGTGGCTCAAGCCTGTAATCCCAGCACTTTGGGAGGCCGAGACGGGCGGATCATGAGGTCAGGAGATTGAGACCATCCTGGCTAACATGGTGAAACTCCATCTCTACTAAAAAAAATACAAAAAAAAACTAGCCAGGCGAGGTGGTGGGCGCCTGTAGTCCCAGCTACTCGGGAGGCTGAGGCAGGAGAATGGCGTGAACCCGGGAGGCAGAGCTTGCAGTGAGCTGAGATCCGGCCACTGCACTCCAGCCTGGGCGACACAGCAAGACTCCGTCTCAAAAAAAAAAAAAAGTGGGGGGGGGGCAATAATAAAAATTAAAGCAGAAATAAACAAAATACACTATAGAAAAATAATAGAGAAAATTAACAAAACTAAAAGTTAGTTCTTTAAAAAGATCAACAAAATTGACAAACCTTTACTAGACAGTTTTAAAAAAAGAAGACTCAAATTATTAAGATTAAGAATGAAAGTGGGGACTACTGACCTTACAGAAATAAAAAAAGGACTATAGTTGTATGTCAATAAGCTAGATACTCCAGACGAAATGGAAAAATTAATAGAAAGACACAAACTAGGCCGGGCACAGTGGCTCACGCCTATAATCCCGGCACTTTGGGAGGCTGAAGTGGGCTGATCACGAGGTCAGGAGATCAAGGCCATCCTGACCAACATGGTCAACTAAAAATACAAAAATTAGCTGGGCATGGTGGTGCATGCCTGCAATCCTAGCTACTCAGGAGGCTGAAGCAGGAGAATTGATTGAACCCAGGAGGTGGATGTTGCAGTGAGCCAAGATCATGCCACTACACTCCAGCCTGTTGACAGAGTGAGACTTTGTATTAAAAAAAAAGACACAAACTACTGAAACAAACTCAAAAAGAAACAAATAATCTCAATAGACATAATAACGAGTAAAGAGATTGAATTAATAGTAGTAGTAGTAGTAGTAGTAGTAATAGTAATAATAATAATATACTATCCACAAAGAAAATCCCATCCCAGATGGCTTCATTAGTGAATTCTGTCAAACATTTAGAGAATTAATACAAATTCTTCACAAACTCTTCCAAGAAATAGGAGAAAAGTAAATACTTCCCAAATCATTTTGTGAGGCCACTACTACTCTGATATCAAAACCAGACAAAGACATCACAAGACAAGAAAACCACAGATCAATACCACTTATGAATATGGATGCAAAACTTCAACAAGATAATAAACTGAATCCAGCAACATATAAACTCAATTATACACTTTGACCAAGTAAGATTTATCCCAGGAATGCAAGGTTAGTTTAATATCTGAAAATCAATTACCATAATGCACTGTATCAATAGAGTAAAACCTCAAAACTTCATGATCATCTCAATAGGTGCAGAAAAAACATTTGACAAAATCCAACCCTTTTCATGAAAAAACATTCAACAAACTAGAAATTAATGTCTGAATTTATTCTACTGTGGTTGGAGAAGATATATTGTATGAGTTCAATCTTTGTAAATTTATTGACACTTGTTTTATGCCTAACATGTGGTGTATCCTGGGGAATAGTCCATGTGCACTTGAGAATAAAGTGGGCCGGGCGCGGTGGCTCAAGCCTGTAATCCCAGCACTTTGGGAGGCCGAGACGGGCGGATCACGAGGTCAGGAGATCGAGACCATCCTGGCTAACACCGTGAAACCCCGTCTCTACTAAAAAAAAAAATACAAAAAATTAGCCGGGTGAGATGGCGGGCGCCTGTGGTCCCAGCTACTCGGGAGGCTGAGGCGAGAGAATGGCGTAAACCCGGGAGGCGGAGCTTGCAGTGAGCTGAGATCCGGCCACTGCACTCCAGCCTGGGCGACAGAGCGAGACTCCGTCTTAACAAAAAAAAAAAAAAAAAAAAAAAAAAAAAAGAGAATAAAGTGCATTTGGTCTTTTTTGGTAGAAGAGCACATCCTCCACATGATAAGGGGCATCTATGAAAAACCCACATCTAACTTCATATTTAATGGTGAAATACTGGATGTTTTCCTACTAAGTTCAGGAATAAGACTAAGGTGTCTGCTTTTGTTGTTTATACTCAACATTGTACTAGAGGTTCTATCCAGGGCATTTGGATAAGAAAAAGAAACAAAAGTCATCAAGATTGAAAAGAAAGAAGTAAAACTATTTCTATTTGTAAGTGGTATGACATAATGCTGTTATAGATAATCCTGAGGAATCCACTTAAAAACTATTAGAAATAATCAACAAGATATTTTGTTGCAGAATTTAAGGTTGCAGAATTTAAGATTACATACGAAAATCAATTGTATTTTTTTTTTTCTGAGATGGAGTCTCACTCTGTCACCCAGGCTGAAGTGCAGTGGCACAATCTTGGCTCATTGAATCCTCCTTCTTCTGGGTTCAAGTGATTCTCCCACCTCAGAACCTGAGTTGCTAGGATTACAGGTGCGGGCCACCATGCCCAGATAATTTTTGTATTTTTGGTAGAGACGGGGTTTCGCCATATTGGCCAGTGTGGTCTTGAACTTCTGACCTCAAGTGATCTGCCACCTCAGCCTCCCAAAGTGCTGGTATTACAGGTATGGGCCACCACACCCAAGCAAAAATCAATTGTATTTCATAAAATATACACTAGCAATGAACTCTGAAAATAAAATTAAGAAAACAATTCTATTTATAATAGCATCAACGTGAACAAAATACTTAGGTATAAATTTAACAAAAGATGTACAAGACTTCTAATATGGTCTGTTTCTGTGTCCTAACCCAAATCTCATCTTGAATTGTAGTTCCCATAATCCCCACGTGTCATGGGAAGGACCTGGCAGGAGGTAATTGAATCATGGGGGCGGTTACCCCCATGCTGTTCTCATGATAGTGAGTGAGTTCTCATGAGATCTGATGGTTTTATAAGAGACTTTTCCACCTTTGCTTGGCACTTCTCTCTCCTGCCACCATGTGAAGAAGAACGTATTTGCTTCCCCTTCTGCCATGCTTGTAAGTTTCCTGAGGCCTCCCCAGCCATGTGGAACTGTGAGTCAATTAAACCTATTTCCTTTATAAATTACCCAGTCTCTGGTATTTCTTCACAGTAGCATGAGAATAGTCTAATACAACTTCTATACTGAAGACTACAAAACACCGTTGAAAGAAATTAAGGGAGATTTAAATAAATGGAAAAACATCCTGTTTTCTTAAGTTGGAAGACTTAATATTGTTGCAATGGCAATATTCTCCAAATTGATATACAGATTTAATGCAATTTCTATCAAAATTTCAACTGCCTCTGTTGCAGAAATTGACAAGATGATCCTAAAAGTCATATGAAAATGCAAAGGATCCAGAAGGGCCAATACAATCCTGAAAAGGAACAAAGTTGGAGGACTCCCACTTTCTGATTTTCAAAACTTACTGTAAAGCTGCAGTAATTAAGACAATGTAGTACTGGAAAAGGACAGCCATATAGATCAATGGAATAAAAGTGAGAGTCTATGGTTAATTGATTTTCAACAAGGATGCCAAGACTATGCAATGGAGAAAAGAACAAAAGAACAATCTTTTCAACAAATAGTAGTAGGACACTGGATATCCACATGCAAGGGAATGAATTTGGACCCCTGACTCACACCATGTACAAAAAACTAAATCAGAATGGATCAAAGATTGTCTTTTTTTCTTTTGAGATAAGGTCTCACTATGTTGCCCAGACTGTTCTTGAACTCCTGGGCTCAAGCAATCCTCCCACCTTTGCCTCCCAAATTGCTAGGATTATAGGCATGAGCCACAGTGCCTGCAGCCAGATCAAAGATCTTAAGAGCTAAAACTATAAAGCCCTTGGAAGAAAATATAGGGCTAAATCTTCATGACCTTGGATTAGGTAATAGTTTCTTAGGTATGACATCTAAAACACAAGCAATTAAATAAAAAAATAGATAAATTAGACTTCAAAATTAAAAACCTTTGTGCATCAAAGGACACTCACAGGAAAATGAAAAGACAACCCACAGAATGAGAGAAAATATTTGTAATTTACATATCTGACAAGTAACTTGTATCTAGAATAGAAAGAACTCCTACAATTCAATAATAAAAAAAAAGACAACCCAATTTTAAAATGGGGGCTGGATGTGGCATCTCATATCTGTAATCCTGGCACTTTGGAAAGCCAACACGGGAGCATGGCTTGAGGCCAGAAATTAAAGACCAGCCTGGGCCACATAGTGGGATCCCATCCCAAAAAAAAAAAAAAAAAAAAAATTAGCTGGATGTGGTGGCCTGTGCCTGTGGTTCCAGCTACTTGGGAGACTGAGGTGGGAGGATTGCTTGAGCCTGGGAGGTTGAGGCTGCAGTGAGCCATGATCAAGCCATTGCACTCCAGCGTGGGCAACAGAGCAAAAATCCATTAAAAAAAAAGAAAAAAAAAAGGCAAAGGATCTGAATAAGTATTTCTCCAAAGTAGGTTTACAAATGGCCAATCAGCACATTAAAATATGGTTGATGTCATTAGTCATCAGGAAAATTCAAATCAAGGCCTCAAAGAGATATCACTTCACACCCACTAGAAAGAGGCTATAATAATAATTTTAAAAGAGCAATAGCAAGCATTGGCACAGCTGTGGAGAAATTTCAGCCTCATGCAAGGCTGGTAAAATGTAAAATGGTGTAGCTTCTGTGGAAAACAATTTGACAGTTCATTTAAAAGTTAAATATACAGGCTCAATACCGAATACAGGTGGCTCATGCCTATAATTTCAGCATTTTGGGAGGCCAGGGAAGGAGGATCTTTTGAGCCCAGGAGTTCGAGACCAGCCTGGGAAACATAGTGAGACTCCATCTCTATAAATAAATAAATAAATTAGCCAGGCGTGGTGGCACATGCCTATAGTCCCAGCTACTTGGCAGGCTGAGGTGGGAGTATCACTTGAGCCTAGGAGTTCAAGGCTGCTGTAAGCTGTGATCACGCTACTGCATTCCAGCCTGGGTAACAGAGTGAGATCTTGTCTCAAAAAAAAAAAAAAAGAAAGAAAGAAAAAGAAAAAAAGACAAACACAAGAGTTATGATCTAGTAATTCTATTCTAGGTATATTTCCAAGAGAAATGAAAACATGTGTCCACATAAAACTTACACATTAGTGTCAATAACAGCATTATTCATAGTAGCTTAAAGGTGGAAACTATGCAAATGTCCATCAACTAAATAATGGATAAGCAAATTGTGGTATATCCATACAATAGAATATTATTTATGCATACGTGGAATGAAGTGTTAATTCATGCTACAATATGATGAACTTTGAAAAATTATGATATGTGAAAGAAGCCAGACATAGAACGTCAAATATTTTATGATTTCATTTAAATGAAATGCCCAAAATAGGCAAATCCATAGAGACAGAGAGTAGATTAGTTGCCCAGGGATGGTGGAAAGGGGGAATAAAAAGTGACTGCTAATGGTGATAGAGTTTCCTTTTAAGGTGATGAAATGTTCCAAAATTAAATAGTGATGGTAGTTGTGCAACTTTGTGAATATACTAAAAACCACTATTTGTACACTTAAAAAGGTGAATGTTATGGTATGTGAATTACATCTCAGTTAAAAATAAGCAGATTAGACACAATCAAATAAAAGATTAGGGAACTTGAAGATAGATCAATATAAATAATCCAGACCAAAGCATGGAGATAGAAAAAGGAAAAGAGAGATGAGAGAAGGGCTCTTCAATGAGCATCGTGAGATCTGATGTAATGTGAGATTGCATCAAAAGGTAACACCCATGTAACTGAAGTCCCATAAGGAGAAGAGAAATAGAGTGGAGCACAAAACATGTTTGGATTCCATTTAAAGAAGTGTTGGGGGCCAGGTGTGGCAGCTCAAGCCTGTAATCCCAGCACTTTGGGAGGCCCAGGCAGGCAGATCACGTGAGGTCAGGAGTTTGAGCCTGGGCAACATGGTGAAATCCCATCTCTACCAAAAATACAAATATTAGCTGGGTGTGCTGGTGGGTGCCTGTAATCCCAGCTACTCAGGAGGTTGAGGCAGGAGAATTGCTTGAACCCGGGAGGTGGAGTTGCAGTGAGCTGAGATTGCGCCATTGCACTCCAGCCTCTGTCTCAAAAAAAGAGCAAGACTCTGTCTCAAAAAAATAAAAAAAGAAAAAGAAGTTTTGAGCTGGACGTGGCGGCTGACGCCTGTCATCCAAACACTTTGGGAGGCCGAGAAGGGAGGATTGCTTGAGCCCAGGAGCTCCAGACCAGCCTGGGCAACACAGGAAGACCCTATCTATACAAATAAAAAAATTTGCTTTTTGAGATGGAGTCTCATTCACTGCAAACTCCACCTCCCAGGTTCAACTAATTATCTGCCTCAGCCCCCTGAGTAGCTGGGATTACAGGCGCCCACCACCACGCCCAGCTAATTTTTTGTATTTTTAGTAGAGACGGGGTTTCACTATCTTGGCCAGGCTGGTCTTGAACTCCTGACCTCGTGATCCACCTGCCTCAGGCTCCCAAAGTGCTGGGATTACAGGCGTGAACCACTGCGCCTGGCCAAAATTTTTTAATTAAAAAAAAGTTTGCCTGAAAATGTTCTAAATTTGATAAAAGTGTATAACAACTCAAGATCCAAAAAGCTCAGAAATTCCTAAGCTGGATAAATACAAAAATGATAACACCGATGCACATCAGGGTCAAACTGTTGAAAGCCAGAAATAAAGGGAAAAAGTCTTAAAAGCAAAAAGAGAAAATGGACACATTATACATAGAGAAACGATAATAAGAATGTCAGCCAAGTTCTCATGAGAAACAATATAGTTCAAAAGACAATTGAATGGCATCTTTAAAGTACTGAAAGAAAAAGATCAACCTAGAATTCTATATTGAGTGAAAATAGATCTTATTTTTAAAATTTTATTTAGAGATAGGGTCTCACTCTGTGGCCAAGGCTGGAGTGCAGTGACATGATCATGGCTCGCTTACAGCCTCAACTTCCCAGGTTCAAGTGATCCTCCCACTTCAGCCTCCCAAGTGGCTGGGACTGCAGGTGCCCGCACCACATCCAGGTAATTTTGTTTATCTTTTGTAGAGATGAGGTCTCACTATGTTGTCTAGGCTGATCCCAAACTCCTGGTTCCATCAATCCTCTCTCCTTGGCCTCCCAAAGTGCTGGGATTACAGGCATGAGCCACTGTGCCTGGCTAAAGATGTATTTTAAACATGAAAGTGAAATAAAAACATTTTCAGATAAGCAAAAGTTGAGAGAACTCTTTGCCCACAAATTACACTACATGAAGTGCTAATGGAAGTTCTTCAGCTGGAAAGAAAGAATTACCAGATAGAAAACTGGATCTACAGGGAAATAAAGAGTACTGGAAAGTGTGTGTATATAGTTAAATATAAAATGACTTTTTTCTTTTTGGATGGGCATGGTGGCTCACACCTGTAATCTCAGCACTTTGGAAGGCCGATGTGGGTGGATCATTTGTGGTCAGGAGTTTGAGACCAGCCTGACCAATATGGTGAAACCCTGTTGCTACTAAAAGTACAAAAATTAGCTGGGCGTGGTGGCAAACACCTGTAATCCCAACTACTCAGGAGGCTGAGGCAAGAGAATTGCTCAAATCTGAGAGGTGGAGGTTGCAGTAAGTAGAGATCATGCCACTACACTCCAGCCTGGGTGACGGAGTAAAACTCTGTCTCAAAAAAAAAAAAAAAAGGTTGCATCCATTGATTAAAATAAAAAAGGATCTTTAAAGAATATGCTTAATTTTTCTCCATATCTTCCTTCTTAGTGGGATTGAAATTTTGAAAAATTAGCTAGGTTCGAGAAGTCTTCTTTGATATTTTTAGCTTGATGAAGAGTTAATCAAATAAAACTCAGCACGTATAGGGCCTCAGAAATTATTATTTCCTTGGGATTGTGCTTTCCAAGTAACAATTTAACATGACGGAAGCTATAAATCTATGTTTTGAAAACTGCAACAGATGTTTTCCTTTAAACGTCTGTCTGTCTATGTGTGAATGGGGCTGAGCAGTGTATAATTCAATCCATTTATATTAACATTTATGAAAAACACATGGTAAATTATTTTGCAACATGTTCAATTTTCTTTCCTTTGGTATGAATTTGGCTAATATGAAGTTGACTTGGTCTTCAAACTGATATTAAACTCTGCTCCAGTATAATTTTTGAGAAAACAAAGTTATGAATTCTTTCTTCTTTCAGTTATGAATTTTTAATGCAAAATGCTGTTGACCTGTGTTTGCTTCATCTCTACGTCAGGAGAGGACCTAGAACCCTTTTCTCTCTGATCAAATGATAAAATTGGATTGTTAAGGCAAAAAATTTTTGTTATATAAATTTCAAGAGATTTATTTGTTTGTTTGTTTGTTTATTCATTTATTCTTTTAGGTTCTCACTTTGTTGCCCAGACCGGAGTGCAGTGGCACCATCACAGCCCACTGTAGCCTCAACCTCCTGGGTTCAGGGATCCTCCCACCTCAGTTTCCTGAGTAGCTAGGACTACAGGTGCACGCCACCACATTCGGGTAATTTTTTGTAGAGATGAGTTTTCATCATGTTACCAGGCTGGTCTCAAACTTCTGGCCTCAAGCAATCCTCCTGCCTTGGCCTCCCAAAGTGCTGGGATTACAGGCATGAGCCATTGTGCTGGACCAATTCTTAAAGCCACACACAGGAGTAAAAAACTCAGAGCCACTGCGCCAGTCAATAGTATGATAATTTTGTTTTTGGGATATTTCACTTAAAAGCAGGTTTCTATGACTTTTTTAGATATCCAGCTGGCAATGAGCAACAGAAAATAGTGGGGAAATATTGTTTTAAAAGTTGATTCAGAGATATCACTTCTGAACAAAAAGAAGGAACAGTGAAAATGGTAGCAGGACTCTTAGACCTCTGTTTTGTACAACACAAAAATAAGTTCCAGATGGGTAAAAAACATAAATAGTTTATTTCAAGCAACTGCTGTCTGGAGAAACCCTCCCAGTATAGAGCACTTAACATGCTGGATGAAATACAAGAAGCATCTTTCTTTTTAAAGGCATGGCAATGTTGTCAGAAAAGGAAGAAGAATGATCAGAAATAAGGAGAAAACACCACTCCAGAAAAATTCCAGCCAGAGCTGGTGTTTGCCTGGTGACATCTGCCAATCCCTGGAGAACTAGCAACGTGCAGAGGACAGAAGTTGAAGTGTGAGGCTTAAGGGGCAGGAAGGTTGGATTGGAACTCCCCACATAAAGCTGGGGTTCCCTGAGGATAAAGTAGAGAATTGAGCAAACTAAAAAAGTCCCACCAACAGAAAAGGACAATGAAGATTACCTGTTTCCTAACCATGGCACTGTCCTCACTTGCAAGCAATGCCTCATAACTGTGTGCTTCAAAAAGAAAATCTTTAAGCCTAAGATTTAGTTAAAGTGATTCTGGGATTGTAGTGCCCCAAACTGCCCCATAGAAACAAACATAAATTGACTGGGCATAGTGGCTCACACCTGTAATCCCAGCCCTTTGGGAGGCCGAGATGGGAGGATCACTTGAGGTTAGGAGCAAAAACAGCCTGGCCAACATGGTAAAACCCCATCACTACTAAAAATACATAAATTAGCCAGGTGTGGTGTCAGGCACCTGTAACCCCAGCTACTCAGGCAGCTGAGGTGAAAGAATCACTTGAACCTGGGAGGCAGAGGTTGCAGTGAGCCGAGATCACGCCACTGCACTCCAGCCCGGGTGACAGAGTAAGACTCCGTCTCAACAAAAAGGAAAAAGAAAAAGAAACAGACATAAATCTTCCACGGAGGAACACATTTTCATCCAGGGCTCAATTCTCACAGATAAATTTCCAAAGAATGTGAGTTCACACACATTAAAAAAAAAAAAAAGTCCTCAAACATAGGAGATAATAAGCCACTATGTGTGAATCAACAGAAACAACACACAGCAGAAGCAGACCTGTACCTATGATAGCTACCAGAATTATTAGATGATTTGGCAATGGAACAACAGACCATTGAGAGGGATTAAACAGAGTCGAAAAGAAACCAAACGGAACTTCTGAAAACTGAAAATAAAATGGGAAAAAAATAGAGGTCAAAAGGGTAGTTTATACACAGGTGGAAAGAAGATAAATCTGGAAAATTGTCCAGAATGCATTAAGAGGAGATGAAGATAGTGAAAATATGAAAGGTTAAGAGACATGGAGGGGGCCGGGTGTGGTGGCTCAAGCCTGTAATCCCAGCTCTTTGGGAGGCCGAGACGGGCGGATCACAAGGTCAGGAAATCGAGACCATCCTGGCTAACACGGTGAAACCCCGTCTCTACTAAAAAATACAAAAAACTAGCCGGGCGAGGTGGCGGGCGCCTGTAGTTCCAGCTACTCGGGAGGCTGAGGCAGGAGAATGGTGTAAACCCGGGAGGTGGAGCTTGCAGTGAGCTGAGATCCGGCCACTGCACTCCAGCCCGGGCGATAGAGCGAGACTCCGTCTCAAAAAAAAAAAAAAAAAAAAGAGACATGGAGGAGTGAATGAGAAGATCTCACATAAACCTAACAGAAATTCTAGAAGGAACAGGGGCTGCAATATTCAGAGACTGTGGCTGAGAATTTCAATACTAGATAAAATATGCTAATTCCCAATATCAGATTCATAAGGACACACTATTCCCAGACAGTATAAATAAGAAGAAATATACATCAGCACACATCTTAGTGAAACTGTAGAACATCAAAGATAAAGAGAAGAGAGAAAAGCCAGATTATTATATGAGGAAAATAATTAGACTAAAAGCTGACTTTTCAATAGCCACATTAGAAGTTAAAAGATGGGAGTATTGGCTGCGCGTGGTGACTCGCGCCTGTAATCCCAACACTTTGGGAGCCTGAGAAGGGCGGATTACCTGAGGTCAGGAGTTTGAGACCAGCCTGGCCAACATGACGAAACCCTGTCTCTACTAAAAATACAAAAATTAGCCAGGTATGGTGGCGGGCACCTGTAATCTCAGCTACTCAGGAGGCTGCAACAGGAGAATCACTTGAACCCCGGAGGCAGAGGTTCTGGTGAGCCAAGATCATGCCATTACACTTCAGACTGGTGACAGAGCAAGACTTCGTCTCAAAAAAAAAAAAAAAAAGAATAAAAGAAAACAAAGCTGTCCAACCAGTGCCAAACTGTGAACTTTCCACCATATCTCAGAATCTGATATTCCCCAACTACTTGCCATTTTCTTTTCAGTAATCTTTCTGAAGGGCCTGTTGTTTAGTGAATTTCTCTGTTATTTTAAGCCTTTAAACTGTAAATTCCATCTCTTGCAATAAATTTATTTCTTTTTTTCTTTTTTTTTTTTTTTTTTTTTTTTTGTTGAGACGGAGTCTCGCTCTGTCGCCCAGGCTGGAGTGCAGTGGCCGGATCTCAGCTCACTGCAAGCTCCGCCTCCCGGGTTTACGCCATTCTCTCGCCTCAGCCTCCCGAGTAGCTGGGACTACAGGCGCCCGCCATCTCGCCGGCTAATTTTTTGTATTTTTTTAGTAGAGACGGGGTTTCACCGTGTTAGCCAGGATGGTCTCGATCTCCTGACCTCGTGATCCGCCCGTCTCGGCCTCCCAAAGAGCTGGGATTACAGGCTTGAGCCACCGCGCCCGGCCTTTTTTCTTTATTTTATTCAAAATTTCAGGTATCTGGCTCCCTTTTTATTATATGTATATATATGTGTGTGTGTGTATATATATAATATATATATAATTTTAAGACAGGGTCTCGCTGCATTGCCCAGGCTGGAGTGCAGTGGTGCAATTTCAGCTCACTGTAGCCTCAACCTCCTGGGTTTGAGTGATCTTCCTGCCTCAGTCTCCCAACTACAGGTGCACACCACCACACCCAGCTAATTTGTGTGTGTGTGTGTGTGTGTTTGTAGAGCTGGGGTTTCCTCATGTTGCCTAGGCTAGTCTTGAATTGTGAAACTCAAGGATTCACCTGGCTTGACCTCCCAAAGTGCTGGGATTACCAGATGAGCCACCATGCCCAGCCCCTTTTATGTTACTTTTAAATTTTTCAAATTATCTGTTATAGGGCATTCTTCCAGAAACAAAGGGCAAAATTTAACTGTTGTGATGAACCACAAGGACTCTAATTTTTAATTCTATGTGTTTAATCATGTCTCTTTATTTGAAGACTTTTAAAATACAGATATCATTTTTAAAGAAACAAACGAAAAAGAGAGGAGACTATTATCTGCAAAATACTGGAAAAAAGTAATTGTTCAATTGTATGCTCAGCAAAATCTTGTTCAAAAGTGAGTGCAGGCTGGGTGTGGTGGCTCATACCTGTAATTCCAACACATTGGGAGGCCGAGGCGGGAGGATCCCTTGAGGCCAGGAATTCCAGATCAGCCTGGGCTGGTTATGATGAAACCTTGTCTCTACAAAACACACAAAACTTTTCCAGGTGTGGTAGCATGCTCCTGTAATCCCAGTTACTCAGGAGGCTGAGGTGGGAGGATCACTTGAGCCCAAGAAGTCAAGGCTGCAGTGAGCCATAATTGTGTCACTGCACTCCAGCCTGAGTGACATAAGGAGACTCTGTCTCTAAAAACCAGAAATAAAAACAAAAGGGAAGAAAAATATAGGCATTTTTCAGGCAAACAAAACCAGAATACGCTGTATTTACTTTCAGTTGACTAAATAAACTGCTAAAGGGTAATCACATGACATACTCATCATTAAGGAAATACAAATTAATGCCACAGTGATACCACTACATACCCACTGGAATGGCTAAAATTTAAAAAGACTGACCTTATCAAGTGTTGGTGAGAAAGCGGAGCAACTGAAACTCTCATACACTGCTGATGGAAAATATAAAGTGGTACAATCACTTTGGAGAACAGTTTGGCATTTTCTTAAAAAGTTAAACATACATCTACCACATAGTCCAGTCATTACATTCCTTGGTACTTACCTAAGAAAGACGCAAATATCTGTCCACACAGAGACATGCTAGTGTTTATAGAAGCTTTATTTGTAATTGCAAAAAACTAGAAACAACCCAAAGTCTATAAACAGGTGACTATATAAATAAATTGTGAAAATACATATGATGTAAATATTATCTGGCAATAAAAAGAAATGAATACTGATACATACAAAAGGATGAACTTCAACATAATTATGCTGAAAGAAGCCAGACCAAAAAGAGGACATTTTATATCGTTCTATTCATATGAAATGCTAGACTATGCAAATTAATCTTTAGTGATGGAAAACATCAGTGATTACCTGGGGATAGGGTGGGGTCAGGCAGGGGTGGGAGGGAAATGAGGAAACTTTTGCAGGTGATGGGTATGTTCACTATCTTGATTTTGGTGATGATGATATGAGAGCTTATCTAATTTAAATACATATAGTTAATTGCACATCAGTTACACTTCAATAAAGCTGTAAAAAAAAAAAAAATAAACAAAAACAGAAAGAGAGAAAAGAAAAGAAAAAGAAACAATTCAGTGCTGTGCTGGAGCCCACAAAATTTGAACATCTCTTCGCACCTGCACATTCAATGATGTTATGCTGATGGCTTGGAATAAGCCGTGATGGGAGTACATTTCCACACCAGAAATTGACTACAGTTCAGGCCCTTTCCCCACCCCTGAGCCAGTTTACTCATCACCAGTGGATGTGTATCAGGCATAATGTAACATCGCAAATTTCAAAAGCAGCACCTTAAATGCAAGAAAAAAATTGTGAACAGACATGAAAAGCACGTGAATAAATCTAAAAACAAAACTACAAAATTTTGTTGATGTCAAATTTGTGAGGTTAAAGACAACCAAGTAGATCTAACACACAGGACGACAGTAGCACGTATGTCTGAAGTGGGGCAGTTGGAGTTCGTACATCCCCAAATCCTTGACTTGATTGGGAGGATGATACAGATATTGACTTTAGACATTTTGAGATGAAATATGAATGCTAAACTGGTTTAGAATAACCACTAAAAGCACACAATTTGAATGCATGCTTTCAAAACTTGTAGAGGAAAAATGCAATGAGAGAAAAACCTTAATTCAGTCCAAAAGAAGGCCTTGCCCTTCACCTGCAATTCCTCGCATGCTCCCACCACTGATAATGTGGGTGATGATGATGTCACCACATGCCATGGATTACTCACTTCCTCATTCTTCCCCAGCAAGGTTATCACTGTGTTCCTCAAATACATGAGCAACGGAATTCCAGAATCCCATTTTGAGGAACTATTTTCTGATTTCACAATTGCTGTGTCAGTCTGAGTTCAAATAGGAAACAGATGGCACACTGAAATTAGTATAATTCAAGGAGGCTTTTATGAAGGGGCCATTTATGAAGGTTTGGACAGGGTATAGGGGACTCACAAAGGATAATGTAATCATCCAGAACTAATAACAGCAGAATTACTGACACCCCTAGATGAAGACAGGGAATGGTTTCTGGAATCCAGGAGGAAATTCCTGTAGAGTGGGCCACGTGGAGATCAGTGGTGACTTGTGGTCAAAGGACACAGCCAGCCCAGGACCTGTAAGGGAGCTCTCTGGCTGGGGATCTGCATTGACTGAACCCAATACGAGGCCAGGAGGCAAGGACTCCACTGGCATAGACCATGCGGGGCTCTCTTAGGAAAGGGAAGGGGGAGGAAGGGTGGAGAGTATATATATATATATATATATATATATATATATATATATGTATTTTTCTACACAGGGTCTTTCTCTGTTGCCCAGGCTGGAGTGCAGTGGTGTGATCACAGCTCGCTGCAGCCTCAACCTCCTGGGCCCAAGCAATTCTCCCACCTCAGCCTCCTGAGTAGCTGGGACTACAGGCATGTACCACCATGCCCAACTAATTTTAGTGTTTTTCGTAGAGACAGAGTCTCACCATACTGCCTAGGCTGGTGTTGAACTCCTGGGCTCAAGCAATCCACCCACCTTGGTCTCCCAAAGTGCTGGGATTACAGGCGTGAGCCACTGTGCCTGCCAAGAGTATTTTATATCTTTCATATACATTTATATGATATATATCCATTTGTCTATATCCCCTCATATATTTGTCATATATCATACATATAGTGTATGTTTAAATGAATATGGATTGTTTAAAACAACAACAATAATGCCTTGTGGAGTTTAAAACAAGTAGAAATAACAGGCTGGGTGCAGTGTCTCACCCCTGTAATCCCAGCACTTTGGGAGGCCGAGGTGGATGGATTACTTGAGGTCAGGAGTTTGAGATCAGCCTGGTCAACATGGTGAAACCCTGTCTCTACTAAAAATACAAAAATTAGCCAGGCATGGTGGCAGGAACCTATAATCCCAGCCACTCGGAAGGCTGAGGCACAAGAATCCCTTGAACCTGGGAGATGGAGGTTGCAGTGAGCCGAGATCATGCCATTGCACTCCTGCCTAGGCAATGGAGCAAGATTCCATCTCAAAAAAAAAGAAAAAGAAACAAGAAGTAACATAGATGACAAAAATTGCACAAAAAGGAGGAAGAGGAGGATAAATGGAATTAAACTGTTGTAAGTATCTTTCATTGTTTGAGAAGTAATAAAAGATAAAAGTACTAATTTAAGGCAAACTCTAGTGAGCCAAGGAGTTCTATTTTTTAAATATACTTGTTATTTTAGATAGTTTTAGATTTACAGAAACATTGAGAAGATAGTGCAGAGGGCTTACCTGTGCCCCACATCCAGTTTCCCATTATTAACATCTCACATTATGATATATTTGTCACAAGTAATGAATCAATATTGATACATTAGCTAAGGTTCACACTGTATTTACATTTCTCTAATTTTTACCTACTGTCTGTTTTTGTTTTTTTTTTTGTCCAGGATTTGATCGAGGATCCCACATTACATTTACTTGTTATGCCTGCTGAGGCTCCTTGTGGCTGTGACAGTCTCTCAAATGGATATGCATATGACATACACATATACATTCATGTGTCCTTGTTTTTCACAGTTCTGAGCAGCACTGCTTTTGTATTTTGCAGAATGTCCCTCAGCTGGGATTTGTCTGATGTTTTTCTCATAATTAGATTGGGGTGATCTGTTTGGAAGGAAGATAGGACTAGTGGTAAATTGTGATTAGCATCACATCCC
Organism: Trachypithecus francoisi; assembly: GCF_009764315.1. Classification (NCBI taxonomy): domain Eukaryota; kingdom Metazoa; phylum Chordata; class Mammalia; order Primates; family Cercopithecidae; genus Trachypithecus; species Trachypithecus francoisi. Next base: position 81,070,860 of record NW_022681457.1, read on the forward strand.
ATCAGGGGGAACCCACTATCCACATGACCTATCGCTGGTGATGTTGACCTTGATCACCCAGCAGAGGTAGTGTTTGTCTGGTTTCTCCACCGTAAAATTATTTTATTTCACCTGTCAATAGTGTACTCTTTGGAAAGAAGTCACTATGTACACCCCATAATTAAGGAGTAGGGTATTATTCTTTCCCTCCTCTTCAAGGGCAGAGTATCTACATAAATTGTTTGGAATTGTTGTGCAAGAGAGATTTCTCCTCTCCCATTTATTTATATATTTAGTCATTCATTTATATCAGTCCGGAGTCATGGATATGTATTTTATACTTTGAGTTATAATTCAGTACTATTTTATTTATTATTGTATTTATTTATTTATTTTTTGTTTAAAAATTTTCAGTGTTGCCCATGGGGAGCTCTTTCATGTGACTCCTGTGTCCTTTGGCATACTCTCATCATTTTTTAACACTCCTTTACTTTCTGGAGCTACAGTATGATTCAGGGTCCTCCTATATATTTTCTGTTTCAACTTAAGCCATCCATTTCTCTGAGAAGCCCTGCTTTCTGTTATGAGAATGGCATTAGAACTGGATGCTAGGGGTGTTCTTTGTTCCTAGGCCTTCTCAGCTGACAGAGTAAGGGAAGCTATGTGTGTGCACTGGCCTGCATACACACACATGTATGTATATGTGTATGTCATATATAAGTATGTATGATGTATGTCCTATGTATATATGTACATATGTGTGATATACAAACATATTTCTAGATGTAATTATCTGTGTCTATACTAAACTAAACATGAGTTCATAGTGATGTAAGGAGATATCTTAATCTCTATAGTAACCGCTTGAAGAATAAGGAAAGAATGTATTAATAAAATTAACAAGGTAATAGAGGAAAAAATAGAATAATAAAAGTAATTAGTCCTGAAGAAGGCGAGGACAGAGAAATAAAGGAACAAAAACCGGATGAGACAAATAGAAAACAAAGAGCAAGACGATAGATTTAAATGTAAAGAAAAAGAAACAGTATCAGGAAAAGTTTAGGGACACGTTCACCACGCCAAATCCACTCTCCACTCTTCTTCCCCCTGCGCTTTCCTAGGAGAGCCCCCGCATGGTCTATGCCAGCGGGGTCCTTGCCTCCTGGCTTCGTGTTGGGTTCCGCCAATGCAGATCCCCAGCCAGAGAGCTCCCTTACAGGTCCTGGGCTGGCTGTGTCCTTTGACCACAAGTCACCACTGCTCTCCACGTGGCCCACTCTACAGGGATTTCCTTCTGGATTCCAGAAACCATTCCCTGTCTTCATCCCTTCAGGCCTAGGGGGGGGTCAGTAATTCTGCTGTTATTAGTTCTGGATAACCACGTTATCCTTTGTGAGTCCCCTATACCCTATCCCAACCTTCATAAATGGCCCCTTCATAAAAGCCTCCTTGAATTATACTAATTCAGTGTGCCATCTGTTCCTATTTGAACTCAGACTGACAAAGCAATTGTGAAATCAGAAAATAGTTCCTCAAAATGGGATTCTGGAATTCTGTTGCTCATGTATTTGAGGAACACAGTGATAACCTTGCTGGGGAAGAATGAGGAAGTGAGTAATCCATGGCATGTGGTGACATCATCATCACGCACATTATCAACGGTGGAAGCATGGGAGGAATTGCAGGTGATGGTCAAGGCGTTAAGAGATCAAGCGGCGCTGGCACTTAATTGCTATGGCAACAACGGTGATTAAAAAATAGTAGAACCAACTGGATTCTTTTACTATCCTAAGAAGTTTATATAGGGAAAAAGAGAAAATCAAAGCTATGGAAATACAATTAAAAAGACATGTGGAAAACCAGAATGCCTCTGTGGTGGCACTGACGGATTCCTTATTTCTGTTAATTGAAGGGTAAATATGGCTAAGAACTAAGCCTAGGATCTGACTGTTCAAGTTGTAGATTTGCAGCAGCAATTAAATGGGTAACATGGCCAAGTCTCTTATGCCAAGGCAAAGTTCCCGGGGAGGAGTGGGACTGTCAGATACAGGAAGGGGATACAGGATGCCCGAAAGGCAGGCCTGATGGGGCTGAGACTTTTGAACCTCTGTTGTCCTCTGAACCTTTTATTCTGGCTGAAGGAGCTATCTCTCCTCTGCATAAAAGCCTTATAATCATTGTTCCCAGGGCAGTTGCCCGATAAGCTAATGCTAATTCTCCTTAGGTCCCCTCCCTTACCTCTTATTACCTTCAGGCCCATAACAAAGTACAAGGCCTGCTCCAGAAAAAGCTAGCTGTGCTCTTAAAGACATGCAAAACCTTGCCGAGGTGGACAGTCAGGATAATCAAGGGAAAGGTCAGGGAGTGGACTGGGAGGATGGTAGACCGCCGATTCTCTAGGTGTGGTCCCTGGACCGACAGCATCAGCATCATCGGAGAACTTGTTAGAAATGCAAATTCTCAGGCCTAACCTCAGATCTATAGAATCAGAAACTGTAGGGGTGAGACCCAGAAATCTGTGTTTTAATAAGCCCTCCAAGTGATTCTGATTCGCACTAAAGTTTGAGACCCCCAACTCCCTGACATAATAGATCCATTAGATTCCCATGTTCCTGAGTCTTCAGACGCCTTCCTCTACAGCATTGCTACTCAGAGCTGTTGTCCCAGATCAGAGGCATCAGCATCACCTGCATCAGAAAATGCAGAACCTTCGACCCCATCCTAGACTTACCAAGCCAGATTCTGCATTTAAAAAGATGCTCAGGTGCTGTGCCTGTGCATTGAAGTCGGAGAGGCCTGTTCCACAGCAGTGGCTCTCGAACTTTGGCATGGATCAGAATCACTGCACTGTGAGCAGCACTGTGCTCTGCAAACCTGCTCACTTCTCCCTCACCACGGCCCCTGAGAAGGTCTGAAGGACGCTTCCTTCACTAAGGTATTCGGAAGTCCTTGAAGAGCTCTGTGGTGACTGTCATCTATAGGCTGGAGATGAGAGTTGGGGACAATGCAAAGGAATTGGGTTCCTTGATCTTAAAGAGAATAATGGGACCCTACAGTAGATGAGGCAAGGTGGCCATGCTTGCTGGTCAGAGAGGAGGTAGCCTCCTGCGAGCCACAGAGGCAGAGTGGCCATCAGAGTGCTGTGATCTGTAGGGAATTGTGGCACAGCTCTCTAGAAATGAAATACTTGGGCACCCTGTGAAGATGCTGCCTGACAAATACAGGTGAAAAATTCTAGGTTTCTGGGTAGAAACTGGAGGAGGATTCTCGGCCTTTTACCCAATTCCTAGACCTAAGTCAGTTCATAAACTTGGAGACGTCAATGGAGGAGGGTCCCTGCAATGTGGTCACAGATGTATATTGTGTGTCTTCTCCAAAGCCTTCCTCAGAATGGCCTGCAGCCATTTACCAGGGAAATACCAGCTATACACGAGTGAGAAGGAAATATACTAGATCTTCCCAAGGTTAATAGATATTCGCCCTGAACTCACTCTGATCCCCAGAACCCTGAAGTGCCACCATCATCCACTAGTGAGATTTGGAACTTATGCAAATCAGGTGATGTATGGAATCCTAGCCCATACATCCTAGTCTGTCTAACGTGGTGTCCACAGGATCAGGTATTCATCCTATGTTTTCCCCTGACTCCTAGAATGTGTAGAGAAAAGGGAGATACGTAATAACTGGCAGAATGATTAGATTGGTCCTTTGACCAATGAAATGAAGGCTTTTGTAGTGAAAAGGAGGGCAAAGTGGAAGCTCCTGTTGGTGGAGATCCCTCCAATGCTCACTTCCATGCCTACCACACCAAGAAAGTCAAAAATGATCCTTCAACCTGGGGGAAGCCACAGTGATTACTGCTACCACCAGAAACTTGAGATATGCAAACGTGACAATTCCCAGGACATCCCCATTTAACTTACTTATCTGGCTAGTGCAAAAGCCAGACGGGGCATGGAGAAAGAGATCTTTGTACATTTATTCACGTAGTGATGTCAGTCACAGATGCAGCACTAAATGTGAAATATTTACTGTGGTAATTCCGCACAGCCCATAACACCTGGCATTCAGCTTCTGACCTAGAAAACATTTTTCCCCCCAGGAAAATCTGAAGCAGTTTGCATTTACATAGCGGGGCAAATAGTATACCTCTGCTATTTTACACCAGGACAATATCAAGTTTCCTTTTCTCTGTCATAATATTGTGTGAAGGGAACTTGATCATCTTGATACCCTACAGGATGTCATTCTGGTCCATGACATTGATGGAATTATGTGAACTGGACCTGGTGAGTAGGAAGCATCAAGCACTCTAGATGCCTTTGTAAGACAAATGTATGCCTGAGGCCAAGAGGCATATTATGTAAGTGAAGTTTCTAGAGGGTCATTGGTCTGGGTAATCCTTCTCTCAAGTGGGAGACAAGTTGCTTGCCCTTGAATTTCACAACACAATGATGGAGACACATTTGGTTTGGAGGAAGCCGACCTTGGGCTCCTCCATCTTGAAAGGAATAGAGGTTTTCCTTCATGCAGTAAACACGTATTCTGGGTACACATGTGTCTTCTCTGCCTGAAGTGCTTCTTCCCGCATCACTTGTAGACTTACGGAATGCCTTATTCTTCATCACAGAATCAAATACAACGTCATCTCTGATAAGGGGACCCATTTTACAGCATAGGAAGTATGGCAGTGGGCTCCCGCCCATAAAATTCTCTGGTATTATGATGTGACTTATCACTTTGATGGCAGTGGCAGCCTGTCTGGAGTGGCTGCTATCATCATGCTGGCTGTGGCAGGGAGGTGTGGCCAGGGCGGCACACTCCGCAGAGCCAGCAGGAGCTGAGGACAAGTGGGAGCCCTGCCCCTTCTGCGTTGGTGGGGCAGGAGCTCCCTGGGTGGTGCAGCTGCGGCTGCCCAAGTCGTGGCTGCGGACTCGGGCCTTTCACTCCACAGAGCAGGAAGAAGCCCCACCCTTCCAGGTATAGTTACAACTGCCCAAGTCATGACTGTGGACCCAGGCATCCCTGTGCTCTTGAGGGGTCCAGGAGCAGGCAGAAGTCTCACCTATCTGGGTGTAGCTGCAACCGCCCAAGCCACAGCTGTGGACCCAGGCATCTGGGCACTCTCAGGGGCCTGGGAGAGTCCCCCTTCCCCCTGCAGGCTCAGAGGTGTCTGCTCCCACTGCCTGGCCTCTTCCCACTCCCATGCCTGCTCCGACCTCAGAGCAAGGTTGGGGCCAAGGCTGAGTGCTGTCATAGCCTGGCTGGGTGTGAGAACACTTGGGGCAGTGCTAACATGCCAGCCCCCTGCCGCCTTGGACCCCTCCAGACTTTGGGCACTAATCAGTACAGGAGGGAAGCCAAGGGGAAGTTGAGGGCATCTTGGCACAGGCTTGCTCCTTGGCACAAACAGCCTGGGCACCATCCACAGCAGCAGGAGGCAGACAAGCTCCTGCACAGAAGGCCTGCTGCACAGAAGGGAATGGGTCTGTGGTGAGGCTCCACCTTCAGGCCAGGGAGGGCCTGAAAGCTGGGGGTGGGACTGCCAGTCTGAACTTGTGGTGCCTTTTCTGGGCCCACCCATGGCCACCCATGGACTAACCAGTCCACACTTTGGCCTCTCTGAGGCCCACAAAAGCCCCAGGCTTAGCCAGAGCTGAACAGATATCTGGATGACCATCTGTAGAGAGAAGTTCCCACTCCAGGGCCTCCTCTGAGCTATTCTGTCACTCCATACAGCTCTTTGTTGCCTTGCTCATCCTGCACTTGTTCACATACCTCATTCTTCCTGGACGCAGGACCTGCCAAATGGCGGGGCTGAAAGAGCTGTAACACAAACAGGGCTGAAACATACCCCTTGCTCACCACATTGCGGGAGAAGAGGAAAGAAGAGCTGTGGCCCTTCGGAGAGCCCAGACCTGGGAGCTCCCCGAGCCAGGGCTGTGACTCCCTCTTTGAGGCCCTGAAGTTCCTGGAGCCTCTGAAGTTCCTGGAATCTCCAAGCTTCCAGGTGCCACCATGCTCCCTGGTGCCAGCCATAGAAGCTGCTTGCAGTGCACTTGGTCCAGCTGCAGCCTTTCCAAGAGCCAGCACCTGTGCTGACACCTGGAGCTGCCCACCCCACTGCAGCAGCCAGCATGCTTGCCTGTAAGCAATGACCAGATCCCATGCTTGCTCACTCACATACCCCTTACTACTTCACGCCTGGCTTGCCCTTGGCAGGCATGGCATCCAGGTCAGTGGCATGAGCTGAGTGCAGCCTGCCAGGCTGAGTGGGAGGAATGAGCCCAGTGGGCCCAAGCAACACTTGGGCAAAGGTGTTACTTGCCACAGAGGCTTCCAGCCAGAAATGCAACACCCAGGGATCCTGCAACAACTTGGAAGCAAGTAGCTTGAGAGAACGGTGAAACAGATTACTAAAGGTTCATTACAGTACCTGCTGGAAGGCAACACCCTCCAATGTTGGGGTGCTCTCTCATAGGATACAGTGTGTGCTTTCAATCAGAAGTCAATATATGGTGCCCATAGCCAGTCTGCATAGGTGTAAGAACAAAGGGATAGTGGTGGGAGTGGTCCCTCTCACTATCATACCTAATAATCCATTTAAAGACTTAAAGACTATCCTTGCAATCTTAGGCTCCGTGGATCTGAAGGTCCTAGTGTTCAAAGTGGTAATTCTTCTACCAGGAAAAATGACCATTGTTCCAGTGAACAGACAAATAAGAAGCCCTCTTTCTTCACTGGGGCAATTGGTCCTGATTCCAATTGCCCCAGGGGATGATTTTGTTGCTGGTATATGGTAGAGCCAGAAGAATGATGTTCAGGGCACCTCTTAGTCCTCTCTTGCTATAAAGTCCTGGTCAGTGGAAAACTGTGACAACCCAACAATGTCAAGACCATCAAAGATTCAGATCCTACAAGAAAGAATGTTAGGATCATTTCACCAGGTAAAGACACCCATCCACCTGAGGTGCTGGATGAGGACAAAAGGAACCTGGATCGAGTGATGGAAGAAGGCAGAGGTGATTAGCAGTTTAGGCCCCATTCCCAGCTATGGAAATGGGGACTATAAAAACTGGTTTTATGTTAGCTTACTGTTTGCTCCCTGTATTAGCTGCTGCTGCTGCTTCTTTTTCTTCTTCTTTTTTTTTCTTTTTAGAAAGAGTCTCACTCTGTCACCCAGGCTGGAATGCAGTGGTGCAATCTTGGCTCACTGCAGCCTCAACCTCTTGGGCTCAAGTGATCTTCCCACCTTAGCCTCCCAAGTAGCTGGAACTAGAGGTGTGCCCTACCACACTCAGCTAATGTTTTTTCTTTTTGTAGAGATGGGGTTTCACTATGTTGCTCAGGCTGGTCTTGAACTCCTGGGTTCAAGAACTCCTTCTGTGTCGGCCTCCCAAAGTGCTGGGGGATTACAGGCATAAACCATTGCTCCCAGACTCCTGTATTAGTTTTTAGGGTTATATAACAAATTATCACAAGTTAAGCTGCTTAAAGCCACACCCATTTATTAGTCCACAGTTTTGTACGTCAGAAGTCTAGGCCTGGTGTACATGGCTGGATTCTCTGCTCAGGGTCTCACAGGACTAAAATCTAGGTACTGTATGGGCTGCCTTCTCATCTGGAGCTCAGGGTCCTTCTCCAAGCTCACATAGTTGAGGCAGAATTCAGTTTCTGTGACTAGAGAACTGAGGCTCCTGGCCGGGCGCGGTGGCTCAAGCCTGTAATCCCAGCACTTTGGGAGGCCGAGATGGGAGGATCACAAGGTCAGGAGATCGAGACCATCCTGGCTAACACGGTGAAACCCTGTCTCTACTAAAAAATACAAAAAACTAGCCGGGCGAGGTGGCGGGCGCCTGTAGTCCCAGCTACTCAGGAGGCTGAGGCAGGAGAATGGCGTGAACCCGGGAGGCGGAGCTTGCAGTGAGCTGAGATCCGGCCACTGCACTCCAGCCCGGGCGACAGAGCGAGACTCCGTCTCAAAAAAAAAAAAAAAAAAAAAAAAAAGAGAACTGAGGCTCCATTTCCTTGCTGGCTGTCAGCCGGGGCTGCTCTTAGCTCACTGAAACCACCCACACTTCTTGCCACAAAGCCCTCTCCATCTTCAAGGCCACCAATGGAGGGTTTTTCATGTATCACACTTCAAATCTCTTTCACCAGGAAGAGCACAGTTCCTTTTAAAGGCCCACCCAATTAGGTCAGATTTACCTAGGATAACCTCCCTTTTCTAACTGATTTGGGAACTCAGTTGCCTCTGCAAACTCCCATCACAGCAGCCCCTTGATTTGTGTTTGATTGAATCACTGGGAGAAGGTGTGTGGCACTCCAGGGTGCAGGAATTTGGAAAGGCTAGCTCCGAATTCTGCCTACCACACCACGCCTCACTTTTACCCAATTCCTTATTTGAAGAACACCAGTGGAAGTCATGCTTTAGGGTTCAGGGGGAATTATGCCGGATTGAAATTGCCTCTTGATAAAACAGTAGCCAATGGGACTTTGTGCATTCCCTTTGATGAGGACATGAATTTTTCACCCATATCAAAGATAAAAGTGTATACTGAGGGAAGAAAGAGAACTGTGCCAGATATATTCTATTTGTGCCTCCAGATCTCTTTCCTCCTCTCTCTCTGCCCAAGTAGATGGACCTGTGTTGATTACATCAATGGCTTCCCTTGCCCTTTGACTCTGTTTGCTTTATCAAGCAGGGAGGTCTAGCAGGAGATTAGAGGGAGAAAAGAGAGTAAGGTCAGGTTACTTATTTCTCGGGCTTCCTCCCTGTAGGCTTGCCTTGGCTACCTGTCTCCCACAGCCGGGGGCTTCTGCTCCTCTGAGGGCAGTTATGACTCTCTCCTCCTGGATTCCAGTAACTCCTGTGCCCCCCATCACCCTTGTAGGCCTCAGAGGCCCTAGGTTGCTGCAGTATCCCCTGTATCTCTTCTAGGTTTTGCCTACACCTTCATAAATAGTCCTGTTATTAAATCTCCTGAATTATCCTAATTTGAGCATGCCATCTGTTTTTTGTTTGGACTCTGACTGATTCAAGAACCTATTAAGAGATAGACACAGGAATGTGGCAGATGGAAATACAAATATTACTTTTATTACCATCAAAACTGATACTGGACAATATGGCTTAGGTCTGCTAGGCAGACAGGTTTGCTAATATTTCACTCCTGAGGTCAACCGCAAGGGCCGGCTCCTGTAAAACTTAGGGGCAGGCATGGAGGCAGAGCAGGGTGCATGCTTTTTCACAGAGGGGAGGGAGGATGTGGCTGAGCTGAGAATTTCGGCTTCTTCTTCTGCCAAAGTTACCCATCAGTTGAGTCACTTCCCATCCCCAGGGTAAGACTGGGAAGGTGGGGCAAGAGGCCAGGAGCCTTATTCTCAAAGGCTCCTTCCACATAGGAACAGAGTCCCGAGAGGGCCAATATTTTGAATAGTGAATGACACTTTAAATAAAATCGAAAGATAAGCAAAAACAACCAAACGTTTAATATCCAGAATTTTTATAAAGAACTCCTCTAAACTGATTAATTAAACACTGAGAATCCAACTGATAGCCAAGTACAGTGGCTCACATCTATAATCACAGCACTTCGAGAGGTTGAGGTGGGAGGATCACTTGAGGCCAGTGGTTTGAGACTAGCCTGGGCAAAAATAGCAAGACCTCATCTCTACAAAAAAATATAAAAATTAGCTGGTGTGCTCCTGTAATCTCAGCCACTTCGGAAGCTGAGTAGGGAGGATCGCTTGAGTCCAGGAGTTCAAGGTTACAGTTGTGCCACTGCACTCCAGCCTGGGCTACAGAGCGAAATCTTATCTCAAAAAAAAAAAAAGGGGGATGAAGACTTCAAATAAGCAACTCACAGAATTTTTATTATTATTACTCCTGAGGTTGAACATCTATCCAGATACTAATGGCCAATAAATATCTGGAGAGATGCTCAACTTCAGGACTAGTTGAGGACTTGATTCTTACAAGTGTTTTTTCCCCTTCAGGTTGGTAAACATTTTAAAGACTGACGTTATCCAGTGTTGATGAAGACATGGGGAAACAGACACTCTTAGGGGCTGTTTAGTAGGAATATAAGTTGATAAAACTGAAGGACAATTTGGCAGTGAATTTGAACCTTAAATGTGCATATCCTTGACCCAGAAAGTCTACTTATGGGGACCTAAGCTGGAGAAATATGAATCTTTGTATGCCACAAGAAAGCATATACAAGGATGTGTATTGCTTGTTATAGTAAAGATTTGGAAACACTATTGTTACCTATCAGTAGGGAAACAATAAAAACATATCTTTAATATAAACACAGTTAAAAGACTGGCTAAAGGGAGAGAGCACAATAAGGTAAATTGATTTATTTTTTTATTTTTGAGATGGAGTCTTGCTCTGTCATCCAGGTTGGAGTACAGTGGCACAATCTCAGCTCACTGCAACCTCTGCCTCTCAGGTTCAAGTGATTCTCCTGCCTCACCCTCCCAAGTAGCTGGGACTACAGGCGCATGCCACCACGCCTGGCTAATTTTTGTATTTTTAGTAAAGACGGAGTTTCACCATGTTGGCCAGGCTGGTCTCAAACTCCTGATCTCAGATAATCCACCCCCCTTGGCCTTCCAAAGTGCTGGGATTACAGGCGTGAGCCACTGTGCCTGGCCTGATTTTATTTTTTTAAGGGAAGACTTCCTATATATATTGCTAAGGGGAAAAACCAAGTTGTAAAAAATACATACATAACACCATGGGTAAAATTCATGAGTGTAAACATTAAACGAGGGAAGGATAGGATTGTGTAGTCAGGGTTACTGAGATTTTTTCCAAATTACAAACTTAATGTAAAAAACTGTTTATACCTGTACCCTTTGAATTTTACAAATGCTGGTTGTATTTAAGTTTGCATGTGGTTGAGTGTGCCGTTAGTTACCATTCCATAAGTTGAGACTGCCAAGGGCCTTTGTGTGTTACCAACAGCATGCAAATGTAAGGGAGGGGCCCAGAAAGGCTTCTGGATGAGATCCAGAATATTACCACCCAGTAATAGAACATAAACTAAAGATACAGAGCCGGTGATAGGAACTTCCTTTTAAAGACAAAAATGTATAACATGGAACAGCAAATATTATAATATTCTTCTAAGAATATAGATGATAGCTCATGCAAGCACAAATTTTGTAAAGTGACTCAATGCTGTTTTGTATAATGCTATTATTATTCAGTGTACTGTGTGTGAGATGATTCTGTTTAAATCTACTGAAATTTTAGTTATAGAGTTCTAACGTATATGTACCATGGATATTCCCGTATGAATGCTTGGATACAATAGGAAACTATGAAAGAAAAATTTTACCCAAGATTTAGTTTCCTTTTTGACATTGTTACAAGCCATCATGAATCCATGTAATATGGACTATTACTGGTAAAATTGAGTAAATAGGAAAGAAAAATTCCGAAGCTTCAGAAATGCAGGCTCAATGGCTCAAAAAATAATAATAATAATAGAGTGACACTTGAATGTTGATATTCCTAAATCTAGACAGCTATAACTGAACACATGGTTGGGTGTGAAAATGTATAACATGATATATGGAATCTGATTTGAGCAGACTGTAGGAAAGTAGTAGAAAGATTAGTAGCTCAAACAAGAACGTTGAATAGAAATGAGGATGCTCTTGTTTAGAACAAGATAGGAAAGAGTTTAAAGAAGACTGGATGAAATAAAACACATTAGTATAATGTGTGAAAGACAAAGATTGCTCTTAGACACTGAAGTCCCTAATTCTCTGTCCCAACCTCCACTATAAGTTATATGAAATTATATAAATTCATAAATTGATATAAATACATAGCCCCAAAGCCCCAGGGTTTGGGTCTTTAAATTTCTTTTTACCGAGAGATCCAAGTATTTCCTGCAATGTGCACAATGCTAGATCTTTGGATGGGAAAAGCAAGTTAGTTCTGGGTTATCTTGATTTTGGAAACATTTAAGATGAAGTAAGAAGGCCAACCTGGCCAGGCGCGGTGGCTCATGCCTGTAATCCCAGCACTTTGGGGAGGCCAAGGCAGGCAGATCACGAGGTCAGGAGATCGAGACCATCCTGGCTAACATGGTGAAACCCCGTCTCTACTAAAAATACAAAAAATTAGCCAGGCGTGGTGGCGGGGTCCTGTAATCCCAGCTACTCAGGAGGCTGAGGCAGGAGAATGGCGTGAACCTGGGAGGCGGAGTTTGCAGTGAGCTAAGATTGTGCCACTGCACTCCAGCCTGGGCGACAGAGTGAGACTCCATCTCAAAAAATAAATAAATAAATAATAATAATAATAATAATAATAATAATAAAAAGAAGGCCAACCTGGTTGATTCCCTTACAGAAGCTCCAAGTCCTAAACACAACGCCTCTCTTGGTTTTTCTTTGCCACTTCTCTTTGTACAGTTAGCTCTGGCTGACTGTCCCCATAAGTATGGTTCTATTAGGATGCAGAAAAGAGGAAACATATATTGAATGGGCAACCTGCAACATCTGAAAGAGGTATTGTGGCTGGGCCAGCTTGGGTCAGGTGCCCATTCACTGACCAATCACTATGGCTCAGAAGAAGCAATCATATAAGAAGATGATAGCTCCATTCACACATTAAGGTGAAGAAGTGGTGAAAGTGATATAGTTCCCCCAAACAAGGGAATTGTTCCTAGAAAAAGAAAGAGATCCTCTATTAATAATCAATTGTGGCTAATAAATTACTCCGAGACTCAGTGACTTAAAACAGCAAACATTTCCTACCAAAGAGTTTCTGTGGGTCAGGAGACCAGGTATAGTTTAGCTGGGTATCTCTTACAAGGTTGTAAGCAAAATGTGGGCCAGGGGACAGGGATTTTAAGGCTCAATCGAGGGAGGATCTGCTTCTGAGCTCACTCATGTGGCTGTTGGCAGGCCTCAGGTTCTTGCCAGCTGTTGGCCAATGTATTAGCTTGGGCTGTGATAACAAAATACCATAGACTGGGTGGCTTCAACAATAGTCATTAATTTCACACAGCTCTGGAGGCTGGGAAGTCCAATACCAAGGTGCCTGCAGATTTGGTTCCTAGTGACAGCTTTCTTCCTGGCTTGCAGATGCTGCCTTCTCAATGTGTCCAGAGAGAGAGAGAGAGAGAGAGAGAGAGAGAGAGAGAGCAAACTCTGGTTTCTCTTCCTCTTCTTACAAGGACACTTATCCCATCATGGGATCCCACTCCCATGACCTTATCTAGACCTAGTCACCTCCCAAAGGCCTCATTCCTAAATGCCATCACATTAGTGGTTAGGACTTCAACATATGAATTTTGGGGAAACGCAAACACTCAGTCCGTAACAGCAAGAACATCAGTTCCTTGACACATAGGTGTTTCCACAGGGCAGCTCACAACATGGCAGTGGGTTTTCCTCAGAGCAAGTGAGTGAAAGAGTGAAAGGAGCCAAGACAGAAGCCACAGCCTTTTTGCAATGTAATCTCTGAGATGACATCACACCACTTCTGCAATATTCTGTTTGTTTGAAGTGAGTTGCTAGGTCCAGCTCACAAACAAGGGAAAGGGGGTACATGGGGGCATGAATACCAGGAGACAGAGATAGAAGGAACCACTTTTTGTTTGTTTTATTTATTTATTTTTTGAGATGGAGTCTCACTCTGTCACCCAGGCTGGAGTACAGAGGCGCAATCTCTGCTCACTACACCTCCACCTCCCAGGTTCAATCAATTGTCCTGCTGCAGTCTCCCGAGTAGCTGAGATTACAGGCATGCACCATCACGCCCAGCTAATTTTTGTATGTTTAGTAGAAATGGGGTTTCCCCATGTTGGCCAGGCAGATCTTGAACTCCTGACCTCAAGTGATCCACCCGCCTCGGCTTCCCAAAATGTTGGGATTACAGGTGTGAGCCACCACGCCTGGCTAATTTTAATTTTTAAAAAATTTTTCATAAGTTATTGGGGGACAGGTGGTATTTGGTTACATGACTAAATTTTTTAGTGGTGATTTGTGAGTAGTATATGCCACACCCTATTTGTAGTCCTTTATCCCTCACCTCCTCCCACTCTTCCCCCCAAGTCCCCAAAGTCCATTGTATCATTCTTATGCCTTTGCATCCTCATAACTTAGCTCCCACATATCAGTGAGAACATACAATGTTTGGTTTTCCATTCCTGAGTTATTCCACTTAGAATAAGTCTCCAATCTCATCCAGGTCACTGCAAATGTTATTACTTCATTTTTTTTTTATGGCTGAGTAATATTCCACCATATATATAATATATAATATAATATATATTATAGACATAAATACTATATAATACTATATATATAATATATATATCACAGTTTCTTTATCCGTTTGTTGATTAATGGGCATTTGGGTTGGTTCCACGATTTTGCAATTGTGAATTGTGCTGCTATAAACATGTGTGTGCCAGTATCTTTTTTGAATAATAATTTCTTTTCCTCTGGGTAGATACCCAGCAGTGGGACTCCTGGATCAAATGGTAGTTCTACTTTTAGTTCTTTACGGAATCTCCACACTGTTTTCCATTGTGGTTGTACTAGTTTACATCCTACCAGCAGTGTAGAAGTGTTCCTTGTTCACGGCATCCATGCCAACATCTACTGTTTTTTGATTTTTTGATTATGGCCATTCTTGCAGGAGTAAGGTGGTATCACATTGTGGTTTTGATTTGCATTTCCCTGATCATTGGTAATGTTGAGCATTTTTTCTATATTTGTTGGTCATTTGTGTATCTTCTTTTGAGAATTGTTTATTAATGTCCTTAGCCTACTTTTTGATGGAATTTTTTTTTCTTACTGATTTGATTGAGTTTGTTGTAGATTCTGGATATTAGTCCTTTATCAGATGTATAGACTGTAAAGATTTTCTCCCACTCTGTGGGTTGTCTGTTTACTCTGCTGACTGTTCCTTTTGCCATGCAAAAGCTCTTTAGTTTAATTAGATCTCAGCTATTAATCTTTGTTTTTATTGCATTGGCTTTTGGGTTCTTGGTCATGAAATCCTTGCCTAAGTCAACATCTAGAAGGGTTTTTCCAATGTTATCTTCTAGAGTTTTTATAGTTTCAGGTCTTAGGTTTAAGTCCTTAATCCACCTTGAGTTGATTTTTGTAATAAGCTGAGAGATGAGGATCCAGTTTCATTCTCCTACGTGTGGCTAGCCAATTATCCCAGCACCATTTGTTGAAAAGGGTGTCCTTTCCCCAGTTTATGTTTTTATTTGCTTTGTCAAAGATCAGTTGGATGTAAGTATTTGGGTTTATTTCTGGGTTCTCTATTCTATTCCATTGGTCTATATGTCTATTTTTATACCAGTACCATGCTATTTTGATGACTGTGGCCTTAAAGTATAGTTTGAAATAAGATAGTGTGATGCCTCCAGAATTTTTCTTTTTGCTTAATCGTGCTTTGGTTATGCGGGCTCTTTTTTGGTTCCATATGAATTTTAGAATTATTTTTTCTAACTGTTAAGAATGATAGTGGTATTTTGATGGGGATTGCATTGAATTTGTAGATTGCTTTTGGCAGTATAGTCATTTTCTTTTTTCCTTTTTCTTTTTTTTTTTTGAGACAGAGTCTTGCTCTGTCGTCCAGGCTGGAGTGCAGTGGCATGATCTCAGCTCACTGCAACCTTTGCCTCCCAGGTTCAAGCTATTCTCCTGCCTCAGCCTCCCTAGTACCTGGGGCTACAGGCATGCACCACCATGTTCAGCTAATTTTTGTATTTTGAGTAGAGACGGAGTTTCACCATATTGGCCAGGCTGGTCTCAAACTCCTGACCTTAAGTGATCTGCCCTCCTTGGCCTCCCAAAGTGTTGGGATTATAGGCGTGAGCCACCACGTCCGGCTGACAGTATGATCATTTTCACAATATTGATTCTATCCATCCATGAACATGAAATGTGTTTCCATTTGTTTGTGTTGTCTATAATTTCTTTCAGCAGTGTTTTGTAGTTTTCCTTGTAGAGGTCTTTGAACTCCTTTGTTAGGTATATTCCTTTCTTTTTTTTTTTTTTTTTCAGCATTTGCAAAAAGGGGTTGAATTCTTGATTTGATTCTCTGCTTGGTCACTGTTGGTGTATAGAAGAGCTACTGATTTGTGTACATTAATCTTGTATCCGGAAACTTTGCTGAATTCTTTTTTTTTTTTTTTTTTTTTTTTTTTTTTTTTTTTTTGAGACGGAGTCTTGCTCTGTCGCCCGAGCTGGAGTGCAGTGGCCAGATCTCAGCTCACTGCAAGCTCCGCCTCCCGGGTTTACGCCATTCTCCTGCCTCAGCCTCCCAAGTAGCTGGGACAACAGGCGCCAGCCACCTCGCCCGGCTAGCTTTTTGTATTTTTCAGTAGAGACGGGGTTTCACTGTGTTAGCCAGGATGGTCTCGAACTCCTGACCTCGTGATCCGCCCGTCTCGGCCTCCCAAAGTGCTGGGATTACAGGCTTGAGCCACCGCGCCCGGCAACTTTGCTGAATTCTTTAATCAGTTCTAGGAGCTTTCTGGAGGAGTCCTTAGGGTTTTCAAGGTAAATAATCATATTGTTAGCAAACAGGGACAGTATGAGTCCCTCTTTACCAATGTGGATGCTCTTTCTTTCTTTTTTTTTTTTTTGAGACGGAGTCTCTGTCGCCCAGGCTGGAGTGCAGTGGCTCGATCTCGGCTCACTGCAAGCTCCGCCTCCCGGGTTCACGCCATTCTCCTGCCTCAGCCTCCCGAGTAGCTGGGACTACAGGCGCCCGCCATCACGCCCGGCTAATTTTTGTATTTTTTTTTTTTTTTTTTGAGACGGAGTCTTGCTCTGCCGCCCAGGCTGGAGTGCAGTAGCCGGATCTCAGCTCACTGCAAGCTCCGCCTCCCGGGTTTACGCCATTCTCCTGCCTCAGCCTCCCGAGTAGCTGGGACTACAGGCGCCCGCCTCGTTGCCCGGCTATTTTTTTTTTTTTTGTATTTTTTAGTAGTGACGGGGTTTCACCGTATTAGCCAGGATGGTCTCGATCTCCTGACCTCGTGATCCGCCCGTCTCGGCCTCCCAAAGTGCTGGGATTACAGGCTTGAGCCACTGCGCCCGGCCAATTTTTTGTATTTTTAATAGAGACGGGGTTTCACCGTTTTTGCCAGGATGGTCTCGATCTCCTGACCTCGTGATCCGCCCACCTCGGCCTCCCAAAGTGCTGGGATTACAGGCGTGAGCCACCGCGCCGGGCCCTTTATTTCTTTCTCTTGTCTGATTGTTCTGGCTAGGACTTCCAGGACCATGCCGAAGAGGAGTGGTGAAAATGGGCAGCCTTGTCTTGTTTCCATTCTCAGAGGGAATGCTTTCAACTTTTCCCCATTCAGTATTATGTTGGCTGTGGGTTTGTCATAGATGGCTTTTATTACATTAAAGTATGTCCCTCATATGCGAATTTTGCTGAGGATTTTAATCATAAAGGGATGCTGGATTTTGTCGAATGCTTTTTCTGCATCTGTTGAGATGATCGTGTGATTTTTGTTTTTAATTCTTGTTTATGTGATGTATCACATTTATTGACTTACCTATGTTAAACCATCCCTGCATCCCTGGAATGAAACCCACTTGACCGTGGTGGGTTACCTTTTTGATATGTTGTTGGATTCGGTTAGCTAGTATTTTGTTAAGGATTTTAGCATCTATGTTCATCAAGGATATTCATCAGTAGTTTTTTTTTTTAGTTGTGTCCTTTCCTGGTTTTGGTATTAGGGTGATGCTGCCTTCATAGAATGAATTAGGGAGTGTTCCTTCTTTCTCTGTCTTGTGGAATAGTGTCAAAAGGATTGGCACCAATTCTTGGAATGTCTGGTAGAATTCTGCTGTGAATCCGTTTGGTCCTGGACTTTATTTTGTTGGTAATTTTTAAATTACCATTTCAGTCTTGCTGATTGCTCTGTTCAGAGTATCTAATTCTTCCTGATTTAAGCTAAGAGGGTTGTGTTTTTCCAGGAATTTATCCACTTCTAGGTTTTCTAGTTTATGTGCATAAAGATGTTCATAGTTGCCTTGAATGATCTTTTGTATTTCTGCAGTGTCAGTTGTAATATTTCCTGTTTTGTTTCTTAGTGAGGTTATTTGGATTTTCACTCTTCCTGGTTAATCTTGCTAATGGTCTATCGATTTTATTTTATTTTATTTTATTATTTTTTGTGACAGGGTTTTGCTCTGTCACCCAGGCTGGACCACAGTAGTGCAATTATGGCTCACTGCAGCCTGGACCCCCCAGACTCACGCGATCTTCCCACCTCAGCCTCTGGAATAGCTGGGACTACACACACATGCCACCATGCTTGGCCAATTTTTATATTTTTGTCAAGATGGGGTTTCACTAGGTTGCTAAGGCTGGTCTCAAACTCCTGGGCTCAAGTTATTCTCCCGCCTCAGCCTCCCAAAGTGCTGGGATTACAGGTGTGAGCCACCCGCTCTGACCCATTGGGAACCATTTTACAGGCTGCCTGCCATAGGTTCTGGGCAGATAATACAGTAAAAGATCACTATACTGAGCAGTGACAAGTTGAGTCTAAGAAGTGATCATTATAATTCAAACCAGACAAACAATACAAACAAGTTGAACCTGTAGAAAAATCTTGAGATTATAATGATACCGCAATGAGGATGTTAATATCAAATGTGCTAACAGACGGCAGTAATGCATACAGGTTTTAAAAATGTGTTTTTATTAAATATAAAACAGATATAAAATAATATTTATAAAATATATGTTAACTGTAAAGAAGAGTAGTAAAATTAACATACATGAATGTGCTATCCAAGGTAAGAGAAAGGACAACTAATGCTTTCAAAGGCTCCAATGCTACCTTCTTCCGTCCTCCTCTAGAGGTCGTCACCATTATGCTGAATTTTGTGATAATTATTCACTTGTTCTTCATTGTTTTACCAGAGATATCCATATTCCTGCACAAGATACTGTTGGTTTTCCTTGCCTTTGACTTTTTATCAATGGAATCACACTGTATGTATTTCTCTGTGATTTGCTTCTTCCTCTAGAGATTATGTTTCTGAGATGTATCCACTTGATGCTTTCATAATGATGTTTTTCAGTTCCAATTAAACTTCACTAAGCTCTTCATATATTGTCCTACACAAGAACAAACTCAGTTTTATCATTTGAGCCACCAGCTTTCTCTGGTACAACATGGTATGACTATACTATTACACAACTCATCTATGTATGGATGGATGGACATTTGAATTAGTTCCATCTTCTTGCTACATAAATAGTTCTGCTGTGAACATCACTTTACTTTTTTCCTGGTACACTTGTGCAAAACTTTCTTCAGGGGATACAACTGGAAAAGGAACTGTTGGATCAAAGGCATATCAGCTTTAAGAGACAATGCCAAATTGTTTTCCAAGGAGGTTATAGTGATTTACACTCCTATCAGCAGTTGTTCCAAATCCTATCCAATATTTGATAATGTCTTTTTTATTTTTGCCAATCTGGAAGGCATAAAATAGAATTTCATTGAGGTTTTGATTTGCATTTCACATGAGTTGTAATATGCTTTACTGCATTGCCAAATGCTATCCAGTGATCAAATGAGACTCTGAACTCTGTACTAAAGTTTTTGCCATTATCCATGCAACTATTTACAAATTGTTGTTACTTTAATACCACACCTGTGCAAATTATTTGGTTAAAAGTTAAATACATATCTGTGAAGTACAATAAAGCTGGAAAAAAAAGGCAAATGCAAATAATCCAAACTTGTGATAACTTAGTCTCATGCCTGTGTTGCAAGGTGGGATAAGACATAGCCAAAGGTGAATAAAGCAAATAATTTTCATGGACATTGCACTCCTTATATATTTATTTGGGCATATTATGTAAGGGAATTAAGGGGAAAGTGAGTCATGTATGTCTAGTTTATACATAATCTTTACTGCCCTAAGGGATGTCCAAGGAAAAAAGGGGTGGACCATTGGGAGTTGGACACATTTTGTTTCTGACGCAGAGCTCAGCAGATGGTGGTGCTTTCAATATCATACATGGAATTTGCATACTCAGAGATCAACAGTGAGGTGGTAATAAAGGAATTACTTCCTCTGGATGTTACTCTGCATTGTCGATTTTGGATTGCACACACACTAAAGTTGGGATTGATTACAATGTTAAGCTTAGTGAGATCTTGACAGGACGATACCCAAGAAACACATTCCAAGACAAGGCAATGGTCCTAGTATAAAACCAGTTGCAAATGAGCACGAAATCAGGTGATCAGTGTCAGTTGGCAGCAGTCTGTTCTTTGAGGCAGAGCTGAAGAAACGGAACCTTCTAAGCATTTGGGTTCACCACGGGATCAGGCTGGATCCCTGGTGTCTGAGTTAGCCTCATTTGAGATGGAGTTGAGTGTTGACAGAACAATCAGTAGAAGCTGGGTGTTCCTAATGTTGTACTTTCAGCTTTTCTGTCAAAGTTAGCACAGACGATAGATCAAGATGACGTTTACTCATGAACTGTTGGGATATAGATTTATATTTTTCAAAGGAAATTTAAGACATCAATAACTTAGATATGTTCCTATTTTTGACCATGTAATTCTACCCCTAAGAACCTGCCCAATCAAGTGGGTTATTGTAGATGAAAGTAAAATCATTCAAATTATCTCAAGAAACATTAAGAGGCTATACAGACAAAGAAACCCAGGAAAGTCTAAGCATCCCAGCCTTAAGTGCACAGACCTGGGAGCAGCTATGGGTCTGGGCACCCCTGGGACGACATGGGCTTCTCAGTGTGCTACCTCTATTCACAGGACTTGGTTCCCCTCCTGGAAAGGAGGCTCTAGCTTTTCTTTACCATAGGACTCTGTCTTATTTCGTTTCTACAGCCCAGTCACCTCCTGGCAACACCACCTGTTGACTCTCGGCATTTCTTTGTTTGAACTCTTGATTGGTCAGATTATTTTTCCAAACGACGCAAGTAAGAGGTCTTTGACCAGTCTATGGATTGGCTGTCCTGGGATCAGATGACCTCCCTGGTCCAATCAGCTGAGGCTAAGGCTAAGAGGGGACAGCTCACCCATAGCTGCTCAATGGTGCCGTTTCCTTTGCAAAAGACAAACGGCGTGAACAGGCAAATACTGTGATGCACATCTCTAGAAAAAGACTTGAAAAAGAGTCAGAGATAGGGACTAAGAAGTGCATGAAAGTGCGCTTGCAGCGCGCGCGCACACACACAATATCCAACCACAAAGTACAATAAATGACTTGCTGCTTAGGTGTGCAACAATGAGCAGCGAAGGCACAGATTTTGAAGGCTATTGGAAAACACGAGGAAATGCTCACAAAGTAATATTCCATGAAAAAGGGCTATAAAACCTCATATCCCGAATGATCAGAATTTCCAAAGAAAAAAACTGCATATTTTAAAATTTGGACGGGAAAGCTAACAGGCTAGTGGTGTGATAACTGGTGGTATAAAAATGCTTCTTTATTTGGTTACACAGCTTTCAAATGTTGCTTAACGAACAGATAGCATTTTTATAAAGAGAGGAAAGACTCAGTATTAAAGTGCACGTCCTACCATTGCAACCTGGCCCTCGGGCAGCCAGCTCTCTCTTGCCCCGCGTCCGGCTTTCAGGTCCGGGAGCCCGACCTCCCCACCTTCTCCCCGCGCGGGCCCCGCTCCTTTTCCGGCTGCCCTCGCCCCGCCCCTTCGCCTCTCCCCGCGATCCCTCTCTCGCTCACGGAAGGCGCTTTTCGCGAAGGCCCGGATTTTTACAGCACTTCGCTTTTATAACCCCGAAGAGTGCACGTTTGTTCGCAGGGCCAGGAAGGAGAGCCCCGCCCCGCCCCGCCCGCCGCCTTCGGAGCCCTCGGACGCTGCCCGGCCCGGCCTCCCCAGGCATGGCGCCGCTGCGCTTCTCCGCCAATCTGTCCTGGCTATTCCCCGAGCTCCTCGGCCTCCCCGCGCGGCTGCGGGCCGCGGGCAGCTCGGGATTCGAGGCTGTCGAAGTGGCCTGGCCTTACGCGGAGCCGCCTGAGGTGCTGGCGCGCGCCGCGCGAGAAGCGGGGCTGCGGCTTGTGCTGATCAACACGCCCCCGGGTGCGCCGCGGGCCGGGAGGCTGGTGGGGGGCGGGGCGCGGGCAGGGGAGTGCCCGAGTCGGGGGCTGAGGTCCGTTCTCTCTGCAGGAGACCAAGAGAAAGGGGAAATGGGGCTGGGGGCCGTCCCCGGGAGACAGGCGGCCTTCCGACAGGGGCTGGAGCAGGCCGTGCGATACGCCAAGGCCCTGGGCTGTCCCAGGTACCCCGCCTCCACCTGAAGCCCCACCCCTCTGTGACCCATGACCCTGCCGCAGGTTCAGGGAGTCGAAGACCTGAGGTCTGAGACGCTCAGAAGTCTGAGCCACTGGCCTATCTCCGCCTCTGCGGTCCTGGTCCTTTGTAAATTGCCTTTTATATTTTATCTGTCCTGTGCCAGTCTGTTTGCCACTCTTTCATGCTCACCCCATGCTGGGATCCCATGCTGGGGGCTCAGTCTGCCTAGGAAGATAGGAGAGTAAATATATGCAGTGATCCATTTGAGGACAGGCCTATTCCAGGAAGCTGTGGGAGCAGGGGTAAGCACCTAACCCTGTCTGGATCAGAGAAAGCTGCTTACAGGTAGTGATGCTTGGACTGTCTTCAAGGAGTGGGCATTGCTTGATGGGCAGAAGGTAAAGTATTCCCGGCAAGGGTGCTGTGGCAAGAGGCAGCCTGGTGTGTTCAGCAGCGTTCCTAAGGCTGGACATGTATGTAGCCTGTTGGGGTGGGGAGGCCTAGAATGTCTGTTCAGAGCTGGATGTGGCTGATAAGATCAGGGGATGATGGGAGGAGGTGGACGGCTCAAATGGGGCTGATCAAATGTCAAATCCTGCAGAGGCCAAACAGGCTCAGAAAGAATTAGCAAGAGGGGATCACTACTGGTCAATGGTGGGGGCAGAAAAAAGATGGGAAGAGTCTAAGTAGTAGATGCAAGGAGAGGAAGTAGAGACAGCAGCACGGAATACCTGAGAAGGGCAAGCAAGGGTCAGGATAATTTTTAAAGGTGAGGATTTAGCAGGTTATAGGTTGAGGAGGAGGACCGAGGGAAGGAAAGGTGGAAAGTACTGGAGGCAGGGGGCGGTGGGTGGACGCTGAGGTGTCTGGGAAAGGGCTTCCCCTAGGCCATCACTGAAGTGTCTCTGAAAAGTGCTGGGATGCCTGGGCATTGTGGCTCGGGTGCCATGGACTGGAGACCTGGGGAGACAGGCAAGGGCCGGCAGGGAATCCTGGAAGAGGTGCAGCGAGCCAAGGGAGGCAAGGCCTCCAGTCCATCTTCCTCACAGGATCCACCTGATGGCTGGCCGAGTACCCCAGGGAGCTGATCGAATAGCAGTCAAAGCTGAGATGGAGATCGTTTTTCTGGAGAATCTGAGGCATGCAGCTGGGGTTTTGGCTCAGGTGAGAAAGGTGGAAACACACATGTACTTACACGTCTTTGTGGGTGTGCGGAGGAGGGGGTGCACAGTGGGGACAGCACGTGAGGCTGCCAGCCTAGGTCAGAGGGACAGGTGAGGGCCTTGACCAGTGACTGATGGGGGACAAACTTGGGAAGGAGCTCTATTCACAGCACCCGACATGCTGCTAGGAGGACCTCGTGGGACTGCTGGAGCCCATCAATACCCGCATCACTGACCCCCAGTACTTCCTGGACACGCCCCAGCAGGGTATGACCCCAGCCCTGTCTCCTTCTGTCCCTTTTTGATTCCTGTGTTCTCCTCGAGGCTCACGGCCCCCTCTCCCTGGCTTCTCTTACAGCGGCAGCCATCTTACAGAAGGTCGGAAGACCCAACCTCCAATTACAAATGGTAAGTGGAAGAAAGGGGGTACTTCGAAGACCGGAAGGAGGGTGGGGCCTGCGGGGTCTCGGACTGTAGTATCCTCTTCCCCAGGACATATTCCACTGGCAGATCATGGATGGGAACCTAACAGGAAACATCCGGGAGTTCCTACCCATTGTTGGTGAGAGGAGCTTCCTTTGCCCTCCCACCTTTTCAATCCTCACATCTGTTCTTCAGGCCCTGGCAGGAGCCTGGACCCCACATTTGTCCACATCTGTCCCCAGGGCATGTGCAGGTGGCACAGGTCCCAGGCCGAGGGGAGCCCAGCAGCCCCGGAGAGCTGAATTTCCCCTATCTGTTTCAACTGCTGGAAGATGAAGGCTACAAAGGCTTTGTGGGCTGCGAGTATCAGCCTCGAGGTGAGGGGTGGCCCTGGGGAAGGGAGCTCTGGAGGGACTGGACAGGGGCTGTTTTCTCCTTGTCGGCTGAGATGCCGAGGCCTCCCTCTCCCTACAGGAGACACAGTAGAGGGCTTGAGTTGGCTACGTTCATACTGGGATAGGCGGGGCCACCCAGAGGTGGCCAGCGAGGGCCTGCACACCACCCACATGCCTCTAGACAGCAAGTGAGATCCCATCTTCTCCTCTGCATTAAAGACGACCCGCTGAACATTGTCTTATGTCTCTGTTATGGGGTGGGGGGACACATAGTGTCTAACACTTCAGTTTCTCTGTTGCTTCCCTCCCATTGAGAAGCCAGTGCCAGGGTTGCTGTGGAGATGGGAGAGCTTCTGAGCCTACCTTCTCATGAAAGGATGAGAATCCCAGGGTCTGAGAGCAAAGGGACTTGACAGTGGCCACAGGTGTTTCAAAGGCAAAGCTGGGATTGGAACCCAGGTGTCATCTCAATGGGAATGTCCAGCAGTGATGTCCAAGTGGGAAGTGAAGACCCGAGGGCTCAAGGGACACAGGTGGCTGACCGTGGTCAAAGGCTGGGGGGCAGGATCAGGTAGAGGAGCTCTAGGGGGGTTTTGCCACCTCGTGTGAACTCCCGAGACTCTACCAGGTGGGCAGAAAGGAGTACCCCAGAAGGGCCCAAGGGGTCCTTGGGGTTGACCTGACCCTCTGAAGTCCTGGATGGGTCACTGGCTGTGGGTGTTTGAGGAGGGCAGTTCTCTGCCGCCAGGCTGGGTCAGCAGACCCCCAAGACATAGTTACAAAGCCTTTGGTGTCACTCAGTGTCTGGCTTGCCGTGGGGCCCAGAAGGGCTGGTCAGTCCTGCCTCTGGTGGGCAATCTTGTAGAGCCATGATCCGAGGAACAGTGACATGCAGTGGTCCAGTCCACTCCCTCAGAGGAGGCGGGTCCAGAGGGTGAAACAGGCTGTGTTGATGACAGACTCCAAGTGGTGGTAGGTGGAGACTAGTTGGGCAGGGGGGCTCTCGCTGTCCTGGGGCTGTACTGGGAAGGGCTCTCGGAAAACCACTGTCAGAGACTGTGGGGAACATGGTGGGGGTGCGCTGGTGAGAGGAGGGCATGGGTGGGGACAGGAGGCAGGGCTCAGAAAGGGTGGGCACCCCAACCCAGCAGGCTCCATACATTTGGGGTACAGCCTTCCACAAGGCTGACACAAAGCCCCCGACTTGTTCTCACCGTCTTTCCTAAGTGGGAGTCCAGAAACACCAGCACAAAGCAGTCAGTGAACTTCTGATTCAGCACAACCTGCAGTGAAAAGATGACAAGGGGACTGAGGTCTCTCTTCCCCGAGGTGACACAGACCCTTCCACAGGGCATCCTGAGGTGAAGGGAGGATGAGGAGAGGCCTACTTCCATCTCCACGCCTCACCCCGTCTGTACCCCGAGGTCACATAGAACCATGTCTCCAAATTGAGCCTCAGTCCTCATCCTCACTGGCTTGCCGGTCAGCCCATCTGAGCTGCGTCAGAATGAGGGGTAACAGTTGATCCTGGAGGCCCCACACAGAGCCTGGTACACTGAAGCCAATCAGTGGAGAGTGCTGTACCCCTGGCACAACCTCCTTGCCTCCTGTCCTGGGACTCCTCTCTGACCACCCCTGGGATTGTCCTGTCCCCTTATGTCTGTCTGCTCCCTAACACTCTGCTTGGTGATCCACCCCGGGATGATTTGCTCTCCCAAGGCTTCAGTTACCACTTGTTCACAGAGCTGCTGCCTACGACTCTCCTGAGCTTGAATCCCTGGTACCCACAAACCTTGCAGACAGTGAAGGGCCTTATGGACCCCAGACTCAGCTTCCCCCAGGTTGGACTTGTCACCCTTCCCCAAAACCCACTCCTGCTCCAGCCTTCCCACCACCCACAGGGGCACCCCCCTCTATTCACAACCGGTGACACTACTGCAGCCTCATCCTAACTGACCTTGGCTTCTCTGGGAGACCCTTCCTGCACCCTGAAATGAATCCTCTGCACAAGCGCTGTGCTGCAGGACCCCTCACCTGGCTCCACCTCCTACTTTCTCACTGGAATCTTCTCTCGTAATGCCTCCTCTCTTGAACCTCAGCTCTGGCCGGGCCCATCTCTGTGGGCTCCTTAATGCCCCATGCTCCACCACCACAGCTCTCTACCTGTCCTTTACAGCAGCGCTTTCAAACTTCAGTGTGCACACAAATCAACTGGGGAGACTGGCAACCTGCAGATCCCAAGTCAGCAGTCTCAGATGTGGCCGGAGAGCCTACGTTTCAGCAAGCTCCCAGGTGCTGCGGCTGCTGGTCTGTGGACCACACTTTGAGTAACAACGCTTTAAAGCCCACGGAGTCCTTTCTGGGGCTCCAGCCTACTGACGAAGTTCTGAGAGCTCCTTGGGTTGTCAGTTCCAGAGCCTGGCCCTCAGGATCTCAAGCCAAGGCTTGTATTCTTGGTGTGTCTTTGAGGGCAGAGCTGCTCAGAGAATCACGTACTATAGCTCGACGCCAGGTACTGGAAGGGTTTTACGTGTATCTGTGGAGTCCCATTCTGTCTAGGCCTCCAGAGCAGAGCTTGTTTGGTCAGGCTGAGGGGCGCATCTGTCTGGTGAGGATTTCTGCTATGTTTCCCTTTTCAGAGTAAGCTCAAGGGGACTTACCAGGTACTGAGTTCCCAAGTCTGGGCTTTGGAAATGGCGACAACTCTGGGGGAAGCGGCTTAGGAGAACTTTGATCAGGCTCTGGTACCAGGAGACTGTCATGGATAGGAAGCAGTCCTGGGGGAGGAGCCACAGGCCTGAGTCTTCTGTGCCAGTCACCTCAGATTCCTGTGCTCTCTGCCCTGGCTGCCAGTGGAATTCCTGGCATCTTTCCCAGCTCTTTTGGGAGCCCACAGTCCCTTACCAGCTGGGGGTCGATGTCCCCAATGGATTTGGTATGGACTGCTTCTAGGAGCTCCTCTAGCTCTGCCAGAGCCAGGCGCCCCCCTAGCCGCAGTCGATCAGGCCCTGGTGGCTCCAGCAAGAAGAGGCGCTTCCAAAGGGTGTCCCGACGGCAGTGCCCTCCAGCCAGCCGTACCAGCTGAGCCAGTCGTGCCCGTGCCATGCCCACCTCTGCAGCCAGTGGTGGGAACAGAGGAGCCGGTCCTGGCGCTAGAACGAGCCCTGAGGCCTCCCCAGGGCTGCCAGCTGAACTCCCAGGAGCCTCTGGCTCAGGGGGCAGTCTGGGTGGCTTCCGGAAGCGGCGCATGTCAGCAGTGAGCCTGGGGAAGAGCTCTCGCTGGCTGGTGAGCACCACGAAGAACTGTAGCCTGGGGTGGGAAGCAGGGCAGGAGAGTGGTGGTCATAGCAAGAGACACACAGGGCAGGGCGGAGCAGGCTGGGAAATGGGCGTGTTCAAGGTAGGGATCTGCTGACCGCAGAACGTGCCGCTCAGCCTCTCCTTGCTCCTCAAAGGGTGCAGCACAGTGACAGACAAGCAGAGACACATCAAAGTCATCCTGGTGGCGAAGTCCCTCAGAATCCAGGTAGGAGCCAGAGCTGTGAAGGACAGGTTGGGGAGATGTCAACTCTGGTGTTCTAATGAAACAAACCTCACCCTGCCCAAGAAAACACGGGTCTCCCTACTGCAAGTATGTCCCAGCCCCAGCTCCTGCAGCGTGCATGCTGGATGCCCCTCCCAGCCTTACCTGTGCCATGCCGACACCAGGGCATACTCATTGTGTTCTGGGCCCCCTGGCCGGGCCATTCGCAATGGCTTCATGTGATAAGAGCTGGCATGGTCAGCCACGTAGTTGTACAGCTGGTGGGCAGCGATGAGTGGTGTGGGGAGCTCCAATGTCCCTGAGGGGTAAGTAACAGGAGACAGCAGACACTAAGCCTAGGACAGACACACTGATCTGGTGGGGCACAGGGATGGGAGTCTTTAAAGCTCTGACTGGCAGGTAGAGTGGGTCTGCTTTCCTTAGGAGCTCCTGCATTCCTGTGGAACACTGAGATGGGATGAAAGTAACTCAGAGGACAGGGAACATGTGACATGGGGTCCAAACTCTGGTAAGAAAGACACAGGACAGAAACATGGGGACATGATATGTGTGACATGAGGTAATTAACAACATGGGACCACCTGTCCAGGGAGGTGGTTCCACCAGCCCTGACCTGGAGGCACCTGTG
Source organism: Trachypithecus francoisi (assembly GCF_009764315.1). NCBI lineage: Eukaryota > Metazoa > Chordata > Mammalia > Primates > Cercopithecidae > Trachypithecus > Trachypithecus francoisi. Next base: position 81,099,307 of record NW_022681457.1, read on the forward strand.
GCCTGTTCTTTTTTGGGTTCACTGGCTTGCCCTTGGGCACTGACCTTGGTAAATGTGATTGCGGCCGAAGTGGGGTCCGTCGGGGTGGTGGGCCAGGAAGTGTCGCAGGAAGGTGGTGAGGTGGTAGCCGTGCCGCAGCACCAGGTGGGCGCCTAGCACGTGCTGGTGCACAAGGCGCAGATGGAAGTCATAGCTGAACGAGTGCACGTGCATCAGGTCCCGCACCTTGTCACACTCCTCTGTGAACAGCATAGACAGCTGGGGAGGCAGCAGCAGGAGACAGGGTTAGGGTGTGGCTGCACTGGCTGCCCAATACATGTTTCCCTCCTTCCGCGGGAAGAAGTGCAATCTTTCCTCTGCGGCTGTGGCCCAGTGGAATGCCCTCTGCCAGAATGGTTTCTGTGGGAAGGCCTCCTCATTCTAGCCTCCCTTTTTCATACTGTATTGTAACTACTTCCATGAAACTAGGGCCATTTTGAGAAACTGGGCCATTTTGCTGTATCCCAGATTCCACTAGGGTCTGCCACAGACCCTAGATGACTACAGGCCAGACCAGGCACTGTGCTGCCTCAGGGCTACAGCTGAACACACTTTGGATGACCGACGGGGTCAGCCTGGTAGTGAGTGCAGCTCACCAGAATGAGCACTGACCTAGCCAGGCCACAGCACTGGATCAGTCACTAGGCCAGCCTGCCCACTGCATTACTCTACTGCCCAGCAAATGGGACATGGAGCTATGCTGCCCACAGGACACTGGGGTGCACTGACTGTGCCTACACCTCATCCACATACCTGTGAGTTGACAGCCTGCCCCATTGGGATTCGGGAACATTCCAGGGCAAACTGTTTGACACAGAAGTAACAGCCCTGGAGGGAAGGTGAAGATGAGATCAGGAAGGCAAGAGACAGGTGGGTCTGGCTCTCTCCACTCAGTGCTCCTCCTGCTTACCTGGAATGTCAGTTCCATGAGGATGATGCCCCCAGGCAGTGCCCGCTGCAGGTGGTAGGTGGTTACTGGAGAGCTAGTACTCTGAAGAAAGGAAAAACGGGGCAAGGATTGGGGACTCACTAGCCTCGAATCAGTAGGGTGGAAGTCCCTTGGACCCTGACTTTAATGGTGTCAGTCTGGGATCAGTGACCTCGGTACATCACTCAGGGTCAATGACCTCAGGCCGTGGGAAAGTAATTCAGCATCAGTAACTTTACCATTATATGACAAGTTACCTTGGGGCTCCCATCAGTCTTGGTTTTAGGGCAGGAGAAGGAGCCTCGACCCTCTGTTCCAAGGATAGCCATGGCCCGTGGCCGGCTGGTGCTGCAGAAAAGGAGGAGGGATAAGAGGATGAGGCAGGCAAGTGGCGTGCAGTCACAGTGATCAGACCCAGAATCCGTTTTACATGGAATCATTTTGCAGGGGAGGAAACAGGCCCACAAAGGTGCCACTGTGAGTGGCAAGGCTGGGCCTGGAGTCCAGGTCTAGACTGCAGGGCCGGGCTTTCTCCACAGCAGCTGCTGCTTCAAGGGAGGCAAAAACAGTGCTCAGTAGGGAGGTGGAGTCTAAGCCTCTCTGCTACTGAGAGGGTGCGTGCTAGGCAGGAGAGAGAAGGGGGAGGGTGATGCATGTCTACGATTTGATTAGGAAAATTCAAGGAGATGCTTGATGCCTGGTTAGGTACCTTCCTCTGAGAGGGAAAAGCTGCTGTCTTTTGATTGGGGGATGGCAGTTCCAGGCTTTAAGAGGCATATTGCTCATCACAGTTTAGTGCAAAGGATAGGGGAGAAGGGAAGCATGGGAAGGACTGGGAAGAAAGGACAGAACAGAAGGGGTCAGGGGACCCACTCATGCCAAGGGGCTATAGAATGCCAGAATTCTTGCTGGGGGTCAAAACCTCTGGTGGAAAAAGTGTCCCATTTAAACCTCAAGGAAACTGGGACAAGACTTAGTGATTGTTAAAGATTGGTGGGAAGGGAAGGCCTGGCTTTAAATTTTGCTGCAGAAACAGTTTTTTTTTTTTTAACTCAGTGTCTTGTTTTAAAAAGGAATTCAGATTTCGGGGGAAGAGCGTAACTGATGGCAAGTGTGCAAATTAAAGTCCTTTAGAGAAGCTCCTAGAGCTGGGAACTGTCAAGGCAGCAAGCTGTGCAGCTCCTCCCCAGGGTTGGAGGGGCCAGCCTGGCCTCTGAGATGGGATCACAGGAGAGGCAGGCACGCCTTCTCTTCCTAATGCCTGGAAGAGAGGGAAACCTGGGTAGTGGAGAGCTGGGCACAGAAACATGGGAGAGTTAGAACTGGCTTTCTGGACTACTGGCTTGAAAAGGTTCTAACTGAAAACAGAAGGAGAACATACCTTGATAAACTCACAAATCTGGAAACACAAAAGTAGCTGTGTGTAAGGTGAACAGCTCATTTTTCGCATACAGCTACTGGGAAAGGGCAGGGAACACAGAATCTGGAGAGGAACATACAGCACGGGCCACAACCATGGGAATCTGAGATTTAATGGTGGATGAAAAGGTGGCTGCAGAGTTGTCCCTGCGCTCAGGGGAAATGGAGGTGGTGACAGAGGGGCTGCCTACTTCCCAAGACTCAGACCTGTCAGTACTGGCCAGTGGGTGAACATGACCAAGAACAGACCGAGAACAGTGATGCAAGTAGGCCTAGCATAGAGGTCCTTGGTGAGAAAAGGACTTCCCTGGGCCAAGAACCACATCAAATCTCAGGAGAGGTCAGTGGGATGATCAGGACAGGAATCATTAAGGCCTAGATCCAGAGGCTTAGGAGTATGTACAGGATTCACATGTGCAGGCCGGACGTAATGGCTCACACCTATAATCCTAGCACTTTGGGAGGCTGAGGTGGGCAGACTGCCTGAGTTGAGGAGTTCAAGACCAGCTTAGGCAACATGGTGACACCCCATCACTACTAAAATACAAAAAATTAGCCAGGCAGGGTGGTGTGCACCTGTAATCCCAGCTACTTGGCAGACTGAGGCACAAGAATTGCTCAAACCCAGGAGGTGGAGGTTGCAGTGAGCCGAGATCGCGCCACTGTACTCCAGCCTAGGCGACGGAGCGAGATTCCGTCTCCAAAAAAAATTCACATGGGGGGATGTATGCAAGCGTGTAAGTGTACAAGATATGTGTGGGCATGAGCTTTGTGAGAATGGACACAGTTCTGTGTACAAGTGTCATCATGAGTTCCACAAAGCATACAAGGTCTGCAGGACACGTCCGAGGGCTGTGTGAAAGTATCCAAAACCCTCACACGTGTGCGAGCCTGGTGGGATGAACATGCACGGGCCCAGCCCGAGTTGTCAACATAGGACCTTGTAAAAGGAAGAAGGGCCTGTGGGGCCTCACTTGCAGTGCAGGAGGAGAAGACAGAAGGGAAAGCAGGGACAGGCTCACCTGCGGGCAGGTGAGGGGGGCCGCAGTGGTACCAGCACAAAACCTATGCTCTGCAGATACTGCACATATTGCTGCAGGAAAGCCAAGCTCAGCTCCTTCAGCCAAGGCTCCTCACGGGCTCCCGGGGGCGACACATCCAAGGATTCACAGCTTGTGGGGGCCTCTCGGCTTCCAGACCCTGACTCAGGGCGATGGCGCCGCTGTGAGAGTAAAGATCAAGGAAGATTCTCCCCACCGTCAACCATCCTGCTGGGGATGGAAGAGGGGGGTCACTGTGGGGTAAGCAAAGGTCTCCTAGAAGTCTGGGAGTCAGCCTCACCTGCCCCTCAGGGAGTCCAGAGGTCTCTGGGGGCCCATGCAGCCAGGCAGCTGGGTCGAAGAGCATGGCTGTTGCACAGTAATGCACCAGGCGGGATGACTGCTTCAGGGTCTCCAGCTCTCCAGCCTGGGGAAACAGGGCAGTGAGCATGGAGCAGTGACGGGGCAGGATCACAGATCCTCGAGGAAGATGCAAGCTGGGTCACTCACACTGATGGGCATGGTGGCTGGAGTAGAACGCTGCTGCCAGGTTACAAACAGGTTTTCCATCTTCATCTGGCGCTCCAGCTCTGAGGGTTGAAGGCATTAATAGTAGCCCCAAGCATTGTCACCCGCTTCCTCCCAGACTCTACAGATTTCCTGTCCCCGCTACCTGTCCCAGTACCCTCACCTCTGCGCTCTGCCATCTTGATCTCTAGGAACTGTTGTCCATGGTAGGTGACAGGATCAGGAGGTCTGGGCACAGGACCAAGTATGGAGCTGGGGCGGGCAGCCGTGATATCCCTTAGGGCCTCGTCAAAGGGGAATGTGTCCAGGGGAAGGGGACCCCCACCACGAGAGGACCCACTCAGCCGGCCCTGCTCACGGCTCAGCGGGGGACTTGCACTCCGGATGAGGGTCTCCACTTCCATGGTTGGCAGCAGGAATGGGTTTGGCTCCTGAGAGACGGAGCATTGCAATGGGTTCACAGCCTTTGCCCTCGGACCCTCTCTCTCATCCCATGGCTTCCTCTCTCAGACTCTCCCTCCCCACTACCTCCGCCCTCAGTCTGTCCCATCTTTCCAGCTTCTGAGCTGGTTTTTCCTTTAACTGACCCCTCAGTAGCCAAAACTATAGGAAGAGCCAGAGCAGCAGGTACCTTTTCGTCTCGCACGGGGAAGTCCAACTGGCCATAATGATGGAAGAGTCCAAGCTTCTGGCTGAGTAAGCAGAAGATGAGATGGGCTCGTGCATTCTGCCACTGCACCAGGCGAACCAGTGCTCGGCCCAATGCTGCCCCCAGGTCTGGAGCCCAGTTGTAGGTCAGCAGCTGTAGCTGGAGGTCGGGGTTCAGGGTCAGTGGGATTATGGAACCCCTCTTCCCACCCTGTCCCTGGCCCCATATCTACCTTCTTGTCCACGACCTCCAGTAGCAAGAGCCTCTGCCGGGGAGCATTTCGTCCTGAGCTCCCATCACCTCCTGGCTCGAAGCGCTGCATGGCTTTGGCAGCTACAGGGTGGGGGAGGGGCACAACAGGGGCCTGGGAACAGATCCCCCTTGATCCTACCCTCCCCTCTGCAAGGCTGGAGACCCCACCAGTTACTCTTAGCCTACCCCCACAGGCCATGCCCTCACCCTGCTGTGTTGGTCTCCTCCACTGCAAGAAGTTCCTTCCCAGAAGCAGCAGACGCCGCTCAGCTGCAGGGCGGGGAGACGGGCCCAGTTGCCCAGGGGAACAAGGGCTGAAGATCTCTGGCTCCGAACCCCTATTGAAAGGGAGGGCAGACAGAAAGGCCATCTATGACACCACTCCCTGGCCTAGTCTTCACCTCCCTGGGCCTTGTTTCCACCTCTCCTAGCTCAGTTTCCTCAGGTTTGGCTTCCTATAGGCCCAGCTTTTAGCAAGTTTAGGGGAGTTCCCTTCAATTCTATAGGATCTACACTCACAAACGCTGCTCAAAGATGCGGACACTGGTGTCTCCAGCCATTGAGGTGACTAGTGCGGTGAACTCAGACAGGATGGATGGAAGGAGGAACCGGGACACCATGTGGGTGGAGCTTCTGGACACTGAGGCACAACCTGGGAGGCAGAGGAGTCACTATGGAGCTGCAGGATGGAGACCAGGCTGGGGTTGAGGGATGGGAGGGGAGGCTGGGGTCTCACCAATCTGAACCATAAACTCCATCCAGCGCCGAGCAGCATGGGCAAACACAGGATGAAGGGTCCCCACCTCACCCTCTTCTAGCTGTGTGGTCCGGCGTCTGAAAGACAGTGGGAGTAAGAGCCTCATGTCCATACATGACACTTGTATGTTTATACAGACCACGGCCCATCTGTGACTTCACACCCATACTCTCCCAGGGCACAATACCACCACACACACACCTTTGTCTCTGGGCTCCAGAATCTGAGCCCGGTGCCCGCTCAGCTCCACCGGGAGTCCGAACACTCTCGGTTTTGTGACGCCTCCGGCCCCGAGTGTCTTCTGGCCGATCCAGGACAATGTCATCAGTTGTTTTGGGGGAACCCAAATCCCCACATTCTGTTTTACTCTGGGGGCAATGCAGTGAATGAGGAAGGGCTACTGGGAAGAGGAAAGGTGTGGGATGGAGGCACTATGGAACAGCAGTGAGCTAGGAGGATTCAGAGGTCTGGGTTCAGACCCTAGCTTCCCCAAGGGCAGGCTAAGGAGCCCTGGGCAGGTTACTTAACTTTCCTGAGCCTCACCTTCCTCACTGTAAAAGCTCTACTTATCTTGCAAGCTGTCCTGAGGATCCGACAAGAAAAATGGAAGTGAAGGTACATAGTAAGTTAAGGCTCCCTCTACATCAGTGAGAACTGCCACATTCTGCAAACTCTAGTCCAAAAGACAGAGCAGTTTTTGTTTTGTTTTTTTAAGAGAGTGTTTCTGTGTTGCCCAGGCTGGAGTGCAGTGGCCATTAACAGGCATGATCACAACGTACTACAGCCTTGAACTCTTGGCCTGAAGTAAAATCCTCCTACTTCATCCTCCTGAGGAGCTGGGACTAAAGGTACATGCCATGGTGTCTGGCAGGACAGAGCAGTTTTATATGGAAGGAGACTGTGGCAAGGCCTATAGGGGACTGGGAGGCAGGAGGGAGTGTAAGAGGAGCTAGGAGGCAGGCAGAAAGGTAGATGCCCACTTCACCACTTCCTCCCATTACCAGCATATCCCAGAAGCTACGCCGGCCAGCTTTGCTGGGTGGAGTCACAGGCTCCCCAGGGACAGGGGCAGGGGGAAAGGTGCTAGCTCGGCCTGCAGAGCTCTTAGTTTCCAACGATCCGTTCCTGAGACTTCCTGTGGACACCAGATATTACAGACACCCATCACTGATCATCAATCCCCCATTCCAGAAAACTGAATCTCAAGACTGGTATGACAGTGACCTGCCTCCTCCTCTACCTGTCAGTGAATGACAGTATATACAACTGATAGTGTGCAGCCGCATGTGTTAGTATGAAGTGAGCTTCTGATGCAACAGCCCTGTCTAAGTGGGTGAGCAGCTGCAGCCATTCACTGCTGCCAGTGTAGCACCTGGATGATGCACAGACAAGCTCATGGACAACTGTAAGTAAGTGATTCTGATGTAGTAGTTTTCTGTAATGCTTCCCCTAAACCCCATCTTTGTACCCTCACCTGCCACACTGTCTTGCCTGGATCTGTGACATTCTCTGGACCCCAAGGACCTCTTGACTTGCGTACCTGGGGGTGTGTCCTCTGTACATAGTGAAGCTGGTAGCAGCTGAAGCTCGATGATGGCATCGGCCAGGGCCTGGCGAGCTGCTCCTCGGAACTTCTCCTCCAGCTGCACAATACTGATGTTCCCCTTTTCCCACACATCCAGTCGAAGCCGTGGGGCCCCATTCTGAGCTGGAAGGAGAACAGGGGACCCTAGATCCCCCTCTACTCACCACCCTTACCTCCCACAGCAATAACTGAACACCTCATCCTCTGACCAAGCTGTCCCACCTGAAGAACCGTCCACAACAACCGGGCAGCGGATGACCTGGGTCAGTTGCTCAAATTCCTCCTCTCGCAGTGGGTCTGGGGGTCCCGGAGAGGAGGGGGGCCACAACGCCACTGACAAGGGGGCCCCTCCTTCATCCACAAAGGCTAGAGTGATGCAGGCAACCCCTGGGTAGAAATCCATAGGAAGGTTCAGCTGTGGGACTTGCAGACCACCCCTCCCAAGACCCTCCACTCAGCTGCAAGCCTGGGAAAGGTCCTCTCAGCAACAGGATGACAAAAGGCTTTCCCTCACCTGGTGGTGCCACAGGCCCGTGCCCTGCACCATACCTTTGCCCCCAGTGCCCTGTCCACCAGGCTTGTTATACAAGTAGATGTCCAAGTCAGGGAGGCCACCCTGTGGTGGGAGTGGATGCTGGGGAAAGAACAGCCACAGAGCACTAAGACCAAGCAAATGGACAAAACCCTCAGGGATGGGTGCCCACAGTGGGGAACATGGTGCAGGTAGACATGGGAGCACGAGAAGACACAGGTGGGTAATAATGGTCCCCAGGGGGCACGGGTATACCCAGGTCCATGGACAAAGGTACATATAGTGGTATCTGTAGGAAAGAGTCAGTAAGGGTGTGCGTGGGGCAGGCGGCAGGGGTGCACATGAGTGTGGAGAGAGATGAGTGCAATCTCACTTGGAAGTGGTTCCGGCTGTTGCTGTCTGTGTACTTGGGAGAGTGCAGGAAGATGAGCAAGTTCTGCCGTAGGTACCACGCCAGGGCTGGAAGCCAGGGCCTGCAGGACGTGGGTAGGGCCAGATGCAGCACCTCTGAGGGGAGACTTCCAGGGGGCTGGATGAACTGCAGAGTGGGAAGAAGAGGGCAGAGCTGAATGCAGAAGTTCCAGCCTAGACTGTCCCAGCACCTGTGGCTGAGTCTGGGAAGGATGCTGGTGCCTGGAGGGGAGCTGACCTCCACATCAGCTGGTGTTAGCTTGCAGTTCCGAACAAGCATGACTGTGATGACGTCCAATGTGGCCTCATCCAGGCGCCGACACAGAACTCGCACGAGCTCATCCGTGATCTCAGGACCTTGACACAGCCATGGTGGGAAGGTGGGGACACTGGTAGAGGAACCAGCTACCTCCATAGCAACCCTAAGATGCCAAACTCAAACAATTCCCTGTATATTAGAGGCAGTGTTACGAATGCTGGCTCTGGAGGTAGCCAGCACTAGGTTCCAATTCTGCCAAGCTACTCACTATGCGACTGTGGATACTTTTTGAGTTTTACTCTCAAAACCTCAGTGCCTTCATCCATAAAATAAAAATTATAATAGCATCATCCTCATAAGTTTGTTGCAAGAATTACACTAGAAGTTATGTAACAGTCTCAGCCCAAGACCAGCATGTTAACTGAGCTATAAATATTAGCTGGAAAATCCAGTTGCCTACTGAACACCTCGGGCAAAATATATCACAAATAACCATCCTCTTAACCCCGAACCCAGTCTGGTATCAAGCCGGTGGCACCACCAGTTCTCCAGTCACCCCAGCTCCTCTTCCCCTAGCTGCGCCTCAATCAACTGCAGTCCTATCCCAAAACATGGCGGAAGCCAGTCCCTTCCCATGCAGCTCCTGCTTGTGGAAAGCCCTGAGCACAGCAGGAACTAGAGGAGGGGCCCAAGGCGGAGTAATACGAGGTTCTAAGAGAAGTTCCAGAGGGTCTGGAGCCTCCAGCTAATATTTATGGCTCACTTAATATGTGCCAGGTCTTGGGCTGCAACTGTTACATAACTTCAGTGTAATGCTTGCAAGGTTCTAAGAGAAGTCCCAGAGGGTTCTGGAGCCTCATGTGGCCACTCCCCTACCCCCTCCTCAGACCTTACCTGCCTGCCCAACACCATGGACCAGCAGCTGGATATGTCTGTCCACTTGGCCCACAGGACGAGCAGCATCTGAACTGCGGCTGGAGGCCATGTCTAAGGGAGAACGAGGACCCTACAGAGAAAACTGTGGTCAGGGTCCTGGCTCCAGAGAGCAAAGTGCAAGGGGCACACAGGGGCATCAGGCAGTGGGAGTGATACATGCCGAGGCTTCCTCAGAGTAGATGGGCTCTTGGCTTCGGGACAGAGCGAGGGAAGGGGGCAACGCATCCCCTTTCCATGGTCGGTCACTGCAGGATGTCTCCAGGAGCCTGGGAGAGAGCAGCATGTCTTTGGACATGCCTCCTCCCATGCCATCCTTAACTCATGCCCCTACCCACCTTCCAAGGGCCACGTACCGAAGATAGTACACAGCCTTCGTTGCTCGTTCCTGATAAACAAACATGTTTTTCCGGTTCACCACAGAGAAGGCATTGAGCACAGAGCGCAGGGCCTGGATGGCTGGGGAAGTAACATGGGCTCAGGAAACTGCCTTTTCCAGATCCTTCCAATGCTCACCTGCCCTGTCATGCCAATCACATACCCCGAGAGACCCCCATGCTGGGTCCCATTTTGAGGCGTGAATGGACTCGGATCACAGTTCCCCACACAACATCACAGGAGAAATGGCCAGGGACAAACTGCATTGTGGCTGCCAGGTACCCTCGGGGTGCACAGCTCTCATCAGCAGCATAATCTGGGGGAAGGGGAGCAGGGATTAGAAATGGGACACGCCACCCTCTGCCCTCCACAGACTTCTCAGCTGGGAACTGGTATACTTGCCCTCTCATCCAGACCTGTCCCTGATTACTGCAGATAAATGATGATCATTTTGGGTAACACAACAGGGCCAGGCAGACACGTGTCCTTAGGAACACAGGTCATAGCACAAAGGTTTCTAGAAGTATCTAAAGGAGACTTAGAAAAGGAGCTAAGGAGAGGTAACAAGGCAGACAAAGCATGAGGAAATCCTCAAGATCATGCCAAGAGATTCTGACCCTGTCATAATATGTGTCAGTAGCACTGTAGCACTATGTCCTCCGGGGAGTTCCAACAGTAACCTCATTAAAACCAAAAGGGTATGGCTGCTTATGCACGCCAGCTGCAGAGGAGGGATAAACTGTGTCCTGGGCTTTAGAGGACAGAAGCGCCAACAAACCCAAAGGGTAGTGTGGCAGTACACAGGAGCCCATGGCCACAGTACAATGCCTCCTTTGACCCTTTTCAGGTTTCCAGGGAGCCTTGCGGTGGATCAAAGTGGCAGTTTTGCTCTCAGAGAAGCTGCTGTCAAGTGTGAACAGCACACAGGCTACCCAGGAGGCTGCAGTTTCTGTGTAGAGGCAGAGGCTCTGGAACGGAATGCTGGTTGCTAAGGGTTTCAGGGGAAAATTCTGGAGAGACTAAAATGAGGAAGGGCTGTGTCTGGGTTCTGACTGGTCTTACATCTCAGGCTGCCGGAAGTCATTTTGAAGTAAAAGTGTTCGCCTGTCCTAGCGCATCTTCAATTTGCAGAAGATGCCTTCGAAACCATGGGAGTCCACTAATTATGGGGACTCTGCTTTGATAAGGAGGAGATCCCAGCATATGCTGAGAGATGCACTCTCCTGCAGATGTCAGAAACATTTGTCTACAGACTTGCTGAGAATGTTAAAAATAATGAGTAGTCTGATTTTACTTTTAAACCAGAGAAGAACTGCAAAGGAATGTTATGGTTCAGCTTTTCCTCTATCCGTTTGTGTGAGAGGTTATCAGGAGTAAGAGAAGGGAGAAGTGTTGAGACTTCAGTTACTATCTCGAATGGATTATCGTGTTCCCTTACCATGATCGGAAATCCCAAAGCAGTCCTGTGGCTGCCTGTCTGGAGGAACAGCCAATTAGAAGGCCAATTCTACTGGCCTTCAGGCTCCTCCCCTCTGGATTTCTCTTACATGGGAACTGGCCTGCTTGTCCTCACTCCCCCAAACTCTTCATTCCTGTCTACTTCCCTGCCAGGGAAAGACGGTCATTCTGGGTAACGAGACAGGGCCAGGCAGAGGCAGGCTCTTAGGAAGACGGATCATGGCCTGATGCCCCTTCAATGATCTCTTCTGTATTCTTCAACCTCTCCCTCTCCACTGGCTCTTTCCCTATAGAATATAAACACGCTCAAGTCTCTACTTTATTTTAAAGCTCCTTCCTTGCCCCCATCTTCCTTTAGTTACTGCCGTATCTATTTTGTCTTCACTGCCAAGCTACTTGCAAGAGTAGTTATTCTCTGCCCCACCTATCACCCTCTTTCACTTTCAATTTCATCTGCTTTCTATTCCCATCTCTCTACTGAAAGTACTTCCATGAAAATCACTGACGTTCATCAGCCATGACGTTCAGCAGCCAAGTCCAGTGATCCTTTCCTGTCCCATCCTTCTTGCTCTCTCTCTAGTACCTGGCACTGATGACCAAGTAATGAGGACTCTGCCCTCAGCTTTCACCAGAGTATTCAGTAAAAAAGGGCAGCAGCACTGCCTTGTGATGGAGGCTTGTGGGTGGGATCTCACCATCACTGGGCAGTGGTGCCCGCTGACGGGAGTGGAAGGGAGTCTCGCTGCGCCACAGATCTTCTTCACTCTCGGCCACCAGAAGAGAGTTACACACGTGGCTGTCATGAAGGTCTTGAAGAAGCAGTCGCTGGGAGAAGGAGCACGAGGTCAGGGAACGGAAGTATCTCCTCCTAAGTGGGTGGTGGTGGTCAGGGGTGATCAAATGCCAGAGAGAATGACCACTATCACTGGGGATTGGAGGTCAACAAGAGTATCAGTCATCACTGAGAGGTCAGAGCTCAGGCCTCTGAGAGTGATTCTCAGTCAGGGACACTTGCCCCTTTAGCGCCAGAATCTGTTCACCATCCTTCGGGTCTCAGCTTAAAAATCACTTCCTCTAAGAAGCTTCCCTTGATACTTCAGATGGTCAGATTCCTGTTACATGCTTTCATAGCAGCTTCTACTGTTCCTTCTAGGATTCTTCACAATTGTAATTGAAATAAGTTGTGTAATTCAGTTGTTCAACTGTCCCCTATTCTACACAAACTCCACAGAGTTACAGCGTCCCTCTGTCTGGGTCACTGGTATATCACTAATGCTAGCACAGTGCAATGAGAGGGAGTATCTCATAGTTACTGGGATGGTTTGAGAGAGTAACCCACTGTTACTGGGGGTGGGTTGTGGAGCACTTCCAAGGTTGTAGGGAGCTGGGGGAGAAACAGCATCCTACTAACTGGGGGAGTCAAAGACTTTCCATAATTATTGATTCTGAAATGGACCAATAGCCTCTGAAAATCAAGTTCTTAGAAATTTGGTTCTCATCTCTTCTGTCTCAGGGCCTGGAGAGTCCTGCCCCTTACCTGGTTGACCTCCCTGCAGATTTCCCCAACTCGCCTCACCAGGAGCTGCTGCAGGTGGCGACACTCAGTGCCTGTCCCCCCATCCTCCCGAATCAGGCTCCTGGGAAGGAAGGATAATCTGACCAGAACTGCAGTGAGGAGTTATATGTAATGGCATGATACGTATATATGACATAACTGCAGTTATACGTATCACGAAGGGGAGGGAAAGTCATGGAGGTGGGGCCAAGGGAAACCATGAAAAGGGAGCAGGCTTGGACAGAGGTAAACTTGGTGGGAAATGGAAGAGATGGAATTCTCAAGAGCAGTTCTGGATGCCGAGGCTCCACACTTGCTTCACCAGCTCCCATACGGGCATCACACTGAGGCTCCTTTATGCTATGCACCTCTTCTTTCTTCTCAAGTCTTCGTCAGAATGGTGGTTTTCCTTTCTTCTCAACCCCATCTTACCCTGCACATCCCACCCACCTCTGAGATGACAGCGGTAGTAAACCGATGCCTATGCAGGAATCCTGGCTTTGTCACTTACTATGGCCTTGGGCAAGTATTTAACTGACCTGTGCTTCAGTTTCTTCACCCAAATGATAAGGATATTAATACGCCATAGGGTTGTTATGTAGATAAATGAGTGGATTCATGTAAGCACCAGAACAGTGCCTACCACACAGTATGCACCTGATAAATATTAGCTATTATGTCTTATTATTATTATTTTTTTGAGATAGTGTCTTGCTCTGTTGCCCTGGCTGGAGTGGAGTGGCACAATCTCATTCACTGCAACCTCCACCTCCCAGGTTCAAGATTCTTCTGCCTCAGCCTCCCAATTAGCTGGGACTACAGGCGCCTGCCACCACGCCCAACTAATTTTTGTATTTTTAATGGAGACAGGGTTTCACCATGTTGGCCAGGCTGGTCTCGAACTCCTGACCTCAAGTGATCCGCCTGCCTCGGCCTCCCAAAGTGCTGGGATTATAGGCATGAGCTACCACGCCCAGCCTTATTAGGCCTTATTTTTATACATGAACTTCTGAAGCTGCTGTGAACCTTAGATGTTGTTAATGCTCAGCTAGAAGCCAAAATCCCCATCAGCTTTTTGACTCCTATAAGACAGTTGAATGTGATGTGCTTAGCTGTAAGATGTGGAAAGTGATCAGGAGCCATCAACCTAAGAATACAAGTTGGATCTCTACCCAAGCCCTGAGTCCCAAGTCTTACTTCTAACACTGGAGAGAGGTATTGTGGGAGCAGAGAGAAGAGGTTAATGGGAGTGTGAGGGTGCAGGCCCTGGCTTCTACTTACCGTGCATGTGCATACACTTCTACACGGTCCTGCAGGACCCGGACAATGAGCCAGAAGTCAGGCAGGCAGGGCCCAGGGAGGCCTGAGAGTGAAGGCTGTGGAAGTGCTGGCCCAGGTGGAGTCCGCAATGTGAAGGGGGCCTTCTCACCAAGGGTGTCATTGGGACCCTCACTGTCTGAGCCACTGCTGCCACCATCATAACCTGTGTCAGATGCACTGAAGGTCAATCCCATCCGAAGCTGGGCCTGACTCACCTGATCTTCCAGGTGCATCCAGCCTGATGCACTTCAGATTAGTCCCTTCTGCTGCCTCCTGCCCAGACCTTTCCCAGTGCAGCCCTAAGCCCACCTCCCATCAGCTTAGAGTCCTTCACCCCTCCCCCCAGCTTACCTAAGTGGTCTGAGTCCACACTGCCCTGACTGGACATGAGACTTAGTCCCCGGCTGGGCCCAGGCTGACTCCCTGGATAGAGAAGGAATATGCCTGGAGCCTCTCTCAATCCTGTCTAGGGCCTCCCTCCAAAAATGGAAGCATGGTCAGGGATCTGGTCCCGGCCCCCAGACTTTGCGGCCCAAGTCCTCTCTTACCTCCCTGTGGCACGCTGGGCAGGCCGATGAGGGGGACACCCTCAGAATCCTCTGGGGACCCAGGTGCTTGGGGGCTGGCTGTCAGAGTCTGAGAAATAGGAAGTCAGGACTGAGGTATAGGCCCCACACACCCACCACCCCCCTCCATTCCCAGGTGAGACTCACCTCCTTTTCGATGCCTTCAGCCCTCTCTTCGTGACTGTGCCAAGCCCAGGCTGCTGAAGAAGGCTCCCCATGGGACCCACCTGGCTGTTGGCCAGCTGCCACAAAGAAGAAGCCACTGTCAGGGTCTTCAAGAAGAACATGGCCAGGGAGATGGAGGCGACGAAACTCCTAGAGAGCAGGAGCCAAGATCACAGTTTAGGCAGGGCAGCCCTCCCTACACATGGTGAGCTACACTTCCTCATGAGACGCTCCTAACTACCTGGTAAAGCAGATGCTGGCATCCCCACTGCTGAGGTAAGAAAAGGTTCAGTGACTTGCCTAAGGTTCAACAGGAGCAGTGACCAGGTTGGGAGCTGGGTTTCTTTCCACTGAGTTGGGCTGCCAAGCACAGGGGTGAGGGCAGACGATGTGGTCAGTAGGGAGACAGGAAGGGTAACTCTATGAGCTCGAACTAACAGAGGGCCTTCCAGTACTGTGCCTGGGACCCAGGGAAGGATGGGCCCCAAGGTGACCCTGCAGTGTTCTGAGGGCAACTTACCTCCTTGAATTGTGTGAGGGAACGCTCTGGCCCAAATACAAAACTCAGTGGCAGAGTTTGGCGAAGGCAGGTGGAGCGTCCAGGAGAGCTATGGATATGGGCAGCTGCGCGGTGCAGGGCAGGGCTCTGGGGGATGCCCCCTCTTCGGAGTGCCCCCACCATCTCATCTTCCAACAACCAGCGGATCTACGGTTAGACAGCAAGTGACAAGGGCACCTCCCTTGCTTCCTTGGGCATCCCCTCAACCCAGACTAGAAGATACTTTGCCTCACAGACAGAGATGTCTCACTTCTATCCCAGAACAAAGGGGGTACCTTATCTTACTCACCTGATGGAAAGGGAATCAGTTACAGTGTTGGGGGTGAGGGGCTCACCTCATTCATGGTGGTCTCAATAGCCAGTCTGTGGGGCGTGGCCAAATTGGATAGTCCTGGGTGCCTAATTGGAAGAAAGGTTAAGATACTAGTTTCCAGTAAATGAAATTGAAAAGGAGTAATGGACTCTGAGAGGGAGATAAGGAAGTACCTCTCTTCCTCTGGGGGTGGCAGTGGGGGCCCTAGGCCATCATCTGACCTTAAAGATGATGGCTGCCCTGGGGATCGTGGGAATGAAGCACTGCTTTCAGATGTTGACCTGAACAGGGTGGGAACAAAAGTCAAAGGTCAGGAGCTACTATCCTACCAAGGCCTCCTCCTCACTCCTTTCTTGGACTCCTCAAGGTCTCCTTAGTCCTCAAGTGCTCGATTCCCCCAGTGGTCCCCCTACCCCCCTTCCAAAACCTCCCACCAAATTTGCTGCCACACCGGTGGTGCTGAGGGTCTGAGGCCGTGGGGAGCTCCACTTCCAGGGGCAAGGTCAGCACAAAGACATCCAGAGTCACACTGAGGTCCCTCAAGGGAACTCGGCCTCCAATTGGGGGGCCCTCCAGACTGGAAAGCACCTGGCCTGGGAGAGGAGGAAAGTTAGCAGTTGCTGAGGGCTGCTCTAAGATAAGCACAGATTCCAAATTCTAAGTGTTAAAAAACATAACCCCTAGGCTCCCCTCCACTCCCATACAGGCAGGCTGTTTCAGGACCTTTGGCTTTCCCCTGGGCTGCCTCAAACTCACCCAGGCAGGTAGGCAGGCTGCACACAGGTACTGAGCTGTGCTGCCCACGTAGCCGCACGGAGCACGTGAGGTGCAGGAAGAGTGGGGGCAGGTCGTGCAGGAGGCTCTCAGGCCCAGTGGGTGAGTCGTCCCCCAAGATACTGAAGGAGTCTTCATCAGGATTCACAGTGTCTACATCTGACAGCGAAGCAGAGTCTAGCCCAGCAGGCCCCAGGTCTGATTCACGGCTCTCCCGGTATTCTACCTCTAGCTCTGGGTCACTCTCAGTGACCACACAGCAGGCAGATGTGTCTCCTAGTAGTGCATGTCACGTGGTCAATGGGAGAGGCTGGCAGTGGAGGCCCCTGAATCTCGGTGTGAAGCAGCCTTCCCCACCTTGACTCACTTGCCCACACACCTTCTTCTCCCATAAGCTCAGCCTCTGAAAACTCCAGGTCACTGATTTTTCTGTCTACTGTGTCCCGAGGCCCCTCATCCTAGGCAAAAGAAAGAGACAGTTTGATCTAAGGCAAGACAAGAGCGACAGCCAGGTCTCAGGGAACCAAGACTCCAGAGGGTCTGGGTGGGCCTCTGGGGCTGTGGGTTGAGAGCACAAGAGAGGTAAGGAAGAGAGCCACTCACTTCTCGCCTGCTGGATGGAGGGCAATAGAAGAAGTAGTGGGGATTGGAAGGCACTGTGCGGAAGTGGAGACGACTTATCTCTAGGAACTTCTCCTGTTATGGGGTTTAGAAGGAGGTCAGAATGTCAGCCACCCCTCAACAGGACACTACTCCCTACCCTAGGGCAGGACACATGCATACCACCAACCCAGGAGAGAATCCTGTCCCTCTGCACAGGCAGGACTCTACACCTCTTCTACCCTCGCCCAAGCTTCCCACCTGGATGACGCTATGAAGGGCACCATGGGCCTCTCCTCTGAGCTGGCAGACATCTGTCAGAGAGATCTCTGGCCCAGGGTCTGGATTGCCAGGGACACGGGTGCTCTGACACTCAGGCTCGCTTAGGTCCTCGGTCTCTATGCTGAATGGTTGGGGTAAGGATGTTGAAGTGTTAAGAACCACCAAGTTCTGAAGAAGCCTGCCTCCCAACTAGGGAGCAGCACAGGAAGCCTTTTTGTCCATAGGAAGAGTGCTTAGCATAATGGCATGGGTGGTGAAACAGGCAAGGAGAACCAACGTAACACATTTTGGCTCTAACCTCCATATTGCTTTTTCTTTTTTCTTTCCTTTTTTTTTTTTTTTTTTGAGACAGGCTTTTACTCTGTTGCTGAGGTAGGAGTGCAGTGGTGCCATCACTGCTTGCCTTCTGAGTAACTGGGACCACAGGCATGTGCCACCACGCCCAGCTAATTTTTGAATTATTTTGTAGAAACAAGGTCTCCCTTGGTTGCTCAGGCTGGTCTTGAACTCCTGGGCTCAAGTGATCCTCCCGCCTCAGCCTCCCGAAGTGTTGGGATTACAGGAGTGAGTCACTGCACCTGGCCTTAACTTTCACATTTCTTAATGGATGGGGATTTCTATGAAACAGAGTAGCGGTAACTCCCAGTTTTCTGACTTGGATCACTAGGTTGAGGGTGGTATCTTTCACCATGAATGAAGAAGAAAGGTGGAGAATCAAGGGTTAGTGGGAAGAAAATGCATTCATTTGCGGTGCATGAAAAGTGGGTATCTAGAGCTCCAAAGAGAGAACTGGACTGGAGTTCCAATCTAGGAGTCATCAGCATATCCATCCTTCTGGTTCTTCTGTTTCCCCAACGCTAACACACTGCAGATGCTAGACCCATAGCTGTCTGCCTGCTTGCCTTTCTCCTTCTCTCCTCCTCTTTCTCCCTTCAACAGCGACCTGTTGAGCCCCTAAGGTGAGCTGGGGACTTAGCAGTGAGCAAAATACAGTTTTGACCCCCATGAAATTCACAGATTGGTTGGGGAGATTCCTACTATTGTGTGGATGTCCTCAGAACAAGTCTCTACTTTCACGGTTAGCACCAGGGGACTCCCTATCCCTGACTCAGCGCATCACTCAACGTCAAAGCAGGGGAGATGGGGAGAGCCTGGGAGAGAGACTGCTGCCTGTGCCAAATGCGGGAGGAAGGCTGCATGGCAGTCAGCGAGCCGGCGACAAAGCACTACTGCTTCTCAGGTGCTTAGATACTACCTTGGACAGTCATTCCCCTGGACTGGAAGGTCCTTGTTTATAGGGACTTGGTCTGTGTACCTCCTTATCCATCATTCAAGTACAATCCTAACCTGGATTCAGAAGCTAGGATAGCTCGTTCCCGAGGCTCAGCACCCTCCTCCATGCTGCTGCTGAAGGGCCCGGGGCTGAGAGGACCAGGGCTTGGGGGTGCATGAGGCAAACCCCAAGTGTGGCCACACAGTGCAAGCAGAAATGGAGTGATGTCTACTTCTTGTAGTAGCTCCTCACAGGCATCTACCGCTGTCAGCAAATCCTGGGAAGTCACACTCTGTGCTTGCTGCAAGCTGCGGAATAGCCCTGATGGAAGTGGAAGGGGCCATGAGGCTCAAGCTCTGGAATGGCCTCTCCAGTCCCCACCCTATAATCCCTGTATCTCCCCCAGGGCCCCACTCCTCCCTCCCACCACCCTCCTGCTCACCACGGACATAGCACCGCTGTGCATGCTCCTGCAGTAGGGCACAATGGCTGGCTGCCTCCTTGTACCGGGGCTCCATCCAGGCTGAGGATGGGGAGGGGTGGTCAAGGAACTGAGTCCTAGGAAGGGGAGGGAAAATGGAGCTTGACTAACTCCTTTAAGTGATACCTCAGACTCATTAGCCATCTACACTCCAATGGATCATCTACAGACACATATCAAGGGTATTCATGGCCTAACAAGTTCAAGGGTTTGCTGAGGGAAATCAAGCAAGGAGCCAGCAGGATGTGGCAACTTACCTGCCCATGCCCATTAGTGTGTACTTACTTCTTGGCTGGGAGCCATGGCCCGGCGAGGACACAGGTCAACACTGAAGGCACTCACCGGAAGATGAGGTCTCGGGGCGCCTGAGGGGGCTGCATGCCAACCATTTGTTCTCTCAGCGCTTCCAGTGAACAGCTGTAGATGTAGACAGGACACCGGGTCCGGGGCCCATCTGTACTCTCAGTCTGGGAAGCCTGACGCCCAGCGTAAGCCTGTAAGTCTCGACGGAAGGGTGGGCTTAGCTCTCCTTGATTCTGGGCACTGTCTGTGAAGAAAAGGTGTCATGTGGTCTTCCAGCCCTGTCTGTTTCCCACTCCCACTCCTGCCCACCTTGAGTCGGCAGCCTTACCATCAGCCAGGGTTACACTGAGGACAGGGACTTGGGACTTTGTAGCTTTGACCCCAGTTCCTTCTAGATCTTTCAGACTGGGAGCCCCACTCCAATCCCCAAACTTAGGCTTTGTCTCCTCTTGAGGGGGTCCCTCCAGGCCACAGGCAGCCAGACGCTGGACATCTGAAGAAGATGAGACAATAAATCAGAGCTGCCTGGTGGGCTGGTGCAGGAGCTCAGGGGTTTGTATCTGAGGGGGTTCGTGAGGAGGTCAGTGGCTGGCACCTGAGAAGGTAGCTGGGAGAAAAGTCAGAAACACATGCTGGGGGTTCACAAGCCTTGCATAGCAGCGCCACTGAGGGGGCTGGGCAGAGATGAGAGGCTTGAGAGTTTCAGGAAGACCTACTCTCTGTAAGAGAAAAATAGAAATTAGAGCAATCTATAAGTGAATGTACAGCCCGTTTCCCTCCTCCACCCTAGAGCTGACTCATCTTAGGTACAGCTTGAAAGATCCAGGACAATGGAAAATGACGGCATTCTGTCATTGGCAGATGCCATTTAGTCTCAATGGCGGTAGAAAGTTGGGGCCTCAAGATATGGTGCTAGAAGGAGGTCAGTGTGACAAGGGCTCATGGAGAAGAATCGGTGCTGACCAGGGAAGTAACAGCGGAGTCTCCTGTGGCCTGGGTGCTGCCGAATGCTTGCTCCTTCAGGATCCCATGAACTCCCAGTAGTGGCCCCTCGGCACCTACAATCGGGGTAGAGATGAGTGAAAGAGGGCAGAGCCAGCAGAGAGGTGGGACTCTGGGTTGAAGAAAGGGGGAGGAAGGGGAAGGCCAAAACTCAAAGACAGAAACCACCCGTGAGGGTGGGGGAAAAGGGCTGGGCTAGGGTCTGGTGTCAGGAGGATGTGGGTAACTCACCTGGAACATGGCAGGTCCGCCGCAGCACCTCACTCAAGAAGGCAGCCTGGTCAACGGGTGTCAGTGGGATCTCCCGGTCACTCAGCTCCTGCCCTAGGCAGCTGTGCAGCAGGCACAGCACCATGTCGTTGGCGGGACAGGACCCCTCGGCGAAAGGGACACCCTCTGGCTCTGCCCGACACACACTCTGCTCAGCACCAAGAGCCTCCTGCTGCCCGGTGCCCCCGGCTCAGCCCTGACCAGCAAGGCCCCTCCTTCAGCCTCATGGGCTCCTCCTGCCCCCGCCGCTCATCTGCTCACTTGCTGACCCATCTGTTTGTTATTTTCTAATACTTCCAGGCTTGCTGGCCCTTTAGGTGTGGGGTGAAAGGGTACCAGGTTCACCCACCTCTGGCAAGCAAGAGGAAGAACATCTGGAGCTGCTGGCACTGTGGCAGCAATCCCATTAGGTCAAAATGGAAAGGGATCTCATGGACACAGGTGTCTCCTCCCTGATCCAATCCTACAAGGGAGGAAAGACAGGACACAGTGAGACACTGATTATTCTACCCACTCCCCTGCTCCACCAGTGGGCCACCTGCCCCACTCACCATCAGAGACCCGCGGCTCTGGGGGCACAGGACCCCACTCCTTGCTTTGGCACAGCTGTATCAGGTATTCAAAGCTCAGCATGGAGCCTATGCAGGCAGCATCCCGTGGATGGAGCTACAGGAAGAACATCAGAGGTGAGGAGTCAACCCCTCTTAGCCCAGGATACCCTGGGTTCCAGCTCTTCAGGAAGCTTCAACAGTCCCAGCCATTCAGAGGCACCAGGAAGCCCACAGACTGCAGTACTCCAAAGGAGATGGTACCCCAATCCAGTGAGAGAGGTTGGGGTACTGTTCTGAGGACACTCACAGCTTGTGGGATCTCAGAATATGTCAGGTCCTGGAGGTGCTTCCAGCTTCCAGGGCCAGGTCCCACTCGCCCATACTGTGGCTCCACCCACACCTCGGTGACCAGATTGAGCTCTGAGTCTCCCTCCAGGGCCTCCACTTCCACATCATTGTCATCATCTGTTGAGAAGCTAAAGGAGGAAGGGCTCTGAGTCCAATGCACAGCCTCATGGCAGGGAATGAACCTCATGGAGGGAAGGAGGCAGGCACAGAGGGCAGCCACGAGTCACACAAGGCCTTCCCAGACCAGCATCTGCCTGATGAAGCATCTAAACACCACACCCACTCCCTGACTTTGGGATCAAGATCATTTCAGGATATGGGAGCCAGAACTCTAGGGGATGGTGGGGAGAAGGGTGACTCTGCGGAGGCGGCCCTCACAGAGGGCCTGTCTCACCTGTCTTTGGTGGAGGTAGAGTGTGGGGGGAAGAGGATATACTGGACAACACAGGTGTGCTTCTCTTCAGCTGCAGCCTGCCCTGGTGGTTCATTCTGTGGGCAAAATGGGAGATCTTGAGCAAATCCCAGCCGAGGCAGAGATCTGGCCTGGCTTAGCTCTGGCCCTCAGAATTTCAGTTCCCTCACCACGTTGTCCTGACTGCAGCCTCAAACCTTGCACCCTCTGGCCACACTGTCCCTGTGAGGCAGAGTTTCCAGCAGTCCCAACCCAGCTCAGAGGCCAGTGTCCCTGAGATTATGACAGACCTTGGCAGGAAGGTGTCATGAGGGATGGCACATACCTGAATTGGAAGTTCCAGAACCATGTTGATGATTCCTTCTCCACTGCAGGCAAAGTGGAATCCTTCAGAAAGTCGGACTCTGAAGTCCCATAAAGGCCAAGGCAAGGCCAGGATAAGGGAAGAAGAGACACTGAGACTACAAGCTTTCCCCACACACACCCACCTCCCAGCAGTTCTCAAGGAGCCAAGTCTGCTGGTGGCCCTGCTCAAACTGGTGGTCCCTCAGGGTATAACAAGTCCAATGAGGATGAGAGAGGCCAAAACAAATTGAGTGATGGGAGCAGACAGGGAGGGCAGTAGCAGATGCTGCTCTATACTTGAGACTGGGAATTAGAGGGGAAGTGTGTGCTACAGGCTTTCTGCTAGTGTCCCAGTCTACACTTGCTCTCTCCTTGCCCTGAGTGGCCTGGCAGACTTGGATGACATACTCAGTGAGGATGGAGAGGAGCTGGGCAATGGCACTGAGAGGCAGCGCAGGGGTCAGTCCTGACGGGACACTCCAAAGCCAGCGCTGATGGTAGAGGTAGCGGGACAGTGATGCCAGGCTAGAAGAGGCTGAGCGGCCTGACACCAAAGGCAGTGGACCTGGTGGCTCCAGTGTCAGCAAGAAGGGTGCCCGGTAGTCCAAGGGTAGCTTCTCATATCTAGGAAATGGGACAACTCCCCAGCGATCTCTACTCATCCCCGGCTAAGCCACACCCTTCCACACCTCTGTACTGCTCATACCAGGCTAAGCCACACCCTCCACACCTCTACCACTTGTACCCCGCTAAGCCACGCCCTTCCACACCTCTGTACCACTCATACCACGCTAAGCCACACCCTCCACACCTCTGACCTACTCATACCCCGCTAAGCCACGCCCTTCCATACCCCTTACCACTCATACCCTGCTAAGCCACAGCCTTCCACACCTCTGACCTACTCATACCTCGCTAAGCCACGCCCTTCCACACCTCTGACCTACTCGTACCCCGCTAAGCCACAGCCTTCCACACCTCTGACCAACTCATACTCCACTAAGCCACACCCTTCCACACCTCTGTACTACTCATACCAGGCTAAGCCATGCCCTCCACACCTCTGCCACTTGTACCCCGCTAAGCCATGCCCTTCCACACCTCTGACCTACTCATACCTCGCTAAGCCACGCCCTTCCACACCTCTGACCTACCCGTACCCCGCTAAGCCACAGCCTTCCACACCTCTGACCAACTCATACCCCACTAAGCCACGCCCTTCCACACCTCTGTACTACTCATACCAGGCTAAGCCACGCCCGCCACACCTCTGCCACTTGTACCCTGCTAAGCCATGCCCTTTCACACCTCTGACCTACTCATACCTCACTAAGCCACGCCCTTCCACACCTCTGTACCACTCATACCACGCTAAGCCACACCCTCCACACCTCTGACCTACTCATACCCAGCTAAGCCATGCCCTTCCACACCCCTTACCACTCATACCCTGCTAAGCCACAGCCTTCACACCTCTGACCTACTCGTACCCCGCTAAGCCACAGCCTTCCACACCTCTGACCAACTCATACTCCACTAAGCCACACCCTTCCACACCTCTGTACTACTCATACCAGGCTAAGCCATGCCCTCCACACCTCTGCCACTTGTACCCCGCTAAGCCATGCCCTTCCACACCTCTGACCAACTCATACCCCACTAAGCCACGCCCTTCCACACCTCTGACCTACCCGTACCCCGCTAAGCCACAGCCTTCCACACCTCTGACCAACTCATACCCCACTAAGCCACGCCCTTCCACACCTCTGTACTACTCATACCAGGCTAAGCCACGCCCGCCACACCTCTGCCACTTGTACCCTGCTAAGCCATGCCCTTTCACACCTCTGACCTACTCATACCTCACTAAGCCACGCCCTTCCACACCTCTGTACCACTCATACCACGCTAAGCCACACCCTCCACACCTCTGACCTACTCATACCCAGCTAAGCCATGCCCTTCCACACCCCTTACCACTCATACCCTGCTAAGCCACAGCCTTCACACCTCTGACCTACTCGTACCCCGCTAAGCCACAGCCTTCCACACTCTGACCAACTCATACTCCACTAAGCCACACCCTTCCACACCTCTGTACTACTCATACCAGGCTAAGCCATGCCCTCCACACCTCTGCCACTTGTACCCCGCTAAGCCATGCCCTTCCACACCTCTGACCAACTCATACCCCACTAAGCCACGCCCTTCCACACCTCTGACCTACCCGTACCCCGCTAAGCCACAGCCTTCCACACCTCTGACCAACTCATACCCCACTAAGCCACGCCTTCCACACCTCTGTACTACTCATACCAGGCTAAGCCACGCCCGCCACACCTCTGCCACTTGTACCCTGCTAAGCCATGCCCTTTCACACCTCTGACCTACTCATACCTCACTAAGCCACGCCCTTCCACACCTCTGTACCACTCATACCACGCTAAGCCACACCCTCCACACCTCTGACCTACTCATACCCAGCTAAGCCATGCCCTTCCACACCCCTTACCACTCATACCCTGCTAAGCCACAGCCTTCCACACCTCTGACCTACTCATACCTCGCTAAGCCACAGCCTTCCACACCTCTGACCAACTCATACCCCACTAAGCCACGCCCTTTCACACCTCTGACCTACTTATACCTTGCTAAGCTACGCCATTCCACACTTCTACCACTCATACCCTGCTAAGCCAGACCCTTCCACACCTCTGTACCACTCATACCCTGCTAAGCCACACCCTCCACACCTCTGACCTACTCACACCACACTAAGCCACGCCCTCCACACCTCTGTACCATTCATACCCCGCTAAGCCACGCCCTTCCACACCTGTACCACTCATACCCCACTAAGCCACGCCCTTCCACACTTCTGTACCACTCATACCCCACTAAGCCACGCCCTTCCACACCTCTGTACCACTCATACCCCGCTAAGCCACGCCCTCCACACCTCTATACCACTCATACCCCGCTAAGCCACACCCTTCCACATCTCTGACCTACTCATACCCTGCTAAGCCACACCCTTCCACACCTGTACCACTCATACCCCACTAAGCCACACCCTCCACACCTCTGACTCATACCAGGCTAAGCCACGCCCTCCATACCTCTACCACTTGTACCCTGCTAAGCCACGCCCTTCCACACCTCTATACCACTCATACCCCGCCAAGCCACACCCCTCCACACCTCTGTACCACTCACACCCCGCTAAGCCACGCCCTCCACACCTCTACCACTTGTACCCCGCTAAGCCACGCCCTTCCACACCTCTGATCTACTCATACCTCGCTAAGCCACGCCCTTCCACACCTCTGTACCACTCATACCCTAAGCCACGCCCTCCACACTTCTGTACCACTCACACCCCGCTAAGCCACACCCTTCGTGTGGTAGCACTCATACCCTGCTAAGCCAGACCATTCCACACCTCTGTACCACTCATACCCCACCAAGCCACACCCTCCACACTTCTGTACCACTCACACCCCGCTAAGCCACACCCTTCGTGTGGTAGCACTCATACCCTGCTAAGCCAGACCATTCCACACCTCTGTACCACTCATACCCCACTAAGCCATGCCCTTCCACACCTCTGTACCAACCTGATGAGCAGTTTGTCCAGTGGCTTATGCAGGACCACAAGGCAGGGCCGGTCAGAGAGGGCCTGCTGTGGCCCCAGCACGGGGGATGACTTGGAGGGAGAGCTGCCCCCGCCAGCGCCCCCTAGCCCTTTTCGTTTCACCTTGGGCGTTGGCTCCTTGCTTTGTACCCGGTGAGGGAAACGCAGCTGCAGGATCTCTTCCCTCAAGCCTGACACAATCTGAGGGGAGAATGTGGTCAGATCCTCCTACTCCCATCTCCTACAGGTCTGGGAGACGGGGCCCACAGACAAGGTGAGACACAGCCTTCTTCTCCAGGTCTTCCTTGGTCTGGGGACTCCTCCCTCTATTAGACCTGGCCCTGTGGGGTTTGGGGAGAGGGAGCTAGTCTACACCCCAGGGCTCCTTGGTCAGAGTCAGTTAGGGCCCAGCTCACCTTGTGTCGGGCCGGTGCTGGTGTGCCAATGGGAAAACCCAGGCGAAGAACCATGCATGGGGCCTTGGAAATGATACGGACCATGTAGAAGGAGGAGGGGGGCTGGTCCGGGGCACTGGGGAGAAATGGGAGTCAGTGAGCAGTCCAAGGTTGGCAGGATGTAGGAGTGAGGTCTGGGGTTAGAGGTTAGAGGGAGACATGGAATGAGGTGGGGGGGCATGAGAGGACATCACTTTGCCCACCTGGAGAGCAGCTTGACATAAGAATAGCCCTCAACTAGTACGAAGCTGCTCCAGTCCCGAAGCAGAGAGGTCAGGGAGGAGTGGGAGATCCTGCACTGGATAGTGCTGTAGCGCCCATTGCTGCCCGGGGTATGCAAGTGCTTGGGGACTGGTCTAGGAAGAGAGGTGTGGATTGAGGTTAGACCTCCCGGCCCCAGTCTTGGAGAAAAGGAATAGACTACTATCTCTTCTAGGCCTTGCCTGAGGTTATGGGGACTGATGAGCAGGGAGGCAAGGAAAAGGCTATAGTTTTTCCTTGGCAGCAGTTGGTAAGAGCTCATCTGCTGCTCCCCCCGTTCCCATCATTCCCTATCCCCCAACCCCGATACTCCACCCCCACTACGGCCCAGCCCTAAGGGCACCCACATGTCGTGCTCCAGGATTAGCACCAGGCGATGCATGTGCAGCCATCGCTGCCAGGAATTTGCATCCATGGACAGCACTGGCTTCCAGTAGGCAGCAAACTGGGCATGGGATGAGTCAGAACCACTAGGCTGGAGGGAGAGCACCTGGGGACAGGAACGACAGCACTATATGAGCATTTGTAGAGGACCAGGGTACAAACTGCAAAGAGCGAACAAAACCATGGGTAAACTCCATTCAGAGTCAGAGACAGCAGTGGCTTGAGGCTACAGCCCAGCCTGAGACAAAGCACAGTGGAGACAAAAACTGCTTCCACTGTGAAGACTAGATTTGGATGACTGAGCCCAGGGACAGACTATGTAGTCCTTTAAAGCTGAATCCAGGAGAAGGATTGAACCATGAGCCCAGCTTATGTCACTGACTTGGGAGAAAAGCCACCGAATGGTGGCAGGACCTCATGATGTGGCCACTGTACATTAGCATAAGCCACCCGCCCATCACTGTTAGGCTGACAGCGTGGACTGAGTGTGAAGACAGCACAGGACCAAGGAAGTTGTGGTCTTTAGGAAGTACACAGTTCATGGTGGCTGGTGGTGGATGCATACAAGTAAAGGTGACTGGGGGAGCCCAGAGTATGCCACATGGAGATGGGGCAAGTGCTAATGGTCTGCTGGGGCTGGGATACCACCACCTAGACAGTGTGAGTCTTTGCCTCTGCCACCTGTGCTCTGTTCAGGACAGCCTGTCTCTATAGATCCTCTTCTTCCCTGGGGCCTTAGGGTGAGGGAGAAGAGAAGCTCTCAAGGTAAAAGCTTGGACTTCTGGTTTAGGTGCCCTAGACGTGAGAGAGAAAGCAATAGAAGGTGGTGCTCCTGGGCTCCAGATGCTATACAACCCAAGTTGGCATGAAATGGGGCTACTACACTTCAGAGCTACTCACCGGGGTAGTGGAGCCTGGAGGGATGTAGAAGAGTGGCACTCCGCTCTTGGTGCTGTCAGGAAGCGTGAAATGCTCAGGCACTGACGAGAAGGACTGAAGGTGGGCAAGCATCTGGTCTGTCTGGTTGATGCTGTAGAATAAGGGCTAGGCCTGAGCCATATCTGACTCTGTTGGGTGCAGATGAGGGGAGCCTTAGAGGTATTTGGGACCCTGGATATAAGCCTGGTTCTCTGGGTGATGGTCCCCAGCTCCCACCTTCACAAATCTGTCCCTCCACACAACAAATGGGGCAGCATTCATTGAGTGATGACTTCACTGACCTCTGCAGCGTGTTCCAGAAACGCCGGATAACATGGGTACGATACAATGAACGGATGGGCTGCCTTAGTGCACAGGACACATCATGCAAAATGTCGTAGCCGCCTTCCATTGTCACTTCCACCCGTGTTACTCGAGGGCCCTCAGGCTCCAGGGGCCAGGGTGCCATAGCCACGTACTCAATGCGCATGTTGTGTTTCCACAGCAGCACCAGCTTTACCTCCAATTGGGACCCTCCTAAGGGAGAAGTGGGAGGGCCAGTTAGGAGAAGGCATAGGACTCTACGCCTGGGATCGAGTTCTATCTGAAACCCCCACCTATCTCATGGAACCTAGCCCTGCCAAAGGTTCCAAGTATGGTTCCACAGGTTTCAGGCCTACAGCTGGCCAACTGACACACAAGTTTGTAGAAACAATCTGAAAACCAAGCCAAGTTCAGGACCCTACACCACCCTCAGCTGGTTCACCTTGGGCAAAAAGAGATGGAATTGGGAAGCTCCATGCTAAGAGAATTAAGCCCTAATGACAATTCAAAACCCACTGTCTCTACCGATAAGGTTTTCACTGTGACACTCTTTCATGTGTGATACATGTGGGTCTTCCCACACACAAATTCCTGAGAGATCTGTGAGATTACAGCAGGCTAATGACCCTTACCTTTGGCCAGTGTGACCTCTCGGACACTGTAGCCCTCTCGAAGTCGCACAGACACAGTGCTGACCAAGTCGGCTGGCACCTCCTTCTCAGTGTGCTTCTTCCGGCGCAAGGCCAGGGCAGGGTTGCTGCTTGCAGAGACCAGGTGCTCATTAAATAGTCGGTGCTGAGAGCCTGGAAGACCAGTAGGGATGGGGAAGGAGAAACTGGCTATCTGCCAACTAACTGACAGATCTGTAGGGCGAAGGGGCTATGCTGAAATCACTGTGAGGTAACAGTGCCAGTGGAGCCAGCTCCAGTTACACTTTCAGTACTCCAGGGCACCATAATCTCTGGGCCCATTCTATATTCCCTCCTTCCCACACCCACCTCAGTGTGCCTCTCACCGCAGTAATATTCAGGGTTCAATGCTTCCCCACTGCGCAGGAAGGAATAGAGGAGAAACGCCCGGTGGTAGACAGTCAGACCCAGGTTGCCTGGCTCCGGCTCAGGACAAGTGGACAGGTAGGAGCCGAATGTTGCCATTGCGATGAACTTCATTAATTCCACATTGGGCACATGGCCAAAACTGCAGTCATAAGAGTAAACTCCTCCCACCTGAAAAAGTGAGCAACTGAAGACCTAGCTCCGACAGAGGCACAGGAGAAGGAAGAACAGGAGAGAAAGAGACTGGGCTAGGTGGCTGCTCCCATTCCCTGGACCACAGAGTGGGAAGTAAGCCAGTGTTTTCCTAGGACAGACCACTGTCTGTGTCTTTCCTTCTTTGAGCCCTTCTGTCTGATGCCCATGCTAACTGGCCACAGTACCCTCTGCACTTCCTCCTCAATACCTAATGGCCCACCAGGCCCACCACCTCCTTCACTAAAGATTTTGGCAACTGGTTCACTGACTTCCTGTCATCATCCTGAGAGGCTTCAGCTTATCAACACTTCTCAAACTTTAGAGTGTATAAAAAACACCTGGGGATTTTGTTAAACTGCAGTAGGTCTGGGGTGGGGCCTGAGATTCTGCATTTCAAACAAGCTTTCTGCTAGTCTCTGGACTACATTTTGAATACAATAGCTGTAGATGAGAAATTAGCAAACTACATATACCCTGAGGGGCAAATCTAGTCCATCACCTATTTTTGTGAATTGAGTTTTATTGGAACACAGCCACACACATTCATTTTGTATTATCTATGGCTGCTTTCACGCTTCAACAGCAGAGCTGGTCCACAAGGCTTAAAGGTTAACTGGCCTTTGCAGAAAGTGTTCGCAGACCTGCTCCAGATGACTCATTCAAGTCCCTGCCCTCTCAGTTCCTTAACTCTTATCTCCAGTAACTTTCTCTATTCCGCTCACCTGCCTGTAGGCTACACGCTGGCTCTTGGCTTCACCTGGAACAAATTCATCTTTGCAATTTCTAATTGCCACAACCCACTGATTACATACAGCACTATACCCTTAGGTTCCTCCCACCCTCCTCCTGCTGCTGCTCTTTGACATCACTGAGACTGTCAGGCCTTGAACCTCTGCTCTCTCCAAATCTATCCACATTGTCCTGACCCTCCTTTCTCGACCCAGCTTGGACCCTACATTCAGACAACTTTGTAAGCATTGCTCTCAAATCCCTGGCCCTCTTCACTCTCGTCTGCTTCTTCGAAACCCCAACTAGGATCACAGCCTCTGTTCTTGGCCAGTGGTGCCCAAACAGAAAAACTGACAGTTGTGTAGGGTGGCACCACATCAAAATATGACACTCAACTCTGCTAGTCCTTCAGGGCAGTCCTTATTACTGTTCCTTCTTCCCAACTCTGGCCTCTCTTCCTTACAGTACTCGGCTTCACCTTTTACTTCAGAGATAAATCAGAGGCCCTTCGCAGAGCTGATCCACATCTTCACTTCTACTTTCTAGTTTCAGAGAAAGAAACGACACTTCCCTGCTCCAAAAGAATCCCTCAATCTGTTTCTTAAGCCAATGCCCTCCTGTCAATTCAGAGACTTTACTCCACCAGCCTCCCTTTTCCTTTCTTTATTTTCAAACTCTTCTTCACTACAGACCCTTAGAAACATGCTTAAGTCTCTAGCTTTAAAAACAAAACAAAACACTCCTTTACCCTGTACTTCCCTCTGGTTACCATTCTCTCTCTTGCCCTGCTCTCGATCTCAACAGCCAAATTTCTTGTGTCAACACTTGTCCCTATTTCCTTCCTTCTATCCACTCTTCAATCCCCTCACCACCTCTTGACTAAAATGGCTCTGAAAAACATCCCCGTGACCTCCTAATCACCAAATCCAAAGGGCACTTTTCATTCCTCAGTTTTTACTTGATCTTTTTGCTGCTTCTCACAGTGTAGTTACCATTGTGAGAAGCAGCAGAAAGATCAAGTAAAATTTTCTTCCAAAAATTCTGACTTCTCTGACACCACCATCTTCTGGCTCCCGGCTGATTCTTTATTCTTTGCTGGGCCCTCTTCCTATGAAAGACCTCGAACACTGGTGTTCCCCAAAGTCCTTCCAGGACCCTCTTCTGTTCTCAATTACCATCTGTACCCTGACAAAGCGTAAATCTCTACCTCTCAAGCAGTGTTCGTCTCCTGAATATCAGGATCTGTGTATTCAACTGCTATCTGCTACAAACAGCAGCCATTTATTAAGTGATTATGTACAATGCTAAATACTTTAAACGCATCTCACCTCCCAGTGAGTTATGTACTTTTACAACCTCCATTTACAAATGAATCTGACCTAGAGGTGAAGCAATGTGCCCAATGTCACCCAGTTAATAACTGCAGTCAGGATTTAGACCAGCATGCCTAACTCCAAAGGTGATCTTAACTGGCTGTGTTGAACCACAGGCACCTCAAACACAACATACACAAACTTGCTTTCATCATCTTATCCTCACTCTACCACAACTGCTTCTCTTCCTTTTGCTCTGCTGCTACCCAGTCATCACTGGAATCAGAGACTTGGAGACATCTTTAAGCCCTCTTTTCTTTCATCTCCTACCCCCATCTTGCTAATCATGAAGTCAGGTTGACCCTGCCTCTTCATTTTTCTCAATCCTTTTACCCCCAATTTAAGCCCTGATCCTCTCTCACTGACTTCCCCCTGTCCTTCACCCAGCAGCAAGAGTGACCTTTATAAAACATAAACCCAACTAATGACTTTCCTTCTATCTATCTGCATCACCCACAGAGTTATGCTTAATCTCATTAATAAAGCAGAACCAGATTTTCATGTTCTGGCCTGTGCCTACCCCTTCAGCCTTGTTTCCCATAGCTTTTTACCTCCTTCCCTACAGTCCATCAATCCAATTTAGCTGCAGTCCCTGACTATGCCTTTTACCCCTTTGCTTAAGCTAGTTTGAGCGGGTTTTCTGACCCCTGCACTCAAAACAATAATGACTCATCTGTGGGGTGAGGTGGGACTAGAAAAGACTGTCAGATTTTAAATTCTGCATTCTTTCTGCTTTAACAGCTATTTCCAAAATCCCAAGGAAAGAGGAAACAAATGAGAGTCCTCTCCTACCATGCTACCTACCTTCCAGACATGACTCCTTCCCCCCATGTAACTAATTAATTGACTTTACCTGGGAAATCACTGCCTGTAAGAAAGTAACCAGCCATCCACCTTTGTGTGAGATACTCCATTTCTCTCTCATCCTTCCTAAAAAGTCCTCACCTGGACAAAGGAACAAGCCACAGTGCCACTGCGAAGCTGGTTCAGCAGCGTCTCACAGACAGCAACATCAGGAACACTGGTCACCCCATCCGTGATCACGATAATCCCTGGAGCAGAAAACACTAGATCAGACCCGGAGACACTGGACAGACCAAAGTCACAGGAAGGCACCCAACTGACAGGGCCCTGAAGGGCTCAGTGTCTTCCCACCAATGTGGGCAGTTTTATAAACGATGAAGATTTATAAACTTCAAACACCTTTCCTTCTCCCTTACCCTCTTGCTTCTTCCTCTTGAGTGCCAGATCATAACCTCCCCTAAGTGATATCCTTGGAGCTCTACTCCTTCTAGGGAGTTGTCAGAGCCGAGGGTTCCTGACACACACTAATACAGACATATGTTTTGCAAACAAGGAAATAGATCCTCTTCTCTGGGGCCCACTGATTCCCTGGAACTGCTATCTTTGTTAGCAGTTAGCCCCACCCTTCTTCCCCGCTTCCCCAGTCCCACCAATATTCCTTCTACTGACCTGCACTGGAGTTTGACGGTAGTAACTGCAGCGCCAAGATGCCCTGACGAATCATACTGACCAGTCCAAGGTCAGCTGTCACCATGGAGACGCCTACCTTCCGGCCCAGTAGGTCCCCTGAGTCTGGGGACTGGTCTTCTGCCTGCCCCAAGTTATGGAAAAGACAGAATGGGGCAGATGGCATTGCTGCCCCATCCATAGCAAAGCCAGAATTTACAGTCCAGCACTTCTCAGGCCAGACAGGCCGAATCCTGTGAGGACCCCAATTCCTCTACTGTGCGACTGAGTCTTTACTGTGCTCCCTCCCCATGTGTGCTCAGATACTGAACTTCAGAGGCGAAGGGAGTTCGGCACCAGATGAAGCTTCAGACTGTACTGAAGTAGGGCTTCTCCATCTTTTGCCAAGAAAGGCCCCTTTCCATATTTTTCCATCACTGTTACGAAATATTTTATACCTCAATCAAATTACATGACCAGTCATCAGGCACACAGAACTGCCATTTGCCTGGCTACTTCTGGGGTACCCAAAGTGATGAGACAGGGAAGTCTAGTGGGCCCAGGCAGCTTTATCCCCAGTTGTACAAAATGCTAACTAGAGGTCAAAGCCACACATGACACCTTCTCAGATCCACTGGAGGAGAAGATCTGGGGCCAAAAAAAAATGCAAACAAATGGATTTCACATTTTCTCCCTGAAAGAATCTGTGTTTTTGGGGAATATATCTGAGTCCTGCTCCAACAGGGAACGTGTCATGAGCATGCCTATCCTTGTCTCACTTTGCCCCAGCTCTTAGCCTTTTTCTGTGCTATTTGGACTATCCCTCCTCTCTGCCCTCTGTCCTTAGCTGCTCCTCTTTCTAAGCTGCCTCTGCCCACTTTCTCTCTTACATACCTGGCTCTGGGGATCATACTGCTGCTGCAGCATGGTGGCCACTTTATCCTCAAAGAGGCAGAGCTGCTCATATATCTGCTGCAGGAACACCTCCTGCTGGGACGGGTCCAAGAGGCAGCCTTGTACCAGTACCTAAGAAGCACAAGGGAAAGACTGAGACAGGACGGTCAGGGGGGCACAGACCACTACACTTCTGCTCTGTTTATTCTCCATAGCTCCATCTAGACGATCCTGACTTCCTACCCAACTAGGGTCTATGATTCCACAACCAATTTCCCCCTTATCCAATCTCCATCAGTCCTCAGCCCAGGTCCCCAGTTATTAGTCATCTTTATCTGGGGTCACAACTTCCCTCTGATTAGGGTCCTCCACACTGGGCTTCTCCAATCCCCCACATGGGCACCATAAGATCTTCTATTAATAGCTTCTTCTACCTTGGTCTACAGGATGTCTTATGAGCTGTCCTCCTCAGCCTGGCAAAGTCTCTTTTATTCTCATACTTTTTAATGCTTTTTTATTTCTAAGCATACTGACCAGCCCAAGATCAGCTGTCACCATGGAGACGCCTACCTTCTGTATACACAGAGGCTATTCTGGACCTTTTCAATTTTACAAAAATTAGCTGGGCATGGTGGTGGGCACCTGTAATCCCAGCTACTCGGGAGGCTGAGGCAAGAGAATTGCTTAACCGGGACTTGGAAGGTGCAGGTTGCAGTGAGCAGAGATCACGCCACTGCACTCCAGCCTGGGCTACAGATAATTTTCTGTATCAAAAAAAAATGTTTTTTTAAAATTTTTGTGGGTACACAAAAGGTGTATATATTTATGGGGCACATAAGATACTTTGATACAGGAATACAATGTATAACAATTACATCATGGTAAATGGGGTATCACCCACTCTTTTTTTTTTTTTTTTGAGACAGAGCCTTGCTCTGTCGCCCAGGCTCGAGTGCAATGATGTGATCTTGGCTCACTGCAACCTCTGCCTCCCGGTTCAAGCGATTCTTCTGCCTCAGCCTTCCTCAGCTGGGATTACAGGCATCGGCCACCACACCCAGCTAATTTTTGTATTTTTAGTAGAGACGGGGTTTCACCATGTTGGCCAGGTTGGTCTCAAACTCCTGGCCTCAAGTGATCCACACACCTCGGCCTCCCAAAGTGCTGGGATTACAGGCATGAGCTACCATGCCTAGCCCAGCTCAGGCATTTATCCTATTTTTTGTGTTACAATCCAATTTTACTCTTTTATTTTAAAATGTACAATAAATTACTGTTGACTGTAGTCAATCTACTATGCTATCAAGTACTGGATCTTATTCATTCTATTTTTGTACCCATTAACCATCTCCCCTTTCCACCTCCCCCAACTACCTTTCCCAGCCTTTGGTAACCATCATTCTACTCTCCATGAGTTCAACTGTTTTAATTTTTAGCTCTCACAAGTAAGTAACAACATGCCAAGTTTGTCTTTCTGTGCCTGGCTTATTTCACTTAACACAATGTCCTCCAGTTCCATCCACGTTGTTGCAAATGACAGGACCTCATTCTTTTTTATGGCTGAACAGTATTCCATTGTGTATATATACCACATTTTCTTTATCCATTCATCTGTCAATGAACACTTAAGGCTGCTTCCAGATCTTGTCTATTGCGAATAGTGCTGTAATAAACATGGGAGTGCAGATATCTCTTCCATATACTGATTTCCTTTCTTTTCCGTATACACCTAGGAGTGAGGATTGCTAGATCATATGGTAGCTCTATTTTCAGGCTTTTGTTTTTGCTTGAGATGGAGTCTCACTCTGTCATCCAGGCTGGAGTGCAGTGGCACTATCTCGGCTCACTGCAATCTCTGCCTCCCAGATTTAAGCAAATTCTCTGCCTCAGGCTCCCAAGTAGCTGGGATTACAGGCATCTGCCACCACACCCAACTAATTTTTATATTTTTAGTAGAGATGAGGTTTCACCATGTTGGCCAGGCTGGTCTTGAACTCCCGACCTCATCATGATCCATCCACCTCGGCTTCCCAAAGTGCTGGGATTACAGGTGTGAGCCACTGCACCCGGCCTATTTTCAGTTTTTTGAGGAACCTCCAAACTGTTCTTCATAGTGATTGTACTAATTTACATTTCTACCAACAGTGCACAAGGTTACCTTTTCTCTACATCCTCACCAGCATTTGTTATTGCCTGTCTTTTGGATAAAAACCATTTTAACTGGGATGAAATAATATCTCATTGTAGTTTTGATTTGCATTTCTCTGATGATCAATGATGTTGAGCACCTTTTCATATACCTGTTTGTCATATGTATGCCTTCTTTTGAGAAATGTCTATTGAGATTTTTTAAGAAAAAAATCCCATTTTAAAATCAGATTATTAAATTTTTTTTTCTTATAGAGTTGTTTGAGCGCCTTATATATTCTGGTTTTAATCCTTGTCAGATGGGTGGTTTGCAAATATTTTCTCCCATTCTGTGAGTTATTTCCTCACTTTGTTGATTATTTCCTTTGCTGTGCAGAAGCTTTTTAACTCAATATGATCCTGTTTGTCCATTTTTGCTTTGGATGCTTGTGCTTGCAGGGTATTATCAAGAAATCTTTGAGCTAAGCACAGTGGTTCACATCTGTAATCCCAGCACTTTGGGAGGCCAAGGTGGGAAGATTGCTTGAGCCCAGGAGCTAGAGACCAGCTTGGTAGAGACCTCATCTCTATAAAAAACAAACAAACAAACAAACAAACAAAAAAACCCTAAAAATTAGCTGAGTGTGGTGAAATACACCTGTGGTCTCAGCTACTCAGGAGTCTGAGGCAGGAGAATCACTTGAGCCCAAGAGATCAAGGCTGCAGTGAGCTATGTTCACACCACTGCACTCCAGCCTAGGAAACACAGCGAGACCTTCCATGGAGAACACAGCCAGTACCAGAGTTTATGCAGAGTGTGGGCTTAGTGGCAGGCGCCTGTAATCCCAGCTACTCAGGAGGCTGAAGCAGGGGAATTGCTTGAACCCAGGAGGCAGAGGTTGCAGTGAACCAAGATCACACCACTGCACTCTACCCCAGGCAACAGAGTGAGACTCTGTCTCAAAAAAAAAAAAAAAAAAAAAAAAAAAAAAAAGATAGTGAACTTTTCTGCTGTATCTTGTGGGCAGGTGATTTTGCTTTTGTTTTTGTTTTGCATTCTTCCCCCTCCACAAGCCAAAGTAATTTCATTTGGTTTCTACTGTGTGGACAGTGCTGGAGCTCAGTGCTTGACAGAGAATGTGGGGCTGGCTGAGCTGTTGGTCGCAGAGATGGCAAAGCAGAGAAACTGTTCTGGTTCCTGCCCAATCACAAAGGGGCAAAAGCCTTTCCCAGGGAGGAGGGTATTCAGGAGCCAGACTTTTGGAGAGGAGGCAGTTTCCAGTCTGCTGGGTGACTGTCATTCTGCATGTGTTCCCTGAGCTGGAAAGGGCTGGAAGCATTACGCATGAACCATGGAGAAGTAGCAATCACCCCTGTCATGGGTAAAGGGGATCCTAACTGGGCCTCCTGGGTCAGGCTAGAGCCAACACTGTCAGCCACCCCCTCTGGCCTGCTGGCAATGCCACAGGTGCCCAAGAAGATGGGGGATACCTGTGCCAGAAGCCAACCTGGCCTTTCCAAGGGGCAGTGTCCCCTGTGAAGACAGAAGTGAGAGAATAAAGTTCCCTATAGGTCCTCTATCACTTTTAGGTTGTGTTTTTCAATTGCTGACATTTCAGAGGGGACCCTCCAGAAGGCCAGCTGGCTTCCCCCAAGGACTGCCCCTTTGCTGGGAGTGGATTTCCACATGTGCCTTTGATTTCATATAGATCACGCTTTACAGTCACCAATTCAGCTGCCAGTCCCTGGACTGGGGTTGGTGTTTTCTACAGAAGAGGAATGGCCTCCCTCATCCTGCTCCCCACCCAGGCAGGACAGCACAGGATCCAGCAACTCAGTGCTATCAAGACCCCCCAAAACCCCAATATACCCCACCTCAGAGGCCTTGCCTGGGCATCCTGAAGCCCCTGTTCCTTGCCATACACTGATGCCTGGCAGCTATAGCAAATGGCTCACGTTCTTTGTCAAAGGCCTATAGTGAGATGGTTTTGTTTCCTTTGTTTTATGAGTTTGTTTAAAATTGAAATTAGTTATTTCCTTTTGCTGAACAGTATTAAATAGAGCAGGATGTTGAGTTAATCTGCTAGACTGTGGTTTAAAAAAAAAACCAGAAAAGAAATCTTTGCCTAGTCCAGTGTCATGAGCGTTTCTCCAATGTTTTCTTGTAGTAGTTTCATAGTTTGAGGTCTTAGATTTAAGTCTTTTTTTTTTTTTTCTTTCTTGAGATAGAGTCTTACTCTGTAGGCCAGGCTAGAGTATAGTGGCGCGATCTCGGCTCACTGCAACCTCTGCTGCCCAGGTTCAAGCGATTCTCCTGCTTCAGCCTCCCAAGTAGCTGGGATTATAGGCGCCTGCCACCGCGCCCAGCTAATTTTTTTTTTTTTTGTAGTTTTTTAGTAGAGATGGGGTTTCATCATCTTGGCCAGGCTGGTCTTGAACTCCTGACCTCATGATCCACCCGCCTTGGCCTCCCAAAGTGCTGGGATTACAGGCGTAAGCCACCGCGCCCAGCCAGATTTAAGTTTTTAATCCATTTTGATTTGATTTTTGTGAGATAGGAGTCTAGTTTCATCCTTCTGCATATGAATATCCAGTCTTCCCAGAACCATTTATTGAAGAGACTGTTCCTTCCCCAATGTATGTTCTTGGCATCTTTGTCAAAAATGAGTTCACTGTAGATACATGGCTTCTGGGTTCTCTATTCGGTTCCATTTGTCTATGTTGTCTGTTTTTATGCCAGCACCACGCTGTTTTTGATTACTATAGCTTTGTAGTATAATTTGAAGTCAGGTAATGTGATTCCTCCAGTTTTGTTTGTTTTGCTCAGAATAGCTTCAGCTATCTGTGGTTCCATATAAATTTTAAGATTGTTTTCTCTATTTCTATGAAGAATGTCATTGGTATTTTGATAGGAATTGTACTGAATCTGTAGACTGCTTTAGGTAGTGTGGGCATTTTAACAATATTGATTCTCCCAATCCATGAACATGGAATATCGTTCCAATTTTTGGAGTTCACTTCAATTTCTCTCATCAATGTTTTATAGTTTTCATTGTAGAGATCTTTCACTTCTTTGGTTAAGTTAATTCCTAGGTATTTTATTTTAAACTATTGTAAATGGGATTACTTTCTTGATTTCTTCTTCACATTGTCTGCTGCTGGCATATAGAAATGCTACTGATTTTTTGTATGCTGATTTTGCATCTTGCAACTTTATTGAATTTGTTTATCAGTTCTAATAGTTTTTTGGTGAAGCCATTAGGTTTTTCCAAATAAAAGACCATATCATCTGTAAACAAGGATAATTTGACTTCTTTTTTTCCAATTTGGATGCCCTTTCTTTCTTTCTCTTGTCTGACTATTCTAGGTAGAAGTTCCCTTTTCTCTTTTTCACGCTTAAAATCCTCTCCTTATCCCCCTAATGAATGCTCCTTCCTTCCCTTTACCCTCAGTAGATAACTCCCACCCTGTGCCCTCTTCAAAGAGAAAGGAAGTCAGTCAATAGAAACGCCCTGCTTACCCCAACCTGGAGAGTACACTACTCTCCAACTCTCTGAAAGCATCCCCAAAGTCTACTGAATGTTTACATCTGTGTCTTTGTTCTTCCTTCAAGGTGCTGAAGAAAGGATTCCTCTTCCTCCTCATTTTCCCTATAGCTAATCTGTCCATCTAAATCTTGAGCCTTTTGTCTCTCTAATATCTTCATTATTTCTCCATGGGCTCCTTTTCTTCTCCTTCAAACATAAATAAGTGTCCCCATCCTAAAATTGTATATAGACCCAGCAGTCCCTGTGGTGGCCCTCAGGATCTCACCTCTCCCCATCACACTCCTACAACCTGCCCCACATGTCCACTTCTCCCGGACCCTGACCCCATGGAACAACTACTTTTTTACTCCCTGTTCCCAATTGGAAAGTGGGTGGGGTGAGCCAGAAGAGGGAAAGCGGGACATTGTCTCACTCTACAGGCCCATGGGAAGGAACATGAGCAGAACTGGAGCCATATAAAGGTGAGAAAGACGTTCCTATTCATGTTGTTTAGAATAATGAAAATTGGGAAAACCCAAGTGGCCAAGAAGGGGCTGGCTAAACATATGATAAAATATGATGAAACAGTAAGTTAACAGGTCAGTAAAAATTACGTTTTCAAATAATATTTAGTGACATAGAATACCCATACTATATGTAAAAAAAAAAAAAAAAAGCAGGACAGGCTAGGCACAGCAGCTCATGCCTGTAATCCCAGTACTTTGGGAGGCTGAGGTGGGAGGATCACTTGAAGCCAGGAGTTTGAGACCAGCCTGGACAATATAACAAGATCCGGTCTCTACAAAAAAATTTTTAAAAATTAGTCGGGTGTGGTGGCACACACCTGCAGTCCTAGCTACTTGGGAGGCTGAGGTGGGAGATCACTTAAGCCCAGAAGTTCAAGGTTACATTGAGCTATGATCATGCCTCTGCACTCCAGCCCGGGCAACAGAGTGAGACCCTGTCTCTTAAACAGAACAAAAAACAGGACATAAAATCACGTGTCTAGAATGAGTCTCTTGATTCTCCCTTTCTCTTTAGGTAAAGAGATGGAGGTGAGGGAGGAAAATTCCATAAAATGTTTGCATTTAAGCAAGGCACAGTGGCTCATGCCTGCAATCCCAGCACTTTGGGAGGCTGAGGCGGGCAGATCACAAAGTCAGGAGATGGAGACCATCCTGGCCAACATGGTGAAATCCCTTGTCTACTAAAAATACAAAAAATTAGCCAGGCGTGGTGGCACGTGCCTGTAGTACCAACTACTTGAAAGGCTGAGGCAGGAGAATCGCTTGAACCCAGGAGGTGGAGGTTGCAGTGAGCCCAGATTGCACCACTGCACTCCAGCCTGGGTAACAGAGTGAGACTCTGTCTCAAAAAAACCAAAACAAAACAAAACAAAAGGTTAGAATTTAATACAATACCCAGAAACAACTGCTGTGGTTTCTGGGTATTGTATTATAGATGAGTTTTGTTTTTTTCTTTATATTTTAATGTATTTTGCAAATCTTCTTTGATGAACATGTATTATATATGTGAACTAACTTTTTTGAGACTAACTTTTTTGAGACTTTTAGGTCTCACTCTGTGGCCCACGCTAGTCTCAAACTCCTGGCCTCAAATAATCCTTTTGCCTCAGCCTCCCAAGTAGCTGGGATTACAGGCACACACTGCTGTGCTGTGATTTAACAGGATACATCTTGTTCTTTTTTTTTTTTTTGGAGACAG
The DNA here is from genome assembly GCF_009764315.1 of Trachypithecus francoisi. Lineage (NCBI taxonomy): Eukaryota > Metazoa > Chordata > Mammalia > Primates > Cercopithecidae > Trachypithecus > Trachypithecus francoisi. Next base: position 81,140,665 of record NW_022681457.1, read on the forward strand.
TCTCATTCTGTTGCTCAGGTTGGAGTACGGTGGCGTGATCTTAGCTCATGGCAACCTCTGCCTCCCAGGTTCAAGCGATTCTCATATTCGGCCTCCCAAGCAGCGGGGATTACAGATATGCACCACCACAACCAGCTAATTTTTTGTTGTTGTTGTATTTTTAGTAGACAGGGTTTTACCACATTGGCCAGGCTGGTCTCAAATGCTTGGCCTCATGTGATCCACCTGCCTTGGCTTCCCAAAGTGTTAGGATTATAGGCGTGAGCCACTGCGCCCAGCCAGGATACATCTTGAGGGAGCTACAGAGAAAATGAAAAGGCTGGCTCAGGGTGGCCAAGTGGCCCTGGGGCTTAACTGACGAAATCCTCTCCTTCCCTATAGCTGCTGTCCATATTCAGGCCTCCTCCTCTCACGCATGCTACAATAATCTTCGCCTATTCTCCCATCCAGACTTTGTCCCCAAATCCATCCTCCATGTTAGCCACAAAATACTGTGATCTTCCCAATGTACACATGTGATCCTGTTACTGTCCGTTTAAAACTTTCAATGGTTCTCCACCACCTATGACTAATTATTTTAACAGCTAACATTTGCACATTTTCTATGTGGCAAGCACAGTTCTAAGTGCTTGATATGAATTAATTCAATCACCATATGATATAGGCAATGTTAATATCCCCATTTGGAGAAAGGACACAGATGAACAGAACCTGTTCAAAGTAACTTGCGAAGGACATACGACCAGTAAGTGGTACAACTAGGAAGCAAACACAGGCAATGTGATTCCAGATCCAGTGCTCTTATCCTCCACACTGAACTCCCCCATAGAATAAAGCACAAAGTCCTTAGCATCATATTCATGGCCTTTCATAACCAGCTCCCACTTATGTCTACAGTCTCTTTACCATCCCTTTCCACATTCAAATTTTACTCTGTTGACAATAATATGTAGTTCCCTAAAATACCTGTGATTGAGAGTACAGGTTCATAGTACCATGTGTTTGTTTTTGCTGGTCCCTCTGTCAGAAAAGTCCATTTCCCCTTCTTTGAGTGGTTAACCTCAATTTTTTCTTCAAAACTCAGTTCAAATGCTGCTTTGGGCCACACACAGTAGCTCATGCCTGTAATCCCAGCACTTTGGGAGACAGAGGCAGGTGGACCACTTGAGGTCAGAAGTTTGAGGCCAGCCTGGCCGACATGGTGAAACCCTGTCTCTACTAAATAAATAAATAAATAAATAAATAAATAAGCCAGGTGTGCTGGTGGGCACCTGTAATCCCAGCTACTCGAAAGGCTGAGGCAGGAGAATCGCTTGAACCCAGGAGGTGGAGGGTGCAGTGAGCCAAGGTTGCACCACTGCACTCTAGCCTGGGCAACAGAGCAAGACTCTGTCTCAAAAACACAAAAAACAAATGCTGCTTGGTCTGAAAGATTTCTCTGTTGTGGCCCCATGCTTGGTTGGGTGCTCCCTCTTGGTGCTCCAATAGCACCTGAGTCATCTTATCGGTGCCCTTATCACATTCAACTGCAGTTACCTCCCTTTAATGTCTGTCTTTCCCACTAAATCCTCAACTCTTCCCATCAGGAGAAAGACAAGATCTGATTCATCTGTGTGTTCAGGACCTGCTCAGGCCTGGTATAGATCAGGCTTCATTAAGTGTTTGCCAACCTGAACCAAGTTTTGAGTGATTATCTAACATCCATGCTCTCCCTGCCTTGGCTATCAGTGCCTGCAAAACCTGGCCCCCATCTGGGGATGCAGCCCACAACTGACAGTCCTAACAGCTATACTAGGAAAGCACTTTAAACTAGCGCAGAGGGTTGGCAATCCCTGCCCTGAGATCTAGGTATGCACCAATTTTGTAGATATATGTTTCAGACCCTTAGATCCTGTTCCCAATACCTTCTCTCTCAAAGCCAGTTTGATAGCTAAGGTGACAATGCAGCCATCAGGGACAGTTTCAGGGAAAGCCTTTACCAGTGAGTTAAGGGTGGTTAAAAGCAGATGAGGGGAAACTGGGCCAATGCTTATCTAAGTCAAAAACAGATATTCCAGTAACAGACTTGGCCATTCTCCAAAAGGAGTGTCTTGTGACAGCCTCCTTGAGTGCTGGATAAGCCCTGTAATTATCTGTGTGGTCAGTATTATACCCAACAGTTCACATGGCCCTCAAAAAAACAAATGACCCACGCTGGGCGTGGTGGCTCATGCCTGTAATCCCAGCACTTTGGGAGGCCGAGGCAGGCAGATCACCTGAGGTCAGGAGTTCAAGACCAGTCTGGTCAACATGGCAAAACCCTGTCTTTAATAAAAATTAAAAATAAAAAAAAATAAGCTGGGCCTGGTGGTCAGTGCCTGTAATCCCAGCTACTCGGGAGGCTGAGGCAGGAGAACCACTTGAACCCAGAGGGCAGAGGTTGCAGTGAGCCGAGATTGTGACATTGCACTCCAGCCTGGGCGAAAAGAGCAAAACTCCGTCTCAAAACAACAACAACAACAAAAAAAAACAAAAAATGACCCTCCTCTATCGTTGAAACCAATTATATTTCTGGGTTATTTGTTGTCTTTCAAAATCACAAAACTATTCCAAAATACCATCTCCTGAGGGTACAGCACATCAGCAAACCATCCAATAGAACTAAAGGAGAAGGAGGGAACAGAGAAAACAGACATCCAGTGATCAGAACCAAAGAGATTTACAGGAGCAGTGAAAAAGGCAGTTGTCCAATCAACACCAACTGACCCAAAGTCTATGAGAAAGCCCTTTAAGTCCAGAGGAACTGGTTCTTCTCAAGAGGAGAGAGACTCATGAGGATAACTAGAAAACAGGTTCAAGAAGCTAGCAGAGCTGGGGATTTTGGGGACAAACAGCAGAGACAGGATAAGGACTTGGTCAGAGGACTAATAGAAATTTGGTCTGAGGGTACAAACTTGGAGAGATGACGCAATACCTGGTGTGACTGCAGTCCAATGATGGAGGAGTAGGCCTGGATAGTTATGTAGATTTCAGGCTGGAAGTTGATGCAAGATCCAGGCACTCGGAAGGGCCGAAGCAGCCCGCCTAGGCAGCGGGACAGGGCATGGAAAACTTCATCAAACAAGATCTCCCCTGTGGAATCATCCTGAGGGCAGAGAAAGAGTGCTCAAGGGCATCCAAAGGCAGCCTTAACCAGAAGGCAGAAACATACTGCTTCCATGGGTCAGTAGGACCCTTATCTTATGGTTGATCATACACCCAAATACAGTGCCACACATGGAACAGTTTCTGGGATGTTTTTTGGAAACAAAAACAAAACCAGGGTCTTGCTTTCTTGCCCAGGCTGGATCGCAATGGCCTGATCCTGGCTCACTGTAGCCTCGACCTCCTGGGCTCAAGCAATCCTCCCACCTCAGTCTCCCGAGTAGCTAGGACAGGTGCATGCCAGCATGCCTGGCTCATTTATAGAGAGGGAGTTTTGCCTTGTGGCCCAGGCTCGAACTCCTGAGCTCAAGCAATCAGCCCACCTTGGCTTCCCAAAGTGCTGCAATTGCAGGCATGAGCCACCACGGTTGGCCCAGTTCTGTTTTTAAACACCCACCATTCCTTTATAAGCCTGTCTTCTCTCCAAAATGGTAGGCTGGGACCATTTTTCACTTCCCCGCAGGCCTCTCCCTCTCCTCACCCCTCACCCCATCCTTTCTTCCCACAGTCTCCCTTCAATCCTTTACCACAATGCCAGTAGATGGGCTAAGGTCCAGCTCAATGACAAACCGATACTGCCAAGCCAGGAAGGTGACTCGGGTGGAAGGTACAAGGAGGAATGGCCTTGGGACCACTGGTTCATCTGGTTGCCACCCAGGGGGCAGGACACTGAGGACTTCCAATTCCTGTTCAGACTGAAGCTGAAAATTACGATGGTAAGAAAAGGAAAGGATCAGGGAAGTACCCCTTTTTCCCAGGACCTGCCTTCTATATCCCAAATGACACATCAATGGCTCCACCTCCCTCAATCTAACCATATACTCTTCCTCTCACTTTCTGGAAAAATTATTTTTTAAAATTTCCATCATCTTGTAGGCAGTCCCTTGCCCTAACCAGACTTAGAGCCCTCAGAGTTAGTCTCCCTCCCTGTCTGTTTCCAGCACTTTCCTAAAAAACAGATCCTTTTGGGCTGGCCCCTCACATCTTTCGTGTGTCTAGGGCTCACCAGCATCTCCTGGGGTGTGGCCTGCACAGTTTGGTGCAGATGATTGAGGAACCAAGCCAGGCGAACATTTCGGGAGATTCGATAATCCTTTTTCATTAACAGGAACACCTGCCCAGCTTCTTCCACCTGGGAACAAAGAGACATTAATACGTCTTTAAAAAAAGGCACCAAGTACCTGGAACACACAGATCATTGTACAAGTAACTTGCCCAATGAACTCACCATCTGTGAGAGGGAAAGCAGCAGAAGTGAAAAGTTTACCCCAACCTCGATGCAAGGTGTTCCCAGGGAGTCAATTCTCAACTCTCTGTTCCTGTTTGCCCGATACAGACCTCCATATAGATGAAGTGAACTTTCCATATTGTTTCCACAAAGTTTATGTGAGTTTCACCTATAAACTATAAGATTTTGAGGGCAAGGGCTGCATCTTGATTCTATTTTTGTGCCCCTGTGCTTGGCAAATTGCTACAAACAGAGCAAATACTAGGACAAGTCCCTAATACATTACATGAATGCCAGATAGTTACTCCTAACAAGTCTTGACAACAGCAGGAACTGAAGACATTTTCACCGAAGGAATAGCAAGCCTTCCGAATACCTCAAAATCAAATCTGTGTGGGTCATAGTCCCCACCTCCGCACTTTCAGTTGTCAGCCCTCTAGTTCTTGCCTCCATTGCCTCATAGGTGGCCACTTCAACAATGTCCTTGCCCATGTCCTTGTCCTTCCACTATACAAGTCCTGTCAAATCTTATCTTGGGATGAATTTGACATTTTCCCTTAACCACACATATACTACGGCAGCTGCACGTGGACAGAAAGAAACTTGTCAGCTTGCCGGCAGTGCCCACTCTAGTAGGACTTTGCCAGTCCTCTGAATTCTCCTGGCCAGCAGTCTTTCCTGTTCCCCACAGGAGGTTTTCCAATCCCTCAATCCCCTCCCAGCAGATAAACTTGCCCACAGTTCACAGAGGAAACAAAGGTCAACTGGTCTGAACTCCCCAATGTCTCTTCCTGATTAATCCTTATCCGTCACATTCCTTATTCCCTTTCTCTTGTCTGTCCTACACAAAATGGCAAATTTCTCCTCCTGTGTCCCTGATTAATGAGGGGAATAACACCAGGTGGCAAGAACTGAAGAGCAGGTAGTAGAGGAGAAACAAACAGAAGTTAATAACTGCCTGTTGAGAACCATGATGTTGAAAGAAAGGAAGAATTTTTTTTTCCAAAATGGGGAAATATGCATGGAGAGAAGACTGAAAAAGCCCTGGAAAAGCAATAATGAAGAGTTTCTGATGTCAAAGTATGGAGAACAGAGACACAATGGCTGTGAAGTTGTAGAGTCTTTCTTCTGCTCCAAGACAGAAGGGTAAAAAGATACAGAAAGAGGTACTGGAAAGTGATAAGGATGATAGCAGAAGACAACAGGAACTCACATTTATTAAGCACCTAAAATATATGCAAAAGTACTCTGTAAAAGAAAAAAAAAAGGGGGGGGGGCCGGGCACAGTGGCTCATGCCTATAATCCCAACACTTCGGGAGGCCGAGGCGGGTAGACCACCTGAGGTCAGGAGTTCGAGACCAGTCTGGCCAACATGGTGAAACAAACCCTATCTCTACTAAAAACACAAAAATTAGCCGGGCGTGGTGGCGGGTGCCTGTAATCCCAGCTACTTGAGAGGCTGAGGCAGGAGAATCGCTTGAACCCAGGAGGTGGAGGTTGCAGTGAGCCGAGGTCACGCCCCTGCCCTCCAGTCTGGGCGACAGAGTGAGACTCCATCTCAAAAAAATAAAATAAAAAGTAAGAAAAAAAAAAGTACTCTGTAGAGGCCAAGTTCAAGAATTTCAGGTTCAGAAAGTCTGGGTTTGAATCCCAATTCAGCCTCTTATTAGCTGTGAGACAGCGGGAAGGGTGTATCACCTCTTTAAGCTTCAGTGTCCTCCTTTGTAAAATAGAGATAATTACAATACCAATCTAAAGTACTGTCCTGTGGAGCAAGGAAAATCACACATATGAAGTGCTCAGTACAATGTCTGGTAAAAGTTAACAATAAGAGCTAGGCATAACGGTTCAAGCCTATAACCCCAACACTTTGGGAGACTGAGGTGGGCAGACTGTTTGCATCTAGGAATTCAAGACTAGCCTGGGCAACACAATGAAACCTCAACTCTACTACAAAAAACACAAAAATTAGCCGGGTGTAGTGGCTCGCGCCTGTAGTCCCAGCTGCTCTGGAGGCTGAGATGGGAAGATCACCTGAGCCCAGGAGGTCGAGGCTGTAGCGAGCCATGATGGCACCACTGCACTCCAGCCTGAGCAACAGAGTGAGACCCTGTCCAAAAAAAAAAAAAAAAGTCAACTATTTATTACAGTTAACTATTACAACACTATACCAGGTTCTTTTTTTTTTTTTTTTTGAGACACAGTTTTGCTCTTATTGGCCAGGCTGGAGTGGCATGATCTCGGCAGTGACATGATCTTGGCTCACTGCAACCTCCGCCTCCTGGGTTCAAGCGATTCTCCTGCTTCAGCCTCTCAAGTAGCTGGGATTACAAGCACCCGCCACCAAGCCCGGCTAATTTTTGTATTTTTAGTAGAGACGGGGTTTCACCATGTTGGCCAGGATGGTCTCGATCTCCTGACCTCGAGTGATTCATCTGCCTTGGTCTCCCGAAGTGCTGGGATTACAAGCGTGAGCCACCACACCCAGCCTATGCTAAGTTTTTTACGTAAGTAAGCTCATTCAGTATTCACAACAGAACATTTAACAGGAGAAAACAGAGGTCCAAAAAGTTAAGTGATTTAACATAAGCAGTAGATATAGGCTCAGAAGTCAAACCAAGGCCTGGTGAGCTGCAAAAGACCATCTACTGGGAGTGACAAATGGATAAAACTGAGGTCTCATGAGCATAAGAGATTTAGTCACGAAAAGGAACACAATGTGGGTAATTAGCAGAAAGGATGTTTTGACATAATCAGAAAGATAAAAAGAGAAGTTAAATATTAATATGTTGCGATTGCGTATTATATTATCTCTCAATAACATCTAAAATCACATCTTAGGGCCAGGCACTGTGGCTCAGGCTTGTAATTTCAGCACTTTGGGAGGCCAAAGCGGGCAAATCACTTAAGCCCAGCAGTTTGAGAACAGCCTAGGCAACATGGTGAAAGTCCATCTCTAAAAAAAAAAAATACAAAAATTAGCTGGGCATGGTGGTGAGCACCTGGAGTCCTAGCTACTCGGGAGATTGAGGTAGGAGCATCGCTTAAGTCTGGGAGGTTGAGGCTGCAAAGAGCTATGATCATACCACTGCACTCCAGCCTGGGCAAAAGAGCAAGATTCTGTCTCAAAAAATAAATTTAAAAAAATAATAAAATGAAATTACACCTTGGGAGATACTACTCTCTATTACACTGCTTTCCAACACTGTGTTGAGACAGGCCCTGGGTAGGTTTTTGGATTCATCCTTTGAGTGAGTTTAAGCTACTAAAGGGATTCCACAAGACAGTAACATTATATGTGCATTTAAAAAATTACCTCTGGTGGCTGGGCACCGTGGCTCATGTCTGTAATCCCAGCATTATGGGAGGCCAAGGCAGGCGGATCACAAGGTCAGGAGATCGAGACCATCCTGGCTAATGCAGTGAAACCCCGTCTCTACTGAAAGCACAAAAAATTAGCCGGGCGTGGTGGCGGGCGCCTGTAGTCCCAGCTACTCGGGAGGCTGAGGCAGGAGAATGGCACGAACCTGGGAGGTGGAGCTTGCAGTGAGCTGAGATCACGCCACTGCACTCTAGCCTAGCAAGACTCCATCTCAAAATAAAATAAAATTAAATTAAAAAATTCCCTCTGGCTACTGTGTGATTCAGAAAGCACCCCACCACTAACAACTAGGGGAGATGACAGTGGCTTTGACTAGAGCTACTCAAACTAGCCATTCTGTGAACTATGTGAGACTGGGTCTTGATGAGATAATGCCAGGATGCAAAACCACCCGTCTTTCATTGTGAAAATCTTATTATGGAAAACAAAAAGTTAGCTGAACAGTGAACTTAGTTGCATTTCAAGGGATCTTTAGGACAGGACAGAAAAGAACTGGTGATTAATTATAAGTCAGGACATAGGAGGAAAGTAACAAAAAGGAAGGTGTCAAGGATGATTAAAGTAGCACTGGAAACCAGTATGCTGCAAAATGATTTTTTTTTTTTTTTTTTTTGAGACAGAGTCTCGCTCTGTTGCTCAGGTTGGAGTGTAGTGGTGCGATCTTGGCTCACTGCAACTTCTGTCTTCCCAGTTCAAGCGATTCTCCCACCTCAGCCTCCTGAGTAGCTGGGACTACAGGCATGTGCCACCATGCCCGGCTATGTTTTACATTTTTAGTAGAGATGGTGTTTCACCATATTGGCCAGGCTGGTCTCGAACTCCTGACCTCGTGATCCGCCCGCCTCCACCTCCCAAAGTGCTGGGAATACAGGCGTGAGCCACCGCACCCAACCTACTGCAAAATGATTTATAAGTTAGCTACAAAAATTAGATAGTTATTCCTGACTACTATACCCCATCGAAAAGTCCCATCAAATTGTACACTCTTATTGCCATGCTCCTAAAAGCAGAAAAGAGGTCTATTTATTGGCAAAGAAAGAAATCACAGCAATTACTTGCCCTTTCTTTCTCTGATCCTTGGTTTTAGTGTGGGATACTAAACCATGCAACCTCTCCTTCAGGTTTCACTTAGCTAGTGTGGGTGGGATATTATGTGTTGACTATGCTGGATCCAGCCAAAGTTCTTATCTAAAAAAGGATGTACAAGAGACTTACTGGAGTTTTAAAAAAGAATATTTTTGTTAAGGGATGGTTTGGGGCTCCGAGCATTATCAGAATAGGAAGGCTATCCTAATTCAGCAGTCATTCATTTATCACTCTTATCTCCAGAGCCCAGTGCAGTGCCTGCCACATAGGATGTTCAATAAAATTGTGCTAAATAAGTGAATTTGCTATGGTTTTTTCTCCCCACCACCACCTTCTCCCCTCTCACTATATGTTCTAAGCAAAGCAAACTGGACATTTAAAACTAATCATAATTAGCACAACTTTTCTCAAGATGAGATCATCTTAACACTAGTGTCAATACTACTTTCCTTTTGTTCTTTGATATTAAATACTTTTTTTTCAGATGCCAGCCTGTTGCAGCTATGCAAGGAGAAACCAAGAAAAAGCATTTCAGCCACATAAGGCCAGGGTTAAAAGTGGACGAGCACGTGGTCATGGGTCAGCACTATAAGGACAGAGTTGGGCACGTGGTCACCTCATCTTCTAGGACTAAAATCATGGCAAATCTAGGTTTAATAAATGAACCTTTCCATGACTGTCTGCACTAAGTTAGGGTCCTATGTTGGGCATTCACACAGCACTCTGTATTTTTTCTTCATGATACCTGCCAGAGTTTATAATTAAGAATTTGTAGGGGCTGGCTGCAGTGGCTCACACCTGTAATCCCAGCACTTTGGGAGGCCAAGAGCTCGAGACAAGCCTGGCTAACGTGGCAAAAGCCCACCTCTACTAAAAAATAAAAAAATTAGCTGGGCATAGTGGAGCATATCTGTAGTCCCAGCTACTCAGGGGACCGAGACAGGAGAATTGCTTGAACCCAGGAGGTGGAGGCTACAGTGAACCAAGATTGCACCATTGCACTCCAGCCTGGGCAACAGAGCAAAACTCCATCCATCTCTCCATCTTAAAAAAAAAAAAAGAATTTGTATACTTTAATGTTTGTTTCCCATATAAGTCTGAAGATCTAGCGAGATAGAGGCCACTATATACTAGTTCTCTCTTTTTTTTTTTTTTAGACAGAGTCTCACTCTGTCGCCCAGGCTGGAGTGTGGTGGCGTGATATCAGCTCACTGCAAGCTCTGCCTCCCGGGTTCACACCATTCTCCTGCCTCAGCCTCCCGAGTGGCTGGGACTACAGGTGCCTACCACCACACCCGGCTAATTTTTTGTATTTTTAGTAGAGATGGGGTTTCACTATGTTAGCCAGGATGGTCTCGATCTTCTGACCTCGTGATCTGCCTGTCTAGGCCTCCCAAAGTGCTGGGATTACAGGAGTGAGCCACCACGCCCGGCCTTTTCTTTTTTTTGTTTTTTGAGATGGAGTCCTGCTCTGTCACCCAGGATGGAATGCAGCGGTGCCATCTTGGCTCACTGCAACCTCTGCCTCTTAGGTTCAAGTGATTCTTCTGCCTCAGGCTCCTGAGTAGCTGGGACTATAAACACGTGCCACCACATCCAGTTAGTTTTTGTATTTTCAGTAAAGACAGGGTTTTGCCATGTTAGCCAGGCTGGTCTCGAACTTCTACCTCAGGTGATCCACCAGCCTCAGCCTCCCAAAGTGCTGGGATTACAGTTGTAAGCCACCACACCTGGCCTATATATTGTTTCCTTCTGTAACCCTAGCGCCTAGCACAGTGCCAAGACGTACTAAGTGTTCCAATAATAATTGTTGAATACATGTATGAACAAGGAAAACTAATCTCACAAGCTGTATTTATTGTTTCCAGCTATCCTTAATTTGTTACCAATAATTCCTAATTTTTCACTCTTCTATCAACATGGTTTTTGTTGCTGAGGAGTTCCTGTCCTTTATTCACTTCGTCTTTCAATCATTTATGGAAAAAGTAAGCTATTCCATTTTTGGAGTTTTTCCTTTGCTTCCAGAAACGTTGTTTTTACCATGTTTTCACTAGTATCTTCTTTTTCATTGTTCTTGGAACCCTGAGGGAGTGCAAATGGGGGTTCTAACAGATTTGCTTTACGTTCCATTAGCTTTGTTTTAGAAAGAACAGTGTTACAGAAAGAAAGTGTTGTGATTTGATAGCTAAGACTCTGGGTGAACTTCCTCCTGTATAAAAATACCACCTAGCCCAATGATGTGTGAAAGCACCTTGTAAAAAGTAATGTGTATAAATGCACAGATTAGTAATAACAAAGTGTTGCTGTTTACCTTGCTTCTTTGAATTAGAAGTCCTGCACAGCCATTCACTTCAGTTTTTTTTCCCCATACCTGTTTAGTTGGCAGAGTTGGGAATGTCTTCACATAGAGCCAGAATCTGTCTTTTTGATAATATCTTGAAATCTTAAAATCTGTGGTCTTGAAAATATCTAACCCACTTTTTGTTTTACCTTCTAAGGCCACACAGGGAGAATCTGACCCTCTGCCAAACGAGAGTCTATTAAACACGTGATGACAGCCCCGAGTCTTTGCTTTTCTAAAATAAACATCTTTTGGGTTCTTTAAGTATGTCTCAAATGGCATGGTTTCAAGTTTCCTCACTATTTTATATCTTAGATTATGTGCCCATGAATGAATTCTGGCTGGGCTACTTTACAACTTAAAATGTGGGGACCAGAATGGAACATGTGAGATCACAGATTCAGATTCTCCTACGTTATACTTGCTCAGGAAACCTCCATGACTTTCTCACTTGTGCTGCTGTCCAAACACATCTCCCATTTTATCCTCATGCAGCTGGCTTTTTTGGACACATAAAATTATCCAATTAGTCCTGTCACATTGGATAAATTCAGTCTATTATTTTACGGTGAAGCTTAGAGTGTTGCTGCTTCTTCTACTAAATCTCTCCAGTTTGATTTCCATGCTAATTGGTTCAGGGTGCTACCATGTCCTCATTGAACTCCAAAAAGAACAAAGGCAAGGTAAGCGTGCATGCATTCACTCAACAAATTTATGAAAAAGCTGGTACATGCTAGGCACTGGGTTAGGTACTAATGATACAATGAAAAGCAAAAACATGCATTCCCTGCTCTCATAAAACTTACTCTATAATGAAGGACAAAAACATTGATCAAATAATCACCGTAACTATTGTATAATTACACACCGAGTAAGTGCTCTGAAGGATAAGAATGTGGTTCTACAAAAACAAGTAACAGCCAGGTGCAGTGGCTCATGCCTGCAATCCCAGCACTTTGGAAGACCAAAGTGGGCGGATCACTTGAGCCTCAGGAGTTTGAGACCAGCCTGGGCAACACGGCAAAACCCTGTCTTTACAAAAAATTATGAAAATGAGCTGGGTGTAGTGTCATGTGGCTGCAGTCCCAGCTACTTAGGAAATTAAGGTGGGAGGATGGCCTGAGCCCAGAGAGGTTGAGGCTTCAGTGAGCCATGATCGTACCACTGCACTCCAGCCTGGGTGACAGAGCAAGACCATATGCCCCACTCCCTGACCTCCCCCTCCCCGCAAAAAAGCAAGCAAGTAACAAAGTAACCTGATTCAGGCTAATACCTTAAGAGAAAGTGATGCTAAAGGTTGAGCAGTGTTTGTTAAGTGAGGAGAGAATGGGGATAAACGAGATGGAGGACAGACTACTAGAAAGCTTTCTTCCTATTACCAGTTAGTAGGCCACTAAATTTTACTACTGTACAGCTTCCATTTTTCCTACCTTTCCTTGAACGTTATTTTGAATGATGGACTGACTCTCCAAAGGCACAATGAAGTCTAGTTCATTAATCAGTTTTACAGAATCCACCTTTCTGAAATCAGGAACATTTGCTGAACATTTGCCTCCCCTTCTCGCAACATCCCCCTTCACATATGATCCTTCAAAGTCAACAACTATATTTTCTTTTTCTTTTTTTTTTTTTTTGAGACGGAGTTTCACTCTTGTTGCCCAGGCTAGAGTGTAATGGCGCCATCTTGGCTCACGGCAACCTCCGCCTCCTAGGTTTAAGCGATTCTCCTGCCTCAGCCTTCAGAGTAGCTGGGATTACAGGCATATACCACCACGCCCGGCTAATTTTGTATTTTTGGTAGAGATGAGGTTTCTCCATGTTGGTCAGGCTGGTCTCAAACTCCCGAACTCAGGTGATCCACCCACCTCGGCCTCCAAAAGTATTGGGGTTATAGGCATGAGCCACCACGCCCAGCCCAACAACTATATTTTCAAAACATCATTTCTAAGTTCTCTTCACCTTCAAGATATAATTTATCATAACTAGAAGACTTAATAATTTAAGCAGCTAGAATGGTGTTTTTCAAAGTGGGATCCAAGGACCAGTTGCATGAAAAATCACCTGAAGTGCTTATGAAAATACAGAATTGAGTCCCAGACACCATCCCAGACCAACTGAATTAACAGTTGATGGGCTCCAGACTGGGTGCTGTGGCTCACACCTGTAGTCCCAGCTACTCGGGAGGCTGAGGCACAAGAACTGCTTGAACCCGGGAGGCGGAGGTTGCAGTGAGCCAAGATCACGCCACTGCACTCCAGCCTGGGTGACAGTGCAAGCAAGACTCCATCTCCAAAAACAAAACAAAACAACAACAACAACAACAAAAAACAGAGTTGATCAGCTCCAGAATCTACATTCTAACAAGGTCTCCAAGTGATTCTTCCATGTTAACATTTGAGAATCCCTGGATTAGTTCTCAGAGCATCCACACTCACATGGAGCTTCAAGTCCTCATATTAATCCCTCTTGAGTCTAAAGTTCATTACTCTTGGAGTAGTCTCTCAAGGTAGACAAAATAGAGTTTCCGAGTCAGGGACCTGGATTCAAATCTGGTTCTATCATTTGCTATCTAGGTGACCTTGGACAAGTTACTTAATTTTTCCAGGCCTCAGTTTCTTTATTGATAGCATGTGGATAAGATTATCTTCATAGGGATGTTGTTGCAATTAAACAGGAGAGGAAGGCTATCATTCTTTGGAACATTTATTGAGGCCTACATACCATTTATACCATTTATACCAAGATGAATAAAACATTACCAGGCACTGTGCTGCATACCATGTATACCAGGATGAATGAAGCGTGGTCCATCTCATTAATTTGTTGCTTTGTCTTTTTGTACCTGTCCCTTTGTGATTAAGGTCTGATTTGTTTAGCCTTTTCTAACCCTTGTGCTGTCTTTTGTTAACATATTCCCACAAAATAATGTGGATTATTTCCCCTCTTGAACTGGTTAAACTCTTCTTACCACTATACATCAAAGTCTTGAGCCTTTAGCATGGCCTCAAGCTGCATCTTCTCCAGCCTTATCTCTCATCAATCCCCACTCAGTTAAATGCATGTATTCCAGTGTTACAGCACCTAGGATCAAATGCTTGTTCCGCTGATTATTAACTACATGGCTTTGGCAGAGACTTATACTCTCTATGCCTTAGTTTCCTCATCTGTGAAACAGGGATAATAAAAGTGCTTATTTTCGGATAATTTTTGAGTATCAGATGATACTCAGGAACCATTCAGTAAGTGCTAGCTATTCTCATTGTCATACTGCAACCACAGTAGGAGTTGCTTCCTCTTAGTTCTCTGAAGGCTCCAATGGGCTCCTTCTCACCTGAAGATCTTCACTATTCCCTTTGCCTGCAACGCTCTCTGCCTCTTCTTTCAGACAACTTCTACCTATTCAGGCTTCAGTTTAAATGTCATTCTTCTGAGTCTTCCTGATTCACAATCCCTTGCCTCCCCACTTCTTAACAAGGTAGGTTGAGAACCACTGTTAAACACCCTAATTCACTCCTCTACAGCACTTATTATCCTAATTCAATCCTGTTTTCTCCATAAAGATAGGGACTTTGTCTGTCTTACACTGCTCTGTATCCACTCTGATACTTAGCACAATTCTGACTCATACCAGCACTCATAAAATATTTCAAGTGTGTGATAAATGAATGATTTCCTAAATCTGACTATACCTCAATCTTTCTCTCTTGGGATCCTAACAGCCTCTAAAAGTCAATCACTTTATCACAGGGCAGAACTCTTCAGTCTCTTTACCTTCTGATAAAATTTTCAGAAATGCAAATCAGGAACTTAAAAAATGCTCAACTTAGGCCGGGCCCGGTGGCTCACATCTGTAATCGAGCACTTTGGGAGGCCAAGGCGGGAGGATGACGAGGTCAGGAGATCGAGACCATCCTGGCTAACACGGTGAAATCCCGTCTCTACCAAAAATACAAAAAATTAGTGGGCACCTGTAGCCCCAGCTACTCCAGGATGCTGAGGCAGGAGAATGATGTGAACCCAGGAGGCGGAGCTTGCAGTGAGCCAAGATGGCGCCACTGCACTCCAGCTTGGGCAGCAGAGCAAGACTTCATCTCAAAAAAAAAAAAAAAAAAAGCTTAACTTTTGGCTGAGACTCCCAGATTGTGTGTCTTGACTTGAAATTACTTTCGATCTGTACTGCTCTATATGGTAAAGACTATCATATGGGGCTACTGAGCACCTACAATGTTGCTAGACCAAAATGGGATGTGCTATAAGTATAAAATACAACACTAGATTTTAAAGACTTGGTACCAAAAAAATTTTAAATATCTCACAATATTTTGTATTTTATTACATTTTGAAAATGTTGGGAGTTTGGGTTAAATATATTATTAAAATTTATTTCATTTGTTTCTTGTTATTTTTTTATGTGGCTATCAGAAAACCTAGTATTACACACATGGCTTGCTTCAGATTTCTACAGGATGGTGTCGTTCTAGACTATCTGCCTAAACGGTAGGTTGTACTTCCCCACAACATCCCTCCACGTCCTTTCACTTTATAATGAAACATCCTCTAAACTGTTTCATAGTTTTTCTTGTATTAATATTTCTGATTGATCTTGACTGATATTTCTGATGCATGGGCTATTCTACCACCTCTGTGAACATGACTATTTTAAATAAGGCATGGTTTCCCACCACCATATTCAATGTTGGGTCTTATCACACCAAATCCCAGTGAACTGGAGATTTACCATTCTGTGGCTACTTTATTATTTATACTATGAAAAATATGGTTAAGAACACAAGGACTGGAGCCTGGCCATCTGTTTTGGAGTCCTGACTATAATATTAACAGCTGTGTAACTTTGTTAACTTTTTTTTTTTTTGAGACAGAGTTTCACTCTTGTTGCCCAGGCTGGAGTGCAATGGCCTGATCTCAGCTCATCACAACCTCTACCTCCCGGGTTCAAGCAATTCTTCTGCCTCAGCCTCTCGAGTAGCTAGGATTACAGGCCTGCACCACCACACCCAGCTAATTTTGTATTTTTGGTATAGACGGGCTGTCTCCATATTGGTCAGGCTGGTCTCGAACTCCTGATCTCAGGTGATCCGCCCATCTTGGCCTCCCAAAGTGTTGGGATTACAGGTGTGAGCCACTGTGCCCGGCCTACTTTGTTACTCTTAATATCTCTGTGCCTCAGTTCCTAAACCAAAAAAAGGAGATAACAGTGTCCACTTCATAGGGCTGAGAGAATTAACTGATACTGGTAAAGCACTTAGAATGGTGCCTAGCATGCAGTATGTATGCAGTAATGAATACTATTTGTATCATTATACACATCTCTCACCCTTTCCACCTACTAATATACTGGCACCTTTCCTAGTGGTGGTGTTTTATCCAAATCTGAGATTTTAAGCTCAGATCTTCTAACTCCAAATTGCTACTTCCTGGATGAGTGGCATTTGAGTAAGGTACTAAATCTTTCTCATTTTTCAGTTTTCTCCTCTGTGAGAATGCCATCTTCCTTGCAGAAGTCTGAATGACACCATGTATATAAGGTTCCTTGCATGTTCCTTAGCATCTAATGAATATCTCATATCCCCTTTCTGGTTTATTACATGTGATCCTCACAACACACTGTAAGACACATATTTTATAAAGAAGGAAACAGGATCCGGGAAGACTCGCCTGAGCTTGCACAGATTAGCTACATGACAGCGCCAATATTGGAGCGAGGTCTCAGTCCGACTCAAATGTTTTTTTCATGAAATTAAAGCTGCTTTTCTAAAAGCATGGGCCCTAGAACTAAATGAATTCATGCTGTTTACCGCATTCCAATGCCTAAAGAAATGCAAAAACCGGCAAACTAAATCTACTGCAGTGTTGCCCATTGAAACTGCAACAGAAAGTCAAAATACAAATTTTGTTAATACCACTATCATTAGGTCAAAGAGTTGACGACGCGGATGACACGTCAGTAAACAAAACAAAGCGAAAAGAGTTACTCCTTTAGCTCCCCGAGGAAACTGTGGACCGCGTCCCATAGTCCGCAGGGGTACCATAGTCGGGCCTTCCGGGCTGGGCTGGTCCCTGCCGAGGCTACGCAGCCCGGCCACCACCAGACCCAGAGGAGGCCAACGCCACGCCTGCCCGCCGGACCCTCCCCCTCGGATCTAAGGGCCCAGTGCTGCGTCCGCCAGCCCCTCACCTCCGGCTCGGGGCGCTCCGAGGCCATCACACAGCCCTCCAGCGCCGGCCCGGGCCTGTGTGTTCCACTCTTGACCCCTGACCTGGCTACCTCGGCACCCGGAAGGAACCGGAAGTGGGTGGGAGGGCCGAGTTCCAGTTTTCTGATTGGTGGACGAAGCCTTCTCAGAGGCGTTTGCTGACAGGAAAACCGGAAGTGGAAATCGCTGCAGCCGCCTCGGCCGCCGCAATGCAGGTGAGAGCCGCGTTGGGCGTGCTAGCGGCTGGCCAGCTTCGGGTACAGGAAGCCAGAGTGGCTGGCTAAGGAGAATGAAAAGTTGGGACTGAGAAGAGAGGGCAGAACCCACGGCTGATAAGGGAACGTGGGTTGGGGGGCGAGGTTAATTGGAGAGGGAGCGGCGCAGATGAGAGGTGGGGGTGGAGCTCGCCTGACAGAAGACGGTCGGGCTAAATCCGGAGGGAGGAGGCAGCACTGACTTGCTTGGCGTGGGAAAGGATTAGGTTGTAATACTGGGAGGCCGAGATGCAGTCCAAGGAAGACGGCTCAAGAAGGTGGTGGGTTGGCTCAGCTGTCCTAAGCTGCTGGATGGAGGCTGTTGGATGCCGATATAGCAGGGGATCTAATTGGAAAGAAGCCCAAACAGTGAGGGAATTGTGGGCCGCGGTGTCCGAAAGCTAAGCAGCTTATAATGTGAGGCCATGGTGGAACCCAGGATCAAGTTCCTGTCAGGCACCTTAGCAGGTTTGCAAGACAGTTTTGCATCACTCTTCCCAGCCTGTGCCCTATAGTTGTTAAGGGTAAAGAAATGGAATAAAACAGGAGACCACCGATGGGAAGGAAATGCTTTGCAGACCCCCAGCATTTTAATTTGTTTGTTCAGTGCTTAGAAGCATGTGTGGTTTTGGTTTTCATTTGTCACTTAGTTTCCTGCAGCTGGTAGTCTCAAGAAATGTTAATGGGTTGACCGAGCTTGTGAAAGAGGCACGGGAATATTGACACAGAGATAGATGAGTGCATATTAATTCAGCAAGAAGGTTGAAACATGAAATGATGAGAGCAGATGGAAAGCTGGAGTGGTTGGTGGGGGGAGGGAAAGAGGAGAGCAGGGCTGGTATTCAGAGAAGTCTTCATGAGTAGGCAGATTTCCCAGAGACTGACAAGAGAGCCAGGCTCACGGTTGCTAGGATGGAGGAAGCTGGAGTACATGTGCTGCAGAGGTGCACATGAGATAATGATCTGGCATTAGGTTTGTCGAAAATGTCTCAATGAGGGAGTGTAGGGTGCACCTAATACAGAGAAAAACCAGGCATAGATTAGGAGGTGATGGGAAAAAGGAATCAGTTGGTGGAAGGACTTGGGGTCAGGCAAACGGTTGAAAGGTCTCAGGGTTGATGCTGTCTATAACCCAAATACCACAGATAGGAAACAACCTGGTTATCCTATGCCAATGAGATCCTGTTACCTGACTGGTGTTTGCACACCATCTCCTTGGCTTTTCAGCCCTCCTTTCTATGTGTCATACTCGTTTATCTGGGTAACCAACCTGTTCCTATTGGTGCAGAGAGAGGAGAAGCAGCTCGAGGCATCATTAGATGCACTGCTGAGTCAAGTGGCTGATCTGAAGAACTCACTGGGAAGTTTCATTTGCAAGTTGGAGAACGAGTATGGCCGGCTGACCTGGTAAGGGTTGCCAGGGCAAGCTAGGGAGGGCTTATGGGTGGGGGTCCTAGCCTCCTGATGAATAGGACATTTCTAATGATGTAACCATTTATAAGTTTGCAAACATCTTTTGATTTGGAAAGAGCTGGGTTTCCTAACATTTAGCAAGTGGCTTCCATGGCAAGGAAGTAGAGAAATGCTCAGTTTCCTAACCCAAGTTCTTTATAGCTTTCAATTCTTACCCTTTGACTTCTCTGGTGAGGAGGTCCTCCTATTACAGCTTTATTTGTGCTGGATCTCTTGCCACAAATATGGCTGAGTCCTTTAGATCCAATCTACTCTGAAGTGTGGATCCTATTTCCAGGCTGAAAAGAAGGATTTTACCGGGTTTCTGAAGTTTTAGTTCTAACAGTATAGTCCTATTTTGCCACTGTTCCTCACCTCATTCAAACAATGAACTGGGTTTTTTCTACATTTGTTTCATAAACTGAAACTGTGTCCCTCTTTCATAGCCCTGTCATCCCTGTTAGTCTGTTCCCACTTAGGCTAGTCATAGGGCTTTGAGACTTTTGGGGGTAAATCCGAGTGTTCCTAGCCTGAAGGAACTAGGACTATTTTACTAAGAACCACCCAGGGAAGGGGTGTAACATTCTGACACCTTCTTACTGCCAACAGGCCATCTGTCCTGGACAGCTTTGCCTTGCTTTCTGGACAGTTGAACACTCTGAACAAGGTCTTGAAGCATGAAAAAACACCGCTGTTCCGTAACCAGGTCATCATCCCTCTGGTGTTGTCTCCAGACCGAGATGAAGATCTCATGGTAAGAGGAGAAAAAGAATACAACTTGGGAAATTAAGGAATTTTTTTGGCTTCTTTACTATTTAGGGAAATTAAGTTCTTAGTTGAGAGCTTAGAAATAATTTTGGAGGCCTTGCTTTTTGTTCTTCTGAAGGTGGGAGAGCCACTCCCAAATAGTGTTGTAATAACCTGAGGGGTATGTCACCAAGGCTGGTACCTTCCTTCTCCAACATCTGTCTCAAGCCACAAAGTCTGCCCTTTGGTGACTTTGTCTGTTTCAGTCTTTGAAACGTGGCAGAGAGTGATAGTTTAATTTGCCTCTAGGTCTGGTAGAGATAGGGATGTGAGAAGACACAAAAAATGAAGGCTGGAGTAAAGGAGATTGTGTCCTAGGAAACTAGATATTATGTCTTAGGTTGTATTTTCCTTGAAAATGCACTGTTTGCCTGTGGATGGGACTGTATATCAGGCCAGATAGAATCTTCTTGGAGTGCATAGTAGGATCAATAAAATCTGTGTGTTGCAGCGGCAGACTGAAGGACGGGTGCCCGTTTTCAGCCATGAGGTAGTCCCTGACCATCTGAGAACCAAGCCTGACCCTGAGGTGGAAGAACAGGAGAAGCAACTGACGACAGATGCTGCCCGCATTGGTGCAGATGCAGCCCAGGTTGGACTGAGTCACTGCCTTGCTGCCCCATCCCCATCCCATCATGAGAAGCTAGGCATTACCATTCCTGTCTAGTAGGGATGCATAGTTGGTTGCACCTAAGTTGCTTCTGGCAGAACCCAAGGAATAAATTTATCCATATCATTTCCTAGTTACCCTAATCTCTGCACAAATTTGTGTGTTACAGAAGCAGATCCAGAGCTTGAATAAAATGTGTTCAAACCTTCTGGAGAAAATCAGCAAAGAGGAGCGAGAATCAGAGAGTGGAGGTATGGTGGACTGGTGGCAAAACAGAGAAGGAGAGGTATATAAGATCACTGGAATGGGAATGGTTGTTTTGAGAGTAGTGAAGTTAGGACACAAGAGTGAACTGCTTTAGGGTTTGCATCCATTCTGTTAGCCTTTTGTATTTAAGGCCAACCCTGAAGCAGTGGAGGAAATGAGCAAAGTAAGAAGAGAGAATTCTGAGATAGGCTTGGGGGTCCTCTGGCTCTTTTTATGGGCTGTGAGGGAGTCTAGATGCTGCTGAATTCAGAACTCTAAACCCTGGCACTCATACTGGTCTTCCAGCTGCCACGTTCAGTCCTGCATCAGAAACATACTTCAGGATCCCCACTTACTTTTTCTTCAGGTCTCCGGCCAAACAAGCAGACCTTTAACCCTACAGACACTAATGCCTTGGTGGCAGCTGTTGCCTTTGGGAAAGGACTGTCTAACTGGAGACCTTCAGGCAGCAGTGGTCCTGGCCAGCCAGGCCAGCCAGGAGCTGGGACGATCCTTGCAGGAACCTCAGGATTACAGCAGGTGCAGATGGCAGGAGCTCCAAGCCAGCAGCAGCCAATGCTCAGTGGGGTACAGATGGCTCAAGCAGGTCAACCAGGTAAGGTGGCAGGGGTTGAAATGAAGTTGACTTTGAGCAGGGGAGTTGGAGGGAATAAGCTAGATTATCTGGGCCTCCAGCATCTCTAGACCTAGAGATTTTCTCCATTTCTCCTTTGCACTGTGACCCAGGAAATAATTTTCAGAAGTAAAAAAATCTCATTTGAGACTCTGCAACAGGCACCAGAGAGTGAGGAAGAACTTTTGAGTAACAGAAACTGCTCTCATTTCCCATCTCCATCTCATATCTCTGTGTCAACTATCCTTCGGTCCCATTTATTCTGGTATTAGATACGTTGTCAGTGTCTCTTCTTAGGTAGAGAAATCAGCAGTCAGATCTTAAGACCATTTGGTAGGTGCATTAGGAATTGACATGCAGGCCAGTTTTCCAGTCCTACATGTATTCTTTTCTCTGTATCATGCCTCTCTTGCTCTTGGCTTCCTGCTTTCTCTCCTACTCTTTTTTTTTTTTTTTTTTTTTTTTTTTTGAGACGGAGTCTCGCTCTGCCGCCCAGGCTGGAGTGCAGTGGCCGGGTCTCAGCTCACTGCAAGCTCCGCCTCCTGGGTTTACGCCATTCTCCTGCCTCAGCCTCCCAAGCAGCTGGGACTACAGGCGCCCGCCATGTCGCCCGGCTAGTTTTTTGTATTTTTTAGTAGAGACGGGGTTTCACCATGTTAGCCAGGATGGTCTCGATCTCCTGACCTCGTGATCCGCCCGTCTCGGCCTCCCAAAGTGCTGGGATTACAGGCTTGAGCCACCGCGCCCGGCCTCTCCTACTCATTTTTAGAACAGTCTAGATGGAGGCAGCTAGAAGAGTTACTTTCTCCAAGCTGTCTAGGAAAAGGGACAATTAAAACAAAGATTTTGCAGTTCTTATGATATAAAAAAAAAAAAACAATGAGAGAAAGTACTCTTTTTACCTGTGACATTAAATGGGGGTCACACAGGTTTAGCTATCTTTTCTAGGAGTGGATGAACAGACTATTCTCCCATATCACTTCTTTCCTCCTGGACACTTTCAGGGAGAGAGCTGGGTGAAGAACCATACTTCTGACCTTTATCAAACAGGGTCAGATGCTACAGAGGTTCTGAGATGATAAAGGAGGTGACAGAGGGAATGTGAGATACCACATTTCTGATTTGTCGTGAAAGTCTTACCTTGCTTGAGATGTCTTTCTTCATGTTCCTTTCAGGGAAAATGCCAAGTGGAATAAAAACCAACATCAAGTCGGCTTCAATGCATCCCTACCAGCGGTGAGTGTGGCTGGCAACCTCGACTCCCTGGTGCTCTTTGCAGAGTTGGGCAGTGAAATTATCTTTTGCTCAAGGCTCACCTAGATGGGTACAATAAAAAGAACATGGGCTTTCGGCAACAGACAAATCCCACTTCCACCACTGACTAGCTGTGTGACCTTGGACAAGTGACCTAATTTTCTGAGCCTGTTTCTCATTTGTAAATGGTGATAATACCTACCTCATAGAGTTGTTGTGAGGATTAAAATGAGGAAATGAATGTAAAGCACTTAGCACAGTATATGAAATAATGCGTATTCAATAAATGATAGTTTCTACAGATCCTTCTCCCCACCACCCTCCACAGTCCTTGATCCAGAACTTACCCTGATCTGATACTGCCTCATGTCAATGGTGAGCTGATGGACACAAGATCAAATAAGGCTTTGCTTATTTTATGCTGCCAGAAACTGTAGCAACCTCTGTGTTCTTAGAGGCACACTGTCCTTGCAGGCCCTCCTGCCCGGTTTTCATTCTGGCTATCCCTCTAAGGTGCAAGGTGAAGAAGCTTCTGGGTCAGGAAGAAAAAAAAAATGCCCACCTACAACTCTGGTGAAGCTTGGGCCTGCTCTCCTTTCTATCCTCTGAAAAGCCAACTTGGCTCTTACCTGGCAAATAGTCATAAAGTCCCCTATTCTTTACCCCACCCTTATCACACGAGGCTTTCTCAGGAAGTGGCTCTGCCAGGCAGGACTATGTGGGAAAGGGTTTTTTCTTAGCACATGAAAAAGCCCCTTCCCCTGGACTCGTGTTTCTTATTTTGGAGGGAGAAGGGAATTGCACTTCACACTGCCATCAGGGTTTAGTTGACCTCATAATGGTGCCCAATTTCTTGACTGGCCAGGATGGCTTTCCTTCATTTCCCTAAACCTGTGGCCCAAATGGTGAACCAGATTGATGGTGGGAGGGGGCAACCCCCAGTAACTTTGCCTGCTTTTATAAAGTTGAACAAAGTGAATTTAGACATTCAGGCTGACCTGCCTTTCTTAGTACTTGTTTGTCGGCATGGGCAGGGGTTGAGTCAGCAGAAGTGGACCAAAGGATTCCTCTGAATAAAGTTATTCAAATTGATGTTCACTGGCTCAGGGTTGTCTGACAGTAATTTATGAGAGCACTACATAGGGATCAGAGGCAATTTCAAGAGTGCTGCAAGGCAGTTCTAATTTGCTCTCCATAAAAAAGTTTTCATATCTTTAATTAGCTTTGATCTAAAAATCCGGCGACTTCCCTCCTGCTCATACCTTCCAGCTGCCTTTTTTCTGTTCTCTTCTATCACACACTGGTGCTTTGGCATTTGTTCAGTACCAAACAAAGTTCTGCCAGGCTGTGGCAGCAAAGGACTGGAAAAGTGGTCCCAGATGTCACATCTGTTACCATTCCATCAAGACAAGGAATGGTATCCACCAAGCTCACTGACCACAATACATAGCAGTAGGGGAGTCTGGTCACCAGCTCTGAGGCAAAGACAGACCTTTCCCCTACTTAAACTGTTCCAACTCATCAGCCTGCTGAGGTGTTCTCTGTCTTCTCACCTCTTCCCTTCCCACTGGAAATGTCAAAGCTCACTGGCATATTGGGTAGAGTTGGAGCTGTGCTTCTCTGAACCCCCTGGAGCATCTATTGGTGACTGTTGCCCTTTACTCCACCAAAAGGTTCCCTCCTATTGAATGGCACCAACCACAGGATTTTTTGTGTCCCAGGCAAATACTGACTTCATCCCCACCATACTATTAAAATGGATTCCTTGTCATCCAGGAATGGAAATGTCCTCTTGCCCCAACAGGAACATATGCAGGATGTCACCTACATCTTGTTCCCCTAAGCAAACACTCCTTCCTCTAGAGGGACTCCTCTACATTCAGCACTGTAGGAGTGCATGCTCTCATTTTTATCCCCCATCCTCAAAACAATCATTTGGGGTACACATATCTCACGAGTGTCTCCCACTTTGGGGTCCATATAGTCTAGTAAATGCCTCTAGAGAGTATGTATCTCCCACCCCTAACATACTCATTCCCTCAGGAGGGAATACATAGAGCATTTCCTTTGAAGAAGGGGACATGACCTATTTACTGGCTCAGATTTAGGATTTGCAAAAGGTATCTATTGGCCTACTCTGGTAACATGCCTCTGTTTTTGACTGCCCTGTTTTGCTCGGAGATCGTGCTTTCTCCTATTCTTGGGTCCCCTGGAGAAAGAGATTAGGCCATTGTCTCCTAGGTTTGTGTCTAGGATGGAGAAAGAAGCAGCAGCGGTGAAACGTCAAGAGCTTACTATAGGACAGAGTTCATCCTGCTGAAGGCGGAAGCTTATCCAATCAATGTCAGCATAAGGCCCATTGCCTAGGACCTCTCTCCAGTCCTGCCCTGAGCCTGGGATTCAGTCATTGCTGAACCTCTCTTTTGCTCATTGTGCCAGTCACCCCATTCTGTTCCCCTTCTGGTGTTTATTGCTGCCCTACTTAGCTGGTCCACCTCATTCAACCCTGTCGTTTTTTGGGAAACAGCCAAGATAGATAGGTTGTAGCCAAGTGCTCCTTACAACTCCATAGTGTAAGGGTCCCAGCATTAGGACTGAGCTGGAGAGGGTGTAATTGCCCACCTCCTCTTGTGCTGCTGCAGAAAAGAAGCTGAACTCTGCAGGAATGCCCTAGTGTGAGGCTGGTCCCTTTTCCCACCCCCTTCTCACCTCCCCCAGGCAGCTGGAAACAACCTCTCCCTTTGTCTGAGCTTCTTGTACAGAATAATCCTCCTTATGGACAATGTATTCTCTGTGCCCTGTGGACACAGGAGCTGTGTAAGCTGATCCCAGCACCAGGCAGGACGGAGGCTGAGTCCTTCCAAACGCCCACCCTGGGTCAGCTCCTGATTACAGTCCAGATGAACTACGAAGGGGTGTACATTCTCTTCCATCTGCTTTTCCTATCTGCTCCAGAATTAGGGAATAGCCTACTGAAGTGTATAGCATTGGGCCAGGAGTAGGAACAGGGACTGTGGTCTTTTTCTGTTCAGTCTTGAGGGTTCACAGTGCCTACTTACGGAGGCTTGATGTGACTCTTGCCTGGAACCTTGAACACATGGGGACTAACCCTTGGAAAGGGCTTGCCACTGTGCACATGGGGCTTTCTAATTGGAACAGAAGGCAAACTCCAACCCATCTGACGAGACCATGGTACCCCATCACTTCAGCATGTGTTTTGTCCCACAAGACAAAGTTCCTTTCTTCTTCCCTTTAACTACCATCTCTTGTTTTTGAGCTCCATGTGTCACTGAGGCAGCTCTTGGATTCCTGTTGTGGTCTCTCAATGAGTCACATGCCATTTGGACATGGCAGCTTCCCTAAGTACATCATGGACAAGGCACCTCACTTCCCTGAGCCTGTTTTCTCAGTTGGTGGTCCCAGTGATCCTTTTTAGGTCTGAAGTCTGTGGCAGTGATTTTCAAACCCATTTATCCCCAGGCGTTTTGTTTTGTTTTGTTTTCCTTGGTGCATGACTGTTACATAAATAGGCCAAAATTTTCCTAGATGAGCCCCCAAGTCCCTCAAACTCCTACAAACTGTTCCTGAAGTTTCCTCGCTGTCACCTACACCTTAACATACCAACGTCCTTCAGACCACAACATTGAAACTGCTTTCTAAAACATCTTTCTCTAAGTGAAGATTCATCAAAGAGATGGTAAGTTACCACAAAGTTATCACAAGTTACAAGTTCTGACATACCTTGTGTGTTAGAAGTCACCCTCCCACTCTCAGACATCTCTCCCTGGGCAAGATATATGTACCAAAGACACTCTTCCAGTATAGACAATAAATTATACTTTTTCCACATGAAGATAACCTTTCCTACTGAGTCAAATATAAAGTGCCTTGGGATGCTCGTCTTCCTGTGTTTTCTCTACCATTCCAATGCCTTCCCTAATTCTAACCCTAATTTCCCTTGTTTGTGGTCATTTTGATTCTTCATCTTTTCTTGCCCACATACATTCCCCATGTAGACATCCTTGTTCTTTTTTTTTTTTTTTTTTGAGGCAAGGTCTCACTCTGTCATCCAGGGTTGAGTGCAGTGGCACGACCACCTCTCACTGTGATCCTGCAACTCAGGTGATCCTCCAGGCTCAAGTGATCCTTCCACCTCTCAGCCTCCCAAGTAGCTGGGACCACAGGCATGTGCCACCATGCCCACCTAATTTTTTTAATTATTATTTTTAATGGAGACAGGGTCTCTGTGTTGCCCAGGCTGGTCTCAAACTCCTGAGCTCAAGCGATCCTCCCACCTCAGCCTCCCAAAGTGCTGGGATTGCAGGCGTGAGCCACTACACCCAGTCTATCTTTTGTTCGTTTTGCCAATTTCTCTGGGCTACATTTCATGGCCCTAGATAGTGCCATTTTAGTGTCTCGTCCATTTTAAAAGATCCTTCTTGACCCTACATCCCCTCTCACTGACTCACTCACAGCCATGCTCTTGAAACACAGTGCTTAGAATCACTGTTTCTTATACCTCCCATTCACTTTTCAACCCCTGTGGTTGGGCTTCTACTTCCACCATTCCTCAGAAACTCAGAGATCACTGTTGACCTAATGACTAAACCCAGAGTATTTTCAATCCTCATAGTAATGTATCTGCAGCATTTAATGCTGACCATTTCCTTTAGTCTCTTTCTCCCCCATGGTTTCTATGGCACACGCTCTCCTTGTTCATCTCCCTTTCTAGCCATTCCTTCTCTGCAGCTTTTGGACTTTTATACTTCTGCCTGCTTCTTAGATGTTATTCTCTAGTACTTGTCCTTAACCCCCTTCTTATTCTGCCTGCTTTCTCTGTGACCACCACTTTTATGTGTATAAGTGAGTTTTATTTTCAGCTCAGACCTCTTTGCCGAGCTGCAGATTCCTAGTGGATATCTCTACCTATATGATCCGCAGCTGGTTGAATGTCCAAATCCAGTTATTCTAGCCTACACACCTGTTTTTCTTCTAAGCCAGGAATATGGAAACCATTCTAAACTATTCTCCCTCTGGGTCCCCAACCCCCTCATACCTAATCAGATACTAAATCCTACCAATTCTGTCTCTACCCTGTCCTACAGTTTAGGCTCTGGGCTTTTCTTACTAAAAGTATTGTTCAGACTCCATACCTCCAGCCGTGCCCACTCTAACTTATCTTCTAAAAGGCTATTAGATAGGTCTTTCTAAACTGCAGATCTGATCTCATTACTCCCCTGATTAAAATCCTTTATCTTCAGTCCTGCCCACTTTAACTTGTCTTCCAAAAGGCTGCCAGATAGGTCTTTCTGAACTGCAGATCTGATCATATTATTCCTTTGATTGAAAGCCTTTTGATAGTTTACTCCCCATGTGTGCCAGGCATACTGAAAATCACAAGATAAAATCATCCTGGAATGTTCATTTTAAGGGTAATTTAAAACAGAGTACACATTTAGCATGTATTATTATTATTTTATTATTTTGAGACACGGTCTGTCTTACTGTCATCCAGGCTAGAGTGCAGTGGTGTGATCTTGGCTCACCACAACCTCCACCTCCCAGGCTCAAGTGATCCTCCCACTTCAGCTTCCTAAGTACTGGGACTGCAGGCACGTGCCACTATACCTGGCTAATTTTTGTATTTTTGGTAGAGGTGGGGGTATATGGACCCCCACCTCTACCAAAGGGGGTAGAGTTGGGTGGGTAGAGGTGGGTGGGTTGGTAGGGGTGGGTGT
Organism: Trachypithecus francoisi; assembly: GCF_009764315.1. Lineage (NCBI taxonomy): Eukaryota > Metazoa > Chordata > Mammalia > Primates > Cercopithecidae > Trachypithecus > Trachypithecus francoisi. The sequence continues at coordinate 81,169,096 of NW_022681457.1, forward strand.
GCCAGGCATACTGAAAATTATAAGGTAAAATTATCCTGGAATGTTCATTTTACTTAAGAGTAATTTAAAACAGAGAACACACATTTAGCATGCATTATTATTATTTTATTTTGAGACACTGTCTCACTGTGTCATACAGGTTAGAGTGCAGTGGTGTGATCTTGGCTCACTGCAACCTCCACCTCCTGGCTCAAGTGATCCTCCCACCTCAGCCTCCCAAGTAGCTGTGACTACAGGTGCACGCCACCGTACCTGGCTAATTTTTGAATTTTTGGTAGAGATAGGGTTTCGCCACGTTGCCCAAGCTGGTCTCAAACTCCTGAGCTCAAGTGATCCTTCTGCCTCAGCCTCCCAAAGTGCTGGGATTATAGGCATGAGCCACCATGCCCAGCCAGCATGCATGCGTTATTAAGATAAATAGTCTTCGGCCGGGCGCGGTGGCTCAAGCCTGTAATCCCAGCATTTTGGGAGGCCGAGACGGGCGGATCACGAGGTCAGGAGATCGAGACCATCCTGGTTAACATAGTGAAACCCCGTCTCTACTAAAAAATACAAAAAACTAGCCGGGCGAGGTGGCAGGCGCCTGTAGTCCCAGCTACTCCAGAGGCTAAGGCAGGAGAATGGCGTAAACCCGGGAGGCGGAGCTTGCAGTGAGCTGAGATCTGGCCACTGCACTCCAGCCTGGGCAAGAGAGCAAGACTCCGCCTCAAAAAAAAAAAAAAAAAAAGATAAATAGTCTTCAAAGAATTCCTACTAGTCTGAACAGCTTCAGACTAAGCCACCAGATTCCCTAGGAATATTTACTTACTCTTTTTGGCCATTACATTTACTTCATTGGAAAAGCTTAAAAATAGCTCAGATTTTCTGGAAAGGCAAGTAAGATTCTATGTGATGCAGCCCCCTGCCTCCTTCTTCTTAGTGTCATGCCACCCACTCAATTCCCAAGCCGTCCACATTGCTTGCAGTTTCCTGAATGTGACAGCTCTTTCAAACCTCCATTCCTTTATTCCCACTGTTCCCTCTGCATGGAACACTTTGCCCTATCATTCTGTCTGACAAATACCCAATCTTTCAAAATTCAGCTCACAAGTCACCCCACTCTCGCTGGTGCAGTGGCTCACACCTGTCATCCTAGCACTTTGGGAGCTGAGGCACGAGGACTGTGTGAGCCCAAGAGTTCAAGACCAGCCTGGACAGCACAGGAAGACCCTGTCTCTACTAAAAAATTAGCCAGGTGTGGTGGCATACACCTGTGGTCCCAGCCACTTGGGAGGCTGAGGTGAGAGGATTGCTTGGGCCTGGAAGGTCAAGGCTGCAGTGAGCTGTGATTGTGCCGCTGCACTCCAGCCTGGGCAACAGAGCCAGACTTTGTCTCAAAAAAAAAAAAAACAAAAAGTCACCCCTATGTGAAGTTTTTTAGTAACCCACAACTCAACACTATTCCCACCAGGTAAGATTAATTACGTCCTCTTTTATGCTTCACATTTGTACCTTGTACAAACTTATTCTAGCTCCTGGTGCACTTTATTGTCTCCCAGGTTCAAGCATCCTGAAGTTTGAATCCCAGCTCTTCCACCTGAGAGCTGAGTGATCTTAAACAAGATAATGTGTGCCTGGCATACTATAGCATCTAGCCCATCACAAACACCATAAATGGTAGTGCTACTATTATTATTACTATTATGATTTGTTTGTCTTTGGAGAAGTAGTATAAAATAACATTTTGGTTTAAAAAGCAGGTTCTTGTGCCAGACTGCTCCAGTTCAAATCCTAGCTGCGCGACTTACCAGGTGTGTGGCCTTGAGCAAGTTAGCTCACTTCTCTATGCCTTTGTTTTCTTATTCCTGGGGTCGGTAACAATGGCTATTTCATAGGGTTGCTGTGAAGTGTAAATGGGTTAATACATATGAAGTGCTTAGGATAATGCTGACAACAGTAGAAGCTCAATACATATTATATATCCATAGGGTAACATCTGGAAATCTCTGCTGTCAGTGATTGTTGCTTGAATAAACGATTGACCAGTTCCTCTAAGAGGTCATAACCTCTCCTTCCCTCTGCAGCTCCCCTGTGCTCATGTCTCAGGCGCTTAGCCTCAGGAGACGCTTTTTGTGCATACTTCATCCCCCGTGGTATCTCCCTAGTAACGTGCAGAGTAGGCACTGGAGCATTTTTACATTGGATTACCTGACATAAGTCAATTTCAAATCTAGTTTTGTGAATTTTATTTCTCCCACCTAGTTGTTGCCTACATTCTTTCATTAATAAATTGTATCCTTTTGATTTGAGGCCAAATGACAAGACCTCTCTCCTGAAATATTATTTTTCATGCCTTCTGAACTGTATCTCTTCCCTGTCTAAACTAGCTAACCACTCAGTTCCATAGTCTTTCTACAGTCTGTCCCTAAAGGGGGCCCTTCACCACTCATAGCTTTCTCTGTGCAGTTGTGATGAATTCTTGCCTCGCTTCTCTGTGCTTGCTGGGTCGGGCTCAGTTCTTTGTGGGTGGCTGTGTATAATTCACTGGAGATCAAAACCAGAGCTTTTTGGTGCCATGCTTGCCTCTCTTCCCACCACATTGACCACCAGTCCTTCAGACTTTGTTTTGTCATGGCATACTCCACGATTCTTGCCACTTTGCCATAAGTGCTCTCAGCTGTAGCCATAAGGACATAGCTGGGAGTCAGGTGTTGCCTTATACCTCCGTGGCTTACACATGCTCTGCCCTACGCAGAACGCCCTCTCTTTTTCCTGCTCCAGCCCCCTTATTCACCTGATAATTCATCCTTCTAGTTCAAATGTCACCTACTCCTGTAAAGTCTTTACTACTACCTCTCCTGTACACTTGACCATTCTTAAACTGTACCTCTCCTGTGCCCTGTACACACTTCCATTCTCGCACCATAGTTCTATTGCAGTTTATTTATTTTCAAGTTCATATCCTGCTTTGGACACTTATCCACTGTGTGGCCTTAGAAAGTTACTTTACTTCCAAGAACCTCAGTTTTCAGCTCTATAGGATGGGATTATAGTACCAACTTCAAAGAGCACCTTCAACAAAACATATTTAAAGTTAGTAGCTCTTAATTTTCTACCAGATAAAGTCCAAGCTTCTTAAAAAGGCCCTTCAGGCAAATAGTCAACACTCAAGTGGTAACTGTTAGTCTCTTCTACTTTCTCCTGAGCAATCTCATTTTTATGTGATGGTCTAGTAGACTGTTTTGATTGCAAGACATTATAATTAAACTAGCCTAATAAAAATTACAATTAAACTGGCTTAATCAAAAAAAAAAAAAAGAACCAGCTGTATTTGGGTTATGTGGATGGCTCTAGGTGGGCTCAGAGGCTCAAATGTTGTCTGGACTCTCTGTCTCTACATTTCTCCACTCTACATTATTAGAACTCATCTCATGGGAGAGCTCTGGTTTCGCTTGGATTATGTGCCGTTAGGAGCTTGGACTGGGAGGAAGTAGGGAAGAATACCAGCATTAATGAGCCAATGGGGTAGGGAATTTCTCAAAGGAAATGAAAGCAGGGGATAGGAAAGTTTCTGAATACAGCCAAAACTAGAGCTACCACACTCCAGTCCACTTTGTGTGGTTTCACCTCTATATAGAGAATCCTCAGATTTTTTTCTCAAGCTCCGTCCTTTCTCCTGAATGCACAGTATTATGTTTTAGATTGCTTGTTGAATGGGCCATCTCACCTCAAACTCAGGATGTCCCAAACTACATTCATTTTCTCCATCCTGCCCCACCTGAGTTATCCAGCTGGACATCTGCTGTTAGTTCTGGGTCTTCTTTCTACTGTATCCCCTTTTCTTCCTTCTCACTGCCATTCTTCTAGGTCAGGCCTTTGTTATGTCACACCCAGACCTCTGAGCTGGCTCCCAGCTGGTATCCCTGCCTTCTTCTGCTTTCCTCTTGATAATATACCTTACTCTTGCCAAGTTTGTCTTTTTTTATTTCTTTCTGAGACAGTCTTGCTCTGTCACCCAGGCTGGAGTGCAGTGGTGCGATCTTGGCTCACTGCAACCTCCACCTCCCAGGTTCAAGCGATTCTCCTGCCTCAGCTTTCCAAGTAGCTGGGACTACAGACACATGCCACCATGCCCACCTAATTGTGTATTTTTAGTAGAGATGGGGTTTCACCATGTTGGTCCAGGCTGGTCTTGAACTCCTGACCTCAAGTGATCCACCCACCTTGGCCTCCCAAAGTGTTAGGATTACAGGTGTGAACCACTGTGCCCATCCCCAAATTTGTCTTTTTAAAGCACGGTGGGGATGTCTGATATGTCAGCCTGCCACTTAAAATCTTCAGAGACGGGCCGGGTACGGTGGCTCACACCTGTAATCCCAGCACTTTGGGAGGCCGAGGCGGGCGGGTCACGAGGTCAGGAGATCGAGAGCATCCTGGCTAACACAGTGAAATCCCATCTCTACTGAAAATACAAAAAATTAGCCGGGTGTGGTGGCGGGTGCCTGTAGTCCCAGCTACTCAGGAGGTTGAGGCAGGAGAATGGTGTGAACCCAGGAGATAGAGCTTGCAGTGAGCTGAGATGGCACCACCGCACTCCAGCCTGGGCGACAGAGCGAGACTCCATCTCAGAAAAAAAAAAAAAAGAAAGAAATCTTCAGAGACATCCCAATATAAAGTAAACTCATTTTTAAAAATTCAAAACACTTCATGATCTGGGGTCACTCATTAACCTTCTATTATATGAAGGCCTTTCATTAACCATATCCTTTAGTCCAAGGGTCCCCAACCCCTGGGCCATGGACCAGTACCGGTCTGTGGCCTGTTAGGAACCAGGCCGCACAGCAGAAGGTGAGTGGTGGGCAAGTGAGCAAGCATTAACGCCTGAGCTCCTCCTCCTGTCAGATCAGCAGCAGCATTAGATTCTCATAGGACCGGGAGCCCTATTGTGAACTGTGCATGCAAGGGATCTAGGTCGTGCGCTCCTTATGAGAATCTAACGAATGCCTGATGATCTGAGGTGGAACAGTTTCCTCCTGAAACCATCCCCCTGCCCTTTGCCCCCCACATCACCCCACAAGTCCCCATCCTTGGAAAAATTGCCTTCAACCGCTGATTTCAATTTATCTGTTAAGAGGTGATCATAGAACTTACCGTACAGGATGAAAACATTCGAACATATGGAACGCAGCTGGCTTCATCCTTGTCAGAAAAAGTACTAATAGAATAATAAGTTTCTCATTCCCCTCTTGGTCCTTCTCACGTGTCTTCTGGATGTTGCTAACTCCCTTTCCTCCATCTTGATAGCATCCCCTGGTTTGCCCCCTAACAAAAAGCCTCTCCTTTTTTCTCTGCAGAGCTTTTCCTGCAGGTTCTATCACATCCCTTTCCCCCTCTCTAAGTTTCTTTTGTTCAGTTCAATGAACAGTGAATGATACCTATAGTATGTAGGCACTGGTTACCCACTGATGGATCAGACGTTGGCCCTGGCCTTTCAGGGGTCCAGGCCAACCCTCAAATTCCAGAAGATACAAAGAATGTTTGCATGCAGTCTCTCCCCTCTGCCAGCCCGATGTCTTTCCAGCCCTGGTTCCTTCAGCCAAGGTCCCAGCCTGCTTTGGAAGAGGATACCAACTAGCTGGCTGGGGCCCAGGGACATGCAGAATTATTAACTGGCAAACTCTTTGCCCTCATTTTTGCTCTCCCATCCTCACAGGCTAACCCTCCCATCAGCTTTTCTGTGTGGGTACTGTGTAGGAAGTATCCTTTGTCCTTTACAGGATGGAAAATGGAGAAGCTTGACACAGCCCCCAGGAGGCTGCTTCCATCTCCACCTGCCAGTTCTGTTGCCCCTCAGTCTGGACCTTCAGTTCCTATTCATAGCTGATACCCCGTCTCTTATTGTGTTTTCCCTCCACTCTTCCACTCACTCACTCACTCATGAACATGCAGGTGTACCTTTTTCCATTTTTTTCCTCATTGCCATTTCTGTTTCTCTGATCCTACCTCCATTTAATATTTGTGCTGAAACATATAAAGCCTCAGAAAATCATGGGAATCGAGTTCATATAGATAGTGATTTTCAGGCTGAACTTCTGGAGAAACGACATCCATGGTTTATCTTCTTGAGAAAGAGGATGGAGACGGGCCCTTTGAAGAGCAGTGAGTGAGGAGTGAGTCAGACAGGGTGGGACCTGGGGGAAGTCGCCACCTCATTTCCCATTAGTCAGGAAGGCTCCATGAAAGGGATGGAATTTTAGTTGTTGGACTGGGTTTTCTTTCCCCACTGTACCTGGCCTTCATCCTTATCAAACCTATGAGTTCCTTGACCTCTTCAGTTTCTCCAGTTTATCAGTGTACCCTTGGTTTAGTTTAGTCTACTCAGCCTTCACTGAACCCTCTCCCAAGCAAGGCCTTCCATCTGGCTTCCCTACAGATCCCTATTTCCGCTTTCCTGACTCCCACTCACTTAGCTCTGCTGGAGAACATCACAGCCTTCTAAACTGGTACACTCCTTATGGTCTCCCACCCAGCGGGGCCTTCCACTCTGTTCACCAAGCTTTCCCATCATTCCATCATCAGCTACTCTAGACTGTACCACTTCCCTACAATTCCTTATCCTACCACCTACCCATCCCCCATGTTCAGCAAATACCTGACATCTGACTGAAGGAAAAAATAGACTCCTTTAGACAAAACTCCCTCAATTTCCTCCCATTCCACTGACGAACTTACTCCATTTTCGTTCTCCTTAGCCAGAGGCTACTCTCTTCATGTGTATGCTGGATCCCATTGTCTCTCTCCACACAGCATATAAACATGCTTCAGCCTCTTCCCATTGAGAACAACCATCTAGCATCAATCTGCAGGTGAGAGCCAGGCACTGATATTTTAAAAGCTCCCTGGTTGATTCTAGTTGCAGCCAGGGCTGAAAAACAAACAGAATAAAATCCAGTCTTCTTACTATGGCATGCAAGGCTCTTCATAAACTGACTCATGCCTTTCTTGCCCTTCCATATGCCCTCTGAACTGCAGTCATATACCAAACTACTTAGCGTTCCCAAATCCGCCACATCTCTTGCTTCTATGCCTTCATATACATGCTTCACTCTATTTAGAATGCCTTTCCCTGTTTTCTAGAAAGTGTCTTTTTTTTTCTTTTTTTTGAGATGGAGTCTCACTCTTGTTGCCCAGGCCGGAGTGCAGTGGTGCAACCTCGGCTCACTGCAACCTCCGCCTCCTGCCTTCAAGTGGTTCTCCTGCCTCAGCCTCCCAAGTAGCTGGAATTTTAGGCTCCTGCCACCAGGCCTGGCTAATTTTTGTGTATTTTTTAGTAGAGATGGGGTTTCACCATGTTGGCCAGTCTGGTTTCGAACTCCTGACCTCTGGTGATCCACACACCTCGGCCTCCTAAAGTACTGGGATTACAGGCACGAGCCACCTCACCCAGCCTAGAAAGTGACCTTTAATGCTCAATTAAGTGTCATTTTTGCATCACCTTCCAGAATTAGCCTCCACACTGAGTTAAGGTGCCCCCGCATCCCAGTGCTTTCATAACCCTCTGGGTTTATCTCTATGGGAACACTCACCACATATATAATTGCTCATCTATATGTCTGTCTTTCCTATCAGACTGAGTGTTTTGCAGGAACCCCAGGGCCATGAAGATGCCATTTGGTAGGATTTGGGGCTAAGTGGTCTATATCAGATATTTAAGGATGCTCTCTCCGATCCATTCATTGTTTGCCAAACTGAACAAAAGAAACTCAGGAAAGGGGAGAGGGATGTGATAGAACCTGGGACAAGAGCTGAACAAATGTCTTTGAGCATGTTCATTCATGTAGTCAGTCAGCATTTATTGAGGGCTTGCCATGGTCATTTACCAATATGGTCCAGTTACTTGGACACAGTTGAAGTTTCCTATCACTACTGTGTTTGGCCTCTGGGACGGTTTCATCATCTATAATAGTCTGCTTTCTTTGTCTCTAGTGCACTCTTATGATGGACATTTAATCCAAAATCTCTCAATAGTGCTCTCACAACAGTGGTTTGCACAGAATAACTGTTTAGGAAATATTATTAAAATAATGCTCATGAATCTACATATAAGTATGTATCTTCCTGATATTTTGGGCACTTTCCCACCTTCTCCATTACATGTTGAGACAGAAACAGTGATAAGCACTTTACATGTGTTATCTCCTTCAGTCTTCACAGCAGTCCTATGAGATAGGTACTCTTATAGCTCCAATTTTATAGAAGTTCAGCAACTTACATAAGGTCACACAGGTACTAACTGGCACATTTAAACTCATGGCTTTGGAGTCAGGTGTGAACCCAACATCACTAGAGTATACCTGGAACACAGGCTTTCAATAAATATTTATGGACTCAGTGATTCTGTTCCCAAGGGAAATGGAAAGGCTTTCAAATTCTTATTGTCTTCTCCCCTTGACTCTGGTTCCCTTGGCCTCTCTTCCTTTCCCACATCATCCCATTCACACTAACATTCATTCAACAAATGTAGAGGGTCAACTGAGTACCAGATAATGGGCCAGATGCTGGAGATACAGAGATGACAAAACATGGCCCACACTGAGAGGAACTTATAGTTTTGCGATACGGATAAGCAGATAATTACAATTGTGGGAGCAAAAGGAGGGGGTGATTTACTGCCTGGGAGACCTGACTGTTCCTTGTGCTGAGCCAGGGGGCGAGGGTTGAGGGGGTTATGAAAGATGCTGACATCCTCGGGGAATGGTTAAAGCACTGGGTGGGGCCCAGGAGAGTGTCACAGGTAGAATGAGAGGACAAGGCAGGGACCAGATCAGTTAGGGCCTTAGTGTTGGAGCTTTTTAAATAGTGAATTCTTCTGCCATTTCCTTTCAAGGGTGGGTACTAATGGGCTGGGTCATATCTGTACTTTGGCTCAGACCTCTTACCTAAGCTCTAGGACTAAACTTTCACATAGCTATATCCCACCATTTGTGAAGTCATTTATTTATTCATTTATTTAGAGACAAGGTTTCTGTCATTCAGACTGGAGTGCAGTGACGTGATCTTGGCTCACTGCAACCTCCACTTCCTGGGCTCAAGTCATCCTCCCACCTCAGCCTCCAGAGTAGCTGGGACTATAGGCATGCATCACCATGCCTGGCTAATTTTTTGTATTTTTTGTAGAGCCGGGGTCTCACGATGTTGCCCAGGCTCAAACTTGTGAGCTCAAGTTATCTGCCTGCCTCGGCCTTACAAAGTGCTGGGATTACAGGCGTGAGCCACCATCCCCAGCCTATCCTACCATTTGTGAACACCTTTTTTTTTGTTTTTTTGTTTTTTTGGAGACAGAGTCTCACTCTGTTGCCCAGGCTGGAGTACAATGGCACAATCTCGGCTCACTGCAACCTCTACCTCCCAGGTTCAAACAATTCTCTTGCCTCAGCCTCCTGAGTAGCTGGGACAACAGGCGCACGCCGCCACACCCGGATAATTGTGTGTGTGTGTGTGTGTGTGTGTGTGTTTTAGTAGAGACAGGGTTTCACCGTGTTGCCCAGGCTGGTCTCGAACTCCGGAGCTCAGGCAATCCTCCCGCCGTGGCCTCCCAAAGTGCTAGTATTACAGGCGTGAGCCACCGCGCCTGGCCTGAACATCTTATTCTCCCAGCCACCACGTCTTCCGAATTCCCTCTTTTTTTTCGGAGACGGAGTCTTGCTCTGTCGCTAGGGTGGAGTATAGTGGCTCGATCTTGGCTCACTGCAACCTCTGCCTCCTAGGTTCAAGCAATTCTCCTGCCTCAACCTCCCGAATAGCTGGGATTACAGGCATGCGCCACCATGCCCAGCTAATTTTTGTATTTTCAGTAGAGAGAGGTTTTCACCATGTTGGCCAGGCTGGTCCTGACCTCAGGTGATCTTTCCGCCTCAGCCTCCCAAAGTACTGGGATTACAGGCTTGAGCCACCGCACCTGGCCAATTCGTTTTTCTATTTTTTGAGAGGGAGTCTCGCTTTGTCGCCCAGGCTGGAGTGCAGTGGCGGAATCTGGGCTCACTGCAAGCTCCACCTCCCGGGGTCACGCCATTCTCCTGCCTCAGCCTCCCAAGTAGCTGGGACTACAGGCGCCCGCCACCACGCCTGGCTAACTTTTTGTATTTTCAGTAGAGACGGGGTTTCACCGTGTTAACCAGGATGGTCTCAATCTCCTGACTTCCTGATCCGCCTGCCTCGGCCTCCCAAAGTGCTGGGATTACAGGCATGAGCCACCGCGCCCGGCCGTTTTTTAAAAAACTGTGTTTATTTTCCTTGCGGAGCAGGGCTGCCCCATAGGCAGTGTGCCCAGAGTAGCCCACATTCCCAAATTCTGCCCACACTTACAAAATCCAATCCTGCAAGCAGTTATTAGATCGTTGTGTGCTTCTGTTCCAGAGGCCGCTGAAGGTAGAAATTCCATTTCACTAAAATCTAGTCCGTCCTTTGCACCCACTAGTTGAGTCCAGTTAGTGAGTGTGGAGGTGGGGGCTGGGGGTGTAGAATAGATAAATAAATATATAGAGAGCCAGTCCAGCTGTGCTGAGGAAAGCTCGACATTGTCCGCCTCTTCCAATCCCATCAGTTGCCACATCTTTGGTCAGGCTGGCTTTGTCACCTGGTCTCCTTCCTGTGCCCTCCTCACACTGGCTGCCAGAGTAAATGATTAAGCCAGAGAGACTGCAAGCCCCGTGAGTGCAGGGACGTTGGGTGGTCTATAAACGTCTGATGAATTAATAATACAAGCCTGATTATAGTCTCCTCAAAAATCTTTACTGTTTCTCCTCCGCTTCTAGAATAAAAATCAGATCGCTCATTTGGCCTTCACGACCTACTACATTCAGCCGCAGTCAGCTTCATTTCCCTTTTTTTCTTTCACTACCTCGAAGGCCAGTTTAGCCAGTGATTCACTATGCTTGCCCCGGGCCACTTGTATCCTCCCACCTCCATTCCAGGCAGCCCTCGCAGCAGATCCTAACGCTTAGGGCTCCTCCAAGTGTACAGGCTCGTGAGGCTTCCCTCCCGCTAAGACCAGTCCGCCCTCAGCACACGCAGTGTGCTCCCGCCCGCCGCTCTGCGCTCACCCTGCAGGAGAGGGAGCTCTTTGAGGGCAAGGCCGAACCCTCCCCCGAGCCCTCAGCTGGGCCTGCCGCACACAGATGCGCGGTCCTGCCGGGGAGCAGTCACCCGGGGACAGGGCCAGGCCTGGGGCTGCACGTCGGGAAGAGACGGCGTGCTCCCGAGGTGGCCAGGCCGCTGTAATCGGCCAGGGCGGGCCCGGGCGGCGAGGGAAGAGGTGGGGAACCCGGGCCGCGGCGCTTCCTGCCAGGACCCGGCGGCCCGCCCCAGCCCCTGCCCCCGCCCCGGCCGAGCCTGCGCTGCCGGCCTCCGGCCCCGCTGGCCGCCCAATCAGCGGGCGCCCCCCGCGCGGCCCGCCCCTCCCCCTCTGGTGACAGAAAGTCGTCCCAGCAGATGAGGAAGTGGCAGGCAGGCAGGCTGGCCCCGGGGACTTCTCTGTGGCCCTGCTCCCTCCAAGCCCTCCGCCGTTGCCCGCCTGGCCCCTACGGGTGAGTCTGGACCTTCCACGGGCTCTCCACGTGCCGGCGCCCCCTGCCTTGCCAGCCCGGCCCAGCCCTGCCCTGCCCTGCCCAGGCTGTGGGAGAGGCTGTTCCCGGGGCCAGTGGGTGGGAGGTCCCAGCTCCCTGGGGCCGGGCCTCGCCAGCACCCTCCCTCCCCCACACCCCCGTCTCTGGCCCCCATTTGCCTACACCCAGGCCTTCCTCCACCACCCCTGCTTTTACCCCTCTCCCTCCTCCTCTCCCTTCCCTCCCCCCGCTCCCCTAACTTTGTCAGGCTTCTTTTCCCTTCGATCCATCTTAAAGGAAGGAAGGGACGGGCTGAGTTCCCCGACGAGGGACACACCCAGATTTTCCTGCAGCTTGGGGAGAGGTCCTCCCAGGAGCCTTGGTCCCTCCTGGTCTGCCGGGTGTGTGGGTTGATCTTGGGGGCTGGTGGTTGAGAGATAACAGGCTGGCTGGCTCCCATGTGTCGGGGAGGAACCTGTGTTGGCGCCCTCGCTCCGGCCTGGGCCCTGCCTGGGATGGGCGGCCAGCAAGCCCGATGGTGGGGGAGCAAGTAAGGAGGGGATCCGAGCATGGCCAGGCAGCGCGCACACGTGTGTGAGTGGCCCCGCGGGTGAGCCCGTGCGTGTGCCTGGGCGGCGGCCGAGCTGCGTGAGGGCCGGGAGCCATGCGTGTCAGCCCACGGAGGTGCTGGGTGGTGTGTCAGGCAGGAAACATGTGTGCCAGCCCTTGGCGTGGCGCCTTCGCCGTTGGGGGTGGAGAGCTGGGTGAGGGGTGGGTGTGGACCGCAGGCTTGGGGCCTGACCACGGTGGGCCTAAAGAAGCCGGGCCTCCTGGAGGTGAGGGGTGTGCAGGGCGGGGAGGTGACAGAGGTGCGCCTCTTCACTTCGCACCTGCACAGGTGCTTCTCTGGAAGCAAGGAGTCTGGGGCACCTGCTGCCCTGGGCCCTGCTCTGTTCCAAGAATGCCTTGTCCCTCAGGGACTGTCAGTACCATGCTCTCCTGGGTCTGGCCAGAGGCTTTTGTGTCCCTGGGAGCCTTCCCCCGACATTCCTTCAGGCCCTGAGGAGGAGGGGGCCTAGCCCATTAGGTCCCCTCCCTGAGGGAGGGGAAGATTCCTGTGATCTCCCCCACTCCCCAACCCCCTCACATGCCACTGGCTTCCCTGCCTTCCCAAGAAGGGAAGAGTGATTGTACCCATTCTGAAGTAGGACAGACTGAGAAGTTCTGGCCAGCTTAGGAGAGGATGCTGGGTGTGGATTTTCAGCAGTGCTTTGGGCCAGAGCTGGGGCTGGGACTAGGGTTGGAGGAGGTTTCTGGCTCAGAACCTAGGACCTTAGTTCATCAGGCTGGTTCCAGGTTGGTGGGTGGTGAGCCTGGGGCTTTACTTGGCTTTCCCAATCCTGGTGGGTCCTGCTTCCCCAGGCACTGACCTGTGGCCTGGACCCACCCTCCACCCCATGCGCAGTACAGCGGGGGCGGGCAGAGGGCGGGGCTGCTGCCAGATCTAGTCAGACAGGTGGAGCCGCCGGGGCAGGAGTCTCAAAGAGCCAGGCTCCAGGAGAGGAAGGGCTCTGCGAGAGGAGAGAGGAGAGCGCTGGAGAGGAGAGGCTGGAGGTGAGAGCCCCGGGAAGGCAGAGGAGAAACGTAGGGAGGTGAATGTCCCAGCACAGGCAAGGAGGAATCCCAGGATAAGGTTCTGGAGGGAAAAGAAGGGCCCAGGGAGGTGAGAGTCCTGGCAGGGGCAGGAGGGACCCTGGGGAGAAGAAGAGAGTTCCTGGAAGGGTCCAGAGGGATGAGAAGTAGAGAGGGCAGGAGAGGAGAGATTGAAGGGGAGAATCCCGAGAGAGAAGAAAGACCCAGAGCTGGGGGGGTGAGGGACTCGGGTGAGGAAGGGAGATGGATTTCAAGAGCTCCCTGTTGGTGAGAAGGTAAGACTCTCCAATGAGAGACCTGGAATTGAGAGTCATTTTGTGGAGGAAGAGGGGAAGGGAGGCCAGGAAGTAAAACTGTGGAGAGGAGAGGAGAGTAAGGTGTGGAGAGGAAGGGTAGAACAGCCCTTCCCAGGCAGGGAGGACGTGTGGGGAGCAGATGCCTCAACTAAACTGCCTCCTCCCTCTAGTTCCCAGTAATTCCTTCCTTTCACTGTTCTGTCCTTTCTGCAATGAGGCATTGGGAGTTTTCTTGTCTGGTTCTGTGTCTTATCTCTGTGGGATGGGGGCGTGCAGTGGGCTCTGTCTGACATCCACCCTCTGTACCTCCCCAGAGTCCTGAGCCAGGATGGAGGCTGTTATGAACTTGTACCAAGAGATGATGAAGCACGCAGGTAGGACACTGTCCACCAGCCCTTTCCTCTCTTCTTTCCTGGGATCCCTGGATCTAGGGCTGTCTTCTAATGGAGAGTTCCTATGAACCCCTTGACGCTTTGCGACCTGACCTCATGTCTGTAGACCTAATGAAGACCCTTCAAACCCTGTGACTCTTCCTGATTCTTTGACCCTTATTCATAGATCCCCGGATCCAGGGCTACCCTCTGATGGGGTCCCCTCTGCTAATGACCTCCATCCTCCTGACCTACGTGTACTTCGTTCTGTCACTTGGGCCTCGCATCATGGCTAATCGAAAGCCCTTCCAGCTCCGTGGCTTCATGATTGTCTACAACTTCTCACTGGTGGCACTCTCCCTCTACATTGTCTATGAGGTGGGCCCCTGGGATGCCGGGCTTTAATTTCTGTCAGCAGGATAAGGAGCAGGCCATAGAGCCAGAGCATGGCATTTCTCCTTTCCAGAGAGGTTCAGATTCATGTCCTCAGCTAGCGAAGGGGAGGGATGGCTGGGAAGGGAGAACTTCCCTTCTCCCTTCCCAGGAGAGGATGGTCTAATCCACATCCCTTCCTAGTTCCTGATGTCAGGCTGGCTGAGCACCTATACCTGGCGCTGTGACCCTGTGGACTATTCCAACAGCCCTGAGGCACTTAGGGTAAGTAGGGGCTGGGGCTAGGTCATAAGCAACCTGGTAGATATGACCAGTTTGGGGCCTGTGCTCAAGGCCCAATTTAGGGAGGCTCTTAGAATAGTGTATGAGGTCCTAAGGCTATCCCAACTTCTTGCAGATGGTTCGGGTGGCCTGGCTCTTTCTCTTCTCCAAGTTCATTGAGCTGATGGACACAGTAAGTAGTTATATGAGATGCGAGAACTTGTGGGGAGAATGAGGCGGAGAGGCCCAGGTTCTGAATCCCCTTCCCTCACTCTTCTCTCAGGTGATCTTTATTCTCCGAAAGAAAGACGGGCAGGTGACCTTCCTACATGTCTTCCATCACTCTGTGCTTCCCTGGAGCTGGTGGTGGGGGGTAAAGATTGCCCCGGGTGAGTGGTGAAGGCCACTATGGGAAAGGGTGGGCACCAGAGGCTGGACTCTGCTGACCCTGTCTTATTGTCCACTCACAGGAGGAATGGGCTCTTTCCATGCCATGATAAACTCTTCTGTGCATGTCATAATGTACCTGTACTACGGATTGTCTGCCATTGGCCCTGTGGCTCAACCCTACCTTTGGTGGAAAAAGCACATGACAGCCATTCAGCTGGTGAGGGGCTTGGCCTGACTTACCTATAACCATCCCCCCACATTCCTAGCCTGGATCCTCCCTTTATCCAGTCTGTCTCACCTTTGACCCCATCTCTCCCTACTCAACATTTCTCTTTCTCTACATGCTCTTCCCCTCTAGTTCTCTCAGTATTCCCTCTGACCCTGGCCTTTATCTATCCTAGATCCAATTTGTCCTGGTCTCACTGCACATCTCCCAGTACTACTTTATGTCCAGCTGTAACTACCAGTACCCAGTCATTATTCACCTCATCTGGATGTATGGCACCATCTTCTTCATGCTGTTCTCCAACTTCTGGTATCACTCTTATACCAAGGGCAAGCGGCTGCCCCCTGTACTTCAGCAAAATGGAGCTCCAGGTATTGCCAAGGTCAAGGCCAACTGAGAAGCATGGCCTAGATAGGCGCCCACCTAAGTGCCTCAGGACTGACTGCACCTTGGGCAGCGTCCGTCAGTGCCCTCTCCACCTACACCTGTGACCAAGGCTTATGTGGCCAGGACTGAGCAGGGGACTGGCCCTCCCCTCCCCACAGCTGCTCTACAGGGACCACGGCTTTGGTTCCTCACCCACTTCCCCTGGCCAGCTCCAGGGATGTGGCCTCATTGCTGTCTGCCACTCCAGAGCTGGGGGCTAAAAGGGCTGTACAGTTACTTCCCACTCCCTGCCTTAAACTTGGGAGAGGAGCACTCAGGGCTGGCCCCACAAGGGTCTTGTGGCTTTCTCACAGAAGAGGTCAGCAATAATGTCACTGTGGACCCAGTCTCCCTCCTCCACCCCACACACTGAAGCAGTAGCTTCTGGGCCAAAGGTCAGGGTGGGCGGGGGCCTGGGAATACAGCCTGTAGAGGCTGCTTACTCACTTGTGTCTTAAATTAAAAGTGACAGAGGAAACCACAGAGGCTGTGTGTATACATGTGTGAATGGAGGAGGTGGGGGAACACAATATGCTTAGCCCTGTCCACAAGCAGGAGCAATGGATGGTCCAGGCTCCCAGAGGACATATCTAGCTCTCTGATCCTGGTAGAGCCCGTAGGAAGGCTGCTGGGAAATAGGTCATGAAAGAAGAGGGATTAGCTGAAACAGATTAAAAAAAAAAAAAAAACATGAAGGGAGACATGACTTTATTAGAAAAGTAAAAAACAACTGAGGTGATGGGTTAGTCTTCAGCGGATGCCTTGGTGGATGAGGCTGCTTTTGGCTGCACTGGCCTTCTCCCGCTCCCGCCGCCGCGCAGGGTCCAACTCAAAACAGCGCCATAGCCTCAGGGTTTCATCTGCTGCTGCGGATGCCACTGTGGCCCCATCTGGGCTCATGGTCAGACTCAGGACCCGGGATGTGTGACCTGGAGCAAATGAGAACAGTACATATGAATGCTGATGCAGCCATAGCCCTCCCATAAAGGAGGCACATGCCTCCCTTTTTTTCTTTTTTTTTTTTTTTGAGACGGAGCCTTGCTCTGTCACCCAGGCTGGAGTGCAGTGGCGCGATCTGGGCTCACTGCAAGCTCCGCCTCCCAGGTTCACACCATTCTCCTGCCTCAGCCTCCTAAGTAGCTGGGACTACAGGCGCCCGCCACCACGCCCAGCTACTTTTTTGAGACAGGGTTTCACTGTGTTAGCCAGGATGGCCTCTATCTCCTCACCTCATGATCCGCCCGCTTTGGCCTCCCAAAGTGCTGGGATTACAGGTGTGAGCCACCACGCCCGGCCTCCTCTTTTTTTTCAATGGTGTTACTGAGATATAATTCACATACCATAAAATGCATCCTTTTAAAGTATACAGTTTAGTGGTTTTTAGTATATTCACAAAATTGTACAACTGTTAAAACTAATTCTAAGACATTTTCAACACTTCCCATTAGCCTCTCTCCTCAGCCCCTGGCAACCATTAATGTGTTTTTTCTGTGGATTTGCCTATTCTGGACATTTCAGTCATACATTATGTGGCCTTTTATGTCCGGCTTTTTACCTAGCCACTTACCTTTGAGTTCAGCCACCTTGGCCATGGTTGGGTACTTCCAAATAACCAGCTGGTTCTGTGCAAAGCCATGGCCTGAGATGAGCTCCTTGTAGTGGGGAGACCAGAGGATGGAGCACACCTGTGGAGAGGAGCCGGTGTGGGCATGACATATAGCCAAGGCTACTTAAGTCAGAACTGAGCCCATTCTAGTGTTAGGCACCCTGCCACGTGCTCCAGACTCAGAGTTGAATGATCACAGTCCATACAAAAGTTCCTTGAGAGGCAAATTATAGACACTCCCTGACGTAACCATTTTTTAACTTTACAATGAGTTCACTGGGACTTAAATTGGGGAGTGTCTGTATTATCCATTGTATAGATGAGGAATCAATCAGAAGGAAGTTCAATAGGTTGCCAAAGGTTACATTCAAGTTTAGCAGATGACGAAGCCAGAATTTTAACTTGGGCAGTCTGGCTCTAGAGTCCATATCTACAGTGAAGGCTGAATGTGAGGGGAGTGGAAGGAGAGAGCCTCAAGTAGCTTTCTAATGGATTTGGATTATATGCCATAGGTGATGAGAAGCCACCACAGGTTTAAGGACAGTACAGTGTAACAAACCACAGCATGGAGGATGCATTGCAGGAGATAACAAAGAATGCTTGACACCAATGAGGAAGCCATTGTAGTGGGCCTCCACTGGGAAGGATGAGGCTGAGGGGAGGGGACAGATGTCAATGATATTTTAAGGTAAAACTGATAGATCCTGGTGAGGAGGATGAAAAATTCTAGGAGGTTTTTCAGATTTCTGAGCAGGTTCTGCCATTCCAAAGCAATGTGACAGAGGAAGGAACACATTTCAGGGAGGCAAGGGGAAGTGACAAGGTTACTTTGGGACAGATCAAGGTAGTGGTGCCTATAGGACATAGGATTGGAGATAGCCACAGACTGTTGGAAATGAAGCTCATGAGTTAGAAGTTTAGGAATCACCAAGGCACAGAGTTGGTGAAGACATTGGAATGGATGCACTCTCGATGTGGATGCCCAGTAAGAATGCATGTGGGAGAGGCAGGAACAGGCAAAAGATTACCTGGGAATGGGCATCCACAGCACTCAGACAGGCCCCAGAGCACACGTTCCAGATGCGAATGTGTCGATCACTGGTGCCCCCTCCTGTTGCCAGGACATTGGACTGCCAGGGACACCATGCTACGGCCTAGATGGGATAAAGGTGGGGTCAGCAGGTACTGGAGCTAGACAAGGAGCTCGGGGGGTCACAGATTAACCCAGTCCAATCCTACCATCCCTTCTCCCCTTAACAGTCCCCAGGTTATAGGTGAGGGTCTGCAGAGGCTTCAGCCCAACCCTACTCACCTTGACAGCCCCTTGATGCTGGGTGAATGTCTGCAAAGGAACCCAGCCACCCTCTCCAGGAGCGCTAGGCCACACATTGACCAAGTTATCATTGCCACCACTGGCCAAATGTCGTCCATCTGGGGCCCAGCGCAGTCCACACACTTCCTGGCTGTGGCCACTCAGTGTAGCCACATGGTGTTCTGCTACCCGAACATCATGGTGGTGGATGTGGCCAGAACGTGAACCACTGGAGGAGGAAAGAAGGGAATCAGGTTCTGTGGCAGCACCAAATGCAAGCAAGCCAGAGGTAGTTCAGTTCAGGGTTGTATAGTCAAGGGTAGGGTGGGCAAATATCAGACTACCATAGACCAACAAAAACCACTGACCTGGAGAGGATATAGCTGTTCCAGCTTAGGGAGCCCACTCGGGCAGAGTGACTGGTCATATTTCGAAGCCGTTTCTGCTGCTGCACATCCCATAGCTAGAGAGAGAAGCCCACTAGGATCAGAGATTGGGACTTGGCATTAATATCCTCCAGCTGTGCAAGCCCATTAGGACTGGTGTGAATGGCAGCACAGGACATGTCTCACCTGCACCTCAGCACTGCTGGTGCCCACAGCCAAGTAGTTGCCCTCTTTGATCCAGGCCACAGAGGATACATATTCCCCAGGCTGCTCCATTTGCAAAAGCTGCAGGATGTCGCCAGAGCTTGCGCTCCACAGGTACACACTGTTGTCCAGTGCCACGGCCAGTACATTCCCAGAGCTCCAATCCACAAGGTTCAGGTCTGTCAGAGGCGGAGAGAAGAGCATGAGCTTCCTTGTTTGTGTGGTCCCAGGCCCTCTTTCTGCATCCATGAGGCAAGGATAAGGATGCACTTACAGTAGTCATTTCGGATTTCAGGGGCATCCAGGATACGGTCTGGCAGGGAAGGAATGTAACGGCAGGTCTTCCGGCTGGAGCCAGGAGTGGCCTTTTGGCTGTAGAGTACTTTCAGTCTGTTCTGGTAACCTGTGGCAACAGAGTGGGTCTAGACGCTGGGAAAATCAACACCTCCCTTGCCCTCAGTCTTAGATAGGAAGAGCAGACAGATATCTGTGCTCAGCCCTGGAGATGAACTGACACCTCCCTCCAGGAACCAGGAACTTCGGGCCTTACCCTCTGGTGCATTTTGTGGTTTTCCACTGAGCCGAAGGATCTTGGCTTCCTCTACATCAAAACCGTTCAGGTTCAAAGCCCAGGCTTTCTGATGTTCCTGGCATAAAGGGTAGTGGAGAAGCAAGATGGTATTATCCAAAGAACAGTCTGGTCCCGTACCTTAAGCCCCTCTGGGACACATACCTTCTTGGTGGGCGTCTGGCTGTTTTCAGGCTGGTTCTCCTTGCTCAGGAGGAAGCTGGCCACCTCCATCTGGGCAGCACTGCGATGGGGGATATAGCGGTCACCGCCAGGTTTGCTAGGAGTGGTCTGAACCTTGGAACTGGATTTGCCTGGGGCGGAGAAAGAGAAGACAGTCTGACCAGGCTCCCGGGGGAGAAAGTATGAAGGCTGCTCTCACCCAGTCCCTTTGGCACCTCACTGACCAGGAGTTCGGCCCGGAGTTCTGCCGGCGCTGTGGGATCGGTTGGCGGCCCGCATGGGTGAGGGGGCCGGGCCTGAGGCTTCCTTGGCTTTGCGCTGCCAGCGCGCAGGGGGTGCATTGGGGATGGGTGCATCCAGCTGAAGCAGCGAGTGCAGGTCACTCTCGAACGCGAATTGTGCCATGGGAACGCCCGCAGCGGGAGGGGTCCTTGCAGTTGGTGCCTGCGGAGCCCTGGAGGAAAAGAGGAGACGGTGCTCAGGGGACAGCAAAGGACCCCTTCGCTCCTGGCCGGTCACAAAATCAGGGCCACCCTCGGCTGCAGCCCCTTCCGGCCTAGCACCCTCTCCCCCTGGCCACGGCCCGAACCAGGCTCAGCCCCGCCGCCTCTCACCGTGCCCTCCCGAGCAAGTTGCAGTTCCGACCGGCTTTAACACGCCTCGCTTACGCCTCTTAAACTCTCCGCTCCGAGCGCCCATTGGCTCCTTCAAAACCCAACCGTCGCAACCGTTGCCCTCGCCCATTGGCCTCTCCGGCGAAGGGGGCGGGCCTTCCGGGACAAGTCTCGGCTATCACGAGAGTCCAGCCGCGGAGCGCGATTTGAAGAGTGCGAGAGGGACTGGGAGCCGGCCCCAGAGAACTGGTGCTGGAAAGCAGGCGGAGCTGGCCCGGGGCGGGCCTGGTCTGCCTCAGCGTCCTCGAGTCGTCCCGATTTGTTCTTCTGCGTCCCCTCTACCGCCGCGAGCTCGGAGTGTCTGGCTCCGGGTGCTTCAGGGTCCGAGGGCCTGCAGAAGTTCACACTTAAATCCTACACGAGGGTCATATTTATGATGCAGAACTCGGTGCAGAACCCGATGGAGGTGACCAAGGCGCTTGAGCTGCTCCTAGAAGGGAAAGGAGAGCCGCGGGCGGCAGCGGGGCAGGGGACGGAATTGGGAAGCTAGGGAGCAGGAAGAAGGCCAGAGCTACTTAGGGTACGTTCCACTTTTGCTTGGCTCTGGGTAGGAACCCTGCTAGAAAGGAAGTAACGTGTGTTTGTCTTGTTTGCTGCTGTGTTACAAACAGGGAAAATGAGTTTGAAAAGGGTGAATGAATTCCTTAAGGTCAGGAAAAAGGATCGGTATTCAAACCTGCCTATCTGAAGATAAGCTTAGACTGCCCTACAGGAGGCACTGTGGCTTACCCCCTTGGGGCTTTAAAGAGATATGAGGACCTGAGAGATCCATTAGTCTAATCTGTGCGTGGTGCACCCTCCCCACCCCGACAACAAATCCATATTTTACAGATGGAGAAACCGAGGCCCAGGGAAGGGATGTGCTCGAGGTCATACAAAGAAGTTTGTGGGAATCCAGGTCTGACTCCATTCAGTCCAGTGCTCTAATAATGACTTGACTGAATTGTATGAATGTGCTCAGGGGTGGAGCAGTAATCATAAAAATAATAATGGTACCATTTATGGACCATCTAACTACTGTGTTAAAACAGTTTACAGGCCGGGCGCGGTGGCTCACGCCTGTAATCCCAGCACTTTGGGAGGCTGAGGCGGGCGGATCACTAAGTCAGGAGATTGAGACCATCCTGGTTAACACAGTGAAACCCCGTCTCTACTAAAAATACAAAAAATTAGCCGGGCGTGGTGGCGGGCGCCTGTAGTCCCAGCTACTCAGGAGGCTGAGGCAGGAGAATGGCGTGAATCTGGGAGGCGGAGCTTGCAGTGAGCCGAGATAGCACCACTGCACTCCAGCCTGGGCAACACAGGGAGACTCTGTCTCAAAAAAAAAAAAAAAAAAAGTTTACATACATAATCGAGTTCAATCCGTAATCCCAATAAGGCAGATAGATACCCTATCTTCCCTTTACAGAAAAAAGAAACTGGGTCAGAAAGATTAGAAACTTGCCCAAAGGCTTGCAGCCAATAATAAGTAGGGGAGCCCAGGATTCAAACTATCTGACTAATCCCTGCAATCCTAACAATACGCTATACTGTCCCAGAAAGAGGCTGGAAAAATCAAGTTTTCAATCATTAGCCTAAAGTCCACTCTGATGCTGACAGATAATGTTATTATCTTTGACTTGAAGACTTTGCATTCTCTATTTCCAATTACCTTGGAAAATGAGGAATTGGATATACTTAGGTTAGAGGTGGGGAGTTCCCAGAAAACAGAAAAGTTTGTCTCATGTCAAGTTGGTCAGGGTCTTAAATGTCAAGCTAAGGACTTTGGATTTTATCTGCTAGGCATTGTGGAACCTGTGGGGTTTCTGTGTAGGGAAGGACCAAATAAAATATATCTGAGCGGGGGAATATGGCAATAATTTGCAACTTCTGGACTAATGGTAGCTGTAGAGAGGGATAAAGGGTATAACCTCAGGGAATCTGCACATTTAAAAATAAAGGATTTGGGCCAGGTGTGGTGGTTCACTCCTGTAATCCCAGCACTTTGGGAGGCCGAGGCGGGCAGATCACTTGAGGTCAGTAGTTCAAGACCAGTCTGGCCAATGTGGCGAAACCCTGTCTCTACTAATAAAGTACAAAATTAGCCAGGTGCGGTGGTGCATGCCTGTAATCCCAGCTACTCGGGAGGCAGAGGCAGGGGAATCGCTTGAACCTGGGAGGTGGAGGTTGTAGTGAGCGAGATCACGCCACTGCACTCTAGCCTGGGTGACAGAGGGAGATTTTGTCTTAAAATAATAATAATAAAGGAATGAATGAAGGCAATGGAAATTATCCAGACATGGATCTTGAAGTGGGAGATACTCTAATATGATGTAAAGTAGTCAAGTGAAATGATGACAGAAAGGGTCAGATTTGTCCATTGAAAATCAAATCCCCGATGACTTTGGAGAAAGCAGGATCAGGAAAGTGGGTGGCCTGAGATCCATTTTGGAGGAGTTGCAGAAAGAATGAAATAGGGAGAACAGGAAGCCTGCAAGCATAGGCGACTTGTGTAGCCCATCCCCTGATATCCTCTGTATTCGTTTGCTAAAGTTACTGTAATAAAGTACCACAAACTGGCTTAAAATGTACCACAAACTGACTTAAATGACAGAAATTGGCTGTCTCACAATTCTGGAGGCTGAAAGTTCCAGATCAAGGTGTCATGAGAGTTGTGTGAGAACTGTGAGGAAGAATCTGTTCCATGCCTCTCCCCTGGCTTCTGGTGGTGGTTTGCCAGCAATCTTTGTCATTCCTTGGCTTGTAGAAGAATCATCTTCATCTTCACTTGGCTTTCTTTGTGTATGTGTGTCCAATTTTCTCTTTTTATAAGAATACCAATCACATTGCCTTCATCTTCACTTGGCTTTCTTTGTGTATGTATGTCCAATTTTCTCTTTTTATAAGAATACCAATCACATTGAATTAGGGCCCTGACCTCATCTTAACTAATTATATCTGCAATGACCCTATTTCCTAATAAGGTGATATTTGAAGTACTGGGAGTTAAGACTTCAACATCTGGCTCAGTGTGGTGGCTTACACTTGTAATCCCAGCACTTTGGAAGGCCAAGGCCGGAGGACTGCTTGAGCCCAAGAGTTAGGGACCAGTCTGGGCAACATAGTATCACTCTGTCTCTAAAAAAATACAGAAAACAGGCCTGTGAGGTGGCTCATGCCTGTAATCCCAGCATTTTGGGAGGCTGAGGCG
This sequence comes from Trachypithecus francoisi, assembly GCF_009764315.1. Lineage (NCBI taxonomy): Eukaryota > Metazoa > Chordata > Mammalia > Primates > Cercopithecidae > Trachypithecus > Trachypithecus francoisi. The sequence goes on from NW_022681457.1 coordinate 81,192,817, forward strand.
GGCAGATCACCAGATCAGGAGATTGAGACCATCCTAGCTAACACGGTGAAACCCCGTCCTACTAGCCGGGCATGGTGGCAGGTGCCTGTCATCCCAGCTACTTGGGAGGCTGAGGCAGGAGAATGGCATGAACCCGGGAGGCTGAGCTTGCAGTAGGCTGAGATCACGCCACTGCACTCCAGCCTGGGTGACAGAGCGAGACTCCATCTAAAAAAAAAAAAAAACAAACCCAGAAAACATTAGCCAAGTTGGTGGTGCACACTTGTAAGTCCAGTAGTCCCAGCTACTTGGGAGGCTGAGGTGGGAGGGTTGCTTGAGACCAGGAGTTTGAGGCTGCAGTGAGCCATGACCACACCACTGCATTCCAGCAGTGCATTCCAGCAGAGACAGAGTGAAGACCTTTCTCAAAAAAAAAAATAAAGACTTTTGTCTTTTTTCGTGGTATGGTCTTGGCTCACTGTAATCTCTGCCTCCCAGTTTCAAGTGATCTTGTGCCTCAGCCTCCCAAGTAGCTGGGATTACAAGTGTGTGCCACCGCGCCCGGCCAAAAAAAAAAAGAAGAAGAAGACTTTAACGTGAATTTGAGGGAGAGGAGGAGAATATCATTCAATCCATAATACCCTCCTATTGTTGGAACCCAAGCAGAAACCAAAGCCCAAGAGAATGCTTTGATTTTGATGCAGGCCATATGAATCAGCCTTGCTAAGCATAGGACAAGATGGAGAACAATGGAGAATAGGTCTGGGTGGGACAAATGGATGACATCCAGTATACCCAATCTCCATAATTCCTCCCCAGCCATGTGAAAGGCTCTGACTTTACTCCTAGGGACCCAAGACTGGAATGGGAGGAGCATGAAATTGAGCTATCTCCCTGGCTCTCTCATTGCCACCTGCCCATAGGCTGGCCGCATCCCTCCACCAAAGAAAGGCCATGACTCCTTCCAGGCAGCCCTGTCTTACAGCTACTTTCTGGTGATCTGGGAACCACTCCCTCCCTTACCCCTTGATGCCTAGGACTAGTGCCAGCACCTTGTTGTTGTTAGCCTCAGAGGCACTTGCACTATTCCTTGATGGTTTTCCCAAATCTTGCCCTCATCTTTTTAAATACTATTTGCCCTTTATTACACTCTCATCATATTACCCAATTTGAGTGTGTCATCTATTTCTGCCAAGACCCTGACTGATACAGTGGGTATGTTTGGAGCCAATAAAAAACAATGACAACAAAACCATTTGTTTGAGAATTAGAATGTGTTAGGAGAGTCCATAACCAGAGCGGTCTGAGCACATTTACTACTGCCTGTGAATGGTTTAGAGGATGAGAACAGCTGGCATGGGATTAAGGTAACCTTGCCCAGAAAGATTTCATTCATTTAGAGAAAATTTATTGAAGGCCTACTATCATGCACCAAGCACTACTCTAGGTGCTGGGGGAAAAGGACAAATAAATCATGGTCCTTTCCCTCAAGGAGCTCACAATCTAGTAGCAGGGAATAGACATGTAAACAGTTAGTTGCATAAAGCGTCACAGTGCTGTAGTAGACGTCTGAGCTAGAAATAAGAACTTTGGAATGGTCAACATATAGTAAAGGCAGAGAATAGATGGGATTGGAGGCTCTGTTAAGAAATGGAATCTTGAAGGACTGTAATAATTGGAAGAAATGCTAGAAGAGAGTAAGAAAGAATACTTACAAGAGTAGTTCAGATATATTAATCATTTACTATGTCTTAGGTACTGTGCTTTACTTAGATTACCTCAATCCTCGTCACAACTCTGTGGGGTGCTGTTATTATCCCTGTTTTATAGATGAAAAAACTAAGGCTCAAAGACATTAAGTTATGTGCCCAAGGTTGCACAGCTAGCAAATGTGAAGGACAGGAATTCAATCCAGCTCTGATTCTAGATCTAGTTTATTCTCTTAACTACTAGTACACTCAGCTGGGTGCAGTGGCTCATGCCTGTAATCCCATTACTTTGGGAGGCCAAGGTGGGTGGATCACCCGAGGTTAGGAGTTCAAGAGCAGCCTGGGCAACATGGCAAAACCCTGTCTCTACTAAAAATACGAAAATTAGCTGGGGCCGGGTGCGGTGGGTCACACTTGTAATCCCAGCACTTTGGGAGGCTGAGGCAGGCGGATCATGAGGTCAGGATATTGAGAGCATCCTGGCCAATGTGGCAAAACCCCATCTCTACTAAAAATACAAAAAAATTAGTCAGGTGTGGTGGCAGGCGCCTGTATCCTGGCTACTTGGGAGGCTGAGGCAGAACTGCTTGAATCTGGGAGGCGGAGGTTGCAGTGAGCCAAGATCACGCCACTGCACTCCAGTCTGGCAACAGAGTGAGACTCTGCCTCAAAAAAAAAAAAAAAAAAAAAAAAAAATTAGCTGTGTGTGGTGATGTGCACCTGTAATCCCAACTACTAGGGAGGCCAAAACACAAGAATTGCTTGAACCCAGGAGGTGGAGGTTGCAGTGAGCTGAGATCGCGCCATTGCACTCCAGCCTGGGTGACAGAGTGAGACCCTGTCTCAAACAAACAAAAAAAACTACTAGTCTACTCAAAGAGGCAGGACCAAGGTAGGAAAGAATTTAAAGGAAAAGTGTGTAGTCAGCCATGACAAATCTCACAGAGAGATCAAAGGAACTGATGATTAATGAAATCCTGTTGGATCTTGGAATTAGAAGATTTGAGGTGCACTTTGCCTGGGCAGTTTTACTAGCAAAGTGTAGTAGGGGAACTAATTGAAGTAGTCTGAAGAGTAAATGGGGAGTGTGGGGAAGTGAAGGCTTGTTTTCAAGGTGTTTGGCATTAAGGAGGAGAGAGAAAGTAAAAGAAGAGCTTAGTGAAATGAGCCTGCCTGTGGAGAAAGGGTCCTGGTTTTATGTCAGCAGCAGTAGAGTAAGATCAGTGCTATGAAGCCTAATTGTGAGGGCAGACAGAGGGGGATGGAGGTGAGGTCTGGGGTACTTGTGTTGTGGGGGTAGGGTATGGAAGTTCACAGAGAAGTCTTGAGGGTTTAGCTCTGTCCAGGGAACTGGGAGTGAGGAGCCTGTCCTCAAGGCTGCTGCCAATAGCTTAGTGGTAGGTAGGAATGGTTGGCAATGTGGGTGGTACAGCAGGACCCTGATTCAGCCATGGGTGGGCACACAGACAGGGGCATGGTCCCCAGGCAAGAAGGCTGCAATCTTCGGTAGTCCATCTGGGACTGGGAGGAACACAGGGGCAAAGGAGTCCTCTCTGAGGACTTGGGGAGGATTTCAAGGAGGCTGGGTTCCACTTCTTCACAGGTATCTGAGACTGTGGCCTTGGGCTGGGAGAGATGAGGAGAGGCATTGGATTAGAGCAGATCCTGTGGGAGGAGGGGCTGGACTGTACAGGAAGGAGAAGGGCTGGGGTAGTGCTGGGGTATGGCACGCTGGTAGGGCAAGGACCTTGAACAAGTTGTGTTGTTGGGGCAAAGATCCAGTACCAGGCAGGGTTGGTGGTGGGCACAGGGGAGGGAACCTCACTCACCGGACTCAGGGCTGCAGTGTCCCTAAGGTATTGGCCTAGGACTCGGTGCAGATCTGGAAGTGAGGGCCACAGGGCATGCCTCAGTCTCCTGGGGGAGAAGAGAAGCAGATTGAGCCATGGCAGTAAATTGGTGTGGAGGAGGAGAGCAGTTGGGGTGGGGGAGCAGTGAGGCCAGGGAGTAAGACTTGGAGAGATAACAGCATGGTCAAGGCAACAAAGTCAGGCAGGGGAGTAGAGTAAGAAGAAAACCTCAGGTAGGGGAGGGAAGTCAGTGGTGGGCAGGTTCAACAAAGGGTGCTGCAGTTTCCTCAAACATTCCAACGTTTGTTCTGTCTGGAACACTGGATTCATTCCCTCACCTCATTGTGGGCCTCTGTTCAAATGTCATCCCTGACTACCCTGCCTGAAACACAGTAGTTCCCCTTTATCTGCAGGGGATATGTTTCAAGACTCCCAGCAGATGTTTTTCCTATACGTACATACCTATGATAAAGTTTATAAGTTAGGCACAGTAAGAGATTAACAATGACTAATAATAAAATAGAACAAGCATAATAATGTGCCAACATCACTACTCTTGTTCTTTGGGGCCATTATTAACTAAAATAAGGGTTACTTGAACACAGCACTGCAATACCTCAACAAGTCAATCTGATAAGCAAGATAGCTGCTAAGTGACTGTGCGGCAGAGAACATATACAGCGTGGAGATGCTGGACAAAGGGATGATTTACATCCCGGGTGGGACAGAGCGGCATGGCAAGAGATTTCATCATGTTACTTACAATTTAAAATATGTGAATTGTTTATTTCTGGAATTTTCCACTTAATTTTTTTCGGACCTTAATTGACCACGTGTAACTGAAACCACAAAAAGTGAAACTGTGGATAAGAGGGGACCACTGTAGTACCACTTCCTTTCCCCATGACAGGCTATCTCCTGCTGTACTTCATTTTTCTTTATAGCACTTGACTTGTTGTACATTTATTGTATTGTTATATATATTTCTTTTTGTCTGTCTCACCCCACTAGAACATATGGTCCCCGAGAACAGAGAGTTTGTCTATTTATTCACTCCTATATTTCTAGGGTGTAGAATAGTGTCTGACCCGTAGTATGTGCTCAGTAAATTAGCTGAATGAATGAATGAATGAATGAATAAAACCAGTGGAGCTTATTAGTAAGTTATCTGGGAAGAATATGGATTAAGGTGTGTTGGAGGAACCTCAATTCTTTTTTTTTGAGACAGAGTCTTGCTCTGTCACCCAGGCTGGAGTGTAGTGGCGCCATCTCCGCTCACTGCAAGCTCCGCCTCTCAGGTTCACGTCATTCTCTTGCCTAGCTGGGACTACAGGCACCCACCACCACGCCTGTCTAGTTTTTTTGTATTTTTAATAGAGACGGAGTTTCACCGTGTTAGCCAGGATGGTCTCAATCTCCTGACCTTGTGATCCGCCTACCTTGGCCTCCCAAAATGCTGGGATTACAGGCGTGAGCCACCGCGCCCGGCCAGAACCTCAATTCTTTAGCCTCATATTTCCATGTGGAGGGACGTCAGCAGAACATTTCAGGCTGCTTCAGTGACCTCACTCATATCTCTCCAGAGGAGGAGGTGTCACTTACCTGGTAAATTGGGGAAAAGGAACTGAGTATGCCTTCTCAGCAGACCACCTCCTCCTACTTCTCCAACTTTTTTGTTGGATCTGGCTACCTTCATGGAGGCTACCTTTCAGTCTGCTCATACATATGGGCAGATTAAAAGTTCAAAGAGAGGTATGTTCAGAGGGAGATGGTAGCCCACGAGAGTGGCACCTGAACCAACCCAGGACCATCAAAAGACACCATCTGGAGGAGCTGACTTCTGAGCTAAGTCTTCAAGAAGCAGCAGATGAAGGACGGAGGTGGGATGCATTCTACCCTTCATGTTTATAGCCTCCAATGGCATTTCTCCTCAGCCTTCGTCTTCCCACATAAATGAGTCACTCATTAATAACATTTATTTAAGGGCCTGCTTTTTGGCAGGCACTGTGCTAAGGATTTAAAGATGACCAAGTAAGGTATAATAGGGAAGATATATAAAGAAATAAACACAGTAAAACACTACTGGTACTGTATTGGAGCACAAAGCAGCGGCCAAACGGGGGAGGGTCAGGAAAGGTTTCTTATGAGTTGGTGAAGAAAGTTATTTACAGATGAATGGGTTTAGTCAGACAGGGAGGCTATTTCAGGCAGAGGGGACATTATGTGCAAAGGCACTGAGAAGTAAAACCTGACTTGTGGAGAAAACCAGTTTGGAAAGGCTGATGCACAGGGTAGAAGAGGCTGAAGTGCTTGCTGGCAGGGGTCGATTTTGCAGAGCCTCGCTTGTCATCATAGGGAGCCTGGACTATATCCTGGGAGCTATTAAAGGGATTTAAGGAGGGAATTGATAGGTTCATGTGCGCATTTTAGAAAGATTATTCTGGTGGCTGTGTGAGGCTAGATCGGAGTGGGGAGAGGTTCTGTTTCAGTGAGTCAGGTCGTGTCCGTAGGGCTAGAGAAAGGGGGCCATTGTTTGGACTAGGTTTAGGAGGTGGGACCTGATGGCCAATTGGATGGGGGTGGAGTGGGCAGTTTGGCTGAAGGGTGGACGGTGGCCTAATCGCCAAGGTGAGCAGCAGGAGGCGGGGCTGTTCGAGGTGTGCGGTATAGTGGGCGTGTTAGAGTGTAAGGAGTCGCGGCGAGTCCCAGAGGAGACGTGCAGGAAGCGGCGAAGCCGTAGGTGCGCATGGGCGGTGACCGGAGATCTGGGGTCACAGAGCGAACCGAGAATGCCCGTTTAGAGGCCTCCGGCTCCGCCCGATCCACCACCAGTCTCCTGCCTGGCGGGGGTGGTACCTGTAGTGTGCAGGAAACTGCCACCTCAGCAGCAGCAGGCCCAGGACGGCGCTGAGGCCCAGCACTAAGAGCAGAGCGGTCACCAAGGAGATCCAGGCTAGGAGACAAAAAGGGTCAGACCTCGGCCCACCGGGCCTGAGCCCCGCCCTCAGCCCGCCAGCCCCTGCTCTGGCCCCGCCCCTCGCCGCCCTGGGCCCTGCGGGCACCCGCGCAGCCGTCGACCCGTGCGGCCAGGGCCCCGCCCCTCTCCGAGCCCCGCCCCTCTCCGAGCCCCGCCCCTCCCGCCTCCGACGCCCCGTCCCTCCAGCACCCGGCGCCCCGTCCCTGGCGCAGGCGCTGTGCTGCTTTGGCGCGGTCGGGGCCTGCCTCACCGGTCTCTGTGGCGGTCTCCACCCTAGCTGGGTCCGACCACGAGCTCCAGGGACCTTGGTAGGTGGGGCCATTGAGCCTGGCGCGCAGCTGTAAACGGTAGCGAGATCGCGGGCGCAGCTCCAGGGTCCCTCCTCGGGCCCCGAGAGGCGGCTCCAGCACCTGCACAAAGAAGTGTGCGGTGGCCCGGCGTCGGGGCTTCGACAGCCTGACGTCTTTTTGACCCAAATCCTACAGCTCCGAATCCCCAGGCTGTCGGAGATCCCCATAAAGAGCCCCACCGGCATAAAACACGCTTCCCGGCAGAAACAGGATAGAGCTCCCTAACCGAGAGCCTCTCCCCAACAGGATCACTCTCTGCCCGAGAGAAAGGCGCCAGACCTCACCTCAGAGAGCTACGTATCCTAACACCAACACCCAGGTACACCCTCGGCAAGGATCCCGGTACACACACACCCTGCCGTGTGCTCTCACAACTCCAGGTCGGGCGATGGACACCCCCAGAAACAGATATATTCAGAGTCACATGCCACAAATAATACTCATGCTGCGGAGGATGCCAGATTTGCGTTAGGCTCTGGGGTACAAGCATCACGTGTACAAGCAGGAAGACAGCAAACATTTATGAACTGTGTGATACTTCAAACATTGGGTTAAGTAAGCACTGGGGAGAAAGCAATAAAGCATCGTCTCTTACATGTCTAATGAGGGAGACATCCAAACAGGTAAATAATCACAACAATTAATTAGTGCAAGGCACCATGGAAGTCCAGAGAAGCATTTAATGCTTGGTTTTGTGCCACAGAGTAGTTTAGTGTGCTAAAAGCCTGGATGACAAGGCTGGATGGTCACAGATAAGGCTAAGGCAATCCTGGTAGGAATTTGAGGACTGTTGGTACGTTATTGCCATCAACTTAGTTGTTGATGAGTAAGGGGAAGGGATAAGGGAAGAGCAAGAAGAGTCAAGGGTGCTTCCAAGCTTGGGTACTGGGTAAGTAGTGGTGCCATTGTCAGAGACAGGAAACAGAAGAGAAGTAAGTTTGAGGAAGATATACTTTAGGGTTCCATTTTATCGAGTTCAACAACAGTCCAGATGAATCAATGGTAATGTCAGGATGGTGATTACCTTTGGTGGCGGGGGATGTGGCGGGGCATTGGGAGCTTCTGAGGTGCTGGAAATAATTTATGTCTTGATCCTGGTTATGGTTACATGGATGTATACACATGTACAGATTATTTGTACACTTTGTTGTACGTAAGTTTTATCACAACAAAAAAGTAAAGCTTCAGGAGGAAGAGGAGTTCCATTCTGGATAGACTGAGTCTGAAATGTCCAGGGGGAGGAAGTTTTGGTGGAACCATAAGATGTTGCACATAGTTGTATATATGTGTGGCAAATGAGAATAAAAGTTGACAAACTAATATTTAAGTAACGTATATTGGGCACCTTCCTTATGCCAGTATTTAGATATAGTATTTAATTTTTACTATAACTCCATAAGGTAGATAGCTTCATCCCCATTTCACCAATGAGGAAACAGACTTCAAACGTTTTGGTAATTTGCCTGTGGTTTGTAAATTCCTTTCCATATGGGAATTAGAATGGTAAAATTGCGATTATAATGTATGGCCATTGAAACCATGGAGTTGAAGCACTCACCTGGGGAGAAGATATATTTTTTTTATCAGAGGAGAAAAGAGCCTAGGATGAGACACTAGGAAGAACAGCATTTTGTGGAAGCCTGGCAAGGAGGAGACAGGAGAGGAGAGTGAGAAAGTTCAGTCAGAGAGGTAGGAGGAAAATCAGGGAAGACTGATATCCCAAAGACAAAGGGAAGAGAAATGTTAAGTAGGAGTAGCCAGAAGTATCGGATGCTCAAGAGAGACTAAGATACCAGTTGAATCTGATAAACATAGATATACTAGCAGAGACTGGATACATAGACACTTTCACTCCTGCTAACAGGCATGGCCAACCCCAGGGATCCCCTGCGTAGTGAGGTCTATGGGCGTTTGTTGCTTGACCATACCTTCCAGTCCTGATGGCCTTCTCCTGTGTATCGGAGTTGATAGCAGGTCTCTTGGGCTGCCCAGGATGATGGGTGCTGCCACTCCAATTCCAGATGCCCGCTGGAGATCTCCCTCCAGTGCAAGTTTGGGGTGGGGAGGCGCACTACAGGGATGTCAGCAGGGAGCCGCTTAAGTCCTTCTGTGTACGAGGCGTCGTGCCACCAGAACCATTGGTCAGAAGGGTCAGAGTTGGGGATCCTGGGCACAGGGTCAGATTCAGTGGGGCTGGGAACTATGTGGGAAGAATGGGGAAGAAAGTTCTTACCAGCCTGGTGGATCCAGAAAGGGGAGCCCAGGTAACTGTGAACAGCACCCGGGGCTGTGGTCACCTCCACAAGGATGTGAATAACGCTGTCATTTCGTGACTTGAAGTGGCAGCGAGAGAACTGTGGGGTCTGTAATCCTGGATCTGTTTTCTCTTCCTCTTCACAGTCCTCCCAGATGGGGTACCTAAGACCCAGCCCCACAGAGTCATTGAATCAGGCCTGCCCCAGAGACTAATCCCAAGGCTTCCCATCCCACAAGAATGATGGCCTGCAGGGATTATCATCTAACTCCTTCCTTCGAGGAGCCTCTAGAGCTTTCCCTCTGTCTTTATGCCATGATGTTTTCTTTTCTTTTTTTTTTTTCCTTTGTTCATTTGATCATTTGTTTTTGCTATTTTGCCATGATGTTTTCTGAAGTCAGCTTTGGTGTCTGGCCTCTTCCCTTTGAGGAAAGACCTAGCATGATATGTGAAAACAGCATGGGTTTTCACCAAGAGTTCAGGTCTTGGCTTACCTTTGTATAACTTTGGGCAAATTACTTGATTTATTTCTGCTCCAGTTTCCTTCTATTTGCAAAATGGGTTAATGATACCAACCTCACAGGATTGTTTCAAAGATTAAACAACCCTCATCTTTCTGGAGAAAAATAGCCTATATTTTTAACGTGTTCTCATACGTCATTCCTCCTACTCTCCCCTATGTGTTATTTTGCTATTAGATTATTACAATAGTCTCCTAACTGGCTTTTCTGCTTTTGTTTTTGCCACTACCTTCAAGTTGTTCTCCACATGGCTACCAGAGTTTGTTTCCACAAATGTTGATGTGATAATGTACAGAATATAATGTCACAAATCTATTGATTTTGATCTTTACCACTGCTGTGTTAGATGAAGCCACTATTATTCCTTGCTTGGATTAAGGCAAATTTCTAACTGGTGATTCTGCTTCTACTCTCATTTATTTATTCACAGAGAAACATCTTTTAAAAATGTAAATCAAATTGTCATCATTTACTGCTTAAAATCCTTTAGCAGCTCTTCATCCCACTTTGAATAAAACCCAAACTCTTTACCAGGCCTATGGGAGTCTGTGATTTGGTTTCTCCTTGCCTCACCATTCTCATCTCTTATGATTCTCATGCCAGTTTATCACCCTTTATCCACACAGGCCTTCTTTCTGTGCTGCAGATATGCCGAATGTGCTATCTTTGCACTTTGCCTTTGCCCTGGATTGCTCTGACTGCAGGTCTTCATGTGACTCATTCTTTCTTGCCATTTAGATCTCGGCTTATCTGTCACCTCCCTGGTGAGGCTTTTCCTGGCCACTCAGTCTAAATTAGCAGTACCCACCCCCCCACCCACCACACGCCCCCCTTTAGTCTCTATTATAACTTTGTTCCTTTATTTCTTTACTTACTTGTCTCCCCCTCCTTTTCCCCTCCCCTCTACTAATGTAAGCCCCAACAATGCTGGAATCTTTTCCATTTTATTTCTTTTTAAAAGTGTTTTGAGACAGTCTCGCTTTGTTGCCCAGGCTGGAGTGCAGTGGTGCGATCTCAGCTCACTGCAGCCTCTGCCTCCTGGGTCCAGGCGATTCTCCTGCCTCAGCCTCCTGAGTAGCTGGGATTACAGGCACCTACCACCACACCTGGCTAATTTCTGTATTTTTAGTAGAGATGGGGTTTCACCATGTTGGCCAGGCTCATCTCGAACTCCTGACCTCAAGTGATCTGCCCACCTTGGCCTCCCAAAGTGCTGGGATTATAGGTGTGAGCCACTAAGCCTGGCCCCTTTTCCATTTTATTTGTTGTACTATTTATCCCCAGTGCCTTGTACAAAGTCACCCTCAATAATTCTTTATTGAACAATTGAATCATGTCTCCCTCTTGATTATAACCCCTAAGTGGCTCACCATCACTAAAATGGGTATGTTTACCCATTTAATCAACAAATCATTTATACTATGTGCCAATTGGTACTGTGCCAGGCCCTATGAGTGCATAGAGGAATAAGCTTCAAAGAGCTCTAATTTCAGTGGGAAAGACAGAAAAACAAACATGCTATTTTTCTGTGATGTGCATAGACTGGCTTGGGAGCATCAAAGGGGAGCATCCAACCCAGACTAGGAGGGTCAGGGAATGTTTCCTGGTTAAGGCGATGTTTAGACTGAGTTTTGGACTAAAAATAGGATAGGCAAAAGGGACAAACAGGCATCCCAGGCACATGGTTGTGCATAGATAAGAGAGTGTGGTGCTTTGGGGGAGATTCTAAGTGGTGCAGATGGTTTTCGCATAAAGGGCCTGGTGGTAAGTGGTAAACGTGAGACTGCAGACCATGTCACGGATGGCCTTATGGCCTTTCTGGGGAGCTTGAACTTGAATTACTGCTAACTTTGTAGTAGTTATGTAGACATTTAAGGATTTTAAGCAGGGAAGTGCTTAAACTAGCTTTGTACTTTAGGAGGATCATTCTAACTACAGTCTGTAGAAAGGATTTGTGAGGGCCGACTAGAAGCAGAGAAATCCATTATGACACTCTTGTAGTTTTTCATGTGCTAAGTGATGAGGATGTGAAAATAGAGTAGCGGCAGTGAGATAGAGGGAAAGGGACGACTGAAGAAATATTGAAAAGGTGAAAATGATGAGACTATTTCTGGTTAGGCCTGGAGGGTATAGGAATGAGAGAAGTCCAGGATGATTTCTGTTTTTCAGTCCAGGAAAACTGAGTTCGTGGTAGGATCGGGGACAATAAAGAAAAGGCAATTTAAAAAAAAAAATTTTTTTTTGAGGAGTCTTCTCTCTGTCGCTCAGGCTGGAGTGCAGGGGCATGAACTTGGCTCACTGCAACCTCCGCTTCCCCGGTTCAAGCATTTTTCCTGCCTCAGCCTCCCAAGAAGCTGGGACTACAGGCATGTGCCACCACGCCCGGCTAATTTTTGTATTTTTAGTAGAGATGAGGTTTCACCATGTTGTCCAGGCTGATTTCCAACTGCTGACCTCAAATGATCCACCCACCTCAGCCTCCCAAAGTGCTGGGATTACAGGTGTGAAAGCCACTGTGCCCGGCAGGAAAAGCAAGTTTTGATAGATGAAATGATGACTTCAGTTTTGCTACTCTTTAGTCCACTCAGGCCTCTCTATCCTATGGATATCTATGCAGTGATTAAAAAGAATGAGGTACATCTTTTTGTAATGATCTCTGAGACATGTTTTTAAGCAAAAAGGTAAACTACATATATAATGTAATCCAATTTATATTTAAAAATTAAATATTAGGCTGGGTGTGGTGGCTTATTCCTATAATCCCAGCACTTTGGGAGGCTGAGGTGGGTGGATCACTTGAGGTCAAGAGTTCAAGACCAGCCTGGCTAACATGATGAAACCCCGTCTCCACTAAAAATACAAAAAATTAGCCGGGTGTGGTGGTGCATGTCTGTAATCCCGGCTACTTGGGAGGCTGAGGCAGGAGAATCACTTGAACCCAGGAGGTGGAGGTTGCAGTGAGCTGAGATTGCATCACTGTACTCCAGCCCGGGCAACAGAGCGAGACTCCGTCTCAAAAAAAAAAAAAAAATTAAATATTAGGCTAGGCGTGGTAGCAGGGCTGAGATGGGAGGATTGCTTGAGCTCAGGAGTTTGAGACCAGTCTCGGCAACATAGGGAGACCTTGTCTCTACTTTAAAAAGAAAGAAAGAAAATGCCCGTAGTCCTAGCTAATCAGGAGGCTCAGGTGGGAGAATTGCTTGAGCCTGGGAGGTCAAGGTTGCAGTAAGCCATAATCACGCCACTGTACTCCAGCCTGGGCAATGGAGCAAGACCCTATCTCAAAAATAATAAAATGTAAAATGTTGTATATAGATGTATGTAAATACATAGAAAAAACTGGAAGAATATATTTAAATAGTTAATAGTGTTTTTTTTTCATTATTCATTAGTTCAACAATTTTTTACTGAGCACCTACTATTGGTAGATGAGAGTATACTGGTGAATAAAAACAGACATTGATCTTGCCCTCATGGATCATATTTGGTCAAGATCAGACTTTCTCAATTGGAGATCTAAGAGATTATTTTTTTGGAGACAAAATCTTGATCTGTTGCCCAGGCTGGAGTCCAGTGGTGCAATCATAGCTCACGGTAACCTCAAACTCCTAGGCTCACGCCATCCTCCCACCTTAGCCTCCCAAGTAGCTAGGAATACAGGCACATGCTACCATGCCTGGCTAATTAAAAAAAAGAAATTTTGTAGAGACAAAGTCTCACCATGTTGTCTAGGCTGGTCTCAAACTCCTGGCCTCAAGTGATCTTCACACCTTAGCCTCCCAAAGTGCTGGGATTATAGGTGTGAGCCACTGGGCCCAGCGAGATTTTTATTGTCAACCAAATAATCATATAAAGTGTAAATATAAAAGTGTGACTATGAGAAGTACTCAAGAAGGAGAGGTATGGCCGGGTGCGGTAGCTCACGCCTGTAATCCCAGCACTTTGGGAGGCCGAGGTGGGTGGATCACGAGGTCAGATTGAGACCATTCTGGCTAACACGGTGAAACCGCGTCTCTCCTAAAAATACAAAAAATTAGCCAAGCATGGTAGCAGGCGCCTGTAGTCCCAGCTACTTGGGAGGCTGAGGCAGCAGAATGGCATGAACCCAGGAGGCGGGGCTTGCAGTGAGCCAAGATCACACCACTGCACTCCAGCCTGGGCAACAGAGCGAGACTCTGTCTTAAAAAAAAAAAAAAAAGGAGCAGTACATGGTACAACAAGAGTATATAATAGTACTATCGGACTTAATAAAGAAGGCCAGGGGAGGGTCCCTAAGAGAGTGATGCTTGAGTTGAGATTTGGATGGTAAGTAGAGGTTAAGTAAAGACAGGAGGGCTGGGTAAACAGCAGTGTAAAGACCTAGAGCAGGAGGAAATATGCCAGATATGAGTGGACCACAGAAGGCCCGTGCCGGAACATGGGAATCAAAGGGCAGCATAGCACAAGATGAAGATGAAGAGGTAGGTAGGGTCTGAGTCTCAGAACTTTTCAAGTCCATGATAGAGGTTTTTTTTTTATCCTAAGACTAGTGGAAAGCTATTGAAGATTTTTAAGCAGGGAGTGTTATGTTCATTTTTGCACTTTTAAAAGATCCCTTCAGGCCAGGAACGGTGGCTCACACCTGTAATCCCAGCACTTTGGGAGGCCAAGGCAGGTGGATCACCTGAGGTCAGGAGTTCGAGATCAGCCTGACCAACATGGTGAAGCCCCCTCTCTACTAAATACAAAAAAAATTAATGGGGTGTGGTGGCACATGCCTGTAATCCCAGCTACATGGGAGGCTGAGGCAGGAGAATCACTTGATCCCAGCAGGTGGAGGTTGCAGTGAGCCAAGATTGTGCTATTGCACTCCAGCCTGGGCAACAGAGTGAGACTCTGTCTCAAAACAAAACAAAAAGTTCCCGTCAGCACCTGTGTGAAGAATTACTTGGAAGACTCAGGGTGGTCAGTTACTACATCTTTTCAGTAGCTGAAGAGAGAATTGATGATGAGTTGTAGTAGGATAACGGCAGTGATAGACAATTGGGCAGATTCTAGAGTTAGTTAATAGGTAAAATCTATACAACTTGGTTATAGATTTAGATATGGAGAGGATGAAGAATTAATGAGGTGCTTGGTGGAAGTCTTTGAAGGCCAGGCTAAATTTTTTATGGCTTTGATAATGAGAAATTGCAGTACATATTTGAGTAGGGGGAGACCATGCAAAGTTAGAGCTTTACAAAGGTCATATACAGTTTGAGCTTAACAAAGATCACTCTGTTAGCAGCATGGGGAATACATTGGAGGTGAATTAGACTGTAGGCTGTTGCAATGGTCCCAGTGACATGACTAAGGCTGAACTAAACCAAAGCATTCCCAATGGGAATAGAGAGAGGTTGAGAAGATAAAATATCGATTGGAGGATGAGAGAATAGATAAGAGAGCATTGAAAGCTGTATGGTTTTGGGACAAGGGAGGAGAGTGAAGAGGACCAAGAACACTCTCTTCCTTTTTTCTGCAAGACTGTGGCTCACTCCCATGACACCAACCTCAATCAGCAGTTCAGCTCTCACCTGTCTCTGGGGCAGCATCGTGCCCTGCTGTGGTAGAAGAAACCTTGGGAGCTAGCATGGTCCTCTTGCTGCCATTGACAGGTAACATTCTTCAGGTCCAAGGTAAAGCATTGCAGTCCAATTGCCACTAAAGTGAAAGAAGTAAGTCCCATCAGGATCTGTGTGCCCCTACTGTATAGGGTGTTCGGATCATTTCTACACATACAACTTAGAACATGGACTCCTATTCTCTCTTCTTTCCCTGAACATAGTTCATCCTGTCCAATGGCAAGTTCGAAATCATCAGGAAGGACCCTGGTTCCCAGAGCTTCAGATCCAGCCCAGGCTTCCCTACAGATCTTCTTTTTATCTCCTCCCCATCTCCCTATTCCTTTGTTGACTCACCTGCATCTCCAGGCAGGTCCACAGTCACAGGGAGGGACCAGGATCCCCAGGAGCCACCGAGGGAGATCCCATCAGGTTCACTGCGCAGCTGCAGCCAGTATGAGTTGCCAGGCTGGAGTCCTGAGATGAGGCAGCTTCCACCCCCTGCTGTCAGAGCTGAAGCCTTGGGAGGAAAATCCCAGCTTCACAATCTAGGTCTGCCTGTCAGCTGAGACAACCTTCAACCCTTATATTTGCACACCATCCCTGTGGAGAGGAGCTCAGCTCCTTGCTGGATAGATATGCACACAGATCAGGGGCCAAGTTGGTGGGTTTCAGGTGGTGTTCAGGGTTTTGTTGGGAAATCTCCATTAATTTGGAGGCCTGAAAGGCTTCACTGTTATCAGTGGGAATGACCCAAAGTAGGAAGCCCCTAAGTAGACATGGCTCATATCTGAGCCTATACTAACTCTCCAAGGACGAACCCAGGTCTGGAATCCCCAAAGTATGGTCTGTCCTTTCCTGGGGCAAGATTGAAGGTAGGAGATAGGAGGTGAGGCAGAAGAAGGTCAGCATACTTCTCTAGTTGGGGAGGTCTGCTGTGGTCCATCTTGCCAGGGCATTGTGGGCTGAGCACATGGAGACTGGTCCAGAGTAGAGGCTGAGTGTGGCCTCTGCAGAGCAGGGCAGCAGGTTTCTGTGGCGATCAACTGTATGACCGTGGGACCAGTGGAGTTCTTGAGACCTTTGGGGCCATAGCGGAGTTCGTACCTCAGGAAATCACTGATTTCTGGAGCTGGGGCCTCCCAGCTGATCTGAAGTTCCCCTGGCTGGCTCCCACCCATGGCCTTGATGATATTGGGGGGAGCCGGCAGGCCTAAGGGCAAGACAGGGCACATCAGAACTCTGAGTACCACAGTCTATGGCTCAGCCTCTGGACTGCAGAGAGGGGTGCTGGGGGCTGAATTGGGGCAGCTTCTGGATTCAAAAATTGTAGGCTGTCATTCTCCTGGAGGGCAGGCTAGGGAGGCTCCTGATTCTGTTCTTCCCTCATGAGAACAGTGACTTCATTGCAGTATGATGGCTAGCAAGACTCAGTGCTTCTTGGAAGCAGGGATCCCTTTTTCTCCATAACCCATCACGTAGCCCAGTGTCTGGCACACAGTAGGTATTCTGTAACTCTTGAATGGATGAATAAATGATTTGTTGATGATGGGAGGACCAGGGTGTCCCTGGTGTGAAATGATATGTGGGGCAGTTCTAGCTCTAGATGCCAAGGCTGGGAGGTATGACAAGGGAGTCTTGGGGTGCCTCGGGGGTCTGTTAATAGGGGTATCCGTGCTGGGCTAGACGGGCACAGATAAGTCTGATTCCAGGAGCTGGATTGAGGGCAGCAAGTGGAGGGGGCCGGGTGACAGGAGGATGGCTCTTACCTACACTGTCCACAAAGAGGACTCGCTGAATCCGAGTCTGGTTTAGGAACACATTCTTCACCCAGAGGTGCAGCGGAAAGAAGAGACGCACTTCTTCCTGGGCTGGAAACTGGCACACGTATCGGGTTCCAAAGCGGGGCATGCTCTGAGAATTCAGGGGGCAGGCGCGGGGCTTCTCCCTGTTGGCATAGCAGAGATCCCTCCTACACAGCCACCAGGCAGAGCCCTGAGGACCCAGACCTGGGCTCATGCCCAACTTTTGTCTCTAGTACTGCCATTTTTCTTCTTAATGCCTGGGATAGGTGGGATTAGGGGTTATGTAGGGCTGGAGTTGGGGCCCACATATATCCAAAGCACATCTGTTCAAAAACTGGGTACTTAGGGCTTGTATTCAGAGTGATCCTCGGATGGGCAGGAAAGCTGCTGGTGTGGGACTCAGCTAAGTGCAGGGACAGATAGATATATGGGGAGTGAGGCATAGTCCAGCACCTACCCCGGGTAGGCATACAGCAGCTGGTATGTCCCACTGGGTGCTGCCTCTTCCTCATCCCAGAAGCAAGTGAGGTCCTCAAATGTTCGAGAGAAACACTTCAGGGGCTCTGAGTCCGAGGCCAGCAAGGAGACATCTAAGGAACAGCTGGTGAGTTGGCGCTGGGTCCTCCCAGGCATGTTTACGTGGAAGAGGAGGGGACCAGCAGGAGAGCCTCTTACTCTACCTCCCCTCCCAGGGCCTTGCATCACCTCCCAGGGCCCTGCATCACCTCCCAGAGTTCCCTCTTCCTGGGCATAGGTGATCTCCACCCTCCGTGCACCTCACCTTGGCTGCTGACTTGGGCCAGGTTTGGAGGGGCCAGGAGGAGGCAGGAGGTGACCATGAAGAGAGCCCAGGAGGGCATCTTCTCCGCCACTGTGTGCCTGCCTTAGCCCATCCTCCCTTCAGGAAGCCGGGCCCCAATCCCCTCCCAGGCCAGCCCCTCAGGTTCCTGTCAGATACAGCCCCACGTCCTGTCCCTGTCCCTGCCCCTCTGGGGCCCATCCAGACCACACTGGGGCCAGGGGCCAGGGGAGGGAGAGTGGGCAGGAGGGAAGGAGGAATTTGAAAGAGAGGACACAGGCCTTTTGGTGGGAGGGAGATGGGGGTTGTATATTTGACCGCGTACCAAAAGGCAAGTCAGCCTCTGTATCTATGTTAATGATTATAAAATGGTATAACAGCATCAGAATAGCAGCCTTTACTGAGTACTTACTATGCTGCCATGTGTTAAGCACTTTATATCCATTCACTTAGACAATCCTCACAATAGTCTTGTTATTTCCATTATAGAGATGAGGAAACGGAGATGTAGAGAAGTTAAGGATTTGCCCAAGATTACATATGTAGTAAGACGTAAAGCTCAAGAGGTCAACCTTCAGAACCCATGTGAGTAACAACCATGCTGTGCTATGCTCTTAGGAGGCTAATCGGCTGAGAAATGACTGTCTGCCCCACAACATGCCAAATGGTGAGTATTTCCACTTTAATAGTTCTGTGACTTTGTGCATGAATAAACACATTCTCTCTGGAACTGGACATGCCCTCTCCGTTATGGGCGGCCTCCATGGCTGCCTTTAATCCCTTGCTACTCAAAGTGTGGTCTGTAGACCAGGAGCAACAGCATTAGGTGGACACTTATTAGAAATGCAGAATCTTAGGCCGGGCGCGGTGGCTCAAGCCTGTAATCCCAGCATTTTGGGAGGCCGAGACGGGCGGATCACGAGGTCAGGAGATCGAAACCATCCTGGCTAACATGGTGAAACCCCGTCTCTACTAAAAAATATGAAAAACTAGCCGGGTGAGGTGGCGGGCACCTGTAGTCCCAGCTACTCGGGAGGCTGAGACAGGAGAATGGTGTGAACCCGGGGGTGGAGCTTGCAGTGAGCCGAGATCGCGCCACTGCACTCCAGCCTGGGCGACAGAAGGAGACTCCGTCTCAAAAAAAAAAAAAAAAAAAAAAGCGGGCACGGTGGCTCAAGCCTGTAATCCCAGCACTTTGGGAGGCCGAGACGGGCGGATCACGAGGTCAGGAGTTCGAGACCATCCTGGCTAACACGGTGAAACCCCGTCTCTACTAAAAAATACAAAAAGCTAGCTGGGCGAGGTGGCTGGCGCCTGTAGTCCCAGCTACTCGGGAGGCTGAGGCGGGAGAATGGCGTAAACCCGGGAGGCGGAGCTTGCCGTGAGCTGAGATCTGGCCACTGCACTCCAGCCGGGCGACAGAGCGAGACTCCGTCTCAAAAAAAAAAAAAAAAAAATGCAGAATCTTAGGCCACGCCCCAGTCCTGTTAAAATAGAACCTGCATTTTACCAATATCCCCAGATGGTTTGAATGTAACTTAAAGTTGGAGAAGCAATGGTCTTCAGTACTTTTATCCTGTTTGCTCAGAACCAGTGGGTCGGGCTGGGTGCAGTGGCTCACACTTGTAATATCAGCACTTTGGAAGGTCAAGCTGGGTGGATCATCTGAGGTCAGGAGTTTGAGACCAGCCGGGCCAGTATGGTGAAACCCCATCTCTACTAAAAATACAAAAAAAATTAGCCAGGCGTGGTAGCGCTTACCTGTAGTCCCAGCTACTCAGAAGACTGAGGCATGAGAATCTCTTAAACCCAAGGGGCAGAGGTTGCAGTGACCCAAGATTGCACCACTGCACTCCAGCCTGGGTGACACGGCAAGACTGTCTCAATAAAAAAAAAAAAAAAAATTCAGTGGATGGCTGGTCTCAGCTCTTCAGCCTGTGCTCATCTCCTGTCACTGAACCCCAAGCCTTCTCCTGGGACCGCTCTGTATGTGGATTTTATGCCAATTCTAGGAGCCTTGACTCTTGTGTAGGTAGGGGTGGGGACAGGAGGTGAGTTGGGGGGACGGTGCATAGCCACATTAACTCCCATTTTTAGCCCCTCAGGCCTTAGCTGGGGCTCCCATTGCTGGCTGTACAGACTAAGTATCCTCAATATCACCTTCCTGTCTTCTTCCTTCTTAATTAATTTTACTAACAGAATTGTGGGAGGTGCTGGAGGAGATGGAACTCCTTTAGCCCTCCTGTGAAGTCTTAGTTTCTCTGGCACCATTTCTCTGCAAGCAGTCCCTGACTCAGATTTGTCTTTAGCTGTACCTGGCTCTCACATTATGAAGACTGATGGTAGTGACATTGGATGCCTTCCCCAGTCCCCAGGCAAGGGCTACCCAAACTTCTGTGAGATAAAGTGAGAGGGGAAACACAACTTGAGTGTTCATGCAGTCCCATGGCTTTGATACTCTGTATATGCTGATGACTTCAAAATGATATCTCTAGCTGTGACTTCTTCCCTGGGCTCCAGATTTGGATAGCCAACTGCCTACTTGACTTCCCCACTTGCATATCTAAAAGCATCTTATACTTTTTAAAATTTTTTTTAGATGAAATTTTGCTCTTGTTGCCGTGCAATCTCAGCTCACTGCAACCTCTGCCTCACGGGTTCAAGCAATTCTCTTGCCTCAGCCTCCCAAGTAGCTGGGATTACAGGCGCCCACCACCACACCTGGCTAATTTTTGTATTTTTAGTAGAGACAGGGTTTTGCCATGTTGACCAGGCTGGTCTCGAACTCCTGACCTCAGGTGATCCAGCTGCCTTAGCCTCCCAAAGTGCTGGGATTACAGGTGGGAGCCACCACACCCGGCAAGCATCTTATACTTAAGGTGGTCAAAATAAAACTCTGGATTCTCATTCCCACCTCTAACCCTGTTTATTTTGTTTTCCTCTAGCCTTGCCTACCTCTGTAAATAGCATTACCACCTACTTAGTTGCTCGAACCAACACCCTCCATACTCATTGATCCCTGTCTTTCTCTTACTCTGCATTCTACATCCAATTAATTAGCCAGTCCTGTCAGACCTTCCTTCAAAATGTATACTGAATCTGAACACATTTAACCACCTCCACCCTTACTGTCCTAGTCCAAGTCTGGGTTACTATAATAGCTTCCTAACTGGTGTCCCACCTCCATTCCCACCCTCACCCCCCAGGCTGTCCTCCACACAACACTGTGATATGTTTAAAATGCACATCGGATTTCTTCACTTCCCTCTTAAAATCCTCCAAAGATTTCCCACTTAGAATACCACTCAAATGCCTTCTGATGGCATGCCTGGCCCTGCCTGACCTGGCCCCTGCCTACTTGAATCTTATCTCCTACTTTCTTTCTTCCCTCTCAGCCAGCCGCAGTCATCTCACTGTGTCTCTCATCTTAATCCTCTTCGTATTCAACCTTTCTGCAACACTTGATAATCTTCATCCTTCCAATGTCACATTCTCCTGGTTTCCTGCTACCTCCTATCACATCCCCACTCAGTTTCCTTCTGTGGTTGCTCTTTCTCTTAAATCTTGCTGCCTCCAGGTGTCCCTACTCAGCCTTTTCTATTGCCAGAGTGATCGCATGGCTTCAACTCTGTCTGCACACTGGTAACTTGCAAGATCTCATCAGTCTCTCGGACTTCAGATTCTTTTTTTTTTTTTTTTTTTTTGAGACGGAGTCTCGCTCTGTCACCCAGGCTGGAGTGCAGTGGCCGGATCTCAGCTCACTGCAAGCTCCGCCTCCCGGGTTTACGCCATTCTCCCGCCTCAGCCTCCTGAGTAGCTGGGACTATAGGCGCCCACCACCTCGCCCGGCTAGTTTTTTGTAATTTTTAGTAGAGACGGGGTTTCACCGTGTTAGCCAGGATGGTCTCGATCTCCTGACCTCGTGATCCGCCCGTCTCGGCCTCCCAAAGTGCTGGGATTACAGGCTTGAGCCACCGTGCCCGGCCGAACTTCAGATTCTCAATTGGACATCTCTATTTGTTATCCCATAGGCACTTCAAACTCCCCAAGCCCCAAATATAACTAACTCCCATACACCCTTTGGGTCCTCTCTTCAAGCTCTGTTCTGCATCTCTCATGGGCTACCTAGGCTCCTAAGCCTAGAACCTGAGAGTTATCCTCAAATCTTCCTTCTCCCTCTACACCTACACTAAGTCCTGTGTCTTCTACAGGGAGGTGGTATAATAGCAGTCAAAGGTGCAGAGACCGCAAGGGGCTTGTGTATTACTGTCAGAAAGGGGCTTTCTGAGAGTTGAGAAAGGGGCTCTCTGCTTCTGCATGGGAGGAGGTCCACTCTCTATCCCTGTCATTTTCCCATTTTCTTTTGCTTCCACACAGCTGAAAAAAGTAGTCTTCTCCAGGCCTTGATTCCTTCCTTCCCTCCTTCCTTCCTTCCTTCCTTCCTTCCTTCCTTCCTTCCCTCCCTCCTTCCTTCCTTCCTTTCTCTCTTTCCCTCCCTCCCTCCCTCCCTCCTCCTTCCTTCCTTCCTTCCTTCCTTCTCCCCCCCACTTTTTTTTTTTTTTGATGGAGTCTCACTCTCTCTCCCACACTGGAGTGCAATAGCACGGTCTCGGCTCACTGCAACCTCCGCCTCCCAGGTTCAAGCAATTCTCCTGTCTCAGCCTCCCGAGTAGCTGGGATTACTGGTGCCTGCCACCATGCCTGGCTAATTTTTGTATTTTTAGTAGAGATGGGGGTGTCACCATGTTGGCCAGGCTGGTCTCGAACTGTTGACCTCGTGATCCACCTGCCTTGGCCTCCCAAAGTGTTGGGATTACAGGCGTGAGCCACTACGCCTGGCCCAGGCCTTGATTTCTTTAGAAAATCAAGCAGTAACTGGGATATCTAGGAGAAAGGAGGCCATATAGGTCTGCCTGCTTTGGTGAAGGAATTCTGCAGGCTCTTGAAAGTCCAGTGCTGCTCAGCAGGCCTAGGCTTTCCTTTTGGGATATAAGGCCAAAGACCTGGCTTATAAAACTGATACTTGATCTCTGGGTAGCTATCGTTCAGAGAACTCAAGGGGTTGCTGGATGAGGATTGGCTCAGGCTATAGTGTGCTGACAAACTGGCTGGGGTGGGG
Organism: Trachypithecus francoisi; assembly: GCF_009764315.1. NCBI lineage: Eukaryota > Metazoa > Chordata > Mammalia > Primates > Cercopithecidae > Trachypithecus > Trachypithecus francoisi. The sequence continues at coordinate 81,215,759 of NW_022681457.1, forward strand.
TAGGGTGTTCTGTTTGGTAGCATATGCTGCTTTTTGTGGTGTAAATACTTCTGTCATGGCCTGTTTCAAGCTACTAACATGATGTCACTGAGCAGTGAGCTGGGAAGATAACTGGCTCTTGGCTCTCGTGAGCCTGTGCCTGTGCACTTGCCCTTTATCTCCCCATGTTTTCAGATTTCCCAACACCTGCCAGTTTTTTTCCAGTTAGAAAATTTGGGACAGGTAGCTTTAGGCACTAGGATTCTCTATCGCCTCATCTCTTTCTCAACATTGCTAGTTGTTTCTCTAGAACGATGGTTCCGGCCGGGCGCGGTGGCTCACCCCTGTAATCCCAGCACTTTGGGAGGCCGAGGCGGGCAGATCACCTGAGGTCAGGAGTTCAAGACCAGTCCGACCAACATGGAGAAACCCCATCTCTACTAAAAATACAAAACTAGCCGGGCGTGGTGGCACATGCCTGTAATCCCAGCTACTCGGGAGGCTGAGGCAGGAGAATCGCTTGAACCCAAGAGGCGGAGGTTGCGGTAGGCCGAGTTTGTGCCATTGCACTCCAGCCTGGGCAACAAGAGTGAAACTCCATCTCAAAATAAATAAATAAACACATAAATAAACAAATAATGATGGTTCCATTTATACACTTAGCAGCGTGTTAGGGTGCTGTATTTCCCCCACATCTTTGTCAACTTTTTTGTTTGTTTGTTTGTTTTTGTTTTGACAGTCTTAACTCTGTCACCCAGGCAGGAGTGCAGTGTGCGATGCACAGCCCCTGGGAGGAGCCTGAGCTGCCTGCAGGAAATCACCCCTTCCTTGGGGGCGGGAGGGGAATGAATGACTCAGGGCCAACTGGTGGGAGTTCTGTTTTTGTGGTCAGGATGGGCTGTAGGGAGGTTCCCGGGATGAAATACTCACTGGGTTCGCCTTTCCCAGCTGCCTCCTAATGAGGCTTTTCCTCTGACCTTTTCCATTCTATACCTGGAAACAAGTTTGTGCTACTGGTCTGGTCTTTTGCTCCAAGCCCCACCCAACCCAGGCCATCTTCTGTGAGAATATGGCTGTTGAGTGAAGCAGTGAGAACTGAGGCTGTAACAGGTGCGGGCAGGCGAGGCTGAGCATTTAGGACTGTGCTCTGGACGTGCAGTTTGCTGACTTGCGTGTATTGGGGTTCTGGATCTTCAGTGCTACAGTGGAAATGGGGAGACCTTCTGTTGGGGGAGGGTGTCTTTGGGGCCCACAACCTGGAACGTGGTGTGTGACTGATATATTTGTGGTGAATTTGGAAGTGTACTATACCCAAATCTAGACCTTTCCACTGTGCCAGAGAAGCAGCATAGTACTGTGGCTAAGAGAGGGAGCCAGAATATCCAGGTTTAAATATCAGCTCTTGGCCAGGTACAGTGGCTCACGCCTGTAATCCCAGCACTTTGAGAGGCTTGAGGCAGGAGGATCGCTTGAGCCCAGGAGTTTGAGACCAGCCTGGGTAACATAGGGAGACACCCCTCTCTACAAAAAAAAAAAAAAAAAAAAAAAAAGCTGAGCATGGTGGTGCATGCCTGTAGTCCCATCTACTTGGGAGGCTGAGACAGGAGGATTGCTTGAGCCCAGGAGGTTGAGGCTGCAGTGAGCTGTGATTGAATCACTGCACTCCAGCCTGGGAGACTAAGTGAGATCCTGTCTTAAAACAAGAACAACAAAAACATCCACAAAAAATCGCTCTGCCCCTTACTAGCTACCAGATTTTAGCCAAGTTACTAGCCTCTCTGGTCCTGTTCTCTGTAAAATGAGAATAATAATAGTACCTACTAATAGGATTGTTGAAGACTGAATGAATTAATACATGCAAAATGCTTGGAATGGTGCCCAGCAATTAAGTACTATGTAACTATTAGCTGTTTTTATTCTTTTAGTGACTGGTATCACCACCCACCCATCATATAAACAGAAGCTTGGCAGCGATCCTAGACTCTTCTCCTTTCAGTCCCATATTCAACCCCTGTCCATTCTTTCTTCGTGTTATTCCAGTTTGCTACCACCACACCATCATTTCACTCACATTACTATATATAGTGGTCTTTCACTGATCTCCTTGCCTTCACTTAAAAAATAAACCCACCTTGGCCAGGCGTGGTGGCTCATGCCTGTAATCCTAGCACTTTGGGAGGCCAAGGCGGGCAGATCACAAGGTCAGGAGATCGAGATCATCCTAGCTAACACAGCAAAATCCTGTCTCTACTTAAAAAAAAAAAAAAAAAAAATTAGCCAGGCGTGGTGGTGGGTGCCTGTAAGTCCCAGCTACTTGGGAGACTGAGGCAGGAGAATGGTGTGAACCCGGGAGGTGGAGCTTGCAGTGAGCCAAGATCACACCACTGCACTCCAGCCTGGGCGACAGATCAAGACTGCATCTCAAAAAAACAAATGAATGAACAAACAAAAAACAACCCAGCTTTATTGGGATATCTAATTCACACACCGTACAACTCACCCATTTAAAGTGTACAAATCAGTGGTTTTTAGTGTATTCACATATATGTGCAACCAGTCAAGTTTAGATCATTTTTATCACCTCAAAAAGAAATCCTGTACCTTTTACACTCATCCTTTTATCTCCCCAACTTCCTTCTAGTCCTAAGAAACCACTAATCTACTTTCTACCTCTATAGATTTGCCTAGTATGGAAATTTCATATAAATGGAATACGACTACCATATGTTGTCTTTTGTGACTGGCTTCTTTCACTTAGCATGGTATTTTCAATGTTCATTTACAATACAGCATGCATTAGTATTTCATTCACCGCCCCCCACTCTTTTTTTCTGAGACTGGATCTCACTCCATCGCCTAGGCTGGAGTACAGTGGCACGATCACAGCTCACTGCAGCCTTGACCTCCCAGGCTCAGGTGATCCACTCACCTGAGCTTCCCGAGTAGCTGGGACTACAGGCATGCACCACCACTCCTGGCAAATTTTTGTATTTTTTGTAGAGACAGGGTTTTGCCATGTTGCTCAGGCTGGTCTTGACCTCCTGGGCTTAAGCGATCTGCCTGCCTCAGCCTCTTAAAGTGCTGGGGTTACAGGAACAAGCCATCATGCCCAGCCTTCATTCCCTTTTAATGGCTGAATAATATTCCACTGTATGGATATACCATATACCATTTATCCATTCATCAGATGATGAACATTTGAGTTGTTTCTACTTTTTGGCTATTATGAATAATATTGCTATAAACATCCATGTACATATTTTTGTGTGCACATACATTCTCATTTCTCTTGGGCATATATGCCTACGAGTGGAATTTCTGGGTCTTCTGAGAACTCTATGTGTAGAGTTTCCACATGTTTAAGGAACTGCCAGACTGGTTTCCAAAGAGGCTGCACAATTTTACATTCCCACTAACAATGTATGATGGTTCCATTTTCTTCCTTGCCAACACTTGTTATGTTTTTCATTATAGCCATCTTAGTATGTATGAAGTAGTATCTCACAGTGGTTTTGATTTGCATTTCCTGATGACTCCTCATGTTGAATATCTTTTTCATGTGCTTATTGGCCATTTCTTTTTCTTTTTTGGAGAAAGGTCTATTCAGATCCTTTGTCCATTAAAAGATACTGGGTTATCTGCCACTTTACTATTGAGTTATAAGACTTCTTTATATTAATATATTCTAGATACAAGTCTCTTACAGGATATGTGACTTGCAAATGTTTTCTTCTATTCTGTGGTTTTCACTTTCCTGATAGTGTCCTTTGATGCACAAAAGTTTTCAATTTTGATGAATTCTAACTTACGTATTTTTGATTTTGTTACCTGTACCTTTGCTGTTATATCTAAAAATCCACTGCCAAATCTGAGGTAATTATGATTTACTTCTATGCTTTCTTTAAGGGCTTTATAATTTTGGTTCTAATATTTAGGTCTTTGACCCACTTTGAATTAATTTTTGTATGTGGTGTTTGGGTAGGAGTCCAAATTCATTCTTTTGCATGTAGCTATCCAGTTGTCCCCGCACCATTTGTTGAAGACTATTCTTTCCCCGTTAAATAGCCTTGGCACCTCTGTTGAAAATCAGTTGACCACAGACACATGGGTTTAGTTCTGCACTCTCAATTCTGTTCCATTGATCTCATATGTTTGTATCTAAAAAAAGATACAAAAAATTAGCCAGGCATGGTGGTGGGCACCTGTAGTCCCAGCTACTGGGGAGGCTGAGGCAGGAGAATAGAGTGAACCCGGGAGGCAAAGCTTGCAGTGAGCCGAGATCGCGCCACTGCACTCCAGACTGGGTGACAGAGCGAGACTCTGTCTCAAAAAAAAAAAAAAGTTTGCCAAAAAAAAATTTGTATACTTTAATGTTTGTTTCCCATATAAGTCTGAAGATCCAGCGAGGTAGAGGCCATGTGTATATATTGTTTCTTTTTCTTTTTTTTTTTTTTTTTGAGACAGAGTCTTGTTCTGTGGCCCAGGCTGGAGTGCAGTGGTGCTATCTTGGCTCAATGCAAGCTCCACCTCCTGGGTTCACGCCATTCTCCTGCCTCAGCCTCCCGAGTAGCTGGGACTACAGATGCCCGCCACCTTGCCCAACTAATTTTTTGCATTTTTAGTAGAGGCGGGGTTTCACCGTATTAGCCAGGATGGTCTCCATCTTCTGACCTCGTGATCCGCCCGCCTCGGCCTCCCAAAGTGCTGGGATTACAGGCATGAGCCACCGCGCCCAACTGATTTCTGTCTCTTGGGTTTAACTACGCCCCTCACCCCAAGATTGACCAGCAGTAAAAGGTAGACATTGAATGGAGCTTATTAGAATATTTATTTTTTTCTGAATGACAGGCCAGGAGTGGGAGTAGCTGAACAGGGCATGTTAGTGGTATGAGTGCTGGCTTAAGCAGAGGAGGTGGAGTGGGGGTTTGTGTTGGGGAAGGAGTGGGATGGGAAGCACACCTGTGGGGCAGCTGAACTAGAAGGAAGGATGCCCAGGATAGCTATGAGACACCTACAAAGCATGAGGACCCAGTTCCCCTAAGCCCACCCCATCCCCAGATCCCTTTTTTTCTCCCTTAAGTTAAAAAAATTCATTGAGGCAGCTTATGTCAGAGGCTGTAAGGGTCAGACCGGTCACAGATTAGACAGCAGAGTTTGCTCCGGCCAGCAGAGCCAGGTTCTGGCTGGATGGCAGCTCAGGCCTCCTCAGCTGTGGCATCAATGCCCGCGTAAGTGAAGTTCTCAAACAGCGACATGTTCACATAGGCCTGGGGGCAGAGCAAGCTTTAGTGGGGGCCAAGAATGGGGATGAATCTGGCTGCAAGCTCTTTGACTTCCATGTGGTTGGGGCATTTGAACTGACACTGATTTGTTCTGGAGACTCAAGATGGCCCCATGGCCAAGAGTGGCCTTTACCAGCCCAGGGCAGTGAAGGCATCAGGCCACAGCTGGGGCCTCAGGTGAGAGGCCCTCAATGCCATTGTTAGAGGACGGTTTTTACATGCACTCTTTCAGTGAATTCTTGGCTTATACATTCACTCATTAAGTAACTTATCTGTTCAAAAGCCATTTTAGATGACTCACCCATTTATATGGTTATTTGATCATTCCCTCATTCTTAAGATGGTTAATCATTCATTTACTTGAAGAACTCTTCATATTTACTAATTTTGATATATTTTTCATTATATTTATTTGATAATTCACTTATTCACATGGTTAGTAGATTCAGTTATTGAATTACACGTTTATATGATTATTGTATCATCTATCCACTAATTCCATCCATTCATTCATACAGTTACTGTATCACTCATTCACCCATCCATCCATTTGGTTAGTGACCATTCATGCACTCTGCTCTGGCTCTGGCAGGTGGGGAGAGGTGTCCCAGATGAGAATGGGCTGATGGCCTCAGCAGAGGACAGGCAAGCAGTCTGGGACTTGGGACTCAAGGGAGGGATTTGCTGCTGGGGCTAAGCAGTGGCCTTGAAAGAGTTTTGGAAGGGCCTGGTGTCTAACCCAGTGAGGGCTGGAAAGGCAGGCTGCATCCTGGGGCCCAGCCTAGCGTGGTAACAGCCCCTAGTGAGGGGGTTTGAGCAGGTAGTGTGGTTGGGACAGGGTCACGACACCTCTGAGAGGGCACTCTGGAGCACTCTGTGACCCCACCCCGCCACCTCAGCCCCAGTCTCCTCACCTTCCTGGCTTCCAGCATGCGGCCTAGCTGCAGCGCAATCTGGGCAAAGGGGGGTCGCTCATAGGGACGGTCCCGCCAGCACTGACGCATCAGCTCGTACCTGCGAGGGGGCATTGCTGAGATGAGGAGTCAGGCCAGCTGGGGTGATGGGGTCACAGGGATCAAAGCTGAGGTCACTCATCACAGAAACAGGGTCATGGAGCTCAAGGATGGGGTGACTCACACTTCATCGTCACAGTTTCGAGGCTGCTCCATACGGTAGCCCTGGGGCAGCTTTTCGTAGAGCTCGGCACAGGTCATCCCACAGTAGGGTGTACCTCCTGCAGGAGGGGACAAAGTGCTCTTGGTCCAGCGCTCCAGTGGGGTAAGGTGGGGCACTCTGGGCAATGGGGATTAGGAACTCACCAAGGCTCACTATCTCCCATAGAAGGACCCCAAAGGACCAGCTGAAATAAGAAGGATGCACTTAGTTACCTTCTAGGCCCTGGCCCCTCGCAGTTTAGTTTCTACCTACCCAAGATGTGCAGTACCTCCCAGCCCCCTGTATGTGTCTACTCTGTAAGTAGCTGGCCTTGGCCAGCTGTTGTCTCTGCTCCAGTGAAGCTCCTTCATACTGCCCCCATCCCTGGGCTCAACACCATTAGAGCTAATTTTTTTTTTCTTGAAACAGGGTCTCACTCTGTCACCCAGGCTGGAGTGCAGTGGCTTACTGCAGCCTCAACCTCCCAGGAACAGGTGGTCCTCCCGACTCAGTCTCCCTTGTAGCTGGTATATGCCACCATGCTCAGCTAATGTTTTGTTTGTTTATTTGTTTATTTATTTATTTATGAGACAGAGTCTTGCTCTGCCACCCAGGCTGGAGTGCAGTGGCGAGATCTCAGCTCACTGCAAGCTCTGCCTCCCGGGTTCACACCATTCTCCTGCCTCAGCCTCCCCAGTAGCTGGGAATACAGGCGCCCGCCACCACGCCTAGCTAATTTCTTTTTGTATTTTTAGTAGAGATGGGGTTTCACTGTGTTAACCAGGATGGTCTCAATCTCCTGACTTCGTGATCCGCCCGCCTTGGCCTCCCAAAGTGCTGGGATTACAGATGTGAGCCACCACGCCCGGCGATGTTTTGTATTTTTAGTAAAGACAGGGTCTTGCCATCTTGCCCAGGCTGGTCTCAAACTCCAGGTCTCCAGTGATTTGCCTGCCTGGCCTCCCATAGTGCTGGGATTTCACACGTGGGCCACCACAGCCAGCCGAGCTAACATTTTTATTGAGCACTTACTGTGGTCCAGGCACTGGTCATTTAACAGATATGTTAATTCATTTAACCCTCACACCAACCCTATGATACAGGTTTTATTATTCTTGCCATTTTACAGATGAAGACACTAAGGCACTGAGAGTTTAGCTAGATTGCCCAAGGCCATACAGCTAGTTAGTGGCAGAGCAAGTGTTCAAACCCAGGCAGTCTGACTCCAAAGGTCTTGCTCTTGACTGCATCTCACTTTGTAGCAGCTTCTGTGTAGTGTGCATCAGGCCTGAGACCAGGGGAGAGAGTTCAAGGAGGTGGAGGGAATCTAGGGAGGGTTGGGGCAGAAGTAGGAAGTAGGCATGTAGTGGTCAGAGGGGTGATCAGTGTGGTAAGCAGTGAGCCGTGCAGGCAAGGCCAAAGGGCTTGGGGCAAGGGGTAGGTTCAGACCAAGATGGACATCCCTGAAGAGACAGGAGGAGTATGCCAAGAGGGCTGTCTGCAGGGGAGGGGGCACAAAGAGGGAGTCTTGGGGGTCATGCTCTGGTAAGATCCTCAGGTGGGCATGACATTGCCCTTCAGGGAGGAAGATGACAGCAATTCCTGAGTGGCCTCTCCATCTACCTCAGGAAGCATCCACCAGCATTCCCAAACCTTTCCAAGGCATCCCCCTGTCACTTACACAAACATAATCTGAAACTACCTTTACCCCAGTCCTATCCCTGAAACACCTTCCGAGATTCCTTCCAGCTAGCCCCACCTTGGCTGGGTACTTTATACCAAAGACACACCCGTGTCACACCTGGAACACAGCCCAGGTCATGCCTTAGACCACCCATGACATTTCTGAGATGTGTCTAGGTCAGGCCTGTGTGATTCTTGGGGCCAAGCCCTCCTTTGCCCTCCCATCCTACACTCACACATCACTCTTGGTGGTATAGACACTGTAGTTCAGGGACTCAATGGCCATCCAACGCACAGGGAGACGCCCCTAGGAGAGAATGGGTTTAAGGGGCTGAGTGTGGAGGAAGGGCCTGTTTGAGGCCCCTGTTGGGCAGGGCCAGGCACAAGCCCTAAGGGTGAGGGTTGAATGAGACTCACCATCGTCTTCTTCACATACACCTCCTCTCCTCGAGAAAGGCCGAAGTCTGCAATCTTGGAGGCCAGGTTCTCTCCGACCAGCACATTCCGGGCAGCCAGGTCCCTGTGGATGAACTGTAGGCAGGGTCAGAAGTCAGGAGAGACTGGGGATGAGGGAGCCCAGGACAGTCAGGCCAGTAAGGAGTCAGTCTTTGTGGGTACCCTGGTTGCCTTCAGTACCCCATACTCTTTCTCCTCCCCGCCTGGCTGAAATCTCGTCAGCTGACTCATGTCTGAGAAAGATCAGTGTTGGCTCTCACCCGCTCCTTCCTGGGCCATGGCCAAGTTCAGGCTGGATCCCTTTTCCTGAGACAGTGGTGGCCATACTGCACCTTCTCCTCTTTCTATGCTTCTCCCCCTCCCTCTTCCCACCCCCTAGGTTCCAGTTTCTCTCCCTTAGAGAAACTTTCTTCTCCCCAGCTTCCCCAGAGACCTCTCTCCACCCGCCCCTCCCTCTGCTCTGGCCCTTTCCCCTGCCCCTCTGCTTTCAAACATACTCAAAACTTTACTATCTTTAAAATGCTGGCCAGGTGCCATGGCTCATGCCTGTAATCCTGGCACTTTGGGAGGCTGAGGCGGGTGGATCACTTGAGGTCACGAGTTCAAGACCAGCCTGGCCAGCATGGTGAAACCCTGTCTCTACTAAAAATAAGAAAATTAGCTGAGTGTGGTGGTGCATGCCTGTAATTCCAGCTACTCAGGAGACTGAGGCAGGAGAATTGCTTCAACCCAGGAGGCAGAGGTTGTAGTGAGCCAAAATCGTGCCACTGCACTCCAGCCTGGGCAAAAAAATGAGACTTAGTCTCAAAAAAAAAAAAAAAAAAGAATAAAATGCCTTCCCTCAGTCTTACATTCCCCTGGACAGTCACCCCCTGTCCTTTCATTCAGGCCTGAGCTGACTTGGGCTCGGATCTCTGCCCTTCCCTCTCTCCGGCAGATCGCACCAGGTCCATTGCCATTAGGCACCATCTGTGGGGTGACAGCTCACACGCAGATGCTGTCTCCAGCCTGGGCCTCTCTCCTGAGTTCCAGGCTAGCATCTAGACCTGCTCACTCAACACCTGCACCCTCCATACTGGAAGCCCCCACCTCCTCCAGACCTGCCCCTTGGCCCTGCCTCCTCGCTCTGCTTGCACCCACACACCCACTTGGGCCAGGAACCTCAATCCCCATATCCAATCAGGGCCGGCTGACTTCTTCCCCTGACATCGGCCCAGTGGCTTCCCCCTCTGGCCTCCACCCACCCCCACTCACACACACCTGCTTCTCACTCAGGTACTGCATGCCATTGGCCGCATCACTGGCGAAACGCAGCAGCTGCCGGGAGCTGAGGGTAGAGGCTGTCCCATGCTCTCGAGCAAAAGCTGGGTCAGTCTCTAGGACCCGGCTTTTCCGCAGAAAATCTAGCAGGTTCCCGTAGGGGGCATATTCGATAGCGATATACAAGTAACCTGAGAGGCAAAGAGAGACCGTGGTGGTTTAGACACAGGGAACCTAGAGTGGGAGCAGGCACCCGATGGTAACAGACAGGGATGAGGGAGGATCAAGGGTGATGCACAGGTCGCCAGCAGCCCCTGGCAAGCTACTCATGTGGTGGAGGTGATGGCTGAGGATGGGGGTTTGGAAGAAGGGGTAGGTGATGAGCTGGGGGCTCACCTCGGTTCTTACAGGCCCCTAGGAGGTTGATGATGTTGGGGTGATGCCCCAATTTGCACAGAACTTCCAGTTCTCCCGCAAAGTCACGGTGGTCATTTTCAGAGGCATACTCTGTAAAGAATCCAGTATTACTTTTGCCAGAAATAACTCTGGAGAAAGGGCTGGCAAGGGCTGTGGTCAATTGCTGGAGGAAGCCAGGTGGGGCCTGGGATTTGTGGGATAAAGGAGAGCATTGGGGCTGGGCCAGGGGTCGCCCCAGTGGACCTTTCAGCATCTTGATGGCTGCATTCATCTTCAGCCCATCCTTCTTGATCATGGCCCGGATGACCTGGCCGAAGTTCCCCTCCCCGATGAGGTCCTCAAAGGTGATGTCCTCCCACTCCAGCACTGGGTAGCTCAGGGGCTCAGGCTGTGGTTTTGGCCGCCGGGTCAGTGTCAAAGTCCCTGAGCTGAACTGCAGGATGGTCTCCTCGCCCTTCACAGGATGAGACAAGAGGGTAGACAGTCCACACGAGAGTTAAAGGGGGCAGAAGGAGGCACAGACAGGCACACGAGGAGGTTTCAGTGTCAGACAAGTGGGCAGAGACCCAGACAGAGGGCACCCTGGTGGTCAGCCAGGGACAGACAGGCAGACAGAGGATATAACTGAGACAGAATCTTAGGTAACAGAGCCACGGGTAGGCTGCTGGGTGGGCAGATGTCCAAGGAGAGAAACGCAGAGGCTGCAGCGGGGGGATCAGGTGTGCAGGACTCCGGAAGGCAGAACCAGGGCTTGTGGGTAAAGTTGCTAGAAGCCACAATGTGGGTCAATGGAAGGAGGATATTTCTAACATTTAAAACAGAAAAGGATTGGAATGAGCTTTCTATGACTGTGCTAATCCCACAACCAGGTTTTTTTTTTTTTTTTGGAGGGGTCACCAGGGAAGCTCTGGAGAAGATTCCAGCCTTAGGGAGTAGGCCAGGGTATATTCCCTGAGCACCTACTACATGCTCAGCCCTGAGTTGCTGGGAGCCAGTAGAGGGGTTTTCTTCTCCACGGTAGCAGAGGCAGAGATTACCCTGTCCACACACTTGGCTTCTCTCCATAGCTCTAAAACCAGGCCAGGACCTGCAAATAGCAAGACCATAACAAAGAGGAATGTCCAATTCCCTAACTGTGTAGGAGGAGGCCATCTGGGCGGGGCTGATGGCAGGAAAAGGAAATAAGTGAACAGGACCAAAGAAGCTGCCAATATGAGAACTGGAACAAGGGATAAGATAGACCTTCTGGTGGGGCTTCCTAAGTGCACTGAAGCCCAGCTTGATGGGCAAGGGCTGAGGACCTGGGGCACAGGGATTTGCATGAAGCACTGGTGCTGATGGCACATACCAAATGCACGTGATGTTCTTGGTGCATGCATGTATAGGTCCATATACACACGCAGGCCTGAAGGTGCACAGGCATAGGGACACGTGCATCTGGGACACATGCATTTACACATGGGGCACTCACAGGGGATGCACGTGTGCACTCATACATGGGGCGCACGCATTTGTGCACACACATTTCCTATCCATATGCAGGCACATGTACCAGGGATATATCCTTTTGTTTGTTTTGAGACAGGGTCTCAGTCTGTTGCCTAGGCGGAAGCACAATGGCATGATCTCAGCTCATTGCAGCCTCGAGCTTTTGAGCACAAGCGATCCTCCCACCTCAGCCTCCCGAGTAGGGGGGCCCACAGGTGCACACCTCCACGCCCATCTAATGTTCATATTTTCTTTTATTGTAGAGATGGGGTTTTGCCATGTTGCCCAGGCTAGGGGGATATATCTTGATATATACTATGACACCATATCTGTTAAAGACTGCTTTCCCACTTCCTGCCGTCAACATCTGTACCCACTACCCTCCCCCACCACAGCAGTGAGGGCTTTCTGTGCACTGACCTCAGAGGAAGGGCCAACACAGCTTGGAACAAAGAAGCCAATTGAATCTCTGAATGGATTTTTTTTTTTTTTTTGGAAATGGAGTCTCACTCACTCTGTCGCCCAGGCTGGAGAGCAGTGGCATGATCTTGGCTCACTGCAACTTCTGCTATCTGGGTTCAAGCGATTCTCCTGCCTCAGCCTCCCTAGTAGCTGGGATTACAGGCGCCTGCCACTGTGCCTGGCTAATTTTTGTTGTTTTAGTAGAGATGGGATCTCACCAATTGGGCAGGCTGGTCTTGAACTCCTGACCCCGTGATCCACCCGCCTCAGCCTCCCAAAGTGCTAGGATTACAGGCGTGAGCCACCGTGCCCAGTCTCTGAATGGCTTTTTTAAAGGCATAGCAGGGACACTAGCTTTTCTATCACAAGGGTCAGCCCTGGAGAGAGAAGAGGGTTTTCTTTCTTTTTTTATTTTTTATTTGAAATGCCAAAGCTTAGCTCTAAATATTAAGAGTCCAGGTCTGGAAGGCCAAGGACAGAGTTCAGATCCTAAGTGACGACTATGAGGAAGCCCTCAGAGGAGACAGGACCTGCGGATGGGTGGCTAGAAGGAAGAATGACAGGATGAAGGGATAGTGGGTCTGCTCCCACGCCCCACCTCTAAGCAGGGGCCTGAGGGATGGAAGGATGTGGGCCACAGGAGGACAGAAAACTCAGGCAGGATTATAGGGAAGCCAGAAGGAGTGGAGGTTTGTGCTTCCTCTTTCAAGGAGCAATGGGTGAGGTTGCAGGCCAGCACAATTCTAGAGTGGTAGAAACAGTTGTCTAAGTGGGAAGGGGTTGTGACAGTGGGTCTGAGGGCCACAGAATATGCCTCCCTCCATAAGGTATAAGGAAGCCCCTACAGTTCTTTAGTTCTTTTTCTTTTTTTATATTTTTGAGACAGGGTTTTGCTCTATTGCCCAGTCTGGAGTGCAGTAGCAACATCTCGGCTCACTGTAACCTCCACCTCCTGGGTTCAAGCAGTTCTCCTGCCTCAGCCTCCTGAGTAGCTGGGATTACAGGCATGTGCCACCACGCCTGGCTAATTTTTGTATTTTTAGTAGAGACGGGTTTTCACCATGTTGGTCAGGCTGGTCTTGAACTCCTGACTTCAGGTGATCCGCCCGCCTCAGCCTCCTAAAATGCTGGGATTACAGGCGTGAGCCGCTGCGCCCGGCCCCTTTCTTAAGTCTCCGAAAGGAGGCCCTGGGATTTGCAAGAATGGAGGTTAGGATGAGGAGATCACAGCATGACTGGCCTACTGGCAGGTGACCACAGTAGAGCTAAGGACATCAGCCAAAGATGTGTGCAGACAGAGGCTGGCTCTCAAGTCCAGGAAGGCCTGCAAGGACAGAGGCCAGCATGAACCCCAAGTGTCCTTCCATTTGATCACTTTGCTATTTAGGCCTAGATAACCGCTAGGGAGAAGGAAAAGAGGAGAGAGGAAAATCTCCAATTGACAGAGCCCAAACCTGGAGTGTCCCTCATGAAATATGGTCATCACAGAATTCTTTTGAATTGGGAATATTAAATATTTCACCACTAATATAAATGGGCTCGTGAGCTGAGTTCAGTTTTAGAGAAATAAAGAAAATTATATTTTGTACCCTTTAACATTGCTGAGTATAATCTTATACCTGCAACACAAACACACACACACACACACAAGGTGTACAAGGTCTTGTGTGTACTCAGATAGAAACACATACACGGGCTGCGAGCATGCACCGGGGGCGGGGCGGGTCACTGACCGAGCCTGACTGGTAGGTGAAGGTGCGTCTTCGATGCAGGCAGCTTCTGCGGATGCACACCAGGGTTAAAAGGGCCGCCAGGATGGTGAGGCAGGTGGCAGACACAGAGCCCACCACTGCCAGGATCAGCTGCTGATCCAGGCCCTCTTCTGCTGCCCGGCTCTCTTGGACTGGGCCCTCAGCCTGCAGCCCTGGACACAGTGAGAGGGGCAGATTGTGGGGACACCGGGGTCAGGGAACCCAGAGGCCACCATGGGGTTACACAAAGGGAGAGGTGACAGATCCCAGTGCCAGGACTGTCAGGAAACCACTTGGGCCACATGAAGGAAGGGATGAGGAGTGTCAGAGGGGCGACATGATTTTCCCAGCCCTAGGACAGTGGATCATGAGAAGGGAAGGCTGAGTCCCCCGGACCGGGGCTGAGTCTTTCTTGGGAAGGGCCTGGGATGCCCTAGTTCCACAGCAGGGGGTGATGTGGAGGGAGAGCACTCTGAGCTCTCCCTGCTCAGAGCCCAGGGGTCCTGTGGGCCTTCCCCTCTCACCGTTGCCCAGGGTGGACTCTTCTACTGTGTTGCTCCAGTCCCCGAGCCCCTGAATGCTGGCCCGCACGCGGAAGAGGTAGCGCGTGCTGGCGTTGAGGCCACGGACGATGGTGCTTGTCTCCTCAGGCCTGTCCACGTCTATCCACAGTGGGTCTCCTGCACCCCCAGCCACCTGCACCTCCACAACGTACTTGGATATCGGCCCAGGCAGAGCCTCCGGGTGCTGCCATGTCAGCTGGATCTCAGAGTCTGAGAGAGCCTGGGCGTGGAGGTGTCGGGGGGCTGGAGGCCCTGGGGAGATGGGAGCGGGAAGGCAAGGCTCAGACGGGACTGGGCTATGTAGCTGTGGCACTGGACACATCTGCTCTAGCTGTGCCCCCTGCTCTGTGGGTCCATGCACAGGAGCCACCCTGCCAACTTCCTCCTCCCCACCAGCCTGAATTCATCTCCATTCCCCCAGGCCACCTTCACCCTCAAGCTTCTGCTTCTCCTTGTACTACTTGTATCCCAAGTCCTCTCCACATCCGCCCATGCCCCCTGCTCCCCAAGTCTCTTGCCCTCCCATGACCCTGGTTCTCGCCATGAACCCTGACCTCCCCATGCTGTCCCCACATGCCTCTGGTGATCTGTGTTCTCCTGGTATCTTGGATCTTCCCCAAGTCCCATGTCCCTGCTGGGGTCATGTCTGCCTAATACCCTAGGCATGTCCCGTGTCCTCTACATGTCCATTAATCTATAGCCTCCTGTGTCCCCTAGGTCTCATATGTCCCTGCGTCCCACGTCCTCCCCCAACCCCCAGCTATCCCTGTGTCCTGGGCATACCACTGGGGGGCAGAAGCACGTGTGCAGGGGGCGAGGCTGGGCCCAGGAGGGTGCAGTGGTAGAGCTGCACATCCAGCTGGTAGTGAGTGCCAGGCGTAAGTCCCGTCAGGAGGGCAGTGCGGGCCTGGGGGGATGAGACGTTCTCCCGCCGCTCCTGCCCCCGTGTCCCGTCCCACAGGCGCAGCAGGAAACCGTCGCCCACCAGTGGCCCGGGCACCAAGGGCAAGGACCAGCTCACTCGCAGCCGGTCAGGGCCTTCCACATGCCAGCCCTCCAGCCACGGCTGCAACAAAGGCTCTGGGGCCAGAGGTCAGGGGTCAGAACTGTCCAGTAGGTACTTGGGGCTGGACAGGACAGTGATCCCCAGTGAACAAGGAAGAACAACCTCCAATGGGAAAGGCGGGGTCCCTGGGGTGGACAGGACAGTAACCGCTGGGGGGACAGGAAGGGATGACTCTTGGCCTCTCACCAGGACAGTCTGTGGTCATGAGGGTGGGAGGCCCCCAGGCCCCCTCTCCTCCTTCCCCTGGCCGGCTCAGCTGCACTCGAACACTGTATCCTGTCTTTGGCCTCAGGTTCATTAACGTCACGTTCTCACTGGGGTCCACTGGGGGTGGGGTGTACAGCACACATCATTCAGCCCCCACCTCTTCTAGAAGCTGCCATGCTCCCTTCAGCCCCCTCACACCATTTGCCCTCCCTCTCCTGCTCACCGTATCCCTTCACTATTACCCAACACCCCTGTCCTGCCCCAGCTCTCTCCCTACTCACCCACAATGGTCGACCAGTCCATGGTACTGTCCTGGGGCCGGTAGTGCAGGCGGACAGAGGAGATGGGTCCATCCCCAGAGAACGAGACCAGCGGGGAGACTACAAGCTGGCGGCTCTGCTTGGTCAGGAGCCGAGGTGCAGCCAGGGGCACGGGGGGCACTGCCAGGAGACTCAGGGTAAGGCATGGGCACACAGCCTATCCAGTTCACTTCTGTGTCTTTGTTTCAAGCTGGGGACCCTCTGGGCTTGAGGGACACCAAGTTCAACGGATGACCATAGTGGCCAGGGCCCAGGGAGGACAGAGTTCAGGCCCCTGGGTAGCTTGGGGCACAAGGATTAAGCAATAAAAGCATGAGGGTGTCCCAAGAGATATTAGATGAGGAAGTGACATGGCCAGACATGGTTTGGGGGTGCACTCTTCCCATGCAGTGTAGGGGTAGATAGAAGGGGCTGAAACCCAGGGTAGGGAGACAACCTGGGCATCATCCTGCTCTCTGCCCCTGCCCTCATTCATCACTCTCTTAATTTAAAAAAATGGCACTGGCACTGAAGCACCTGCTCCCCACCACATGCTTCATAGCGTGACCTCTAATTCTCACAGCCACCTTTCCGTCAGGGCTCATTGGCCCGCATTATGAAAACACTGAGACTCAGAGACACCGAATAACTTGCCTAAGGACACACAACTAGGAGGAGATACAGCCATGTGTTCAACTAGGTCTGTCTGCACAGGCCGCCTCAGATCTATCCATTCTACTCCAGACCAGCCTTCGTGTTCCTGTCCCACTTCCTCACCCCATGATCGCTGTTCCTATTCTAGCCTCAACTTTTTCTCTCTAGATTATTGCATTAGTGCTTTTAACAAGTTCCCTTGACTCTTACAAATGTTTATGAGATTGGCTTTTTGAGAGGAAAGGAAGGAAGGAAAGAGGGAGGGAGCAAGGGAGGAAAAGGATGCAGCGCTGTAAGCTGAGGGAGTGTCAGGCAGCAATAAGCATGTCAGGAGGCGGTGCTGATTTGGGGGGAGATGAAGGTCCATTTTGGGTGCGGAGAAGCCCTTGGTGCCTTTGGCTCATGCAGGGGATTAGATGTCCAGGAAGTGGCTGGATATAAAATGGGCCTCTGAATCATACAGCAGCTACTTTCCACACTAACTTCAAAACCAGACTTCCAGAGAAGATGCCCCACTTCATGGAGGCCCCACTAAATGATCTGGCGTCAGAAGAGGGTCCCGGCTGCAGATCATATGTGAGAGCTGCTAGAGAACAATCAAAATCTAGGGACTAGGTGACATTTTAAATAATAAGAACAATAATTATCAACATATATTGAGCACACGCTCTGTATTGGGCACTGTGCTAAATGCTTAAATGCATCATCTAATTTAATCTTCCTAACAACCCCATCAAGTGCTAACTATCCCCACTTCACAGAGAGAGAAACAGAGTAAGAGAGGTTAAATACTTTGCTTAAGGTGATGGGGCAAGGAATTTGTGGAGAGAGGATTCAAGCCCAGGTTGTCTGGCTCCTAAGCCTGGGCAGAGTGAGAAGAGAAAGGCGGAAGGTGGGGCATGATGGCAGAGAGGGATGCACAGTCACGGGATGGGGAGATGGCGAGGACCTGGGAGGCAGAGTGTGGCAATGAGAAAGCAGAAGGCAAGAGAGGGGGCTTACATGGGGTAACAGGAGGCAGGAGGAGAGGGACAGCAGGGTCGGGGGTGGCCGGGGTGCGAACAGTTAAGGCTTAAGGTGCTGGAGAAGCTGGAGAAGGTGAAGGGACTGGGGGTGGGGGGTGCTCTGGTCTGAGTAATCTTGGGCACTGGGAAGTCCCTCCTTATTTACCTGGCAGATTCCTAGGCATGCACCACTTCTAGGAAGCCAAGCTGGTCACCCTCTGAGCGCCACAGCCCCATGTGCTCTCCCTGGGCTAGCACTGAGTGTCTGTGGGGTGACTCAGAGATGGGGGGCAGCATCCCTGAGCAGAGTTAAAGGTACACATGTGTGTGTGTGGTGGTTGGTGGGGGACAGCATGGCTGGGCAGGAGGAAGGGCGGGGCTGGAGAGTGTCCCCAGTTTCTGGGGCACAGGATGTCCTTCCCAGATGGGTCTAAGCTGTACTCCAGCCTTGGCACTGCCCAGTCCGGACCTCTGGTTGGCCACAACCCCTCTTTTTGCCTGGCGCTAGGCTGTGACCTTAGATGTCCTTGTCCTTCCTGCTAGGACCTCCAGCCTGAGCAGCATCAGCTAGAGCCTACTGTGCTCACCGTCCATCCCCTGTGGACCTAGGACATCACTGACCTTTCACATTGACCTTGAAGCGCCGGCTGTCTTGGCCGCCAGATGTGGACACACGGCACTCCCAGAACCCACTGTCCGCAAGAACCAAGCGTGGCACCTCGAACTCAGCTGTGGTCTTATCTGGCTCCACAATGGCCTTGGTGGACTAAAAGAGATGGGGGAGGGGACAGGCCACAGGGAATGAGCACCCCTGTGGCAGGCACCCACGTGTCCATCTGGACTGATGGCAGGACAGAGGCCCAGTGGCAGCCCCTCACCAATCAGCCTGACCTCATCTGAGCAGTGGTCAGGCCAATGGGTGGGCCCTATAGAAAGTTCTGAGGGACTAGGGGTTTAGGGATCAGCTGTGAAGCAGGCGGCTTGTGGGACTGGTGGGTTGGGTGACTGGGGCTGACCAGGAGCACAGTGCCATCTGGCTTGCGTAGCTCTATGCTGCCCCGCACTGGGAAGGGGTTCCCTGCAGCTGCACAGTTGATCCGGGGCATCGTCTCTAAGTTGAACTCCAGTTCTGAGGCCATGTTGAGGATTTGGGGGATCCGGTCTGGGGAGAGAGGACACTCATCCTGGAGCTTCCACAGGGGCAGACACGTGACCACCAAAGCGCCCCTCATCCATGTTCTGTTTCTCAGTGGAAGCACCGCCATCTACCCAGTCCCTCCAGCCTGAAAAACCAGCAAAGGCCTGCATGACTCCTCCAGCGTCCCAGCCCCACATCCCATCCGCGGCAAAGTCTACTTCCTAACCACCTCCCCACTTCCTGATAGCCTCTAATACCCGCCAGCAGGCCCCTCACCATCCTCCCGGCCAGCACACTAGCTCAGGCCTCATCATTTCTGGTCTCCAGGTACAGACTCCTCCAGGGTCTCCTACTCCCACTCCCCGGCCAACAGCTGGGGGTCCTTTCTCCAACACAGATCTGACCCCTTTGTTCCTCTTTAACAATTCCCTCTTGCCCCATCATATGAAGTGCAAACTCTTTGGCCTTCATTCAAAGGCCCCACAATTTGACCTCTTCTGACCATTTCCCCAATCCCCCACTCCACTGTCCCGGCACCCAAGCCTGAGTCCCCAATCCCTGGGTCCCCTATTCCACTGTCCTGGCACCCAAGCCTGAGTCCCCAGTCCCTGGGTCCCCTACTCCACTGTCCTGGCACCCAAACCTGAGTCCCCAATCCCTGGGTCTTTGCTCTTGTTCCTTTCTCAGATATCTCTCTCTTGTCTTTCATATCCAATCTCAGATCACACCTGCTTCCAGACCCTTCCCTGACCTGCTCAGTCTGCCCAGGGGCATCCTCTGGGCTCCCACATTCTCTGGGCTGCTGCCCTTTCCGGTATGGCTGGCTGGCAGTGAGCTCCCTGCCCACCAGACTCTAAGCTCCCTGAGGGCAGGACTTGGACCCTTGCAGGGAAAGGAGGGACCAGTCTCTTCCACCAGGGAGAAGTGTTTGGTAAAGGCCGACTTATCTTGGGGGAGTCTCAAAGGTAATAGTGCTTATACCTGACTTCTCACAGTGCACTCCATGCCACCCAGAGGGGCAGACACAGCCACTGAACCGGTCACAAGTGCCACCGTTCTGACATTGGCACTGGAGTCGGCAATCAGCCCCAAAATGACCAGGGGTACAGGCTGGGAATAGAGGAGGTATGATTAGAGGGGCACGGGACAGGGAGCAATTAGGGCACAGATGAGGGCACAGATGGGGCACAGGTTATACAACAGGCTGAGGGTAGAAGGACTGGTCAAGTGAGCAGGGGGGCTTGCTGTGTAAGTCAAAGGCAGAGTGAAGGGTCCGGGTCAAGCTTGTGGCCAGCTGTCTTGGTCAGGGACCATGAGGGTGGGTTAAGCATACCTTCCTGGCACTGGCTTCCCCTCCAGCCAGATCCACAAGAGCAGCCATAGGGGTCTGGGAGGCAGAAGGTGAGGCCCCGGCAGCCTGATATGCCTGGGCACTGCTCCTGGCAGCTCTGCCCGAAACGGCCCTCTCTGCAGGCTAGAAAAAGAGTGTGTGGGGTGTATGGGCCTTTATGGGTCCCTGGGCCCAGGACCTGCCTGTTGCCCTCACCCTCCAAGCTCCACCCACATGGTTCTAGGGTCTCCTCCCAGTAAGGGATCCTCTCCTGCCTGGGTCCTAGCTCCCCTCCTCCTTACCCTGTTCACAGCGGGTGCCAGTGAAGCCAGGGGGGCATACACATTCACCATCATGGTCGTGGCAGACACCTCCATGTAGGCAGCCTGGGCACTCTTTGGTACAGCCTGGCCCCCAGCGCCCAGCCCCGCAACCTGGAGGAAGGTGTCTTCAGCAGCGGACCCCCACCCACCTGACCACTGCTGCTGAGGACTGGAGATCCAGGGGCTTCAGGGGACCCACAGGAGGTACCCATAGGGCTCTCAGCCTCCCACCCTACCCACAACCTCTGCCCTCTGCCTCTGACCCCGCACAATGAGCCGAAAGAAGGCGCTGCCCAGGGGGCTGGCTTCCAGGTAAGTGGCACTGTAGATGCCGCTTGATGGTGGCTGCACATTTGGGAGCTGCAGCAGGAACCGCCCATCCTGGGCTTCATGCCAGTCCAGAGTGTAGAAGTAGGATCCTGGGGGAGCATGAATGGGTCAGGGGCCTCAGCACTCCATGAGGGTTGTGTTACCTCTCTCTGTCCGCCTCTGTTCAGGTCACACCAGTGGGCCCCATGCACAATGATGAGACCTGGGGCCAGCACTACGAGAGCCGACGCCCACGCCACAAAGCTCAGAAGCGCCCTCTTCTTCATGCTCCATCAACCACCCAGTAAATAACCAAGTCCTGCTCAGTCCACCTCCTCCTCATCCCCTAACCCAGTCCACTTCTCCCCACACCCACTGCCACTGCCCTGGTCCTAGCCTCCAGGGCCTCGCAAGCAGGCTCCTCTGCCTCCAGTGTCACCCCTTCTTGTCCCTCCTCCACCCAGCAGCCAGGGTGATTTTTTACAACAGACTGCTCTTTAACTCCTCCGCTGAAACTCTCCTGGTTCTACAGTGACCTCAGGACAAAAATTCAGCTCCTTAGACATCATTTTCACCAGTTTGGCCATGGCCAAGCCATCCAGCCCCATTCCTCTTCACACACTTCTTGACTCCTAACATTTCTGAATTCCCGAATGGATTGTTTATCTTCCAGAAACACCCTTGTGTTTCAGATCCCCCTGGTCTTCTCAGTCCCTCCTCCTGGAATGCCCTTCCTTGCCTTTCTGCCTTCTTTGTCTTCCCATTTCTCCTCTGAGCACAATTCAAGTGCCACTTACTCTGGGGTCTCTCCCGTGAGCCTCTCCCTCTTAGAAGAGTGCCCCAGTCCCTGCCCCACCCGTTTCTTGCCTCTTTGCTCAGGGCTGAACAGACAGCCTAGAGACCCAGGTCTGCCTGTGCCTCTTCACATCTCCTGTCAATTCAGGGAGTCCAGAGCTCAGGAGGCAGCCCCCATGGCCAGAGGAAAGGGTCTTCCTCCCTCAGGAGCCCAGGGATTCAAGAGTCAGCCAAGGGGTTGTGAACCTGAGGACTGAGGCAGAAATCTTGGGGCCACATAGGAAAACAGTTTCCTCCTATGGGGTGACCAAAGGGTCAGGATGGAGGACAGGCCTGGGACTGAGATCCCAGGGATCTACCCGGGCCTCAGCATCAGGCTGTCTTGGGTATCAAGGATCTGGGCTGGACAGATCTTTGGGAGAGGCTAGCCTCTGCCCTGCCTGTGTTGGGCATGATGTTACCAGTTCTTTTCTTCCTCAGGGGGACTGCTGCTGTCTGCCAGGTGGACTATGTGACAGCACCTGCTAACTCCCAGGGGAGAGTCAAAGATGAGGGTTTAACATCATGCTCATTTGGGGCTAAGAGGGAAGGGGCAGCTGACCACAGGCTCCTGGCCCTGTGTGTACAGTAGGAGGGCAGCTCAGAACTACAGATAAGATAGGTGCAGGTGCATCCCATGGGACCTAGTCCACCACAGAGGAGGGGCCCTGGAGGTCGGGTGTGTCAGGGACCAAAGCTGAGGGTTCCACGGGCGATGAAAGTGTTGAGCCCTCAAACGATGGGTCTACCTACCCCACCAGTTCAAATGCCCCTCTCACCGTTGCTCTTCCAGATCACATCTGTCTGCTTCTCCTTGTGCACACGTGCAGAAAGTACAGCGGTGTCGCCTTTGTTCACAGTATGTGTGACCTTGTCTGGAAGCAGGTGGGCTGTGGGATGGAAGGTAGGTCAGCGGCCTGGTTTCCCCCGCGCCATCCCCTCGCCTGCCAGACTCACCTCCAGGGCTGTTGTGCACGTAGATGACGCGCGTGCGCCGTGTCCCGGCGCCGCCCACGCAGGAGAAGACACCCACAAGGTCCGAGGGCTTTGAGAAGCCGCGAAGCGTGACCTGGTGCGAACCGTTGCGCGCCAGGCGCAGGGGCTGCCCGGGCGGGGTGCGCACGATGCGGTCGTCCTTCTCCAGCAGCAGGGGCTGGCCCCAGGCGTCGGAGCCCCTCCCAGCCCCGGCCTCCCCAGACACGCAGGTCAGGAAGAAGCGCTGAGGGTCCGTGAGCCGCAGGTTGGCCAGCAGCGTCAGGTCCACCGCCGCTCCTGGGCCAGGACACCAGTGACCCTATTGTAGTCCCAGCCAACCCTAGTGCCCCAGAACCCCCAGCCCCAGTCCTCTGGTCTTACTGAACCACCGTCCACTCAGAAGAGGGCCTCCAACCTTCACCCTTCTTCCTTCTCCTGCCCGGTTCTTCAGACCCCACAGGCACCTCAGTTTATCAGGCATGCCCATCCCCCTCTGCTTTCCCCTTCCATGCGCACTGGCCTCTTTCCCTCAAGTCTCTTCATTCTAAAAGAACAAAAAACCACGAATCCTCCTCTGGCCGCGTACCCTCCCTTCTCCTGCCAGATGGCTTCCCTTTCGCCCCAGCTTTCGGAAAGAATGATCTATGCTCCCTGTCACCATTTCCTCACTTTATTTTCTATCAGTCCTGTTTCCCCACTCGTCTCTAAAACAGCCCTGCAAAGGTCGCTGTGAGCCACTTCTCCCTGCCCCCACCACGAGAGTGCAGGCCAGGAGAGCCAGCCAGAACAGAAGTGTCCCATGGGTCCCCCTCTCTGTCACTATGGAGATCTAGAAATGTCTGCTGGGCTGGGATTTGAGATGGGAGAGGCTGAGTCTTGCAGCCAGAAGGTTGTGGCGCAGAAATGGAGCTAGGGCTGGGTGCGGTGGCTCACGCCTGGAATCCCAGCACTTAAGGAGGCAGAGGCGGGAGGATCCCTTGAGCACAGGAGTTTGAGATCAGCCTGGGCGACATAGCAAGACCCCATTCTCCAGAAAAAGAAAAACAAAAAGAAATGGAGCTAAGCTTGGGGCAGGGCGCAGAGCCAAGGAGGGCAGCCCCAGGGCAGACCTGGAGCCCAGCAGACTCAGACAGGAGGTGGGTCTTGGTCTTCGCCTTCCAAAGAGCTCACGCCCTGCTTGGAGGAACAGGCATGGACACAGCTGCCAAATGTAGGGCGCCGTGCTTTTGAGCACAGAGAAGGGGCCCCTGATCCAGCCTGGGGGAGCGCAGGGAGATGAAGAGATGTTTCCTGGGAAGTAAAATTGGAGCAGGACACATTGGTGTGAGGACAATGGGGAGGGAGAGAAGTCAGGGGCAGGGAGAGGGCATCCTAGACAGAGGGAACAGCCTGGGCAAAGGCCTGCAGTGGCAATATTATGGCAGTTGAAGGCTCCAGGTTTGTGTGACTGAAGTACAAAATATGAGACTGAGGCAGGAGAGACCAGGTGGAGTCAGAGTCCAGGTTGGACGGTGGAGAGCCTGCAAGCCTGCCTCAGCTCCAGGACCCAGCACCCCTCCACCAGCCCTTCCTTCTCTGTCTCTGCTAGCTGACTGTCAAGCAGTTAATTCGTTTAAATGCCACCTAGCTTATCAGTGTTTGAAAGGCTACCATGAGCAAATGAAGCTGGCATTTACTGACCGCCCAGCACATACCAAACCCCCATTTTCCACTGGATCCTCACAACCAGTGAAGTGGATATTCTTTCATTTATAGAGGAGGATCATGGTAATTATTCTACTGGCTTCTTTGAGCAAGCTCGCTCACTCCCCTAGTTTTAACCATCACCTCTGAGTCAATAACTTGGGAACCGTCTTTCAGCTTGGACCTGCATTTCCATCAGCTTTTCCCAAACCTGCTCCTCTCCAGTGCTCCCTGACTCACTGGTCAGCACCTGCCACCTGAGACACAAACTATGGAGTCATCTCTACTCCCATTGTCATGAGAATGAATGTTTATTGGCTGCCAGTTATGCACCAGGCACTTTACTGATGTTGTCGCATTTTACCATCCCAGCTATCCTGGGAGGTGGATGTTATTATCCCTGTTTTATAGCCAGGAAAGGGAGGCTCAGAGAAGTTAAGTAACTTGCCCAAGGTCATACAATTAGTAAGCGGCAGGGCCAGGTTGTCTGATTCTAAAGTCCACACCTCTGAGCACTGTGCTGGCTGCCCCCTCAGTCACAGAATTCTGCACATTGTTTCCTGAACGCTTCTTCATCCCACACCCCCAGCCTGCCTTTGTTCAGCCCTCCTTACTCACCTGGACCATCCCAACAGCCACAGCCCCTCCTTCTGCAACTCATCCTCCACAGTGATCTAACACCAAATCTGACCTTGTGACTTTCTTGCCTATGACCTCCCATGGCTCCCTGTTGCCCTCAGGATAATGTCCATGCTCCTGAGCCCCCCATGCTGCTCCCACACTGTCCCTCCTGTTGTGTTCCTAACAGGCGCCTTCTCTCCTATGCACCTCCATGCCTATGAGACTTGCATTTTTTATGTTCTGGCTGCCTGGAATGAAGACCACCCCTCTTAGTGAAATCTTCCCTGACTCCCTTTTTGTCTCCTACCCGAGGCAGTGTAAGCTGACTCCTCCTCAGTGCTCCTCTAGAGCTCCTGTGTCTGTCCCTGTTTAGCCCTCTCCCCCTGTTCTGTGTTCTGCACCAGACCATGAACCACTCAAAGGCAGCCTCTGTGTGCTAATCCTCTGACCAGCAGACTGAAGGAATCAGCTGCTACTTATTCAGAAATCCTTAGCAAGCGCAGGGCACTATGCCAACTGCTCTGCATCATTTTCTCATTTAAACCCCATAACAACCATAGGACGCTGGCATCATTTAATCTCATTGTACAGAGTTGGGGGTTGCCAGCCTCTCAACTAATGGCCCAGCACTTAGCACAACTCCTGGAATATTGTTGGTGTGCAATAAATGTTTGTCCAGTGAATAATTGAATGAATCCAACACAATGATCCTAGAAACACCCCCTGAAAATGGCCCCCCACAGATCCTCAGATCCAACACAGTCAGCAGCTACTCCTCACTCCTCCCCTGATCTCAGGTTGCAGTGATTTCTGGCACTTGCCTGGGTTTTCCTGGCCTTGATCTCACTTTCTAGTGGATCAAAATGATGGCAGTGATGATAGGGTTTGTTTTCCAAAGTTTTTCATCGTGGTGAAATACATATAACATACATTTTACTATCTTTTTTTTTTTAGATGAGTCTCGCTTTATCACCCAGGCTGGAGTGCAATGGCACCATCTCGGCTTACTGCAACCTCCGCGTCCCAGATTCAAGCGATTCTCCTCCCTCAGCCTCCTGAGTAGCTGGGATTACAGGCACCTGCTACCACACCCGGTTAATTTTTGTATTTTTAGTAGAGATGGGGTTTCACCATGTTTGCCAGGCTGGTCTCAATCTCCTGACCCTGTGATCCACCTGTTAGGCCTCCCAAAGTGCTGGGATTACAGGCATGAGCTACCACTCCTGGCAAATTTTACCATCTTAACCATTTGTAAGCAGCATATAACCCAATGTGATTAAATACATTCCTAATGTTGTCCCACCATCACCACATCCATCCTTTTTTTTTGAAAAAGAAAAAAGTTTAAACAAAATGGAGATGGGGTTTCACTATGTTGACCAGTCTGATCTTGAACTCCTGGCCTCAAGTGATCCTCCCATCTCGGCCACCTGAAGTGCTGGGATTACAGGTATGAGCCACCGCACCTGACCCCATCTTTATAACTCTTTTAATCTTGTAAAACCGAGTAAAAATCTTGTAAAAACTCTGTACCCTTTAAACAAAACTCCCCATTTCTTCCTCCCTGCCGCCCATGGCAACCACCATCCTACTTTCTGTCTCTACAATAAAATAGGGTTTCTTGGGTGGAAATCAGGGCCTCGGGGCCTAGAAATGGGGTGAGGGACTCAGGGGAGACTTACCCACATAAGAAGCCAAGAAGAGGATGGAGAGCAAGAAAGGGAGCACCCGCCAGACCATACTCCAGAGGCCGACCCAGGCCAGCCAGAATGAGCTGGGCCTGGGGTCAGATGCTGTGGGCCTGACTGCTCGGCCTGTGCTGATCAGTGTGGGTCGGTGCTGGGGAGGAAGAGGAAATGAGATGGCTTGGGTGGGAGGGGTGGCAGGGGAGGGGGTGGAGGACTTATTCTGCCTTTGAGCCTCTAGGCCCCCAGTCTGGCCCCCACAAGGCTGGGGATGGGTGTGGCCTGGAAGGAGTCACTTGAGGTGGGGGGAAGGTTATGGTAAGGGCAGACCTGGGGACAGTTGGACTGATTTTTCCCAACCCCTGCCTCCCTCCAATCCTCAGTCTTGCTGGCACAAAGGAGGCAGGAGGCAGGAAAGGGAGGAAGCCAGTGGCTTCCGCCTATTGAGGAAGGGGGTGGGGTAGGGGACAGCGTTCTGGGGTCTCCCCTCCCCCTAGCGCAAACACACAATATGGCCCACACGAGTCCTCATGTATGTGCCCCAGGACACAGGTGGTTACCTGGGTTTGCTAGAGAGCAGTTCACGTAGGAAACACAAAGGACCTTTGTGGGCCTGAGAACACGTACACTCAAAGGAACACAGGGCTCAGGCAACAAAGAGCCTTCGAGTCTACCTTGTGTACCTCTCTCATTTTACAAGTGGGAAAACTGAGGCTTGCTGTGCTCGAGGGCACCCTGACCCTGTGGCAGGGCTGGGACTTGAACTTCTGACAGTCCTTGCTTTCTTGGTGTCAGTCGCTTCACAAGGACACACATTAAGCAGACCCAGGGGAACACACAGGGCGTGTCGGTTGCCTAGATAGTCCTCAGCTTAAGCTGCTAATGAAAGCTTCAGCTTATTGTCTGCCAGGTGTCATTCATTTTGCAGCAAACCCATGTCTATCCCTGGGCACTGGGGCAGCAGAAGTCTGCCCAGGGAGGTGCACTCACTCTTGACGGCTGACAAAACCTGGGAGCAGTCCCACTGCCTTGGCAAAGTCTCTAAAGCCCCGTGGATCTTGCCTCTGCTTCCCTCCCAGACTCACCTCTCCCTGCCCTGGCACCCGTTGCTCCACCTCTTGCCACTACTGGCAGTTCCCGGAACAGAACAAGACCTGTAGGTACGGAATGCCCATGAAGAGGCCCTTCCAGGGAGCAGAGGGAGCAACTGTCGGATGGGCAGCCTCGCTGGTTGAATCGATGACCCCTCTGACCCGGAATGGAATGATTGGGATGGATGAGACCTGGTGTCAGCTTAGGTGACTTAGGTCTGGAAGTACAAACCTTAGGTGACTTAGGCCTGGGACATCTTCCCAGAGTCTGTTTTCGGTGAAGGCTTCATTCTCCTCTGGGTGCACCAGGCTCACGTTCACTTTTCTCAGGCGGCTGGGTCCCTGCAGCTTCGTTGAGCTAATTTAGCCCCAGTGTTCTTCTGAAGCTCCCTGAAAAGTCCCAGGAGAGGTTTTGACTCCTGGAGTAGCACAGGAAAGGATCAGGAAAGACCTCCCCACCAATGTGTGGCCCACAGAGACTCCCATTCCTGGGCCTCAGGCTGGGAAGAGCTTTCTCTGGACAAGGCTTTGGGTGGGATGGGAGTAGGGGCAGGGGGAGAGTGGTGGATGCCTTAGACTTCAGCTCATCCTGGTGCCAGACCTTTGAATCTGGAAAGAAAAAGGAGCTGGAAAGTGCTGGGACTGTTTGTGTGACAGGATTCACTTTTGTGAAACAAAAGGAACTTTTCCTCTGGTTCTTGGAAGACCTGGGGGGCCTGATGTCATTTTGCAAATGTATGGAGAGCACTTAGGCAGCATTCATTCTTCTTGGAAGTGACACAGATATTGGCACAGGTATTTGCTTTGAATGGAAAAGTTTGAGACTGCACGATCCTGGCACATGTAAAGACTCCGAGCCCATCTGCCCTCCCCACTCTCAATTGGGAAACAAAAACTGGTAATAATGATCTGTACATAAATAAAATGTTAATGGAGTTTGTACACAAGAATTTGTATTATAAAACAATACCCTACAAGTGTAAAAGTATTTTTACATGTGTTGAGATTATGCTGCAAGTAATTTAAATAGCATCCATTTACAAACAATATGTCCCAAGTGAAATATTACTGCACAAACAAATTTTGAGTGGGTTGTGTATACATCTGCTGTTGCAGATGTATAAGAAGACTTAAGCCATAATGCACATCTTGAAGTCTCAGTCACTGGAAAATTATAGGCTAAAAATAATGCAAATATGAAGTTCTACACATTGGAGGGTTAACCTCCAAACCCAAAACAAACTCAACTGATAATAATAGAGTTAAACTCAAGGTCCCCGGCCAACTCAAGGTAATTTATTTTTTAACAGCCAGGCGCAGTGGCTAACACCTGTAATCCCAGCACTTTGGGAGGCCGAGGCAGGCAGATCACTTGAGGCCAGGAGTTCGAGACCAGCCTGGCCAACATGGTGAAACCCCGTCTCTACCAAAAATACAAAAATTAGCCAGGCGTGGTGGAGCGTGCCTGTAATCCCAGCTACTCAGGAGGCTGAGGTAGGAGAATTGCCTGAACCCGGGAGGTGGAGGTTGCAGTGGAACCAAGATCGCGCCACTGCACTCCAGCCTGGGTGACAGAGCTAGACTCCATCTCAAAAATAAAAATAAAAATAAACAAAACTCTTCCTCACTACCATTCTCACCTATCAGTTTGGCAGAAGTCTGGGAGTTTTATAACACACATTCTTGACAAGGTCATGGGGAAATAGGCATGTGCTATATAGGCATGTTGATGTAACTCTGATGGAGGGCAACTTGGGAATATCTGTCAAATTCATGAACAAGGCCAGGGGCGGTG
This sequence comes from Trachypithecus francoisi, assembly GCF_009764315.1. Lineage (NCBI taxonomy): Eukaryota > Metazoa > Chordata > Mammalia > Primates > Cercopithecidae > Trachypithecus > Trachypithecus francoisi. The sequence continues at coordinate 81,245,269 of NW_022681457.1, forward strand.
GCTCACGCCTGTAATCCCAGCACTTTGGGAGGCCAAGGCAGGCGGATCATGAGGTCAGGAGATCGAGACCATCCTGGCTAACACAGTGAAACCCCGTCTCTACTAAAAATACAAAGAATTAGCCGGGCATGGTGGCGGGTGCCTGTAGTCCCAGCTACTTGGGAGGCTGAGGCAGGAGAATGGCATGAACCCGGGAGGCGGAGCTTACAGTGAGTTGAGATTGCGCCACTGCCCTCCAGCCAGGACGATAGAGTGAGACTCCGCCTCAAAAAAAAAAAAAAAAAAAATCATGAGCACATGTATCCTTGACTCACAATTGCATTCTTGGGACTTTATCCTGCAGATACACTCCCATAGCACAAAAAATGTCATGGTTATTCATTGTAGCATTATATGTAATGGCAGGAGATTAGGAACAATTCATGTGTCAATCAATGGGGAAATGGTTAAATAAATTTTGATGTAGCTATACAGTAAAATATAACAGCTGTGAAATTTGTTGAAGAAACTCTCCAAGTCTATATACTGGTTTTTAAAAGCTCTCCAAGACATACTAATTAGTAAGTGATAAAAAGAAGGTACAAAAGTGTATATTGTATGTTAGCGTTTGCCTAAAAAAGAAAAAATAGGACTATATATTCATACTGCTTGTACACGTTGAGTATCCCTTATCCAAAATGCTAGGGACAAGGAGTGTTCAGATTTCAGACTTTGAATTTTGGGATATTTGCATATACATAATGAAATATCTTGGGGATAAGACCCAAGTCTAAATATGAAATCCATGTATGTTTCATGCATACCTTATACACATAGCCTGAAGGTAATTTTAAACAATATTTCATATGATATATACGACCCATCACATGAGGTCAGATGTGGATTTTCCACTTGTGGCATCACAAAGCGCTCAAAAAGTTTCAAATTTGGGAGCATTTCGGATTTCACATTTTTGGATTAGGGGTGCTCAACCTGTGTTTGCACAGGGTGCACATCTGTTGTGGTATTAAGTTCCACTTTGGAGGCAGTGCTCATTTGGAAACCAAAGATTTTTTTTTTCTTTTATGTTAGGAAAGTAAAGGTCCATCCCCTGTGGCCACTCCAGCGAGTTGGACTCACTGTTCTCCAAGTGACTGTCATGATCAAGAGGGACAGGAAAGCCTGACTCTCCAAGTTCCACTCATTTCCCTTAACAGGTGGCTCAGACAACTGATTTATGCCCCTTAGAACATTCATTTGGGTCTTTTGTGTGGCTTCTTACAATGTCCTTAGGGTTTTAGACCACATGTAAATACATGTGGAAACATTTGACAGACTCTTAAAAATGTCTATGAATTTGATTTAATTTTCTCTGTAGACAAACTCCATAGTCTTCTTGCAGAAATGATGGCTCCGTTGAGATCCATTTGGGTGAAATTGTTGTGCAAATTATGCACCAAAAAGCTGGTGAAATTTGGGACTGGATCAACAGAGGATGAGTCAGGGGGAAAGAATGAACCTCTCCAAGTTGCTCCCCAAAAATGAAGTCAGGGCTATCTCAATTAAAGAGTCAAGTTGATACTGTTCTAAGTAACAGAGACCTCTTCCAATTGAACTTGCCAGACTGGGGTGGGTTACATGAGTGACCATGCAGTTAGTTTTCAAAATAAACAGTGAGAGGCCCGGCACAGTGGCTCGTGCCTGTAATCCCAGCACTTTGGGAGGTCGAGGCAGGCAGATTGCCTGAGGCCAGGAGTTCAAGACCACCCTGGCCAACATAGTGAAATCCCATGTCTACTAAAAATACAAAAAGATTAGCCGGATGTGGTGGCACACACCTGTAGTCCCAGCTACTTGGGAGGCTGAGGCACAAGAATTGCTTGAACCCAGGAGGCGGAGGTTGCAGTGAGCTGAGATCATGCCACTGCACTCCAGCCTGGGTGACAGAGTGAGACTTTGTCTCAAAAAATAAAAAGCAATAAATAAAACATAAACAGTAAGAGTCCCATCTTTGCTTCTTAAAGTCAAACTATTATATATAAACTATGTAAAGTCAGTATGTGAAGTAGAATGCTGCTTTGTTTTGCTCAGTGATTTTAAAGGGAAGGAGTAGTTCCAATTTTCCTCCCAAATTACATTCCTATGTTCTCCTAAAGCACGCCCTTGTGTCTTGGCTCCTAGAATATTTTGAAAAGCATTTAAGATATTTCTTTGTTATGTGCAGCTCCAAATGCTGGCATCTTTGTATATGCCATAAGTGCCTTAACTCTCTGTACTCTTTGTCACAATTGCTTTTCCAAGAACCAAGTAAATGCTGCCCAAACAAACTAGAACGTTTTCTTTTGGTTGAAATAAGCAACATTTTAACCCGATTCCTAAGTTCTACCTTTGCCTGAAATTGATTTTACTGATAAATCATTCTTCATATTGGCCAGCAAAGAAAGGAAAAATATCTTTATTTTGTTGTTGTCCAAAAAACAGAAAAAAAAAAAAAGAGAAGAAAAAGAAAGTAATTCTTTTAAGATTTTGTTTAGGTTAATAGTAACAATGGTACTTTCACTTAACTTCAGCAGCAACTAAAGCCATACTGTCAATTCCAAAACAACTTTTGTTGTTCTTCCAGGAAATCACTCTGTAGTGAGAGGAAGTTTGCAGTAAATGCTTTTGGAGCATCAGGCTGAGTCTGTGTCCCTGAAGCGTGTGTGTGTGTGTGGTGTGTGTGTGTGTGTGTGTGTGCGCGCGCGCGTGTGCGCGCGTTTTCACTCTGGTCAGAAAAGACGTGCCAGGTGTTTGTGACAAGCTGTGATGAGGACTGGAGATTACTTGGAATCCATTGTGTTCTTTTCCTTGTTGGAAAAAGAAAGCTTCTAAAAACAAGCCCTTATTTAAAGGAAGCCCCAGTTAATTCAACAAGGCTTTGAAAGAAGTCCCTTTTATAGAAACTGCTTGACAAAGGCCATTTGGCCCAGAGGAGTCCTGTGAGGTCAGAAACTGAAATCAACCCCCACATAGGGTTCAGGCAGTTAGAAGCTCAGAGCGTATTTAGTAAAGCATAACAAACTTTTACCCACTTTGGTCAGAATGGAATTTACACAGCAATGCAGAGTCTTATGCTAGAACACCAACAAACCTCAATTATAATGACTAACAGTGGCTACACATTTACAGGTGCTGGGAAAAGGTGTTGGCTACACCCCATGGACTCTTAGCCTTTTGAGATGGGTGTCACTATTATTATTATTTTGAGATGGAGTCTTGTTCTGTCGCCCAGGCTGGAGTGCAATGGCACAATCTCGGCTCACTGCAACCACCACCTCCCAGGTCCAGGCCATTCTCCTGTGTCAGCCTCCTGAGTAGCTGGGATTATAGGCTAATTTTGTATTTTTTTTTTAGTAGATACCGGGTTTCTCCGTCTTGAACTCCCAACCTCAGGTGATCCGCCCTCCTTGGCCTCCCTAAGTGCTGGGATTACAGGCGTGAGCCACTGTGTCGGGCCGGTTGTCTTATCCCCATTTTACAGATGAGGAAACCGATGCATCCTCAGGTTAGTTAAGTGGTGGTGTTCAATTCTGACCCCAGACAGTTTGGTCCACAGCCAGAGAGCTTAACTATGCCCAAGGCCTGTTAGACTATACTGCCTAGACAGGAAGAAGGCTAACAGTCTCTGCCAGCACACCCAGGGAGGCTGCTATCATCTGCATGTCATCCCTCAAACTCTTAAAAATGATTTAAGAAAACCAGTGCTTTTGTGTCTGGCATGCATCTGAGATTTTATTCTGGAAAACAGTGAGGTCAGTTCTGTGCTGTGTGATGATGGAGTGGTCCCCTTTAAAAGACAAGGGCCGACCAGGAGAGATGGGCAGGCATGAATTTTAAGGATGTCTTGCCTTTAAGTTCCACCAGGTCCTTGCTTCACCCCAGGTCACTCTGAGATCCTAGAAGAATAGCTCACCCAATAGCACGAGACACAAGTGACTCATTGTCTTTCTGCCTCAAACAACAGCAGCCTACTTAGCATACAAAACACATTCTATGAGGGAAAGCTGGCCCGGCCACAGCCGTGCATTCTTTGCAGGAGCCGCACATGGGGGTTGCTTTCTGGTTGTTCAGTCTTACTTTGTTTATTTATTATTATTATTATTACTATTACTTTAGAGACAGAGTCTCGCTCTGTTGCCCAGGCTGGAGTGCAGTGGTGCAATCATAGCTTGCTGCAGCCTCAAACTCCTGGGCTCAAGCAATCCTCCCACCTCAGCTTCCTGAGTAGCTGGGACTATAGGTGTTACTTTGAGGATAAGAGGTAGTGACAACACAAGTCCATTAGTGCTCATGATGCATGATTTATTTCGTGGTGATGCAGGGATGACAAGGAAAGGCTTGAAGGCAGTGTCCCAACTCCTCTTTCCCTAGCCCTTTCTCCCTGAAGGCATATTGGTGCTTTGCCAGCTCCACCCTTGCTGTTCCCCTAAAGAAGGGACACTTGTTCCCACTGGGGAGTCGGAGTGAACTACTGCACCAGCACACAGCTGTGGGCTTCCTGCTCCCCTGGGGAGAGACCTCTCCTACAGGCTTAAGTGGTGCCTGCCCCCAGAGGATTTCTCTATGGGAACTGCTCCACCAGCCCTGGAGTCTCAAAGCTGGGGTCTCAGGTGGGCACCAGCTTTCCTCCTTTCCCCTTTCTAACGGGGCCCCCATGAGAAAGCAAGAATGTGGCAGAGATGACTGTTGGTATTGCAGGGGCCCAGGGAGGCATGGCTGGGAGGGGCAGCTCTGTCCAGTGGGTCTATGGCCTCTGGCCAGCTGCATGGACACAACATCCTCAGGAGAGGGTGTGGGAGTCCCTGGCAGGCCTGCTGAGCTCTGTTCTTGCGAGACCTGGCTACCCCAGAGAAAATAACCAAGGGGATTCATAGTCTGCCATTGTTACACTGTGCATGTGTGATATCTAATGATCTTCCTAGGTCAGATGTGGTGAGGTGGAGCTGGTGGCTTTGGGAGAAATTGTCCCATGAACCCGAGGTTAGATCTGATGTGGCAACTCCATGAGGTAATCACACTGGAGTTTCAGGGTGGTGTGGTTGGTGATCCATGAGGCTTGGTGAGCTCTCCCCCTCAGGATTTCATGGCATACATGGCCCTGGATAGGCTGGTCTCCTCCTGAAGAAGTGAGGAAAGCCTAGAAGTTGTGTCTCGAAACATTCCCTAGTCTCAGTCTCCTGAGATGCTCCACTGAGGATAGATCCTTTGAGCTGACTCAGGGAACTGTGACTTCTTAGGGATAACTGGGTCAGAGGGCTTGTTTTCACCAACCTTCAAGCACAGCCCTCAGTGGGACTGCAGGGATGCTTCCAATGCCAGGGCATGTGTAGGAGTTCAGGGAGGGCAGACTAGGAATAGGGAAAGGCAGCCTTCTGGGAAGGTGGAGCTTGAATGAAGGAGGAAGAGTGTGGTGTCCCTAAGGACAGTCCTAAGTCCCAAGAAGGGGCTGATTTCCTCTCTGGGAGGCTGGGGCTGGAAGAAGCCAGAAGCCTGGGAAATGGGCAGCTTTCCTCCAAAGGTTTACAAAGAGAAGGAAGGTGTCCTCTACAGATTCAAAAGGGACATCTGCTTACAACAGAACAGAGATCCCTGTACAAAGAGTGGAAAGTGTTAACACCAGTTCCTGTTTTTTTTTTTTTTGGGGGGGGACGCAGTCTCATTTCTAGGCTGGAGTGCAGTGTGGTGCAATCACAGCTCACTGCAGCCTTGATATCCAGGGCTCAAGCGATCCTCCTACCTCAGCCCCCTTAGTAGCTAGGACTACAGGTGCATACCACCACGTCTGGCTAATTTTTTTTTAAATTTTTTATTTTTGTAGATACGGGATTTCACCATGTTGTCCAGGCTGATCTCCAGCTCCTGAGCTCAAGCGATCAGCCTGCCTCAACTTCTCAAAGTGCTGGGATTACAGGCATGTGTCACCGCGCCCAGCCCATAACACCAGTTCTTAATCTGGAGTGAGCAAGTGAGCTGCCTGGAATTCTAACCATTCATTCATCCAATAAGTTTTTATGGAGCATCTTATTAGCATCCGGCCTGCGAGCATATCTGCACCTGGCTGAGACCTTGTCTCTTAAAAAAACAAAACAAAACAAAATAAAAACCCTGCAGGCCAGGCACAGTGGCTCACGCCTATAATCCCAGCACTTTGGAGGCCGAGGCGGGAGGATCATGAGGTCAGGAGATCGAGACTATCCTGGCCAACATGGTGAAACCCCGACTCTACTAAAAATACAGAAATTAGCTGGACGTGGTGGTGTGTGCCTGTAATTCCAGCTACTCAGGAGCCTGAGGCAGGAGAATTGCTTGAACCAGGGAGTTGGAGGTTGCAGTGAGCCGAGATCGCACCACTGCACTCCAGCCTCGTGACAGAGTGAGACTCTGTCTAAAAAAAAAACAAAAAAACAAACAACAAAAAAAAACAAACTGTATCCCCTAGTGTAACTTCCATTTCCTTCTGCCACCATCTGTCCACCACCTCCTGTTTATCTATTTTTTCTACTCGCTCTCTCTTGTACACCAGCAATCCATCCTGAAATCCATTGATCCTACCACCTTTTTGGGTTCTCTGCACCCCTCTGTCCCCACTTTCCCCTTTACCCTGACCAGATACTGTGGGCCATCATTACAACCACTCCCTTGCCCACAGCTCAGCTCCCTTGCCCGCCCCTTCTTGCTTTATCATATTTGCCCAGCACATCCCTAATCTTGGTAAAACCCCTCTCTCCATCTTCTCCCCACCTGCACTTGGAGGGACTAGAAAAGGAAAAACTCAGACACCCTAACTGACCATGCCCATCTACCTTACAGGGGGCCTGAGGCTGTCTGGTAAACCCATTGCACGGCTGGGCCCATTATCTCTGCCATGCTCTGGGGTGGTGAATTCACACCTTCTCTTCTCTTCTTCAGCCTCAGCACCCCCTTCCTGCTCTTCGCTCAGCTGAGGACACTGCTTCTTATTTCTCTGGAAAAACTGGAAGCCATCAGGGGAAAGCTTCCTAAGGTTCCCATCACAGACCTAGTGCATTTTACCTGTCTAAGCCACCTTCCTCCTGTGACTCAGAGGGACTCTGCTGCCAACCCTCCCCGTGCACTTGACCCCACCCTCTCGAATCCTCAGGGACTCTGCTCTTGCCTTGTCCCTTCTCTTCCTTCTGCATCATCAATTTCCGGTCTCTCCTGGCTTATTCTGGCCAGCATTACACACATGGTCTAACAGCTCCTCCCCTTAAAGCAAAATCCTCCCTTAGTCCCACACCCATCTCCAGGGTCAGTCCCATGTCTCCGCTCCTTTTATAGCAAAGTTCCTTGGAGGCGTGGTCTCCACTTCCTCTGGTCCCATACTTATGCTTCACTCCAATCAGGTGGTTGTCCCCAGAACACTCTCTTGTCTCTTAAAACTGCTCTCATTGCTGGGCACAGTGGCTCGTGCCTATAATACCAGCACTTTGGGAGGCCGAGGCAGGCGGATTGCTTGAGGTCAGGAGTTCAAGACCAGCCTGGCCAACATGGTGAAACCCCATCTCTACTACAGAAATTAGCCAGGTGTGGCGGCGTGCACCTGTAGTCCCAGCTACTTGGGAGGCTGAGACAGGAGAATTGCTTGAACCTGGGAGGCAGAGGTTACAGAGAACTGAGATCATGCCACTGCACTCCAGCCTGGGCTACAGAGCAAGACTTCATCTCAAAAACAAACAAACAAACAAAAAAAAAAACAAAAAAACCCCTGCCCTTGTCAAGGTCACTGGTGATCTCCACTTTGCCAATTTCAAAGGTCAATTCTCATTCCTTATCTTCACAAACCTTCCTGCAGCATTTGACTAACCAAGCTAGCTGAGCCCTTGCCCTTGAAACGCTTTCTTCCCTGGACAGGACTCTCCCGCATTTGCCTCCTACCTTGTGGGCCCCTCCCTGGTCTCCTTTCCTGCTTTTCCTCCCCACCCTGACCTCTACTCCTGGCACATTCCAGGGCTCCTCTCTCTCTACACTTATCCTTGAGGATATCATCCAGATGCCTGGCTTTGAAAATCGTCTATGTTTTGTTGGTTCCTAAGTGTGTATTTCTAGTCCCCACCGCCCGTTGCATCCAGGCCACTTGACGCTACGCTCTACTCAGGATGCTACTGGGTGGCTCATAGGCATCCAATGTGTCCAAAACTGAGGTCCTAGTTTCCCTCCCAGACTCCTCCCACTTCATTAAACGACAGCTCCAGTCTTCCAGTTGCTCAGGCCAAAACTTTGGAGTTATTCTTGAATCCTTTCTTTTTCTCAAGCCCCACATTTAATCAGCCAATCATGTCAACTTTACCTTCAAATATATCTGGAGTCTGAGCACTTGTCCCCACCTTCACCAGACTTCCCGGCTGCCACATGTCCTTTCCCCGAGATGATTGCAGCAGCCTCCTAACTGGCCTTCTGCTTCTACCCTGGCCTCCCCTGGTCCATACTTCATGCAGAAGACAGACCAGTTCCTTTACAATGCAAAGAGCAGTGCTCTGCTCAAACGCACAGTGGCTTCCTATCTCCCAGAGAGATCCAATGAGGCCCCTCAGGAATAGCTCCTGACATCACCTGGTGTAGCCCCTCGGATCTGCCCCCATCTTTCTGCACTCCATCCGGTGGCTGCCTTGCTGTAGTTGAACAAGCCAGCCGTGCTCCTGCATCTCAGCATTTGTGCTGGCGGTTCCCTTTAGCTGCAATGCTCTGTCCCCAGATGTTGGCACAATCGCTGTCTCACTCTTAGCCAGATCTCAGCTCAAATGTGCCCTCTTCAGTGAGTCCCCTCTTCTGACTGTCTAAAGTAGCAGCCGCCTCTCCTGTTCACATGAAGCTATCACGAAGCTGTTTTCTTCCCAACACTTACTGTTATCTGAAATAATCTTATTTATTTCTTTGTGTATTGTTCGTCTTTTTTTTTTTTTTTTTTTTTGAGGCGGAGTCTCGCTCTGTCGCCCAGGCTGGAGTGCAGTGGCCAGATCTCAGCTCACTGCAAGCTCCGCCTCCCGGGTTTACGCCATTCTCCTGCCTCAGCCTCCCCAGTAGCTGGGACTACAGGCGCCCGCCTCGTCGCCCGGCTAGTTTTTGTATTTTTAGTAGAGACGGGGTTTCACCGTGTTAGCCAGGATGGTCTCGATCTCCTGACCTCGTGATCCGCCCGTCTCGGCCTCCCAAAGTGCTGGGATTACAGGCTTGAGCCACCGCGCCTGGCGTATTGTTCGTCTTATCCACCAGCATGGAAGCTTTATGGCCGCACAAATTGTCCCACAAGCTAGCACAGAGCCTACCACATGGTTGCCGGGGCTGCCACAGAAGGCTGTAAAGGTTGTTCACTACCTCAGAGCTCTTGGCTGAGGAGCTGTGGGTGCTGCTACCCGGTTTGCCCTCTGTTCTCCATGACGTGGGGCCGTCCAGCAGCTAGCCATCTGCTTTTCAGCAATGTGTGACATATGGGCTGGCTGTGACTCTGGTGGCCATTCAAAAAATATTCATTGAATAAATTACTGAATGATGGATGTGCAGACCCTCTGCTTGTTTTCCTCTGCAGGACTTCATGCCAATTACCTTCTCATAGCCTCATTTTCCTTTTCTGCTAAGGGGACAGTGAACATCTACCTCAAAGCATGGTTACAAGGATTAAGTGAAACAGTTCATTAAAAAGCTGGCACAAATGTGATTCCATTTATATGAAATATCCAGAACAGGCAAATCCATAGAGACTGAAAGCAAATTAATGGTCGTGAAAGACTGGGGGGAAAGGGACATGGGAAATACTGCTTAATTGGTCAGGGGTATCCCTTTGGGGTGAGGAAAATGTTTTAGAACTAGGTTGCATGACATTATGAATGTACTACACACTACTGAATCGTGTACCAGGAAATGGCTAACATGGGGAATTTTATGTTATATGAATTAGGTTATGGTATATGAACACCTCAATTTAACAAAACCTTGCACAGTGTCTAGGACGTGGTAGGTGCTCAATGAATATCAGTTGAATCTCATGATTTCCTTGCTTCAAAAACAAAGTAAAACCCTAAGCCCTCCTTGGTGCCTCATTGCCCCATCCAGGATAATCCTCTCTTTCCTCAAATTTGTTTCAGAAGGGTATACTGTTGCCATTTTAGATATGGGGGATATGATAGAAACAAGACCAATGCAGAGCCCACTCCCAGGGTTTACAGGTTGGGGGAAACTAAAGAGAAAATCACACCCAACATGGTTCAGGATATGGGGGAGAAGGGCCACCATCTGCAGGGGTGCAGTGGAGAGTGGGGAAGGCAGGAGTCCCAGGAGAAGGGAGCAGAGCCTGCAGAGCCAGGGAGATGAGAGGGCATGGTGGGTTCTGGGAATAGAAAAGAGTTTGGTGGCCGGGCGCAGTGGCTCATGCCTCTAATCCCAGCACTTGGGAGACTGAGGCGGGCAGATCACTTGAGGTCAGGAGTTCGAGACCAGCCTGGCCAACATGGCAAAAACCTGTCTCCACTAAGAATACAAAAATTAGCTGGGTGTGGTGGTGCATGCCTGTAATCTAGCCACTTGGGAGGCTGAGGGAGGAGAATCGCTTGAACCTCGGGGCCGGAGGTTGCAGTGAACTGAGATCACACCACTGTACTCTAACCTAGGTGACAGAGACTCTGTCTCAAAAAAAAAAAAAAGAAAAAAGAAAAAGAAAAAAGAAAATAGTTTGGTGTAGCTGCAGCAGAGGAGGCAGGATAGGTGGGAAGGGATTGCCCTGAGGGTTCAGATTTCATCCTAAGATTTTCAAGGGCAAGTGTGAACTGGCCTCCACCTTCCAGCCACAGTTCTACCATGCCTTGTTTGCATCTCCTCTCCGTACCTCTGTTTTATTTTTTTGAGACAGGGTCTTGCTCTGTAGCCCAGGCTGGAGTGTAATGGCGCAATCATGGCTCACTGTAGTCTAAAACTTCTGGGCTCTGGCCGTCCTCCCGCCTCAGCTTCCCCAGTAGCTAGGACTACAGGTGAGCGTTATCACGCCCAACTAATTTTTGTGTTTGTAGTAGAGATGGGGTCTCCCTATGTTGCCCAGGCTGATCTCCGACTCAAGGGCTCAAGCAATCAACCCGCTTCGGCGTCCCACAGTGCTGGGATTACAGATGTGAGCCACCATACCTGGCCTCTCTGCAGCCCTTGCTCCCACTGTGCCCTGTCTGTCCTTGTGAATTTGGGGCCTCCAGGCCTCGGCACGTGCTGTCCTTCCTCCCTTAGGTAGTAGGGAGCCTGGCCTGGGTCAGTACTGTGCTGGGAGCCACAGGCTGTCAAAGCCTGGCCCCACCCTGGGAAAGCGAATAATCACAAGATAATGAGGAATGCTGTGGGTGCTCTGGGCATGGAAGAGTAAGGGCTTGCAGGGTAGAGGGAGGGCTCAGGGAAGATGATTCCTGAACTGGAACTTGAAGAACAGGGGCACCAGGCCCAGAGACGAGGAGTAAAGCTAAAGGGAATCAGAGAGCACCCGGGAGAGGTTCAGAGGCTGGCTTGTGGGGTCACAGGATCCTGAGATCCAGATGAAGGTTGAGCCCTCATCCAGATCCACCACTCACCCCCTACACAGTTACACACACATTTGCAGGCAATTTGGGAGAGTTCTTGGTCCTTCTGGCTTTGCCTGGAAAGAATGCCCTCCCCACCCGCTCTGGTTCCAGCCCACCACCCTTACAGGCCTGCAAAGCTCCTGCTTCAACTCTGGACTTTGTACCAGTCACCGGACATTCAGTTGTTTATCAGCCTGAGCATCTGCCTGCTGAGGTGTCTGCCCCTCTAGGGGCCGCTGGACCCTTCTCTGGATCCCAGCTGTACAAACCCCCAGCACTGGGGGGTGAGGGTGAGGTCTACACCCATCAAGTAAGTTCTTGGCAAAAGCTTGGGGGAGACGTAGAATGATCCCTCCCCACTGGAGGCGCTGCCGCAGCCCGCCCTCTGCCCGACCTGCAACTTCAGCCCCGCCCACTGCCTCGGCAGGTGAGTCAAGCTTGGCCTTGACCCGCCCACCTGTCCAGGTTCTGCCGGCCCCAGCCGGAAGCCTACTCCGCGGACTGTGCACAGTTCTTGAGGTGGGAACAGAAGAGAAGGCTCGGGGGGCCGGGGAGGGGGTGCCCAGGCTCTGCACAGATCCTCAGGGGCTCCTGGCAGCAGGAAAGAAGCTATACATCAGAGTGGGGGTAGGTGTCTGTGCATGTCAGAGGGTGTGTTTGTTGGTGGGGGAAAGTGTGACCTGGGGGGAGGGGCGACTATGTGTATGTGTGTATGGGGGATGGGCAGGTCAGTGTGGGCTGTGAGTTCTGAGACTTGTTGGGGAGTGTATATGTGCCCTTGGAAGGTTAGTGTGTGTGTGTCTTCTTGGGAAGAATTCACAGGGCAGGGAGGAAAGGAATAGGAGTACAACCTTAGAAACGTCAGATTGAATTCAGTTCATTCCAGTGTTACACATTCTCATGTTTTGCGGACCTAGTGCTAGGATGAGGCCCACAGCAGGCTGAGAAATGAATGAGCAGGTGACCTCTCCTTCCCAGGACGTCTCTCCTGCTCCCCTCGTTAATTTCACAAGCACCACACTGAGCGGCTGAGTGCCCAGCTCCCTGCAGCGGGAGGGTACAGATCCATCAGCCAGCACTTGACCACGGGGAGCTGCCCGCCTAGCAATGACTGGTTCTGACTGATGGTTGACTGGGCAGGATGGTGACAGGTCACCCAGGGTAGGTCCAGGGACAATCTCACAGGCAGGTATGGTCTGATTTGTCCTTGACAGACTGGGGCCCCCAAAACTGAGGAGGGTGTGGCCAGGGAGCAGGAGGGTGGGTGAGTGGGAGGGTGGCGTGTGTGTCTGTCTGGAGTGTTGGGGAGGGAACTGTGGAGAAGAGGAAGAAGAGTTAGGCTTGAGGGCCATGTGCTGGATTGCAAGGCACTGTGGGGAATGGGGAGCGTTTAAAGGGATTTTAACCAGGCTAGTGATGGGGTCAGAGTTGGGTTGTAGGCCAGTTACTCTGGGGAAGAGACCAGAGGTGGGGAGACCAGTTAGGAGATTATGGCTAGAGTACAAGAGGAAGGTGGCTTGGACTCAGCTGTGGCAGAGGGGTGGAGAGAAGGGTGTTGTCATTCCAGAGATGTTTAGTGGAAGAGATGATGGGGCTTGATGCCAGGTTGGACGTGAGGAGGTGGGGGGGAATTTTGAAGGCACTTGTATCAAAGAATATACGGGGGTACTCCCCTCAACTTCTCTCCTAAGTACTTCCCTAGCCTGGCTACTCTGCCCCCAAGGACTCCCCTGGTTCAGGTGCTCCACCTGCAGATATGCTCCTGCCCTAGCTCTTCGTCTGCCAGGTACTTCTAACTTTCATGCTCCTCCTCTAGATACTCCCCAGATTCAGGTGTGCCTCCTCCAGACACTCCTTTAATCCAGGTGCTCCTCCTCCAGGTGTTTCCAAGCCTGGATGATCTTCCTCCAGCTACTCCCCTAATTGAAGTGTTCCTCCTGTAGGTGTCCCCAGCCTTGGGTGATAATTTCCTGATTCAGGTGATCCTCATTTGGATACTCCCTGGCTTCAGCCTCCCTCTAGGGGCAGAGTGTGGGCCTCCTGTAAGTAGAGGTGAATGGACAGGGATTTGCTTGAAGGGCTGAGAGTAGAGGTGGGCAGCAGCTGCTTTCAACTTAGAGGCAGAAGGGCCAGGGCTGCTCTGGCTGTGTCCAGGGCCCCTGTCCTCAGTAGGGACTTGCATCACTCTCCACATATGTGGTCTCCGCTTTGACTGGGTAGCTCCAAGCAATTGCTGTTTTCTGACCTTTGGGAGCCAGGACCCACCTCTGCCCCTGTCTCCCATCCTTAGCTTACCAAGCAGTGCAACAGACTGGGCTCTGGGTTCGAATGTGAGGACTTTGGTTGAGTCAGTTCACCTTTTTCAGCCTCAGAGCCCTCATCTATAAAGTGGGGATAATGTGTATACCTACCTTACCGGGTTTTGTGAGCATGATGCTTGGTGCTTGAATTATAAGGAATGCTCAGTAAGTTCTACAATTTAGTTTTTTTTTTTTAGCATCTTCCAGAGCAAAACCTTGTGATGGTCCCTTACAAATAGCCAGTTTCTGTAGGCTCAGCTTGTTTCTCTTCTGTGGACAACTGGTGGTCAGTTGTCCAGTCGCCAGAGTTTGTGCAGCACTACCATCGCTGTGAGTGTGACCTGGAAAGTGCACCCTGTGACCATCCCTGACACCCATACCTATGTTATTTTCTAGGACTTGTGCCCTGGGGCTGCCTGGCATCTGGGGGCCTCCTCAGAGCCAGGGGTCTTTCTGGTTGAGGCTGAGACTCACTGGTGTCATCAGGCCCCTCTATGAATGAGACAAACAAAAGTGAGTGACAGTGGGAGGATGATGGGGGTGGGGGGATTCCCCTTAGAGGCTGGGGTTGGGGGAAGGACCCTACCCGCACTCCTGTTTGTTTCTCCAGGGAGCCCCCTCTGGGGCCCACCTATAATGCTGTCCCTTTCTCTGCAGCACTTGTGGGGCCCTCGGAGCTCCCCACAGCATCTGCTGTGGCCCCTGGCCCAGGCACTGGGGCTCGGGCGTGGCCTGTGCTGGTAGGATTTGTGCTGGGAGCTGTGGTCCTCTCGCTCCTCATCGCACTTGTTGCCAAATGCCACCTCTGCCGCCGATACCATGCCAGCTACCGGCACCGCCCACTGCCTGGGACAGGAACGGGGGGCCGCCCACAGGTGGCTGAAGATGAGGATGATGATGGCTTCATCGAGGACAATTACATTCAGCCTGGGACTGGCGAGCTGGGGACAGAGGGTAGCAGGGACAACTTCTCCCTCTGAGCTCCCATCTTTGGACCCTCCCCATTCCCTCCATGCCTGACAGCTTAAGGACAGTGGTTATGACACAGGGGTTCCTCAAACCTCAGGGACAGAGGTGGCTGGGGCTTAAAGGTTGGTCAGGGATGGAGTAAACCTCACTTCCCTGACACTAGCCAGCAAAGTGACAATGACCCTCTCTTGCTCAATAACTCTCAATGGTTCCCTGCTGTTCTCAGGGTAAAGCCAAACAAAGGCTTGAGTGTGGACATAAGGCCCTCTGTGATCATGCCTCCGGGCCTCTTGGTTTCTTTTCTTGCCTTCCCCTACTTTACTCTCCAACTAAATGTTATTCTCCCTCCCACCACTTCCCATGCAGTTTCTCCAGGCACCTTTGCTCACATTGGTCCCCCTGCCTATGCTACTCTTCTCCTAAATCCTCTATGACTGTGATGGCCTGCCTACCTGCCAGCATTTCAAATATGCCCAGATGGTAACATTTGTGCAGGTGAAAACCAGTGCCAAGCTTCATTTTTTCTTTTTTCTTTCCTTTTTTTTTTTTTTTTTTCCTGAGATGGAGTCTCACTCTGTTGCCTAGGCTGGAGCGCAATGGCACATCTTGGCTCACTGCAACCTCTGCCTCCCAGGTTCAAGCGATTCTCCTGCCTCAGCCTCCCAAGTAGCTGGGATTGCAGGTGTCTGCCACCACGCCCGGCTAATTTTTTGTATTTTTAGTAGAGACAGGGTTTCACTGTGTTAGCCAGGATGGTCTCGATCTCCTGACTTCATGATCCACCTGCCTCAGCCTCCCAAAGTGCTGGGATTACAGGCGTAAGCCACTGCACCTGGCCGCTAATTTTTATATCTTTAGTAGAGACGGGGTTTTGCCATGTTGGCCAGGATAGTCTCCAACTCTTGACCTCAGGTAATCTGCCCGCCTTGGCTTCCCAAAGTCCTGGGATTACAGGCGTGAGCCACTGTGCCCAGCCAGCTTCTTAATGAATTGTTTTCCCATAAATAAAGTGGGTAATCTGGTTATAATATATTTTTCACAGGAATTAATAAATCTATTTTCATTTTGAATAAAAATAAAAAGTTGTCACTCATTTTTATTTTTCTTGAGCTGGGCTTTATCTCTCAGAGCTAGAAGACACTGCTCAGATGTTCCCCCCTCCACGACACCTTCCATGAGCCCTTCTCTAGTATTGTCCTGCCCACATTTTGTTTTCATCTTTTTGTTTGTTTGTTTTGAGACAGAGTCTTACTCTTTTTTTTTTTTTTTTATCTCAGCTCACTGCAAGCTCCGTCTCCCAGGTTTACGCCATTCTCCTGCCTCAGCCTCCCGAGTAGCTGGGACTACAGGCGCCCGCCACCTCGCCCGGCTAGTTTTTGTATTTTTAGTAGAGACGGGGTTTCACCGTGTTAGCCAGGATGGTCTCGATCTCCTGGCCTCGTGATCCGCCCGTCTCGGCCTCCCAAAGTGCTGGGATTACAGGCTTGAGCCACGGCGCCCGGCCAGAGTCTTGCTCTTGTTGCCCAGGCTGGAGTGCAGTGGCGCAATCTTGGCTCACTGCAACCTCCACCTCCTGGGTTCAAGCGATTCTCCCACTTCAGCCTCCCAAGTAGCTGGGATTACAGGCATCCACCACCACACCCAGCTAATTTTTGTATTTTTAGTAGAGATGGGGTTTTTCCATACTGGCCAGGTTGGTCTCAAACTGCTGACCTCAGGTGATCTGCCCTCCAAAAGGTGACTCGGCCTCCCAAAGTGGTAGGATTACAGGTGTGAGCCACCGCACCTGGCCATCTTTTTTTTTTTTTTTTTTTACACAGGGTCTCTCTCTGTCACCCAAGCTGCAGTATGATGGTGGGGCTATCACAGCTCACTGTAGCCTCGCCCTCCTGTGCTTAAGTGATCCTCCCATCTCACTCAGCCTCCCAAGTAGCTGGGAATACATGCATGTGCCACTGTGCATGGCTAATTATTTTCTGTAGAGATGGCATCTCACTGTATCACCCAGGCTTGTCTTGAACTCCTAGACTTTAGTAATCCTCCCACCTCTGCCTCCCAAAGTGCTGGGATTTACAGGCTTATTTTAATCTCTATGACAGTTTGTACTTGCCCATTACTATGCCTGCCCCCATAGCTAAACTGGGAGCTCCCTGAGGCCACAGACTGTGTCTTATTCTGTATCCTCAGATTCTTGCGCAAGGGAGCTAGTTTTAAGATGGAAAAGACTTGAATTAAGCTGTTTTTAATTGCAAGCAATAGAAAGCAGTTTGGGGGAGAATCCTGGCTGTTGCATGGAATCAGAGGGACAGCAGGAAGCAGGCAATCCCAACAGCCAGAGGTCAGGCATTTCACATCTAGCATCCTGTCATTTAGGGGCAGTGATGGGACTCTCTATAACCAGGACTTCCAAACTCTCAATTCCAAGTTTCAAGTGCTCAGACAAGGGAATCAGTTTGGCCTAGCTTTGGTCAAGTATACATGGGCTTAAAGCATAATCTGCTATGAGTCCAAGGGACACGGTTTGGGGAGCCCATCTCTTTGTTCCAGATCATTCTCAGACAAGAGGCAGTTCTCATGAGCCAGGCAGCCGCCCCCATGTGTTCCCCAAGTACAGTGTCAGCCTTTGAGGAATGAGCTGGTACAGAAGGAAAGTGAGGCACTGGCAAATGCTTGGCGGGAGATTGAGGAGGACTTGAGTGTAGTGTCTGAGAGGTGCCCATGGCAGTGAGGAAGCCCAAGAGTGGACTGGATCTGTTAGGGTCTTGGATGCCAAGCTCATACTTCAACCCAAGAACAACGGAGGCTCATCTGTGGACTCTTTTTGTGCAAGAGCATGACATAATCATGTTAGAAAAGTCATTCTGGCTGCTGTGCAGAGATGGATTAGAGGGGAGACACTGAGAGAAGGTGATAAGACCTGACTAAGGTGTGACATAGGAACAGACTCTGAGACAGGAGGGAGGAATTGCTGATAGGACCTGACCTGTTGACTTTGGATATGGGGAGTAGGTAGGTATCAGAAAAAACCACCCTGGCTTCTGGCTTGGTTGCTGGGTGCATTGACAAAGAGCAGGTCGGGGCAATGGGGATTCAATGTTGGATGCAGGATTTCAGGGGAGATGCCTCGGGGCTGCTGGGTTCACAGGGAGAAGTCTAGTCTGCAGACACAGGCTTGGGAACACTTGGCACCAGGGTCACTGAGAGCGGGAGTGGATGAGATCACCAGGGAGGAGTGGAGTGGGAAACACATCTCAAGACTGTCAGCGGACCAAGGCCTGGCAAGGGAGTTGGAGGAAGCAGAGAGGAGGGAAGCCCAGCTCACGTGAACCCCAACCTGGCCATGGTTCCTGAGTCCAGAGATGGTCTGCCCCTCACAGGCCTGGAGAGAGCAGAGGCTGCCCCAGCCTGAGACCTTGGAGGAGACCCCCAGAGGCTGACCTAAGGGGCATGTCCTGGCCTACAAGGAAAACCTGCTGCCCAGGCAGCTGGGCCTGCCCCCTGCCCCTGGGCTCCTTCGACTCCCACCACAGAGGAGCTGCCCTGCGTGCAGTTCTGTGCTCGGCTGGCCCTGTTCTCCTGTACTCTTTCGGGCATCAGTCAGAACCTCTGAGGGACCCAGGAGAAGAAGGTAATGGCCTGATCCCAGACTCACAGTTGATTTTGCTGAGCCTATGCCCCGCAGGGTGCCCGAGCCAGGGCTTCCCCTCAGAACCTGCTGTGGGTGGCCAGCCTGCCTGAGCAGGGCCCTGGAGTCACAAGAGCCTTGGACCCTATTCTTGAAGGCCTTGATTCCTTGGAGGAATTTCTTCCCACTGTGGTTTGCGTGCCTGGCCCCAAGTGCAAGGAGGGAGCATGACCTAGGCCCAGAGGCACAAAGGGCTAGGAGTGTTGGAGCTGCTGGGAGCTTGGGATTCGGCCAGGCACTCTTTGGTTTGGCCTCTTCTGGCTTCGGGTCCTGGCCCCGCCTGCCTCTGCCCCTGGCCCTTCACCTTGTCCTCCACTCCTTGGCAGCTACCACTACCTTCTCTGCCTTGGGAATCCCAACCCAGCCACCCACTGTCTCATCCTGCTGCCTCAAAGGCCAGGCAACATCCCTTGCACTGTGTGGAGGCCAAAGATGGAGTCCCACAAAGCCACCAACACGACGTTTAAGAAACTCCAGCAGTTGGCCGGGCGCGGCGGCTCACGCCTGTAATCCCAGCACTTCGGGAAGCTGAGGCGGGTGGATCACGAGGTCAGGAGATCGAGACCATCCTGGATAACACGGTGAAACCTGTCTCTACTGAAAATACAAAACATCAGCTGAGTGTGGTGGCGGGCGCCTGTAGTCCCAGCTACTCAGGAGGCTGAGGCGGGAGAATGATGTGAACCTGGGAGGTGGAGCTTGCAGTGAGCTGAGATGGCGACACTGCACTCCAGCCTGGGTGACAGAGAGAGACTCAGTCTCAGAAAAAAAAAAAAAAAAGGAAACTCCAGCAGTTTCCTAGCAGACTGGCAAAGTGACATGAGGGCACATGTTACCTGAATTTAAATCCTGGCTCAGCCATGTATATGCTGGGAGGCCTTGGGCAAGTTACTTAGCCTCTCAGTGCCCCAACTTCTCAGTGAAACGGGGATTATAACAGTACTTACCTCATAAGGTTGTTGTCAGGATGAAATGAGTCTATGTCGAGTGGAACCGAGCCGAGCAAGTGCTCTGCAGCGTTAGTGATATCCCTGAGGGCAACAGCTCCTCATAAGAGGTAACCAGTGTTCGTCCTGAGGGAGGGGCTGGCGGTCTCCTTCCTCCTCATTCCCTTCCTGCTGGGGATTGGACTGTCTTTCTCAGGACTTAGGTTGGAAGATCTGGTCAGGACAGCAAAGGATTTGAATTAGAATCTCTGATGCTGTAGAATAATAGTACTGATGTTGTTCTAGCACTTTTTTTTTTTTGAGATGGAAGTCTTGCTCTGTCACCCAGGCTGGAGTGCAGTGGTGCGATCTCAGCTCACTGCAACCTCCACCTCCTGGGTTCAAGTGATTCTCCTGCCTCAGCCTCCCGAGTAGCTGGGATTACAGGCATGCACCATCACGCCTAGCTAAGTTTTTTGTATTTTTAGTAGAGACAGGGTTTCACCATGGTGGCCAGTCTGGTCTTGAACTTCTGACCTCAAGTGATCTGCCTGCCTTGAACTCCCAAAGTGCTGGGATTACAGGCGTGAGCCACCGTGCCCGGCTGTTCTAACATTTTCTTACAACAGCCCTGCTTAATCTATGTTATAGATTGAGAAGATGAGGCTCAAACAAATTCACTGTAATTTGCCCACCTCACTCCACAATAACACCATTATCTCACCTTGAAGTAACAATGAAATAGACTCAGAGAAGGACCCTCTTGGCTGTTGGACTCTCATCTTGCCTGGGCTGGGTCCTCCCACCTTCACCCTCTACAGTGAATAGGGGCTGAGAAGTCTCAGGACACAAGGTCCAGTTTTTGGAGAGCAGGTCATGAGGGTAGAGCTGGTGTGGCCCATCCCTGGCTGGGCCTGGTCCTCAGCTTCTGTTGTCCTCCAGGTATCTGGGGTGGCTGCCAGGGCTATGCCCAGGGGAGTCTCACAGGTCCCCTGCAGAAGGCAGAAAGGCAGCCCCTGTCCTTGTGCTCCTGCATGAGCTGAGTATGACGGGGCATGTGCAGGTCCTTTGGGGCCTGGAAGAAGCTCCTTCAAGGAGACCTGAGTGTCCAGAGGCCCGAGGTCTCCTGTGAGATGTGACTGGATGTGATGTGAGGACCACCTGGACTGGACCAGATTTGGCAGTTTTTTTTTTTTTTTTTTTTTTTGAGACCGACTCTTGCTCTGTTGCCAGGCTGGAGTGCAGTGGCATGGTCTCGCCTCACTGAAACCTCCACCTCCTGGGTTCAAGCAATTCTCCTGCCTCAGCCTCCCAAGTAGCTGGGACTACTGGTGCCCGCCATCACGCCAGGCTAATTTTTGTATTTTTAGTAGAGATGGAATTTCACCATGTTGGCCAGGCTGGTCTTGAACTCCTGACCTTGTGATCTGCCCGCCTCAGCCTCCCAAAGTGCTGGGATTACAGGTATGAGCCACCGTGCCCGGCCTAGATTTAGCAGTTTCTAGAGCACATTCTTCCAGTCTCAGATATGAAGGGACATGGCTTAGAACCTAGAGTTTGACTGTTAAACCCAGGAGGAACATGTGTCAAGTCCCTCTCTCCACCTCACTACCATCCGAGGGGAGTCTCTAGGTCCAGACCAGGCTACGCTATCTCTCCATCAGCCCCCGTTTTGGCCTTTTCCTTCATCTAATGCCAGTTTAGATTTCCAGGTCTGGACCCTTCTTTGTACTATTCCTTCTTTCTGGGATACTCTTCCCAAACTCTCTAGCTGGGCCAGCTGCTTCTTGTCCCTTGGTGGCCAGCTGAGACGGGCTGTTTGGCCATTTCTTCTCATTCTTTTTCTTCTAAGGCCAATCCCTGGCTCCACACAGCAGCCAGCAAGTCCCAAATCCTATTCTGGCCACAGTATCCTACTCCCCTGGTGAAAGTCTTTCCATGTTTTCCAGTGTCCTGAGGACAAAGTCCAAATTCCTCTGCTGGGTTGCCAAGGCCACTGGCCAAGCAGGAGTAAGGGAGGATAGCTTTGGTGGGAGCCGTGGTGAAGGGCTCCTGTCACGGGCTCTCGCCTTGTCACGAAGGGAGGAGGCTAAGTCTTCTGCAGACAGTGGTGCTGGGGGTGGGAGGTGAGTGCAGAGGGAGGGGATGTTGGGGTTGGGGGTGGTGAAGAGGGTGGAGAGTCACTGTGGGAGCAGGAGTCAACCAGGAAAAGGCAATGTCACTGAGGAACCGCAGTGCAGATTCAGATGAGAACTTTTTTTTTTTTTTTTTTGGTATCTTCAGTAGAGACAGGGTTTTTGCCGTGTTACCCAGGCTGGTTTTGAGCTCCTGGGCTCGAGCAATCCACCCCTCTCAGCTTCCCAAAGTGTGGGGATTACAGGCGTGAGCCACTGTGCCTGACCTCAGCTGAGAAGTTGATAGAGGAGTTCACAGTGACAGCAGGCTGTCTGGCTGTGCAGATTTCTCTAATGGCCACTCACAGTGGGGCAGGTGCATCCAAGGCAGATGGGTGGATTTGTCCATGGAGGGGGTTTGGCTGGGAGGGTGGGACCCAAAGGCAGGGGGCTAAGGACTTGACAAGTCTGTCAAAGAGCAGGTGAAATGATGGCCATAGAACCTTAACCAGATGGTAAGGGGGTGGACAGGAGAGGGCAGTGAAGTTAGGAGGCAGCAGCTTTACGGAGGGAGAACGGAGATGCCAGTGAGCTTCTGGTTGCAGTGGAAGCAAAGAAAGTATTTAGCGAAATGATTTGAGCAGGCTGAAGGCAAGAGGTTGTGGAAAGCCTAGTTTAGTGATTGAGGAGGAGGTAGACACATTTCTGCCCTGCCTGTGCCTCATGTAGCTCGTACCATCACCTGTCTCCTGTTATAGCTGGGTGTTCATTACCCTATGGGGTCAGTCCTCTGGGGCCATGAGCCCTAGTCTCCATCTCCCGTCCTTCCCGGGAGAGCCTGGTGCTGGACTCGCCCATGGCAGCTGCTCAGTCAGATGCTTATGCCAGGTAACCCCCTCTTTCCCCATTTTCTGAGCCTTTGTGCTTCTACTTTTTCTTTAGTTTCTTAAAAGAAATATTGTAAATAACCGGGCAAGGTGGCATGCGCCTGTAATCCCAGCTACCCGGGAGGGTGAGGCACAAGAACCTGCAAGGCAGAGGTTTCAGTGAGCAGAGACCACGTCACTGCAGTCCAGCCTGGGTGACTCATGGAGACTCGATCTCAAAAAAAAAAAAAAAAAAGAAATAATGTGAGAATTACAAGAGTCTAACTCTGTCTCAGATGAAAGGAAAGGGTATTTCTCCCCATATTACAGGAAAGCAGGACATTTTGTAGTCCCATATCAGGCCAGGAGTGGGTCATAGTGATCGATTGCTCTTGGGAACTCAAGAAGAGTGACAACTGCGGTAGAGAGTATGGGGCTTTGGGAGGGACAGATTCAGGGCCAACAGGGGCAGTGGCCTACTTTCCCTATCCCCTCCCAGTTATAGGTGGGTCTCTCCTTGCTCCTTGCACACACATTGCCATCTGGCCATGCCAGAGTCCTTCATCCATCCAATAAAGAACCTACTCTGTGTCGGCTGGGCGCGGTGGCTCACACCTATAATCCCAGCACTTGGGGAGGCCGAGGTGGGTGGATCATGAGGTCAGGAGTTCAAGACCAGCCTGACCAACATGGTGAAACCTTGTCTCTACTAAAAATACAATAATTAGCCAGGTGTGGTGGCACACGCCTGTAATCTCAGCTACTCAGGAGATGAGGCAGGAGAATCACTTGAACCTGGGAGGCAGAGGCTGCAGTGAGCCAAGATCTTGCCACTGCACTCCAGCCTGGGCAACAGAGGGAGACTCTGTCTCAAAAAAAAAAAAAAAAAAAAAGAACCTACTCTGTGTCAGGCCTATGCTGGGAACAAGGGATGAGCATATGAGCAGATGAGCACAATGCCAGTCTGGTTAGGACGAGCTCACCTGATCAAGGAGATAGGCACAAAAAGAAATAATTGCAGATGGGTCTACAATGGAGGGTGCTGTGGGCATAGAAAGAGGGAAACTCACTGGTCTAAGGGCCAAGGAAGATCCCTGGAGAACTGGATCTTGAAGGACGAGAAGGCAAAGATCACAGAACACGTAAAGGCTGGCACAAATGAGAGGGCCTGGGGAGTTGGTGGAAATAGCTCAGCGGGCTGCTCACGGGGTTTTCTGAGTGGGACCAAACCAGGTTAGGGAGCCTGGAAGGGGTGGGCAGCCACAGACAGGCTCTGAGGCACATTTTCGTTTTAACTTTAGGATGATCACTCTGGCTCAAGGTATGTGCGTGTGCATGGCCAGGGGAAGGGGAATGAAGAGGAGAAAAGAGCAGAAGCAGGGAGAGAGAAGGAGGCTGATGTGCCACTCAGGCAGGGATGAAGAGGGTCCCTTCTGGGCAGTGAGCATGAAGATACGACTTGCCAGACAAATCTGTGTGAGGGAAACCAGAGGAGTTGGTGATTTGTCACTGGACTTGGTGAGGAGACAGTGACGGTGCCATCTAGCACTCCACCGAATCTCTAACCTAGATGCCCCCTGAGCATGGCACTTCTGGGTGAGAGAGAGGAGCTCATTCAAGATGAGAGGAGCAGGGTCAGTTTGGAATATGGTGGATATGAGGCACCCCTGGAGCACCCAGGGGAGCCATTTCTGTTGTCCTTGGCGTTCTGGGACACGCCTTGTCTTTCTCTCCCGGGTCTGTTCACACTGTTCCCTCCCTCCATTGGCAACACTCTTCCCCTCATCTGTCAGCCCGGTGTTTTCTCCAGGAGACATCCTTGACGTTGCCTGCCGAAAGTCAACTTTTTGTTGTCAGAGCCTCTGTACTGTAACATCTCTTTGAAGACAGGTCTCATTTCCCTGCCTCTCTGGGCATCTTCCACGGGCTTCATGCAGTCTGCACCTCGAGAAGCAGGAAGTGATGAAACACCTGAGTGCTGCTTCCTGTGGATCTCCATCACCCAGGAAATGGCACTGCATGCTACAGAGGGGGGATCCTCCCAGGGCTGACTCCAAGCAGGAAGTGACCCTTACCACCCTAGGGCGTTTGAAACACCTCTCCCATGACCAGGAACCTAGAGCAGGCCAGCTGGCGCAGCCACTGCCCAGATGCAGGATGTTCTGGTTTCAGAGGTGGGGTAGGGAGCTGTAGCCTCCCAGTCGCCCTCAGGGAATCCGCTGAGGCACAGCCAACGGGAGGTGCAGTTGCCAGAGAAACCAGCTGATAACACCAAACACGTAAGGCCTCATCCTGAACCAGCATGTGAGCAAATGTGAAGGACTCAGGTCCCTCACCTCTCCCTGGGACTGGAAACCAACCACCTTCCCAAGGCTGGCATCCAGTCCGTCCTCTCCCTACCTAACAGGAGAAACTACAGGCCTGACTGAGGAGACCCTCAAGGCACCGTTTATGAGGCTGAGATAGGAGTGAGGAGTTCGTTTTGGATGGGGCGGGGCTTGGGGTAGGGGAGGAAGGGTCTCTGAGGTGAGATCCTGAGATGGAGACAATGACAACAGCAGCCGCCATTTTATTGCACATCAGCCACGAGCCCCACCTTCCATGCACAATGACATTTCATCCCCACAATTGATGAACACAACCATGATAGCCACAAACTCCCAACTCCTCCAGCTGCTAGTGCTCAACGGGGGAGTCCCCGCCAGGTCTGTCTCATTGCAGAGCCCATATTCTTTCTGCCTGGCAGCAGTTACTCTCCTCAATGAGCAGGCACTGATGCAGTCTTGGGTGGACACCAGTCACCCCTATGGAAATCTTTGATGGATGTTACAGGACAGGATTGGATTTGAGGGGTTTTGGAAATGGGGCTTGAGAGTCTTCATCTGCGTCTACTGACCTGAGATACAGACAGGAAGTTCCATGGACACAAACACCCAGTTCCAAGGAGGCACGCATTAACCCTCCCATGATGTGGATGTGTAGGAACACATGGGCTGTTAATCACATTGCACCACTCTTCTGCAATCCACAGAGGAGCTGACCCAGCCTGGGGGCACACATGCACTCACGTATACTCAGCGTCCACATGCACTCACACCCTGGCTCGGCTCTGGGGACGCTGAGGCCGGCGTGGGAAGAAGGGCTCTGGCTCTGTCAGATGAGGCTGGCGATGCTGGATGTGGTCTCATGACGCCGGCCAGCAGACAACTGTCCTGAGATGCTGAAGATGCTGCCATGGCTGCCATGGCCACTGTGGGTGGAGGAGGTGGGCATACAGATGGAGGGGCAGTGTCCGCTCACGCCCACTTGATATAGCAGCAGGCCCAGCAGCAAAAGCGAGCCCAAGGCAGCCAGAGCAATGCCCACAGACAGCATGGCGGCCAGCGGCCGAGCAGGGGCAGGGGCAGCGGCCAGCCCGGCCAGAGTCAGGCCAGTGGCCAGCAGCACGAGGCCACTCAGCAGCACCACGAGGGCATCGGCCCCTCCACCACTGCGCAGGAGGGCCACATGGTGGGCCTGGCGGATGCAGTTCATGTCCTGCACAGCCGAGCTCATCAGCTGTTTCACCAGAACCAGCAGAGCCAGCAGACAGAGCACAGTGCCCGTTGCTAGCCGCCATTCACCTGAGCGGCTGCTGGTGGTTGACAGCAGTGCCACGCCGCCCGCCCCACAGCCTGCCACGAGGCCCACCGCCACGACAAAGCAGAGCGCCGAGCGCCGTGGCTGCTGGGACCACCACAGCTCCACTTGCTCTGCCAGCATGTCCGGGGGCAGCCCCCGGCCCCCTGGGGCTTGAGCCTCCTGTTCAGACATGGCTTGGTCAGGCAGAGGTCAGGGTAGGTCAGCGTCAGGGGTCAGAGGGTGCAGATCACAGCCTGGAGCACCCGCCACCTGCTTGGTAGCTACAGGCCCAGAGTCCCATTCCTCTCACAGTCCAGGATATAGTCACCCTCACCTGTAGGGGAAGAATCACAGTCTTACCTTCCCAGCCCACCTGTCCCCCATGGTCCCACCTGGGGAGCCTTGGGGATGACCCCTGAGAATCCACCCCAGTGTCCCCCCGAATCTCCCTTGGGAAAGCCCCCTCTGTAGCACTGTCCCTTAGAAATGGCTCTCCAATGACCCCAGAAGAGTATCCTGCCCATACAGTACCCCCCAAAACCCTCCAGGGAATCCCCTCACCCAGGTCCTGACCTCTCTGCCTCTGGCTGTCTCAGTCGCTGGTCCCATCCCGGCTGGCTGAGGGAGCTGGTGCCACGGTGGACGATGGGACGAACAGCCAGAGATAAAGCCTCATTCAGGATCCTACTCACATGGCCTCAGCTGTCACCGCTGGTTCCTGGGGGGGAGCTGTGGGGATGGAGGGGGTGCTTATGACTTAACCCTTCTGGAACCAGAAGCCTGACTCACCTTGACACTTCTCTTTTAGGGCTGTGTCTCCTTCTTCTCTGTGAGTTAGGACCAGACCCCTAACACCCTCCCTCCCCTCACATCCCATCCAATCCCACAGCCATGAGTTTGGTGATATAAGCTGCCAGTTCCCAAATTCCTCTCTCCAACCTACATCTCCCTCCTGAGTCACTTGTCACTTTGATGTCCCTGTGATGCAACAGGTCCCAACTCAAGCTCGTTATCGTCCTCCAACCTGCTCCTCCTGCGTTCCTCACTTCAGGCATGCCATCACCGCCCTCTCAGTCAGCTCCTCCTCCCTCTGCAGTATCTAATCCACATCTTGTCCCCAGGGCTCCACCTCTAAACACTTCTTTAGCCAGTTCCCTGCTCTGGCAGTATCCACAGCTCCCGCCTCCACCTCCTCACTGGTCTTTCTGCTCCCCTTGCTCTTCTCCACACTCGCCATTCCCTCATGCCATCCTCCTCCACGATTTCTCTAAAGTGGAGCAAAGGAAAAAAGAGGGCTCTGGATTTGAACCCCAGCTCCAGTCCTTCCCACCGGTAGGAGCATGGCCAGGCACCTAACAGTGGTTGCTGATTTAACCTGTCTTCCAGAGGACAGCAAGTCTCACACTGGGCAAAAATAAAGCACATGAGGTCCCTGCCCTCAAGGAGCCCCACTCTGCAGCAGGAGACAGAGACAGAAGCAAGCAGGCTGATGCCTGTGCTAAGTGTGGGTGGGGGTTAGTCAGTCCAGAGCCCTGCAGAGCCCAGGAGAGGGGTCTAGGGGAGGCGCCAGGAAGCCTGAGTGGTTCATCTACAGCCTCAGTCTCCTTATCTGAAAAGCGAGGACAATAACATTTATCTTGAGGGGTGGGGATGAGCCACCTGACATCTTCATTTCAGAATTCCAATGGGGCCTAGAGCCTGCATAGATGCTCAAAGTGTGCTTTTTGAATACATGAAAACGATGTTACCTCTCCAAAGCAGGACAGGGCAGAAGATGTAGGTCCTGGGTCATTCTGGGAATATTACTATGTGGCTGTACACAGGTTACATCCTGACAAGGTATCTGTCCTCCCGGAGACTCCTCTGCAGAGGCTGACCCCTACCCCCCAGGTGGGCAGGGGCTGGTTCCAATGCCCCCAAGGAAGTGGGGGAGGTGGGCGTGGCCATGGAGTCTGTCCCAGCATTCCCCTGGGCTGTGACTTCACTGGTCTGAAAGTGCTTGCAGAGGTGTGCTGAGACAGCGGGGGCCAGGCTGGGAGCAGGGTGGAGGTTCTCAGGGGAAAAGTGAGTGGGAGAACGTAGGGGTGGTGGGGTGTGGGGGGACAATGGGTAACTCACGAGAAGCCTGGACGTGCTGGATCCGATCTGAGAAGGCAGGGCTGAGCAGGTGGGGCACTCTAGCTCGGTTTCCGGGGAGACACTTCACCTGCCTAACTTGCACTCAGGTGAGCCTGAGGGGAGGAGGATGAACAGGTGTCGTTTCCAGGGCAGGGCCTGAGCGGATTGGCTGACGTGGCACTGCTCCTTCTGCTGGGCAGAGGCATTCCTGGGAAGGGAGGGGCTTCTGTCCGCTGCTGTTAGGGCTGGGAACACAATTCGCCGACCTGGGCAGCAGGAGGAATGTTGTCTATCTGCCCCAGAGTCTGGGCGCCAACCCATTCCCCAGCTCCGACCCGATTTAACTTTAGCTCCAGCTTCAAAACCACCCCCCAACTCCAGCTGCAGCTGCAAACCCTAGCTAGAACTCCCAGCTTCCACCCCTGCCCCAGCTCCTGCCGCACATCTCAGCCCCAACCCCCAGCCCCATTTCCAAATTCAATTCCAGTTCCAACTCCAAATCCAACCTCAAATCTGGCTAGAAATCTCAGCTCCCAGCTCCTAACTCCAACTCAAATTCTGGACTAAGGTCCTAGATCCCAACCTCATGCTCAGCCCGAACCTCGACTCCTGTTCCTGAATCCAGCCCCCAAACCCAACGCCAACCTCAGACCTAGCTTTAGCCCCAAATTCCAACACCAGCAGACCACAAACACAGTCCCAGTACCTCCATTCCTTGGCCCTAGGCTGGAGCCTCCAAAAGCCCTTCGCTCATTCTCTCTCCAGCACCTGGCTTGCCCCACAGATTGGATCCTACTGGGGAAGCAGGATCTGAGTGAACAGGGAGGAGAGGTGAAGGCCTTTCAGGCGGGAGACAGGAGCTCCCAGAATAAACACTTCAGAATAAACGCCACACTCCTTCACAAGACTCATAAAGCCTCTGCCACATGCACCAGGTCAGTCATTTGCCACTGGCACCCTGCCCTCCTCTCTGCCCTTCCAGTTTTTGAACTCAAGAGTTCTCTCTTGCCTGGGATATTTGCCACTCCCCAGCCTCAGTCTGGGCGACTTGCATTCTTCAACTGAGATGCCACCTCCTCCAGGAAGCCCTCCCTGATTTGCAGGCTGGTTTAGGTGCCTCTTGGGTGCACCCATGGTCCCTGTGCTTCCCCAACAACTACTCTTACTGCAATGTGCTTAATTGCCTATTATGCATTTACCTGTCATCCCCTGCTAGATGTGTGGTCCCCAGCAAGTACAGGGACAGTGTGTCTTTTACTAATCATCACGACCTCAGTAGCTAGTATGTAGGAAGTAATCAATACATATTTGTTGAATGATTGATTAGCAGACTAAACGATAGCGTGAACTGACAGCTGTGGGGGTTTTGAGCAGGAAGCATGTGAGATGAAGCTGGAAAGACAAGTTTGGCTCAGGCTGTTCAGGGTCTTGAAGGCCCATAGTGAGGCACTTGGACCGTGTAAGGGGCCCATGGAGGGTTTTGAAGTTTAACAGGGACACGGTCGGAGCTTCTAATAGGCAAATCTGGCACCACACACACACGCCACCCTCCGGACTGGTGAAAGGCAGGCTGGCTGGAGCTGGTGTAGGCTGTCCCTCATCTCCTGGACCAGCCCCTGTGCTGTCTCTTGCTTTCTCCTCCTCATGTGTGTGAACTAGAAAAGAAAAACAAGGCCGGGCGCGGTGGCTCAAGCCTGTAATCCCAGCACTTTGGGAGGCCGAGACGGGCGGATCACGAGGTCAGGAGATCAAGACCATCCTGGCTAACACGGTGAAACCCCGTCTCTACTGAAAAATACAAAAAGAAACCAGCCGGGCGAGGTGGCGGGCGCCTGTAGTCCCAGCTACTCGGGAGGCTGAGGCAGGAGAATGGCGTAAACCCAGGAGGCGGAGCTTGCAGTGAGCTGAGATCTGGCCACTGCACTCCAGCCTGGGCGACAGAGCGAGACTCCATCTCAAAAAAAAAAAAAAAAAAAAAAAAAAAGAAAAACAAGATCACGCTTATCTTGTCATTATCAGTTCACAAAATAATTGTACTTGGCCCGCTTTTGCCATCTCTTTGCTTTGTTCTGTGGAGATGACGGAGGCCAGTCCTAATTCTAGAACAGCCCTGTCCACTAGAAATATAGCCTGAGCTGCCGGGCACGGTGGCTCACGCCTGTAATCCCGGCACTTCGGGAGGCTGAGGTGGGTGGATCACAAGGTCAGGAGTTCAAGACCAGCCTGGCCAACATGGTGAAACCCTGTCTCTGTTAAAAACACAAAAATTAGCCAGGCATGGTGGTGGGTGCCTGTAGTCCCAGCTACTCAGGAGGCTGAGGCAGGAGAATCGCTTGAACCCGGGAAGCAGAGGTTGCGGTGAGGCAAGATTGCGACACTGCACTCCAATCTGGGTGACAGAGCGAGACTCCGTCTCGGTGGGGTGGGGGGAGAAAAAAGAAATATAGTGTGAGCCAAGATATAATTTAAACATTTCTAATAGCTGCATTCAAAAATGAAAAAGAAACCCATACGATTAATACATTTAAATTAATATATTTTAATTGCAAAAGACATTTTAATATGTTATTGAGCTGTTTTACAGTTTTATTTTGTACAAAGTATTTTATTTTTATTTTTAAAAATAGAGATGGGGGTCTCGCTGTGTTGTCCAGGCTGTTCTCAAACTCCTGGGTTCAAGCGATCCTCCTGCCTCGGCTTCCCAAAGTGCTGAGATTACAGGCGTGAAAAAAGTCTTGAAAATCTGGTAGGTATTATTTTACACTTACCGTGCATCTCATTTATCCCAGCCACATTGCAAATGCCCAGGCACCACATCTGTCATGTGGCTGTGTCCTTACTGGATGGCATGGCTCTAGAAGTCCTTCCCCTCAGAGAAAGGTCAGGGCAGGCTGGATCAGGAGGATGGTTGGGCAGAATGGGGTGGGGAGACAGTGGTGTGGCATTGCAGGTGTTCATCCTACCACTTTGCAAAGCATTATAAAGGTATCCCCTTTATAATAAAGGGGCTTGACTCAGAGGAGCAGGGGAGCCAGGGGCCCAAAAAGGCTTGCTGGCTGCAGATTCCTCTTGTACACATCTGACATTGATTTACCCACCCTGGTCCCCAGAAGAGTCCAGTCCCAGCCAGACCCATGGGCCAGCTGTCCCAGGCAGAGCTGCAGCAGGGGACCCATGAAATATTCCTTCTTTTTCCCCTTCCCTTGGGGGTTTGAAGGGAACTTTTTGGATGGGAGAAACAAAGCCTAAAAGCTTCGATGGTTTAAACATTGATTGGGCAAGGCTCTATTCTAGTTCTGGGTCTTATCAAGTAACTTGGAGTCAAGTGGAAAGGCAGGCTTCTCACAGGGCTATTGAACTCTGTCCCCAAAACAGAGGTTATTGGGGTAATTCAGACTGGTGACGGTGAAGGTCAGCAGGAGGAGGCAGCCGTGGGCACAGAGCGGAAGGTGCGGACGAACCACCCACAGATCCACAAGAAGGTGGCGAATGGGAGTACTTGGGGGAGAATGCAGAGGCTGCGGGGCTGTCTCCCAGCTTCTGCCATGTTCCCACCACAGGCTGTTCTCAACCCAGTGGCCCCAGTGATCCAGTTAGAGGTGCAGAGTCCCTCCAGTGGCCCGCCTCCCTCAGAGGAGCAGAGTCCTCCCACTGCCTTAAGGCCCTCTCTGGCTTCATTCCTATTGCCTCAGAGCCTCTGCAGCAGCAGCTCCATCTGCCTGGAATGCTTCCGATCCACATGACTCCCTCCCTCCCTCCTTTAGGAATGTTCTCAAATGGCATTTTCTCAGGGAGACCTCTTGGTCACCTTGTCTCAAATTGCAACCTCCCCAGTACTTCCTATCCCCTGTCCTTATGTCTTTTATTTCCTTATGTTTCTCCTTAGCATGATCACTCTGACATGCTATAGATCCTTCTTATCAAATGGGAATTTTGTCTCCTAGATAGTAAGCTTCCTGAAGGAAAGGATTTGTGTCTGTTTACTGTCCTATCCCTACCTCTTGGAACAGGACTGGCATAGAGTAGGTGCTCAATAAACATTTGTTGAATGAATGAATAGTGGAAAGAACACTGGATTTGGAGCTAGATTGATCTTGAAGGTTCAAGCCCCAGCTCTAGCTGTGTAACCAGAGAAAAACTGCTTAACCTCCATGTGTCTCATTCATTTGTAAGATGGAGATGACATAACTTACTTTATATAGTTGTAGGGGGATTAAATAATATAATTCGTCTGGCCACGGTGGCTGGCACCTATAATCCCAGCACTTTGGGAGGCTGAGGTGGGCAGATCACTTGAGGTCAGGAGTTCAAGACCAGCCTGGGCAACATGGTGAAACCCCGTCTCTACTAAAAATGCAAAATATTTGCCAGGTGTGGTGGCGGGCACCTGTAGTCCCAGCTACTTGGGAGGCTGAGGCAGGTAATTGCTTGAACCCAGGAGATGGAGGTTGCAGTGAGCCAAGATTGCGCCACTGCACTCCAGCCTGGGCAACAGAGCAAGACTCCGTCTCAAAAAAAAAAAAAAGAAAAGAAAAAAAAGAATGAATCCATTCAGCATCCATTGATCATATCCTTCCTGTGGCCCAGGTGTTGTGCAGGTGCTGGAGATACCGTGGTGAGTGGAGAGGCACTGTTCTTGCCATCCTGAGGGCAGTCTCAGGGGACAATGGGCGTAAGGCATAGCACCTACAGGTTTCCAATGTCTCCAGACACCCACTCCCTTCTTAGTGAGTGATAGTTCCCCGAGACAGACATCTTTTGGAGTATTGGTCCCATTCACCAAGACCATCCTCACTGCAAGGAAGAATCCCAACGACCAGATTATGTTTTCTGACCCACCACTGCAGCTACAGTTGATTAGATAGAGCCTCAGACTCTAGCTAGGCACCCAGATAGGTGAGTGTCCTTTGTGGGTCCAGACAGCAGGATCTGCTCCTCCCAATTTGGGAAATTTTAAAAGGAATTTCCATTTGTAGATGGAACAAGCCCAACTGACTGAGAGGGAAGCGCTGCGACTGTTTCAGTATGGACACTCTTGGGGACTTGTTTGTACTTGTGCGTTATGTACCGGCAAGTGAGCATCTTTTTTGGGTACCAGATGGTGGGGTCAGGTCCTCTCAATTTGGGAAATTCCTTGAGGAATTCCCATTTGCTGGTTGATCAAGCCCAAACACAGAAGAGAGAGGAAGCACCCTGACTGTTTCAGTTTGGACACTCTAGAGGCTTGTGTGTTGCTGCAGTAGTTGGATAGTGTTCTGGTGATTGTGTGTGTTTGATACAGTCATGAGGAATTAGAATTCAATTTGATAATCTTTTGCAATACTGTTTGGCCCCAATCTTGTTTGGAATCTGGAGTCGGCTGTTGAATGGGAAAGTGGGATAGAGTCGCATGTATCCAGGCTTTTGTGCTGCTATTGTAAGCAGAGTCGGGCCTGGTTAATATGTGATGTTTTCCTTTGGTGCTGTTTAGCCCCAGTGTTCTTTGGAGTCTGGGGAGGTTTGGCCCTTAAAAATCAAACTGCCATGAAAACTGCTTTACCCAAAATTTTGGCTCCAGAGCGAGACTCCGTCTCAAAAAAAAAAAAAAAAAAAAAAAAATCAAACTGCCATGAAAACTGCTTTACCCAAAATTTTGGCTCATAGCCTTTGTTGGATTACCTGTCAGGGCAAACAAAGTGTAACCATGTAAAGCTGGTGAGTTTGTATTGCTTTGGCATGGGTGAAATTTCAAGGTAAAAGCTATTGGATTTTCACTTGTATATATGTCTACATACCTAGATGTGTTTATTTGTATGTACACTTGCTGTTATATGCTGTGTTGGCTTATAAGAGCGCTCATAAATTAAGTAAATAAGTCTAAGCAATTTTCTTTTCTTTTCTTGTTTTTTTTTTTTGTTTGAGATGGAGTCTCTCTCTGTTGCCCAGGCTGGAGTGCAGTGGTGCAATCTCGGCTCACTGCAAGCTCCGCCTCCCGGGTTCACGCCATTCTCCTGCCTCAGCCTCCCGAGTAGCTGGGACTACAGGTGCCCGCCATGACGCCCAGCTAATTTTTTGTATTTTTAGTACAGATGGGGTTTCACCGTGTTAGCCAGGATGGTCTGGATCTCCTGACCTTGTGATCCTCCTGTCTCAGCCTCCCAAAGTGCTGTGATTACAGGCATGAGCCACCTCACCTGGTCAAAGCAGTTTTCAAGTTCACAAGACTTAAGTAAATCTTTACTAAACAAACTGGTTTTAAAATTATTGGTAAAATGAAAATATAAATGTCTTCAGAATTGTCAGCATACATTTCTGTCTGGATTTTATATTTGTCACCGCGCTTGCCCTTAACTCGGAGGCTCTAAAGTGAGCACCTGAAGTTCACTGGCTATGAAAAAACTGGTTAGGCCGGGTGTGGTGGCTTATGCCTGTAATCCCAGCACTTTGGGAGGCTGAAGCAAGCAGATCACTTGAGGTTAGGAGTTTGAGACCTAACCTGGCCAACGTGGTGAAACCCCATCTCTACTAAAAATACAAATTAGCTGGGTGCACTGGTGCACACCTGTAATCCCAGCTACTTGGGAAGCTGAGGCAGGAGAATTGCTTGAACCCAGGAGGCAGAGG
Organism: Trachypithecus francoisi; assembly: GCF_009764315.1. NCBI lineage: Eukaryota > Metazoa > Chordata > Mammalia > Primates > Cercopithecidae > Trachypithecus > Trachypithecus francoisi. Next base: position 81,280,041 of record NW_022681457.1, read on the forward strand.
TTGCAGTAAGTTGAGACTGCACCACCGCACTCCAGCCTGGGTGATAGGGTGAGACACTGTCTCAAACAAACAAACAAACAAAAAAGAAAGAAAAAGAAAAAAGAAAAAAAACTGGTTAACAAGGAAATAACCAACTTTAAATGATGGTGTCTAATAACTGTTTTCAGAAATAATCTAGATTAACTGTTAAAAATGAAAGAATTGAGTACATGTAAATGGCATAAATGTTTTAGGTAAACTTTTTGTGTAATTTTAAATCTTAAAATTATTTTGATGCTCATTAACATCTGCATCATTTCCAGTTAAGAAAGGGTTATGATACTGGGAAATATGTTTCTAGAAATTGTGGAACTTTTCTCAGCTATAAAATGCTCTGATAGTTCAGGATTTATTGCTTCATAGGGTTTCACTAAAACTTAAGGTTACCAACGATAAGAATTAGAGTTAATATATAATTACACCTATAAAATGTGCCACAAATGTGCTATTAGTGAGAAAAAGAATAATTATATTTAATTCAGAAGTTATTTAAAAGTAAAATTAATTCAAATTATGGACTTGAAAATGATTATAAAACAAAGTAGTAAGGAACCAGTAAGCAAGGGAGAGAGGTGTGAAGAAAGTCATGGATGTGAAGATGTATTTTTGGCAAAGAAGATTGTAAAGAAAAGATAATAATTTTGTATGAGGAAGGATCTTGTGTGGTGAATTTTTTGTCCTGGAGTAAAATGTCTGGTTATTTAAAGAAAAAACAAGAAGAAAAAAAGCTGGGACTGGATGGAAAACCCAGTCATGTTGTAAAAATACTTATTTTTTAAAGTTCTGAAAAGAAATAGTACATTATGTATTTTGTTGTTTGGAGAAGTGGATGAGAGTGGAACTGTTTTAGTGGTGGTTGTTTCCAGGGTGAGTCAACTGAATCAATAGTTTGGGTTGGTTTCAGATCGTTTCCTTTAATGAAGAAAAACTGTGATATGGATACAAAGTTTTAATGTTCAGGAAAGATTAGTCTTGTCCTTAAGGAAATTATATTGATTAGAATTTCTCTCAAATGAATTTAAAGTGACATTCACTTGGATTAAGTAGTAATAAAAAAAGGTGATATTTTCTAGTGATTTTTTAAAATCTCAAGTAGTTTATCACTGATTGACCTTCATGTATATAACTTGAAAACAAAATATGTGGCCGGGCGCGGTGGCTCAAGCCTGTAATCCCAGCACTTTGGGAGGCTGAGATGGGCGGATCACGAGGTCAGGAGATCGAGACCATCCTGGCTAATACGGTGAAACCCCGTCTCTACTAAAAAAAAATACAAAAAACTAGCCGGGCGAGGTGGCGGGCGCCTGTAGTCCCAGCTACTCGGGAGACTGAGGCAGGAGACTGGCGTGAACCTGGGAGGCGGAGCTTGCAGTGAGCTAACATCCGGCCACTGCACTCCAGCCTGGGTGACAGAGCAAGACTCCGTCTCAAAGAAAAAAAAAAAAGAAAACAAAATATGTGCAAGTGTTGCACTGGTTTGAAGATTTTGGCAGTAAAATTTACCTAATCAGTTGTCAGTACTGTGTCTAGAAACCAGTCTTGGAAGTGTGATAATGTGTTTTTAAAATAGCTGAAAAGAAATTGTTTTGTACTTGTTCTTACTTTGCCCTTGTTTTGTTGTATAGTCTTGTGTCCGGAATTGGTTCCTTCCGGTGGGTTCTTGGTCTCGCTGACTTCAAGAATGAAGCCACGGACCCTCGCAGTGAGTGTTACAGTTCTTAAAGATGGTGTGTCCAGAGTTTGTTCCTTCTGATGTTCAAATGTGTCCCGAGTTTCTTCCTTCTGGTGGGTCCGTGTTCTCACCTGACTTCAGGAGTGAAGCCGCAGACCTTTGCAGTGAGTGTTACAACTCTTAAAGGTAGTGCGGACCCAAACAGTGAGCAGCAGCAAGACTTATTGCGAAGAGTGAAAGAACAAACTCCCCACAGCCTGAAAGGGGAACCCAAGCAAGTAGCCACCAGGAGGCGCAGATGGCCAGCTTTTATTCCCTTATTTGGCCCCACCCACGTCCTGATGATTGGTCCATTTTACAGAGCACTGATTGGGTCATTTTTACAGAGTGCTGATTGGTGCGTTTACAAACCTTTGGCTAGACACAGAGCACTCATTGGTGTGTTTTTACAGAGTGCTGATTGGTGCGTTTACAAACCTTTAGCTAGACACAGAGCACTCATTGGTGTGTTTACAATCCTTTAGCTAGACAGAAAGGTTCTCCAAGTCCCTACCTGACCCAGAAGCCCAGCCAGCTTCACCTCTCAGTATTTAAGTGAAAGATTATTTCTCATATTGAATTTACAAAACTGATACTTGCATTTACTATATTTCGATGATGGAGGAAAAAGTTGTCTTAGTTTGATAAGTTTGGCATAGGGCTTATCACATTTTTGATGTTTTGGGTCACAGTTCTGTCACTAGAATACTAACAATTAGACATATGCAATGAGTAACCTAACTATTTTAATACACTGGTTTGAAATACTGCAGGCAGTTATTCCTAAACAGTAAATCACAGTGTTTTTATTTGTAACATGTTAGAGAAAACGATAGGACTTTCTTTAGTATAAATATACTAGTAACTAATGCTTGTGTTGTTAAGTTACAGGGCTTTGACTCTTGAGCCTCAAGAAGGCACCAACCTGATAAATTTTGAGCACTGATACCAGTCAAATCCTCAGGACAGTGATGCAAGGCCAGTGACTGGGCCCATGTGTTGGAATAACAGGGTTTTCTTGGAGTATTGATCTGCTCTTTAATAGAAAATTGGGACCAGGCATGGTGGCTCATGCCTGTAATCTCAGCACTTTTGGGAGACTGAAGTGGTGGATCACTTGAGGCTAGGAGTTCAGGACCATACTGCAACATGGTGAAACCCTGTCTCTACTAAAAATACAAAAATTAGCTGGGCGTGGTGTCATATGCCTCCCAGCTACTTGGGTGGCTGAGACATGAGAATCTCTTGAACCCAGGAGGTGGAGGTTGCAGTGAGCCAAGATGTTACCCCACTGCACTCTTGAATGCAGGTTTCTGATAACTTTGGAGATTGTGCCATTGGATTAGAGAGAAAACTTTCAGGGCACTTATTGAAAGGCTGATGTGCTCATATCCCAATACGAAGCAGAGCAGGAGTTGATTGCATGGACTGAACTAATAAAGGACTGAATTTTTTAATGGCTTTTGTTGTTTGAAATATTGCTGATTCTTTTTGTTTTCCAGAGTCTGGAGAATTTTTTTCTTTTGAGCTATTTATATCCTTGAAATATACTTTAAGTGTATTGAGTAGAGTATACTCCTGTAAATACAATTTGAAACATGTTTCTCACCCTGCCTAATTTCTCCAGAATTTGGAAACTATTTGTGAATATTCTTTTTTTTTTTTTCCTGAGATAGAGTCTCACTCTGTCACCCAGGCTGGACTGCAGTGGCGCGATCTCTGCTCACTGCAAGCTCCGCCTCCCGAGGCACCTTCCTGCCATTCTCCTGCCTCAGCCTCCCGAGTAGCTGGGACTACAGGTGCCTGCCACCATGCCCAGCTAACTTTTTGTATTTTTAGTAGAGATGGGGTTTCACTATGTTAGCCAGGATGGTCTTGATCTCCTGACCTTGTGATCCGCCCGCCTCGGCCTCCCAAAGTGCTGGGATTACAGGCATGAGCCACCATGCCTGGCCGAATATTCTTAATTCATGGCAATGTGTTTGTTTTCATACATTAAATAAGAATCTGTTTTCTTTTGTAATGGGACACACTTGGAGGAACTGGTTATTTCCCCAGTGCTTTGAAATGGCCTTGTGATAGGTCCCAGCAAAGCCAATTTAGGAGAGCTTATGTTGTCAATGATTGTTGCTACACTTTGTGTAATCAGGTCAAGTATATGGGACTGAAGCCTATTTTGCAGGTAGATTGGTCCTGCTGTGATTCATCTTTGGTGGAAGTGGCAGACTGGAGAAAGAAAGACTGTTTCAGAAGAAAACTCTGTATTAGAGTAACTTTTGATTCCTCAGCGGCCACATGGTCACTCATGGTATGGAGCTGCCTATGACACCCCTCCTCAGCATGAAGCAGCCAGAAACATTGACAGCCAGATTCCTCATGATTGAGCAACTGATAAATAGAAAGGGAGCACTGAAACTGGCCCAAGACTCCCAGACTGTTCTTTTGGAGGAACATAGAAATTGATCCTTCTGCTGTTAAAGCTTGAAACTTGCATTAGTTTTATCTGAGTTCCTTCCTCAGGAAAGGACCTTCAAAAAAAGTATCAGAGAACTGAAACTCACCAGATCACTGCACCAGATGCCTCCTTGCCCCTCCCTAGTCCTTGTTTTCTTACACATTGTTACATTTCTTCCCTGGTATATAAACCCCTAGTTTTAGTGAGGGAGATGGATTTTGAGGCTGAGCACTCATCTCCTTGGCTGCAGCACCTGATTAAAGCCTTTTTCCTTGGCAATACTTGTTCTCTCAGTGATTGGCTTTCTGTGTGGTGAGCAGCAGGACCTGGACCAAACCTCGGGTGTTCCTCATAGTTCCACTTATAATACACTTAATATGTTAATACATGCAGCAGGTGTTTGGCACTAATTCCTATTTGTAGCCCCTGCCAAATCCCATAGATGAGTAATATATATAAATCTACATAGTAGATGAGCAATATATATAAATTCTTGTATGCTACTGGTCATAGTAGGTGATTAGTAATGCTAGTCCCTCCTGCTTCCAGGTGCACAGAGCAGGCTTATTTCCTTGGAAATCTTCTCCCCAGCCTACCTCAGCTTAGGGCAGTCTGGGCACATCTTAGACATGCTTGAAGCCTAAGTAGGCCCTTGAACCTCCAGTGGTCTAGGAGAGCTCACCCCAGTGGAGTTCAGAAAGAGTGAACTCCCATTCCTGGCCCTAAGATGCCTTCCCTTTCACTTCTCACTCCAAATCCAGAGGAGTGATTATAAGGGGATCCTACTTGGGCACACAGATGTTCCCAGGCCTTCAGGTATTTCCTGGGACCAGCAATGGCTGGCCATATTTTGTATCAGAAGCAGGACAGTGATGCTAGAACCTTCTGTAGGTCAGGCTTTTCAGTGTTGAGATAACAGGACACCAGGGGAGTCTCAGCTAGGTAGCTCACACTGCCTGGCCACAGCTGATGCCAAAACTCTAGAAGAAGGTGAGGGGCCCAGTGAGGAATTCTGGAGGCTGCTATACAAAAGTGGCACAGCTCTCCCCAAAGGCACGAGCCATCACACCAGAATTGAGTGAATATCTAGAGCTCAATGATGGACTGCAACCGGGAGAGCAAGAGTGGAGTCTGTGTGCCAAGGCCTAGTCACTTGAGTGACCAGCAGGGGCCCTAAGGCTGCTTACAGGAGGAGGTGACTGCTAGGCCTGCTCCAGCCCTGATGGGGCTGAAGCAGTAAACTGGATGAAGAAACTCGTGAAGGAAAAAGGGCACCAATGGGGTGAGTGCCTTCAGTTTCTCCATGGAGTCTGGATAGACAAAGAAGAGGGAGGTCTTGTCTTGGATGCTAGAGAACCAATGCCTCCCGATGGGTGGATTAGGAGCAAGCACTGAAGACAGAACATGGAGACGTAAGCAAGACTGAACCTCTGGCCCTACATTTACTAACAAGAAGCTGTGTGCACCCCTGTGCAGCCAAGAAAACACCTTGTTGACCTGCTGGCCAAGGTGCCAGGTTCTGCTAGGGTGGGGCCTTCCCTCAGCCCATACTTCCTCCTCACCAGCTGGACAGCATCCAGGTTTAGGTTAGGCTTAGATTAGCTTAGCCTGGGGGTTTCCACTCCTTTAACTTCTGATTTAGACTCTCAGGGTTTCAAGTTCCTATAACCTTCACTTGGTCTACAGTGTTTTGTTTGGGCATCTCTCCAGTGCAGTGCATAAGAGCACCTTTGGAGTCACTGGGCTGACTGGGATGCAACCCCACCCCTGCCTCTGTGACTATGTGCCAGTCACTTTACTCCTCTTTGGTTTTGATTTCCTTGTCTGTGAACCGAGGTCCATCTTGTACGTGAAATGTGACATCTCGATTCGAAGACATTTTGCAGCTGAAAAATCTGTCACTTGAATATTGATATGTCAGCCATTAAGAATTTCCTTCTGGTCTTCAGAAAAGCTCCAGTTTCTAGTGCATTTTTCTTTTTCCCAGGCCCCTGCTCCTTGCCCCTTGGTTTGGCTAACTCTCGCCAGTCCTTAAGTCCAAAGAGTTCACATCTCTTCCTCCCCACTGCCATCATCCTGGTCCAAGCTACTGTCCTGTTTCACCTGGGCAACCACGACATCCCCTGCATCCACTACTGCATCCCTTACCCTGTAGAACTCTCCTAGCAGGACAGACAGATGTTAAGCAACTAAACACAAGTTACAGTGAGGATTATGAAGAAAAACGATGCGGTGAGTGCAGTTTAGGTGGGAGAGAGTCAAGGACTGCCTTTCTGAAGAAGTGACATTTAAGCTGAGATCTAAAGGATAAATAGAAGTTCACAAAGAGGTGTGGGGCAAGAGCGTTTCAGGCAGAAGAAACTGTGTGGAAAGAACTGAAGGCAGGAAAAACCTTGGCCTATTGTAGGAACTGAAAGGACGCCAGTGTGGCAAGAGCTTGGTGAGCAGTGGCACTGACTCCCAGTGGCTTAGCTTTGGCTTCTGGGTGGCCCATAGCTTCTGTGTGCCTTTAAGGTCCTGCACAATCTGCCCCTGCCGGCCCCTCATCCCCAGTCTCATTTCAAGTCCGTTTCTTCTGCAAAGGTGAAGCCAACATGCTAGTTTGAAGTGGGAGGAGTTTGGGTCCTGGAAGATCCCACCTATCCATCATAATAATGTAATGGGCTGTCATCTTTGCAGCTGAACTTCTCTGGGGGTGCCTGGATACTTCCCTGCTCTCTGGATCTGGCTTCCCAGTAGGGCGAGGACATGTGAAGAACATGCCAGCATGGGGGAATGAGCTGGCTGCTGTGACAGGGTGCAGGCTAGGTGGGGCTTGTTCCTCAGCAGAGAGAGTCTCCTGCAGACCCTGTGGAGCCCTTTGCTCCTGGCCTTTGCCTGCGTGCTCCTTCTGCTACCCCAGCCTTTGGGAGATCTTGCCAAATGTGACTGCCAAGCCTCAGCTCTCTGTGAAAGTCAATCCATGAGCAGTGCTGAGAGTTTCAGTAAAGTGATTACGGAAAGATGGGACAATGCCAGGTTTAAGACAGCCAGAGGTGACCAGCAGGGACCAGCAGGGACTGTGGGCTTAAACATTTCTTATTTGGGTATTAGAGGGGCATTTGGTCTCTGCAGGTGGGAGAAGAGAGGGACATTGGATTATATTCTTTTGCTCTTTAATGCATACAGAACTATCTCTCCTGGTACCTGTGTGTGGCTGGGTCTCCCAGGATGGGGCCGAGAGGAATAACCAAAGGGGAAGTGCATCCCCTCCCACCCCAGAAATGGAGGAGCAGAGCAGGACCCTGCAGAACACAGATGGCAAGTCTAGAACGACATTGGAGGCAAGGGAAATGAGGGCAGGGCTCTACTTGGAGTTCCAAGAACAGGGTCAGCAGATAATGTAAGACTTTGGGGAATTCTTGCAACACTTCCATGTCTGCTATTTTACCGTCATCATTTCCTTCTTCTTTACACAGATTTAAAAAAAAGAAACTCAGAGGCTGGGCACAGTGGCTCACGCCTGTAATGCCAGCACTTTGGGAGGCCAAGGCAGGTGGATCACTTGAGGTCAGGAGTTCGAGACTAACCTAACCAACATGGTGAAACCCTGTCTCTACTAAAAATACAAAAATTAGCTGAGTGTGGTGGCACACACCTGTAGTCCCAGCTACTCAGGAGGCTGAGTCAGGGGAATCACTTGAACTCGGGAGGCAGAGGTTGCAGTGAGCCAAGATCGTGCCACTGCACTCCAGCCTGGGCAACACAGCGAGATTCCATCTCAAAAAAAAAAAAAAAAGAAAAAGAAAAAAATCCGGCCAGGCATGGTGGCTCACACCTGTAATCCCCAGTGGATCACGAGGTCAGGGGATGGAGACCATCCTGGCTAACATGGTGAAACACTGTCTCCAATAAAAATACAAAAAATTAGCCGAGTGTGGTGGTGGGCAACTGTAGTCCCAGCTACTCAGGAGGCTGAGGCAAGAGAATGGCATGAACCTAGGAGGCGGAGCTTGCAATGAGCCGAGATTGTGCCACTGTACTCCAGCCTGGGCGACAGAGTGAGACTCTGTCTCAAAAAAAAACAGTCCTTAGAAAGCCTCGCTGCATTTCATGAAGGAGACAGGAACGAGCAGGCTTTGGTCCTTACTGAGCTGGCAGAGGAGAGGCCAGGCGAGGAGCAGCAGGCAGCCCCATCCGCAAGGCCTGGAAGAAAGGGTGGCAGGGAAGCCAGCCCCAAGTCCAGTGTGATCTCTCAGTGCCAGGCAGTCCTGTGCCCAGACAGGGACAAGCAGAGGTGGCTTCAGATGAGCTGGAGCCCCCAGTCCTCAGCCTCCCCTCTTTCCCTTTCCTGGCCTTGGCCTCCCAACTAAGCAGAAGTTAGACAAGGTGTGGGCAAACATCTTTATTCTGTGTCCCAGATTCCCCAGGGCAAGAGAAAGAGGTTGCTGGGGTCAGTGCTGCAGGGACCATACAGACTCCAACTGCAAATCTGGCCTGGGGACAGACACACTGTTCTTCTGGTTGTGGCTGGAGATGGCTCACCAGAGGGGGTCAGTTGGTCTTCACCTCTAAGTCTACCTCAGAGTTGGAGAGGGAAGGAAGCCGAACTCCAGCAAGGGTGTGGAACCCTGTGATCTGCTCTTGCTCTTGGATCTGGTCTCTGAGGCGCTGGATTTCTAGGCGTTGCATTTCGATGATCCTCCCAGTTTCTTCTTGCTCGTTCAACCTTGTTGTGGGAGCCGTGCTGAGCATGTCCCTGCTGGGTTCTGTGAGGGACAGCAGGACTCATGTGGACCTGTCCACTGCACTGCTGCAGAGCCGATCCTCCCCTCCTCCCTCCCTGCTTCCTCAAACATTTATTGGGCACCTACTGTGGAGCAGACACTCAATCCCAGATGCCAGAGGTACAGAGACAAGCCATTTTGCTGTCTCGCAGAGAGATGGAGAAGTGAAGCAGCATACTTCAGAGTGATGAGGTGAATACTGAGAACCACCCCAGCCCAACCCCTCTCCTAAGCCCCCAGATCCGCCTGCACAGAGGGCCCCACCCACGGAGGCTGCCCCTTCTCCCATTCTCCACATCCTAGGCAGGATGGCACTCTTCTGCTGACCTATGTTGGCTTCTGAACTGCCAGTCTTTCTCCTTGTGCAAAACCCCTGCTCCTGGAGACAGACCCCTTCCTGCCTCTCCAGGTATGTCCACTCATATCCTGTTCCTTGAAGACTTTCTCCCCGAGTCATCCTCCCTGTCTCAAGTGCTGGCATCATCCTGGGCAATGGCAGTGTCCACCAGGGTCCACGGCTCACCGCTGCCCCACAAGGCTGAACTTGCAGCGTTAGTGACCTTGGCCTCCACGCCATGCCAGCACCCACTCCTGTGGCTTCCCCTCCCTTGTCACCTGGATGCCATACTTTAGGTCTTTCACTCTAGCACTGTTCTCTGTTTTCTGACCACAACTGCTGTAATTGCTCTATGCATGTCACACATGATCTTGGACTAAACCAAGACCCCCCTCTTCCTGGACAACTCAATTTCTTGCCTACCAAATGGGCTCTTTTTAGATTTACTCCCTTTTCTGGCCAGCTAGACCCCAGTGAGTTTCTTCCTCCATCTTCCCAACAGCACCCTCAGTGTTCTAGTTGCCTTGTCCTCCTGTCCTATGCGCCCTGCTTGGGATCCACTGGGCTTCCTGGATTTGATGATAGGCATCTTCCATCAATTCTGGAAAAACTCTTGGCTGTGCCTTATTGTAATGTTGCCTCTCCTCATTCTTTCTTTCTCAAACTTCAATTAGACATACATTGCATTATCCCACTCTCTCCTCTTTGTCTTTTACTATATCTTTATCTCTCTGGGCTGCAATCTGGGCAATTTATTCTTTTAGCTCACAAATTCCCCCTTCAGATGTGTCTAATCTACTGTTCAATCTGTCCATTGAGCTTCTAATTATAATAGTTTTCATTTCTAGAAGTATTATTTGGTTCCTTTTCAAATCTGCCTATGCAATTTTGGAAGACTTTTGCTTTTTTGTCTTATTTTCAAATTCCTTTTTTATTTTTGCAGACATGAAATTTTCTTATTTTAATAATCATATGAGCTGTGGGCCTTTGTTGGTTTTATTCTGTAGTTTGATTTTTTTGTTGATTTTTCACTCCTGGTGGTTTATTTTTTCAAGTATTTAGTGACTTTTGATTGTGAGCTCATGTTCCTCAAAACATTATTTATGGGAATTCTTTGAAGCCTGTATTTAAAATGTACTCCTCCAGAGAAAATTTGCATTTGCTTCTGCTGGGGGCCTAAGGACACTACTACTGTGGGGTCCTTTTAAGGTAAATTTTCAGCTAAGATGGCCTTGAGACACAAATTGAATGCAAATTCTAGACTAAAACTTGTCTGAGTAGGGACTTTGGTTAGAAATTGTCATGCAGAGACCTTGTCTCAAGTTTTTTCTTTGCTTCATCCAGAGCCAAGATTGACACAAACACTTTCTCACCCATCTTCTTATGCAAGGTAAGTTTTCTCCTCTAGTCAATCTTTAGTTTCCTAATTCATTCTATTTTGCTTTGGCTCTTTCTTTTTTTTTCTTTCTTTTTAAAACAGAGATCCTTGTCAGTTTTCCCATATGCATAAGGGGAGAAAAATAAAAACGTGCCTGCAACAGTAAACTGGAAGGAAAGCATGGTTTTCCTAATATTTTATTAATTTATTTATGAAAGTTATATAAGCTTGTAGTCAAATAACCCTATAAGGCTTATTACAAATAACAGTATCTCTTGTTCTACATTCCACTCAATTTCTCAATCCTCAGAGGCAACAATTTCAATTATTTTAGCTAATTCTTTTGATATCTACTTCCACACTCTGCTTTGATTAATGTGCTTACATTGCTTCTTTGATTTATCATTTTTAGGCATTATCTATTGACTTCTCTCTATGAAAGAAGAGGATTTAGCTTTCCTTCAGCACCCTCCCCTGCCCCTGCATACTTCCCATCCTTTCATCCTCCCAATTTTGAGTAGATCAATAGTCAGAATTTATTTATTTATTTATTTATTTAATTTTTTTATTTTTTTATTTTTTTTTTGAGACAGAGTCTCGCTCTGTCTCCCAGGCTGGAGTGCAGTGGCCAGATCTCAGCTCACTGCAAGCTCCGCCTCCCGGGTTCATGCCATTTTCCTGCCTCAGCCTCCCAAGTAGCTGGGACTACAGACGCCCACCACCTCGCCCGGCTAGTTTTTTGTATTTTTCAGTAGAGACGGGGTTTCACTGTGTTAGCCAGGATGGTTTCGATGTTCTGACCTCGTGATCTGCCCGTCTCGGCCTCCCAAAGTGCTGGGATTACAGGCTTGAGCCACTGCGCCCAGCCAATAGTCAGAATTTAATTATGATTAATATAACTGCTGGTCACAGTTGAGCCATGTAGTATACAATGATTCATTTCTCTTTTCCATACAATAATTTCTGTTCCCTAAAGTTAACAATTGCTTTGTGTTTTCATTTGCAAAATTTCATTTTTATTTTTTAAAATTTTATTTATTTATTTATTTATTTTTTATTTATTTTTGAGATGGAGTCTTGCTCTGTTGCCCAGGCTGGAGTGCAGTGGCGCCATCTCAGCTCACTGTAACCTCCACCTCCCAGGTTCACACCATTCTCCTGCCTCAGCCTCCCGAGTAGCTGGGACTACAGGCACCTGCCATCACGCCTGGCTAATTTTTTGTATTTTTGGTAGAGACAGGGTTTCATCATGTTAGCCAGGATGGTCTCGATCTCCTGACCTTGTGACCCACCCACCTCGGCCTCCCAAAGTGCTGGGATTACAGGCGTGAGCCACCATAGCCGGCCTCATTTGCAAAATTTTATATGTCCATATTGCTAATGAAACTGTCTCAATAGTCCCATAGACAGTTGTTTTTGAATAAACATAGAAATTGACCCTTCTGCTATTAAAGCCTGAAACCTGTATTTGTTTTATCTGAGTTCCCTCTTCAGGAAAGGACCTTCAGGCTCCTTAAAAAGGGAATGTCAAAGAACTGAAACTCACCAGATCACTGCACTGGGTGGCCCTTGGCTCCTCCCTAGTTCTTGTTTTCTTACCCATGTTACATTTCCTGCTATATAAACCCCCAGTTTTAGTTAGTAAGATATGGATCTGAGACTGAGCTCCCATCTCCTTGGCTGCAGCACCTGATTAAAGCCTTCTTCCTTGGCAATACTTGTCCTCCCAGTGATTGGCTTTCTATGCCGTGAGCAGCAGGACCTTGACCAAACCCCTGGTGTTTCAGTAATATATTTTGTTTCCTTGATCAGGAACGTCTTGCTCGGGGCAGCTTGGCTGCTGTGGGCTGGGAGTCTCAGAAGCCCTCCTAAGCAGCTGCCCATCTAATTTTGGCTGGAGGTGAGTTTCCATCTCTCTCTGGCCCTGCCATAGCCAGCCCCAACTTTGTTCCTGATTGCCTTGGAAGAACTGCCTTTGAAATTTGACATCTGTACCCAGACAGGTGAGTGTCCTCTGTGGGTCCAGACAGCAGGATCTGCTCCTGTCAATTTGGGAAATTTTTAAAGGAATTTCCATTTGTAGGTGGAACAAGCCCAACGGCCTGAGAGGGAAGCACCCTGACTGTTTCAGTATGGACACTCTTGGGGACTTGTTTGTAATTGTGTGTTGTGTCCCAGCAAGTGAGTGTCTCTCTTGGGTACCAGACAGTGGGATCAACTCCTCTCAATTTGGGAAATTCCTTATGGAATTTCCATTTGCAGGTCGATCAAGCCCAACCAGCAGAGAAAGGAAGCACCCTGACTGTTTCAGTTTGGACACTTGGGGCTTGTTTGTTGCTGCAGCAGTTGGATAATGTTTTGGTGATTGTGTGTGTTTGATATAGTCATGGGAAATCAGAATGTAGCCAACTTGATGTTCTTTTGCAATACTGTTTGGCCCCAATCTTGTTTGGAATCTGGAGTTTGCTGTTGAATGGAAAAGTGCGATGGAGTTGCATGTATCCAGGCTTTTGTGCTGCTGTTGTAAGCAGAGTCAGGCCTGGTTAATGTGTAATGTTTTCCTTTGGTGCTGTTTAGTTAGCCTCAGTGTTCTTTGGAGTCTAGGGAAGTTTGACCTTTAAAAATCAAACTGCCATGGAAACTGCTTTACCCAAAATTTCAGTTCACATTCTTCACTGGATTAACTATTGGGGCAAACAACGTATAACTATGTAAAACCAGTGAGCTTGTACTGGCATTTCATGGCTAGAGTTCCAAGGTAAAAGCTACTGGATTTTTGTTTGTGTGTGTGTCTACATGTCCATTTGTATGTGTTTATTTGTATGTACACTTATTGTTACATGTTGTGTCTACCAAGTTGGCTTATAAGTAAAAGAGCACCCATACATTAAGTAAAAATGTCCAAGCAATTTTCAAGTTCACGTGACTTATGTAAATCTTGACTAAACAAACAGGCTTTAAAATTATTCGTAAAATGAAAATAGAAATGTCTTCAGAATTGTCAGCATACATTTTTGTTTGGGTTTTATATACGTCTCTGCTAGATATTCTGAGGTTTCAGTGTTCGGCATAGAAGGTTATAAAGCTATTAACCTCACCAAAACAAAATGATGTTGGTTTATATGCCTTCTTTGACAGATAAGACTAATTTAATGTTGTTAACGTGAATCTTCTGAGTTATTGGCAAAAATACCTATGTATTTAACTTTGAGGCTCTTTTGGCGAGCACCTAATGTTCACTGGCTATTAAGAAAATGGTTGGACTGGGTGCAGTAGCTCATGCCTGTAATCCCAGCACTTTGGGAGGCCGAGGCAGGCGGATTGGCTGAGCTCAGGAGTTTGAGACCAGCCTGGGCGACACGGTGAAACCCTGTTTCTACTAAAATACAAAAAAAAAAAAAATTAGCTGGGCGTGGTGGCTTGCGCCTGTAGTCCCAGCTACTCAGGAGGCTGAGGCAGGAGAATTGCTTGTACCCGGGAGGCAGAGGTTATAGTGAGCCAAGATTGCGTCACTGTACTCCAGCCTGGGCAACAAAGCAAGACTCTGTCTCAAAAAAAAAAAAAAACAAAAAGGACATGGTTAACAAATAAATAACTAACTTTGTATGATTGTGTCTAATACCTGTTTTCAGAAGTAATCTAGATAAACTGTTAAAAATGAAGAAACCGGGCCGGGCGCAGTGGCTCAAGCCTGTAATCCCAGCACTTTGGGAGGCCAAGACGGGCGGATCACGAGGTCAGGAGATCGAGGCCATCCTGGCTAACATGGTGAAACCCGTCTCTACTAAAAAATACAAAAAACTAGCCGGGCGAGGTGGTGGGCGTCTGTAGTCCCAGCTACTTGGGAGGCTGAGGCAGGAGAATGGCATGAACCCGGGAGGCGGAGCTTGCAGTGAGCTGAGATCTGGCCACTGCACTCCAGTCTGGGTGACAGAGCGAGACTCCATCTCAAAAAAAAAAAAAAAAAATGAAGAAACCGAATACATGTCAATGGGATAAATGTTTTAGGTAAACTTTTTGTGTAATTTAAAATCTTAAAATTATTTTTGATGCTCATTGGCTATCGGGGTCATTTCCAATTAAGAAAGGGTTATGGGCTGGGTATGGTGGCTCAGACTGTAATCCCAGCACTTTGGGAGGCTGAGGCAGGCGGATCACGAGGTCAGGAGATGGAGGCCATCCTGGCTAACATGTTGAAACCTCATCTCTACTAAAAATACAAGAAAAAACCGAAATAAGCCAGGCATGGTGGCAGGCGCCTGTAGTCCCAGCTATTTGGGAGGCTGAGCCAGGAGAATGGTGTGAACCCAGGAGGTGGAGCTTGCAGTGAGCCAAGATCCTGCCACTGCACTCCAGTCTGGGTGACAGAGCGAGACTCCATCTCAAAAAAAAAAAAGGCCGGGCGCGGTGGCTCAAGCCTGTAATCCCAGCACTTTGGGAGGCCGAGACGGGCGGATCACGAGGTCAGGAGATCGAGACCATCCTGGCTAACACGGTGAAACCCCGTCTCTACTAAAAATACAAAAACTAGCTGGGCGAGGTGGCGGGCGCCTGTAGTCCCAGCTACTCAGGAGGCTGAGGCAGGAGAATGGCGTAAACCCGGGAGGCGGAGCTTGCAGTGAGCTGAGATCCGGCCACTGCACTCCAGCCCGGGCGACAGAGCGAGACTCCGCTTCAAAAAAAAAAAAAAAAAGAAAACTTTTTTTTGTGAAACAAGGTAGGGGAGAGAGATGTGAAGAAAGTTACGGATATGAAGATATATTTTTTGGTAAGGAAGGTTATAAAGAGATGATAATAAATTTGTATGAGAAAGAATTTTGTATGATGAATTTTTTGTCCTAGAGCAAAATGACTTTTTTTTTTTTTGGAGATGGAGTCTCGCTCTGTCACTCAGGCTGGAGTGCAGTGGTGCAATCTCGGCTCACTGCAAGCTCTGCCTCCCGGGTTCATGCCATTCTCCTGCCTCAGCCTCCCGAGTAGCTGGGACTACAGGTGCCTGCCACCACACCTGGCTAATTTTTTGTACTTTTAGTAGAGACAGGGTTTCACTGTGTTAGCGAGGATGTTCTCGATCTGACCTCATATCCGCCTGCCTTGGCGTCCCAAAGTGCTGGAATTACAGGCATGAGTCACTGAGCCCAGTCAAATGACTGGTTCTTTAAAGAAAAATGAAGAAGAAGAAAATGTGGGACTGGATGGAAAGCTCAGGCATGTCGCTCATGGTCTGTGTAAGTCACATGTAGTTTTTTTTGTTTGTTTCTTTGCACATACAGAGAAATTAAAAAGTTTAGATAATAAAATATTCTTTAAAACCTTATAGAGAATTGGAGAAATTTGGATAATTAACATTTTTATAATTAAAATTCTTAGTCTTGATGAAGGTAAAGTAAGAAATATTTTAAAGACATGCATTGGCAGTTTGGCAATTCTTTTTTTTTTTTTGAGATGGAGTCTAGCTCTGGCACCCAGGCTGGAGTGCAGTGGCATGATCTCTGCTCACTGCAAGCTCCGCCTCCTGGGCTCACACCATTCTCCTGCCTCAGCCTCCCGAGTAGCTGGGACTACAGGTGCCTGCTGCCACACCCAGCTAATTTTTTTGTATTATTATTATTTTTTAATAGAGACGGGGTTTCACCGTGTTAACCAGGATGGTCTCGATCTCCTGACCTCGTGATCCACCTGCCTCGGCCTCCCAAAGTGCTGGGATTACAGGCATGAGCCACTGCACTTGGCTGGCAATTCTTTTTTAATACAGTTAAGCATGAAGCCAGTTTAAGTGTGAAGCCAAATCTCACATACATGCTT
The DNA here is from genome assembly GCF_009764315.1 of Trachypithecus francoisi. Taxonomy (NCBI): domain Eukaryota; kingdom Metazoa; phylum Chordata; class Mammalia; order Primates; family Cercopithecidae; genus Trachypithecus; species Trachypithecus francoisi. The sequence continues at coordinate 81,296,532 of NW_022681457.1, forward strand.
GTATCGCTTCACACTGTTTGCTGTTTTGCATGAATAATGCTGGCACTGGAGTACTTACTAGTAGGTCATGTGCCTAGAGTGAATTTCTTGATTGCACAGGATGTATGGTGATATTGGTGGACTTAAGGATATTGAATTGTGTATGAGGAATAAAATATTCATCATGTGGTTTTTTTGGGCTCTGGGTAAATGGTAGTCTCTAGGGTAGACTGAGTGGGGAAAATGGTGGCATTGGTTTCCTGTTTGTTTTGCTTCTAATTTTTATTTGTTTGCTGTTTGTTCTCCTTTGTGTTTTGCTTGTGTATGCATATGTATAAAATCATCCATGTTCTTTTTTTTTTTTTTTTGAGACGGAGTCTCGCTCTGTCACCCAGGCTGGAGTGCAGTGGCCAGATCTCAGCTCACTGCAAACTCCACCTCCCGGGTTCACGCCATTCTCCTGCCTCAGCCTCCCGAGTAGCTGGGACTACAGGCGCCCGCCAACTCGCCCGGCTAGTTTTTTTTGTATTTTTTAGTAGAGACAAGGTTTCGCCGTGTTAGCCAGGATGGTCTCTATCTCCTGACCTAGCGATCCACCCGTCTCGGCCTCCCAAAGTGCTGGGATTACAGGCTTGAGCCACCGCGCCCGGCCATCCATGTTCTTTAGTTTCTAGTGTAAGGCTTTTATAAGTTCTGAACAGAAATAGTACATTATATATTGTTGTTTGGAGAGGTGGATGAAAGTGGAACTGTTTGAGTGGTGTTTGTTTCTAGTGTGAGTCACTTGAATCAATAGTTTGTGTTGGTTTTAGATCTTTTCCTTTAATGAAGAACTGTGATATGGGTACAAAGTTTTAATGTTCAGGAAATGTTGGCCTTGTCCTTAAGGAAATTATATTGATTAGAATTTCTCTCAAACTAATTTAAAGTGACATTCACTTGGATTAAGTAGTAATAAAAAAAAGGTGAGACTTTCTAGTAATTTTTAATCTCAAGCTGTTTATCACTGATGGGCCTTCATGTGTGTACTCAAAAACAAAATATGTTCAGGTTTTTAATACAATTAAGCATGATGCCAGATTTAGTATGGAGCCAAATCTCACATACATGCCTGCTTGGCTTACATTGCTGCAAATCTCACAAACAACTCTATTTTTTATTTTGTTGCCTGCGCTTTTGTGTCATTCACCAAATAAATATTGCCAAATCCAATGTTACGAAGCTTTTCCTCTATGCTTTCTTCTAAGAATTTTACAGTTTTAGCTCTTCTGTTTAGATCTTTGATTCATTTTGAGTTAACTGTTGTATATGGTGTAAAGTAAGGGTCTACCTTAATTCTTTTGTATGTGTATATCCAGTTTTCCCAACACTACTTCTTGAGAAGACTGTCCTTTCCCCACTAAATGATCTTGGTACCCTTGTTGACAATCACTTGACCATATATTTGAGGGTTTATATCTGGCCTCTATATTCTATTCCATTGGTCTGTATGTCTGTTTTTATGCCAGTATCACACTGTTTTGATTGCTATCGCTTTGTTGTAGGTTGTGAAATCAGAAAGTATGAGACCTCCAACCTTGTTCTTCTTTTTCAAGATTGTTTTGGCTATTCAGGGTACGTTGAGATTACATATGAATTTTAGAATGGATTTTTTGGTTTCTGCAAAAATGTCATTGAGGTTTTTTATAGGGATTGCAATGAAATCTTCAGATCACTTTGGGTAGTACTGACATCTTAACAACAAGTCTTCCAATCCACCACTTACTGGTATTTAATTTCTTTCAGCAATGTTTTGTAGTTTTCAGTCTTTTGCCTCTTCAGTTAAATTGATTCCCAAGTATTTTATTCTTTTTGATGCAATTGTAATGCAATTGTTTTCTTAATTTCCTTTTTGGATAGTACACTGTTAGTATATAAAAATTGCAACTTTTTTGTGTGCCTTGATTTTGTATCCTGTAATTGTGATTTTTGATCCTTTGTATAAAAATTTTCCTTAACTCCTTTGGAAGTCTGGAGGATTTTTTTCCTTATACTCTGGTGTTCTGAAATTTCAAGATGATGGACTTGATGTGTGTCTGTTTTTAGCCACTGTGTTGGATAGTAGGTGGATCTAACAGCTTCTTAAACAGACTTTTTTCTGTTTTCAGCCCTACCTTCACTTCCACCTCCAGAGATATCTGCTCCTGATCATTGCTGAGCCTTTTGAGGGTTTTGTGGCATACATTAGATTTCTTCTAGGTTCACCACTCTGGCTTCTGGGTGGGGGTATATTGATGAAACACAAGTGACAGGAGTTGATATTTGTAGAAGTTGGGGACTGGGGTCACAGGAATTCATTAGACTTCTCTCTCAATTTTTGTGTATGTCTGGAAATCTCCATGATAGTAATATGAAGAATCTGGCCATATCACATGGCATCCCGAGGAGGTCTCAACTGAATATTTTGTTAGGGTACTTGGACATATTTAAAACTTTTTTTTTTTTTTTGAGACAGTGTCTTGCTCTGTCACCTGGACTGGAATGTAGTGGTGTGATCATGGCTCACAGCAGCCTTGAACCTCTGAGGCTCAGGTGATAAATTTTACTCTAAAATCCTCACACCTCAGCCTCCCAAGTAGCTGGGACTACGGGCACGTGCCATCATGCCTGGCTAATTTTTGTATTTTTTGTAGAGATGTAGTTACACCATGTTGCCCAGGCTAGTCTTGAACTTCTGGGCACAAGCATTCTAGTCGCCTTGGCCTCCCAAAGTGCTGGGATTACAGGTGTGAGCCACGGCACCTGGCCTGAAACATTTTTTAAGAGAAGTTTTGCAATTGTTCACATCTGTGCTTTATTTTCAAGAGAAGAGAAGATGGTTTCACCTCTGAGAAAGTCAAGTATGTCAGTTTTCTTTTCTGTTTTTTTGTTTCTTGTTTTGTGTTTTGAGACAGAGTCTCACTCTGTCACCCAGGCTGGAGTGCAATGGCACAATCTCGGCTCAATGCAACCTCCGCTTCCCAGGTTCAAGCAATTCTCCTGCCTCAGCCTCCCGAGTAGCTGGGACTACAGGCCTGTGACACCATGCCCAGCTAATTTTTGTATATTTAGTAGAGACAGGGTTTCACCATGCTGGCCAGGATGGTCTCGATCTCTTGACCTTGTGATCTGCCTGCCTCAGCCTCCCAAAGTGCTGGGATTACAGATGTGAGCCACCGCACCCAAGTCTTTATGACACATGCTGTGCTCTCACATCAACTCTGTAGGCCTGGTATTGCCACTTCAGGTACTACTCAGGGTTTACACTTGTCTCAACTTCAACCCTAGCCAAAAGTGCACAAAACGACAACATTAAATACATATATAAGATTTTACATATATGTATTTAATTTTGTTATTAAATATATATAGTTATATAGTTGAAGACCAACAAGAAGTTGCAAAAGTAGTACAAGGTTCCTGTGCACCATTCAGCCAACTTTCCACATCATAATCCTATGTGACCATGGTACAAGAAACAACTGACACCTCAGAGACCCAATCCATAGCTATGGGATGTTTCAGTTCAAGCCTCTAATCTTTATTCCTGAATGCAAACCGCCAGAAAACAAAAACTTGAACCGTGTTGGCTTAGTTTGCCACAGAGATGCCTTAATCTCTTGGTTTTATTGATTGTCCAGATAAGGAATGGATACTTGAAAAATGCTTCTTTGGGGCCTGAAAGCGGCATATGTAATTAAAGACTGTTCATTGTTACTCCACATTCCTTTCCTAAGGATCCATGTGCTAAGTTTCTCAGAGAATTTATTGCCAGGGAAACGTTTGTTTCTCCAGAAAAAAGCTCCCTTTTGCCATACAATAAGAATGATATAAACGATCATATTTCTTTGTTTCTCTTTTTGCCTTGGCCGTCAGAAATTCAGAGGAACTTTAGGATATAATTGCAGTAACTGACTCATTTAATATTTATGTAATTATTTCCCCTCTTCCTTTAAATAGCTTCTCATCTTGCTTTTTGTCTTCATTTTAATTGTACAGGTTCACAATCCCTTATTCACTATTCTAAAATGCAAGAGGATCTAAAAACGGAGTGCCTTTTTAAATTCAGGAAGCTTAGTGTGAATATTCATATGTCACTACAGAAATACTAAAGTGTTTGATTTCAGGGCATTGCCCCAGACCCCTCTGGATATGTTACATAAAGTATTCACGTTCCAAAATCTGAAAGAGTCTGTATTCTGAACTGTAGCTAACCTCACGGATGTCAGCCAGGGGACTGTGGACCTGTGTGTGTCTGAGTGTGGGAAGGCCCTCACGGATTCCTCAGAGAGCAGGCACGTGTCCCGGACAGGATCCCAGACGGCTATGTGGAGATGTGACCTGATACAGTAGGAAGCCAAAGGGAGACCTGCCTGCGGCTGCATGAATCCCTTCGTCCCAATGCCCATCTCCCCTGGTCACTGGTGACATTACCTGTCTCTGAAACTTCTTGTGGTCGGACTTTCTTGGTCAGTTTCAGAGCTGCTTCGAGGTCATACACTTGGGACCGAGTGAACTTCAGCTCCCTGCGGAGCTCATTAATTTCCTTGATCAGAGAGACATTTTCCTGCAGAAAAAGGGGAAGATTGAGGGAGTGTGGACAGATGCATGGTCAGTGGGCACATGGCATGCCCTCCTGGGCTGAGTATATGGGGAATGGGCAGGGTTCGGCCTGGATCCAGAACTCTGGATCCTCTACTGGGGCCTGAGCCTTTATTCCAGCCTATTGCTCAGCCTCTTAAGGAACCAGCTAACTTACCTTCAGGTGGACTCAGCACCATTCCCCCATCCACTTATGCTTGTTGCAACGTCAAGAGCAACAACGCTTTTCCACACACTTTTTATATGAGTTTAAATGCATCATAACAACCCTATGGCTGGGTTGTTATTACAATTTTACTGAAGAGAAAACTGAGGCACAGAGAGGTATATGACTTGCTCAATTACACAGCTAGCAATCGGTAGAGTCAGGATTCCAACCCCAGCAGTCTGGCTCCAGAGTTTGTAAGCACTGTGCTGTACTTCATTCATTTTTCATTCATTTGCTGAACTCACATTTATAGGTTATCTGGGAAGTGCATAAAATGCAAACAGAAATAGGACATGGTCTGCCCTCAGCAGCATGCTATTTAGTGAGTAAAACAGAAAAGTACATGGATAATTAACGTCTGCTGCATCCATTGGAAGCTCACTTCTCTGATTTGTGTTTGACAAATATCCATCCATCCATTCATCCATCCAACCATCTACCTAATAAGTGTTTATAGAGTACCCATAATGTAGTCATGCAATATTATAGAGATACTATGTTAATCCTAGAGTATAGAGAGTAAATCTTAGTTTCTGCTCTTGAGGAGTTTACAGTTTAGTGGGGGGCGTGGGTACAGTTTAGCATGGTGGCCCCCTTGCTGTGATGGAGGAGTGGGCCTAGAGGAAAGATGCTTACTTCTGTCTGAATGACTAGGGTGGATTCCTAGGAATTGACTCCCGGGCTGAGGCTTGAAGGAGTCACCAAGGAGACGGCAAAGGTGTCCCAGACAACTAGAAGAGCAGGAGCAAAGGCACAGAATATGACACAGCTGATGGGGGTGGGGGAGACCTGCAGCAGTCCTGCATCACTGGAATGCAGAGTGAAAGGAGGGGAGTTGACAGGAGTGAGAACGAAGCTTGCTGGGGGCAAGGTGCAGCCTCTTCACTCTGGGACCAAACAGTCTCTTCTCTCCTCTGTTCCCACACCTCAAATCTCTGCCTTCCATTTCACACCCAGCACAAGTACCCCAAGGAGAAGCCCCATCCCCAAGGGCCCAAAGAGACTGGCCACTTTGCTCTTAGATCCCACAGCCACAGTGGCTTGTCTACAGCAGTGCTTCGTGTATGACCATACAAATACATCACCTGACCACCTTGTTAGCTGCCACTCTGACTCATAGGTCTGGGATGGGCCCTGAAATCCTGCATTGGACTTCCAAGAGATGCTGCTGCTGGTCTGCAGGCCAGACCACACTTTCAGTTGCAAAGCACCTGAGGGTCCGCACACCAGAAAAGGCAGTTGCAGGCCAAATCTACGTAAAATGGACCTGTGTCAGGAACAAATTGTGCTTCCACTTGGGACATTATCTCACGAGTGGGGGCTATGGAGTCAGAGCCCAGTGAACAGGACGGTCTTAAGCACTGTTCTCCCTGAGCTGTGACAAACAGTCCTCTGCTGTGGGGAGGTACCTGTGGAGCCCAGGAGGGAGCGGGGGTCGGGCTAGAGACACCGCAACAGATTCTTTTCCTCCAGAAATGCTTCATCTAAAGCACAGATCTACACCTTTAGACTTCCAGTATATTACTTAATGTCAGTATTCCTTACAATATAGTTTGGATGTTTGTCTCCTCGAAATCTCCTGTTGAAAATTGATCTCTAGTGTTGGAGGTGGGGCCTAGAGGGAGGTATTTGGGTCGTGGGAGCAGATTCCTCATGAAGGGCTTGGTGCCATCCTCGTGGTAATGAGTGAGTGCTTGTTCTATTAGTTCCTGCAAGAACTAGTTGTTTTAAAAGAACCTGGTCCCGGCTGGGTGCGGTGGCTTACACCTGTAATCCCAGCACTTTGGAAGGCTGAGGCAGGCAGATCACGAGGTCAGGAGATCGAGACCATCTTGGCTAACACAGTGAAATCCCGTCTCCGCTAAAAATACAATTAGCTGGGCGTGGTGGCAGGTGCCTGTAGTCCCAGCTACTCGGGAGGCTGAGGCAGGAGAATGGCATGAACCCAGGAGGCGGAGCTTGCAGTGAGCCAAGATGGTGCCACTGTGCTCCAGCCTGGGCAACAGAGTGAGTCTCCATCACACACAAAAAAAAAACCTGGCCCCTTCTCCTCTCCTGCTCCCTCTTTTGCCGTGTGACATGCCTGCTCCTCGTCCGCCTTCCATCATGAGTAAAAGCTTCCTGAGGTCTTGACCAGAAGCAATGCTGGCACCATGCTTCCTGTACAGCCCTCAGAACTGTGAGCCAAATAAATCTCTTTTCTTTATAAATTACCCAGCCTCAGGTATTCCTTTATAGTGATGAAATTCTCTCCCTCGGATGAAATGCCTAGTCCTCATTGTCAGCCCTCACTCTTCATGCTAGGGTCTGTACTTGTGCTTCTGAGTCATATGTTTTCTCCATTGAATGCTTTACCCTTTCAACCAACCCAGGCCTTGGTGACTGTGGTGTGATGGGCCCCCCACCAGGTTACTTAAGGGTGTATGCTCACTGTCTCAACCCTCAAGGCCAGGCAGTTAGTCAAGGCCATGGTGCCCAGCTGAGGCGCAGGTGTCCCTGAGAATCCAAACATCCTAGAAGATACCTGAAAACCTACCAAGGAAAACAGTCCCATGGCACATACACTGTAGGTGAAGAGCCAGAAAAGTAGCTTAAAAGCAGCTTAGAGATGGGAGGCAATGCAGGTCTCTAGAGCTGTCCTGTGGCTGCCCAGGAGTGCCCCGCATGGAAGACCTAAATAAACTCATCTACTCACCAAGCTGGACTTCTCATTCTTTGGTCTCCCCAGTTTGGGAGGGAGGGTGGGGAACATTACAGTTCCAGATTTTTCTCATAACAGTGATAGGTTTCCCACATTTCCTTTCCAGATGCTGCTGGTAAAACTCTGCTAGATCCTCCCATGGACCTTCTCCTTGCAGACTTGCTATCATGACACGATCAATTCAATACATATTTATTGGGTTCTGGACCTTGGACCCTGCCTTGCATGTTAGAGATGCTCAATAAATATGTGTGAAATGGATGAGAAAATGAATAACTAATGCAGTAGATACCAAACCGAGTAAGATGAGATTCTTACTAATAAGGAAGTTACAAACCAAGGGATAAGGGAGAGGTGAGCGATCAGAACAGAAGGGAGGGTCTTAGAGCCACAGGGGCAAGCTTGCTCGCTCCAGATCTCTCTCCATTTCTCCTTTCAGTAGGCTTTGCTAAGCTTCACTTCTCCTGATCCTCATTAAATAACTCATTAATAATCATCAGAATAAGCACTAGAAACTGAAAGCACAATTCGAGTTCTCTCACAGTTTGCATCTTTAGTTGCTTCCTCTTTTTGGTCATCTCCTTCCATTCTGTCACTGAGTCCTGTTGATTTTGTGTCTGATTCTGATGTTCACCCTTCCTGCTGGTTTGTCACCAGCTCTCAGTGCTCCCCCCTGTTCTGCTGTAAAGGCCCCCCCGCAAGTGGAGTCCTGTCCTGGTGTCTCCCCACCCCCTCCACCCTCTGCAGCCCTGTCACTGTGATTGGGGTTTCTGGCTCCTGGGACCTGTTGGTGTGAATGCCTGTTTCTGACCCCCCTGCCAACCTCTGACATCTTCATGATGCTCCCTCACCTACATGGGTCTCCAGGGCTTGATCCTTGTTGGAGTATGATTGAGGCCCACCACTCAGTGCAGCCTGACTCTCTTGTTCTGTTCATTCATTCATTCATTCACTTACTCATTTAAGAAAAGTAAGAACCAGTTCCTGAAAGCTTACACTGGTCACTGTGCCAGACGTGGGAGGTCCCGCTTGGCTCCAGTGCAGAGCTGCCATGAGAGGCTGAAGCAGGGGCCCAACCCAGTGTGAGGAGGGCTCCCAGGGGAGACAGAGGAGAAGAGTGTTCCAGGCCCAGAGCCAGGAGGTTGGAAAGGAGAACATAATAGGGCAGGACGAGCTTGATGATAACAATAATAAGAGTAATCACAATTGCAAGGGTTGACTGGACCACTGCAATGTATCAAACAGCGTGCATACGTCCCTCAGTTCCTCCTTACACCAACCTTGTGAGGAAACTGAGGCCGTACCTCAGTGGTAGAGCTGGGGTCTGAACCCTGTCATGCCTCCATCCAGAGTGCCCTGTTCCTCCATAACTACTGCTTTCTAGGCTCTGCTGTCCCCCTCACATTTCTGTCACCTCCATTCCAATACCTCACATAGTATCATGGCCAAGAACACTCCCAATATATATAAGTTGGGCTACCCGCAAAATGTTTTCTGGGATGGCCTGTGTTCTGAGGGGTCCTGAGGTCACACTGAGGTCAACTGTTTATGCTTTGGATGGCTTTGTGAATTAAAAATGTGAATGCAATGGGTTTGCTGAGCCTTCTCTTCCTGATCGCTCCCTGGTCATTTGACCTCCAAAAGCCCCTCCAATCCTCCATTCCCCCACCCAGGTCTACATAGCTGCAGAGGAAACCTGACCTGGGGTCCACCAAGGTGCCAAGTCTTGGGGAATGTGAAACTGTTTATGTAAAAAGCTTTCTAAGCCAAGGGGCTCTGCCAAGCTGTCCAGGACTGCCTTTGGCGTTTGGAACTGACTGATGACCCCGGCAGGTCTTTCCAGACCTCCGTATTGAGCAGAGAAGAGAAGGGAATGCCTACAGCACCCCCTAATGGCATGGCCTGAGTCGATGCCTTTAGAATACGGCAATACCTCACAGCCCGGAAAAAGCAGGCAACAGATTTATTCCATGGACTTGGAATCCTTGCATCAGTGACATCTTTCTGGAACCCACAGTTAGTGGGCTCACCATCTGCCTAACTGCACAAATGAGCCATCCTGGAATCCTCCGTTCTTTCAGCCTTCCTCCCATGTCTAACCTGACATTTCTATTTGTCATTTCTACTCCGAAATGCCTTTTGATACAACTTTCCCCTTTCCAAGTCCTTCTCATCTACCCTTAACATGACAGTCACTTCCTAACGGGTTTTTCTGCCACCTGCCTCTTTCCCCACCAGTCTTCCCACCTTGCCAATGGAGTGTTTTGTCTTTTCAAAACAAAGACACCCCTACCTAAGAAACTTCGGGTGGAGCCTGTTTACAGGACAAACTGTACTTTTTGGCATGGCATGGAGGCCCTTTTCAACAGGACCCTCAGCCACCAACCATTTCAGTGGGTTCTTCTCCACTTGGACACTCTTCTCTTGGATTCCTGGGTCTCCAAGCACCTCACAGGCCTCATTCTTCTCTGCTTTTTCTCAGGTTGTTCCCACAGCCTGGAAGGCTCTTCCCTGACTTGTTCCATGATCAACCTCTACTCACCCTTCAAGGCCCAGCTCAAATGCCCCTTGCCCCAGAAACCTTCCACAAGTCCTGAAGGCATCACTGAACCCCTTTTCCAGGATGAGCTCACAGCACTGCATACAATGAGTTGAGCAGTAATTATTTTTATCTGGTCCAGGTTCCCAGTGATGAACTCCTTGAGAGTAGGAACACTATCACATTCATCTTGGAATCCTCTGTGATTGACACAGAGCTTGCTGTACAAGAAGCCCTCAAAAAATGTGTACTGAATGAATAAAATGCGTGTCCTAGATGTTTGTATCTCATAGCAACTCTTATTTTCATATCTGCCAGTGTGCTGAGGAATGGAGTGGGGAGGCTGAGCTCCTGTCTGAATATACAAATGAGACAGTGACCTCATTTTCTGTTCTTTTCTTTTCTTTTTTTTTTTTTTGTTTTTGAGACGGAGTCTCGCTCTGTCGCCCAGGCTGGAGTGCAGTGGCCGGATCTCAGCTCACTGCAAGCTCCGCCTCCCGGGTTCACGCCATTCTCCTGCCTCAGCCTCCCGAGTAGCTGGGACTACAGGCGCCCGCCACCTCGCCCGGCTAGTTTTTGTATTTTTTAGTAGAGACGGGGTTTCACCGTGTTCGCCAGGATGATCTCGAACTCCTGACCTCGTGATCCACCCGTCTCGGCCTCCCAAAGTGCTGAGATTACAGGCTTGAGCCACTGCGCCTGGCCCATTTTATGTTATTTTCTAATGAGTTACTCTTAGATGCCATGTTTGCCGCGGCCTTCCTCAGCCTTTTTGGATTGAAGTGCCAGGGCCATGGCAACCTGAAGATGAGGTTCAGCTAGCTCCTGACCAGCACACACCAAGGCCACCAACTGAGGGTCTGGAATCAGTTGTGCCATCCACCCTCCACCCCCTGCCACCTGCAGTCCACAGGCACCAGTGGCCCATCCTGTAATGGACTTCTAGGCTTTCCCACTGGATTTCTACCTTGGTTCTTGGATAGGTCCTTTGCTTGGATGATGAGGATGGAAATTGCCTTTTTTTTTTCCTTTTTTTCTTTTTTTTGAGACGGAATCTTGCTCTGTCACCCAGGCTGGAGTGCAGTGGCGCGATCTTGGCTCACTGCAAGCTCCGCCTCCCGGGTTCACGCCATTCTCCTGCCTCAGCCTCCCGAGTAGCTGGAACTACAGATGCCCGCCACCTCGCCCAGCTAATTTTTTGTATTTTTAGTACAGACAGGGTTTCACCGTGTTAGCCAGGATGGTCTCGATCTCCTGACCTCGTGATCCGCCTGCCTCGGCCTCCCAAAGTGCTGGGATTACAGGTGTTAGCCACTGTACCCAGCTGAAAATTGCTTTTTTTTGAGCACTTATTCTGTACCAGGCCAGTGCCTGGTGCCTCATATGGTTATCCCATTCGATCTTGCAGGAACTCCCCCAGCCCTCAGGTTGCTGTTTTCTTCCCTGTTTTACAGATAGGGAGGGTGGCTCCTTGAGTTAAGGAATTTACCCAAGGTCTCCTGGCAGAAGAGTGGTGGAGAAGGGTAAACCAGGGTCGGCACAGTGGTTTTGAAAACTTTTTTTTTTTTTTTTAATCTTCCAAGCCTTTTGCCAACAAAAAGAGCCCCACTGTTATCAACAAGCAGTCTCTTTCTGGTTGAAGGGGTGCGGACCCGGAGACCTGCACCCCCTGCCACACACCCCCACCCCGGGCCCCTTTTTACTTCCTGCAGTTGCTGGAGTTACTTATTTGGATCCATGGGACTCCCTAGCACGTAGGTTACAATGCTCCTGGAGAAAATGTTCTTCCAGGGACTTCACTCTGCTAGCTATCAGGGGGGCCCCGCTTGGGTCTCCTCTGCTTTTCACCCCACCCTGGCCCAGCACCCTCCAGGGCATGGGGAAGCAGAAGAGGACAGGATGCCAGCCCCAGCAGCCTCATGCTGATGCTCACACCCTCTGGCTAGCCTGTGGTCTTCCTTCTCCTACACCGATGTTTGCTTTGGCTGCTTGGCATGGACAGAGGGACCCAGTTCCTCAGGCCTGTGCTCTGGTGATAGGGTACAGAGGGTGCTCAGTGATGTCAGCAGCTGACAACGCCTCCTGCTGTCACCCTGGTTCCCCTTCCCTGCTTGCTGCACTCCAGAGCCCCAGGTAGTGGCTCAGTGCACGGCTGCTGGTGTCTCAGGGCTCCACCAGCTGGAGGCACTTCTATCTCTGGGCCTCTGACAGCTTTCATGGCCACGGAGTAGGGCAATGGGTAGATGGACTCGGTTGCTTTTCAGTGGGGACTGGTCGTAAGATGGCATGAGACCAGCTGTGCCTGGGTCTGGCCTGAATCACAGTGTGCTCTGCCCAGCTGTGTATGAACTGGCCAAGCTGGGAACTGGTTTGTTTCAATCTAATTGCAACCTGTTCTCATTCCAGTATTTTAATTATGGCATTAAAGAAATGTGAACATAAAAAGGTACGTGCTTTATAAATGTGATTCTGATGTTCCCTTTTGATACTAATTCACATTAATTGCCTCAGACGATACTGATACCCAAACAGAAATCTGGCAGAAGAATCCCGACTGGCAGTCCTGATAACGTGCCTGTGTGGAGGCGGCAGTAATGGGGTCAGGCTCTCTGAACAGCCTATGAAGGATCCGGGGAGGTGGGTGTGAGGTGCTTATTAAACCAGAGTGAGGCCAGCTCTGGGAGGGTGTGGATAACTTGGGACACAAGAGATAAGGGTAGGGACCTGAGGCACCAGAAAAATCAGATGAGGTGTGGCCACAAGATATGGGTAGCAGAATAAAAAGGAGCAAGACAAAGTCAGGTGAAATGAGAGTTGGGAACAGAAGAGAGAAGGGAGAGTGGCTCAGGAGAGCTAAGATGATGTGGATGAAGGTCTAGAGGGCCCAGGGGCTGATGAGAGGAGTGGGGTAGGACACAAGTGTGCTCTGGATAAAGATGGGGTAGAAAAGAAGAACAGGGTGCCTGGGGAAGGGAGGTGGGCATTGGTGGGGTGGAGGGCAGGGTGCAGCATGGAAGTGCCTAGAAAACCTCCTAGGTGAGCTCTCAGCCACAGTCACAGCCAAGATGAGGTCAGAGGAGAGGAGCCAAAATAAGACTTTAGGGGGAGCTACTGGGCCCCCAGACACCTGGGTAGCTCTGAAGACAGGTGGTCTCAGAGGGACCCTTGATGGGATCTCTCATCTTGGATGGCTTGGCCTCCACAGGGGCCGAGGGGAGTGTGCAGGTACCTGCATGATGCGGACGTAGTCTGTGCGGTGCAGCTCGCCTTCCTTGACCACCTTCTTCTTGAGAGTGGCCAGGTTCCTCTCCAGATGCTCCCGCTGCCGGGCGTACTCCTGCTGCAGGTCTGTGTTCAGCCCCGCGATCTCCACCTGACGGGGCCCAGGAGATCCTCAGTGAGGGAGAGGAGACCCCGGAGGGCAGGGCTGGCAGGAGGGGAGGCTGAGCTTACCATGTCTGCTCGCTGCACGTACTTCTCAAAGAGACCTCGAATCTTCTCCTTCAGCAGCCGCGGCTCCTGAATATAGGCTACACAGTTGTGGAGGTCTGTTTTGAACCTTTTGACAAGCGCTTCCAAGTCTCGCTCCTGCAATCAGAGACATTTCCTTCTGGCACTGTAGGGTGCTCTCCAGGTGGAGGGGCGGGGGCTGCAGGCAGAGGTTAATGGCACAGAAAGGGAAAAGAGACGCCTCATCTGGAACTCACCGCTGACCACCAGGGGCCACACTGGGCACAGAGACTTAGATGGGCACAGAGCCAACAGGTGGAGGCACGAAAAGTCTTGTGCACCTGCCCTCGGCTGGACACCTGGCCTGAACAGCCTACATGGGGCTTCATCCTTAAGAGGCCACACAGATGGGCTTCTTTATTGGCTCTGGTTTCCTTTCAGGACCACAGGCCTTAAAAGATGAAAGGAAGCTCAGGTGGTTACCCATATCCCTTTAGAGTCAAGATAGATGGCATCATTTCTCTCTTGCAGCTTCCTGGCCGGGGCTTCCGCGTCCCCCGTATTAGCTCATCCAGTGCTTACCCAGTGCTCGATAGTCAGGAGCGCTGCCGTGAGGGGTCAGGTTGGTTTATCTACACACTCGGGCTAGCGTCCCCTCTTCATCATGCTTTTACCTGTCTTCCCCAGACCTGACCTGAAGAAAGTCCTTTCTCTTGCTGCCATCCATGGCCCTTTCTACATGTTCCACCGTTTTCCACCTCTCAATGTAACTATTATGCACATGCCACAAATCCCTGATCATCGTCTTCAGCATGGAAAGAGCAGGATCTGTATCAGTTCACATTTATGGCTCCGCAGCTGCTAGTGTTACCTAGTGCAGAGTTAATTAATGCTTACTGCAGAGAATGGAAAGTTCCAATCTTTTTTTTTTTTTTTTTTTAGACAGAGTCTCGCTCTGTCACCCAGGCTGGAGTGCAGTGGTGCGATCTTGGCTCACTGCAACCTCCGCCTCCCAGGTTCAAGCAATTCTCCCGCCTCAGTCTCCCAGTTAGCTAGGACTACAGGCACGTTCCACCATGCCTGGCTAATTTTTGTATTTTTCGTAGAGACGGGGTTTCACTATGTTGGCCAGGCTGGTCTTGAACTCTTGGTCTCATGATCCGCCTGCCTCGGCCTCCCAAAGTGCTGGGATTACAGGCATGTGCTGGGATTACAGGCATGAACCACTGTGCCCGGACGGAAAGTTCCAATCTTATTCAACAAATGTTAAGGAGTGGCCTGTGCTAGGGAAGAGGGCACAACCGTGTCCAGGCCCATGTTCAGAAAACCTAGATTCCATTATTAGCTCTGTGTGTACTACCTAGCTGTGGGTGCTGGGTGAAGTTTCTTAATCTCCCAAGTTTGGGGGCCTAATTTTTCTTATTTGTAACATAGAGAAATGGGAATCGATGATCTTTGAGGTTCCCCTGGCCTCTGCAATTTTTTGGTTGTCAAAGCCTTAAACCAGTGGCAACAAAATTGCCTCTCTTGAGTATGTACTTTCCTCCGCCAAAGAAGCCAAATGCTACAAATATTCCTGCCACGCTGACTTGCCACCTCCTTGATCACTTACCCAAAGTGATTTTATAGTCTCAGATGAGTTCAGTGATGTAAATCTACATGGGCCTGAAAGCAGGCAGGGCTGGGAGCAAGTAAAGAATGTGAGTTAAAATGGGAAACATGTCCTCGCAGTGGGCTGGCTCTGTCTCTTGGAAGCCAGCTGCCCATTGCAGATAGGTGCCAGATCCCGAATCCAAGAACTGCCAGACTCTGAAACCCTCACACCTTCTGTCTCTCTCTGCGCATCTCCTGATCAGTGGCTCTCAGTTTCTGCCACAATTCTGTGATGTTCAGCTCCAGTTGAGTGTTCTGCTTATGGAAATTCTCCAGTTCGGCTTCCATCTGTAGAGAACAAGGGAAACGAGTCAAGAAGAAGAAAGTGAGATAATGAAAACTGTGTTTGAGAACCGTAGTCTTTCGGTGGGGATGCCGCCCCCGATACCCGGGCATTTCTTTTCTCATCCCCTTCTGTGTCCTCTGGATCAAAACCTTTCTCTACTTGCTTTCCTAACAGCTCCCCACCCCTGGACTGATATGCTAAACCAGCATCACGTGTTTCCACGGCCAGGCTGGGACGTTTTCCCTCTGAGTCACTTTCCCTTTCCTTCAACCATGCTGATGATTTTATTTTCTTGAATTCCTTATAAAGTGGTGCCACCCAAATACTGGAACCTCAACTCTAACCTGAGGCAGGGTTCCCCAGAGAGGCACCTTCCTCGCCTGCTTTGTGAAGTTGTATGAGCGAATCTCGACCCTCTGGGGCCACGGGTCATTCTAAAGCAGAAAGTTTGGAGGGACCAACATGTGGGCACCACCCATGTAAGGCATAAAACAGGAAAGGGGAAGCTGAGAAGGAGCCTCAGCCTCATCATTCTGTTGAAAGGTCTTAAAAAGTACAACTGAGAAGTGTCCTGTCTTCACAGGAAAACTAAGAAACCACCAGTGAGCTTCTGAAATATATATTTTTTAGATGGATTCTTGCTCTGTTACCCAGGCTGGAATGCAGTCATGTGATGTCTATCTTGGCCCACTGCAACCTCCACTTCCGGGTTCAAGCAATTCTCTAGCCTCAGTCTCCCGAGTAGCTGGGATTACAGGCAACTGCCACCGTGACCAGCTTTTTTTTTTTTTTTTTTTTTGTATTTTTAGGAGAGACAGGGTTTTATCATGTTGCCCAGGCTGGTCTTGAACTCCTGACCTCAAGTGATCTGCCCATCTTGGCTTCTCAAAGTGCTGGGATTACAGGCATGAGCCACTGAGCCTAGGCTGAAAGTTTTTTTTAAAATTCACTATTGCATTTATATTAACCAAAGTCATGGGAATGACAACTGAAGTGTCCAATTAGGATGAGACAAGCCGTGCGTGAGCTTTCATTGACCTAATTCCTAATGACTTATGGACTAAATCTGGTGGACACTAGTATTTCTGTTAAAAGAGAGGTTTGCTGACTGTTTTGGGAGAATGGGATAGTTCACTGGGTTTTTTCACGGCTGGGTAGAGTGGTCCCTCCCCCTCTAGTCTATCCCAGGCCTTTGATCAAATTTTAAGGCTCTTGGCAACCTTCTGGGGGGTACCAGGAGGCCCTAATGAACCACATCCACGTTCTAGACACAAAGGGGCAGCTTTTAGAAGAACGTTTTCCTCATTATTAGAAGCATTTTGTATAGACAGAATAGCCCTCTGACCCAAAGCCTGGCATAAAAGTGGCATGCAAATATTTGATGAATGAACGAATAATGGCAAGTGTGGTGGGCAAAGGAGAGCAATAGTGAGGGACACAAGAAGAGCCTGAAACAACCTGCTTCTGGAAGAGGAATGATAAGATAAGAAGGCAGTGTTGGCAGAGTTATGTAGAACCACCTTGTAGGGGACACACATTGAGTGTGGGTATTTGCACAGCTAAAGAATGTGCCCATTAGAAAGGGCTGCCCAGCTTGTTGTAGACTTAGGGATCTAAAGCTGATTAAGAGGTAGTTTCTGCCTTCAAGAGGCCTCAGGTCTGCAGGGATAAGTAGTAAGTCAGAAATTCAGGTGGAGTAGGATAAACACTGCAGTCAAGGCAGAAAGCACTGTGTGTACACAGACGAGGTGAGCAGGCAGTGCCCAAAAAGATGGGATGTGGCCCCTGGATTTGGGAGGAAGAAAAAGTATTAGAGGACAAAGGGGGAAAGAATTCTACGCAGAGAGAACACCCTGCACAGAGAGGACCAGAGCCATGGGCAGCCTGGCGCATCTCTGCAGGCTACAAGTGGCTCAGGGTGGCTGCAGGAGGGGGGATTTGAAGAAGGGGGAGAGTGGAGGGACACGAGAGGCTGGCTGAGCTAGGTCATGCAGAACCCAAGGGCAGAGGCTCAAATGGTGAGAAGTTTGCCTTTATCCTGAAAGCTCAGAGAGCCGCTGAAGGCTTAGACCAGGATGGAATGGTGTAATTTGCATCTTGGAGGGCCTGATGCAGAGATTCTGCTGAATAGAGCAAGATGGGGGCCAGGCAGACCAGTCAGGAGCTGCCAGTGTGGCTGAGGAGACAGATGATAGCGTCCTAGGCCAAGGCAATGGCAGCTGGAAAAGAGAAAGGGGGCTTCTATTTGAGGGGCTCCCGAAGATCATGTCTGAGTGCCTCATTCTCTAAATCTCAGGCCCACAGTGACAGGTGAGGTTAGCATGGAGGGCGTACAGGAGTATATTATTTACTTCTGTTCATTTTTTCCCCCAGGCAAAGACTCATACTACTCTGAGAATAAAAATAATCTGTTCATAGAAAAATTGGGAAATATGTCCAATTTGACTAGCTGGCTGGACAGCCAGAAGCCTAGCTCATTATGTGGAAACAAGCATCTTTTCCCAGTGTAGAAATTCCATCTACTTTTCCATGTGTTTTTCATCACACTCAGAGAGTCTCGATGGGGCTCAGGCAGGAGATAGAAAGCATTTTGCCCCCCAGGGGACCTCTGGCAAGGTCTGAAGGCATTTTTTAGTTTTAACACTCTGGATAGGGGGTGCTTTTGGGATCTAGCAGGTAGACACCAGGGATGCTGCTAAACATTCTACAATATACAGGACAGACCCTCCATGACAGAGAATTACCTGTCTCAAAATAGTAATACTGCTGAGCTTGAAAAACTCTGCCCTAGATGAGGAAATAAATGAGTGTAAACTAAAACGACAAGCCTCAGGAAACCTCTCCCCTAGGCAGGGCAAAGGGACCCTTGAATCATCAGAGCCAAGTTGGAAAAAGAGTATGTGAGGGGAGGTACCTGAATCAGGAAGTGTTCTAAGAGGTTGCAGTTCTACAACTGAGCCGAGGGCTTGAGGCTTCCTTCCTGGGAGAAAAGGACCTTTACAGGAGATCCACAGTGCATGAACCAAAGACGTCCATGATCCCCAGAGGGAAGCCCCAAGGTCAGAGGCTCCTGGAAGCACCCAGGCCCAGATATCAGCCCTGATAGCAACTGGCACCAGCGAAAGGAGGTAGGAGGCATCCTGCTGGAATCACTCCCAAGGTGCGAGTGTATTCCCTGCTGAGCACTAAGGCCATGGTTGGCCCCTATAACTGCCAGAGAAGGTGAATGGTCCCCCCAGGTGTGTCAGTGGGGGAAGTAAGCTAACCATTAGCAAACAATGGACCTGACCTGAAATACAGGTCAAAGGAGGAGGGAGAAAGGGGGCAGTGCTGTGCTGGCCCTCCAGGAGGGTGGGGCCTCTGTTCTTCCTCTCATCTTCTCAGGCTGCTAAGGTCTGAACCTCGGTGCTGTCCACCCTAAATTCCTATGGTGGAACCTAACCCCCAAAGTGAGGTCAGGTCTTTGGGAGGTGATCGGGTCCCAAGGGCAGAGCCCTCACAAATGGGATTTGTGCCCTTTTATGAGGCTGGAGGAAGCTTGTCTGCCCCCTTTTATCCTTCCATCACATGAGGACACATAGCAAGTGCCATCTGTGAGGAACAGGCCTGGACACCAAATCTGCTGGATCTTGGTCTTAGACTTCCCAGCCTCCAGTACTTTCAGCAATACATTCTGTTGGCTATAAATTACCCCTTCTAAGGTATTTTGTTATAGCACCCCGAATGGACTGACAGCTGCCATTTTGGGGCCCTGAAATTACTCAAGAATGGCAGGAGGCCCCGTGGAGGCAGGTCTGTGGTCAGCTGGGGACATCCTTTCTCATCCCAGAAGCCAGGGAAAAAGTCATTGTCACAAGGACATACCTTCTCTGGGCGCCCTGACCCTGGACTGATCTCCACTGGGCTTCTTTACTGGGCCTACCAGAGCAAAGGTGTCATCGGGCAGAACTGGCACCACCATGGCTCTTACACTTCTAGTTGGGTCATCAGTGCTCTCTCACACCCTTGTATCTGTTATCCTGGCTCAGCATAAACAATTAGAGAAGATGGAGGGGGAGCAGAAGCCTATTTTGTCTAGGGTGGTCAGGGAAGGCATATAGACTGAGACCGGAAAGATGCAAAGAAACCAGCCATGTGGCGATCTGGGGGAAGAGCCTTCCAGGCAGAGGCAGCAGCACTGCAGAGGTTCTGAGATGGAAAAGCGTGACTCGTAGGAACTGTCAGAAAGTCAGTGGGCTGGAGCAGGGAAAGAGAGCTTCGAGAGGAGGCTGTAGAGGCAGGGAGAGGCTGGATCACATAGGACCTTATGGGCCTGACTGGGACTCTGGATTTTATTGTAGGTGAGATGGGACCCCCTTGGGGAGTTCACTCAGGCCTCTATGTGGAGACCAGACTGGAGGCTGGAGTCTAGTCCATACAAGAGATGGTGGCTGCTTGGACAGGGGTGATAGCAGCAGCGGGAAAGGAGGGTTTGATGTGAGATGTGTTTTGGAAATTGATCAGATAGATGTTGCTGATGATTTGGATATAGGAGTTAAGAGAAGTGGAGAATCAAGGAAGACTTCTGCATTTCTGCGTTAAGTAACTGGGTGGATCATGGACCACTAACTGAGAGGGAAAACTGGAGGAAGCGGGAGAGAAAAATCAAGAATTCAGTTTTAGATCAACATGGACTCCACTGTCAGCCCAGTAGGGGAGGCTGATGGGGAACCATATGTTGCAGGGAAAGGTGGTATGTGCGGGGGGGACGGGAGACCTTACAGGATTCTCAGAAACCCTTGTCCAGTTGATCTTGCTTCTAATCTCACCTCTCTACCTTCATCCTGTTTGCTTCCCAGAACATATTCTTAATTATGCCACTCTTCTGCTCAAGAGCCTCTGATGACTTCTCATTCCTTATCAGATGAAGTCCAACCATGGCCTCGCCTAGTGTCTCAACCAACATTTCCAGTTTGAGAACAAATGTTGAACTAGGATAGCCTGTTGGCTGAGTACACACTGCCCTCTGGTGGCCAAATGCCCAATAGCTGCGTCTCCCTTAGGAGGGCACAGAACACTGCACACTGAGGCACGGGTAGGGCCAAAGCCCATCTCCAGGTCCTGCAGCAAGTTAACTCCCAAGCGATTTGCTTTTGGACAGCTGAGCCTGCAGCAGGGCCGCGGCCTTCCCTGTTGCACCCCTGTGGACTGGAGGCTGCATACACCTTGGGAGCAGAGAGGACTGTGAGGAGAGCTTCCTCTCAGTCCCTGAGGCCAGCTAGCCAATCATGGAAGAAGACACAGAAGGTCTGAGAGGCCAGAGTGTTGCAAATGGCTTCTTACCTCCTGAATCTGTTCCTTCATCACCCTGATCTCATTTTCTCGAGGTTCTATTTGCTTCTTCAGCTCCTTTATTTTGTAGTCAAGCACAAACTTGAATTTCCCCAGTTCTTGATTTTTCTTTTTCAGATCATAAATTCGCTTCTCCTGGGGGTGAGAAGAGACAGAAGTGAGAGATATCGTAAGGCTCTGGTATACTGCAGCCCTTTAGGGCAAAGAGCACGAAGCCTGTGACTCTTCCAGTTGAAGAGGTCAACCAGGAGACTCTCTCCTCTCTTCGTCAGTACAGAGGCTGGCACTCTCCCCACGGGGCTACAGCACAGACCCCTCAGCTTCTGTACCAGGACTCTCATGCATCACTCACTCATTCATATTAGGTTGTGAACAATGGTATTTCCCAACGATGGCCCCCACAGCATCTCCCACCCCACACTCCAGCTGTTCTCCAGCGTGACCTTGCTGCTTCTCCATCAGAAGGTGGAAGTGAATCCCCTTCCCTTGCATTTGCCTGGACTTGTGACTTGTTCATAACCCAAATAATGCAACAGAAGGGAGACTGTGTGGCTTCCAAGGCTAGGCCAAAAAAGGCTAAGCAGTTTTTACCTGGCTCTCTTGGGACACCTGCTCTGGGGGAGGCCATCTGCTATGTAAGAAGTCCAACTATACTGAGACATCCAGGCTGGTGGGCACATTAGGGACTCTGGTCAAAAGACCCAGCTGAGCCTAGCCTTCCAGACATCCCTGCCAAGGTGCCAGACATGTGACTGAAGAAGCCACATTGGATGTTGATCTTCCAGCCTTCAGCCGTTTTGAGTCACCCCCAGTATTCCCAGCTGAGGCCCCAGACATCGGGGACAGAGATAAGCCACTCTGTTGTACCCTGTCCAGATTCCAGACCTGTGGAACCTGTAAGCAGAATAAAATAGTTGCTTTCAATCACTAAGTTTTTCCTTTTGAGACAAGGTCTGACTCTGTCACCCAGGCTGGAGTGCAGTGGCAAGATCTCAGCTCACTGCAAACTCTGTCTCCCAAGTTCATGCGATTCTCTTGCCTCAGCCTCCTGAGTAGCTGGGATTACAGGCATGTGCCACCACTCTCGGCTAATTTTTGTATTTTTAGTAGAGACGGGGTTTCATCATGTTGGCCAGGCTGATCTTGAACTCCTGACCTCAATGATCCACCTGCCTCTGCCTCCCAAAGTGTTGGGATTACAGGCGTGAGCCACCACGCCTGGCCTCAATCACTAAGTTTTAAGGTTAATTCGTTGCATGGGATAGTAATCAGAACATAAATATATCCATCTCTCAAACATTTACTGAATGAAGATCTTTTGCCAAGTATTGGGTTTCCAAATATAAATACAGCACAGTCCCTTGCCCTTAAAAGAAAACACTAGCTGGGAAAGAAGATACAGAAGCAAATCTAAGCCTAAAACGTGACAAATGTTGTAAAAGAGGAAAGCACAGAAGGCAAAGTATATATTGAGGGTGCTGAGAATGACTGGCTTGAGAGCCAAGTGGTGGTTCATGGGGGAAGTGAGAGGTGAGGCTGGGGAAATAGAGGAGGGAGGTGAGGGTCTTCGTGTTAGGGGAAAGAGTTCAGAATTTATCTCCTAGGCAATGGGCTGGCAAACTACAGCCTATGGGCCACATTTGGCCTGCTGTCTATTTCTGTAAAGCTTTATTGGAACACAGCCAAGTTCATTCATTCATGTTTTGTTTATGGGTGGTTTCACTCTACAGCAGCAGTGTTGATTCATGTTGATTCGTTGAGACAGACCACATTGCCTCCAAAGCCAAAAATATTTACTACCTAGGCCTTTACAGAAAGAGCGTGCTGACCCCTGCTGTAGCAATGCGGAGCTGTAAGGGCTTTGAGCAGGAGAGTGGCGGCATTGCACCTGCACCCTGCCAGTCCATGGTGATGGAAGGTGGGAAATGAGGCCATTAGACTGCTTAGGAGGCTGTTGCCATTTTCTAGGTGAGGAGGCCTTCATCTCTTTCTTGTCAAAGCCCCCTTTAAGAATCTGAACAGAACTTTGGATCCTCCCTAAAAAATAAAATAAAATAAAATAAAAATAAAAAGCCCAGATACATACACCGATACTCACATGCAGAAATGACATCTAGGCATGATCCCATGTAATCCTTACAAGACCCCTTGAGGTGGTGATCATCCCCATTTTATAGGTGAGAAAATGAAGGCTTAGAGAAGTTGCTCGAGGCGCAATGGCCAGTAAACGGAACCTGTGCCGGACCTAGTTCCCTAACACTGGAGCCCATGTTTTCGGCCCTTGGAGAATTCCTCCTGCCTCGGGCCATAGTGGCAGAGGCGATGGAAAGGAGGGCATGGAATCTGGATGTGCTCAGGAGGATACTACATGGTCTGCCCCACAGAATGTGATGTCTCTGTCATCTGAGTGTTTTGTAAGAAAGGCATCCCAAAAGTGGAAGCAGCCTCCTGGACAGGGTCAACCCCAGGAGAGTCCCTCTGCGACAGGGGGACCATGTGGGCAGTGTGGCAAGTGAGTTGCCCCCAGTCCATGGGGGAGCACCTCCGAGGATGCCTGGAGCAGTGGAGTCAGCTGACTCAGGTTCTTATTGCAGCCTGTCACCTATTGAAGTGTGTGACCCCTGGGCAAGATACCCAGCCTCTTGGAGTTCAGCTTCCCGAACCATAACACTGGGTTCTCAGGCCCCCTGGGTTGTTGGCAGAACTGAATGCGATGTGTTGACAGCGATTAGCCCAGTGCCAAACACACAAGAGGCACTTCATTGACCGCTGGTTCCCCCATCAAGTTAAAGAAATGCGTCCTGAGAAGCTAGGGACCCTCTCTCCCCTGAGCTTTGCCTTCCTTGCCTTGGCCCATCTGGCCGTAGCTGAGGGAGGACAGAAGGAGAGCTGTCACCTTGTCTTGAATAGTTTCGTCTCTTTCCTGGATCTCTCGCTTGAGGCCTTGGATGTCCTTCTCCAGAGACTTAATGACTCCTTGCAGCTTCACCTGCTCTCCTTTTAGGGTCTCGATGTCATTGGTTCGTTCTTCAATCTCCTTCTGCAGGCTGCTGAACTAGAAAAGCGAACGGCAACACCAAAGACCACTAAAGTCAGAACTCATCTCCACTCCTCCCACTGTCTCGATGTAAGGGGTTCCCCACCACCGGCCAACTGTGATCTGAATCGCCCCACCTTCCGTGGCCTGAAAACACTTAGCACTCAACATTTCTGGGATTTTAGGAGTGAATATTTGGAGAATCTGGGACAGTTCAGGAATTTCCCAGGCCAAATGGATGATGTAGTATTCTGTCCCATAACATCCAGGCCCATTCCCCTATGAGAGGACTGACTGTCTTCACGAGAGGTTCCGGAGACCGGTACGCCAAGTGGACTGGAGACTTCTGTGACCACACTGATCTTGAAAGTCTGGGATCCACACTGCATCAAGGTCACAGAAAATGGGCTCTAACTGATGAGCCATCTGAGCCATGACCAAGAAGGGAAGACTAATTGTCCCCTGGATTTACTAGTGTGCTTTCTAATAGGAAGAAACTCGAGCTTGCTTTGAACTTAGCTTCTCCAGGGCTAAATGTTTTGGGGAAACTGAGTTGAATCCTCCCTCACCCTCAATGGTGAGTGAACTAAAAACATCTTCCTCACTTTGTAAACCAAGCATCCTACACCCCCATTCCCTCTTCCACCCGTAGTGCTGAACAGGAGCCGCCCACGACTCCCTGGACCAAGAGCCTGAGGATGCCTCCAGGCCAAGACTTCATCCATCTCATCCCCAGAAGACCTTATTTCCATTACCATCGGAGGGTTAGCTCTGAAAACATTGACTGAATCCTACTTGCCAATAAGTGAAAACTAGAAAGCCTCTATCTGCACACAGGGAACCCCAATATCCTATGAAAAGGAGAGCAGGGACGCCCGTGTGGCTGCCTTTCCAAGGATGTGGTGGGGAGGGTCCGTCTGCGTGAGTGTGCACTGGCTCGTGCTCTCCCAGCCTGCTTGCTGCAGATGGGGACAGGCAGGACCCTGGCCAGGCCCCCCAGGCTGGTCAGTCCACCCACCCCAGCTTTCTCTGCAACACCCTCGCCCACCCCAGGCCTCTTGGAGAACAGCCTGCTACCTTCTTCCTCATGATGCCTGTTTCTCCCTTGAGCCGCAGGTTTGATTCCTTTTCATCCCGAAGCTTTTTCTCATACTTGGTTTTGATATCTTGGATTTCTCGGTCTTCATCTTCTTCAATCTGCTTCTTAGTCTCTTCAAATTCCCGCAGCTGCTGCCTGACATCTTCCTGTGCCTGGCTCAGAGAGAGTGGGCGTGGGGTCAGGGGAGAAAGGACTCCCGCACCTTTGTGCCCACAGGGCTTCAGGTGAGATGAGCATGGGGACCTGTCCCAAGGAGTGGGAGGCGAGTGTCATTCCAGAAACGGAGACCATGGCCACAGGGCCCTTGACCTGTCCACCTTCTTCCCCTCTGTCCTCTCTTCCTGCCTCCCCTCTTTTCCTACCAAATCAGGCCTCATGCTCCGCCACTTCAACCCCAACCTTTCCAACACCCCATCCCTGTTCTCCTTTGGTCTTGTTCACTGGAAACCCAGGCTTCTCATATTTTTCTCTCACAGAACTTGTGACAATCGTAATGTTATATTTATTTGCGATGTTATTTGGCTCTCTCTCCCATTAGATACAAGTTCCTTGGGGGTAGAAACCATGTCTGTCCCAGTGTACAACACATCCTGGCATACAGTGGCTATGCCATGGAGATCTGAGTGAATGGGTGGCTTTTCTCTGGGAAAGGGAGGCACAGCATGGCTTCCTGTGAGTACCTCTTCCAGAAGGGTGGTTTTCTCCTGCAGTTTGGCCTCGTAAAACTCAGTCAGCTCCTCCAGAGCCTGGCTCTTGGTCTCATCATTATCCCGGAGCTGTTTTTCATACTCTTCCTGCATCCTCTGGGACTTGAGCTGCAGCTCCTGGTACTTCTCATATTCTAGAAGCAACTTTTGGTTGTTGCAACATTCTGGAGAGAAGCAAGGAAGGTATTTAAGGTGGGAGAGCAGCACCCGCCTGAGGGACACCCAGGAGCCTTGGGCACTTTCCCATTCCTTCCAGCACCAGCTGGAGCAGCTGCCTCCAGAGCCAAGATTCAAATGCCTGCCTGACTTCCTCACCGCCACCCCCTCATCCCATCATCTCATCAGGTAGCCAAACACCCTGCCTGCCTGCTCTGGGAAGAAAAGTTTCCAGGAAAGCACAGAGTGGTATTTGGGGACTCAGGGCCAAGAAGAATATCCTGAGTGTGAAAACTAGGTATGAGGACCCCCACTTTATAGAAGAGTAAAGTGAGGCTCGGTAAGGTGAGGTGACTCCCTAGAGCACCTGGCAAGAACGTGGTGAGCCTGGGACCCAAGGCAAGACGATCAGGTTCCAAACTTGAACTTTTCCATGTCTCCTACTTTCATGTAACAGGTGTTTAATGTGCTGAGTGAACGAGTAAAAACACAGAAGTAAAAACCACCGTGAGTTCCAGGGGATACATGTAGCCTGTTTTTAGACAAAGCTATATTCCCTGAGACTTCTACCGTGTCTGGGGGACTCTCAAGTGTTTCCCCATAACCTAGCTCTTCCAACCCTAACCAACGAGGCCTCTACTTGCGGGCTCACCCAGGTCTTGCAGTTCCCGGCTTTGCTTGTCTAGGAGGTCTTGTATGTGCTCACGGTGATAAACATCCTGCTTTTCTTTTTCTGTTCTTAAGACCTAAAACAGAGTCACATTTCCTCATTTACACACATCTGCTGAAAGCACCACTAAGGCAAGAACTGACTTTACAAGTTACACCCTCCTTCACTCACAAACATGTCTCAAGCCCTTATTTTGCACCCAGCACTGTTCTATGAAGCAGCAACCACATTGTCACCTTTTATTTATGTTATATTCTGCTCGAAAAGCTCTATACTGTTCCTATTTCTATTCTTGCTACTAAATGGGTTTGTCAATGATGAGTTCAGTTTTGGACACGTGTCAAAAGGACTTCTGGATGAAAAAGTAGGGATACATTTGAATCCTCTGTTGCCGGCACATTGCTGTCAATGAAATCCTTGGGTGTGTTCATGGGTAAAGCTTCTGAGCAAGTGTTTTCTTTAACTGAGCAGGAAAGCTTTCAGGCTTGGGGGGAGAGTTGGAGGTGGTGTGCCATCTTCAGGACCTAACTTTGCGCCTGGCTTATATACAGCACCAAATAACTGTTTGTTGGCTAAAAGAATAAAATTATAAAATGAATTAATTAATACAATTAATCGCCAAGGTTTTCCTTTCTTTTTTTTTAGCCAAACTTTATGACCCATAGACATTAAAGAAACAAATATCCCTCAAGCACATAATTGGGAATTTTTTTAGGGGGTGAGGGACAGGGCCTCACTCTGTCACCCAGGCTGGAGTGCAGTGGTGAGATCATGACTCACTGCAGCCTCCACCTCCCAGGCTCAAGCAATTCTCCCATCCCAGCTTCCCAAGTAGCTAGAACTACAGGCACATGCCAGCATGGCAGACTCATTTTTTATTTTATGTTGGAGACAGGGTCTCACTATGTTAACCATGCTGGTCTCAAGCTCTTGGATGCAAGCGATCCTCCTGCCTAGGCCATCCAAAGTGTTAGGATTATAGGGGTGAGCCACCTTGCCCAGCGGGGATTTTAGATAGGAGTCCAGATTTGTGGAGAACAAAGAAAAGAATCTGGGAGAGTCCCGGACCAAATCTAACTATGTAAAGGCCATGTAGACTAATTTTATTTAACTTCCTGACAATCCAGGAATCGGTATTCTGCTAGTTATTCTCCATCTATGCTTTGATTTTCTTATTTTTTTGCTTTGTTTTTCTTTTCTTTTCATTTTGTTTTAAAATAAGTTTCTCCTAGTCATAATTCTCATTGTAGAGAATTTAGAAATTACAAAAAGGATAAAAAACAATTTAAATTATCTGTAATCTCAACTTCCAGAGATAATTATACTGTTATCTATTTTCTATATGTATTTTACTACTATAGATTAATTAATCTGTTAATACCACTAATACCGATTAATACCATTCACCATAAAGTGGTTTATATTCTGCTTTTTTTTCCACTTAGCAATTGATTGTAAGCATATTTATTTATTTATGTTTTTAGATGGAGTCTCTGTTGCCCAGGCTGGACCACGTTGGCCAGGCTGGTCTCGAACTCCCGACCTCAAGTGATCCGCCTGCCTTGGCCTCCCAAAGTGCTGGGATTGCAGGCGTCAGCCACTGTGCCCGGCCAGTTCCAGTTGTAAGCATTTCTGATATCAACAACTATGCTTTAAAATTGGACATTTTCACATATCTTACTGTTTGAGCATAGCTTGGGCAGTATATGCCAGTCCTGTCTTGAAAGTGGAAATTTCTTGTTATTTGCACTTGTTGGTCAGTCTCTTAAACAGACCTGGTTTTTTGTTTTCAAGGACTCCATTTCCTGGATGAACTTGTCTGTTAGCTCCTTAATCTTCTCAGAATAGTTCATGTCCTTTAGTCGGAGTTGATACTCATTCTCC
Organism: Trachypithecus francoisi; assembly: GCF_009764315.1. Lineage (NCBI taxonomy): Eukaryota > Metazoa > Chordata > Mammalia > Primates > Cercopithecidae > Trachypithecus > Trachypithecus francoisi. The sequence continues at coordinate 81,324,852 of NW_022681457.1, forward strand.
ATTTTTAATTCCTCCACACGAGTCTTTAGCTCCAACATAACCTGAGCCTTTGGGAGAAGGACAGAGAATCAAGAACACTGACAGTGAGGGTGAATCAGAATATTTAAACCTGCGGCCTTGACCTGAGACCTGCAACTCTGTCTAGCTTCAAACTCAATGTGTCTCAACTGGAACCTGTCATCTTTTCCCCAGAAGACACACCGGCTAAAAACGAGGAGACATATGAGCTTCCTCCTCTATCCTCAAAAAGTCCTTACTACATTGTGCTAGTAATGCTCTCATCTCTTTCAAGTCGGCCCAAATGTCTCCTGCTTGATGAGGCTGACTTGGACCACATTGTTTAATTCTGCAACCCCTTCCCATTCCCAGGACCCATCACCTTTCTTACTCTGCTCTAATTCTTCTTATTTCCTTAGAGCTTGCACTTTCTATAATTTACTTATTATATTATTATTTTTATTCTTCTTTCCCCATTAGAACTTGCTCCACATAGACCAGAATCTTTGTAGGGTTTGTTTGCTGATATATCCCAAGTACTGGAACAGTGTCTAACACAGAGTAGGATTCCAGAAGATATTTACTAAAGCATGACTCCTGTCCCCATAGAACTTAGAGTCTACTGAGGCAGTCAGATAAACACATTATGACAAATCGTGGTAAGTGCCCAAAGCTGGGTCCCTCTTGATGTCTTCTTAGACTCACTTTCATTACTTTAAATCCTAACTCTTCTGTCTTGCTGGTTTTTATGCCTAATAAGTATCTTCTTACACTTCCTTTTTTCTTTCTTTTATTTTGTAGACTTGGTTTCACTCTGTCACCCAGGCCGGAGTGCAGCAGTGTGATCACGGCTCACTGTAGCCTTGACCTCCTGGGCTCAAGTGATCCTCCCACCTCAGCCTGCCAAGTAGCAGGACTATCGGCATGCCCCACCACACCTTGTTAATTTTTATATTTTGCGTAGAGATGGGGGTCTCACTATGTTGTCCGGGCTGGTCTCAAACTCCTGGGCTGAAGCAATCCTCCTGCCTCAGCCTCCCAAAGTGCTGGGATTACAGGCCTGAGCCACTGCACCCGGCCTAGTACTCACTGATGCCAAAGTTTTCTAAAAATACTGTAATACACACACCCTTCATTTCCTTAAAGAGTTAATGTTGATGACAAGAGTGGGTCAGAATGCAGTGTTTTCTTCTTGCTTACCTATGGGGAAACCCCGTGCATCCCTATCTCATCATTTCTGGTCTGTCTCCTGTACCACCTGTGAATGACTTGATATCAAGGAACTGGATTACACACATTTCTGCATTTCTGGCCAGCAGACTAGTGAGGATCTGGTGCACAGGTAGTACTGAGATGAAGGATAAGCACAAATTGCACATGCAAAGTCAGAGAGGAGGGAGCAGGAATGCCTGGCCAGGGCACTCACTGCATGTGACATGGCACAGGTGGGATGCATAGGAAGGGGCAGCCAAGACTGCGTCAGACCATCAGGGGTCTGGTAGGCCATGCTAGGAAGTTTGGATTTTATCCTAGAGGGCTTCCAAAGGTCCTCATCAAACCTGATCAGTCTGACTTTGGTGTTATAAAGATCTCTCCAATGGCGGTATGCAGCACAGACTAGATTAAGGAAGGACCAAAAGCAGGATGATGAGTTGCTGGGGTGGGTGGGGGGCAACTGCATAGACCAGGTGAGAGACGGACAGGGTTTGGACTGAGGTAGGGGAGGGGACCGGAGAGGAATGGAGAGTTTGGAGAGAGTGAGTTTAGAGAAGGTAGTGCCTGATTGGGTGTGGGGTGGAGAGGTAAGGATCATGGATGAAGGCTGTCTCCTAGGTAGAAGGGCCGGTACCTGAGGGTGGGGCTTGGCCTGTCTTGCTTCACCGCTTTATCCCCAGAACCTAGCATAAAACTAGCAACATGGTCAGCACTGAATGAATACTTATCAATGACCCCAGGGGTCTGCCCTGGCTAGTGGGATATATTTATCCGTGGGAATGACCCGGCCTTTGACATGCTGTGTTTGAGGTCCTTGTTCAGCGTCCTTCCTTCATCTCTTCTCCACGTTGCTGCAGAGTAATCTCTCTGAGATGCAAATCATATTAAGTCATTCCCTAGCTTAAATTTATGAACGGTCCTTATGAACAATGTGCAGCCTAATGCATGGTGTAAAAGGCCCCCTGACCTGTTTCTCTCCAGCTTCATCTTCAGCCCTTCTCTCTGGCACACCCTAACTAGGAGCAGCTTTGCAGATCACCACTCCCTCATCCCTCTGCACACACTCACTGCTCATTGCTCAGTGGCCCTTGTCCATTTGTTCTGGAAGGCTCTGAGCAAGGCTCATGTCCTCTGGCACCACCTGGCCTGAGCCAAGTTCCTTCCCCTGTGCTCCCACGGCATTGTTCTTTCATGACACTTCATTCCACTGCACGTTTAATTCCCTTCTTTATGATACTCGGCATGCCCTCTTCCCAGGCTATCAGCTAAAGGATGCTCTATGTCTTTTATCTCTATAATCCCAGACCTTAGTATAGTGTCAGGTACACAGCAGACCCCTCTGCAAATCCTAGGCAGAGAAGGTAAATCATGGCCTGAGAGTTACGTAGACTATAATAGAATATAAAGAGAGCTGAGAATTCCGGGAACATGCTTTTAAAGGGACAGGTGGAGGAACAGCCAGGACAGGAGTGGGGAGGAGGAGTCAGAAAGGTTTACAGGGAACAGAGTGTGGTCACATGGATGGTAAGACAGAAGGGAGTTTCAAGAAGGAGTGGTACATGCGCGAGTCATTTCCAGCCTGGCAGTGGTACTGTCAGGTCCATCTGGGGGCTGTGGTCAGAAGGCAGCTTGGGCACCTTCAGGCCTTTGGTTTAGCCTGCTGTCTCCTATTTGGCCTCTTCCCCTACCCTCTGGGAAGAACAGAAAAGATAACAGAGAAAAGGAGGGGTTCTTTCTGTAGCAGGTCAGGCCCCCACTCTCACGGGGCCCTCCCTCATCCTTCCCCCTCTTTGCTTTTCCTGCAGAAAATTCTAGGGAGCTCTAGAAGGGATCTCCAGCACATGCCAGAGGCTTGTCACCCTGCTTTGTGGCAGTGTTGCACCGCTGCTCTGATGGCTTTACTTGTTTCTATCCCTCACCTGACTGTGAGCTTCCTGGTCATGTCACAGGGCCCATACCTGTCTTTTCACACATGCATCCCCAGTGCCTAGCAAATGGCAGGTATTCAATAAACACAGTTAAGATTCTGGACAAACAGCAATGACTGTGTAGTTCTGTGATCCTCCATGAGCCTTTTGTGTTTATCATCCATTCAGTTTCTCCCTTACGGAGCATAGCACAGAGCTATGCACTCACATCTCTGCAAAACGCACCTTTATGAAATTTCGTTCACTGCATCAACAGGAAGGAAGGGATGTTCCTTTGGTATAGTGATTAAAGGAGGGGGCTCTAGATTAAATCTGGATTAGAACTCTGGTCCTATTAGTTTATTAGCACACTGACTTTGGACACGTCCCTCAAGCTCTCCTAATTTGTTTTTTGAAACATGGGGAGAATGACAGTATCTTCTTCATAGAGATGTTGTGACATTTAAATGAGAATATACTTTACTTTTGTAAATATTTATTGATTGTCTTCCATGTGCCCAGCATGTGCTAGAAACTGTTGGTCATAAGAAAACTGTATGTTTCATTGTTCTTGGTTTCAAAGAGTAGGAAGAGGAAAACCAGATCACAGAATAAAAGCAAAGCACAGTGTAAGTCAAGATGATCACATGGCAGAAAGACAGGCAGAGTAGGGTGGACAGTGGCAGTGAGGAGGAGAGCTTGGTTGTGTGGACAGCACATGTGCAGGGAGCCGTGGGGGTCTGCACTGGGCACAGGGTGTAGCCAGGCTATAGAGGGCCCTGGTGCTGGACCCGCATTTGAATGCAGTCCGGTAAGGAATTCCATGTCCCTCTTCATTAGATCCAGTTCTTACCTTTTCTTCCATGTCTGTTTTAGTCACAAGCACCTCTTCGGCAAAGCCCACCTCCCTCTCTCGCTTGATTCCCCGGCCATCCTTATCAAAGACCTTCCAGGTGAACAGGCAGCCATCCTCAGCAGCAGTCAGCAGGAATTGATCATCAAAGGTAAGCAACATCTGAAGAGAAAAAGATCATGGCCAGGAAGCTTTCAAGGCCACAGATGACCAGGGCTGCGCCAGCTGTTGTGCAAGGCTTCTCCCCATGCAATCCTGGGCACAGCCTCACAGTGGGGTAAACTAGATCCCAGGTAAGAATGAGACAGGAGCCCTCACAGGCATCTCTTAATGAATAGAAGAAGCAAGGTTATGTCTGCATTCCCTGTGGATTTGGAATCTGAAGAGTCAGCTATTATCTAGAATATATAAGGAACTCTCAAAAACTCAACAGTAAAAAAGCCAAACAATTCAATCAGAAAGCAGACAAAAGATATGGAGACATTTCACCAGGGAAAATATACAGATGGCAAGTAAGCACGTGAAGAGATGTTCCACATTATTAGACATTTAGGAAAATGCAAAATTAGGACCATGATGAGATATCACTCCACACCCATTAGAACAGCTAAAAGAAAAAAACAGTCACAACACCAAGTGCTGGCAATGATGCAGAGAAACTGGGTCTCATACATTCTTGGTGGGAATGGAAAATGGTACAGCCATTCTGGAAAATAGCTTGGCAGTTTAAAAAAAAAAAAAAAAACCTGAATATACACTTACCATATGATTCAGCAATTATACTCCTGGGCATTTATCCAGAGAAATGAAAACTTATTTCCACACAAAAGCCTGTATGTGACTGGTCACAGCAGCTTTATTTATAATAGATGAAAACTGGAAAAAATTAAAAATATCCTACAATAGGTGAATGGCTACACAAACTGTGATTTGCTTTTCGTGGAACACTACTCAGCAATAAAAGGAATAAACTATGACTGATACACAACACAACTTGGATGGATTTGAAGGGGATTAAGCTGAGTGGAAAAAGCCCCAATCAGGACATGAAGCTAAAAAGCTTCTGCACAGCAAAGGAAATAATCAACAGAGTGAAGAGACAACCTGTCAAATGGGAGAAAATATTTGCAAACTATTACTCTGACAAAAGACCAATATCCAGAATACACAAAGAACTCAAAAAACTCAACATTAAACAAACAAAAAAATCTAAAAATCTCATTAAAAAGTGAGCTAAGGGGCAGGCGCGGTGGTTCACACCTGTTATCGCAGCACGGTGGGAGGCCTAGGCAGGTTTGGATCACCTGAGGTCAGGAGTTTGAGACCAGCCTGGCCAACATGGTGCAACCTCATCCCTACTAAAAATATAAAAATTAGCTGGGCGTGGTGACAGGCACCTGTATTTCCAGCTACTCGGGAGGCTGAGGCAGGAGAATCTCTTGAACCTAGGAGGGGGAGGTTGCAGTGAGCTGAGAGCGCACCATTGCATTCCAGCCTGGGCGACAAGAGCGAGATTCTGTCCAAAAAAAAAAAAAAGAAAAGAAAAGAAAAAAAAAGTGGGCTAAGGACACGAACAGACATTTCTCAAAAGAAGACATACAAATGGCCAGTAAGCATATGAAAAAATGCTCAACATCACTAATCATCAGGGAAATGCAAATCAAAACCACAATGAGATACCATCTTACCCCAGTTAGAGTAGGTATTATTAAAAAGACAACAAATACAGCAAATAACAGATTCTGGCAAGAATGTGGAGAGAAGAGAACTCTTATACACTGTTGGTGGGAAGGTAAATTAGTACAACCACTATGGAAAACAGTATGTAGGCTTCTCAAAAAAACTAAAAATAGAACTACCATCCAATTCTGCAATCTCATTACTGGGTATTTATCTAAAGGAAAGGAAATCAGTATATTGAAAGCATACCTGCACCCCACCCCCCATATTTATTGTACCACTATTTACAATAGTAAAGACATGGAATCAACCTAAGTGTCCATCAGTGGATGAATTAATAAAGGAAATGTGGTATATATACCCGCTGAAATACTATTTGGCCATAAAAATGAATGAAATCATGTTTCTGCAGCAACGTGGATGGAACCGGAGGTCGTGAAGTTAAGTGAAATATGTCAGGTACAGAAAAACAAATATTGTATGTTCTCATTGATATATGAGAGCTAAAAAATGTTGACCCTAGCTGGGCATGATGGCATGTGCCTGTAATCCCAGCTACTTGGGAGGCTGAGGTGGAAGAATCGCTTGAACCCAGGAAGCGGTGGTTGCAGTGAGCTGAGATCGTGCCATTGCACTCCAGCCTGGGTGATAGAGTGAGACTCTGTCTCAAAAAAAAAAAAAAAAAAGTTGACCTCATGGAGGTAGAGAGTGGCATGATGGATACTAGGGAAAAGTGTATGGGTGGGTGGGGTGATAGAGATTGGTTAACAGATAAAAACATTAGATAGAAGAAATCAGTTTTCTTTTCTTTCTTTCTTTTTTTGAGACAGAGTCTTGCTGTGTTGTCCGGGCTAAGAGTGCAGTGGCACGATCTCCCAGCTCACTGCAATCTCTGCTTCTCAGGTTCAAGCAATTCTCCTGCCTCAGCCTCTTGTGTAGCTGGGATTACAGGCATGCACTACCATGCCTGGCTAATTTTTTGTATTTTTTAGTAGAGATGGGGTTTTCACCATGTTGGCCAGACTGGTCTCAAATTCCTGACTTCAAGTGATCTGGCTGCCTTGGCTTTCCAAAGTGTTGGGATTACAGGCATGATGCACGTGCCAGGTTGAAGAAGAAATAAGTTCTAATGTTTGATAGCAGAGTAAGGTGACTATAGTTAACAACAATGTATTGTATATTTTTAAATTGCTAGAAGAGAGGACTTGAAATGCCCTCAACACACAGAAATCATAAGTATGTGAGGTGGATGGAAACCCTAAATATCCTGACCTGACCATTACATGCTCTATGCCTGTAACAAAATATCACATGTACTTCATAAATATGTATAGATATTATGTATCAATAAAAAAGCCATTTTGAGAAGGCCATATACAGTATAATAGCATATGCAATTCTCAAAATGACAAAAGTTATGGAAATAAGAACAAATTAGTGGTTGCCAGGGATTAGGGATGATAGTCGAGAGGAGTGGTATGACTCTAAAGGGTAGATGGAGATCTCTGTGGGGATGGAATGGTTCTATATTGTGATGGTAGTGGTGGTTACACACACTGTGCATGTGAGAACTAATTCAGAAATACATATACACCGTGGACCAGCGTCAATTTTCTGGTTTGATATTTTGCTACTGTTCTAGGAGATGTAATGACTGGGGGAAACTGAGTGAGGGGTACATGGGAACTCTGTGCCATCTTTAAAATTTCCTCTAAACCTGTAAGTATTTCAGTATAAACGGTTAAAACAAAAGAGTTAACTATGAAAAATGTCTTCTCACAATCAGCAGTATGTGTCAAGAATCTTGAGAATGGCAATACTCTTGAATTCAGGAATTCTCTCAAGGAATTCAGTCTTAGGAGAGAATCAGAGATGCAAATATAAATTTGTAAACTGGGCTATTAACTATAGATCATAAGATAATTTAAATGCCTAATTGCAAGAGAAGAGTTAGTAAGTTACAGTCCATCACAGGATAGGATATTTGTGTGGCTACTAAAGTCATGCTTCTGAGAAATATTTAATTGTATGGACAAATGCTTACAGTAGTGTGAAGTTAAAAACAAGCGGGTCACGAGAGTGGCCTCACAGTATGATTTTAATTTTATTTAAAACACACACACATGGAAATGTAGAAGGAAATGCATGAAAGAAATGATGATGCTATTATGAGGATTTGTTTATTTGTTTGTTTTTTTGAGACAGAGTCTTGCTCTGTTGCTCAGGCTGGAGTGCAGCGGCGCCATCTCAGCTCACTGCAACCTCCGCCTCCCGGGTTCAAGTGATTATCCTGCCTCAGCCTCCTGAGTAGCTGGGACTACAGGACCCCGCCACCACGCCCGGCTAATTTTTTGTATTTTTAGTAGAGACGGGGTTTCACCGTGTCAGCCAGGATGGTCTCGATTTCCTGACCTCATTATCTGCCTGCCTTGGGCTTCCAAAGTGTTAGGATTACAGGTGTGAGCCACTGCGCCTGGCAAGGATTTTTATTTTAAAAATAAACATGCATTGCTTCTATAATCAGAAAAATAAATTCCTTATCCACAAAACTTAGCAGATCTGAAGGGAAGATGGGGAATATGTTGTAGTAATTTACTTTAGACCCAAGGCCCAGGCTTGGTACAGAAATGTTCTGTTTTATAATGAGAAACCTTTTCTTAATACAGCTAGTGTTGCAGGTAAGCCACTATGGAGTTTGAGACATAATTCAAAACCTCAGGTGCTATGTCATTCAATCTGCAGAAAGAGAGAGTAAGGAAGAGGAGATGCACACCTTCCCAGTGCCTGTTTTTCAGGGGGTCAGTGTAGGTACAGACATTGCTTTCTTTTTATGCACTATGAATAACCTTTAATTTACTATTGACTATGATTTCTTGGCAACCATTTCGCATGCAAGTTAATTCTTTTTAATTTCATTTTTAAAATTGTGGTAAAATACATATTCTGTAAAATTTGCTATCTTAACCATTTTCAAGTGTACAGTTCATGTTATTAAATACATTTGTAATGTTGGGCAACCATCGCCACCAACCACCCCCATAACCCTTTTGACTTGTAAAACCAAAACTCTATACCTATGAAACAAGCACTCCCCATTGCCCCTCCCGCAGCCCCTGCCAGCCACCACTCTGTCTTTGTGATTCAGACTGCTCTAAGTATCTCCTAAAAGTGGAATCACACTGTATTTATCTTTTTGTGGCGGCCTTATTTAATTTAGCATAACATCCTCAAGGTTCATCCATGTAGTAGCACTTTGCAGAATTCCCTTCCTTTTCAGGCAGGATACTGTTCCATTGTACAGCTATACCATCTTTTGCTTATGCATTGGTCTGTCGGTGGACACTTGGTTGCTTCCACGTTTTGACTGTTGAACACAGACACTACTTTATGAGAAGGGTGAATGGAAGGACAATTTACAAATGTGTACTCATGGTATTGCCCCTGGGGTGGCCTTTTGTACTCTCAGGGGCTAATCTTCAGGGCTATGGCTCCTTTCAGTCCGGGCCATTCTCTGGAGAAGGAGGCAGCTGTGGTCAAGCGCAGGCCACACTCACAGTAGCTATGGCATCCACCACATGGCCCCTTATTATGCATAATATTATGGTGAAAACGTCATACATACATTTTTAGGTGTATCTTTGATGATTTCCTAGGCTCAATTCCTGGAAGTAGTTTTAAACAAAGAGTATATTCATAGTCAATAGACAGTGATTCAATGAATGAGGGATGAATAAATAAGAGAGACTAAGGAGAGAGAAAAGACATTGGGAGGTTGAAGGGATGAACAAGGCATGTGGCAGGCAGGTGTGGGACTGGGTTCCTGGGGAGAGGGCCCTACTCACCTTGGTGATAGGACCGGCATGGGCCTGGTACTCATTGAATTCCTTCTGCAGAGGCAGAGGGTACTTCATGGCACGAATGGTTCCCACTGAGGTGCCCACAAACATCATGCGTCCAGAATGCGAGATGACAATGGTGGTGTAGGTGACGTCAAACGCTGACATCTCTCGAAGGATCTGGGACACAGGCAGCTCTGCTCAGTGTGAGGGGTCGAGCTGTGGCCTCCATGTCCCGGTACGATTCTCTCTCGCCCTCTCCTCTAACAGATCCCTAGGGGCCTGTCTTTAAAAAATGCTTTTTCTATCCCTTTTGGCATCCAGAATAGTGCCTAGCCCAAAAAAAATGGTGCAAGCTGGATATTCCTTGTTGTGTTGCTGGTAAATAACCAGTTTCATGAGTTAGGAATAATACCAGTAAAGAGAGATATTCATATAGCACTTACTATGTGCCAAGCACTGTTCTGTGCCTTCTCCATGTTGCAAGTCATTCAATCCTCACGAAACCCTCTGAGGCAGTTACTGTTATCCCTAGTCTACAGATGATGGACCATCTGTGTGACAAGGGACTTGCCTCAACTCATGTACCTAGGTGGGCTCCAGTCTCTGCTTTGACTGCTATGCTTGGGTGCATTTCAAAATGAGAATGGGCTATTGGTCATAAATGTATTCAGCAACATTTATTAATGCTCATTACATAAACAAAACTATACATGAGTCTCCCCTTATCCTCGAAGGATATGTTCCAAGATCCCCAGTGGGTGCCTGAAACCACAGATAGTACTGAATCCTATATATACTATGTTTCTTTCCTATACATACATAACTACGATATGGTTTAATTTATAAATTAGGCCCAATAATACCTAATAATAAAATAGAACAGTTACATGAATACGGTATAAAAGCTGTGTGAATGTGGTTTCTCTCTCTCAAAATATCTTACTCACAGTATGGTACTCACCTGTTTTTGGACCTTGGTTGACTGCAGGTAACTGAAACTGTGGATAAGGCGGGACTACTCTACTATCAGAGCGCCCCTTCATTCCCTCACTCATTCATGCACTCATCTACCGGCCCACCTACACACACATTTACTGAACACTGTGCACCACACGGTGTGCCAGCTAGCAGGGCTGCCAAGAGGAGCAAAACATGGCCTTGCCCTAAAGGGGCTTTATTCTGGCACAGCACTGATAGCTGCCATTGAATTAGGACCGGGCTACTTGGGAGTACACAGGATAGTCACTATACTGTCAACTGTGTTCCAGCCGCAGGGAGACCTGCCTTGGGCTAGCTTGCTGCCATGGTATCTACACACTTTCCCAGGCACCAGTCACAGGAAAAGTGGGAGGAGCCAGCTGGAGGAGCGCACAGGGCATGTTTGTAGGACACATCCTTGCTGAGCTCCTCTCTTTTCCCTTCACTATTTGGAGCCTAGTGTAACTGTACAGTTTCAGAGTTTGGGGATTTCAAAAGAATACAGTGGCAAGCCTAGGTGATAGCAGCTAACTGCACAGTCATGCACTGCTTGATATGGGATACACGGTTAGGCTATTTTGTCACACAAACATCATGGAGTGTATTTACACAAACCTAGCTGTGACAGCCTACTATACACCTAGGCTATGTGGTAGAGCCTACTGCTCCTAGGTTACAAACCTGAACAGCATATGACTATGCTGAATACTGTAGGCAACTGTGACACAATGGAAAATATCTATATATCTAAACAGAAAAAGTACAGTGAAAATTTGGCGTTATAACCTTATGGCATTACAATCTTACAGTCTATGTGGTCCATCATTGGTGTTACTCAGTGCATACTGTAGTTAGGTTTTTACCCCAGGAAAGTTAAGTGCAGACCAACGGTAAGAGCGCAGTTTAGAGATGACATGACTTCCATGCCTGGAAGGTGGGAGAGAAGTTACAGACAGCAAGTAAAACAGAAATGAAAAAGAGGCCGCAATTTACAATTTCACCCAGTCAGGAAGGAAACTGAGCAGGAAATTCAGGAAGTGACGATAACTGAGCTAATCCAAAAGGAATGAGGAGCCTGATGTTATCTTGGAAAGAATGGGCCCTGTACACAGAGGCCCTCATTCCGTGCATACTTTCTGCTGTAAGCATGGGAGGCTGTCCCTGCAGATCTGTGCAGCAGCCCAGAGGCAGGGCAGGGGCAGACTCACCGAGGAATCCGCAATCTCCTTGAGGGTGTGGTCTGATCCAACAGCAAAGATAATTTTGGCATCCGGGGAGACAGTAACACAGTTGTAGCTGCAAGACTTGAGCACACATTCTGTCTCTCTCTTTCCTGTGGACAGATTCCACTCATACACAGCACCATCTGTGCCACCAGAAATCAGTTTGCTATCATCTGCATTCCACACAATTGAGCGAATCTGCAGGAGAGGAAGGCATATCCAGTGAAGAGCATATACACACATACATACTAACACAGAAAAGGCTGCAAACTCCTCAGGTGCTCCACTAGACTGAGCAGAACATCCTTTCCTGTTGTAGGCCCTTCTGTCAGCACAAAACGTAGCTTCTTGTGAACGTACACATTCTGTTTTCTATGACACTTGCAAATTACTGAAGATGAGACACTCCCATTTCTTTTTCACGTTATGAACATAAAGACTGAATCATACAGGTTTCTTAAGGCTAGAACCAACCAATTATTGCTGTTTTTTCAAAACATTTTTGACATAATTATATATTCACAGAAACTTGCAAAAATAGGACAGAGAGAGTGGACTTCTGGAATGGCAGGGTAAGGACCTCAACTTGACCTTCTCTCTGACAATGTAGGTTAACTGGTAAATATGATAAAAATAATCATTTAAAGTCTCTAGAAGGCTGGGTGCAGTGGATCACATCTGTAGTCCCAACACTTTGGGAGGCTGAGGTGGGAGGATCACTTCAGCCCAGCAGTTTGAGAATAGCCTGGGTAACATAGTGAAACCCTGTCTTCATAAAAATAATAAGCTGGGCATGGTGGCATGTGCCTGAGGCAGGAAGATGGCTTGGACTGGGGAGGTTGAGGCTGCAGTAAGCTATGAGTGTACCACTGTACTCCGGCCTCAGTGACAGAGTGAGACCCTGTCTAAAATAAAATAAATAAAATGTCTCTGGAAATTGTCCTCAGGGAATACAGCAAATGGAAAAACATTTATTCAAGAAAATCTGCTCAATCCCAGTAAGAACAGGGTCTGCAGCATTTGAGCCATGACTCGCTCTGTTACAGCCTCAGCTCCAGAAACTTCACTGCTGTGCACACTGGGCAGATGTGGCCAAGACAAGCGACTCCCTCTCCCCATAGCTCCCAGTCTTGGGCTATGGTTTCAGTCTAGAAAGGGAAACTGCTGGGATGTCTTATTCTTACCCCAGCCCCACGTTGCAGAAGCTCTATTCCAAGCAGGTGTGGCAGAGAGGGCTCAGACTCTCTTCCCCCCAGCCCATTCTCACTTGTTGGAAGAAGCTCCACTCCAAGCTCAGCATACTAAGAATAACTGTGCCCCAACGATTCCTGACCCAGTTTGCTCATAGAGTGAAAGATCCAAGCCATGAAGGGCAAGCCAAAAAGACCAGGGGCTTACACACATGCACATAAACACACACACGCGCCCGTGCACATACACCTCAAGTGTCACTCACAGAAGTGAGATGTTACTCCTGGAAAAGCAGGTCCCCACCCCAGCTCTGGTGCAGTGGAGCAAAGGTTCTGACCATGGGAAAGTCAGGTGCTAAGACAGGGAGCTCTCAGCTCTGCTTGAGGGGACTGACTTTATTTGGAATAGAACATGGAAAAGTCCATGCCTATGGGCATTGTCTAAAACAATGGAGATCTTGGTGGAAAGTGATTAAGAGGAGGCTGATAACTCCAGGATGTAAGCAAAATGATATAGAGGAGTGGAATTTTGATAGAACAAGTGAAAGGGATAGGGAAGAAGAGCCCTTCGGGGATAACAGACAACTCTAGGGGCTGGAAGGTCTTGTGTTGTGCTAGGCTGTGCTGATTCAGGTGCAGTCAGAGTGGGATATGGGGAAAACTTGAAAGCATCTCCTAAGCTACCCAAAGACCCATTAACATAGGGCAGAGTCTCACTGGCACAATGGGCCTACCAAACACAACAGTCCACCAAACGCTGAACATTAAGCTCTCCCAACCCAGGGGCATCTCCTAGGAAGCCAGGCTTAAAAATCAAATCAGGCGCCCGCCACCACGCCCAGCTAATTTTTTGTATTTTGTAGCGCCACTGCACTCCAGTCTGGGTGACTGAGCGGGACTCCATCTCAAAAAAAAAAAAAAAAAAAAAAAGAAATCATATTCATCCCTCACAGCCTGGAAGACTGTGCATGTCCAAGGCTGTACCCTCTTATGTACAATCAGAGAGAGGACATCCAAACTACCAGTCTCTGGCTGAACATGATGCAAAAGCCATTGACTCTCTGAACTGCGATAGCATTTTCCAAGCCACACATAAATCTGGTAGTAAAAGGTAAAAACCTAATTGGCTAAGAGGGTTTATGCACAATCCATAACTAATTAGCAGCTCAGGCAACTCATGGGCAAGCCTAGGTAGCCAGGCTAAAAGAAAAGATGAAAAATATCTGAGTAATGATATGAGACACTGCACACTACAGGGGAAACAGACTTTACAGAATTAGCTCAGCCAAGTCATGAAACAGATAATCAGCCAACCAACAACAACCTCCTGGGGGGACACATACCCAGAACTGCTATAATAGATTGTCTAAAATATTCAGCCAACAAAAAATTGAAACATAAACAAACAAACAAAAAGAGTGTGACCAATAAGAAAAAGCAAGCAAGCAAGCAAGCAAGCATTCAGGCAATAGAAATTGCCTTTGAAGGGGCCCAGATGGTAGATTTTGCAGCCAAAGACTTCAAAGTAGCTAATACAAATAAGTTCAATTAACTAAAGGAAACTATGCTTAAATAATTAAAGGAAGGTAGGATGACAAGGCTCATCAAATAGAGAATATAATAAGAAGACAGAAATTATTTTAAAAATCAAATGGAAACTCTGGAGTTGAAAAGTGCAATAACCAAAACGAAAAATTCACTAGAAGGGCTCAACAGTAGATTTGAGCTGGCAAAACTGAAATAGCTCAATAGAGATTGTGCAATTGGAAGAACAGAGAGAAATACTAATTAAGAAAAATTAACATTAACAGAGTTTCAGAGAAATGTGGGCAGCCACTAAATGCACCCACATATGTGTACTGTGATGAGAGCACTAGGAGAAGAGAGAAAAACAACAAATATTGAAATAAATAATGCTGAAAAATCTCAAATTTGTTGAAAAACATTAACCTACACATCCAAGAAGTACAATAAACTCCAAGTAGGACAAATGCAAAGAAATCTAGATCCAGACACATCAAAAACAAAATGTTGAAAGCCAAAGATAAGAAATCTTGAAAGCTGGTCGGGTGCAATGGCTCACACCTGTAATTCCAGCACGTTGGGAGGCCGAGGCAGGTGGATCATGAGGTCAAGAGATCGAGACCATCCTGGCCAATATGGTGAAACCTCCATCTCTACTAAAAATACAAAAATTAGCTGGGCATGGTGGTGCACACCTGTAGTCTCAGCTACTCGGGAGGCTGAGGCAGGAAAATCGTTTGAACCTGGGAGGCGGAGGTTGCAGTGAGCCGAGATGGTGCCACTGCACACTCCAGCCTGGTGACAGAGCAAGACTACATCTAATATATATATGTATATAGAAAGCCATAAGAGAAAAATGATTAATCACATAATATCTAACTTATCTCAGAAACAAAGGAGGCCAGAAGCAGTAGGAGACACATGCAAAGTACTGAAAGTAAGAAAAAAAACCTTACATCCAGCAAAACTGTATTTTTATATTTTAAACATGAAGATAAACATGAACATAAAGATATTCTCAGATAAATAAAAACATAATATATATATATATTTAACTAGAAGATCTGCCTTCCAGGAAATAGTAAAGAAAGTCCTTCATGCCGAGGTGGGCAGACCACCTGAGGTTGGTAGTTCAACATGGAGAAACCCTGTCTCTACTAAAAATACAAAATTAGCCGGGCGTGGTGGTGCATGCCTATAATCTCAGCTACTCAGGAGGCTGAGGCAGGAGAATCGCTTGAACCCGGGAGGCAGAGGTTGCAGTGAACTGAGATTGCGCCATTGCATTCCAGCCTGGGCAACAAGAGTGAAACTCTGTCTCAAAAAAAGAGCATGTGTTACTTAGGAGGCTAAGGCAGGAGAATTGCTTGAACTCAGGAGGTGGAGGTTGCAGTAAGTCGAGATCGCACCACTGCACTCCAGTCTAGGTGACAGAGTGAGACTCTGTCTCAAAAACAAACAAAAATGCTTGTGTTTACATAGCACTTTCACTTTCCACAAATTTTTACTTTTCCTTCCAATGACCTGTTATTTGCTAAAGTCAATAGTCAGTTTTGGACTTTACATGACCTCCCTCTGACATCTAGTACCACTGACCACTTCAACCTTTCAGAAATTGTTTGGTTCCTTGGCTTCTTTTAGACAATTATTGATTCCGAGTTCTCTTCGTATCTTTATTTTCAATCTTTCATTGGCTCCTCTTCTTTCACCAGTCTCTTAAATGTTGGTCTCCCCTCTCCTGTCCAATATTCTTCTCAGATTCCACATAGGCCCTTGGTGATCCATTAGGCCCTTGGTGATCTAGTCTATGCCTCTGACTTCCTCTACTTTCTAATTCCCCGAATCTTCATATTCAGCCCTGACTTCTTTCCTGACCTCCACACACATACATCACACTTCTGGGCACATGAAATATAACATGGCCAAAATGGAACTTCATCTCTTTCTTCTCTCTGCTTCTGCTACTAAAGTCATGGTTTAGTTCCTAACCCAACTTTCACCTTCACATCCTAGCTGCTCTCCATCACTCCAATTTCCTTCTACCCTAATCCTTCCTCAATACTGTTTAGAGAGTTACCTTTCTGATCCCATTACTTTCTTGCTTAAATCCTTTCCTTTGTTTCTTGTCACTGAAAGACTAAAGTCCAATTCCTTGGCATGGCATACACTAACTTCTATGATGCAGCCAACCTTTCCTACTACCTCTTTATCATCACTCAAATGTGTCCAGTGTTCCAGCCATATGAACCAACGAGCACCTCCATTTCATCCCTCCATTTCATCATCTCCAACAAGTCCTTCTGCCTAGAATGCCTCTCTTTTCCAAGGGCCTCTTCTCTCCAAATTCATCTGCTGACTTCTTCTTACCCTCTCCATGCCTCTCCCTCTTAATCATGTCTGACATCTAATCCACTACTCTAGGACCCAGTGATTTTACTTTCTTTTTTTCTTTTTCTCCTTCCTTCCTTCTTTTTTTTTTTCAGACAGGGTCTTACTCTGTCCGCCAGGCTGGAGTGCAGTGGTGTGATCATGGCTCACTGCAGCCTTGACTTCCTGGGCCCAAGTGATCCTCCCGCCTCAGCCTCCCAAGCAACTGGGACCACAGGTGTGTGCCATCACACCTGGCAAATATTTTTTACTTTTTGTAGAGACAGCGTCTCCCTATGCTGCCCAGGTTGGTCTCGAACTCCTGAGTGCAAGCGATCCTCCTGCATCAGCTTCCCAAAGTGCTTAGACTATAGGCATGAGCCCACGACTTTACTTTCTAAAATCATCTGAATCCATCCACTTCTCCCTAACTGTACCACCACCACTATTATCTATGGTGTAGATATCCACAATAGCCTCCTTACCATTTCTACCCTCGCCCCCTTCAATAGTCTTCACTTTGCAGCCAAAGTAATCCTTCAAAATGCAAATCTAGTCATATCATTCTCTGCCCTGAAAGTCTTCAATGATTTCAAGGAATAAGAAGGACAAATCCTTACAAAGCCTACAAGTTTCCATGCATTTGGGCCCTTGTGACCTCTCCAATCTCAGCCCATCTTTATCCCATGGTTTATCCTGGCACCACATCCCAGGTCCATAGACTTTCATGTCCTCTGACACCCCATGAATCTCCCATCTCTGGCCTTTGGATCCCTATCCGCAATGATTATCCACACCAGTTCTGTCTGATTAACTCCTACTCACTCTTATAGGACCAAGCCTTTGCAAATACAGCCACCTAAATTATGCCGCCCCCTTCATTATTTCTCTCATAACAACACCATGTTTTTCTTTCAGTGGAACTGCAATTAGTAATTACATTTGTCTATGCATTTGTTTTATGGTGTCTTTCCCCAAGTAGACAGTGAACCCATGAGGAAAGGAACCACCTCTCTTTTGTTCACCTGTATCCCACTGGCTGGCGGCATGCTTGGCTCTGTGCCCCTTGTTTCCCTGGAGACCGTTCACTCACTCACCTTCCCTGTGTGTCCTTTCAGGCTTGAGATGTTCTCTAGGTTCGTGGTGGTGTAAACGTGAATCACATTTCCATTGACTGCAGCAAACAGGTGACCTCCGTTGCTAAAGGAACACTACAGGGAAAGACAGCAAGAGAACAAGCAAGCAGGAAGTGAGCAGTCTAATTAGAGGTTACAGTCAAGAGGTGATTTTCCCAACGAGTTCGGACTGAAACTACGTGTGAGGGTGGGAGTGGGGGTAAGGTGCAAATGAGATTGAGGAGTGGCTGACATTTTCAGACACTTTCACTATTTCTGTGACTCATAGTGGCCAGATGCTGACACTGCCAGACCCACAAATTATGAAGCCGTTGGGACCACAAGTAATCATTTTGCCTGTAGAAGCACGTTTTAGAGCGGGGGAAGTAATTCCTGAAATCATTGCCTTGTTTCTGCAAGTCACCTCGGGGAAAGCTGAGGAGCTCTTTCCTGCCTCTCACCGTCGATGCTTATTTTTCCGTGGCTCCTGTCTCCAACCTCACCTTCCTAGCTGTGACTCTGCTTCTGAGATTACTTTTCTTTTAAAATATTTGTTAATACTCCACCATTACAGACAGGACTTATCATAGCAGGGATCTCACAAGGTTTCAGGTTCAATGAAATAGTCTGGTGGACATAAGAAAATGGGGATGGAACCACATACTCAATAAGGTTGCTGGGAAAAGAAGTGGATTTCCCCCTCTCCACTTTTTTTAAGCCACTATAGTTCTCCAAGACAGATTTTGGTCCCACCTCCCCAGACCATGTTAGTTCCTGATATTTCAGCCATGGCTTTCTAAGAAACTGGACTTTTGTCTTCAGCAGTTTTTTACCTCTCTGCATCCTCTAATAGAGTATTCTTTGAAAGAACGTATATCATCAATGAGTAGATTCATGAGGCGTAGTTTGTCAGCAAACCCTACTACAATGAAGTGTCCAGATGGATGAAGGCTGATGGAATATGCCTCTTCTTGGTACTCCTTAAATAGTTCCAGAGTGCTGTGAAAAAGATCAATTACTGAATTGTAAGCCTAGCTCACTAAATCCCTCCAGTCATCCACTGTATCTGATATATGTTGTTATCATAGTATTTGAGATACACTACTATTTGCAATTGTTGGTTCCTCTCTTTTCTAGATTTTGGTTATGAGCGGATAATGTCCAGCATGGAGTATGGTAGATAAGGAGACTGGTCAAGGTGTGGTCTAGCAATGCTGAAGACATAGCTCTGTTTAGATTCCAGAATTCATGAGTATTGTCCAAGTATTTTTTCCCTAGAAGCCCCAGAAGTTGTACACAAGAACAAAGAAAACAGTGGGGGGTGGGGTCCAACTAGGGTCGGAGCTTCCCAGGGAAGCTGTGCCAGAAGGTAAAATCTGGGTTGGGATAGTGATGTCCTGGGAGAAAGAGGAGGAAGAAAGGGTCTGGAGAGCTCCCTGAAGCAAAGAGCAGTTCCTGTGGGAAACAAGGGGATAGGAGAGCTGGAGGGACACAGGAGTTTATGTAAGAAGGTGAGAGACTGGGGTGTTATCTTCGTATCTTCATGTCCCCACTGTCTGGCATGTGGTGAGCATTAAATAAACCACAAAGTAGTTTTTTAGCCCATGCAAGAGTGAGAAACAGGTAGGCTGACTGACTTGATTTTTTAAAAATCTTTTCCAACTGAAAGCTTCTAAGTAATTAAACTTTGAAACACTGTAATTAAAATAATTCACATAAACAAATTAACAACTGGAGTCTTGCATATTAAAGTAGGCAAGTCTTTCATTCCTTACTTTGTTTCATAGTTCCAAATGCGGATGGATCGATCCAGAGAACAGGTGGCTATGAGGGGTTTGCGGATGCAGGTAGCTAGACCGGTGACGGGTGCTGAGTGCAATGGATACATCAAATACTCAAAGTGAGCAGGCTCCCCCTAGAGAAATCATACAGAACAAGATCCCGCAGAGTAAGCAAAAGGCTGGCTGTACATGTCAGCTCTAATTAGTTCCCAAGAACATTAATTAGCCTGGGTGCACAGAAATTAGGCTGTGGCTAAACTGTTTGAATATTATGCATATTTTCCTGAGCCAATATTATTATTTATTTTATTTTATTTTATTTTTGAGACGGAGTCTTGCTCTGTCCCCCAGGCTGGAGTACAGTGGTGCGATCTCAGCTCACTGCAAGCTCCACCTCCTGGGTTCACGCCATTCTCCTGCCTCAGCCTTCCCAGTAGCTGGGACTACAGGCACCTGCCACCACGCCTGGCTAATTTTCTTTTCTTTTTTTTTTTGATTTTTAGTAGAGATAGGGCTTCACTGTGTTAGCCAGGATGGTCTCGATCGCCTGACCTCGTGATCCGCCGGCCTTGGCCTCCCAAAGTGCTGGGTTTACAGGCATGAGCCACCACGCTCGGCCGAGCCAATATTATTTTTAAACATTATTTTAATGGCAATAAAATATTTTCTTCAATGGATATCTTTGAATTTAATTTAACCCTTCCTCTGCTGTAGGAACATTTAAGTGGCTTCTAATTTTTGTTATTTATTATAGGAATAACACTAGACTAAATATCCTTGTCCAAGTCTTTGTGTATCTCTCTGATTATTTCCTTAGCATACATTTCTAGAAGTGGAATACTGGGAAAAATTGTATGAATGATTTTTAAGGATCTAGATAAGTAATGCCAAGTTTCTCTCTGGAGAGACTGTACTAATTATCACCAGTAGCAAATGAGAGTTGGATGGATGATTTTAAATTGAAATGCATCCTACTGCACTGGTTATGTAGGTTACAGATGTCTGTCATCAGAGGCATTGTTTCTGGAACACCTGAATGAGGAGTGATGGTTGGGAAATTTAATGAGATGTACATATTTAGGTCTGTTCACAAGCTAAGACAAAGGCTGAAATGGATTTTTTTTTTTTTTGCAAATTCTGCCCCTCTGCTACTTATAAATTTATCTGCATCCACTCTATCCTACCCTAGTATGTCCCATCCAAGTACTAACTAGGCCCGACCCTGCTTAGCTTCTGAGATCAGACAAGATCAGGTACATTCAGGGTGTTATGGCTGTAGACCCTACTGTCTCAGAGAAAGAGATGCTATGCTGGGTAGGCAGGCACAGGTTATTGTTATTCTTCTCCATCTGTTACCCTTTCTTTCTCCAAATCTTCAACCTGCCTGTCTCTATAAGCACATTCTTATTAGCTTTTACACACTCAAATCTCTCTTGTCTTAAAAACAAAAGCAGTGCTCTTGCTTCCCCCTCTGCCTGAGGAGTCATGTAATGATGGGGAATCACACAAGCGGGCTTACTGGTTTCACTGTGAATGCATGATCACAAACCTTCAGTGGGCATTTAACCCTGCCTGGTAACTCTACCATACTTTTCAATAAATTCACTTTCTAAATATCCAAGATAAGTATTTCATACTATTTATTCTCTCTTTTCAAATATTCCAACCTTTTTCTTCCAATTCTAAATCTCGTCTGATGACATTATCTTGTATTTCCTTGATTTCTGTATCTTTGTTTTCATTTTGTATCTCAGAAGCAGACTTGCAGAGATTCATCATAAATTCATATAAGACAAATTTTATTTTATTTCACTCCTTTCTTCCTCAATTTTTACTTCTGTTCCTCCCTATGATAAGTAGGCACCAACAAATGGATTTTATGTATGTCATTGATTATATATAGATGTTTAATATTTCTATAAATGACATTGTGCTTCAGATCTCATTCTGTACTTTTACTTTTTTCTCAACATGATATTTTTGAGGAATTATCTATGTTGCAGTATGTATAATTTGCTTCTAACTGATGTTTGATATTCTACAATATATATCTAGCTACTTTACTTCTCCATTACCACTAGGGATGAACATGTGGATTGTCTTCAACTCTCCATTGCTACAAACACTATGGTGAATATCTTTGTCCATGTTCTTTTTTTTTTTTTTCTTTTGAGATGGAGTCTCGCTCTGACCGCCAGGCTGGAATGCAGTGGCATGATCTCAGCTCACTGCAACCTCTGCCTCTCAGATTCAAGCGATTCTCCTGTCTCAGCCTCTCGAGTAGCTGGGACTACAGGCACGCATCACCACGCCCAGTTAATTTTTGTATTTTTAGTAGAGACGGGGTTTCACCATGTTGGCCAGAATGGTCTTGATCTCTTGACCTTGTGATCCACCCGCCTCAGACTCCCAAAGTGCTGGGATTGCAGGCATGAGCCACCACGCCCGGCCTGTGCATGTTCTTTAATGGCTCTGTAGGATCAAATTCCTGGTATGTATCCAGTGCAGACTACTGGATAACAAGGTACATCCATTCTCTATTTGACCAAGAACTATCAGATTCCTTGCTAGAATGGCTGTATCAGTTTACACTCCCATCATCGCCATATTAGGATTATCATTCTCCCCTGTCCTCAGAAATCTCTGGTAATAACTGGATTTTTAATTTTTGACAATATAATAATGAAACTTCTTATAAAAAAGCATCTCAGAGTTGTATTAATTTGCATTTTTCTGTTCACAGGCAACAAAATTCCTTATGGCAGCACCCAAAGGCTTGAAATTAGCCATTCCAAGTGTGTCCAAAAAACTAAAGGAAACCATGACTAAAGAAATAAAGATAGAAATGATATGCATTGGCCGGGCGTGGTGGCTCAAGCCTATAATCCCAGCACTTTGGGAGGCCGAGACGGGTGGATCACGAGGTCAGGAGATTGAGACTATCCTGGCTAACATGGTGAAACCCCGTCTCTACTAAAAAATACAAAAAACTAGCCGGGCGTGGTGGCGGGCGCCTGTAGTCCCAGCTACTCGGGAGGCTGAGGCAGGAGAATGGCGTGAAGCCGGGAGGCAGAGCTTGCAGTGAGCTGAAGTGAGCTGAGATCCGGCCACTGCACTCCTGCCCGGGTGGCAGAGCGAGACTCCATCTCAAAAAAAAAAAAAAAAAAAAAAAGAAATGATATGCATCAAATAGAGAAGGATAAAAGGATCCCATCAATATAGGGATAGACTGTAAGAAAATAGAAATTCTAGAGTTAAAAAGTACAATAACTGAAGTGAAAAATCCACTAGAGGTGCTCAATAATAGATCTGAACTGGCAGAAGAATCAGTGAACTTTATAGAGCAATAAAGATTAAGCAATTTGAAGAACACAGAGGAAAAAGAATTACAAATTTACAGAGCCTCAGAAAAATGTGGGACACCATTAAGCACACCAATTAATGCATAAGGTGAATGCTAGAAGGAGAGGAGAAAGAGAAAGGAGCAGAAAAAAACATTTTCATAAATAATTGCTGAAAATATTACAAATTTATTGGGAAACATCAATGTACACATATAGGAAGCTCAATGAACTCCAAGTAGGAAAAACACAAAGAGATCCACAAACAGACACATTTTGGTAAAAATAATGAAAGCTAAAGACGAGAAGAAAATTTTGAAAGCATCGATAGAAAAACGACTGATCACTTACAAAAGGGTCCCAATAAGATTAATAGCAGATATCTCAGCAATGACAATGGAAGCCAGAAGAGAATGGGATAACATGTTCAAAGTGCTTAAAGAAAAAGCTGTCAAACAAAAACTCAGCAAAGCTATCTTTTAGAACTGAAGGTGAAATAAAAACATTGCCAACAAAAGTGAAAAAATATGTTGCTAGCAGATTTGACTTACATGAAATACTAAAGGAAATCCTTCAGGTTGACAGCAAGTTACTCCAGATAGTTAATTCAAATCCACACAAAACAAAAAGCACTGGTAAAGGTAATTATAAAAGACAATATAAATATATATTTCATCATCTTTTAGCTGATTTAAAAAGCAATTGTATGAAACAATATGCATATAATATACTGTTGTGCCTATCACATATAGAAATGTAATATATTTCCCAGTAGTAGCACCCAAATGATGAGTGGGAACAAATGTGTATTGGATTAAAGAAATGACTTCAATGGTAACTCAAGCTCAAGGAACAAATGAAGAGAACCAGAAATGATAGTAAAGGTTAACATAAAAAGACTATAAATATATAATTGCTCCCCATTCTAACCTCAGCTTCTTTAAAAGATATACAATTATATAAGGCAATAATTATAAGAATATATTTTGGGGGTTTGTAACACTCATAGATGTAATATGTATAACAATAATACTATTAAAAAGGGGAAAGGGAATGTAGCTATATGGCAGTAACATTTCTATATGTTACTAGCATTAAGTTAGTATGAAATTGAATCAAATTGAATCTGACTATAATGAGTTACAGTGTGTATGGTAAGCCCTAAGAAATAATTAAAAGTATATAGGGAAAAATAAAGATACTAAAATACTACATTACAATTTTACTTAATGTGAAAGAAGGCATAGAGTAGAAGAACAAAAATCCCATGATACACACACAAAAAAAGGTAAAATGGTAGACATAAATTCAACTATGCCAGTAATAACATTAAATGTGAATTGATTAAACAATCCAATCAAAAGTCAGAGATTGTCAGACTGGATAAAAAAAAGATTAAATTCTATGATGTTTATAAGACACAGTTTGGAATCGAAGATACAAATATATTGAGAGTAAAAGGATGAAAAAAGATATACCATACAAACAGCAACAACAAAAGTGCTGGAGTGGCTATAGTAAGATCAGGCAAAATAGGCTTCAATATAGAAAATGTTACTAGAAATAGAGACATATTTTATAATGAAAAATGGTCAACCCATCAGGAAAATATATTAATTGTAAAGATATGTGTATATAAAAATAGAGCACCCAAATGCATAAAGTAAAAATTGTCAAGAATGAAGGAGAAAATAGCTCAACAATAAGAGTTGAAGATTGCAATATACCACTCTTTTTTTTTTTTTTTTGAGATGGAGTTTTGCTCTTGCTGCCCAGGCTGGAGTGCAATGGCACGATATCGGCTCACCACAACCTCTGCCTCCCGGGTTCTAGCAATTCTCCTACCTTAGCCTCCCGAGTAGCTGGGATTATAGGCATGTGCCACCACTCCCAGCTAATTTTTTTGTATTTTTAGTTGAGACAGGATTTCACCACGTTGGTCAGGCTGTTCTCGACCTCCCGACCTTAGATGATCCGCCTTCCTCAGCATCCCAAAGTGCTGGGATTACAGGTGTGAGCCACCACACCTGGCCTTTTTTTTCTTTTTTTTTTTTGAGATGGAGTTTCACTCTCATTGCCCAGGATGGAGTGCAATGGTATGATCTCGGTTCACTGCAACCTCCGCCTCCTGGGTTCAAGCGATTCTCCTGCCTCACCCTCCCGATTACAGACATGCACCACCAAGCCCGGCTAATTTTGTATTTTTTTTAGTAGAGACGGAGTTTTTCCATGTTGGTCAGGCTGGTTGTGAACTCCTGACCTCAGGTGTTCCGCTGACCTCGGCCTCCCAAAGTGCTGGGATTACAGGCATGAGCCACCACAGCTGCCCATGCAATACATCACTTTCAAAAACAATCAAGACAAACAGGCAGAAGATAACAAGAAACAGAAGACTCGAACAACACTAAAAACCAACCGGACCTAACAAATGTATATAGAACACCCAACTCAATAATAACAGAATGTACATTCTTCTCAAGTGCATAAAGAGCAGTCTCTAAAATAGATTATATGCCAGACCAAAAACCTTAATAAATGTAAAAGAACAGAAATAATACAAAATATATTCTCTAAGCACAGTGGAATTAATTAATAATTAATGACAGAAACAGAAATTAACTGGGAAACTCACAAATAAGCAGAAATTTAACAACACAGTCCTAAAACCAATGGATGAAAAAGAAATCAAAAGAGAAATTCCAAAATATTTGAGATGAACGAAAATAAAGACATAACATACCAAAATTTATGGTAAGCAATATTAAGAGGAATTTTTTCTGGCTGCAAATACCTACACTTTCAAAAAAGAAAGATCTTAAATAAATAATCTAATCTTCCACCTTAAGGCACTGGAAAAAAAAAAAAAAAAAAGAGCAACCTAAACCTAAAGCAAGGCAAAGGAAGGAAACAGTAAAGATTAGAGTGAACATTAATGAAATAGAGAATAGCAAAGCAATAGAGAAAAATCAACGAAACAAAAAGCTGATTCTTTAAAGAGGCCAAAAAAAAAAGGGGGGGGGGTGGAGAGGACAGAGGGAAGGAAAATCATATTAATGTAATCAGAAATGAAAGAGGGAATATTACTATTAAGCTTACAGAAATAAAGAGGATCATAAAGGAATACTAGGAACAATTATATGCAACTAAATTAGACAACTTAAATAGACAAATTCCTAGAATGACACAAAAAATGAAACTGGCTCAAGAAGAAACAGACAATCTAAATAGATGAAAATAGGTAATGAGATTCATTAGAAAAAGAAACTTCCCACAAAGAAAAGCCCAGGCCCAGATGACTTCACTGGTGAATTCTACCAAACACTTAAAGAAGAATTAATATCAATTCTTCACAAACACTTCAACAAATCAGAAGTGGCTGGAACACTTCCCAACTCATTCTATGAGGCCCTGATGCAATAGCAGTCAAAGACATTGCAAGAAAACTATAGATCACTATTTCTTATAGATACAAAAATCCTCAACAAAATACTAGTAAATTGAATATTCTGATATGAAAATGACTATATACTATGGCCAAGTGGATTTTATCCCAGCAATGCAAGGGTGGTTTAACATCTGAAAATCACTTAGTATACTATAATATATTAATAAAGTAAAAACAAAAACTCACACAATCATCTCAACAGATACAGAGAAAAAAATCTGACAAAATCCAACAGCCATTCATGATAAAAACATTCAACAAACTAGGAATAGAAGGGAACTTTTTCAGCCTGATAAACAGTATCTTCAAAAAAACCTACAGACAGTATCAAACTTAATCATTAAAGACTGGATGCAGCCGGGCGTGGTGGCTCACGCCTGTAATCCCAGCACTTTGGAAGTCTGAGGTGGGTGGATTAGGAGGTCAGGAGATTGAGACCATCCTGGCTAACACTGTGAAACCCCTTCTCTACTAAAAATACAAAAAATTAGCTGGGCGTGGTGGTGGGTGCCTGTAATGCCACCTACTTGGGAGGGGGAGGCAAGAGAATGGCGTGAACCTGGGAGGTGGAGCTTGCAGTGAGCTGAGATCATGCCACTGCACTCGAGCCTGGATGACACAGCGAGACTCCTTCTCAAAAAAAAAAAAAAAAAAAAAAGACTGGATGCTTTCTCCCTAAGATTAGGAATAAGACAAGGATCTGCTCCCATCCATTATATTTGACATGAGACTAGAGGTTCTAGCCATGGCAATTAGGCAAGGAAAATAAGTAACAGGCATTCACAGATTGGAAAGGAAGGCTAAACTACCTCTATTGCAGATGTCATGATCTTATATATAGAAAATCCTAAGGAATTCACTAAAAACACTGATAAAATTTGGATATTTGTCTCCTCCAAATCTCATGTTGAAAGGTAATCCCCAGTGTTGAAGGTGGGACCTGGTGGGAGGTGCTTGGATCATTGGGGCATATCCCTCATGAATGGTTTGGTGACATCCCCTTGGTGATGAGTGAGTTCATGAGAGATCTGGTTGTTTAACAGTGTGTGGCATCTCTCACCTCCCTCTCTTGCTCCTGCTCATGTGATGCGCCTACTACCCCTTCATCTTCCACCACGATTGTAAGCTTCCTGAACCCTTACCAGAAGCAGATGCCAGCATCACGCTTCCTGTACACCCTGCAGAACCATGAGCCAATTAAACTTTCTTTCTTTATAAATTATTCAGTCTCAGGTATTCGTTTATAGCTATGCCAGAATAACCCAATACAAAAACTATTGGAACTAATAAGTGAGTTTGGCAAGGTTGCAGGAGACAAGATCAGTATGCAAAAATTAATTGTATTTCTATACACTTGGAATGAACAATCCAAAAATGAAATTAGGAAAATAATTCAACTTACAATAGCATCAAAAAGAAGAAAAATTTTCACAAATATTTAACAAAAGAAGTGCAAAAGTTATACTCTGAAAACTATAAAACATTCTTGAAACAAATTAAAGACAACCTAAATACATGGAAAATATCTCATGCTCAAGAATTGGAAGGCTTAATATGTTAAGATGGCAACAGTCCCCACATTGATCTATAAATTCAGTGCAGTCCCTATGAGGATCCCAGATGGCTTCTTATAGAAATTGAAAAGCTGACTGTAAAATCCATATGGAATTGCAAGGGACACAGACTACCCAAAACAATCTTGATAAAGAAGACTAAAGTTGCAAGATTCACAATTCCCAATTTTAAAACTTGCTACAAAGCAGCAGTAATCAAGACAGTGTGGTACTGGCATAAAGACAGACAGATAGATCAACGGAACAGAATTGGGAGTCCTGAAACAAACCCATGTGTCAACTGATTTCCAACAAGATGCCAAGACTACTCAATGGAGAAAGACTAGCCTTTTCAACAAATGATGCTGTGACAACTGGACATCTACGTGCCAAAGAATGAAGTTGGACCCCTGTACCATGCCATATACACAAATGAATTCAAAATGGATTAAAGACCTGGATGCAAGACCTAGCACTATGAAACTCTTAGAAGAAATATAGGGGTAAATCTTCATGACCTCAGGCATTGGCTTCTTAAATATAACATGAAAAGCACAACCAACAAAAGAAAAATAGATAAATTCGATTTCAATTTCATCAAAATTGAAAACTGTTCATCAAAGGACAACATCAAAAAAGTGAAAAGACAACCCACAGAATGGGACATAGTATTTACAAATCACATATCTGATAAAGGACTTATAGCTAGAATATATAAATAACTGTTACAACTCAATAATAAAAAGACATATGACTCAATTTTTTTAAATGGGCAAAAAATCTGAATAGACATTTCTTCAAAGAAGAATTACAAATTCTTGAAAAGATGTTCATCATTAATCATCAGGTAAATGCAAATCAAAACCACAATGAGATACCACTTCTTACCCACTAAGATGGCTATAATAAAAAAGATAATAACAAGTTTTGGCAAGGATATAGAGAAATCAGAATGCTCATATACTGCTTGTGGGAATATAAAATGGTCCAGTCACTTTGGAAAACAGTATGACAGTTCCTCAAATAATTGAACATGAAGTTACCATATGACTCAGCAATTCCACTTATAGGAAGAGAAATGAAAACCCATCCACATAAAAACTAGTTGCATTATTCATAAAAGCCAAAAGGTAGAAACAACCCAAATATACAAATTTGGTGAATAAAATATAGTATATCCACATAATTAAATATTATTTGGCCATAAAAAAGGAATGAAGTACTGATACATGCTACAACATGGATGAACACTGAAAACTGGCCATGTGTGGAGGCTCATGCCTGTAATCCCAACACTTTGGGAGGACAAGGTGGGTGGACTGCTTGAGCTCAGGAGCTCAAGACCAGCCTGGGCAACATGGCAAAACCCTGTCTCTACTAAAAACACAAAAGCTAGCTGGATGTGGTGGCGTGTACCTGTAGTCCTAACTACTTGGGAGGCTGAGGTGGGAAGATTGCTTGAGTCCAGGGGGTCAAGGCTGCAGTGAGCCATGATTGCACCACTGTACTCCCACCTGGGCAACAGAGCGAGACCCTGTGTCAAAACAACAACAAAACCCATTATGCTAAGTCAAAGAAGCCAGTCATAAAAGTCCACGTTTTATGATTCCATTTGTATGAAATGTCCAGAATAGGCAATTCTATGTATAGAGACATAAAGTAGGTAAGCGGTGGCCTAGGGCTGGGGTGGGGAAGGGTGATAATTGGGAGGATGGAGGAATAATAATAGCTAAAGGGTATGGCTTTTTAGTTTTTTGAGGTGATAAAAATGTCCGAAGGCTGTCTATGATAAATGGTTGCATAACTCTTTGGATATACTAAAAACAACTGAATTGTATACTTTGAATAGGCAATTTGTATGTGAATCATAACTCAATTAAGCTGTTATAAAAAAAGCACCATTACTGAGAAAGATATGTTAAATCTTCTACTGTGATTGTAGATGGTCTATTTTCCTTGTTGTTCTGTCCAGTTTTGCTTTATATATTTTGAATCTATGGTATTAGGTACATGCAGACTTAAAACTGTAATATCTTATTGGTACTGAGCCATTTTAAGTACAATATGATCTCTGTCTTTAATAGTGCCTTTCTTATTGTAATGTCTGCAGTGTATTTATATCGGCTTTCTTTATTATTCCAAAACAGTAAAAAAGAAAAAGAAACATTTTATATATATGCATTTGTGTACATGAGCAAATATAGCAATAGATTAAATGCCTTAAAATGTAATTTCTGGGTAAAAGGATATGTGGGATTTAAATCTGAGACAATGCCAATGTGTCCTCCAAAGTTACTGGAGCAATCACAGTCCCACTGAGTCTATCAGCATACTTCTATGTGAACATCTTAAAATTAGAATTTTGTTTTGCTCTGTGTGAAGGGGATGTATGAGTTTATGCTAACTTATTTGGATTAAAATTTGCCCACATGGTGACCAGTCCCCCAGCCAGGCACACAGGTCCTGGTCTGGAAGGACCATTGCTGGGAAGACTCACCTTGCTGATTTCTGTCAGGGACATGGTGATGCTGTAGAGTTGGTTCTTACTGGTGCTGGCAACCAGAGTTTCCTCTGAGGGGCTGAAGCATAGGCAGAGAACATCCTGTTTGTCAGACTGACTTGGATCGTTGCTCTGCGGGTCCACAGGAATCTGCTCAAGATGCAAAACAGCTATCAGTAATGTCCCCAGGTTGTCAGTGGGCCTTAGGCTTTCAGAGTTTTCTTGGATAACTTTAGCTTACAGACTCCCAGACCAGGCTGCTTCCTGGGATCCCCCTATTCTTTGTTTGTTTTTTTTTGAGAGAGGGTCTGGCTCTGTTACCCAGACTGGAATACAGTGGCTTGATCTTGGCTCAATGCAACTCTTCCACCTGCCAGGCTCAAACCATCCTCTCACCTCAGCCTCCCAAGTAACTGGGACTACAGGTGCACACCACCACACCTGGCTAATTTTTTTTTTTTTTTTTTTGAGACAGAGTCTTGCTCTGTCGCCCAGGCTGGAGTGCAGTGGTGTGATCTTGGCTCTCTGCAACCTCTGCTGCCTGGGTTCAAGCAATTCTAGCTGGGATTACAGACACATGCCACCATACCTGTTTACCATTTTTTTTTTTTTTTTTTTGAGAGAGAGTTTCAATCTGTCACCCAGGCTGGAGTGCAGTGGCATGATCTCGGCTCACTGCAACCTCTGCCTCCCGGGTTCAAGCTATTCTCTTGCCTCAGCCTCCCAAGTAGCTGGGACAACAGGCACACACTGCCACACCTGGCTAATTTTTGTATTTTTAGTACAGATGGGGTTTCACCATGTTGTCCAGGCTGGTCTCAAACTCCCGACCTCATAATTTTTCTTTTTTTTTTTTTTTGTAGAGATGGGGTTTCCCCATGTTGCCCAGGCTGTTCTAGAACTCCTGAGTTCGAGACCCACCCACCTTGGCCTCCCAAAGTGCTGGGATTACAGGCATAAGCCAATATGCTGGTCGATTTTCCTTTTTTTAAACGAATTCTGTTCACTTCATCCTAAAACCTCTCTCAGGACAGATATCTCAAGTCACCATTTCACCATTTCTGCTCAGCAATCCTGCCTTATCCCTCCCCATCAGATGCCTTCTCAGAGAACTGCTGCTGGGGAACAAATGGCAATAGGACCCCCGTTTTGCTTCTTTTTTCTTCCCTCCTTACCCTGATTTCCCTGCTCTCACGGTAAAAATCCTTTTCTTCCATCTTCTCAAACAGCAGAACTCTCCCTGGCCCAGCAGAACAGGCGAATCCCTTTGAATAGGCTGCAATGGCAAACACCTGGGGCATGGACAGCTGGCTGTGGCTACTGGTCGCCACCATCTGTTCATAGGAAGGGAGTGGAGAACTGACTGGTGGAAATTCAATCAGGCTGGAAACAAAAAAACAGCATATACAATTTACAGAGACAATCTTGAGGAGATGGAATTCTGCTGGGGAGGAGAAAGAAGGCTGTCATTGGGTGTGACAGAAACCACCCAATGATCCCCTTTTCCATAGCCAAATACTGCCCTTTGGCTTGGGAACTGTACACAAACTGCACATGGCCAAGCCCAGAAGCAAGAGAGTACTCGGGGCGTGTGGAGTAGACAGAGGCAAGAGTTGTAGAGGAAGAGAGCCGCAGGTATGCTTGGGCCAAGCCAACGAGTCTGGGCTTTTTTCTGGGAGGCCTGGACCCCAGAGCTTAAGGACTGTGAATGCAGCTCCTGGAGAAGGTTATGGGGACTTTTTAGGAAGCTCCTAATTACAAAAAAAAAAAGAGGATATTCCATTGGCATGGGGGGATGGTGGTGAAAATGGGTGGATTGAAGGTTATTGAGGAAGAAGAATCTACAGGATGTCATTGGGGTTGAGGGCCCAGGTTCTGGCATCCAAGAGATCTGGGTTTGAATCCTGAGCCTGCCACTTCTCAGAGCAATGATCTTGGATAGGCCACTTACCTCTTTGATCCTCAGTTTCCTTGTCTACAAAATGGGCATGATAATAGTACGAACTATAAGAATCAAATGGGAATATTTATAAGTGTTTAAAGCAATGTCTGGTGCATGCAATGGTACATTCCAATACACAGGAGATATGATTTTCACTGGTTGTCACAGCGGTAATGGGGCATCTCTCTTACCATGGTCAACAACCACTCCTTCCTGAGACTGCACTTTACCCCTATCCTCTGTCAGATTTACCTAACACATTTCCTTGCATTTGTTGGTCTGTCGCCTCCTGCTGAATTATAAGTTCCGTGAGGACTTGTGTCCCCAGCATCTAGCAAGAGATGCCTTTTGTATACTGCAAGGGCTTGGTGGACATGAATCAATTCATTAAATTAGTCATTGTAAAATGTGTTTCTAAAACTATAGTTTTGAAGACCAGCCGTATTATAATGCTTATAAAATGAGGTTAGGTATAAAAAATAAAAAGAATTGTATCTAGCCTATGGTTATAACTGTTAAATTTGTGCTTAAATATAAATGAAAACTCTTCGAGAGGAAAAGGGAAAATGGGCATAGTTGACTTTTATGGTAGAGGGGTTATGAGCAGTTTCTAAAGAGTGCTGTCTTCTGTATAATGCTGTTAGTACAACGAATGTGGGAGTGCCAGCCCAGGAAGCACCATTACCTCTCTGATTCCTGGATGACATCCAGGCTTTTTGAGTCATGGGTGGGTTCTTTGACCATTATGCTGGTCTCCCAACGCTGATCTCCAGATTCAAAGAGGAAGAGTTTGCCTGTGTCAGTGCCAACAACAATCTTGTCATCAGCCACCCAGGTGTGGGCTAGATAGTTTTGGGGTTCTCCCCTCTGAAAATTGGTTTGCTTCAGGGTTCCCTCAGTAAAACGGAGAAGCTTAAACATCCCATTTCCAGTGACACACACCTGAGTGTTATCTTGTGGACTGAAGCTCACCTATAAAATGTGAGAGAATTGAAGAAAAAAAATTATGAAACTAATTTTGATGGAATTATTTCCCATTTTACAAGTTAATATTTATTTCAGGCTGCTCAGAATATCTCCTAAACATCACAAAATCATGTAATTTTATGCTGCATTTGATAAGGGGACACATCTATAATCCATTATATTTATAGGGATATGAGTCAAACTAGGAGTCAAACTAGGAAATCTACAAAGGCCAAAGAGCAGAATGAGCAGCTTTTGACAAGAGCCACACCCAGTGCTAACAAAATGGAATAAAGCTCAGCTGGAAACACAGAAAAAGAGGGTCTGATAGGTTTACATAGCCCCGTCCAGGAGGAAAGAAATCACATGTCAGGGGATGCTACGTGGTCTCCTACCAACTGAACATCCTTCAACCACAGCTCTTATCCCAATATACACCTGCTCCTCTAGTTACAATGGGATCATGTCCTGATAAACCCATCATAAGCTGAAAATGGGCAAAGCCATGTGGCCACACAGCACCACACTGTAGAGTACCTTGGTTGTTACCTTCGTGATTCAGTGGCTGACTGGGGGCTGTGGCTGCAGCTGCTGCCCAGCATCATGAAAGTATATCACTTGGCCTCTTTCTCCAGAGTACATATCACTCTTGTACCATTGTAAAGATGAAAATTTTAAGTTTAACCATAGTAAGCTGGGGACTACCTGTACAGTAATAGGCAGTCAACCTGCTGTCCTGGCTAGATAGTGAGCAACTTGAAGGGCTGTGACTTTTTCATCTCTGTTTTCCCAGTGCTGGATTCATCATGGGCATCCAATAAATGGTTGCTGAATCTACTTAGTCAGAGCAGGAGGTGCTTCATCAGGCCTCACTGTGGCCTGGTTGAAATCCCCTTCTGGTTCTACCTGCCTTTTGTCTGATTCTGGAATAATCACCCAGCAACTTTCTGATTACTATTATAATTTCACCTTGCAACTTCTCTACTACTAGGAAGGGAATACACTGGATAAATAATGTGAGCGTTCTGGTTGTAATATGCTGGTTTACACGTCAACATCTTGTGGGTTGAATAACTGAGTCTATGCCGGAGATGCTGATTAGCTAGAATCCCTGAACATG
The DNA here is from genome assembly GCF_009764315.1 of Trachypithecus francoisi. Lineage (NCBI taxonomy): Eukaryota > Metazoa > Chordata > Mammalia > Primates > Cercopithecidae > Trachypithecus > Trachypithecus francoisi. The sequence goes on from NW_022681457.1 coordinate 81,359,388, forward strand.
AACAGAACTGAGTCATTGAACTTGTGGAATTGAGTGCTAGATTCCAGACTAGGGTGAGTGAACCAAGATCAAACCTCCTTGGGACCCCTTGCCTAAGCCATCAGTCAGGTTCCTGAGGGGTCTTCTTCCTTTTGCCCTCAAGACACAATAGAAGGTTCTGCTCCTTACATAACAGCAACTTCAGCAACAGCTTCCTAAAGACCTACCACTTTACATCACATTTCGGAAATCCTCCTACTGCCCGGCAATGCTGCTGGAAAAAAAAGGCTAGGACCAGGGAGAGAAAGCAAGTTTTATTAATCCACTTCTGGGCCAAACCTGTGACCAGAAAGCAGTTCTGGGCCAAAGTAGAGAAGACAGGAGCTGGAGCTGGGGAACTCCTAGCTCTGCTACTCACCACCTCTGTGATCTTAGGTGAGTTACCTAACCTCTTGGAGCCTCAGCTCTCTCATCTGTAAAATGGGGATAATGACTGTGCATACCTTATATGGTTGTTGTAAGACTAAATATAAAAATGCATGGAGGAAATTAGAACGTGGCACACAGCATTCAATAAAAAGTAGTTCTATTTTTTATAATTTTCACGATACTTGTGACACTACTAGGTACCTGGTAGACAGGGTTGTTCTGAGTGTCGATTCTAACAATGGCCATTACTTTCTGTTTTTCCCACAGCCAATAGACAAGATTTGACTCTGGAGGTGATGTCTGAGCCAACAGGTATTTGGAGTCTGGAGAAAAAGCCATGCTAATAAATTTCTGAACTTGGAAGTCAAAATTATTAAGAACTTTGCGCTTCCGGCAAGGGATGGATGACAATTCATAAATGGTGATGGCAGGTTTTTCTTGCACAGTCTCAGAGATAGCAAGATACCGCCGATTGGGACTGATGGACAAGGCCAACATGCCCTGACTCTTGTCTGAGCCTGCAAACAGAGGAAAAAGGAAATAATCAGGGTGGATCACACTTTCACCAGGATTCACCAGGAACCAGGCACAGTAGTGGGCACTGGAGTGGACAGTGGTGGACACAAAGAACAAAGACGGCCTTGGCATAGCTGTGTTTGGGCATTATGAAAATGACTAGGGGCCAGGGGTGGTGGCTCACGCCTGTAATCCTGGCACTTCAGGGGGCCGAAGCAGGCAGATGACTTGAGATGGGGAGTTCAAGACCAGCCTAGCCAACATGGTGAAACCCCATCTCTACTAAAAATAAAAAAATTAGCCGGGTGTGGTGGCAGGTACCTGTAATCCCAGCTACTCGGGAGGCTGAGGCAGGAGAATTGCTTGAACCTGGGAGGTGGAGACTGCAGTGAGCTGAGATCATGCCACTGCACTCCAGCCTGGGAGACAGAGGGAGAGTCTGTCCCCAAAAGAAACTGACTAGGGCAGGCACCTCTGAGGATGAGGTGGGAGGAGAAGTCAGGGAAAGCTTCCTGAAGGAGGGCAGGGGGCGAGGTGAGATGGGGGCTGGGTGGCGGGTGGCAGGTGGCAGTAAGAGTTTGAGCCAAGGGGTGGATGTGACAAAGGGTACGGCATAGTGCGAGAACTGCAAGCAGTGGGTTTGCTGGGGCACTGCATGTGAGATGGGGTGACCAAAGATGGGCCTAAAGGGGTGGAATCGGGTCAGACCATAGAGGCCTTTATTCCCTGAGTATCCTTGTCTACTGCAGAGGCTGGGATGCCAACTACTGGATTCCTCAGCCTCCCTTGCAGTTAGCTGAAGTGTGTGACATTCTGGACATGAGGTGGAGGCAGAAGTCTTCCAGAGTGGCTTTATGATAAAGCTGGTGCTTCCTTAAAAACCAGACAGATGCATTCTATCCCCTTTTTCCTGAAATCTAGAGGTGATATCTGGAGATAGAGCTCTCATCTCACAACCATGAGGTAATACGAATGAAAATGAAGGCTGTGGGGGGCCGGGCGCGGTGGCTCAAGCCTGTAATCCCAGCACTTTGGGAGGCCGAGACGGGCGGATCACGAGGTCAGGAGATCGAGACCATCCTGGCTAACACGGTGAAACCCCGTCTCTACTAAAAATACAAAAAAAAAAACTAGCCGGGCGAGGTGGCCGGCGCCTGTAGTCCCAGCTACTCAGGAGGCTGAGGCAGGAGAATGGCATGAACCCGGGAGGCGGAGCTTGCAGTGAGCTGAGATCCGGCCATTGCACTCCAGTCCGGGTGGCAGAGCAGGAAAGACTCCGTCTCAAAAAAAAAAAAAAACAAAAAAAAGAAAATGAAGGCTGTGATCCTCTAGAAAACAGAGCCTCAGGCAAAGATTAAAGTGTAAATACTTTATCTGGGAAATGCAATCAGGGTCACATTACAGTTTTCGAGGGCTCTAGGTACTTTTGATTTCATGGCCCCCTCCTTCATTAAAAATTGTTTAAAAATATATTTACAGGCCGGGCGTGGTGGCTTACGCCTGTAATCCCAGCACTCTGGGAGGCCGAGGTGGGCGTATCACCTGAAGTTGGGAGCTCAAAACCAGCCTAACCAACATAGAGAAACCCTGTCTCTACTAAAAATACAAAATTAGCTGGGCATGGTGGCCCATGCCTGTAATCCCAGCTACTCGGGAGGCTGAGGCAGGAGAATCACTTGAACCTGGGAGGTGGAGGTTGTGGTGAGCCGAAATTGAGCTATTGCACTCCAGCTTGGGCAACAAAAGCGAAACTCTGTCTCAAAAAAAAAAAAAAAAAAAAAAAAAAAAATATATATATATATATATACACACACACACACACACACACACACATACATACATACATATATACATGGTGTGGTGGCTTGTACCTGTAATCCCAGCTACTTGGGAGGCTTAGGTGGGAGGATGGGTTGAGTTCAGGAGTTCAAGACCAGCCTGGGCAACATGGCCAGACCCCATCTACATAAAAAAAATTAGCTGCTCAAGGTGGTGCATGCCTGTATTCCCAGTTATTCAGGAGGTTAAGGTGGGGAGGATCGCCTGAACCCAGGAGTTTGAGACTGCTGTGAGCTATGATTGTGCCAGTGCACTCTAGCCTGGGCAACAGAGTGAGACCTGGTTTCTTAGAAAAAAGAAAAGAAAAAAACTGTGGAGGACGGAGTTGAGATGGTTTGGAGTTCCAGAAGGAGATAACAGAACAAAAAAGATACCTGTCCTTAGATCCAGGAATCTCAAAGAATCCCTAAGAGGATAAAAAATGAAAATAAAAACTATACTGTATGTCTGTGTGTATCTATGTGTGTGTGTATACACACACACACGTATATATACATGTATATATGATGTATATACATGTACGTAAATGTATATGGTGTGTGTATATATGGTGTGTATTTTATACATATGTATGTATATAGTGTATGTGTATAGATATATACACACACACACCATAGACAGACATTAACATCCAGAAAAAAAGATCATCTACAGAAAGACGATGCTGATAGCTAATTTCTTAACCACAGCAACAAAACAGAAGCCAAAAAAACACAATGGAATACGATCTATAATGTGTTGATAAAAATTGCATACCTGTTGAAACTATCTTTCAGAAGTGAGGATAAAATAAAGTCATTTTCAGACAAAAACTGGGAGAGTTTATTAACACATTATCAGTAAATGCAGAAGGAAAATGATCCCACCTGGAATATCTGATTTGTAGAGTGACGGTGGGCAAAGAGTTTGGTAAGTATGAGAGCAAATATAAATTAATGTTGTCTGTATAAAACCATAATTTAATTAATATTGGAAAGTCATATGATCTTTTTTATTTCTGTTTTTGAGACAGGGTCTTGTTTGGTTGCCCAGGCTGGAGTACAGTGGCATGATCTCGACTCCCTGCAACCTCTGCCTACCAGGTTCAAGCAATTCTCCTGCTTCAGCCTCTCGAGTAGCTGGGACTACAGGCACGTGCCACCACGATCAGCTGATTTTTGTATTTTTAGTAGAGATGGGGTTTCACTATATTGGCCAGGATGGTCTCAATCTCTTGACCTCGTGATCTGCCCACCTCGGCCTCCCAAAGTGCTGGAATTACAGGCGTGAGCAACCGCACCCGGCCAGATGTCCATTTTTATCACCCCTATTCAATACTGTCTGGAGGTGCTTACCAGCACAGGTAGCACAAGAAAAAGGAAGAAAACCATCGTTATTTGTAGATAATATGATAGTCTATATAGAAATCCCTGCATAATCTATAGACAAATCATTAGAATTAATAATAATTTACCAAATATGCTGGAAATAAACATTAATAAATAAGTAAACTGTATTTAATACAGTTTATTCCAACAGAATATTATGTGGTTGATAAATTTGACTTTATTAAAACTAATAATTTTTGTCCGTCAAAAGATACTGTAAGGTGGGAGAAAAATGCCCCAAACTGGAAGAAATTATTTGCAAGACATATATATATCTGACAAATTATTGGTATACAGAATAGATAAATTGTGCATGTAAATCAATAAAACTGCCAAAAATTTCCTGCACAACAAACTATAAAAAACAAGTAAAAGACTTGAACAAGGCATTTAACATACGACTAAATAGGAATAGCCCATAAACATGAAAACAGATACTCATCATCATTAATGATAGCAAAATGCAAACGAAAACCACAATTCCTTTTCTCAACTACTGGATTAGCAAAAAATTAGGAAGTTGGACAATACCAAGGGTTGGCAGGGTTGTTGAGGAATGAGAACTCTTATGCACTCCTGGTGGGAGTGTAAATTGTTACTATCATATTACTCAGTAAGTTTAGTCCTGGCCGTGTGTCCTAGAGAATTTGCACAAATAGATGAATGTATACGCATGCAAGAATGTTTATAGTAGTATAGTGTGTAATAGCATATGATTGTTATTTCCCAAATGTCCCTAAACACTAGAGTGAATACATATATTTGAGACGTTATATTCATATGATGGAACACTACATAGCAATACAATGAACTTGGTTATATGTATCAAGATGCATGAATCTCAAAAGCATGATGTTGAACTGATGCAGCAGGACACAGAATACAAGGAGAAGCCCTAGAACTGGTAATATTCTATTTCCTATGTTGGTGGCTGGGTTCACAGATCTACATTCTATTGTAATTCTTTAAATATTACATATATGTAGGGTACATTCTTTCATGTGTATATGTCACAATAAAAGGTGTCAATGCAAAAAATGGGAAAATGGATTTGGTTGTTGAAATCATGAATATCATCAACAGGACCACTGTGAACAAAAATAAGGGCTGTAATGTTATACAAATGGGTATTTGCAACTGGGAATAAAGTTTACAGTGTCTTCATCATACATGGATTCAAAAGGTGATGTAATGAAGGTGGTGTGCTCAGGAAAACTGTGTCAGACAACTCAAAAAGGGGCTCTGGTAATGACAAAGGCAATGATATTGAAGACACCAAAAGAGGGATTCTTAACATATTTTCCTGAAATTACAGTGAAAAAAGTACTTTTAAATTAACATTTTATATGTGATTTTAACTATGTATGCGTGACTGATTAATCTAGTTTCATAATACAAGTTGCCATTTATTTCCTCTACATTTATAATACTGCATATATATTCAAATTGGCCAAAATCTTTCCAATCATCATGCTGGGATTATGGGGTTATATGTGGCACATACCATTCCTGTATATGTCAGGATGGAAAGGGTTTTTACCTGGAATGAATTTTTGCCATTTCTGATCCACATTGTACTTCACACAGTGATTTCCTGAAGGAAATATAATGATCTGTTCATCGAAGTAGAAGATATTGTTGGCCACGTGGGATCGAAGACCAAAAACATGCAGCGTCTGAGCTACCACGGCCGACATGATCTCCCGCCGAAGAGTTCTGCTGAACCACCAAGGCAGCGCTTCAGAGTGGAGAGCGCTGCCCCCGCCCCCGGCCCAGACACGGCCCGCCCAGCATCCAGGACACGCCCTCCCCGCCCCTTGCCCCTCCCCTTTCCCCTCCCCTTTCCCCTCCCCTTCCCCCTTCCCCGGAGTCCTCCTGCGCGCCACCCCATCCCCGCGGCTCATTTTTCTGCCTTTTCCTTTGTACCCTCACTGCTACCAGCTCCTTCTGGCGACCCCCAGGTACCTCCTCCCACTTTTCACTTCTCTCTGGGTCAGCAGACCACGCATGTATCCACAGGCACTACCTATGCGGATCCTAAGCAACCCGGGCACTTTCAAACGCCGTAGCGGTTCCTATAGCAACGACAAACCGGAAGTATGGTTTGCCGCCGGAAGCGGAAGTCCCAATCAAAAGTTGAGCAGTAGCTGTGAGTTGCTGCCCCTGGTGCGACTCGGTGGCACGTGGAGCCACGGCCTGGGAGTAGGGGGCTGAAGGCAGGCAGCGGCGGCCAGGGCCGCCCTCTGCTAGCCGCTTGAGTCTCGGGATACCCCGCTTCTTCCTGTAGGTGTGGGACGTGCGTGTGGCGAGATGGACACTCCTCCGCTCTCGGATTCGGAGTCGGAATCCGATGAGTCTCTTGTCACAGACAGAGAGGTAAGTGTCAGCCGAGCTCGCGGGGCTGGGCGTGGGAGAGGGGGTCTTACACCCCTGGGAGTGACCGTGATTGTGTCCTGCAGTTGCAGGATGCATTTTCCCGAGGGCTTCTGAAGCCAGGCCTCAATGTCGTGCTAGAGGGGCCGAAGAAGGCCGTGAACGACGTGGTGAGCGCGGGCACAGGGTCGGGGGTACTCGGACTTGGGATGCGCACCAGCCGCTGTTGGGCATGGGAGACCGATTCTTGTCCCAGGAAAGATGCACCCTGAGCCTTGCCAAGAGGGTCTATTACCTGTCTGCGTATTGGGGATTAGCGCTTTGTCCCTTCGCCTAACAGCCTGTGCTTGGGAAGGACAAACTCAGAGTCCCCTTCTTAAGAGCTCAGTGTCTGGATTTCCTAGAATGGCCTGAAGCAGTGTTTGGCAGAATTCAAGCGGGATCTGGAATGGGTTGAAAGACTCGATGTGACACTGGGTCCGGTGCCGGAAATCGGTGGATCTGAGGCGCCAGCACCTCAGAACAAGGACCAGAAAGCTGTTGATCCAGAAGACGACTTCCAGCGAGAGATGAGTTTGTATGTTTTCAAATGTTGGAGAAGTTGAGGATCCTTGTGCAGGAGAGTGGGAAAGAGGGGAAATTAGTAAGGCTGCACCCAGAATAAGCTTAGGAGTAGGGAGAGCGGCTTCTTTTGACTAAGAATAGCTAGGAGCTTCTCGCTGTTTGAGAGGAGAGCTCCTTGGTCCACAGTCACGATTCAAAGTCCAGTTTATGGACTAATTTGAAATATTCATGTTAAAGCTTTTTGTGCATGCTTCAGTTAAAAAAAAAACATTGCTTATGGGTGTTCTTGTGTGGAATTGCTTTAGCAATTACGTAAGAATCCATAATCGACATTAGTTTGTGTTAATGGGTACCTTTAGAGTAGTCATTCTCTTAAACTATTTTTAGCAATACCCCTCCCCTTTTTAAAAACTGGTATATATCTACATTTCTTTTAGATACTAAATCAGTGAGGTTTGGTGACAGTTTTTATTTGTTTGTTCTTGCTAATGGAGGTCAGATTTTGAGAGTCCTTCTGAGCTTGGATAACTCATGAGAGGCAGTGAAGAGGAACGTAAGGCCTCTCTCCTTCACCTCATTACACATTTTGTCCCACAATTCTCAGCTACCGCCAAGCCCAGGCCGCAGTGCTTGCAGTCTTACCCCGCCTCCATCAGCTCAAAGTCCCTACCAAGCGACCCACTGATTATTTTGCAGAAATGGCCAAGTCTGATCTGCAGATGCAGAAGGTAAGAAGTAGAAGTTTTCCTCTGGAAAGCCAAAACTTTGTACTTAAGTATATTCAGCTGGCTTAGAAAGATAGCTGTGAGCCCAATAATGGGGAGCCAGTTGTCAGAGGACAATTATTACCTCTTCCATAGATTGACTGCTTCAGAGTCATGCCAGTTACCACCAATTAGATGCATATAAGAATGACATTTTTTCTAAAATCAGCAATTAAGGAGAGGAACAGTGCTGTGAGAAGTGTGGTCCTTGAGGTGAAGATGGCCCATTGTATTTCCTAGCTGGCTTGGTCATGGCATGGTGTGCAGAGAAGACAGCATTCTTGTGTCCTTGCCACTGGTAGTGCTAGAACTTGTAGACAATTACTTTTCTCTGGGCCTCAGTTTTCTCCTCTATAAAATGAGGGATGCTTAGATGGTTCAGATACAGTACAATTTAGAGTTGGGTAGAACTTGGACCTCATTTAACTTTGAAGGAGGGGATTGCCAGCATGTAATCCAAGATATACTCAGCCCTCCATAGCCATGGGTTCAGCATCTGTGGATTCAACCAACCTCGGATCAAAAATATTTGAGAAAAAAATTTGAAAATGTTGCAAAAAGAAAACTTGAATTTGCCATATGCTGAGAACATTGAATCTGTGAGAATGACATGATGCGTAGCATTGAATTCAGTATTATAAGTAACCTAGAGACTATTTAAAGCAGTGATCTGGCACCAGGGACTGATTTCGTGGATGACAATTTTTTTCATGAACTGGGGGAGGGGATAGTTTCGGGATGAAACTGTTCCACCTCCAATCATCAGGCATTAGATTCTCATAAGGAGCACACAACCTAAATCCTTTGCATGCTTAGTTCACAGTGGAGTTCAGGCTCCTATGAGAATTTAATGCAGCCCCTGATCTGACAGGAGGTGGAGCTCAGGTGGTAACGCTTGCTTGCCTGCCACTCACTTCCTGCTGTGTGGCCTGGTTCCTAACAGGCCACAGATTCATAGCAGGTTCGTGGCAGTCTGCGGCCCAGGAGTTGAGGTCCCTTGACTTTAAAGTATACTGGAGGCGAGTGTAGGTTATATGCAAACACTACACCATTTTTATATAAGGGACTTGAGCATCTGTGGATTTTGATGTCTGTAGTGGGTCCTAGAACTAATCCTCTATGGATACTGAGGGATGAGTATATTTAAATAGTACTCTGGAGTCTCAAACTGGATTTTAGGGAGCTTTTGTCATGGTAGTAGTTCACCTTCTCACTGTGAACTCTATACAAGTTCTCACTGATAACTTCTCATCCTTTAACTAAAATGCGTATGTTTGACTGAAAAGGCTAGGCACCTGATATCTGCATGGATTTTTATTGTGTATGTGTTATACTAGAAAAGGACACTGAGGCCGCATACTGGTTTCCAGCCTCAGTCTACTGACAGTAGAAATGGGGAGAAGTTTGTCTTCTTTCCTGGGCTTCAGATAGGCAGTTTGTAAAATGAAACAGACAGCACACTGGGAGTGGGAAGGTGACTTTCAATCTCTGGCTTCACTCTAACACTTTTGGTAAAGTGCTCAGCCTGTGGGCCCCATTGTCCTTAGGGGTTGGAATTGATGATTTACAAGTTCCACAGTTTAAAGAACGGGGAATATCTGTTCCCTGCTCTAGTGCATCCTAAGTAGTGGTCATTCTAGATTCAAATAACATAAACTGACAGCATTTTGTGTTGTAGATTCGACAGAAGCTGCAGACTAAACAGGCTGCCATGGAGAGGTCTGAAAAGGCTAAACAACTGCGAGCACTTAGGAAATACGGGAAGAAGGTGAGAAGGAAAGTGTGCAGGGAATAGGAAGAGGCGGAGTGTGTGTGTTTGATGAGATTGCCGTGGTCTGGCGTGGTCCCCTGAGCTGAATGGAGCTGTGTGTTGATCGTGTGTTTACCGTCTCTCAGTGTATGGGCTGGTATTCATGAGCACAGTCTTGCCTGGACATGAACGCTTTCCCAGGAGTAGTATGGTGACTGCAGGCGAGCCAGTCACCTCTCTGGTCTTCAGTTTTCATATCTATACACTGGGTCCAGATGAGTGGTTTCCAAACCTGACCTCACAGCCAAATCACCAGGGGAAGTTTTTCAAAACAGAATCCTAGACTTCAGAATCCCTGGGAATCTGTGTCTGTTTTCCCCCTTCCCCAAAAGCTTTCCAGGTGATTCTGAAATGCATCCCTGTTTGGGATTCACTGGCCTATGTGATAATCATGTCCCTGAAGAAATTATCCTAATGATTGTCATCCAATCTGAAAGATGGCCTGTGTGTTTGAACTGTGAATGTCTGAGTTCTAACGTAACACCAGATCAGGCATACCCTGAAACTTTTCTTGGTTTTCCTTTTTTATTTCATGGTCATCTAGGAAAGAAGATGACGGGTTTTAAAGTTAGGATTGTGGGAAGACAGGAATGTGAGGAAGATTGGCATGGGGGTTAAGACTTTGTCAACATTTGGACAGAAGCAATTGTGATCTGGGTTGCAGGACTCTTGTCCACATGTGGGGTCATTTCACTCATGCATTCTCAGCAGAGTAAGAATAGGCTGGGATCCTGTCCTCTACAAAAGGCCTGCTGTGGATTTATTATTTCTTTTATCTGGAGGTGGATGGTTGAGATTCTCTCAAAGACACCAATAAGTAATTTAACATAACCAAAATTACCAAAAGCAAAGACGAACTCACTTGGGCCTTTTAGTTCACTGTTCCTAATTTAAGGACACATTGGGGAAGAAGTTGTCAACTGGGGTGCATTTGCTCCCCAGGAGTTTTCTATGACTGCCTGGTGATATTTTTAGTTGTCAAATTTGGGAGGGAGGGTACTCCTGGCATCTAGTCGGTAGAGGGCAGGGGTGCTGCTAAATATCGTACAGTGCAGGACAGGCCCCTACACCCCAGCAAAGAATTATTCTCTCCACACTGTAGCAGTATCAAGATTGAGAAACCCTCTGTTAGAGTATTATAAAGTGTCTCCTTTTATCCTTCAAATTTTTTCTTTTCTTTTCCTGGGGACATTGTTTTTTTCTCTTCCTTTTGGTTACTTTCATGCCTAGTAACAGTGAGTTAAATAATCTGTCCAAATGTGATGTGAAAATTGATGTAGTCTTAAACATGATTTGCTTCAGTTTTGTAGGCAGGATTGTATAATAGGATGAGTGCTGGCTTTGGAGTCAAACAGCCTGGGTCATCTCAGCTATGTACTTTTTCACCATGCAACTTGGGCAAGTTAACTTCTCTGTGCTTCAATTTAGGGGATAACACAAATTTCAACTTCACTGCATTGTTATAAGACAGATATATCTTCATCTATGAAGAATATACCTAGATCTGAGAATATACTTAGAGTCCCTAACACAGGTTTTGGCACATAGTAAATGTCAAAGGGTAGCGGCATTAATCATGGTGTTGCTCTTAAGACAATGTAGACACTGGAATAATGGTATGGAATAGCTGTAACAGTCCTTGTGTTCATATCACAGGTGCAAACGGAGGTTCTTCAGAAGAGACAGCAGGAGAAAGCACATATGATGAATGCTATTAAGAAGTATCAGAAAGGTTGGTACATCTCTCTGCTAGGGGAACAAGGGTAGCGGGTACTTTAGAGTTGATTTGAACACTTAGTGCTTTGGAGCCTTCTTGGTTGATGTGGACCTATCGGATCTAGGTTTTGGGAATGGTGTTGGAGAGCAGGATGTGACTGTTAAAATCAGTGTAGCAAATAATAACCTCATATGGTGGTTTAAACTTTTCTTCTTAAAATACAGTGGTGCTGATCAAAATTACTTCTTCACTTACAGGTTTCTCTGATAAACTGGATTTCCTTGAGGGAGATCAGAAACCTCTGGCACAGCGCATGAAGGCAGGAGCCAAAGGCCAGCAGATGAAGAAGGGGTGAGAAGTGTTTTGGCATGGTTTCTTTGGATCCCGTGAGGTGTGAAGGGGCCACAGGTCACAAGGATGGCAGACATAGCACCTCCACCAGCACAGCCATAGAGTCCAGACAGTGCAGCTGCTGCCTGTGGCTGAGACCCCTAGCACTGTGTGATGGGCCCTCTTAGCCATGCCAGTCTTTGAAGAGTAAAAGAAGGTACTTTTTAAACTTGTGTTTTTTGGACAGAGTCTCAGTCTGTCACCCAGGCTACAGTGTAGTGGTACAGTCTTGGCTCACTGCAACCTCCGCCACCTGGGTTCAAGCGATTCTTGTGCCTTAGCCTCCTGAGTAACTGGAACTACAGGTGCCCGCCACCACATCCAGCTAATTTTTGTATTTTTAGTAGAGGTGGCGTTTCACCATGTTGGCCAGGCTGGTCTTGAACTCCTGGCCTCAAGTGATTCACCCACCTCAGCCTCCCAAAGTGCTGGGATTATAGGTGTGGACCACTGCACCCATCCCAAGAAGGTACTTTTAAATATGTGGCACCCTTTAAGTGAATGCCGAGTAAAAGTTGATTCCTCATCACACAGTGTGATGGTCGAGAGTTCAGACTTAGGGTTCAGATCCCGACTCTACCACTCAGTAGGAGGGCAGTTTTGAACAAGTTACCATACCTTTCTAAATGCTAATTGCCTCATCTGCTAAGTTGAGGAAATAGTGTCTGCCTCATAGTATGAAGATTAAAAGAGAGAATGTGGGCTCTCATTGTTCTTTCTAGTCCACTTTTTTGCATACCTGGATACCAGGCCTAGGGGAAATGATAATTTCCATGTAAGATAGTAAGTGCTATGATAGAGGCATCTGGGGATTAGTACTGAGGCAGCTTTTATAAATACCTTACAGGGTCTGGGGATGGATTTCTGGAGGAGGGTTCGACTTGAGCATTGCTTGAAGCATGAGTAGGAATTAACCACGAGAATAGAAGAGAAGCTGGGTTTGGGAAGAAGTGAAAGCCTGAAAGAGCAAAGCCATCAAGATGTGAAATCTCAGGGGTTTGTGAGGAACAGTAAGCCCTTGGTGTCACTGGGAATACAGTGCAAAGCAAGGAGGGGTGCGATGTGGTTGGGGGGACCTGGGCTGTGGGTTTGCCTTGTTGAGGAGCTTGGGCTTTGTCTAGAAGGCAGTAGAGAGACTAAGTTGTAGGTTGTACTAATAACAATGAGCAGGTTATATTCATGTTTTTAAAGATTACAGTAGATTTTGTATAAGTGACAGACTTGAGGCAAGCTGGGAAAATGACAAGGAGACTATTGCAAAAGTCCAGATGAGCAATGATAATAACCTGAAAGTGGCAACTGAGGGAGAAGAGAAGATGGATTGAAGAAACATTGAAGAGGTGAAATGAGCAGGACTTAGTAATTGACTTGGGTATAAAGAGTGAGAGAGAACCAAGGCTGACTCTCACATGTTTGACCTGTGTGTCTGGGTTGGTGGGAGCAGTGCCAGCCTCAAATGAGGGCATATGTACAGCAAGTAGAGCCAGTCCAGGAGATGACATGAATTTGGAGATGCTGAATTCAAGATTCCTATTGGATGACCAGTTTCACATTTGAATGTTATTCCGTTTGAATGTTATTCGAATGCCTATAATTACATTTGAATGTTTACATTTGAATGTATTCATTTCATTACATTTGAATGTTACAAATGTAACGTTAGATTTGGATGTGAACTGCATGTATTTACACTTGAGAGGAATAGACACAACTGAGGGTGATTTAACAAGATTTGGTTAAAATAGAAAGCTTTCTTTTTTTTTTTGAGATACAGTCTTGCTCCGCCACCCAGGCTGGAGTGCAGTGGTGTGATCTTGCTCACTGTAAGCTCCGCCTCCCAGGTTCACGCCATTCTCCTGCCTCAGCTCCTGAGTAGCTGGGACTACAGGCACCCGCCACCACGCCTGGCTAATTTTTTGTATTTTTTTAGTAGAGACGGGGTTTCACTGTGTTAGCCAGGATGGTCTTGATCTCCTGACCTCATGATCCACCCGCCTCAGCCTCCCAAAGTGCTGGGATTACAGGCGTGAGCCACCGCACCTGGCCTAAAATAGAAAGGTTTCTAAAGACAGCAGGAAGCCACATGATACATGTAGAGCCTTCCCTGCTTCTTGCTTTATTTTCCTGCCCTGGTGGTCAGAACTGTAAATAAACGAGCTAGATGAATTTGTCTAGAGAGGCTGCAGCATAGGATTGTGGGGCCAAGGATGAGATTCTGGGTTACAGACGTGCCTAAGGGGCTTTGCTTATAGAAAGGAAACTGAGAGCATTGCTGGGCCATCAAATTCATGAGAGTTTACAGTGCTGTGGGTGATGTCTAGGACCATTCTTTTCCAGGCCCAGTGCTAAACGACGGTATAAAAACCAGAAGTTTGGTTTTGGTGGAAAGAAGAAAGGCTCAAAGTGGAACACTCGGGAGAGCTATGATGATGTATCTAGCTTCCGGGCCAAGACAGCTCATGGCAGAGGCCTCAAGAGGCCTGGCAAGAAAGGATCAAATGTAAGTGAGCCCAGGTGTCCGGGTGAGGAGCAGGCTCAGCCTCCCCTCCCACTCCCAACCCTGCCCTCTCCCTTCAGTTACGTTCGTCCTCACCTGGGGCAGAAGGCAAGCTGCTATGTGACCAGATGTGGTATATCTTTTTCTATAGAAGAGACCTGGAAAACGAACAAGAGAGAAGATGAAGAACAGAACGCACTAAACAGCATCTTTGAATACAAAGAACCAAGAAAAAGGAATGAAGACTCACAATTTCACAACACACTTTGATCCCTTCTGTTGGTGTCATGTTGTAAACATTTCCTTCAATAAACTAAAGAAAAATTATTAAAGGAACACATACCTTTGGTTAAATAGTCCAGACTAAAAGATTGAGAAGTTACTTTGCATTGCTATCTATTGGTAATTTAGACACTGAGTTCAAATTGCCTTCATTTTGTGATAAATGATTTAACTGACACCTCCCTCATTTCTTATGTCTCATCCTTCTAAGCAGTTATATTACAATCAATCCCCGTAAAGCTCAATGCCTATATTTTACAGGCGTGAGCCATCGTGATTTTGTTTGTGGTACAGCTTTTGGTTTTTCCTCCAGTTAACTTTCACCGTACATTCTTCTGCTTGCCTAATTTTCCTTTTGTATTCTTAGTTCTTTCCAGATGCTTTATCATCTTACCCACTTTATAATTTTTCTCCTACAACCTAGTTACGCCACACAACTGTCCCTTTTTTTCTAGACCTTCTAAGTTGGTGCCATTATTTCCAGAATCCCACATTTTCCCATCTTAGCATATGCCTTCTTTTGCTGTGTACCATTTTTTGGTATCTTACTAAGAAAGGGAAAATAAGAGGTAAACTTTTCATCTCCCTGCATTTCTGAAATTGCCTTTAATTTGGGCTAATAGGAATTTCCTCCTTAGAATTTTAGAATTTCACAGGCACTGTTTCTAAGTTGTATTTCAGTTCTGCTTTTGGGGGAGAGATTTCTTTGTTTCTTAAATTTTTTTTTTTTTTTTTGAGACGGAGTCTTGCTCTGTTGCCCAGGCTGGAGTGCAGTGGCCGGATCTCAGCTCACTGCAAGCTCCGCCTCCCGGGTTTACGCCATTCTCCTGCCTCAGCCTCCCAAGTAGCTGGGACTACAGCCGCCCGCCAACTCGCCCGGCTAGTTTTTTGTATTTTTTAGTAGAGACGGGGTTTCGCCGTGTTAGCTAGGTTGGTCTCGATCTCCTGACCTCGCGATCCACCTGTCTCGGCCTCCCAAAGTGCTGGGATTACAGGCTTGAGCCACTGCGCCCGGCCTAGTCCGTGCATTTTGATCTCCCCTTTCCCATGTTTGACCAGTAGAGTATTGTAGAAGCTAAGAAGCGTGGACTCTGGGGCCTGGCTCTGTTGCTGTTGCTGAGTTGCTGTTTGACCATAGGGAATTTAATTTGTATTTCGGGTGTCATCTCTGGCATAATATAGATGTATCTACCTCATTGGGTTCCCGTCAGCATTGGGTTAATCAACATAAAACACTTAGAACATTGCCTGCCATATAATTAAAACATTATCCTAATATAACACGATAATCTGATAATCCCCTTTGATTAGGATTATTTTGCTGGGGTTTCTTTCCTTAGTATCTGGCAATCCTTGGTTGTTCATATTTGAGAAGTATTAGCGTAGGCGGAAGCTCTGCGTAGGTGGTATGTTGAATAGGCAGGCCACATTAATTGTTGGGCTTTACTCTGTGTTGATAGAGTGGTAAGCCATTTTACCTGCCCCTTCTCTCTCCATTCCAGTTTAGAAACCATATTTTATTTTTAAGGAAGTTAGAAATGCCTGAGAGCTATATAGTATCTTTAGCAGAAATCGCCCAGGCTGGGGTGCATGGCACGATCTCGGCTCACTGCAACCTCCGTCTCCTGGGTTCACGCCATTCTCCTGCCTCAGCCTCCCGAGTAGCTGGGATTACAGGCGCCCATCACCACGCCCGGCTAATTTTTTGTATTTTTAGTAGAGACAGGGTTTCATCATGTTAACCAGGATGGTCTTGATCTCTTGACCTTATGATCCGACCACCTCGGCCTCCCAAAGTGTTGCGATTACAGGCGTGAGCCACTGCACCCGGCCTATTTTCACATTTTCTTGTAGCATTATTGGCACATGAAAATGATATTTCTGGATTCATATAATACTAAGATTATAATGTAGAACAAAGATAATTTAGTTTTTATAAACTAATTTCAACTAAGAACTGGTCACACAGGTCATATATCAAGAAGACAAAAATATTTACTCTGTCCTTTTTCATAATTCATGCCATATTATTGCATGGGGATAATGTGTAACAGGCTCGGAAGTAGTTAGAGACTGAATTATGCAAGTAACACAGTGTTTCACAAAAGGAGAACACAGGTTAACAACATTTCACACTGATAAAGCCAAAGCCAAAAGTAAGTTACTAATGCAACATACTTTTACAAGCTTCGAAAACTATGCCCCCCCTCCCCCCCGGCTTTTACTTCCTTGGTGTTTTTCTTTTTTATTTATTATAGAGCAAAGATTTACATATGGAATCACTTTCCTTAATTTTAGAAATATCCTTTGTAGAACTCATTTACATCACTTCTACCATTCTAACCCTCAAAATAAAGGATGTTCAAGGTGCAGGTAGCATTATGTCTTCTTTTTCTTTTGTAAAAGCAAGGTCTTACTCTGTTGCCCATGCTGGATTACAGTGATATGATCATAGCTCACTGTAGCCTCAAACTCGTGGGCTCAAGCAGTCCTCCTGCCTCAGCCTCCCAAGTAGCTGGGACTACAGGTACATGCCACAATGCCTGGCTAGGTTTTTTTTTATTTAAATTTTTTGTAGGGACAGGGTCTTGCTCTACTGCCTAGGCTGTTCTCAAACTCCTGGGCTTGGGCAATCCTGCCTCGGCATCACAGAGTGCTGGGAATACAGGTGTGAGCCACTGCACTCAGCCTCCTTCATATTGCTTTAAAATAAATACAATTCCATTCCTTGAAAAATAAGTAGGAACTTAGGAGTCCCCAGTACAGATTCTAATATGCATGAATTCAGTTATCACGATGTAATTAAGTTTCTCACCAACAATATTCACATTTCAGTTACCGAAGTAATAACTGAGTAATTGCATAAAGTAGAAATAGTCGCCGCTAGCTCTTTAGTCCACAAATCACTCCATAAGTGACAGATGCATGAAAACTAATGACCCTCACTTCTTTCAAAGTCTGTCCAAGATCAGCCACTGCATCTGTTATTCATTTCACACACACACACAGCAAAGTGTGTAGTTGTGTTGCCTCTATCTTTAGCAATAAACTCATGCATTTTATAGAGTTGAGAGGGAATTGACCACCAAGGATTAATGTACACCAAAGAAACAAAAAATGATAGGGCACAGTGACTCACGCCTGTAATCCCAGCACTTTGGGAGGCCATCTGAGCCCAGGAGTTTGAGACCAGCCTGGGCAACACAGTGAGACCTCTCTACAAAAAATTTTTGGCTGGGCATGGTGGCTCATGCCTGTAATCCCAGCACTTCGGGAGGCCGAGGCGGGCAGATCACGAGGTCAGGAGATTGAGACCATTCAGGCTAACACAGTGAAACCCTGTCTCTACTAAAAATACAAAAAATTAGCTGGGCGTGGTGGCGGGTACCTGTAGTCCCAGCTATTCAGGAGGCTGAGGCAGGAGAATGGCGTGAACCCGGGAGGCGGAGCTTGCAGTGAGCTGAGATGGCACCACTGCACTCCAGCCTGGGCGACAGACTGAGACTCCATCTCAAAAAAAATTTTTTTTTTAATTGGCCAGGCATTGGTGGTATGCACTTGTCCCAGCTACCGAGGAGGCTGAGGTGGGAGAATATCTTGTGCTTGGGAGTTTGAGGCTGCAGTGAGCCATGTTTGTGCCACTGCACTCCCGTCTGGGTGATAGAGTGAGAACCTGTCTCAAAAAACTAAAAAAAAAAAAAGATTTTTTTTTTTTTAATGATGAGACTGGAAGTAAAATTTGAGTGCAACGCAAATGGAATTGTAGATGAAATAGCTGATACTGGACTGTGAATACTGTTGCCATTCTAGAGACTAGATATACAGCCAGAGAAACCTTGTGAAGGCAAACTTACAAATGAGGAAAGAGATGGAAAGGATGAAGATGTCTCCAGGGAGTGACACTAGTGAAAAACTTCACATTAAAGCAACTCTTGGAGATATGTAATGACATTGGAAGATCAAGTGATAAAATGTTGGAACTAAATCCAAACTTAGAAAGGAGTAAAGACAATTTGCCAGGGCATGGAAAAGATGCTTGTTCTATATTGTAAGTTATAGAAGGGAAAAAAGAAGACAAGCATGGTTTTTCATACAGAAATAAAACACTTGATTCTCAATGTTTCTACTGTTTTAAAGTTAATCTACTAAATATTACTATTTTAATTTTGTTACGCATTGAACAGAGTTTTTAATACTTTCACACAATTTTTTTTCATTGTTTAGTTTTCGTTTCTAAGGCTTAAAGATTCATACTTTTTCTTTTCTTTTTCTTTTTCTTTTTCTTTCTTTTTTTTTTTTTGAGACAGAGTCTCGCTCTGTCGCCCAGGCTGGAGTGCAGTGGCCGGATCTCAGCTCACTGAAAGCTCTGCCTCCCGGGTGCACGCCATTCTCCTGCCTCAGCCTCCCGAGTAGCTGGGACTACAGGCGCCCGCCACCTCGCCCGGCTAGTTTTTTGTATTTTTTAGTAGAGACGGGGTTTCACTGTGTTAGCCAGGATGGTCTCGATCTCCTGACCTCGTGATCCGCCCGTCTCGGCCTCCCAAAGTGCTGGGATTACAGGCTTGAGCCACCGCGCCCGGCCTTCTTTTTCTTTTTCTGTTTTTTTTTGAGACAGAGTCTTGCTCTGTCGCCCAGGCTGGAGTGCAGTGGTGCGATCTCGGCTCACCGCAAGCTCCGCCTCCTGGGTTCTCGCCATTCTCCTGCCTCAGCCTCCCGAGTAGCTGGGACTATAGGCGCCTGCCACCACGCCTGGCTAATTTTTTGTATTTTTAGTAGAGACAGGATTTCACCGTGTTAGCCAAGATGGTCTCGATCTCCTGACCTTGTGATCTGCCCGCCTTGGTCTCTCAAAGTGCTAGGATTGCAGGCATGAACCACTGCACCCGGCCAGATTCATACTTTTTAAAAGGACTTTTGGACAATTTTTCTTTAAAGGGCACGGAACAATTGTAATTTTCCCCCAATGATGATTAAGATCGCTTTGCATAGTTTCAGCAAGCAGGACATTTTTGTAGTCCTGCACTATTGTGCAAAATGAAGACTGACTATATATGCTTTTTTAGATGAGTATACAAAGTAACAGCTTTCTGTTTTTTGGGCAGAGTTGGGAAGGAGATGAAAGCAGAAAATGTGGTTGCTCTCTTTGCAGGAGCATATTGATTGCTTTCAGAGCACAGCCTCGTGATGAAAACATTCAGGCATTTAGTCTATTTTATAATTTACACTGGATCATAAAACTAGACTCACCTTTCTGCATATCAACGAATCCACTTTTTATGCTGTTCTGAAAATTTAAATATTCATGAAGATGAATTCAGGTGTAATTATAAGAGGTACCTTTTTCACATTGAAGACTAGATGTCAAATAATGTTCCAGAATCTTTTGGTACAAGATTTTTTTGTTGTTGTTTGTTTTTTATTTTTTGAGACAGAGTTTCGCTCTGTCACCCAGGCTGGAGTGCAATGGCGTGATCTTGGCTCACTGCGATCTCCGCCTTCTGGGTTCAAGTGATTCTCCTGCCTCAGCCTCCCAAGTAGCGGGATTACAGGTACCCACCACCAAGCCCTGCTAATTTTTGTAGTTTTAGTAGAGATGGGGTTTCACCATGGTGGCCAGGCTGGTCTCGAACTCCTGACCTCAGGTGATCTGCCTGCCTCGGCCTCCCAAAGTTCTGGGATTACAGGTGCAAGCCACCGCGCCAGGCCTAAGATCTTTAATTGGAAGTCATTGGACCTCAACTGCATACATGTAAACTAACTCTTCTGGCCAATCAGAAATTATATCTGATTATTATCCTGTATATTACCTACTACATTGCTGGTTGAACTACTTCCAGTACTAGATATGCAGTTTTGCTATAGATGATGGTAGCTATGATGATACCAAAGAAAAGGCTCTTTTTAGCCCAACAAAAATTTTAAAAGAACATTGAAAACAAGCAGAGTGGATACATAAGAATTATGCATGTGCTCATGGAAAAGCAATTTCAAACAGACATGTAAAGGAAAATGAACCTGTTCTACTCTGATATAAAAACAATGCACAGTATTTCATTTGCATTTTAAAAAACAGAACCAAGATTACATGCAGCATTTACAAGTATCTTACCTTGAATCACAGTGCAGGATTCCACTGCTCCCCATCAATGTACTCTGAATTTAATATGGGCTTCTGTGATACAAAATGGGGCGAATCTGCTGAGACTTGCCCTCAGGGTTTCCTTCCTTAACCAAATCCTATTACATATTGCAGGGTCCATGGCCTTCTTCTCAAAACAAAGAATTAAAACAAAAATCAAGATCCTAAGACAAAACATACCTAACTCTTTTTAAATAATGAGCAATGATTTCTTGTCATTAGATGCATTCCCCCTCACTCAGGAATAAGAGATCTTTAACAGTCTCTTCTTTATCCGCTTAGGCCAAAGAAAAAGCCAAAGTGATCACTATATATTAAAATTTAGATATTAATTTTATTTTCTCTAAGTTTTTATACTTCCTAGTTAAAAAAAAAAAAAAAAGCCAAAATGCTTATGTTCTGGTTTTCTATGGTTTAAATAGCAACTTAGGGTGGCAACATTGGCTTCTGCGGCTTTACAAAGACAACTCCCTTGGCGTACAGAATGGCCAACAAAGGATCTATCTAGCTTGATGGCAGCTGGGAACAAGTCTAACTTTCTGGAACTCACCATTTGAGGCTTCAGAGGCAGCACACTTCTTTTCATTTGCCTGCTCCGTTATCTCATGAGTTGCCTCTTTGATTTCATTTCTCCCCCTGCCCCCCCCTTTTTTTTTGAACCTCAGTGCCTAGCTCAATGACATCTTTATGATCAGTTCCTAGATTACTTTCCTTACCTGCTGGCCCTTCTGTAAAGATTCCTTGGACTTCCTTCTGACCCCTCCCCTTCTTGGCATCCTCTTTAAGAAGCTAAGGCTCCTTGAGGAAGAGATGGTATTGGATGCCTTGGGCCCTCCACACTTTCCTCAGGGACGTGCAGCAGCTGGGGATCCAGGAGACCAGATTTCTGCTAACACAGCCCCACCCAGTCATTTGGTCACCCTGGAGAGATCTGTGGCCCACATGACCCTGCAGAGGTGGCACACTGGCTGCAGAGGCTGAGCAGAAGCTGAGGTGGCTACAACTCTGAAGCAGGTGGTAGCTCAACAGGATGAGGTCCAGGAGGAACGGTTCGTAGCAGGAAGGGGGAAAGGAAACTGACTTCCCTGCTTCTTTCCTTAAAAGTCTCTCAAATGGTACTATGTGGGGGTCTCTAGAGAAGTTTCATTATTTTTCCAGAGGGGAACACTCCATCTTCAAACCTAGGGTAAAAATGTAGTATATGTGTGGGCACCTGGGCTAGGGGTTCAGCCTTCTTTTTGTAGATTTTCACAGATTGTTTTCAGCTCCATGGCTGACTCATGCCTTGTGTTTTAGTATCCCTGAGCCCTGGGCTTCTCCTCTTCCCCCAAGAATAACCTCCCAGCCTCCAGCGCGGGGGAGATGTTATAAACCTGGCTCCTGGTGTGTGTGGGGGTGGGATTACCCCTACCCACATCCAATTTCAGTTCTCTGCTTCACACCCCACTCTGTCTCAGAGTCCTGAACCTCTGTCTAGAGTTCTGGAAACCCTGTGCTCAGAGGCATTCCATCAGCTTGCATTTTGTGATTCCTGCCATCTCCTCCATCAGCTTTCTATCTCCTGAACACTCTTCCAGTTTTTTTCTGTTGGTAACATTTTCCTTCCATTCCCTCAGTGGTGGGTTTTGTATCCCTTTGTGATCCTTTATTAGTATGAGGAGGGCAGAGCAGATGATTGTGTGCAATTAGCCCACCATTTTTATCTGATTTCTCACTTTACTTTACCACACAAGGATTTCAACCAGTGGACTCAGCCAGAAATGAGAAAAGTGAGAGTTGACTTTAAAGTAATATTTTATTTCTCTGGGCTGTGCACACTTAGGGCATTAGATCCACAGATGGGCTCCTCTGCTGGGATGCTACTTGTGGCGATCTTCTCCTAAGCCCCATGTGTTAGCCTTGTACAGAGTGATGTCACTGCAGACCCTGAAGTGATTCAGCCTGCGGTCATGGCGTTCTGGGTTGACCTAGAAAGGAGGATGCAGAATCAGGAAGAAGTCTGTGAGGATGCAGGAGGACCTGGGTTTGGAGTCAATGGACTTGGCTTATATCAGGCTTCACCCTCCTGACCTGTGGCTGCATTGTGGAATGGAGATGACCACATGCACATCAAAAAGGTTGTGAGATCGGAGGAGAATAACCTATGCACAGTTGTGGTCTTCCCTGTCCCACTGCCTGACTTGGAGGCCACAGTATCCTCAGCACCTAGAGCAAGACCCCAGTGCACACTAGGTATTCAATGCATATTTGCTGAAAGAATGAATTTGTTGAAAGAGTCACATAGAACCTGAGTAATAGTTGGCACTCCGACACATCGATCTTATAGAAGTTACACCGTGCAAATAATTTTAAAAATGTATTTCCAGAAAATGTTACCAGGAGATGAGAGGCTGAGTGATGGTCCTTGAGTCTGGCTTTGCCAGTGTCCCAATACTGAGGTTGGAGGTATCTTGTCTATCCAAGGTGAAGCCCTGCCAGGGGAGCAGGGAGCTTCCAGTTGCTGCTGATCAAGCCCCAACTACTTCACTCTGAAGCTCCAACTTAATTACCTCTTCCAGTTGCACAGCACCTGCATCTAATGGTTTTTAAGGTACACTTTCTTACTATGCTAACAGTGGTCTCTGATGGCATTGTCCCCAGGTTTATAATGATGAACAGCATGGAATATTTGCAGACCCTTTGCAGCTCCAGAGTGCTCACTGATCTGGAGACACTTGCCATCTGTGATCTGCAGAGCCTACGAAGGTCTGAGCAGGGCAGGCCACACTTGTCCTTCCTGCCATCATAAGTCTGCATGAGATGTCCTGGAGGGTCAAAGATGCAACATCTCCACAGGCACACTTTGTACTTGTGTGAGCCAGGTCTTTACTTTTTTTTTTTTTTTTTTTTTTGAGACAGAGCCTTGCTCTTTATCCCAGGCAGGACTGCAGTGGTGCTATCTCGGCTCACTGCAAGCTCCGCCTCCCGGGTTCACGTCATTCTCCTGCCTCAGCCTCCCCACTAGCTGGGACTACAGGCGCCCGCCACTGCACCGGGCTAATTTTTTGTATTTTTAGTAGAGACGGGGTTTCACCGTATTAGCCAGGATGGTCTTGATCTCCTGACCTTGTGATCCACCCGCCTCGACCTCCCAAAGTGCTGGGATTACAGGTGTGAGCCACTGCGCCTGGCCTGTCTTTACTCTTTAACAAAATGAAGAATGGTGAATTAATTTACTTGTGCGTTGTACTATTTTTCTAAGTTGCTTCATGATCTATCTTGGCTGATTTCTGTCTTCATGCCAACACTCCTTTCTTCACAACCTTTCTTCTCCCTAGCAAAGATTTTTTCCTTGAGCAAACTCTATTCAGGCTCCCTGAATTACTTTTCAACCAGGTCTGATGTTGGGATTTCCATTTCCTCCGCATTGTCCAATTCTAGCAAAAATCCTGCTAAGGTGATTTAACCAGAACCCCCCCACCTTTCATATCTGATCACCCTTGATATCTGATTGGGTTCCTCATCCTCCATCACTCTCTAGGGGATGTCTGATCCTGCTAGCCTGCCTTCAGCAAGCACCCTGTTAGGTGGAAGTTAGCCAGAATCTACCCCTACCCCTGATGTTTCCTCCTAGTATTTTTCCATCACTGACCCCCACCTTGTTCCTTGCTACACAGTCGCACTTGCCCATGCTATAATCAGAGTTGAGGCCAGTCTCTCTCCCTCCCTCACTGCAGAACCCCATAGTGATGCCTACGCCTTTCACAGTAGTTTCCCCACTTGAAAAGTCTTCTTTCTGGTTTTTAAATTTAAAATTTATTTTTTTCCACTAGCACTTCCAGTACCATTCCTTCTGGTTTTTAACAGTCATTGAATATTGGCCTATTATTCATATTTATATTCAGTAAGTGTCACTGAATACATATTTTAACACTTTTCTCTTATTCGTGATGTTAGAGCTCCCCACCTCCTCTTCCTCTTTGAGTGTTTATCTTCTCCAGCTCTCTAACCATACCTCTCCTTTTGTACCAAGTCCCTCCTTGTAGGTGTGTATATATGTATACATACATGTGTATATATACATATATATGTACATATTTTGTGTGTGTGTGTATATATATATACACACAAAAAAAAGAGAGAGAAGAAGAATAAAAAAAAGTTAGGGAAAAATGCAGAATAGTTGCTTGATAATGTAGGTGTTGAAGGTTTTACTAAGCAAGGCACAAAACCCAGAAGCCATAATGAAAATTGGTTGTATATTTAATGACTTAAAAATGAAAACCTTCTGCATGATCAAACACATAAGCAGATTTAAAGACTTGTGTGGCAGAAATTTCTTTGACTTGTCTATTCCATATTGCACATTTCTCCCTTAAAAACAGAAGCGCTGTATTCCTTAGGGTGATTGTGTGCCAAAGTGGCTAATTGTGCCTTTCCAATCAAACAAAGAGAGGATCCTTACTCATATGTCCATTTTTTATGTATTTTTGTTTTAATTTTTGAAATTTTTTCATTTTTAAAAATGTTATTTATTTATATATTTTTAAAATTAATATTTTTTTTTAGAAAGAGTCTTACTCTGTCACCCAGGCTGGAGTGCAGTGGCATGATCTTGGCTCACTGCAACCTCCACCTCCTGGGTTCAAGTGATTCGCCTGCTTCAGCCTCCCCAGTAGATGAGACTACAAGCATGAGACACCATGCCCAGCCAATTTTTGTATTTTTAGTAAAGATGGGGTTTTGCCATGTTGGCCAGGCTGGTCTCGAACTCCTGACCTCAGGTGATCCACCTGCCTTGGCTTCCCAAAGTGCTGGGATTACAGGCATGAGCCACTGCGTCCAGTCACATATCCATTTTTTATGGATAAGGAAGCAGAACTCAGAGATATTGAGTGGCACACCGAAGACCACCTTGCTGATAGCTGATGGAGTTGACTCAGGTGTCTGTCGTCAGTACCTTTATTTAAAGACACAGTGTTTATCATGTGCCAGACCCTGTTCCAGGTACTGCACAAATATCACCTAGTTTCATCCTCATAACAAGCTTTTGAGATAGGTATTAGCTGTATTAGCTCCATTTTACAACAATTAAACTGAGTCATAAGAGAGCTTAGTAACTTACCCAGCTGGTAAGAGGTAGCCAGGTTCAAGCCCAGGCATGTCTAGCCCCCTGCTCTATTCTACAGTCACCACCTACATTGCCGCTGTGTTTCCTCGTGTTTCCTGAGGAAGGAGCCACGCTTACCAAGGGCTCTAAGTCCCATCCAACTTCCTGGTTTTCAGTCTGTGTCTCTGGGTACTTCTTCCTTGGTCCCTGGGCAGTATGGTGAATGAGATTCAGAAACCTGGCTGGGAGATGAGGTATGAGTTATGAAGGAGTCAGGCTTTGGGACCAGAGGTTGGTCCTGTGCCCTTTCCTGCGTCCACATTGTTCCTTTCAGGTAGAGCATCTGGGCCTTGGAGGTTTGCCTCAGCCTCGAGACCAGGGTGTCTGGTCTCTCCACTCATTTTTCAACAAAGATGGTGGTGAGCTCAAACTCTATGCCAGGTATGGTTCTGGGTGCTGGGCATAGAGTGCTGAGTGACAGCGTGGTCCCTGCTTTCCTAGAGCTCATGGTCTAGACGGGGCAGAGGACACAGTATGCAGGTTTATAAAATGACATGATGGTGGCAGACGGGGATATGCGCTGTGAAGAAAGGAATAGGTGAAGGGCCATGTGCAGGCAAGGGCAGCTGCTGTAGAGGGGGCAGCGAGAGAAGGCCTCTCTGGTTGACAAGCAGGAGCCAGCCCTGGAAGAGGCAGAGGAAGAGCACACCGCAGGCAGCAAGAGCAAAGGCCCCGAGGCATGAGCAAGTTTGGCCAGTGCAGCACAGCAGAGAGTGAGGAGCAAGCTTGTAAGAAGTGAGGTCAATTCTTTGTGTATTGAAATAAGTATGGCTGCCAACACCAGATGGATTTGCAGCTCCATAGTTCTTCTGCCCTATCAAGTCTCCACCAGAGACAGGCAGGCGGACAATGGAATGAACGTGGGCTTTGGAGTCAGTGCTAGTACCGGCTTGTTGGGTGGTATCACTTCTCTGGGCCACACTTCACTCATCTGTGAAATGGGAGGAAAATGTCTATCTCAGCTAGATGGCTGGGAATGAAATGAAGGAAGGTGATTCAAGGGACTGACACTGGGCTGGCACATCCTTAATGTAAGGGAGAGGGCAGCTAACTCCTGCCTGACTTTCAGGACCCTCATTTCCTGTTGTATTCCTTACTGCTACAGGTTCTCAGCTTGCACCCTTAACCCTAGTCAGGAGAGAACACTACGGATAACACCTTACTGCCTGTGATGATGCCCTCTCTATTAGTCTATTGACTTGTCTGCCTCCTTCATAAAGATCTGAGATCCTCTGCTCCCCTACTTCCCATCCCAGCCACGGTCATCTGTCCTTCACCAAAGTTTGCTCATAGAAGGTAGAGGGGAAGAAGGAAAGCTTTCCAAGAGGGATGCGGTTTTCCACCAAATATCTCTCCTCCCTCACTCCCAAATAGGGCCCTTTCTCCACCTGTATGTTGTGGCCATGCCAAACTACTTGTAGCTTTGTTTCTCTTTCTGTAATTTTCCATAGAACTTGGAATGTCCTTCCACAATCTTCTCCATCTCACCCTGTGGTCACCTCCTCCAAGAGGTCTTCCCAGAACTCCACTGCCTGATGGAGGCACCTGTTTCCTATGCTGTTCTCACACCAGTCATAGTCCCTCTTTACTTGTCTACTTATTTCCAAGTCTACTTCTCTTCTTTTTCCTTATGCTATGAGATCTCCCCAACCCAGACCTAGCATAGAGATTACCTAATAATGAAAATAACAATGGGACTAATATTTCCTGAGGACCATGTACCAGCTACTATTCTATGCACTGGCATTGTTTTGCCTAATCCTCACATCAATCCTGAGAAATAGGCTAAGAGAGGTGAAAAACCTGCCCAATATTACAGTTAATGAGTAGCAGAACCAGGATTTGAACTGAGTTGGTATAGCTTCAGAACTTGTGCTTGTAACATTTACATATCTGATGAATGAATGAAGGCAATGTTAAGCCAGTAGGAACACTAGTTGGCTTGACAGTTATAGTTGCATATGTCCATCTTTTAAAAATTATACTAAATTTTTTAAAAAATTATTTCTTATTCTATCTGCCACAGACTGTCTGAGTAGCCATCTTTTCTGAGCTTGGTTAGCATGAGTCCCATTTCCAGGATCAAAGCAGAGGACTCTGATGCGTGCTCCAGGGTATCACTACCCTGAGAGGTCTCTCCAGCCAGTCTGCCTCTCTGGGCTGTATCTCAATGGCATTTCAAACCCCAGGACTTACCATCTGCAGGTTCCTCCAGGTTATCATGCCAAGACATGGGCTTCCTGGTGATTGTGTGAACTAGAAAAAAAGAAAAAAAAATGGCATCACAGGTTCAGACTAAAACATGAATTCCCTGCCCTCTCTAAGACCCACCTTAAACAGGGCACCCATCTGGCACTGGTACATGCCAGGTATTATCCTGGGTGCTAGGATAATACATGATTGGATAAGGCCCTCAAGAACCTGACAGTCTAGAGTGGCACTGCCCAGAATGGTGGTCATCAGCCACATGTGGCTCCTTGAATTTGAATAACTAAAATTAAATACGATGTTCAGTTCCTTAGTCACGTTAGTCACACTTCAAGTGCTCAATAGCCACATGCGGTTAATGGCTACACTTTTGACTACAGCCAAGACAGAGAACATTTTCATCACTGATGAATTCTCTTGGACAGTGCTGGCCTATAGGGAAGGCCAAAGAGGTTTGCCAGGCAGTGATCTATGCCCAGGAGGGCTCATGGTAACAGAGGAGCAGCACCCACATTCATCCACTCAGCTGGTAATTACTGTGCACTGAAGAACAGGCTGTAAACAAGACAGAGCTGGCTCCTGTGTCCCCTGAACTTTTACTCTATTTGTGGTGACAGGCAATAAACATATATATATATATGTAACTGGGCAAATGTAAGTGTGATGGAGAACAGTAAAGCAGGTTACGTGGATGGAGAGTTGGCACTGGGGCTGGGGTGTGGGTGATGTATCTCTAGGGAGATACATATTAGCAGAGCTTTGAATGAAATGAGGGAATGTGCTGTGTGTGTGGGAAGCATATGAGTGTGAGCCTGGGGAGTTTGAGGAACGTCAAGAAAGCCAGAGGGGCTCCAGTGGAGTGAGCCAGATGGAGAGTAATGGGAAATGAGCAGACACCAGTAGAAACCAGTGGTCTCCAAGCTGCTTGTCTCAAACTCCTATCAGTAAAAGGACTTTAGAGCATGCGCCCTTAAAATATGTATAATTCTGTAGTTTTTATGTACTATTATCAGTATATTAGCAAAGAAAATTTCTATCTTTAGAAATAAAAGTCATCAATACAAGTTGTCATATTTTCTCCCTTTATTCCCTTTATTAATGGCTCACATGCTCAAGGGACATGAGCTGGGAGATAGCATTTTCCCTAGAAAGCATGAAGGTTGCCTGAAGAGATTATTTCCACTGTTGGAATGGACCCAGTTTGAATGGCTTTCGACGCTAATTTGCTTTCCTGAAAC
Organism: Trachypithecus francoisi; assembly: GCF_009764315.1. Lineage (NCBI taxonomy): Eukaryota > Metazoa > Chordata > Mammalia > Primates > Cercopithecidae > Trachypithecus > Trachypithecus francoisi. The sequence continues at coordinate 81,388,649 of NW_022681457.1, forward strand.
TAGTGGTTGGGGGCTCCAGAAGAAAACCAAGTTAGTTAGAAGGAAAGTGAAGACAGTACATTTTCTCTATAGAGCCGGGCAACAAAGTGTACTTTACTTATTAGGCACAGAGTTGGGAAAGGCATTCAGGAAGAAGCAACAATGTTTATGCAGGTAAAGTGGGAAATGACATGATGCATTTAGGAAATCCATTTATTTAGAAGCAGCAGGGGGAAAGGAGTGTGTGTGGGATTCATCAGCAATGGCTGGTGCAGAGTAGCCACCAAAGTATTTCTTAAAGGAGCAGGGTAAAGTCGGGGAGAGGAGTATGGGATGAAGCTGGCAGGAACCAGAGCCAGTTCCAACGCGCCTTATGTCCGGATTGATTTAAACTTTACCTCAGAAGCTAGGAGAAGGATTTTAGGTAGGATTGATATGATCTAATTGTCCTCCTAGCATAGCACTAGGCTAGCAAGGGTGTAGGCGTTTGGTCGGAGGGGCCAGCTTGGAGGGAAAGAGAATAAGGAATTGGGAGCCCATCAGACCAATCCAGGCGGTAAGGACTAGGGCCCTGCAGAGGCTTCAGGAATGAGGATGCAGGCAGAGGCTGTTTGAGGTGTTACTTAGAGCATGAAAGTACCTGAGCAGAGGCAGAGAGGAATCCATATGCATGATAGTGTCTTTCACTGAAGCAGGAACAGGTAGGTGAGGGGAAAGGAATGTTAATAAACAGGACTTGTGCCTTTTTTAAGTGTGTGGAGGGAGGGAGAGAGACCTTGAGGAGGACTCCGAGGCTTCTAATGATCACGAGATCATTAGATGATAAGAGTGAATGATCCTGATCATGAGAGTGAATCATCCGGGGCCTTTTGCAGAGACAGGGTATTCTGGAGCAGCAGAGAGTGGGAAAGGTGGGGATGAGCCTGGCTTTCCTCCTGCTGGGTGTGAGGTGCCTGTGGATGGTCCAGAAAGAGGAGCTGGGAGGTGGTTGGGCTGTGCATCTGAAGCTCCATTTGAGACCCAGTGGCATTCAGGGGAAACTGGTGTGACAGGACAGATCAAACTGCCCAAGGTGGGTGCACAGAGACAAGAGTGGAGGGTAGGGCTGTTTTATCAGGGGGCACACCGGGAACTTTCCGAAGGACAATATAAGAAGCCTGAAGAAAAACCTTTCACTTGTTAAAAACCGAAAATACAAACAAAAACTAAACACAAACAGCCTGCAAAATATAATTATTTCAGAAATAAAATCATAAAAAGCTATACAACTTTTTTTTTTCTTCTACGACGAAAAGGTTTAATCGTGTTGCGCATGAACTTTAATACAGCGAATACATCTGATATGATGTGGCCTCTCCAAAGTCATGGTTCCTGAAATCTAGGAAAGGGGGCGGGTGCTGGGGAAAGCGTTTTTGCTGGGACCGCGCTCCCCTCCCGCAGCCCGGAGGGCTCCTTCCCCGACGCCCTCCCGCTGTCGCCCTTCCCCCACCCCACAGTGCCTCTCACTCTTGCGGAGGGGATTCACGTGATACTGCGTGTAGAGTTTCTGGGTTCGTAGCTCCTTGAGGTACAGTTCCCGCAAGATCTGGTTCTGATGGACCTCATCTGGAATCACCTTCTCTCTTGGGTGTCCCGCCATGGCCTTGGGCTGCCCCGCGCCGTCTTGCCTGGGCCTTCTACGGTTTCCAGGCAGCGCTTCCCCGCTGTCTCCAGGCAACGGCGTCCCGCGGTCTCCAGGCAACAGCGCTCTGGTAGTGCTGCCCGGTCGGGGCGGGTCTCACTAGGCCAGCCCATTCCCCTGCCTGCATTGCCCCGCCCTGCGCCCGCCTGTCGGGATCTTATTTCGCGCCCCGCCCTTTTCTGGCGCCGCACTCACATATCAGGCCCGGTCTGGTTACTATAAGGTCCCCTGGATACCGCCTGGAAAGGGTTTCCCCGCAAGGGGCAGACCCAGGAGGTAAGGGACAGATGATTGGACCTCACCTTGGCCAATCATTTCCTAAAAAAGCTTTTGGAGGGAGTCAGAAATCTCTCCCACCTTAAAGCAGATGCCCAGAATCAAAACCTCACAAAAAAACCGGAGGTTTCCTCTCTGAGAGAAGGTTCTGGCCAGTGTGGCCAAGATTACCAATGTGATAATATTGACAGAATAAACCTTTCCTAATTAAGGAACTTGCTGAATTTATAGTTTGTTTATTTTTAATGTTTGTGTTAAAAATGCACATAATATAATTTTACCATCTTAGCCATTTTTAAGTATTACAGTACAGTAGTATTAAGTATATTCAAACTATGTGAAACCAATCTCCAGAACTTTTTCACACCCATTAAACAACGTTTCCGTTTTCCCTTCTCTCCAGCCCCTGTCATTTCACTTTTTGTTTCTATGAATTTGAGTCTGCTAGATACCTTAAATAATGTAGTTTATTTTAAAAGAATCGCGGGGCACGGTGGCTCACGCCTGTAATCCCAGCACTTTGGGAGGCCGAGGCAGGTGGATCACCTGAGGTCAGGAGTTCGAGACCAGCCTGACCAACATGGTGAAACCCCATCTCGACTAAAAATACAAAATTAGGTGTGATGGCGCATGCCTGTAATCCCAGCTACTCGAGAGGCTGAGGCAGGAGAATCGCTGGAACCTGGGAGGTGGAGGTTGCAGTGAGCTGAGACCATGCCATTGCATTCCAGCCTGGGTGACAGAGACTCTGTCTAAAAAAATTTTTTTAAAAAAAGAATCAAAAGTAGGTCTAGCACAAAGAAAGAAGCCACCCCTAGTTTTAGTAAGCACTTAAATACTGACTGAAGACTGTGCTCTTCCCCACTCAGTACTTCATTCATTCATCCATTCATTCATTCACTCAGGACACAATGTGATTTGCAGAATGGGTTTAGTCTGGGACACAGTGTCGAACACAATTTTTAATTGGATCATTTATCTTTATCAATTTGTTGGAGTTCTTAATATATTATTTTGAGGGCTGTACATGCTGCAAATTTACTTTCCATCTGTGTGGCTTGCCATTTTAGTCTCTTAATGGTGTCTTTTGGACACCAAAAGTTAGACATAGTCAAATATATTAGTCTTTTCCTTTATGATTATTGTTTCTTAATTTTCATTTAAGACATCTTTTTCTAATTTGATGACCTGAGGTTATTTTTATATTACTTTTTAGAGTAGTGTTGTTCAATGAAAGTGTGAGCTGAGCCACTCATGTAATTTAAAACATTCTAGTATTCGCATTAAGTGGGCAAGAATTAGATAAAACTAATTTTAATAATGTGATATTTAACTCAGTATATCCAATTTGTCAATGATTGAATATAAAAATTATTGAGATATTTTACATTGTTTTGTCCTACTAATGCTTAAAATCCAGTGCAGATTTTATACTTCATAGTACATCTCAAGAGCTCCATGGCCATCTATGGGCAGAGCTATTAATGTTTAAGAGGATCTGTTGTTTTGTCCTTTCTCAGTGAGATCTGTATTCCACCTGAAATTGGTTTTCGAGTGCAGTGTGAAGTAGGAATCCAGCTTAATTTTTTTCTTTCCAAACAAGCATCCAGTTGACTCACCACCAGCTTATTGAAGAGACAGTCCTTCCTCACTGGTCTGCTATGCTACTGCGGCCATAAAGAAAGTGTCCCCATATGTGCAAGTCCATTTCTGGACTCTATTCTGTGCCATTGGTCTATTTGTCTAAGCAACGGCACTGCACTATCTTAAATATCATAATTTGTGTAACAAATTCTAACATCTGGTAAGGAAGGATGTCTTCTCAAGAGAGTCTTGCCTCTTCTTGGCCCTTTGTATGTCCATATAAATTATAACGAGCTTGTCAAGTTCCCTAAAAATATCTTTTGGGAGTTTTATTGAGATTATATTGACTCTAGACTTCAGTTTGAGGAGAGCAGTTCTTTTTTTTTTTTTTTTTTGAGATGGAGTCTTGCTCTGTTGCCCAGGCTGGGGTGCAGTGGCCGCATCTCAGCTCACTGCAAGCTCTGCCTCCCAGGTTTACGCCATTCTCCTGCCTCAGCCTCCTGAGTAGCTGGGACTACAGGCAACCGCCACCTCGCCCGGCTAGTTTTTTGTATTTTTTAGTAGAGACGGGGTTTCACCGTGTTAGCCAGGATGGTCTCGATCTCCTGACCTCGTGATCCGCCCGTCTCGGCCTCCCAAAGTGCTGGGATTACAGACTTGAGCCACCGCGCCCGGCCTGAGGAGAGCACTTCTTAATGTCATGTGTTCATCTAATGCTATCATCTGCTCAGGATCTGGACACATTCTTGCCTTCTAGACTGCTGCCTTTCCCATTCTGAAGTAGAAGCGCTGACTGAGCAAGAGGCTTAACCCTCAGAACTTTGATGAGAGCACAATGGGACCCTCCCCTTTTTGCAGGAGGCATTTCTCAAGGGCAGAAAGTCCTTGGGATGGTCCTGGAATCCTAGGATGAAGAAAATAGAGTCTGGGAGGAACCAGAGCAAAGGAAACAGAAGCAAACCTGAGTCTCCATCTATCTATAGCAGGGACCTTGTGCCCTATGTGTGATTCTCAGGGGTTGCACTCACTTGAATGCAGGGCAGATCGACAGGACTTACCCTCCAGAGAACACATTAGATGTGTTCCACTCCTCACTCTCCTCTTCATTCTCTGTCACTGGCCCTGCAATTTGCTCTGTGGCTACAGACCAAGTTCCATGGAGAAGCCAGTCTCAAACGTAGAGAGCCTCATGCAGGCTGGCTGACCAGGCATGAGAGGAAAGGAGGGAACTGTTGAAAAAAAGGAAATCTCTGGCATCTGAAGAGGATTGCTCAGATGGAATGGAGACAAAATAGAGATAGTAGCAAGGTAACCAGGATCTGGTCATGGAAAAGGGGTCCTGTCACTTAAACCAAGGCTGAAGGTGGGTTTGCTGTTGTCTTGCATTCTGTGTGTCCACCAGGCCAAGCTGCTGGGAATCCACAGTCCTGGCAATTCTGAACTGCCCCAGAACTGCCCCAGCATGAGGGAAACCATCTCTCCAGGATGAGAGCTGTGAATTGTCGTGGCTGGTTGGGGGTGGCTTGATAGGGAGTGGGAGCTAGAGTACAGGGCATTAGAAACAAGGGCTAGGAGGAGGAGCCGAGGGAAAGGCAGGGGAGTAATGGAAATTGGGACCCTGATGAACCTGGCAGCAGCAGATGCATGGTTTAAAACCAACAGAGGAAGAGCTGGGCAGATCCTTACAGTAGGGTAATGGGCAGGGCTGACGTTATTCAGAGAGGGGTTATTCAGATATTCAGATAGGGCAGAACCCCGTTATTCAGATAGGGTAGGGCAGAACCCTGAAAATGTGGGATGGCCCAGGAGACTAGGGTGTAGGCTTGGACACTGAGGGAAAATGGCAGAAAGGAGGGCTGGATAATGAAAGCATTAAGGAACAGAAAAGGTGAAGTCGTGGGTTGAGGAAGAGAAATTTGAGGTAACTTGCTTGTCATTCTTTCAAATGGGAGCTCTCGTTACTTGTCCAGATGAATGCAAATGAGTCATTGGGATGTGGCCAGACCTACTCCAGGATTTATCTCACACACAGCCCTCACATCATCCCATAACTGAATGCCCATTATGAAATGTACATACACATCTCTTTTGGTCTAGTGAGCAGGTCCCACCAATCAGGGAAATGGTGCTAGTTTCTAGGTTTAAGAGTTGTTGGCCGGGCGCGGTGGCTCAAGCCTGTAATCCCAGCACTTTGGGAGGCCGAGACGGGCGGATCACGAGGTCAGGAGATCGAGATCATCCCGGCTAACACGGTGAAACCCCGTCTCTACTAAAAAATACAAAAATCTAGCCGGGCGAGGTGGCGGGCGCCTGTAGTCCCAGCTACTCGGGAGGCTGAGGCAGGAGAATGGCGTGAACCCGGGAGGCGGAGCTTGCAGTGAGCTGAGATCCGGCCACTGCACTCCAGCCTGGGCGACAGAGCGAGACTCCGTCTCAAAAAAAAAAAAAAAAAAAAAAAAAAAAAGAGTTGTTATGGGAAATGGCAAAGAGATGAAATGGGGCTGTAGTAATAATCCTTGTTCTTGGGACACTACGTAGTTTTGCCCTCAGTAGGCAAAGACTGACCAAAGGGCTAGGATAGATTTAGAGGGCCGGAGCCTAGGAGAGCAGTGCTGAAGCAGGAATTGGGAAAATGGGAAGAAATCAGTGCCCCCGTATCCTTCCCTGACAACACTATTCAAAGCCCTTTTCACTGCATTTATATCACTGGATGGATATGTGTGATTAGAGATGACGTGTCCATTTTACCATGAGGATGGTGAAGACCAGAGAAGGAAGTCCCATAGGTGGCAAGGGGGTGACAAAGCAGATGGGACTAGAACTTGGGCCAAAAGAAGGGGGCAGGAATGAGGGAGCACAGCATGGTGCAAAACTGAACTTTTTGGAGCGTACCATCTTGGTTCCTGTGTTCCCTTGGTTTGATGACTTACTCTTAACTGGAACTATAAACATAGAGCTGAAACTGGTAGGATGACTTCCCACTCCTGAGTGCCTAACGACTAGATTTGGACTTCATTGCTCACTACCTGAGATGCCTGTCTCCATGTCAGATAATTAAGGAGAGTGCACCCTCCCCCTTTCTTTAGTCTGATGAAGCAATCCCCTCTGCTAACCATTCCTTATTTCTTTGATCACCATCCAAATCATAAGACCATTTGCTCACCTATTCTCTCTGGTATTTTTGTCACCATAATATTCTGATTGTTCTTTCTTCACCCAACACCCTTTTCCTCCCTTACTTTCAGTGGTACTCTATGGGTTCAGCTGCATGATTAGCAAACTTCCCTATTTCCTTAGACTGCTTCTGTATGGACAGTTCCTTGCTTCTCCCAGCTTTAAATGTAGCTTGGATTTCCCTTGAGGACATTGCGTCCTGTGTATTTCAGGTAGAGACTACTTATTCTCTGAAACTCTAAGTACTTGGTGGGAATGTGGCGTATAGGTTCTCTTTGCTCCTTTTGATTCCTTTCAAACCATTATTCCTCTCTTCCTACTATAAATCTCTTGTTCCTACGTGTGTACTTGAGAGTCGTGAGAGGAGAGAGAGGATTGAAAAGCTACCTATGGTGTACTATACTTATTAGCTGGGTGGCAAATAATCAGTACACTAAAATCCCGTGACATGCAGTTTACCTATATAAACCTGCACATGCACTCCAGAGTCTAAAAGTTAAAAAAGGAAATACACACAATATTATGTGTATATGTTACATGTATTTGTAATATAGACTTTATATATTAAACATATAATATTTTAGATGTCAGTTGTATTGATATTTGTATAAACTATGCAACTATATATGATTAATAAATATAATATGCATATTTACATATAAATAGACTTGAATTGCTGGTATAAAGTATGTTGTTAAACTTTGATAAATTCAGCATGAACACTGAAAACCAGCAATAGTGCCCCAGCCCATGGCCACTTCCCCACTACAGTGCCCAAGGGTCATAAAGCTCAGGACCCTTCCCCGTGTCCCTGCTGAGCCAAGCAGTGACCCGCCCAATGCTGAGGATGCTGAGTGACCTGAGGGGCCTGTGGGGGAACACAGAGCAGCAGGTGCTGGGGAGATGCGCAGTGGGTCTGGACTGCCAGTGGAGGGATGTTTAAAAAAAAAAAAAAAGAAAACCTCTTGTTTCTTAAAGTTTGTGCTATACATCACCATTTCCCTGCATCGTCCCCTAACATCTCCTGGACACTCTCTTTCTCTCTTTTCCTATGAACATTGTTACAGTTGTCTCAGTCTTATTCTTGAGTTCATCACACTGAGTGACTTCAGTATCCATTTAGATGGCCTGATTCAATTCTCTGACCGCTCTGTGTGTGTGTGTATGTGTGTGTGTTTTACTTATAACGCATTCTGTATTTTGTAAAAGTTTGATTTTTGACACATAAGAATTGCACATATTTATGGTGTGATGTTTTGATACTTGTGTACATTGTGTAATGATCAAATCAGTGTATGTAACAAATACATCACCTCACTTATTTCTTCTTGGTGCAAATATCGAAAAGACTCTTTCATATGTCTTGAAATAACAATAGTCTCTCTAACATGAAATAGAACACTAGAACTTATTTCTCCTATCTGTAATTTTGTACTGTTTCACCAAGCTCTGCCCATTTCTCCTCTAGCAAACACTATTCTGTTCTGTACTTTTATGAGATTGACTTTTTTTAGAGCCCACAAATGAGTGAGATCATGTGGTATTTGTCTTTCTGTGCCTGGCTTTTTCACTTAATATAATGTCCTCTAGGTTCACTTAACATAATGTCCTATAGGTTCATCTACATTGCTGCAAATAACAAGGTGTCATGCTTTTTTATGACTAAATTTTATTCTATTGTGCATGTGTACTACCTTTTCTTATTCAGTCATGCATTGATGGACATTTAGGATAATTTCATAGCTTGCTTATTGTGAATAATGCTCCAGGAAACATGGGAGTGCAGATTTCCCTTTGACATATTCATTTTCTTTGGATCAATACCCAGTAGTGGGATTTCTGAATCACATGATACTTCTACTTTTAATTTATTTGTGGAAACTCTATACTGTCTTTCATAATGGTTGTACTAGTTTACACTCCCACCAAAACAGTGTTTAAGGGTTCTGTTTTCTCCATATCCACACGAGCATTTGTCATTTTTGCCTTTTTGATAGTACTCATTCTATTTAGGGTGAGGTGATATCACACTGTAGTTTTGATTTGCATTTCCCTGATGATTAGTGATGTTGAGCATTTTTTTCATATACCTGTTGGCCATATATATGTGTTCTTTTGAGAAATGTCTATTTTGGTCTTTTGCCCACTTTTAAATTAAATTATTTGGTGTTTGTTTTGTTTTGTTGCTACTGAGTTGTTTGATTTCCTTGTATATTTTGGATATAATCCCTTGTCAGATGCATGGTTTGCAAATCTTCACCAAAATTCACCACTTGCCTTCTACTTCAGCCACTTATGGATATATCTGGTCCTTCTCATTACTGAAAAATTGTCGCACTTCTGAAACCACATATTCAGATATCCTGTTCTCTGACCATGACTTCCTGTCCTTACAGTGTAATCACTCTATTCCTCCCAGTTCACTTGGCCTCCAGCCCACCATCCTTTCTCTTTCTATATCTAGTAACTCTAATTCCCATGCTGTCTTTACTTCCCTCCTTACATACTTCAGAGTCTATGATTTTATAATTTCAATGACTTTTTAAAAATCAATATTATCAATTATCTTGCAGTATTTTTTTTTTTATCTCACTTTCCTGGAGAGAAAAACTCAACCTGGCTGATCGCAGCCATTTGCCTTTCCTATGGTGCTGAATGCTGTTGAGAAAATATTTCATAAAACCTAAGAGATTGAAGTACTCTATCCTAAACAATACCCACAATACTCAATTCATAGAAGTTGTTGGAATAAAAAAATTGAAAGCAATCTAAATAACTATAAATAAAAATAGGTAAAATATGGTACAATGTAAAAAGAAAATCCACAAATATAAAAAAGGGATCTTTTCAGTAATATATGAAAGAACTCCTATAAATAAATAAAAAAATACACACTCCAGAAGAAAAATAGTAAGAGACTTGAAAAGGTACTTCACAAAAGAGGAGAGCAAAATGACCAATAATATTCAAAAAGGAGCTCAGCCTCATAGATGTTCAGGAAAATACACATTAAAACCACAATGTGTTAACACTACAGACCCATCAGAATGGCTAAAATTGAAAAGATGGTCAATACCAAATACTGGTGAGATTATGGAGCAACTGGAGCTCTTAGGCCCTGATGCTGGGTATGTAAATTGGTAGAACCACTTTGGAAAATGTTTGACATTATGTACTAAAGAAGAGTATGCATGTATTGTATAATCCAGTAACTTCATGCCTATCTACATGTATTAAAGAAATGGTTACACAGGTATAATTAAAGATATGAAAGAGGTTCATGGCAGCATTATTTGTAATAAACCCAAACTCAAAACAACTCAATGACAATGTAATGGATAAATAAATTATGGCATATTCATACACTGGAATATTATACAGCAATACAAATGTATGAACAATACAGCTATATACAATAATATGGGTAAATCTGGCATACATAGTGTTGAATGAATGCAGACACAATAATGCATCCTCTGTAATTCCATTTATAAAACATTTAAAGCTAAGCAAAACTAATCTATGGTGTAGGGTCCAGCCCTGTGGGGCTTTGCAGTGTTCTCCCCGTGTGCGGAGATGAGAGATTGTAAGAAATGAAGATACAAGGCAAAGAGTTAAAGAGAAAACAGCTGGGCCTGGGGGACCACTACCACCAAGACGCGGTGACCAGTAGTGGCCCTGAATAGCTGGGCGCACTGATATTTATTGCTTACAAGACAAGGGGGCAGGGTAAAGAGGGTGAGTCATCCAGGTGATTGATGAGGTCAAGCAAGTCACGTGTCATGCGACAGGGGGCCCTTTGCTTTTAGGTAGCTGAAGCAGAGAGGGAAGGCAGTATATGTCAGCGTTTTCTTCTGTGCACTTATAAGAAAGATCAAAGACTTTAAGACTTTCACTATTTCTTCTACCACTATCTCCTAAGAAATTCAAAGAGGAAGCAGGAGTATGAGAGGAACATGAAAGTGGACAAGGAGCGTGACCACTGAAGCACAGCGCCACAGGGAGGGGTTTAGACCTCCTGATGACTTTGGGCAGGCCTGGATAATATCCAGCCTTCACTTTCATAATAGACTTGCTTGCACTTTACTCTATGGACTCGCCCTGAATTCTGTTTTTGCATGAGATCCAAGAACCCTCTCTTGTGGTCTGGATCCAGTCTCCTTTCTGGTAACAATTCTGGGCTTGGATAACTCGTGAGAGGCAGTGAGAAGAAACGTGAGGCCTCTCTCCCTCAACTTACCACACCAGAAGGTAAGAAAAGGTGAGATATAATGAAGTGTTCTTTTGAAAGCCAAAGAGAAGAGAGTGGGTAGAGGGGCAGGGAGCTGCGCAGCCCTCTAACACTTAATGCCTTCAATAGTCACCTTGACTGCCTCCTCTCCCAACCCAAGGCTGCTGGAAGAATCCGGTGGCCATGAGCAGTCTGGTAGTGACATGGGGACACCTGAAGCACTGACTCACAAGTCCTACCTCTCTTTCAGAAATGAGGCAGCTCACAGTATTTGGAGGAGCTAGAGGAGTTCCATCTGTCTTACCCTGCCAAACTTCAGGGTGGAGTGGAAACCTGAGCCTACAGGCTCACTTTTCCTCACAAATGGATTCAGGTCTGGCCCTACATCCCCTCCTGCCCTACAACCACACACACCAGTCTGGGATGGAAGCAGTGCCTGTTAGAGTAGGGGGAGGAGTCTCTTTCCTACCCTGATCATACCTGCATCTCCATCTTCCCAACACTTGTCCCAGTCTGGTTGCCTGGGAGACAGGGAGTAAGGGTGGTTGGAAATGCACAAGGAGTTAGACAGGTGGTCCTGGAGTTTCCCCAATCACATGCACACAATGGGGTCCCCTGTAGGCCAATTACTGACACTGTTGTTGACCTTGGGGTAGGGGTGGATGGGCTGGTGGTGAGATCACTCTTGGAGGGGCTCAGGAAGGCCAAGCTGGTGAGTAGGGGCTTCAAAATACATGAAGCAAAAATGGAGAAATCTCCAAAGAGAAACAGATAAATCCAGAATTAGAGGCAGATACATCAATACCTCTCAATAATCACTGTCAACCAACTTGATGTAATTGAGATTTATAGAACATGCCATTCAGCAACAGCAGAATAAACATTTCTTTCCAGTACATAGAAAACATCGGGCCAAAATAGTCCATACTCTGGATTATAAAGCATGTCTTCAATTGAAAAGTATTCAAGTGATACAGAGTGTCCACTAAAGAAAATCACTGAGGCAAGTCTCAATCAATTTAAAGGTTTATTTTTCCAAGGCTGAGGATGTGCCTGGGAAAAAGAGACACAAGCCACAGTAAGACTGTAGGATCTATGACCTGTACTTTTTTCCAAATAGGATTTTGAAGGATTCAATGTTCAAATGGGGAAAAGTGGGCAGGAGGGGAAGGGGAAAAATTAAAAAAAAAAAAAAGGGAGGGTATGGTCATATTCTTCCAAGACTTTGATTAGGCTCACTGAATCCAAATGTTGCACGACAAAAGGAAGGGTAGAGGGAACAGTCAATTATGTATTTGTCTTCTGTTCAGTAAATCTGCACTTTACATAAAATAAACATAGAGTAGAGGAAGCAGTCAAACATGCATTCCTGGGATGGGTGGGAGATGATTTCTTTTTGTCCCTTACCTGTGAAGATAAGCTGTTAATTTGCATTGTCAGGGTGAGGGAGGCCCCCACATGCAGCCTTCTAGCTGTAGCTATCAGTTTAGGAACAAAAGAAAAAGCAAGCGTTTTGCTTTTTTTTCATGACTCAGCTTCCAAGGTTAATTTTTCCCTTTTGGCATGGTTAATTTGAATTGCCAAGATTTTATTTTCCTTTCAGAAGAGTATGTTCTGTGACTGCAAATTAAATTGGGAATAGTAACAAAGACTAACAGGAATCTCCAAATATTTGGAAACTAAATAACAGACTTCTAAAAAGTAGAAAATTAGAAACTATTTTGAGCTGAATGAAAATTGAAAACATAACATATCAAAATTTGTGGAATGTTGCTCAAGCAGTACTTAAGCAACGTTCTTAACCACTTTAAGAAACTGGAAAAAGAAGAGCAGATGAAACTAAAAATAAACAGAAGAAATGAAATAATAAAAATTAGAGTGCAAATCAATAAAGCAGTAAACAGTAAACAAGGAAGAAAAATCAATGAATAGTTCTCAAAGAACCGACGTTCACTCAAGAAGAGACAACTTGAATAGTTCTTTATTTATTAAATAAATTAAATTTTTGAAGAGACCTTCTCACAAAGAAAACCCTAGGCCAGATAGCTTCACTGGTGAATTCTACCAAACATTTAATGAGAAAACAACTTCAGTTCTACACAGACTGCTCCAGAATATTGAAGAGAATACTTCTTTACTCATTCTATGAGGTTAGAATTACCCTGATAGCAAAACCAATCAGATATTACAAGAAGAGAAAATTATAGATCAATGTCCCTTATGAACATATATGCACAAATTCTTTAAAAATTAGCAAATCAAATCTAACAATATATTTTTAAAATAAAACATCATGACCAAGAAGGGTTTATTGCAGGAACACAAGGTTCATTTGACATCCCAAAATCAATCACTGTATTTGACCATATTAACAAACTAAAAACCATGCAATCCATCTCAATAGATGAAGGAGGAGCATTGACAAAATCCAGCAACCATTCCTGATAAATCTCTCAGCTAAGAGGGAATAGAAGGAACTTCCTGAACCTGATGAAGAGTATCTATGAAAACTCTACAGCTAAAATTACATTTCATGGTGAAAGGCATGAATGACTGTGTCCTAAGATCGAGAACAAGACAAGAACATTTGCACTCACCATTTTTATTCAACGTTGTGCTGGAGAATCTAGCCAGTGTAATAAGGCAAGAAAAAGAAAGAAGAGGCAACTGTTGGGGAAAGAAGGAGTCTATTATTTGATGACACAATTGTCTATGTGGACATTTGACACAACTATTCAATGTGTGTTACACGGCTTTGAAATGATTTCAAACACGTAGTTTGCTACATAAGTGATACATGTTTTACTGTGGTAAGAACTTGAAGTGTACTTCCCTTCCCCATGAGAATGTTACATCACACATCACACCTGTGAGACCTCATAGGTGAGTTACAGACTTCAACTACTGGGTTTTAAAGTACATATAAACCTAAGAGTTTGACAGACACTTTGAGAATTTAGGCCTTGGCAGGGCTACACTCTGTCGGCTACTTCTCCAAAGACCTACAGCTCAGGCTGCAACAGGGCTGAACCATGTTAGCCTTTGAGTTAATCTCTGAAGCCTCACCAGTCAACACTGGCACTGCCCTCTCATGTCTAGGGACTATAAATGTTGTCACAAATTTCCACTGTGTTGCTCAAGCCTTATAAAGGTACTCCCTAAACTTCAATTAGACTTTTCTTTCCACAGAAGCCTGTTGTCATCCTAATTGACCAACTAGACTTTAATAATTAGACTGTAAAAAAATTGGAACTCATTCACTATGTGGTTAATGTACTTCATCTGTCAAGTGTATTCCCTGTGAAATTTGCTCTAATTATTCTCCCTGTCTTTAAGAATTATGAACAAAGGAAACTTTTTGTATGGCAATAAACTATGTGCTTCATACTTTGATCATCCTTTTATTTTAACCACACAAAATAATGTGTTAGAATTTCTGGGCTTTCCTAAGCTTCAGCAAAGGAAATCTTCAGAGTCCTGTTACTAGAAGCAGTGAGAATGGATGTTGGCTAGCAAAATCAGTTGCCCAACATAGTCTATAACATCAACTTTAGAAATCATCCCTTAGGAATTAGTACAAAAATGGAGAATCCTACATCTACAAAGAAGTTCATTTCAGTATTGATTACAAAATAATGTTTTGTGAAACCATGCATCATATTATGCATCCATTTAAGATAGATGTATTCAATGTGCAGTAACTTGGAGCAATGCATGTGATATAATATGAAGTGGAGAAAAGCAGTCTACCAAATGACTGGTATACAACAAGTACAAGTTTATATATACAAAAAATATGTACAAAATAGTGGAAGAAAATACACTGAAAAGAAAAAGCCATTGGTTTTGGGGAAGTGGAATCATGGTTGATCCCCTTTTCATATTCCCTATCTTCCAGTCTTTCAAGAATATTATCACAACAGGATGTTGACTGGGACTTTTCCTGTTATCTCAAAAGATCTTGAGATCTTTACATCTTTACTTTTTAAAAAAGCCTCAGCAAGTTGCTAGACACAAACCAATCCTGTGACCATCATTCCATTATCACATACCTATAGACTACAAGAAAAGACTTGAAATGTGAAATGGAAGTTCATTAAACAGGAAAATGTAGTCTTTATTATAGGCGAGAGTAATGTGGCTTCTTCCCTCCTGGGCTGTCCTCTAGGTCTCCTCCCCACTTTTGCCCCATGATGACATTGGACAGGTGCACCAGGAGGACTTGAGACGTTTTGGTGTGTCCCTTGGAATTTTGGGGATAAATGAGTCTGATGTCTCCTGCACACCTGGAGAATTCTAAAGGCAAAGGCTGACTGGAGAGGCCCGTGAAAGAAGAAAGAGGAGAAAGGGCAACTGAGGGACAGCCAACAGTGGGACTTCCTGATTTGGTGTTGCAAGGATGTGTGTGTTTAATATGGGATTTGGCAGTGTGCATCCTGCTTGGAAACTTAACTTGGCTCCTTGGTCCCTACCCTTGTGGAGGTTATACTCTGAGTGGGAGGTAGATAGTAGTCAAAGAGTCCTATAAATAAACATAAACATACTTGTTGGAAGTATTAAATAGAAAGGTGCATGGTGCTACACGAGCATATAGTAGGTATGCTTAGCCTCATTAGAAAGGTCTGGGAGGGTTTCCTTGTGGAAGTGTTGTATGAGATCCTAAAATAAGAGTTGACCAGAGGAAATTTGTAGGGGAGGATGAGAGCATTCCTGGGGGGAGGCAACAACATATGCCAAGTTCCGGTTACTAGGAGGAGCTTGCCTGTGCAAGGAACAGAAAGAAGGTCCAGTCGGGCAGAAAGCAAGGGAGAGCACGTGCAGAAGTGCAAGGCCAACCATGGGCCTTGTGGGCCATGTAGGAACTTAGTCCTTTATCTTAACAGCTCTGGAAAGGGATTAAAGCATTTGAACCTGGGGATGATGTTCTAAGACTTGTGATTTGAATGGATCATTCTAGCTGAAGTATGGAGAAGAGATTATCAGAAGAGAATGCATGCAGGTGTAGATCTTTTTACTAATTTTGCCTGGAATATAGCGGGATGTTTTGATCTTCAGAGTATTTCTTTGGAAATTCAGAAAGTGTTTTCCTATATATTATACCTTTGGATCTACTTATTCTGACTCTCTGATCCATTTACTGTTTTCTTCTTTAGACGTTCTTTAATGCTTACAGGTTGGATCTATGTAACTCATCCTCCATTCTGTAATTATCAGAATTTTCCTTCTTTTCCCTTCCATTCTGAGAAGATTTTAATGTTTATGCAAGGTCCATTTTTCTGTTTATTCTCTCCAGTTTAGGTTATATTTTGACCGTTGCGTCAAATTTTATTTTATCGTATTTCTTCATTTAATTTCTTATCTTAGTCTATTACCTTCTTACTCTTGCACCTGATTGAAATAAGAGAAAGCCTATTTAAAAATAGTTTTGTTGTCTGCCTTTCAAATAAGGGCTTTTTCTTAGAATCTTCAGGACGTTTTTCTGTTCTCATGAACTACAGATGTATATTATGGTTGTGGCCATGGGAATGGTAAAATGGTGCAGCTGAATGATGGTGTTTGCAATGATAATGGGGTGACGATAATATTGATGATGATGATAGTAATGGTTAAATGATGAGTTGGTGATAATACTGAGAATGATAATGTAATAGGAAAAGGACGATAGTTCTGGGATGACGGTGAAGCAAAGCGATGATAAGAATACTGATGGGTGCTGAGGTTGTAAGGATGTATGATGAAAATAACAGAGTGATAGTGGTGGTGAAAGTGGAGCTGTCTTGGGTATGTGCTTCGTAGCTAGTGTACACACTTGGGATAGAATTAGGTAAAAGTTAAAACAAGTTTTTTTGGATGCCTCTGAGGGACACTGAGTCACTTACACTTTTTCTGCTTTGCAGCTGGTGTTGGCCCAGCTGCCTATTAAGCTGAAGTTCTTAATGATGTTCCTTCCATTTTCGGAAGCACTGAACTTAACAAGCCTCCCAGGAATTCTCACTTCTGAGCAGCTCAACTGTGGCTTAATTGGGCCACAGCCAGGAGAGAAGACTCCTGAGGCAGAGGGACCCAGGAGTGGCCCCCAGTTACTGGGGAATAAACCTGGAGCCTCATAGCAGGAGGAGGAAAGAGAAAGAGTGGAGACTGTCAAGATACTACAGAGCGTAGCTCTCTGTATAATTGGCAGTTCTTATATCCTCCTGGGGAGTGTCAGCCTAATGCAGAGCTTGTGGGAGATTCTCAGCAGCTCAAAGCCTGGGGCCTGTGATTATGCCTGCAAAGTGACATACATAATTCTAAGGCAGGTCCCTGAATTCAGGTTATTATGTGTCTGCCTGAGAAGTTTTTATCCACCTTCAGCTATCCTTGACATGCAAACCAGTCACTGAAGATCAGTGCTATTAGGAGCCTTCAAGGTTGACTTTGCTAGTTTTTAAATGACAGTGCAAGGGCTAGCACAACCTAGTTACATCAGAAATCTCTTAAGTTTAATTGCTGTTGTTTGTAATTTCTTCTGTTTTTTTTTCTAATTACACAAGTAACCATTAACGTGCTCATTATAAACAGTCAAATACAAATAAGTAAAGGTTCTCTTTGATCCTCTCTTCAACACTAGCCCTCACACCAGAGGTTAAGTCTGCTTCCACACTTTAAAAAAAATGCTTTAACATTACGTGTGTGAATATAAGGAAATATGATTTTTTCTGTTTCTTTTTTCTAAGGTAGAGGATATTATAACATCATAACATAACATAACAATAATACAAATTATCAACTATTTTTATTGCTAGGTCAAACATATATATATACGCACACACTAACTTTTAATGGATGCTTCCAAAAGGGCAATATTCAATTTAAAGTCTCATCAGGAATGGTCATTAGAGGCTGGGCAGTGGTTCACACCTATAATCCCAGCACTTTGGGAGACTGAGGCAGGAGGATCACAAGGTCAGGAGAGTGAGACCAGCCTGGCTAAAACGGTGAAACCCCATCTCTACCAAAAATACAAAAAATTAGCTGGGCATTGTGGAGGGCGCCTGTAGTCCCAGCTACTCGGGAGGCTGAGGCAGGAGAATGGCGTAAACCCGGGAGGCGGAGCTTGCAGTGAGCCGAGATTGCACCACTGCACTCCAGCCTGGGTGACACAGTGACACTCTGTCTCAAAAAAAAATAAAATAAAATAAAAAAAGGGTGGTCATTTGGTCATTACAGAAAAGCAAATCAAAACCACAGTGAGATACCATCTCATGCCCATTAGAAAGGCAATCATTTAAAAGTCAGGAAACAACAGATGCTGGAGAGGATGTGGAGAAATAGGAACGCCTTTACACTGTTGGTGGGAGTGTAAATTAGTTCAACCATTGTGGAAGACAGTGTGGCAATTCCTCAAAGATCTAGAACTAGAAATACCATTTGACTCAGCAATCCCATTGCTGGGTATATACCCAAAGGATTATAAATCATGCTGCTATAAAGACACTTGCACATGTATGTTTATTGCGGCACTATTCATAATAGCAAAGACTTGGAATCAACCCAAATGTCCATCTGTGACAGACTGGATTAAGAAAATGTGGCACATATACACCATGGAATATTATGCAGCCATAAAAAAGGATGAGTTTGCGTCCTTTGTAGGGACATGGATGCAGCTGGAAACCATCATTCTTAGCAAACTATCACAAGAACAGAAAACCAAACACCGCATGTTCTCACTCATAGGTGGGAACTGAACAATGAGATCACTTGGACTTGGGAAGGGGAACATCATACATCGGGGCCTATCATGGGGAGGGGGGAAGGGGGAGGGATTGCATTGGGAGTTATACCTGATATAAATGACGAATTGATGGGTGCTGACGAGTTGATGGGTGCAGCACACCAACATGGCACAAGTATACATATGTAACAAACCTGCACGTTATGCACATGTACCCTAGAACTTAAAGGATAATAAAAAAAAATTATACTAATACCAAACTAAAGTGTTTTTGGTGAAGTTTACAACACACAAGGATGTGTGGGGTTTGCTACAGAAAATGTAATTTTTTTTCTAGTTTAGAGGCTATTTATGAATCATTTTAAAATAAAGAAAATGTATACAGATAAAACTAAATAAGCCAGGCGCAGTGGCTCAAGCCTGTAATCCCAGCACTTTGGGAGGCCAAGACGGGCGGATCACAAGGTCAGGAGATCGAGACCATCCTGGCTAACACGGTGAAACCCCATCTCTACTAAAAAATACAAAAAAAAAAAAAAAAACTAGCCAGGCAAGGTGGCAGGTGCCTGTAGTCCCAGCTACACGGGAGGCTGAGGCAGGAGAATGGCGTAAACCTGGGAGGCAGAGCTTGCAGTGAGCTGAGATCTGGCCACGGCACCCCAGCCTGGACAACAGAGCGAGACTCTGTCTCAAAAAACAAACAAACAAACAAACAAAAAACTAAATAGATTAAAAATAGATTAAGAGAAAAATAAAAGCATGGGGAATGAGAAACCTTTGACTCCTGGGTGGCTATATAGTCACCCATAGTATGGAGTTGCAACTGAGCTGCATTCAGTTTCTAAAGGTAAAAGTTACTGGTGGAATTTAGAGATGGATCATGCTCCCAGGGAGTTGATTCACTTGATATATAAGGAAATAGAAACTAATAAGGAAAAAGCAAAATATTCAATCTCTTGGTTATTGCTATTTGTAATACCTAAAATAAAATTAAAGGAGAATGTTGGATCAGACCTTGATGTTAGACCAAGATCAGATTTTAGTTTGTACGAGCAGGGTGCTGGCTCATCCCTTACACAGAGCCCAGAACCAGGTAAAGAGGGGAGGGGCAGACAGAGGCAGGGGCCTGAAGCTGGCAGTCCCCACACCTGGGCCATCTTTGCCTGATGCTCCCACCTGTCCCTCTTTCTGTCTGCCTGGGCACCTGTCTACCGCCACCTCCCTTCCATCACATCACGCCCTTTGGGCCTAGGCATCTGCTCTTCTCCCTGGCCTCTGTCCTGCTCCATCATTGATTTCTCTCTGTCCAGCTGTCTGTCTTTGCCTCACTTTCTCCCTCTTCATTTGTCTCTTGGGTGTGTCCTCATTCACGAAGGAGAAAAGCAGAAGGAGGTGAAGATTGTTGTTATGGACCTGAGCAGTTGGCTCTCTTCTGCCTCCCAGTAATCAGTTTTTGGTTCCTTGCACTGAGGATGCAGGATAAGGGATTGGTAGGAGAGGTAAAGGTAGGAATGACGCGTTGTGGGAGTTGGGGAAAGGGCTGTTTGAGTGTTCAGGGGAGTTAGAACTGGAAGGAGACATTAGGACTGGGAGGAGCCACGCTGACCTCATTGGAGAAGGGGAGGGAAGTAACAAACAGTACACCGACATGCTGGCACCCGTCCCTGGCACTGCCCCAGGCCAGGCCTTGCAATGCCTGGAAAGGAGGTCATAATGGGCTTGGAGCCCCCATTCATCTATTCCTGGCCCTTCTATCCTTCTCCCCTCTATGCTTTCCCTCATTGTTTCCACCCTGTACTATATACTGATCAGTTCGTAGCAGGGACTGGAAGTGGAATGGCCATTGAAAGACTACTGCTATTGTCCAGGCTTCAAGTCCAGGTGAACCTGGAAGATGAGAGGACAGAGGGATGGCAAAGTCCTCAACTTTTCCAGCTGGAGTGGACCAGAGACTCTCCTGCCCTACCATATGCAGGGCTGGTCACAATGCATCCTTAACAAGTGGTTGGCCAGTTTTTGTTTGATCTTCTCATGGGGTCAGGAAGCTCACTACCTTCCAGGACAGTAGATTCTATTCCTGGACTGCCCTCACTAGTGTAAGCTGAAGCCTCCCAACTGCACCTCTTGGGACCACCCAGAACAAGTCTCATCTGTCTTCTACATGAACGACTTTCAGAGCGTTGGTTCTCAGCTTCCAGAATGGAGAACGCCTCACTCTCAGTTCTGCAGGGGAAATACCTATTTTCTTCAACTCTTACTCAAACCATGTGGTTTCCAGACCCTTCATCATAGCCTATTTCATGTTATCCCTATTCCCCTTAAAATGTGGTGCCAGAAGTGAAAATAGTGTTCCACATGCAATCTGTCTACTGCAAACACAGCTCCATGCCATCCCCTGGGATCTGCTGGGATCCTTTCTCAATGATGTAGCCTCATATTGACTTTTTAGAAGTTTCTTTACACTGATCCGGTTTAAGTTCTCAGTTATTTCCCAGCAAACTGCTGTCCCATCTGAGCTTGGGATAGGTGGCTTTTCGAGCCAAGGGAGGAGACAGGAGATTTCACATTTGTACTCCAGTTGTTTTTTGCTGTGGACATCAGCATTTCTTCTGTCTGGTTGAGACCTGAAATCTGACTTTTATCTGCTGGATCAGATCTTCTTCCTCACTATGTACAGCAGTTGTTGTGACGGAAAATCCCATGAGACTGGCTGGTCCGTGGGAATGTGATCTTCAGCTTTCTGGTGGTCACAGGCAAATGATCTATATCCACCTCATTGTTACCTGCTCTCCCTCCATTTCTACTCTTGTGGCAGCTGCCTCTCATGGCTTGTACTTAGTTCTTTTACAATTTGCCTCCTCAAAGACCTTGCTCCATCACTTCTCTCCCTCTCTTCCAGCTTCCTCTTGTGTATATATATTTGGAACTCTTCTTCACCTTAAGAAAAAAAAAACACTCTCTCCACCTCTGTCCTGCTCTAGAAATCTCATAAAACCCAGTACAATCTGACTTCTGCCTTTATCACAGAAGCTTCTCATGTCTAAGCTGCTTATTAGCTTTATTATTATTTATTTACTTATTATTACATTTTTGGACAGTTTTTATTCCTCTATAACATTTGACACCATAAGCACTCTCTGATCAAGAGAGAGTCTAGCTCCCTGGTTTATGCATCAAGCCCTCCTGCCTCTCTGGATGCTCCTTCTCAAGCCCCGCCTCTTCCTCTGCAGATCTCTCCAATGTTCATGCTCCTGAGTTGCATTTTTGGACCCTCTGCTCTCTTGTAGAGAGTTCTCATCCATTCTGTGCCCTAATTACCCTCCAACTGCTGGTGCTGCCTAAGTTTTGACCTTCATATCTCCACAACCATATGTCTAACTCTCTGATAGCCAGATCCTCAAGGATGCCTCATGATGCACACTCTGTGTGTCTGTAAACAACATTACTTGTTACCTGCTTGACATTTCCTGTCCCACCCCATCTCTCCCTCCTTCATCTCCACCCAGGTTCTGTCTTGTTGAATGGTACTCATGACCACCTGAGTTTCCTAACCGGAAACCCCAAGCACAACCTTGTCTCCTCCCTTTCTCACCTGCCACACCCTCAGTTACTATGTACTGTTGATTCAATTTCCTATACCTCTCTCTAATCTCACTTTTCTTCTTCATGATCTGGAACACTAGCTTTCTTCTGACTTCTCCCTGTACTCTTCAACTGGTCTTCTTTCAATGCCTTTTCATAACTTCCACCCAACTAGTATGTTCCTAAAACCTAAATGCCTAAAGGATCAAGTCAATGCTTCTTAAAAAGGCATGTAATCCTCTACCATTTGCCTTCTTATATCTCAGGCTTATCTTCCAGGAATCCCCTTTCCTTCTACCCCTGTGCACACTAGCCTGGCCTCAGACTTTATCACTTGTGCTTCCTGGTTGCACAAAGCTCTCCTTTGGTTATGGCCTTTCGCATCTGCTGCTTTATCTGTTTGCAAAACTCTTTCTTGAATTATTGGCTAACTCCTGCTTGTCCTTTAAGACTCATATGAAGTGTTCTGTTCTTGGGGAAGTCTGGTACCGAAAGCCTGGTCCAGATGCTCCTTTTGTGGACTCCCCACACACAGGTTTGTGTATCTATTCCTGTATTTCCTCAACTAGACTGCTACCACCTTAAGAATTAGAAATGTACCTTGTCATTGTCCTTGTTTGTCCTTATCTCTCCAGCACCTGGAACAGGGTCTGATAGGTAGGAGGTGTTCAATCAGTTTTGCTGACCAATCAATCAATGAATGACACCATGAGGAAGAGCATTTCATGGGAACTAACATTATTGAGCTCCCTCTCTGTGCTAGTCACACTGCTAAGTACTTCATGCATATCACATACTACTTCTCACAGATATCCCCCTGGTATGTATTATACCCATTTCACAAAGAAAGAAACTAAAGCTCAAGATTAAATTACACAGACAGGTCCTCAGTAGAATCAACCAGACCTGAGGTCAAGTGTTCTGATTCCAAATCCCATGCTCCTCTACTAGAAAACATCACCTTCTATGGCACCATGAACAAGGGACTCAGCTTTCATCTTTGAAGGTATAAACTAAACTCAGGCACAGTTTTTATCCTGGGCTTTCTGCCAATTATAAATCTCAGAGAGAAAGGGATGAATTATCATTGGGAGGGGTGTTCCCACCAGGCTGGAGGGATTCAGAGATGCCAGAGCTGCCTTTAAGCAATGAAGACAGCTATTATTCTGCTTTGAATAGTCAACTTTTACAGTCAAGCAGGAAGACCTTTCCCATCAGGTATATGTAAGGCCAGGAAGAGCAGTTGGTGAGCAACTCCATCTAAAATAAAATCAGATATGAAAAAGCTTCTAGAGGCACAAAAGAGTCAAGAAACACAGACATAGGTAAAATTTTTTAAGAACTTTTACATTTAAGGAGCCATATATATTCCCCACATTTCTGACTTCCCCTGTCTATTTCTCTATAGCAATAAAAAGTTTAAGGCACTAGAGGAAAGGGTTCTTAACACTCATTTCCAGAGAATAGGGAGGGGAGAGTTTCATGTATTCACCATCCCTCTCTACAGCCAGGACTAGGGAGAAGAGTCCTCAAGCAATATAATATATGATGGTAGCTCCTGAAGGAGAGAAAAACAAGTGACCTTGCTGGGGGTGATGCAAGGGAAGGAAATGAGACTTTGTGGGTTCTGAGAAGAGACTTTGGCCTGAGAAGCTGAATATTCCATGAAGATTTCCCTCCCCTTCCCAAATTTAGCCTCACTCCAGGTAGGCCTCAGTCTCTGGACTGACATTAATCGCAAGTAGAATCTAAATAACCACTGGCCTTTCTAGCAACAGAATGACCTTGGTACCTGAATATGCATTCTAAACTGGACCACTAGTAGCTCCATTTCTCTTTCTGCAGCTGAAGGAGAATGGATGACTTCTCCTGGGATAACCCAGCTTCGTGTCTGAGTTCATCCTTCTGGGTTTCTCCAGGGATTCCCGAATTAATGCAATCCTCTTCAACATCTTTCTCTTCCTCTACCTCTCTACACTTGTGGGTAATGGGCTCACTGTCTTCTTGATCCACCTTGACTCCCACCTCCACACACCCATGTACTTCCTCCTTAGTATCCTTTCCATGCTGGACATGAGCTATGTTACCATTACTGTGCCCCAGATGTTGGTGCATCTGGTCTGCCAGAAGAAAACTATCTCCTATGTTGGATGTGTGTCCCAGATGTACATCTTCCTGGTTTTGGGAATCACTGAAGGCTGGCTGTTCTTTGTCATGGCTTATAATAGATATGTGGCCATCTGCTACCCACTCAGATACAAGGTTATGATAAGCCCATGGCTGTGTGGAACAATGGTAGTCTTTTGTGGACTGTGGGGTGTCAGCTGTTCCCTAGTCTATACTGTCTTCACCATGTGCCTGCCCTACTGTGGTCCCAATGAGATCAACCACTTTTTCTGTGAGGTCCCTGCTGTTCTGAAGCTAGCCTGTGCAGACACATCCCTCAATGACCAAGTAGGTCATCCTGGGCTTCATCCTTCTCCTGGTACCTCTTTCCTTCATTGTGTCCTCTTATGTCTGCATCTTTGCCACCATCTTGGAAATCCACTCAGCCCAGGGTCGACTCAAGGCCTTCTCCACCTGTGCATCCCACATCACTTTGGTCACCATGTTCTGTGGACTAGCCATGTTTATGCACATGAACCCTGGGGCCAATGCCTCCCCAGAGAGGGACAAGATACTCTGTTCTACAATGTCATCTCTGCCTTTCTCAACCCCATAATCTACAGCCTCAGAAACAAAGATGTGAAGAAGGCTTTCCTCAAAGTAACAGGCTGGGGCAGGGCCCCTGAGTGAGAACACTGGAGCACAGAAGGCCACAACCAGATCTGAAATCACAGGATCTGTGGCCATGTTACCCAGGCAGGAACCATTGACCGATGGTTAAGGGTGATGATGTGTAAAGGTAGTACCTGGTGTAGACTTGCCGATGGCTCCAGCATCTGGGCTAGCCTCAACCATCAAAAGACCCACCTGCAGACAGAGTGCCAAGTAGAATGTACTTTTGATTCGTTTCCCCAGGGCTCAGCAAAGGGTCTGGCACAAAGCATCATCAACATTTGCGGATGGGTTGACTGAGTACAAGGATGTGACATATTAAATAAACTCAAGACAGCTGTGATAAGATGGCTCACAGGACTCCAGATCAGTGACCTTATTTTTATCTCAAATAAAATCATAAACAGATCTAAAGAAACATAGGAGAAAGGAAAAGTGACCCCAGGAATAGGGTTCATGGATTGGCCATTGTCCATATAGCATTTTCCAGGGGAATGTGAGGCCCAGGCTGCCTAATCCATCTGGTCCTTGGAGGGGTGAGCTCCTGCGGGGGTGAAGAGATATCTTGAGGGGTCTCTGGGTAGACACATAAAACATTACCCAAATCATATCATCATGATTAAGAGTTTATACTTGGTAGCCAAACCGTTTCCTTATCTGTAAAAGTGGGTGATATTAGTAACAGCAAATCATCACCTCATAGGATTGTTGTGAGAAGGTAAACTTCTTAAAACAGTGCTTGAATCCTTTACATAGACACTGCTTTACATAGACGCTGCTATTCTTCTTATAGTCTACTTCTCTTCCTCAAATCTATAGTTACCAAGAAGATACCTGAGACCATTTTGGCTTAGAGAAAAGGGCCATTCTGCTCTTTGAAAAGGGATAACTAGCATTACAAATGAAAACATTGGCATTTGTTTACATTTCAATCTGCTGTGGGTTTAGTTAGCTTGGGACTGTCACCAAGAAGCTCATGAATTCAGAATCAGCAAAACCTTGAAAATTCACGACAGTTCCTCCAAGTGCTGCCTGAAAAGGCCCTAATTTCAACCAGTCAGCATGCTCCAAAGACATCTTCATTGCCTTTTCATAAACCTTTTCATAAACAGTTCCTTAAATCTGAATTGAGTAATAATGGTGCTAATAGAGTAGTTGCTGATGGGATATGATTAGCATATTGGATCCTAGGATCCAATAACTCCGATAACTCCAATAACTCCAAGGAATTGCAGTTGGATATGATAGTCATAATGGTGCTGGCTTCTATTTCCAGTGCCAAGATCCTTACCCATGGTTTTGGCCCCTGATGGTCCCTGGCACCTTGGAGGAGGCATAGACAAGTGGCTCCACAGAATCTTAGGAAATTGTACTAACCACACATTGTCTACAATATCAAGAAAGTCAGGGACACCTCCAGTGAAGCCTGATTCAGAGAGGAAAGCTTTCACAAGGAACTTCTTCCACCTTTACAGAATCTCCTCCAAATACTGCCCTTACCCTTTCCACCACCAAAGGAAAATGGGGCAGGAATTCCAGCATTTTCTTAATCCTTGTCATTATTCTGACATCTTACAGTCCATAGAACCATCCCAGATTTTCCTGCTCCAAATTTGGCTTTGACTTTTCAAAGTTTAAGTTGCCTAATGGATACAAATGCGCAGTTAGTTATTCAAGGAGATGCTACCATGATGAAATGCTGTCAGGTTCTTGCTTTAAACACAGAGGAAATTTAAAAACTAGCAATAGTCAGCTTCTTTAAGATCAGAATTACTGAACCTTTATTAGCTAACAGTCCTCAATAAAATAGTGTTAGTTTCAATGAAGATGATGCAAATTCATGCTGGGCATGGTGGCTCATGCTTATAATCCCAGCACTTTGGGAGGCTTCTCAAGCGGGCGGATCACTTGAGGTGAGGAGTTTGAGACTGGCTTGGCTGACACAGTGAAACCCTGTCTCTAGTAAAAATACAAAAATTAGCTGAGTATGGTAGTGCCCACCTGTAATCCCAGCTACTCAAGGCCTTCTCCATCTGTCCATCCCACATCACGGTGGTCACCATGTTCTGTGGACCAGCCATGTTTATGCACATGAACCCTGGGGCCAATGTTTCCCCAAAGTGGGACAAGATACTGGCTGTGTTCTACAATGTAGTCTCTGCTTTTCTCAACCCCATAATCTACAGCCTCAGAAACAAAGATGTGAAGAAGGCTCTCCTCAAAGTAACAGGCTGGGGCAGAGCCCCTGAGTGAGAACACTGGAGCACAGAAGGCCACAACCAGATCTGAAACAACAGGATCTGTGGCCATTTTACCCAGGCATGAACCATTGACTGGTGATTAAGGGAGGCTGAGTTAGGAAAATTGCTTGAACCGTGCAGTGAGCTGAGATCATGCCATTGCACTCCAGCCTGGGCAACAGAGCAAGACTCCATCTCACACACACACACACACACACACACACACAAATTCAAGTCAACCAGATGTCAATGAGGGTACTTTGTACTCAATAGGAAGGTAGGAAGATTATGACTTTGATGACTTCTATAATGATTATAACTGGGATAAAGAATAATAATATTTGGCTTCACATTTCACAGCTGGTTGGACGGCATTTGCTGAGCATGTTTAGAAAAGTAGTAAGGAAGAAAGCTTAAGATAAATGCTGGGGACAATGTGAAAGAGAGCTGGCAGGATCTGTATAGAAAGATTGGCAGATGCAATAAACCCAAATCACAAAGACAAAAGGAAGAATAGGAGTGATATTATATGAATTGATCATGCTGTCCAGTCTACATCAAGATATTGGTGTTACCTTGGAAAGAGATGGAAAGATAAAAGGATTTGATTCGGCTAGAGAACAGATATTGTGGGGGTAAGGATGGAAGCGAACTGGGGGAGTTGCTAGAAGAGAGTGCAATTTGGGAAACTTAGATTTCAGAGTAGGAAATAGTCCAGTTGATTATTCAAAAGCCTATTCAAGAGTACTGCCCCTAAGAAAAATTCATATTTTGGTAAAGAGGTGAAGGAACATTCAGTGAAGAAATTCTGGATGCATCTTAATTTTAGGAAGGGAAATTTCACAGAGAAGTTGCAAGAAGAGGAGATGAACCCAGTATAGGAAGAATATATGGGAAGGATGGATGCCGTGGGGTGAACATTTTGGGTGGTAATGGCCAGAGATGGAGCCAACAGAACAAAGCTTCTCCGTGTACTAGCTAAAGGACTTTGGAAATGACCCTAACCACTCTTTGCATTTATTTTCTGAGCTTCACTTTTTCTCTTCAGTAAAATAGAGATAATGATATTTATTTTGAAAAGTTAGAGAAACTGTAGTTCTCTGGGTTCAATCAGGAGATAGAAACTACCCAATACAAGAGAAGTTAAATATTATTATGTATTAACTGAGTGGTGCACTGGGGCTAAAGGATAGTGGCTTTAAAAAGACAAACTTGGAAGGGGTTCAGACCTCATGGAGAAGTTATGGTTCAGGTACAGAACTGCAGAAGAGTTTGTTGGTTACCCAGGGCAGAGCTGCTCTGGAGCTGAGAGGCAAATTATAGGCCACATGCCAAAGTGCAGGTAAGAGAGCAAGCAATCATCAACCAATGGTGTAAACATGCAGTTGGTAGCTGAGTGCTGTTAGGAGGGAGCCTTCATGGTGTGTGGGGCTTACAAAAAGAACTACTTCTTGTGACCCTGCAAGCTACAGGTGCCACATAGCAGCTTGCTGAATGAGTCCACCAGGGGCTACACGCAGGCCACTCCAGGGCTTGCCAAGGGAGTCAGGCAGGTGACGGGATGTGTGGGGCTCTGGTTTCCATGTTGAGAGGGTGGCCTGGCCTGAGGTTGTAGTGCATTCTGATTCTGTGCCTGGGCAGGAAATTGCCAGAAATCTCATTCTCCTGCAGTGTCCCTCCAGTGTCCTCTATTGAGAAAACTTAACATCAGTCTCACTTTAAAGGCGAAATGCTCAAAGGAGTTCAGCTGTTTATTACAGAGCATATGTTAAAGGCTGCATTTCAAAGTGGGAAGGAATACATGGCTAACTGATACAGTCCACCCCTTTGACTACTCAGTTCTCATATACATCATATATATATATCATATACATACCTCTTGTGAACATTTAAACTCCTCTACAACAAACAAAACAACTTTATATTTTTACATAACAAGTTACATCGGTCACACTTCCTGTGAGATGTGCAGTCCCAATACCTATTGTATCCATCACAGGCTATATTAATTACTCCTCAAATTCAGTCATAACTGCACTGATATTCTGTTACCTAAAGACAAATGTGTAAAGTTTACTTCCAATAACTTGTGTATAAAATAATTTTTAAATGAAAATTAGAAAGATGAAGAGCATGATTATTATATATAAATGAACACATGCATATCACAAACATAGAGAAAATATGAAAAGCAATTACAATTCTTGTTTCCACAATTGGTCATGACATTATAGTTGCTATCTACAGCTTCCTTTTTCAACTACTCATTCCATATTTCCCTTTCCCTCAACCAGAAACCCAGCTGCTCTAGGTTATTTACCTGATGGAGTGACCCAAATTTTAATTCCTGAGAGGTCCAGATCCCCAGTTATCGTGTGTTTTTTTAGTTGCCTATAATTTTCCATTAACCTTTACTGTTAAGCATGGAAGTAATAAGAATTGCCCCCAGACAATCCTGTGGGTTCCAGACATTCTTCTCTTTGCCTCAATTGTATATCAACATCTCATTTTTCTCTTTGTAATCAGGGCCAATCATCCAGCCAGCAGATTAGCTCCTTATTTTGCCTGTTAGTTCAGTGGTGCAAGGAGCCCAAAGTAGCCACATGGAAGTCCCATCTCGCAATTCAGTGGCAACCTTTGTTTTGCCCAATGGTGAATACATTTCCTATTTGAGGATGAAGATCTCCAAGCTAGTGGAGCTCAAAGTTGCGGGGGGAGGAAGAAAATATTCAATGAGTTATTAGGTAAAATAGTGAGAGGATTCATTCACAGTTTTACCTCTTGATTCTTGGACCCATGCATTCTGGCTCTCTGGAAAACACCACCAAACAATGGGCTCTGATTCAAAGCATAAACTGCATCCTGTAAGATAAAGCCCTCAATTCCTTCTTCAATTCAACTTTTTCCTTTTGCATTTTACTAAAGCAGGGGGAACTGTGCCACTCCTTCAACATTTTGTTTAGAAATCTCGTCTGTTAAATGCCCACTTTTATTACTTGCAAATTCTTACTTCCAAAAACACACACACACACACACACACACACACACACGCACACGCACAGTTCAGCCAAGTTCTTTGCCACTTTATAACAAGGATTACCGTTCCTTTGGTTTCCAATAACACATTCCTCATTTGTGTCTGCAATCTCAGCAGAATCTCCCTTAATGTCTATACTTCTAGTATGCAACTCAAAACTCTTCCAGCCTTCACTCAAAACTCTTCAGCCTTAACCAGTTCCAAAGCTGCTTCAGCATGTTTAGGTATTTGTTACAGTAGCACCCCACTCCCGGTACCCAAATCTACATTAGTCAGTTCAGGTTGCCATAACAGAAATACCACACTGGGTGATTTAAACAATAGACATGTATTTTCTCACAGTTCTGGAAGCTGAAAGTCTGAGATCAGGGCACAACATGATCAAGTTCTGGTGAGAACTGTTTTCCTGGCTCACAGATAGTTAGATGCCTTCTCACTGAGTCCTCACACAGCAGAGGGAGAAAAAGCTCCTTGGTGTTTCTTCTTACAAGGACATGAATTCTATCAAATTAGAGCCCACCCTCCTGATCCAATTAAACCTTAACTACTTCCTTAGTCCAGATACAGTCACGTTGGGGGTTAGAGATTCAACATGCGAATTTTGGGGGGCACAGTCCAGGAGAGACACAGTCTATAGCATTCTCCCCCAGCCCTGACTTCAAGCTCTGGAAAGCTTACAAAGGACTGAGATATACAATGTAGAGCGGGGCAAAGAGTAAGTTAGCCCTCCATGTCTGCCACCCCCTCAGAGAATCTCATTCCCATAAGATCACTGGTCCCCATGGGTCACTGCAGGATCTTCTTGACTTGTGGTATTATAATTTCATGACTGTCTTTCCTTATCTCTCTCTTCATTCTCAAAGGACCTGATATTAGCTGGACCATAGTGGATACTCAAGAAATAGTGGAAATGAATCAACCCCTCCCTAAGACATCTGGGCCACTGATGAGGCCTGAAAGAAAGATGGATGTCTGTGCTAATTCTGAGGCCTGTGCCAGAAATCTCTATTAGTCAGGATTCTCTAGAGAGAACTAACAGGAGAATATATGTATATATAAAGGGGAGTTTATTAAGTATTAATTCACATGATCACAAGGTCCCACAATAGGCCATCTGCAAGTTGAAGAGTAAGGAGAGCCAGTCTGAGTCCCAAAACTGAAGAACTTGGAATCCGATTTTAAGAGCAGGAAGGATTCAGCATGGGAGAAAAGTGTAAGCTGGGAGGCTAGGCCACTCTAGTCTTCTCATGTTTTTCTGAAACATTTTTCTGCTTTATATTCTAGTGGTGATGGCAGCTGATTAGATGGTGCCCACCCAGATTAAGGGTGGGTCTTCCTTTCCCAGCCCATTGACTCAGATGTTAATCCTTTTTGGCAACATCCTCAGAGACACACCCAGAATCAGTACTTTGCATTCTTCAATCCAATCAAGTTGACACTCAGTATTAACCATCACAAGTCCACCCCTTGTCAACTTGAACCTGTACACATCTCCTGAGATGATACATAATCTTGAAATAAAGACAATTAAAGTCATCATTATGCCTAATATAATACAACTATCTTTTGTATAACCAGAAACACACCAATCCCAAATCCAAATACTATTACATAAAGTTAACAATACTTAAATGCTGATATGAAGTCAATAAATCTTATGTTACATGATAAAGGAAAAAGGAAATAAAGATATTTCTTAGTACAAGTGTATATATGCATGCACAAACGTGTTTTTAACAAAAGGAGAAAATACTCATGACTATTGCAGTCCCTGTTTCTGCAGCTGGTCACATATGTGGTCATAGCTGGTACTGATGACTACCTTCTTCTACTGCCCATGCTGTGTTCCCTTTGTCTTCAGAAAACACCTCAGCAGGTTGTGGTTTTTTTCCTGGTGGTGTGACCCCAACCTTCATTCCTGAAGGGTCTGGGCCATTTGTAGTCCTGCCTGGATTAGGCTGTTGTAGTTTCCCATTGACTTTAATCACAGGGCATGGTAATAGTAAGAGATGCCCTAATGGATCTCCTGTATTCCATGCATACTCTTCCTTACCTCCACTGTGGAGTAGTAGACTGATTTCATCTTGATAGTCCAGGTCAATCATCCCAGCCAACACTGTAAGTCCCTTCTTAGCCTGTTGACTCAAAGGTAGGAGGAGCCCAAAGTGTCCAGGTGGCAACCTTAACTTCCAGTTTAATGGAATCATTGTTGTGTCTCCTGGTGGAAACACTCCTCCCTCTGGAACTAAGACCTCTAGGTCAACAGAACGTAATGTCTTGGGAGCAGGAATCAACAATTTTGCTAGTGGATTACTAGGGGTGATGGTGAGTGGTGCCACTTCCATTTCCAACCCTTGATTCCTGGACCTGTGAACCCTGGCAATGGGAGAAACAGTACCATATATTGGATGCTGATTCAGAGCACACACAGCCTTCTGGAGAACTTTGCCCCAGTTGTGCACAGTATTGTCACCAGTTGGTGTTGTAATTGTGACTTCAAAAGGCCATTCCACCATTCTATTAATCCAGCAGCTTCAGGATGATGGGGAACATGGTAAGACCGGTGAATTCCATAAGCATGAATCCACTGCTACATGTCTTTAGCCGTAAAGCGAGTGCCTTGGTCAGAGGCAATGCTGTGTGGAATACCATGATGGTGGATAAGGCATTCCACTACATCCATAAGAGTCCATGGATGGTAGTCTTGGCAGAAGCATTGCATGCAAGATAGGCAAACTCATATCCAGAGTAAGTGTCTAATCAAATGAGGACAAATCTCTGCCCTTTCCATGATGGAAGAGGTCCAATATAATCAACTACCTGGTGGTAGCTAGGTGATCACCGCGAGGAATGGTGCCATATCGAGGGCTCAGTGTTGGTCTCTGCTGCTGGCAAATTGGGCACTCAGCAGTGGCCGTAGTCAGGTCAACCTTGGTGAATGGAAGTCCATGTTGCTGAGCCCATGCATAATCTCCATCCCTGACACCATGACCACTTTGTTCGTGGGCCCACTGGGCGATGACAGGGGTTGCTGGGGAAAGAGGTTGAGTAGTGTCCACAGAACAGGTCATCCTATCCACTTGATTATTAAACTCCACCTCTGCTGAGGTGACCCAATTGGTGAGCACTCACATGGGATACAAATATCTTCACAGTTTTTGACCACTCAGAGAGGTCATCCACGCACCTCTTCCTCAAATTTCTTTGTCACCAATTTTCCAATCATGCTTCTTCCAAGATCTTGACCATCCAGCCAAACCATTGGCTACAGCCCATGAATCAGTATATAACTGCACATCTGGCCATTTATCCTTCCATGCAAAGTGCACAACCAAATGCATTGCTTGTTCTGCCCACTGGGAAGACTTCCCTTCATGGCTGTCCTTCAGGGATGTCCTAGAAAGGGGCTGTCATGCTGCAGCTCTCTGCTTTCGGGTGGTGCCCGCATATTTTGCAGAATAATCTGTGAACCAGGTCCTAGTCTTCTCTTTCTCTGTCACTTGATCATAAGGAACTCTCCATGAGGCCATCAGTACAGGCTGGGTGAGAGAAGGCCATGAGGCCATGGACATTTGAGCCACTTCCTCATGTAACTTACTTGTGTCTTCAGGACCTGCTCAAGCTTGATCACGTATCTACCGCTTCCATTTGATGATGGAATACTGCTGTGCATGACCCACTTTATGGCTACATGGGTCAGAAAGCACCCAGTTCATGATTGGCAGTTCAGGTTGCATGGTGCCTTGATGATCCATAGTCAAACGTTTAGTTTCCACCAAAGCCCATTAACAGGCCAAGAGCTGTCTCTCAAAAGAAGAGTAGTTATCTGCAGAAGATGGCAGGGCCTTGCTCCAAAATCCTAGAGGCCTCCGCTGTGGCTCACCTATGGGGACCTGCCAAAGGCTCCAAAGAGCATCCCCCTATCTGCCACTGACACCTCAAGCACAATTGGATCTGCTGGGTCCTATGGCCCAAGTGCAGAGCAGCTTGCACAGCAGCCTGGACCTCCTGTTCTGGATCCCACAAAACTGGCAGCCTTTCAGGTCACTTGATAAATGGGCCACAGTAACACACCCACATGAGAAATGTGTTGCTTCCAAAATCCAAATAGGCCCACCAGATGTTGTGCTTCTTTCTTGGTTGTAGGAGGGGCCAAATGCAGCAACTTATGCTTCACCTTAGGAGTATCTCGACAGGCCCTACGCCACCCCTAGAAATTTTACTAAGGTAGAAGGTCCCTGAATTTTTGTTGGATTTATTTTCCAAACTCTGGCACACAAATGTCTCACCAATAAGTCCCCTGTGTTTGCTACTTCTTGCTCAGTGGATCCAATCAGCACAATATCATCAATATAATGGACCAGTGTGATATCTTGCAGAAGTGAAAAGCGATCAAGGTCTCTCCAAACAAGATTGTGACATAAAGCTGGAGAGTTGATATACCCCTGAGGTAGAACAGTAAAGGCATATTCCTGGCCTTGCCAGCTGAAGGCAAATTGATTCTGGTGGGCCTTATGGACAGGAACGGAGAAAAAGGCATTTGCCAAGTCAATGGCTGCATACCAGGTACCAAGAGATGTGTTAATTTGCTCAAGAAATGAAACCACATCTGGTACAGCAGCTGCAGTTAGAGTCACCACTTGATTAAACTTATGATAATCCACTGTCATTCTTTAAGATCCATCTGTCTACTGCACAGGACAAATGGGAGAGTTGAATGAGGATGTGGTGGGAAATCACACCTCCGCAATCCCTCCAGGGATGCAATATTGTTTTTTATTTTACCATTTTTCCTTTTTCTTTTTTTTTCTTTTTGAGGCAGAGTCTCGCTCTGTTGCCCAGGCTGGAGTTCAGTGGCGTGATCTTGGCTCACTGCAAGCTCCACCTCTAGGGTTCATGCCATTCTTCTGCCTCAGCCTCCCAAGTAGCTGGAACTACAGTTGCCCACCACCACGCCTGGTTAATGTTTTTTTTTTTTTTTTTGTATTTTTAGTAGAGATGGGGTTTCACCATGTTAGCCAGGATGGTCTCGATCTCCTAACCTCGTGATCCACCTGCCTCAGCCTCCCAAAGTGCTGGGATTACAGACGTGAGCCACCATGCCTGGCCTTTATTTACTATTTTTCTCGGTAGAGGCAGCTCTAATGACTTCCATTTGGCCTTTCCTACCATAATAGCCCTCACCCTACTGGTCAGGGAGCCAGTGTGAGGTTTCTGCCAGCCGCTAAGTATGTCTATGCCAATTACGCATTCTGGCACTGGGGAAATGACCACAGAATGAGCCTGGGACCCACTGTAAGTCAGACCTGAGCTAAAACTCCTTTAATTACCTGACCTCCATAAGCCCTACTTTAACTGGAGGACCACAACGACGTTTTGGGCCCCTTGGAATCAACATCTGCTCAGAGCCAGCTTCCAATAGTCCCTGAAATATCTGATCACTTCCCTTTCCCCAATACACAGTTATTCTGCTAAAAGGCCAGAGGTCTCCTTGGGGAAGGATGGGAAAAAGATTAACAGCATAAATTGTTGGTAGTGTAGTGGGGTCCTTCCTCAAGGGGACCCAGCCTCCCCTTCATTTAAGGGGTTCTGGGTCTGTAAACTAGCTCAAGTCTGGAAATTGATTGAGGGGCCATGATTCTGTTTTTATAATTCAAATTAGTCTTTTGTTCAGTCAACCTAGAAGTTTTCATCTTATATAAGTTAAGTAGTAATGCAGTAGTCTTCCTATCAATTTCACTTCTAGGAACACCATGATTAATCAGCCAATGACAGAGATCTACAGGAGTCAGACTATTCTGATTGCTGCTTTGCCTCTGCTGTCCATTAGGGTAGCTATGCCCACCTTGCCATTGACAGTTGAGTGCCACCACTTGGCCCCTGCCACCTTGGGATCCAATTATTCCCACTGCATTTAAATTTTGTAGCTGAGTGACTGCAGTTCTTATTGTTAGATCTGACATTCAGAAAAGAGCAATTACAGGGCTCTTTAAAGATGCAGGTTCTACCTTATAAATCTAATTTGCAAGGCATTGGTCAAGGGTATATCTTCTGGACCCTTCCAGCTGGGATAAGTAGGTTTAAAGTAACTAATCCACTCCACCATCACAATCTCCCTAAGCCTTTGGATCTCTTCCTCTACATTAAACCAAGGAAGATCAGGCATTTCCAGCTCACTCACCATGGGCCATCTTTTGATCCATATTTCAGCTAACCAAGCAAATAAACTACTAGAACTTTTTCTTTCTTTCTTTCTTTCTTTTTTTTTTTTTTTTTTCGAGATAGAGTCTTGCTCTGTCACCAGGCTGGAATGCAGTGCCATGATCTCAGCTCACTGCAACCTCCACCTCCCGGGTTCAAGTGATTCCCCTGCCTCAGCCTCCTGAGTAGCTGGGACTACAGGCACGTGCCACCACGCCTGGCTAATTTTTTGTATTTTAGTAAAGATGGGGTTTCACCATTTTGGCCAGGATAGTCTCAACGACCTGACCTTGTGATTCGCCCGCCTCAGCCTCCCAAAGTGCCGGGATGACAGGCATGAGCCACTGTACCCAGCCTAGACTGCAACATTAAATGCAGAGTCCCTACTTAGTGGGCCCAAATCAATAAATTCAGCCTGATCCAACCCCATGTTCCTTCCGCCGTTGTCCCACACCCTTAATATCCATTCCTATGCCTATTCTCCAGATTTCTGCTTATATAAATTAGAAAACTCAAGCGGTTCTTTTCAAGTGTAGTGCACCTCCTCATAGGTCACACTCTCAACCTCACCTGTAGGGGCCAGCTAGGACTTTAGTTATAGGTCTAGAAGCAAACATGGGTGTTGGGGATGGTTCCTGAGGAGAATCACCATTATCTTGTTTAGCAACTGCCTCAGGGGAGGCCATCACTGTTGCCTCAGGCAGTAGAGGGTTTATCTCTGTAGACAAAGGTGGAAAGGCAGATGGCAGCAGCATGGGTCTGGGAGAAAATGTTGCCACTACTGGTGATGGGGAAGCTGTTTCTTCTGGCAAAAAAAGGTCCATCAGAGTTTACAATCTCAGTGTCCCCAGTTTCATCAGGGTCCTCCCATACATCCCCATTCCAAGTTGTAGGGTCTCATTCTTTTCCAATTAATGCCCTTGCTTTACCAGTAGACACCGAGTGAGGCTGTGCATGCACCTTTCATTGCAGGTCAGCCACTTGCATGATGAAAGCTTGTGTCCGTTTTTCCACAATTTCAGCTCTTTCTCTACAGTAGATATGACCCTCACTCAGGGCAATCTTAGCAGATTTGAGGCTCAGTATCTGCTTCTAAAGCTGGGAGTTAGAATCCCTGAGTTCATCTTTTCTTTCATCACTTTGTCCACTGAACTTAGGAGCAACCAACCAGCTTCATTATGTTCCTTGGTTATCCACATATGCTCAAAGGTATTATGTATAGAGTCACTAAACTCCTTACCTCTCATGAGTGGTGAATCAGGAGTGTCAAACGCATTTATTTTGCATAACTCTCTAAGCAGTTCACACCAAGGACTATCAGTGTTCTCCATACTATTAAAAGTAGAGTCCTTAGCATTTTAGGGTCTAATCATATTAAGCAGCCAACCCCAGAAACCCCAAAACCAACAAAGGAACTCTATCCTTAATATTATGTTTCTCTAGAACTACTCCTGGTACCAAAATCTGTATTAGTCAGGGTTCTCTCTAGAGGGACAGAACTAATAGGGTGTGTGTGTATATATATATATATATATATAAATAAAGGAGAGATTATTAAACATTAACCCACTTGATCACAAGGTCCCACAATAGGTCATCTGCAAGTTGAGAAACAAGGAAAGCCAGTCTGAGTCCCAAAACTGAAGAACTTGGGGTCCGATGTTCAAGGGCAGGAAGCATCCAGCACAGGAGAAAAATGTAAGCTGGGAGGCTAGGCCAGTCTAGTCTTTTTACATTTTTCTGCCTGCTTATATTCTAGCCACGCTGGCAGCTGATTAGATAGTGTCCATCCAGATTAAGGGTGGGTCTGCCATTCCCAGCCCACTGATTCAAATGTTAATCTCCTTTGGCAACACCCTCATAGGCACACTCAGAGTCAATACTTTGCATTCTTCAATCCAATCAAGTTGACACTAAGTATTAACTATCACAGATTCTTAGAAAGTCCAATGTCATTTAAGTCTTAAAAGAATGAATCACTGCTAGGTATGCTGCCCATTGTGGTTTACAGATGAGCAGCACACATAGCAGCAACCCTTTTTTTTTTTTTCTTAGAGATGGGAGTCCTGTTCTGTCACCCATGCTGGAGTGCGGTGGTGCAATCATAGCTCAAAGAAGCCTCAAGTTCTTGGGCCCCAGTGATCCTCCCACCTCAGCCCCCTGAGTAGCTGAGACTACAGGTGCACATCACTGTGCCCAGGTAATTTTTTTCTATAGAGATCGGTGGGGTAGGGGGCAGGTCTCACTTTGTTGCCTAGGCTGCTCTTAAACTCTTGGCTTCAAGCAATCCTCTCACCTCAGCCTCCCAAATTGCTGGGATTAAAGGCATGAGTCACTGTGCCTGGTCTGCAGCAATTCTTATTCTTCTATGGTTTCCTTGTTCATTTTATGGTTCACAGAGGACTTTCACAAATTTATTGCATTTGAGTTTCATACACCATGCCTACTCTGCCTATTGTGGCATACAATTTTAGAGACACAACAGGCCTTGAGGACCCTTATGTTCAATGTGTCAATTTTACAGATAAATGAAGTGAGATTTAGAGAGAGGAAACAAATTGCCCAAAGTCACACACACAGCAAGTTGGCAAGGTTGGCACTAGAACCCAGGTCACTGAATATCAAGTTCTGTGTCTTCCCACAACACAATGCAGAGTATACCATGTTAGCCCCCTGAACCACGTTGATTACATGCACCAAGTCAGGTCTGTGGGCTGTATTGGTTCCATATACCATCATCTTAATTTTCTGTGTTGGCAGCAGATATTGTTTATATGTTCTACTTTGCTTAAATCACTTTGGCTCCCTACTGTTTCCATGCGCCATGTCACACAGTTACCATGTTCCATGTTGGTTACATGTATTCTATTGGTTGCTGTGGTATTATGGTAGATTATATCATTATCTCTGTTATTTGCTGCCCTCCGTGTAGAGTAATTATGCATGCCTGTCCATTGTCCTGTGATATGCATTACTTCTCTGCAGGAAGAAAATTCTTCCTGCCTCTTTGCCGTCACTTGACCATGTGACCTGCTTTGGCCACTGGGATGTGAGCCAAGAGGTATGCATCACTTCTGAAATGCTTTATTAGTCATCATTTGTTTTGGACATTGTTCCTTTCCCTCTGCCATAAGAATGGCATGTTCCAGATAAGGGCTTCTCCTTCAGGGTGGATCTGAGACTGCACAAGGCCATAGCCGACCTACAACTAACATGGAATGTGAGCAATGAATAAATTTTTCCTGTTGTAAGATGCTGAAATTACAGATTTGTTTGTTACTGCACCACAATGAAGCAAGTGGATCAAGACAGCCATGTTGGTTTCATGCACATTTGTTCCACTGACCAAGTACTGTGTTGGTTCAAATGCACAATGTTAGTTGCACATTACAGTTGCTGTACCTTTCTTCAACATTGGACATTCCACCCCAGGCCTCTCCTGGCTCCCAGTTCACTAGGCAACCCTACTATGCCCCATCATTTTGAGAAAAGCCTGCTTAATGTCCTTGTTCCTCAGAATGTAGACCACAGGGTTGAGCAGAGCCATGAAGACACTGTAAAAGAATGAGATCTGCTTACCTAGCTCAGGAGAATAGCTGGAGTTGGGCCTCATGTAGAAAAAAGTGACCAGAGCATAGAAGAGTGTGACCACGGTCAGGGGGGAGGCACAGGTCGAGAAAGCTTTGCAGCAGCCCTGGGTGGACTTAATCTTGAGCATGGCCATGGCAGTATGAATGTAGGAGGCCAGAATGAGAGACAGTGGGACAACAACCATAAAGACCCTGATGACCAGACCTGCCATCTCAATGAAGTGGGTGTCCCTGCAAGCCAAGCTCCGTATCGAGGGGCCTTCACAGAAATAGTGGTTGACTGTGTTGGGTCCACAATATGGCAGCCTCACAGTGAGAAAGGTATGAATCAGGGAGAAGAAACCACAGGCCCATGTCCCAACTACCAAGCATGTGTACGGTCCCAAATGAGGATGACAGTATAACGCAGCAGGTGGCAAATGGCCACATATTGGTCATAAGCCATGACTGCAAAGAATATGTACTCGCTCAGGCCCAAGACACCAAACACATACATCTGCAACCAACAGCCAGCAAAGGTGATGGCCTGAGAGAATGACAAGATGCACCAACATCTGGGGCATGGTGGTGATGATATGGCCCATATCCAGCAGGGAGAGGATTCAGAGGAAGAAGTACATGGCAGTGTGGAGATGCATGTCCAGGCAGATCAGGGTGACAATGAGCCAATTGTATGGGACTGAGCTGAAGTAGAGGAAAAGAAAGGCAACGGAGAGGATCCTGTTGAAATGGGGTCACTGGAAAACCAAGCAGGATAAATTCAGAAACCCAGCTTTGGTTCTGCCCTGGAAGCATCCACATGATGGGGCCTATAAAAAACCACACTTACATAAATGCCATCTGAAATGTGGTATCCTAACCTGAGGTCAGGAGTTCGAAACCAGCCTGGCTAACACAGTGAAACCCAGTCTCAACTAAAAATATAAAAGTTAGCCGGGCGTGGTAGCAGGCGCCTGTAATCCCAGCTACTTGGGAGGCTGAGGCAGGAGAATCGCTTGAACCCAAGAGATGGAGGTTGCAGTGAGCTGAGATTGCACCATGGCACTCCAGACTGGGTGACAAGGGAAAAATTTCATCTCAAAAAAAAAAAAAAAGTATGGTATCCTGGCAAGAATAACAGCTGTGGAGGTAGACAGGCTAGGATTTTAATTCTGGTCCCACTACTCATTTACTGTATAATCTTGAACAAGTTACTTAACCATTCTGAGCTTTTCTCAGCATGAATCTCCTCATCTGTAAAATGTGACTAATTACACTCACCTCTCACGATTTTTGTAAGGAGTAAAAGCAATGTGTATGAAGCCTGTAACACAATGCCTCAACACAGGAAATAAAACATAAAATGCTCATACTCAATTTCCCATTCTATCCCCACCCCTCAGTAGACAACTGGTCACTCACATGTCTAGCAAGAATTAGTTTACACCTTCTCAGCCCCAGTCCCCAAACCTGACAGGGAGCTCCCTCTGTCTCAGAAAACATGGATGTGGATGTGCTACCTGCCTCTCCTGACAGCGTTTCTCCCGCCCCAGCCGGTGCAATGTGAGGCTCTGTCAATAGAGGGCAACAGAGGAGCACTGAAATGTGATGGCTGCAGGAAGGTACTTATGTTGCTGGCTTCATTCTTCTTCCTTATTCAGCTTTAGAGTGAGTAAACTGGTGCGTGGAAGGGCCGTAGTACTCACTCCAACTTACCTCAGTGGACTACACAGCCACGCACTCAGGCCACACTCTCCCCATCCAGCAGCCACTTCTACAGACCAGCCCTGGCCACACGCTCAGGCAATGCTTCCCCTCAACACAGCTGCCATTTCTATGCAAGCTCTGGCCAGTGCTGCTGGTAGGCTGGTCATTCCTGTGAGTCATATCCTCTTTGAAAAAGTCTGAATCTCAAACTTTTTATTTACGTAGTTGCAAGCTATCTATCCACTAAGGATTTATTGAGTACAAACATTAAAAATAGTAGATCTATAATAGAGAAACTGGACAACATCTAAACTTAGTGATCACAATTAACATCACCAATAAGGAACAAATAGATACAGTGTGTATCCAGATGTGCAATCCTAAGAATACACCATCTATATAGCATTTTAGCCAAAAATGTAAAACCTGAATCTAATCATGAAGAAACATCGAAGAAACCCAAATTGAGGAATGTTCCATAAAATAAGTAGTTTCTAATCTCAAAAAATGTCATGAAAAACAAAAAAATGCTGAGAGACTAAAAGAAAAATAACGAATGCAATATATAATCTTGGAAGAGAGGGATGCTATAAAAGGCATTATGACAATAGACAAAATTGGAATATAAATTAGATATTAGATTGTATAAATATGTTATTTCAATATTTAACTTCCTGATTTTGATAACTCCTATATAAGAGGGTATTTTTGTTTTTAGGAAATATTCACTGAAGTATTAAAAGGTAAAGGAGCATGATATTTGCAAATTACTCTAGAATGGTGCTGAAAATGATAAAAACAGCAATAATATATTTATATAGATAGAATGATAAAGTAAATGTTATAAAATGTTAAAACTTAATACATCCAGGTATGGGGCATACAGGATTGCTTTGTACTATTCCTTCAATTTTTCCCTAAGTTTGAAGTTATTTCAAAATAAAAATTATTTGAAGTTACAATGCTTTAAATGTGAAATAAAAACTGTTCCAGACAAAAAAAAGTGAGATAAGTTATTCAGGCAGAAATAAAAGGAAGAAACACAAAAATGCAAAAAAGAATAAAGAGCACCTCAAGGGCAGGGAAAATATGTATATAGATACAAATTAATAATAATTACAACATAATAATAAGGTCTTGTGGGACTTAAAACTATTGAAAATGAAAGATTATGACAAAAATAGCATGAAAAATAAAGAGAGTAAATGAAGTTAGAGTAATCTAATTATTTATCAAAATTAGAAAAGTAATAAAACTAATCATTTGTGTTGAACTGTGCTAAGTCAAAGATTTATGTTTTAATATCTAGAGAAATCATTAAAAATAATGTTTAACAAGCTAAAATAAGATAAATGAACTG
Source organism: Trachypithecus francoisi (assembly GCF_009764315.1). Classification (NCBI taxonomy): domain Eukaryota; kingdom Metazoa; phylum Chordata; class Mammalia; order Primates; family Cercopithecidae; genus Trachypithecus; species Trachypithecus francoisi. Next base: position 81,431,765 of record NW_022681457.1, read on the forward strand.
ATAATGCATTTTCACCCAAAATAATGCTCTTTTGAGAGAAGGAAAAACCAAACATAAAACAGGTAGTTCAAATAGAAAATAAATAGAAAGATGGCAAATATGACTTCAGTATATAATTAAGTGCAAATAAACTAAGTATTTTAATTTAAAAAACACATTTCCAGATGGAGTTTTTAAAAACCCTACAAATTACCCACAAAAAGCACACTTTAATATAAGGGCATAAACACTTTGGGAAGACAGTATGGGAGAAAATACACCATGTAAATACTAATTAAAAGAAACATGTAGGCCGGGTGCGGTGGCTCATGCCTGTAATCTCAGCACTTTGGGAGGCAGAGGTGGGTGAATCATGAGGTGAGGAGTTCAAGACTAGCCTGGCCAATATGGTGAAACCCTCTCTCTGCTAAAATCACAGAAAAATCAGCCAGGCATGGTGGCAGGTGCTTGTAATCCCAGGTACCCAGGAGACTGAGGCAGAGAATTGCTTGAACCTGGGAGGCAGAGGTTGCAGTGAGCTGAGATCACACCACTGCACTCCAGCCTGGGCAATAGAGTGAGACTCCATCTGAAAAAAAAAAATGTAGCTTTGTAAAGCATTTGCCAGAATTGGTCATATGCTGCATCATAAATATGAGCTCAAAAAAAATTCAAAAAAGAGAAATCATTTGGAATAGATTTTCTGATTATAATGAAATTACCCAGAAATCAAGGTTACACTAAATATAATGGGAAAGTACCTAACTCCTTTGAAATTAGAGATATGCTTCTAAATAATTTATGGAATAAAGAAAAATCAAAATGGAAATTAGTACATTGACCTGAACGATTATACATTATTAATGCTGAGACCCAGGTATCCCTGCTCTCTTGGGGGCCTGGGAAGGCCCCCCCAGCTTTTGCAGATTCAGAAATGTCTGCTCCCACTGCCTGGCTTCTCCCTGATGTCGGCCTCCACTCTGGTCTTGGAGCAAAGTCGGGGCTGAACCCTAGCACTGTCACAGCCCAGCTGGGTGTGCACATGCTTGGGGCAGGGCTGACACACCAGCTCCCTGCCGCCTCAGCCCCTCCAACTTTGGGCACCAACAAGCATAGAAGGGAAGCCAATGGGGGGCTGAAGGAAGCTTGGCACTGGTGACCCTTGGCACCTATAACCTGGGTGCCCTGAATGACAGCCAGAAGCAGACAGGCTCCTGGGTGGAAGGGGGCAGATCTCTGATGAGGCCCCACCAACAGGCTAGGGACGGCCTGAAGGCTGGGGGCTGGGCTGCCAGTCCTACAGATGGAGTGGGAACTTGTGGTGCTTTTTCCAGGCCCACCCGTGACTGTCCATGAACCAATCAGCGTGCCCTTCCTCCCCTCTGAGGCCCATAAAAGCCCTGGGCTCAGCCAGAGGTGAACAGACAATGGAGCAACCAGCTGCAGAGAGGAGCTACCCACTCTAGGGCCTCCTCTCTGCTGAGAGTTGTACAGACAATGGGACGACCAGCTACAGAGAGGAGCTACCCTCTCTGCTAACAGTTGAACGCTTGTCAGGATGACTTGCCTAGCAGAGAGGACCTACCTTATCCACTAGGAGGAGCTGAGCACTCATCAAGGCACCCTGGCTGTGGAAAGGAACTACCACCTGCAGGTCTCCTGTGAGCAGTTCCATTGTTCAATAAAGTTGCTCTTCACCTTGCTCACCCTCCACTTGTCTGAGTACCTCATTCTTCCTGGTTGCAGGACAAGAACTCAGGAACCACTGAATGGCGAGGCTAAAAGAGCTGTAACACAAACAGGGCTGAGACATGCCCCTTACTCACCACATTGCAGGTGAAGAGAAGGAAAGAAGAGCTTCCTTCAGGGAGCTTCAGGGAGCTTCAGCCCTTCAGGGAGCCCAGACCTGGGGGCTCTGCTCTGCAGTTCCTGGCATCTCCAAGCTTCCAGGTACCACTGTGTTCCCCAGTGCCAGCTATGGAAGCTGTTTGTGGTACACCTGGTCTGTCCACAGCCTCACAGAGAGCCAGCACTCATGCTAGCACCTGGAGCTGTCCACCCTGCTGCAGCAGCTGGCATGTCTGACTGCGCAGTAGCTGGACCCCATGCTCGCTCACACACCCCTCACCATTCCACCCCCGACTCACCCTTGGCAGGTGTTGGACCCAGGCCAGTAGTGGGAGCTGAGCACAGCCTGGCAGGCCAAGTGAGCAAAATAACCCCAGCAAGCCTGAGCAAAACTTGGGCAAAGGCACCACCAGCCAAAGAGGTTTCTGGCCAGAAAAATTACACCCCAAGGATCCTGCAACAATACCTTGTCTACACAGTCCCTGTACAGTTTCCGGACCTGTGGCAAGAATGTCACTTTCTGATAGGCCCAGCCGTCCCAGGTTTTCTTGGGATCTCAAAGTGAGGAATTCACCCAATTAATACAGATATTTGCAGGCCCATCTGGGCTTAAGGCATTAAAGTTGAATTTGAGATTTCTTATGAAATAAAGTTCCAGCAAAGCCAAGTGGTGGCTCACGCCTGTAATCCCAGCACTTTGGGAGGCTGAGGCAGGCGGATCACAAGGTCAGGAGATTGAGACCTTCCTGGCTAACATGGTGAAACCCCATCTCTGCTAAAAATACAAAAAATTAGCTGGGCGTGATGGTGTGTGCCTGTAGTTCCAGCTACTCAGGAGGCTGAGGCAGGAGGATGGCATGAACCTGGGAGGCGGAGCTTGCAGTGAGCCAAGATCGTGCCACTGCACTCCAGCCTAGGCAAGAGAATGAGACTCTGTCTCAAAAAAAAAAAAAAAAAATCTATTTGGCAAATAATTATTCTTGCTGGCTTTATGCAAATACTCAGGCCAAGTAAAATAAGACTAAAACTTATTTTGCAAATGAATTTGTACTACAACTTGTCTTTAGTGAAAATGGAAAATGGAGAGAGAAAATTATGCTTCAAAATTAACTATAGTAGATCTGTTATTAGATTCCAGTTTGCTTAATGTTTTCCAATTTTTGTTATTTTCTACAACTTGGACTGAATTCCAAAATTTTTCCAGGCTACAAGTCTCTAAAATAATGTTTTCTATTTCTTTATTCTTCTTTTCCTTTCCCTCCATTTTTCCTAATTTGAAATCACTGAAAACTAAGCTGTGCTTTCTTAAAATCCTGCAAACTGACGCCAGACAACTTAAACTTCAAAGAAAACAACCACAGCCTATTTACATACACAAGCCCATTTTCATACCTGCCTACTGATGTGTGGGCTTCAGGGTAACATGGCCTATATTGATTTTCCGGAATTGTTCTTTTTATTTGTTTGTTTGCTGCTGTTTCTCCCTTTCTTTCTCTATTTTCTCTTCATAGGATGTGAGACTTCACAACCTGCTGAAAATAAGCTTTCCTGATAACATGGGACACACCTGTCTATGAATAAACTGTCCTAGCTATAAGCGATGAGCTGAAACCTGAGACCAGAGACTTATTTTCTTCTAAGATGCTTTCTCCAAAAGATTTTAAAAAGAAAAAGGGAGAAATGTGAAAGAAAATAAATCTTGAGACCCCAAAATCACTAGGCTAAAGGGAAAAGTCAAACTGGGAACTACTTGGGGCAAATCTGCCTCCCGTTCTATTCAAAGTCATCCCTCTGCTCATTGAAATAAATGCACATCTGATTGCTTCTTTTGCAAAAGCGAATCAGAAACTCAAATGAATTTGTCTCTTATCTACCTATGGCCTGGAAGCCCCTTCTCTACTTCAATTTGTCCTGCCTTTCTGGACCAAGCCTATGTACATCTTACATATATTGATTGATGTTTCATGCCTCCCCAAAATGTATCAAAAGCAAGCTGCATCCCAATCACCTTGGGCATATGTCATCAGAACTTCCTGAGGCTGGGTCATGGGAGCCTCCTTAACCTTGGCAAAATAAACTTTCTAAATTGACTGAGATCTGTCTCAGATATTTTGGGTTAACAGTATCTTAGACTTTGAAACTCTCGATAAACTCTTTCATTACCCTAGAGAGTTGCCAGCTAAATAATCCTAAATTTGCATATTAAAGAAAATAACTCTTAGGTGAAAAATCAGGTAGCAAAATTTACATCTCAAAGTATAGAGAGAAAAGGTCTGGCATGCCAGAGGGAAATTAAAATATGTTTAATTGTCAATTAAACGAAATTATAGAAATCTATCATAAAGGCCTTTTCAAAACCGACACAGGGCAGGACGCAGTGGCTCATGCCTGTAATCCCAGCACTTTGGGAGGCTGAGGCGGGCAGATCACTTGAGATCAGGAGTTCATGAGCAGCCTGGCCAACATGGTGAAACCCCGTCTCTACTAAAAATACAAAAATTAGCTGTGTATGGTGGCAGGCACCTGTAATCCCAGCTCCTTGGGAGGTTGAGCAGGAGAATCGTTTGAACCCAGGAGGCGGAGGTTGCAGTGAGCCAAGATCATGCCATTGCACTCCAGCCTGGGTGACAGAGCGAGACTCCATCTCAAAAAAAAAAATTATTAGATATGATAACAGCATTATCATTATGTAGACGAATATTCTTGGGAAATAACATGACAGAAAATTTAGGTGTGAAATACTATGACTTTTGCAACTTAAACTAGTCCAACAAAATAGGAGCAACAAAATAAATTTGGCAAAATATTAAGAGTTGGTAAATCTAATTTACCAAGCCCAGGTGAAGGGCGTGGGATATGCAGGTGTCCCCTGTATTATTCACTCACTTTTTCATTGGTTTGACATTTTTCTTTTTTTTTTTTTTTGAGACGGAGTCTTGCTCTGCCGCCCAGGCTGGAGTGCAGTGGCCGGATCTCAGCTCACTGCAAGCTCCGCCTCCCGAGTTCACGCCATTCTCCTGTCTCAGCCTCCCGAGTAGCTGGGACTACAGGCGCCCGCCTCGTCGCCCGGCTAGTTTTTTGTATTTTTTAGTAGAGACGGGGTTTCACCGTATTAGCCAGGATGGTCTCGATCTCCTGACCTCGTGATCCGCCCGTCTCGGCCTCCCAAAGTGCTGGGATTACAGGCTTGAGCCACCGCGCCCGGCCTGGTTTGACATTTTTCAAAGTCAAAAGCTCTAGAAAATTTTAATATACAAGTAAACAGTCTGACTGAAAAAAAAAGACATTTACATTTTGATATATTGGCTTTGTAAAGAAAAATTGTGTCCAGATTGGCAGACGACAATCATTAAGTCAGACATGAGGTTGCAACAACTGGCAGGGCTTGAGCGGCTTCCACCAACCTGCTCAGCATTGTTAGGGGAAAAAATGTAATTAATTGTCACCATTTAAATATCAGATTTCACAAAGAAAAATACTGTGATTTCTATCCTCTCTTGAAAACTGGGAAGACTGGCAGCATTGGGTCTGCCTTCCTGCCTGAAACCAATCAGCTTAGGACTGAGCAAAGCCTTGGTCCACTTCACTTGGCAGCTCTCCCTGTGGCCGACGCCTGGCCAGTGTCATCCATCATCTGCATTAGGCTGTTGGGGTCTTATTCCTGTGTGCACTGAGGTCATTAAGGTCTATGGTTTCAAACAGTAAACATTTGTTAAACACAACCTACTACCCATGTACATAACTACTGTATACACAAGCAAATACTTCCTGATGAGGAGAAGCAGAAATGTTTCCCAAAAAGGAAAAGAGAAAAAGTCACAAAGAAACTTTCTGGCTGGGTTTAGTGGCTTCTGTCTGTGATCTCAGTTACTCAGGAGGCTGAGATGGGAGGATGGCTTGAGGCCAGAAGTTGGAGACCAGCCTGGGGTGGGCAACATAGCAAGATCCCCATCTCAAAAAAGAAAAAAAAAAACATAAAGGAAGAAACTTTTCTAAATTCTGGGGAACCTAATCCTGAAATTTTTTTCATGCTTTGTAATAATTTTAACTCTTTTTTCCCCACTTCTAACACAAGAAGGATACAAGAAGTCTTAGAGGAAAAAAAAACAAAAACATCTTTCTCATAAGGTCAAAAGGCTCTGGATTCAAAAATTACTCTCCTTTAATCAGATAATATCAATTATCTGATTAAAACAATTATCTCTTAATATCATATAAAGGCCCCAAATGAGCAAGATAAACTTTGAAAATTCTATGATAAGGTAAATGAGCAAAGGAAAAGCAATATTTTACTCACTCTGAACTCACAAACCTTACAACATGAGGAAATTCAGTTACTAAATAAACGTAGAAATTTGAGAGCCAAACTTAACAAACAACTTGAGAAAACACTGAAAGCAAAAATCAACTATCTTTTGCTTCTGCTAACCTGCCAGATTCCAAAACATCAGCCTGATGAAGCCAAGGCTAACAGTTCATCAGAAAATGTATGATTACTCTTGGAATAATCACAGGAGAAGTAATCAGGGAAATGTGGTAGAAAGCAGGCTTTGCGGTGTACATGTAAGAAGCATAGGTCTGGAACTAGGAAGACCTGGATTTAATTCCTATTATCATTATCACTCACCAATCCTGTGACGCAGAGCAAGTGTCTGATCCTGAATCCATTTTCTTATCTGTAAAATGTAAATAGCACCTCCTGGCAAGGTTACTAGCGGACAATGTAAAGTTCAGTCTGTTCTGCTCTCAAACATGTGTCTGTAAATTAAATTGGCTCCATCTGACTAACATATAGGAAAACGAAGCCATAGTCATGCAGAAGTTACACTGGTTCATACATTATTTTTCCAGAATGTTAATGCTTTATACCACCAACAAACAGCATCTGAGTTGAAGCACTAAAATAACTAAATGCAGAAAGCTAAGGAGTAATTGTATATGACATACGAGGTGCATCATACTCACTCACTCCACATTCTTCCTTTTGGCCACAGCTATGTCATGAAAGTAACTGATGTGAAGTTTCCCCTAGTATTTGCACGTTTTGCCTTTATCTCCATAAGTCAGCACCTACATCCCTTCTTTACATCCTCTTCATCAAGCTACCTTCACCTTTTTAATACGCTGAAGTCCTAAATTCGCAGTTATTTCTTTATTCACCAGAAGTTTAACAAGTCCTAAGTATTTACATTTTTTCATTAGGATCATTCTTGCATTTATTATTGCTGTGATTACAAAGCTGCAACAGTTTTGCTTGTTTGTTTGCTTTTTGAGACGGAGTCTTGCTCTGTCTCCCAGGCTGGAGTGCAGTGGCATGGTCTCGGCTGACCGCAACCTCCGCCTCTCAGGTTCAAGCGATTCTCCTGCCTCAGCCTCCTGAGTAGCTGGGATTACAGGTGCCCTCCATCATGCCCGGCTAATTTCTGTATTTTTAGTACAGATAGGGTTTCACTATGTTGGTCAGGCTAGTCTCGAACTCCTGACCTCAGGTGATTTGCCTGCCTCAGCCTCCCAAAGTGCTGGGATTACAGGCGTGAGCCACCACGCCAGGTGATGGTGCAACAGTTTTGAGAGGTTTTCTCCAAACCTATTTTTCCCGCACATTGCTATCTTCAGTACCTGATTTTGTACAATGCGAGAATTTTCAGGATGTGACACTGCAGTAGAAATGCTTACACTTCACTGTCACAAAAATGGGAGTTCTCTTCCCCTCCTCCAGAAAAAGAATGAAAATGATGCAGTAATAATAATAGCTAATTTTTTAGTACTTACTATGTACCTGACACAATTCTAAGTGCTCTATTACGTATTGTTAGATCTAAGACATGATCAGTTTTAGGATGCATCATTTTGTATACCACTGAGAAGGAAAAAAAACCCTACCTTTCCTGACCTAGTATTGTAAAACAGAAGACGTGTAAATCTTTCAAGCAATATTGACTGGATATTTTCAGTGAGAACCAGTAAGATTGCCCAAGCCCACACAGCATAGAATAGAAGCTGGAGTGGTGATATAAATAAATTCTCTGTTTGATAGTTCTATGCAGAATGTAGATTGGGGCTTATGGCAAAAGCCTATAAATGCCTCCCAGTGACAACTACTGGGACTTTGGACTACAGAATTTCCACTTGAGGGGCATTTACCACTTCACTATGGGACATTAACTGAAGCTACTCATATGAATAAAAGGCATAAAATAATTCTGAAACCTGAAATACCCACAATGCCTGGGGTGATGTCAGAGAAATACCCCAAAGAGGATGGCAATGCCTGGAAGAGTTCCATCATAAAACGGAAATGGTTAATGCAGGATCATGATACCTGAGGAATGCAAGGAGGAGAGACTTAGTAGCAAGAAGCCTCTTTTCCCCAGGACTGCTGGATTCTACAGTTCCCTTTAAACAGCTCTTGACTTATTGACAAGAGCTGCTTGGTTTGTGGATGGCAGTTCCAAGATAAATGGACCACATCTTTCTTGGAAGGATACCACTCTGCCAGTTTTTGCAACCTCATATTTGACGTAATGACTGCCACCTATTAATCTTGACACAATTATTCTTTTTTTTTTTTTTTCTTTGAGATGGAGTCTTACTCTGTCACCTAGGCTGGAATGCAGTGGTGCAATCTCAGCTCACTGCAACCTCTGCCTCCCTGGTTCAAGCAATTCTCCTGCTTCAGCCTTCTGAATAGCTGGGATTACAGGCACCCACCACCACTCCTGACTAATTTTTGTGTTTTTATTCAGACGAGGTTTCACTATGTTGGCCAGGTTGGTCTCGAACTCCTGACTTCAGGTGATCCGTCCCCCTCGGCCTCCCAAAGTGCTGGGATTACAGGCATGAGCCATCACTTCCAGTCACAATTTGTCTTTACAAAATCAAATATATCAGAATGCAAATGTCTTCCTTTTATTTTATTTTATTATTATTTTTTTTTAGGTCAGACCGGCTGCTTGAGCCTTTGCTTATAAGGACTGAAGGACTATCCATATACCTCTCTTCCCTGCACTCATTCTCACCACTTTTCTAATCATGTCCCTTCCAAGTTCCTGACTATCTAGCTAAACCATTGGCCCCAGTCCATTAGTCAATATAGACTTTTATCTTGGTTCATTTCTCCTTCCAGACAAAATAAACAACTGACGTTTATTGATGTTCTGCCCCCGAGGAGGATTCCTCTTCACCATTGTCCTTCAGGGATGTCCCAGAAAGGGGCTTTAGTACTACAGCTGTCCACCCTCAGGTGGTGCCCACACATCATGCCTAACCAGGCCTGAGTTCTCTCTTCTTTATCAGTTCCTAATGTTGGGGAACACCCCAGAAGACAATAGGTACAGACAATGGAGGGTAACGTAGCAAGAGTAGGGCATCTGCGCCACTTCCCCATGCAAACTTCTTGTGTTTTCAGGGACTACGAGAGCCCAATTTTGCACATACCACTTCCATTTGATGATGGAGTGCATGCCAGCTTTATGACTTGGTAAGTCAAACAACACCTAGTTCCCAATAGGCACTCAGACCACATGGTAATTTGGTGGCTCTTGATAGTTCATGGATCAGAAGACTTAATGTTGTTAAGGCTGGGCATGGTGGCTCACGCCTGTAATCCCAACACTTTGGGAGGCCGAAGTGGGTGGATCACTTGAGGTCAGAAGTTCAAGACCAGGCTGGCCAACACGTGGAAACCCCATCTGTATTCCAAATACAAAAATTAGCCAGACATGCTGGTGGGCACCTGTAATGCCAGCTACTCGGGAGGCTAAGGCAGGAGAATCACTTGAACCCAGGAGGCAGAAGTTGCAGTGAGCCGAGATCGCACCATTGCACCCCAGCCTAGGCGACAAGAGTGAAACTCCGTCTCAAAAAACAAACAAACAAATAAAAGTTGTTAAGACATCCGTACTCCTTATATTGAACTACAGATTCAACATCATCCTTACCATAATCATAGATGACAGTTTTATAGAAATTGACAAGCTGTGAGGCCAGGAAGTCAAGACCAGCATGGGCAACATAGTGAGACGTGTCTCCACAAAATATTTAAAAATTGCCTGGGCATGGTGGTATGTACCTATAGTCCCAGCTACTCAGGAGGCTGAGGCGGGAGGATTCTTTGAGCCCAGGAGGTTGAAGCTGCAGCAAGCCATGATGGTGGCACTGCACTCCAGCCTGAGTGACAGAGGGAAACCCTATCTCAAAAAAGAAAATAAAGAAAATAAAAGAAATTGACAAGCTGATCTTAAAATTCATATTGAACTTCAAGGGGCCCAGAATAGGTAAAACAATCTTGAAAAAGAAGAACAAAGTTGGAGGACTCACACCTCACAATTTCAAACTTACTGTAAACTGCAATAAACAGCAAAGAGCGAGAGACAGAAAGACCGAGTCTATGGCCTGTGTCTAAAGCTCAGTAGTTCGCACAATAACTCTCTATGTGTTTTTTTACCCAGTCCTCCCAGCTACCTTGTGGTGGAGAAATTACCTCTGTTTTCAAGATATGACAGTTGTGTGTGGTCTGCTCTCCACCCAAACCTGAGCTCCAAAAGGGAGAAGTAAATGAGCTTGTATAATTACCAAGCGTAAGGTGGTATGCCAGGCTCTTCCCATACAGTATCTCAGTTAATCCTTGAAACACCCTATGAAGATGATACGATTGCTCCCATGTTACAGATAAGAAAACCCAGGCTCAGAGAGGTATAACCCACATGGCTAGCACACAACACAGCAATATTCAATTCCACTTCTGTTGGATTCCATTGTTAGCGCCCTCTCCTCTATGCCACTTTGAGCCCCAGCTGCTGAGTGCCACCACTGGCCCACTCCTGCCCTTCTCCTGCCCCTCTCCTGCCCCATGCTGTGCATGCTTTCTGCCTACTTCTCTGGCCATCCACTGCACACAGATGGCAAAGAGCTATGCTTGGCATCATAGCCAGCTGGCCCCGCTCTTCTGGGGAAGAAATTTCAGTGCCAAAGACATCTGCTTGAGCCTTAGGAATCCCCAGGGGAGCCAGAGGACAAGGAAAAAACACTCTTTATGGCAAATGGGCCAGGCAAGAGACCTCTACCCTGCCTGTCCAGTGAGCCCCTGAGAGGGGTAGGGGGACACAGTTCTCTCATGGAGCCCCAGGCCAGAATCTCCACCCCGAACAGACTCCCAGAGGAGCAGAAGACTCCACAGTGGGACAACAGTGGCAGCAGCAATATTTGCTGGGGGCATCAGCCAGGAGCTTTGGCCTATGCCGACAGCCCAGACACTGTATGTCCAAATGAGCCTCAATGCTCAGTCCCAACACTCACCCCTTCCTTCGGGGTGATCCCAGCAGGTTTGGGATGGCCTACCTGGCTCCCATAACCCTGCTCCCCATTAGCACCAAGCGTAAGGTCTGAGCTGGGAGGAGTGGCTTTCCCTAGTTGGGGAGACAGTCAGGAAGTCAGGAAGAAGTGAAGATACAGAAGATGAGGCTGAGGATGGAATGAGTCACTGTAATAATCTCACTTGAGAGACCGGGACTTGAGGGCAATGCTTCCCTGCTTGATCCAGCCAACAGGGCTGAGGGCAGGTAGTGAGACAGAGGCCAACTACTGCGGGGCTGGAGCTGGCTCCTCACAAAGAGAGGGAGAGCTGCCTAGCATGGCATAAGCTGCAGGGCCAAGTTCAAGATGAGTGGTAAGTGGGGTCTCTAGGCCTGAGAGAGAGGAGCCCAAGGAAGGAGGTGTTGGACGTTGAAATAGGAGAGGAACTAGATTGGGGGTGAGAATGGCCAAAGGGTCTGAGATGGGTCTGAGGAAGAGGTTGCAAGGGGGGCCTTGCAAGGAGAAGGAGGGTGGGAACTGAGATAAAGGATAGGAGCTCAATTGAAGGCCAGGGATGGGGCAAGGGATTGAAAGTGGGTCTGGAGAATAAATTAGGAGTTCGGTCCATTCAAGGGGAAGGACTTGGGGACTGAGACAGAAATGGCAATAGCTCAAAGAGATGGGAAAATTTTTAAGGATTGAGAATGGATTAGGGAGGCTGAGGTAAGTCTAGGGGATGGAGTGAGGGGATGAAGTTTGAGGAGTCTCTCCCATGGGCATGTGTACCCCTCTCCTCTTTCCTGAGGAGTCACCCCTGCAGAGGGCTTTGTCAGCACTGAGAAGGGCCTGCCCTTGGAGCCAGCTGGGTCTTCCACATTTCCTCAGCAGGGGTTTCCTGAAGATCCCTTTCTTTCTGGGAGCTTTGCCTGTCCCACTTGCACAAAGACTGGACTAAAGGGGTTCTTACCCACTCAAAAAAACCTAGGGCTAGTGGAAGGGAGTACACTGTGTCACAGTTCCTGGCTGCTCCCCTTTGAAGCAGGGACATAGGAAATCCCACAGCCCCTTGTTTCAGACTTCCAGATGAATTTCTCTGTCCATCAGAGCATTTCATTGTGGAGAAGAAAGTCAAGTCACTCAGAACTTGTTGCATGGCAGTTATTAACTATCTGACCAGTGGTTTCCAATCTTGACTTTGCATTAAATACCTGAAAAGCTCTGAAAAAAAAGATATTGTGAGGCCAGAGAACAATAGAACTGCCAATATCTCTTGGGTCACTCCCCATTCCTCATCCCCTAAGAAAACCATGCCCACCTCCTTCACATACTCTCGCTTACACACACACAGACACCACGGCTCCTCCCCTCAAACACACACATTCTCTCACAAATGCATACATTCCCAAAGAATGGAGACACCCTCAGGCTCTCCCATCTAGCCTCACACTAAAAATGCACACACAGACTCAAACACAAGAGCGTAGGCACTCATATTCTCACTCGAACTCAAGCAAATGTGCATATTCCATCACCCTTACCCTTCCAAATCCAAGACAACACACATCCAGTTCTACAATCCATCTCACCTTCCCATGCAGCTCCCTCCACACACATTGACTCAGGTGCCCACCCACAAACACGCTCCTCACATACAATCACAGACCACACAAAATCATACAGGGCAGCAATCACAAACTCTTACTCACAGAGACTTATATCAGTCTCACACTGCAACTTACACACACACAGAACCAGTCCCTTACACACTCAAGCTTACACAGATAAGCTCACATACACACTCACCATCGGGTACATTTACAGTCAAATATAAACATGCACACACTCCTGAGTTTCCAGTCACAGACACAGTCACAAATACACATATTCACAACCACGTGTTCACAGCCACTGCCCTAACCTGACTGTCCTGTATTGGTTCACACAGCCAAGCTCATACTGGGAAGGGCAGGCAGGGCTCAGAGTCTGAGCCTCCAAAAGGCACCCCTATTGTCTTCTCTGCCCCTAGAAATCCTGATCTTGGGGCTCCTGCTGGCTACCCCCAGCTGCCTTGCCTACTCTGAGGACCTGGCCAACTGCTTCCAGGATCCCAATTATGAGTCCTTCTTCGTCACAGCCCAGGAGGGGCTCCACACCTCCCCGCTGCCCAAGCGTGTGGTGGTAGTGGGAGCTGGCATGTCAGGCTTGGTAGCAGCCAAGACCCTGCAGGCCACCACGTGAGTAGGCTATGGAGGGGCCTCAATCATTTGCCTCCAGTTTGCTTCCTTGGGTGGGAAAACACAAGAGCCAGGTTATGGCCAACTCTTGGAAAACTGTGCATAATCCTCGGGTCTCTTCAACCCTTAACCTTTAAATATTGTTAAGTACAATTTGTGTTCTATCCTAACAGGCAAGGGCCAAGTGGTGCTCTGTCCCCAGCCCATGGAGAGAATTCAGCTTCACCTACATTCCTCAGGGGCGTTCGGGGGGAAACAGCCCTGGTTTGGTTATCCCGCACATTCAGGGATGCTGGGAATTCCAGGCCAGCGCATGTGGCAGGGTGGGAGTGGGAGGAGATGGTGGGGAGAAGGGACAGCATGTCTCTGGGAATGACAAAAGCTTCTCTGCACTCCAGGTGACCATCCTGGAAGCCAGTGACCATATTGAGGGCCAAGTGGTGACATTCAGAAATGAGGAGGAGGGCTGGTATTATGATCTGGGGCCCATGCGCATCCCCAAATCCCACAGGTAAGTCCTGGGAAAGGGAGGGAGCAAAGGGCAAGGAGGAGAGATGAGGAAGAGGCAGGAAAGGACCTGCTGTCATCAGATCAAAGCCTTTCAGATTTACTGTGCCACGTGATTCAACTCTACGGGCCAGGTCTAACACTCATCTCCCATTTAACAAAAGAGAAGACAGAGGCTCAGTGTCCAGCATCACACAGAAAGCCATAGATTCCCAAACTAACAATCATAATAGTTACCATTAACTCAGCAAATTGTGTGCTTTAAAGATGAACAGTTTCTTATATGTCAGTTATGCCATGTTAAGCTGTAAAATAATCCACCTAAACTTCAGATTTTCCTCTACTCCTCTTTCTATTCTGATTCAGTGAGTGCTCCATGCAAGCACTTTTGCATACCTATGCTTAAATTCTTATATGTGTACAAAACCCATTAATAATGCCTATTATTTTTAGAAAAAAGGCAAAATCTCTTTAGCATTACTGACAAGTCTCTGTCGCCTTTCTCTTTCACACTTATTTAAAATTCTCATCGTTTCTTACAATTTCCCTGTTATTGTGAATAGTGCTGCAATAAACATACGTGTGCATGTGTCTTTATAGTAGAATGATTTATAATCCTTTGGGTATATACCCAGTAATGGGATCGCTGGGTCAAATGGTATTTCTAGTTCTAGATCCTTGAGGAATGGCCACACTGTCTTCCACAATGGTTGAACTAATTTGTACTCCCACCAACAGTGTAAAAGCATTCCTATTTCTCCATATCCTCTCCAGCATCTGTGGTTTCCTGACTTTTTAATGATCACCATTCTAACTGGCATGAGATGGTATCTCACTGTGGTTTTGATTTGCATTTCTCTGATGACCAGTGGTGATGAGCATTTTTCACGGGTCTGTTGGCTGCATAAATGTCTTCTTTCAAGAAGTGTCTGTTCATGTCCTTTGCCCACTTTTTGATGGGGTTGTTTTTTCTTGTAAATTTGTTTAAGTTCTTTGTAGATTCTGGATATTATCCCTTTGTCAGATGGGTAGATTGCAAAAATTTTCTCCCGTTCTGTAGGTTGCCTGTTCACTCTGACGGTAGTTTCTTTTGCTGTGCAGAAGCTCTTTAGTTTAATTAGATCCCGTTTGTCGATTGTGGCTTTTGTTGCCATTGCTTTTGGTGTTTTAGTCATGAAGTCCTTGCCTATGCCTGTGTGCTGAATGATATTGCCTAGGTTTTCTTCTAGGGTTTTATGTTTTTAGGTCTAACATTTAAATCTTTAATCCATCTTGAATTAATTTTTGTATAAGGTGTAAGGAAGGGATCCAGTTTCAGCTTTCTACATATGGCTAGCCAGTTTTCCCAGCATAGTTGTAGATGTGTGGTGTTATTTCTGAGGCCTCTGTTCTGTTCCATTGGTCTATATCTCTGTTTTGGTACAAGTACCATGCTGTTTTGGTTACTGTAGCCTTGTAGTATAGTTTGAGTCAGGTAGCGTGATGCCTCCGGCTTTGTTCTTTTTGCTTAGGATTGTCTTGGCAATATGGGCTCTTTTTTGGTTCCATATGAACTTTAAAGTAGTTTTTTCAAATTTTGTAAGAAAGTCAGTGGTAGCTTGATGGGGATGGCATTGAATCTATAAATTACCTTGGGCAGTATGGCCATTTTCACAATATTGATTCTTCCTATCCATGAGCATGCAATGTTCTTCCATATGTTTGTGTCCTCTTTTATTTTGTTTAGCAGTGGTTTGTAGTTCTCCTTGAAGAGGTCCTTCACATCCCTTGTAAGTTGGATTCCTAGGTATTTTATTCTCTTTGTAGCAATTGTGAATGGGAGTTCACTCATGATTTGGCTCTCTGTCTGTTATTTGTGTATAGGAATGCTTGTGATTTTTGCACATTGCTTTTGTATTCTGAGACTTTGCTGAAGTTGCTTATCAGCTTAAGGAGATTTTGGGCTGAGACAATGGGGTTCTCTAAATATACAATGTCTTCTACAAACAGGGACAATTTGACTTCCTCTTTTCCTAATTGATTACCCTTTATTTCTTTCTCTTGCCTGATTGCCCTGGCCAGAACTTCCAACACTATGTTGAATAGGACTGGTGAGAGAGGGCATCCTTGTCTTGGGCCAGTTTTCAGAGGGAATGCTTCCAGTTTTGCCCATTCAGTATGATATTGGCTGTGGGTTTGTTATAAATAGCTCTTATTATTTTGAGATACGTTCCATCAATACTGAATTTATTGAGAGTTTTTAGCATGAAGGGCTGTTGAATTTTGTCAAAGGCCTCTTCTGCATCTGTTGAGAAAATCATGTGGTTTTTGTCGTTGGTTCTGTTTATGTGATGGATTATGTTTATTAATTTGAGTGTATTGAACCAGCCTTGCATCCCAGGGATGAAGCCAACTTGATTGGGGTGGATAAGCTTTTTGATGTGCTGCTGGATTCGGTTTGCCAGTATTTTGTTGAGGATTTTTGCATCGATGTTCATCAGGGATATTGGTCTAAAATTCTCTTTTTTTGTTGTGTCTTTGCCAGGCTTTGGTATCAGGATGATGCTGGCCTCATTAAATGAGTTAGGGAGGATTCCCTCTTTTTCTATTGATTGGAATAGTTTCAGAAGGAATGGTACCAGCTCCTCTTTATACTTCTGGTAGAATTTAGCTGTGAACCCGTCTGGTCCTGGACTCTTTTTGGTTGGTAGGCTATTAATTGTTGCCTCAGTTTCAGAGCTTGCTATTGGAAATATGATCTCTCTCTCTTTTTTTTTTTTTGCCTTAAATGTAAACTGAACCCAAGATTTCCCTCCAAACACCTCCCAAAACAAAAACCAGCTGAACTAGTCCAAACTAGGAGTCTTTAGATATGGCCTTAGACCTACTCAGAAATGGAAAATGAAATTTCAAATTCTGTCTGAAACAAAAGGCCTCTATGTCTACTTTGGAGTTCTACAAACTGAGATTCCCTAAAGGGTCTTAATTCAGAGATGGGTGAACTCCCCACCCCATATCCCTCCAGGCCATGACAGAAGGAAAAGAAGGAATGCCCACAGCAAGTGGAAACAGGATGAGAGCTGAGGAAGGAGTTGGTCTGAAGCCCCTGGGCAGAGGAAGAAATTGCTTTTGCTGGAACTAGTTTCCGCTGTGAGGCCAGCAGGAACAAGATGCCATGGGGATGGGGACCATGTTATGCCTGTCTCTGCTCCAGCCTGGTCTACACCTATGTCAAGAAACTTGGCCTGAAGCTGAACAAGTTCATCCAGCATGATGACAACACCTGGTACCTCATCAAAGGACGATGCTACCGTAGCTGGGAGGTCAAGGCCAACCCAGATCTCTTGGGCTATTCCATAAGCCCCACAGAGAAGGGCAAGAGTGCTAAGAATCTCTTCTATGAGTCCATCGACAAGGTGCCTTCTGCCTTACCCCAGCCTGGGTCAGGAAGGAAGAGAGTCTGGCCTAAGGTCACCTGGCAAGTTAGTGGACAAACCCAGGTCACCTGACTCCTATTCAGTGCTCTTGTGATTGGGCCACCTGTCTTATAACACTCTCCAAGAATGTTGCCACCAATCCCACTGCCCAGTCCCCTCTCTTCTCGTGTCCCTGGGTGGTTTGATCAGTGGCAGTGGGAGGAAAGGGAACCACCAGATAACCCAATTCTTGGTAATGAATCAGTCCTCCTGGGTTGCAGTGAATGTCTTCACCTTAAAGTTTAGTCTTCAAAAGGTCTTTAAATGAAGGTGAGAAAAGGGAAAAGAGGAGCACCTGAAACTACCCTTGCCCTGGTTCTTCAACTCCCATCTCCTTGCGCCCACCCAGGAATTCTGCTCTAATCTAAAACTCCTTCTCTCTCTTACCCTCCTGCAGCTCATATCTGAAAACGTTCAACTGCAGCCACCTGATGTCCTTTCACGATTCTTACTCCACCAAGGTGAGTGAGGCAAAGAAGCCCCAGAATGGGGGTAAGGGGAGGGGTCCACATTCAGCCTAGGCCCTGGGGTCGTCCCCTGCCTATCTAGATGTTCTCTTTCCACTGTCAAAACTGTCACCTTTCTGGAGTCCTGCCCCACCCTTGCCTCGGCCCAGTCCCCTGCTGAAGACCCACCCTACATACTGGGCCCCCCACCCTACACTTCCATTTACTGAGACCCCTCCCCACAGGCTTACCTGCTGAAGGAAGGGAAGCTGAGCTGAGGAGCAGTTAACATGATTGGAGATATGATGAACCAACATGCTGGATACTATATGTCCTTCTTGGAGTCCCTGTGGGCTCAGAACCTGCTAACCAAGAATGACAAGTAAGGCTGATCTGGGGTTGAGACTGGAGTCAGCCTCTCATCCAGCACTCAGAGCAGAGAACAGGACCTGGGGTTTATTGGGTACTTACTGTGTGCAGGTGCTGTGCTGAGCGCTTGCCAAGAATCGTGGCCTTTAATCCTTATGAGCCCCTGTGAGGCA
Organism: Trachypithecus francoisi; assembly: GCF_009764315.1. Lineage (NCBI taxonomy): Eukaryota > Metazoa > Chordata > Mammalia > Primates > Cercopithecidae > Trachypithecus > Trachypithecus francoisi. Next base: position 81,450,070 of record NW_022681457.1, read on the forward strand.
GGCCCTATTGTTCAGAGCCATTTCAGAGGTGGAGCTGCTGAGAAGCTATGGAGCTTCCCCAAGTTCACACAGCTTGGGCAAGGTCAGCAGCACTCCTCCTGGGAAGCAGAAATGCAAGGTGGCCAAATCCATGGGCTGTGGAGCTGGGCTGCCTCTGTCATCCTGGGAAAGTCACTTCTTTCTGGGTGTCATCTTTCAAAACGATCAAATCCCTCTCTGGTCAAGGGCTGTATATTAATTAAGGCGATGCATACAAAGTGTCGGGCACAGGGTGCACGGATCTAGTCCGTCCCTTTCCAGGCCAGGAGCACTACCGGTATCTGGGCCTGAGGGCGCAGGTGCCTCCCACCCTCACTGCCCCATTCACCCCTGCAGCTTTTTCGAGATCACTGGTGGCTTTGACCAGCTCCCCAAGGCCCTCGGCGCCAGCCTGAAGCCCGGCACCCTCCACCTGAGGTCCAAGGTGGAGGTGGTGGTGAGGGATGGGCCGCAAGTCCCGGTCTCATACTGGGCGGACCGGCCCGCCTCGGCACAGTGCACCCTCACCGCTTACTACGTGGTGGTCTCCGCCTCAGCCAAGGCCGTGCGCCTCATCGCCTTCCAGCCACCCCTGTCCATGGACAAGATCGACGCCCTCCGCTCCATGCACTACACTGGCGCTACCAAGGTGGTTTTGGCCTGTGACCAACGCTTCTGGGAATGGGACGGTATCCGGGGCGGAGTATCCATCACCTACCAGCCCTCGCGCTACATCATCTACCCCAGCCGCAGCCTCCCCGACGGCAAGGGTGTCCTGCTGGCCTCCTACACCTTGGATGACGACTCCCTCTTCTTCACGGCGTTGAAGCACGACCAGGTGGTGGACATCGTCCTGAATGACCTGGCGACCGTGCACCAGATACCCAAGGAGGAGCTGCGGCGCATGTGCCCCTCCTCTGTGGTCAAGAAGTGGCCTCTGGACTCCCTCACCACGGGCGCCTTTGCAGATTTCACACCCTACCAATTTGTGCATTACTCGGAGCAGCTGTCACAGCCAGAGGGCCGCATCCACTTCACCGGCGTGCACACAGGCCCGCCACATGGCTGGATGGACACTGCCGTCAAGACCGGCCTCCGAGCCACCAGGAACATCCAGGCTGCTGTGGACCAGGAGGCCATGGTAGGGCAGGGACAGAAGCCCTTCACCAACCGCCAGAAGGGTTCCTGCCCCGAGAGCTACCCCTGAAGGAGTCTGGCAGGCGCAGGCTGGGAGGTAGGCGGAGGAGGCAGATAGCCAGGAGAGAGGTCACTTTTAATCCCCCCAGCCCACAAACAGGAACCCGAAATCCCAAAGAACCCAGCTGGCAAGTCCCCAGGAAACATCACCCCCTCTCCTTTTTCTCCTCTTTTCTTGCAGGAAGGAAACAGCAGAGCCGAGGTAGAAGGAGAGGTAAGGAAAAAAACAAGGATGAAGAATGCTAGAATTGGCACTAGAATCCGCCCGTGGCTTGGAGGAGAGTCTCTCCTGCTATAAGAAAAAGCACAAAAAGAAACGGTTAAACAGCACCCAATTCTTGTCACCTACAAGCAGAAGCCCCTAAAGAAACAGACAAAAGTAAAGCCACAGTATCATTCAACCACAGACTGACCACACGGCCACGGAACACACCCCATAGCACACACCGCACAGCACACACCGTACACTACACACCCCACACACATACTCCACATACCCCATAGCACACACCGCACAGCACACACCGTACACTACACACCCCACAGCACACACCCTACACTACACACCCCACACACATACTCCACATACCCCATAGCACACACCGCACAGCACACACCCTACACTACACACCCCACACACATACTCCACATACCCCATAGCACAGACAGCACAGCACATACCCTACACTACACACCCCACAGCACACACCCCACAACACACACCCCACAGCACACACTGCACAGCATACACCCTACACTACACACCCCACAGCACACACCCCACAACACACAACACACAGCACATGCCCCACAGCACACACCTGCAGTACACACCCTACACTACACACCCCACAGCACACCCCCTACACTACACACCCCACACACATACTCCACATACCCCATAGCACACACCGCACAGCACACACACCCCACAGCACACACCCTACACTACACACCCCACAACATACACCCTACACTACACACCCCACAACACACACCACAGCACACACCCTACACTACACACCCCACAGCACACACACTGCATCACACACCCAACAGCACACACCCTACACTACACATCCCACAGCACACACCCCACAACACACACCCCACAGCACACACCCCACAACACACAACACACAGCACATGCCCCACAGCACACACCCGCAGTACACACCCTACACTACACACCCCACAGCACACCCCCTACACTACACACCCCACAACACACACCACAGCACACACTCCAGACTACATACCCCACAGCACACACCCTACACTACACACCCCACAACATACACCCTACACTACACACCCCACAACACACACCACAGCACACACCCCACAGCACACACCCACACTACACACCCCACAGCACACACCCTACACTACACACCCCACAGCACACACACTGCATCACACACCCAACAGCACACACCCTACACTACACACCCCACAGCACACATCCCACATCACACACCCTACACTACACACCCCACAGCACACACCCTATACTACACACCCCACAGCACACATCCCACAGTACACACCCCACAGCACACACACCACAGCACACACACCCCCACTGCACACACACACACACACATAGCTCACACATACCTCCCCACTGTGTGCCTGAGCCAAGGGCATCATGTCTTGGACCAACATGGAGTCTAGGTGGATGAGAGTGATGAGGGTTGTTTTTTGCTCTTTTTTAGTGTGCAAGACTGGGATATTGGCTCCTTGGAGATAACTCCTGTCTCATAGACTTTTCCTGTCCATCCTTCTCCCTCCATCACCAACCAGAAGACCCATCTCTGCCTGCCTAGCCCACATTTGACCCTGGGAGGACACCATGCCTGTTCTACATGCTCCTTCCCCACTTTGATCCTCTCTAAACCCAGCCTGTCCTTCCAGGCCGAGTTGAAGTTCTTTCCCCTCCCCCCAAAATCCTCCCTTAACATTCCCACCCAAACCCCGGGGACCTCTCCTTTGAACCACAACTCTTTCCCCTAGAGTCTCAAATATTTGGCCTGCAGATCTTATTATGCTGCTATGTAATTCCTTCATAAAGGTGTATTATTTCCCCAAGGACTGGGACTATATCTTATATGCCTTTTTGTGTTTTCTTCAATAGCCATGAAACACATATTATTTCCTGCAACCTGTCCATAAATATTTGCTGCACACCTACCATATGTCAGGCGCTGTGCTGAGCACCAGAAATACAAAGAAGGAGCCGCATTACCTCGAATGAAACTTTGCCATCACCTGGGTCCCCAAGCTTCCAAGGACCAACTCCCAGATCTGGATCATTTGTTATCTGGGGCCGTTCTTTGGTATTTGGGTCCAACTAGACAAAAAGAAAGAATAAACGACGTCATAAACCCTCTTCTTGGAGAACATCCCCTCTAGGAAGCCCCTGGAGGACTCTGGAGACTAGCACAATAAAGTATTGGGATAGAGCGTTGTGGATTAAGACTGTGTGTGGTATGGGAGGAAAGCGGATAGAGAAAGGAAACTCACATTTCATTACTACAATTTGGTCTCTTGTTAAAAGCCTATATTCTGGTCTTCCACTCGCCCCTATTTTAGTCAAGACTTCTTTAGTTTCGAGTGACAGAAATCAAAACAAGCTTAAGGAAAAGGAAGTGTTTTGGCTTGCACACCTGGGAAGTCTAGGGAGAAGCTGGCTTCACCCGGAGTGACTGGGTTCAGGAACTGAAAAGACGTCATCAGTGTTCTCTCTCTTTCCACCTCTTGGCTCTGTTTTCTCAAAGTACCTCTGTATTGGGTTGAATAGCGTCCCCCAAAATTCAAGTCCACTCAGAACCTGTGAATGTGACCTTATTTGGGTCTTTGCAGATGTAATCAAGTAGAAACGATGTCGTAACGAATTAGGGTGAGCCCCAATTCAATGACTGAGAGAAAGAGAAAATTTTAATTATGAACATGCACAGAGGGAAGACAGCTATGTGAAGATGAATGCAGAGTGATGCATCTACAAACTAAGGAACATCAAAGATTGCCAAAAGCTATGAGAGAGGCATGGCCCAGATTATCTCTTACAGCCTGGGGAACCAATTCTGCTGGCACCCTGCCTTTGAACTGTTGGGCTTCAGAACTGAGAAAATAACTTTCTGATGTCCAGTTTTGTGCTGATTTGTTACAGCAGCCCTAGAAAACTAACAGCTTCCTTATTTCTTCCGTTTTTCTTCTGGCAAGGAACATAGAAGCAATTCCAAGATCATATCTTTATAGGTTGCCATCCAAGAGAAAAGAAAGCGTCCCTCTTTCCCAGAGTCTTCCCATTTATTTCCATCCTTCCCATCCACCTCTGGGCCTAGAAAGTAGGTCTTGTGACCAGCAGCCCCAGCGGCCACCATGAAGGGGGAATGGGACAATCTATTAAGAAGAGTGTCCTAAGCAGATAAAAACAATGGATATAAACTACAAACTTCAACTTCTCTGGATCCCAAGATTAGGCTAAGGAATTCAGCTGAGATTCAGGGCTTAGTTAAACCAGCTCCCTTGGCGCTTCCAAGGCTGGATGGTTCACCACCAACAGAGTCACAACAGACATGGGGAACTAGAAGCAAAGTAAACCACATCGTAGAAGCTGGTTCCATTCAGGGAGGAGTCTTCTTCTAAACCATCTCCTGAACTGTTTAGATTTAGTATCCCCTTTAGTGTCTTGACAAAACTCATCCCTTTCTGAGACTCTCCAAGCCAGCTTGGGAGGAACCCTGACCCAATTCAGTCCAGGCAGAGAAAGTGGCAGAAGGCAGAACAGGGAAGAGGAAGGGCCCTGAAGAAGAGCTTACCATGAATCTTCATGAATTCCTAAGAACAGGATCTCAAAGAAACAAGTCAATGAAGAGCACAGACAAGAAGCTGGGCAGCAGGTTCTCTTTGCTAACCTCCATCCATTAGCTATGAAAACGAGGCCCCGGGGGCATGGAGACAGCTGTGCAGAGCGGAGGGAACAGAGGGAGGAGAAAATCGATGGTGGAAGCCAGATTCAGTTTGTGTTCTAGAGGCAAATGATGCCTAGCATTTGTATGGGAGTGTTCGTCATAAATTAAAAGACTCAGAGACTCCAGAGGACCATCACTGGATCCACAGCGCTGCCACATGGGTTTCTTGATTACAAGGAGCAGAAACCAAATCTGAGTAACTCAAGTGGGAAAAAAATTGAGAAAGAATATCAAGAAGCTCACAAAATTAACAAGAAGTCTCAATACCAGTCTTGGAGAGTTGTCAGAAGCCAAAGGAGACTCAGTGGCCTGAGCCACAGCCAAGGTCATGCCCCAGGACCCATGCAGGTGGCACCTTGGTGACTGAGCACTGGGCCTGGCTGCTGAGACCACCACCAGTCAAAAGATGCTTCCATTGCTGCTAGAACTAATTCTCAGCTGTCCACTGCTTCTTAAGGTCATTTCAGCGAGTTTCAAAGTCTCAGATAAGCACCTCTAATCTAGGTCAGTCCCCACTCCCTGGCTGCCAAGTGTCAGGAAAAGAAAGTAACCAGCAACATTCTTTGGCTTTTAAAGTGAGAGGTGAGGCATTGCCTGTCATAAGACCTTACAATCATAGATTTGCCAAACACAGGAAACGGATATTGACATTGGGCAGACATAAGGTATGGCCCAAAGGGATAGATAGGACACAGGGTACCTCTGCTATGTTAGCTATTTAACCCCTCTAAGACTCATTCATCATCTGGACAATAAGAATGACATCCCATCGTATCATGGCTGAAGGGACTGGAGATCCTGTATAAAATGCACATAGAGGCCAGGCGTGGTGGCTCAAGCCTGTAATCCCAGCACTTTGGGAGGCCGAGACGGGCGGATCACGAGATCAGGAGATTGAGACCATCCTGGCTAACATGGTGAAACCCCGTCTCTACTAAAAATACAAAAAACTAGCCGGGCGAGGTGGCGGGCGCCTGTAGTCCCAGCTACTCCGGAGGCTGAGGCAGGAGAATGGCGTAAACCCGGGAGGCGGAGCTTGCAGTGAGTTGAGATCCGGCCACTGCACTCCAGCCCGGGCGACAGAGCAAGACTCCGTCTCAAAAAAAAAAATAAAATAAAAAAATAAAATAAAATAAAATAAAATGCACATAGAGATTTTAGGTATATAAAACACATAGTAGGTCCTTGCCCTCTCATGCTGTCAGAGAGGAATTATTTTCATTTTAAAGAGGAGGACACCCAGACTCAGTGAGGTTGAGCGACTTGCTAAAGCTTTGACAGTGAGTGGTGGGGAGAGGATTTGCAGCCAGTGCTGCCTGACTCAGAAGTCTAGCTCTTCCCACAGTAAGATGCTGCGTCCAGTCTAGTTGGAGAGAGGAATGGCTGGCCTGAAAGAGATGAAGCACATCTGAGACCAAGCAGATGCCAAGGCAGGTAATGTGGTGGGAGCTCCGTGAAGGTTGAAACGAATATGGGCCAGAACTGACGCCCTGCCTGGGTGACATTATCTACATAATGTTACACTCTGTCATTTCCCTTCCTACATACTGTCTTGAGGGAGAAAAGGACAGAGCTGAGTTATAGCTCATAAACCCAACAGACTCTCTACAAATCTCTGCTACAAATTTGAGCAACTATTTTAATGTTACTACATTAAAATTGGAGGACTTTCATGGAAGCATGAGCACAAAAAACAGTCATGCATAACATATGTCTTAACAGAAACAACCGTTGAGAATGACTCCAATAACTATCAAGAGATAAAAGCATCCCCCAATCTCTCCAGAAAGCACCATCCACACGATCCATTTGAAGGTCTGACTCTGGGAATTCCATGCTGCTGCTGGCTGTAAGAGCATGAAGAGTCTAGAACAAACCCTCACTTGGAGAGCCTAGGCATGCCGTCTTCTCTTCCTGCCCCCAGGGGTGTTCTTAGAACCCAGTGAACGTGGCAAGAGCCGGATGCCAGATAAAGAGGCAGCTGGACTTGGAGCTGGGCCCCTTTGGCTGCCAAATACCCAATAATAGGCCCCAGGGAAATGGGCAAGGTAAATTCTTCCCGGAGCAGCAACTTAGCCTCTCTTCATAATGCCTTTCCCAGCCCTTCTATAGTCATCATTGAATGTTGTCTCCCTGCTTGACAAATAAGGAAGTAAGCCTCTGAGAGGGAGATCATCTGGCCCAGGGCTACCAAGCACACGAGTGGAAGAGCCCAGAGGAGATGAAAATAATAATAGCCATCACTACTGAGTCTTACTTTGGAGGCAGTGAGTTAAGAGAATACATTCACTTTCTAACTGAATCCTCACCCCCACCAGGAAAAAAAAAAAAACAACTCTGTGAAATAGACATTATTATCATCTCTATTTTACAAATGAAGGAACTTTCTGAGAAACATTAGATGTTAAAGATGGAAAGAGAAACGGGTCAAGACAGTATGCCTAAAAATTCTACATGAAATACTTCTCCAAGTCTTTTTTTTCTTTCTTTCTTTCTTTCTTTTTCTTTCGAGACGGAGTCTCGCGTTGTTTCCCAGACTAGAGTGCGGTGGCACAATTTCGGCTCACCACAACCTCCGCCTCCAAGGTTCAAGTGATTCTCCTGCCTCAGCCTCCCGAGTAGCTGGGATTACAGGCACCAGCCACCACACCTGGCTAATGTTTGTGTTTTTCTGTTTTGGGGTTTTTTTTTTTGTTTGTTTGTTTTTTTAGTAGAGACAGGGTTTCGTCATGTTGGCCAGGCTGGTTTTGAACGCCTGACCTCAGTTGATCCACCTGTCTCTGCCTCCCAAAGTGCTGGGATTACAGGCGTGAGCCACTGTGCCCAGCCTCCAAGTCTTTTTTGACACATGACTAAGCTGTCAGGAAAGAGAATTATTTAGAAATTTTAAACAACAGGAAAAAGGCAAATCCACCAGAAAATTTAAGTGCTGGAGCTGAACTTTGCTCTGAGGGTATCTGTCAATACCTGGTGGCCTCAGGTCTAGGTTTAATAGATGACAAATGAAGGGACCAGAAATTAAAGCCAAAGTCCTGAGCAGACGCAGGAGGCTGAGGCGGGAGGATCACTTGAGCCCAGAAGATCAAGGCTTCAGTGAGCCATTGCACTCCAGCCTGGAAGACAGAGACCTCATCTCTAAAAAACAAAGTCCTGAGCAGAGACAGGTCAGACCAGACTATCACCTAAAGGTATGATCTGCTCCTCTCCCATCTTCCCTCGCCAATAGTTGATAATCTCAATGGATAAACTAGAGGAAAAAAAAACAAACAAAAAAATCTGCTCCATAAAGTAAAATGGATTTGGTGTTAGCTTTGGCTCTGGGAAGAGCAGGAAAAAAAAGAAAAAAGAAAATGTATCTCATAAGAATTTTAATACACAAGCTCATATTTACATAGATTTAGCTGCGATAGTTACACTACTTCTACGTCCTAAAAAACCCAAAGCCAAAATTTTAGTTTAAAATGGTCCCAGATGGGTTATGACCTTGGATCCTGAACAAATAAAAAGTAAATCTTTTCTAAAGGAAAGAACATTTAAATCCAGGCTTCAAAGAATGCTACAGATAAAGTCCCAAGGAACAGGAGCTCAGGATTTAAAAACACCTAAATATATGAGGAAATAAGCCACCATAAGGAAGAATCAGAAGAAAAAATGCAAATAAAAACCATTAAAAACTGTTGATATTAGAATTATCAGATAGAAAATATAAATCTGTTTAATATCGATACAGAAATAAAAGAAGAAATGAAAACATGATGAAGGAAATGAGGGTGTCCAGATTTGCCAATCTCATTTGAAAAAGAACATTTAGAAGTGAAAAAGCATAACAAATGAAATAAAAACATAAGGGGTTAGGTTTAACAGAAACTTAGGCTTAATTGAAAAGGTAATTAGCGGCCAGGCGGTGGCTCATCTTTGTAAATCTAACATTTTGAGAGGTCAAGGCAGGTGGATCACTTGAGCTCAGGAGTTTGAGAGCAGCCTGGGCACCATGGCGAAACCCTGTCTCTACAAAATGTACAAAAATTAGCCAGGCCTGGTGGCATGCAGCTATAGTCCCAGCTAATTGGGAGGCTGAGGCAGGAGGATTGCTTGAACCTGGGTGGTTGAGGCTGCAGTGAGCCGAGATTGTGCCACTGCACTCCAGCCTGGGCAACAAAGTGAGACCTCAAGAAAGAAAGAAGAGAGAGAGAGAGAGAGAGAGAAGGAAGGAAGGAAGGAAGGAAGGAAGGAAGGAAGGAAGGAGGAAGGAGAAAGAAAGAAAGAAAGAAAGAAAGAAAGAAAGAAAGAAAGAAAAGAAAGAAAGAAGAAAAGAAGGAAGGAAGGAAAGAAAGGAAAGAAAGGAAAGAAAGGAAAGAAAGAAAGAAAGAGAGAGAGAGAAAGAGAAAGAAAGAGAGAGAGAAAGAAAAGAAAGGAAGGAAGGAAGGAAGAAAGAAAGAAAAGAAGGAAGGAAGGGAAAGAAAGGGAAAGAAAGAAAGGGAAAGAGAGAGAGAAAGAAAGAGAGAGAGTAATTAGTAAATTGGAATAAAAAACGGAAGAAATTACTTCAAGACAAAGAGATGAACAACATGAAAAGAACTTAAGACCCACATAAGATAGGAGAGAACATGTAGTATAAATTTGATGTAGCAGGAGAGAGTAGATAGGAGAAAGACAATACTTGAAGAAATTTCCCGAAATTGATGAAAGACAAAACAACAGATTAAAGAAGTCTGACAAATTCTCAAGATGGATAAGTAAAAAGAAATCCACATCTGGATACAACATGGTCAACTGCTGGATGAAACCAACCCAATAGTCCCATAGAGACTTTTTTTGTTGTTTTTTTTGTTTTTAGATAAACATAGAAATGGACCCTTCTAGTAAGCTCCGCCTCCTGGGTTCCCGCCATTCTCCTGCCTCAGCCTCCTGAGTAGCTGGGACTACAGGTGCCCGCCACCTTGCCCAGCTAATTTTTTTTTGTATTTTTAGTAGAGATAGGATTTCACTGTGTTAGCCAGGTTGGTCTCCATCTCCTGACCTCGTGATTCACCAGCCTCAGCCTCCCGAAGTGCTGGGATTATAGGCATGAGCCACCAGGCCGGGCCCAGTCCATTTCTTAAAGCTTGAAACTTGCCTTTGTTTTATTTGAGTTCCTTCTTAGCAACACTCTCAGGCCACTCAAAAAAAAAGTATCAAAGAGCTGAAAATCACCAGGTCACCGCATCCAGACAATGAAATGCCAGATCCCTCATTCATCACTATTGCTCCCAGGGAACTAGGGAGGGGTACATTTTCTGTTTTCTTATACATTGCCATATAAACCTCTAATTCCAGTAATCAGGGGAGGCAGATTTGAGACTGATCTCCCATCTCCTTGGCTACAGCACCTGATTAAAGCCTAAAGCCTTCTTCCTTGGCAATAATCCAGGTCTCAGTGATGGGCTTTCTCTAGAGCAAGCAGCAGGACCCAAACCAAGCCCCTGGTGTTGTGGTAACACTGAATACAAAAGACAAACAGAAGGTCTTAAAAGCAGCCAGAAAAGAGAGATTACCTATGCAAGGCTGCCAGTTAAACTGATAGCTGGCTACTCCATAGCAGAAATACAGGTCAGAATACAATGGAATAATACCTGCAAAGTGCTAAGAGAAAACAATAGTCAGCCTAGAGTTCAAGACCCAGCAAAATGATCTTTGGATAATAAGGGTGAAACAAAGACATTTACAGGCAAAAAGATTGACAAGCAAATATCAAATGTGTAAAGTAATAATAATAATTATTATTGTTTGAGACAGTCCCCCTCCGTCACCCAGTTTGGAGTGCAATGGCATGAACATGGTTCACTGCAGCCTCAGCCTCCTGGGCTCAAGTGATCCTCCCACATCAGCCTCCTGAGTAGCTGGGACTATAGGCACATACCACCATGCCCAGTTAATTTTTAAATTTTTTTTTAGAGATGGAGTCTCCCTATGTTGCCCAGGTTGGTCTGGAACTCCTGGGCTCAAGCAATCCTCCTGTCTCAGCCTACCAAAGTGTTGGGATTACAGGTGTGAGCCTCTGCACCCAGCCAACAATAATAATTATGACCAAATTTTGTGTTAAAAATTTTTAAATAGCACTAAAATTCTGGACACGAATAACCCATAATTCAGGAGGAAGGTGACTGGAGATGAACTATACTGTGTGCCAGGAAAGAAATAATAAAGTATGGTCACAGATGAGGCTTGGTAAAATCACAAGAAAAATACTATGAATAGCTTTATGCTAATAAATTTGAAAATAGATAACTTTTAAATTGATGAAAAGGACAGTTTTATATAAAAATACAATTTAAATGAAATGGACAATCTTATGTAAGGATATAATTTACCAAAAACAGTCTTTTTTTTTTTTTTTTTTTTGAGACAGAGTCTTGCTGTGTTGCCCAGGCTGGAGTGCAGTGGCCGGATCTCAGCTCACTGCAAGCTCCGCCTCCCAGGTTCACACCATTCTCCTGCCTCAGCCTCCGGTGTAGCTGGGACTACAGGCGCCCACCACCACGCCCAGCTAATTTTTTTTTTTTTGTATTTTTAGTAGAGACAGGGTTTCACCATGTTAGGCAGGATGGTCTCAATCTCCTGACCTCGTGATCTGCCCGTCTCGGCCTCCCAAAGTGCTGGGATTACAGGCGTGAGCCACCACGCCCGGCCTCAAAAACAACCTTAAAACCTATGTTGATCTATAACCTTTAAATAGACAGAATTAATAGTTTGTAATAATCTGCTCCCCTCCCCACTAAAAAAAAGACCTTGGAAATTTTAAAGGCAAGTTCTGTCAAATATTCAAGTGGTATAGGATTCTAATTTTACACAAGTTGTTCCAAATAATCCTAAAAGGGGGACACTGGGTGGGAAATGCTCTCAAATTCATTTAAGGTAATCAATCTAATTTTATACCAAAGCCAGAAAAAAGCTGAAGAAAGAAAATACATAGACCAGTTTCATTTATGAAGAGAGACATAAAGAGCCTCGATATATTAGCAAACCATATCTCATATGCACACACACACACAAAAAAAAAACTCTTAGCAAATAAGGATTACAGGAAGTTTTCTTGGCCAGGTGCAGTGGCTCACATTTGTAATCCCAGTGCTTTAGGAAGCCCAGGCAGCTGAGGAGGGAAGATCACTTGAGCCCAGGAGTTCTAGACTGCAGTGAGCTATGACTGTGCCACTGCATTCCAGCCTGGGCAACAAAGCAAGACCCATCTCAACAATGACAACAACAACAACAACAAAACCACCATCACCACCAACAAAAAACCAGCAGCAGCTTTCTTAAACCTAAAAAGGATGTCTTCTAAAAATCTATAGCAAACTTCAAACTTCATGTTAAAACATCAGATATAATTTAAGTCAGAAACAAAACAAAGACACCCACAATTACCACTTCTCTTCACACTGCACTAGATGTCCTAACTAGCACAATAAGACAAGAAAAACAAACATAGAGTTTAAGAATTGATAACTAAACAAAGTTGCTAGCATTCATAGATAATTGGGTTGTGTACATAGAAACATAAGAGAAAATACAAAGTATGATGTAAATTTACATGAGATTTATCAATTTTCTGAAAGAACAGAAAGGTCAATTTGTAAAGATATTAGTATTTATTTTTAAATTATAATGATTAAAATTGTATGGTATTTGACCAATGAAACAGAATAAAGAGCCCAGAAGCAGACCTTCATATATGGAATAGTAATATGACAAAAGTAAGCACTACAAATCAAAGTAAGAAAAAATGATCTATTCAATATTTGATCTTAGGACAATTGGTTACCCATATTTTAAAAAATAGAGCCTTATATATCACACCATACATGTAGATCCATTTCAGGTAGATAATCAGTTTAATGTGAAAGCAAAACTTTAAACTTTTAAAAGAAGTTATAATAATGATCTGTTTATGAGCTTGGGGTAGGGAAGGATACAGAACATATAAAATGTAAATTATATAGGATAACAAATTTGACTACAAATAAAATGTATCTATGTATCTAAAGGTACAACAAACAAATTGAAAAGTTATGGCATAGTCTAGGGGAAAATATTTGTGGCACAAACATCAGTTGAAATAGCATTTCACTTAATCTTCACGGCAACCCTGTGAAATGGGTGTTGTATGTCTACCTTGTAAATGTAGAAATTGAAACTAAGTGAAGATAATACGTTTGCTCATAATTGTGATAAACAAAGATTCAACCTAGGTCTATCTTCTTCTGAAGCTTATGTTTCTAATCCCTCCACCCTAGCTCCTTGTGTAAACATGGAGCATCGCTGAATGGGAGCAGAGATGAGGGGCAGAGGAACAGAGACTCTAGCACAGGAGAGAGGCCAAGAGGACATTCCCAATATGAGAGAAAAGTGAGATTTCAGGATGATAACAGAGTAACCAAACCAGGTTCAAGCAACTCAGAAGGCTCCAGAAAAGAGATCTTCAACAAGATGAAATTTTTAAAAAATCTTATGTATCTGATTTGAGAAAAAACGTAGACAATAGTGAGGAAAGTATGAAGATGAATTAGTAATAAATAAATATAAAACTAAAGAAGAAAGGTAAATGGAAATTAAACACTATCTATACAGTGTGTGTGTCCTTCAGTAGGTGAGTGAATAAATAAATTGTGGAATATTTAGGGGATGAAATTCTACGCAACAGTTAATGATGAACCTACTACAGTGATCCATGTATCAGCATAGATAAGTCATTAACAAGAATGTGGAGTGAAAAAAACAAATCAGAAAAAGTAAAACATACATTATTTTATATTTAAAATATGAGAACAAAATAATACTGTATATATTATTTTTTAATAAATCCATATTCGATAAAAGACTGTAAACATGAGCAGAAGAAAACACACTAATTTCAGAATAGTGTCTACTTCTGGGGAAGAATGGACTGATACAAATAGAGCAAAAAGTTAAAATTTGTTAAACCTGGATGATGGATACAAGGATTATTGTTATATTTTTGTTATATTCATTTGTATATTTTTCTGTATTTAAAAAATATTCCAGAAATTTTTAAAATTAAACACACACACACGAGGAAGAACTGCTTAAAGTGAATCAACTCTTTTCCAAACTGCTTTCAGCCTCCAGGCTTCGGAAATTTAATACCAAAGCCTGGTCCTTGGATCAAAATTCTTGGGGCAACTGAGTACAGAGACCCATCTAGGTTCTAGGAAATGTTAAGCAAAACAATGGGCCTTGCCCCAGGAAACACATCAATAAGGAAGACTCTGAAAGTTTCTATAAATTGAGTTGATAAATTGATCAACAAAAATATTGACATGAACACTGTGTATTCAAACTGGTATGCTGGTACAAACAAGGAAACAGAAAAGAGGGAGGAGACTATTTATTTAGCACAATAGAGTCCATTGTTCAAACATGAGCCTGCTTTTCTCAGTACACCCACCAGGCCAGTACAATACTCAAGCAATGCTAAGTGATAAAGTTAAGCCTTTTATCAGACCCAATTAGGTCAGTCCCCTCTGATCTTTCAGAGCACAAGTGGATCAAAAAACTACAGAAATATTAATGGCAAATAACATTTTTTTTTAAGACAGAGTCTCGCTCTGTCGCCCAGGCTGGAGTGCAGTGGCCGGATCTCAGCTCACTGCAAGCTCCGCCTCCCGGGTTTACGCCATTCTCCTGCCTCAGCCTCCGGAGTAGCTGGGACTACAGGCGTCCGCCACCTCGCCCGGCTAGTTTTTTGTATTTTTTTAGTAGAGACGGGGTTTCACCGTGTTAGCCAGGATGGTCTCGATCTCCTGACCTCGGCAAATAACATTTTTTAAGTGTACTACAGTATCCTCTCATCTGCAGTTTCACTTTTTATGGTTTTAATTACCCATGATCAACTGCAGTCTGAAAATAGGTAAGTACAGCACAATAAGATATTTTGAGACAGAAAGGGACTACATTTACATAACTTTTATTATGGTGTATGTGTATACACACACACACACACACACATATATATATATATATTTTTTTTTTTTTTTTTTTTTGAGAAAGTCTCTCTGTCTCCCAGACTGGAGTGCAGTGGCACGATCTCGGCTCACTATAACCTCCGCCTCCCATGTTCCAGCAATTCTCCTGCCTCAGCCTCCTGAGTAGCTGGGATTACAGGCGTGTGCCACCACACCCAGTGAATGTTAGTATTTTTAGTAGAGACAGGGTTTCACCACGTTGGACCGATTGGTCTCAAACTCCTGACCTCAAGTGATCTGCCCGCCTCGGCCTCCCAAAGTGTTGGGATTACAGGCGTGAGCCACTGCGCCCAGCCTATTACAGTCTATTCTTATAATTGTTCTATTTTATTGCTAGCTATTGTTAATCTCTTAATGTGCCTAATTTATAAATTAAACTTTATCATAGGTACCTATCTATAGGAAAAAACATAGTATATACAGGGTATGGTACTATGTGTGGTTTCAGGCATCCACTGGGGATCTTAGAATGTATCCAGTGTGGATAAGGAAAAAACTAACAGTATTTTTCAGTCATGTTTCTAAGTTCTTTAGCTGTAAATGCAGACTCCTCCCAAGGCTATTTTGCCCCTCATCTTACTCATGAAGGAACTGAGGCCCAGAGAGGTTAAGGCCACATTGAAATAACATGGTGGAGTTACAATTCGAAACCAGGTATTCATGCAAAAATCCAATTCAAATTGGATCATAGACCTAAATGTGAACGTTTTTAAAAAGATATGATTGGAAGTCTAAAGAGTTATGTTATGGTGATGTCAGTAAGACGGCAGAAGCTCCAGGTCCCTGTTCTCCCATGGAAACATCGAGTAAACGACAGCATATTTACTAAAATCAGAGGCTGGGTGCGCCGACTCAGGCCTGTAATCTCAGCACTCTGAGAGGCCAAGGCAGGCAGATCACGCGAGGTCAGGAGTTCAACACCAGCCTGGACAACATGGCAAAACCCTGTCTCTCCTAAAAATACAAAAATTAGCCAGGCGTGGTGGCACATGCCTGTAGTCCCAGCTACTCAGGAGGTTCAGGCATGAGAATTGCTTGAACCCAGGAGGTGGAGGTTGCAGTGAGCTGAGATTATTGTACCACCGCACTACAGCCTGGGTGACAAGAGGAAGATCTTGTCTTAAAAAAAAAAAAAAAAAAAAGGTGTTGTAGCAGCTGTAGGAACCAGTCAAGGATCTGCAACAACCAATCAATTAAACACCCAATCAAGACAAAGCAACACTTAAAACAGTAGGAAATTGTGTAGCTTTTTTTTTTTTTCTTTTTTAGCCCTTGCCTACCTTCTCCCCAGTGCAACACAGTCAGGAGGAAGTCACACAATTTCCCTTTCAGAGGGAAAAGACTGGGACTTGTTCGCACTGTTCTGTCTTGTCTGGAGGCTGCCTGAGGAACTGATTTTTATCTCATCTGACTCAGAGCTTAGATGGCAACGGTGGCATAGTTGCATAGCAGGTTGGACCCCACTGAAAGCAGTGGCAGGTGCCATGGCACATGAAAACTGCCAGAGAACTGTAGACCTAAGAGCACTTGGAGTGGGAGACTACAGGCAGAGAAATACAATGGAACATCAAAGACCCTGAGAAGAAGCAGGGGTGAAAGTCTTAGGAAAATCAAGACATTTAAAAGCAGCTGTGTATACATATGAAAAGCCCACAACTAACGTCATACTCAATGGTGAAAGACTGAAAGCTTTTCCTCTAAATTAGAAGCAAGATTGTCTATTTTCATCACTCTATTCAACATAGTACTAGAAGTCTTAGCCAGAGAAATTAGGCAAGGAAAAGAAATAAAAGACATCCAAGTTGGAAAGGAAGAAGTAAAATTATCTCTGTTCACAGACAACTTGGTCTTATATGTAGAAAACCCCAAAAATGCCACCAAAAAAGTGTTGAAACTAATAAACCAATTTAGCAAAGTTACAAGATATAAAATCAACATGCAAGTATCAGTTGTCTTTCTATGCACTAACAATGAACAACCCAAGAAGGAAATTAAGAACAAAATTTTATTTACAAGAGCATCAAAGGAATAAAATACTTAGGAATAACCTTAGAAGCAAAAGACTTACTCACTGCAAGCTACAAATTTTGGTGAAAGAAACTAAGGAAAACACCCTTAAGTGGAATATTCTTTCCAATCCACGTTCATAGATTGGAAGTCATAATATTGTTAAGAAGTCAATATTACCAAAAGGGATCTACAGATTTGACATAATGTCTATCAAAATCCCAATGATTTCTTTTTAGAAATTAAAAAGTTACCTGGGCAATGATTCTATGAAAAGAAATACACCTCAAACTAAAATGAAATCTCAAGGGACAAAACAATCTTGAAAAACAAAGTCAGAGGCCTCACACTTCCTGATTTCAAAACTTACTATAAAGCCACAGTAATCAAAACAGTATGGTACTGGCATAAAGATAAACATATAGACCAATGGAATAGACTAGAGAGCCCAAAAGTAAACCTCTATGTGGTCAAATGATGTTTGACAAGGGTGTCAGTACCATTAAATAGGAAAAGAACTGTCTTTTCTGCAAATGGTGGTATGAAAACTGGATATCCACATGCAAAAGAATGAAGTTGGACCTTAAACCACACACAAAAATTAACCCAAAATGGATCACAGACCTAAACATAAGACCTAAAACTATAAAACTTGTAGAAGAAAACATAAGGGGAATCTTCATGACACTGGATTTGGCAATGATTTCTTGAATATTACACCAAAAGCACAGGCAACAAAATAAAATATAGATCACTTGGACTATATCAAAATTTTAAATTCCTGCACCTCAAAGGACACAAGAAACCGGGTGAAAAGGGTAACCAATGGAATGAGTGAATATATTCACAAATCATATATCTGAAAAGGGATTAATATCCAGAATGTATAAAGAATTTCTACAACAGCAAAAACTCCAATTTAAAAATGAGGAAAGGAGGGCTGGACATGGTGGCTCACACCTGTAATCCCAGCACTTTGGGAGGCCAAGGCAGCCAGATCACCTAAGGTCAAGAGTCCAAGACCAGTCTAGCCAACATGGTGAAACCTTGTCTCTACCAAAAATAAAAAAGTTAGCCAGGGGTGGTGGCAGATGCCTGTAATCTCAACTACTTGGGAGGCTGAGACAGGAGAATGGCTTGAAGGAGGCGGAGGTTGCAGTGAGCCGAGATCATGCCACTGCACTCCAGCCCGGGTGACAAGAGCAAAACTCAATCTCAGAAAAAAAATGGGCAAAGATATGACTAGACATTTTTCTAAAGAAGATGTACAAATGGCTAATAAACACATGAAAAGATGCTTAACACCCCTAACCACTAGGTAAATGTAAATGTAAATCAAAACCACAATGAGATACCATCTTACATTCATTACGGTGGCTATAATATTTTTTTAAATAAACAAAATAACAAGTATTGGCAAGGATATAGAGTAATTGAAATCCTTGTGCACTGTTGGTAGGATTGTAAAAATTGTGCAGCTACTATGGAAAATGATATGGCAGCTCCCCAAAAAATTTAAAATAGAATTATGGATATACCATAGCAATTCCACTTCTAGGCATATACCTAAAAGAATTGAAAGCAGGGTCTCAAACATATATTTGTACACCCATGTTCACAGTAGTATTATTTACAATAGCCAAAAGGTGGAAGCAGCTCGAGTATCCTTCAACAGATGAACAAATAAACAAAATGTATATACATACAATGGGATATTACTCAGTCTTAAAGGGAGGAAATTCTGACACATGCTTCAACATAGATGAACCCTGAGGACAGTATGCTAAGTAAATAAGCCAGTCACAAAAGGACAAATACTGTATGAATTTCACTTATACGAGGTACCTAGAGTAGTCAAATTCATAAAGACAGGTGTAGAATGATGGTTGCTAGAGGCTGGGGGGAAAAATGCTTTTTTTTTTTAATGAATATAGAGTTTTCGTTTTGCAAGATAAAAATATCTATATGACCTCAAGATAGGCAAAGATTTCTTTAAAAACACACAAAAGGCATTCACCATAAGGAAAAATATTCTTAAATTTGATTTTTTGAAAATTAAGAAATTGGCCAGGCACAGTGGCTCACGCCTGTAATCCCAGCACTTTGGGAGGCTGAGGCAGGCGGATCACGAGGTCAGGAGATCAAGACCATCCTGGCTAACACAGTGAAACCTCGTCTCTACTAAAAATACAAAAAAAATTAGCTGGGCATGGTGGTGGGCGCCTGTAGTCCCAGCTACTCGGGAGGCTGAGACAGGAGAATGGCATGAACCCGGATCAGGGTCTGCGGGACAGATCTGGCAGCAAAAGAGGTGAATATTATAATTCAGAGGCTTGGGGCAGTGGCTCACGTCTATAATCCCAGCACTCTGGGAGGCTGAGGCAGGCAGATCACGAGGTCAAGAGATCAAGACCATCCTGGCCAACATAGTGAAACCCCATCTCTGCTAAAAATACAAAAAGTAGCTGGGCGTGGTAGTGCACGCCTTTAGTCGCAGCTACTCATGAGGCTGAGGCAAGAGAATCACTTGAACCAGGGAGGCGGAGGTTGTAGTGAGCTGAGATCATGCCACTGCATTCCAGCCTGGTGACACAGTGAGACTCTGTCTCAAAAAAATAAATTAGAAAAAATTTCAGAAACAGACTTTTTACTCAGGTTTTAGAGAAACAGAGATACGCATCGTCTGACTCTAAATCAATCAGGATTCCCACCCTTCCTACCCCATAACTGGTCAATTAAGGCATTAGTGGTTGAAAGACCTTTTTCCATATTGGTCACATGACACTTTTTTTCAATGAGTTTTCTGATGAGTGATACAATTAGAACTGTTGCCGAAACCTTTCCCACAAGTGGAACATTTGTAAGGTCTCTCCCCAGTATGGGTTCTCTAATGAGTGATGAGACTTGAGCCCTAACTGAAGTTTTTCCCACAAACTAAATGCTTGTAAGGCCTTTCTCCTTTGTGGGCTTTTATGCATAAAAAGAAATTAACTGTGGCTGAAGCTTTCCCCACACAGGAAGTAACAATACAGTTTCTGTTCTGTGTGGGTTATCTGATGCACTGCAATTTGGGAGCTATGACTGCATCTCCAACCACACTCTGGGCATTTGTGAGGCATCTCCTCCGTATACGTCCTCTGTCCAGGAGCAAGTTGGACCTAGAGCTATAGTCTCCCCCACACTCCTGACATTCATCGGGGTTCTCCCCAGTGTGGAGGCACTGGTGGGAAATCAGGCTGGAACTCTGCCTGAAGGTCTCCCACATTCATGGCACTTGGAAGGTCTCCTTCTCCACATGTCCTCTGATGGGTGAGCTCTAGCTGAAGGACCAGGCATTAATAGGGCGTCTCTCCAGTGCGAGTTCACTGGTGACTAAGAAAGTCTGGGCTGTTAGTGAAACTTTTCCCTCCGTCTGGGCAATGATAGTATTTCTCTCCGTTGTGGATCAGCTGACAGTTAATAAGGCATGAGTCTGAGTAAAAGTTCTTCTACACTTAGAACATATTTGCAGCTGTGCTCAGGACCCCTTGTGACTTGCAAATGACTTTAACTGTCCTCTTCAGGGGTGAACTTTCCCTGTTCATGTTTCAGGGATGTTATTTCACATTCTGTAGCAAAATCTTTTCTTTGATAATTACGTATAAAAGCTAAAATGCATCATCAAGCAACACTTCTCAAAAACTTTCTCTTTCGTATTGTTGTCTTCCTTCTCCCTTCTGATCTCAAACCTAAAAGAACGAAGAGAGAATGTAGTTATTTTAAGTCGTTATAATCAGGATTAGGATTAAAAGGCATCAACTGTTTAGCTTTTGTTGGTTATTTTTCTTTTCTTTTCTTTTCTTTACTTTTTTTTTTTTTTTTTTTTTTTGAGGCAGAGTCTTGCTCTGTCTCCCAGGCTGGAGTGCAGTGGTGCGATCTTGGCTCACTGCAACCTCTGCCTCAATTCTCCTGCCTCAGCCTCTGAAGTAGCTGGGATTATAGGCATGCACCACCATGCCTGGGTAATTTTTGTATTTTCAGTAGAGATGGGGTTTCACTATGTTGGCCAGGCTGGTCTCGAACTCCTGACCTTGTGATCGACCCACGTCGGCCTCCCAAAGTGCTGGGATTACAGGTATGAGCCACAACACCCGGCCTAGTTTTGTTTTTAAGGATTATTTACCCTAATGTCTGCACACATGAGACCTCAAAATTTAGGCATTTCTTTTTCAAAAATCAAATAGTGAGTTTTTTCTGTTAATAATGTAAAAGATGCAGACAGTACTACCATAGCCTCCTTCTGTATATGCTATCTGATCATCTGCTTTTACCCACAACACATAACGGATATCTTTAGGTCTATATCATTATTTTTATTTGCTTCCTTTATTTGCTTTATTCTAGTACATGGATTAAAATGAAGTAGCTATGAGTATCTCCTTTGGTATCAGACAGTCATGAGTCAAATCCTGATTTCACATGTACTGGCAGTGGGACCTTGAGAAAATTATTTAATCTCTGTCAGCCTTACTGAGTTCCATTAACTGAGAGAGGGAGATTATAACATCTACAATAAATGCTGCAAAAATTAGATAATGTCTAAAAACAATTTTCAGAATGCCTAACTTAACAGATTAATAAATGATAGATACTATCTTTGAAAAGGTATTTTATTTTAAATAATCATCTATCAATGGGCACATAGATTGCTTCTAATTTTTCCTTTAAAAACAATGGTGTAATACATCTCCTTTTATACAAAAAAAGTTCTTGTTTGTGTGACTTTTTTTAGGTTTAACCCATAAGTGAAATTCTGGGTCAAAGGATATGGACAATATAGTGTTTCTAATCTCTGGTAAAGATTTGTGACATTAAAACTGAGGAAACTATAACACATAGGCAGTGCAAAGAGAACAGCTGAAGCAGAGTGGTCAGGAAATGATGAAAACAGGAAAAAGTGTAGGCTATCTCGTGGAATCTTTATTGTACAGGGAGGTAGAGGGAAAACAGTAGACAGAAGTTAAGAATATGCCCAGCTCTAAAGTGAGATAGCATAGATTCATACTCTTATCTACCCATATTAGCTGTGTAACCTTGGACAAATAAACTTTTAAAAAAAGTCTTATAATATGGTTTCGCTCTCTGTCCCCACCCAAATCTCACCTTGAATTGTAATAATCCCCACTTGTCAAGGGCAGGACCAGGTGGAGGTAAGTGGATCATAGGGGCAGTTTTCCCCATGCTGTCCCCATAATAATGAGTGAGTCTCACGAGATCTGATGGGTTTTTTAAGGGCCTGGAATTTCCCTTGCTTGCACTCATTCTCTCTTCTGCCGCCCTGTGAAGTTTCCTAAGGCCTTCCTAGCCATATGGAACTGTGGGACAATTAAACTTCTTTTCTTTATAAATTACCTAGTCTCAGGCAGTTCCCTATAGCAGCATGAGAAAGAACTAATACATCTTATACATTAAAAGTATATATGTTTTTCAATTGTGACGAACAAATAGCCGAATGTATGTTAAGGGTTTTACATAGTGCCTAACCAAAATAAGTGCTCAGTAATGGTTGCTATTATCAAATATAATACAAGCTAATTTAGAAAATGAAATGGGAAACAGCAGAGCACAGAAAAAGGAAGAACATTTCCAAACTAATGATTTGATAAAAACATAATCTTTATGTTAAAACTGAATGACGGCACACAAAAACAGAAAATCATGGACTAATTTCACTTACGAATGTAGTTGTAAGATTTCTGAAGAAAATTAAAGCAGGAAAATTAAAATCAGCAAGGTTCTAAATGAATAGCCAAAAAGTGGCTAAGTAACTTAGAGACAAGTAACTTAGAGACAAGTTTTTACATTTTTCAGTATCTCATTTTCTTCATTCATAAATCAACATGGTAATAAAACAGCAGTAGGGGTGCTCCAGACGGCCTGCCTTTGCCATCACTTGGGCTGCAGCAGGGAGGCGCCACTGGGGCTGCGTGTTCCATGGAGTTCAAGGGAGCAGGGGACAAACGGGAGCTTCACCCCTTCCGAGTTGGGGCAGGTGTTGCTGCAGCCCCCCAAATAAGGGCCACAGACCCAGGTCTCCTGCTCCACGGAGCAGGCAGGATCTCTGCCTTACTAGGCACAGCTGTAGCCACTCAAAGCCACCCAAAGCACACTGCAGACCTGGGCTTCCCACTCCATGGAGGAGGCAGAAGCCCTGCCATTCTAGGCCAGGCTGCAGCCACTCAACTTGTGGCTGCAGTCGCCCAAGTTATGGCTGCAGATCCCAGCCTCCCTGCACTCTCAGGTGCAGCTGCAGCCACCCAAACCATGGCTACAGA
Source organism: Trachypithecus francoisi (assembly GCF_009764315.1). NCBI lineage: Eukaryota > Metazoa > Chordata > Mammalia > Primates > Cercopithecidae > Trachypithecus > Trachypithecus francoisi. The sequence continues at coordinate 81,473,605 of NW_022681457.1, forward strand.
CCCAGGTCTCCCCCTCCATGGAGTAGGCAGGAGCCCTGTCCACCCCCTGACTTCTGTACAGCTGCAGCCACATAAACTGTAGCTGCAGACTCAGGCATCCCTGCACTCTTGGGTGCCCAGGAGGCTTGAAGGCTCAGAAGTGCCTGCTCCTGCTGCCTGGCTTCTCCCTGCTGTCAGCACTGGTTCTGATCTTGAAGCAAATTTGCTACGAACCCAAAAGCCATGAATGGCAGCAGAAGGAACACAGAAGATGGTGGAAGGGGTGGGACCCTGGTGAGGCCCCACCTTCAGGCCAGTAAGGGCCTGAAGGCTGGGGGCTGGGCTGCCAGTCGCACAGACTGGAGTGGGAACTTGTGGTGCCTTTTCCTGGACACTCATGGCCACCCATGGACCAACTGGCAAGCACTTCCTCCCCTCTGAGGCCCATAAAAGCCCTGGGCTCAGCCAGAGCTGAGCAGAGGATGGACAGACCAGCTACAGAAACGAGCTACCCCAGCTCCTCTCTGCTGGGAGCTGGGGAGACAACCAGAAGTCCTGCCTGCAGAAAGAAGCAACCGACTCCAGGGCCTTCTCTCTGTTGAGAGCTGCAGAGATGACAGGATGACCTGCCGGCAGAGAGGAGCTTCCCACTCCAGGGTCTCCTCTGCTAGGAGCTGAACGCTCATTGGGACACCCCAGCTGCAGAAAGGAGCTACCCCCTGCAGGTCTCCTGTGAGCTCTTCCATTGTTCAATAAACCTTTTCTTCATCTTGCTCACCCTCCACTTGTCTGCCTACCTCATTCTTCCTAGTTGCCGGACAAGAATTCAGGACTGACCAAATGGCAGAGCTAACAGAGCTGTAACACAAACAGGGCAGAAACATGCCCCTTGCTTGCCACATTGCAGGCAAAGAGAAGGAGAGAAGAGCTGCAACCCCTCAGGGATCCCAGACCTAGGAGCTCCCTGAGCCAGGGCTGTGACTCCCTCTTTGTGGTCCTGTGGTGCCTGGCATCTCCAAACTTTAGGGCACTACTGCTTTCCCCAGTGCCAGCTGAGGAAGCTGCCTGCCATGCACCTGGTCCTGCTGCAGCTTTGCAGAGAGCTGGCGCCCGTGCTGGCACTTGGAGCTGCCTGCCCCACAGCAGCAGCTGGCATGTCTGACTGTGCACAGTGGCTGGATCTTACACTTGCTCACACACCCCTCACCACTCCATGCCTGGCTCACCCTTGGTAGGCATGGGATCCAGCCTGGTAACATGAGCCAAGCACAGCCTGCCAGACCAAGTGGGCAGAATGAGCCCAGCGGCCCAAGCAAAGGTTGGGCAAAGGTGCCATGGGCCACAGAGGTTTCTGGCCGGAAGAGTGACATCCAAAGATCTTATAAAAGAGTTATGATGCTAACTTGAGCATAAAAAACTAAGAATGCCGAATGGCACAGTAACACTTAATAAATGTCAAGTATCAATGCTATGATTACCACTACTATCAACACTGAAATGTTAGGATGATTTAACCTTAGGAAGAGAGAAAAACCATTATCAACTTAATTGTTGCTGAAAAGACATTCCATAAAATTCAACACTGACTTCTTTTAAAAATGCTTAGAAATCTAGAAATATAAGCAAGGCTTGTATGTACCCAAAACTAAAAACTACAGCAAATATCATTCTGTCACGCCTCTATTTCAGTATTTTTCTGGATGTCCTACTCAATACAGGAGCAAGAGGCACAAATTTAAGAAAATAAGAGACAAAATTGTCTCTTACTTACAGATTGTTTGCAGATAATCTGAATAGCCAGAAATTCTGAGGCAGGGTAATCAATGGAGAAAACTATTAGAATTAACATTCAAAATTCAGGACAAGCATTGAAACTGAGTGTTTAGTGGGATGGCCTGACATAAAAATAACATATAAAGCCTGTCATGGTGGCTCACAGCTGTAATCCTGGCACTTTGGGAGGCCGAGGCAGGAAGATTGCTTGAGTCCAGGAGGTCTAGGCTGCAGTGAGCCATGTATGGTTGCACCACTGCACTCCAGTCTGGGTGACAGAGTAAGACCCTGTCTCAAAAAAATAAAATAAAATAACGTATAGAAGTCAATAGTTTTGCTATATATGCCAGCATGCCAGCAATAATTGTATCAGGGCTCTTGATACAAAAGAGTTTTTTTAAGCAATAAGGGAAGTTATTGGGGCCAACAGAAATAATAAAAGGCTACAGAACGAGGATTGGAAAACAGGGAAGAATTGATGCTAGGCAGCAGGAATCAACAAATAATCACATAGCAAGAACAGGCTAAAAATAAAGAAATAAACACAAACACGTAAGAAGAAAAAAGAGAGTAAACTAACCTATGCAACAAATTCTTTGCTGCAATGAACTCAACTCTGATCACCTCCAAATCTTCAATCAATATCAAAGTTCCTAAGAACATCTCATTTGTGAAAGCGAAACCAAATGCCAACCCCTTGGTGAACCACACTCAGGGACATTGCACATGGAGATCATGATCTGTGGTTTCAAATAGTAAATATTTGCTAAACAAAACCTACTACCCATGCAACTAACTATTGTATATACAAACAAACTTCCTGATGAGAAAAACCAGAAATGTTTCCCAAAAAAGGAAAAAAAAAATCATAAACAAATGTTTCCAGATTCTAGGGAACCTAGTTTTGAGATTTTTTTCATACTCTGTAACAATTTTAACTTTTTTTTTCCCTGCTTCTACTACAAGAAAGACACAAGAAGTCTAAAGAAATCTCAGCTACTCGGGAAGCTGAGGCACAAGAATCACTTGAACCCAAGAGGCAGAGGCTGCAGTGAGCCAAGCTGGCGCCACTGCACTCCAACCTGGGTGACAGAGTGGGACTCTGTCTCAAAAAAAAAAAAAAAAAGTCTAGAGAAAGACAAACATCTCCTTTTTCATAAGGTCAGAAGGCTCTAGATTCAAAGGAGAATTACTCTCAGGGGCCTAATATCACTTGAAGGCTCCAAGTCCGGTGTTATGACCAAGATAAACTTTGGAAATTCTATAATAAGACAAATAAGCAAAGAAAAGGAAATGTTATACTCACTTTGAATTCACAAACCTTATACAATATTAGCAAATTCAGTTACTAATTAAAGATACCAATTTGAGAGCCAATTTTAACAACTTGAGAAAACACTTAAAGCAAAACTCAACTAACGTTTGGCTTCGCTAACCTGCCATGCTTCAAAACCTTAGCCTGAGAAAGCCATGGCTAAGAGTTCATCCAGGAAAGGTTGGATTATTTTGGGGTATAATCGTGCGAGAAGAGGATGCGAGGAATCAGAGAAATTTCGTTGAAGTGGGCTTTGCAATGTAAGTGTAAAAAGCATGGGCTATGGAGCTAGGAAGTCCTGGATCTGATTCTTGTTGTCATCATCCCTCACCAACTATGTGATGCAAAGCAAGTTTCTGATCCTCAATTCATTTCTTTCATTTTAATTTTCATTTTATAGACTTAGAGGGTAGAAGTGCAGTTTTGTGACATGAATATATTGTGTAGTGGTAAAGTCTAGGCTTTTAGTGTGCCCATAAACCCAAATAGTGTACATTGTGCCCAGTAGATAATTTTTCACCCCTCACCTTCCTCCCACCCCTCACCTTCCTCCCACCCTCCCACATTTTGGAGATACCAATGTCCATTATTCCACTCTGTATGTCCACACAAACACATTGTTTAGCTCCCACTTATAAGTGAGAACATGTGGTATTTGACTTCCTGTTTCTGAGTCATTTCATTTAGGACAATGACCTCTAGTTTCATCCATGTTGCTGCAAAAGACACCATTACATTCATTTCACAGCTACACAGTATTGCATGGTATATATCCAGTCGTCACTGATGGACACTAGGTTGATTCCATGACTTTGTTATTCTGAATAATGCCATGATAAACATACAAGTGCAGTTGTTTTTTTCATAAAAGTATTTCTTTTCCTTGGGTAGATACCCAGTAGTGAGACTGCTGGATAGAATGGTAGTTCATTTTTAGCTCCTTGAGGAATCTTCATACTGTTTTCCATAAAGGTTGTACTAATTTACATTCTCGCCAACAGTGTATAAGCATTGCCTTTTCTCCACACACATACCAACATCTGTTCTTTTTTGTCTTTTTAATAATAGCCATTCTGACTGGTGTAAGATGGTATCTCGTAGTGGTTTTAATTTGCTTTTCTCATCTCACCAGTGATGTTGAGCATTTTCTGTATGTTTTTTGGCCACTTGTATGTCTTCGTTTTAAAAATGTCTGTCCATGTCCTTTGCCCACTTTTGATGGGGTTGTGTTTTTCTTGTTGAATTGTTTGAGTTCCTTGTAGATTCTGAAAATTAGTCCTTTGTTGGATGCATTGTTTGAAAATATTTTCTCCTATTCTGTAGGTTGCCTGTTTACTCTGTTGATTTTTTTCTTTTGCTGTGCAGAATCTTTTTAGTTTAATTAAGTCTCATTCGTCTATTTTTTGTTTTGTTGCATTTGCTTTTGAGGTCTTAGTCATAAATGGCTTGCCTAGGCAAATATCCAGAAGAGTTTTTCGTGGGTTTTCTTCTAGGATTTTTGCAGTTTCAGGTCTTACATTTAAGTCTTCAACACATCTTGAATTAATTTTTGTATATGATGAGAGATACGGGCCCTCTTCCATTCTTCTGCATGTGGCTATCTAATTTTCCCAGCACCATTTATTGAATAGGATGCCATTTCCCCAGTGTATATTTTTGTTGACTTTGTAAAAAATCAGTTGCTTCTAGGTATGTGGCTTTATTTCTGAGTTCTCTGTTCTGTTCCATTGATCTGTGTGTCTATTTTCATATCAGTACCGTGCTGTTTCAGTTACTATATCCTTGAAGTCAGGTAATATGATGCCTCCAGCTTTTTGCCTTTTGCTTAGAATTGCTTTAGCTATTCAGGCTTTTATGAGGTACCATACAAGTTTTAGGATTTCTCTCCTAATTCTGTGATAAATGACATCAGTAATTTATAGGAATTGCATTACAGATTGCTTTGGACAGTATGGTCATTTTAATTATATCGATTCTTCCAGTCCATGAGCCTGGGATACCTTTGCATTTCTTTCTGTCATCTACAATTTCTTTCACCACTGTTTTATAGTTTTCATTGCAGAGATCTTTCACCTTGGTTAAATGTATTCCTAGGTATTTTTGTAGCCATTGTAAATGGATTGAGTTATTGATTTGATTCTCAGCTTGATTGTTATTTATGTATAGAAATGCTAGTGTTTTTTGTACATTGTTTTTGTATCCTAAAACCTTACTGAAGTCATTCATCAAATCTAGAGGTCTTTTGGAGGGTTGTGTGTGTGTATATATTTTATATATATACTTTAACTTCTGGGATACATGTGCAGAACCTGCAGGTTTGTTATATAGGTATACATGTGCCATGGTGGTTTGCTGCACCCATCAATCCGTCATCTACATTAGGTATTTCTTCTAATACTATCCCTCCCCTTGCCCCCAACACCTTGACAGACCCCTGTGTGTGATATTTCCCTCCCTGTGCCCATATGTTCTCACTGTTCAACTCCTGCTTATGAGTGAGAGCATGTGGTGTTTGGTTTTCTGTTCCTGTGTTAGTTTGCTGAGAATGATGGTTTCCAGTTCATCCGTATCCCTGCAAAGGACATTAACTTATCCTTTTTATGGCTGCATAGTATTCCATGGTGTATATGTGCCACATTTTCTTTATCCAGTCTATCATTGATGGGCATTTGGGTTGGTTCCACATCTGCTATTGTGAGTAGTGCTGTAATAAACATACGTGTGCATGTGTCTTTATAGTAGAACGATTTATGATCCTTTGGGTATATACCCAGTAATGGGATTGCTGGGTCAAATGGTATTTCTAGTTCCAGATCCTTGAGGAATCGCCACACTGTCTTCCACAATCATTGAACTAATTTACACTCTCACCAACAGTGCAAAAGCATTCCTATTTCTCCACATCCTCTCCAGCATCTGTTGTTTCCTGACTTTTTAACAGTCGCCATTCTAACTGGCATGAGATGGTATCTCATTGTGGTTTTGATTTGCATTTCTCTAATGTCCAGTGGTGATGAGCTTTTTTTCATGTTTGCTGGCTGCATAAATGTCTTCTTTTGAGAAGTGTCTGTTCATATCCTTTGCTACTTTTTGACAGGGTTGTTGTTTTTTCTTGTAAATTTGTTTAAGTTCCTTGTAGATTCTGGATACTAGCCCTTTGTCAGATGGATAGACTGCAAAAATTTTCTCCCATTCTGTAGGTTTCCTGTTCACTCTGATGATAGTTTCTTTTGCTGTGCAGAAGTTCTTTAGTTTAATTAGATCCCATTTGTCAATTTTGGCTTTTGTTGCAATTGCTTTTGGTGTTTTAGTCAGGAAGTCTTTGCCCTTGCCTATGTCCTGAATGGTATTGCCTAGGTTTTCTTCTAGGGTTTTTATGGTTTTAGGTCTTACATTTAAATCTTTAATTCATCTTAAGTTAATTTTTGTATAAGGTGTAGGGAAGGGTTCCAGTTTCAGTTTTCTGCATATGGCTAGCCAGTTTTCCCAACACCATTTATTAAATAGGAAATCCTTTCCCCATTGCTTGTTTTTGTCAGGCAAAGATCAGATGGTTGCAGATGTGTGGTGTTATTTCTGAGGCCTCTGTTCTGTTCCATTGACCTATATATCTGTTTTGGTACCAGTATCATGCTGTTTTGGTTACTATAGCCTTGTAGTATAGTTTAAAGTCAGGTGGTGTGATGCCTCTAGCTTTGTTCTTTTTGCTTAGGGTTGTCTTGCCAGTTTTGGTCTGATCTTAGTTATTTCTTGTCTTCTGCTAGCTTTTGAATTTGTTTGCTCTGGCTTCTCTAGCTCTCTTCATTGTGATGTTAGGTGTCAATTTTAGATCTTTCCCACTTTCTCCTGTGGGCATATAGTGCTATAAATTTCCCACTAACCACTGCCTTAGCTGTGTCCCAGAGATTCTGGGATGTTGTGTCTTTGTTCTCATTGGTTTCAAAGAACTTATTTATTTCTGCCTTAATTTCGTTATTTACCCAGTAGTCATTCAGGAGCAGGTTGTTCATTTTCCATGCAGTTGTGTGGTTTTGAGTAAGTTTCTTAATCCTGAGTTCTAATTTGATTGCACTGTGGTCTGAGAGACTGTTTGTTATGATTTCCATTCTTTTGCGTTTGCTGAGGAGTGTTTTACTTCCGATTATGTCATCAATTTTAGAATAGGTGCTATGTGGTGCTGAGAACAATGTATATTCTGTTGATGTGGGGTGGAGAGTTCTGTAGATCTCTTGGTCCAGACCTAAGTTCAAGTCCTGAATATCCTTGTTAATTTTCTGTCTCGTTGATCTAATACTGACAATGGGGTGTTAAAGTCTCCCACTATTGTTGTGTGGGAGTCTAAGTCTCTTTGTAGGTCTCTAAGAACTTGCTTTATGAATCTAGGTGCATATATATCTAAGACAGTCAGCTCTTCTTGTTGCATTGATCCCTTTACCATTATGTAATGCCCTCGTCTTTTTTAATCTTTGTTGGTTTAAAGTCTGTTTTATCAGAAACTAGGATTGCAACCCCTGCTTTTTTGGCTTTCCATTTGCTTGGTAAATCTTCCTCCATCCCTTTATTTTGAGCCTATGTGTGTCTTTGCATGTGAGATGGGTCTCCTGAATACAGCACACTGACAGGTCTTGACCCTTTATCCAATTTGCCAGTCTTTGTCTTTTAATTGGGGCATTTAGCCCATTTGCATTTAAGGTTAATATTGTTATGTGTGAATTTGATCCTGTCATTATGATGCTAGCTGGTTATTTTGTCCATTAGTTGATGCAATTTCTTCATAATTTCAATGGTCTTTACATTTTGGTATGTTTTTACAGTAGCTGGTACCAGTTTTTCCTTTCTGTATTTAGTGCTTCCTTCAGGAGCTCTTGTAAGGCAGGCCTGGTGGTGACAAAATCCCTCAGTACTTGCTTGTCTGTAAAGGATTTTATTTCTCCTTCACTTATGAAGCTTAGTTTGGCTGGATATGAAATTCCGGGTTGAAAATTCTTTTCTTTAAGAATGTTAAATGTTGGTCCCCACTCTCTTTTGCCTTGTAGGGTTTCTGCAGAGAGATCTCCTGTTAGTCTGATGGGATTTCCTTTGTGGGTAACCCAACCTTTCTGTCTGGCTGCCCTTAACATTTTTTCCTTCATTTCAACCTTGGAGAATCTAACAATTGTGTGTCTTAGGGCTGCTCTTCTCGAGGAGTATCTTTGTGGTGTTCTCTGTATTTCCTGAATTTGAATGTTGGCCTGTCTTGCTAGGTTAGGGAAGTTCTCCTGGATAATATCCTGAAGTATGTTTTCCAACTTGGTGCCCTTCTCCCTGTCACTTTCAGGCACACCAGTCAAATGTAGGTTTGATCTTTTCACATAGTCCCATATTTCTTGGAAGCTTTGTTCATTCCTTTTCATTCTTTTTTCTCTAATCTTGTCTTCATGGTTTATTTCATTAAGTTGATCTTCAGTCTCTGATATCCTTACTTCTGCTTGATCAATTAGGCTATCGATAGTTGTGTATGCTTCACAAAATTATCATGCTGTGTTTTTCAGCTCCATCAGGTCATTTATGTTCTTCTCTGAACTGGTTATTCTAGTTAGCAATTCCTGTAACCTTTTATCAAGGTTCTTAGCTTCCTTGCATTGGGTTACAACATGCTCCTTTAACTTGGAGAAGTTTGTTATTACCACGTTCTGAAGCCTACTTCTGTTAATTCATCAAACTCATTCTCTGTCCAGTTGTGTGCCCTTGCTGGCGAGGAGTTGTGATGCTTTGGAGGAGAAGAGGCCTTCTGGTTTTCTGAATTTTCAGCCTTTTTGCACTGGTTTTTCCTCATCTTCGTGGATTTATCTACCTTTGGTCTTTGATGTTGGTGACCTTTGGATGGGATTTTTGCATGGTCGTCCTTTTTGTTGATGTTGATGCTATTGCTTTCTGTTAGTTTTCCTTCTAACAGTCAGGCTCCTCTTCTGCAGGTCTGCTGGAGTTTGCAGGAGGTCCACTCCAGACCCTGTTTGCCTGGGTATCACCAGTGGAGGTTGCAGAACAGCAGGTTGCAGAACAGCAAAGATTTCTGCCTGCTCCTTCCTCTGGAAGCTTTGTCCCAGAGGGGCACCTGCCAGACGCCAGCCAGAGCTCTCCTGTATGAGGTGTCTGTTGACCCTGCTGGGAGGTGTCTCCCCATCAGGAGGCGTGGGAGTCAGGGACCCATTTGAGGAGGCAGTCTGTCCCTTAGCAGAGCTAGAGCACTGTGTTAGGAGATCCACTGCTCTCTTCAGAGCTGGCAGGCAGGACCGTTTAAGTCTACTGAAGCTGTACTCACAACCACCCATTCCCCCAGGTGTTCTGTCCCAGGGAGATGGGAGTTTTATCTATAAGCCCCTGACTGGCTCTGCTCCCTTTCTTTCAGAAATACCCTGCTTAGAGAGGAGGAATCTAGAGAGGCAGTCAGGATACAGTGACTTTGCAGCACGGTGGTGGGCTCCACCCAGTCCGAGTTTCTTTGTGGCTTTGTTTACACTGTGAAGGGAAAACTGCCCACTCAAGCCTCAGTAATGGTGGACGCCCCTCCCCTCACCAAGCTCAAACATCCCAGGTCAACTTCAGACTGCTGTGCTGGGGGCAAGAATTTCAAGCTGGTGGATGTTAGCTTGCTGGGCTCTGTGGGGGTGGGATCGGTGAGCAAGACCACTTGGCGCCCTGGCTTCAGCCCCCTTTCCAGGGGAGTGAACGGTTCTATCTTATTGGCATTCCAGGTGCCACTGGGGTACAAAAAAAAACTCCTGCAGCTAGCTCAGTGTCTGCCCAAATTGATGCCCAGTTTTATGCTTGATACATAGGACCCTGGTGGTGTAGGCGCCCAAGGGAATCTACTAGTCTGGTTGCAAAGACAGTAGGAAAAGCATAGTATCTGGGCCAGAATGCACCATTCCTCACGGCACAGTCCCTCATGGCTTCCCTTGGCTAGGGGAGGGAGTTCCTCGACCTCTTGTGCTTCCCAGGTGAGGCGACACCCACCTTGCTTCTGCTCTCCCTCCAAGGGCTGCACCCACTGTCTAATCAGTCCCAGTGAGATGAACCAGCTACCTCAGTTGGAAACGCAAAAACCACCCGCCTTCTGCATTGGTCTCGCTGGGAGCTGCAGACTGGAGCTGTTCCTATTCAGCTACCTTGCCTGGGAAAACTGGAGGAGTCTTTAGGGTTTTCAACGTATAAGATCATATCATCCACAAACAGAGAAAGTAAGTTGATATCCTCTTTCCCAATTTGGATGCCATTTATTTATTTCTCTTGCCTAATTGCTCTAGCTAGAACCTCCAGTACAATTGAATCGGAGTGATAAAAGTGGACATTCTTGTCTTGTTCCAGCTCTTAAGAGGAATGCTGTCAACTTTTCCCATTCAGTATGATGTTGGCTATGGGTTGTCACATATAGCTTTTCTTATTTTGAGGAATGTTCCTTCAATGCCTAATTTATTGAAGGTTTTTATCATAAAGGGATGCTAATTTTATTGAATGTTTTTTTTTTTCAGCATCTATTGGGATGATGATCACATGGTTTTTGTTTTTAATTATGTTTATGTGGTGAATCACATTTATTGATTTATGTACGTTGAATCATCCTTGCAACTTTGGAATAAAAACCACTTGACTCACCGGGCGCAGTGGCTCAAGCCTGTAATCCCAGCACTTTGGGAGGCTGAGATGGGCGGATCACGAGGTCAGGAGATCGAGACCTGGCTAACACAGTGAAACCCCGTCTCTACTAAAAAATACAGAAAACTAGCCGGGCGAGGTGGCAGGCACCTGTAGTCCCAGCTACTCGGGAGGCTGAGGCAGGAGAATGGCATAAACCCTGGAGGCGGAGCTTGCAGCGAGCTGAGATCCGGCCACTGCACTCCAGCCTGGGTGACAGAGCGAGACTCCGTCTCAAAAAAAAAAAAAAAAAAAAAACCACTTGACTCAGTGCATTTTCTCTTTGATGTTCTGTTGGGTTCTGTTCACTAGTATTTTATTGAGGATTTTTGCAGCTGTGTTCCTGAGGGATATTGGCCTATAGTTTTCTTTTCTTGTTGTGTCTTTGCCTGACTTTGGTGCCCCCAATCCATTTTCTTTTCTGTAAAATGTGAATAGCACCTACTTGGCAAGGTTATCAGGGTACAATGTAAAGTTCAGTTTGTTCTGCTCTAAATCAAGCATCTGTAACTCAGATTAGCTCCATGTGACTAGCATATAGGGGAATGAAGCCATTATTAGGTAGACATTACACTGGTTCATATGTAATTTTTCCAGAATATTAATGCTTTCCACCACCAAATAACAACATTTGAATTTCAGCACACTAATATGACTGACTGCAGCAAGCTAAGGAGACTCTGATCCATCATGTATCTCATGCTCATTTGCTCCGCAGCCTTCCTTTTGGCCACAGCTCTGTCATGGAAGTAACTCATGTGAAGCTTCCCCTGGTATTTGTGTATTTTATACTTATCTCTATAAATCAGCACTTACATCTCTTCTTTACACCATCTTTATCAAGCTACCTTCATCTTTCAAGCTAAAGTTTACATTCACAATTATTTCTCATTAGGAGTTTAACCTTTTTAAAAGTATGTGAGTTTTTTTCATTAGGATCATTTTTGCATTTATCGTTGCTGTGATTACAAAGCTGCAGTGGTTTTAAGAGGTCTTCCCCGACCCTATTTTTCCCATACTTGACTAACACACAAAAAGTGGGAGTTCTCTTCCCTCTCCTCCAGAAACACAACTACAATGATACAATAATAATAGCAGCTACAATTTTTTGCATACACTATGTAGCATATATCATTTTAAGTGCCCTGTATGTACTGCTGTATGTAATTAAATCTAAGATGTCAGTTTTTAAGAACATCATTATTTTATGCACCACTAAGAAAAAACTCTACCAAGTAAACTATAAGATGCTTTTTATCACATGCAATTTTTATTAAATAGATATTAAAAGAGCTTTCTTAGATTTTTATTATATATCACTTCTGTGCCTACATGAAGATGAAATAAATTTGTGAGTGTATTACCAAGTGAAATAGATATGTAAAAGTAGTCCTAAAATGCCTCTTTATAGTCTGACTCTTCTGAGCTGCATTTAAATTCAGAGTTGTCCATTTACAATATTTCCCTCTGTACCATTGTGAGCACTGAGATACAGCATTTCTTAAAAGAAGCTGTGAAAGTTGCCAGTACCAAAAGGGAGTCATTTATGTCAAACTCTAACGAAATGGAGTCAGGGGAGGCCATGAAAAAGAAGCCCTTATGTATACATCCCCATAACAAGACTTATCACAGGAAATTCCTGCACATAGACCAGTAACACAAACAACATTTGTGTTATCACAAGAACTTACCACAAGAACTTCAGGACTTATCACAAGAACTTCCTCAAGACCGCTGTATTCTAGGTAAGCCACTTGCACAAGGACATTTATCTAGCAACAAGTGTCTCCACCAGTGAACTGATGCCAGCTCCTGCAACAAGCCCCTGTAACCTATGATCTTTGTTTCAAAATACCCTATGTGGACTTCTTTTTTTTGTCTTTAAAAGTTTCCTGGTGGGGCATGGTGGCTCATGCCTGTAATCCCAGCACTTTGGTAGGCTGAGGGGGGCAGATCACTTGAGGTCAGAAGTTCAAGACCAGCCTGGTCAATAGGGTGAAACCCCGTCTCTACTAAAAATGCAAAAATTAGATGGGCATGGTGGCACACCCCTGTAGTCCCAGCTACTTGGGAGACTGAGACAGGAGAATCACTTGAACCCGGGAGGTGACGTTGCAGTGAGCCGAGATCGCACCACTGCACTCCAGCCTGGGAGATAGAGTGAGACTCTGTCTCGGGAAAAAAAAAAAAGTTTCCTTTTGCCCCAGATATGCATATGGTTGCCATAGCATGTGTATCCCAGATTGCAATCCCTTTGCTATTCCCAAGTAAACCCTTTGCTTTGCAGAGTTTGTCTCTTTGTCACTCATTATAGGCTGACAATCTGGTGTCAGAAGTGAGAGGGAAGCAAGCTCACCTTGGAGAGACTGGTGGCCCCAGGAATAGAGTACAATACCCACCTGAGCTCCCTGTGCTCTTCATTTTCATGAATCACCTTTTTGTTTCTGTCAGTCTCCTCACAGATTTTGGACTCACTCCTTTCAGCTGAGCGCTGACTTTATTCAGGATCCAGTTTAAGGCCTCAGGGACATCATCCATGTGGTGAGTACTCTTTTGGTTTCTGCACACCTAATTTAAAATTTAGGTTAGCTAGATTTTTCTTGTTTCTGAACATCTTCCAAGAGCAAAATAACATTCTAACAGGCATGAGTCAACACTATTTTGACTTTCTGTCTATTGGAGGCACACAAGTATTGCAGCTGCATGTGCAGGCACCAGACCAAAAGGTTAGAAGCACCCCAAGAATAACCAAACAGAAATGTTGTTTGTGTTCCATTTGCAACTAATACATGGCAAGACAGAAATGTAGGTTGCACCCTGTTTGCGCTAGTATATTTGTAGAATTTCTCCTTTTGCTCTTGAGAGATTAATAAGAAACAGAATGGGATCCCAGATTCTAAGGTATGCAAAGACAGTGCTCCTTCAGAGACTTTAGCCGGCCATGTTCAAACATTATGGCCCATTATCTTGCATATTTTTAGACTGATGGGCAAATTATGCCAAAGAAAATTTAAAATTACAATGACTATTATGTAGAACATTCCATATGAACAACACTGCACTTTAAGAAGGGCATTTAAAAATGACGGCTCCCAAATTAGGTCCACCAGGGATACCTATGGAGGTGCAGAAGCTCCTAAAAAGATTTCAAACATTTTTATTGCCTCTTTTAAAAGACTCTTCACAGAAGACCAAGAGCTTCAGTAACTTAATTTATTTTTTTTTAAGACACAAAAGAGTAGAACAGCTAGTGTTAGGGACTCCCTTAACAGGATTAAAAATCTAAAATCAGAACAAAGTTCAAATCCTTTAAACCCGCCATAAATTCTTTTTTCGGTAAATGTACTTAGCTTGGGAAAGAAACACTTGCAAAAATTAGTTTGAATCATTTGTATATTTGCAGCATGATAAGAAGGTCTTTTTTGTTTGTTTGGCCTTCTCTCCTAAGTTGAAATGGAACCATATACTCAGGGAGAAAAAAAAGGAATTGAATATTGCCAGGAATATTATTTGCTGTTTGTCTCAGCTGAAACCTGATTATAGGATATTTTTAAAGGACTTTTTAAGAGCTCTATCATCATAAATCAGTTTAATTGGAAGCTTGTAATTTTGGTGGAGGTGGGGGGGGAGCTTTCTGTTCTCTCTATTGGATCCTGCTTCTCCCATGAAAACTTCTCAGTCCACTAAGCCCCTCTTCTCGGACCGCTGCTGGCTATATGCTGTGCCCCATCTGTCTACTTTCTTTCTCGTGGGCATGATTTTTGGCTATTTAAAAATTGAGCAAATGAAATATCTTAAAGGTCTTTTCTACTAATATTAGTAAAAGGCATTATTTGGGCTGGGCGCAATGGCTCAAGCCTGTAATCCCAGCACTTTGGGAGGCCGAGACGGGTGGATCACAAGGTCAGGAGATCGAGACCATCCTGGCTAACATGGGGAAACCCTGTCTCTACTAAAAAAATACAAAAACTAGCCGGGCGAGGTGGCGGGCACCTGTAGTCCCAGCTACACGGGAGGCTGAGGCAGGAGAATGGCATAAACCCTGGAGGCGGAGCTTGCAGTGAGCTGAGATCCGGCCACTGCACTCCAGCCTGGGCAACAGAGCGAGACTCTGTCTCAAAAAAAAAAAAAGGCATTATTTGAATTGACTGAGCGATAAATGAGCATGCCTAAAACTGCTAGAAATATAGGAACTAACCTAACATGCTTGTCGAGTCCACGTGACTTGGATGAATCTTTGGCAAATGAGACTAGCTTAATATTATCGGTTTAATGAAAACAGCTGTGTCTTCTGGGTTATCAGTGAAACACTCATGTATTTTACTTTAGGGTTCCTGCTTCAGCGATGACTGCCTGACATGCTCATGATGTATAAATGGTTATCGGGGAAATAACCTGAAATGATGGCTAACTTTGTCTCTAATGTCTCATTTAATTTTCATGAGTATTCTAGGCATAACTGTTAAAAAAAAAAAGTGATCTAAATAGCTATAACTTGGATAAAGTTTATAAATGAACTTTTTAACAACAATAATGTTTTATAATATGTCTGCTTAAAAACTGTTTCCTAAGGCCGGGCACAGTGGCTCACGCCTGTAATCCCAGCACTTTGGGAGGCCGAGACAAGTGGATCACGAGGTCAGGAGATCGAGACCATCCTGGCTAACACAGTGAAACCCCATCTCTACTAAAAATACAAAGAAAAAAAAAATTAGCTGAGTGTGTGGTGGCGGGTGCCTGTGGTCCCAGCTACTCAGGAGGCTGAGGCAGGAGAATGGCGTGAATCCTGCAGGTGGAGCTTGCAGTGAGCCCAGATCATGCCACTGCACTCCAGCCTGGGCGATAAAGCAAGACCCTGTCTCAAAGAAAAAAAAAAAGGTGTCCTAAATCTCTTTAGTATCTACACCCTTAGAATTTTGCTAGGTTAAATTAAATGATAGCTATTCATTGAATAAGTAGATTATTTCCAATTAACATAAAATACTAAAATATAAATTCCTGAACTTAAGTTTAATTTTATTTTTGGCTCTTAAAATTTTATAAAAAGATTAAATATATTTGGGTCTGTTAGCAAACATGAAAAAATTGTTCTGTGAGGAATCACCTGTTTCTAGAAATTATAAAATGATAAGACAGTTTACAATGCTTGCTAGTTTTTATTGAAAATTAAGGTTCTAAGAGTTTGTAAAATTCTAATCAATATATGGCAATTAAAATTAAAAAGGAAAAGGAGAATAACTCCATATGTGAAGAAAGTAAGACATGTTTTTGGTAAGTAAAGCTATGAGGTATGAAAGATGAGCTTTTTGGTAAGGAAGGACTAAAGGTGTTTGGATATTTTGTTTTGTTTAGGAGGATCCATAGGAGTTTGCATTTACGTAGGATGGATATCATTATGCATTCACAGGTTTCATGTTTACAGTCACAAAATTCACACTTCTCCAGGGCTATGTAAATTCTTCTCCTCCCTGTTATAATAGAATCCAAAGGATCTTGAACTGTTTGACCACCCCACAGACCACTTTGATGATGTCATGTTAACTGGACCTAGTGAGCAAAAAGTGGCAGAACTCTGAACACCTTGGTAAGACACATATGTTTCAAAGGGCAAGGGATGACTCCTACAAAGTTCAACTTCTTTTAATGAAAAAATCTTTCACAAAGTTAGAAATAGAAGGCATTTTTCTTAATTTGATAAAAACCTATAGCACATTGTACAGACTTAACAGAATTTTAGATCCATTCCAGTAAGATCAAGGACAAGGGAGAAAATGCCTGGTATCCCAGTTAAGTGTTTAACATGATGCTAGAGGTCCTGGTCAATACAATGAGAAAAATAATAATTGTAAAAATGGAAAGGAAAAAATATATTATTACTATTCACAGATGATATGAGCATACACAGAAAATCCAAAATAATCAAGAGACTAAAACCCATATGAGAGTTAAGCAAAGTGTCCAGATACAAGATCAATTTACTAAAAAAATCTGTGATTGATATTTCTTCCAAAAGTGCATAACCTGAATCTAATCATTAGGAAGCATCAGACAAGCCAAAATTAAACAACATTCTAAAAATAAAGTGGCTTGTTGTGGTGGGCAGATGTCCATGTCCTGATCTTTGGAATCCATTAATATGTTAGATTACATGGCAAGCAGGCAATAGGATTGCAGATGGAATGGAAGTTGCCAGTCAGCTGATTGTGAGATGGGGATAATCCTGGATTATCCAGAGGGAGCACCTATTGTAATCACAAGAGTCCTTATAAGTGGAAGACAGAGACAAAAGAGAGAACCAGATAGATGGCAGCACAACGTTGCTGGCTTTGAAAATGCAAGAATGGAGCCTTGAGCCAAGGAAAGGAGGCGACCTCCAGAAAATGGGAATGGATTATCCTCTAGAGCCTTCAGAAGGAATACAGCCCTGCCAGCACTTGATTTGAGCTCAGTGAGACCCACTTCAGACTTTAAATCTCCAGAACTGCAAAATAATTAGTGTCATTGTAAGCCACTAACTTTGTAGTAATTTGTTACAACAGCAATAGGAAGTTAATGTACTAGCACCTTCAAACACATCAAATGTTTTACGGCAAAAAAAAAAAAAAAAAAAAAGATCCGGCCAGGCACAGTGGCTCACGCCTGTAATCCCAGCACTTTGAGAGTCCAAGGCAGGCGGATCACGAGGTCAGGAGTTCAAGACCATCCTGGCCAACATGGTGAAACCCCTGTCTCTACTAAAAATACAAAACTTAGCTGGGCTGGTGGTACGTGCCTGTAATCCCAGTTACTCAGGAGGCTAGGGCAGGAGAATCGCTTGACTACAGAAGTCGGAGGTTGCAGTGAGCCGAGACGGTGCCACTGCACTCCAACCTGGCAACAGAGCGAGACTCCCTCTATAACAAGCAAACAAAAAAACTAAAGAGCCGAGCGCGGTGGCTCACACCTGTAATCTCAGCACTTTGAGAGGCCAAGGTGGGTGGATCATGAAGTCAGGAGTTCAAGACCAGCCTGGCCGACATGGTGAAACTCCATCTCTATTAAAAATACAAAAATTAGCCAGGCTAGTGGTTGCGAGCCTGTAATCCCAGCTACTTGGGAGACTGAGGCCAAAGAATTGCTTGAACCCAGGAGGCAGAGGTTGCAGTGAGCAGAGATCACGCCATTGCACTCCAGCCTGGGTGACAGAGCAAGACTCCATCTCAAAAAAAAAAAAAAAAAAAAAAGACTAGGTCAGGTGCAGTGGCTCACACCTGTAATCCCAGCACTTTGGGAGGCAGAGATGGGCTGATCACGAGGTCAGGAGATTGAGACCATCCTGGCCAACACGGTGAAACCTCATCTCTACCAAAAATACAAAAAATTAGCCGGGCGTGGTAGTGGGTGCCTGTGGTACCAGCTACTTGGGAGGCTGAGGCAGGAGAATGGCGTGAACCCGGGAGGCGGAGCTTGCAGTGAGCCGAGATTGCGCCATTGCACTCCAGCCTGGCAACAGAGTGACACTCTGTCTCAAAAAAAAAATAAATAAAAAATAAAGACATGGCAACTGGAATCAATCCTGGAATAAAAATCTTCTTTTGCTATAAAGAACTCTGTTAGAAAATCTGGAGGTATCTGAATAAGGTCTGTAGATTACAAAATAGTAGGTATTGATGTCAATTTCCTGGTTTTGATCATTACATTGAGGTTATTAAGATAATGTTCTTGTTTGGGGCCTGCATATATGCTGAAATACTTAGAAGTAAAGGAGCATCATTTCTACAACTTACTCTTGAAAATTCAGAAAAGGTATATACATACACACACACGCCAACAGAGAGAGAGAGAGAGAAATATGTGAAGTGTTCATTGGGTTTTTGTATTATTGTAGCTTTGTTACAACTTTTCTGTAAGTCTAACGTTATGAAAAAATTAAGTCAAAAGACAAAGCTTTTAGTCCAAGTTGTAGCAAAACAAACACAACAAAACCCAGAATACTTAGATTTGCCGACATCTGGATTTATTTCTAATAACTGGAGGAATGTCTACTTTCAGTAGGAGAATTCCACAGTTTTATTGCATACATAAGCCTTTTATACTAAATATTGGCGCTGGTAATCTAAGATCAGTTAACTTTTAGGGGTCAAGTTGTTCAAACCAACATTTCCGGATATCGTGCTTTCATACGCAGACAATTTGCTTCTATTTCAGGTTTGGTCCAATCACATTCATTCTTGTATTTGGCTATAAATATTTTATACCAATTTTTACCTAATAGTAAAATCATGAAGTGGCAGGATAATTTCCAAGAATACAGTCTGTTAATAGGTTTTGCCTAGTTATATGTCTCTTCTGTTTCAAGAATCCTTCACACTTAATACCAAAGATTCTCAGGCATGTCCTCATCATTCATTGCATTTCAATTGTGTGCTTTGTAGGATTCATTGCTTACCACTGTCTCTGGTACTATTCAGCTTCTCTATCTTGAGAGTCTCAATTCCCGTAATTCACAATATGAGATATACAGATGGCTAATAAAAACGTGGACACATGCCCAACCTCACAAGTAAAGAATTGCAGGCTGATATGGTTTGGATTTGTGGCCCCATCCAAATCTCATGGCGGATTGTAATCCCTAGTGTTGGGGGTGGGGCCTGGTGGGAGGTGATTGGAGCATAGAGGTGGTTTCTCATGAATGGTTTAGCACCATCCCCCAAGTGCTGTTCTCTTGATAGAGTTCTCATGAGATCTGGTTGTTTAAAAGCCTGTGGCACCTGCCCCTTCTCTCTCTTCCTCCTGCTCCAGCCATGTAAGACATACCTGCTTCCCCTTCACCTTCTGCCATGATTGTATAATCAGTTCCCTGAGGTCTCCCCAGAAGCAGAAGCCACTATGCTTCCTGTACAGCCTGCAGAATTATGAGCCAATTCAACCTTATTTATTTGTTTATTTATTTATTCATCTTCTGAATGGAGTTTCTCTCTCGTTGCCCATACTGGAGTGCAGTGGCATGATCTCAGCTCACTGCAACCTCCACCCCTCTGAGTTCAAGCAGTTCTCTTGCTTCAGCCTCCCAAGTAGCTGGGATTATAGGCACCCACCACCACACCCGGCTAATTTTGTATTTTCAGTAGAGACACGGTTTCACCATGTTGGTCAGGCTGGTCTCAAACTCCTGAGCTCAGGTGATCTACCCACCTCAGCCTCCCAAAGTGCTGGGATTACAGGTGTGAGCCACCGCACCCTGCCTAAACCTCTTTTCTTTATAAATTACCCAGTCTCAAGCATTTGTCTTTTTTTGGCAGGGGGGCCAACAACATGGATCAGGCATTTCTTTTTTTTTGAGACAGAGTTTCACTCTGTCGCCCAGGCTGGAGTTCACTGGTGTGATCGCCACTCACAGCAACTTCTGCCTCCCGGGTTCAAGCAATTCTCCTGCCTCAGCCTCCCAAGTAGCTGGGATTACAGGCAAGTGCCACCATGCCTGGCTAATTTTTGTATTTTTAGTAGAGATGGGTTTCACCATGTTGGCCAGGCTGGTCTTGAACTCTTGACCTCAGGTGATCCATCTGCCTCAGCCTCCCAAAGTGCTGGGATTACAGGCATGAGCCACTGTGCCCAACTGGCTTTTCTTTTTTTTTTTTTCTTTTTGCAGTTTTTACATTTATTTAAACAGAAAACGTGCACACCAGCTGTCTACTCATTTTCTTCACTGCGCAGCCTGGCATTGGGGTTGGTGACTCTGATGGCCAGCTGGGCGGCTCTTTCCACGATGGCTTTGCGGTTCTTGGAGGAAACATTGTGAGCAATCTCGGCACAGTAAGATTTGTTGCACATCAGCAGCACTTCCAGCTCCTTGACGTTGTGGACCAGGAACTTCCGGAATCCACTGGGCAGCATGTGCTTTGTTTTTTTGTTGCTCCCATAACCAATGTTGGGCATCAAGATCTGGCCCTTGAACCTTCTACGAACCCTGTTGTCAATGCCTCTGGGTTTCCGCCAGTTCCGCTTAATTTTGACATATCGGTCTGACTGGTGCCGGATAAACTTCTTGGTTCTTTTTTTGACGATCTTGGGCTTCACAAGGGGTCTGAGGGCGGCCATGATGCCGAGGAGGAGATGGCTGCCACCTCCGTAGGCAGCGCCGAGGAAGAGAGAAGGGCCCAGCTGGCTTTTCTTTATAGCAGCGTGAGAATGGACTAATACACAGACTTAAACAATAAAATGTTATTTTCCATCCATTAACCTGGCTCTTTCTGTCTTCTTCGGAATAATAGTAATGTTGGCAAAGATGAAGTGAGAAGGCTACTCTTGTATGCTTTTGGTGGGAGCATAGATAGATATATTTTGGGAAAGCAATTTGGGTTTATATTCAAAAAGCCTTAAAAGTATATACACTCTATGTAGTGGGTATTGTTTTTGCCTGTCTTGCAACCATTGTCCCTCAATCTCGCAATAGCATCTTAATTTCCTTTGAGGAAATATAGACTTGGTGGGATTTCTTATCAAAGTGCCCTGCTCTCCCTTACCCAAGAGGAGAGCATATAACCCAAGAGAAGTTAATCATATTCTCTTTGCTGAGAATTTGAATCTTGAGATTATAGAGCAAGAAGTCAACAGATGGTAGTAGTAGTAGCGCTGCAGTACTATCACTACAGCTAATATCTACTAGTCAGTAGACATCCTCACTCTGTCCTGGGCACTATCTTGAGTGTTTTATATCCTTATAAACAGCTGTATAAGTAAGGTCCTATTATTAGCCCTATTTGCAGATGGGGATGATAATGGTGACACAAAGGTCAACCATCACTGAGGATACTTTAACGATACTGTATTAGTTATTTGCTGCTTCACAACAGATTACACCAAAATTCAGTGGCTTAAAATAACCGGTACTTATTATCCCACAGTTACTGTAGGTTCTTCGCTGATAGTTCTAGCCTGGGATCTCTTGTGAGATTGTACTAAAGATGTCAGCCAAGGCTGAAGTCATCTGCAGTCCCAGCTTGACAGAAACAAGAGGATTGACTCTGAGATGGTCCACTCGTGTGGCTGGTGGCAGGAGGACTCAGTTCCTCACCACCTAGCCCCCACTCCGCACCCTGGGGCTGCTTTACTGTCTTCATGACATGGCAGCAACAGGTGATCAAAGACAGGTGAAAGCCACAATGCTTTCTATGGCCTAGCCTCAGAAGTCACATGCTATCATTTCTAGCATATTTTATTCAGTAGAACTCACGTCACTAGGTATAGTTCACACTCCCCTCTAGGGGAATTAGATTCCAGCTCTTGAAGGCAGGAATGTAGAAAGATTTGTGCACATATTTTAAAACTACAGGTTGAATATTCCTTATCTGATACACTTGAGACCAGAAGTGTTTCAGATTTTGGATTTAGATTTTTTGGCAGATTTTGGAATATTTCTATATATACAATGAGATATCTCTGGAATAGGACCCAAGTCTGAACATGAAATTCATTTATGTTTCATATATATCTTATA
The DNA here is from genome assembly GCF_009764315.1 of Trachypithecus francoisi. NCBI lineage: Eukaryota > Metazoa > Chordata > Mammalia > Primates > Cercopithecidae > Trachypithecus > Trachypithecus francoisi. Next base: position 81,495,825 of record NW_022681457.1, read on the forward strand.
CATATAGCTTGAATGTAATTTTATAAAATATTTTAAATAATACATGCAACCCATCACATGAGGTCAGGTGTGAAATTTCTACTTGTGGGAGTTCAAAAACTTTTAGGCTTTGGAGTATTTTATATTTTGGATTTTCAGAGTAGGGTTGTTCAACCTGTACCACTAACACCATCCATTGGTTGTGTTACATAGATCAGCAGATTTTCCCTGCTTCCCATCTTATCTATGGACTTGTTCAGTCTTTTCTTTGATCCTTTGAATTACATTCCCCTAAAAAAAATTATCTCCTTTTTATCTTAAGCTATTTCTCTTGCTTTCAACAACAACAACAAACAAAAACAAAGAACAAACAAACCAAAAAATACCCACTCAGTCACTGCAATGCTCAGTCACCGCATTTCTGGAGTTCTCCTGTCTTAGCCCAGGTCCCTTAAAAAAGATAACCTGAGGCAAAGTTTACATGCTAAATCTTTCTTGGAAAGTACAATCCAAGGGCAATAAGAGTGAGGGGAAAAGGGAAGTGAAGCGGGGATAAAAGAAAGCAAATATAAGATGGTGCATCACCGAACTTCACAAGAAGGCCCAGGCAGCTACGTGGTCATGCAGAACAGCTTGCCACCAGAGACAGACTCTGAGAATTGTAATAGGGGCATTTGGGTAGATTTAAACCCCCTTGAGCCCCCAAATTATACTAGTTCTCTTTTGCCATAAAAAGCAGCCCTTCCTCTCATCTGAAGGTGTTAGCTGCCCCTTTCCTGAAGATTCTATAGTTACCTTGCTAGAGGTAGTCACCTTGAAGAGGCATACTGATTCTTTTCAAAATCCATATGCATGATCCATCATTCCTTCCAGGCACATAATAATACTCAAGTTGCAACAGACCCAAAGAGAAAGAGAAGGACTACAGGACTACAAAGTGTGATTCAAGAATAGGAACCAAATGGATGATTGAATAAAGAAAATGTGGTATATAGGCTGGGCGCACTGGCTCACACCTGTAATCCCAGCACTTTGGGAGGCTGAGGAGGGTGGATCACCTGAGGTCAGGAGTTCGAGACCAGCCTAGACAACATGGTGAAACCCCGTCTCTACTAAAAATACAAAAATTAGCCAGGCGTGGTGGCAGGTGCCTGTAATCCCAGCTACCAGGAAAGCTGAGGCAGGAGAATCCCTTGAACCCGGGAGGCAGAGGTTGCAGTGAGGAGCTGAGATCATGCCATTGCACTCCAGCCTCAAGGACAAGAGCCAGACTTGACTCAAAAAAAAAAAAAAACCGTGTGGTATATATACACAATGGAATACTATGCAGCCATAAAAAAGAATGAAATCATATATTTTGCAGCAAAATTGATAGAACTAGAGGCCATTATCCTAAGTGAAACAACTTTGAAACAGTCAAATACCACACGTTCTCACTTATAAGTGGGAGCTAAATAATGTGTACACATGGGGCATACAGTGTGGAATGACAGACATTGGGTGGAGGGGTGGGAGGAGGGTGGGGGATGAGAAATTACTTAATGGGTACAATGTACACTATTCAGGTGAGGGATACGCTAAAAGCCCAGATTTCATCACTACTCAAAATATCCATGTAACACAACCACACTTGGACAACCTTAAATTCATACAAATTAAGAAAGAATAGGAGGCCAGGCACAGAGGCTCATACCTGTAATCCCAGCATTTTGGGAGGCTGAGGCAGGAGGATCACCTGAGGTCAGGAGTTCAAGACTAGCCTGGCCAATATGACAAAACCCAATCTCTACTAAAAATACAAAAATCAGCCGGGTTTGGTGGTGGGCGCCTGTAATCCCAGTTACTCGGGAGGCTGAGGCAGGAGAATTGCTTGAACCCGGGAGATGGAGGTTGTAGTGAGCCGAGATCGCACCACTGCACTCCAGCCTGGGTGACAAGGCAAGATTCTGTCAAAAAAAAAAAAAAAAGATATCAAAAACACCAAAAGAACTGCAAGGTTTTGCCAGTATACATTTTGCAAGGCTATACTAGTAAAAGCCTGGGAAATATTTACGGAAGTGGATTACAAGAGAGAGAGAAAAATGTAATTTTTGATTGCACTGAATTCATTGATACAGATATGTTAACTGAGAGTGGCTATAACAGCTTACTGGGCTGGCTAACTGAAACTTGGACTTAATGGTGGCCTACATTACATTAAGGAGAAAGGCCAAAATTCCTATACACTATACAATAAGATGCCCAAAGACAGAGAGCTAGGAATGTCAGTCAATAGGGACCTCTAGAAGCAGAATGCATTTACCCAGTGGAGTTAACAACACACCTCCACTTTCTTCACTCAAAGCTATATCAACTCTCCAGTCCTCTATCAAAATCTAGCCTGCTAGGACCTAATCACTTCACCATTTCATGGGAGATCATGCTGGCCTACTACACTGATAAAATCATATTGATTGGACTAGGTGAGTACTACTTAATACCCTAGACACGGTGGTAAGACACATATATACCAGATGGTATGGAACAAATCCCAAACAAAAACTAAGGAATCTATCATCTTAGTGAAATTTCTTGCTTCCAGGGCTCTCTAGCACATCAAAATATCCTTTATAAGGTGAACATGAAAATATCCCTTGCAAGATTAAGGATAGTTGTTGCATCTGGCATCTCCCATCGCAAAGAAAGAAGCACCACATATTAGACTTTGGAGGCAACATGGGTCTCATTTGGGCATGCCATGTGGCCTATTTACTGAGTAAGCCATAAGGGCTGCCACAAGGGGGCAGAGTGGGGTTTTGGAAAGTTCCCTGGCTTCAAACAGGTGGATGGCGGGGGTCGGGGGAATCTTGAGCCTATTTTCTCATATGTAAAATGAAAATAAATACCTTCTTTGGAAGGCTGTGGTACTGTAAAATGAGGTAACAGGTGAAAAAGCCCTTTAAAGTACACATCTTCAGGTGTTGGCTGTACCACTCTGCCATTTGATGCTATGCCAATGACAAATTTTTTCGGCCCAGAGTAAAAATGATTCCCTAAGAATTGCCAAAAATCCTATTTTTTCTATTGAGTTGTATCATGGACAGAAAAGTGCCTATGAAACATTAATGTAGAGTTTAAAGAATAATTATGATGTAACACCCTTCTAACTAGCACTTGAGTCAGAAAGAATATTGTCAAAGTGGCCACCAACCCCACACTAGGGCACCCAGATAAGGAGCAAGTAGGGGCTGAAATATACCAAGCTTCTACCCAGAACTGTTGGGTGAAATATGCACCCACCACCACCCCCACCCCCATCCCGACTCTTAAAAGGACAAGCTGGGATTATTCTGAGCTCATTCCACCCCACTTTTATTGTGAAGAAGGCAGATTGCTAGCTCTCCTCCCTTCGAGGACATATCACATATAGAACACCAGGGGGCGGCAACTCCCCACAGATGTTGGTATCTGGGCCAACAACGGCTTAACCAAGGATGAAGCAGCTTGACTTTCCACTTTTTCTCTTGTCCTCTTTTGCATGTCCCTCTACTGCTCTGCAGGCCTGCATCACATGTCACAAGGGCACAGTGCAAAGATTCATGGCTTTAGTAACGAGGAGACCTAGGTTTGAATCCCAACTCTACCACTCACTACCTTTGGCCTTGAATAAGTGACACCATCTCTCCAAGCCATGGTTCTCTTATCCGGAAACATAGAATACAAAAACAGTACCTACCCCACAGGATTGTTAGAATGATTAAGTGAGATAATGTGGGTAAACAGCAAAACTGTTCAAATATTAGTTGTTTTTAGACATCATAATAATTAATCTAGGCCGGGTAAGGTGGCCCACGCCTGTAATCCTAGCATTTTGGGAAGCCAATGCGAGCAAATCACCTGAGGCCAGGAGTTCAAGACCAGCTTGGCCTACATGGTGAAACCCCGTCTCTATGAAAAATACAACAATTAGCCAGGCGTAGTGGCATGTGCCTGTAATCCCAGCTACCTGGGAGGCTGAGGCAGGAGAATTGCTGGAACCCAGGAGGCAGAGGCTGCAGTGAGCTGAGATCACATCACTGCACTCCAGCCTGGGTGACAGAGCAAGACTCTGTCTCAAAAACAATAAATAATAATTAATCTAATCTGATTATCACCAATCCTGGCAGGTAAGGTAGGTAAACACGCTTCCCAAGTTTCAGATGAAGAAATTGACCTGCGGAATCATGATGATAATGTGGTTTCATTCCCTTTTTGTTCTTGTTGTTGTGTGTTTTTTTTGTTTTGTTTTTTTTGAGATGGAATTTCCCTCTGTTGCCCAGGCTGGAGTGCCGTGGTGTGATCTCAGCTCACTGCAGCCTTCACCTCCTGGATTCAAGTGATTCTCTTGCCTCAGCCTCCCGAGTGACTGGGACTACAGGCATGTGCCACCACGCCCGGCTAATTTTTGTATTTTAGAGACGGGGTTTCACCATGTTGACCAGGCTGGTCTTGAACTCCTGACCCAAGGTGATCCGCCCACCTCGGCCTCCCAAAGTGCTGAGATTACAGGTGTGAGCCACCATGCCCGGCATGGTTTCATTTTCTAAGACTCTCCCTCAACCCTTTTGCCATGGTGACAGCTTGCCTTGAGAGACTCATTGATAACTCTTTGGAGCTATCTGGGATTCTGAGGCCCAAATATGTTATGTGTGCTGAAGGCCATATAATGAATCAGTGGACAAGTCAGGAGCCAAAGAGCCAGCCCACTGTGCTCCCAGTCCAGGGATCCAGCCACTTCCCCAACACCTCATGAATTTTGCTCGACTGCTTACTGTAGAATCCCATCTGTAAGTCTTATCTTCCTGCCTAGATTGTGGGCTAAAAGAGAAAAAAAAATTCTCAAGGAACAGTTATTCTTACGGAAAAGCATTTATGCTGTGTTGCTAAATGAAACAAGGGATTTACAAAACAACTTGTGCAACATGATCCCAGTATGTATTTATGTATACTGGCAGAGGAAAAAAGTAGAAAGTTATGACACACAATGGTAAAAACGCTTATCTCTGTGTGGTAGAATTACAGGTGATTTTTGTGTTTTTCTCTTACACTTTTGCATATGTTTCTAGATTTCTCCCATGAACATGTTTTACTTCTACGATCAGAACTAATATCCATGGGTGTGTGTATTACACTATTTCAATTGTCCGTTTAGAAAATCACTACATTAAGAGTCAGAGATCTTGGGCTGCCCACCCCCAATAATTTATCGTGACTTTGCACAAGCTTCTTAACTCCCTGAGCCTCAGTTTCTGCACCGGAAATATGAGAATATCAGCCCTGTCACCCCATCCCCAGAAGGCTCCGAACCTCTCCTGTCTGACTGCCACAAGTCGTTCCCCCTTCTCCTCAGCCAAGCTTCTGAGCAGTCACAGGACACCTGCCTCTGTCTCCACTTCCCCATCCCATTAATTAATCCCTCACCTAGCCGCAGCTTGGGTTTTGTTCCCTCTTCTGCAAAGTGGATTCTACAGAGGTGGCCTCTTCAATGCCAAAGCCCACGGCCTCTGTGCTGCCTTTTCCTCCACCTCTACCTCCTTGCCTCGCTGTTTCCCCAGACGGGGCTCTCTTGACTACTCCCTCCCTGAAGCACACTCCTTCCTCACCTTCTCTGACCACAGCTTGCCTTGGTTTCCTCAGCCCCTGTGGCTGCCGCTTCTCCCAAGGGTCTGGCTCAAAAGGGGTTCCCTGGGTTGCAGGGCCCCTTTCCTCTCTCTTAGGCTCGTGCATGACCTCACCCAAACCAGCAACTTTCAGCTCCACGAGCAGTGAGAGACCTGCGCTTCCCAAATCTCTCCTGGGCCCCGCCCCGCTACCCTCAGGCTGTCAGAAGCTGAGCCCCATCTCTCCCCAGTCTCCTCCCCATCCCACCAACCCTCCTCTGAAAATGCTTTTTCAGGTGCTGGTCACCCAGGGACAAACTCAAGGCCACTCAGTGGAGGGGGTTCTGCCCACGTTCCTGCAGCCCTGCTGAGGACGCCAGCCAGTTAACCCAGGGGACAGCATCATGGACCTCAGTGTGGCAGTTCATCCACATGATTCTTGTGGACTCCCCACTGGTATCCCTACCCTCTCTCTGTTCCTCCAGACTAGCCTTAAATACAGGCCTCACCACCAGAAGCATCACAGCTATTACTGAGCACTGACCCGGGTCAGGCACTGAGGGCTTTGCCTGTATTCTCCTTTATTCCTCAAGACACCCATGGGAGGGAAATACTATCATTATCTCCATTTCTTTTTCTCTTTTTCTTAATAGAGACAAGGCCTCACCACATTGTCCAGGCTGGTCTCAAACTCCTAGACTCATGCTATCATCCTGTCTTGGCCTCCCAAAGTGCTGGGATTGTAGATGCAAGCCACCGTGCATGGCCTACTACCTCCATTCCAATGACGAGAAAAGTGAGGTATGGAGAGTTTAAGTAACCTGCTCAGGGATGTGTACTTACACAGTTACCAAAGTCTTAGAGCTGGGATTGGAATACAAGATAATCTGATTTGACTGCAGATCATGTGTCCTAAACCACTCAGCTACATGGCAATTTTACCTCTTACCAGAATCACCTATAGGATAAAGTCCATACGCTTCCACCTGGCCTGCGGGGACCCTCATGTATAGCTCAGACACACCACTTCAGTCCTAGGACCCAGTATGTCCAACTGTCCCACTCTCCACTCTGACTGCACTCCTCAGCTGCCCACTTCCACACTTTAACCCATGTCTTCTTGCCACCCAGAGCCTCAACCCCACCTCTATGTGTCAAAATGCTCCTATCCTCCAAGGCCTTCTCAAATGCCTCTTCCTCTATGCAGGGTAGGTCATGCAGCATGATGGGGCACAGGCGATGGAGACAGTGGACCTGATAACATGGTCCTTGCCCTTCCAGAAGGTGATTAGGGAATTCAGATCCCTTACTCTGGGCCTGTGCCCTCATCTGTAAGATGGAGAGGGTGGAACTAGATCATCTTTAGGAGCCCTTCTTGCTGTAACAGTCCCTACTGCTTTCACCATCCCCCAAAATAGAGGTGAAGTTGCCTTTTTAAAATCCCTTTAACATTCACAGAATGAAGAGAATGTTGGGGCTGGGACGGACTTCAGAGGAAACTAATCTCACCCCCTCACTTTTCCCCCCAAGGCCTGGCAAACCATCTGGGGAGTGGTGAGAGGGAGGCCATGCTCTCTGCTCCATCAAGAACCCATCTCAGCAGGTCCCCAGCCCTGCAGAGAAAGGGTGGGAGGAGCCTGGAAGGGCAAAAGCTGCAGAGCCTGGCTTCGGGCGGGGCCTGCCCAGCTCCAGGAGACCTCAGTAGTTTTCCATAACCAGCAGGCCCACAGCCCAGGACATGTGCTCCCCTCTCCCTTGGCCCCCCACATTCCTCTGCACATTCAGGCAGCAAAATGGCATTCAGGGCTTTGTTGGGGGCGGAAACCCAGACACACACAAAGACTCATAGATATAGGTTCAGCCACAAACACACAGACCCAGAGAGATAACGCACATCCTGGCAGGGTCAAGGTGCCCAGGCACGAACAGCACCCACAGATACAACACGCCCACCCCGCCAGAGCCACCACGATCCATTCTCAGAGGCACATGTGCATAAGACCATCGCAGAGATACTCATTCTGTGCGGACACACAGGCACATGCACAGCGGGAGGTCATATGTTCACTCAGCAGTCGCCCCCATGCCCTGCCATCCCCCCTCCTCCCCTGAGCCCCTGCACTCCCTGTCTAGGTCAAATCTTGGTCAAGGAATGGAAAAAACTTCCAAGCCTCCACAGTTGTAGGAGTCAGGACAGAAGCCAGACAGTCCCGGGAACCAGCCGAGCTCCCTCCCCGCTGAGAAGGCACCATTTTTTTAATTCCATAGAATTCACCGGACTATCCCCATCCTGTTCCGGGGAGGCCAGGGTGAGGCTGGATCCTGAATGGCTCCCCAGCCCACCCTCATGGCCCTGTCTCCAGCCTCTGGGGTTCCAGCTCCCTCCCCACTTGCAAGGAGAGGGCAGAGGGGCTTCTGGAAAGCCATTTCTCAGATGCATTGCCCTCCAGTCCCCTCTCCAGCCACCTGGCGCCTCCACCCTCACCCCGTCTCCCTCCTTCATCCCCACATCTGTCCTCCAGCATATTAACGGAACGAATTCCCCCGGTTCACCACACTGAACCAACCAGACAGAAGGCCTTGAGCAGGGGGACCCTGTGACAGGCCCATGGCAGAGCCTACGGCTTGATGTCAGTGAGTACCTGCGGTCAGGGGTCTGCTGGGACTGCCTGGCCCCCATGTTTGGAGGAGGCAGTCCTAGGCTCCAGTCCCAGCCTCATTCCCTTCTTGTCTTAGGACAGTGGGCAGGCGGCTTCAACTCTGAGCCTCACATTCCTTCATTTATAAACTGAGACTAATAACGCCACTTAACTCTCAACAACAAACACCGAGTTCATCATGGGGCCTCATGGAGAACTCTCGCTTTAACCAAGAAACAGGTTATGCGACTTAGGCTAGTGATTGGACCTCTCCTAGCCTCGGCTTCACTGTTTGGGAACGGTAGCCTTTGCTACCCTGGATGTACCGAGCAGACGGCCTTCCGGGGGACCTCCCGCCAACGAGCTCCGCTCCTCAGCGCCCACCTCGCCCCCAGCCCCGCTCCCCGTTCCCATGCCTGGTCCCAGCAGGCAGGGATGTCAGCCGGAAGGGATTTGCAGCCCGAGAGGAATCAGCTGGGTCGGCACAGAGGCCGCCTTGTCCCGGTGGGGACCCGAGCCCGCGCAGTCACGTTGTACTGCGGGCGGTCGTGGTGGCAGCGCCCAGTCCGCCCCCGCCGCCCCCGCCCGGCCCGGGTGCGCTTCAAGGGCCGGCGCCGGATTTCCTGGCCCCGCGCCCAGAGCCCCGCGGGCTGTTTGGGGGCGCCCGGTGAGGGGACTGCAGGGTCTCCGAGGCCGCACAGCTTCGGTCCCAGCTCCCGCGCGGAGTGGAAGGGGCAGGGGCGCACACCCCGCCTGCCCGCTCCCACCCTAGCCCTGCAAACTGGATCCCCTCCCCTTTCCCCCAAAGGGAACAGGCGTAGCCTCCTGCCCTCTTCCTCAGTCGCAGTCATCCCGATCGATGATCACACATTTCGGCAGAAAAAGTCTTGGAACTTGGAAGACCTCTCAGGATGAACCTCACCAAGGAGGGGTGGGGAGGAGGGAAGGCCTGGGTGAGTCCATTCCGTGTGGGCTCCAGATCTGAGTCAATTGTAGGCATCTAATCAGGATGTTCTGGGTCTGGACTGGAAGCAGATCCAAATGGATCCAGTTCGGGTGTTGGGATCTTCTCTTAGTGTTCAGGGTTTGGGTGCTGGGACCCTCTCTGGGTGCTCCCATTTGGATGTTCAGTTCTTCACGGAGTTTCTGGATGGCGTTGTAGGGATCCAGTAATGAGTTTGCAATGGAAACTCAGACCGTGTAGATGCATCTGGGCCAGGTGCTGGGACCTTTTGTCTGTGTTCAGAGCCCAGTTGTAAGTTCTCTCTGGGTCAGGTGGTTGGGGCTTTCTCTAGCATGGGTGTTGGAGCCCATCCAGCCTGGGGTTCAGTGTTGAGTTCTTCTCTGGGTGTCCAGAGTCTGGGCTTGGGACATGCCTTATGGATCAGGCCCAGGTGTAAGCAGCCACTCCGGGTTTGTTTGGGACCCCTGGACAGGGAGAGAGTGTCCAGCCCCAGACCTCCCACTGACCAGAAGGCAGACATCACTGCTAAGCCCCTGCTCTGCCTCACCAAGACCACTATGGGACCAGCAAAAGGCTAGGGAAAGAGGGACTTGGCAGCTCAGCTTGACACCCCCGTCTTTAGAACCCAGGAATTGGAGGCAGAACCTAGACTTGAGCTGGAGTCTGTCAGGACCTCACTCAGACCAGAGACACGTCCCTTCCCTTCTCTAGCCTCAGCTTCCTCACCAATAAAATGAAAAGTTGGATTTTATATTCTCCAAGACCCCTAGGACACCCTCTCCCTAGTACACAAGACACACACACACGTACGTTACTTAGTTCAGCTTTCCCACTTTGCCCACACTGATCTTCCTGCCTATAATGCCCTGTGTCTTTCTTCTCTCCCCAGTCTCTACCAGTCCCTCAAACCTCTGCCCCTCCTTTTTCCAGGCCCAGAGTTGGAGCCCTCCTGCCCCGAGACCACAGGCAGCCACAGAGCCAGCCTGACTCTTCTGGCTCTCTCTGTCAGGCTGGAAGGTCTCTGAGGTAGAGACCCTGTCTGTTCCTGGCTCCCACTTCATTCTAGAGGGGCCTGGAGTCCCAAGCTCAGCTCAGCCACCATCCCAGACTTGCAGTTGACCCTTTAAGAAGAAGAATCTCTTTAGTCTCTAACACCCCGGATGGCGGGTGGGCACTAATCGGATTTGGGAGCCTGTCTCCTGCCCACCCCAATCCTCCTTTCCAGGCCACTGCACCCATGTGACAGTCAGTCTGGAGCAGCAGGGAGGCCTCAGGACAACGTGGGTCCAGACAGGTAGTTGGGAGACTGTCTACCCAAGGCTATCTCTCCGGGGTGGCTGTGTTCCCAGCACAGACAGAAGTCAGAAACCGCAGAAGGCAGGAGTGATCTAGAGCACTTACCCTGTACCCTGGACCAACTGGCACAGTGGAGCATGTGCACATGAGTACCCATGTGTGTGCATGTGGGAAACACATGTATGCGCGCACACACACACACACCCCCCTCAGAGAGGGAGCTGAGCCAGATTCTGGGCTAGCACTTTACAAACAATATTTCTTAGCCCTCAAAGCAGCCTTATAAAATCATTAGCCCCATCGGCAGAGGAGGAAACTGAGGCTCAGAAAGGGGAAGGGGCTAATCTGAGACCATACAACTGATAAACGTGGAATCAGAACTCTGAGCCGTGCCCCTTGCACAGTACCACCCTGCTGCTCTCACACACACACACACAGGTGCAGGCAGAGCCTTCACACACTTGCACACAACCCCTAAGCCAGTTGTTGCATATCAACGCTGGAAGGGGACTCAAAAGATCATCTCGGCCGAGAGCAGTGGCTCCCGCCTGTAATCCCAGTACTAAAAAGTACAGAATTCACCGGGCATGGTGGCAGGCACCTGTAATCCCAGATACTTAGGAGGCTGAGGCAGGAGAATAGCTTGAGCCTGGGAGGTGCAGGTTGCAGTGAGCCGAGATAATGCCACTGCACTCCAGCCTGGGTAATAAGAACGAGACTGTCTCAAAAACACAAATCATCTTGTCTTGTCCTGTTCATTCTATTTTAGGAAAAAAGAAAGAGGAAGGGATTTGTTGAAGTTTTCAGCAGTTATGAAATGGCAGAACCAAGATGACATTCACGTCTTTGTTGTCACACGGAGTCACATGTATACACATCCACAAACCACAGTTTACTCATAGACTCTCACACACAAACCCGTGAGCATACACATTAACAGACACGCACCCCTGAGCATATCCACAGACATTCACCTTCACACACATACATACATACAAGGACATAGAGTCACACACCATCCACATGCACATACACTCGTTCTCACACAATTCTCATGCTCACAGATCTGCTCACACACACAACACATACCCATGTTCCCTCACTCCCACTCTCACATGTACCCACCCTCGATGCAGAAGAGATAAGCTGACCCTGATCGGGGCCCTGCACAGCTAAGGCTGGACCCTGGGGTGGGAGTACACACTGAGCCTTTAAGAGGGGGTGCCCTGGAACCAGCGAAGCATTGCGTGGGTGTGCCCTGCCATTGCCGTCTGTAGCCCTGGGGAGTGTATTCTGCCAGCAGCTTCCCACAGGCCCAGGCAACTCGCCCCACATCACCTTGGCCAAGCCCAGCAGGTAGCCCCAGAAAGTGCCAAGTCATGGGCCAGGCTGGCAGCAGGGCTGGTCCCGGCTTGTTCACTAATAATTGTATTCTGCCTGGAGCCCTTCTGGGGATGCTCCTCCCTCCATGGGCCAGACCCTGAGTCACGAGGCCTCTTTCTACACCCAAGTGAAGATGAGGATCGAGGCGCCAGGATTTGGGGGCAGAGGCCCAGAGCTGCTAACAGAGTTTACCAAGGTTGGCGAGCTAGCTAACTCAGGCTTCTGCATGACACTTCGAGATGGGCCAGTTAAGCCAAGTAGGTCTTTCTCGGTGACTGAAACACGATGTACATATCAAATACAACTAATCTCAAAACCTAGTCTATGAAGAAGGATAGTTGTCAAAGTCTTCCAATAGATGAGCACTGGGCAGGAAGCAGACAGGTTGGACCAGAGGTGAGGCCACTTAAGCAGGTTCTTGAGGAGTGAGTAGGAGTTCACCAAGAAGCTTTTGAGGCAGAAAGAAAAATGTTTCAGAGAACAGCTTAAGTGTGAACTGAAGTAGAGGGTAGGGTGAAGGTATAGAAGATGAGGCCAATTAGAGTCAAGCACTCAGCAAACATTTACCAAGAATCTGCTGTGTGCTAGATGATGGCATGTAAAATACAAGGACCTGGTCCCTCAAGGAGCTCAGGCTCAAGGGTCCTAAGTGTAAGTGCTTTCAGGTGCCGCAGATGCTGGACTCTGGAGCCCAGAAGCTTCACTGGGCAGAAATGGGCCCCCTTCCCGCACCCCACCAGCTGCAGCCTCCCTTCTGGATTCTCATTAAATTATTCTACCCCACTGGTCCCAGGCTCAGGCTGCGTTTGATGTATGCCCATCTAGCATCTGAGGCCAAGACCAGACCTCTCACACCAGGCCAGGCTGATGGACTCTGACAGCTTCCATGGGGCCCCATGGTAGCAGGAAGACCAAGGTCCACACTCACACCCACAGAGACACATGCTCAGACCCGTGCACAACCGCAGAGTTTTTCATACACATGCACACTCACCTAGTCTCACAAAGACACATGTGTCCTACATTGTGGCACAGACATGTGCACCGTGGCACACTCACATGCATCCACACCCACGCACTCACCCATACACTGCGCTTGTAGCACATGCACCCTCATGCACACTTGTGGTCTTGCACACTCACTCAACTCCATGGCACTCAGGCTCTGATTCAGGGCCTCCTGTTGCCTTCTTCCTTGCCCCTCAACTGGCATTTAAGGTCTTCTGCAGCCTCCCCTCTGACCTCCTCACCTTCCTCATCTTTTGGAGGCCATAGCATCATGATTAGGAACCCAGGCAGCCTGATGCAGTTTTGGGTACCTCATTTATAAGCTACGTGACTGTGAGCAAGTTACTAACTTCTTTGGCCGCCTGTTTCCTTTCCTGGAGAATGGGGATGATAATAGTACACTCTGTTGATCGAGGAAAATAACAAGACAAGTCTCCATCATTTTAGGAGATTGACTTGCCAAAGTTAAGGACACACCCGGAGACAGTTTTATGCCTTTCTTCAAAGATGATTTTCAGGGCTCCCAATTTAAAGGGGAAAGGGTGGGATATTGAGAAGTACACAGTTTTCCTGTAAGTAAATCTGCATTTTTTTAGGTAAGATGCCATAAACAAAGGGGCAGAGGAAAAATGGGAGGAATCTGCATTTTACATAAGATAACACAGACACAATGGGGTAGGGAACAATCAGATATGCATTTACGTCTGGTGGGCTGGGGTGACTGCCTTGTAAAGATAAGCTATCAATATGCATTGCCATTGTGAAGTTTTAACAGCTCACTAGGAATTTCCTTGTGGGCAAAATATGGGTACCTTTTCATCTTGTAGCTGGGATTACAGGCATGCACCACCACACCAGGCTAATTTTTGTATTTTTAGTAGAGACAGGATTTTACCATGTTGGCCAGGCTGGTCTCGAACTCCTAACTTCAGGTGATCTGCCCACCTCGGCCTCCCAATGTGCTGCAATTACAAGCGTGAGCCAACGTGCCTGGCCAACCATCTTATTTAGGAACTAAAAGTGGGAGGCAGATTTGCGTGATCCAGTTCCCAGCTTGACTTTTCCCTTCAACTAAGTGCATCTGGGGTCCCAAAACTTAATTTCCTTTCACAATGCCTAGGGTTGTTGTGTGGCTTAAAAGAAATTCAGTACTTAATCACTTAGAACAGCACTTGGCACACTCAACAAATGCCAGCTGTTGTCTTCTGCCCTTCCTTTTCATACCATTTGCCTCAGCCACAACAAAATCATTCAATTTCCTAGACATGCTAAGCTGCTACATGCTTCCAACCCTTTTCATATAGTGCTCTCTCTACTTGGAGCACCTCCTCCCACTTCCTCCTCCCTGCTATACATCTAGTGAGCTCTTATTCACCTTTTTTTTCCTTTTGAGACCGAGTTTCACTCTTGTTGCTCAGGCTGGAGTGCAATGGCACGATCTTGGCTCACTGCAACCTCCACCTCCCGGATTCAAGCGATTCTCCTGCCTCAGCCTCCCGAGTAGCTGAGATTACAGGCACGCGCCACCATGCCTGGCTAATTTTTTTGTATTTTTAGTAGAGACGGGGTTTCTCCATGTTGGTCAGGCTGGTCTCGAACTCCTGACCTCAGGTGATCCACCCGCCTCGGCCTCCCAAAGTGCTGGGATTACAGGTGTGAGCCAATGTGCCCGGACTTATTCACCTTTTAAAGCAAGCTCTGCTCAGGTGGCTCTGCCCTTGGGAAGCCCTCCCTGCCCCCCACTAGCAGAACTGATCACTGACTCCTTTGTGTCCCAACCCTGTCCTAAATTGTCCATTTCCCTAGCCTGTTAGCAACTCAAGGACATGGGCCTTGTAAAATTCATATCTTGAATCCGGTACCCAGCGCCGGACATGGGTCATCGTGAGTATCAGTGGTATGTGGAGGAGTCAACTGTGCTACATCATGGTGAGGTATAAACAAGAAGCACTTGTGCAACTGATTGTTAACCAAATGCATATTTTATAAAGACAAACACATTTTAAGGGCACATTTTAAAACATATTGGAATGGATTCCTAGAGTGAGTAAAGGAGTAAGGAATGAGCATGAGAATCTGGGAAGAAGGAGAAAAATTACATTAGCACGGAGGAAGGTGTATGAGTTGCTCAATTCTATGTATCTGAAGTCCAAACAAGCAGAAACAAAAAACCAAATCCATGGAAGTGTACCATTTTAATCTCTTTTAGAGTTGAGGCAGTCAACTAGTTAGATAGTCATTCTTTTTTTAGATGTTGGCTTTGCAGTCCCTACCAGCATCATGGTTGATAGTTTTCCTTAATGCAGAGGAAGTTGAATTTTCATTTGATGTGCCATCCCCGTCCCTCTGTTGCATGCACAGAATCACGTAATGAAGCCCTGATTGGAGCCTGAGTCATTTTCTCCCTCTGAATGGGAACTTAGAGGCTTCTCCAGGGCAGACCCCATGACTTCCATGTCCTATAGATGAATGAATGAATGAACGAACGAACGAATGAATGAACGAGTAGTGAACAAGGAAGGGACAGAAAAGAGAAAGAAATGGAGCTAGGATGAAGAAATGGAAAAAAAAGATTCCACAGAAATTTCAGGATAGGAGGATGCTCCCTTTCTTTCTTGACCCCTATCCAGAGCATGAGTCCTGAGCAGGGCAGAGGGTAGGGGGCAAGAAGCCACAGATTGCTTATCTGCTCAAATCTTCCCACTCAAGAGGAGTTACTTCTCTTGCGGAGAGGCAGCAATCACAAGATAGCACTCTTAAGGATCCAAACCCCGATAGGACACTCAAACCCCCCACTTCTGCTCCAGGAAGGATGCTGAAGCTGGCCCCTGTGCTAATGACAACAAGGATGGTAATAACTGATGGTGCTGCTTTGTACAGGAGGCTTTCATCCATTTAATCCCTTTTAATTCTCATATCAAGTATGCATGTTAAGAAATTATCATCATTTTACTGGTGAGACTACTGAGTCTCAGAGAGCTTAAGAGTGTTGCTTAAAGTTATTCAACACTCAGTAGTAACAAGCATAGCAAACACTTTTTGAATACTCACTCCATGCCAGACCTTATTCCAGCACTTTATAGGCTTAACTCATCTGTCCCCACAACAGTCTGCATTGTGGGGGAAAAAAAGCCTGAACTGTGGACTAGGTTCAGCAGTAGACCTTGAATTTGCAGTCCCAGGTTCTGGACTCTGAAATCTAGACGCTAGAATCTGGAGAAGACTTGCAGGGGGAGCAGAGGAGTACGAGCCCAACTCTCTTGTAGGTGGTCTAAGACCCGTGGAAGGTTCTTGCCATGAATGGACAGTTGTCATGGGAACTTCCCAGAAAAAGTCTTTCACACTGTGACTGTTGCACATGACAGGATAGTGTGTGTGTTGCCCAAGATCCTAAGGACAAGGACAAGGTTTTAATTTGCCCAATCATAGCTGTGTCCTCTGGCTAGGGCACATAATTTTCACCTCTTCTCCTACTCCGGGCCAAAATTCCTCCTTTTTCTACCCACATCTTAGACAGAAAAAGTGACTAAATCGGGTCCCCTCACATTTCTGTCTCTGACCTAAGGCCAGCACAAAAGGGCAAACCCCCTACACACACACACACACACACATACAATCTTCCATCCAGGGGGAGAATGAAGAGATGCTGTGTCAGCCGTGTCCCTGGCCTTCCTCACAAAGCCTTTCTGGCTGTGGGCTCTGGGGAAGCAGCCTCCATTCTGCAGAGGTGGGCGGCCTGGGAGGAAAGGAGTGGCCAGGCCATAGAGGCAGAGGCCATCAAATAAACAACCTTGCATTTTGCTAATGTTTATGTGTGTTGTTGGTCTTGGTCTAAAAGTGTGAAAAGGTCACTGGACGCCAACTGAGAATTTCTTGATTCTAAGCCTGGTCCAAACTCAGTTTTGCTGGGTGACCTTAGGCAATTCTCTACCCCTTTCTGAGTCTCGGTTTCCCCTCTGTAAGGCAAGGGGGTTGGACTAGTTGGTCTAGAAGTGATTTTCTGTGTGCTCCATCTCATGGAAATGTCAGAACAGCTTTAGAGATGAAAATGCTGGACTTTGTGTCCTGGTTCCCCTGAAGTCTCACGGGACACCTGGGGACTAGGCTGGTGTCCAGGCAGGAGTGGGGCATACCCAGGTTAGATGCAGTTCTGCCAGTGCATGGGGCAGGAGGGGGTCATGGCCAGGCACCCAACACAGTCATCTTCCCTCCCCAGCACACACACAGACCCCAGATGCTGGACTCTGGAGCCCGGGAGCTTCACTGGGCAGAAATGGGCCCCTTCCTGACTGAGCAGCAGACTTTGTTCCCAACTCACAAATGATGAACCAAGTCGCAGACAGTCACACAGCTAACACGTGGGAGACCTGGCAAAGGAGGTTAGACAGTCTGAATCCAGTTTACCGTCTTCACCCCCAGGCTATGCTACCTTTTGTGAAGCAGAAGTGGGCAGGGTAGACCAGCCATGTGGATTGGGTTTGGTAGGGGTAGGGCAGCTAGATCCCTTGATAGTTGGGGAGCTGGCTCCCTGCCAGCCAAATGGCAGCCCATTGAGAATGAGATCGAGGACATACAAAGTCAGTTACTGGTCCTGCTGGGGCCCCCTAGTCTGCCTGCCCTCTCCTCCAAAGGGCCCCTAAGCCTGGGGAGATGGGAGAGGCTGCCTCTCCCCCTTTCCCAGCCAGAACTGTATGAGCTAATCCTGGGAGAAGACACATTAGTCGAAAAGAATCAGTTTCTGCCTGCTCTGCTGAGTCAGCAGGAAGTACAGCCCTGGCTCTGCCAGCTACGTGAGCCCCTGCACGCCAGCCACCACTGCCTCCCTGCCGCCCCAGCCCCAGCCCCAGCGTGGCCCCTGCCATCCATCAGCACACCCTCACGTGCCTCATTCCTGCTGACCTGCCCCTAAAGCACCCTCCAGCTCAGCAATCCTGAGCCTCCCTCTCTGTCCACTTTCCCAGCAACAGACCTATTTTTCAGCACCATCCCCACAGACCCCCAGAAAACAGCCATCTCTGATTGCACAGAGAATTAATCCTCACCAGGATTGCAGCAGGTGGACAGAAGGGCTTTGGGGGAATGTGGTGAGCCATTTTCCCTACGTCCAGCATGCTGTCAGCCCCAGAAAAAAGAGCTTGTAGTTGATATCTAAGGGTATCATTGCCAGAACCTGTACCACTCTCCCTGTAATCCCCACCTTCCTGGTCATCATCTTTGCTTCTACCACCGCTACCACCACCAACTTCTCATCACCCTACTGCCATTATTGCTGGGACCACCACCTCTGGTGCCACTACCATCAGCCATGACACAAGACTACCATCAAGTTTGCCACTCACACTAGGACCCATGCCACTAGCACTTCCATCAATGTCACCTTTGAGACAGGCAGGTGTCACCAATACCATCAAAAACATTACTGTAACTAACACAAACACCAATACCACCCTTATCACCAACACAAAGCATCATTAAAATCATTTTGACCAACAATACCTACACCATCCTCATACCAAACCCACTATCAACACCATCAAACATAATTGTCATTTTACCATCAAAACTGTAACCATTTCTTGCAACACCAACATCATCACCCTACCTTTACCACTGTCACCCATATCAACATCATTATGCCTTCACCATCACCATCACCATTACCACTACCATAAGCAAGACACCACCATCACTGTCATACTACCCACCACCACCATCCTTACCATAACTGCAGTCAGCATCACCACTAAACATCACCATCAGATCACTACCGCCATAGTCATAACCAATACCAGTGTCACCATAACCACAACCAACACCACCATCACTATAACCGCCACATAGTTGTCACCAGTACCTCCACCACCATGAATACACCATCACCCCCAACACGGTCACCATGACCATACCTCTCCATCAGAATGAGAAACTGTTGCTGTTTATCTGTACCCATTTCTATGCCAGGCAGAATATCACAACAGCGAGAGAAAAAAGGAAAGTTCTAACTTATTGTTCTGATCATACAATGATATGCCCACTTGCTTTCCCTTAATATCCCCCTTTGAACAGACATGATTGCTTTGCTAAATTGGCTCATTTAGTGATTCATAGAGGAACAGTCATGCATGCCTGAAAAACACGGGAGTGGTCACGGGACTCATCCCCTACTGCCTGTGACATCAATAAGCCCAGCTCCCAACACACCCTTCTCCCTCCCACCTCCCTCCAGACATTCCAGGCCACTGCAGATCTGTCTGCCCCTCCAATGTAGATTTTCTTCCCTTTACCCTCTTAAATTTAAACTTCCTCTAAGGCAGAACAGCATGTGGAAAGAACCCATGCTTTTTCCGAGATGTGTTACATGCTGTTTTATGACAGGGACTCGAACTGTTTCCCAGAGAACTCTGCAAACAAGTGCTTAAAACACGCCTTTGAAGGCTGTTTCTTATCATCGTGTCTATGACTTATTGTGAGGGGATTACATATACACGATTAAAAGCTGCGAGTCAGAGCCATGGATTCTAGACTTGGTTCCACAGCTAACTCTATGTGTGGCCTTGAAAAGCTCCCTTATTTTTCCTCCACCCCAGTTTCCCCACCTAGAAAAGTATGACCTTCTGACTCTGGTGCTCTAAAGATTTTTTTGAGCTGAGACACTCCTAGGATAGGTCTGAGTCCTTTTTGCAAAAGGTCGTTTTGAATGGTAAAGCAGAATGTCAAGTCTGATAGTTTCCCCGATCCCATCAGCCTTGGTTCCCCGGTCAGCATGTCTTGGGATCTCTAAGGACATCTCCATGAGCCCTGAGATGCTCCTGCCTGGGCAGGGTGGGGACCAAAGGGTTAAGCCAGTCAGAGCCGTGCGTGAGCAAGTGTCTCAGATGAAAGGTTGGTCTGAGAGAGAACGCCATGTGGCTGTTGTGGTTGGCAGGTCTGGGGCAGTGGGACCAGGCTAGGTCCCGAAGGAAACCACCTCCTGGTCTCACCAGAACAAAGTGGTGTTTTGCAAAAACGCCATTGTTCTTGGGCAAGTCTTTCCCATCTCAACATAAACCAGGAAGCAGTGCTTCCTTTCCTTGGGCGAGACCCCAAGGTTCCCCCACCGTTGGGAGTCGGGGGGAGAAGAACAGACTTTTCCTGACTTGAATGATCTGCTGCGAAGCTCAGCTGAAGAGCAGCAGCCTCCACCTGGCTATATCCAAGGGTGTGTGTGTGTCTTCCCTACACAAGGAGAAAGCAACAGAGAGGGGTTGCCGAGTCCTCTTTCCTGTCTCCAAACAGGACTCTGTACCTAAGCCAGATTGTGAGCGAGATGTCACTGCCCATCCATCTCCCCTCGCCACTGTGCCACTCAGGCTTTCTCTGTTCCCCAAGCATGGCAGCCGTGTTCCTGCCTACAGCTTGTGTGTGGCTGCTCCCTCTGCCTGGAACTCTCTTCTGCCCTTCACATGTGGGCTTTTTCTCATCATCGTGGTCTCTCTCCTAACCTCACTGAAGCACTAACTATTTAATTCCTTGTTCAGTGTCTGTCCTTCCTGACATTCTGTGAGCTCCCCAAGAGCAAAGGCCAGGACCTGTGTCAGCGCTGCTCATTGCTGCATCTCCAGCACCTGGCACAGGACGGCCTCCCATGTGTGACTGTACCTGCGTGTGCTCCCCACCCCACTCCTAATCCCACTCCCCTTAAAGAAAACAGATCCAGGCTGGGCGGGGTGGTTCATACCTGTAATCCCAGCACTTTGGGAGGCCGAGGCGGGCAGATCACCTGAGGTCAGGAGTTCGAGACTAGCCTGGCCAACATGGTGAAACTCTGTCTCTACCTAAAAATACAAAAATTAGTCAGGTGTGGTGGTGTGCACCTGTAATCCCAGAGACTCGGGAGGCTGAGGCAGGAGAATCGTTTGAACCCGGGAGGCAGAGGTTGCAGTGAGCCAAGATTTTGCCACTGCACTCCAGCCTGGGCGACAAAGTGAGACTCCGCCACACACACACACAACAAGAAGGAAAGAAATCAGATCCAACCTCAAAGGCAAGGAAGCCATTTCCCTTGTCAACTCCAGAAGACCAGAACAGTCTCAGACCTTCAGAGCATTCCATCCAACTACTCCATTTTCCTGAAAGGGAAACTGAGGCTTAGAACCTGGAAGGTTCTGGTCCAAGCCCCATGGAAGGTCAATGGAAAAGCTGATCTCCACTCTGGGACTTCTGGTGCCAGTGCTGCTGGACAAGCCTGTCGCCTAGTTTCCAAGCTTAAGCACAGTCTTGCTCTAAATCTTTCACCTCTTCAGATACAAGACCTGGCACATTCAGGCTCCCACCACTGACGAAATTCCAGCATTCACCCAACTCACTTCCCAGAGAACTGACTCACTGTAGATCCAAGGAGAGAAATTCCTCCCATGGCTTTGCCTAGCTGAGGAGATCAGACTCCCTTCTCATCACCATCTCAGTGCTTCCCATCGATCACTTTTTCCTACTCCTTAGATACTGAGAGGGGCATCCTTATGGGCCAAGGATGCCAGAGGTATAGCTTTCTATCCCTTTAAGCTCCTTTTTTTTAATCCTATCGTACAGTCAGCATGTCTACCTTTGTTTCTACAACTTTTGCTTAAATCAGGAAGGCTCATTTGCTTAAATATTTGTGGATGAATAAATGGAGAAGGGCCGGGCTCACGCCTGTATCCCAGCACTTTGGGAGGCCAAGGCAGGTGGATTACCTGAGGTCGGGAGTTGGAGATCAGCCTGACCAACATGGAGAAGCCCCATCTCTACTAAAATTACAAAATTAACCCAGTATTGTGGCACATGCTTGTAGTCTCAGCTACTCGGGAGGCTGAGTCAGGAGAATCGCTTGAACTCGGGAGGCAGAGGTTGCGGTGAGCCGAGATTGTGCCACTGCACTCCAGCCTGGGAAGAGTGAAACTCTGTCTCAAAAAAATAAATAAATAAATAAATAAAAATAAATGGAGAAGGGGTGGTGACACCTCCTCATGGGGGCTGCTGGGAGGATTACGGGAGACAGCACCGCTAGCGCAAGTAGATGCTGGATCAATGCCAGATCCCTTTGAAAAGTGTAAAGTGCTCTGCAAATATGAGATACCATTACATTCCAAGCAAAGAGTGTTTACAGATTGCTCCATTTACAAACGGGTTTTTAGGGATTCTGTGGAAAGAAGGCCAAGCCCCTTTTAAGAATTGTTTTCTGGGCCGGGCGCGGTGGTTCAAGCCTGTAATCCCAGCACTTTGGGAGGCCGAGGCGGGTGGATCACGAGGTCAGGAGATCAAGACCATTCTGGCTAACATGGTGAAACCCCGTCTCTACTAAAAATACAAAAAACTAGCCGGGCATGGTGGCTGGCGCCTGTAATCCCAGCTACTCGGAGGCTGAGGCAGGAGAATGGCGTGAATCTGGGAGGCGAAGCTTGCAGTGAGCCGAGATCGCACCACTGCACTCCAGCCTGGGTGACACAGACAGACTCCGTCTCAAAAAAAAAAAAAAAAAAAGAATTGTTTTCTGGCCAGGCATGGTGGATCACGCCTATAATCCCCGCACTTTGGGAGGCTGAGGTGGGTGGATCACAAGGCCAGGAGATCAAGACCAGTCTGGCCAATATGGTGAAACCCCATCTCTACTAAAAACACAAAAATTAGCTGGGTGTGGTGGTGGGTGCCTGTAGTCCCAGCTGCTCGGGAGGCTGAGGCAGGAGAATTGCTTGAACCCAGGAAGAGGAGGCTGTGGTGAGCCGAGATCATGCCACTGCACTCCAGCTTGGGTGACAGAACAAGGCTGTCTCAAAAAAAGAATTGTTTCTTGAGGCTGGCTGTAGCTACAGAGGGCTAGCCTGGGAATGGTAACCCTTTATGTTTTTTGTTCTTGTTTTCTTTTTTGAGGAGTTTCACTCTGTTGCCCAGACTAGAATGCAGTGGCGCATCCTCGACTCACCACAACCTCTGTCTCCCAGATTCAAGTGATTCTCCCGCCTGAGCTTTCCGAGTAGCTAGGACTACAGGTGCCTGCCACCACACCAGCTAATTTTTTGTATTTTTAGTAGAGACAGGGTTTCACCATGTTGGCCAGGCTAGTCTCAAACTCCTGGCCTCAGATGATCCACCCACCTCGGCCTCCCAAAGTGCTAGGATTATACTTTGTCTATTCTTTACAAAATAATTTATACTCCCAGGTAGCACATTAAGCAAGCAAAGGAAGTAGAGATGAAGAAGTAATCAAGCAGAATTGACGCTAACACTGCTTCCCTTCCTGAAAAGAAAGGTCATCAAACAGGGGTGCTCTCTGAGTTTTTTCATTACTCCTTGGTTATTCTCTTATCCTAGGTTGAGATGAGGCTGGGGATGGGGTACATAAAGGTGGATTTTGTGCTTTCAGGCAAAGATAAGATAAGGAACAGATAAAATTCCAGGCAAAGAAATTAAGATAAACAGCTCCTCAAGGGACTTAAACTGCCCAGGAGTGAGAAGGGGGGATAGGAGAAGAGGCCTGTAACTCCCAGCTTCTCAGAAAACCCCAAACAATGTACACAAAGCCCAGAGAATTTATAACCCAGGAAAGGGAAAGCAGATGTATGCTGCTTGCTAAATCCAACCCTGGGGCAAGACAGACGGAATGGCAGGGTGAATAACCCTCAAATTCCCATAAAGATACAACTTAACCTGAGCAACCTGGGCACCAGCTATGTGTTTGTAATCACAAACTCAAGTCTGCAAGTTCTTTCAAATAAAATTAAAACTGATGGTGCATCCCTTTATGCCGTGCTGATGGGAAATTCCAGTTCTGTTATTATTGGAAGGGCCCTCCCTGCTTTGAGAATGCAAGAGTCTGGAATTCAAACGATTCTCCTGCCTCAGCCTCCTGAGTAGTGGGGATTACAGGCATGCACCACCATACCTGGAAGGCTTCTGTTGTGCCCAGAAAACATGGAACCAGCCCTTTTAGCTTCTTGCTACTCAAAGTGTGGTCTTTGGAGCAGCAACATCAGAGTTCCTCAGAGCTTGTTAGAAATGCATAATTTTAGGACCCCACCCCAGGCCTACTGAATCAGACTGCATCTTATCAAGATTCTCAGGTATTCCTGAACACATTAATGTTAGAGAAACACTGTAGACCTCAATCCATAATAGTCCCCCCTCTAAACCCCAAATATCCCAGTAGGTTGACATCTCTGCAGCTTTGGAGGATCAAAGGCACCTGGGTGCCTGGAGTCCAGGCTCCTTAAAGGGGAGCACATAACCACTAGCCTCTGGGATCCTGCTAGTTCTTCCCAGGACCTACTCATCCAACTCCATCTCATTCCTCCTTTTCTTTCTCCTAGCCCAATCCCCTCAAAAAACTCAGGCTTTCAAACAACAAAAGCCTGCAAGACCAGTTGTCTACCAGGGCCTTCTCATTTCAGCCAGCTTCAGCAATACCACCCTCAAGGCAAGGGAGCACAAAGGTACCGCCCAATGCTTGGAATGAAGGACAAAAACAACCAACACAAAATAACATCTCAATCCATTTTCCTGCCACACTTGTAATTCTTTTAACTCTTGCTCTCAATTATATCTGGATTTAACTGTGCAAAACAAAGGCTTATGCTGTAATTTAATGGACTTGTTTTTATAGGAAAAAAATTTGAGTCCCAGAATCCTAGAAATGATTGCTTCTGAGACTCACAGGGATTTAATTAGCTCCTAGTTTAGGGATTAAAAAATTTTTTTAGCAGCAATGGAATGTTTTCAGGGCTTTCTCCACTCCAAAATAAACTGCATGGAGAATCCCATTGTATAAAACAGAAATGGAGTTGCTTTGGTTGTAAGGTGAGGACACAGAATCCAACTATATGATCTCCTCTCCATTCATAGTGGCCCAGGTGGTGGCTGCAGCAGATCTCTGAGCTCGGTGGAGCATAGGGTAAAGGAACAACCTCAGCTGCCCCTCCACCCAAGATGGAAAACCCCCTTTCTCTACCTCCGATCACATACTTCCAAGAGAGAAGTCCCACAGGGCAGCCGAACCCGCCATCCATTGGCACCCAGGACTAGAAAACACTTCCTCTACCATGACCCCTACGCGTCTTCCCGTCACTTCCATCGGAAAGTCCCATTTCTGCTCAGAGGTCTGCAAGGAACAGATTTATCCCTTCTTTCCCATGATTTACAGAGCATATATTTCCCTGGAATCTCTTTTAGGTGAAACAGGGATTTAAATCAATGACATATGTGACTAAGTGAGTGAAGAGATAATCATTGAATGAGTGGATGAGTGAGGAAAGAGGAAGGAAGAAAAGGAGCAATGGAATGGGATACTCTGGTCATTCTCTTCTGGACACTTTCTAGCTTGAAAATGGTTTTCTTCACATGTGACATGTGGAAGAAAATTGTAGCATTTGAAACTACGCTACTCCAGCTATACCACAACCCGGTGATTTTCTTTTTTTTCTTTCCTCTCTCTCTCTTTTTTTTTCCTTTTTTCAGACAGAGTCTTGCTCTGTCGCCCAGGCAGGAGTGTACTGGCACGATCTCGGCTCACTGCAGCCTCCACCTCCTGGATTCAAACGATTCTCCTGCCTCAGCCTCCTGAGTAGTGGGGATTACAGGCATGCACCACCATACCTGGCTAATTTTTGTGTTTTTAGTAGAGACGGGGTTTCACCATGTTGGCCGGGCTGGTCTCAAACATCTGACCTCAGGTGATCCTCCCACCTCAGCCTCCCACAGTGCTGGGATTATAGACATGAGCCACTGTGCCTGGCCTAACCTGGAGATTTTCAGACTGTGGCCAATGACCCATGTGTAGAGCAAAATCAATTTAACGACTCTCAACCAGCATTTTGCTTAATGAAAGAAAAGAATAGAATAGACCATGGTTCATCAACCTGCACTAAGGTTAGGGGTTGTCTGGAAAACGTTTTTCAGTTATACATACACATATATGTACATATATGTAGGAATGTGCATACTGGGAGTTGACATAAAATATATTTCTGGCCGGGCGCAGTGGCTCAAGCCTGTAATCCCAGCACTTTGGGAGGCCGAGACGGGCGGATCACGAGGTCAGGAGATCGAGACCATCCTGGCTAACACGGTGAAACCCCGTCTCTACTAAAAATACAAAAAACTAGCCGGGCGAGGTGGCGGGCGCCTGTAGTCCCAGCTACTTGGGAGGCTGAGGCAGGAGAATGGTGTAAACCCGGGAGGCAGAGCTTGCAGTGAGCTGAGATCCGGCCACTGCACTCCAGCCTGGGAGACAGAGCCAGACTCTGTCTCAAAAAAAAAAAAATAATATATATATATTTCTTACTGTGGGTCACAGGTCCAAAAAAGGAAAGCCAATGCTGCTCTCGCCCTGTGAGCTAGGCATCATTATTATCCCCCTTTTCTGATAAAGAATATAAAGCACAGATAGATTAAGTAACTTGTCCCAAGGTCACCCAACTAAAAAATGGTGGAGCTGAGCCTGGAACAGGGAGCAGCCTGACTCAAGAGCCTGAACCTTGAACCTCTCCACTCCATGGCATCCAGTAGAAATGGCCATGCCATGCAGGGAGGTGGACAGTAGTGCAGGACCAATCCCAGGACTCAGGGAGAGACGTCAGCAATGTGTTCCTCTCACACAGTAGACAGACATTCCCTTGCTGGGCACCCAGCCTTCCTCACAGGGCGCCCCAAGAGCAGACGAGTATGGGTTAGTGAAAGGACCACACTGCTTGATGCTCCAGGTCATAAGGGAGGCAGAGTCGCACCCAACAGAATCAATCCACTTCTTCTCTTCTGGGCAGAGGGGTGCAAACAGCCATGCAAAGGCTGAGCTACCCGAATATTTGGTCCATATTTCTCCATTTACCCTCAAAGAGATGTGTGAGAGACATTTCAAAAGCCTCATCCACTGCAAAATCGACTGCGATGCTGGTGGTACTTGAGAAGGAAACCAGCCCCTCCTTAACCTACAGACCTTCATGTCTGCATTCTAAGAGATTCTCAAACTTCTCTTCCCCTGGGCAAACTGTAACCTCTTTCAAGATCTTAAATGCTTTATTGGACAAATACTACCACCCCCTCTGAAATGTATGTTATCAGTATCCATTGCCTCTGAATTCTTCATCTTCCTCATTTGAATGTCCCAAGGCCCCTCCTCCATTGCCACCCAAGAGGCAAATTGTGGCAGCATCCTTGAGTCTACCTGTTCGAAAGGGAAGCCTATAGCAATGATATGTGATGGGCTGGGGTGAAGTGGATCTCAGACTCTGGCTGATGAGCTCTCTTCTTTCTTTCTCAGGGCATTCTAACAACAGCACAGTACTATTTTTATGTTCTGAGTCTGTGGTCCTTTTCCCACACATGCTCTGATTACCCTTCCTCCAAGAGTAATCTGGGGAGTTGGTCATGCCTTGACCTAAGTGAACCCATCTTGGCTCCCAGTAATCCCTGCTTAGGAAAGGAACTTCTGGAATTTTGCCTAGGATTGTCATAAGCTAGCTGCACTATATTTTCCCTATGCTTAAATTGAGATAGTATGTTTCTGGCTTTGTCTCCTGGAACCTCTCTTCTCCCCAGAAGAGCCTCTGGAATGGCCTCATCACTGCCTGAAGCAGCCTTGAATGGAGCAAAAGCAGTTGGGAGCAGCCAGGTCCCAGCCCAGGCAGGCCCATAGCTTCCCGTGAGCCAGACTTGTTCCACTTGTCTAGTTTGAAGAGTTTTCTCCTTGACAGAGAAGACATGGTCATTTGGGTTATGTTATATTGTCTGTAAACATTAAGCCTGCCCCTTATTTTTTTCCTCCCTTGGTCTGAATAGGGTTCAGAAGTCTCTTCCATCTTTTTTAGGTCTCAATGTTTCAGGGAGGAGGGACTCAGCCACACCTAGGAAGGGTTTATCCTTTTCACTCTCCCACTCAAAACTGAGGGCTTAGGGGCAGGGTTCTGAGGAGCCAGGGCAAGGGCAGGGCCAGAGGACCGGGCCAAGGCCTGGTCTCTTGGGAAGAAAGCCAATGTGGAGCTATCAGGCATTACTGGGGGAGATGCCCATCCCACCTGCATCAAGGGAAGCCAGGTGAGCCTTGGAGTCACACAAACCTGGATGGGGAATTCTGGCAACCATTCCTCCTCTCAGGGTTGCCGGGAGGATTAAATGAGACCTGGCATGTAGTAAGCATTTAACAAATCACAGTTAATGTCATTATCATGACTTTTGCTATTAT
This sequence comes from Trachypithecus francoisi, assembly GCF_009764315.1. Classification (NCBI taxonomy): domain Eukaryota; kingdom Metazoa; phylum Chordata; class Mammalia; order Primates; family Cercopithecidae; genus Trachypithecus; species Trachypithecus francoisi. The sequence continues at coordinate 81,523,899 of NW_022681457.1, forward strand.
CCAAAGGGCTCTGGTAATCCCAAACTCTCCAGGGAGCCTTTAGGGCCTGACCAAGACTACCCTGACTCCACGAGCAATTCAAGCTGCCTAATTCAGCACACTGCAGGCCAGGGCAGGCTGGAGGTGCTGTGGCCCTAGCTTCCCAATTACCTAGTTATGAGTCAGGTTTCTCTGATTTCCATCCACACAGCTCTGGGCAATGACTGCACCCAGCTGTGCTTGCATGGAGGCAGAGCGCTGGGCTTGGAGAGCCATGGGTTAGGGACCAATCCCAACTCCACTTTCTGACTTCTGCAGAGCCTCAATTTGCTCATCTATCAAATGGACATAATAATAAGGCCTCCCTCCTTGGGTTATCATGGAGGTTATTATGGGAAAGTACCTAGCTGAGGACCTGGTACAAAGTAGGGAACTCAAGAAAATCTGTTCAATTTCAACTCGGGTGCCCAAATGCCTGAATAAAAGGAGACAGATATCCTGGAGAGGGAATGAGAGGCCAGGAGGATGATGAGTGGTCTTGGAAATGGAGACTTTTCCTTAATAGCTCATTGGCAGTTCCTGGCTGAGAATCTGTCCCTGCAACATTCTGGCTGGGCATGTGGTATGGATGGGAAGAGGAAGAGAAAGAGACAGGAATCAGAGAGATGATAAAGATGAGGCCTCTTCAGGAAGTGCAGAGACTGAAGTTCCATGACCAATTGGTAAAGAAGCTGAGATTTGAACCCAGATGTGTCTGACCCTAAAGCAGAGGTATTCAATGTTTTGGCTTCCCTGGGCCACATTGGAAGAAGAATTGTCTTGGGCCACCCATAAAATACACTAACACTAACAATAGCTGATGAGCTTAAAAAAAAATCACAAAAAATCTTTTGTTTTCAGAAAGTTTATGAATTTGTGTTGGGCCACATTCAAAGCCATCCTGGGCTGCATGCTGCCCATGGACCACAGAAAAGTTTGCCCTAAAGCCTGTGTCATTTCAACTTCCAGGGGTGTCCAAGAGTAAGAAGTAGCCTTCCAAAGGGGCCGGTGAATGACCTTCTCACTTCCCAGATCCATCAAACAGGACACTGAAAGCCCAGGGTTACTTAGTGTGACCCCGGACCCCCAAAGTTGGTCATGTTGCTGTCAGGATGTCCGCTGCTCCTCTGTTTTGTTTGTCCATGTCATGGGAAAACAGGAAGCCACTGAGAAGCAAGGTTTTAGGAATCCCCAGATCCTCCTCCACCACTTGCTGAGGGCTGATGATTCCAAACAGCTGCCTGGTGCAGATCAATGTATTACAGGCAACTGGATCTAGGTTCAAGTCCCAGCTCCACCACTTGGGAATTGCTCTGTGGTCTTGGGCAAATCACTTCACCTCTCTGAGTCTCTGGTTTTTCCTCAGTGAAGTATAGATCATTATGTCTCCTTCCCAGCATGATGAATGAGCTTTGTTTTTCTTTTTGTGACCCATGTTCACAGCATAGAACCAGATACAGAGCAGCTGCTTAGGAAATGTGTTGAGTGAACAAATGAATAACTCTAGCTATTATTTACTGAGTGCTTCCTAGGTGCCGGGCACTGTAGGAAGCACTTTGCATCCATCATTTCATTGAATTATCACGGTAACCCTTAGCAGTTTCAGACCTATTAACATCTCATTTTACAGATAAAGAAACTGAGTCACAGGAGGTGAACTCACTCAAAACCACTACAGACAGAAAGTAGCAGAATGAGGATTCAAACCTAAGTCCCTGTAACTCCAGAGCTGGAGCTATGGGTGAAACTTACAGGACAAGAAGCTCTGTCTTTCTCCTGGGACCCCCCACCTGGGCAGAGGGAGCCACTAATGGATATGGGAGTCCAATCAGTGGCCTGGCAGAGCTGGCTACCCTGCTCAAGCCTACCAAGGCTGGCAGCTCCATTTATGGAGTGGCCTCAAACACCAGCCATTTTGCAGGCAGCATCTCATTTAACCCTCTCAACAACTATGGGGAGGCATTGTCCTTTCCATTTTCCAGTGAGGAAAGAGAGACTCAAAGAGCTGAAGACCTTTGCTCAGGTTCACACAACTGGGAAATAGCAGAGCTAGAATTTAAACTCTTTGTCTATGAGTCTTCTGGGAAGCAAGAGCTGAGACAGAGCTGCGAGTATGAAAGGTTGATTGCAATGACTCGTGAAAGACAAAGGGGAGGAGATAGGAGGAGAAGCCTTCAGACCATGATGCGAGACTGACAAGGTCCTACCAAATCAGTGGGGAACTCCCCAGCAAGGACTGCCCACTAGAAGAGTTCCACACTCAGCAGAAATGGCCAGGTCCTCACCGTACTCGGGTCCTTCTTGGTGGCCAGGAGCGTCCCAGGGAGATGACCTCAGCCTGCAGGCACTGCAGCTAGAGGCTGTCACCTTCCTGGGTTGCTCACAGCTGAGTGGAGAGTTCTTCATTGAAGGGAGGTCCAAGTAGTGCACCTCGCGGCTCCCGCAGTCTACTGGCATCACAGGATGTACTTCTGAGGCTCCCAGTGGACCTCTCTTCCCAAGGATAAGAGACTTAGAAGAGGGAGGTCAGTGGGACAAACCCCAGCCCCCACCACTGCAGTCCATCTCGGGGCTTCACCTAGTGCTCATCACCACCTTGGCAAGTCGAATGTTGTGACCCAAACCCTCATTCCTGGCAATCACGTCCTTGGGGTTGCTGTACTTGTCCATTCACAGTCACACTGGGACAGGGGAGGACGAAGAGATCCCAAGTGGATCATCGTGGTTCCACATATAGTCCTCCCATTTTATTTTTTAGATTTTTATTGTGTATCCACCCATTCTGCAAAAGCAGCTACCGCCTTCCAAAGCTCAAGGCCAGTTACTCCAGGCAAGATGGTGACCCATTTTTCACCTTATAATTTCTGGACACAAGGAGTCTAAAGTGCTTTGGCAGTAGCCGTAACCTGTAGTTCAATGAGGCCCTTGCTGTGTTCTCTAGCAAGAATTCACCATTTCTGGGACCGGGACCTCTACCTTCACAGAGCCCAGAGCTGCAGGGATGGAAAGTACAAGGTCCCCAATGGGTCACTGGAAATGAGAGTAAATGGGACATGCCTGCTTCGATCTTTTGGTTCTCAGACCCATGTATTTTCCTGATTCCATGAAACCATGATGAGATTTCGGATTCAGTGTGTATACTGCATCTGGAGGATGGTCCCCGTCTTGCCGCAAACCAAGCTCAAGTTTTTTCCTTCCCTTTCAAGTAGTAGTACATGATCCCCCATAGAGCTGTAGGTATGAGCTGAGAGAGGGGCATGGATGCAACCATGATGGGTGGCATGGGGGTCTGGGCTGCTTGCTCATGAAGTCCCACCAGGGATCCATCCCAGATGTACTGTTTCTGTCTTATGGTGCATTGCAGCTGGACTTGCTAGACTTTAAGACTTGATGGGTTCAATAGGACCTAGTATATATGGGCAATTCCAGTCAGACATCTGGTCAGCAGTTGTGTCTCTAGCATGTCTCAATAGCATACAGGAGCTGTTTTTCAAAAGGTGTACAATTCTTTCCTGTGAATGGCATGGGATTACCCCAAAACCCCAGGGTCTACCTTGTAATTTTCCATGTGGGGCTTGCCACAAACTCCATACCACATCTGCTTTCACACTGACATTTCCAACATTGAGATCTGCTGGAGTGTATGGCCCAAGTGTCAAGGCTGTTTGTCCTGAAACCTAGACCTGCTGCAGAGCCCTTTCCTGCTCCAGGTCCCACTCAGAGCTGGGAGCTTTGCATGTCACCCAATGGAGAGACTGGAGTAGTGTCTCTAGATGTGGAATGTGTGCCTCTAGAACCCAAAGAGGCCTAAGTGGCATTGAACTTCCTTCTTTATGGTGGCAGAAGCAAACAGCAGCTGTTTGTCTTTTGCTTTTGGTCGGATGTCCCAGCATGCCCCTGACTCCTAGATCCCTCATATCTTTGCAGGTGTGACAGGCTTGTGAATCTTTGCAAGGCTTACCCCCCACTCCCTGGAGCACTTGTCTTCTCAAGGCCTTCAGTGTGCTGCCACCTCAGCTCATCCTCCTGGTCAGCATGACGTCATGGGTGTCATGGAGCAGCGTGATGTTCTGCAGGACGGCCGGGTGTTCTGCAGGACGATTCTCGTTGGACTATACTATGACAAAGAGCAAGAGAATTAACACAGCCCTGGGATAAAACTATAAAGTAGATTATTGTTCATTCTGTATGCATATGAACTTCTTTTTATCTTCTCTCCTGGTTATGATAGAAAAGAACACATTTGCCAAATCAATAACTGCATACTATGTACCTGAAACCCTATTAATCTGTTCCAGCAAAGACAGCAGACCAGCACAGCAGCTGTATTTGGAGTTACTATTTGGTAAAGCCTTTGAGTGTCTATAGTCACACTATAGGATGCATCTGGTTTATTTTATTTTATTTATTTTTTTTTGAGACGGAGTCTCGCTCTGTCGCCCAGGCTGGAGTGCAGTGGCCGGATCTCAGCTCACTGCAAGCTCCGCCTCCCGGGTTCACGCCATTCTCCTGCCTCAGCCTCCCGAGCAGCTGGGACTACAGGCGCCCACCACCACGCCCGGCTAGTTTTTTGTATTTTTTAGTAGAGACGGGGTTTCACTGTGTTAGCCAGGATGGTCTCGATCTCCTGACCTCGTGATCCGCCCGTCTCGGCCTCCCAAAGTGCTGGGATTACAGGCTTGAGCCACCGCGCCCGGCCTGGTTTATTTTTTTAATCTTTAAAAACTTTTTTGTTTTATTTTCTGTAGAGACAGGGCCTCACTTTGTTGCCCAGGCTGGTCTCAAACTGCTGGCCGCAAGTGATTCCCCCACCTAGACCTCTCAAAGTTCTAGGATTACAGATAAGCCACAGTGCCTAGCCTCATCTGATTTAAATTTATCAGTCTGGCCCCCACAGAAACCAGACGGACCATCACTCCTACATCCTTAAGGACAGTGTTATGGTAGTTCCTCCTTACTCATGCGGATTACATTCTAAGACCGCCAGTGGATGCCCGAAACCACAGATACCACAGATAGTACCAAACCCCATATGCATATGGTTTTTTTTTTTGTTTTTTTTTTTTGAGATGAAGTCTCACTCTGTTGCCCAGGCTGGAGTGGAGTGGCATGATCTCAGCTCACTGCAACCTCTACCTCCCAGATTCAAGCAGTTCTCATGCCTTAGCCTCCCGTAGCTAAGACTACAGGTGCCTGCCACTCCTGGCTAATCTTTGTATTTGTAGTAGAGACAGGGATTTCACCATATTGGCCAGGCTGGTTTTGAACTCCTGATCTCAGGTGATCCACCAGCCTCAGCCTCCCAAAGTGCTGGGATTACAGGCGTGAGCCACTGCGCCCAGCCAACTATGTTTTCTCCTATACAGTATCGGTGGGGTAACAAAGACAGCATCATGGATGCACTGGACAAAGGGATGATTCACATCCTGAGCCAGATGGAGCAGGACAACATGAGATTTCATCGCACACTCAGAAAGGCACACAGTTTAAAACTTGTGAATTGCTTATTTATGGAATCTTTCATTTAGTATCTCCAGACTGCAGTGAACTGTGGGTAACTGAAACCTCAGAAAGCAAAACTGTGCATAAAGGGGGACTGCTGTATTATCTGTCTCCCCCACACCAGGTTGCAATATTGTTTTTTTTTTTTTTTTTTTTTTTTTTTTTTGAGACGGAGTCTCGCTCTGTCTCCCAGGTTGGAGTGCAGTGGCCGGATCTCAGCTCACTGCAAGCTCCGCCTCCCGGGTTTACGCCATTCTCTCGCCTCAGCCTCCCGAGTAGCTGGGACTACAGGCGCCCGCCATCTCGCCCGGCTAATTTTTTGTATATTTTAGTAGAGACGGGGTTTCACCGTGTTAGCCAGGATGGTCTCGATCTCCTGACCTCGTGATCCGCCCGTCTCGGCCTCCCAAAGTGCTGGGATTACAGGCTTGAGCCACCGCGCCCGGCCGCAATATTGTTTTTGATTTAATATCTTGGTGGGGAATGGCACAGGTGAAAAATAGAGGGTCGGAGGGGAAGGTGTGGTGGAGGCTCAGTTTCAGAGGCTTCCACTTGGCCTTCCGCACTGTGATAGCTCTTGCCCCACAGGGTAAAAGCCCAGTGTGGGGATGATTCCATCTGCCAACTATGTCAACCCAATTATTCATTCAGAGACTGAAGACATGACTACTGGGTGGTCTCACATGCCCAGTGGGTCCACTGTGAGCTGGACTCTGGACAGGACTCCAATTATTAATACCTTCAACACTTAGTTTTTGTTTTCTCAAATGCATTCAACTTTAAAATGCGTTTCAACTGTAGAATCAATGCAACTTAACACCAGCTAACTTCATTGTCTTCCTATACACCATCCCTGTACTTTTCAAACACTTGACTCAGTGTGTGGCCAGGGTGTTCCCTCTGTTGAAGCCTTCTCCAAGTCATTACCAATGAAAGTTTTAGCAATTGAGCCACCACCTTATGCCAAGGACTACCCATACCCTACATGCCTTGGGGATGGAGTCTTCACTGAGAGCTGGACAGCAGGTGATCCAGTAAATGAGCCCATCTGGCCTCCTGTGTCAATTTTGGTCCTTTAGAAAAGAGACACAGTCTCAAGTTAGGAGTGCAAAATATTTATTGGGAGATGCCTGTAAAAGATGAAGAGGGAAGAACAGGAAGAGGAGGGCGAGCCTTCAGACCGTGATGCAGATCTGAGAAAGCCTCCATAGGCTCAGTGGGGTGCTCTAGAACCAAGACTCCTGTTGGAGGAGTCCCCATCAGGCAGAAATGACTAGGCCCTGAGCCCCCTGTTGTGCTCAGCCACTGATTGAGAGCTGCCTGGGGAGAGTGTAGCCACCTGAGGGTGCTGCATCTGGAGAGGGTTTGCTAACTGCACTCCTTGTAGCTTGCTATGGGTCAAATTAGGTCTCCTCCAAAAAGACATGTTGAAGTCCTAACCCCCATTACCTCTTGAATGTGATTTTATTTGGAGATAGTGTCATCATAGATATAACTAGTTTCAATGAGGTCATAACGGAATAGGGTAGGCTCCTAATCCAATATAACTTGCATCCTTATAGGAAGATGGCCATGTGAAGACAGAGACACAGGAAAAACACCAGGCGAAGACGGAAGATTGGAGCAAGGCATCCACAAGCCAAAGCTCCCCTGAAGCTTCCAGAAGCTAGGGGAGGCATGGAACAGACCCTTCCTAATGCCTTAGAGGGAGCATGGCCCTACTGACAGCTTGACTTCAGACACCTGGCCTCCAGAACAGTGAGACAAAACATTTCTGTTATTTTAAGCCACCCAGTTTGAGTTACTTTGTTATGGCAGCCCTAGCAAATGAATACACAGCTGAACAGTAAGTTCTTTTTCGAAGGGAACGCTGAGAGACACAGTTCCGTGGCTAACACAAATCCCACACTGGCTCCGAAGTTGACATTCTTTACCTTCCTCTAAGGTCCCCATGAGCTGGGGAGAAAGAGAAGATCAAGGCTCCATGTCTTTCCTTTTGATGTCCTATACCGCCACCACCTTGCCCCAAACTGGCCTCTGATGTGTGGACTCATCAGAGACCAGGGCGATGGAGACTTAGGGCAGGCCGCCTACATACACATACAACCTTAAGAAAGGCAAGGCTCTAGGGGCCTGAATCCCATCTAAGCCACAGCAGCCCACCTGGCCCCATTGCTTAGGTGACAGGGAAGGAACTAAGAAGGCACTTCATCTGCCATCCCTCATTTCCCCTACAAAGCTGGCCCCCAGTTCCTGTGAAACTGCAAACACTCACTGAAAGGAGGGGGCTAAAGAAGGTGCCTCATACCAAGCCCAGCACCGCTGGGGATGGCCCAGAGGCAGCCTCTGCCAGCCTGTTTCCAGGGAGAGGGTGTGGGTTCCTATCAGATTTTCAGACATCTCTTACCACTCCTCCAAAGGTAGGAACCCCTGGTTTATTCCAAGTCTTCCTCTCAACCAAATCTCCTCTTCTCTCCCTCTCTTTTTTCCAGATTTTTAAGAGAGAGGGCCTTGCTCTGTCATCTAGGCAGGAGTGCAGTGGCACCATCATAGCTCACTCACTGCGGCCTCGAACTCCTGGGCTCAAACAATCTTCCCACCTCAGTCTCCCGAATAGCTGAGACTACAGGTGTGCATCACCATACCTGGCTAATTCCAAATCTCTTCTAAGCTCTGCACTGGGTTCACTGATTTCCTCCCCTCCCTACCAGCCCAGAGACCTGCTCCTTGGTGACAGACACTGTGGGGCCAGGTTCCATTTTTCTCCAAAGAAGACTTTGGCCACCTTTCCCACAAGGCCTGCTCTGTGTCTCTGGAGCTCTACACAGACAAAACTTCATCCACCTGAGGTCTTGGTGGCATGGAAGTGGCAGGGAGCTGAAGTAGGCAGCCTTTGCTATTAAAAAAACTGACATGCCTTAGGGAGCCCTGGGGGTCGTTTAGAGAAGAGGGGAAGAAAACCCCTGTATCCTGAGTTCACAATCTGTGCTGGGCCTGGTATGAAGCATTTCCCCCATAGCCTCATTGTTATTGGTGCCACTTTATAAGGTAAAGGTCTTGGGCTCAGAGAGAAGTGAAAGGCCCTGGATCCCCAACTGCAGAGTAGGGAGATGGAACCTGAACCTGGTCTCCTAACTCAAGAGCACGCTGCCCTCTCTTGAATCCTCATATGGAGAAAAAGATGGAAATCTGCAATGATTCATCTCCCATTTGGATTCAAATAGAGTCAAGTTTTACGTGAAGACCTTTGGGTGTATTGGCCAAACTTACATTTCTGGTCTCACGAAAAATTGTGAGAAAGACTTTGCGAGGACATAAAAGATTACTAGGTATCCTGTCTGGAGTTCTCTTCCAGGTTATCTTCACATTTTATTATCCTTGAGACATTTTACAACTCTCTAGGTTGTGGAAAATTGATAATAATGCAAATTATGCTTTTCTATAGAAATGCAAGTAAATTGTGTCTAGTGGAATGTAACTGGGTATCATTTTATTTTTTTTTTAATTTTTTATATTTTTGAGATGGAGTATCACTCTGTCGCCCAGGCTGGAGCGCAATGGCACAATCTTGGCTCACCGCAACCTCTGCCTCCTGTGTTTAAGTGATTCTTCTGCCTTAGCCTCCCAAGTAGTTGGAATTACAGGCATGCGTCACCACATCCAGCTAATTTTGTATTTTTAGTACAGACAGGGTTTCACCATGTTTGGTCAGGCTGGTCTCAAACTCCCAGCCTCAGACGATCCACCCGCCTGGTCCTCCCAAAGTGCTGGGATTACAGGTGTGAGCAACTGCGCCCAGCACTGGGTATCCCTCTAAAGATAGATCAGTTTTTAAATTCAAATTTATTTTTTTGAGACAGGGTTTCACTCTGTTGCTCAGGCTGGAGTGCAATGATGCAATTACAGTTCACTGCAGCCTTCACCTCCCAGGCTCAAGTGATCCTCCCACCTCAGGCTCCCAAGCAGCTGGGACTGCAGGTGCATGCTACTGGCCTGCTAATTTTTTAAAAACAATTTGTAGAGACAGAGTCTCACTATTTTACCCCACCTGGACTCAAATTCCTGGGCTTAGGCAATCCTCTTGCCTCAGCCTCCCAAAGTGCTGGGATTACAAGCGAAAGCAATGGCACTTGGCCTAAATATTTTTAAATTCATCAGCATTCCTACAGCCTATATACTGTGGTTCTTTAAGTTCTCCTTTGAACCAGTTGTAACACCTTAACGGTTCCCTCATTAATTAATGGGTTAAATAACACATGTTCATTAAATATTTGTACGTGACTGGGAAATTCGTATTCTTGGATGACTTTGGCTCTGACCCAGATCCCCTACTCATGACAAGGTTTGAGAGGCTGGACTTTGGATTACCCAGAACTAGCTTTTTAAGACCTCTTTAAGAGTCCATAAACATTCTTTTCCTTTTTGTTCTTTTCTTTATTTTTATTACTATTTCCTGTCTTATTAATATTTATTCTTGTGTGTGTCATAGGAAGGGCCACGAGCACAAATGTACCTGTGTTACTTGGTGGGAAGGCATATGTGCTAGCCAAGGCCACACGGGAGACATTTATTGATTCTGTCACCTCCTCTGTTTACTCTCTCTCCAAGGACAGACTGTAACCCAGCAGGATGGGAAGGGGCAGGAGGTTCGAGAGCCTTCTTGGACACTTGAGCTTTGGCAACAGGAAAGGCTGTTGGAGGCTCCAGTACTGATAACCTCCTAGGCCAGTGTGAGCCAGACAGTCTGGGAGCTGGGCAGAGTGGACAATTCTGATGAGGCTGAGGATCCATCAGTGTCTAAAAGATGATGCTGTTGGTCCCCGTGGTCCCCCTCAGGGACCTGCTTGAGCTGAGCCCCAGAACAGGAAGGAAATCATCCTGAAAGCCGAAGTTCAGGATGGCCCCCCAGAGCTGTGGTCTCCAAAACTCTTTGATCTCATACCATTACTGGTTAAAAATAATCAGAGTTATGCAGCTTCTATATAGGTACATTTTCTTTCTAAATTTCAGGTTTGTTTATCTCCATATTAAACAGTAATAAGATGTAATTACTTTTTGTTATTAAAAAAAAAAAAACCAAACAAACAAAGAGAGGTTTTTCCCAAAGCCCAGAGGACTGTCTTGCATCCCCACTTTGGAAATCGTACTGTCCAGAGCAAGACTGTTTTCACAGAACGGGGGAGAATGGAGCACGCAGGGAGCGTGTAGCCTGGCTCTGCTACCCACAGCTTCAACAAACTGTGTCTCCCCTCTACGCCTGGATCTCCATTCATTTAAAACTGGAATTAGAGCACTTGTCACCAGCAAACCTCCCATATGGTTTTAGCATAAACACCACTCTACATAAAAAATGCAAAGTATTATAATTACGGGCTGTGGGTGTGTCATTTCCAACAGACTGAAATAGTGGCTTTTTTTTTTTTTTAAACAGTAGACAAAGCCTGCAGGACCAGAATGAAAGCTGAGATCTAAACAAAGGAACATCCCCCAGGATGCTATAAACTCACTGCAGTAAAGCCTCTCTACAACTACAGTCAGATCCTCTTCTAAGGGTTTGTGTTAAGGGTGAGAGAATCCTGGAGAAGATCAAGAGATTAATCAGGGTCCCAAGATAAACACTGTTGCCTTCTTTTCTTTGCCGCCTGTAATAACCAAAAACTTTGTGGTGTTACTATTTGTAAAAGTAATCATACTATCTACTACCATTTATTGAGCACTCCAGATTCAAAGTATTTTTTTTTTTTTTTTGAGATGGAGTTTTGCTCTTGTTGCCCAGGCTAGAGTGCAACGGTGCCATCTTGGTCACTGAAACCTCTGCCTCCCAGGTTCAAGCAATTCTCTTGACTCAGCCTCCTGAGTAGCTGGGATTATAGGCATGCGCTACTACACTTGGCTAATTTTGCATTTTTAGCAGAGATGGGGTTTCTCCATGTTGGTCAGGCTAGTCTTGAACTCCTGACCTCAGGTGATCTGCCCACCTTGACCTCCCAAAGTGCTGGGATTACAGGCGTGAGCCACCGCACCCAGCCCAGATTTGAAGTACTTTGTTTACATTATCTCATTTAGTTTTCAAAATAATCCAGGTGTAGGGCATTATTATCCCATTTTACATGTGGGGATCCTGAAACTCAGATACGTTAAATAAGTGGACAAATAACCTGGGCACTGAGTGGCAAAGATGAGTCTGCCAGCCCCAACAGCACCTTCACCACTACAGTCTGATGCGTCTCACACCTTCCTCCCACGTGCCTCCAGTCTCTGATGAGATGCGGAGCAATGCCCTTCTGTCAGCCTGCCATCCTCCCTTCAGGACCCCCTGAGAGATGGAGGCCAGGTGTGTCACCAGCTAGCTGTGCAGAAACTCTGGGCCCAAGAAAGTCACCAGCAGCTCTAAGACATGCCTTAGATGAAGGAGTTGAGGCTGGCACAGCCATATTCCTGGCAGCTCAAAACTTGCAGTTGGAAAGCATTCAGATGTGTCCCAGATTTGGGACTACTATTGCGTTGCATTCTCAAACTGAGGCCCACAAAGGTGATATGCTCTGCTTAGGGACTCCCATGGTTGGTTAATTTAAAAAGGCAGACACTGCTATATTTGTTTGAGGTCAGTCCCAAGTTTGAATCTCAGCTCTACCGTGCATTCACTGCACCTTTTTTGGCAAGTGGCTTCACCTCTCTGAGTCTTGGTTTCCTAATTGGTAAGATAATACCTGCTTCATGACTGCTTTGCAGTTCCTTCACTTACTCATTCTGCAAATATTAGGTTCAATCATATGCAATTGCCAATATTCAACCACTTTTTACTCACAGAAATAGCAACTTCATGTGGCTCAACTCTAGTATTCTTGAGGACTTTATTTATCAAGGTTTTCCAGAGAAATGGAATTAGTAGGAGCTCTGTGTGTGTGTGTGCGTGTATGTGTGCGTGTGTGTGTGCATGTGTGTATGTGTGTGTGTGCATGTGTATGCGCATGTTTATGTGTGTATGTGTCTGTGTGCATGTATGTGTGTGCGTGCGTGTGTGTGTGTGTGAAGTTGGTTTGTGTGATTATCAGGGCTGGCAAGTCTGAAGCCTGTAGGGTAGGTCTGAAGGCTGGAAATTCAGGTAAGACTCACGGTTGCAGCCTTGAGTCTGAAGTCGACAGGGCAAGCCAGCAAGTGCACAACTCACGCAGAGTTTCTGTGTTGCAGTGTTGAGGCTGCCTCAGTCTTTCTGCAAACTTCAGTCTTTGCTGTGAGGAGGCCGGGGTGGCTGAGAGACATGAGTGAGGGGGAGAGTGATAAGAGATGAGTGCAGAGAGGACCTAGGGTGCCCTGCAGATCACTGTTGGGTAGGAAAATGGGATTAAATCAGAGACACGTGTGTGCCAAGTAATCAGCATGGTATTTGGCAGAAAGTGGCAGCCTTCATTCCTCTTAGTGACCTAAGCCCAGAGCGCAGGCTGGTGAATTCTGGTTTGGGCCTCCTTCCTCACTGCCGCCTGGATCCCAAGTCCTGGACTCCAGCTTTATTCACTTCATCCCCAAGCAAGGATTTGTGGAGCCTGTGGACCATTGTGACAACCTGGAAGTCCAACAGTACCTGCTGCATAAGTGAGAGAGCCAGAACCCACGGAGAGAGGAACCCAGGGCCACCCTGAGTGGGCCAGACTGAGGAGGGAGCAGGGGTGAGACATGCGGAGCCCCGCCCCCACTGGCATCTCAGCCCTGACCCGCCTGCGCAGGCTGGGCTGCAGCCTTGTCCAGCTCTGTCCCAGGCTTTGTTCCTGAGTCTTCGAGGCCCCTCTTCCTGCCAAACAAAGCCCCCAGCCTCCGCCTGCCGCCCAACAGGCACCTGGGGCCTCCGGGCCTGGGAATCAAAGCCTGTTTTGCAAAGGAGGCCTTGTGTTTGGAGAAACACCCATCCCCTGCTGCCCAGCCCTTCAAAGAGCCGGCATTGTTCTGCACTGAGAAGGCGCCTCCTGACGCGAGCAGGGGCCGGGCTGACGCGGGTGGACCTCTGATCTCAGGCCAGGCCCCCACGCCACTTGGAGTAGGGCCGGCGGGGGGACCTAGGGGCCAGGGCGGGAGCAGTCTGTCCTGTGGCACTGTGCCCCTTTCCCGTCCTCTGCCCACCTGGGCCTCCCTCCGTGTGTCCTCACTGAGGCTGGACCTGGAAACCTGGAGAACCAGGCAGGCCCAGAGGGGCATGAGGAGAAGAACTGAGGTAGAGACAGGGCTTAGTGATCATAGAGGTGTGCAGGGCAAGTATGTTGAGAGACTCTATAAAAAAATACCCTCAGCTTACAGATTATAGAACTGAGGCCAGAGGAGAAATGGAACTGGGCCTAGAGCCCAACTCAAGCTGGGGTCAGGCTGAGCCTCAACTTATACCCTTGGTAATCATAATCGTATGTCCAGACGAAGGCCCAGATCTTCTAAGGTGGATTTCAGTACTCTTTTTCTTTCTTAAAGAAATATTTCAAGGCCAGGCATAGTGGCTCCTGCCTGTGATCCCAACACTTTGGGAGGCCAAGACAAGTGAATCACCTGAGGTTGGGAGTCTGAGACCAGCCTGGCCAACATGGTGAAACCCCGTCTCTACTAAAAATACAAAAATTAGCTGGGCGTGATGGTGGGCACCTGTAATCCCAGCTACTTGGGAGGCTGAGGCAGGAGAATGATTGAATCCGGGAGGCAGAGGTTGCAGTGAGCTGAGATTGCACCACTGCACTCCGACCTGGGCAACAGAGCAAGACTCCATCTTAAAAAAAAAAAAAAAAAAAAAAGACCAGCCTGGGCAGCATGGTGAAACCCTGTCTCTACGAAACATACAACAATTTACCAGACATGGTGGCATGCACCTGTAGTCTCAGTTACTCAGGAGGCTGAGGTGGGAGGATTGTTTGAGCTGATGAGGTCAAGGCTGCAGTCAGCCAAGATTGCACCACTGCCCTCCAGCCTGGGTGAAAGAGTGAGACGCCATCTGAAAAAAAAAAAAAAGAAAAGAAAGAAAAAATAAATATTTCATATATACTTTTTCACCTCAGTGTTGTTTTTATTGCACTTTACTTTGGTTAAGAGATGAACTTCCCTTTAGATAAATGCTCTTAACAGAGAGTTAAGGCCATAGAATTATCAGCAGGGCCCAGGTGGGTCCTGAGAGCTCCCTCAGCACTCAGGGCCCATCCCCTGCTGCCTGTTTTCCTCCTGCTGCCATCCTCACACCTTGCATGGCCCAGAGTTGGCTGTGGGGCCTCTTAGCCTCATCCTTGTTGCACAAACGAAGTCTCTCAAGGCACAGAGAGGTGAAGTCATCTACCCAAAGTCACACAGGAAACCAGGGACAAGACACAACCCAGAATCACATCTCCGATGCAACTTCCATACCCTTTTTTCCCTCCAACTACACTCCTGAAGCCGTGTCATTCCAGGTCCCTGTGCCCACGGTGTCCCTGGTACTAACGTTTCCTTTGTAGTCTGTGATAATGATTAAGATCAAGCGTTCTTTAATCAGACTGGGGTCCAGTTTAGCTCCCCTTCACTGTGAGACTTAAACTACTCATCCATTCTGAACCTCAGTCTCTTCTTCTGTAGAACAGGAACAACAGTACCTGCCAACCTTAAAGGCTGTGGTGAAGATTCACTTGGGGGGCAACCTGTGAAAAGTCCTTAACACATAATAACAAACACTCAGGAAACACTGCCCTGATTAATCATTATTCCTCCTACTTTCACTATGTGGAAGGGAGGGGCCGCGGTAAGGTGTGGAAATGTCTCTTTGTATGAACTGCATCCTGAAGCAAACAGCAACAACTCCTTCCTGTTGGGCTAAAGGAATAAAGAAAGGGAAGGCAGGGAAGCGGGGATTAGGGGGGTGGGGGGAGGACAGGCAGAGAGAGACTTCTGAGCTCCAGCTTGGGATTCTTGCATTTCACCTACTTGGCCTTCTGGGTACTCAGTGTGACCTTTTGACAGTCAGGATGTTGCTGTCCTGGTTATCTTTGTCAAACATCTAATGACCATAGAGGTGACTTCCAGCCCCAGAATCCTGGAAAATTCCACAAGACGGTTTGGAGAGGTGGGATAGCAGAGTAGAAGCTGTGGCAATACCTTAACAAACCACTTCATTTCTCTGAGGCTTGTTTGAGAGACAGGTGACTACAATGGTCAAGGTTCCAGTCCCAGCCCTATTGTTTGCTAATTGTATGAATTTGGGCAAGTCTCTTAGCTTCTGCAGATCTCAATTTTTTTTCCACTAAACAAGAATAATAAAACTCATGCAATATTATGATTTAGGATATTCTATGTGCCACGTTACCAGACCCTAAATGATGCCAAAGATGACATTATCCAAAAACATGTAAAATGCCTATACATACACAATATACAATGCATATTATAGATACGCAACAAATTCTAGTTTCCTTTGGAGCCAGAGTTTAGACTCTCTTAAATTTGTGCCAGTGGACAAGTCACAATGACATAATAGTCAGTTATTATATGATTCTTCATTTGTAAACTGGAGCTTAAAATACCTTCCTTACAATAATAATATTAGTAACATTAGCTTGTGTTTGTTGATTATGTATGACATTTGGGCATTCTCTGTGCTCAGGGATTTTTTTTTTTTTTTTTTTTTTTTGAGACAGGCTCTCACTCTGTTGCCTAAGCTTCCGTTCAATGGCATAAGCATGGTTCATTACAGCCTCAATCTCCTGGGCTCACGCAATCTTCCCACCTCAGCCTCCTGAATAGCTGGTACTACAGGTGCGTACTACCATGCCTGGTTAATTTTTTTTTTTTTTTTTAATGGAGACAGAGTCTTGCCTTGTTGCCCAGGTTGGTTTTGAACTCCTGAGCTCAAGGAATCCTCCCACCTCAGCCTCCCAAAGTGCTGGGATTAGAGGTGTGAGCCACCATGCCTAGACAGCATTTAAAATATATTAATTTATGTAATCTCAAAAACTCCATAAAGAGGTTTTTTGTTGTTTTAGAGACAGAGTCTCTTGCCCGGCACAGTGGCTCACGCCTGTAATCCCAGCACTTTGGTATATGTGCTGCCGAAGCGAGCACAATCCCAGCACTTTGGAAGGTCAAGGCGGGTGGATCATGAGGTCAGGAGATCGAGACCATCCTGGCTAACACAGTGAAACCCCATCTCTACTAAAAAAAAAAAACAAAAAATTAGCCGGGCATGGTGGCGGGCGCCTGTAGTCCCAGCTACTCTGGAGGCTGAGGCAGGAGAATGGCATGAACCCGGGAAGCAGAGCTTGCAGTGAGCCGAGATGGTGTCACTGCACTCTAGCCTGGACGACAAAGCGAGACTCCATCTAAAAAAAAACAAAAAAAGAGAGAGAGGGTCTCACTCTGTAGTCCAGGCTGGAATGCAGTGATGTGATCACAGTTCACTATAATCCTGAATACCTGGGTTCAAGTGATCCTCCTGCCTCAGCCTCCTGAGTAGCTGGGACTACAGGCATGCACCACCACACCTGGCAAATTTTTTAATTTTTTTGGAGCAATGGGGGTCTTGCTTTGTTGTCCAGGCTGGTCTCGAACTCCAGGTCTGAAATAATCCTTCTGCCTTGGCCTCCCAAAGTGCTGAGATTACAGGCATGAGCCACTGTATCCAGCTCCTGCTGTCTTGAATGAGAAAAGCAGGCCAAGTAAAACTAGCAGTAGGATGGCGGTTCTGATTTTAAAATGTGCATCTGAGGCTGGGTGCAGTGGCTCACGCTTATAATCCCAGCACTTTGGGAGGCTGAGGCAAGAGGATCGCTTGAGCCCAGGAGTTTGAGAGCAGCCTGGGCAGCACAGCAAGACTCCATCTCTACTTTTTATTTTATTTTTATTTTTAGTTTATTTTATTCATTTATTTATTTATTGAAACAGGATTTTGCTCTTGTTGCCTAGGTTGGAGTGCAATGGCATGATCTTGGCTCGCTGCAACCTCTGCTTCCCAGGTTCAAGCAATTCTCCTGCCTCAGCCTCCCGAGTAGCTGGAAGTACAGGCGCCAGCCATCATGCCCAGCTAATTTTTGCATTTTTAGTAGAGACAGGGTTTCACCATGTTGACCAAGCTGGTCTTGAACTCCTGACCTCATGATCCACCCACCTCGGCCTCCCAAAGTGCTAGGATTACAGGCTTGAGCCACGTGCCCGGTCAAGAGTCCATCTCTAAAAGTGAAAAGAGAAAAAGAAAAAAAAATGTGCATCTGTTTTTATGTACAGAGAAAAGCCAGGGAGAATGTCTATAGAATGTTTCTGTGGTTATTGATGAGTGGTTGAATTGGATGCAATTTGGTTTTTTCTTCATACTTTTTTATATTTTCTAATTTTTTTAAATAAGAAAAATGATGCAGCATAGGTACTAGAGGAAGAATAAAAGTAGGCTTCTAAGCACTCCTTCATTCAATAAGTGCTTATTTGTGCACTCCGTCAAATTGTATTTTTGAGTGCATAGATGGATCAGGTACCAGATGGAGTGTTAGGGATAAAACAGTGGCCTGGAATGCTGAGAACCATTCCAGTGTCAGATGATCTGTACCAATTGTCCCCACATGTGCACTCCACTCATTCGTGTATTTAATAGAGGTGATCAGACACTGCTGCCAGGCACACCAAGTCCCACACTAGGCAATGAGTACATAAATGGGCTCGGTCACAGGCCCCACCTCCAGGAACTCACAGAGCTCAACACACACTGCTGCAGTCCAGGACAGTGAGGGACATAGCAGGGGACATGAGCATTAAAGGAAGGAGCCACTGACTTGGTGACCAGGACGATTTCCCTGAGGAGAAGACAGACAGGCCCTGGGTGCAGGAGGACACGCCCTCAGAGTGCTTGGAGAATTTTCCCACATTCCTATATTGCTAGATCAGGAAGCTATGATCACTGAGGGTGGGAGACAGTCAGAGATGAGAGAGTTGACACATTTAAAACCCAGCAACACAGTTTGGAACAGCTTGCATTAAACACTGTAAAATATGCATGCCCATTGACCCAGTCATTTCACATCTAGGCACTTATAGCAAAGAAACAACTAAAAGTATGTACAGAGATTTAGCTGCCGGTATGTTCATTCGAGCATTAAGAAACAGTGGAGTGTAGGGGTTAAGCCTACAGACCTGGAATCCTTGTCTGCCCGGATGCTAATCAGGCCCCACCACTTACCTCACCAGCTGTGTGGCCTTTGACAAGTCACGTACTACTTCTGTGTTGAAATTTCCCATTTTATACAATGGAAACAGTAATAGTACCCAATTCATAAGGTTTTAGGAGAGATTAAATGAGTTAACATTGGTAAAGCACTCAAACAGTGTGATGGTAAGCACCATAAAAACGTTTGAAGAGGCCAGGTGTGGTGGCTCACGCCTGTAATCACAGCAATTTGCGAGGCCAAGGCAGGCAGATCACTTGGGTGCAGGAATTTGAGACCAGCCTGGCCAACATGGCAAAACCCTGTCTCTACCATCAAAAATACAAAAATTAGCCAAGCATGGTGGCCTACACCTGTAAGTCCCAGCTACTTGGGAGGCTGAGGTGAGAGGATGGCTTGAGCCTGGGAGGCAGAGGTTGCAGTGAGCTGAGATTGCACCAGTGCACTCCAGCCTGAGTGACAGAGCTAGACCCAGTCTTTAAAAAAAAAAAAAAAAAAAAAAAAAACAGAGGCCGGGCGTGGTGGCTCATGCCTGTAATCCCAGCACTTTGGGAGGCTGAGGTGGGCAGATCACAAGGTCAGGAGTTCGAGACCAGCCTGGCAACATAGTGAAACCCCATCTCTACTAAAACTACAAAAATTAGCCAGGCGTGGTGGCACGTGCCTATAGTCCCAGCTATTTGGGAGGCTGAGGCAGGAGAACTGCTCGAACCCGGGAGGCGGAGGTTGCAGCAAGCCAAGATCACACCATTGCACACCAGCCCGGGCGACAGTGCGAGACTCCGTCTCAAAAAAAAAAAAAAAATGCAGAAAATTGGAAATAACCTAAATGTCCAACATTAGAGATTTGCTCATTTGACATTCATATGATAGGATACCATACAAATATTAAAAATCTAAAAGTGATTTAGGAGAATATTCAATGAACAAAGAGACATTCAGAATATGACTAAGTGAAAAGAAAAATAAAGCCACTTACCAAACAACATGCTTTATTGATATTTAAATGTATTTACACAGAAGAACGCCTGGAAGGACCTGTATAGCAAATTAGCACCAGTGGTTAAGGCTGGACGATAGGATTGCATGGAACTGTTATTTTTTCTTTTTAATCAACTCTAGTTTCTAATTATTTTTCTAAAATCAATATAAACTTATTTTGCAATTTTAAAATATTCAAAAATGCAGGAAATAATGACTTAGCTCCACCAGTTAAAAAAAGGATCAAGTTTTATTCTATAACATTTATTTATTCACTTAATAAATATTCAGGTATCTACTATGTGTCAGGCATTAGGCACCATTCTAAGTGCTGTCCAGCAGCAAGTTCAGCGGGTCCAGAACAACATCACTATAAAGAAGAAAAAGGAGGAGGACAGGGAGGAGGGGCAGGAAGGAAGGAGGCATTTCAAACAGGTTCAGGTTGGGGGCTGGACTTGAGTATGAATACACACAGGCCTTCTTTCCAACAGTCCCCAGTGAGGACTTCTCCTCAGTAATGAGCTATGCGTCTATTCAAAGTAACCAGCCTTTCTTTCTAAATGACTCGCTGACAGGGAGACACAGGAGCTCATGCCACATGTGAAGGGACAGAGAACAAACATCTGCTGAGGGGGCTGTCACTGTGCTGGGGACTTCATGCCACCCACTCAGTGAATCCTCCCAACCACTTTGTGAGGAGGTTATCATCATCTCTATGTTCCCTCATGAGGAGCGAGAGGCTTGGAGAAGTAAAGTTACTTGTCTAAGGGGACCCAGCCAGTCAGGGGGTGAGCTAGGACTTGAACCCAGCTCCTTCTGGCTGAGATGCCTTCACCTTTCTACTGTAGGACCCACCACCTCCCTCCACCCCTTCATCATCACCATCAGTGCTCCAGGGTGTTCTGTGGGAGGCACATTGTTAAGGGCAGTGTCTCAGGTTTACTCCTCCTCTGTGAGGTGGAGGGATGAAGGGGTGAGGAGACTGAGGCTCAGAGACGTTGCTACCTGCCCCAGGTCACATGGCTCTGGCATGGTAGAACTCAGATGGGCACACGGTCCTGCTGGGTTCCGACGCTCCGATCCTGAACACCTACACCACCTCACCTCTCCTCTGGTCCTCAGTTAGCCTCCTCTGAACACCACGGTGCATATTTGGGGTAGCATTTGTGAACGCAAAAAGTGTCAGCTTTTCTTTCCTTTTTTTTTTTTTTTTCCTAAGAGATGGAATTTCGCTCTTGTAGCCCAGGTTGGAGTGCAATGGTGTGATCACGGCTCAGTGCAACCACTGCCTCCAGGGTTCAAGCGATTCTGCTGCCTCAGCCTCCCTAGTAGCTGGGATTACAGATGCCTGCCACCACGCTGGACTAATTTTTGTGTTTTTAGTAGAGATGGGGTTTCACCATGTTGGCCAGGCTGGTCTCGAACTCCTGACCTCCGGTGATCCACCTGCCTCAGCCTCCCAAAGTGCTGGGATTACAGGCGTCTGCCACTGCCTCTGGCCTTCTTTCCTTTTTCTTGCTTTTTACAACATTCATTGTCTTCTAGCGGGGAGTCTGTGTCACTGTGGAAAGACAAGGCAGAGCTGCAGAAGGGGAGATGTAGGAGTGTTTGACAATCCATCAAGCCATAAGGATAAAAACTTCTTTCTTTTACAGGAGTAAAAATTCTATCTCCGAAGAATGAGCATAGAAATATAGGAGATAAGGAGAATGGAGAAAAGGCTCAACACCAAAGTCTTGGAGGTACAGTTAAAGGAACTAGAAATATTTAACCCACAGAAAAGTATTATTTGTTTTGTTCATTCAACCATCAGTCAAGTGTAAGGCTTCTCCTCTGGGGCAACTGTCGCGCAAAGTGCTGGAGACTCGGAAATAAACCAAACGGACATGGCCTCTGTCCTTGTGGAACCTAAAATGGGCAGATGGTTGTGATCTCTGCCTGAAAACACCTGAAGGGGCACAGGGAAGACAGCGTGGTCTTGTTCTGTGCGAATCTCGAAGACAGCTGGGACTGTTGTGTGGAAGTTTCAGCAGGTAGGTTTCTACCCCAAAGAAGGAAGAACTTGCTAACAGACAGAGCTCTTCTTCCAAGATGGACAGGAGCTTTGAGGAGTTTGTAAGCTCCCCATCACGAGGGAGAGGAGGTACAACCCCTTTGAGAAGTTACAGGCTGGGTGCGGTGGCTCACACCTGTAATCCCAGCACTTTGGGAGGCCAAGGTGGGTGGATCAAGAGTTCAAGACCAGCCTGGCCAACATGTGAAACCTTGTCTATACTAGTAATAGAAAAAAAAAATACCTGGGTGTGGTGGTGCACACCTGTAATCCCAGCTACTTGGGAAGCTGAGGCAGGGGAATCGCTTGAACCGGGGAGGCGGAGGTTTCAGTGAGCTGAGATCACACCATTGCACTCCAGCCTGGTTGACGAAGTGAGACTCTGTCTCAAAAAAACAAAACAAAACAAAAAAAAAAAAAACAAGAAAGAAAAGACAGAAGAGGGGCTGTATTAGTTAGCTTGGGCTGCCATGACAAGATACTGTAGCCTGGCCAACTTAAACAACAGAAATTTATTTCTCACAGCTCTGAAGATTGGGAACTCCAAGATCAAGGCACCAACTGATTCCATTTCTGGTGAGGGCTCTGTTCCTACTTGCAAACAGCCACCTTCTCACGATGTCCTCACATGTTTCCTTGGTGTGTGAGCATGAAAGGATAAAAGCCAGCTCTCTGGTCTCCCTTTTTATTGTTTGTTTATTTAGAGACAGAGTCTCGCTCTGTCACCCAGGCTAGAGTACAATGGCACGATCTCTGCTCACTGCAACCTCTGCCTCCAAGGTTCAGGCAATTCTCCTGCTTTAGCCTCCCAAGTAGCTGGGATTACAGGCACACACCACCATACCTGGCTAATTTTTGTATTTTTATTAGAGAGCTGGTTTCACCATGTTGGCCAGGCTGGTCTCGAACTCCTAACCTCAGGTGAACCACACGCCTCGGCTTCCCAAAGTGCTGGGATTACAGGCATGAGCCACCGTGTCTGGCCTGGTCTCCCTTTTTTTACTTTTTTTTTTTTTTTTTTTTGAGACGGAGTCTCCCTCTGTCACCCAAGCTGGAGTGCACTGGCCAGATCTCAGCTCACTGCAAGTTCCGCCTCCCGGGTTCACGCCATTCTACTGCCTCAGCCTCCCGAGTAGCTGGGACTACAGGCGCCCACCACCTCGCCCGGCTAGTTTTTTGTAGTTTTTAGTAGAGACGGGGTTTCACCGTGTTAGCCAGGATGGTCTTGATCTCCTGACCTTGTGATCCGCCCACCTCGGCCTCCCAAAGTGCTGGGATTACAGGCTTGAGCCACCGCGCCCGGCCTTTACTTTTTTTTTGAGATAGAGTTTGACTCTTATTGCCCAGGCTGGAATGCAATGGCGTGATCTTGGCTCACCGCAACCTCTGCCTCCCGGGTTCAAGCGTTTCTCCTGTCTCAGCCTCCCAAGTAGCTGTGATTATAGGCATGCGCCATCACGCCCATTTAATTTTGTATTTTTAGTAGAGATGGGGTTTCTCCATGTTGGTCAGGCTGGTCTCGAACTCCCAACCTCAGGTGATCCACCCACCTCGACCTCCCAAAATGCTGGGATTACAGGCCTGAGCCACCGCACCCGGCCTGGTCTCCCTTTTTATAAGGTCACTAATCTTATCACAAGTTCTCCATGTTATCTAACCCTAATTATCTCCCCAAAGCTCTGTTTCCAAATACTGTCACATTGGGGGTTATGGCTTCCAGTGAATTTAAGAGGGACACAAACATTCAGTCCATAACAGGAGTCTCAAGGAAGAACCGGGCAGTGGGACTAGCTGACCTGAGAGGGCTCTGTTGTACCTGATTCTGTGCTTCTGTGGAAGTGAGGACCATGTGCACCCCACTGCTGAAGGTCCAGTGTGTATCAGGCAGCTGAAGTTAGGCAAGGTGAGGAATTGAGAACCAGACAGAACGACTTAGTGGTTCACCCATCGCCCTCTCTGCTCTGGGGTTGGGATGCGAACATGAGTAAAACCATTCCGGGTTATACCACTCAAGCAAGTCACTCACCCTCCTGCAGTCTTAACTTCTTCATCCGAGACAGGGTATGATGGTGCCACTTATTCATAAAGTTACTGTGAGGATGGAATGGGGAAATGTATGTGAAGGCACAGAGTGGATGCATGATGAGCACCCAGCAGAGGCAAGCCGCCACTTAAGAAAACTAACAAAAATTATACAGGATGGGACCCACAGAAACCCAGACGAGGAGAACACGGAGTAAGAGGTGTGGCAGCAGGTGTTGATGGTGGCAGAGTCTCCACATCAGAGGAGGTTTAGTTCGCACAAGTACCCCTCTTGGCATTCAGGCAAAGCTTCCCAGTAGAAGGGACATTTTGAGCTAAAAATGAAAGAAGGCTGAGAGGCTGGCTGTGGTGGCTCACTCCTATAATCCCAGCACTTCGGGAGGCTGAGGTGGGAGGATCGCTTGAGCCCATGAGTTCGAGAACTGCCTGAACAACAAAGTGAGACTCTGTCAAAAAATTGGAAAATTAACCAAGCATAGTGGTGTGTGCCTGTGGCCTCAGCTGCTTGGGAGGCTGAGGTGGGAGAATTGCTGGAGCCCAGGAGATCGAGGCTGCAGTGAGCTATATTCACACCACTGCACTCCAGCTGAGCCCGGCCGACCCTGTCTCAAAAAAACAAGAAGACTGAGGAAGTTGCGGAGTTGGGGGCAAAGTTGTTGTAAACCAAAGGATGAGAAACAGGTAGGCTGTTGGGCTAACTGGAGAAAGAAAATGGCTCAGGTGACCATACAAATCCACTCACTCATTCTCCCGTTGGTCATCAGTCACCTCCCACAGCATCACTGTGGACCCTGCTGACAGCCAGAACCACCCCAGCTCTAAAACCGTAACTCCCACACCTCACCAGCTGCCCACAGCCTCTCCTCTTCCCACTCACCGACTGCATGAATCCCTCTGCTTATGCTCTCTGATGACACGGGCCCCTCCGGCCACTGGCCCTCTACTTTTCTTCCAGCCCATCACCCTCTTCTTCCTCTTGTGCTTCCTTATCACAGCTCAGTGTGGAGGTGCAATGTCTCAGTAGTGGTCTTTTCCATGCCATGAGTTCTCTTCCCTATGTCTTCATCTCACTGGTCAAGCAAACTCCCCCATTTCTGCATCCTCCTGTGCCTGTCCCTGGCAAGCCAAACACTGCTGAGACAGTCCCAGCATAGCCAGAGGTTTCCCCGTAACTACAGGACCCTCACCTCAAATGGGCCTTGGACACCGCTCAGTAATCAACTACTATCCATTGGCGTCTTAAAACACTTCACCACTCCTCAAACCTGCACCCCTCTGCCATTATTCTCAGAGGTGGTACTAGCCAGTACCACTTTCTACTTAACTGAGAAAGAAGATGCCACGTCTTCTCCCACTGACACACACACGCACACATGCACACACATGTACATGAACACATACACATGCAGACATGCAGAGACATGCACACACCCCTACATCCACCCTCTTCTCTTTTCCTCTGTTTCAACATGGAAGCTGTGGCTCTCATCTAAAGCCAATCCCCCACCTGGATTCTGGTGCCCTCCCTTTCTCTTTTCTCAGGAACCTGTTTCTTATTATTCCTTCTTCTCTTGGATTTTCTATCTCTACTTCTAGATAAGATCCTTCCAGCTAGCCTTTATATACAGTCAAATCACATTCTTTTTTTTTTTTTTTTTGAGATGGAGTCTCGCTCTGTTGCCCAGGCTGGCATGCAATGGTGCAATCTCGGCTCACTGCAACCTCTGCCTCCTGGGTGCAAGCAATTCTCCTGCCTCAGCCTCCCAGGTAGCTGGGATTACGGGCACCTGCCACCATGCCTAGCTAATTTTTACATTTTTGGTAGAGACAGGGTTTTGCCATATTGGCCAGGCTGGTCTCGAACTCCTGACCTCAGGTGATCTGCCCGCCTCAGCCTCCCAAAGTGCTGGCATTACAGGCATGGGCCACCGTGCCCAACCCAAATCACCTTCTTAACCAAAAATAAATGCTACCTCTGTCACCTTCTCATCTCCCTCAGCAACCACTCGCTCTCTTTTCTCATCTCCACTGCAGGGGTAGGGGCTGTCTGCACTGTCTCCATGTCCCTACCACCCACTTGTCTTTTCTGACAGCTCTAAGGAGGCATAACTGATGTACAATAAACTGCACATACTGAAAGTGTACTATTTGATGAGTTTTGCTGTATGTATACCTCTGGGAAACCCTCGCTATAATTAAAGTAATGAACATCTCCATCACTCACAAGTGTCCTTGTTCCCATTACGAGCTTCTTGCTCCATCACTCACTAAAAGTGCCCTTGATAAAGGTACCAGTGGTGTGCTTGCTTCAGTAGCACATACACTGAAATTGGAATGATACAGCTACTCGAGGATGATGCACAAATTTGTGATGTGTTCCATACTTTTTAATGTCTTTATTTTAAAATGATACCAGTGGGCTACCTCTCACCAAACCTGATGGGAAACGGTCATTGTCTCTCAGATGTCTCAGAACTATCCTAAATTCAATCTGTTCAAAACCAGACTGATAGGCTTATCCCCAAACCTACTTCTCCTCCAGTAGTACCATCAGAAATTGTTCCTGACACGCTTAGGTGATGCTGCACAAAGCGCCTTCCATTTCACCTACACAGCTGCCTCCACCCCCTCCTCTCCATCTCCATCATCACCACCTTAGTCTCAAACTCCTTAATCACTCATCTGCAGCATAGCAATGGTCTCCTGACTGCCAACTGTATTATGTTGATGCACACACTTCACCTCCAAGCTGCAGCCAGAGGGATTTATTTGGAAAGCAAGTATGATCACGTAATCCTCATCCCCATTTACTATAAAATATGGACAAAGACTGAAATCCATAGCATGGCCTATATGGCTTATGAGGTCTGGCCTCTCCTCTCCAGCCCTCCCTTAACCCATCCCCACCTTGTTCTCTGGTCTCTCATCACGCTGGCCTCTTTTCAATCGCTTTAACTAACTGGGATTCCCCATTACAGGGCCTGGCACATGTTGTTCCTCATCCTGAATGCTTTCCCATTCATGCTTCAGACCTTGGCTCAATTATTACTGCCTCAGAGAGGCCCTTCCTGACTTCATTAAGTGAGTTGAGCGTCTTGTCCCATCTTCACTTAGCACTTAGCACCTCACCTTTGTAGTGGGTGCCACAGTGATTTGATTATCTGTATGCCTATCTGTTTCACTCACAATTAACTTCCTTTACTAAATTCCTAGGGAAGAGACAGGGTATGTCTTTCTTTGCTCACCATAGTAGGCTCAATGCCTGACCTAGTCGACCTAGTCCCTAGCATTAACAATAAATATGTGTGAAATTAATGAGCACAGAGTGAGTATCTACTGTGTGCCACGCTCTTCTGCATATTCAGTTGCATTCACTCCTACCACCAGCTTTGCCAGTTGGGTATTTTGTTCTTTATAAATGAGATGATCAAGGCTCAGGGAAGCTAAGAAACCTACCCATGGTCACACAACTGGAAGTGACTGAGCCTGAGTCCTTGTCAGCTACCAGCTTCCTGGAAGGGGTGAGGGAACATCCTCATATCCACTCCCATGCTCCATGGGCCTGTGCACAGGAGGTGCTTTACAGCATTACCTCAGTTCGCCCCCAGAATTGGCCTGTGATATGGGTGCTCCAACCTTTTCCAAATGCAGTCATCTCATTGAAACACAGAAAGATTATGTGAGCAGCCTACAGTTACTCAGCAAAATTGCAGAGCTGGCCTTGTAATCCAAAGTATCCGGGATGTTTTCACTGCACCGGGCACGATAGAATAGGCAGGTGAAATCAGCGTGGAGGAATCGTTAACTCCCAAACAAAGGTCTGAGCTGGCTGCTGAATCTCCCCTCCGGTCACATTCGCCACCCTGAGTCATCTGGGCTTTGGAAAATGCTCTTCCTTGGAGCTGCTCTGTTGGTGCATGACCCTGGCATTGGAGAGTGTCCAACCAAAGGGAAAGCAAGGGTTGGAGCCATGCTACATCCTGGTGCCAACTCAAGGAGGCCCATGTCAAGATGGGAGGTGGCAGCGTGTCCCTGGAGCTGACCTTTCCACTTCAGCTTAAAAAGTAACTCTAGTTTTGGGGTGGCTTTTCCACAAGTTCTGTGTCAGCCGTCATTTTCCCTCTGGGCACAGTGTGGAAGCATGGGATGGGTGCGGCCCAGGCAGACGGTGCCAGGTATCTGCAGGCCCTAGGCAGGATCAGCCAGTATCCAGCTGGACTAGAACCAAGGGCACTGGAGCTGCTTGGGCCTGAGCCTCCCTGCCTGCCTTTCTTGTGAAGTGGGAGAGGCTCATCAGCTGCGGCGGCCTATGGTAATAGTGGGGTTCCTAGGAAGACTTCTCTGGGCTGGCCAAGTGGCGACCACCGTCTGACTGGTAGAATGGGCAGTCTGCCTACCTGCCTCCCTGTGGTGGATCCATTGGAGCCCCCATGCTTTCCTCTGCAGGCCCACGGCTCATGTCTTCTTTCTAGCTATAACTGAATAGAGCAGTATTTCTCGAATTATCTACAATCAATTTCAGACCCATCTTTTCAGGTCACAGCCTTTGCATGTTGTGGCAATTCCAAATTACTATAAAACATTTCTAAATTTTTACTCAGGATTTTGGTACTTAACTCACTGTGGTCTAGGAACAAGGAGTTAGCCAATTTGCATGGTCCATGGACCACACTTGGAGGACCACTGGAATCGAGGACCCACTGTGGGCTAAGATCTTGGGGGTCGTGAGTGAGGGGACCCAGAAATGAAAAAGACCCTGTCTGTTGCCCTGGAGGAGCACAGATTCTAGAGAAAGACACCTGAATTCAATCCTGCCTTTTCACCTGCTAGTAATGTTTGGCAAGATACTTCCTATTGTTGTGCCTCAGTTTCTTTATCTGGAAAACAAGGATACCTATTATAGAAAGTAGCTATTGTT
Organism: Trachypithecus francoisi; assembly: GCF_009764315.1. Lineage (NCBI taxonomy): Eukaryota > Metazoa > Chordata > Mammalia > Primates > Cercopithecidae > Trachypithecus > Trachypithecus francoisi. The sequence goes on from NW_022681457.1 coordinate 81,552,556, forward strand.
ACTTTCTGCTCATTGTCTGGACAAAGATAGCACCTGATTTTCCTTTAAATTTTGGTAGACTGACTCCTTCCCATGGCTGTGGGGATGGGAATATAACCTAAGTGTGGCCAGTTAGCAAATTTGATCTCCCTGATTATATGATTGGTCCAGAATTGTGCACATACCCAAGCTGATGCACTGAAGGTCTGTCATGGACCCCTCGCTGAATGTGTTAAAGAAGAGATGCTGTTTTTCTACTGGGGTTGCTAAGTACAAGGAACATCTTTCTGAAAAGAAAGCCAGTACAGAAGAAAGCCAAGCCACAAGATGGAGAAAAAGGTTCCTTGAAACAGTGTTTGAGTGCCTGGTTCCAGACAAGCCTAAAGCTAGACTGAGTCATGGAACTTTCAATTAGGTGCTATACATCTTTTTTATTTTTTCCTAAGTCGGTTTGAGTTTAATTTTGTTACCCACAACCAAAGAAGTTTTTTTGTTTTTGTTTTTGTTGTTTTTTGAGATGGAGTCTCGTTTTGTCACCTAGGCTGGAGTGCAGTGGCATGATCTCGGCTCACTGCAACCTTCACCTCCCAGGTTCAAGTGATTCTCCTGCCTCAGCCCCCTGAGTAGCTAGGATTACAGGCACCCACCACCACTCCCGGCTAATTTTTATCTTTTTAGTAGAGATTGGGTTTCATCACGTTGGCCAGGCTGGCCTCGAACTCCTGACCTCAAGAGATCTGCCCACTTTGGCCTCCCGAGCAGCTGGCATTACAGGCATGAGCCACTGTGCCCAGCCAAGAAGTTTTAATATATCAATCATGAGATGAGATAATGTATTGAAAAGCTCACCACAGTGTCTGACCCAGATGAAACACCCAATAAATGGAAACTATCATCATTATTCTCGTCATCAAGTATCCGTTGAGGTGTATTATATGCTGTGTACTGGGGATATGAAGATAAATCAGATATAATCTGTCCTCAAGAAGTTTCCAGTCTGTGGGGAGGTATGAATCGAAGAGACCCAATTCCTGTAATAAACAGGGAAAATGTCCATCAGGGTCAGCAGAGCTGGACTAACCAAAGGTCATGTGGCTGCAAGAAGAGAAAGACACTGACAGGCTGGGTGCGGTGGCTCACGCCTGTAATTCCTGCACTTTGGGAGGCCAAGGCAGGCAGATCACTTGAGGTCTGGAGTTTGAGACCAGCCTGGCCAACATAGTGAAACCCCATCTCTACTAAAAATGCAAAAATTAGCCAGGCGTGGTGGCATGTGCCTGTAGTCCCAGCTACGTGGGAGGCTGAGACAGGAGAACTGCTTGAACCTGGGAGGCGGAGGTTGCAGTGAGCTGAGATTGTGCCACTGTACTCCAGCCTGGGCAGCAGAGTGAGAGTCCATCTCAATAAATAAATAATAAAACAAATAAAGATTGACTTTATTATTATTTTTAAGGAAGCTAAAGGTAAGAGAAATCCAACTGGCTAATGCTCAGAAAAGATTTCCTGGTCTGTTCAGCAGGTAGTGTTCCCTGCTAGCTTCACCCTTTTGATGCTTCCTAAACAAGACATGTCCTAGAGATGTTCATTCCTGCTGAGATGCACCATGCTCTTGGTATTCTGTCTTTCCCCTGCTCATTCACCCCACACCTGCGCCACACCCAATCAGTTGCCAAATCCTGTTCATTTAAACCCTGCAATCGTCTTTCACCAGGCCTTGCCCTCCCGTCCATCTTCCCACTCCCTGGGCCCTGCTGTGCACACAGCCTCCACTACACCCCATCTCACCTCCTCTTCCCACAGCACATTCCGGAGCTGGTGAGATCTTCTCATTGCCTAAGAAATCAACAGCAAAACTTTAGTGGGACTGCAGGGCTTCCATGAACACTTCTCACTTTCCTGTCTAAAACAGTTGCTATTGGTACCCTGCCCATGCCCCTTAGCCAATCTGGAAAGTGACCTACAGATTTTGTGAAGGATTCTTGTACACACTGGTAGTTTCATGCCTCAAGCATCCACAGTCCTTTTCCCCAGGGCTTTCTCTGGTAACTGGAGCTAGCTCACCCACCTGGGCAGGGTTGAATAGCCAGAGAGTTGATGTCCCTGGGAGCAACCCTCAACCACCAGAATTCTGGACCTACCCGAGTAGGCAGACAAATACTCCAAAATCATCGCCTTTCTGTGGAACAACTCTAAAGTGTGTCATACAGAGTCTCTCAGAGGGTCCCCAGTTACCCAACTTACTCATCTTTTATTGGCTTTCCTCTCTTCTCTGTCTCTCTTCACTACTCCTTCACAGTGCTCCTTTCAACATCCTTTCAAATAAAATACTTGCACCTAAATCCTTGATTCAGCATATGCTTTGTGAGGTGCCCAAATCAGGACACTTTCAAAGCCTAGGCGTAATTCCCGGTGCACTGTGTCATGCACCCTTAAGTGCAACCAACTTGAAACTATATGCCCCCTGCTTTCACCCTTCCATGACTTTGCCTGGCTATACCCTTCACCTTGAAAGGCTTCCCACTTTCACATCTGTCCTCTCCCATCTGTCGTTCAAGAATCAACTCAGGTTTCATTGTTTTTCATGATAAGCACAAGGAGTGATCACTCACTGCTTTGATCTCCAGAGCAGTTTATTGCTTCCTTCAGTATCACCTTTGTCCTCCAGGTTTCTCGACCTAGCAGAGTCTATTGACAAACTCTCCTTTACTTTTGTTCAACTGATGACCCTGATGGCCAGTTCTAGACCTTATCATTACCCAGTTCTGGGATCTTAGATTCCAGTGTTTCCTGGATGACCACAGATACCTTTGGTTTTCTTGCTCCAGGGACACCTGTTCTATGAGGTTATCAAGGCCCCAATCTCTTCCTCCCTATCTCTCAGCGCCTCTAGACCAGGCCTACCCTGCCAACCCCATCCTGGTGAATCTTTTTCTCTAATTCACAAGTCCCTTGGCCTCTTCCATCCTTCCAGTTGTACAAAACCCACATCTCGGTCAGTTCACGCATCAGCCTCACTGGTTTCCTCTCCATCAGTGGCCTCAGAAGAAGTGCAAATCAGTTAAACGCATACACAGGACTTACTAGGACTAAAACTCTAGCTCCACAGCTATTCACTGTATGATCTCGGGCAATGTAAGTTTTTGGACTGCAGCCTCCTTCTCTGTAAAAGAGAAAAATAATAAAACGTTATTCTTTTACCCTCAGATAAAATTCAGTATTATGGAACCTTCAGTGTAAGGTTCAACTTTTAAATACCAAAGACGGGACAAACCGTCAGTCACTAGTAATGGGTTGTGTTAATCTTGCTTCTATTACTGTGTGTCTACTTCATTTTGTTCGGGGGGGCACTTAGAATTGTGCCTGGCACAGGGTAGACACTTCATAAATGCTAGCTGCTATTATTACTACTATACTAGTTTCCTACGGCTGCCATAACACACTGCTACAAACTGAGTGGCTTAGAACAACGGAAGCGTATTTTCTTTTTCTTTTTTTGAGACAGAGTCTTGCTCTATTGCCCAGGCTGGAGTGCAGTGGCACAATCTCAGTTCATCGCAACCTCTGCCTCCTGGGTTCAAGCCATTCTCCTGCCTCAGCCTCTTGAGTAGCTGGGATTACAGACACGTGCCACCACACCTGGCTAATTTTTGTATTTTTAGTAGAGATGGGGTTTCACCATGTTGGTCAGGTTGGTCTTGAACTCCTGACCTCATGATCCGCCTGCCTCAGCCTCCCAAAGTGCTAGGATTACAGGTGTGAGCCACCGTGCCTAGCTTGGAAGCATATTTTCTTACAGCTCTGGAGGGCAGTGTCTGCAGGGGTGGCTCTTCGGAGGCTCTGAAGGGGCACTGACTAATGCCCCTCTCCTGGCTCCTGGTGACTACCGGCAGTCCTTGGTGTTTTGGTTTAGAACTGTACTGCTCTAATCTCTGACTCTATGTCCACATGGCCATCCTGCTCTGTGTCTCTGTCTCCAGTCTCCCTCTGATTTGCTCTTACAAGGACACTTGCTATTGCATTTAGGACCCATCCTAAATCCAGGATGATCTCATCTTGAGATTCTTTTTTTGTTGTTGTTTGTTTGTTTTGAGACAGAGTTTCGCTGTTGTTGCCCATGCTGGAGTACAATGGTGCGATCTTGGCTCACTGCAACCTCTGCCTCCCGGGTTCAAGCATTTCTCCTGCCTCAGCCTCCCAAGTAGCTGGGATTACAGGCATGCGCCACCATGCCCGGCTCATTTTGTGTTTTTAGTAGAGACAGGGTTTCTCCATATTGGTCAAGCTGGTCTCGAACTCCCAACCTCAGGTGATCTGCCTGCCTCAGCCTCCTAAAGTGCTGGGATTACAGGAGTGAGCCACTGCACCCAGCCTCATCTTGAGATTCTTAATTACACTGGCAGATACCTATTTCGTCCAACTAGGGTCACATTCACAGGTTCCAGGGATTAGGACTTGGACATGTCATTTGGGGGCCACTATTCAACCCACTACAATTTTCATTACAAAGAGTTTCAGTGGAGAGGTGGGAGTGGAAGCCAGATTGCAGAGGATCAACAAAGAGGAGGTGAAGAAACATAGACAATTATTTTACATATATATTTTTTTGAGACAAGGTCTTTTTTTTTTTTTTTTTTTTTTGAGAAAGAGTTTCAAAACACCAAGGACTGCCGGCACAATCTCAGCTCACTGTAACCTCCACCTCCCAGGCTCAAGTGATCCTCCCACCTTGGCCTCCCATATAGTGAGTAGCTGGGACTACAAGCACACACCACCATGCCCAGCTAATTTTTAAAAGCTTTTTGTGGAGACAGGGTCACCCTATATTGCCCAGGCTGGTCTACTATTTCTGGGCTCCAACAATCCTCCCACCTCAGCCTCCCCAAGTGCTGGGATTATAGGTGTGAGCCACCAGGACCACCCTAGATGATTATTTGAGACACTTGGTTAAGGGGGGATGCAGATGAAGGGAGAGCTGGAGGAGGACGAGAAGCAGAAGACAGATTTTTGTTCCTGTTTTAAAATATGGTGTATTCTTGAGTCTCTTGGGGAAAAAAAGATGAGAAAGACAGGAGAAGATCTTAAAGATATAGGAGAGGGAGGAACAATGAAGCAAGGAGCTGGCCCCAGGACTGAGTTGCCATCAATAAATCAGGGCTGAATGGATGAGTCAGTAAACCCCAGGATAGGCCAGCCACAGACCAGCTACCACCAAGCAGGTCGGAACAGAGACATGGCCTGAGGAGAGAAGTGTGTGCCAAGGAGCCACCATGACAAGAGAAAACAAAACCAACCAAGCCTCTGGTGGAAGACCTGAGATTTGAAAGGGCTGAACCAGAGATCATTTGGGCAGTTTATAAACCACTTTCATCAGTTTCTCATCTGAAGCACTGATTACTGCTGGAGGACAGGCAGAGCAATCAGTGTTACTTGGACAGGGGAAGAAACCGAGACCCAGAAAGGCCTTGGGGTTAGTGAAGGACACACAGGTTGTTGGGGTGTTCAGAGTTCCAGCTGAAGAGACAGGGAGCCCAGGAAGTCCTGGTGGGGGGTGGGGTGTCCTCTGACAGCAAAAGAGGCAGTTATTGAGGTCTTCACTCAGAAATGGATATTTTTTATTTCAATAGTTTTTGGGGTACAGGTGGTTTTTGGTTACATAGATAAGTTCTCTAGTGGTGATTTCTGACATTTTAGTTCACCCAAGCTGTGTACATTGTACCCAATATGTAGTCTTTTATCCCTCACCCCCTCCCAAGCTTCCCACCCGAGTCCCCAAAGTCCATTATATCATTCTTACGCCTTTTCATCCTCATAGTTTAGCTCCCACTTTTTTTTTTCCCCACAAGATGGAGTCTTGCTCTGTCACCCAGGCTGGAGTGCAGTGGCGCAATCCCGGCTCACTGCAACCTCCGGCTCCCGGTTCAAGCAATTATCCTGCCTCGGCCTCCTGAGCAGCTGGGATTACAGGCACGTGCCACCACACTCAGCTAATTTTTGTATTCTTAGTAGAGACAGGCTTTCACCATGTTGGCAAGGCTGGTCTCTAACTCTTGACCTCATGATCTGTCCGCCTCGACCTCCCAAAGTGCTGGGATTACAGGCGTGAGCCACCAGGCCTGGCCACTTAGCTCCCACTTTTCTTTTCTTTTTTTTTTTTTTTTTATTATACTTTAAGTTCTAGGGTACATGTGCATAACGTTTATATCATGTATAACTCCCCAATGCAATCCCTCCCTCCTCCCCCCTCCCCATGATAGGCCCCAGTGTGTGATGTTCCCCTTCCCGAGTCCCAGTGATCTCATTGTTCAGTTCCCACCTATGAGTGAGAACATGCGGTATTTGGTTTTCTGTTCTTGTGATAGTTTGCTAAGAATGATGGTTTCCAGCTGCATCCATGTCCCTACAAAGGATGCAAACTCATCCTTTTTTATGGCTGCATAGTATTCCATGGTGTATATGTGCCACATTTTCTTAATCCAGTCTGTCACAGATGGACATTTGGGTTGATTCCAAGTCTTTGCTATTGTGAATAGTGCCGCAATAAACATACGTGTGCATGTGTCTTTGTAGTAGAGTAATTTATAATCCTTTGGGTATATACCCAGTAGTGGGATGGCTGGGTCATATGGTACATCTAGTTCTAGATCCTTGAGGAATTGCCATACTGTTTTCCATAATGGTTGAACTAGTTTACAATCCCACCAACAGTGTAAAAGTGTTCCTATTTCTCCACATCCTCTCCAACACCTGTTGTTTCCTGACTTCTTAATGATTGCCATTCTAACTGGTGTGAGATGGTATCTCATTGTTTTGATTTGCATTTCTCTGATGGCGAGTGATGATGAGCATTTTTTCATGTGTCTGTTGGCTGTATGGATGTCTTCTTTTGAGAAATGTCTGTAAGGATGTACATTTGGTTCTCCATTTCTGGGTTACTTCACTTAGAATAATGGCCTCCAGCTCCATCCAAGTTGCTGCAAAACAACATTCCTTTTTTTAGCTGAGAAGTATTTCATGGTGTATATATACCACATTCCTTTTTATAGCTGAGTAGTATTCCATGGTGTATATATACCGCATTTTCTTTATCCACTTGGTTGATGGGCACTTAGTTTGGTTCCATATCTTTGCAATTGCAAATTGTGCTGCTAAAAACATGTGTGTGCAGGTGTCGTTTTCATATGACTTTTTTTCCTTTGGGTATATCCTAGTAGTTGGACTGCTGGGTCTAGTAGTAGATCCACTTTTAGTTCTTCAAGGAATCCCCATACTGTTTTCCAGAGTGATTGTACTAATTTACATTCCCACCAGCATGTAAAAGTGTTCCCTTTTCACCATATCCATGCCAACATCTATTGTCTTTTGACTTAATTATGGTCATTCTTGCATTAAGGCAAGGTGGCACCTCATTGTGGTTTTAATTTGCAAAAACTGAACACTTAAAATACTGTTGCTCTTGCTCCCCTTTTGCCCTCTCCTCCCTGGGCTTCTGTGAGGCACATCTTCCCGGTTTTTCAACTCTTGGATCTTTCTCAAGATCCCTTCCAGAGTGCCTGTTGCTCCTCGGACCCTTTACAGTGGGTACTGTCCAGATACTTCCCACCTACTAAACACTTTCCCAGGGTGGGCTCTGGTGGCCCCAGGTTCCAATTCATACCTCTAGTCTATTCCTTCCAAACTTAATCTTCTGCCCAGTCCTCTCTCCTGAGCTCCAGATTCATATACCCAGCTGCCTGCTGCCCTGTCCATCTGGGTGTCCCATTGTGTCCGGAATTGGTGGGTTCTTGGTCTCACTGACTTCAAGAATGAAGCCCCCAACCTTCGCAGTGAGTGTTACAGTTCTTAAAGATGGTGTGTCCGGAGTTTGTTCCTTCAGATGTTCAGATGTGTCTGGAGCTTCTTCCTTCTGGTGGGTTCATGGTCTCACTGTCAGGAGTGAAGTTGCAGACCTTCATGGTGAGTGTTACAACTCTTAAAGGCAGTGCGTCTGGAGTTGTTCATTCTTCCCAGTGGGTTCGTGGTCTCACTGGCTTCATGAGTGAAGCTGCAGACCTTCGTGGGGAGTGTTACAGCTCATAACAGTAGCGTGCACCCAAAGAGTGAGCAGCAGCAAGACTTATTGCAAAGAGCAAAAAAGCAAAGCTTCCACAGTATGGAAGGGGACCAGAGCAGGTTGCCACTGGTGGCGCCGGCAGCCTGCTTTTATTCCCTTATCTGGCCCCACCCACGTCCTGCTGATTGGTCCACTTTACAGAGAGCTGATTGGTCCGTTTTGACGGTGCTGATTGGTGCGTTTACAATCCTTGAGCTAGACACAGTCACATAGTGCTAGTTAGCTAGATAGAGAGTTAGCTAGATACAGAGTACCAATTGGTGTATTTACAAATCTTGAGCTAGACACAGAGTGCTGATTGGTGCATTTACAATCCTTGAGCTAGACACAGTCACACAGTGCTAGTCCTCCAAGTCCCCACTAGGTTAGCTAGATACAGAGTGTATTCACAAACCTTGAGCTAGACACAGAGTACTGATTAGTGTATTTACAAACCCTGAGCTAGACACAGAGTGCTGATTGGTGCACATACGATCCTCAGGCTAGATATAAAAGTTCTCCAAGTGCCCATCCAGTTCAGGAACCCAGCTGGCTTCACCCAGTGGATCCTGCACCAGGGCTGCAGGCGGAGCTGCCCACCAGTCCCAAGCAGCGCCTGCACTCCTCAGTCCTTGGGCTGTCGATGGGACCGGGGGCCACGGAGTAGGGGGCGGCGCCCGTCGGGGAGGCTCAGGCCGCGCGGGAGCCCACGGCAGCGGGGGAGCTCAGAGATGGCGAGCTGCAGGTCCCAGCCCTGCCCTGCGGGGAAGCAGCTAAGGTCCGGCGAGAATTCGAGTGTGGTGCCGGCGGGCCGGCACTGCTGGGGGACCCGGCGTAACCTCCGCAGCTGCTGGCCCAGGTGCTAAGCCTCTCACTGCCCTGGGCCGGCGGTGCCTGCCGGCTGCTCCCTAAGCGGCGCCCGCCGAGCCCACGCCCGCGCCCGCCGAAACTCACACTGGTCCGCGAGCACAGCCCCGGTTCCCGCCCGCGCCTCTCCCTCCACACCTCCCTGCAAGCAGAGGGAGGCAGCCCCGGCCTCAGCCAGCCCAGAGAGGGGCTCCCAACGGTGCCGTGGCGGGCTGAAGGACTTCTCAAGCGCCGCCAGAGTGGGCGCTGAGGCCGAGGAAGCGCTGAGAGTGAGGGCTACTAGCACATTGTCACCTCTCACCATGGGTGCTTCAAACCCAACAGATACCAAACTGGACTCATCCCTTTTCCTCAAAAACGGGCTCCTCCTCTCATGTTCCCTCCTCAGTTGCTGGCACTGCCTGCCACAATCCTGCTTCTGCTTCTCTCCCAGTATCCTGTGAGTCACCAAGGGTTATGTCTCTTTTGCCTCATAAATATCTCATGACCTTGCCTCCCTCTCTCCATCCCCAGGCCTTGTCACCATGTCTCACCTGGACCCTGCAACAGGCTCCCCTTGCCTGCTGGCCTTTCCAGTCCATCCTCCAAATGGTGACCTCATGATCTTCCTAAATCAAAAAGATGATCCTCTTGCTCACCTCTTTCAGGATGTCTGTTGGCTTCTCCACTTCTGCTGGGTAAAGCACAAACTGGCATTCAAGGCCCTTGATGATCTAGCCTCTGGCCATATTCTCCAGCCTTATCAAGCCCGCATGTATTCCATCCTCCAGCCACACCTATTATTTGCCATTTCGCAAATGCCCCCCCCACCTTCATCTAGGTTGTTTATTCTTTCCACCACGGTCCACTTGAAGCCAGCTCAGGTATCTCCCCCTGCAAGAAGCTCTCCTGACCCTCCTTCCCATGAGTTAACTTCTCCACTTGTGCTCGCCCCCACTCCTCTCATCTGCTCACACTATATGGTCATGGTCTACCTGCCTGGTTGGTGCAGGGACCTGTCTGGGTTCCCAGAGTGGAATCCAGGACCTCATACCTCCTCTGTACTCAGTTAATGCTTCCCGGACTGTGCTGAATTGTCACAGTGTGGATCAAGCCGCCATCATTTGCAGTTTACAAATTCATTGCACCATTATTTTTCCACTCTTCTTCATGACACGTAATCAGCTAAAAATATCTTTATACAGTAAGTTCTTTTTTCTTTTTTTTTTTCACCTTTGCATTAGATACTTGGAATATATTCCCCAAACCAGTTTCTCTTGGTCAGAGGTTATACTTAGGTGTGTGGCTTTTATTAGAACTGCTAAATAGTTCTCCAGAAAGAGTGTGTTTTTTCACATCACCACTATGTATACAGGAAACGTATGATACCTTTCCTCATCCATAATAAGGTTTTCTTTTTTTTTTTTTTGAGACGGAGTCTCACTCTGTCGCCCAGGCTGGAGTGCAATGGTATAATCTCGGCTCACCACAACCTCCGTCTCCCAGGCTCAAGCGATTCTCCTGCCCAATCTCCCAAGTAGCTGGGATTACAGGCATGCACCACCACGCCCGGCTAATTCTGTATTTTTAGTAGAGACAGAGTTTCTCCATGTTGGTCAGGCTAGTCTTGAACCCCCAACCTCAGATGATTCACCTGCCTCAGCCTCCCAAAGTGCTGGGATTACAGGCGTGAGCCACCGTACCAAGCAAGGTTATTCTTATAACAAAAGACAGATTAACAAGAAAAAAGCACAACAAATTTATTGAATCAAAGTTTTACATGGCGTAGGAGCCTTCAGAAATAAAGACCCAAAAACCCAGAGAAAACTGTGTTTTGTGTTTGGGTTCAGTGAAGAATGAACAGCCGTGTGGAGATGTGATTGGACAAAGAGGCATGACCTCATGGTAACAGACTGAGTGGGGAGATCCAGCAAAGACTGTCCAGATTCTTTTTGGTCTTTTTGTGCAGCATTCCTTTCTCCAGCATATGGGGCAGGACCCCTCTGGGATGAAGATCTTCAAGGGGCAAGGGAAAAGGGAGAGTGTAACCTTTCTAGATTTTATGGCTGACTTAGGGGGAGAGAGGTTCTAGTTTCTATGACGTGCTTTGGGGAACAGGAATTCTGTTTTCTCTGATGTGCTTCAAGGGAGAAAGAGGAGCAGGAGACACAGGGACCGGATATTTTGCCTCACTTCGAGTTCAAGTACTCAGCATGCCAAAGTGCCATACGTTGGGCTATCATGTTCTGAGCCTCAACACCTGCAACAATGCCAGCAGTGGGTTTTACTATTTTTTCGTTCATATTTGCTACTTTAAAGGGCGTGCAGAGTTGATGCTCTCTTCCTTCAGGGAACCTTCTATAATTCTAGAGAGACAGCTATGGTAGGGTGTGACAAGTGCCATAAGAGAGGGGTGGGGTGTGGAGGGTAGCAGAGGAGACTGTGGGAGCCCAGGATGGCAGAGAGCATCTAATCCAAGTTGTGGGGTTCAAGGAAAACTTCCTAAAGGAGAGGCCAGCTACCTCAGACTAATCAGGCTGATGCCTCCCACTGCCTGGTGTCTTTTATAACATTCTTACTGCCATTGTCTTTCCTCATCTTATCTCTATCTTCTAGCTACAATAACTCAATGGGAATAGATACTTTTCCTATCTCACAAATGAGGAAACAGAGGCTTACAGGGACCACACAGCTAGAGACGGGGTTAGAACTCAAACTCAGCTCTACATGATGTCCTTGGGCCAGTGCTCTTCCAGCCATCCATGTTGATAAGGAACAAGGGACAGATAAGATACTTCCTAGGGATGACCAACCCGGGGAAGGGACTTTTTTGCACTTACCCTCATTCACTACAACTCTGGAGGGTGAGTAATATCAGCCCCAGTCTAAACAACCTCTCCAAGGTCACACAGTGGTGCAACATAGACTCTTACCCCTACAGAGGACTTCCCTCCCTGCCACACCCATCTCAGAGGGAGCAAACTTTATGCCCTTTTGCTCTTAATTTATAAGTTGAAGTCCTAACCCCTTGTACCATAGAATATGACTTTATTTAGAGACAGGGTCTTTACAGAGGTAATCAAGTTAAAATGAAGCCATTAGGGTGGCCCCTAAACCAATATAATTGGTATCCTTATAAAAAGGGGAAATTTGGGGCCGAGCGCGGTGGCTCACACCTATAATCCCAGCACTTTGGGAGGCCGAAGCAGGCGGATCATCTGAGGTTGGGAGTTTGAGACCAGCCTGACCAACATGGTGAAACCCCGTCTCTGCTAAAAATACAAAATTAGCCGACTGTGGTGGCGCATCCCTGTAATCCCAGCTACTCGGGAGGCTGAGTCAGGAGAATCGCTTGAACCTGGGAGGCAGAGGTTGTGGTGAGCCGAGATCGCGCCACTGCACTCCAGCCTGGGCAATAAGAGCAAAACTCCATCGCAAAAAAAAAAAAAAAAAAAAACAACCTGGCTTGGGGGGCACAGAAATTTGGACAAGGTGGTGGACAAGCATAGAGGAAAAAAGATGGGAAGAGACACAAGAAGAAACAAGACAAAGAACATGGGAAGCTACCAGAATTCACCTGGCATATTCCATGCCAGAGAGGCGTGGAACAGTTTCTCCCCTTACAGCCCTCCAAAGGAACTAACCCTGCCAACACCTTGATGTCAGACTTCCCGCCTCCAGAACTGTGAGATAATACATTTTTGTTGTTTAAGCCCCTTAATGTGTAGTACTTTGTTATGGCAACCCCAGTACATTAATAAACAGAAAACTGCCACCCACCCCCAAAACAGGGGATCCTAAAGATACTTTTGAACAAATGATTTTTGTGATTTCAAATTTTGTAATGTCTTCATTATAATTTTTATTGAAGAAAATTGGGACTAGGTGTGGTGGCTCAACCCTGTAGTCCCAGCACTTTGGGAGGCCAAGGTGGGTGGATCACCTGAGGTCAGGAGTTGGAGACCAGCCTGACCAACATGGTGAAACCCCTTCTCTACTGAAAACACAAAATTAGCTGGGCGTGTTGGCCAGCACCTGTAATCCCAGCTACCTGGGAGGTGGAGGTTGCAGTGAGCTAAGATCGTGCCATTGCACTCTGGACTGGTCAATGAAAGTGGAACTCATCTCACACACACAAAAAAGAAAATTGGGAAAATATTAGAAAGCATAAAGGAAAAAAGTAAAAACACATGCCCTCTCCCCTTGCTGTTAACATTTTGTTGAATTTCCTCATATATATACACATATATGCAAACAATATATATATTCCATATATATATATATATTTTCCATGCAGTTACTAGAATCTTCTTTTCAGGGCTGCTGTGATGCTCAAATGGGAAATTGGGACTGGCTTCCAGTTCAGCACCTTGCATGGTAGATATTATTTATATAGTCACTGTATAAAATTGGAGTCATGCTGTTTTACAACTTCCTCTTTTCACTTACCAGCTTATCTTCAGTGTTTCCCATGTCTTTCATATCCAAGAACATGACAGTTAATTTCTGCAGTCTTCAGTCTGTGAATGAGGCATAACCTACTTACCCAATTCTCTGTCATTGAACATTTAGAGAATTTCCAATTTTTCCCAGTTATAAGTAAGGCTGGGATAAATAATCTTTGATTTTAGGATATGCCCTGGAAACAGAATTGCTAAGTCAAATTCTAATTCTTTTATAGGCTTTTGTACATACTGTGACATAGTCCTGCAGAAAAGTGGTACAATTTACCTCCTCAGCAATGAAAAAAACACTCCCTTTCCCACACCTCACCAACATCTGGTGTTTTCACTTCTATTATCTTGACCAGTTCTATAGATAGGAAAAAGCAGACTCTTTTTTTTTCATTTGTACTTTGGGATTTCTAGCGTTTTCACAGGTTTTTGTATTTCTTCAGTGAACTACGTTAATCATCCTTTGCGTGTGTCCACTGGTCAGTTCCTCTTATTGTTAAGGGTTTAGCAGGACTTGAAAGGGCCGCTGCAGATGGGAGCCCACGGGCAGCTTCCTCCCCACCCTTCTGACCCTCCTCCTCCCACATTCCTATCCTCTAGAGCTTTCCTTTGCTCTCCAGGGAACCTTTGTCATTCAAACAGACCCCTGCTTCCCAGGGCCCTGGGAAAGCCACCTCCGGAGGCCCTCTCCACTTTTGACTGCTTTCCCTCCGGAGCCCCACATTCCTGCCTCACCTCTCCCCACGCCCTGCACATCCTCCCTCGAAATTCTTCAAGGAGGCCCAAAGCCACAGGGGACCCAGCCCCTGGCCTAGCCCTAGAGCAAGAATCCCAACCCCACCCTGCTCCAGCTTGAAAGCAGGAGAGATGCGGCTAGGTGGGGAGGAACAGATGTCCTTGAGGGAAGGCCAGAGAGAGAAAGGCCACAGCACGCGGTGGAAGAAAGAATCCGTCTTTGATGTCTTGTGAAGTCTGACGTCATTCTAGAATCAAGGTCAAATCCCAGGCCAGCCACTTTCAGGCCACATCGCATCACTACCTTGCAGGGTTGCAGTGAAGGGCAAATGTAACTTACATGTAAAGCTTTTGGAACAAAAAGTCAGGTGAACTGATTACCACAAAGCCCCAAAGATCAGACACGGCTTCTCCAGGAGAGATGGCCCTTGGAGAGGCCGGCTTTGCCCTCGTGGCTGGAGAGTGTATCTGGCAGAAGGAGCAGCCTGAGCAAAGGCTGGGAGGCCAGAGGTACCGGGTGTGCAGTGTGGCTGGGCATGGACACGCGAATGAAGGGCCTCAGGGCACACACGGAGTCCCGAGAGGGAAGCTCAGACATCAGTCCTAGCAGTGGGCTGGACTCCACGCTGGACTTGGGAGACCTCGGTTTCCATTGCTGTGGGTCTCCAGCTTCACTCATCCTATCACCCACGGAAGACTTTCCTGTGCGCCCAGGCAGTATGCTGGCCCCGCCCAGGACCTGGAGGGGTTCAAAAACAAGCGATCCGGGCAAAGCGGGTGCCCCAGGGAGAGTGATTAAAACTGGGAATCAGCGGAGGCTTCTGAGAAGCAGCCTTTAAAATGGGCCTTAGGGTGCGAGTGAGGGTGGGGAAGGCGGCCATTGCAAGCAGGGGGGGTCGCAGGCAACGGGAAGGCGAAGTCTGGCTTCTTTGAGGGTGGCCGAGCAGGGAAAGGGGCGAGAGGAAGTGGGCGAAGGGAGCTAGGACTTCAACCCCAAAAGCCCACGCAGGCGAGGGATGCCAGAGTCCGGCTTCACAAAGACCCGGCAGGAGCTGCCGCAGCCCCAGGCCCGGGAATGTGGGGCGGGGGCAGGGAGGGGAGGGAAGGGAGTGAGGGGGCCGCGGGCCGGCTGCACGTAGCGCTCGTAGGCCGGGCGCGCTGGGGCAGGTAACAAAGCTGCCAGTGTGCGTCGGCGGCGGGGCGGGGCTGCCCGATACCTGTCGGGCGGGGGGCCGGGGCCCCAAAGGGAAGTGCGGCGGAGACTGCTGGGCACACTAGGCCGCGGCCTGCGCTCTGCCGAGCCTCCCCCTGCCGCAGCCTCCCCAGCGGAGCCGCGGCCAGAGGAAAGCAGCACACTCGGTTTTGCAGACCAGATGCCCGAAGCCCAGACACAAATAGGGCCTGGCCGGGGGTCGCGCAGGGAGTCGTGAGATGCACAGCTCTGTGCTAAAGAGGGCTGGCGAGGAAATCCTCACCCAGGTCCCGGCCGCATGCCCGCTCGCTGGATGGGGAGGGGAGTCCGCCCCAGACTTCTGAGCGGAGCTGGAATTCGGATGCATAGATATTCGGTGCGCGACTCTGCGACCCGGAATTTCTTCCCTAAGAGACGAGAGGAGTCCCCCTGTATGGGCTGATCTCCAAGTGGCTTTTTCCGCAACGTTAAAAAGCAGTCTTGGCCACATCAAAGGAAGAGAGGAGGGCTGGCCTGGTGGAGGTTGGGGACCACGAGAGCCTCCGCACGCCATCTGTGGTGTCACCGTCACGGGTTCCCTACCACAGGATGCCTCCATGGGACTCACACTATCCCCGTGCGCGTGCCCGTACGTGTGGTCCCACGGACCTGTCCACGCCTGACCACACACACGTGCACAAGTCGGCTTGTGCTCCCCACACGCAAGAGATCCTGTCAAGGGGTGCTGGAGAGTGAACCCTAGAATGACCCTCTGAGATCCTCCTTGCTCTTCCCCCACCCCTTTCCCCGGGGCCCTTTGTTCTCTGTGCAGGGCAATCCAGGGGCAGATGGAAGAGAAGAATTGGGTCAGACTCTTGGGGAACAAAGGCACTTTGGGAGGGAAGTGTCCTCTCTACTGGGATCAGCTGCCCTCCCCCAGGACCCCCACAGCTCAGTCCTTTGCGGAGGAATCCCCCATCCCCCCACCAAAGCTAACAAATGGGCAGGACCACCCAGGATAGAGAGGAAGAACAGAGAGCTAAGAGGCCAGGTCTCCCATCCCAGCGTTGGGGCGTGGGCGTGGCTACCTCATTAGTACCGTGGGGCACTGGGTGGCTGAAGGCTGTGCTCCGAGGCCCTCTGTCCCTACTGCTTTGGAGCTTATCAGCCGACCTGGAGAGAGGGGCCCACATGGCCACGCCCTCCTACCCTGGCAGCCTGGCCTAGAGCCCCCATTCCTGGAAAGGGATCCCTGACAACACCAGAGAGAGGCTCTGAGGCGCCAAATAGTCTGGCCCAGTCTCTTCTATGTCAGGTAAAGAAGAGTGAGACCAGGCCCCTGCCCTGGAGGTGTCGAGGCCACTGAGCAACAGCACAAACACAGATGCAGACAGGCTACAGGCCCAGGTGCTCAGTGCTCAGACCAGCGTTCAGAAAGACTAAGTGGATAAGCGGATGAGTGAATGCACGTCCATGAATTCATTTGGATAGAAAACCCTAGGCCCGCCGAGGCTGGGGCTTCTTGCAGTTTGTCACTGCTCTGACCCTAGTGTGGTCAGGCTGCAGCTCCCTTGGGCCAGGAAACTCTCTGATTCGGCCCCCAGCCCAAGGCCTGACATCTACAAGGTGGCCAAACTGTGCTTCCTGAAAATCCAACATGCTGATGTGTCCACCTCCCCACTAAACAGTACTCCTTGCAGGTATCTTCAGGGATGGCTCAGATTCCTTCCCTGGTCTTCCATCCCAATATCCCCTATAGGGTAAGCAAACTGTGCCAAAAGACAAATACCAGCATGAAGGCAGGCGTGGCCACTTCTTGGCTATGTGCCTCTGAGCAGTCATTTCTCTCTCTGAGCCTTAGTTTCCTTATCTTCCTTATCGGTAAAATGGAGGCAAAAATGGCTTTTCCACTTGATGGGATTGGGGTCACGTGCAGCACTATCCCTCCCCCTCAGCTCCCTCCTCAGCACCTAGGGTTCTTTGTTCAACCTGTACACGCTCTTACTTACCCCTCCTTTTTTATCTGCATCTGTACCTGCCCTAGTCGTTCCCAAGGGCGATAGCCTCCATCTCTCTGTGCCGCTACTGCCCAGCACTGCCCAACATATGCTTAAGCACATGCCCATGGAAGTCAGTGTTGGTGGAATGGTAAGCAATGAGTGAAAACATTTTGTTAACCAGAGAAGGCTGTGCGAATACGAGGGCTTGTGTCATGATAATATTTTAAATCATAGTAGTTCAGGACTTGAACATAATCTTACAGATTAACTGAGTCCTCCCATTTGACAGATGAGGAAACTGAGGCCCAGAATGTGAAACAGACTGCCAGAGATCACTCACAGAGGTTGTCCAGCTTGGACCTTGATATGCTTTGGCTGTGTCCCCACCCAAATCTCATCTTGAATTGTAGTACTCGTAATCCCCACGTTTCATGGGAGGGACTAAGGAGAGATAATTGAATCATGGGAGTGGTTTCCCCCATCCTGTTCTCATGATAGTGTGATAGTGAGTTAGTTCTCATGAGATATGATGATTTCATAAGGGGCTTCCCCCTTCGCTGGGCACTCACATCTCTCACCTGATGCCATATAAGACATGACTGTTTCGCCTTCTGCCATGATTGTAAGTTTCCTGAGGCCTCCCTAGCCATGCAGAACTGTGAGTCAATTAAACTTCTTTTCTTTTCTTTTTTTTTTTTTTGAGATGAAGTCTCACTCTGTCGCCCAGGCTAGAGTGCAGTGACACGATCTCAGCTCACTGCAACCTAAGCCTCCTGGGTTCAAATGATTTTCCTGCCTCAGCCTCTTGAGTAGCTGGGATTACGGGTGAGTGCCACCACGCCTAATTTTTGTATTTTTAGTAGAGACGAGGTTTCATCATGTTGCCCAGGCTGGTCTCGAACGCCTGACCTTGTGATCCGCCCGCCTTGGCCTCCCAAAGTGCTGGGATTACAGGCTTCAGCCACCGCACATGGCCCCTTCTTTTCTTTATAAATTACCCAGTCTTTTTTTATTTTTTATTTTTTTGAGATGGAGTCTCACTATGTCGCCCAGGCTGGAGTGCAGTGGCGCGATCTTGGCTCACTACAAGCTCCGCCTCCCGGGTTCACGCCATTCTCCTGCCTCAGCCTCCCGAGTAGCTGGGACTACAGGCGCCCGCCACCATGCCCGGCTAATTTTTTGTATTTTTTTTTTCAGTAGAGATGGGGTTTCACTGTGTTAGCCAGGATGGTCTCGATCTCCTGACCTCCTGATCCACCCACCTCGGCCTCCCAAAGTGCTGGGATTACAGACGTGAGCCACCGCGCCCGGCCTACCCAGTCTTTAGTATGTCTTCATAGCAGCGTGAAAACAGACTAATACAGAACTCAACTGAAGTATCCTACCCCCAGGAGAGAAGGGCCTCCCTATACCCATTCCTCTCTGCATGGCTTCAGCCAGTATAGACAAGGGTAAACCAGAACCCTGTCTCCCAGTGACTGCCTTCCCCAAGAGATCTGACAGCCATGAATGCATCCAGGGTTCTCGAGGGCCAAAGACAGGGTGCTGTTTTATTTTTTTTATTTATTTATTTTTTTTTTTTGAGACGGAGTCTCGCTCTGTCGCCCAGGCTGGAGTGCAGTGGCCGGATCTCAGCTCACTGCAAGCTCCGCCTCCCGGGTTTACGCCGTTCTCTCGCCTCAGCCTCCCGAGTAGCTGGGACTACAGGCGCCCGCCATCTCGCCCGGCTAATTTTTTGTATATTTTAGTAGAGACAGGGTTTCACCGTGTTAGCCAGGATGGTCTCGATCTCCTGACCTCGTGATCCGCCCGTCTCGGCCTCCCAAAGTGCTGGGATTACAGGCTTGAGCCACCGCGCCCGGCCGGTGCTGTTTTAAAGAAGCTGTGAACTCTCAGTGTGCACTTACAGTAGAAGGCGGAGGCAGTGATAGCAGCAGGGCAGAGCTGGAACCTTCACTGTGGGTTTCCCATTGTCATCCCCAGAACAGTGGAATCAGTATGGATTTCAGAGCCAGACCAACCTGGCTTTGAATCCTGACTCTGACGCCCATTAGCTGGGCAAGTTTCTTGGGCAAGTTATTTCATCTATGAGCCTCAGTTTCTTCACCCATAATTCCATAATATTGGAATATGAATCCCTATCTGATAATCCAGTTGGGACAACTCAGTAAGAACATAAGCAAAAGCACGTGAGTCCAGAGTAAGAAGACCATCTCTTCCCTTCCTACCTCCAGTTTCCCCTCTACTTCCAGGATGGAATAAGGAAAGATTCCTGGCTGCTGCCCCTTCCCCCACAGTCTAAAAGCCATCGTAAGGACGATAGTAATGCGGGGTGGTGAGGTCTGGGGGAGGCCAAAAATGGTACCTCAAAAGATATCCATATCTTTATTTTGGGCATGGTGGTTCACACCTGTAATCCCAGCACTTTGGGAGGCTGAGGCAGGAGGATTACTTGAGCCTAAAAGGTCAGGACCAGCCTGAACAATATAGTGGGCAACATAGTGAGATGCCATCTCTACAAAAAATTCACAAATTAGCTGGGTGTGCTGATGGTGCCTGTTGTCCTAGCTACTCAGGAAGCTGAGGCAGGAGGATCACTTGAGCCCGGAAGTTTGAGGCTACAGTAAGTTACAGTCATGCCACTGTACTCCAGCCCATGTGACAGAGTGAGGCCCTGTCTCAAAAATAAATAAAATTAAAAAAAAAAAAAAGATACCCACAGGAATCCCTGACACCTGTGAGCATTATCTCATATGGCAAAAGATGTGATTAAGTTAAGGTTCTTAAGAGGAGGTGGTTAACGGGAATTGTCCAAGTAGGCGCTAAATGACATTACAGGTGTTCTTATGAGAGGGGAGAGAGACAGACAGAGAGAGGAGAAGACATACCTACATAGAGGAGAAGGCCATGTGAAGACGGAGTCTGAGATGAGAGTGATAAAGCCACATGCCAAGGAACACCTGCAGCAACCGGAAGCTGGAACAGATAAGGAATGGATTCTCCCCAAGAGTCTGGGGAGGGAGTGGAGCCTTGATGACACCCTGCTTTCAGACTTCTAGCTTCCTGAACTGTGAGAGAATACACGTCTGCTATTTGAACTCACCCAATTTATCGTCATTTATTACAGCAGCCACAGGAAAGTAATACAGGTCTATTGATTCTGGCTCCATATCAGCCAGTCCCCTGCTTCTGCACCTCTCATCTTCTAGCCAAATCTGGACCTAGGCCTTCACGCATTCACCCACCAAACCCGGAAGCCTGATCTCGGTGGGGTGGGATTCCTGCTACCTGCCACCTAGTCTGGGTCATAGCTATCATCTTCTCCTTGGCCCTGCCTACCTCCATTGGGCTGCAGCACCAGTTTTTCTGCCCCATTAGACCCCAGTGGAAGTGGGAGGGAGGCATGCCTACTGGGGCCAACTACTGGCTAGTGGGGAGAAAACACTAATAGTAAAATCAGGAGGCCTATATTTAAATGTAGCCTCCACATGAACTTGGGCAAGTCACTTCACCTCTCTGGGTCACACTTTTCTCCCCTGCCACGTGCCCAGATTGGACTGTGTGATTTTTTCATGTTCTTTCAGTTCTGACTGTGAATGAGCAGAGGAAGAAGGAGTGGGAAGCTTAGGAGGAAGGAGGAAGATAATCAATGCTTAACAGTAAAAACGTGCAGTCCTATAAAGGGGGTTCAGTTTATCTTAGAGGCTGGATGAAGAGCAGTGTTAGGTAACAGTGAACCTCACGGCTTGGGATGATTGAGGGTTTAGGATTGGAGGTCTGCAAGAGAGGTGACCATCTGCAAGACAGGTGATTTTCTATATGGGAAGTGACCATCATATGGCCTGCCCCATCACACTCCTTTCTAGGAAAATGATTCTGTCCAAAACCCCCATAGCCCAAGTGGGTACATTTGGACCATTAAACCTTGTCCTCTGCTATGGTCTGAATGTTTGTGTCCTCCCAAAATGCATATGTTGAAATCCCAACCCCCAGGTGATATTAACAGATGGTTATGTCATGAGGGCAAAGCCTTCATGAATGGGATAAGTGCCTTTTAAAAAAAAAGGTCCAGAGAGCTGTCTTGCCCCTTCTACCATGTAAGAACAGTGAGAAGGTACCATCTATGAATAAGAAGAGGACCCTCACCAGATACCACATCTTCCAGTGCCTTGATCTTGGACTTCCCTGGCTTCAGAACTATGAGAAATATAAATCTGTGTTGTTTATAAGCCTCTTAGTCTACGGCATTTTGTTATAGCAGCTTAAATAGACTAAGACATCCTCTGTGGATGGAGCCAATTGGAAGAAGAAGGAATCTGACTCAAGGGCTGCCTGACAATCAATGATATGGAGGGAAAAGATGGGATGAGCCCAACTAGATTCTCACCCTTGGGAACCTGAATTGGGAAAACATAGTAGGAAAATGGAGGCAAAGAAATCATAGTATGGAGAGCTCCAGAGATCTGAGCCTGTTCAAGCCAGTGACTGAGCAGAGAAATCGAAAGGATTGCGTTAGTGAGGTGAAGCAGGTGTGGATGATAGTTGAGTTGTGTTAATGTCGAGCTGTGAAAGTAAAAGTTCATGCCCTCCTGCTACAGGTGGTCCTGAAGGTTCCTAGCATTGGAGGGGAAAGACCACAGACCTAGAATTTATAAGTACTCTGTTTCTAAAAATACATTCTGGGAAAGGAGGAGGAGAGTATTCACAGCCAGGGGTTGGGGACCATCACACTAGGTTCTTTATTATTATTATTATTATTTTATTTTTTATTTTTGAGACAGAGTCCCGCTTTGTCGCCCAGGCTGGAGTGTGCAGGAGTGCAGTGGTGCAATCTCAGCTCACTGCAAGCTCCGCCTCCCGGGTTCATTCCATTCTCCTGCCTCAGCCCCTCCAAGCAACTGGGACTACAGCCTAATTTTTTGTATTTTTAGTAGAGACAGGGTTTCACTGTGGTCTCAATCTCCTGACCTCATGATCCGCCTGCCTCAGCCTCCCAATGTGCTGGGATTATAGGCGTGAGCCACTGCACCCGGTCCACACTAGGTTCTTAACACGTTAAAATTATAGACTTCTTAGCTACTGGAACTAATAATAAGTGAGAACTAAGTGAGTTTAGCAAGGTGGCAGAACACAAAGTCAGTATTTTAAAATCAATTATATTTCTATATACAAGCAACCAACAATTGGAAACTGGAATTTTACAAACACTTTTTAAAATTACATAAAAACATCAAATACTTAGGCAGGGTGCAGTGGCTCACGCCTGTAATCCCAGCACTTTGGGAGGCCGAGGTGGGCAGATCACCTGATGTCAGGAGTTCAAGGCCAGCCTGACCAACATGGAGAAACCCCGTCTCTACTAAAAATACAAAAGTTAGCCGGGCGTGGTGGTGCATGCCTGTAGTCCCACCTACTCAGGAGGCTCATGCAGGAGAATCGCTTGAGCCTGGGAGGCAGAGGTGGTGGTGAGCTGAGATGGCACCATTGCACTCCAGCCTGGGCAACAAGAGCGAAAATCCATCTCAAACAAAATAAAGCAAAAAAGCCACATCAAATACTTAGTGATACACCTTAATAAAATATGTGCAAGATGTATGTGTTAGTTATCTATTGCTGTGTAACAAATTATCCTAAACTTAGTGGTTTAAAATGAGCATTGACTATCTTAGTTTCCACAGAAAGTCAGGAGCAGCTCAGCTGGGTGGTTCTGGTTCTGGGTCTCTCGTGAGGTTGGAATCCAGGTGTTGACCATCAGCACTGCAGTCATCCGGGGGCTGCACATGGTTGTTAACAGAGTCCTCAGTTAGTTCCTCATCACATGGAACTCTCCACAGTGCTGCTCATAACCTTGCAGTTGGTTTCTCCTAGCTGGGCTGGTGCTACACACTCTACAGTACACAGACTAGCCTCTTACAACAAAGAATTATCTGGGCCAACATCCCAATAGTGCTGAGGCCAAGAAACCCAGGGCTAAGCAAAGACTTAGCGAGAACACAAAACACAGAAATCATTAAAAAAAAAAAAAAAAGATCCACAAAGTCAATATTCTGTGTTAAGATTGTGTTTATTTAGGTTAAGATGTCATCTTGACTTTATCAAAATGAAAAATTTTTGCTCTTTGAAAGACACCAGTCAGGCCGGGCACGGTGGCTTATGCCTGTAATCCCAGCACTTTGGGAGGCCAAGGTGGGTGGATCATTTGAGGTCAGGAGTTCGAGACCAGCCTGGCCAACATGGTGAAACCCCATCTCTACTAAAAATACAAAAAGTAGCCAGGCGTGATGGCGGGCACCTGTAGCCCCAGCTAACTGGGGGTTGAGGCAGGATAATTGCTTGAACCCGGGAGGCGGAGGTTGCAGTGAGCCAAGACGGCGCCACTGCACTCCAGCCTGGACGACAGAGTAAGATCTTGTCTCAAAAAAATTGTCTAGGGGAGAATCCTATTAAGGATGTATATAGGCGGCCATGGAGTTTGTCCAGGGAATGAATCATTTAAGGATATCTTTATTAGTTGGGATTTCTGACATTAAGAGTCTTTGAAGGCACAGGTAGTACAGGTAGTAGGGAGGGAATGAATTCCTCACCAATTAGGACCCTCATGAGGCCCATTGCTAGTAAAAATCTTCGTAATACTCCTGGGATTTCACTTAGTGATCCATGCATATTCTTACACCAATGCCCCTTTGACTGAGTCAGTGTGAGTGGTCCAGTCCTTTGTTTCTTGCCACTAAAAGCTCTTCGCTAGAAAAGGGTCAGAGTTCCAGTTTACGACTAAGGGTTAGGTTAAGATTAGATTTAGAATTATGCTCACGCAAAATCTAGCTCAAATGGTTCCTAGAACTTGTCTACATAGTAAGTGATCAGTATATATTGGTCAAAGAAATGAATGAATGGAAACTGGTTTAAGCAAATGGAATCTGTTGGCTGGCTTCAAGTGGCTCAAACAACATAATCAAGAATGGAGAAGGGGTCTCTCTCTTTCAACCTGCTCTGATCTCTGCAGCATCATGCTCAGATGACCCACTATCCATGATTGTGCTAAAGGATTCCTTGTCCCTCCCTACACTATCCCAGAAAAGGAGGTCTGCCTGGTAGCGCCCACAGGTGTGGGGGGAAGCCACTTCTCTTTCTCAAGAATGCTAAGGGCCGGGTGCGGTGGCTCACGCCTGTAATCCCAGCACTTTGGGAGGCTGAGGCGGGTGGATCATGAGGTCAGGAGTTCGAGACCAGCCCGGTCAACATGGCAAAACCCCATCTTTACTAAAAATACAAAAACAATTAGCCAGAGGTGGTGGTACATGCCTGTAGTCTCAGCTACTTGGGAGGCTGAGGCAAGAGAATCGCTTGAACCAGGAGGCAGAGGTTGCAGGGAGCTGAGACGGCACCATCGCACTCCAGCCTGGGTGACAGAGCAAGACTCTATCTCAAAAAAAAAAAAAAAAGCCAAAAAAGTCTTTTGCTTTCCTTGGCTCTGATTTGGTTCAGAGCCAGCCTGGAACAAATGGCTGCAGACGGCGAGTGGGACATGAGGATTGGCTAAGACCCATCAAAACCTATTCCTGGTGCTGGGGCATGAGCTACTTCCTTCAGGCATGGGTAGAACAGATGCTTAGTGGCCAAACTTACAAATATTACAGGAATTTCAGGGTCTGGATTAGAGTGCCAGGAAGGTTCCAATCTAGACTAAGCAATAAAAAGGTTCAGTTGTGTTTTTCCAGATGAGAGAAAAATGCATAAACACTTTGAGCCCTGCATTCCACTCCCAGGGCTTTTCTTAAAAACAACAAAAAAAAAATCACCTTCCCTAAAAGCTGTTGTTCATGGTGTTCTTCATGTAGAAGAGTATAAGACCACATAGAAGGCCAGGCGCAGTGGCTTATGCCTGTAATCCCAGCACTTTGGGAGGTCGAGGCTGGTGGATCACGACATCAGGAATTCGAGACCAGCCTGACCAACATGGTGAATGAAACCCTGTCTCTACTGAAAATCCAAAAATTAGACAGGCATGGTGGGGCGCGCTTGTAATCCCAGCTACTCAGGAGGCTGAGGCAGGAGAATCGCTTGAACCCGGGAGGCAGAGGTTGCAGTGAGCCGAGATTGCGCCATTGCACTCCAGCCTGGGTAACAAGAGTGAAACTCCATCTCAAAAACAATAACAACAACAAAAACACATAGAAAGAGATAAGGTTGGGGTAGGAAGTGTGGGGCAAACAAAATGCTATGTACATTATTGAATGATAGTGATAAAAAAATACTGGCTAGGCTGGATAGCTCATCCAGCACTTTGGGAGGCTGAGGCAGGAGGATCGCTTAAGCCCAGGAGTTCAAGACTAGCCTGGGCAACATAGTGAGACCCGGTGTCTCCAAAAAAAAAATTAAGAATTAGCTGAGTATGATAACATGCACTTGTAGTCCCAGCTACTACTTGGGAGGCTGAGCTTGGAGGATCACTCGAGCCAGGAGATCAAGGCTACTGGGCTATGATTGTGCCACTGCACTCCAGACTGGGCAGCAGAGTGAGGCCCTGTCTCAAAAAAAAAAAAAAAAATACTGCCTATAAAAGTCACTAGACATAGGTCGAGTGCAGTGGCTTACACCTGTAATCCCAGCACTTTGGGAGGCCAAAGTGGGCAGATCACGAGGTCAGGAGTTTGAGACCAGCCTGACCAACATGGTGAAACCCTGTCTCTACTAAAGAATACAAAAATTAGTTGGGTGTGGTGGCACATGCCTGTAATCCCAGTTACTCAGGAGGCTGAGGCAGGAGAATCACTTGAACCCGGAAGGCAGAGGTTGCAGTGAGCCGAGATCGTGCCACTACACTCTAGCCTGGGCAACAGAGTGAGAGTCCGTCTCAAAAAAAAAAAAAAAAAAATCACTAGACACATAGGGATTCAATGATGTGTAGGGGTTGGCTGAAAGCAATTGAAACATGTTTTCTTTTGCTTTCCATAATGATTACAATGCTTGTACAATCATAAAAACAAACAGAACACAGCTTGGATTAGGTTAGGGGTAAAGCTGGGGCTGGAATTCAGTCAGGTGACATTTCCTTGGAGAATTGATTTAACCTTTCTGAACTTTCCTTTCAGCCTATGTAAACAGAGGTATTAATAATAATAGTGCCACCTCCTAAGGCTATTGTGAGAGTTAAAGGAAAAATTCTCCATAGAATGCTCAGCACACAGTACCTCGTGCACAGTAATCATTCAGTGTGGCCTTGGGATTGTCACTGGCTGTGAGTGCACAGAACTGGCATCAGATTTTTATAACAGCTTTATTGAGATATAATTGACATACAATAAGCAGCACATATTTAAATTATACGATTTGATATGTTTTGACACATGTATACATCCCTGAAACCTTTGCCCCAAACTAGATCATGAACATATCCATCGCCTCCAAAAGTTTCCTTATCTGTATCTGTAGTTCATTTCTTTTTATGCTGAGTAATAGTTCATTGTATGAACATATCACAACTTGTTTTGCCATTCACCTGCTAATGAACGTTTGGATTGTTTCTAATTTTGGCTAATTACATATAGAGTTGCATTCATTTACGAGTCTGTGGGTAGACACAGGCTTTCAGGTGCCTTGGGTAAATACCTACTAGTGGGATGTCTAGGCTCTAATGTGAGTGTAGATCTTTACAAGAAACTACCTGGCACCAGATGTGGCCATCAGAGTGCGGGACTCCCCTGGAGAGGAATGAGAGGGTGGAGGTCAGAGTCAGGGGTCTCCTACACCCTCTGCTTACCTTCTCAGGCTCGATGGTCAACTCCTGGAGGTCTATGGCTGCCATCTCAATAGGGCCTATTCCTTCTTAGAGATGCCCTCCTCCCCATGGCAGGAGTTCCCATATCCCTGTGGGCATCAAAATTTCCTGGAGAGCCTTTTATTTATTTATTTATTTTGAGATGGAGTCTCTGTCTCACTCTGTTGCCCAGGCTGGAGTACAGTGGCGCAATCTTGGTTCACTGCAACTTCCACCTCCCAGGTTCAAGCCATTCTCATGCCTCAGTCTCCCTAGTAGCTGGGACTACAGATGCATGCCACCACGCCTGGCATTTTTTTGTATTATTAGTAGAGACGAGGTTTCACCATGTCAGCCAGGCTGGTCTCAGGTGATCTGCCTGCCTCAGCCTCCCAAAGTGCTGGGATTACAGGTGTGAACCACCACATTTGGCCCTGGGGATCTTTAAACACTGTAGATTGCTTAGGCATGAGCTGACAGGAGTGAAATTAAATAAATAAATAAATAAATAAATAAACACTGTAGGCCGGGTACGGTGGCTCTCACATGTAATCCCAGCACTTTGGGAGGTTGAGGCCAGAGTGTTGCTTGATCCCGCGAGTTCGAGACCAGCCTGGGGCAAAACCCTGTCTCTACTAAACATACAAAAATTAGCTGGGCATGGTAGCTCACGCCTGTAATCCCAGCTACTCGGGAGGCTAAAAAGAATTGCTTGAACCCAGGAAGCAGTGGTTGCAGTGAGCTGACATTGTGCCACTGCACTCCAGCCTGGGCGACGGAGCAAGACTCCGTCTCAAAATAAATAAAAAAATAAAAATACAAAAAATTAGCCTGGCGTGGTGGCATGCAACTGTGACCCCAGCTACTCAGGAGGCTGAGGTGAGAGGATCACTTGAGCTTGGGAAGTTGAGGCTCAGTGAGCTGAGATTGTGCCACTGCACTCCAGCCTGAGTGACAAGAGTGAGACCCTGTCTCCTAAAAAAACCCCATAAATAAAAATAAACACTGCAGATTTCTGGGCCCCATCTGAGACCTGCTGACTTAGAATGTTGCTGGGTAGGACTGCAGAATTTGTTCTTTTAAGTGCCCTTTGTGATTCTGCCATATTAACAGGAAGGAACTCCTCACCTGCCAGGTCAAGTTTAAAACCTCAAGCAAGGCATTTACAGCCTTTTGCCATCTGGCCCCCATGTCCTGTGCAGGCTCACACGTTGCCCTCACCCAGACACGCAGTCTCATGAAACTACTCTATGTTCCCAACATTTTCAGGCTCTCTCACATCCGAGTCTTCACACTAGTTCATCTTTCTATATCCCCCTTGTCTACCTGGGAAACTTCCACACTGACCTCTGAGGCCAGCTAAAACACTATTTCCTCTGGGAAGCCTTCCACATTCTTCTTCCAACCAGCCAGTCAGAAGTAGTTTCTCTTTCCTGTGAGTCTCCCAGCACCTCCCGCCATTCTATATCCCAGCATGCATCACTCTGTCCCATAATTATTTAGTGATGCCAGTGTCAAACAGTTTGTATAGCTTGCATTGTTTCAGGTCCCCAGGTACCTCTGCGGTAGATGATGATGATGTTATGATCATGATGATAACAGCAAAGGTTGAGAATGTGAAAAGTCTGCTCAAAGAATTCTACATATGGACCGGGCATGGTGGCTCATGCCTGTAATCCCAGCACTTTGGGAGGCGGAGGCAGGTGGATCACCTGAGGTCAGGAGTTCGAGACCAGCCTGGCCAACATGGTAAAACCCCGACTCTACTAAAAATACAAAAATTAGCTGGGCGTGGTGGCAGGCGCCTGTAATTCCAGCTACTCAGGGGCCTGAGGCAGGAGAATTGCTTGAACCCGGGGGGTGGAGGTTGCAGTGAGCTGAGATCGTGCCACTTCACTCCGGCCTGAGCAAAAGAGTAAGACTCCGCCAAAAAAAAAAAAAAAAAGAATTGTACATATGCTGCTAGACCCTTTCATCCTCACCAAAGCCCTGTGAGGCAGGTACTTTTATTATCAGGCCCTCTTGCAGATGAGGATACTGAGGCTCAGATAAATTATTTGCCTAAACTCATCCATTCTCATAAGTAGTGTCACAACTTGCACCCAAGAGCCTCTGATCCCAGGGCTCCACACTCCCACATGACCCACGTTTAAATCTTCTGCTCAGTAATCGCTGGGCCAAGACCTTCGTTTTTTTCCTTCGCCCTGAGATCTGGATTGTTTCCATTGTTCAGCTATTACAAATAAACTTTCTATGAATATTCACGTACAAGTACTTGTAATGCTTTTGTTTCTCCTGGGTATGTAATTAGGAGTGAAATAACTTGGTCATATGGTAGGCGTATGTTTACCTTTTTGAGAAATTACCAAACTGTTTTTCCAGAGTAGTTATACCACTTCACTCCTACCAGCATGTATGAGAATTCCAGTTGCTCCACATCTTCCCCAACATTTAATATGATCAGTCTTTTTAATCTTGGCCATCCTAATAGATGTGTAGTGGTATCACACTGAGTTTTAATTTGCATTCCCCTAATGCCTATAATATTGAGCTTTATTTCATGTCCTTATTAGCATCCATCTATTTTATTTGATGAAGTGTCTGTTCAAATTTTTGCCCATATTTTAATTGGGTTGTTTTCTTAATACTGAGTTGTAGCCAGGCACGGTGGCTCATGCCTGGAATCCCAGCACATTGGGAGGCCGAGGCGGGAGGATCACCTGAGGTCAGGAGTTTCAAACCAGCCTGGCCAACGTGGTAAAACCTTGTTTCTATTAAAAATACAAAATTAGCTGGCCATGGTGCCATGCACCTGTAATCCTAGCTACTTGAGAGGCTGAACCCAGGAGGTGGAGGTTGCAGTGAGCCGAGATCATGCCATTGCACTCCATGCAAAAAGAGTAAAGCTCCGTCTCAAAAAAATAAAAAATAAAAAAAAAGCAAAAAAAAAAAAAAAACTGATTTGTAAGAGTTATTTATATATTCTGGAAACAAGTTTCTTGTCAGATAGTGATTCTTTTTTCTCCCATTCTGTGGCTTGTCTTTTATTTTCTTAGCAATGCCTTTCTAAAAGCAGTAAGTTTTAATTTTAATAAAATCAAATTGGCTAGGCGCGGTGGCTCAAGCCTGTAATCCCAGCACTTTGGGAGGCCGAGGCAGGCGGATCACGAGGTCAGGAGATCGAGACCATCCTGGCTAACATGGTGAAACCCCGTCTCTACTAAAAAAATACAAAAAACTAGCCAGGTGAGGTGGCGGGCGCCTGTAGTCCCAGCTACTCAGGAGGCTGAGGCAGGAGAATGGCGTAAACCCGGGAGACGGAGCTTGCAGTGAGCTGAGATTCGGCCACTGCCCTCCAGCCTGGGTGACAGAGCGAGACTCCGTCTCAAAAAAAAAAAAAATTAAAAAAAATAAATAAATAAAATCAAATTTATCAATTTTTTCTTTTATGAACAGTGCTAATCTATGTCAACAATATTTTATCATTTCAATGTATAGGTCTTACATATATTTTAGCAGATTTACCTTAAGTATTTCATTTTTTAATGCCATTGAAATTTAAATTTTAGATTGTTGCTAGTGTATAGAAACATGATGAAGTTTTTTATATTGATCTTGTAGCCTGTATCCTTGCTAACTCATTTATTAGTTCTAGTAGCTTCTTTCATAGATTCCATAGTATTTTCTACACAGGAAACCATGTTGTCCGAGAATAAAGATAGTGTCACTTCTTTCTTTCCGAACTTAGCTTTTTATTTTTTTTCCTTGCTTTATTGCACTAGCAATTTGGTTGTTGGAAGTTGTCTTGCAGTTCCCTAAAATATTGCGGTTTTTAAAAGTCTTTTTTCTCTGTCTGTTTCATTTTGCCCAAGCTCACCATAGTTTCTATAACTGTGCCTTCGAGTTCACTGATATTCTCTCCTACAATGTCAAATCTTCCACTATTTCCATCCACTGTGTTTTACATCTCGGGCATTGTAGTTTCCATTTCTAAAAGTTTTCTTTGGTCTTTTAAAATATTTTCATGTCCCTACATAGTGAATAGTTCTTCTAGCTTAACACATGACATACATTTAATAACTGTTTTAATGGTATTGTCTATTGATTTTACCGTCAGCGTCATTTCTAGGTCAGTGTCAATCGATTGATCACCTCTCCATTATGGGAAGTGTTTTCTTGTTTCTCTGCATGCCTGGTAACTACTGATTGGATGCCAGACATTTGTGAATTTTACCTTGTTGTGTACTATATATTTTTGTATTTCTAGAAGAATTAGAGAATCTTGATCTCTGGCAGAGTGGTAGACCAAAGGAAAAAAAAGAAAAAGAAAATGAATGTATAAATAATCTCAAGCTGTGTTCTGAAAAATAATTACGTTACTCAGAAACAGTTTGGTCCTTTGGTTAGATGGGCCCAGAGCTATATTTCTGTAGGGTTACTTTTTCCCCACTACTCAGCTAATACCCTGAGACCCCTTGAATTAATCCACTCTGGCTATCAGGAACAGACTCTGTCTACTAGCTGTGTGAGCTCTGAGCACTATTCTCTCTTATTTTTTTGGGTGGTTTCCTACCCCAGCCTCAGGTAATTTCCACTTGATTAACACTCAACTGAATAGTTAAGGGGGGTCCTCTGAGTATCGCCAGCGCTCTTTCTTTGTAGTTCTCCTCTCTCCAGTGCTCTGCCTTACAAACTTCAGCCTCTTTGGCTTCCCCCAGGCCCCTGGACATGTCTTGTTAATGAGGGGAGCCATGGCATGGGAACTTTCTCCAGGTGACAAGTCAGTAGGACTAACCTGTATTTCTTCATTTCTCTCATTGATCACTGTTTGCCATTGTCTGATGTATACACAGTGTCTTGAGTGTCATTGTGTGTGTGTGTCTGTTTGGTTTTGTATTTTAAGGCATTTCAGAAGGGAGGGTAAATCTAGTCTCTGTGACCGTTCTGAAAAAGCAGAAGTTCGTGGCATCAGAGTTGGCAATGGAGTTGGTCAGGAAGTGTCAGAGCTGGCTCTGCACTGGAGCAGGGAGGTTTTTCTTCCTTTATACCAGCTGGCACACCTGCCCCCAGAGAAGGACTGATTCTACTGTGCCGTCAAGCTCTCAGGCACTGGGTGCCAACTGGGTCAGTAACCAGGGAGAGGAGGTAACTGGTGTGCCCGTGGGAAACCAGAGCTGGCATATCTCATTATAACTGTCAACAGAATGCTTCTTCACTGAGGTTCCAATGCTGCCACCTCTCCAGCCAGCCCAGCTGGAGTCAGGGTGCCTTCCTCTAAGGGCTCTGACCTCATCTCCAGTTACTGACCTCACTTGGCCAGAGCTGGAGGGGATTAGCACCTACAGCCTCCCAGCTGGCAACATTAGCCACTACCTAGCAACAATGACAAACTTCCATTTTTTGAGCAGTTACTATTTGCCAGGCCCTGAGCTACCTACTGAAAAATTGAGGCTAGAAGAGGTAAAGCTGCTCACCCAAGTGACGCAGCTGGAAAGGGGAAAAAGGCGGATTCAACACTTACCTCTGGAGACCTGGGTGATGGTCTGTCAGACATACATCCTGGGACCTTTCAGAGGCTCTGGGTCCCATACTCCATTTTGACCTGGGCTCCTGTCTCTGTTTCTGGCTTTTGTCTGCCTCTGGGTCTGAACCCCTAATCCAAATCTGCTTAATTCTGGGGCATGGCATGGTGTGCGGGACACACACTGACTTTGTTAACAGACAGACTGAGGTTCAAATCCTACTTTCTAACTGTGTGACCTTGAGGGAGTCACTAAATTCTTGCTGAGCCATAATAATTACCTCTACAACATGGGGTAGTGGTATTACCTCACAGGGTGAATGTGAGGATTAAATGAGATAATATGTTAAAAGTGCTTACTTCCACCTGGGTGTTCAATACATGGCAGTGAGACACCCAGTGTCCAATCAGGCATGTAAGGGGCTTGGACGTTGTCTCTCTGTCATAATAATAAGTAAAAGGTTGAACAAACTGGAAAATCAACAATTCTTAGATCCTTTAGAGGAGTGAGGTCACAGGGCAAACCACTGCCCTCAAAATTGAAGAGAAGAAAAGCAGAAACTCCCAAGTAGAAACCTCCTCTAGAACCGGTACCAGGACAGGACAAACTCACCTGTAATTGAAGAACTGCTGGAGGCTCAGTATGGGCAAATCTGAACGTTAAACATTCCAGCAAGATCCAGCCATAGGGGCGCCCCCACATGTTTGTGAGTTTAATCTTCAAGATCTCTATCGGGTCCTCACAGTGAATGTCAGAGAAAAATCTCCTTGTGCTTTCAGCAGGGGGATGGGAAAAGTGACCATTTTGAAATATGCCAGAGCATTCTGTTCTTAACAAGGCCTGCTCTCCAGAGAAACTATTTTAGCCCAGCCCAATCTTCTGGAGCTTAATCAGAGCCTAGCTGACCTGAGGGAGGGGAAACAGCCAACTCCACACCCCTCTCTGTCCCACCTAAGGGGAGAAAACAAATGGAGAAGCACTGGCGAACTTCACAGCCCAGGAGGGTTCCCGGGCTCATGAAAAGACTGAGAGCTAATCACAGGACTGTGGAACGCCACCCCTGCCCCACACCTCCTCCACCACATTGCTAAAGGCCTATTTTACGGGAATTCCTTTTACCCAGCGTAGGAGCCATGGGAAAACTTTCCCTTCACTCTCGGAAGTTTCACTAAAAAATCAATTTACAGGCCAGGCTTGGTGGCTCACACCTGTAATCCCAGCACTTTGGGAGGCCAAGGTGGGTGAATCACCTGAGGTCAGGAGTTCGAGACCAGTCTGGCTAACATGGAGAAACCTCATCTCTACTGAAAATACAACAATTAGCTGGGCGTGGTGGTGGGCGCCTATAATCCCAGCTACCTGGGAGGCAGAGGCAGGAGAATCCTTTAAATCCAGGAGGCAGAGGTTGCAGTGAGCTGAGATTGTGCCATTGCACTCCAGCCTGGGCGACAAGAGCAAGACTCTGTCTTAAAAAAAAAAAAAAATCAACTTACAAAAGGCAAATTGGTAGGAGAAATGGTGTACAAATTTATTAGCATGCACAGGGGAGAATCACAGAGTGATTACCCAATATCCCAATGGAGTAAGATGGTACTCTTCTTTTTTAAAAAACTTTTATAAATCTTTAAATTAAAAAAAAATGGAATACTTTATGAATTTGCATACCATCCTTGCTCAGGAGCCAGGCTAATCTTCTCTGTATCGTTCCAATTTTAGTATACGTGCTGCCAAAGTGAGCACTGTATACCCTTCTTCTTAGGGGAAAGGAAGATGGAAAAGTATGCATGATTTTAGGGGATAGGAAATGATTTTTAGGGGAATTCAATGGGCTTGAAAAACATACAATTTCCTTCGACAAAGTCTGCTGGGCCTGCAGAGCAGACAACGGTTTGTGACAAAAGTCTGTGTAACCATCTGGCCAACATGGTGAAAGCCTGTCTGTACTAAAAATACAAAAATTAGCTGGGTGTGGTGGCGAGAGCCTATAGCCCCAGCTACTTGGGAGGCTGAGGCAGAACCGCTTGAATCTGGGAGGTGGAGGTTGCAATGAGCCGAGATCACACCATTGCACTCCAGCCTGGACGACAGAGTGAGATTGCATCTCAAAAAAAAAAAAAAAAAAAAAAAAAGTCTGTCTAGATTTGTTGACAGACTTGGGTCTTTCTTCCTGTGCTATGAATTCAGTTAATGAAAACTCAAAGAAGCGACTAGAGGTAATTGTCTTCTACTTTGGCGGAACTGGACTTTAGGCAGATAGGGGAACTTCAGAAAACAACTTGATCATGTGCTTTGGGAGGCACGGAGGATTGAGAGACAGGAGATGAGGGAAGGTTAGAGAGACCTTGAGGCTTTTTCTTCAGTTTGGCATGTCAAAGCACCATATTTTGTTGTATCGGTTTCTGAGCCCCAACACCAGCATATCATGTGTGGCTTTCAATGGAAAAAATTACTACGCATATTAAAGGCAAAATACACACTTTGAAGAAAAAGAGCAAGCGTCAGAACCAGACTGGGATACGACAGGAATGTTAAGATTATCAGACTAAAAATTTAAAACAACTAAAATTAATGTTAGGGGCTTTGAGGGAAAAAGTAGATAATATGCAAGCACAGATAGACAGTGTAAGCACATAGACAAAAATTCTAAGAAAGAATTTTTTTTAATGATAGAGATAAAAAATACTGTAATAGAAATGAAGAATGCTTTTAATGGGCTTATTAGTACATCGGACACAGATGAGGAAAGAATCTCTGAGACCAAGGATATGTTGGTAGACACTTTCAAAACTGAAAAGCAAAGAGAGAAAAGACTGAAAAAACATAAGAAAGAATATCCATGTACTGTGAGACAACTATAAAAGCTATATTATATGCATAATGGGAATATCTGAAGGAGAAAAAAGGACAAAAGAAATATTTGAAGCAAGGATAACTGAACATTTCATCAATTTTTTTCTTTTTTGAGACAGTCTTGATCTGTCACCCGGGCTGGAGTGCAGTGGTGCGATCTCCTCTCACTGCAACCTCTGCCTCCCAGGTTCAAGTGATTCTCCTGTCTCAGCCTCCCGAGTAGCTGGGACTACAGGCGCGTGCCACCACACCCAGCTAACTTTTTTGTATCTTTAGTAGAGACGGGGTTTCACCATGTTGGTCAGGCTGGTCTCAAACTCCCGACCTCAGGTGATCTACCTGCCTTGGTCTCCCAAAGTGTTGGAATTACAGGCATGAGCCACCGCACCCTGCAATTTCACCAAATTAATGTCAGACACCATACCACAGATCCAGGAAACTCAGAGATCTCTCTCTCTCTCTCTCTCACACGCACATAAAGCCCCAAATGCTACACCTAGGCATATCATATTTAAACTGCATAAAATCTAAAATCAAAGATAAAGAAAAAATCTTGGAATGAAAGCAGAGAGATAGCCCACAGTACTCTGGCAAAAAAAAAAAAGGAATAACTTTTTAAAAAGGAAAGCAGAGGGGGGAAAAACTTGCCTATGGAGGAGCAAAGACATGACATCTGAGTTCTTAGAAACCAAGCAAGTTGGGCCGGGTGCGGTGGCTCAAGTCTGTAATCCCAGCACTTTGGGAGGCCGAGACGGGCGGATCACGAGGTCAGGAGATCAAGACCATCCTGGCTAACACGGTGAAACCCCATCTCTACTAAAAAATACAAAAAACTAGCCGGGCGAGGTGGCGGGCGCCTATAGCCCCAGCTACTCGGGAGGCTGAGGCAGGAGAATGGCGTGAACCCGGGAGGCGGAGCTTGCAGTGAGCTGAGATCCGGCCACTGCACTCCAGCCAGTCTGGGCAACAGAGCAAGACTCCGTCTCAAAAAAAAAAGAAACCAAGCAAGCTAAAAGAGAATGAAGTGAATATTTTAAATGTTGGGAGAAAAAACCCCACCAACCTAGTATTCTGTATCCTGAAAACTTTCCTTCAAGAGTGAAGGAACTGAGTGAGGTGGCATGTGCCTATAATCACAGCTACTTGGGAGGCTAGTGTGGGAGTATCCCTTCAGCCTAGGAGTTCCAGGCCAGCCTGAGGCAACATAGCAACACTCTGTCTCTAAAAGAAAAAAAGTTGGCCGGGCACAGTGGCTCACTCCTGTAATCTCAGCACTTTGGGAGGCCGAGGCAGGCAGATCACTTGAGGTCAAGAGTTTGAGACCAGCCTGGCCACATAGTAAAACCACATCTCTACTAAAAATATAAAAATTAACCAGATATGGCAGCATGCGCCTGTAATCCCAGCTACTTGGGAGGTTGAGGCAGGAGAATCACTTGAACTCAGGAGGCAGAGGTTGCAGTGAGTCAAGATGGTACCACCGCACTCCAGCCTGGGCAACACAGCAAGACTCCATTTCAAAAAAAAAAGTTAACAAATCTAGCTATATATATATAAAGTTTAATAAATCTAGTCCAAATAGAGTTTAATCTCAGGAATGCAAGGTTGTTTTAGTATTTGAAAATCAATTTGTGGCCTGGCACAGTGGCTCACGCCTATAATCCCAGCACTTTGGGAGGTCAAGGCCGGTGGATCACCTGAGGTTAGGAGTTCAAGACCAGCCTGGCCAACATGATGAAACCCCATCTTTACTAAAAATAAAAAAATTAGCCAGGCGTGGTGATGTGCCCCTATAGTCCTAGCTACTCGGGAGGCTGAGAGAGGAGAATTGCTTGAACCTGGGAGGTAGAGATTGCGCTGAGCCAAGATCATGCCACTGCATTCCAGCCTGGGTGACAGAGCAAGACTGTCTCAAAAAAAAAAAAAAAAAGGAAAGAAAGAAAATCAATTTGTGTACTTGATTATATTAACAAAATAAAAATTACATTTTTTTTTTTTTTTTGAGACAGAGTTTCGCTCTTGTTGCCCAGGCTGGAGTGCAATGGCGCGATCTTGGCTCACTGCAAACTCCACCTCCCAGGTTCAAGCAATTCTCCTGCCTCAGGCTCCCGAGTAGCTGGGATTAGAGGCATGTGCCACCACACCTGACTAATTCTGTATTTTTAGTAGAGATGGGGTTTCTCCATGTTGGCCAGGCTGGTCTCAAACTCCTGACCTCAGGTGATCCACCAGCCTTGGCCTCCCAAAGTGCTGGGATTACAGGCATGAGCCACCGTGCCTGGCCTTGTTTTTTAAAAAGTGAAAGAAAAACAAAGACTTTCTCAAACAAAATTGAAGGAATTTGTTGCCAGTAAACCTAATTTACAAGAAATGTTTAAAGAAATTCTTCAGAGAGAAGGAAAATAATATAGATCAGAAACTCAGATCCACTTATAGAAGAGCAATAGAGAAAGAATAAGTAAAGAGAAAATTAATACTTTTATTCTTCTTATTCTTAATCTAACAAATAAGATAATGTTCAAAATAATAATGGCAACAATGAATATAGCTATATATAAGCAAAATGAATACAGTGAAACAAGGGATGGAGGGAGGAATTAGGAATGTTTCATTACTGAAGCAGGATAGTGTCATTTGAAAGTGGACCGGGATTAGTGTATATGTATACGGCAAACTCTAGGGCCATCGTTAAACTCTTTTTTGAGACGGAGTCTCGCTCTTGTTGCCCAGGCTGGAGTGCAATGGTGCGATCTCAGCTCACTGCAACCTCTGCCTCCTGGATTCAAACTATCCTCCTGCCTCAGCCTCCTGAGTAGCTGGGATTACAGGCGCATGCCACCACACCCAGCTAATTTTTGTACTATTAGTAGAGACGAGGTTTCACCATGTTGGCTAAGCTGGTCTCAAACTCCTGATCTCAGGGAACTGCCCGCCTCAGCCTTCCAAAGTGCTGGGATTACAGGCGTGAGCAACACGCCTGGCCTAAAAATTTTGTTAAAAGTAAGTATATTGGGAGGCCAAGGCAGGCAGATCATGAGGTCAGGAGTTTGAGACTAACCTGACCAAGATGGTGAAGCCCCATCTCTACTAAAAAAAAAATATATATATACACAAAAATTAGCTGGGTGTGGTGG
The DNA here is from genome assembly GCF_009764315.1 of Trachypithecus francoisi. Taxonomy (NCBI): domain Eukaryota; kingdom Metazoa; phylum Chordata; class Mammalia; order Primates; family Cercopithecidae; genus Trachypithecus; species Trachypithecus francoisi. The sequence continues at coordinate 81,591,093 of NW_022681457.1, forward strand.
CATGCACCTGTAATCCCAGCTACTCGGAAGGCTGAGGCAGGAGAATCACTTGAACAGGCAGAGATTGCAGTGAGCCGAGATCACACCACTGCATTCCAACCTGGGTGAAAGAGCGAGACTCCATCTCTAAAAAAAAAAAAAAAAGAAAAGTAAGTATAATCAATATTCTGAAAATAAGAGGAAATGTAATCACATAAAATGCTCACTTAAGTCTAAAAAGGAGGAAAATGTGTTGAAGACAAAAATACAAGGGCAATGAATAAAAAACAATAACAAATATGGTATATATTAATCCAACTACATCAATAATCACTGTAAACATCAATGATCTAAATATACCAATTACAAGACAGAGATTTGGTCAGAGTGAATTAAAAGCAAGACCCACGTATATGCTGTGTAAAAAAAAAAACTACTTTATTTTTTATTTTATTTTATTTTTGAGACAGAGTCTCTCTCTGTTGCCCAGGCTGGAGTGCAGTGGCACACTCTTGGCTTACTGCAACCTCCACCTTCCAGGTTCAAGCGATTCTCCTTCCTCAGCCTCCTGGGTAGCCAGAACTACAGGCACCTGCCACCATGCCCAGCTAATTTTTGTATTTTTAGTAGAGATGGGGTTTCACCATGTTGGTCAGGCTAGTCTCGAACTCCTGACCTCAGGTGATCCACTTGCCTTGGCTTCCCAAAGTGCTGGGATTACAGGCTTGAGCCACCGTGCTCGGCCAAGATACCCACTTTAAATACAAAGACACCAGAGGCCTGCCTGGCCCTCGAGAGACTGTCCACCATGCCCTGACTGAAGGCCCCATCACCTGGGGGGGGATCCTGATAGAAGGTACTACTGCCACTGGCCCAAGTCACAGCCATCCCAGGAAACAGGGGAGGGCACCCAGCTGAAAGTGGAGCATCACCTGGTCTCCTGGGGAACATGTCCTTAACTCCAGAGTGGGAGGGACAGGGAGAGTCCTGGAGATTCATATTCCCAGTCACTCCCTGGGGTTTGGTCTCAGCTGGCTAGGCTAGTACTTCAAGCTAGATATTGTCAGTGGACCTGGGCACTGGGATGAACCCAGGACAGCATGCCAGCCCCTACAGGGAGAGGCAATGTGCAGAAAAGGCCCAAATCAGCTGGGTGTGGTGGCTCACACCTGTAATCCCAGGACTTTGGGAAGTTGAGGTGGGCAAATCACCTGAGGTCAGGAGTTCGAGACCAGCCTGGCCAACATGGCGAAACCCCATTTGTACTAAAAATACAAAAATTAGCTAGATGTGGTGGCATGTGGCCGTAATCTCAGCTACTCAGGACGCTGAAGCAGGAGAATCGCTTGAACCCGGGAGGTAGAGGTTGTAGTGAGCCGAGATCGCGCCACTACACTCCAGCCTAGGCAACAGAGCGAGACTCCATCTTTAAAAAAAAAAAAAAAAAAGGGGGCCCAACCCCCTTGGGCTGCCAAGACCAGAGGCAGATGGCGAGTCACATCTCAGCTTCTCTTTTGGGCTCTCCATTAGTCTCTTCCACATTGTCTTCATGAGACAACCAAACAGTACAAGCTGTTTGGGGAATGAGAGGCTTGCAGCCACCCTTTGGACTGGGGTTACTTGGTAGCAGCTCTGTGGTAGGAGAGTGAGCCTACAAGATGACCCCATGCAGCCTAGTGGCCCTCAGAGGGCGGAATTCAGACATGGGCCTGCTGCCTCCATGCCCACAGGCGCTCCTGCAGGATGCACAGCTTAGAAGCACCAGGTTTGGTTTGAGGAGAGGGATCCTTATCCACATCCCCTTGAAGCACACGACAGCCAGAAAACAGTGTAGGCAAGGATCAAGGCCTCGTGCAGGGACAGGGCAAGGTCTTTTCCAGGCCCAGTGTCTTGGGAAGAAGGAAAGCTGGGGCTGGGTGAGATGAGGCTCGGTCTGAGGGAGTTCATCTGGACCGGAGGGCTGCTTGTGGTCCATCTCAGGAAGGACTTGCTACTCCTCACTGCTCAGTGTCGTGCAGGTGTGCCACTTCGAGCTGGGCCGGCAGCCCAGCCCTATAGGTAGTGGGCGGAGAGTATGCATGGCCCACACACAGTACCTTCTCATATGACACAACAGCACTGTGGTGGTGCCATTTCCATTTTTTTTGGATGAAGAAACTGAGGCTCAGAGAGACTAAGTCCTATGCCAGGGTCATGTAGTTAGTAACCGGCAAAGCCGGGTCAGTCAGCCTAATCCCCAAGCACTAAACCACTCTGTGGTTCTGTCTCCTGAGATACCTGTCTCCCTCTCCCCTCTCCTTCTCCTTCTTTCCCCAGCCCCATCTCCAGGCTCTGCTGCCACTTCAGGCTTTTCTTTGTGGGTATCTCAGCCTCCTAGCCAGTCATGGTGGGGCTCCCATGGGGTGGAAGAACCCGCACCTTCCACCCACAAAGGTTTTATATCTGCCCCTGCCATCTGCCTGTGCTGTGTCCCCTATACAAATGATAAACGGGTCAACTCTCCAAGAAGACATAGTTAAATCCTTAATGGGTATGTGCCTAACAACAGAGCAGCAAAATATGGAGGCAAAAACTGACAGACCTACAAGGAGAAATAGATGAATCCACAAGTATAGCTGAAGACTTCAACATCCTTTTAAGAAATGGACAGATTCAGCAGGCAGAAAATCAGTAAGACCATAGTTGAACTCAACAGCACCATCAATCAACTGGATATAATTGGTGTCTATAGAATACTTCATCCAGCAACAGCAGAAAACACATTCGTCTCAGGCTCCCACAGAACATTCACTAAGACAGGCTGCATTCTGGGCCATAAAGCACAGCTTAACCAATTTAAAATAATAGAAATCATACAATGTCTGCTCTCAGACCACATTGGAATTAAATCAAGATAGCAGAGTAATCATTCTCCTTCAGTTCTCCTGTGCTATGTATATTAAAATAAAATGGTTATGCCTTTTCTTCTATTAATCTGCCTTTTGTGTCAGTTGATTACAGTGGACTTTCAGAGGATAAAGGGATAGTTTTTCCTTGGCCCCTTTAGTAATATGGGCCAGTATTAAGCTAATTTCCAATGCCATAGCTAATCACATTATACTGAGGTTGAAATGCAGTGGAAAATTGAAATGCATCTTCCACATATCCCCTCTTGGAAGACCTTAGAGATGGTTTTTAATATTTTATCGGAGAACATGAGAAATAGTTTGCCAGACCCAGAACCCAGAAGCTTTATACATTAGCACTTGAAATCAAGCCAAATGGAAAGTATATACTCGCGTGGGAGGTCTGGGTGTCTGGGAAAGATGAGTCTAGTGATACACTGACAGAGGACGAAAATAAAGCTTAAGAAGGAAGCAATCCTTTAAAATTTTGTTGTCATCGTTTTGCATTTAGACTTACCAGTTAAAACATGCCTTTTTTTACCCTTTAGTTCAGATGTGTTTCCCTTCTTAGAGATAAAGACTCTAATAGATTATTCAGGTTGGGCGCAGTGGCTCATGCCTGTAATCCCAGCACTTTAGGAGGCCGAGGTAGGTGGATCACCTGAGGTCGGGAGTTCGAGACCAGCCTGACCAACGTGGACAAACTAAAAATACAAAGAATACTAAAAATACAAAATTAGCTGGGTGTGGTGGTGCATGCCTGTAATTCCAGCTACTCAGGAGGCTGAGGCAGGAGAACTGCTTGAACCCAGGAGGTGGAGGTGGCGGTGAGCCAAGATTGCACTACAGCCTGGGCAAGAAGAGTGAAACTCCATCTCAAAAAAAACAAAAATAGATTATTCAAGCCTATGCATAGTTCAGATAACAAGCTGTCTTCCAATTTTTCTCAGAAGTATGCTTTTTTGTTGTTGTTGTTGTTGCAGAGGCAGTGTCGGCACCTGCCAGCAGTGTTGCAGAGGAGATGTCTGTGTTGAATAAGGTGTGGACTCAATGATCCCTTAAGGCCTCTTCTAATTGTTAAGATTTTTGGGATTCTGAAATTCTCCACAATTCTTAGAACTTGTGGTCCTTAGGCTAGGTTATTCCAAAATTTTTGTTTCTTAGATTATTTGGTATTAAAATTCTGTGAATCTCAGGTTTTATAAGTGGCACTAAATGTGATAAGGCATACAAAAATTACTACCTAAACATATGGCCCAAATTCCCATTGGGAAAAGGAACTACTTTTATTGAGGAAAATGCTTTGACAAGGGCTTTGAGTTGAGACCCCACCAAGAGCCTGGGATAGCTCATGCCTGGGTTCCTGAGGACCAAATTGGGACGGAGAAAGAGAAGTGAGCAGAAAGATGACAGGTCGGGGAGGAACAGCTCACATCTCATTTTACCATCTGGGTGGCAATAAGCATAGCTTGCTTCACAAGATGTGATCCCTCTCCAGAACATTCTGGATCTCTGTATAATCTGCTCTCGGGAATGCTTAAGGAGAGTGATTTTATTTTTTATTTATTTATTTTGAGACGGAGTCTTGCTCTGTCGCCCGGGCTGGAGTGCAGTGGCCGGATCTCAGCTCACTGCAAGCTCCGCCTCCCGGGTTTACGCCATTCTCCTGCCTCAGTCTCCGGAGTAGCTGGGACTACAGGCGCCCGCCACCTTGCCCGGCTAGTTTTTTTTGTATTTTTAGTAGAGACGGGGTTTCACCGTGTTAGCCAGAATGGTCTCGATCTCCTGACCTCGTGATCCGCCCGTCTCGGCCTCCCAAAGTGCTGGGATTACAGGCTTGAGCCACCGCGCCTGGCCGAGTGATTTTATTTTTATATGGAATCCAAGTTTCCGTTTCATCACATTCAGGTCAGTGTGGCTCAGGACAAAGCCAGCATGTTTTTCTGGAGGCAGAGATTATGGTAGTAAGTGTAAGCCCTCTGGGACTTAGCCGACTTCTCTGGGAGAAATGTGGGCTTTCTCACGCAATGGTGCATGTCATGCTGCATCTTAGGAACTCCATTCACAACAAAGTCTATGTGAATGGCCTTCTTTAGAGGTATATTGTGTACAGCCTGAGCAACTGAATGTGACAGCCCTGAAACTCAGGCATTAGAGGACATTTTGCTTCCATCTGAAGGAATAGGGAGATCTCCCTTCTTCACCCTCCTAGCTAATATTCTGGTGCACATTATATTTATATATGTTTATAAACCTCTATGTTTAAGGTCCTAAGGTCCTAGGTTTCTATGATTCTACAGTTCTCTGACTCCAAGAAACTAAGAGTATAATCAGGTTCTATAATTCTATGGCAACAACAACCACACAGCTGATGCTATTGTGCTTGCCATACCTTCTAGGGACTGTGCCAGGCACTTTACGTGTATTATCTTAATTAATCCTTAAGCCCTATGACATACACACTATCATTCTCTCCATTTTGTAGATGTGGAAACTAAGGCACAGAGAGTTCTGTCATCTGTCCAAGGTTATGGTGCCAGGACTGAAGCAGCTAGTCTGACTTACAGTCTCTTCCCCTCTGCCTTCCACTGCTGACATTCCAATAAGCTCCCTTCCTAATTAATAAGCCTCCTTTCACTGGGAGCTGCCCTTTTCTCAGCTAAGGCACCAGAAGTTAGAAAACAGACCTGAGTTCTCGTATCATGTGTTGGGATGTGCGAAGCTGTCATGCTGCGTTGTGTTGTAATAGGCTGTGTTGTGTTTCACACGTTTGGCTCCATTGTATTATGAATTCTTCTATCACAAGCACTGAATCTGATCTGACCTTGTAAATCCAGCTTTCTGTCCAAGGACTGGCACACTTTGGGGGCTTAAAAAATGTTTATCATATGAGTGACTAATTGCCCAAATGGGCTGTTGGGAGTGAACTCAGGTGTCTGGCAGTCCCAGAGCATCATTGCAGGGGAGGGAAGATTTCCCCTCTACCCTCTGAGGGTCAATAATTGAGTCTATGAAATAAACTGAAAGCAGAAGGAAGGGTTACAGAAGAAAAGGTACACAAATATACTACACGCATGGAGACATCACATGATAGAAAAGTGAATGTCCTCAACCTCAGTGAGAGCATATGTACCTTTTACACGGGGTGAGTGGAGGGAGGATTCAGGCAACTTGTGAGAGAGTAAATGATTTGGGGAAAAGATGAATGGGCCCTCAGAATGATATGTGATAAAGTCTGTCTGGGGTGGTGTTGACTCAGTTTCCTGTCCTGTGACCTGAGTTTACTATTCTCTGGTTGATGACGTTCCTGGGGAGGGGATTTATAACCACTGAGTTCCTTTTGGAGGATTTATCTTGAAGCAGATACAGGAAGTTCAGAGAACGTCCCTCCCTGCATTTGCTGTTCCTCAAATGCTCACAGTTTGAAGTCCAAAGTGACATACGTTGGGAGTGGAATTTCCTGAACTCTTTCATCATCCTGACATTGCATTCTGACGAAGCTGGCAAGGTGGGCACATTTCCGAAGGTACTTGAGCAGGTAGAGCCAAACCAAAGTTCATCCTCACCAGGAGCTTGGAGCTAGGAGCAGGACACCCCTGGGTCCCAGCTCAGGATCAGGTTGTAACTGAGTCAAGATGCAGAGCCTGGAGGGAGCCTCATCTGAGTGGGGCAGGTATGAAGAAGAAACTAGCCCCAGATGCCTCCAGGTGTCCACATCTCATTGTTATAGGGAGCCATAAGAGAGAAGTGGCCAGAGACGTAAAGGTGCCGGAGCCAGGTATGCTCGGTGCTCTACCTTGTAGTCTCTTCCCCCTTTAGGACAAGGGCCCCACCTGACACCCAGCCTGGCTCCTGGGGGCTCTTCCCTAGGCTGGGTTTTGCCCTGACTCCCAGGTATGGGCTGGAGTCCTGCTGTGGACCTTCCCAATCGCTAGACACAGACCCAGCTGCATTTGCTGACTTTGAGCCTGCTCAAGTCAAAAGTCCAGGAGTGCCTTCCTGCCTTAGCCTCCCTTTGGTCCTGAGCCCTGGAAACACACAGCTGCCTTCAGTGTGGCCAGCTCCACAGCCCATCTGCCCCTCTCCGACCTCAGCTCTTACACTGAGAGGTGCTCACACTTGCTGAGCCAACTGCCCTGTCCTAGGCTAGGCATTGGCTTCTCCTACCTGGCCTGTGTCTGATCCTCTTTATTGAACACTCTGCCTGACCTCTTCCCCTTCCACCCATTCCCCAAAACCAACTTCCATAGCATTGTTCTAAGAGGCAGATCTGGCCAGGCGTGGTGGCTCACACCTGTAATCCCAGCACTTTGGGGGGCCGAGGCGGGCAGATCACAAGGTCAGGAGTTGGAGACCAGCCTGGCCAACATGGTAAAACCCCGTCTCTACTAAAGACACAAAAATGAGCCAGGCGTGGTGGCAGGCACCTGTAATCCCAGCTACTCGGGAGGCAGGAGAATCGCTTGAACCTGGGAGGTGGAGGTTGCAGTGAGCCAAGATCGCGCCATTGCACTCCAGCCTGGGCAACAGGGTGAGACTCCATCTCAAAAAAAAAAAAAAAAAAAAAAAGATGTAGATCTGACCATGTCCCTTCTCTCCCTAAAATCCTCCAATGACTGCTGCTCCCTGCTCAAGGCAGAAAGTTCTAGTTCCTCAGCCCAGCTTTCCAGGCCCTTCATGGATGCCCTTGCTCTTCTCCCAGTCTCCACTCCCTCTGCTCCCCTGAACCTGCCACGCTGTAGCCATTGCAAACTTCGTGACTTTGCATTTGCTATTCTCACTGCTTGGTATGTGCTCCATGAATTTCTACTCATTCTTCAAGAATCAACCTTCCCTGGGTTACTCCTTGGTTTTATAACACCTTATGCACAACTCCACAGTGGCAATTAGCATGTTGTATTAGAGCTGTCTGGTTGTGTTGGTGACCCCATCCAACTGGGAATGCCATGTGAGGCTGTATATTGCCTATGGCTTTATCCTGTGCCTGGCACATGGCACCTATGTGTTGAATGAGAGAGGAAGAAGTAAATGAATGGCAATGAGCGAGTGAAACAGTGACATCCTTGATGGTGTGGGTGGCGTTGGACTGGGCAAGGGATCCTGATGAAAGGAAACAACAGAACACAGCATGAAGACACAAGAACTGACTCCAAGAGGGAGGTGAGGAAGCTGCCCCGGGAGGGTTCCCCCCATCTCTCTGTGGGAGTCCATCCTGGACTGGAGCTGTGTGCTCTGAAATCCTCGGCATCCCTGTCATTTCCTTGTGTTTGTTGTTTCTGCTACCCCTGTGAGGAAATGATTCTTAACCCTGCCCCTGGGAAGAGTTGCTCAGACCTTACCCAATGCTGTTTTCTTCTGTGTAAGATGAGGATGGGAAGGCGGCTGCACAGCTCACTCCTACTCCAGGCACCAGGACCCTCCTGGTAGGGGGTACCGAGGGCAGGGCCTGGGAGTTTGGCCCACAAGGCCAGAGCCAGGACAAGAGACTGGGCCTGTGAGAAGGGGGAACCAGGAAGCCACAGGGCCTGGAGGCTGGACCACTGAGCCCTGCGGCCACCACTTGAGGCCCCAGGGTGGACTCCTGTCCCAGCTCTCTTGTGCTTAGCCACACTCCTGATGACACAGCACTTCACGCTTAGCTAAGCCAAAAGAGCAGGAATCACCCAAAGCTTTGGGTCAGGAGGTTAGGGGGAGAAACTACCTATTTTATTCACTTTCAGGACCCAACAGCATGCCTAGCACATGGCGGAGGAGCTCAAAAACTGTTGGGAAGAAGGAAGGAAGGAGGGAAAGCTGTCCTTGCTGGAGCCAGAGGGCTATAGGGAAGAGGCACTTCCAGGGGCCGATCCTGGCGGTAAATGTGGCCATCAGAGTGTGGGACTGCTTTGGAGAGGGGTGGAAGGTTGGGGGTCAGAGTCTCCTATACCCACTTCCCACCTTCTCAAGCTCTCTGCCCAAATCTTGGAGGTCTGGGGTGGGCATCTCAATGGACCCTATTCCTGTTTAAAGATATCCCCCACCCTCTTCCATGGCAGGGGTTCCCAATTCTGGGTGGGCATCAGAGATGCTTCCTGAGAAGCTTTAAAAAGTGAAGATTCTTTAATCTAAATGCCCATCTGTGATAGAGTGGATAAAGAAAATGTGGTACATATATGCTATGGAATACTATACAGCCATAAAAAGGAACAAGATAATGTCCTTTGCGGGGACATGGATGGAGTCGGAAGCCATTATCCTCAGCAAACTAATGCAGGAACAGAAAACCAAACACTTCAGGTGCCCATTTACAAGCTGAATGATGAAAACACATGGACACATGGGACAACACACACTGGGGCCTATTGGGGGTGGAATGGGGGGAGGGAAAGCATCAGGAAGAATAGCTAATAGATGCTGGGTTTAATACCTGGGTGACGGAATGATCAGTGCAGCAAATCATCATGGCACACATTTACCTATGTAACAAACCTGCACATCCTGCACATGTACCCCTGAACTTAAAATAAAGGTTGAAGGAAAAATGTGAAGATTCTTGAGTCCAAGGAGGCCTCCTCTTCTCCCCTCTCATAAACTGTTTTGCCAGGATCTGAGCCCTCTTTCTTTTCTTTCTTTCTTTCTCTCGATGGAGTTTTGCTCTTGTTGCCTAGGCTGGAGTGCAGTGGTGCAATCTCAGCTCGTGCAACCTCACCCTCCCTGGTTCAAATGATTCTCCTGCTTCAGTCCTCCCGAGTAACTGGGAGTACAGGCACCTGCCACTATGTCGGGCTAATTTTTTGTACTTTTAGTAGAGATAGGGTTTCATTATGTTGGCCAGGTTGGTCTCGAACTCCTGACCTCAGGTGATGCACCCGCCTCGGCCTCCCAAAGTGCTGGGATTACAGGCATGAGCCACTGTGCCCGGCCTCTTTTTTTTTGAGACAGAGTTTCACTCTTGTTTCCCAGGTTAGAATGCAGTGGTGCGATCTCGGCTCACTGTAACCTCCACCTCCTGGGTTCAAGCAATTCTCCTGCCTCAGCCTCCCGAGTAGCTGGGATTGCAGGTGCACACCACAATGCACTGCTAATTTTTTGTATTTTTAGTAGAGACGGGGTTTCATGTTGGTCAGGGTGGTCTCGAACTCCTGTCCTCAGGTGATCCACCCACCTTGGTGTCCCAAAGTGGTGGGAATACAGGCATGAGCCACCGTGCTCAGGCCCCAAGCCCTCATTCTTTCTGTAACCTCAAGATGGCATATAAGCTTCTGCACCCCATCGCAGGGTGAGGAGTAATCAACCACTCTGTGGTTCTCCCTGTGTGCACATTAATAAATTTGCATGCCATTTCTGCTATTAATCTGCCTTTTGTCAGTTGACTTTTCAGTGAACCTTCAGAGGGCAAAGGGAAAGTTTTCCCTTGGCTTCCATACCTTCCACACCCTTCTTCCACCCAGCCAGACAGAAGTCTTTTCTCTTTCCTGTGTCTCTCCCACCACCTCCCTGTATCACAGCACCTATCACTCTGCCCTGTTGTTATTTAGTAATGTCTGTGCCAGACAATTTGTGCAACCTGCCTTATTTAAGCCTCCCAAAAATCCTTGGAGGGAGATGATGATGAGGATGAGGATGAGGATGATGATGATAGCAACAAAGACTCTGAAGGAAAAAAGGCTGCTCTAAGAATTCTCTGTGTGCTGCCAGACCCCCTCATCCTCACCACAGCCCTGTGAGGGGTAGGTTTCATTATTATCAAGTCCATTTTAGAGACAAGGACACTGATGCCCAGAGAGGTGAATTCATTCGCCCTTGGTCACACTGGTAAGTGGTGGAGCCAGGATCTAACCCAGGCAGTGCTCCAGTTACCCACTGGGCTTCAGCCCTTATATACATGAAGACCCTGAGGCCCAGGGAAATCATTTTTCCAAACTCACCATTCTCAGAAGGGGCAGAGTCATAATTTGCATGCCGTAACCTCTGACCCCATGGCTCCACTCTCCCACATGGCCCCCGTTTAAACCTGCTGCAAAGTAATCTCCAGGTCAAGCTCCTATTCCTGGCCTGTTCTATGATGTTCCCTTCCTCTATTCCACAAACCCCCAGAGACCTGCCTTCCCATCTTCCCAACATGGACTTCCCTCTGATCTCACTCCCTACCCATCCTGCCCCACCTCGAGTTCCCTGGAAAGGCACATCCTGCCCTTACTGAGGTCACAGCTTCCCTAGAAGGCAGAGATCCAGCAGCAGTTGGGAGCTTCTCCCATTACTTCTCTATCCCGCATTCTGGACTAAGCAGGCAGAGGCAATAGGGGTGTGGGGGGAGCACCCTCTTCCCCTCCCTGGGATTCTTTGTCAGTAAGGTGGAGAATGGCCCTGCCCTGGCTGCCTGCCAGGGCCAAGAAGATGTTCTGATGGGATAATGGAGCACAAAGCTTCATAAACACTTGTGGTCCAGCCCTGAATGCCTCACTCCTGGGCCATGACAGGAGGGTGGGGTCCCAACCAGCTGGAGACCCAGCCCCACCAAGCTGGCAAGTTACCTACCCACTCTGCATCCCAGCAGTCCGCTCTAAAGTACATTCTGCATAGAATCACTATAAGAATTGACTGCAGCACAGACTGTACACATATAAAGGGCATCGCGCACAGAGGAATAGTTCCATAAATAAACGGTAGCAATTACGTGAAGGGCCCGGCCTCCCTCTGTAGAATCAGAGCTGTGAAATCAGGCACCTTTTCAGAGAACTCCAGTGGGAAACCAGCTCTCCACAGTGGGCCCTCAGTTCAGCCATCCCACCACTGAGAATAACTCCAGCTGTCTAGCTGGGCAACAGCAGGCTTTCAAAATTGCGTTGTAATCTTGTAATCACAGATATCCTTTTTTTTAAAAAAAAAAAAAAAAAAAAGGTCTGGCTCTGTCACCCAAGCTGAAGTACAGTGGTGCAATCTCAGCTCACTGCAACCTTTGTCTCCTGGGTGCAAGGGATCCTTCCGCTTCAGCCTCCAAAGTAGCTGGGACTACAAGCACACACCACCACACTCGGCTAATTTTTTTTTTTTTTTTTTAGAGAGACAGAGTTTCACCATGTTGCCCAGGCTGGTGTCAAACTCCTGGACTCAAGCAGTCCACCCACTTTGGCCTCCCAAAGTGCTAAGATTACAGGTAAGAGTTGCTGTGTCCAGCCCTGCAGATATTCTTTACCTCACAGAGTTGTAGAGCTCTTAACCATCTGCTTTTCTCATCAATCCTTTACAAAGCCTGCAGAAGGAGTTTGCGTGGCTCCGTGCTGACCTGAGCTCATCTCTAGCTCTGTTTCTTACTTGCTGGGTGATCTCGGGCAAGCAGTTTCCCTTCTCTGGGCCTCACTTTGCTTCATCTGTAAACTGGGTGGGATACTCAGCCTTTGAGGGTTCCTGTGAGAATCACAAGCATCAGGCACAGAGGAAGAAGAGAAGAGTCCTTAAATCACCATTACCCTCATTTTCGAGATGAAGAAATTGAGGTTCGGAAAAGCTCCCTTACTTGCTCTACAGCTAGGAAGAAGCAGGGTCGGCTCTGAGTCCAGGACCCTGCTTCCACACAAGAAGGATCCCCCGGTTTTAACACTTCTAACACTATGAGGTATGGCTTTGGCTGCTCAAAAACAAAGACCAATCTCAGGGTCCTGTTTTACACGCCCCTTTTTACAACTCTTATTAGTTACAGCCAGCCTGGCCCAGATGCAGCACCAGGTCCTCCAGAGTGGGTCAGAGGGAACAAGGTGAAAGCCAGCACGAGCGTGGAGGGTGAGGCCGTGCGCCCTGTTCTCTGCCAGAAGGCCCACAGACACGGGACAGGAAAGCAATGGGCTTGTCCCAGTCGACCGCACAGTGAGGACACAGTGACCTCATCCCCACAGCCATGAGCACTCTTGTCAGCACCATGCTCCAATTTTACAGCCTGAGTCAGCGGGCAGAGGGACACTGTGCATTTAATAGCCTGACATTGTGCAGAGAGACACTTTGCATTGCCCTGGCCTCAACCCTGCTGATTTATTCGGGCCACCTCAGAGTAAAAGACAAGAACTCTCTTCTTAAGCATCTGGCTCTGGGTAACTTACTTCTAATCCTCTCTTTTGAAGACAATGATAAAACACCATTTTTCACTGATCCAATTGACAAAGACTGAAAAGATAAATCACACCCAGTATTGACCGGAGGATTTCGAAAAAGCAGGTCTCTTTACAGCTAATAGAAGTGCAAAATGTACCATTTTTTCTGAAGGGCAATTTGGCAAAGCTTTAAAAATTCACCTGTCCTTCGGCCCTGTAATCCTTCTCCTACAGTGATATGTACTGGGTTCTTGACACAAAGTTGTCCTTCACAGAGTTGTTCATAACTGCCCCAAAACGAAAACTGCCGAATTATTCATCAAGAGGAAACTGGTTCATTCAATGATGGGCTATCAGTTAGCCGTTCAAAATCATGTTGGGGCTGGGCACGGTGGCTCACACCTGTAATCCCCGCACTTTGGGAGGCCAAGGCAGGCAGATCAGCCTGACCAACATGGAGAGACCCTGTCTCTACTAAAAATACAAAATTAGCCAGGTGTGGCAGTGCATGCCTGTAATCCCAGCTACTCGGGAGGCTGAGACAGGAGAATCGCTTGAACCCAGAAGGTGGAGGTTTTGGTGAGCCGAGATCGCACCATTGCACTCCAGCCTGGGCAACAAGAGCGAAACTCTGTCTCAAAAAAAAAAAAAAAAAACTCATGTTGGGGGCAGGGTGCAGTGGCTCACACCTGCAATCCCAGGACTTTGGGAGGCAGAGGAAGGTGGATCACTTCAGTCCAGGAATTTGAGACCAGCCTGGGCAACACAGTGAGATCCCATCTCTCAAAAAGATTTTTTTTAAATTAGTTTGTTGGCACATGCCTGTGGTCCCAGCTACTAGGGAGGCTGAGGTGAAAGGATCACTTGCGCCCAGGAGTTGGAGACCAGCCTAGGCAATACAACAAGACTCTATCTCTTAAAAAAAAAAAAAAAAATTAGCTGGGCATGGTAGTGTGCACCTGTAGTCCCAGCTATGTGGGAGGCTGAGGCAGTAGGATTGTTCGAGACCTGGAGTTTAAGGCTGCAGTGAGCTATGATTATACTATGGTTATGCCACTGCACTCCAGCCTGGGTGACAGAACCAGAGCCTGTCTTTAACAACAAGAAAAAAATCACATTGGGAAGAATATTTACTCACACAGGAATGTTCATGAGAGATGAAGAGACAAAGCAACTTAAATCCAGAATGATTTGCATTGATATAACCTGGCTTGATAAGCTTTTCCACATTGAGGATTGTCCCCTTGGAACAGTCCCCATTGGAACCCAGCTACCACGCTATAAGGAAGTCCAGGCTATCCTTCAGGATGCGACACCATATGGAGAGAATGGCCCAGCCATGTGTCTGGCTGAATGCCACTGCATGAGTCACCCCAGCTACCATCATGTGGGGCAGAATTGACCAGTCAATCCACAAAATCATGAGAAATAATAAGCTGTTGCTGTTTAAAGCCACTAAGTTTTGAGATGGTACTCTTTTTTCTTTTCTTTTCTTTTCTTTTTTTTTTTTTTGAGATAGAGTCTCACTCTGTCGCCCAGGCTGGAGTGCAGTGGCGCGATCTGAGCCTCCACCACTGGCCAGTCATTGTGCAGCTTCCACAAATACCATCACGTACTAGGTACTTAATAAGTATTTATGGAATATGTAAATACATGTCTTAGTTAACACACACTGTAGCCCTGGGAGGTAGGAATTGTTTTATTATTATTATTGTTATTTTCTTTACTTTTTTTGAGACAGAGTTTCACTCTTGTTGCCCAGGCTGGAGTGCAATGGCACAATCTCGGCTCACTGAACCCTCCACCTCCCAGGTTCAAACGATTCTCCTGCCTCAGCCTCCCTAGTAACTGGTATTACAGGCATGAGCCACCATGCCCAGCTAATTTTGTATTTTTAGTAGAGATAGGGTTTCTCCATGTAGGTCAGACTGTTCTCAAACTCCTGACCTCAGGTGATCCACCCGCCTCAGCCTCCCAAAGTGCTGGGATTACAGGTGTGAGCCACTGCGACAGGCGTGAGCCACTGCGCCTAGCGGAACTGTTTTATTATTACTTAACTGATACCCATTCATTGCAGAAAAATGCAGATATTACAAAAAAAGAAAATAATAATTACCCCTAATTCTACTCTCCATAGTTCATTTAACATTTAGCATATATCTACGGAAGTCCAAATATATTACATATGCATATTTACTTTTAAAAATGTGATAAACAGCCGGGCGCGGTGGCTCAAGCCTGTAATCTCAGCACTTTGGGAGGCCGAGACGGGCGGATCACGAGGTCAGGAGATCGAGACCATCCTGGCTAACGCGGTGTAACCCCGTCTCTACTAAAAAAATACAAAAACCTAGCCGGGCGAGGTGGCGGGCGCCTGTAGTCCCAGCTACTCCAGAGGCTGAGGCAGGAGAATGGCGTAAACCCGGGAGGCGGAGCTTGCAGTGAGCTGAGATCCGGCCACTGCACTCCAGCCCGGGAGACAGAGCCAGACTCCGTCTCAAAAAAAAATAAAAATAAAAATAAAAAATAAAAAATAAAATAAAAATGTGATAAACATATTGCTCTGCAACCTGTTTTTTCCCCTTCAAAAACACTTTTTGACTTTCTTACCATGTCAATGAATGTAGAGTCTCCGTTCAACAACATTTTTGTGGTTTTGTTTTGAGACAGGGTCTTGCTCTGACACCCAGGCTGGAGTGCAGTGGAGCAATCTCAGCTCACTGCAACCTCTCCTTCCCAGACTCAAGGGATCCTCCTACCTCAGCCTCCTGAGTAGCCAGGACTACAGAAATGCGTCATCATGCCCAGTTTATTTTTGCATTTTTTGTAAAGATGGGGTCTTGCCATGTTGCCCAGGCTAGTCTCAAACTCAGGCTCAAGTGCTCTGCCTGCTCGGTCTCCGAAAGTGCTAAGATTATAGGCGTAAGCCGCTACCATGCTCGGATTTCAACAACATTTTTGTTTGTTTGTTTTTGAGACAGAGTCTCACTCTGTTGTCCAGACTGAGACAGGAGAATTGCTTGAACCTGGGAGGCAGAAGTTGCAGTGAGCCAAAATCACATCATTGCACGCCAGCCTGGGTGACAAGCACGAAACTCTGTCTCAAAAACAAACAAAAACTCCCTTTTTGGTGACAGCTGGCTTAAATGCATTGATGCTTGCAACCAAAATATCCTAACAATCACTACTTTAAGGAAATAGGGAAGATAGGACTCTCAGCCACGAGACCAGGCCTCTGGGAACCAGTTAAAAGAACCACGCAGGACAGACAGAGCACTCTCTGTAAGTAAAGACTATACCAGTCACTTTACAATACCAGGTGCACAGGCTGGAATGTAAGCTCCTTGAGGGGAGGGCTCTATAGCCAAGCAGTCAAAGCCCTCCATGATGTGCTTTCTACCTCCCAGCCTCAGCCCCAAATGTCGGGTTGGGCACTGGCCAGGTTGTAATGTGCAATTCTAAAGCCTCCCCAGCTGTCACAACTATAAATCTAAGCCAGCGTTCCAGCCCGCCAGGAAGATGGTATAACACGTTCTAGAAGTGGCATTGGGTTTTCCAAGTACCTTCATCCCCATTGTCTCCTGTGATCGTCCCAACAGGGTCCACCAGCCCAACTTTAGGGACATGGAAATGAGCGAGGCAAAGGGGTTAAGCAATCTGCCTGAGGGGTAGGTGAGTAGAAGAACTGTGACTTAAATTCAAGTCTGAGCGAACCATGCCACTGGGAGAAGGATCGAATAACACTTGATCTTTATTATCGTAGTTTTAAAGATGAGGAAACTTTAAATGAGATACCTAGAGTAGTCAAATTCACAGAGAAAGTAGAACGGGGGTTGCCAGGGATTAGGGGTCACAGGGAACGGGAAATTATTATTTAGTGGGTTCAGAAGATGAAAAAATTCTGCAGGTGGATGATGGCAATGGTTGCACAACAGTGTGAATGCACTCAATGACACTGAACTGTAATCTTAAAATAGGTAAAATGGTAAATTTTACGTCATGTAGTTTAATTTTTTTAAGTGAGGAAACTGAGGTCTAATAGCATAAAGGTGTAGAGCAGAATTTTTTTTTTTTCTGGGATGGAGTCTTGCTCTGTCACCCAGGCTGGAGTGCAGTGGCATGATCTCAGCTCACTGCAACCTTTGCCTCCCGATTTCAAGCAATTCTCCTGACTTAAGTCTCCTGAGTGGCTGGGATTACAGGCACCTGCCACCACGCCCAGCTAATTTTTGTATTTTTAGTAGAGACGGGGTTTCACCATGTTGGCCAGGCTGGTCTCCAACTCCTGACCTTGTGATCCACCCGCCTCAGCCTCCCAAAGTGCTGGGATTAAAGGCATGAGTCACCACGCCCGGCCTTAGACTAGATTTTATGCAAAGTCTGGGGACAAACCAGGTTTAATTCTTAGCTCGAACACTTGCTGACCTGCTCGACCTTGGGAAAATCACTCTGAAACTGTGCTTCAGTTTCCTCCTTTGAGAAATAGGACAAAAAATAGTAAATCTAGAATTCATTATGAGAATTAAATGAGATATTAATAACCCCATACCAATCACTTACCTGGCACATAGTAAATTAGCAACACATACAACATTATTATGACGAGGTTTCTCAAACCAGAGCAAGAACAGTCTTTCAGATGCTTGAAAAGTCTTGGCGCTTATCTGTTGCAACCCCTCTGTTACAAAGCCCAAGAGACTGAGGGACAATGACTTGCCTGAAGTCACCCAGTCAACTTGTAACAGAGCCCAGAGTTGAACCAAACCACTCTTCTCTGAGTCCAGAGATCCCCAGCTCCAGCCAGCTCACAGTGCTTTCCCTTTTTAAAGAACTAAACTGCCGTGGATTGTGAGGCATGAATCTCAAGCCTCGATGTGGAAAGCAGGGGCTCCTGTGGCTCTCAACTGATTCTCACTCTCCCTCTTGCAAAGCATGAGTCAGCCCCAGTATAATGTGTGAGTCAGCCAGCTCCCTGTGATGAATGTGCATATGACTGCCAGGTGGCATACAGGTGGGGGCTGGGCGGGGCAAGTGGGCACAGCTAGACACCGGCTGCTCTGTCCGGGCGTAAGCTGTGTACTTTCTTTCAGATCCAAATTGCTGCACGGTGGTATCTAGAAGTCAGGAGGCCCAGGTTTTACATCTTCAGTTTGCTTCCAAATTCTTCCTTCACTGTGATCTCAAGCAAGTGGCTTAATTTCTTTGTGCCTCAGTTTCCACAACTGTGGATACATGAATAATTCTAGTCTTGCATGCAGCATAAGGTGTGGGGAGGACCCAAGGAAAGACATGTGGGAAGGAGTTTTGCAGAGTTACAAAGTTACATCAAAGCCAGGTACAGTGGTGCTGGCCTGTTGTCCCAGCTACTTGGGAGGCTGAGGCAGGAGTATTGCTTGAGCTCAGGAGTTTGAGGCCAGCCTGGGCAACATAGCAAGACCCTATCTCTAAAAAGAAAAAAAGAAAGAAAAAGTTATATCGGGATGAAAGGCATTGTCATTCCACTTCTCTGGAGAAATATGATTCTAAGAATAAAACAAAACTATGCCAGGCTATTTGTTTTTCCCATCAGTCCTTGGGCTTCTCAGGGTCCCTCTGGTCTCCTTGCTGTTCCCCCAGCCTCAGGGTGCCAGGTTAATTCCTCAGACTCAACACTTGTGGAGGGCTTACTGTGCACTAGGCCCAGGGCCAAGCCATTGAATCCTCCCCAGAGATCTCCAAGGTCAATATTATTCTGGGTCTTAAAAAAAAAAAAAGAGGGCCAGGCGCGGTGGCTCATGCCTGTAATTCCAGCACTTTGGGAGACCGAGGCAGGTGGATCACTTGAGGTCAGGAGTTCAAGACCAGCCTGGCCAAACGTGGTAAAACCCTGTCTCTACTAAAAATACAAAAAAAAAGTAGGTGGGCGTGGTGGGAGGCACCTGTAATCCCAGCTACTCGGGAAGCTGAGGCAGGAGAATCACTTGAACCCGGGAGACAGAGGTTTCAGTGAGCTGAGATTGTGCCACTGCACTCCAGCCTGGGCGAAAAGAGTGAGACTCCATCTCAAAACAAAACAAAACAACAACAACAAAAAACACAGATTATTCTGGGCCTTATTTTACAGAGAGAAAACTGAGGCTCACTGGTAATAAGCAACTCACCAATTGCAAAGTGGAGCTGGGCCATGAAGCCAGACGTCTGGACTGTTCCAGAGTTCTGCCCACCCCATGGGGAAGAAAGCTCCTGGGGGAAGCACCATCAGGTCCTCCTCTTCCAACCTCACAGACCTCCAGAAAACAATACGCGGAAATTGAGAGGGGCAGATCCCTGCAACCCTGAAGAAAATCAGGCTTTGAGAATGTAAAAAAATGGAAATAATAATAGTTACCACATTTCAAGTATTTACTGTAGGACAGTCACCTGATAACACGTTTCCTTACTTCATATTCACAATAATTCTTAGAGGTGAGTACTGCTATTAGCCCCATCTTACAGGTGGGGAAACTGAGATTCAGGTGAGGTAACATGCCCAAAGACATATAGCTAGGAGGTCTGTTTCCAAAACCTGTGGTCCGCCCACCACATACCACTGTCAGCCTCCTCCTTCATTCATTCTTTGATTCATTCATTTATTAAACATTTATAGTTTCTTTCTTGTGCCAAATAACTTGCTGGACAGAGGGAAGACAGGAACACCTGAGCCCCAGCCCTAGAGGAGGTCATTATCTCAGAGGAAGATAAGGCTCAAATAATTGTAATCTAAGCGATAAGAGCCAGGCAAAGCAAATTGCTTGTACTGGTACTGGATCAGAGCAGGCAGTGCCGGTTGGAGTTTCTGTTGTTTTTGTTGCTTTCTTTAAAGACAGATAATCTGGCAGCATTTGATTTAACACGTTTCTCTAGAGTCAAGCCATCCATTTATTATTTTTTTTTAATTTTTAATTTTTTTTTTTTGAGACGGAGTCTTGCTCTGTTGCCCAGGCTGGAGTGCAGTAGTGCGATCTCAATTCACTGCAACCTCCGTCTCCTGGGTTCAAGCAATTCTCCTGCCTCAGCATCCTGAGTAACTGGGTATTACAGGCGCCTGCCACCATGCCAGGCTAATTTTTGTATTTTTAGGAAAGACGGGGTTTCATCATGTTGGTCAGGCTGGTCTTGAACTCCTGACCTCGTGATCTGCCCACCTCGGCCTCCCAAAGTGCTGGGATTACAGGTGTGAGCCACTGGGCCTGGCCTATTTATTTATTTTTAGAGATGGTGGTGGTGGGGGGGGGTCTCATCTTGTTGCCCAGGCCGGACTTGAACTTTTGAGCCCAAGCAATCCTCCTGCCTCAGCCTCTTGAGTAGCTGGGACTACAGGCCTGCACCACCACACCTGGCTCCGTTTATTTTTTCAATCCAGGTGCTGGCACTCACATTTACTACCTGTGTGATTTTGGGCAAATTACTTCCCTGAGCCTCAGTTTTCTCTTTAGAAAACAGAGAGAAAAAGGCCAGGTGCAGTGGCTCACGCCTGTAATCCCAGCACTTTGGGAGGCCGAGGTGGGCAGATCACGAGGTCAGGAGTTTGAGACCAGCCTGACCAACATGATGAAACCCCCGTCTCTACTAAAAATGCAAAATTTAGCTGGGCATGGTGGTGCGCACCTGTAATCCCAGCTACTTGGGAAGCTGAGGCAGAAGAATCTGTTGAACCTGGGAGTCGGAGGTTACAGTGAGCTGAGATCGTACCACTGCACTCCAGCCTGACAACAGTGAGACTCCATCTCAAAAAAAAAAAGGAAAAGAAAATAGAAAAATACTCATTTCATAAAGTTGATGTTGGAATTAAATTAACTGAAATATTGTATTCCTTCATTCAACAAAAATGTATGAGACCCAGTGTGAGCCAGGTGCTGTTTTTGGTGCTGGGGCATCCGCCTGGCACCTGACACCTCCCTGCTAGCCAGTCCCAGACAGCTCTTTTCCTCCAGACTAGCTGGGGCTGGAACTGCTTAGAATCGGACCCAGAAGAGGTCGAGTTCCGTCCAGGACTAAAGGCAGCCTCCAGGGAACAAAGCTGTCAGTGTGGGCGCAGACTAGGGAAGGGGCATCAGGTCATTCAAGCTGAATGCTGGGGCTCCACAGCCTCCTCACACCCCCTTTAGTGCCTCAGGTAGGGTAGGCCTGTGGGGACACTGGAAGAAGCAGATGGAGACACTCCCTTGGAATCATGGAAATATTTTAAGTTACAAAAAATTAATTGAAGCAAAATATGCATACAGAAGAGTACGAAAATCAGAAATGTACACAGCTCAATGCACTTTCACAAACTAAACACACCTGCAACCAGCACCCTGATTCCTCAGCACCCTGAGGAAACAACATTACTAACACAGTCAGAAACAGGGTGTGACAAGAAAGGCACTCACCTCCCCTATAAAATTTAAGCAGGGGTGGAGGGGGACGGCAGACTCTGTCATCAGGATAAATCATATTTTTAATGCAGTATTTTTGAAAAACCAGAATTAATGCAAAAAATCCATGATGACAAAATATCAAAATTTTAAATAAAAACAGGATTAGTAACATGCTGTGCTGAGTCATATTAAAGCTCGAGGCGAAATAAAAAAAAAATCAGTACGGCTGATCTGGTCTCCACCTGCCTCGCCCTGATTACCAGCACCTGCCCCCAGAGTCACGACCCTCCCTTCCAAGGGTAAGTGCTGTTACCCCGGAGATAAGTTTTGCCTGTTTTTAAACTTTCTACATATGAAATCACACTTTCGAACAGCTGCTGTCACTCAATATGATGTCTATGAGATTCAGCCACATTATTGCGTGCCATGGAAAGCTGTTTGAACAAAGCGGTGATCTGGTCAGCTGTGCATTTTAAAGAGACCAGTGTGGTGGCAGGGAGAAGGATGAATGAACAGTGGTCCTAGCCTATGCTGTAGGAGGGACTGTCCGCATGGAGAAGGCAGGCAGAGTCCACGGGATTGACTGGATATGGGGAATGAGGGTGACAGAGGGAGGTCAGGGAAGATACCAGATCTCTAGCTAGGGCAATTTGGTGGCTAGAGCAGCCATCTCTAGGGTGGGGACAGGAAGGGATGCGCAAAGATAATGAGTTCAGGTTTGAGCATGGTGAGTGTGAGGGACCTGTGGGACATCCAGAGGGCTGTCCTGCAGGCAGCTGGACAGAAAAGTCTGGTACTCAAGAGAGAAGGGGCTGGGCGCGGTGGCTCAAGCCTGTAATCCCAGCACTTTGGGAGGCCAAGACGGGCGGATCACGAGGTCAGGAGATCGAGACCATCCTGGCTAACACGGTGAAACCCCGTCTCTACTAAAAAATACAAAAAACGAGCCGGGCGAGGTGGCGGGCGCCTGTAGTCCCAGCTACTCCGGAGGCTGAGGCCGGAGAATGGCGTAAACCCGGGGGGCGGAGCTTGCAGTGAGCTGAGATCCGGCCACTGCACTCCAGCCTGGGCGACAGAGCTAGACTCCGTCTCAAAAAAAAAAAAAAAAAAGAGAGAAGGGAGGGGAATACATCCCTTCAATTCCCCCAGCATCAGCGAGCAGGTGGTGGCCCTGATAAGACCATTTGCAGAGGGTCAAGAAGGGGCATACAGAAGATAAAGAAGGGATGCTGAAAAGTTTTCTGGGAGCAGGTGGTTCAAGCAGGTATGCAAATCAGAAGGAAAATATTAAACACACAAAACTGTCGTGCCTGGCCCATCAGGCCTTCCTGGAATCCAGCACTGTGTTTGCCTGCAATACAGGAGGATTTGAATTGCAAAACATCCTTCGGATTAGGGGCACTTCCGTCCCAGCCTCTGCTATCCCCCCTTGTACCAGTTGCAGCTGACTCAGCAAAACCTTTCCTCCTGGCTGCCAGGGACGCTTGCCTTTAAAGGCAACAGAGTCTTTTCCCAGCCCGCCTTACTCACTCCTAACTCTGGAGCTGCTAAGACCCGCCCTGCATGGCCCTGCCACCACCAACACCAACACCCCTCCCCGACCCACTTGCATGCTCTGAGGCACGCACTAGGCTCTAGCATCCGCCTGGCACCTGACACCTCCCTGCTAGCTAGTCCCAGACAGCTCTTTTCCTCCAGACTAGCTGGGGCTGGAACTGCTTAGAATCGGACCCAGAAGAGGTTGAGTTCCATCCAGGACTAAAGGCAGCCTCCAGGGAACAAAGCTGTCAGTGTTGGCGCAGACTAGGGAAGGGGCACTAGGTCATTCAAGCTGAATGCTGGGGCTCCACAGCCTCCTCACACCCCCTTTAGTACCTCAGGTAGGGTAGGCCTGTGGGGACACTGAGGTTTCCTCAGGTCCTTCCCCTGCTCAATAACTCTCCATGGCTCACCACTACCCACTGCATAAAGCCCTAACTCCTATAACCTGACATTTGGGAGCCTCTGTGATTCCACCTTCAGTCTCTGTGATTCCTTCAGTCTCTTCTCCTCCCTGAGCCCCCATCCCCCAGCCACAGGGGTTACTTAGCTGCCCCTCCTGCTCCCCTTTCCCCCTGCACCCGAACCTTCTCTGCTCAGATGCTATTTCCTGGGGGCTTCTCTAGGGCTCATTCCCTAGTTGGAGTTAAATTCTGCTTCCAAGGACTCAGCCACCCAAAAAACAAACCAGTCCACCTAAGAATCTAGTCAGTACCTTCTGATGAATGTGTCAGTAGCTTCTGATGAATTTGCTTCTGACCAGTAGCCTCCAGGGGTCATAAAACATTCACAGAGAGGAACACAGAGAGGGTAATGGGGGTCTGTGTGTGGGCAGATGGGGTGGAGTGGGTGAAGGAAAAGCTTTTCTTCTGGCCACTCTGCTTTTTCCTCAAGTACCACCCTACCATGGGATGGGGATTTGACTGAATTTCTCAAGTCAAGAACGAGTACAGTTTATGTAGCTAAGCCTTTATAAACATCCACTTTCCTTCAGGCCTACCCAGGAAGGGTTTATTATATCTATTTTACAGATGTGGGTCTTCAGGCTCAGAGAAGAGAAGGCATTGTTTGCCCATGAATGTCTGCAAGTAAACAGCAGAGCTGGGACTCCAGAGTTCGGATCTGGGGCTCCATCATCAATCTCTAAGAACGGCCCAGAGATTCTTAAGTCCCCTAGGTAATCATTCTGGCAGTCTGCTGCCTTTGCACATGCTCTTCCCTCTGCTGAGAATGGCCTTCCCTCGATCCATCTGGTGAACTCCTATTCAGCCTTCCAGACTCTGCTTAGCATGACCTCCCCCTTCCCAGATGCTCTCTCTACTCACTCTCCTTCCCCTGTGGTACAAGTTCTGCTCCTGTACAGATTCTTAACCCTCTATGCTTGACTTGGTACTGTTGCTGCTCATTTCCCCTCTTGCTCCCCCTCCAGCTTGGGGCCTCCATGAGGCTAACAACAGGGTCACATGTCTCTGTCGCTGGGAAAATGGCCAGCACGGGGCTGGCCCAGAGAAGGACAAGGTGGCTGTTTGGTAAGTGTGACCCATGGGCTGAGTGAAGCAAACCCACAACTGAGAAAAGACATAGACAGTAGACTAGATGTGCTAAGAAACAAGGAACTGTGGAGAGACTCTGAGCAGGGAAGTAGCAAAACCCAAAAGGTACTTAAGGAAAGCCTGGAAGTATCAGCAGGACAGACTGGAGTGGAAGGAACATTCGAGACAGGTAGATTAGCTGCTCACTCATTCGTGCATTCCCTCCCTCCTTCAATCATTCACCCACGTGCCTCAGCTGCAGAACTAGTCCTCGAGGTGCTCACAGGCTGAGGGAAGGCAGACAGAAGAAAAGTGGCAACCTACAAAACACCAAATGGTAAAGGAGAGAAAGATTTCCACTTGGGAGAACCAGGAAAACTTCCCTGAGGAGGAACGACCCATGGTGCTTTTTGGTATGCTGAGGTGGCGGGCGGGGGGATTCCCAGGCAGAGGAGACAAGCTGAGCAAAGGTGTGGATGTGAGTTGCTGGTGTGAGGGGCGAGGTTGAGTGTGTAAACTGGTGCCCGGAAGACAGACCGTGATGGCCAGGCTTGGCCCTTACTCCCTCCATGACAATTTCAGACAGATGAGCAGGAGAGTGGCAGGGTGCAGGACTGGAGGACAAAAGACCAGTGGAGATGTAGGCCCTGCAGACAGCAGGAGAGAGAAAGAGGATGAGGTGGTGTAGACAGCGGAGTCAGCAGGACTTAGTGGGCTCTGTCCAGGGGTGAGGAGAGAGGTGGCCCCAAGCTTTCCAGGCTGAGCATAGAGAGACCATAGGAATTGAAGCCTTGGGCAGGGGGGTGCCCAGAATGCACCTGCATTCTGTTTCAGGGCTCCATACTCAACCAAGGTGCCCCTCAGCCAGAACTGGGCACATTGCCAGAGAACTCCAGGGGTCATCTGGTCGGCTCAGCCTCCTGGTTTCCAACAGATAGTAAGCCTACCATGACTCCCTCCATCAGGAAAGGGACCCTCAAGAGTTTGATCAGACCTTTGGACTGGGTGTCCTTCCCTTCACTGTGTCTCAAGCAAGACACTGGTCTAGAGGAAATAAGGTGAAGTCAGATGATAACAATACCACTACCAGTGCAGTGGCACATGCCTACACTCCCAGCTACTACGGAGGCTAAGGTGGAAGGATCACTTGAGCCCAGGAGTTCGAGACCAGCATTTATTTATTTACTAACAAAATAAATAAATAAACCAACAATACCACCAACCAGTAAATGAGAACTTCCATGCTAAACACTTCATGAGCTTATCTGGAAATTGCACCTCTCATGATAGCAATGAGATTGGTGGGAGAATTCCATCTACTCATAAGAAAGCAGCCTCGGCCGGGCTCAGTGGCTTACGCCTGTAATCCCAGCACTTTGGGAGGCCGAGGCGGGTGGATCACGAGGTCAGGAGTTCAAGACCAGCCTGGCCAAAACGGTGAAACCCCGTCTCTACTAAAAATACAAAAAATTAGCCGGGTGTGATAGCAGGCGCCTGTAATCCCAGCTACTCAGGAGGCTGAGGCAGAGAACTGCTTGAACCTGGGAGGCGGAGGTTGCAGTGAGCCGAGATCGTGCCACTGCACTCCAGCCTGGGCGACAGAGCCAGACGCCGTCTGAAAAAAAAAAAAAAAAAAAAAAACCGAAAAAAAAAAAACCGAAAACAGCCTCATTGGCCAGGAATTCGCCCAGGATCGCGGCCGGGCCAGTATACAGTTGAGCTGGTTTAAACCCAAGGTCTATCATGTCCTTAACGTCAGTCAGTTAGCCTGCCTTTCATATTTTACACACTTACAGGTCACCATAGACTCACCTGAACTGTGAGAAGTAGAGGAAGGCGTCCCCGAGGAGGTGATTTTAAAGCCCAGGTTTGAGACGGGTATGCATTTCTAGGCAGAGCCCGGCCGGTGCAAAAGCAAGGCTTGGCTCACAAACGGGAACGTGGGGGGTGGAGACAGGGAAGGGAAAAGTCAATCACTGGGCAAGACCTCCTGGAGTCTCTCTAACAAATAAATACTACTTTGCACGCAGTAGACGCTGTTCTAAACACTTTACAAATATTAACTCACTTGGTCTTTCTATAACCCCACGAGGTGGTACTGTTACTATCCCTAGTGCACCGAAGTCACCCAGCGGCCGAGGGAGAACTCCAGTCCAGCTTTCCACCCGCTACTCCGCGCATCCCAGCTTGCCTTACAGCCGGGTACCGGCTCCACCATTTTGCTAGAGAAGGCCGCGGAGGCTCAGAGAGGTGCGCACACTTGCCCTGAGTCACACAGCGAACGCGCTCCGCGGTCCCAACGCACAGAGAGGGCCGCTCCGCAGCCTGAACGAGGCAGTGGTTGGGGGGGCCCGGCCCCGGCCCCTCCCCTCACCCCCTCCCCGCGGAGCACCACCCAGCACAGGCTGGGCCCCAAGCCCCGCCCCGAGGTCCTGCCCACACACCCCTGACACACCGGCGTCGCCAGCCAATGGCCGGGGTCCTATAAACGCTACGGTCCGCGCGCTCTCCCGCAAGAGGCAAGAGGTAGCACCAGCGAGCGTGCCGGTCGCTAGTCGCGGGTTCCCGAGTGAGCGCGCCAGGGAGCTGGAGAGCAAGCGACGGGAGTCGGAGTCAGAGTCGCAGTCGGAGTCCCCGGACCGGAGCACTAGCCTGAGCCGGAGAGCGCCGCTCGCACGCCCGCCGCCACCCGCGTACCCGGCGCAGCCAGAGCCACCAGCGCAGCGCTGCCATGGAGCCCAGCAGCAAGGTGAGTCGCGCGCCCGCGGGCCCCCGCGGGCCCTCCCGCCAGGAACAAAGGCGCGGACTCCTGCCCGCCTTCCGCCGGCCAGGGCCTCTCCCGCCGCCCCGCCGCGCTGTGCGCCTGGGGCGGGCCGCGCGCCTCTCCGAGCCTGGCTGGGTGCGGGTCCCGAGCGCAGTGCCCCGCCGGGCCGCGCGCCGCAGTGGGAATGGGCTCCGGATCTAGCTGGCCGGAGGGCGCCGCGTGCGCAGTTGGCGCCGGCACCTAGCACGCGCCTTCTTTCCGGGGGCTCCGCGCCGTCCACGCGGCCCTGCTGGTGCTGGGGACACAGGGCCCGGGCGCGGCACGTCGCACACGACCTCGGCGGCGGTAGCCCAGCGTCGGCCCCTCCCGGTGCGGGGGAGGGGGCCCGAGCGCGGCGCCCATTGGCTGAGCGGGCCGAGCCCCCGGCCCAGCCCCGGCCCCGGCGCGCCGAGGAGGCGGGACCCGCCCCCGCTCTCCGCCGGCTCCCCTAACCCGGGCGCCCCAGTAGGTGGGCGGCCTGGTGCTAGATGTCCCACCCGCCTACCCTACTCCTCCCGCCCGTCCCCCGCGGTGCCGAGGCCGAGGGGAGGGCACTTCTCTCCGGGCCCGGGCTCTAACGCGGGGGTTGAGATGAACCTCCGGTCGCGGAGGCTCTCCTTTCCGAGGAGTGTAGGCCCCAAAGCTTTGGCCCAGTCTCGCGGAGATGTGTTCCGCGGAGGCAGGTTTACCCTCGGGACCGGGCGGGGAGCGCAACTGGAGGGACGGGGGATCCGGGAACCGGGAAAGAGCCCCAGGCTGAAGTCGAGCGGGAGACGCGCACACCACAGGGTTGGAGAATGAGGAATGGGGACTCTGAGGACCAACAACTGCCTAGATAGGATTTATTTTTTCATGTGTAGACGGGCTTGTCCTGCAGGGCATCTTTCTAACTTCCGCAGAGCGATTTCTTTTCAACAAATGTTTGTGGAACCCCTCCTGTGTGTAGGGCATTGTTTCTTTCCACCCTCCCTTCCTCCCCCGGTCTACAATATTTTCAAGTCCCCTTTTTCTTTTGAAACGCTCCCTCTTTATTATACTTGGATTTTTCCATCTCAGCTGGGAGGGCATCTGGATGGCCCTTGTTTTCTTAGCTGGGACGCGGGGGTAGCACTGAATTCTGAACTGCCCTTCCTACTGGCTATGGAGGTGTCCCGGTGGGACTGAGAGGGGTGACGCTGGGCCGTACCCTCGGCGGGAAAAGGCCTTCCGCCCACACCTGTTGAATCCATGAGTCCAGACGACTTGCTTCACCCTTCCCGCGCCCTCGCTTAAGGTGAGACCCCGAGGAAGTTCCCGGGGAAGGCTCCCAGAATCCTAGGTGAGCCATAAGGGTGGGATATAATTAAACGAAAGTTCAGCGAGAAGCTGTTTTAGCTAGTGGCAAGGAAGTCCAAATATCTCAGGGCTTTTGCAGGCCACTTCTGGGCCTCAGTTTTTCCATCTGAAAGATAGAGATCACTTTTGTCACTTCTTCTAGGGAAGGAACTATCTATTCAGCATGCTGTGCCAGACATGGGCATTTATTTGTTGAGTGAATGAGTGAATATTGTACGTGGAGACAGGAAAGTGGAGGAGAAAAATCAACAGGTTCTTAGCCAAACTACTTTTCAGCGTCACGGACCATGCCCTGCTGGTTACTCACCAGCCTGGAACTCAGAGAAGGGAAATAAGTTTGCTAAAGTCACACAGCTAGTAAGTGGTTGAACTGGATTTGAACCCAGGCCCATCAGATTTAATTTCATTTCTGTCTCCACTGTCTCTCTTCACCACAGCATTTCTTGAATTTTAGGCAAAAGGGAGAGAGTTTGCTTACCTTCAAAGGTGGCTCCTTGTGCCAGCTGCTTCTAAATAGTGTAGCAGATGGGTGCTCTTCATGGAGTGCTCTCCAAAGTTTCCACTGTCTACCTCGTCAGTAATTAATGTTGGAACACTTCTTTCACAGTGGTATATATGTATTTTTAAATTCATGCACATGCACTTTGATACTAACAGATTATATGCTTTCATAAAATAGAAATGTCAAAAGACAAATAGATACAAGACGGCAGTTGTGGTCATTTCCCCTCCAAATCTTGTGTAGATCATTCCATATACATTCTGGAATAAAACCCTTCCCTTTGGAGACTGCTGAGTTGACCTGCAAGCACAGCCTTTTTGTGCACGATGTTGAACTGAGGTCTTGCCTTTCACACAAGATCTGAAAATCAGGTGTGCCTGGCTCCAAAGCCTTGGTTCTGCTATGTTCCTCTTTGTCTCCTAGGAAATGGGAACTGACTTAACTAACTTCCCCGTGTTCCATTGTGCTCCTCTGTAACTCATAGTAATGAGCTTAACCAAATAGGAAGTAGGGGACAGATGGAATCACCTTGCCTCCAAGCCAGGGGTTCGCCCACAGTCCCTCCTGGGCAGCACCAGCACGCAAGGGTGGACCCTGCCCCAGATGTCTCACCCTACCCTTCGTGAAGAGCTTGTAACTAGCCTTGCCTATGCCCATCACTCATCACTTTTCTGGCCAGTCTCTACCTTCCAGAAAAGGAAAAATCAGAAATCCACAGGCATCCTCAGCCCCTCTGTGGTGCAGAGAACATAGTTTTTTGTTTTTTGTCCTTTTTGAGACGAGGTCTCACTCTGTCACCCAGGCAGGAGTGCAATGACACGATCTCGGCTTACTGTAACTCCCAGGCTCAAGTGATTCTGTCACCTCAACCTCTTGAGTAGCTGGAACCACAGACGCACGTCACCATGCCCAGCAAAATTTTTGTATTTTTGGTGGAGACAGGGTTTTGCCATGTTGCCCAGGCTGGTCTCGAACTCCTGAGCTCAAGTGATCTGCCCGCCTCGGCCTCCCAAAGTGCTGGGATTATAGGCATTAGCTACCACACCCGGCTGAGCATAGGTGTTTGCGTATGTGGTTTTGACTCCCAGCTTGCCTCAGTTGCCCAGTTTTCATCATTACAGTGTCTAGGAATTCAGAAAAGAATGTATGTCTCTGTCGCCATAGATGCTCCATGAATATTTCTTGCTTCCTTGGACTCCCGTGATGCATTGCACTTACCTGGGCCGTGGGTGACCTGTACCTGGGCCTTGGCCTTTATCTAAAAGCTGGCATTGTGGCAGTATGAGCTTTTGGGGAGTCAGGATGCTGGCCCGTGGGTATTAAGTCAGGTAAATCATTAAAGCTCCCACTAACCCATTCTTCCTAATAGGGGCTTGTCAGGAAGTAAGTAGGGATGGCACATGGGTGAGAGTGCCAGGCCAGGGAGGGTCCACTCATGTGAGTGCCCTGCGCTGCTTTGGGCTTCTTTGCTTTGCCTTTTTGCCTTAGGCTGCCTGCCTGCCTTTCTGAATTTGGGTCACCCTTGGGATAGTTTGAAAGGGACATTCATGTCCAGTAGCTCCTAGGGTCCTCACAACTGCCCTGTGATACAAGTTACAATGATCTCATGGTCCAATAAAAAATGACTTTGCAAAGATCACACACTGAGCCTCCCACCCCAAGACATGCCAGCCTTTCCAGGATGACATTAGAGGGTGGAAGGAACCCAGAGCAGGAGGGGCCTTCCAGCGGAACATGGCCCAGCCCTCCATTTGACAAATGGGGAAACTAAGTCCAGAGAAGGGAAGAGATTTGTCTGAGATAAGGCTATCACAAAAGATTTCAGGCGTTCTACGGAGCTGTGGGTTTTTTTGTTTTTTTTTTTGTTGTTTGTTTGTTTTTTGTTTTTTTGTTTTTTGAGACTGAGTTTCGCTCTTGTTGCCCAGGCTGGAGTGCAATGGCACGATCTCGGCTCACCACAATCTTCGCCTGCCAGGTTCTAGTGATTCTCCTGCCTCAGCCTCCCGAGTGGCTGGGATTACAGGCATGTGTCACCATGCCCGGCTAATTTTTTTGTAATTTTTTTGGTAGACACGGGGTTTCTCCATGTTGGTCAAACTGGTCTCGAACTCCAGATCTCAGGTGATCCACCCACCTCGGCCTCCCAAAGTGCTAGGATTATAGGTATGAGCCACCGCGCCTGGCCTAGCTGTGTTTTTCTTAAAAGATGCTTTCTTCTCCACACGCCTGTCTGTGCCATCCTCCACCCACCCCCAAATGAGCAGGAATCCCCAGACACAGGACTTGTCCATGATCTTTCTGCGTGCCATAGGAGCCTGAAAGTTGGATTAGACGTAACTTGACAACTGAAACTCTACTGTAAATGGAAACGAAACACTAGGTGTTACCACTAAACTCTGACCTTGAAGAAGTGGCTTTCCTTGGAGCCTTGGTTTCCTTCTCAATAAACAGAGACTTGGCTACCCCCGGTGGATGTGGTGAGACTGGCCCCATGCCCTAAATTAGGGCAGTGGCTATTTGAAGTGGAAAGACCCTTTGTATGGCCAGTCTGGGTGTACGAATGATGTAAACAGCCCCAAGATGATCCTTGTCTAGTACCGAGCCATCCAGGGATTCGACCCTATTTGCCCCAGGGCTGGACCAGCCTCAAATCCCCTGTAATCAGCTTGTGACTTCAAGGAGCTCAGCTTTGCCCAGTGCCTCCTGGTCACGAGGTGTCGGCCCAGAGCTCTGCTCCAGTACCAAGGGTACAGGCATCCAGCTCCCCGCTTCCCCAAGACTGGCAGAGCTGGGGAGGCCTGGAACAAAGAGGAAAGTGTGCAGTGTTGGCTTGGGGCCTGAAACCTCACCCCTTCCCCCACCTCACTCCTGGGCATAGAGGTGATAAAGCCGCTCACTCAGTCTGGTAACCGACATCCCCATGATGGCGGAGGCTGGGAGGCCTCCTGACCAGACTCATGGACTCAGGGAGGCTGTGTCCAGGCCTGCAGGCCCAGCCCTGGCCACCCAAACAAGCCTCCAATTGTTACCTCCCTCCACAGGAGCCTGAGACTCTGTCTTCCAGCCACCAGGCCTGGCAGTAGCTGATGCATAAACATGAGGGTTTTGCAGTAACTGAGCAGGGCTCCCAGGCCTTCAACCTGGGCAGAAAGAAGGCATCATCTCCTCTCTTTGTGACCACACTGACTTGCCTCCCTGGGGCCTGTGTACCCTGGAATGGGAGAGAGCTCTTGCCAGGCCTCAGCTGATGGAGCTTTTGGCTACTGAGGCCTCTGCTGGACAGGAAGTCTGCCTATATCTCCCCCTGCCCTGGCATTTGGGAGTGGGGAGGAAAGGGCTCCATCAGAAACAGCTCTACCATTTGACCCTAGGCCAGCCACACTTCTTGCTGGAGCTTGTGTCCTCAGCTGTACTGGGGATGAGACCTAGCTGTCTGGGTCAGTGGCACTGAGGCTCCAGGGGAGCATGTGATCTGTGCAGCAGGCTTAGGGAGTGCTGAGCAGCACAGATAGGGTTTCATAGCACAGTGGGAGCCCAGACAGGCCAGCTAGCCATAAGCGCCTCTGTTGGAGGAAGAGGTGGACTCTCTTGGGCTGGGGGGCCCAGTTCGAGGAAGGAAACAAACAGCTCCCCTGGGCTCCTTGAGCACCCAGCGATGGCAGTTCTTCTTGAGGA
This sequence comes from Trachypithecus francoisi, assembly GCF_009764315.1. Lineage (NCBI taxonomy): Eukaryota > Metazoa > Chordata > Mammalia > Primates > Cercopithecidae > Trachypithecus > Trachypithecus francoisi. The sequence goes on from NW_022681457.1 coordinate 81,623,785, forward strand.
CTTCCTTCCCCTAGCTGGGTGCCGCCTTCGGCTCCCTGCTGCGTGTGATAACTTGGGTGTGGCCCTCACAGCTGTGCAGAAGCTATTCCCAGAGGATTCTGGCCCCAGGTAAACAGAGTCGGCTCTGGGCTCGCCTTGCCTCCATCCCACAGCCCTGCGTGCTGTCTGTGGCACAGCCTAGGGTGGCACTGCACTGTGGCCCTGGCCCTCATGCGGCTGGAGCTGATCATGAAGTCCAGTGTCCCCGCGGTCATGGCTGGCATCATCACCATCTACAACCTGGTGGTGGAAGTCCTTATTCCCAACTCGCTCATTGACTGCATCAGCCTATACGGGAATCTCCTCCAGCCAAGCGCTAGCCTGAGTGTGGGCCTGAGTGGCCTGGCAGCCAGCTGTGCCATCAGCACTGTGGGGGATGCAGTGCTGCCCAGAAGCCCGGGCTATCTGTGGGCCTGATCCTGACCTCATCTTCACTGTATGGTCTCATTGCCCTCATTCTCTCCACAAAGTAACCTTTGAGCCCACCAGCAACAGAATACAATATAAAGATCACCCCTCCTCGTTCTAGAATGAACAGCCTGACACACATGTCCCTTCAGTAGTTGGTCTTGTGAATGCAGTGTCCTAGTGCAAATGCCCATCATCTGTTGACCCCATCCTTGCCCCTGCCTGCTCCGTGCTGTGGACTTCTGGGCCCCCTCGTCACCCATCCTGGCCCCCTGACCAGTGAGGATGCCACCACCCATCTAGGGTGCTCTGTGTCTAAGGATGAATTCCAGTGTCACTTTCCTCTCCACTGTAGGTTTATTTATGGATGATTGGACCTGTTCATACATCTGTGGGGCAGCCCTCCATCTCCCAGCTACACAAAGTCTCTAACCACAGTGTTGCATTGTGGAGTTACCATGTGGTCTGACACTTCCTTGGATGAACTACGCTCGCTCCAGCCCTAGACAGTCCAGGGCCTAGCGGGCAGTGTGTGGGGCCTGCCAGGTCCTGGCATCCAAGCTGTGTCCAATAAAGTTCTTGGATGTGACTGGAAAAAAAATTGGATTAAAAAAAAATTTTAGAAGTTATAGAGCCAACTACAGAGAAGCATAATAAATGAAAGAATGTCTTCTAGTTTTGACAGTTTGGTGTTTACCCTAAAGACTTCTCTTTGTGCATGTGTAGATATATGCCTATAAATACAACATTTGTGTAGTTGGATCCCACTTTCTACATAGTTCTTTGCAACCCATTCTGTTCACCAACCCAACCCTTAGAGGTAAATACTGGCAGTGTTTCTCTCTGCACATAAACCAAGTGCTACTATACAAGTTCACCAACTCCCTGTTCCTTACACAATATGTACAACTTATTGCTTTTTTTTCCCCCTGAACAATCTACCCTGGTACTCTTCATAACATAGATGTGTTATGTGAAACACAGATGTGTTTTCATTCTTTCCAACAGCTGCATAATATTTCATTCCAGGCATGTCCCACTATGATTAAGAAATAGCACCCCATCACCTTCTTCATACCACTCGCCACCTGATGTATTACATGTATTTATTTTCTGCCCTAGCCTTCAACTAAACTATCAAGTTCCATAGGCAGGGATTTAGTATAGTTTTACCACTGAATTTCCATTGACTAGAAGAGTATTGGGAGCATGTATTCGGGCATAATCTTTTCTTGGCAATATCATTTATTCATAGAAAATCCTCTCTTATGGAGAACTAACTGAAGCTTAGAGGAAAAGACTTTTTTTTTTTTTTTTTTGAGACGGCGTTTCACTCTTGTTGCCCAAGCTGGAGTGCAATGGCGCGATCTCGGTTCACTGCAGCCTCTGCCTCCCGGGTTCAAGTGATTCTGCTGCCTCAGCCTCCTGAGTAGCTGGGACTACAGGCGCGCACCCCTCATGCCCGGCTAATTTTTCGTGTTTTTAGTAGAGACAGGGTTTCACCATGTTGGTCAGGCTGATCTTGAACTCCTGACCTCAGGTGATCCGCCCACCTCGGCCTCCCAAAGTGCTGGGATTACAGGCATGAGCCACTGTGCCCAACCAGGAAAGGACTTTTTTAAGGTCACACAAGTGGAGGAGCTGGGAGTTAAATGTGTCTGCTGAGAGTGACAGTGAACTTTGCATGTGCCCACCAAATTAGTGTTCTCTTACTTGAATTATTGCCCATCTAACCACCAAATGTGTATCTTCTCAGGAATGTCAGTTTCCCCAGGGTCCAGATCCTGACCCCACGCCCGCACATGGCCAAGAAGCCAATCGTTTACATTGAACATTCCATTATAGGATGCATACCTTTTCGGTTATTTAGGGAGGATGTGGTTTTGCCTGGAAGGCTTTGAGAATGCTGGGCAGGTCAGGGGACTTGGGGCTTAAATGAGAGGCTGATCAACTTTTTTCTAAAGGGCCAGATATAGCGTAAATATTGTCAGCTTTGTGGGACATGTAGTTCTCAGCCTGCCACTCAGCTTTGCTGTTGCAGTACAAAAGCAGCCGAAGACAAATGAGTATGGCTGTGTTCCAATAAAATTTTATTCATGGTCACTGAAATGTGAATTTAATATAATTCTTACATATCACAAAATATTAGTCGTTGTCTTTTTTTTTTTCTCCAGCCACTTAAAAACGTAAAACTCGTTCTTAGCTGCCATAGTTTGCCAACTTTGGCTTACAGCAAATGCAGCAAAGTGGCCCAAAGTTTTCTGAGCTTGTGCCCATGCTGTCTCGGCTCAGAGTGGGCAAGGCTCAGAGAGCTGCTGTTATGGAATTTGACCTACATAGAAAGCACCAGGTAGAAACCTTGTTTCCTTCAGAGACCAGTACCCGGAAGCAAGGGGAGGACCTGAGCAGGAAAGGTGCAGAATTTGGCATCAGAGACCCCCAATTGGAAGCTTCTCTGAAGCCTAGAGCCCCCTGGTTCTGCGCTTTTCCCTCCCTCTCATTTCTCATCTGTGAAAAGGGAGCAATCTCTCCCCAAAAGCTTGTTCATGGTGGTTAAATCAGAATGTCTGAGCAGCCCCTGGCAGGGTGCCTCAGCTCGCTGGTGCTGCTGATAAATGCACCAGCTCTCTCCTCTCAGTTCTACTTTCAAGACTGGCGAGTGCCTTCTGCCTCGAGGGCCACCAAGGGTGTTGGGAGCTTCAGTCATGCTAGGGTCTTGATATCACTGGAAGGCTTAAAGGAAGTGGCTTCAGGAGCACTTAATGCTTGAGGTCACCCTAAGGTCAGGCTTCGGGCTGTTAGTCCATCACTCTTCTTTCTTAAAAGACTTGGCAGGATGGAACCGGTCAGAGGGTAAAATGCCAGGCTAGGAAACCAGACAACTCTAGTCCCAACCCTGGCTTTTGTTTGTATGCTAGGCTGGGCACCTGCCCTCTGACCTCAGGCGCCTCCTGTCATGTGCCAGTGTTATAGCAGTCTGCAATTTCTTGAGCTTCATTCTTTCTTACTGCCGCCAAGGCTGTCTTTTTTTCTTTTTTTTGAGAGTGTCTTGCTCAGTCGCCCAGACTGGAATGCAGTGGTGCGATATCTGCGCACTACAACCTCTGCCTTCCAGGTTAAAGTGATTATATTCTCGTGCCTCAGCCTCCCAAGTAGCTGGGGTTATAGGCATGTGCCACCACGTCCCACTGATTTTTGTACTTTTTTTTTTGAGACGGAGTTTTGCTCTGTCACTGGGCTGGAGTGCAGTGACACTATCTCAGCTCACTGCAAGCTCCGCCTCCCAGGTTCACGCCATTCTCCTGCCTCAGCCTCCCCAGTAGCTGGGACTACAGGTGTGCGCCACCACACTGGGCTAATTTTTTTTTTTTTAATTTTTAGTAGAAACGGGGTTTCACCATGTTAGCCAGGATGATCTTGATCTCTTGACCTTGTGATCTGCATGTCTTGACCACCCAAAGTGTTGGAACTGCAGGCGTGAGCCACTGTGCCCGGCCCCAGTTTTTGTATGTTTAGTAGAGACAAGGTTTTTGTTGTATTGGCCAGACTGGTCTTGAACTCCTGGCCTTAACCACTCCGCCCGCCTCGGCCTACCAGAGTGCTGGGATTACAGGTGTGAGCCACCGCATCCAGCCTTGAGGTTCTTTCTTTTAATGCCCCAAAATTTGTTTAAATGAGTAAGAAACACAACAAAACAAAGGGAGCTGTCATGGATTAGGTAAACCCCTCCCACCCACGTTTGTGCTGCGTACTAAGCAGTTGGAAAGCCCTGCGTCCCCTGCTTCCCTGCACCTCAGGAACCCACGTGGGATGCTGTAGGAAGAGGACAAGATGGAGCAACGTCTGGATTCTGTTGGCCCTGGGACCCTCCTCTTGCCAGGAATACCCTGCCTCTGAGTGGCAGTAGCCATGTGCCCTCCCTCTGCCAATATAGATTGAGAACCTGCCGCAGGCCAACCTGGGGGCTGGAGCGCTATGCCAACACACTGACATGGGTCAAAAGGCCACGGTTTGGCCGGGCGCAGTGGCTCACGCCTGTAATCCCAGCACTTTGGGAGGCCGAGGCGGGCGGATCACAAGGTCAGAAGATTGAGACCATCCTGGCTAACACAGTGAAACCCCGTCTCTACTAAAAATACAAAAAATCAGCCAGGCATGGTGGCAGACGCCTGTAGTCCCAGCTACTCGGGAGGCTAAGGCAGGAGAATGGTGTGAACCCGGGAGGCGGAGCTTGCAGTGAGCTGAGATCACACCACTGCACCCCAGCCTGGATGACAGAGTGAGACTCCATCTCAAAAAAAAAAAAAGGCCACGGTTTTTGCAAGTTCTACAGTGTGACCAGGGCCATCTGGCACCTGAGTGTTGGGGGAGAGGTCCTGAATCTTAACACCTCATCCATGGCTTCCTGGGAAAGGGAGGTCTCTTGTGGGTTGTAAGACCCCCATCAGTGGGATAGGGAGGGTGAGGGGTGGGGACATGAGAAATCCGTCTCTGTGCTGGACCCTGAGCCCAGGCGCTGGCCAAGCTGAGAGGTCATGACTCTGTTAGCAGAGTCAGGATTTGAACTCGGTCTGCCTGACTTCAGAGGTCTTTCCTCAACAGCCCTGTGAGTTTGGAGTGGAGGGTTTTGGGGGATGCTGTTTTCACCTCTCAGAGCTCTGATGTTCCAGCACTCTCCAGGGGTTTGATAATGGCTAAGGATGAACACTGGTCTGGCACAACAGATACACACAGAGCCAGCTTTGCCTAAAAGCTAAATTGAAAAGTGGCAGGTTTTCTTTGTTTTGCAATTTGTATGTGCTGTTCCCTCCTCTGGCCACTCTGGCTGCAGACATGGTATGACCCAGGTTCCATTCTTTTTTTTTCTCACTCTGTTGCCGAGGCTAGAGTAAGGTGGCATGACTCTCTGCAACTTCTGCCTCCCAGGCTCAGGTGATCCTCCTACCTCAGCCTCCTGAGTGGCTGGATACAGATGTGTGCCACCATGTCCGGCTATTTTGTTGTTGTTGTAATTTTAGTGGAGACCTGGTTTCACCATGTTGCCCAGGCTCGTCGTCTTGAACTCCTGAGGTCAAGTGATCCGCCCATGTTGGCCTCCCAAAGTGCTGGGATTACAGGCGTGAGTCACTGCATCCTGCCCCTGGTTCTATTCTTAAGGAGTTCCCAAACTGAGTGGCAGATAGGTAATAAGTAGAGACTGTAGAGGACATAGCAAGAGCAAAGGCCTGGAAGAGAATGGAATGTTCTAGAAAGTAGTCTTATCCCCAGGGAGTGATGATGGGCTGCTGGGGATCCCAGATTCTGGGCTGTACATTGCTCCCCACCGGTAAAAAAAGGCTCCCACAAGAAAATCACAAACTCTCTGGGGCTAGTACCCTTCTCTAAGTCATCACCAACTGTTCATCAGCTTGACACCAGAATAAATACACATTGAGTGAATGGACTTCATTACCATGTTCCAGTTCCAGCCACTGGCTGGTGGGGGCAGATGGTGCTGAGGTTGCCCGGTCAAGGGTAGCTTGCTCTTCTTCCTTGATCCAGCAAACACTTGTGGAGGGAATTCTGCCAGGCTTTATGATGGATACTGATAGAAAACTTAACAGCAACGCTTTAAGGAAGGAACTTTCGTCTCCATTTTCTAGGTGAGGAAACCAAGGCCCAAAGCAGGGCTATCTTGTATCCCACTCCAAGGTGTGAAAGGAGGCAGCTTGCTGCATTTAAACGTGGGTCAGCTTCCAAGCCCAGCAGTGATCAAGCCGGCTATGGTGGGCGCAGCAGGAGGGGAGCATGAATCTGAGATTGGTTGCAGTGTCATCGTGTGCCTACTGAGGAGCAGGGGCCATGTCCCTCCCCCTACGCCTAGCACTGAGCCACACTGAGCACCCTGTTTCTTAATCTGACCGATCGGTCCCCATTTCTTCCCCCTGCACATACTGTTCTGTCCACCTGGAATGTAGCCTTGCCACTGCTTTCCCACTTGGCAGACTCTCTGTGTGTCCTTCATGGCACAGCTCCAGTGTCACCTCCTGGGAGCTCATCTTTTTTTGTACCCAGGCAAAACTGGAAATCTTTCCCTCCAGGTTCTCACAGTGCCTCATACCAGCCTCCTGTTGAAGCCAAGACCACACTAGCCACTCATCTTCATCTGCCTCCCCACTGTCCCCACCCCACTGGACTGGAAACCCCTTCCTTGGTGTCAGGACTGGGTCCAGTTTCATCCGGGGCCCCAGCCTCACTTAGCATGAGACCTGGAGCATAGGTCACTGGTATTTTAGTGAGTCCTAGTACTGCAGCTGCCTGGGTGGATGTGGATATGATCCAGGGTGTGGGTAGGCAGGTTTTCTAAAGTGGAGTTTGACCTCGACCTGCCGATGACAAGGTCCAGCAGAGGGGTATGTCCTTGGACCCCAGCAGCCCCCATTGCCAGAGGCTAAAATCGAGCAACTGCTCAGTGGGGCCCCAGGGATGACTTCAGAGGCTCCAGACCCCTGGAACATCAGATGCAGACCCCAGTGAAACAGGGCCTGTGATAATAGGACTTGCCTCACACGGCCAGTGTCATTCACTCATGCTCTGCCAACATAAAATAATACAAATGATCCATGGATCATTTGTATTATTTTCCACTTAATGTTTTTGTTTAAATTGCTTTGTTCTAAGTAGTATGAAATCATAGGGCTTGTAAAAATTATTTTGAATAGGTGATTCCATTCACACCATTCAGAATTCAAAAAAGTGCCAAAGGCTATAAAATGAAATCTCCCTTTCACCCTGTCCCCAGTCACCCAGGCCCCCGGGTTAGAATGTCACCTTGCTTGTACATTCTTTTTTTAGACAGAGTCTGCTCTGTCGCCCAGGCTGGAGTGCAGTGCAGTGGTGCCATCTTAGCTCACTTCATCTCCCAGACAAAGTGATTCCTGTCCCTCAGCCTCCCAAGTAGTTGGGACTACAGGCACGCACCACCATGCCCGGCTAATTTTTGTATTTTTAGTAGAGACAGGGTTTTGCCATGTTGGCCAGGCTGGTCTCGAACTCCTGGCCTCAAGCTGGGATTACAGGTGTGAACCACCGCACCCAGCCTCTTGTGCATTCTTTTAAATAGATGTGTTCCAGAAAAATACAGTGTATACTTTGCATCCCATAAGCCAAATGCAGGTAATTCCACAGGCAGAAAGCCCAGCATGTGACGGGCCTAGCAGTCGCTGTTTAGTGAACCCTCCTGGTGATGCTTAGTGCCTTGCCACAGCCTCTGATTTAATCCCAGCGTCCACCCTATGAGTTAGACTTGACCTGGTGTGTCACTGGGATCCCCCAGAAGTTTGTCAGCTGCTCACTACCCACTCAGAACAACAGCTCTGGGCCTGAAGGCTCCCCAGAGACTTGAGAGAGGGAGACTCTGGGGGCAGTGCCAGGACATACTGGGGGAGGGGGCTGTCTTTCCAGTTGGGCAATGCAGAGAACTTAGAGAGAATGGAGTCCCTGTGGTATGAGGGAGGCCCCAGCATGTGGAATAAATGTCCAGAGGCAGGCTAAGGGGTCAGACTAACGGGAAGGAAGGACACAACGCACACACAGAGGGGGCTCTGAGCTGTACGCTCCCCCTGGACCAAAGCCTTCTTCCTCTTTCGCAGCCTCTGAGGTGAGAGTCTTGGCTTTTGCAATCGTTGCCCTGACTCACAGCTTCCAGAGAATGAAAAGACCATACTGGGAATGTGCCTGATAACAGCTATGCCCAGGGCTATCTGTGATGATCTTGAAGTAAACGCTGCTTCTGGGTTCTGTGGAAACCGAGGCCCAGAAACCCACAGGCAGGCCGTGGCCAGCTCCACTCACTTCCAGTGCCCAGTCTGGTGTGGTGTGCGTAGTGAATGCCAGTCATTTCTTTGGTGTGCCTCCTGCAGCCCTGTTCTCCCACAATCAAAGGCCTGCCTAATGTCACATTTGCTGATTTCCTCATTTTTATAGCTGAAAAGAGTACTTTTCTCCAGCAAGTCGGACATCCCACTGGCCTCTCAGTCACCTGTGGCTAAGCAGGGCTCTTCACCTGCTGGCCTCTGCCCTTCCTGCTGCATCATGTCCTCGGCTTCCAGTGGATAGAAGCAAACTGCCCTTTTTCTCTCCTAGCCCTTTGCCCACTGGAAACACCTTGGCCCAACACTCTTACTCACCTTGTGCACTTTTCCAAAGTGCATTCCTGCCTAGCATGTCATCTATGTCCAAATAACCTTGAGAGCCTTATGGTTTGGGGATTGTTGCCGTCAGGAGCACTGGGTAGGGAGTCCGGAGCCCTGAGCTCTCTGCCGCAGACTCCTGAGTGATCTGGAACTTGCCTCACCCTCTCAGGGCTCAGTTTCCTGCCCTGTGAACAGCAGGAAGGTCAGGGCAAGGTGGGATCACATCTCCAATGTGACAAATGAAGCTGTTGCCATTTTGCTGACCATCAAATAGAGGACAGGGGAGAAGTGGTGCAAGGGGGACTTAGCTGGAATTCACAGAGCAAACAGGCCGATGGGCTGGAATCAGAAGCCAGCGCCTTCAGCTCCAAATCCAGGTTGTTTCTCCTATATCTGCTACTCCTACCAAGTAATTTGGGCCCCCTTGCATAGAAGGGCTGGTTCCTGGGCCTCCCAGTTAGAGAGTCTAGAACCACCAGACCCCAGGCATGGCTTCACCAGAGAAATGAGACCCCCACGAATCTGAAGCCTCTCCGTCTCTGAGACCTGGCTACAGAGAGAGAAGACCATTCTTCCCCTCTCTCCCCAGGAAATGGTCGGCCAGCCCAGTGTCTTGAAGTCAGCTAGGCTGGTTTGGGCACCTGAGGTCGGGAATAGGCCAAGTTTCCTGGGAGAAAGACTGGTGTGGTGCCAGGAGTCAGGCAAGATACCTGAACACAGGAACCTGCCAGTCCAGGCCCTGCCCTGTAGTAACCTGGGCCCAGACACGCCTATAACAGTGTGGTTTGTTTCTCTGCAGAAGCTGACGGGTCGCCTCATGCTGGCCGTGGGAGGAGCAGTGCTTGGCTCCCTGCAGTTTGGCTACAACACTGGAGTCATCAATGCCCCCCAGAAGGTGAGTACGATACCATCGTTGGCTTATGGACACCAGCCTGCTCTGTTGCACATCACACATGCCCACGGTCTCACACCACCAGCACCTGAATTAGAGTCATTTACATCAACGCACTGTCTGCCTCTCCAGCCAATTTTCTGGCCCTGACAATGTCAGAGACTCGTCTCTTGCTTTGGAATCTTAGGGCGGCAGAATTCTAGAATCTCAGGTCCCACAGAATCCTGGGGTCTTTTATAGGGCCTCTTGACCAACCCTCCACCCAACTCAGTCGTATAATAATATGTTTGATGATATAATAAACTCAGCAAAGCTCAATACAATCATGCTGCATTTCCATGGCATTCTGGGGCTGCAGAGGGTTTTCATGGGCTTGTCTCACTTGATGCTCACTGCAGCACTATAGGCAACAGGCACCACTCCCAGCCTGCAGGTGTGGGAAATGGCCAGAGAGAGGAAAGCTGCCCAATATCACCCAGCTAGTCAGAGACAGCTGGTATCCATCACCTGCCTGCCAGGGGGTCCTTGAGCCTGCACTCATACCCATCCACAGGCAGTGCACTTTCTTTTAAGGCATCCAATTGTAGGTTGAAACTGCATCCTCCCTGAAGGCCCTGTGCCAGTCAAAGCAGAAATGGCGTCTTGCCCTAGGGAGCCGCAGGGGGTGAAGGTCTGTGCTGGCTTCCTCCTCCCTGCCATGCATCCTAGATCTGTCCTCACTTGTTTACTTGAATGTCAGGATGGAAAGGGACCTAGATCATCTCCTCCAGTCCAGCCTACTTGCATTAAGGAGGAGAGAAGAAGAAAAGAGGAGTAGGGGGTAGGGACAGGAAAGGAAACTAACTGAGCCCTTCCTCTGTACCAGGCATTTTGCTTGTGTTTATGAGACTGGGTGGTGATTTCCATTTTATAGACCCAGAAACTGAGGTCCAGGCAGATGAAATGACCAACAGGCCCAAGGTCACAAAGCTACTGAATGTTGGAGTCAGAAGCCAAGCTCTTTATTTCCATGGCCGCAGGCTGTCTTCCTAACCAGCTGCCTTGCCAGTTTAAAAATCTGTACCTTCTCAGAGAGGACCAAATGAGTGGGCAGTCCTCACGTCAGGACCACATTTCTTGTCCAGACGGATGAGGCTAGAAAGTGAGTGTGGTGACTCCCAAAGATCAGGGGCCTGTTTGGGGGAACCAGGTAGTGTCTGGAGTTAGCTGGGCTTTTTTCCAAATAGGCACTGTGGGCTATGGGCCATGCCCATTGCCGAGGAGCAAGTCACCAGGAAGGCTTGGCCTGCTGAGTCATGCTCAGCTGCAGCCGAGGTGACAGGACTTTTCCAAGTTTGCCGGGCATGGCGACCGTGGGCCCATGCTTGGCCCAGCCCCAAGCCCTGCATTTGCTAAGTGCTCTTGACAGCTCTTGCCGAAGTGTGTGCTTCAGAACTGGCTCCCTTTGGGAATCCTTACAAATGGAAAGTCTGTAAGACAGGCGGGGAGGAAACAGAGGGAGGCTGAGCTCTCCACTTGGCTGCACACTGGGGTTTCCAGGACACCCCCAGATTCTGATTTAATTGGTCTGGGATGCTGTTTCGGCATTCAATTAGAAGCTTCCCCACCAATTCAACTGTGCAGCCAAGGTTGACAGTACTGGATTGAGTGATGTCTTGACTGTGATCTCATAGTGAGTTAATGACAGGACTAGGACTCTAAGGTCAGGACAGAGAAGGTGTTTTCCAGAAACAGAACAGGGTTGGGGTGAGCAGGGGCCCTGCAAAGTAAAATGCCCAGAAGAGAGAAAGCCTGGCATTCAGTAAAGCATGAGTAGTTTAATGTGTCACTAGAGTGAACAGGAGGAGGGGGAAGGTTGGGGAGGTCAACAAGGTAGGCAAGAGCCAGACCACAAAGGGCCCTGTGAGTATGGCACGGCACAGGGCACAGTCAGAAGGGGCAGCGGGGGAGGGGGGAGGGGCAGCTAGGGAGCATGGACTTCAGGATGAAGACAATAGGAACCCTCTGCCCAGGGCAGACGTGATCAGACTTGCATTGTACGGAAATGACTCAGGCCTCTGGTATGGAGGGGTAGACCTAAGAATGTGAGACTAGAGACGGGAAACCATCAAGAAAGTTGCCGTTGCACTAGTGACATAAAAGCAAACCCTCAGAGGAAGAATGGACAGGATTTGGTCATCAATTCCGTGCAAGGGCAACAGAGAAGGGCTTAAAAATGGTTTCTAGGTATCTGGTGATGTGTGGTTTGAAGAAGGAGTGGTTTGAAGAAGGAGCAGGTGTGCCAGGAGCTGAGAGGTGGCCGTGGGATGTGCAGGCATGGAGACGTGGGTGACACAGCTGGAGATGTACAGGAGGCACCTGCATGTGTGGGTCTGTTTCTTAGACCCAGGCTGGAGAAAAGTTGAGAGTTAGTCACTGGTATCCACACAGTGGAGGAAGATCTTCTAGGGAGACTGTGGAATAAAAAGAGAAATGAAGATTAAGGCAGGCATGGTGGCTCATGCTGTAATCCCAGCACTTTGGGAGGCTGAGGTGGGTGGATCACTGGATCCCAGGAGTTCAAGACCAGCCTGAGCAACACATCAAGACCTCATCTCAATTTTATAATTAAATCAATAAAAATTAAAAGTAAAAAGATCAAGGCCCCAGAGAACAACCCATTGCTAGAAAAGGACCCTAAGTAGAAGAACAAGAGCTGGTATCTCTAAAACCAGGAGAGGATACCCTCCAAACACAGAGGGAGAATGTAAGCTGTCGAAGGGCCAGGGTATTTGTCTGATTTGTCCACGGCCATGTCCTTAGTGCCTAGAATGGTGCCTGTCATAGTAATAGACACTGGTGGATAGTGAGTGGATGAACGAAGTGGAGGAATGCCATCAGGTACCCCAGGGGTTGAACTGGGCAAGCCTCTCCACATTGCTGAATGCAGAAGAGGCGATGGTGGCCTTGTGGCCATTTGGGCTGACTGGGTGGCACAGCACAGGTAGAAGCCTCACTACGATTGGGTGAAGAGTGAGAGGCAGATGAGAAAGGGTGGAGACAGCACTTCTAAAAGAGTTGGTGGGAAAGGGAGAAAAGAGTTGAGGAGGTTTGGAATGATGGTATGGCTAGGAATTTAGGTATGTATTTATGTATGTATGTAGGTATGTATTTATGTATTTTAATGAAGGTCATTTTAAAACATGTTGGAAGGAATCAGCAGAGGAGAGGGTGAAGATAAGGAAATGAGGGCGGAGGTCTTCCAGGAGGGAGGTGGTGTCGGAGCAGAAGGGAGGGGCTGCCTTTGGCCAGGAGGGACTGAGGTACTGTTTTTTTTTTTTTTTTGAGATGGAGTCTTTCTCTGTTGCCCAGACCGGAGTGCAGTGGCATGATCTTGGCTCACTGCAACCTCCGCTTCCTGGGTTCAAGTGATTCTCCTGCCTCAGCCTCCTGAGTAGCTGGGCTACTGGTACAGGTGCATACCACCATGCCCAGCTAATTTTTGTGTTTTTAGTAGAGATGGGGTTTCACCAGTTTGGTGAGGCTGGTCTCAAACTCCTGACCTCAGGTGATCCACCTGCCTTGGCCTCCCAAAGTGCTGAGATTACAGGTGTGAGCCACCATGACCAGCCAGGGACTGAGAGACTTCCAAAGATGTAGACAAATCTGAGATGGACTTCTGTGATCCCCGGGGCCTCCTGTCTAATCAGAAATAAGCGAGAGGTTATAACTGTCATGGAATATGGGCAGAACCTCTGACCAGGGCATCACAGGGCTGGTCAGCAGCTCAGAGGGCCCAGGTGAGGCTGTAAACTGCATTCATAGGACCATGTATGGGCACCTGTCCAAAGGTCACTTCAGGAACCAGCCCCAGCAGACTAAAACTGGAGATGTGAGTGGCCAGAACCGAGAACGCTGAAATCTAGCGGTGTTTCTTGGACAAGCACCCAGGCACTCGGTCTGTTGACTTTTGCACTTTACAAACACTTCTCACAAGGCTGGCTGCAGTTTTTCCAACCCGGAGCCAGATTAGAAGTGATACATGTAACATGTGAAGAGAGGATAGAAGGACCCAAGGGGAAGAAGTGAAAGTAAGGCTCAGAGCCCACGTGTAGTAACAGGGCAGAGCGACTCCTGTGCCAGGGTAGGGCTGAAGGCCTGCCCTAGGGCGGCACAGATTCCATCCGGCCAACCCTTTCATTCAGCCAGGACTTCCTGAGCATCCACGCTGTGCCAGGTGCTGTCCTAGACAGTGAGGAGGGAGAAGTATAGTTGTGAACACAGCAGGCACAGGCTGGCCCTCAGGGAGCTGCCTGAGACACAGTCTGAGCCAGGCCCTGTCTCCACAACCATGGGAGAGACCCCTTGGAGAAAGCCAGAGTGTCACTAACAGAGGGCTTCAAGGTGCTGTGAGAGCAAACAGGGGGCAACTAATGCTGGGGCTGGGGAGACAGGGGAAATTAAAAAAAAGGGCTTCACGGAGGACTTGGCAGCTATGCTCGACCTTGAAGGGTGAGTTGACCCCATAGGGCAGAAGGGCAGGTGTCTGGGCAGTGGGAGTGGCTTCTGCAGAGGTGCAGGGATGTGAAATGTTCTGCTGATGAGGAATCGCTAACTGCCTGCACTGGGCACACCAACTTCCCTTGTCTGTTTAGAAGAACCTGTCTTAGGAAACAGCATTGGGTTGGCCATGGTTTGCCTACTCTTGAAAAGAGACTTTGCCCCACGAATGGTGAGGATGCCAGAAACTTGTTCTCTTTAATAAAACAGGCCCCAAAGGGCTTCCTCCTGGAAGTGGTTAATTAATCCTACTTTCTTACATGTTTACAAAGCACCTCCCCATAAATGACTGCCTCACAGCAACTCTACAAGGCAGGCGGGGCTGACATTATCTTCCCCTCTTCTAAATGAGGGAACTGAAGCCAGATGAGGTATCTGGAGAGTGAGGGGCTAAGCTAGAGGTGGGCTCCAGGCCTCCTGCTTCCCCAGCCCTGCACACTGGCCCTGCCCTGCTGTGAGTGATGACAGGAAATTCCTGCCATGCATCCCCTCCTGGAGGAGGAGGACAGAAGTGGAAGAGGTGAGCCCAGCCACAGGGGGAGCAGCTAAATGAACAGAGAATCCTGATCATCATACTGGGCTCATATGAGCACTGCCTTTCCCCTCCCCAAATGACTGAGCTGCCAGTAGAAATAACCGAGTGCCAGTAGACTAACAGCCACTGAGAAACCATGAAGTCCTGGCCCAAGGGACAGTGTCAGGCATGTCTGAGAATAAGGCATCCTCAGAATCCAGAGAGTTTGGTCCAGAAAAGGCCTCATTGTTTGACAAACAACACTCCTTGTTTGACAAAGGAGGAACCTGGTCTGCAGAGGAGGTGAGGTCTGCCCAAGATGACCCAGCTTGGTAAGTGAAAGAGCTGGAGGCAACACCCGTCTCCCAACCCAAGCCCTGTGTCCTGTCAGGCTGAGCTGGGCTTCGTGCTCCAGGCAGCCTCTCCTTCTCTCTCCTGTATCCAGAGAGTTCTGGTCCCCTCTCCCCTTCACCCATCACCACTACCATAAACCCTTACTGCTTACTTAAGGCTTGTTATACATTGTTACAGATTGTTATACAATCCAGGCATTGTTATACATACTCTAGAAATAGTAATTCAGTTGTTCCTCGAAATAACCCCATTAGGCAGACACCATAATTTTCCCTGCTTTATAAGAAACTGGGGCACAGAGATGTTAAGCAATGAAAGCAAGGACACACAGCTAATAAGTGGCAAAGCTGTGATGTAACTCCAGGGAGTCTGGCCCTAGTCTGTGCCCTTGACCATTGTGGAAGATGGGCTCCTAAACACCCTTTCACTCACCTACAACTGCCACCCAGGTGGCCGTGTGTGCTCCCACTTCGGAGCTGAGTCAAGCTCAGTCATGTCCCAGCGTCTCAAGTTTCCCACACACGGTTGCACAATCTCTTACACCATCACATCCTGTCATATCACATCACCCCTCAAGCCCTTCAGTTAGATTCATGGCTTGCTGGTCATTTAGTGTCAACTCTCCAGCTCCAGCGCCGTGCTGGGCACCAGCAATACGGATGCATCAGACCATCTCCATGCTGAGGTTTACTGCAGAGGGAGCACATGGTACCTTACAGTTAGCCGTCTAAAGGCAATGATGGAAATGTAAACAAGCACAGTGGAAGCAGGGAAGGCAGAGGGAGAAGGTGCTTCGCCCTTAGAGCCGGGTGTCTCAGCCTGGCACTGTGATGTTTCTGCTGGTGTTGTAGAGGCCTGTCCCGTGCGTTGGAGGATGTTTATCAGCATCCTTGGCTTCTACCCTCTGGATGCCAGTAGCCAGTGTGACAATCAAAAATGTCTCTGGGCATTGACAGATGTCCTATGGGGTGCCAAAGCCGCCTCTGTTTGAGAACCAGTTGCAGTGGAGAGGGAGGGGTGGTTCTCAGGAGGAAGGCTTTCCAGAGGAGTATCTGTGCATGCCCTGAAAGGTGGTTAGGCCCAAGCAAAGATGTGAGGTGTCGTGTGAGGGAGTCACCGCGTGTGCCTCGTGAGTCATAGTTGGGGTAGAGGAGTCACTTTATTGCAAGAGCTTAGAAGGGCTTTGGGTATGGCTGCCGCGGTGGGATGATTTCTCTGTCTGCTGGCAGGCCTGGCCTTGGTTTGGAGGCTAGCCATGTCAGGGCTCTTCCAGGGAAGCAGCCTGGGTGGTCCAGCCCTCTGCAGGGGGGTTGGGGCTCAGCTGTAGCCCCAACCTGGGCCTCTGCCCCCAGGCCCCAAAATGAGGCCCCAGGGGACCCAGTGGGGAGGGTTATCTGTCCAGCCCCACCTGGAACATCTGGCTCCAATCTCCCAGCTGACCCTGGGGTGTGGCTGAGAGTTGCTGTGGAGATGAAGGCCCTGGGCTGAGAGCTTGGGGGAGGGGCAATGCGGGGCCAGCCCCAGCTGGAAGACAGGCAGGCAGGGAACAGGGGTGAAGGCCAGGCTGAGAGGCTAAGCCGGAGAAGCTGGCCCTTTCCTCCTTGTAACTGGCACTGAAAGCTTGGCTGGCAGTTAGCCCCTTTTTCCCCACAATAGCATCCAGTAGAGCACAGGGAGGGTTGAGATGGAGCTTCATCCTGGCCCAGGGATCCCTGCTGGGGATGACCTAGCCGACCTTGTCCTCCTGGGGTAGAGGAATGTCTAGCAGCAAGGATGGTGAGACCAGCCAGAGGTTCCAAAACACATACCCCTCCTGGCAGTGGTGTAGAATCCTAGATCAAGGGTTGGCAGGAGGGCCACATCCAGCCAGCAGCCTGTTTTTGTACACCCCATGAGCTAACAATGGTTTTTACATTTTTACAAGGTTGAGAAAAAAAGAATGAGTGACAGAGGCCATATGTGGCTCACAGACCCTGCCTAATGGATTCTAGCTAGCCTTTTACATAAAATGTTTGCCAGTCTGGCTCTGGAGCACTTTGACTTGCATGTTCCCTACTTACAGGGAACTCACCACCTGTAAGGTGGGCAGCCTCATACCCTGAAGTCTATAGAGCTCTTCCTTCCCCGAAGCTGGAGTCTGGCCCTGGCGCCTCTGCCCTCTGGGGCTACAGACCTGCTGGGTTCCTCTGCCAGGAGCAGCTGAGCAGGGCCTGGAGACTAGCTTTACTCCCCGAGGCAGGCCCCTAGTTCCTTCAGGTTCCTCCTCACTCTTACATTCTTAGGGTAATGATTTCCAGCAATTTCATAATGGAAAACTTTGTCCCTAAGGCTCCTCTGAAGGTGGTGACTTCTCTTCTTGAGAGAGCAACAGTGACAACAGTAACAGCTTAGCCATGTGCCAGGCAGTGTTCGCCGCCTCATGCCTCTCTACAAAGGGGAAGTGAGAAGTTCCTTGGTAGACAGGCAGACATGTGGTCTCACCCACAGTTGCCTAGACTGGCAGGAGGTGGTATGGGGATTCCCAGGGTGTCCTTAGGCTTGTGCAGGCCTCTCCCTCACCCCAGGAAAGCCACTGGATGAGGAATAGCTTCGTGTACCAGAAGCCATCTGGTCCAAAGGATCTCAGCTGCCCAGAGTCAACCTGCTTCTCTAGGGTGGTCTCCATGGTGGGTGTCCTCTAGGTTCAGTGAGGCACCTGGACAGAGATCTTTAGTAGCCCCTCAGCTCTCGGCTGGCCGACGCTATGGCAGTCCCCCTGGGAACTGACCAGAACCGCTCCTCCCTCAACACGCTTGCCGCCACCCAGACCCCACAGCTGGGTGAAGAGACTGGGCTGGGAAGGGAGCAGAGAAGCGGGTGAATGGCCGAGCCTGGCACATTTGGTGTGCGGGACACCGACTGCATTCTGAGGGGTGGTTCGCTGTGGGAAATGAGGTCTGACTTTGGTGGGTAGGAAGAGTCAGGAGCAGAATCCAGATGAGACCCAGGGCAGGCTGCCTGGGTAGAGAAGTAGGACAGACTCGGAGGCAGAATCGAGAGGACCTGGTGATTGGTGGATGTGGGGTGGTGGCAGCATCAAGTGTCTAACTCCTAAGCTTGGGATGGACATGTGAGGTAGGAGCGTTCAGAACAGGCACGTGCCAGGTCTCACCTCACACATGACCCAGGGCTGCGGAGGCTGCTGGGATCCCACGGGATTGGGCCTGTGGGATCCTGTCAGGGCATAAGTAGACTCTTCTTTCCTGAGGTGCACCCAGACACTTCTAGGGAGGATGTGACCCCAAGCTTTTCCCTATGTAGGGTTCTTCTCATTCTCTAGCATCCCCTGCCTTTCTTGAACCAAGAGTCAGCATGGAACCCCATATGAATCCCCAAGGAGGAGAGGGCACAGAGCACCGGAACCAGCAGTAGGAATGGAAAACCAGGCATGGCTTCTTCCCAGAAATCTCAGGCACCAAGAGGCAGAAACCCACTCCCCAGCCTCAGCTTGGTCAGGAAGTGCTACTGTGGGCTGGAGAGGATGAGTCTAGGCCAAGGTTAACATGCAGAGAGCTGGCTGCTCACCCTTCCTCCACCCCATAAAGTGGTTTGAGTAATAGAGCAGCTAGGCAGCGTCCAGGAGCCAGCCCTGGACAAGGTTGGGTCCCTCTGACTGTGTGACCACAGGCAGGAGACGTAACTCAGGGTGGAGCTCTGGTCACACCTCACTTATACACCTCTCTTATCAGTTGCCCCAACATCTCAACAGATCTTCAAGTTTATTTAGGTAGTTTCAGGCCTTACTTAGCACCTATTTACTCTTTCTTTGTATACAATTCAAACAAATTCCATTTGCTGACTTCTTGGCAAATTTCAAAAGGGGTGTGTAGAGTTGTACAAGACAAGGCTCTGAACCACAGAGGAGTGGGGGAATACCTTAGAACTACGGAATGCAGAAATTTCGCCATCAGGAGCCAGTCTGCACAGAGGCAGACACCTCTCTTTGCCCCTGCAGAGAGCCCCAAGGGCAGACACCATTGCCCTGCAGCCCTGCTTGTAGATCTGGTTGCTCAGGAGAGCAAAGTGAAATCTCGTCAAATTTTCACCCCATAATGGGTCAGGAAAGGTTGGACCCTCAAAAGAACAAGTGCCATTTATCTGGACAGTTCCCATATCCACCCTCATCCAGAACAGCCTGTTCTTGGTGGAGCCTGATAAACGGGGCATTATCGTTCCCGACCAGTCCTCCTCTGGGGTTAGTTTCGTCCATAGAAGAATACTTTGTGTTTTGTTGCTCTGTTTTTTTCTCAATATCTACCTTCTCTCTGCCCCCCGCGGAATCAAGGGGTTCTAAGAGGAGAGCCAAACATCTTTAGTTCATCAATTCCTCCATTGACTCACCAGGTATCCCTGGCATTGGCTCTGGGACAGACCATGGTGTGAATCAAGTGTCTTCCTCAGGGAAGACAAACTCCTGGAGTCAGGGAAACCTGGATCTCGAAAGGTTTCAGCAGTAAGGCCAGGGGTACCTTCCAGGCAGGAGTGGTAGCATCTCAAAGGCATAGAGGAGTGGGAAATGGTATATAGCGCAAAGGTGTGGTAGGTAGGGAGATTGGATTGATACCAGGCAAGAGCCCCGATTTTGAGTTACAGGTTGAAGGCTTGGGGAGACTCTGTTAGTGGTCTGCACAGCCTTCAGGCCACCAGTGTGCAGTGGGGTGATTTTAGGGATGACGACACCAAGCACTGGAGAGCGCTGTGTCACTCATTCCCTGCAGCACTGTGAAGCAACTACTGCTAATGTCTGCACTTTAGAAATGGGGCCATGGAAACTCAAAGATGAAATAACTTGCTCATGGTCACACTGGAAATAAGGGGTGGAGCTAGTAGCTGAATTTAGTTGTGTCCAGATTCAGAGTTCAGGTTTCTGTTCACTGCCCTGCCTGGCATCCTTGGAATGGACAAGCAGATCCTTAGGGCTTGCCTCTGCCCTACCAACTGTCCTCACCCGTTGCAGCCTGGCTTCCATCAGATGCCTCCAGACTTGGGACAGGTTGTGACAGGGCAGGGAAAGAGATGACTAGAGGCTGAGGACCCACAGCAATGGGAAGGAAGGCACCAGGAGGCAGGCCCAGCATATTCGGTGGGCATTTCTGGGACTGCAGGTCCCCGTTTGGCAAGTGTGCCCGCCCACACCTTCCTCTTTTGCTAGACCTCAGTGGGTTGGAAGGGATAGGGAGGACCAACAGCAGTGATGGAGGCTGCATACCGCTGTGTGTGTATGAGCTTGCACACACATGGAGGGGTGTTGGGATGGGTTGGGTTCAAATGGAATTGAGTTTGAGCTGTAAGTGGTAGGGGATGAGGGGCCTGTGAGTTTGTGACTGGCTGAAGCAAGAATATTCAGATTCTATGAGCATGGTTATGTGTGTGTGATGATATACATGCACAAGAAGCCGTTTCTGGGTAACTAGGCCTGCAGTCTGCTATACGTGTGGCTGGGTGGGTCTGGCCAGTCCTGTGGCACTGAGAGTGTGGTGAGTGTACTCAGGCAGTACACATCCCTGGGAGCTGGCCAGGGTTGGGGCAGGGCTGGTAGGCAGGTCTGTCCTAGGACAGGCGTTTCCAGTTCCTGGAACTGCTTCCTTGTGTGGAGCCTTTCCCCATACCTCCTAGCTGGGCCCTTGGGAGAGGGGAGGAGGCCATGCGTGGGTCCTTCAAGGGGGTGCTCGCAGGCCAGACACAAGGGAGCTAGGCCTGGGGAACAGAAAGCCACAGTGTGAGTCTTTCAAGCACATCTGAAGGGTGACATGTGTGAGTTTGTCACACCAGGCCCTCAGTGCGGTCAGGGAGTCTGTACTTCCTGGATGGCGGAACCTGTCTGTCAAGCCCTGCTTCCTCCCCAGCAAGGGGTTGGGGAGAGGGCCCGGTGGCAGGAGATGGGCCCTTGGGGCTTTGAGACATGGTGAGGATAAAAGGGGCAAGTAGGAAGGCCCTTTTCCTTCTGTACCTCTTTTTTTTTTTTTTTTTTTTTGAGACATAGAGTCTCACTCTGTCACCCAGGCTGGAGTGCAGTGGTGCAGTCTTGGCTCACTGTAACCTCCACGTCCTGGGTTCAAGCGATCCCCTGCCTCACCCTCCCGCATAGCTGGGATTACATGCTTGCACCACCATGTCCAGCTAATTTTTTTTTACTTTTAGTAGAGACAGGGTTTCACCATGTTGGTCAGGCTGATCTCAAATTCCTGACCTTCCGTGATCTGCTTGCCTTGATCTCCCAAAGCGCTGGGATTACAGGCGTGAGCCACCACACCTGGCCTTGTACCTCTCTGTTCTATGCCTGAACTTCCATCATTGGTCACTTGCCGTCATCCCAGCAAGTCACACTGAGCCTGTGAAGCCACAGGGCACTGGAAACCACACGTTAGGGGAAGCGGGAGCGTTGGCAGGGCCCTCAGATGGACTCCAACCCCTTGTTTCTTGCCTGGGGAAAATAAGGCCCACAAAAATAGAGGGACTTGGCTCAAGAACATGGAGTGAATCTGTGGCAGAGCCAGGCCCCGGCCCTCTCTTAGGGAGGGGTGCAAGGGGAAAGGAAAAGGAAGACTGGGTCCTGGCCCGGGGCTTGCCCACCCAGGCTGCATCTCTCCCTGCAGGTGATTGAGGAGTTCTACAACCAGACATGGATCCACCGCTATGGGGAGCGCATCCTGCCCACCACGCTCACCACACTCTGGTCCCTCTCAGTGGCCATCTTCTCCGTTGGGGGCATGATTGGCTCCTTCTCTGTGGGCCTTTTCGTTAACCGCTTTGGCCGGTAAGTAGGGTAGGTCCTGGCACTGCCCTTGGAGGGCCCATGCCCTCCTGCCCAGGGAGTCCCAGATGGGGTGGGAGGTGGGGGAGACTTCCCTGTCTGTTCTAGGGTATTACCTATGACCCAGCCCCTGGGAGCCCAAGGAATGTGGGCACCGGCCTGACCTGTGACCCCACCCCCAGGCGGAATTCAATGCTGATGATGAACCTGCTGGCCTTTGTGTCTGCCGTGCTCATGGGTTTCTCGAAACTGGGCAAGTCCTTTGAGATGCTGATCCTGGGCCGCTTCATCATCGGTGTGTACTGCGGCCTGACCACAGGCTTCGTGCCCATGTATGTGGGTGAGGTGTCACCCACAGCCCTTCGTGGGGCCCTGGGCACCCTGCACCAGCTGGGCATTGTCGTTGGCATCCTCATCGCCCAGGTAAGCTGGGGCAGGATCTACCTGCCTGGCACAGCCCCTGCCTACAGCTTCAGTGGCTCTTAGATCTGTGCCCAGCAGGGCAGTTTCTCTTCCACTCAGCCCCCACAGCCCTGCAGAGGACAGCTATGGTACACAGGTCCAGAGAACACAGCACCATGGCCTCCCAGTTGGAGCAAGATGACTTGACTCTTCTCAATCCCTTTCTTCTCACTCTAGGCTGCCAAACACAGGGCCCGCCTTCCCCCAGCATGCCTTAGGCCATTATGCGCAGTGTACCCTCTCTCCAGGAGGCTTCCCCTTCCCTGTCCCCAAAACCCTCCTGTGGCAGAGTAGCAGCCCCCATTCTCTGTGCTGGATACATCTGTGGCCTTGGCATTTGTCCTCCCAGCAACACTGTGGGGTAGGTCCTCCTTTCCCCACGTGACCGATGAGGAAACTGAGGGTTCAGAGAGGTTGAGCCTCATGCTAGTGGCAGAGCCTCTAGAACTGGGGCTCTTCTGTGAAGCTGCAGCTGACACAAAGTAGGGAAGGCCACTCTGGCAGGACGGGCTGGGAAGGGGGCGTCAGGGCAGAGGCTCACGGCCCCTGCTTCCCCCAGGTGTTTGGCCTGGACTCCATCATGGGCAACGAGGACCTGTGGCCCCTGCTGCTGAGCATCATCTTCGTCCCGGCCCTGCTGCAGTGCATCGTGCTGCCCTTCTGCCCCGAGAGCCCCCGTTTCCTGCTCATCAACCGCAACGAGGAGAACCGGGCCAAGAGTGGTATGGGCTAGGCCCTGCCTTCCTCCCCACTCCCTGAGCCCTGGCCTTCTTCCCACTCTGAGCCACCCCCACCTTCCCTCCGGTCCCTCCAGTACTGAAGAAGCTGCGCGGGACGGCTGACGTGACCCATGACCTGCAGGAGATGAAGGAAGAGAGTCGGCAGATGATGCGGGAGAAGAAGGTCACCATCCTGGAGCTGTTCCGCTCCCCCGCCTACCGCCAGCCCATCCTCATTGCTGTGGTGCTGCAGCTGTCCCAGCAGCTGTCGGGCATCAATGCTGTGAGTGCCCCCACCCACCCTTCCTGTGCCCCAGCCAAGCCCTCTGGTCAAGTGTGCACGGTGAACAAGCCCCAAACTTGAAATAACAGATGTGCCTCTGCCAAAGGAGAAGCTTCCCTTTAGAACCCAAGCCTGTAAGGTCACTGCAGTGCGGTGTCCTTCTGCCTATTTGTCCCCTTCATTGTTTACTCATCCTGGGTCCCACATCCACTGCTACAGAGGCAGGGAAGGGCCACAATGTCCAGGTAGGCCCCAACAGTTTCTCTTGTCTGGCAGGTCTTCTATTACTCCACGAGCATCTTTGAGAAGGCAGGGGTGCAGCAGCCTGTGTACGCCACCATTGGCTCCGGCATTGTCAACACGGCCTTCACTGTTGTGTCGGTGAGCCTTCGCTTACTGGCTCCCCCCGCCAAGCCCCAGGGAGGAGGCCGTGCCATCTTCCCTGCTGGTCTTTGCAGTGCCCTGTGACCTTCCTGACTGTTGAGGCGAGGCCTCTGGGTGGGTGGGTTCAGAGGGGCACCAGGCAGGGGTGGCACTGACACTGTCTCTGCCCACAGCTGTTTGTGGTGGAGCGAGCAGGCCGGCGGACCCTGCACCTCATAGGCCTGGCTGGCATGGCAGGTTGTGCCATACTCATGACCATCGCCCTGGCACTGCTGGTGAGTTGCCAGGTTCTGGAGGGTGAGGGATGTGGGGGAGTTCGCCTGGGCTTCAGATCCCAAAATGCCTGTCTCAGCCCCAGGCTGGCAGGCCAGGTGGTGACTGCGCTGTCCCTGGCTGTGGGTCTGACCTTCTGGCTCCTGAAGTTGTCTCCTTCCAAACCACACACATCCTCTCTTGAACTTGCTCCTCCCTGCTTGATGGATTCTCAGCACAGCACCTCTGGTCCCAGACGCCAAACTCTCACCTCCTTAAGGAATTACTTTGCCTCATATTAACCCTTTCCAATCTTCACCTGTAGCTTCAATTCATCTTCACAGCAACCCTGGGAAGTACTGCTCTCCTCCCCACAGAGGTGCAGAAACACGTCTTGCCTCATTCAGTTCACACAACTGGAGGTGTAGTTCAGTTCTTCCCATTTTATGGGGGAGGAAGCCTAATTCCCAGTGAGGTTAGTAACTTGTCAGATAAAGGATGAAGCCAAGAATCAACCTCAGCCCCAAGCCTGTGACCGCTGTGCCAACTCTGTGCCTGGCACTCACACACAGGCAGTCGTTTATTCAGCCTCTGGGCAAGGAAAGCACCGTGACCATCATTTTACAGCTCAATCTGGGCTTGGAAAGTTTGGTGGTTGCCGAAAGGCCAGACAGGCTGCAAGTGGAAAGACCGTAACTTTTCTACCCTGGCCTCCTCAAGGAGAATGGTTATATGCAGAACCATATGCTTAGTGATTACTCTGTGCCATCCTGAGCTGGGCACCGCACAAACCTTAAAACCTGAATCCACCCCACCCCCAGGAATGTTCTGCATCCTGCCACAGGCAGACTGCACTGCAGGCACAGCCAGGGGACCACGGGGCCTCTTAGCACCGTCCACATGCATACCACATTACCACTCCCAGGGGGTGGGCTCACACTTGGAACAAACCCGCAGGACTTAAGTCATTTTGTTCAGATAAGGAAACGTAGGGCCAACGCTGGATACACAACAAATCCAGGACCAGCCCCAGGCTTCCTGCCTTCTAGCATGGCTCTACTCTGGGCTGCCTCTGTAGTTTCTGTTTCCCCTGAGGATCCATCACAACCCAGTCTAACTTTTCCCCTTCTTCGTCATCCTCAACAGGAGCAACTACCCTGGATGTCCTATCTGAGCATCGTAGCCATCTTTGGCTTTGTGGCCTTCTTTGAAGTGGGTCCTGGCCCCATTCCATGGTTCATCGTGGCTGAACTCTTCAGCCAGGGTCCACGTCCAGCTGCCATTGCTGTTGCAGGCTTCTCCAACTGGACCTCAAATTTCATTGTGGGCATGTGCTTCCAGTATGTGGAGGTGAGAATCCCCACTGTCTCTATACTCACCATTTCTCGCCCGCACGCATGACCCCACAGTGCTGTGCAAAGTGCTGGCCCAGCATTCTCATTAGGAATCATGCTGAGGAGGAAACCGAGGGTAGGAAGCCCAGGTCACGTGACCAAGAATGCTGACCTCAACTCCAGGGTTCTCCCCTTAGCCTTGAGTGGTGCTCCTGGAGCCTATTACACGCTAGATGCAAGTGTGATCTCATTCAATTATGATAGCCTTCCTGGGGAGGTGGATGTTCCCTTTTTCAGCTCAAATGCCCAAAGGTAAAGTGACTTATCCAAAGTCCTACAGCCAGGATGTAGGGTCATGACTCCAACCAAGCGTGTCCGTATGTCTTTCAGCAACTGTGTGGTCCCTACGTCTTCATCATCTTCACTGTGCTCCTGGTTCTGTTCTTCATCTTCACCTACTTCAAAGTTCCCGAGACTAAAGGCCGGACCTTCGATGAGATTGCTTCCGGCTTCCGGCAGGGGGGAGCCAGCCAAAGTGACAAGACACCCGAGGAGCTGTTCCATCCCCTGGGGGCTGATTCCCAAGTGTGAGGCGCCCCAGACCACCAGCCCGGCCTGCTCCCAGCAGCCCTAAGGATCTCTCAGGAGCACAGGCAGCTGGATGAGACTTCCAAACTGACAGATGTCAGCCGAGCCGGGCCTGGGGCTCCTTTCTCCAGCCAGCAATGATGTCCAGAAGAATATTCAGGACTTAACAGCTCCAGGATTTTAACGAAAGCAGGACTGTTGCTCAAATCTATTCAGACAAGCAACAGGTTTTATAATTTTTTTATTACTGATTTTGTTATTTTTATATCAGCCTGAGTCTCCTCTACCCACATCCCAGGCTTCACCCTGAATGGCTCAGTGCCTGAGGGTGGGGAACTAAGCCCTGTCCAGACACTTGCCTTCTTCACCAAGCTAATCTGTAGGGCCGGACCTATGTCCTAAGGACACACTAATCGAACTATGAACTACAAGGCTTCTATCCCAGGAGGTGGCTATGGCCACCCCTTCTGCTGGCCTGGATCTCCCCACTCTAGGGGTCAGGCTCCATTAGGATTTGCCCATTCCCATCTCTTCCTACCCAACCACTCAAATTAATCTTTCCTTACATGAGACCAGTTGGGAGCACTGGAGTGCAGGGAGGAGAGGGGAAGGGCCAGTCTGGGCTGCCGGGTTCTAGTCTCCTTTGCACTGAGGGCCACACTATCACCATGAGAAGAGGGCCTGTGGGAGCCTGCAAACTCACTGCTCAAGAAGACACGGAGACTCCTGCCCTGTTGTGTATAGATGCAAGATATTTATATATATTTTTTGGTTGTCAATATTAAATACAGACACTAAGTTATAGTATATCTGGACAAGCCAACTTGTAAATACACCACCTCACTCCTGTTACTTACCTAAACAGATATAAATGGCTGGTTTTTAGAAACATGGTTTTGAAATGCTTGTGGATTGAGGGTAGGGAGGTTTGGATGGGAGTGAGACAAAAGTAAGTGGGGTTGCAACCACTTCAGCGGCTTAGACTTTGACTCAGGATCCAGTCCCTTATGCGCACCTCTCATCAGTGTCCTCTATTGCTCAAAAATCTGTTTGATCCCTGTGACCCAGAGAATATATACATTCTTTATCTTGACATTCAAGGCATTTCTATCACATAATATTTGATAGTTGGTGTTCAAAAAGACAGCAGTTTTGTGCCAACCGTGATGCTCAGGCTTGAAATGCATTATTTTGAATGTGAAGTAAATACTGTACCTTTATTTGACAGGCTCAAAGAGGTTATGTGCCTGAAGTCGTACAGTGAATAAGCTAAAACCCCTGCTTTTAACAATGGTACTATACAACCCCTACTCCATTAACTCCACCCACCTCCCGCACCCCCCCCCCCCCCCCCCCGCCCCCACACAAAATGAACCATGTTGTTTGTATGGGCCCAGTGAGCTGTCAAGCTGCCTGGTGTTCATTTCATTTGGAATTGCCCCCTCTGGTTCCTCTATATGCTACTGTTTCCTCTCTAAAGACAGCTTATCTTCCTCCTTCACCCCTGAATTTTCAGAGCACTTCATCTGTTCCTTCATCACAAGTCCAGTTTTCTGCCACTAGTCTGAGTTTCATGAGAAGATGCCGATTTGGTTCCTGTGGGTCCTCGGCACTATTCAGTACAGTGCTTGATGCACAGCAGGCACTCAGAAAATACTTCAGGAAATAAAACACCAAGGATATTTGTCTCTAGAGGCTCAGCTGACAAAATCTGGGAGAAATTTGTTTTTGTAACTAATTTTTTGTCTCCCTGACATGAAGAGGGGTTGTAAGAAGGGTGTGAGAAGGGAAAACTGGCACTTAGCAAATGGAAATACCTATATGTATTACCATTAGGTATAAAGAATCTATGAGGACATCCATTTGCATCTCACAAAGGAGAGCAGATTGAGAAGGATGTGCCCTGCCTGAGCCTGGGGACAGGGCGGTTAACTGATGAAGGGCTGAGGCCAGGTGAAAGGAAGCCTTATCACATGCTCCCAAAAGACTTCTGTTGAAAGGAGTCATCCGGGTCCCCGTGCGGGAGAGGGTGGGGGACAGGGC
This sequence comes from Trachypithecus francoisi, assembly GCF_009764315.1. Taxonomy (NCBI): domain Eukaryota; kingdom Metazoa; phylum Chordata; class Mammalia; order Primates; family Cercopithecidae; genus Trachypithecus; species Trachypithecus francoisi. The sequence goes on from NW_022681457.1 coordinate 81,651,563, forward strand.
GAGAAGAAGAGGCCGGGGCCTAGGCTGTCAGGGTTGCCACTCGGGTATCTTACTCCTACGACGCTCTTCACTCAGAGGCTGTCCCCACTGGACCGGAAAGGAAACAGACGGGGTGGGGTGGGGATGGGTGGGAGCCCCGCGCCGGTGGCCGTACGCGAGGACCACAAGGCGGATGACGCGCGGAGCTTATTCACACGCTAGGGCCCCGAAAGTTGGCAGAGCCAGGCAGCACCCCGGCCCCGCCCCGGCCCGGGGATCCAGACCCCGGTCTGAAAAGGCCTGACAATCCACTCGCAGCTCCCTCCCGCCACGTCCCCGAGCACCGCCATTTCCCAAACTGCAAAATGTTAGCGCAGGCGCAGGGAGCCCGGCCCGCCCTCAGGGTGTCCCAGAGTGCCGCAGCGGCACAGCTGCCAGTCGGTCCCCCGACGCCTTTCCTCTAGGGGTCGCAATCCACCCCGGGGTAGAAAATTTGGGACCAAGGTTCGGCCGCCTACTGCCGGGGTCGATGGCGCATCCTCCCCAGACCTCACAGCGGTCCCCAAAGCCCGGCCGCCGGCTGCGCCCAGACATGATTAGGGAGGGGCGGGGCCAGGTGGCGTCTCCACCAATCAGAGACGAATTTTTGGGCCCTACGGGGGGCGGGCTCCAAGACTCCACCAATCACGCCCTGGCGGTTCCAGGCGCTGGCCCTTGAGGACGACCTGGACACCTACCTGCTTGTCAGGCGATGCTATTTACTCTGGAGGGAGTGACGGTGACTTGTGTATCGCTGGGCATCCCTGGGGACGTAGCTCACCCGGGTTCCTATCCCACATAAGGCGACGCCTACGGTTTCTGACGAAAAGGGGTAAATAGATAACGGGACTGTTTTCCAGGCCACCATCTTTTCCCGGCAGGCCACCATCTTTTCCCAGCAGTGCTTAGTTGTTTCACTGACAGTGTTATGAGATGTTTCATTTGAAATCCTAGACGCAAAATCTCCTCTCCCTGGAAGCATTCTGGATCAGGTTTTCCAGGGGACACTACATCGGCTTGTATTTCCTCCATCAAAGCGCTCTCTACGCTGTACCGGAATTGACTATCTTTCCACCACACTGGGGGCGGGGGCGGGAGCGGGGGCAGCTGCCGCAGGTACAGGACTGAGCCGTTCCTTGGTCCCCACTTCCCACCACAGACTCTGGTCAGGATTATTGAATGAATGAAGTAGAATTTAGAAGTCAAGAAGTTCTGAAATCTGAGTTCTTCCAGTGCAATTTTAGGTAGACGATCTGACAATTCAGGATGCATTTAATAATACGGAAAGGATATTCATTCTCTTGTGTCAACTACATTTTTAGTGGCCCCTTTTTCATTCTACGATTTTTATTTCATAAGTCTCCTACAATTCTGGCCCATCTGTCCATTGCAATTGCTGCCCCTAGTGCTGGCCACTCGTCACCTCTCCCAGGATCACTGCAACTGCCTTCTCACTGATCTCTCTGCTTCCTCCTTCCTCCTCGTTCTCCACACTGCAATCGATGATCTTCCTAAAATTCAAATCTAGTTATGTCTCTCTCCTACTTAAAAACCTTCCTGGGTTCCTCATTTCTCTCAGGATAATGTCTGTGTTTCTTAACCTGAAAATTCAAGTCATTCATGATCAAGCTCTCTCCCTCACCGCTGGCCCCACTCAACTCCAACCCTATCCTCCAGCCATCCATCCACTCTATTCTCTGATCACATTCTCCTTCTCCTCTGGGCCTTTGAAGTTTCCTCCGAAGAGATTGCCCTCCCACCTACTCCTGTTATCCACCAGGTGATCATATCCCACCACAGCTCAAGGAGTGAGAGAAGGGAAGCTGTGCTAGTTGGGAGTTTGGCTCATTCATTCATTGGCACACTCCTGCGAACTAGTGGCTGTTTTGTGAACATTTCGATCAAGGCAGGGTTTAACATCACCCTTTCAGGGTTTCAGAGATACTACATTGCTTTGGAGGAAACCCTTGACTGGTCCTACTACAGCAAATCCATCCAGTAACCCTGACCCTGGCTTCCCAAATGATCTTCCTAAAAATGTATTCTGACCACATTATTCTATGGGTTAATACTCCCCACTTTCTCATGATAAAGCCCAAATTCCTTAACCACATTCTGGCCTTTGCAGACCTTATCTCCCAATACATTCCTTCCACACCCTAATCTCCAGCAAAGTTGATGTACTCTATGTTCCTAGGACAGCTCCTCACCCTAAAACTTTTTGTTCAAGCTCCTTTCTCCTGGTCTGCCTTTGGTCTCTCCAGAGGATTATCTGATATCAAAATACCAAATTAGCTATCACTTTATGAAACATTTGCTTAATTATTTGAACCATTGCCTAACTGAGCACACATTTGTTGCCAAGTTTCCTCCTAAGTCATGCTTAGGGTCTTGGAAAAAATATGGTTTCTGGAGTCAGAAATAGCTGATTTAGCTATTTAGCTCTGCTATTTAGCTGAATAATCTTGGGCAAGTCACTTCACCTTTCTGATCTTCTGTTTCTTTGTCTGTTGTAATACTAAAATGAAATAAGTTCATATATATTGTAATGCAGATGTCAGCTGAAGTTACATCATCTTCCCCCTTCCAAACGCTTCAGAAAGTCTGGTAATCACCCCCAAGCTTTCTGTGAATTCCCAGCGATCTTTTGTTTTCTTTCTTTTTTTTTTTTTTTTTTTGAGAAAGAGTCTCCCTCTGTCACCAAGGCTGGAATGCAGTGGCACGATATCGGCTCACTGCAACCTCCACCTCCCGGGTTCAAGCAATTCTCTGCCTCAGCCTCCCGAGTAGCTGGGATTACAGGCCCCCACCACCACACCCAGCTAATTTTTGTATTTTTAGTAGAGACAGGGTTTCACCATGTTAGCCAGGCTGGTCTTGAACTCCTGACCTCATGACCTCGTGATCCACCTGCCTTGGCCTCCCAAAGTGTTGGGATTACAGGCGTGAGCCACCACGCCTGGCCCCCAGGGATCTTTTATATTCCTTTTTTTCTTTTCTTTTTTTTTCTTTTTTTGAGACGGAATTTCACTCCTGTCGTCCAGGCTGGAGTGCAGAGGTGCCATCTCGGCTCACTGCAACCTCCACTTCCTGGGTTCAAGTGATCCTCCTGGCTCAAGCCTCCCAAGTAGCTGGGATTACAGGTGCCCACCACCATGCCCAGCTAATTTTTTGTATTTTTAGTAGAGATGGGGTTTCATCATGTTGGCCAGGTTGGTCTTGAACTCCTGACCTCAGGTGATCCACCCGCCTTGGCCTGCCAAAGTGCAGGGATTACAGGTGGAGCCACGGTGCCCAGCAGGATCTCTTCTATTCTTAAGGTCATCTCTGGTTCTGATGGTCAACATCCCCTAAACCAACAGGTGCAGGGTTTCTACCACAAGCTGTTTCCTGTCATGGAACTCATATCTTCTTTAGTTTCACTTCATTCATTTACTGAGCATCTCCTGGATGCCAGGGATGCAGCAATAAGAAAACAAAGATTTGCCTTCATGGAGCTTACATTCTGTTGGGGGAAACCCAATAAGCAACCAACAATGTGTGATAAACTTAGATGGTGATTTGTGTTAAGGGGAAAAAGCGACCCTAAGGGGATGAAAGCGGCAATGTGGATGGGGGTCAGTTTTAGATAAGATCATTTGAAGCCTTCCCTCAAGGAGTGATATGTGAACACAGACCTGAATGAGATAAGGAAACAAATCATACATATATCTGAGAGAAAATCCTTCTGAGCAAGTTCAAAAGTACTGAGGCAGGACCATGTTCAGTGTGTTAGCAGACCAGCAAGGAGGCCTGGGTAGCTGGACCAGGGTGACACAGATGAGGTCAGAGAGGTGGCAGGATGCTAGATCTTGTAGGGCCTCTTATATCACATGAGGACTTTGGGGTTGGTTAGTTGGTTTGTTTTTGAGATGGAGTTTCACTCTTCCAGGCTGCAGTGCAATGGGGCGATCTCAGCTCACTGCAACCTCTGCCTCCTGGGTTCAAGCAATTCTCCTGCCTCAGCCTCCCTAGTAGCTGGGACTACAAGTGCCTGCCACCACACCCAGCTAATTTTTGTATTTTGAGTAGAGACAGGGTTTGCCATGTTGACCAGGCTGCTCTCAAACTCCTAACCTCAGGTAATCCGTCCACCTCCGCCTCTCAAAGTGTTGGGATTAGAGGCATGAGCCACCATGCCCGGCCAACTTTGGGTTTTATTTCAGTGGTCATCCACTGAAGAATATTGGCCAGAAAGGTGACATGATCTGATTTACTTTTTTTTGAGACAGAGTCTCACTCCGTTGCCCAGGCTGGAGTGCAGTGGCATGATCTTGGCTCACCACAATCTCTGCCCCCCCGGGTTCAAGTGATTCTCCTGCCTCAGCCTCCTGAGTAGCTAGGATTACAGGCACCCACAACCACGCCTGGCTAATTTTTCTGTTTTTAGTATAGATGGGGTTTTACCATGTTGGCCAGGCTGGTTTCAAACTCCTGACCTCAGGTGATCCACCTGCCTCAGCCTCCCAAAGTGCTGAGATTACAGGCGTGAGCCACCGCACTCAGCCTGATTTACATTTTTAAAGGATCATCTGGCTGCTGTAAACTGTAGGGGAGCAAGAGTGGAAGTGGGAAGAACAGTCAAGAGGCAGTTGCAGTTGTCTGGGTAAGAGATGATGGTGGCTTGCCTCAGGTAGTAGCAACAAGTAGATGTAGTCAGACTGGGGATGTATTTTGAAGATTCAGCCTACAGGATTTGCTAATGGGGTGGCTGTGAGGTTTGAGAAACAGAAAGAAATAAAAGTTAGCCAAATTGACTGGATAAATGGTGGTGCCATTAACTGAGAAAGGGAGCACTGAGAAAATTGGAATCAAAAGTTCAATTTTGGATGTGTTAAGTTGAATCCTGGTAGACATTCAGCTAAAGACACTGAGTAGGCAGTTGAATATACTAATCCAAGGCTCATATAAACCTTTATAGAAGGTGGAGGAGAAGGGATTTAAATCATAACAACATAACCTAAAATTGAATTTTAGACATCTAAGTCCCTTGGCCTCTTTCCCAGCTCAGGCTTTGGGCCCAAACTCCAACCAGCTTGCCCAGTCCCCACTTTGCTTGTCAAAGGCCTTGACTAATGCTTTGAAATGACAGCTGGTAAGGCCCTGTCAATTTACTTGGGCTTTCCTTTACCCAGTTTTTATCAGGGAGCAGGGGAATCACAAATTTCCCCTTAAAATGTGCAATCTCTTACAAAAGTTATTCCATACATGTTTGCGTGAAGCAGTAGGTGAGAAGGTTTAAGCACGTTTATTAAGTGGTAATGGATTTCCTTTCTTCTCAGACTCACTGTTTTTGTCCTATTCTCCTCATAAAGGACTGGATCCCAGTGCCTCACAATTGTCATGGACAAAGAGCTTGATTTTGAATTATGGTTCAAGAGGAGGGTGGTGTTGACCCCAACCTAGGATATCAGTTTTTCCATCTTCCTCCGTTGTCTCAAAATGGATTCCACATCTCTGTCTTTTTTCTAGAGTAGTTATCTTCAAATTTTTTTGCTCACATACTTCCCAAAAGAATTTTGAGGCCAGGCCTGGTGGTTCGCACCTGTAATCTCAGCACTTTGGGAGACCAAGGCGGGTGGATCGCTTGGGCTCAGGAGTTTGAGACCAGCCTGGACAACATGGAAAAACCCTGTCTCTACAAAAAATACAAGAGTTAGTTGAGTGTGGTGGTGCATGCCCATAGTCCCAGCTACTCAGGAGGCTGAGGTGGGAGGATTGCTTGAACCCAGGAGGTCGAGGTTGCAATGAGTAAGCTATGATCACAGCATTGTACTCCAGCCTGGGTGACAAAGCAAGATCCTGTCTCAAAAACAAAAAGAATTTGAAAAACTATTTCCTTTGCTTATTTTTAGATTGAAGTTACAAATTTGTCTTCTTAAATTCAAATATTTGCAGGAGATTTAATTTCTGCTATGTGATATTGCCATTTTATTTTATTATTATTATTTTTTGAGATGCTGTCTCGCTCTGTACCCAGGCTGGAGTGCAGTGGCATGATCTCGACTTACTGCACCCTCCACCTCCTGGGTTCAAGGAGTTCTCCTGCCTCAGCATCCTGAGTAGCTGGGATTACAGGTGCCCACCACCATGCCCAGCTAATTTTTGTATTTTTGTTTTAGTAGAGATGGGGTTTCATCGTATTGTCCAGGCTGGTCTTGAGCTCCTGACCTCAAGTGATCCACCTGCCTCGACCTCCCAAGGTGCTGGGATTACAGGTGTGAGCCACCATGCCAGGCTGATATTGTCATTTTACAATAAAATTCTTACATTACTCTTCTTTATATATTCAAACAATATACCACAGTGCTACTATATCCATATCCACAAAATAGGGGATTTTGCATATATATTATTAGATTTATACATAAGTATTTCAATATGGGGGGTGCTAATATAAATGGTAGTATGTTTTAATTTCCACTTGTTCATTGCTATTATATAGGAAAGCAAATTACTTTTGTATATTAACCTTGTATCCTGCAACATTGCTATAATTAATTGCTTATTAGTTCCAGGGGTTATTTTGTAGATACTTTTGGATTTTCTATATAGACAATCATGTCATCAACCAACAACAACAGTTTAACTTCATCCTTACTGATCAGCATACCTTTTATTTCATTTTCTTGTCTTGTTGCATAAGCTAGGACTTCCAATACAATGTTGGAAAGGAATAGTGAAGAGGACATCCTTGCCTTGTTCCTGATCTTAGCAACAATAATGCTTCACATTTTTCACCATTAAGTATAATATTTAGCTGTAGGGTTTTTGTGAACATTGTTTAATCAAGTTGAGGACATTCCCCTCTATTTCTAGTTTCCTGAGAGTTTTTATCAGGAACGAATGTTGGATTTTGTGAAATACTTTTTCTTTTTCTTTTTTTTTTTTGAGACAGACTCTCACTCTGCTGCCCAGGCTGGAGTGCAGTGGTGCAATCTCGGCTCACTGCAGCCTCCACCTCCCGGTTCAAGTGATTCTCCTGCCTCAGCTCCCTGAGTACCTGGGATTACAGGTGTGCACCACCACACCCAGCTAATTTTTGTATTTTACTAGAGACAGGGTTTGACCATGTTGGCCTGGCTGGTCTCAAACTCCTGACCTCAGGTGATCTGCCTGCCTCAGCCTCCCAAAGTGCTGGGATTACAGGCATGAGCCACCATGCCCAGCCAATTGAGTTTTTAATGTCGAACCAGACTTGCATGCCTGGAATAAATCACATTTGGTCTTGGTATGTAATTTTTTTTTAACGCATCATTGGGTGTGCTTTGCTAATATTTTGTTGATGATTTTTGCATCTATGTTCGTGAGAGATATTGGCCTGTATTTTTCTTTTTAAATTTTATTATTTATTTATTTATTTTAAATTGACAAATCTATCTGTAGTTTTCTTGTAATGTATTTATCTGGTTTTGGTATTAGGATAATGCTGGCCTCATAGAAGGAGCCGCTTCTATCTTCTGGAAGATGTTTAGAAAATTGGTATAATTTTTTTCTTAAATGTTTGGTAGAATTCACTAGTGGATCCATCCAAGCCTAATACTTTTTGTTTGAGGAGTTTATTATTTATTGATTCTGTTTCTTTAACAGATGCAAGCCTGTTTCAGATTGTCTACTTCTTATGTGAGTTTTAACAGATTGTGTCTTTCAAGAAATTGGTCCATTTCATCTGGGTTATCAAATCTGTGGGAATAGAGTTGTTCATAATATTCATTTATTATTCTTTTAACATCCATGGGATTTGAATTGATCTTTCATTTTCAATATTCATAATTCATGTCTTTTTTTTTCTTAGTTAGCTTTGCTAGAAGCTTATGATTTTATCGATTTTTGCAAAGAAACAGGTTTTGGTTATGTTGATTTTCACTATTGATTTCCTGTTTTCAATTCATTGATTGCTGATATAATTTTTATTATTTTTATTATTTATTTTAATCTGATTGCTTCCAAATTGTGTATAGAATCCTAGAATGAGCCATTTTGTACTGGGTAAATGGAACTGTGGTAAATAGGCCTTTAGAGCCTGGGCAACAGAGTGAGACCCCCATCTCTAAACAAACAAACAAACAAAAAACAAAATCTTAACCTTAACTTTGGCTTTTTCTCTTTCAACACTTTAAGTATTCCACTCCATTATCTTCTTGCTTATGTGATTTCTGAGGAGAAGGTGGATATAATTCTTATTTTTGCTCCTCTATAGGTAAGTGGCTTTTTATCCTCTTACTTCCTTCAAAGTTTTTTCTTCATCTTTAGTTGTCTGCAGCTTGAATATTATATGTGTAGGTGTAGCTTTTTTGTTTGTTTATTTTTGGCATTATTTTGCTTGGTGATTCCTGAGCTTCCTGGATCTGTGGTTTGGTGTCTGGCACTAATTTGGTGAAATTCTCAGGCATTATTGCTTCAAATGTTTCTCTTGTTCCTTTCTGTCTTTCTTCTTCAGGCATTCTCATCATGCCTATATTACATTTTTGTGATTGGATATTCTTTCTCATTTTTTTTCACGTTTTTCTTCTCTTCACTTTCAGCTTTCAAAGTTTCTGTTGACATATCCTCAAGCTCAGAGGTTCTTTTTTCTCCAGCCATGTGCAGTATACTAATCAGTCCATCAAAAGGTTTCTTCATTTCTGTTAGTGGTTTTTTTCTTATCTCTATCATTTCTTTTTTATTATTTCTTATAATTTTCATCTTTCTCTTTAAACTGTCCATCTGTTTTTGCATGTTATCTACTTTTTCCATTAGAGCTCTTAACATATTAATCATAGTTGTTTTAAATTCCCAGTCTGGTAATGCCAACATCCCTGCCATGCCTGTGTCTGGCTCTGATGCTTGCACTATTTGTTCAAGCTGTGTTTTTTTGCCTTTTAGTGTGCCTTCTAATTTTTTTGTTGGAAAAAAATGAGCCATTTTGTACTAGGGAAATGGAACTGTGGTATATAGGCCTTTAGAGCCTGGGCAACAGAGTGAGACCCCATCTCTAAACAAACAAACAAACAAAAAACAAAACCTTAACTGAGCCTGCCTGTAGTCCCAGCTACTTGGGAGGCTCAGGCAGAAGGATCACTTGAGCCCAGGAGTTCGAGTCTACAGTGAGCTATAATTGCACCACTGCGCTCCAGCCTGGGTGACAGAGTGAGACTCCGTCTTGGAAAAAGAAAAAAAAAGATATAGATCTTTAGTAATGTAACAGTGCAGTGTTGCAGGAGGAGAAGTGTTCTGCAGTTCTACTATTAGGTCTCAATCTTTTGGTAAGCCTGTGGGTCTGGACTGTGAACTTCACCAGTGCTTCTCAGCTTGTGTTTTTTCCCCTTAGGTGGGGGCAGAACCACTAGAGGAGACTGAAGTTGGGTATCTCCCTTCTCCTACGGGGAAGCCTAGAGGAAGCTGGAGTTGGTATTTCCTTTCCCCCAGATGGGAAGCTACAGCCTGCTGGAGTTGGGTATTTCCCTTCCCCAAGATAGGTTAGGCTCTGGCAAAATTATTTCTCCTGAGGGTAGACCTTTTTAAAAACAACAGAATGCTTTGGCATACTGCAAATGGTTTATTTCCCCTCCCTTTGCTAGAAGCATGAAGGGATTTTTCTCTGAGATTCACTGTGAGGATCTGGTAGAGCTCTGAGAGACAAAAATCACAAAAGTGTTGAGGGGTCTCCATAATCAATACCCCTGAAATGTGTTTTTTTTTTCTTTGAGACAGGGTCTTGCTCTGTCACCTAGACTGGAGTGCAGTGACATGATCATGGTTCACTGCAGCCTCAACCCTTCTGGGCTCAAGCAATTCTCCTGCCTCAGCCTCCTGAGGAGCTGGGATTACTGGAGTGTACTACCAAACCCACTTAATTTTTAAAGTTTTTGTAGAGACGGAGTCTTGCCATGTTGCCTAGGCTGGTCTTAAACTGTTGAGTTGAAGCAATCCTCCCACCTCAGCCTCCCAAAGTGTTGGGATGACAGGTGTGAGCCACCATGCTTGGCCCCTGGTGGAGTTTTTAAATCCTTGAGTTGTCCACACTGATTCTCTAAAAATTGGGTCAGTTACAGTTTAGGTTTTCCTATTCCTGTTTTCAAACCTCCTGTAGAGGCTTCTGCTCATGTGTTGCCATTTCCAGTAACTTATTACTCTCTGTATTTTCCTGTCTCTCCAATTTTGGAGGCAGCAATCTGCCTAGTGGTCTCATTCCTCTAACAAATCTAAGAAGAGATGTTCAGCTTTTGCTTGGTTTTGTTGTTGTTGCTCAGCTTTTTAACTTGTTTAGATGGAGTAGTATCTTCTAAGCTCCTTACATGCTGGACTGGAAACCAAATTTCTCTCCTTCATTTCTGAAGGACAGTTTTCCTGAATATTATTCTTGCTTGGCAGGTTTTCTTTTAGTGCTCTGAATATATCATCCCACTCCCTTCTGTCCTGTAAGTTTTCTGCTGAGAAATCTGCTGATAATTGTATAAGAGCTCCCTTGTACTTGATGAGTCACTCTTCTCTTACTGCCTTAAGAGTCTCTCTTTGACTTTTGACAGTTTGATTATTATGTGTCTCAGGGTTGGCTTCTTTGGATCATATATTGTATCCCATAAATCCCTTAGGCTTTCTTAATTTTTCTTCATCTTTTTTGTTTCCCCTGACTCAGTAATTTCAAATCATCTGTCTCAAATTTCCCGAGTGTTTCTTCTGCTCACTTAAATCTGTTATAATCCCTTCTAGTGAATTGTTCAATTCAGTTATTGTTTTTTTCAACTCCAGAATTTCCATTTGGTCTTTTTTTAAAATAGATTTTGTCTTTTTTTTTTTTTTTTTTTTTAGAGACAGGGTCTCACTATGTTGCCCAGGCTGGTCTCAGACACCTGGGCTCAAGTAGTCGTCCTGCCTCGGCCTCCCAAAGTGCTGGAATTTCAGGCATGAGTCACTGCACCCAGTCTCTGCATCTTTGTTGGTATTCTGGTTTATATGTATCACTTCCTGGTTTCATTTATCTATCTGATTCTCTTGTAGCCCGCTGAGCCCCTTTAAGATGATTATTTTGAATTCATTGTCAGGTAATTCATAGATCTCTGTTTCTTTAGGGTTGCATGTCTGCGACATATTTGGTCCTCTGATCGGATCATGTTTCCCACTATCATCATATGGCTTGTCATTTTTTGCAGGACTTGGTGGATTTGAAAAATGACCATATCTTCTAGATTTTATGGATTGTCTTCATAAGGGGAAAACCTTTAACATTCAGCTCAACTAACAGTCTGGGGGAGTGGTCGGTCTCAAACCTTTTCTGGAGATATGTATTCTTCGACTTGTGCCTGTAATTTCCCAATTCAAGAGGTTTGCTGATGTCTTTTCAGAAGCTTGTAGTCTCTTGCTCCCTCTGGTGTCTGTCTACAGTACTGAAAGTTCTCAGGGTCTACAACAAACTGTTGATACCTCCTATTCTCGGCAGTTCCCAGGGATTCAGAGTATTTTTACTTTATCAGCACTCAGTGTCAGGCAAGACAGAAACCAGTCCCTCAGGGAGCCCTCTGAAAAGCCTGAATGTTGGATGCACATTCTACTCTTCTGTTTCCCTCGCAAGGTAGAAGCATCAAGTTGAGCATTTACTCCTGAAAGCACCAAGCTGTACTGGCTTTGGGAAAGGGCTATTGTAAGTTAAATGAAAATGGTTTTTCTTACCCATTTTAATATAGCTGTTCTTAACTTTGAGCTTGCCTCAGGTACTAGTTTCTAGAATTCTCATAAAAGTTTTTTGGACCATATATTAAGTCAGTATCTACGGAAGAACAAGGTCTGAGACGTCCTATTATGCTGTATTGCTGATGTTACTCCTCTCAGGAAGATTGGTTTTTGAAAAGAGTACATGCAGAAAGTAAAGATCGGGATTTGGAAATCGATTCCCTTAAAGCTAAATATGTTCACATATTCCTTGGAAATGTTTTTGAACATCCACAGTTATGAATACCCAGTTTGAAGATAACCTTTTTGGAGGATTCAAATTAGTATTCTTCCGGCTGCCTTTGGGATTTTGTTTCCTAAGTCTGCCTTGAATGTGCTCTCAAAATACCTACTTCCTATACTGGGTGTCTTCCACCCCCAAGTTGGGCACCTCATCAGAGGATGTGTCTGGCAGGCTTTGAATGGTATAATGGTTAATTTTATGTGTCGACTTGACTGGGTTAAGGAAGACCCAGAAAGCTAGTAAAACGTTATTTCTGGGTATGTCTTGAGAGTATTCCCAGAGATTAGCATTTGGGTCAGCATACTGAGTAAAAATGATTCACCCACACTAGCGTTAGCAGGTATTATCCAACTCATTGAAGGCCCATCTGAATGGAATAAAAAGGTAGAGGAAGGGAGAATTCTCTCTCTCTCTTGAGCGGGGACATCCATTTCCTTCCCTTGGACATTGGAGCTCCTGATTCTTAGGCCTTCAGACTTCAGGAGTCAGAGCAGCAGCCACCTGGGTCTCAGGCCCCCAGCCTTGGACTGGGAGTTACATCATTGGCTCCCCTGGTTCTCAGGCATTTCAAACTCACACTGAATTTCACTACCATATTTCCTGGTAGTATATCATGTGACTTCTTGTGCAGGCAGTATATCATGGGACTTCTTGGCCTCTACAATCACTTGAATCAATTCTTATATCTGCCCTTAATATCTATGTAAATATCCTATTGGTTCCGGTTTTTTCAAGAACGCTGACGAATGCAGATTTTTATACTGAGAGTGGTTCTAGAGAAACAGAATTTTAAGGATGAGTTTTCTGAACTGGTTTTGGGGCTTATGGAATTGGCTCTTCAATCTCCTTAGATTTCAAGATGCTAAGGACTCTATATCTAGTAGTCTATTGCATGAGCTATTTATAAAGATATGCATTAGATGCTCCTAGTTTACCAAATATAAGAAGTAAGAACCTAAGTAACTCTGTATATGATACTTTCAAACAGTTTTGGAAAACCAAGGAATATAATGCCATTGGTTGGTTGCTCCTAATGTCACTGAACAAAATGGTGAAAGAGGAGGATGAGCTCAGAGATTCAAATTACCAGCTTGAGCTTCACATAAATGGTCTAAGAGCTTCTACATGTGCCCTGAGGGACAGCCTTATCTCCTACAACCTCAGGACTGAAATTGCTACAAATGAAACCGAAGATCTCATCTTGTAATTGGCTGAATTACAATGCAAGTGGAACACCCAGCCTTACAAAGTGCCTACTGTTGAAATGAGGGTACTGATTGGGAAATAATGTCCCATCCAATATGTTAGGATGGGGACTTAGGGGAAGACCCTAATGAAGCTGAGGACATTGAGTCCTAAATTCTGATAAGTCTCCTTTGCCAGTGGAAGAGTTCTTTCCACCCCCAGAAAAAGTTGCCTGCCTACTCTCAGCAGAAGTGGCTTCCCCAACCCCAGCAAAAGTGGCCTCCTCGCTCCCAACAAAAATGGCCTCCCTGACTGCAGTGGTACTGGCTTTTCTACCTCTGCCCAATGGGATTAATCCTAAATTGCCCGAGGGATGGTAGTGGCCTCCACTAAAGCAGTTGCTAAGCAAGATCATGTTGATTTTTCTCAGGACTCATCCTCACCACTCCTCTTTCTTCTACACCCCAAACTAGACTCAAGTCCCAGCAGGCCCCTAAAGTGAGGTATGGCTCATGAGAAGGTATGTTATATTCCAAAAGAATTACTTGAGTTTTCTTCTTATACAAGCATAAATTTAGGGAACATGTGTGGGAATGGATATTAAGAGTATATAATAATGGCAGAAGGAACATAAAGTTGGATGGCCTAATTTATTATTTTTCAATCCTGCTCCTTCTTTACAGGCTTAATTTATTGATGTGGGCCCACTAAGCAGAGATTCTGCATTTAATGTTATCACTTGGGGAAGTTAGAAAGGGCTCTAGTTGTTTGGTTTTTGGCTGAAAAAGGTGGCCCATAATGATGCAAGTTGGAAATGCCCAATCTCTCTGGTTTAATGTAGAGGAAGGGATTCAAAGGCTTGGGGAAATTGGAATGTCACAATGGATTTGTCATTTAAGACCTACTAACAAATATGAAGAGAGTCCAGAAGACATCTTGCACAATACTTTTAGAAATAAATTTATGAGGGTGTAATCCTGGGAGACCAAGGCGGGCAGATCAGTTGAGGTCAGGAGTGTGAGACCAGCCTGGCCAACATGGTGAAATCCCGTCTCTACTAAAAGTACATACACAAAAAATTAGCCAGGTGTGGTGGTGGATGCCTGTAATCCAAGCTACTCAAGAGGCTGAGGCAGGATAATTGGTTGAACCCAGGAGGCAGAGGTTGCAGTGAGCCTAGATCACGCCACTGCACTCCAGCTTGGGCGACAGAGCAAGATTGCATCTCTAAATAAATAAATAAATAAATGAAATTTTTGAAGAGATCTCCAACATCCTTGATCACTCTCTTCTGTAGGCCAGATCTTACAGTGGGAATCACAGCCACTGAACTGGAAAACAAAGGCAGTCAGAGTAATTAGATTATGTGGTGGCAGGGGCCAAGTAGCAGCACTAAACTGCCAAAGGTATGGTGGGCATAGTTACTATAATGGACAGCAGAGTCAAAGCAGCAATAGGAATAGCCTGACTCCTGCAGACTTATGGCGTTAACTAGTTAATCATGGTGTTCCTAGAAGTGATCTGTATAAGCAGAAAGGTTCCAGATCAAGTGAACAATAAGTCTAGCTCAAATCATTTTAAAAAAGAGTCACAACCCCTCAGTGAATTCCCAGACTTGAGCCAGTTTACAGATCCAGAACCCCTTGAATTAAGGGAAATCCAGGTCCCCTGGAGGAAGGATCTTGGTGCACTACCAAAAATTTATACTGTTCGTCTTTCCCTCAGCCTTCCTCAAAGGGACCTGTAGTCTTTAATCACAGTAAGTGCACTGGGGAAAATAAAATCATCAGACCTTTCAGAGACTACTGGACACTGGCTCTGAACTGACCGTGATTCCAGGAGACCCAAAATGTCACTGTGGCGCTCCAATCAGAGTAGGGAATTATGGGGGCCAGGTGATTAATGGAATTTTAGTTCAGGTCCATCTCTCAGTGGGCTCAGGGGGTCCCCAAACCCATCCTGTGGTTATTACCCCAGTTTCAGGATGCATAAGGAACAGATATACTTAGCAGTTAGTAGAACATCCACTTTGGTTCCCTGACAATGATATTATCATGGAAAAGGCCACTAGAAGCCACTAGAACTGCCTCCGCCTAGGAAAACAGTAAAACAAAAGCAATACTGCATTCCTTTCATTGCAGAGTTTAGTGATACCAGATGTAGCGGTGGTGATTCTCACTACATCTGATTCAACTCTCCTAATTGGCCTGTGCAGAAGACAAATGATCTTACAGAATTAGAGTGGATTATCATAAGCTTAACCAACTGGTGACTCCAACTGCACCTGCTATACTAGACATGGTTTCACTGCTTGAACAAATGAACACATCCTCTGGTACCTGGTATGTATCTATTGATCTGGGAAATGCCTTTGCCACCTCTGTCTATAAAGCCTACCAGAAACTGTTTTCTTCCAGCTGGAAGGTCAGAAATATACCTTCGCCACCCTACCTCAGGGGTACATCCACTCGCAGTCCTGCCATAATTTAGTTTTCAGGGATCTTGATCATCTTTTCATTCTACAAGATAGCTCACTCTTCCATTACATAGATGACATTATGCTAATTGGTCCTAGTGAGCAAGAAGTATACTTGAGACTTAGTGGTAAGACATTTGCATGTCAGAGGGTGGGAAATAAATGCTACTAAAATTCAGGAGTCTTTTACGCAGTGGAATTTCTAGAGGGCTAGTGGTGTGAGACATATCCCTTCTAAGGTAAAAAATAAGTTGTAGCATTTGGCCCCTCCTACAACCAAGAAAGAGGCACAATACCTGGTGGGCCTCTTTGGATTTTGGAGGCAACATATTCCCTATTCGGTTGTGTTACTGTGGTCCATTTACAAAGTGACCCAAAAAGTTGCTAGTTTTAAATGAGGCCCAGAACAAAAGAAGACTCTACAATAGGTTGAGCCTGCTGTGCAAGCTGCTCTGCCACTTGGCCCATATGATCCAGCAGATCCTGTGGTGCTTGATGAGTCTATGGCAGATAGGGATGCTGTTGGGAGCCTATTTGGCAGGTGTGCATAGGTGAATCACAGTGCAGGCCTTTGGGATTTTGGAGCAAGGCCTTGACATTATTGGCAGATAACTACAGTCATGAGTCTCACTTAATGACAGGGATATGTTCTGAGACGTGTTGTTAGGCGATTTTGTCATTGTGCAAACATCATACAGTTTACTTACACAAACCTAGATATCATAGCCTACTCTACAACTAGGCTATTGCACCTAGGCTATAAACCTGTACAGTATGTTACTGCACTAAATACTGTAGGCAACTGCAACACAGTGGTAAGTATTCATGTATCTAAACCTAGAAAAGTACAGTACAAAATACAGTATTATGATTTTATGGAACCACAGCAGTATACGTGGCCCATCACTGACTGAAACATTACACAGTGCATGACTGTACTCTTCTTTTGAGAGACAGCTCTTAGCCTGCTACTGTGCCTTAGTAGAAACTAAACACCTACCATAGGCCACAAAGTTACCATGTTACCTGAGCTGCCCATCATGAACGAGGTGTTATCCGACTCACCAAGCCATAAAGTTGTGTGTGCATAGCAGCTCCCCATCATCAAATAGAAGTGTTATGTATGTAATAAGGCCAGAGCAGTCCCTAAAGGCACTAGTGAGTTACATGAATAAGTGGCCTAAATGCCCATGGTCGTTCTTGCTACACTGCTTTCTTTCTCTCTCTCAACCTGTACCTATGGGCTCATGGGGAGTTCCCTATGATCAGCTGACAGAGAAAGAGAAGGCTTGGGCCTGGTTTAAAGATGGTTTTGTACAATACGCAGGCACCACCTGAAAGTAAACAGGTACAGCACTACAGCCCCTCTCTGGGACGTCCTTGAAGGACAGTGCTGAAGGGGAATCTTCCCAGTGTTAGAACGACAGGCAGTGTGCTTGATTCTACACTTTGCTTGGAAGAAGAAATGGCCAGATGTGCGATAATATATTGATTCATGGGCTATAACCAATGGTTTGGCTGGATGGCCAGGGACTGGGAATGAATATGGTTGGAATATTGGTGACAAAGAAATTTGGGGAAGGAGTATGTGGAGAGACTGCTCTGAATAGGCAAAAGACATGAAGATATTTGTGTTCCATATGAATGCTCACCAAAAGATGACCTCTGCAGAGGAAGATTTTAATAACTGAGCGAATAGGGTGATCCATTTTGTGGTTATCAGTCAGCCTCTTTCCCCAGCCACCCATGTCAACACCCAATGGGCTCACGAACAAAGTGGCTATGGTGGCAGGGATGGAGGTTATGTGTAGCTTAGCAGCATGGACCTCCACTCACCAAGGTCAACCTGGCTATAGCCACTTCTGAGTGTTCAATCTGCCAAGAGCAGAGACCAACACTGAGCCCCCGATATAGGACCATTCCCCAGGATGATCAGCCAGCTACCTGGTGGCAGGTTGATTATAATGGACCATTTCCATTATGAAAGGAGCAACATTTTGTCCTTACTGGAATAGACATTTACTCTGGATACAGATTCACCTTCCCTACATGCAATGCTTCTGTCAGCTACCATCCAGGGACTTTCATCTTGCCTTATTCACCATTGTGGCATTCTATGCCACATTGCTTCTATCCAGGAAACTCACCTCACCTCACAGCCAAAGAAGTGTAACAGTGGGCCCATGCTCATGGAATTCATTGGTCTTGTCATGTTCCCCGCAATCCTGAAGTAGCTGGCTTGATAGAATGGTGGAATGGCCTTTTGAAGACTCACTTACAGAGCCAGCTAAGTGGCAATACTTTGCAAGGCAGAGGCAAGGTTCTCCAGAAGGCTGTATGTGCTCTGAATGAATGTCCAACATACAGTACTGTTTCTCCCATAGTCAGGATTTATGGTCCAGGAATCAAGGGGTAGAAATGGGAAGGGCACCACACACTAATTCCCTAGTGATCCGCTAACAAAAATTTTGCTTCCTGTTTCTACAAAGGTATGCTCTGCTGGATCCAGAGGGAGGACTGCTTCCACCAGGAGAGACAATTGAACTAAATTCCATTGAACTAGAAGTTAAGACTGCCATCCAACCACTTTGGGCTCCCCTCATGCCTCTGAGTCAACAGGCCAATAAGGGAGTTATGGTGTTGGCTGGGGACTACCATGACTACCATGGGGAAATCTGACATAAAAGAGGTAAGAAAAAATATGTCTGGAACACAGGAGATCCCTTAGGATGTCTCAGTCTTACTGTGTCCTGTGGTTAAAGTCAATGGAAAACTACAACAACCCATACCAGGCAGGACTATGAATGGCCCAGCCCCTTTAGGAATGAAGGTTTGGCTTACCTCCCCTCCGCCCCCAAACCAACCCTGGCCTCCTAGATTAAGAACCAAGACCAGCTGAGGTTCTTGCTGAAGGCAAAGGGAATACAGAATAGGTAGTTAAAGATGGTAGTTTTAAGTATGAGCTACAACCATGTCATCAGTTACAGAAAAGAAGACTGTTATTGTCGTATTTCATTCCTATTTTTTTTAAATGTGTGTATGTATACATATATTAAACAAATATCTTTGTTTTCTTTCCTTTGTTACCCCTTATCATGTAATGTAAGATATATTGACTTTATACTAGTATTATAAGTACTAGTATTGTTAATACTTAAAATACATCTTAGTATTTTAAGTATGGGATATCAGAAGACTACACATCACTCACAGACTACTTCGTCTTCTGGAAAAGGGATTACTGCATTTTTTGTTGCATGCAGGATGGTTGTATCATGTTAAGTGGAATTATGACCTTGTTATTGTCATTATTTGGATACTAACTATGGTTTAAGGAGATACATATGGATGCCAAGTTCCCAAGGAGCAGACTTGTAATGGTTAATTTTATATGTCAACTTGACTGGGTTAAGGGATGCCCAGACAGCTGGTCAAACATTATTTCTGGGTGAGTCTATGCTGGTGTTCCCAGAGGAGATTAGCATTTGCATCAGCAGAATGAGTAAAAAAGATCCACTGACACTAGTGTGAGCAGTTATCATGTAATCCATTAAGGGTCCACCTGAGTAAAACCAAAAGGCAACCGGGCACAGTGGCTCACGCCTGTAATCCTAGAGCCTTGGGAAGCCAAGGTGGGCAGATCACGAGGTCAGGAGTTTGAGACCAGCTTGGCCAACATGGTGAAACCCTGTCTCTACTAAAAATACAAAAAATTAGCTAGGCATGGTGGCAGGTGCCAGTAATCTCAGCTACTCAGGAGGCTGAGGCAGGGGAATCGCTTGAGCCTGGGAGGTGGAAATTGCAGTGAGCCGAAACTGCGTCACTGCGCTCCAGCCTGGGCAACAGAGTGAGACTCTGTCTCAAAAAAAAAAAAAAAGACAGAGGAAGAAAGAGTTTTCTCTCTCCCTTCTTGAGCTATGACACCCATCTTCTTTTGCCCTTGAACATCAGAGCTCCTGATTCTCAGGCCTTCACACTTCAGGACTTATACTAGCAGTTCCCTGCACCACCCCTGACCCACTTCCGGTTCTCAGGCCTTCAGCCTTGGACTGCTAGTTACCCTCATTCTCAGGCCTTTGAATTTGGACTGAATCACACCACATACTTTTCTAGTTCTTTAGCTTGCAGAAAGCATAATGTGGGACTTCTTGGCCTCTGCAATCATGTGAGCCAATTTCCATAATGAACCTCTCTTAGGGTTTTCAAGAGAAACAGAACAAATAGATTATATATTTGTTCTGTTTCTCTTGAAAACCCTAATAGAAGTGGTGAGAAATGGACAACTGTCCTCAGCCCAGATATAACAACATCAGGGTTTGTGTTTGTCCAGGAGGGTAGGCTACTACCTCTTCACTCCCAGAAGAAGTCCCCCTCCACCTTTATCTCAGACTCACATACACTGAGAAAGGAGTGTCACAGTGTCTATCTTCCCTTATTAGCTCCTGCCTCCAGGGAGGTAGGAGGGAAAGGGAACATGAGCTGTTCTTTCCTGGGGTCTGCATGGCTCCTCTTCCAGCTCTGCTCCTATTTTCCCATACTTTCATTTAAAAAGATTTTTTAAATTCTACTTATTTTCTTTTCTTTTTCTTTTTAAAAAAAAATTGTATCTTTGTTGACAGTACAACATGAACATAATTTCCACATTTTTAAAAAATCCACATAACTCTTTTAATAAATAAAGCATATTCAGGGCTTAGATTTTAAATCACATGTACAGGTGAGAGAAAACTTCTGGGCCTAAACAGGTAACAGTGAAGCAACAACTGCTGGAAGGAGTGGTGTGCCACATATGCCTTAAGCCTCAACAGTGGGAACTGCAGGGCCGAGAATACCAAACACATCACCTCTAGGCCAGACGGAGAGCAGAGACCCAGGAAGCCCATGCAGCCACCATCTGCCCCCTCCCCTAGTGCTGCAGAACCAAACGGATGCTGTGTTACTTTCAGATGAACTGGAGGTGGGTCCTGATCATATTACATGAAGCTTTCCACCATTGTGAACAATTAGGCAAGGTGTTAGTGACAGAGGGGCATCACTGATAAATACAGAGCAATATTGGGGCAGTAAAGAGGAAGCTACAGAAACATTCGTGTTTCTTCAAATATCAGAATCTTCCACATCACAGCAGGAGAGCCGAGAACGAGCTCTACCTCCTGAAGGCTTAGTCCTAAAACTTCCTATTGGCATTTGCACCAAACAAGGCTCCCCGGACTTCTGGCATCATCTGCTGGGCTATGAGATCCAGCCGGCTTTCTGGGGTGTTGGAAACCTTTATTTTATGATCCCCATTATAGATCTCAACTCCACCAGCTATGTCCTCTGGCAGGTAGGACTCCTGGTCAATTTGGACATCAACATTGTTTTTGGTGGCAATTTTGTACATAGGGATTGCCTTTTGCACCACAGCCTTTACCAGAGGGAAGTCTTGTTTCCCGCAACGAACAATCATTTGGTGCTCCAGCAACTGGTACAAACCCTGGAGAACCAGTCCATCTAGCAGCACTTGGTACCTGGGTGTATCTTTCACCACCTTGCTGAGTCTCTGTTTTGCTTCATTTAGTAGGTCTGTGATAAGGTCATCTCTCGCTCTGAGGATTTTGAGCCTTGCTTGATTCATCAAATTGGACATCTGAATTTCCTTCTGCTGCTCAATCTGTTTCTCTTTCTTCTCATAGTATTCCATAATCTTTAGTCTTTGGGTTTACACAAGTCGACCTTTCTCTATGTCGAACTCTTCTTCTGCCTTTGCATCTATTTCTTCTGCTTTCTAATTGGCTTCTTGTTCAATGAAAGCCATCATATGCTTTACCTGCTTTTGCGTGTCAGCATCCCTGAGAGCCATGGCAAGAGCAATGCTGGCTGGAGAGCAGCAGGCTGGAGTTTAGGTTTGAATGGGGAAGGTGGAAGGATTAGGCAGAGGAAACTCTTGCGCAGATCTTTACTTTATCAATTTCCTTTACTTTATCAATTTCCACACTTTCTAAGCAAGCCTTGGCTTCAAAATGACTACAGTCAGGTTTTCCAAATGAGTGCAATGTTTTATAGATGTCTTTCCTCTGCACAGCCAAAGTAAAAAGTATGAGCAATTCTACTAAACTGAGTCTGAAGCCCAGACAGCCCTCACAGCCTCCCTCTGGAACCGGGCAGTAATGCTTCCATCTCAGCAGTCATGCTGTCTTTGGGAAAATGCACTATTTCACTGGGTGCCTGGCAGCATGGGTCTCTGCTTTATCCCAGTCTGCCCCTATGTCTGTGCTTTGGTGGGTATCTCAATCTCTATTTTTAGCTAGGTTCCTCACATTGTTAACAGAGCAATGGGTGTAACCCTGAATCAAGACCGGGGCCTATCCTGGGAGTCTTCTTACCTGCTCATTCCCATGCCCCAGGCTCCGGGTGTCAAGAATTTGACAGGGATGCTCAATAAATGAAAAATAAGAACCTTAAACCCAACCAACATCATACATGGCAACCCAAACCTTCTCCAGGACTCAGTCTATTACCAAAGCTCTATGCAATCCATAATAACCTAGATGTAGGCCAAAACCAAATCACAGTAACTAATACCCTTCATCCAGTCTCTTCCTCTAGACTAGTTACTCTTTGTTTTTTGTTTTTAAAACAGGGTCTTGCTCTGCCACTCAGGCTGGAATGCATGGCACAATCATGGCTCACTACAGCCTCAGCCTCCCAGGCTCAAGAAATCCTCCCACCTCAGCCTCCCAAGTAGCTGGGACTACAGGTGCAAGTCACCACACCTGGCTTAGACTGGTTGCTCTTTGAAGGCCACTGGAACACTGTCCCCAAGACAGATCAGCCTAACACAAAGAAAGTTATCAATAAGCGTTTAGTGAATTTGACTTTTCCTCCTTACACTACAGAGCCACCACCTACAATTCCCTAAAAACACTTTTCCAACATTTCTTCTCTTACGTAACAAACCCAGTCTCCTGTAATCTAAGTTTTTTTTCATTCAGACAAGCATTTACGTAGGTCACTGAAGAAAAACAATATAGATATCCCTTGCCTTCGCCATGCAGTCACAGGAGAAATAAATGACACTCAATTAAGTTATAGTGTAGTATCATGATTCTTGGCCAAAAGAAAGAGTAAATGTCAGCAGTAAATATGAATGATATAGTGAGGTACTACAAAGAACTTTAAAGTAAAAGAGGTAAGGTTGCCCCCTATAGTGGGCATCTATTTTGGCTGCCTGCCATCCAATCACCCTTTTCAAGGAAGGTCGCTCCTTCCCTACTCTCAGTCCATATGTTTATGTAATAGTTAACTCCACCCCAAACTCCAAGGGTCAACTTCTGACCCCAGGCATGACCATTAAAGCATCACCTTCCCCTGGTCACAGTGATCAGTTCCAGAATGGACCCATGACCTACTCATATCAGCGAGATGAAATGATTCTTTTGTGAGAACAATTAGAAGAGAGGCAGTCCATGTTTTAGCTGTACTTTAGCCCAGAGGGATAGCTCCAGCCGTCTTGTAGCACAAAGGGAAAGAAAGCCTCTCTCTGAATGGAGCCAACACAGTCCGTAGCTACCATATCTGACACTACCATGTCTGAAGTCAAACTTTTCAGCTCCATGAGCCAAAAAATGCTCTTTTCTTAAGCTGAAATTGACTGCTTAGCTATAAAATCAATCTATAATACATGTAATCAGACCTTGGTAAAGTTACTTCAAAACATTTTACTTAATTGTTCCCAAGTCACCTGGCTCTTTAGGGAGTTGGTCAGTCAAGGAAGCCATATGTTAAGTAGGGACACAGGTTTTAGAGCCAGACATTCATGGAGCTGACTCTGGCTTCTTAACCTTTCTGAGTGTTAGTTTCTTCATCTGTTAAATGTAGATAACAATAGTGTCATGCAATTTTTTTTTTCATATCTGAGGGCAGATTCTGTGAGCACAAAAAGACTACTTACAGCAGCTTAGGTTTTAAATTAATATTTAATTATTAATTTAAAACTCAATACCTAGGTTTATTTAAGTCTTAAAATTCAGTTCATAAGTATACTATTCTATCTGTAAGTCTATTATATATAATCTATTATATAGATTTACAGATAGAATAGTATACTTATAAACTGAGCTTATATAAAATAATAATTAAGTTTAAGGGGATCTTTTATCATTGTTCAAGTAACTCAGGTAGAACTATCTAAACTCTTTTAAACAGTCTCACTTATAAGCTTATGCAACATGATTATATTAGAATTTTAAACTGAATTTGTAAATTTCATATATTCTTTTTTCATTTTATACCTGTCATATGCCTAACCAGTCAAGTTCCATCACTGAGGAGGCAGGACTAGATTGCAACTCTGACTCTGATGGACAGAGCAGCATGTGGAGGCTCGCATGGTGAATTTTAGCTCCAGAATGACTGCAGGAATAAGTCAGGAATCCTGTGAGGACCCACAGACCCTCTGAAGGAAGTGAACTGCTCCTGCAGGACCTCGGAGACACCCCAAATACTGTGAGTGCCCAAACTGCGGAAGTGGGAAAGGGAGATCCTCTGCCCCTGAACACATGCCACCACTAGGGAAACTGAAGATCTAGTTTTTGGGAGAAGATTTCGACCTTACTTGGAGCTGAGTCAATTTAGAGAGCCGAGTGAAATACAGGGGTAGAAGAAGCAGTGGGAAAGGCCCTGGGAGCTCGCTGAGTCCCCAAGCAGGCCATTCCTGCCTGGCATCAGAGGACTTGTTTGAGAGGGTGGCCAGAGGTGCAGGAAAAATGCCACAGAGAGAAGTCTCCAGATGCACTTTGTAACAATTTGAAGCATTTAAGAAGCCTCCTGACCAGAACTTGGGGGAGGGTGTGAATCCTGCTTGCAGACTTCACGGGTTGGGGAAGAACTCAAGCCCTTTTCTTTCAAACCTGGGAGGCAGGTAGCCTGGGGCAAGTCCCCAGCCCTGCTTACCCATTGCCTGGAAACAGACTCGGTGCCATTAGCGGGGCATAGTGGGAGTGAGACTGGCCCTTTGGATTGTGTGGGAGCTGGATGAGGCTTGTGACTGCCAGCTTTCCCCCACTTCCCGGACAACCTGTGTGACTCAGCAGAGGCAGCCATAATCCTTCTAGGAACATAGCTCCATTGACCTGGGAACCTCACTTCCATCCCCCACAGAAGCCACAGCAAAACCCACCCAAGGAGAGTCTGAGCTCAGATATCCCTAGCCCTGCCCGCACTGATGGTCCTTCCCTACCCACCCTGGTAGCTGAAGACAAAGGACATATACTCTTGAGAGTTCTAGGGCCCCACCCACCACCAGTTCCTCTTCATACTACCACAGTTGATGCTCTCTAGAAAGCACCACCTCCCAGCAGAAGGCCAGCCAGCACAAAAATAGAGCATTAAGCCACAAAAGCTAAGAACCCTCATAGAGTCCAT
This sequence comes from Trachypithecus francoisi, assembly GCF_009764315.1. Classification (NCBI taxonomy): domain Eukaryota; kingdom Metazoa; phylum Chordata; class Mammalia; order Primates; family Cercopithecidae; genus Trachypithecus; species Trachypithecus francoisi. Next base: position 81,676,618 of record NW_022681457.1, read on the forward strand.
TTCACCACCCTGCCACCTCCACTGGAACAGGAGCTGATATCCACAGCTGAGAGACCCAAAGGTGGTTCACATCACAGGACTCTGTGAAGATAACCCCCAGTATTACCACAGAGCCTGGTAGACTTGCTGGATGACTAGACCCGGAAGAGAGATGACAATCACTACAGCTCGGCTCTCAGGAAGCCACATCCATACAGAAGGGGGGAAAGTACTACATCAAAGGAACACCCCATTGGACAAAAGAATCTGAACAACTGCCTCTAGCCCTAGACCTTCCCTTTGACAGAGCCTACCCAAATGAGAAGGAACCATAAAAGCAACCCTGTAATATGACAAAACAAGACTCTTAAACACCCCCCAGAAGTCACAGTAGCTCACCAGCAACGAATCCAAACCAAAAAGAAATCCTTGATTTACCTGAAAAAGAATTCAGGAGGTTAGTTATTAAGCTAATCAGGGAGGCACCAGAGAAAGGTGAAGCCCCATGCAAGGAAATCCAAAAGACAATACAAGAAGTGAAGACGGAAATATTCGAGAAAATAGATAGCATAAAAAAAAAAAATCAAAACTTCAGGAAACATTGGACACACTTAGAGAAATGCAAAATGCTCTGGAAAGCCTCAGCAATAAAATTGAACAAGTAGAAGAAAGAAATTCAGAGTTCAAAGACAAGGTCTTCAAATTAATCCAATCCAACAAAGACAAAGAAAAAAGAATAAGAAAACATGAATAAAGACTTCAAGAAGTCTGGGATTATGTTAAACCACCAAACCTAAGAATAGTTGGTGTTCCTGAGCAAGAAGAGAAATCTAAAAGTTTGGAAAACGTATTTGGGGGAATAATCAAGGAAAACTTCCCCAGCCTTGGTAGAGACCTAGACATCCAAATACAAGAAGTGCAAAGAACAACTGGGAAGTTCATTGCAAAATATCGTCACCTGGGCACATTGTCATCAGGTTATCCAAAGTTAAAATGAAGGAAAAAATCCTAAGAGCTGTGAGACAAAAGCACCACGTAGCCTATAAGGGAAAACTTATCAGATTAACAGCAGATTTCTCAGCAGAAACCCTATAAGTTAGAAGGGATTGGGGCCCTATCTTCAGCCTCCTCAAATCAAACAATTATCAGCCAAGAATTTTGTATCCAGCAAAACTAAGCACCATACAGAAGGAAAGATACAGTCTTTTTTAGACAAATGCTGAGAGAATTTGCCATTACCAAGCCACCACTATAAGAACTGCTCAAAGGAGTTCTAAATCTTGAAACAAATCCTGGAAACACATGAAAACAAAACCTCTTTAAAGCATAAATCTCACAGGACCTATAAAACAACAACAACAAGGTACACAGGCAACAAATAGCATGATGAATGGAATGGTACCTCACATCGCAATACTAATATTGAATGTAAATGGCCTAAATGCTCCACTTAAAAGATACAGAATCGCAGAATGGATAAGAATTAACCAACCAATTATCTGCTACCTTCAAGAGACTCACCTAACATATAAGGACTCACATAAACTTAAAGTAAATGGGTGGGAAAAGGCATTTCATGCAAATGGACACCAAAAGCGAGCAGGGGTAGCTATTCTTATATCAGACGAAACAAACTTTAAAGCAACAGCAGTTAAAAAAAGACAAAGAGAGACATTATATAATGGTAAAAAGCCTTATTCAACAGGAAAATATCACAATTCTAAACATATATGCACCTAACACTGGGGCTCCCAAATCTGTAAAACAATTACTAATAGACCTAAGAAATGAGATAGACACCAACACAATAATAGTAGGGGACTTGAATACTCCACTGACAGCACTAGATAGGTCAAGACAGAAAGTCAACAAAAAATCAATGAATTTAAACTATACCTTGGAACAAATGTAATTAACAGATATATACAGAATATTCCATCCAACAACCCCAGAATACACATCCTATACAACAGTGCATGGACCTTTCTCCAAGACAGACCGTATGATAGGCCACAAAAGGAGCCTCAATAAATTTAAGAAAATTGAAATTATGTTAAGCACTCTCTCAGACCACAGTGGAATAAAACTGGAAATCATCTCCTAAAGAAACCTTCAAAACCATGCAAATACATTGAAATTAAATAAACTGCTCCTGAATGATCACTGGGTCAAAAACAAAATCAAGATGGAAATTTAAAAATTCTTTGAACTGAACAACAATAATGACACAACCTATTAAAACCTCTGGGATACAGTAAAGGCAGTGCTAAGAGGAAAGTTCATAGCCCTAAATGCCTACATCAGAAAGACTGAAAGAGCACAAACTGACATTCTAAGGTCACACTTCAAGGAACTAGAGAAACAAGAACAAACCAAACCCAAATTCAGTAGAAGAAAGGAAATAACCAAGATCAGAGCAGAATTAAATGAAATTGAAACAAAAAAAATACAAAAGATAAATGAAACAAGAAAATGGTTCTTTGAAAAGATAAATAAAATTGATAGATCATTAGCAAGATTAACCAAGAAAAAAAGAGAGAAAATCCAAACAACCTCAATAAGAAATGAAATGGGAGATACTACAACTGACACCACAGAAATACAAAAGATCATTCAAGGCTACTATGAACACCTTTATGCACATAAACTAGAAAACCTAGAGGAGATGGATAAATTCCTGGAAAAGTACAACCCTCCTAGCTAAATCAGAAAGAATTATATACCCTGAACAAACCAATAGCAAGCAGCAAGATTAAAGTGGTAATTAGAAAGTTACCAACAACAACAAAAAAGTACAGGACCAGACAAATTCAGAGGAGAATTCTACCGGGCATTCAAAGAAGAATTGATACCAATCCTTTTGACACTATTCTACAAGATAGAGAAAGAAGGAACCCTCCCTAATTCTTTCTATGAAGCCAGCATCACCCTAATACCAAGACCAGGAAAGGACATAACCAAAAAAGAAAACTGCAGACTGATATCCCTGATTAGCATATATGCTAAAATCCTTAACAAAATACTAGCTAACTGAATCCAACTACATATCAAAAAGATAATCCACCATGATCAGGTGGGTTTCATATCAGGGATGCAAGGATGGTTTAACATAGGCAAGTCAATAAATGTGATACATCACATAAACAGAATTAAAAACAAAAATCACATGATCATCTCAATAGAGGCAGAAAAAGCATTTGACAAAATCCAGGATCCATTTATGATTAAAACACTCAGCAAAATCAGCATACAAGGGACATATCTCAATGTGATAAAAACCATCTATGACAAACCCACAGCCGACATAATACTGAATGGGGAAAAGTTGAAAGCATTCCCTCTGAGAACTGGAACAAGACAAGGATGCCCACTCTCACTATTTCTCTTCAACATAGTACTGGAAGTCCTAGCCAGAACAATCAGACAAGAGAAAGAAATAAAGGGCATCCAAATTGGTAAAGAGGAAGTCAAACTGTCACCATTGCTGACGATATGATTGTTTACCTCAAAAACCCAAAGAGCCCTGCAGAAAGCTCCTTGAACTCATTAAAGAATTCAGCAAAGTTTCTGGATACAAGGTTAATGTACACAAATCAGTACCAACAGCAACCAAGCAGAGAACCAAATCAAGAACTCAATCCCTTTTACAATAGCTGCAAAAATAAATAAATAAATAAAATACTTAGGAATATACATAACCAAGGAAGCAAAAGACCTCTACAAGGCAAACTACAAACACTGCTAAAACAAATCATAAATAACACAAACAAGTGGAAACACATCCAATGCTCATGGATGGGTAGAATCAATATTGTGAAAATGACCATACTGCCAAAAGGAATCTACAAATTCAATGCAATTCCCATCAAAATACCACTATCATTTGTCACAGAATTATTTTAAAAATTCTAAAATTCATATGGAACCAATAAAGAGCCCACATAGACAAACCAAGACTAAGCAAAAAGAACAAATCTGGAGGCATCACACTCCCTGATTTCAAACTATACTATAAGGCCATAGTCACCAAAATAGCATAGTACTGGTATAAAAATAGGTACATAGACCAATGGAACAGAATAGAGAACACAAAAATAAATCCAAAAACTTACAGCCAACTGATCTTCAACAAAGCAAACAAAAACATAAGGTGGGGAAAGGACACCCTTTTCACCACATGGCATGGGGATAACTAGCTAGCCACAAGCAGGAGAATGAAACTGGATCTTCATATCTCACCTTATACAAAATCAATCGATGAGTGAATAAAGAAACTGTGGCATATATATGCAATGGAATACTACTCACCTAGAAAAAGGAATGAATTAACAGCATTTGCAGCGACCTGGATGAGATTGGAGACTGTTATTCTAAGTGAAGTAACTTAGGAATAGAAAACCAAACATTGTATGCTCTCACTGATATGTGGGAGCTAAGCTGTGAGGATACAAAGGCATAAGAATGATACAATGGACTTTGGGGACTTAGGGAGAAGGGTGGGAGGGGGTAAGGGATAAAAGATAACAAACAGGGTGCAGTGTATACTGCTCGGGTGATGGGTGCACCAAAATCTCACAAATCACCATTAAAGAACTTACTCATGTAACCAAACACCACTTGTACCCCAAAAACCTATGGAAAAAAAATTTTTTAATTATAAATTAAAAAAAAAAAACAAAAAATTTCCATCCCTGATAAGCAAATCCTTCCCAAGTACTCAACTAAAAGTTATTATGTATATTAAACATGCAAATTTATTAGGTCTAATTGTCAAGTATTCTAATACTATTTATAACCCTAATTAAATTTTCATACACCCACAGGTCTAATTGATCAAATTAAGTTAATCTATTGGATTCTTCAATATGCCATATTACATTAAAATTACACTTTAAGTACCATACTCCCCCACATATGAACTTATTATAAACACAAAATTATTAACATAATAGGTTTGATTTATTTATCATCTCTGTTTTTAATTCTAAGCCTTTTCAGGTTTGAAAAGTCACTTACTCACTGAGTTCTAGCATCTCCAGGGAGTTCGGATTACTAGGTCAAGAATTCACAACCATGATAGAGTTACCAACTCAGGGGGCCAAGCTGAGGTGACTGGCTCAACAGTTCATGGCTGTGAGATAGTTACCTTGTCAGGAAAACTGAGGTTGACATCTTAAACAAGTTGAAGATATAGAGTTGAAAATTTGTTAACACAACACAATTGGTTAGAGATTTGACATTGGGGAGCAGGATCTGAGCTTTGCAGGCTTCCAGAATGATTCTACCTGAGCTACATCTGGATACAGTGAGTCGTTTTCATAGTCACCATGACAACAGGGGCCTTCTAGTCCATATCCTTCTACAGGATTCAAATTGCACCCTTCTGTAATTCATCTGGTCAAAGTTTGCAACCTAACTCAGGTTGCAAGAATGGAAACTTCTACCACAATTTGAGTAGATATATGAGCCTCTTAAGATTCACAAATGTCTCACCAATAAGGCCAGTGTGTTTGCTACTTCTCACTCACTGGATCCAATCAGCATAATGATATAAATGTAATGGACTAGTGTGATATCTTGTGGAAAAGAAAATCGATCAAAGTCTCTCCAAACAAGATTATGACACAAAGCTGGAGACTTGATATACCACTGAGGTAGGACACTAAAGGTATATTGCTGGCCCTGCTAACTGAAGGCAAATTGTTTCTTGTGGCCCTTATGGACAGGTATGGAGAAAAAGCATTTGCCAAATCAATGGCTGCATACTAGGTACCAGGAGATGTGTTAATTTGCTCAAGCAATGAAACCACATCTGGTACAGCAGCTGCAATTGGAGTCATGACTTGGTTAAGCTTACGATAATCCACTGTCATTCTCCAAGATCCATCTGTCCTCTGCATAAGTCAAATAAGAGAGTTAAACGAGGATGTGGTGAGAATCACCACTCCTGCATCTTTCAAGTCCTTGATGGTGAAACTAATCTCCACAGATTAGTTTCTAATCTGTGGAGCTCTAATGGCTTCCATTAGAATCCACAGATTCCATTTCTAATCTGTGGAGCTCTAATGGCTCTAATGGCAGCTCTAATGGCTTCCATTTGGCCTTTCCCACCATAATAGCCCTCACCCTACCAGTCAGGGAGCCAATGTGGGGGTTCTGCCAGCTGCTAAGTATGTCTATGCCAATTATGCATTCTGGCACTGGAGAAATGACCACAGGCTACATCTTTCTGCTATGTTGGATGCTTCCTGCCCTCAAACACTGGACTCCAGGTTCTTCAGTTTTAGGACTTGGACTGGCTCTCCTCGCTCCTCAGCTTGCAGACAGCCTATTGTGGGACCTTGTGATTATGTATATAAAAAGTATAAATGTGAGTGTAGGTAAGTTAGGGGAAACCTCCAGAAGTATAAAATATAACTTTCAAACCAACTGTAGATATCTTCTGGATCTTTGTGGTCAGAAAAAAGAAAAGAGAAAAAAAAGAGAGAAAAATCAAACCAGCTATAGATAAATGTTAATAGGTTAAAGTTAAACATAGAAAAACATATTTCTATGTAAAGGAAGGAGAAGGAAAAAAATAGAAAAATTAATTTCCAGTTCTGATATTACCTTGTTGATTTTCTGTCCAGATGATCTGTCCAATGTTGACAGTGGGGTGTTGGAGTCCCCATCTATTATTGTATTGTGGTCTCTCTTTAGCTCTAATACACTTTACATATCTGGGTGTTCTGGTGTTGCATGCATATATATTCACAATCTTCTTTCTGAATTGATTCCTTTATCATTATATAATGACCTTTGTCTCTGTTTTTTTACTTAAAGTGTATTTTGTCTGATAAAAGTATAGCTATTCTCGCGTGCTTTTGGTTTCCGTTTGTGTAGAATATCTTTTCCCCTCCCTTCACTTTCAGTCTATTACATGTTTAAAGGTGAAGTGACTTTCTTGTAAGCAGCATATAGTTCGGCCTTTTTTTTTTTTTTTTCCTAATCCATCCAGCTTTTCTATACGTTTTAATTGAAGAATTTGAAACATTTATATTCAGGGTTGCTATTGATAGGTGAGGATTTACTCTCGTCATTTTGTAATTGTTTTCTGATTGTTTTATATATCGTTTGCTCCTTTCTTATTGTTTATTCTTGCAATTTGGTGGTTTTCTGTAGTGATAATGTTTGATTCTTTTTTTTTTTTTTTTTTTTTTTTGAGACAGAGTCTGGCTCTGTCGCCCAGGCTGGAGTGCAGTGGCCGGATCTCAGCTCACTGCAAGCTCTGCCTCCCGGGTTTACGCCATTCTCCTGCCTCAGCCTCCCGAGTAGCTGGGACTACAGGCGCTCGCCACCTCGCCCGGCTAGTTTTTTGTATTTTTTTTAGTAGAGACGGGGTTTCACCATGTTAGCCAGGATGGCCTCGATCTCCTGACCTCGTGATCCGCCCGTCTCGGCCTCCCAAAGTGCTGGGATTACAGGCTTGAGCCACCGCGCCCGGCCAATTCTTTTTTTATTTGTATATCAACTCTACCAGTGAGTTTTATACCTCTCTGTGTTTTCATAAGTGTTGATATCATCTTTTTGCTTGCAGATGTAGAAGTCCCTTAAGCATTTCTTTTAGGACCAGTCTAGTGGTGATGAAGCCCCTCAATTTTTGCTTACGTGAGAAAAACTTTATTTCTCCATTTCTGAAGGATACTTTTGGTATACTTTTGGCTAGTAGTTTTGTTTTGTTTTTTCCTTTAGCACTTTGAATATATGTGTCCTTTCTCTCCTGGTTTGTAAGGTTTATGCTGTTGTTACTGTGATGGGAATTCCCTTATATATACTACTTGATGCTTTTCTCTTGTTTTTAGAATTCTCTTTGTCTTTGACTTTTGACAGTTTTTAATATGTCTCAGAAAGGACATTTTGTGGTTGAATCTATCTGGAGACTTTTGAGCTTTCCATATCTGGTTGTTTATATTTCTCTCTCAAGACTTGAGACATTTCCAGTGATTATTTCATTAAGTAGGTTTTCTATGCCTTTGCCAGCTCTTCTTCTGGACTACCAAAAACACAAATGTTTATTTTCTTGATGATATCCTATATGTCATATAGGCTCCTTTCTTCCTTCCTTCCTTCCTTCCTTTCTTTCTCTCTTTCTCTCTCTTTCTTCCTTCCTTCCTTTTTCTTTCTTTCTTTCTCTCTCTCTTTCTTTCTTTCTCTTTCTCTCTCTTTCTTCTTTCTCTCTTTCTTTTTTTTTTTTTTATTGAGTCTCACTCTGTCACCCAGGCTGGAGTGCAGTGGCACACGATCTTAGCTTGCTGTTACCTCTGCTTCCTGGATTCAAGCAATTCTTGTGCCTCAGCCTCTCAAGTAGCTGAGATTACAGGCATGCACTATCATGCCCAGCTAATTTTTTTGTATTTTTAGTAGAGATGAGGTTTCGCCATGTTGGCCAGGCAGGTCTCGAACTTTTGGCCTCAAGTGATCCACCCGCATTGGCCTCCCAAAGTACTGGGATTACAGGCATGAGCCACTGTGCCCGGCTTCCTGAATTTCCTTAACATCATTATTTTGAATCCCTTTTAAGGCATTTCATAGACTTCCTTTTCTTTGGGGTCTATTATTGAATAATTATTGTGTTCCTTTAGAGGTGTCATGTTTCCTTGCCTTTTTTGTTTGTTTATTGTGTCTCTATGTTGATATCTATGCATCTAGTATAATAGTCACTTCTTCCAATTTTATGAAGTAGCTTTCATAGGGGAAGACTTTTTCCTGTAGATGTATCTATAGTATCAATTGGGTAGGGTTGTTCAGTTTTGGTTCTGAGTGAGCGTTATAGTGTAGTGTCTGTATGATTCCTAAAGCTGTAATCAGTGTCACCAGTATTTCCAAGTTCCTCATTGACTTAGGCTGTAGTTGTTTGTGAAGGTTGTGGTGAAGTTTTGCTTTAGATATGGATTCTGGGTGGGCCAGTCCTCAGATACCCAGGCAGTGCATGCGAGTATCAGTAGTGGCAGCAGTGACCCTAAACGGATTGTCCTCTGGTCCCTGGACAGCATGCACAGGTGCTGGTGGTAGAGATGGCTGCCCTTGGTGGGCCGGTCCTTGGCCCCAAGATGGCATGTGCACTGGCACCAATGGTGGCAGTGGTAGCAGCAGCCCCAAGCAGTTCAGTCCTTGGGCCCCCAGGCAGTGTGTGGCCCCTCTGCTAAAGGGGGCAGAGTTGCTGTCAGTGATGGTGGCCCTGGGCAGGCAGCTCTCAGACTGAGTGACATGAACTTTGGCTCCTTATGTCCTGGGGGCAATCTCCCTGATGTGCTGGGCTGTCTGTTCCCTGGGGTGTAGGGTACTGAGTGGTCTCAGGTGCCAGGAAAATGGCCACATCACTGGTTCTAGCTGGTGTCAGGACACTGCAGTCCTCTGAGACTTATTCCAGAGGAAAGTCTTAGCTGGCTGGAATTCAAGAAGGAGCTAAAATGAAATGGGCTTAGCTTAACAGAAAACCAGGAAGGACAGACTTGTTCCTTTCACTGATAAGAAAGAGAAAGACCCTTCTTAGAAAAGGAATGGAGTGAAAGTCCTAAATGAAACAAGGAGCTCTACAGAATTTCAAGTACCAGTCCCTTGGGAGCTCTCCAAATGTTCCAGAAGTTCATCAGTTACAGTTTAGGTTTTCCTACCCTGGCACTGGTTTCCACACAGGTTTCTGTTGTGGTATGTTGTGATTCTCTGTATCTACCTGTCTCTCCAGTTTCAAGGGCAATGATTTGCCCTGTGACCTCACTTCTTTTATGGATCTAAGAAGAGCTGTTGATCTTTTAGTTTGTTCAGCTTTTACTTATTGCTAAAACAGAGGGGTGACTTCTAAGCTCCTTACACATGGAACTAGAAACCAGAATTATTTTTATTCACTCAGCTGCACTATGTCTTTTAATTGCAGAGATTAATCCACTTAAATTTAAAGTAATTACTGATAGGAAAGAACTTATCATTGCCACTTTATTATTATTTCTGTCTGTCTCGTAGTTATTTTGTCTCTCTTTTCTTCTCTTGGTGCCCTTCCTTTGTGTTTCACTGATTTTTGTGTGTGTGTTGACTTGCTTTGATTCTTTTCTCATTTTTTTCCTGTGCATCTTCTATGGATATTTTCTTCATGGCTACCATGAGGTTTACATAAACATCTTATAGTTATAACAATCTATTTTAAGCTAATAACAATTTCAATTACATTGAACTCTACTCCTTTACCTCTCCCCCACTTTATCAATGTCACAAATTACATCTTTTTATACTTTGTATGCATCAATGCAGTTTGAGTTTTTGTGTTTTTCTCTCTTAAATTATATACCAGTTATTAAGGGATTTACATACCAACATTACAGTATTACAGTATTCTGTATTTAGCTATAGATATACCTTTACTAGTGAGTTGTGTATTTTTGTATTTTTGTACATGTTTGTGTTGCTGTCTAGCATCCTTTAGTTTAAATCTGAGGACTCATCCTAACATTTCCTGTAAGGCAGGTGTTGTGGGAATGAATTCCCTAAGCTTTTGCTTATCTTAGTAAGCTTTTCTTTTCTTTTTTTTTTTTTCTTTTTTTCTTTCTTTCTCTCTCTTTTTTTTTTTTTTAGCATTGTCTTGCCATCACCCAGGTTGGAAGGCAGTAGCATGATCATAGCTCACTCTAACCTCAAATTCCTGGGCTTACGTGATCTTCCCACCTCAACCTCTTGAGTAGCTAGGAGTACAGGTTCATGCCATCACACCAGCTTTGTGTGTGTGTGTAGAGATAGGGTCTTGCTATGTTGTCCAGGTTATTCTCAAACTCCTGACCTCAAGCAATCCTCCTGCCTTAGCCTCCCAAAGTGCTAGGATTATAGGCATGAGTAACCATACCTGCCTCTCTTTCATTTTTGAAGGACAGTTTTGCTGGATGTAGTGTTCTTGTTTGGCAGGGTGTGTGTGTGTGTGTGTGTGTGTGTGTGTGTTTCTTTCAGCACTTTAACTACACCATCACATTCCCTCTTGCCTATAAGGTTTCTGCTGAGAAACTCCCTGATAATTTTATAAAGTTTCCTTGTACGCAATGACTTGCTTTTTTCCTGCTAGCTTCAAGACTTTGTCTTTGACTGCTGACAGTTTGATTGTAATGTGTGCTCCTTATTGTGGACCTCTTTGGTTCATCTTAATTGGAGTTCTTTGAGCTTCTTGGGATTGGATGTCCATTTCATTCCTCAGATTTTGGAAATTTGGGTCATTATTTCTTCAATTACATTCTCAATCCCTTTCTCTCCCTCTTCTTCTGGAACTCACATAATGTGTATATTGATCCACTAGATGGTATCCCATAAATCCCTTGGGATTTTTAAATTTTTCTTCATTCTTTTTTTTCTTTTTGCTCCTCTGATTCACTAAGTTCAATCTGTCTTCAAGTTACCTGATTCTTCCTTCTGCTTCAGTCTGCTGTTGAACCCCTGTAGTGAATTTTTCAATTCAGTTATTGTATTCTTCGGTTTCAGAATTTGTTTGGTTCTTTGTTTCTGTCTCTATTGACATTCTCATTTCATTCACACATTGTTTTTCTGATTTTTCACAGACTGGCTTCATACAGACAAAGACCTTCAATAGGGTCTTGGCTTCAATAAGCAGCCATGGTAGATTCTGGGAACCTCCGAATCCTTTCGGTGGGGATGTTACTTCTCCGGGCTCATGCTTGCAATTTCCCAATTATAGACCTTTGCCAGTTTGTTGTTACTTTCAGAAGTGCATAATTTCCTGTTCTTTCTAGTGTCTGTCTGAGGTACTGCAGGTTCTCTGGTAGTACTGCAGCAAGTCTCCCTGCTCTCCTTTGTGCTCAGTGGCCCCCAGGCATTCAAATTATGTTGGCTCCCCATTAGCACCCCAAATTAGGTGACAAATACCAGTCCCTTAGGCAGTTCTCCCAAAAGGCAGAATACTAACACATGTTCTGCTCTTCTCCTTCCTTCCCAAGAGAGAAGCCACAAATTGGGGGCCTTCTCTCAATTGTGCTGAGTGTGTTGACCTCTGGCTCTGGCACTACAGGCCCTCCAGTGTTGCAGCAAGATGTACTTCCCAACTCTATTCTCCCTTGCTTTCAGTGGCCCCCAGGCATCCAGAATATTCCAGTTCCGTTAGTACATCAAGTTATGCAAGAAAAGAAACCAGTCCACAGGCAGCCCTCCAAAAGGCCAGAACATTAGATGTATGTTCTGCTCTTCTCTTTCCCCCAAGGAAGAACCTGTGACCCAAGCTGAGCTGTGCTGGTTTGAGGAAAGGACAGTCACAGATAAAGTGAAATGGCTCCTTACCTGTTTCAGTGTGGTTCTTTTTGGCTTCGTGCTTGCCTGGGGTTGTAAAACCTAATAGGTTTTTAGAATTCTACCAAAATAAAGGTATTTTGGTCTGTATATTAAGTCAGTGTTTCTGTGGGGGAAATGGAGGCTGACACCTACCTCCTATTGCACCATCTTGCTGATATCACCATCTCATCTCTTTCTTATGTGATATTTCATTTAATCCAAAACATTAATTGTAAGACACACTGCAATTTTGGAGTAATTATTGCAATGTGGAAGAAAAAAGATCTCTGGTGATGGTAAGACACCATCTATATAGTAAGATGCAGGCTGGGCACAGTGGCTCACGCTTGTAATCCCAGCACTTTGGAAGACTGAGGCAGGAGGATCTCTTGAGCCCAGGAGTTCAACACCAGCCTGGGCACCACAGTGAGTGTTACATGCAGCCATGTGAAGAGACCATCAAACAGGCTTTGTGTGAGCAACGAGGCTGTTTATTCACTTGGATGCAAGTGGGTTGAGTCAGCAAAGGGAGATGGGGTGGGGAAGTTTTACAGGATTTGGGTAGGTAGTGGAAAATTACAGTTAAAGGTGGTTATCTCTTGTGGGCAGAAGCAGGGATCACAAGGTGCTTGGTGGGGTGCTCCTGAGACTCATTGTCCAGGGCAGGAATGTCACAAGGTTGATTCATTAGTTAGGGTGGGGCAGGAACAAATCACAATGGTGGAATGTCATCTGTTAAGGCAGGAACTGGTTGTTTCACTTCTTTTGTGATTTTTCAGTTGCTCCAGGCCATCTGGATGTACATGTGTAGGTCACAGAGGTTATGATGGCTTAGTTTGGGCTCAGAGGCCTGACATTCCTGTCTTCCTCCACTGTAAGAGTTATCCAAAGCTCGGCGTCCGTGATGGTCCAGGGGGCTTTTGAGATGATCAGGCAGCATCACTCTTCAGCTGTTAAGCCGAGGAGACCTGGGAAGGAGTCAGCCAGACAGCCTTGGGTTTTTGCTCCAGCAGGTCTAGGAGCAGCTGTAATCTGAGTTGGATAGTCTGACTTCCAGTGGAGTCCCACACAGACAGGACAAGGCTTAGGAGAAATCCTGGGCTGCAGGCCTTCCAAGGCCCAGTGGCCAGGCTTCTGTCATTTGAAGCAAGGTCCATAAGGAGGTTTTGAAGGAGTGCCTGGGGGCTGCGGTTTTGTTGTTTTGAGGTTTTTGTGTACTGTAGGCATGGCTGGGGTTTGTCTTACAGCGAAGGCAAACAGTTGCAGCTCTGAAATATGTTGTTGTTGCTTGGCTGTCTCTTCTCTATTGTAAAACACCTTGAAGGCGAGGTTAATTAAGTCTTGTTGTGGGGTTTGAGGGCTGCAATCTAGTTTTTGGGTTTTTTTCCTGTCAGGAGCGGACTGGGTAATAAAATGCATATTAAGAGTAAGCTGGCTGGGCACGGTGGCTCATGCCTGTAATCCCAGCCCTTTGGGAGGCCAAGGCGAGTGGATCACGAGGTCAGGAGATCGAGACCATCCTGGTTAACACAGTGAAACCCCGTCTCTACTAAAAATACAAAAAATTAGCTGGGCGTGGTAGTGGGCGCCTGTAGTCCCAGCTAGTTGGGAGGCTAAGGCAGGAGAATAGTGGGAACCTGGGAGGTCGAGCTTGCAGTGAGCCGAGATTGTGCCACTGCACTCTAGCCTGGGCGACAGAGTGAGACTCCGTCTCAAAAAAAAAAAAGAGTAAGATGGCCTTCTGGCCCTTCTGGGTCCGGGGCTGTAAAGCGTCTGAGGGTAGCCACCAAGCGGGCCATAAACTGAGCTGGGTTTTCGTCCTTACCTTGAGTGGCTTAAGTTTGTCATAATTAACAACTTTGTATGCTGTCCTTTTTAAGCCCCTCAACTAGGCAAGAGACCATGTAATCTTGTCTAGATATATCTTGGGAGCCTGTTTGGTATCCCCACTGGGGATCCTCCTGGGGAACTGCCCTGGTGCCTTCTTGGAGGCCTGGCTAATGACACCGGCAGTTGTCAGAGTGAGACTGGGCTAGGGTATAAACTCTTCCTCGCTCATCTGGGGAGAGGGTAGAAGTCAGGATGACATTTAAGTCATTCCAGGTTAAATTGTAGGACAGAGTTAAATATTGGAATTCCTGTACGTATTTAGTGGGGTCTGATGAGAAAGAGCCTAAATGCTGGCTGATCTAGTAGAGGTCTAATAGGAAAAAGGCACATGTACCCTGACTATGCCTTCAGCTCCAGTCACCTCTCTAAGAGGAAATTGTTGGGCAGGTGGGGGAGAGCTAGTCACGGAACGAACCTGTAAGCCGACCAGGTGTGAGGAGGGGTGATAATAGAAGAGTTATAGGGTTGGGGAGCAGAGGCTGTGGAAGAATTGGAACCCAATTCAGCCTGGTGAGGAGCAGCCAGGGAAGGAGGAGAGACGTCAGAGGGGTCACTGGAAAAGGAGAATTTGGAGGACTCTGAACTTGGGATGGAGACTGAAGCAGCAGACGGGAGAGAAAGAAGGAAAATCTGGGACAAGTTGCATTGGGAGCAGAGACTAGGGAGGGAGGGAAGTATAAAACAGGCCTGGACATAAGGCATCTCAGACCATTTGCCCAATTTTCAACAAAAATTGTCTAGGTCGTAAAGGATAGACAAATCGAAAGTGCCATTCTCTGGCCACTTGGAACTACTGTCAAGTTTGTACTGGGGTCAAGCAGTATTACAGAAGAAAATAAGATGTTTAGATTTTAGGTCAGGTGTTAGTCAAAGGGGCTTTAGGTTTTTAAGAACACAGGCTAAGGGGGAAGAGGGAGGAATGGATGGCGGAAGGTTGCCCATAGTGGAGAAGGTAACTTTAAAGAGGAAGGTAGAGACATGGAGAAATGGAGGTGGGCACCTACCAGGCTTGCAGTAGGCATCTCTGAGTCCTGGGCTGTAATGTGAGTGAGCAGGCAAAGCAAGCATCCCTGCAATTGACCTGCCACAAAGGGAGTGTGGGTGAATGATCAAGGCAGGCGTCCCCACTATGATCAGACACCAAGGGAAGACTGTCTTCCCAAATCCATGACCGACATCAGAGTTTTTGAGCTCACGGATAAAATGTGTCTCCTTTGTCTCTACTAGAGAGGAAAAAGAACTGGAATTGGAAGGATAGGGAGATTGAAGGGTAGCAAGAGAAGTTGGAGAAGACAGTGAAGAACACAGCTTACCCAATTTGAAATTGGTGAGATGTTCCTTGGGCTAGTCTCAGGACCCGAGGTCATAGGTGGATCTTCTCATTGAGTGAGGGTGAGGACAGGGGGCCATCTCCCAAAGGAGCTCCCGACCCGGGTTTTTCGGCATCAAATGTTA
The DNA here is from genome assembly GCF_009764315.1 of Trachypithecus francoisi. Taxonomy (NCBI): domain Eukaryota; kingdom Metazoa; phylum Chordata; class Mammalia; order Primates; family Cercopithecidae; genus Trachypithecus; species Trachypithecus francoisi. The sequence goes on from NW_022681457.1 coordinate 81,692,236, forward strand.
TGCACGTCAGTGTGAAGAGACCACCTAACCAGGCTTTGTATGAGCAACAAGGATATTTATTTTCACTCGGGTGCAAGTGGGCTGAGTCCAAAAAGAGAAACAGCAAAGGGAGATAGGGGTGGGGTAGTTTTATAGGATTTGGGTAGGTAGTGAAAAATTACAGTTAAAGGTGGTTATCTCTTGTGGGCAGGGTTGGGGGTCACAAAGTGCTCAGTGGGGAGCTCCTGAGACTCACTGTCCAGGGCAGGACTGTCACAAGGTTGATTCATTAGTTACGGTGGGGCAGGAACAAATCACAATGGTGGAATGTTATCAGTTAAGGCAGGAACTGACTGTTTCACTTCTTTTGTGATTCTTCAGTTGCTCCAGGCCATCTGGATGTATACGTGCAGGTCACAGAGGTTATGATGGCTTAGCTTGGGCTCAGAGGCCTGACAGTGAGACCCCCATCTCTAACAAAAATAAATAATTAGCCAGGTGCAGTGGCACACATGTGTGGTCCCAGCTACTGGGGTGGTTGAGGTAGGAGGATTGCTTGAGCTCAGGAAGTGGAGGCTGCAGTGAGCTGTGATCACACTACTGTACTCCAGCCTGGGCAAGAGGGAGACCTTATCTCAGAAAATCAAACAAAAAACGATGCACCATAGTCTTATTGTGGCAATCCAGAGAGAGGGTGGGGAGGTGAGCAGAGATGACAGGATAGGAAGCTACTGACATGCCTTAATACAACTCCTCACTAAGATTCTCAATCTCTAGCAAAGATTCTAAACTTATCAAAAGAGCTGAGTTCTGTGACAGGACTAATGGGGACAAAATAGAAAAGGTTTGTACAGATCACAGGAATCTCAGGCAAGAGATTATGAGGTCATAAACCCCAGGAATCTGCAGAAATTGTGTGGAAGGTTTGAAATTTCCCATTCTGTGGAATTGGCAATGCTCTGAGGCAATCATACAGAACTCTCTGTGGATCAGGAGGGTCCTAATTGGCACCTGGTTTACACACTGAGCATGTTTCCAAATCACTCATCCCCCTTTAGTTTATCCTCTACACTAGCCCAAGTGCTTTTCCTAAATAAAGGGTGAATGTTATCATGTCATTCCCAAGCTTTAAAATTCCTTATTGTACACAGTCCAAAATTTCTTAACCTGGCATCCAACACAAGGGCCTCCTCTCCTCCTCACACAAGGCACACTATCAAACATTTCATTATTTCCTAAAACACTAAGCCTTCTCTTCCATCTGAAATAACCTTTCCCTTTCCTCTCTTTTCTCTGCTATAAACACCTATTCATTCAGAACAAATTCAATCATCCTTTCAGATTCCCCTCGCCTGTGAAGTTAACCGTTCCCACCTGTGTTCCCCGAGGACCTTGTTCAGAGTGGTCTCACTTCCTCTGCATTCCGTGCAGGAAGGACTATGTCTTTTTTTTTCTTTTGTGATGGAGTCTCGCTCTGTCACCCAGGCTGGAGTGCAGTGGCGCCACCTCAGCTCACTGCAAGCTCCGCCTCCCGGGTTCACGCTATTCTCCTGCCTCCGCCTCCTGAGTAGCTGGGACTACAGGTGCCTGCCACCACACCTGGCTAATTTTTCATATTTTTAGTAGAGATGGGGTTTCACCGTATTAGCCAGGATGGTCTCGATCTCCTAACCTCGTGATCTGCCCGCCTCGGCTTCCCAAGTGCTGGGATTACAGGAGGCAGCCACCGTGCCCAGCCAGGAAGGACTATATCTTACCCACTTCTGGGCCCCACCATCCAGTATAGGCCAGGTTAAGGTACTCCCCCGGCTTCTACAGCATCCTGAGTACAACTGTAATGACACCTATCATCCTGCATTGCAACTCTGGATTTGTGTGGCAATCTCCTGTGCTAGAAATCAGGGGCCACATTGTCTTCAGTCTCAGTATTACAAGTGACTAAGAGGGAAGTAGGAAAAGAGGGAGAGGAAGAGAAGAAAGAGTAGATGGAGTGAGGGAGAAAGGGAAAAAATAAGGACAATGAAGGAGAAAATAAAGTTTAAAAGGAAGTTAGACAGTGAATAAATGGACTAGTCAGGACTCAAAAGTACTGACTCATACAAAAAAAACTTAGCATATAAGTTACGGTCAAAAAAGGGCAAGTGAGCTGGGCACAGTGGCTCACATCTGCAATCCCAGCACTTTGGGAGGCTGAGGCAAGTGGATCACCTGAGGTCAGGATCAGCCTGGCCAACATGGCAAAATCCTGTCTCTACTAAAAATACAAAAAGTAGCCAGGCGTTGTGGCACATGCCTGTAATCCCAGCTACTCGGGAGGTTGAGGCAGGAGAATTGCTTGAACTCGGGAGGCGGAGGTTGCAGTGAACCAAGATCGCACCACTGCCCTCCAGCCTGGGCAACAGAGTGAGACTCCATCTCAAAAAAAAAAAAAAAGGGACAAGTGATATCGGCTGGGGAGTTATGTTCCAAAGCAGGGGCCTGGTACATTGGTCGTAGGCCCAACTGGCAGCAGACACTCTTACAAAAGTCACAGCGGGGACTGGGCACAGTGGCTCATGCCTGTAATCCCGCGCTTTGGGAGGCCGAGACAGGCGGATCACCTGAGGTTGGGAGTCTGAGATCAGCCTGACCAACATAGAGAAACCCCACCTCTACTAAAAATACAAAATTAGCCAGGTGTGGTGGCACAGGCCTGTAATCTCAGCTACTTGGGAGGCTGAGGCAGGAGAATCGTTTGAACCTGGGAGGTGGAGGTTGCGGTGAGCTGAGAACGCGCCATTGCACTCTAGCTTCGGCAATAAGAACAAAACTCTGTCTCAAAAACAAAAAACAAAAAATGTCACAGTGGTCGTCACAAAGTCTCCAAGTCAGAAAGGAGTCAGACCAAGCTTCCCAGACTGAGAGGGGATCTGTAGACCTAGCTTGATAGTGGGTATAATGAAGAGCTTGGCCTTGGGATCAGACATACCTGAATTAAGTCCCAACTCTGCCAATAGGTCTGGTCATTTAACCTCACAGAACTTTCTTGCCTTGAATATGGGGACATTACTACCTTAAAGGATAGTATGAAGATTAGAGATAAGAGGTGTACAATAATTGGCACTTAGTAGGGTTTAAAAGATGGTGATCTTTATTATTAGGGTGTGTGCCAACTCACACACACGTTTGGGTGACTATATGTTTAAAATATATTGTGTGGAAATTTTCAAGGAATCGGAAAATGCGTATGAAATAAAAGTGCTTGGTAAACAATAAAGTACCCTATAAATACAAAGGAATCATTTGGGAAGTCTTTTATAGTTGGACAAAATACAGGACTTGAATTTGGGCAGCAGTTCAGGTCCTACACTCTGCATTTACTTGCTCTATAACCTTGGGCAAGTCACTTTCTCCATCCACCTAGTTCTACATATGGCAAATGCAGGTCATTGTTAGTTGCTGTGAGAATTCAATGAGTGTAAAGTTCCTAGCACATCTCTTCCTGGTGAACGGCAGGGTCCCCATGTTAGGCAAGGTTATGGGTGATGTCAGTTCCAAGCCTAGTGCCAGAATCACACTCTGCCAACTGGCTACAACTGAAGAGGACCCCTCACTCTGGAAGAGTAGGGCCCCAGATTCACAAGAGAGGTAGACAGAGGTCTTTTGTATTTGTTAGAGGAAGGGTTCTTTTGTATTTGTTAGAGGAAAACTGGGTGAACACTAAACTTCGATGTAGAAAACACTGAAATCTGCCATGTGGAGCCAGGCCTAAACCAGGAGGACAGGAAACCAGACATAATCTGTGCTAAGCTGTTTCAGCCTTGGGGACTAAACTATTGCTACTAAAAGCAAAGACTCTCATTATGGGTTTAAAGATTTCTCTCACCTTATCCCACCCTTCACCCCCTACTCCCTGTCACTGCCATTCTTCCTAGTCACAGAGTAAGTGCTCAATCAATAACATTGAGGGCCAGGTGTGGTGGTGTGCACCTGCAGTCCCAGCTACTCGGGACACTGAGGTGGGAGGATCACTTGAGCCCAGGAGATCAAGGCTGCAGTGAGCTGTCATCACACCACTGCACTCCAGCCCGGGTGACAGAGCAAGATCCTGTCTCAAGATAAAATAAAGTTGACCTCAAAATAAAGTTGAAAAGGTTCTCATGCTCGGTACTGACTTGCCACAGAGCAAATGGTCCAAAGCCATATTAAGAGGCCACACTGGCTCCTACCTCCAGGCAAGTCTCCTAAGTGGCTCCTCCTTCAGAAGCTAAAAGGTCAATCTGGTGAAAAGAGCAACAGCTGGCAGTCAGGGAGGCCCAAGTTTGAACTCTGCTCCACAACATACTTGCTGTTATGACTTCACAGCAAGTGACTTTATCTTTACTCACTTCCATGTCCTCTTCTTATTCCTTTGAGGGTTGCTGTGACAACTACATGAGATAAAGAATGTAAATGTGACTGATGGAATCAATTGCATGTAGTGGATGCTCAATTAATGTTAGTTCCTTTCCTTTCCCCCTTCTCCTCAAAGGCCCCAGAAACTCAGTCGGCTTTCTTTTGCTTTCCAGAGCATCTACTCATCTGTCTTAGAATTCAACTCCCTTCCAGAGTGGGTTCAGTGGGACAATCTCCCCAGCTCCCCACTTCCCCAAAGAAGTACACGGGTCCTTTTCATTGAAGGGTTTTACTGCTAATCACTCTGGGGAAAACAGAGGCAGGTTGGGGAGGTTGGGGGAGGGATAACAAGTAACAAACATCGGGGAGTGTGAAGGTCCCTGGGTCATGGCTCCCTGAGGGTTTCCCTTTCATTTCTAAGGCAGGACCTCAGATCTCTTCTCCAGACCAAGGAGGCCCCTTCCATTGAGAAGGTCACTCCTCCCAGCCCAGAGATCTAGAAGCAAAGTTGGGGCACAATAGGTGGGAACTAGCAGGACACTGCAGTGCACTCCTACCTAAGCAAGTTCACAGACAATTTGGAGAACCTTCAGATAGTGACACCCATCTCATAGGTACTTCCTCAAAGGCCAGGGGACTGCTGCCTTAATGACACGAGCATGTTCTGAGCCTACCTATTTCTCTTTCACCCCAAGAAAGTGAAGCTAAGACTGGGTCCTCTGACTTTTCAGCACAAGAAATTGGCCTGGAAAGAGGCAAGGGTTTTTACTCGAGTCCCTTATCAGGATTTCCTGAGATCCTGACTTCAGAGGCAATACAAAACCATTTTCCAAAGTGGGATGAAGGGCTTGAGGTCCAGGTAGCAGCAGCAGATGCTAAAGATCTTCCTCCAATAGGTTGGGGTCTCTCGCTCTCTCTCCCTCACTCTAAATGGGGCTCTCCTTCAGCTGGAATCTTTCCCAGCCTGCTCGCCCAAGTGAGTTTTCTGGTGGCGGATGAGATTCGAGCTCCGGGAGAAGTGTTTCCCACACACAGTGCACCGGTAGGGCTTCTCTCCTCTGTGGGTCCTCTGGTGAGCTCCAAAGTTAGAGATATCGCTGAAAGTCCGCCCACACTCAGTGCACTCATAAGGTCTCTCACCTGTGTGGGTGCGGTGATGCACGCCAAAGCTGGAGCTGTTGCTGAAGCTCTTCCCACACTCACAGCAGATGTAGGGCGCTGGCTCCAGGTGGGTCCGGTGATGCACAGCTAGTGTGGCGCTCTGGCTGAAGCTCTTGCCACAGATGTCACAGCGGTATGGCCGCTTGCCTAGGTGATCTTGCTGGTGTGTGGTGAGGTCTGAGCGCCGCCGAAAGCTCTCCTGACACTTGGGGCATTTGTAGTGTTTCTCTTCCAGGTGGATCCGCTCGTGCCGGATGCGGTTGGAGCTTCTCGAGAAGCTCTTGCCACATTCAGAACACTTGTAAGGCTTCTCACCAGTGTGGATCCGCTGGTGTGTTCTCAGGTTGGAGGTATTATTGAAGGTTTTGCCACACTGGGCACATATAAAGGGCTTCTCATCTGCCTCATGCCTTGGATGAGCAATGGGATCCCCTGGCTCTCGAGCCGGGACAGTGACTTTCTGCCACGGTTTTTTTGGATGAGTTTCTTGCAGTTCATCCGACAGGCTCTCTTGCCCATGCTCCTTCTCCCCAGGTGGGCTCCAAGAACCCTCTGAGTCATCCACTCTCCAAGGCTTACCCCCTTCCCCTTCCTCAGGCAGGTGTGGTTCTGGACTCTGCTCCTTCTCACTGCCCATCTCTGAACCCTGAGAAGGAACACAAATGGCCAACACCTTTATTCTTTGGGTTGGGCCAGATCATAGGGAATCTTTTGTTCAGTTTGAAGGGTATACACCTTCCCCATGGGACCATCCATTAGAAATAACTTCAATCAACTGGAATACTTGGATATAATACCTTTACTTGCTACATTTTAAGTGACAAACTTTTAGAGATATTTAAAGCTACCCACCAGAGCAAAAAGAAGGCACCGGCTTTGTTCACCACCACCAGATGATATTTGTGCCATTTGAATAATGTCACTCTTCTTGATACCACTAAGCAATGACAATCCAGACTATAATTCATGGGCAAGTAAAAGAGCTCATTTTGGGATAAGTGCAATTTTTCTGCCTAACTATAAGTTAACTGTAACTCTTTTTATGTTTAATCCTTTTTGAAAAGCCTTCCTTATAAGTATCCATCTATTTGCCAGACTTCAAAATGAACAAAACAAAACCTCTAAATCTTGAGGCTCTCCTAGGTGACAAGGCCCAGCTTTGGCTTTTCTTGAGATTTCTGCCACTCTACCCCTCTCCAGACCACAGCAGAATCTAGCAAGTAAACATCTGGGTTAATACCTGGGACCTCCAGGACCTACTGTGGGGCCTGGGCTGTGTTTCTTCTGATCAGTCAGTGCCCTCCACTACATTCTCAAACACCACACAAAGCCCCACCCACTGCCCTCCCCCCACACGCATGCACGCACACAAGCAAGCAGAATCACACATACACACTCACATCATATACAAAGCCACATTCTCATGTGACACAGTCATACTCACATACCAGACACACTCACATTCTCATACCACACACACAACAGCCACACTACACACCACACACCTACACACCACACACAACCATACATTATCACACCACACACATACACACTACATACACACACAACATATAGCCACATACCACAGCCACACACATATATAGTTACATATATGTCTACACACATATACCCACACACCACACACAAGCACACACTCATATACCAAGTACACACAAAGATAAACACAGACACAGACACACAAACCACACTCCCCACACCCCACCCCAAAACTAAACACATAAGAGTGCCCAGCACAGGCCTTGATTTGTGCAAACATCAGTAAATGTGTGCTAAGCTGCACAGACTCCTTTAGGTTCCTACAGCCAAGGACAAGGAAAGAGTTGGGGTGAAAAGTACCTCTGATGAGAGTGATAGCATTTCCTCCAGGCCTTGAAGAAATAACGACATTTCAGCAGAGTGGGCTGGTGAACAGAGTGACATGAACAAAGGGATGAGGGAGGGAAGCACAAACTATCACAGGACACTGATGATAGAAAATGAAAGACTGATAATTCCTTCAAGTCTGCAAGTATTTCTGGAAAAAAACACAGAATGAAGAAAGAGGTACTGACTACATTTAGGGCTGGATTACAACTGTGACACATACTAACTTTACTACTCTCTGCAAATTATTCAACCACTCTGAGCTTAAACTCCCTCATCACTAAAATTGTGATACCTACCCACACTACAAGACTCTGTATTAGAAAAAAATGCCTGTAATACTCAGCAGAGTGTGTGACACATGCTGTCAATCAGCAAATAGCAGCTGCTGTTACAACTGTTGAAGACACTATATCCAGGCCCTGTGAAGAACACAAGAAAAAGATCTTTTAAACGATCTCATTAAGAAAAAACTTTTAACTTAAAAATAGCATAAAACTGTATATAACCTTCTAAAATATGAAATACAGACAGATCCTCAACTCTTTAAGAACCAGAGATTGACAAGCTTTTTCTGTAAAGGGCCAGATAATATTTAGTAAATATTTATGGCCATGGGATATCTGCTGTAACTATTCAGTTCTGCCACTGTATCATGAATCATTAAAGCAGCCATAGATAAGACATAAAGGAGTAAGTGTGGCTGTGTTCCAATAAAACTTTATTTAAAACAACAGGAAGTGAGCTGTAATTTACTAATCCCTGTTAGTGTTCCTTGAAGAATTTAGATAATCAATATGAAAAATAATTGACTTGCTTTACTTCCAAAAATGCAAGTAAACATGAGAAACTATTCCGTGATACTTAGAGTTTCCTGACCATCCTTTAAAAAATTAAAGTCACTCCCACACTCCCAGTCCCCCCGCCCCATAGCACATCTTACCTTCTGACATTTTCTTTACGTCAATTATTTATTGTCTGCTTCCCTAAAACATAAGTTCCATGAGAGCTGGTGCCTTTGTGTTTTTTTGGGTTTTTTTTTTTTTTTTTCAATTTACCAATGTAACCAAAACTCCTAGAGTAGTGGCAGCCATATACAGTAGATCCTTCATAAGTATTTGTTGAATGAGTTGAATAAAACACCAGCTCTGTCTTCAGAACCCAGTTCATGGTTACTTGTGTCTATTCTCACCCACTTTTCCTCAGCAATCTCCTGTTTCCTGCCTACTTTCTCCTTTATGCACTCACAGAATCTTGTGCTTGCCTTACAGTGGTTTGCAATTACCTACTTTACATGTCTGTTTCTACTAGCAGTTTATAAGCAACTTGAGGAAAGGGACTGGGTCATATTAGTAATCTCCTTCTGCAGCATAAAGTTGGGTGCTCAAATGTCTTTGAATGTGTAAGTGACAGAATGTGATCTTAATTCACACCACCATCCCATCCCCCACCCCCTGCCCTGCTCCCATCATGACCCACGGCTACAGTATCTCTATGCAATGAGCTATTCAGCCTCCATTCCAAAATTGCTATTCTGAGAACCTATAATTTACCAAGCTCCAGCTCTACCCAGGGCTGGATGCTAGGTCAATGTAAGAGCAAAAGGATTTAGGATTATGATTACCACTCACAGTTTGTGATACAGTGTAGTGAAACAGACCATGAAGTCCAGAAATTGTCTTACAATGCAGAAGGTTAAGTTCAGGGGACAGGGGCAGGAACTGGGCCTTAGTCACTTTTGTACCCACTCCTCAGTGTCTAACACAGCACTGGCACATTATTAACATTTTTCAAAGCTCATATCAAGTGCTAAGCTGTGGACTAAGCACCATACATGAATCATCTAATTTCACTTCACATCATCCTTATTTTAGAGATGAGAAAGCTGAGGCTCAGAGAAATTAAGTACCTTGCCCAAGGGCCCACAGCAAGTAAGTGGCAGAACTGGGGCCTATGCCCATCACTTCAAAGCCAGTGCTTTTAACCATTATACCAGTACTGAAGGAAAAAAGGAGAGAAGACGAGAAGGAAGGAAATAAATAAAAACAGTACCGCTGAAGTTCACATGACACAGGTGTATCTCCCTGATGAGATCAGGGTTGAGCAGTTTCATGGAAGAGTAGGTATTCGACCTAAGACTTGCAGGATGGGTAAGACTGGGACTTGCAGAGATAGAGAGCCAATTACCTACTGAGAAGAGAGTGAAGCTGAAGTACAGAGGCACTTTCACATCACACTGCAGAGATTTTAGGGGAAAAGGGTTATATTGGGCTTTGTCTTCCTGGGGGCTCAGCTGCACAGGGAGAAGCATAGGTGGAAGGGGCTGAGAAGTGGAGAAAGGGCCAGGTCTAAGAATTAAGAGCCAAGAAGATGGGGCTAGTGATCACAGATGATGACTGTGAAGGGGCTAGGTTAAAGGGAAGGGGCCAAGCCATAGTGCAGTATGGAGGGCCAAAGTTACAGGTCTTTGGGGCCAAGTCAAGGGCTGTGGGGAGGAAGTCGGGAGAGAGGAGCTATGAAAGACCAAGGGCAAAGTGTTGACGAACAAGGTAATTGTACAGGGAAGCTAGAAAACGGGTCAAAGATAGAGGAGGACCAAGGAAGTCAGAGGGTCGCAGGAGATGGTCAGGGAAGAGGGAGCAAAGACTGCCAGAAGTGTCATAGGGCCAGGATCCAAGAGGCTGGGTTGTGTGTTGCGGGGCGGGGAGAAGCCAGTGGCGGAGGCCCAAGGGGACAAGAGCTGGTTTCAGAGATTGCCGGCGGGCTTGGGGCCGGAGGGGTGGGAGAGGAGGAAGGGCTGACCCTAAACGTATGGTCAGTGGCAAGAGTGCCGTATACTCAAACCCAACAGAAGGGCCGGGGAATGGGGTGGGGACAGCCACCTGGCTGCGTCGGCCGGGGACCAGGGCCGAGGGTCGGGGCGGAGGGACCACAAGGCCCCTTGGCTTTCCACTCGGTTCAGGGAGCAAAGCAGCAGCCCCCAACTCCTCGGTGAGAGTGAAGTGGCCGTGTACAGAGTTTCCCGCGAGGTCGTGTCCACCTCCCCCCGCGACCTCGGGCCCAACCCGGACCCACCTCACTCCCGCCGCTCGGTCAGGTACAGCACCGCCTCTGTAGGCAAGGGAAGGCGCTGGGGCCGGAGCCGGAACCCAGGAAGGATCCGCCCTACTACTCCAGGATTGGTTTCTTAAGCTAATCCTTTGTTTCCATTGGCTACTATAACTGCCACAACGCAAGCGACCTGGCGGGACCGCCAATAAGCTTTGACCTCCGGCGTGGCATGCTGGGAGTTGTAGTCCTAAGGAAGCGCGTAGACTCGGAGAAAACTTGCGAAGTTTAGAACGGAGCTGAAAAGATTGGGTTCCGTCCTAAGGTGGGATTTCCTTCCATGCTCGCGCGTTCAACCCCAAGTCTCAGGGCCACTCGTCTGGGAAGTTGTAGAATCTGTATAGCTAACCTACACAACCTCCAAGGGGGCACGTACTCAGAGTTCCTTCTTTGCTTTGAGTTGGTAACCCTTGACCGTCCTGTAAACATCCAACGAAGCCAAGAGTATGGCACCTCACTCAAGGTTTAATAACTTAAAATCAAAGGAGGGTAGAGCTGGAAGGGAGTTTAAAGATAAAATAACCCATTCTCCTTATCGGAGAAGCGAAAAGTACCCTGTCCAAGGAGCAACCTCCAGGTCTCCCAGCGTCCCTGAGTAGGGATTTTCCCGGGTTCTGCATGCATCCCTAATTAAGCCGGACACTTATTCATCAATCCAGACACAACAAGATCACCAAAGTATCCAGGACTATGTCATTTTTTCCAGGTTTTATTTTTTAAAATAATAAAAGGCTAATGGAATACGTAAACTAACTACAGGCTTCTCATAGCTGCACAATGTTTCAGTGCAAAGAACAAGGAGCATTGCCTTCAGAGCTAGATAAATCAAGTATAAAACCCCGCTCTACCACCTAGCCATTTGGAGTACCAACTTCCTCCCCCATAAAATCCCTGACAGAATCACTGTAAGGATATTTTATATACATACATATATACTCATGCATGTGTGTGTGTATATGCATATACACATACATATATATGTATATATGTTGTATATAGTTATAAGGTTATATGTATGTATAATACATATATTGAGGTTATTTCTTGATGACATTAACATTCAAATCAGTAGACTGATATGTATATACATATATACATGTATAATACACATATACATTAATATATACATGGGTATATACATGCGTGTATGTGAATATGTATACATACATATGTGTATATATGCATACATATACACATGCATACATGTTATATACATATGCACCGATATAATATGTATATATCCACATACATATATACATGTGTATATGTATGTATGTAAGTATTCTGCCTCCACAAGCTGACAATGTGAGTTAGTTTTAAGATTGGGATATTCAGGAACGCATGTTTGGAACTGAATATGGGTGAGTGAAATATGTGTACCTGATGAACACTATTTGTTTATAAATTGATAAAATAAAATACTAGAGAGCAGACTTGAGAATAAAACTATGGCTTCAGTATGAATGCTGGCTAAACCTTGCCTTGGGGGACTCAAAGCTCTTTGAAAACCAGTCTCTTACCTTCCTCACAACTCTTCATTCGCAATGAAAATAACAGCATACCAAAACACAAATACCAAACTTTTATTTTAAAACTGTACAAAAGCAAACAATTCCACTGAGTCACTGTGATAGTTAATCTTATGTATCAACTTAACTGGGTCACAAGATGCCCAGTTACTTGGTCAAACATTATTCTGAGTGTTCCTGTGAGGGTGTTTCTCAATGACATTAACATTCAAATCAGTAGACTGAGTAATGCAGACTGTCCTCCCAAATGTGGGTGGGCCTCATGGAATCAGTTAAAGGCCTGAATAGAACAAAAGAGCTAACTCTGCCCTGACTAAGAGAATTCTTCCTGCCTAATAGCCTTTGGACAGGGCCATCAGCTTTTTTTCCCTGCCTTCAGACTTGAATTAAACATCAGCTCTTCCTTGGTGTCAAGCCTGCTGCCATCAGACTGGAACTAAACCATCAGCTCTCCTGGGACTCCATCTTGCTGACTTACCCTGCAGATCTTGGGATTTAACCGCCTCCATAATCATGTGAGCCAATTCCTTATAATAACCACCGCCCCCCGCCCCAATATGTATTGATTCTGTTTCTCTGGAAAACCTTGACTAATACAGGAACTAATAGAGAACTTCTGACAAACAGAAAGATACAGTTTCTGTTGGATAGAACTGTGTATTCATCTGCAAACTGATAACCAACATCTCCACGATTAGGCCAGATCTCATTATGTGGTGTGACTTGAAAGTGACTAGGCTTCTGCAATACACACCCAAAAATCAAGGTCATTATTTCATCCTCACACCTAGTCTACCAACTTCCTATTTGAAGTCAATACTCTCCAACCTAAGAGGCTGTTTGCTACACAGTCACGTATTCCAGTACAATGGTCTTGTGGGGAAAAAGAAAGCTTCTACGTTGGTGGTTAAAACTGCCACTTTTTCTAGTTGGGCCTCTCTGAATCTCAGAAAGGGCTGGCACAACAGATTGATTCATAAGACAGTCACAACAGACTCAACAGACTGAGCCTCTGAAGGTCTGGGCCAAAGTCAGAGGGCAATACACAGCTGAACTCTCTGCAGCTGTGCTTGCCAGTAACCTGATTGCTCCTGAGGCTTTTCAGGATTATAGCAACTGTGTTTAAAGTCCCTGTACCTAGTTATCATCAACAGGAAGATTAGCTTTTGAAAGCATGTACATTAGCTCTGGATATCACCAAACTACGTTGTAAACAGCATCAAGAGAGTAGAAAAGGATGTGTTTTACTCCTCTTCCAACTCATTCCTGAAGAAAGAGGGAAAGAGTGAGTGGTCTAAAACATGCTTGCTTTTAGAAAGCTGACTTTGGGGGCCAGAGGCCAGAACTGAGAGAGAGAAAGAGAGAAAAGCAGCCCTTGATGGGATAAGAAGTCAGGGACTGGGGGCCATAACTTCTTGACTAAAGCTTGAGGGCAGGATGAGGCAGAGAAAGTGTCTTCTAAATAACCCCTGGAGTAGAGAACTCTTTCCCCTGAACCTGTGCTATATCTTGGTAACACATATTCAACATCTCCACCTACACCTAAACTGATTGGTTTCCAGGAATCCTCCCTTCAGGTCACTGGGAACTTCAATTCCTTAGAAGAAAGGCAAGCTTCAGAACTGAGTTCTGGGAGAAAAGTGTTACAAATAGAAACCACAAAAGGGTCTGGATTGGGTTAAGGAGAAGAGAAGTTCCAGAATCACGGGGTTGGACCAGGCAACTGAAGTCCAGGGTGCTGGGCTGGATGGTGATAGGAGCAGATAATGTGGCATATCCCTAAAAAGAAGGAACCTTGAGCCCCTGAAGGGCTGGGCCAAGGTCAGAGGGCAAGGACAGGATTGTATCCTTCAGCTCTGGGCCCTTTGGGGGTAGTAAGGAAGAGTTCACCTTCAGGGACACATCTCCATTAGCATGGCCTTTCCCTTCTGGCTTGGGGACAATTGATTCCTCTGATTTGTGTAGTTCTGAACAAATGACTAGAGGTGCTGTGTTTTTTCCTCCATCATGAAGGCAAGGTTCAAAGAAAGGGCGAAGGGGGCCAGAGAAACTGTGGGTGAAAGTAAAGATGTGGGACTTGTTGGTCACATTATAGAAAGAGATGACTCCTGCTTCATAGTCCAAGAAAATCCCCACACACCGTGGAGGCTCTTTAAGGCGGAAGGAGGTCTGCGGCGATGTAAGAGCTTCATACTCATTCCCACGACTCTGTCGCAGAAGCCAGTGTCCATTGGCAGGTGAGGCAGTAACCTTCCCCTTCCTGCTCACTGACTCACTGCATACCCCAAGAATCCATTTGGTCTTGTGTCCCACATACACCTCCCAGTAGTGGCAGCCAGTCGTGAAGTACTCAGAGCCTAGGATGCTGACAACGAAATCAAATCTCTGGGGGTTATCAGGTACAGGCTGCCTTCTGTCTCCAAGCCTTACACATCTTTGGTCCTTAGAAAGGATGAGTTTGGGATGTGCTGTTTCTGGGTCCAGGGTCACTGCCACTGCAAAGAGACGTAGACAAGTGAGACTTGGAAGCCTAGGTCTTAAGGGATTTGGGGATAGCTTGGGAGGGAAAAAGAATCTTTAGGTCTGCCATCACTGTCATTAGCCCATTTTAGTTCATGGATTCCCGCTCCCACCATGTGTACTAGAATCAAAGAATTTTCTCTTTCAAAGAACAGGTCTCCTGGTCAATTACTAGGTAATAGAAGAAAAAGTTCTTCTTCATCGGTCTGTGAAGCTGCCTTAATCCTTAGGAAATAACTACCTGCTGTGATTTAAGTGTGTCCCTCAGAAGTTCATGTGTTGGAACCTTAATCCCTCATTGCTACAGTGTTCAGAGGTAGGGCTTAGCGGGAGGTGTTTGGGTCCCTCACAAAGGGATTAATACAGTTTTCACAAGACTGGGTTTATTTCTCTGGAGAGTGGATTGTGATAAAGCAGGTCAGGGCACTTTGTCTCCTCTCTGCTTTTGCAGGCACTCACTTGCCCTTCTGTTTTTCCAGAAGCAACTATCAACATACTATGAAGTAGCACAAGGCCTTCACCAGATACAGTCGCCCAATCTTGGACCATCCAGCCCCGAGAACCATAAGCTAAATAAACCTCTTTCCTTGATAAATTACCCAGTCTTGGGTATTCTGTTATAGCAACAGAAAACAGAGTAAGACCCTACCTTTGTCTTTGATGTTCCAAAAGAATCAAATGTGTGATGATAAATATAGGGTTTGATGTTAGGTCCTGTAGCCACATAGCATGTTTGAATCCCAGCTCTGCCACATGCTAGTTATGTGACCTTGGGCTTGTTATTCATCTCTGAACCTTAGTTTCCTTATCTGTAAAATGGAAATAGTAACAGAACCTGTGTTGTAGAGCTATTGCGCAGACTTGATGAACTAATGAGAGAGTGCCTCATTCCTACAGTGAGTGCATGATGTTCATTTTGTCACCTAAAATTATTACTTATCTGCTTTATTTTATTTTATTTGAGGCAGGGTCTCACTATGTTGCCCAGGATGGAATGCAGTAGGTATTCATGGGCATGCAATCATATCACACTACAGCCTTGAATTCCTGGCCTCAGATGAACTTCCCACTGCAGCCTCCCAAGTAGGTAGGACTAAATTATTATTTTTAAATGTTAATATAGAGAGAAAGCTTCTTCCTTAAAATTGTGGATTATGAGTGTCACAGTGAGTCTCCTTCCTTTCCCAAATACAGGAAACAAGCTCTTGTTGGAGAGTTAAATCCATACGCAGTTGAGGTAGTGGCAATAAGCCAGACTGTAAATGTGAGACAGAAGGGTTTGTACATTCCCAGAATGCCAGCCAAGGTGACCTGGAGTTCTTTCCAGTGGCCAACTCATAATTTGTTATACTCTGCCTGAAGGAAGATGGTGTGAACAGGAGAAGGATAAAAGCCTAGAAAATTGATAAGGATCCCAAAGCAGTGAAAAAAACAGATCCCATCTGAACAGCAGCAAAAAATGCAAACTATTTAGGAATAAATTGAAAGAGAGGTGCAAATCTTTTCATAATGTATATTGTTGGGGCATCTGCTCAACCCATTCCCTTCTTCTCTGAGAATCTTAATCACCACCCCTAAGCAAATTGGTCTGCAGAGAAAGAATAAAAAGCGTATGTGTAGAAAGAGATGGAAGCAGTGGCTATTTATCTGGTTGTGGGACAGGAAGGACTTCCCAAACCTGAAAGCATGTACACAGGAAAAGATTAATGCATTTGACTACGTAAAAACAAAACACTCATGCATCAGAAAAATACTATAAGGAAATGCAAATGAAAAAATAATTGGTAGGCCGGGCGCGGTGGCTCAAGCCTGTAATCCCAGCACTTTGGGAGGCCGAGACGGGTGGATCACGAGGTCAGGAGATCGAGACCATCCTGGCTAACACGGTGAAACCCCGTCTCTACTAAAAAATACAAAAAATTAGCCGGGCGAGATGGCGGGCGCCTGTAGTCCCAGCTACTCGGGAGGCTGAGGCAGGAGAATGGTGTAAACCCGGAGGCGGAGCTTGCAGTGAGCCGAGATCGTGCCACTGCACTCCAGCCTGGGTGACAGAGCGAGACTCCGTCTCAAAAAAAAAAAAAAAAAAAAAAAAAAAAAAAAAAAAAAAGAAAAAATAATTGGTGACAAATATGACAGAGAGCTAATATACTTTATCTAGAAAGAGTCCTCACAAATCAAAAAATAGCCCAAATAGAACAGGAACAGAAAGTCACACAAAGAAGAAATACAAATAACAGATAAACATAGGAAAAATCTCAAAAATCACAGAAAACCCTTAAGAAGACCATATCTAATATTTATCAGTGCTCTAAAAGAGGGGATACTTTCTAAATCTAAATACAACCTAAAATCGATCACAAAAATTTTTTAAATTTGATAGGCAGTTATACAGATTTGATTTTAAAAATTTTAAATTACATGCATTCCAGAGGAATGGAACAAAATCCAAGGTTACAAAGCCATAAGGAGGATGTACGCTGAAATGTGGATCTATTTGATTGGTATAACTTACCAAAATGCAAGCGGGCTCTTCTCCAGCCTGAAAATGAGAAAAGGGGATCATTAAAACACTGGAGACATTAAGAACTCCCATAGGGTGGTGGCCAAACGTGGAGAAAGTGCATCTCACCTGAGTTTGCTGCAGCTCTTTTCAGCTCTATGAAAGAAGAAACAAGGGGAATGAGCTATCACTGGAAATATTAGGGCAACAGGAGATAAGTTGGTATGGAAGTTATAAGAACATGGGAAACTTACTCAGTTCACTCCGGAGTTTCTCTAAAGAATGAAAACAATTTGGCAAATCAGAAGGAGGGCCTCTATGTAGAGGCCCTCCCATAATGCTACAGTCCCATCCCAACCACGAGCAGATAGATACTCAATAGCCATACCCTGGAACTTCCCCAGAAGAGTTTGCAAGAGCGATAGATCCCAGCTGTGGACCATGGGAGTATCCCCAGAGATACTGCAGAGGATCAGCAAATTCCTATGTGAGCCAAACCTTATCTGCAGGCTAAATAAATAACACATCTCACACCTACAGGTAATGACAACATAAATGTATGTAGATGTTGTAGGAAATATTGCTTCATTTAAGACTATCACTGAGTATTGGACTTTGTGATCATGTATATTTTCTCAATATAATAATGCATAGATATGTCTCATGTCTACAGATTTATTTTTATTTTTATTTTTATTTTGAGTCAGAGTTTCGCTCTCGTTGCTCAGACTGGAATGCAATGGTGCAATCTCGGCTCACTGCAACCTCTGCCTCCCGGGTTCAAGTGATTCTCCTGCCCCAACCTCCCAAGTAGCTGGGATTACAGGCATGCACCACCACACTCAGCCAATTTTGTATTTTTAATAGGGACAGGGTTTCACCATGTTGTCAGGCTGGTCTCTAACTCCTGACCTCAAGTGATCCACCTGCCTTGGCCTCCCAAAGTGCTGGGATTACAGGCGTGAGCCACTGCACCTGGCCAGATTTTTTTTTAATGCTAAAAAGAGGTCCTCACACATGAAATGATGGAGAAGTACTGCTCCAACATATTCAGTTTAATGAGGATCCCGTCCTCTTGGACCCCATCTAAGGAAATTTCATGCCGGGGTGATAAAAGGGACTTCCAGATGGCTTCACCTATGGGAGGTGCATCTATCTCTTCTTGGTGAAACATTTTTCAATTTAAAGACTAAATAACAGTTGTGTAGGAAAGAGGAGCAGAGAATACTTGAGAAAAGAGACTTTGAAGAGCCAAGAAAGCCCCAGTCCCCATGGCTTGAATTACCCTTACCCCCTCCCTTCTGCCCCAGGAAGTGAAACTGAGATGCTCATCCTAAAGCAAAGGTGTCAGCAGAAGGAGCTTGTGCCATGGATGAGGAGCAGAACTTACTGAGAGCTTTATGGAGTTTTCCTAAAAACCAGAAAGAGAGAGAGGAGTAAGTGATCAGATCCTGCCTCTTTTTCCTCCGGCTGTGGAAGCCTCATCACTCCACCCCAGAAGATTAAAACGATGATGACGCTTCTATGTCCCTAGTCCCAGCTCTGTCCCAGAGTTCAGACCCAGAAATCTGATGGTGCTGGTGACACTCCCCCAGTGACCCAGCCTGCCCGGGACTTTGGTTCCTCCTTCCCCTTCCCCTCCTTTTCATCTGTCTGGTTTCATTTCTGCTGTCTGCATGAGTGTTTCTATATGTTTGTAACTGGTACATGAGTGTATGCACTGCTGTCCTTTTATAGCCCACCGTTTCTGGTATCTAAATGTAAAACTGGCCAAAGGCCTAGCATGAACTTGTTAATATGGCTTTACTATTCTCTACAGTAACTCCCCTGAGGTTATAAATTTCACAAATTGGAGGTCCCAGAGGATTTGGGGATATATGTGTATGAGACCTATGTTTCCGGGGAGGACTTGCGGCTTCTCTGGAGGGCCACGTGGCCCACATTTCCCCCTACCCAGCATTAGCCCTGCCGGACAATTGAAGTTATACATCCTGAGTCCACCACCAGTCCCCGTGCTAAGGGCCAGGCATGTATTAGGCATTAGGCATTGGAAAAATGCAGCCGAATACGACACGGCTCCTAAGTAGCTAATGGTTTATTGTCACTGTCTCCACTACTAACAGCTTCCACTTACTGTCTTCTGTGCTTATACTGAAGTAGGCACTCAATCCTCAACAATGTGAGGTGCCTAGAATTATTATTGCCATTTTATACGGGGGTGGTCTGAGGCTCAAAGGGACACAAAATTTGCCCAAGGTCTTTCAACTAGTAAGTGACCAAGGAGGTGGGATTCAATCGAAGTCTGTCTGACTCCTGAGTCGGAGGCCCTCGCCCTTACCCCACATTGTTCCCTCCCTGCTTGAGCAGAACAGCCAGTGTCTGCCAGATACACGCCACACTTGTACCGGGTTGGAGGAGATGTAAGGACGGAAGAGAGGAGACGCTGAAATAATTGAATCTGGAGTCATCTGAGCCAGTGACTTGTCTTCCCAGATAGACTTCAACAAGGTGTCCAACTTTGACCCTCAGTGGCCCACAGTAAATGTCCAATTAATGAAGACAAAATGGCAATAAGGAAAAGGAGTTCCAGGCACTGTGACAGATTTCTTTTTTTTTTTTTAAGGTTGCCTGTTTTAACACTGAAAACAATCAGGTAAGGGGAAGTTATCTGCATTTTGATGATGAGGAAACCAAAACCCAGAGCAGTAAAGTGACTTATTCAAGGCCAGTAAGTGGCAGACCAATGATCTGAGGTGTCACTGACCCCAGAGCCTGCGACCCTTCCTTTGTATCATACCACCTCTCTCTATGCAAAGGTTGTGTGGATTCTTGAAATTCCCATACATCCCATATGACCACATTAATATACTTTTCAATAATAAGTAGACTTCTTTAAAAATGATTGGCGGAAAGGCTAATGAAGGGAGTTTATGGTAATCTAGGCCTATGAATTTTGACCTGGACACCTCCTCACCCACTGCCACCAGCTCCATAACCCCTTGACATTGCAAACTAAATTCCAGTAATATCAATGGAGGGTATATGTGTGCATGTGTGTATAGTATTATAATAATAGACTTATAATAATGACTGTCAACATTTACATAGAAAATAAAAAATGTGTTTTTTGTTCCCTATCCCTTACTCTTTATATATTGTTACCTTTTTCTTTAGCATGCTCTGAAAGAAGATTGTCTAGAGGAAGAAAGGAAAAGATAATGAGATTTTTTGCCACTGCCTTGAGGGCC
This sequence comes from Trachypithecus francoisi, assembly GCF_009764315.1. NCBI lineage: Eukaryota > Metazoa > Chordata > Mammalia > Primates > Cercopithecidae > Trachypithecus > Trachypithecus francoisi. The sequence continues at coordinate 81,712,539 of NW_022681457.1, forward strand.
CCTGGTTCCTGTTGATTTTATCTGCCCTTGGACGTATCCACCTCTATTTTCACCTCCACCTCCCTGATCCAGTCTCTAATCAACTCTCATCTGCACAACAGAAATGGCAGCCCAAATTGTCTTCCACATCCTGTCTTACTCCCTCTGGTCTCTACTAAACACTGCAGCCAGAGAGAATTGTTCAGTTTTTTTTTGAGATGGAGTCTCGCTCTGTCGCCCAGGCTGGAGTGCAATGGCACCATCTCGGCTCACTGCAAGCTCTGCCTCCCAGGTTCACCATTCTCCTGGCTCAGCCTCCCAATTAGCTGGGACTACAGGTGTCCACCACCATGCCCGGCTAATTTTTTTGTATTTTTAGTAGAGACGAGGTTTCACTATGGTAGCCAGGATGGTCTCAATCTCCTGACCTCGTGATCTGCCCGTCTCAGCCTCCCAAAGTGCTGGGATTACAGGCGTGAGCCACTGTGCCCAGCCAGTTTTGCTTTTTGTTTTTTTAAAAAAAAAACAAAAACAAAAACAAAACCAGAGTCTTCCTCTGCGGCCCAGGCTGGAATGCAATGGCACGATCTCAACTCACTGCAACCTCCGACTCTGGGGTTCAAGCGATTCTCCTGTCTCAGTCTCCTGAGTAGCTGGGATTACAGGCATGTACCACCATGCTCCACTAATTTTTGTATTTTTAATAGAGACAGGGTTTCAACCGTGTTAGTCAGGCCGGGCCTGAACTCCTGACCGCAGGTGATCCACCCTCTTCAGCCTCCCAAAGTGCTGAGATTACAGGCATGAGCCACCACACCCAGCCAAGTTTTTCAAAGCACAATTCCATCTGATATTCCCATTCCTTGCTTTACCACTGCTCTTCTGAGAATGACTAAAATCCTGAATGTGGCTCACCAGGCCTCAGGAGGCCCAGCCCCGCCTAGCTCCCCAGCCTCACCCCTGCCACTTTCCCCCTCCCTCCTGCACCTCCTCAGCTCCCCAGTGAATGCTGCTTTCCCCGACCATGTTTCTCTCTGAAGCTGTTCTTTCTGCAGTGGATGGTTTTCCACTCCCTCTTCACTCATGACTTCCAGTCATTCAGGACAAACTTCATACCCCCAACCCTCAAGCTTGGTTAGTTCGTTCTGGCCATAGCCTTCTCAGAACCAGGAGATTTCTTGTGTAGCATTTGTACACATTATTTGTGTAACTATTTAATTCATCTCATCTCCCTGACTACACTGAAAGCTCCAGGAGGGCAAAAACTGTGTCTGCTTTTACTCACTATTTTATCCCCAGAATCTAGTATTGTCCAGGGCATTTAGCAGATAATTATCCAGTATTTGTTGAACAAATAAAAGCTTCCCCCATGTTCAACCTACTCAACTCCCACAGAATAAGATCAAGCAATGAGCTCACAGGCAAAACTCATTAAACATACAGGAAGGCAAGCTATTACAAGTAAGAGGCAGTAAACACTGGAAGAAACGGATTTAGACATTGCCACCATCACCAAGGATAGCAGATAATGGAATTTTCAGGAACGGAATCCAGGTTAGTGGGTATGGGGGTACAGAAATTAACAACAAAATAAACATCTCCCCTGCCCCCCAGCCAAGAACACTTACCCACCTCCGTCACGTGTTCATAGAGAAGCTTCTCTAAAAGGGAGACAGAAATGTCAGCTTAGCTTAGGAAGGCCTTTTTCTAACAGGCACAAGTGTCCCAAGATGCACCAAGCTGCCTGAGTAGGACTGACTCCTTGTCACTACAGGTAAGCTGGCATTTGAAAGGATTACAGAGTCTTCAAACCATCAGATAAGGGGAGGAGTGTTGGATTATGTGACTGTGACTTTCAAAGTCCCTTGCAGCCCTGAGATCCTGTGAAATGTGACCATTTTTTATGAGATTCTTATCCAATGGATATAATTGGATTTCTTTATTAAAAGGCTGTAATTAATTTCTTAACCAGAAGGCTGGCATAGTCGGTTATTTTCTAATTTTTCAAAGGATGAGAATTTACAGCTCTGCCCAGGGGCCTTTCTGCAGTTTGTTGAACTCCCTTTGCAATGTGTGTCCCCAGGGCACGGCTCTGCCAGCTTTCTCCCAGCCAGCTTGCAAGGTCCCCAACCTATGGACAAGTGTCATGTCTACATCTACTTCCGTCTGGCCCTTTCCCAGAGCAGTCACAGTCCCACTTCCCACCAGCCTGAGCTCCCTTACCACTTAATTACCTTTTGATCTTCTTTGCTTCCAGATAAGGCAAAGGCACACCATGATGAGAAGTACCAGGACAGGCAGGATCACAGCCAGAGCCACTGCTGAGGGGGAGAGACTCCCCACAGATGGGGCTGAAACAGAAACCACCAACAACTGACATCAGGGAGATGTCCAAGAGTTTCTGGCATGCCTCAGATGGCAGGCAGCTCCGGCACATCCCAACTGTCTCCATCACGTCTAGGGAGAGACCTCCAGCCAAGAGGCTCTTTGCTTCTCTTGATAACTCAAGCCCTGGATGGCCTTAAAGTTATAACTGAGGCTGGGAATGGTGGCTCACGCCTGTAATACCAGCACTTTGGGAGGCAGAGGCAGGAGGATCATCTGAGATCAGGAGTTCAAGACTAGCTGGCCAATGTGGGGAAACTCCATGTCTACTAAAAATACAAAAATTAGCCAGGTGTGGGGGCCAGGTGTGGTGGCTCACGCCTGTAATCCCAGCACTTTGGGAGGCCAAGGCAGGCGGATCACAAGGTCATGAGATCGAGACCATCCTGGCTAACACAGTGAAACCCCATCTCTACTATAAATACAAAAAATTAGCCAGGCATGGTGGCGGGCGCCTGTAGTCCCAGCTACTCGGGAGGCTGAGGCAGGAGAATGGCGTGAATCTGGGAGACGGAACTTGCAGTGAGCCAAGATGGCGCCACTGTACTCCAGCCTGGGCAACAGAGCAAGACTGTCTCAAAAAAAGAAAAAATTAGCCAGGTGTGGTGGCGGGCGCCTGTAATCCCAGCTACTCAGGAGGCTGAGGCAGGAGAATCCCTTGAACCCGGGAGGCAGAGGTTGCAGTGAGCCGAGGTCACGCCATTGCACTCCAGCCTGGGTGACAAGAGTGAAATTCCGTCTCAAGAAAAAAAAAGATAACTGAGATGTTCCTCTCTCGGGAATGGTTTCGATGGTCCTGCCTCAAGATGATGACTTAAACAAACTTCTTGAACACAATCTCATCCTGCCCTATAATTCCATGGAAAAATAAGCCAGGGACTTCAGAAGACTGAAGGCATTCTCCTCACTACGCACCTGCAGTCTTCCCAGGAGCACCTGCCTGTTTATGCCTATCAATACCCACTCTGCCTTAGAAGAGCAGGCAGCAACCTCTTTGTTTGCCCTGAGCACTGTGACAGGGGCAAGGCAATTTCTACGATGCTACAGCAGTAGGCCTGAAGCCTAGGCAGGAGAGAAAGGGGAAAAGAAAGAGGAAATAGAGGAGAAGAAATGAGCAGAAGCAGGCTATGGGTAGAAGTGGTTAAGAGCCTAAGCCAGGGGTGCATCCTTGCTCAATGCTGTGTGACCTGAAGCAGGAGACTGAGCCCCTCCAAGCCCAGTGTCCCTCATCTGTAAAAGGTGTGTATGACAGGACTCCTTATCTCTGAAGTTTGGAGAGATTTAAAGAGGTCAGTCATATAAAGCACTCAGCCTCCTAAGTAGCTGGGATTACACACACATGCCACCATGCCTGGCTAAGTTTTGTATTTTTTTGGTAGAGACAGGGTTTTGCCATGTTGGCCAGGCTGGTCTCCAGTTTGTTTCAAGGATCATTAAAAGGTTCAGGCCAGGTGTGGTGAGTCACACCTGTAATCCTAGCACTTTGGGAGGCTGAAGCAGGAGGATCACTACAGCTCAGGAGTTTGAGACCAGCCTGGGCAACATAGTGAGACCTCATCTTTATTATAAATAAAAAAGAAAAAATAAATAAAAGGTTTGAACCCTTTGATCCATTAATTCTACTTCCAGAAGCACATTCTAAAAGAAAAAAAAAAATCAAAATCACTTTCCAAAATATGCTCAAAGATGTTCATTGCACTCTTCATTATAACATGAGGAAAATTTGGAAAGCATCCAGAGGCCCCAAAACAGGGCTTTGATTAATTGTATTATTCTATAGCCACATGGTAAAATACTATGCAGCCCTTAAAATCATATTACTTAGGGACATGGGCAAAAAAACCCAAATGCTCATGACATCATAAGTGGAAAAAAATCCTGGGCACAAGAATACACATGCGTAAACATATACATGCTCAGAGACACATATACACAATAAAGTCTTGCAAGAAAGATACAAAAATGTTAGCAGCAGTCCTTTCTAATTTAAGCTATTATAGGCCATTTTTCAGTTTCCTTTAAATATTTTGGATTTTTTTCAAATTTTCTACAATATACATGCTTTATTCCTAGAATATAAAAAATTGAAAATTCCTCAAAAAGTTCCTACTAGGGTAGGAGTTTCCTCTGGAACCACAGCCTTCAAACCTGTTTCTGTCCCAGCTTTTACTTGCTATGACCGCGGCTGTGGTCTTCTCTTGGCCAAAGGCCATTTTGCGGATGGTTCAGGACACATTCCCCGGTGTGCTGTCCCTGACTCTGCTAGACACTGCTGTTTGGAAGAGCCCAGCTTTTCCAGAGAGTGGGCCTCTGACAGGGGTGGAAGTACCCTGCCTTGAGGTTCTCTCGACTTGGCCCAGGGCTCTGGGAACCATCCCACCTATCTACACATCAGCAGGGCATCCACCAGGGTGTGGTCCCAGCCAGAGCCCTCTTCCCCCAGAACCTCCTGTGATGAACAGGGGCAGCTGTTAATGGAACTTGAATGTCTGTCCTCTCTCCACCCTCTCCCCACACTCCTCCCAATAGGATAAGCCAGTCTCTAGCTTTATTCTCAGACATTTAAAAATTCACCCATAGCAATAACTGTATCACATGATTCAGATGCCTTTGGGCACCTCAGTCCCCTTTTAAAAATTACTTTTCAGCCGGGCATGGTGGCTCATGCCTGTAATCCCAGCATTTTGAGAGGTCGAGGTGGGTGGATCACCTGAGGTTGGGAGTTTGAGACCAGCCTCACCAACATGGAGAAACCCCCTCTCCACTAAAAATACAAAAATTAGCCAGTCGTGGTGGCGCATGCCTGTAATCCCAGCTACTCAGGAGGCTGAGGCAGGAGAATTGCTTGAACCTGGGAGGTGGAGGTTGTGGTGAGTTGAGATAGCACCATTGCACTCCAGCCTGGGCAACGAGAGCGAAACTCCGTCTCCAAAAAAAAAAAGAAAAAAAAAATTAGCCAGCCATGGTGGCAGGCACCGGTAATCCCAGCTAACGCAGAAGGCTAAGGCAGAAGAATCACTTGAACCCAGGAGGCGAAGTTGCAGTGAGCCAAGATTGTGCCAATGTACTCCAGCCTGGGCAAAAAGAGCGAAACTCCATCTCAAAAAAAAAAAGTTACTTTTCACCCCAAAGGACTCCAGCTTTGGAAAGTCTGTCTACCAACTACTGAGTGTTTTAAAGTAATTGATTCATCCCCACTTCATGGTGTGCAACTTCAAATTAGGACCAAAAGATAATCAGCATGTGACCATGTGAAGCCAGCGTCATTCAAGCAAATGCAAAGACATGGTTTGGGTTGGGTTGAGTTGGGTTTGGGTTGGTAGACTGATTTTTTAAAATATTGGTAGACTGATTTTTGGTGGACTGATTTTCAGTAGGCTATTTTTAAAAAAAATATTGAAGCTAGTTTGAGAACACTCTCAACTGGGTGCAGTGGCTTACACCTGTAATGCCAACACTTTGAGAGGCCAAGTGGGGAGGATTGCTGGATTGGAAACCAGTCTGGGAAACATAGGGAGACCCTGTCTCTACTAAAAGTAAAAAAAAATTTAGCCAGGCATAGTAGTATACCTGTAGTCCCAGCTACTTGGGAGGCTGAGATGGCAGGACTACTTGAGCCCAGGTGGTCGAGGCTACAGTGACCTATGATTGCACCACTGCACTCCAGCCTGGGCAACAGAGCAAGGCCCTGTCTCAAAACAAACAAACAGAAAAAAAAAAGAGACAGAGAGAGAAACACTGTCTCTCCCTTCCTAACCCTTTACGTTCTCAGGAAGCCCAGGAGAGGACCCATTAAGTAAATCCTTGTCACAGCAGGGGATCTGTTCCTTGAAGACATTTCCTTACAGCCATGTAATGAGTTCCTTGATAGTGGAGCATACAAAGATGACCCAGGGAGGAAAAGCTATTATCTGAGCCTCCAAGCCTTATTTAACCAGGACCTGCATCGTACAGTGTTTTCCAAAGTCTGAGTTCCTTCCTTATCAGAAATGCCTGGGTCAGCTTCACAGCCTCAGCTGAGATCAATGGACATGGCTGGGTAAGGCTGAGCCGTCCTGGCAAGTAAAAACTACATTGCAAATGAAAACAAAGTCTAGACATGGAGAGACAAAGTAGGTCCTGATTGGGCTTGTCCAACTGCCACAAATGACCCTAGGCACCTCAAACCCATTCTAACCTGCAACCTGCAGGATCACGGTGTCCTCTTTACTCAGATTTCCAACCTGGATCAGACATCGGTAAGACCCTTGGTCCTCAAGGCGCACATCAAGGATCTGCAGAGTGACACTTCCCTCTTGGGCATCTCTCACCAGCACCGTCCTCCCCTTATATTCCGGCATCAGATCTTCATCCTGGTCCTTCCCATCCCGGAACATGTGAACAACCTGGGAACGCTGCGGGAATGGGGACCGCAGCCACCTCACCTCCTTGGGCACTGTCCCAGGCCAGAGGGAGAGAGGACAGAGCAGCTCGGCTGTGCCCCCTAGTAAGGCCACGTGGAACTTGCTGGTATCCCCTGCGCGGCCTGGACAAAGAAAGAGACAAGGCCAACTGGGAGGGAGGGCAGGAGAAAGCTTGGGAAGGGATGAGGAAGCGGGTATCCCAGGTACTGACAGAGCCCAGTAAGGACTCTGGAAAGCATTGCCAGGGCTGGGGGAAAAGAACCCCAAAAGATGTAATGTTTCCAACCAAGCTTCTTTATTCTGGGGACGCCAACATCACATGTACCAGGCAGGGAAAGAGGATCAGAAACTCCTACCTGACACATGCACAGACAGCCGGAGGAAGAGGAGAGGAATGAGGCAGCCAGAGAGCCGGGAGCCGGCAGAACTCGCCATCTCCATCCGAACTAGGACAGACAGAGGGAGACAGCACAGGCGGGCTGATGGGCTTGGCATGACAGAGGGTATAACCCAGGAGCCAAGGCCGAGACGGTATTGCTGGTGCTCTGGGATCACAAAGGCAGGGGCTCCAGTCCCAGCTCTGCTACTTACCTTCTTGTGATATTGTGACCGAACTTCTCTGAGACTGTTTCTTCATCTTCAAAATGGGTATAAGAACTGTGCCTCCTTGTGGGATTATGGTGAGGGTTGAAAGAAGTGAATGCTCACACGGAGGCTGGCGTGTTAAGTCTCTAAATGCCGTGAGTGAGGATGATGGTGCAGATGAGATGAGTGAGGATCCAGAACTTATACCCAGAATTAACCAAGGAAACACCAGTAATGGCCTCTTTTTACAGTTAGTGTCCAAGGCCAGGCTTGGGAAGTGCCTGTTTCAAGCCAATCTTTGCCCAAGATGCAGCCTGGAGGTTTCCCTGGACAGCCTTTTCAAGTTTGACTCTTGATAAATAACAGATCAAGGCAGTGAGGTCCCTCCATGTCACCCTGAAGACACTAATCCTACAAATTCAGGGTCTGGCGCTAGAAAGACCTGGGTTCAAATCTTAGCTCTGCCTATTACTAGCTCTGTGTCCCTAGGAAGGTTGCATAACATCTCTGGGCCTCGGGTTCTTCATCTATAAAGGGGAACCGTCCTCACAGATGAGTGTGAGGGTTCAAAGAGATACTGCCTGCCAAGCACTGGCCACAAATGCCTGGCAGAACAAGTGCTCATAAGTGTGTAGTTGTTGTTATTACTACTAACTAAGTGAGGAAAATTATCCCTAGCAGGTTCAGGTGACTGTGTGCATGAAACACAGGGAGACCCTAAAGGATTTCCTCCTGTAAAGCTCTTTCCTCACCTATTTGCTACTGCCTGAAATTGCTTTAGCAGGAAACAGAATCTCTCATGCCACAAGTGAGGATAAAGTTTAACATGTAAATGCTCTAGGAAAAGGCAACTCATCTCTTAAATTCTCTCCAAGGTTCAAATCCTTCCCAAAGAGGAGGCTTTTGTATGAGTCAGCAGGCCCAGTCCCTGAAGGTCATGGAAAAGGTCATGACACACAGAGGAGGTGTCAAAGGGAGACTGGGAAACTGAAGATGAAGCTAGCGTTGAACACATTCTCATTTTGAAAACCCAATTCTGTTTTCTCACGGCAAAAAGCACACTGGTTTAGGGTTGTTCTTGTCTTTCTTTAAATCATATTTTATACAACATACCCCTCTAATCAAATGACAACATAGCACTAGGCCATAGTGAGGTTAGGATCACATTAGGACACATTTTTTTGTGACTGTTCCACCCACTTTCCTATAGGTTACTAGCTACTCAAACACTGGACAAGAGAAGTGGAGTAAATGAGAAAAGCTCTCTATTTTATCAAGTATGGTTGAAGGTGGAAGTAGGGCCCAGGATTCCCTGGAGTTATTCCCAATCCCAAAACCCCTCAACTTTCTAGTGACTCTGAAGCACACCCTGCCTGGGTAGACATGCCCGGAGTGACACAGAGCTCCAAGCTAACCCAAGGCTGCCTGAAATCGAATAGGAGGAGACCTCTATGGACCCATATTCTAAGATTCAGACAATCTATGAAGTGGTTAAGAGGGTAAGCTCTTAGACCTCGTGATCTGCCCACCTCGGCCTTCCAAAGTGCTGGGATTACAGACATGAGCCACCGCGCCCGGCCATGACTTTGTAACTTTAAGCAAGTCACTTAGATTCTTAGGCCTTGAGTTTCCCATCTTTAAAATGGGAAGACTTTTCATTTGCACTGACAAATTGCCCTCCAGAAAGTCATATCAATTTACCAAAGTATCATATGAAATTTCTTGTTTTCCCACAACCTTACCATTACTGGATATTATCATTAAAAAAAAATTTGCAAATTTGATGAGTAACAAAATGCCATCTCTCTTTTTTTTTTTTTTAATTTGATGGTGTTTCATCTCAATTTGTATTTCTTTGATTACTCACCTGTTATTTGGACTTTGTCAATTACCTGTCTATGTAATTTGTTCTTTTTTCTATTAGGACATTTATCTCTTAATGGCTTGCAAAATTCTTCATATACTAACCATTTTTTTCCACTACACATGTTGGAAACATTTTCCCTTAAGCAGTTATTTACATTTGAAGTTTGAAACAGTTTAATTTTTAAAACCTCTAAATCAGAAAATAGATTGTAACAGATGTTCTCTGGACAATCCCAAGCAGTTTCATATGACCCTGCAAATCTGCAAATGATCAGTCTAAAAGCATACAGCACAGGGTCCAGCAAATAGTGAGAGCTAAATAAATGTTGGCTGTAGTTTAATAATGATGACAATACTACTGAAATAAGAGTCCTTCAACAAAACCCGTCCAGCTTTCTTGTCACTTGTCTCCTTCTGTATTTCTTTAGTGATAGCTAACAGCTGCCCCATTTCGCCCTTGAAAATGTTCTTGTGTGTAGGGAGAAAAGGGGATTATTTCTCTACTGAACCTGAGGATCCTGAGAAAGTTAAAGGACTAAAAAGCATGAAGAGAGAGGGGAGAACTCACCACCTTCTGGATCAGGGATGCTTGTTCCTGTCACAGGCAAAGCTGGAGTTTGCAAACTGGGAACTCTCCTTCCCCATGCAGAGAGACCAGGGAGCAGGCAGGCGCATCAGGAAGGCCTAGGGATGTGGGTCGGGAAAAGTTCGTATTTTATGAAATATGAGAGACCAGGGCTCTCTCTGCCCCCACAGAACTCCCTTCTAGCTGTCCCTGTAAACCAGCAAGCCACACCCTGTCTGTCTGCCTCTGATAAAAGAATAGAGCAAAGAGGAGGCTCCCAGAAGTGAGGGAACCACTGAGTATGACTGACTGGGTATAAGGGACTTTTGCCCCTCCGCTCCCTTTTCCTCCAATGCTGCCAATAGTAATTCTCTTTGATGCATTTTGATTCTATCACATTCTTTCTGAAAACCTTCCCCCTTTACTTTTCAAATCAGAGTAAATTGGAAGATTGGTTTCAAAGACATCCACCAATTAGCCACCTTCTTTAACTCACTGTCTTTATCTCCAGCTACACCCTGACATGTGCCTTCTGACAAGCAAGCTTGCTGTTTTCCAACATGTGATAAATGCTTCCCGCCTGTCTTGCTTTAGTAATATCCTTAACTATATATTCATAATCTCCATAATTGTATCACTAACAATACCTTATACATTTTTATGTCATTTGAACTTTATAAAGATGGAGCCCATTGTACATAATTCCCAATGATTCCCTTTTTTACTCAACATTAGCTTTTGAGTCTAGCAGACATCTGTGGTGGCCCACAACACCTCAGAGACATAAACAACAGCGAGAAGAGTCAAGACAAAATGCTCCAGCCTTGCACCTTCAGCTCTGAGCTGTATTCGATGTGATTCCTCCGAGTGTTCCTGATGGGATTGAGCACAGTGGTTCATAGTGGTAGGTAGTTCTAGGCCGGGCGCGGTGGCTCAAGCCTGTAATCCCAGCACTTTGGGAGGCCGAGACGGGTGGATCACGAGGTCAGGAGATCGAGACCATCCTGGCTAACACGGTGAAACGCCGTCTCTACTAAAAAATACAAAAAACTAGCCGGGCGAGGTGGCGGGCGCCTGTAGTCCCAGCTACATGGGAGGCTGAGGCAGGAGAATGGCGTGAACCCGGGAGGCAGAGCTTGCAGTGAGCTGAGATCCGGCCACTGCACTCCAGCCTGGGCAACAGAGCGAGACTCCGTCTCAAAAAAAAACAAACAAACAAACAAACAAAAAAAAAACCATAGTGGTATGTAGTTCCATACTGCACCTTTTATTGACTTTTCTTCCTTTTTTGCTCACTCCCATTTCTGTTTCCTGAATACACTCTTGAACTGAAGGACTTGTCTCACACCTCACACTCTGTTCTGGGGGTGTACAAATTAAGACACTGAAATTAATCCAGGTTGTTTCACCTGGATAGTCATTCACTGCTATATAGTAGACCATTATATAAATCTACCAACAGTTTCTCTTGTCCCTTAATGATAGAAATGTGGTTGTTTCCAGGCTTTTGCTTTTATAAACAGTACTGCCCTGCACATTCTTGATAGATATTTCCTGCTCATATGTGCAAGAATTTCTCTAGAGCACCAGTTCTTAATGTGTGGTCCACGAACCCTGGGAGTCCCTGAGGCCCTATCAGCCAGGTTAAAACTACATTCATCATAATAAAGATGTTATTTCCCTTTTTCATGGTGTTGACATTTTCAAGGACACTGCAAAAGCAATAGTGGGTAAAACAGCTAGCACAAATCAGCAAGTGGCACTAAACTGTAGTAGAAGTTACACATTTTATTAAATCTCAACTCTTAGATACACATTTTTTTAATACTTTGTGTGACAAAATGGGAAGGATGCATAAACAGTTACGCTGCGTATCAAACTATGATGACTTTCTCGAGGAAAAAACTTTAAGTGATTGTGAGCTGAAGTAATCACTTGACTCACGGAGCACCATTCTTACCTGAAAGTACAGCTGAAAGACAAAGTATCATTATTCAGCCTTGGGTACTTGCCAGGCATTTTCTCCAGATGAGTCAAGTGCACCTGTCACTTCAAGAAAAGCAGTTGACAGTGTTTGTTGTCAATGAGAAAATTCAATCTTTTGAGCAAAAATTAGAATTTTGGAAAATTTTTATCTGCTGTTATGGGCTTGATACCCTCACAATAGCAAAAGGCTTTTCAGATGAGATTGGTATTGATATTAAGAAATGTGATTTTTTGGCCAGGCACGGTGTCTCACGCCTGTAATCCTAGCACTTTGGGAGGCCGAGGTGCAGATCACAAGGTCAGGAGATCGAGATCATCCTGGCTAATACGGTGTAACCTCATCTCTCTAAAAATACAAAAAATTAGCTGGGCATGGTGGCACATGTCTGTAGTCCCAGCTACTCGGGAGGCTGAGGCAGGAGAACGGCGTGAAACTGGGAGGCAGAGCTTGCAGTGAGCGGAGATCGCGCCGGTGCACTCCAGCCTGGGTGACAGAGCGAGACTCTGTCTCAAAATAAATAAATAAATAAATGTGATTTTTTGATGTTGCATAATGAAATGTGTCAACATTTAGAAGATTTGTGTAACTCAGTGACCCAGCAATTTCCAAATGATCAATGGATGTGTTGACAAAACCCTGCATGGGTAAAACATTCATTCAAAACACAAGAAAAAACTGTGAGTGTTGCTGTAATAGAGTATAAAAAGGTCAGTGCTATGGTTTCAGATTTCATGTCATAACTAAGCCTTAAAAAACTTCCACTTGCTGAGTTTTGATGTCTTATCAAAGAATATCCATGATTATCTGAAAAAGCTATTGAAATGCTCCTTTTCCAGTTGCATACACTTCAACCACAAAACATACTGCAGCAGATTGAAAGATATAGCTGGCTTGAGAATACAGCTGTCTTCTATTAAGCCAGACATCTAAAATATTTATAGCCATTAAAAAGAATAAAATCCCATCATTCAAAGTGACATGGATGGAACTAGAAAACATTATGTTAAGTGAAATAAGCCAGGCACAAAAAGTTAAACACCACACATTCTCACTCATAGTTAGATGTTTAAAAAAAAAGAAAAACTTAATCTCATAGAAGCGAAAAGCAGAATAGAGGTTACTAGAGGCTGGAGAGGGAAGGGAAGGATAGGGAGAGATTTCTTCAATAACACAAAATTACACCTAGGTAGGAGGAACAACTTCTAGTGTTTTGTAGCACTGTAGGATGACCATAGTTAGCAATAATATATTATGTAGTTTCAAATAAAGAAGAAAGGATATTGAATGTTCCCAAAACACAAAAATGATAAATGTTTGAGATGATGAATATGATCATTACCCTGATCTGATCACTACACATTGTATATATCAAAATATTACTCTGTACCGTATGTGTCAATTAAAAATTAATTAGGGCAGGGCATGGTGGCTTATGCCTGTAATCCCAGCAATTTGGGAGGCTGAGCTAGGCGGGTCACCTGAGATCAGGAATTCAAGACCATCCTGGGCAACATTGCAAAATCCTGTCTCTACTAAAAATACAAAAATTACCCAGGCATCGTGGCACACGCTTATAATCCCAGCTACTCAGGAGGCTGAGGCACAAGAATTGCTTGAATCTGGGAGGTGGAGTTTGCAGTGAGCCGAGATCACACCACACACTCCAGCCTGGGCAATAGAGTGAGACTCCATCTTAAAAAAAAAAAAAAAAATTAATTAGTTAATTTTTTAAAAACTATTTATATAAAGCAGTGCTACACTTCTCAGTAATATTTTTGTATCAAAAAAGTTGCTTTTCATAAATACATGTTTTGTTGATAGTAATTTGTGTATTATTTTTATTTTTAAAAGAAGTAATAATTATATTTAATTTTTCTCAGTTTTCACTTTTTTTTTTTAGAGCTAGGGTCTAGCTCTGTTGCCCAGGCTGGAGTGCAAAGGCACAATCATAGCTTACTGCAGCCTTGAACTCCTAGGCTTAAGTGATCCTCTTGCCTCAGTCTCCCTAGTAGCTAGGACTACAGGTGCATGCCACCAAGCCCAGCTATTTTTAAAAATGTTTTTGTAGAGATGAGGTCTCACTATGTTGCCCAGGCTGGTCTCAAACTCCTGGCCTAAAGTAATCCTCACACCTTGGCCTCCCGAAATGCTGGATTACAGGCATGAGCCCCCACACCTAGTCATGTTTTCATTTTTAACATGGAAAATTTCAAAAAATATAACTCATAAACTGAAGCTCTCTGAGGTCCTCAATAATTTTGCGTTCCTGAGAATATATACCTAGAAGTGATATTGCCAGGTTATAGATAATACTAAATTGTTTTCCAAAGTACTTGTACCAATTTATAACTTGTCATAATTAATATTTTTACTGCTTTCTCAAGAAACATTTTATCAGTCTAAATCACATCATAAAATGAGTTTCTTATCTGAAATGTGGTTTTTAGACTTCTAACTCTATGAGTGAGAAAAATAGCTGCAGACATAGACAAAGATATCATTCTTAACCATAATCCCAGAATCTAGTAATAATCACTATAACTTTTCTGGTCTATATGCTTCCTGACTTAAAGAGGGAGACAGCTCTGGATTTCCAGTTAAATAAACATGGCTCATTGAACACAAATGCTTATCTCTGTTACCTCCCAAAATGAACTAAAATGACAATCTTGGAGTGCAAAAGGAAAAGCCTATAAAGACAAACTGCAATAGAGATGTCTGGTTTTTTTTTTTTTTTTTTTTGAGACGGAGTCTTGCTCTGTTGCCCTGGCTAGAGTGCAGTGGCCGGATCTCAGCTCACTGCAAGCTCCGCCTCCAGGGTTTACGCCATTCTCCTGCCTCAGCCTCCCGAGTAGCTGGGACTACAGGCGCCCGCCACCTCGCCCGGCTAGTTTTTTGTATTTTTAGTAGAGACGGGGTTTCACCGTGTTAGCCAGGATGGTCTCGATCTCCTGACCTCGTGATCCGCCCGTCTCAGCCTCCCAAAGTGCTGGGATTACAGGCTTGAGCCACCGCGCCTGGCCAGAGATGTCAATACATGTTTTTAATGAAGGAAAGCAGAGGGCTGACTAGTAACAGATCTAGGAAAAACTGAACTCTAACCCAGGTGCCTGCAGAGCGAGGCAGGATTGGGGGAAACATCAGGTAAAGGGCTCCTGACATCAACTCTTGACATCAGCAAGAAGAAAGCTGATTCTCAACTGAGAACCTTCCAGGCTTGGGATGGGAGGGACCAGGGCCTGGCTCTACCTTATGGGGTTGTTGTAAGGATTCCATTAGCTAAAACATGCAAAATACTTAAACATACAAAATACTTAAAATAAGGGCTGATACTCAATGGTATCTGTTATTGTCTGAGTTTTCCTCCAACTTGAAAGCCAGAGATCAAAATAAACAACAGAGACAATCTAGGAAGCAGAAGAAAACAGCAGAAAATTACAATTGGAATCCTCAGAAATATGAAATAAGAGAAGATCCTGAATCCACAACATAAGAGCAAGAGGCTACCCAAAAGGAAAGTCAGGGATCAAAGAAATACTCTTGGAAATTAACATTTTTGTAGCAGAAATGAAAAAATTCAATAGAAGAACCAGGAAATACAGCTCAGGAAAATCTCTTGTAAAGCAGAATAAACAAAACCAGGAAATGGAACATGAAGAAAAATTTAAAAACAGGGAAACTGACTGGGTATGGCAGCTCAGGCCTGTAATCCAAGCACTTTGGGAAGCTGAGACAGGAGGATCACTTGAAGCCAGGAGTTCAAGTCCAGCCTGGCCAACATAGGGAGACCTTGTCTCTATTTGTTAAAAAAAAAAAAAAAAATAGAGAAACTGATCACAGAGAAAGTTTCCCAGAATTGAAGACTATGTTTCCCGATTGAAAGGGGCCACTGAGTGCTTAGCATAATGAATGAAAAATACTTACAGGATGGTTTATTATGAACGTTCAGAACATCAAGGATAAAGGAGAAAAATATCCTAAAAGCTTCCAAAAACAAATTAACAAACAAAATATATGGGACGTAACAGAAGTCAGAATAGATTAGTCACCTCAAGAGTAGCCACATGAGAAGCTGGATGATAATGAATCAATGCCGTTAAACTTCTGAGGGAAAATAATTTCCAACGTGGAAATCTGTCACTCAAGGATGAAAGAAAATAAAGTCATTTTTAGACAAGCAAGGACTCAAAAATTTACCTTCCATGAACCCCTTCTGGGGAGTTAGTGGAGAATGTACTCCTCGAAAATGAGAGAATAAACCAAGAACAGAAAAACATAAGCTTCAGTGAACAGGGGATTTGACACAGAAGAAACAAGAAGAGAATCCCCAGAATGTGGTTAGGTTCCTAACCCCAGGATGAGAGCTGTGAAGCAAGGCCAAGCAGAGGAGTTTGGAGCAGAGAGAGGATGAGTCTAAGGAGGGATGTTGCCAAGAAAAAAAAAAAAAAGACACTGGTAAATGACCTGGTTCATGTGACCAGATCAAGAGATATTTTATAGCTCTAATGGAGAGTTTGTGAAAGAGTTAACAATAGATGCATAGACAGCTGGGTATGGTGCCTCACATCTGTAGTACCAGCTACCCAGGGGCTGAAGCGGGAGGATCCCTTGAGCCCATCTCTAAAAATAAAAAATAAACAATGGATGCATAGATCATTAAGCAAATAAAAAAATAGACAATTTTTGGCTCTAGAAAAAATGTTATTCAATAAAGTGAATATAATCTTAGTATGTTATATACCTCAACTGTAAAAATATTCTAGTTATATTACTATAAACTCTTGGTAGTCATTCAACAAACCAAGAAATTCTGCAGACTGGCCAAGAGTCCACTGGTAGACACAAAAGAGACAGACAAAGCACAAACTCATGGAAAGAATAGAGAGGGGACTTTGATAGGTAGTGTTGGGAACAGCCCCCCAAAATTTGGCCATAAACTGGCCCCAAAACTGGCCATAAACAAAATCTCTGCAGCAATGTAACATGTTCATAATGGCCCTAACGCCCACGCTGGAAGGTTGTGGGTTTACGGGAATGAAGGCAAGGAACACCTGGACAGCCCAGGGCGGAAAACCCCTTAAAGGCATTCTTAAGCCACAAACAATAGCATGAGCGACCTGTGCCTTAAGGGCATGTTCCTGCTGCAGTTAACTAGCTCAACCTATTCCTTTAATTCAGCCCATCCCTCTGTTTCCCTTAAGGGATACTTTTAATTAATTTAATATCTATAGAAACAATGCTAATGACTGGCTTGCTGTTAATAAGTATGTGGGTAAATCTCTGTTTGGGGCTGTCAGCTCTGAAGGCTGTAAGACCCCTGATTTCCCACTTCACACCTCTATATTTCTGTGTGTGTGTCTTTAATTCGTCTAGCGCTGCTGGGTTGGGGTCTCCCTGACTGAGCTGGTCTCGGCAAGTGGCGTCCATTCATGGGGGTTCGAATCCAGGTCGAAGGGTCACCGGAGCACCAGTTGGAACCGAAAACTAGCTGGAGGATACCCGTGTACTCTTTTTTTTTTTTTTGAGACAGAGTCTCCCTCTGCCGCCCAGGCTGGAGTGCAGTGGCCGGATCTCAGCTCACTGCAAGCTCCGCCTCCCGGGTTCACGCCATTCTCCTGCCTCAGCCTCCCGAGTAGCTGGGACTACAGGCGTCCATCACGTCACCCGGCTAGTTTTTTGTATTTTTTAGTAGAGACGGGGTTTCACCGTTAGCCAGGATGGTCTCGATCTCCTGACCTTGTGATCCGCCCATCTCGGCCTCCCAAAGTGCTGGGATTACAGGCTTGAGCCACCGCGCCCGGCCTAACCCGTGTACTCTTAAAGCAATCCCCGTGGTGAGTAAGAAGGGGAGCTCACACGCATCAGTGTAACAATGCGACAGGTATGGGGTCTGGTTCGTTTCACCTTGGAACTTTTTCACACTGATCATGAGGAGGAACAAGAGTATAGCAAAGTAACAGAAGAGGTTACAGAGATTGTTTATTTGCCAGCTAAAGCTAAAGCGGCAAAGGAAGGAGAGATTCATCCCTACCCTTCTGCACCCCCTCCTTATTATTTTGAAGAAAATGACCCTCCAGATCTTTCTTTTCCCGAGGACACTGGGCAAAAAGTAGTTGCCCCAGTGACTATTTGAGCAGTGCCTCAAACGACGGTTCTTAGTTCTATTCAGGCAGGAATTCCGCAAGCTAGACTAGACAGTGATTTAGAGGCTTGGCAGTTCCCTGTTAGAATACACCCCCCAGATCAACAGGGAAATATTATAGCTACATTTTAGCCTTTTCTTTTTAAATTACTCAAAGAATTAAAACAAGCAATAAGTCAGTATGGATCAGGTTCTTCTTTTATAATGAGACTGTTAAAGAATGTTACTGTTTCCAGTCAGATGATTCCTACTGACTGGGACGCTCTTACTTGAGCTTGTCTAACTCCTGCTCAGTTCTTACAATTTAAAATTTGGTGGGCAGATGAAGCTTCCATTCAGGCTGCTCACAATGCCCAGGCCCAACCTCGAATTAATATAATTGCAGATCAACTTTTGGGGGTTGGCGGCTGGGCTGGTTTAGATGTATAACTGGTCATGCAGGATGATGCCATAGAACTGCTTAGAGGAGTGTGCGTTAGAGTTTGGGAAAAAATCACTTCAGGTGGAGAACAATACCCTTCCTTTAGTGCTATAAAACAGGGACCAAGGGAACCATATGTTGATTTTATAGCTCAGTTACGGAAGTCTCTTAAAAAGATGATTGCAGATTTGGCTGCTCAGGATATAGTGCTGCAGTTATTAGCTTTTGACAATGCGAATCCCGATTGCCAGGCTGCTCTGCGACCTATCAGAGGGAAAGCACATTTAGTTGATTATATCAAGGCCTGTGATGGTATTGGAGGTAATCTGCATAAAGCTACTTTGTTGGCACAGGCAATGGCAGGACTAAGAGTGGATAAAGGAAATACTCCATTTCTTGGAGCTTGTTTTAACTGTGGGAAGCATGGTCATACTAAAACAAGAATGTAGAAAAAATCAGTGAGTCAGGCCGCCAGATAGGGGAGAAAAGAAAATTCTTAAGCCTGAAATATGTCCAAAATGTAAAAAAGTAAAACATTGAGCTAAACAGTGTCACTCTAAGGTTGATAAAGAAGGGAATCTGATTTCGGGAAATGCCATGAGGGGCCTGTCCCGGGCCCCATTCTAAACCAGGGCATTTCTAGCTCAGGCCATTCCCTCACCCCGTACAATGTCTGTCCCCCGCCACAGCCGGTAGTGTCACAATAGATTTATGCTGCACAAAAGCAGTGAGCCTTCTGCCTGGGGAACCCCTGTAAAAGGTCCCAGTAGGAGTCTGTGGACCCTTGCCAGCAGGTATAATAGGATTACTTTTAGGAAGGTCTAGTTTGAGTTTAAAAGGGGTACAAATACATACAAGAGTCATTGATTCCAATTACAATGGGGAAATTCAAATTGTGATATCTACTTCTGTTCCCTGGAAAGCAGAGCCAGGAGAGCACATAGCACAGCTCCTGATTGTGCCATATGTGGGAATGGGGAAAAGTGAAATTAAACGAACAGGAGGATTTGGAAGCACAAATAAACAAGGCAAAGCAGCTTATTGGGTAAATCAAATTACTGATAAATGTCCTACCTGTGAAATAACTATTCAAGGAAAGAAATTTAAAGGTTTGATAGATACAGGAGCGGACATTTCAATCATTTCTCTACAGCACTGGCCGTCCGTCCTTGTGGCCAATTCAACCCGCTCGATTTAACGTCATTGGAGTTGGTAAAGCCGCTAAAGTATATCAAAGTAGTTATATTTTGCATTGTGAGGGGCCCGATGGACAACCTGGGACTATTCAACCAATTATAACTTCTGTACCTATAAATTTATTGGGAAGAGATTTATTACAACAATGGGGAGCACAAGTTCTAATTCTGGAACAATTATATAGCCCTCAAAGTCAACATATGATGCATGAAATGGCGTATGTCCCTGGTATGGGACTAGAAAAAAATTTGCAAGGTTTGAAAGAACCGCTTCAAGTGGAAAAACAAAGTTCCCGCCAAAGATTAAGAAATAATTTTTAATGGCGGTCATTGTTAAGCCTCTAGAACCTATAACTTTAAAATGGTTAACAGATAAGACAATTTGGATAGAACAATGGCTGCTAAGTAAAGAAAAACTGGAGGCTTTAGAGAAATTAGTTGCTGAACAATTAGAAAATGGGCACATAGCTCCAACATTTTCCCCTTGGAATTCTCCAGTTTTCCTAATTAAGAAAAAATCAGGTAAACGGAGAATGTTAACTGATTTAAGAGCCATCAATTCAGTTATGCAATCTGTGGGAGCATTACAGCCAGCATTGCCTTCTACTGCTGTAATTCCAAAAAATTGGCCTTTAATAGTTAAATTGGTCTAAATAGATTTTAAAAACTCTTTCTTTACTATCCCTTTAGCTGAGCAAGACTGTGAATGGTTTGCATTTACAATTCCCGCAGTAAACAACCTGCAACCCGCTAAGCATTTTCATTGTTTTACAGATGGATCTAGTAATGGTAAAACTTCTTATTCTGGCTCAAAAAGTAAAGTTTTCCAGACGTCCTATATTCAGTTCAAAAAGCAGAGCTTGTAGCTGTAATTGAGGTATTGACCTTTTTTGATATGCCTATTAATGTGATTTCTGATTCTTCATACATGGTTACACAGTTAATTGTGTAATTCACACAGTTAATTGAAAATGCTCAGTTACGATTTCATACAAACAACTGATGACTTTATTTACCCAATTGCCGACAGCAGTTAGGAGTAGAATGCGTCCTTTTTACATTACTCACATTAGAGCTCATACACCTCTTCCAGGACCTTTGACTGAAGGGAATCAAATGGCTGATCGCCTAGTTGCTAATGCAATATCTAATGCTAGACACTTTCACAATTTAACCCATGTTATTGCCTCTACCTCAAACGCAGATACAGCATTACAGCATTACCTGGAAAGAAGCTAAAGTTATTATCCAGAGATGCCCAACTTGACAAATGGTACATTCCTCATCTTTTACAGGAGGAGTTAATCCTCAAGGACTGGAACTTAACTCTATTTGGCAAATGGATGTCACGTATGTTCCTTCGTTTAGGAGACTAGCTTATGTACACATATGTGTGGACATCTTTTCTCACTTTGTCTGGGCTACATGCCAAACAGAAGAGTCTTCTGCCTGTGGTAAACGTTGTCTTTTGCAGTGTTTTGCGGTGATGGGCATTCCAGCTTCTATTAAAACAGATAATGCCCCAGGCTATACTAGCCAAGCTCTAGCTACATTTTTCTCTATGTGGAATATTAAACACATTGCTGGTGTCCCATACAATTCTCAAGGACAAGCCATAGTGGAAAGAATGAATCTCTCCCTAAAACAGCAGTTGCAAAAGCAGAAAGGGAGAGACAGAGAATATGGAAATCCACAAATGTAACTGAACCTAGCATTATTAACTTTAAATTTTTTGAGCCTGCCCAAAGGCCAGATGTTATCAGCAGCTGAACAGCATCTACAGAAAGCAGCTGCAAAGACAGAAACAGAGAAACTGATTTGGTGGAGAGATCCAATAATAAAAAGTTAGGAAATAGGTAAAATAATAACTTAGGGTAGAGGTTATGCTTGTATTTCTCCAGGCCAAAATCAACAGCTGATTTGGATACCATCAAGACACCTGAAACCTCATCATGAGCCAGATGCTGAGGAAGAGATTCCGGGAGGATCCCGAGTACCCCCCAGTTGCAGCCATGTCGAGACTGGCGCTGAGGAGGACCCCAGCTGTCACGAGCAACACCCGTCGAACACAGCCACTCACCTGGGGACAGATCAAGAAGCTGTCACAGATGGCGGAAGAAAACCTGAGGAGAGCAGGACAACCAGTCACAATGAGTAATTTAATGGTAGCTGTGACAGCAGTTATCACCACTGTTGTGAGTATTCCTTCAATAAGAGCTGGAAATAATGCCTGGATACAATCACTATGACACAGTTACACATGCTTTCTGATCTCAGTATTTACCATAATAAATCTGCTCCTATAATTGAGGCATACCACCCTCAAAAACCTATTTGTAAACAGGATTGGACCCAGTTTGAAAAAATGAACGTACTTGTCTAGGAAGATTGCTTTGCAGAACAGGCAGAGGTGCTGCACAACGACTCCTATGGAATCATTATTAATTGGTCCCCTAAGGGGATGTTTAGCTTGAATTACACCTCTCAGTCTGCATGCCACAGTCATACTATGTTCAGATGATCTCAACAAAATGGTCAGATGGTAGAAATGATAAGAAGTATGGCAAATGTTCCTATTATCTGGAACCATGGCGATATAGTGGCACCTCAACCTCAAATGATATGGCCCGCTCTAGGAGCTTAACATAAGGATTTAAAATTAAAAGAACAAATATTTAAAGCATCCCAGGCACACTTGACCTTAATTCCAGGAACTGGAGTGCTTAAAGGAGCTGAAAATGGATAAAAATACTTGGAAGCTCTGTGATTTCAGTGATGATTGTGCTTTTAATTTATGTTGTCTTTGTGTAGTCTGCAGATGCGGATCCTGACTCCTGCGAGAAGTAGGACTTTGTCACTGTGACAAAGTTGCCCTTGCTTTTATCCCTTTGCAAATCAAAGAAGGGAGACATGTTGGGTACAGGCCCGCAAAAATCTGGCCATAAACTGGCCCCAAAACTGGCCATAAACTAAATCTCTGCAGCAATGTAACATGTTCATAATGGCATTAACGCCCACGCTGGAAGGTTGTGGGTTTACGGGAATGAGGGCAAGGAACACCTGGCCAGCCCAGGGCGGAAAACCCCTTAAAGGCATTCTTAAGCCACAAACAATAGCATGAGCTATCTGTGCCTTAAGAGCATGTTCCTGCTGCAGTTAACTAGCTCAACCTCTTCCTTTAATTCAGCCCATCCCTCCGTTTCCCATTAGGGATACTTTTAGTTAATGTAATATCTATAGAAACAATGCTAATGACCGGTTTGCTGTTAATAAATATGTGGGTAAATCTCTGTTTGAGGTTGTCAGCTCTGAAGGCTGTGAGACCCCTGATTTCCCATGTCACACCTCTATATTTCTGTGTGTGTATCTTTAATTCCTCTAGCGCCACTGGGTTAGGGTCTCCCTGACTGAGCTGGTCTCAGCGGTTCAGCCTCAACTTTCACTCCCTCCTGGCTCCAACCTTCACCTTCCCGATAAAGAATGAGTCCCAAACTGGTATCTCCAGTTCTATGCTTTTCTGGAGTCTTGTAATTGCTCAGTGGACAATTCTTCTTGCCTATTGCCACTTGAAGCATAATCTATCTCTTTCTCTCTCTAGGTCCCTCTCTTAAACACATGCGTGCGCACAAACACACACACACACACACACCTAACTTATCCTTTCTCACCCTTTCCCAAACCAACTCATCACACCTTTTCCACTTTCAGCAGTGCCTCAATGGCACCACTACTTTTCCAGTCTTCCATGTGGCTTTTCCACTCCTCCATTCCCTATAGCTGGTCTGTTTTTAGCTGGCTTTTTAAAGGCTTCTAAAGGTCCTGCCCTGTCTCCAGCTGTAATCTAGTTCATAGCTTATATCAACGTTATAAACTATACCATGTGACACAAATGTAAAACACCAGTACTACGTCAAGATTTCTGAAATAGACTCTGGCTTGGTTACTTTTATTAATAATAATTGAATCAGCATTTGTATAGGGTTTTTAAAAAGACATTTATTGTACTTTCCTCTGATTGCTAAAGTATGAACGTTTACTGTGGAAATTCTGGGAAAGCTGGGTGCGATTGCTCACATCTGTAATCCCAGCATTCTGGGAGGCTGAGGCAGGAGTATCGCTTGAGCTCAGGATTTCCAGATCACCCTGGGAAACATAGCGACACCCCGTCTCTACAAAAAAATTAAAAACATTAGCCAGGCATGATGGTGTGTGCCCATAGTCCCAGATACTTTGGAGGCTGAGGTGGGAGAATTGCTTGAGCCCAGGTTACAGTGACTCATGATCACATCACTGCACTCCAGCCTGAGTGACAGAGCAAGACCCCATCTATTTTTTAAATATTAAATAAATAAAAAATAAACATTGTGCAGCAGATCTCTAGAACTTTTTCACCTTACAAACCTAAAATTCTATGTCCTTTAAACAATTCCTCTTTTCCCTCTCTCCTAGCCACTGGCAGTCACCATTCTACTTTCTGTTTCTTAGACTTTGACTGCTTTAGATATTTCACATGAATGGAAACATGCAGTATTTGTCTTTTTGGGGGGTTGTGTTCACTTTTAAAGCTTTTGATACCTAGTACTAAACTGACCTCCAGAAAGGCTGTCAACGATTTACAGTTTGACTAGAAGTGTGTGTCCATCTGGGCTGAGTTCATTGCTTGCTTAGCATCTATCAATTGTTTCAATTCTTGCCATTTTGATAGAGGTACAAATAGTGGACTCAAACATGGTTTTACTTTGGATAAGGCCATTGTCCTATGAATCCTGGCTGAAATACTTGCTCCAGCACTTAGGAGCTGTGTGACCCGGGACAACTCACTAAACTTTTGAGTGCTTCTGTTCCCTTATGTGTAAATGGAGATAATAATATACACATATACATTCTAGACATTTATTATGAGGAATTAGTTAATAAATGTGAAGCTGTAAGAACAGTGCCTGGAACACAGTAAGCCCAAATGTAAGGTAGCCATTGTCATTTTTGTCAATCCTTGCTAATGTGATACATTGGAAATGACAGTCAGCTATTTTAATTTACATGTCCTCGGCAATCAGTTGAACGTGAATATTCTCTGTATTTATACTGACTATTGGTACTTCTGTCAAGATTTCCTTTTTCAAAGCACTGTGGCAAACCGGATCTCACTTGATCCTCCCAATAAACTCATGAATGAAGAAGGTGGCAATCACCAATCCCCACTTTTCGAATTAAGAAATTGAGGCTCGGAATTCGAATTCTGCGCAATTCCAATTCCAGGATTCAGATCTGACCCTCTAAAACCTAGCAGCTGTTGCATAAAATATAACGGTGAAAAAGCTTTTGTTAGCGGTAACCACCACCCACCTACCCCGACCTGGCTCCGCCCTTGCCCCGCCCCTCCCGCTACGCGGTTTTCCAGCTATCCTCTCTGCGCACGCGCGGCCGTTCCTGCGGGCGGAAGCCTCCTGGGGCTCGGCCCTCCGCCCCTCCCCCCGGCGCGTGGCCCCGCCCAGGACGAGGGGCGGCGGGCGCGCAGTGCTGGGTCCAGTGGTGGAGAGAAGGCGAGGATTACCCCCCGGAGGCGTTGTCTGCGACTCGGCGGAGGCTCCAACTTCCAGCGGGGCGGTCGGGAAAGGTACCGACTCCCGAGCCCCTCTGTCGGCGGCTCCAGCGGCCGCCATTTTCCTCCAGAAAAGGGAAGAGGGCGGGAGGCGGGGGCCGTCCCCTGGGGCCGGGCGGGCCGGGGCGGAGTCGGGGGCCGGGCGGCGGAGGGCGGGCCCGGGCGGCGGTGGGGCCCGGCCCCCAGGCCTCAGGGGAGGCTGCTGCGGCAGAGTTAGGCCGGCCGCGGTGGGAAAACCGTGGGCGTCCCCTGGACCTCAGCGTCCCATTAGGACGTTTCCGCGCTGGGTGCCGCACGCCGCAGAGGGGGCAACGCTTTCACAGGGGTCTTCGCATTCCACCCGCACACAGCAGCTCCTGGAGGGAGGCCAGGACACTATTAACCCATTTTGCAGACAGAAAACTAAGGCTCAGAGTGGGGAGGAGACTTGCCCAGGGACACCCAGCGAGGTTGTGGCGTTGGGACTCGATTCCTACTCCGCCACCTGCAGCGCCCTTGCCACCAGACCACTCTGCCTCACCTGGCAAAGGATGGGGCGGAGCTAAAGGATTAGTTAGAGGAGTGACTGGCAGGTTTGTTTTTGTTTTTTTTTTTAGAGCTGCCTTTTTCTATACCACCCGGATCAGAGCCTCCTAAGAAATACCCAGAAGTCAAGCCATGGATCCACCTGCACGTAAAGAAAAAACCAAAGTTAAAGAACCTGTCAGCAGAGTTGAGAAGGCCAAACAGAAATCAGCCCAGCAGGAGCTGAAGCAGAGACAAAGAGCAGAGGTGAGATTAAGGCGGAGGCTCTGTATGCCTGTAGTCTACTGGAGATGATGCTGGAATAGAGAAATAGCAGAAAGAACTGACAGCGATCCCTGCTTGCCTTCAGGCAGGATGGGTGTTCTCCCAGATTTAGAGGGGAAAACACTGAGGTTCAGAATGGTGAGGTGGCAGCCCAGAATCACATGCCAAGTTAGTGTCAGAACCCCAGCCTGGTGTGGAGCTTTTGTGGTAGAGACCAAAGGGAAGGAAGAAAGGAAAAAAAAAAGTGGTATGTAAGGGGAAAGAAGGAGTCAGAATGAGGGAGAGCGTGCAAGTGTCAGACACCCCCAGTACAGATGTTCTGGATTTGGTGCAGAAAGAAGCTACTCATGCCAGGTAGAGGCCCAAGCCAGTGTGTTCCTTTGTTCTCTCAACGATTACAATCAATTTGAGAATAAAAAGCTTTAAACTTTACACTGCCAATATTGAGCCACATACAGACATGAGTATTTTATTTTAGTATTTAATGTCAGGGAAAAGCTTGCTGGTCTCTTTTTCCCTCTTTGTTTTGTTTATTTATCTGTCTGTTTTGTCCATTTCCTGTCTTACATCCTTTTACCTTCCCATGGACAACTACTTTTTTTTATACTCTTACATTCAAATATATTAATAGAGATCTTTGAACAATATACAATAGTATTTTAAATTTTTACATTAATAAAATTCCTGCATTTTATTTTGCATTTTGCTTACATTGTTTTTTTAAGAACTGTTCATGCTAATATAAGAATCTAGTTTATTCTCATTAATTTTTATAGTAGTCTATTTTATGCATCCATTTTAGTACATTTATTCATTCTTACAGGGATGCACATTTAAATTATAGTATTTTTTGCTATTACAAACATTGCTGTAGTGAAAAGCTTTTAGATGTCTCCTATGGCACTTGCCTTAGAATTTCTATAGGGTATTTAACTAGAAAAATTACTGGGTACATTCTCAGTTTTACTAGACATTGCCACATTGCTTTTTTTTTTTTTTTTGAGATGGAGTCTCACTCTGTGACCCAGGCCAGAGTGCAGTGGCGCAATCTTGGCTCACTGCAACCTCTGCCTCCCAGGTTCAAGCAATTCTCCTGCCTCAGCCTCCCGAGTAGCTGGGATTATAGGCATGCGTCACCACGCCTGGCTAATTTTTGTATTTTTAGTAGAGACGAGGTTTCACCATGTTGGCCAGGCTGGTCTGGAACTCCTGACCTCAAGTGAGCTGCTCACCTCGGCCTCCCAAAGTGCTGGGATTACAGGTGTGAGCCACGGCGCCCAGCCTGCCAAATTGCTTTCAAAGGAATTGTATACATTTGCACTCCCACTAGCAGTGAAAGAGGATTCTCATTCCTCATTTTTTTGCTAACACTTGATATTGTCAATTTTTTTTTTTTTTTGAGATGGAGTCTCACTCTGTCGCCCAGGCTGGAGTGCAGTGGTGTGATCTTGGCTCACTGCAAACTCTGCGTCCTGGGTTTGCGCCATTCTCCTGCCTCAGCATCCCAAGTAGCTAGGACTACAGGTGCCCGCCACCACGCCCGGCTAATTTTTTTTGTATTTTTGAATTGGGGTTTCACCATGTTAGCCTGGATGATCTCAATCTCCTGACCTTGTGATCCACCCACCTCGGCCTCCCAAAGTGCTGGGATTACAGGCATGAGCCACTGTGCCCGGCCGATATTGTTAACTTTTAATTTTTGTTAATCTGATTGATTCATTAAATATTGGCCAGGTGCAGTGGCTCACGCCTGTAATCCCAGCACTTTGTGAGGCTGAGGTGGATGGATCACAAGGTCAAGAGATTGAGACCATCCTGGCCAACATGGTGAAACCCTATCTCTACCAAACATACAAAAATTAGCTGGGCGTGGTGGCACGCACCTGTAGTCCCAGCTACATGGGAGGCTGAGGCAGGAGAATTGCTTGAACCCAGGAGACGGAGGTTGCCAAGATCACACCACTGCAGTCTAGCCTGGGCAACAGAGCTAGACTCTGTCTCAAAAAAAAAAAAAAATTGAACTGCTAGTATGTGCCAGGTACTGTTCTAGGAATTTGAGTCACATGATGATAAAGCAGAAAAGAATCCCTGCCTTCATGGATCTTGCATTCCAGCAAGGGGAGGCAGTAAACATAATAAGTAAACTTACTAGTGCATTTGAAGGTAATATGTAAACTGAAATCTACCTTTGGATTAAGGCAGACCACCTGAGAGCTGTGGTCCTTTACCTTCCCATTCCCACCTGGATCCAAGTCCCCAGATGATGTGACTGCATTGTGCTTTGGTGAACAATATGAGGGTTGCTATAAGGAACAGCCCTGAAGCAAGAGAACAGAAGCTACAGATAAGAAAACCATTGATCAGAGAAATGGTGATAGAGCCAAGGGAGCTCTCACTGGAAGAACAGAGCTATCTACACTTCTGTGTACGACAAATGCTCTGGGAAATGGAGAACCAGTTGCCAGCCCATATGTGGTTACTTCACACCAATCAAAAGTGACTGTGGAGAGCACCCCCAATTTGGAAAAGCAAATGAAAATGGAGTATCTGTTCAGAACGAAAATTTTGAAGACATTATAAATTTACCCATTGGTTCAAAACAATCCAGATTAGATGTCACCAACAGTTAAGAGCCCAGAAATTCCTTTGAATCCAATTTTGGCCTTTGACGATGAAGGTAGATGGTGTTCAAACACACAGAATGCAGAAGTTAAATCAGTATTTTTTATGAAGAACCAAAGTCAAAATTTAATGAGAATTTCTACAATTAATGGAATTCCTTTCATGCTGTAAAAAAGTATCCCCTCTTCCAATTTTCTAAAGATTTCTTGACTATCATTTTGAACAGATTTATTAAAACTAGCTAAAGACAACAGACAGGATAGCTTTTCTAATAATTTTCATCAGTAGAAAAAAAAAATACTCCTTATTCTTCAGTACTTTAAAATGGCTTTTTCCAGTGTGCTCCTTGTTAGCAAATTAGTATTTTTCTGCATTTTTTAAAAGACAAGAGCATTTGGCTATAAAATGATTGACTAGGTATCAGGGAAAACCCCACCCCCAATATTTAACATGGGTTCTTTTCTATTTCCCTAAGAGTCTCGACTGGTCTGAGAAATAAAGGGAAAGAGTACAAAAGCGAAATTTTAAAGCTGGATGTCTGGGGAGACATCACATATCAGCAGGTTCCATGATGCTTCCTGAGCCGTAAAATCAGCAAGTTTTTATTAGTGATTTTCAAAAGGGGAAGGAGTGTGCGAATAGGGTGTGGGTCACAGAGATCACATACTTCACAAGGTAATAAAATAACACAAAGCAGATGGAGGCAGGGCGAGATCACAGGACCACAGGCTAGGGTGAAATTAAAATTGCTAATGAAGTTTTGGGCACGCATTGTCATTGATAACATCTTAATCAGGAGACAGGGTTTGAGAGCAGACAACCTGTCTGACCAAAATTTATTAGGTGGGAACTTGTCCTAATAAGCCTGGGAGCGCTACAGAAGACGGGGCTTATTTCATCCCTTGGGCTTCGACCGTAAAAGATGGCCACCTCCAAGGGGCCCGTTCATAGACCTCTCCTCAGGGGCGCATTCTCTTTCTCAGGGATGTTCCTTGCTGAGAAAAAGAATTCAGCGATATTTCTCCTATTTGCTTTTGAAAGAAGAGAAATATGACTCTGTTCTGTCCGGCTCACCAGCAGTCAGAGTCCAAGGCCATCTCCCTTATTTCCTGAACATTGCTGTTATCCTGTTCTCTTTTCAAGGTGCCCAGATTTCATATTGTTCAAACACACATGCTCTACAAACAATTTGTGCAGTTAACGCAATCATCACAGGGTTCTGAGGTGACATATATCCTCCTCAGCTTACGAAGATGACGGGATTAAGAGATTAAAGTAAAGACAGGCATAGGAGATCACAAGGGTATTGATTGGGGAAGTGATAGTGTCTGTGAAATCTTCACAATTTATATTCAGAGATTGCAGTAAAGACGGGCATAAGAAATTATAAAAGTTAATTTGGGGAACTAATAAATGTCCATGAAATCTTCACAATTTATATTCTTCTGCCATGGCTTCAGCAGATCCCTCCGTTCAGGGTCCCTGACTTCCCGCAACAACTAGGATTGACTAGGCATGATTTTTTTTTCACGTAAATAGTTTGGTCTTAAAGTTTAACAGCTTAAAATTGGCAAAAAAAAAAAAAACTTGCCTTTTACCAAATACTTGAAAAGTAAGTACCTCTTTGCTACAAGTAGAATGAATAGGGGAAAGTTTAAGCCTGTTTTTTAAAAAATATTATTGTAAAGAGCTCTATTTGTAGAAGCAAATTATAGGCAGATTACCAGGTTCTTATAAATACAAACTTGTACATGGACATTCTGCAAACCCAGCTGTCACATTCTTGCAACTCCTTTTGCAAAAGGATACTGAGAGGTTTTAAAATGTGAAAAAACATTATTTTTTCAGAGCAAGAAAATAATTTACTGTTATCTTAAATAATGTATAAAGTTTTTCCAGATAAACTAATCAAATACGTTAGAACAATGTGACAACATTGCAAATTTGTTATTAGATGCATTCCTTCTAATGGTACCAGGGGAGGATGTTACTGATGAATCAAGTCTGTTTCTGAAGTCTGTATGTTGCTGCTGTCCCCAGTGATGGTGGGACTTATCTCTGCTCTACCTGATCACAAATTATGTTGGGGGAAATAAAGATTTAATATTTCATTAAATTAAAAAAAAATTTGGTTTTGCTCATTTAAGAGCAACAAGAAAATGGTGGCATGTTGACTGTGTTTGGCTGCAGGGCACGGACCTTCATGGAAGTCCTCGCTCCACAGGGCATACACCAGCTTTTCACCTTTCATTCTTATTCTTCACTTTTGCTGCTGAGCCTAGCTGTACAAATTTGCGCTTTCATTTGCTAATGTAAATTCAATTTATTTTACCATTTTAGAGACTACTAATGATTAAATGTAGGAGAGGGCACACGTTTTTATGTGGAATGTTAAAAGATAAATTTGTACCACTCTGGCCGGGCGCGGTGGCTCAAGCCTGTAATCCCAGCACTTTGGGAGGCCGAGACGGGCGGATCACGAGGTCAGGAGATCGAGACCATCCTGGCTAATACGGTGAAACCCCGTCTCTACTAAAAATTACAAAAAAAAACTAGCCGGGCGACGAGGCGGGCGCCTGTAGTCCCAGCTACTCGGGAGGCTGAGGCAGGAGAATGGCGTGAACCCGGGAGGCGGAGCTTGCAGTGAGCTGAGAGCTGGCCACTGCACTCCAGCCTGGGCGGCAGAGCCAGACTCCGTCTCAAAAAAAAAAAAAAAAAAAAAAAAAAAAAATTTGTACCACTCTAATGTGCTGGATGGTTAAACTGCTAGGTAGAATGAGAGACTTCCTCTATTGTACTCTTTTTTAAATCCAAGCATATGGTCTTTAGTAACAGCTTGTTAACTTGTTAAAACATTAATTTGGGGTTTTTCCCTATTAGTTGTCTATGTACACATAGTAATTATGTTAAAATCCATTTTAAAAAAACCAGCCCTGTGAAACCGTCCTCTGTGCATATTGTAAGGATAGATGTTGAGGACATTGTTCATGTCCTTATTGACAACCTTCTGTAAAGTTCTACAGGTTAAATTTATTTGTCTGACTTCAAATCTCAGCTCCTCCATAAATCCCAGTTCTTTCCATGTGACATTGGACAAGATACTTAACCTCTCTGAACCCCCAGTTCATCAATCCCTCCTTGGTAAAATGAGGATAACATCTACCTCAGAAGACCATTAAAAGGAATGGAAATACCATTTGTAAAGCCTATAGCGCAGTACTTGGCAGAGGAAGCATTTGATAAATGGCAGTGATTATGATCAGGAATAATCTTGTGTTTCCAAGCAGGCAGCCTGCTTTTATTGTGTGGATTCTAAGTTGAACAACTGCTGAGTTCCTGTTGACCTGCTGAAATGCAACATTGCTGCACTCAAGCAGCAGCTGGCCCGTGGAGCTCTTGAGATGTGCTAGGACCGAGCCAAGCTACACATGCATAGCCACATATAGTCCTCACACCAGGGCTCCACAGCAGGAGTTATTGTGACTCCCATTTAACCTTGGTTAATCCGATACGTAAAATATATGACCTTGTGAGGTAGGCAGTATTTATCCTCACTTTAAAGTGATGTGAGTAGAGTACTGTAGTTAATGAGGGGCAGGCGTGTGGTCTAAACATCTTCTGACCTTTGTCTGTTGCTTTTTGCCTTGCCCCCTACAGCTGCCTTGCTGTTTTTTTCTGTTGGGTTGGTGGTTGGTATTTTTGTTTTGTTTTGAGATGGAGTCTCTGTCACCCAGGCTGGAGTGCAGGGGCACGATCTCGACTCAGTGCAACCTCCACCTCCCAGGTTCAAGCAGTTCTCTTGTATCAGCCTCCTGAGTAGCTGGGATTACAGGCACCTGCCACCATATTTTTAGTAGAGATGGGTTTTCACCATGTTGGTCAGGCTAGTCTCGAACTCCTGACCTCAAGTGATCCCCACTCCTCGGCCTCCCAAAGTGCTGGGATTACATGTTTGAGTGACTGCACCCATCCTGTTTTTTTGTTGTTGTTGTTATTTTTGTTTTAGTCTTTATTGCCTGGAATGTAATGCAACAAGACCCTTTGTGGGGAGGAAGAGAAAGTTTCTATTCAATTCTGCAGATGTCAGATTCCAAAAAGTTAGATGTGAAGGAGAGATGTGGGAGGTGAATGGGAATGGAAGGCGCATCGGCAGTGGAAGCACCGTTTGACACTGCTGGGGTCTGTTTCCTTCTTGACCGAAAGTCATTCTTTGGTCTGGACACTCTGACCCATTTTGAGTCTCCTCTTTCTCCTGCCATCTTGCCTCCTTGATCTGAAGGTCTCTTTAATATGCCTGTCAGTCCCTAGCACAGTAATGTGCAGATTACAAATGCTAGTAAATACTTACTGAATGAAGCAAGTGGAGGTTTTAAAACATATATATATGTGAATCCGGGCATGGTGGCTCATGCCTGTAATCCCAGCACTTTGGGAGGCCGAGGTGGGTGGATCACAAGGTCAGGAGATCAAGACCATCCTGGCCAACATGGTGAAACCCGTCTCTACTAAAATACAAAAAAATTAGCCAGGCATGGTGGTGCACACCTGTAGTCCTAGCTACTCAGGAGGCTGAGGCAAGGGAATCGCTTGAACCCGGAGCTGGAGGTTGCAGTGAGCCAAGATCGTATCATTGCATTCCAGCTTGATGACAGAGCAAGACTCCACTCACACACGCACGCGCACACACACACACAAATTATATTTAATATATAAATATATATTATACATATTTAATATATAAAATATATATTTATATATATTTGTGTGTGTGTTAAAAGTATATTTATATAATGTGTGTGTGCAGTTTCATAAAACACCCAACTATAGAACATGACCAGTAACTGGGAAGCTTTGCGTACCCCTTTTCTGTTCGTGTACCTCACCCTTCCCACCAGCAGTACCCTCTTTGCTGTATTTTATGCTAATCATTCTTGCTGTTCTATGTTAATTTACTGTCTATGTACTTCTAAATAATATTTTGTGGTGTAACAATATATTGTTTTGCATGTGTCTGAACTTTCATATATGTTATTGTGACGGGTTCTCTTCACTCGGCTTTTTTTTTAACCATTCAATTTTATTTATTTTTATTATGGTAAAATATACATAAAATTTACCAGTTTTGTCAGCCACATTCTGTGTTGCAAGAATCATTTGCGGTAGTGTTGTAACAGTTTTCATCACTGTGCAGAATTCCATTTTTCTTAAAGATGACGGGATCATTCAAGCTTTCTAGTCAGTTTGGATCATTTTACTTTTCCTAGGAACTTGTTTCATTTAGATTGTCAAATGTGTTAACACGGAGT
This sequence comes from Trachypithecus francoisi, assembly GCF_009764315.1. Taxonomy (NCBI): domain Eukaryota; kingdom Metazoa; phylum Chordata; class Mammalia; order Primates; family Cercopithecidae; genus Trachypithecus; species Trachypithecus francoisi. The sequence goes on from NW_022681457.1 coordinate 81,746,387, forward strand.
TCATAATGTTTTATTTTAATTTCTGTTATGTCAGTAGTTAAGTCTTCTTTCTAGTTCCTAATAATGTTTATTTGTGCCCACTCCCTTTTTTTTTTTTTTTTTTTTTTGAGACGGAGTGTTGCTCTGTCGCCCCGGCTGGAGTGCAGCGATGCGATCTTGGCTCACTGCAAGCTCCGCCTCCTGGGTTCATGCCATTCTCCTGCCTTAGCCTCCCGAGTAGCTGGGACTACAGGCGCCCGCCACCACGCCCGGCTAATTTTTTGTATTTTTAGTAGAGACGGAGTTTAACCGTGTTAGCCAGGATGGTCTCCATCTCCTGACGTCGTGATCTGCCCGCCTCGGCCCCTGAAGTGCTGGGATTACAGGCGTGAGCCACCGCGCCCGGCCGCCCACTCCCTTTTTATGTTGATCTGTCATGTCAGAGGTTTGCAAGGTTTTTTTTTAGTATTTTCAAATAACCATCTTGCAGTCTTGGTGATCCTCTCTATTGTAGGTTTGGTTGCTTTTTCATTCGTTTCTGCTCTTATTTTGTATTTTCTATTTGTCCTACTTCTAAGTTTCATTTTTTCCCCCTTCCTTGTCTTTTCAATTAATCAAGTTATAGCTCCTCTACACACACACATTCTCGCTCTCTTTCATATTTTTCTTCTACAAATTAGGAAGTTTTGTGATCTGTTTCTGTTCTTTAGTGGGTGGATTAAGGATAAAGAAAGGTGAGGAATAAGGTGTAGTTACCCTGCCTTTCACCTGAGGATGTCTCTTGCCATCTTCTTTCCATCACCACTGCCTGCTGTAGGCGATATTCCCATGACCTCCTTTCTGGACTGTTGTAACAGATGTCTCCTAAAGCACAGATAGAATTACGTTGCTTATAGCTGGGCACAGTGACTCACGCCTGTAATCCCAGCACTTTGGGAGGCCGAGGTAGGAGGATCACATGAGGCCAGGAGTTGGAGACCAGTCTGGTCAACATGGTAAAACCTCGTCTCTACTAAAAACAAAAATTAGCTGGGTTTGGTGGCGGTCACCTGTAATCCCAGCTACTTGGGAGGCTCATGCTGGAGAATTGCTTGAACTTGGGAGGCAGAGGTTGCAGTGAGCCGAGATCACACCACTGCACTCCAGCCTGGGCAACAGAGCAAAACTGTGTCTGAAATAGATACATATATAGCTTACATATAAGCTATATATACATACATATATAGTATATAGATAAGCTATACATACATATATGTATAGGCTATATGTATACATATATACACATACATAGGCTATATACATGTATATAGATAGGAATATATAGCATAGATTATATACATATATACTATATAGTGTATAGATAAGCTATATATACTACATAGTACATATATAGCTTATATATACTATATGTATATATGTATATAGCTTATCTATAGTATATATACATATAGTATATATGTGTATATATAAGCTATACATGCATATGTGTATATATACTATATGTAGCCTATAGTATATATAGCCTATGTATAGTATATATACATACTATTAGTATATACGTTGGGAGGCTGAGGTGGGAAGATCTGTCATGTCAGAGGTTTGCAAGTATACCATATACTATATATACTGTACATATATATACTCTATATACACACACACCATATATATAGTATATATAGTTAGTATATATAGCTATATAGTGCATATAGCTTATATGTATACTATATGTAGGCTATATATTGTATATATACTATTATTATATATATACACACACACTTTGGGAGGCCAGGGCAGGAGGATCTGTCAGGTCAGAGGTTTGCAAGTATACTATATACTCTTAGTATATATAGCTATAGAGTATATATAGCTTATATATTATATATACTCTACTTATATAAGCTATATATACTAAACATAGTGTATATATACTATATATATATTCACATTGTTCCCCTGCACACTTATCTTTGCTGGCTCTCCAGAATCTGCCAGGTAAAATCCAGATTCCTTGGCATGGCATTTAAGACCCCAACATAATTTTCTTGCTTTCTTCAGCTCCCCAACCCCTACTCTATGATATCCTTCATATTGGCATACTTGAAGTTTCCAGAACAGACCCTATACTTTTCCATTACATTTATTTACACATAATATCCTCCCCCACCACCTATCATGTCCCATGATAGATTTTAAGCTGAGATGGCCCATTTTGCAGCCTTACAGAACTAGACCAGAAGATATTTGTGGATAAATCTATCTTCCTGTATGTAACTTCTGCTTCACTGGTTCCTCCATCTGAATTGGCCACATGCTTGCTGAAAAGACTTGTTTTCTTCTTAAGGGATCCTACTAATCCCTGAAAGACCAAATCAAGCCACATGCATCACTGCTGCTTTCTTGATTCTCCAGATGGAACTAATATCTAACTTTCCTATTCCCAGATCACTGTCCCTGCATTACCACTACTGGTGAAATTCTGGTATTTTCAGAAGGCACCACCTGTTATGTCAGAAGATGCGTTGTGCAGCTGCTTCCATTGCTAACAGATGTATCTCTTTCTCTCATTCAGATCTATGCCCTCAACAGAGTCATGACAGAACTGGAGCAGCAGCAGTTTGATGAGTTCTGTAAACAGATGCAGCCTCCTGGAGAATGAGCTCCCCAGGTTCAAACCAGATGGGACCCTGAGAGCTTTGTTTGACAGGGTGTTGCCAGTTTTAAGCTGCGATGGCCCATTTGGAGCCTTACAGAACTAGGCCAGAAGACATTTGTGGATAAATCTGAACTCACTTCCTATGTGTAACTTCTACTTCACTGGTTCCTCCAATCTGAATTGGCCGCATGCTTGCTGAAGAGACTTGTTTTCTTCTTCGAAGACAGTGGTTTTTGTTTTTTGTTTTTTTTAAAGAAAACACACAAAAAAACCTTTTTCTATTGTTTGAGAAAAATCAGTATTTCTTATGAAACTATATCTTCTCCAAAAATACAAATAAAATACTAATAAAATGTTTATTTACTGATACTTTAGCAAGTGCCTAGCCATAGAAAATGGAATACAAAGTAATGTAATAGGTAAGAAAAGTTGAGGTGAGCAGAACGCACCCTCTCTCCTTCAGGAGCTTGGCAGAGAGGAGAGAAAGAACATGACTGCTTCCAGTTTTCATTCTTCCTGGAGCTAAAACTGCAGACCCTGCTGATCTCTAGTTTGTAGTCACACAGATGTAAATATGTGACCCCTTTACTCCCAGATGAGTCACTAGTCAAGGTTAGAGGCCTGAAGCTAGGATTTCCTCACCGGTGATTGTGGAGAGCTAGCAGCAGGCTTGCATCAACAGCAAGAGGGGAGTGCAGATGCTTTTTGTTTTTTGTTTTGTTGGCTGCCTTATCAGACCTAGAAATGGATTTATGATGGAAATATTCAGACGTCCCTCAGAAACCAGCCACCACCCCTCCGCCATTCAACTGCCATTTTTAGGTGTAGAAATGTAAGGTTGTTTCTGCTTCTGACGTTTGTATCAAGAATGGTAGTTCAGGCCGGGCGCGGTGGCTCGAGCCTGTAATCCCAGCACGTTGGGAGGCCAAGGAGGGCGGATCACGAGGTCAGGAGATCGAGACCATTCTGGCTAACACAGTGAAACCCTGTCTGTACTAAAAATACAAAAAAAAATTAGCTGGGTGTAGTGGCAGGTGCCTGTAGTCCCAGCTACTCAAGAGGCTGAGGCAGGAGAATGGTGTGAACCTGGGAGGTGGAGTTTGCAGTGAGTGGAGATCACGCTACTGCACTCCAGCCTGGGCGACAGAGTAAGACTCAAAAAAACTACCACATGTGGTAAGGATATTGTTTGGTGAAACTTTTGTTTTAGGCTTACATACACATGAATGTGTATACTGCATTTGATATAAAAATTATTCCTTACTGTGGGTTGTGGTAAAAAAAAACAAAAAATCGAGATACAAGAGGATACCTGAACCAAGAGAGCAATGGGTCATCTTTGTATTCCCCTTCCCTTTTTTTCTCCCCCGCTCTTTGAGTCAGGGTCTTGCTCTATCACCCAGGCTGGAGTGCAAGTGGTACAGTCACAGCTCACTGCAGCCTTGAACTCCTGGGCTCAAGCGATCCTCTTACCTCAGCCTCCCAAGTAACTAGGACTACAGATGTGTATCACCACACCCAGCTAATTTTTTAAAATATTTTTGTAAAGATGGGTACTCGCCACATTGCCTAGGCTGGTCTTAAACTCCTGGCCTCCCAAATGCTAGGATTACAGGCATAAGCCACCATACCTGGCCTTTTATTCACATTTTAGAAAGAAAAAGATTTATCTTCTACCTCTAAGAAATACCAGGGTAAGGGGTCTAGAAGCCATTGTGTCCATAATTGGAATAACGTTGAATGCTAAGGGTCTTATAAATATAGTCAAAGAAAAGTAGGAACACATCATCTCTGCTTACCTGCCCAGAATTCCTTCATGCTGATGTGGTCCATCCCCAGTTTCTCAGAGGTACAGAGATATTTTTGAAGCCTTACATCTAAAACCAATAATGACAACACTGACTTTGGAAGTCAAGCTGCCTGGGTTTGACACTGAGATCCACTACTTGGTGATTGTGTGGGCAAGTGTTAATCTCCCTAAGTCAATGATTTTTTTTTTTTTTTTTTTTTTGAGACAGAGTCTTGCTCTGTCACCCAGGCTAGAGTGCAGTGGCGCTATCTCGGCTCTGCCTCCTGCGTTCAAGCGATTCTCCTGCCTCAGCCTCGTGAGCAGCTGGGATTACAGGCGCCTGCCACCACGCCTGATTAATTTTTGTATTTTTAATAGAGCTAGGGTTTCACTATGTTGGTCAGACTGGTCTCGAACTCCTGACCTCAAGTGATGCGCCCACCTCAACCTCCCAAAGTGCTGGGATTACAGGCATGAGCCACTGTGCCTGGCCCCCAAGTCAATAATTCTTAAGTTTTTTGGTCTCAGGGTTTTTTTATTAAAGGCTTGTTGTATATATCATATTTGCTTTATTAGAAATTAAAAGTAAGGCCGGGCGCGGTGGCTCAAGCCTGTAATCCCAGCACTTTGGGAGGCCGAGACGGGCGGATCACGAGGTCAGGAGATCGAGACCATCCTGGCTAACACGGTGAAACCCTGTCTCTACTAAAAAAATACAAAAAACTAGCCGGGCGAGGTGGCGGGCGCCTGTAGTCTCAGCTACTCGGAGGCTGAGGCAGGAGAATGTCATAAACCCGGGAGGCGGAGCTTGCAGTGAGCTGAGAACCGGCCACTGCACTCCAGCCCGGGCGACGGAGCGAGACTCTGTCTCAAAAAAAAAAAAGAAATTAAAAGTTTAAAAAATATTTACTAATTCATTAAAAGTGATAACCCTTATAGGATAACATAATAACATTTTTGTGAAAAAAAATTCAAAAATAATCATTTAGTGAGAAGAGTGGCATTGTTTCACATTTTTGCAAATCTCTTTAATATCCAGCATAATGGAAAAAAGCTGAATTCTCATATCTGCTTTTGTATACTGGATTCTCATCTTGTTTTGGTTGAAATATATGAAGAAAATGCGGCCTCACATTGATATGTAGTTAGAAAAGGGAAGGGTATTTTAATAGCCTTTTATGATCATTGTAGATAAGCTTTACTACTATACCAAAACTCAGCGAGTGGTGGTTTCTTAAAGGTTAGTTGCAGTATAAAATCTGATAGCATGTTAGTGATCTTTTTGTACTCTGTTACATTAAAATCCTTTGGTCTTTGAATCTTTCCCTATGAACAGATCTTTCACCCATGCATGATTTTGTAACATCATGCACTGATCATTTAGAAAATATTGGTTCGCTGAGTTATGCGAATTTTCTAAATGTTACCACGTTGCATTACACAACGTCAGAAATATTTATTCATTAATATCCACACTGATCTCACCAGAAAAGTCTGAGTATTGGAAAATGTCAAATGCCCAGTGACAGAGTTTGGATACAAGTTTTCTAAAATTCTGCTTTTCACTTGGAAGCTCAAATTTTATCCTTGGCAACAAAATCCATTTCTTGAAGCAACAGGCTGTCTCCCTTTATATTTTCAGAAAGACAAGTCTGAGCAACCCTAGTTTGTCAATCATCTTTTGGTGTTTCATAAGAAAAGAAGTGAGTTCAGCTCAAACTCAAACCAGTGCTTTTCCTCCAGAAAAACATCATCACTGCAGTATGCAGCAGGAATGTTCTACGTGTGCTTTCCATTTAATTCCACAGAATATTAAAAAGATGCGTACTCGGCCAGGCACGGTGGCTCACACCTGTAATCCCGGCACTTTGGGAGGCCAAGGCAGGTGGATCACCCGAGGTCAGGAGTTCAAGACCAGCCTGACCAACATGGTAAAACCCCGTCTCTACTAAAAATACAAAAAATTAGCAGGCTGTGGTGGCAGGTGCCTGTAATCCCCACTACTTGGGAGGCTGAGGCAGGAGAATCACTTGAACCCAGGAGGCAGAGGTTGCAGTGAGCCAAGATCACACCATTGCACTCCAGCCCGCGTGACAAGAGCAAACTCCACCTCAAAAAAAAAAAAAAAAAAAAATTTACTCAAGGGTAAAGGTTTAATAAAATTAATACTTTTTACTAGTTCATCATGACATTCTTGAGTTTTTTGTTTTTTACTGTGAGCCTGCAGCAGTGAAAAGCACAGTAACTAGCAGTACCGTTTAGGACCACTGCCTTGATCCAAACCAGAATGCCAGGCATGTTGCCCACCATTGCTTTGCTCCATTGGCAAAAATGTCAACAGAGTGACATTTCAGTCCCAGTTTTAGGATTAAGAAAACACGGTGGCTCACGCCTGTAATCCCAGTACTTTGGGAGCCCGGGTGGATCACAAGGTCAGGAGATTGAGACCATCTTGGCTAATACGGTGAAACCACATCTCTACTAAAAATACAAAAAAAAAAAAAAAAATTCCAGGCATGGTGGCGGGCACCTGTAGTCCCAGCTACCTGGGAGGCTGAGGCAGGAGAATGGCGTGAACCCAGGAGGCAGAGCTTGCAGTGAACTGAGATCATGCCACTGCACTCCAGCCTGGGCAACAGAGTGAAACTCCATCTCAAAAAAAAAAAAAATTTTTTTTGACTCTGAAAGGGTCTCAGGAACCCTAGGGGTCCACAGACCACACTTTGAGAACTGCTGACCTAAAACCTGTGATCAGCACCGGGCGCGGTGGCTCAAGCCTGTAATCCCAGCACTTTGGGAGGCTGAGACGGGTGGATCACAAGGTCAGGAGATCGAGTCCATCCTGGCTAACATGGTGAAACCCCGTCTCTACTAAAAAGTACAAAAAACTAGCCGGGCGAGGTGGCAGGCACCTGTAGTCCCAGCTACTCGGGAGGCTGAGGCAGGAGAATGGCGTAAACCCGGGAGGTGGAGCTTGGAGTGAGCTGAGATCTGGCCACTGCACTCCAGCCTGGGTAACAGAGTGAGACTCTGTCAAAAAAAAAAAAAAAAAAACCTGTGATCACCTACCTCATTGGATTGTTTAGGGGATTATGTAAAATAGTAAAATTCAAGGAATGGTTCCTGACACATAGTAAGTTATATGGTATAATACAGTAAACGTTATACATTTACTGTACATAGTAAATGTTAACTATTACTACTATTATAAATTGAATATGTATATATGGGAAGAGAAGAAGGCTAGAGGGGACAGAAAACCATCTAACATTTATTTAACATATTTATATGCCATTCATTATTCTAGGTGTTTTACGTTCATCCACATAAAACATCATGTTGTTCAATCCACAAAAGAACCCTGAAAAGAAGTAAATCCTCCATTTTACAGATAAGAAAATAGGCTTAGAGAGATTAAACGTTTTATTCAAGGTCACAGGGCTAAAAGAGTAGCAGATTCTCAGTCACTTGATTCTGCTTATCAGACACAGGAGTAGGACTTCAGGTTAGGAAGAAGGGACTAGAAGTTGACCAGGAGGGAGATCTATACTCTCTCTCAAGTTTAGGACAAAGAGAACTGCCTAAACCCCGCTGGCTTCATGTATTCATTTGAGAAGTGCAGATTTTAAAGTCTCGGCCTCCTCCCTTGTTCCTAAGAGGAAGCCCAAGAAGAGACATTCTGTTTTAGAAAACCACTGTCTGAGGAAGTGAAGGCACTGAATGAGTAGCCTTAGTATCTGACACCCTGAAGCCCATATGGAAGTATAACCGTACTCTCAGAGAGGTGCAAGGAAACATAGATCCCTCTGTTAACCAGCTGTCAGCTGACCTATAACTATCCTAGTGTCATTAACCTACACAAAAACTGGAGGCAATTAAGTATGAATCATTGCTGTTACAATCAAGCCATAATTTACACATCCAAATGGGTATTTTACTTTTCAAAGCTGTCCTCCTGGGGGTCTGTATATTTAACTCTGCTGCTTCACTTAAAATGGACATGGAAATTCTCTTTTTTTTTTTTTTTTATTAGAGACGGGGTTTCACCGTGTTAGCCAGGATGGTCTAGATCTCCCTGACCTCGTGATCCGCCCCTCTCGGCCTCCCAAAGTGCTGGGATTACAGGCTTGAGCCACCGCGCCCGGCCTGGAAATTCTCTTTCAGAATTGCATCTTCTTCCTTTCAACATAGTTTCAAATTTTAGAAGCAGCCACAAGTCGTTTGAGTTCAAATATGATACCTAATTTGATTTAAGAATAGAACATAATTGGCTAATCTCAAATATTAGGTTTTTGGAAAGAATTTAGTCAGTTCAGAATAAAACATGTTTTTCGCTTTTTGGCGTTGTTGAGCGCCTATTTAGTCAGGCATTGTTACAGCTGCTTGGTCCTTAAGAATTTATGTGAGGCCGGGCGCGGTGGCTCAAGCCTGTAATCCCAGCACTTTGGGAGGCCGAGACGGGCGGATCACGAGGTCAGGAGATCGAGACCATCCTGGCTAATACGGTGAAACCCTGTCTCTACTTAAAAATACAAAAAACTAGCCGGGCGACGAGGCGGGCGCCTGTAGTCCCAGCTACTCAGGAGGCTGAGGCAGGAGAATGGCGTAAACCCGGGAGGCGGAGCTTGCAGTGAGCCGAGATCCGGCCACTGCACTCCAGCCTGGGTGGCAGAGCAAGACTCCGTCTCAAAAAAAAAAAAAAAAAAAAAAAAAAGAATTTATGTGAAGACCATTTTCAAACTGGAGTTCCTAAAATGCTTTGATTAAGGGGAGCATCACATTGAAATGAATGTACAGCATTGAAGGACATCGTATTGAAATGTCTAAGCCCGTGTATATTTGTAAAATTCTTACCACATTATAGTAACCTTGTATGTAACTTACTAGAATCCACAACTAAATCAATTCATATACAAAGTGAACATTTCTGAGTGTCAGGCACTATGGCAGATAGCAAAAATACAAAACCTAAACTGAAGGAGATAAAAAGTCATGGAACACAGGCAAATCCATCTAACTAGGAACATATGAATGATTTAACAGGAAGGCACTATCTATTCTGTTACAGCCAAATCTTACTTTGGGTTTTTATTTTTTTTTTTTTTTAATTTTTATTTTATTTTATTTTTTGAAACGGAGTCTCGCTCTGTTGCCCAGGCTGGAGTGCAGTGGCCGGATCTCAGCTCACTGCAAGCTCCGCCTCCCGGGTTTACGCCATTCTCTCGCCTCAGCCTCCCCGAGTAGCTGGGACTACAGGCGCCCGCCACCACGCCCGGCTAGTTTTTTGTATTTTTTAGTAGAGACGGGGTTTCACTGTGTTAGCCAGGATGGTCTCGATCTCCTGACCTCGTGATCCGCCCGTCTCGGCCTCCCAAAGTGCTGGGATTACAGGCTTGAGCCACCGCGCCTGGCCTGGGTTTTTATTTTTAAACATCGAATTTAAGACTAGATGTATATTTACCACATGCATTGTTCTGGAAACTTAAAAAAGTTATATCCAGGGTAGAAGGTGTTCTGGCACAGTCTCTGAGGGTGGAGCAGAACCAGCCATCAATCCTTTATTCCACCATCTGGGAGGTGGAATGTCTGTCTACACTGGGGGTTCAGTGGACCTAAGTTCTCGGTGAGGTACAACTTTGCCATACAGTACTGTTTATTTCTATTTGATTTGGATTTTAGAATATGAAGTGGCATCTGAATAGCTAGAATTTAGTAGTTTCTAGCGTAGGAAAGAAAATCCACACGAGATCCTGCAAGCCAGATGATGCCCAATGTATCTAATTGCTAAACAAAGCAAAAGGCAGCAGCTTTGAACTATTAAAATACAGAATGTTTAAGTTACAAAATCCTACACACATTCAAACTGGGCAATAAGAGAGTCCTGTGATTAGCTCTCCTCTCAGAGCCAGAGTCTGCAAGAGTAAGAAATGCTTCAGGAAGTCCCACCAGGCAGGGCTGAGCTCAAGGCCAATACCAGTTCTGAAGGCTGTCACTCCTTTCCAAGGGGTAGACCTTAGTAACACAGTCACCCAGTTGGTAACGGAGCTGGAACTCAAACCCAGCCCACATTGAGCTTGAGGCAGGGGGATATTCTGACAAGTATTGTCCCCAAGGGAGTCAGAACCCTGAATCAACAGAAAGAAGGGAAGGTCACTGACCCTACTTTGGGTTTCTCACTTCACGGCAAGAGACATCGCATATACCTAGTACAGGACAACACAGGTACACGCAAAGCTTTAGTGCAGCTACACAAGGCTTGACCCGGTATGCTGACACAAACCCCACAGGGCCGGCAGGAGCTGGTAGAGCCGCTTAGCTTCCTCAGCGCTGTGGCGAAAGACAGGCTGCCTTGCCCCAAAGAGCATCTGGAAAGAAGATGTATGAGAGCGACCACATCAGGCAGTAAAACGCAGACAGAGACAATGGGGAGAAAAACAGCATGATGACACCTGGAAGAAGAAAAAGTGCAGACACTCAATTTCTAGAAAGCTGTCTTCTATGCTTTCTACCCCCTGCCCTCCCCTCCCCACCCTCCCATTCTTTATTTTTCACACAGTGCTTAAGAAAGAAACAAAGAGACAGGAGCCCTGTCTTCCAGTTCAGTTTAATAGAGATAGGTAAGTAACTAGAGAAGTATAGCCCAGTGCAGTCTCAGGTTCCATTGTGTCAAATTCACATCAGAAGTTCCAGCCAAGAATAAATCTGAATTGCCTTTGTTAGGGAAAACAAAACAAAACAAGACAAAAACTGAAAAACTCTTGTCAGGAAAAAAAAAAATCTTCCTCATTGTTTTAAATTTAACATGTGATAATGACCAATGCAATATGGTATGTATGCAGAAAAGAGTTTACATGCAGGCCTGAGACTGCTATCTTCAGAAAGGCCTTCTTGCAAGGCTGGCCCTTGGCTGATAGCTGGAAACTTGAATAGTAAACAGTTCCCTAGACCAACATAAAACTTTCCCCAACTGATAAGAGTGTCTCGCTGTTCCTGGACTGTCCGTATAAGCACAGTGGTAATACCTGCTTTCCTTCTGGGAGTCTGGAATTTTGGTATGTGGTAGGCACAGGGTGCTGACGTGACCATCCCCCAGTAAAAACTTGGGCACTGAGTCTCTGATCAGTTTCCCTGGTAGACAACACTTCATTGTATTATCCACAATTCAGTGCTGAGGAATTAAGTGCATCTCGTGTGACTCTACTGGGAGAGGACTCTCTGAAGCTTGCACCTGGTTTCCCCTGAACTTTGTCCCATGCACCTTTTCCCTTTGCTGATTTTGCTTTGTATCCTTTTGCTGAAATCTATCTTAGCCACGAGTACAACAAGCTGAGTCCTGTGAGTCTTCTCAGAGGTGGTCTTGGAGACTCCCAACACAATTTGCATCTCAGATTCGCCACCAAAAGACAGAAGAGCACTCACATTTGTGGAATATCTATTTTGCACTAGACATTCTGCTAGATATGTACATTTTTTTTCATTTATACTTCACAATAATCCCGTGGTTTAGAACTAAGTCTGTTTTTCATAAGAAGAAACAGAAGTAACCCATGCAAGGTCCTGATTCAAACCCACTTCTGCTTGACTCTTAAAAACTAGACACACTGCCTCGGGGAGCTCAAAAAGAGGACAAAGAGAGTATGAGCCAATGGTATTTCCATGGGAATGATCACCACGTGTCCTGTAAGAGAAATCAGAACATATGATCTGATAGAAGACCGCTTCTAGGAGTAAGAAGCAGTTAAGGATATGCATGGGCATTTTGGAATAGTGCATTTCAAGCATAGTCATTGATCTGTTGAGGCAAAAAGACAATAGTGAAAACCAGAGTTGTCTTGGAAAGTATGTGGCCAGCGTGTTGGCTCCTGCCTGTAATCTCAGCACTTTGGGAGGCCAAGGCAGGAGGATTCCTTGAGTCCAGGTATTTGAGATCAGCCTGGACAAAACAGTGAGACACTGTCTCTACCATATATATATGATACTGGGGTACTCTCTGTAAAAAAAAAAAAAAAAAAAAAAAAATTGTATATCATAACATCTCAGAGTGCTGGTCACAGGCCAGTTCTCAGATGTATGAAGCTCTGTGGGGTAGAAGGGACCTCAGTCTAAGAAGGCAACTGGCTGCACTCCAAATAAAAGGAATGTCCACGGAAGCCATTTTGAAATCTACCCAGTAGGGCTCTGGTATTAACTGTTGTCAAAATCTGTAAGGTGCAGTTTCCTCCTTTACTCACACAGCAGGACAATCTGAGGAAGGCTGAGGCCAAGTATGTGGTTTATTTTGAGACGAGGGGGATCAGTAGTATCCACAGGAGTGAAGAACACTAAGAAATACTACTGTTATGAGATAGGAGAAGGGGAGGTGGAGGAGAAGAACAAGGCTAGAAATGGACACATCTGTACCAAAGGATTTATATTTATTATCTCATTTAATCTCAGTAATCCTGCAAAGTAGGGATTAGTGGCTTCGTTTTACAGATGAAGAAAATTGAGCTCAAAACAGTGAGGTATTAGCCCAAGTTCATACAACTAATATGTGCTAGAGTTAGAGCTTGGGCTCAGGTCTTCCTGAGAAGCTTCCAAACCCAGAAGCTTCTCACCACCGTTCTGCCTCTGCCACCTAAGGCGCAGGAGGAGCCAGCTCCTGGAACTTGGATAGGGCTGTTGGTGCTAATGTTACAAAAGGTAGAAACCTTAAGAGAAAGATCAGGATGAAACCGAAGACCCTATAAACTATAGTGGACTCACACGGGAATAATGGAAGAAACTCTGTATCCCCATAGATGTTTGTCTTGTTTACAGGAGCACATTTTAAGAGAAGAAAAGCTGATATTCCTTGAAGGAAGCTCTAAATCAGGGGAAGCTCTAGGGAGACTTCTGCAAGGCACCAGTGTGACCAGGAACTCAGGGCCTGGAACCCAGTGCTCAGTTACTTCAACCCCAACCCTAAGAGTCATCCATGTCTCCTCCTCCCTCCTCAATGTCAATTCTATTTCCAACATTTATCTCAAATCCATTCACTTCTCTTTATCTCCACTGCCACCATCACCTCTCATCTGAACAAAAAGTTTGTTTTCTTACTTACATTCTCAGGCCTACAATCTATTCTCCACATTGCAGTCAAAGTGATCATTGAAAACTGCTGCTCCAGCCATACCAGTTCCCTGCATAAATCCCTTTAGAAGCTCCTCGTTTGCCTTTGGTCTCAAATCCCAAATCCTGCCAGGTCTGCTCACCTCATGGCCTCAGTCTTTGTCACTGGCTGTCTCAGCAAGTTTCAGCCACATTGCTCCACTAATGTGTCCAGCCCCTGTGGCCTCAAAGCCATCACAACTGTTCCTCTTCCTGAACCTCCTGAACCTCCCCATCCCCACCTGGCCACTCCTCTTGTAGGTCTCACTTAAATGACACCTGCTTAAGGATCCTTTCCTTCCCTTCAGATCATCCCAGCCTGAAGTAGGTCACCTTCTGACACTCTCTCAGAGCACCATGCACTTGCATAATACATACAGTAAAACTCTATGTTTCTAGTTATTTCTGCCATTATTTGTTTGGTATCTGTCTCCTCTGTGATCAGGCTCTAGATTCAGAGGCAGGGACTGTTTGCCTAGTTTACCAAGTTGATTTCCAGTACCTGGCACACGGGGGGTGCTTCCTAAATTTCTTTTGAACTCATTAACATTTAGCAAATAGATACTGAACACCTACCATGTGACTGACACACTTCTAGGCACTGGGGATTATATTAATAGCATGAATAAAAGAGAGTCCCCTATTGGGGGGTAGGTTTAGTATTTATAGACAATAAGAAAACTAGTAAATATGTCAGATGATCATCAGTTCTATGGGGAAAAATAAAGCAGAACAAGGGAGACAGAAAAATGCTGGGGTGAGGTACAGTGGCAATAAGCAACAGTGATAACAAATGGGCCATAGTGACATTTTCACTCACCTCCCATATAAACCAATTTTTTCCAGTTCTCAGACTCCAGGATTTTGTCATATGGATAGTAGCTCTGGTCCATCATGAAGAGAATCATGAGTGAGGCCATGCAGCAGAGGATGAACCTGTTGCCTTTGGTCAGAAGGGAGGTGGAAGCCAGGATGCAGGAAGCATAGGGGCAGGGTAGACCCTTGTATGTGGAGGGGACTCCTGCCAGGAAGAACGCTGGAGATTAGCTGCTTCCCTCTGCTCTAAAGATACCAAAATGAAGCAGGCCCCTCTCTCTTTGGGTATTCCCCTACCCAGGATACAATATTCCCTTAAACCCAAAGGCAGTGGCAGGCTGAAAATCATTTATTCACAAAGACGATGCATGGGTTTTACATTGGGTTTCCAAGGGAAAGCAGACAGCCAGCTAGGACCAGGGTGTGCCCTGGCTCCTAGGAAGTCTCTGCTTTGAGACCTGCTAGTCTAAGTCCTGTGCTGTATCTGCTCTCCCTCACTTTGTGACCTTAGGCAAGACAATTTCTCTCACTGGAGCGTGGTTTCTCCATCTGTTTTGAGGAACTAGAATACAACCTCCAGTTCTAGTCCAAGAATCAGTGTGCTCCATCCCAATGTCACAGGTCATGCATTGAGAAAGAGGTACAGCTGCTCCAAGAAACAAAAGCCCTTGCCTCCCAGCGCAGGGCTCTGCCAGTGCAGCCTGCAGCCTTCAATGAGCATGAAGCATGGGGCATGCAAGGAGGAAGGAAGAGGAGCTCCGAAAAAGGAGTCAGTAACTGCACCCCAGGCTTCTGGCATCCGACAGCTCCCCGTTCTGTGCTCCCCTGCCCTCTGTTCTAAGGCAACCTTGGTTCCACTCACCAGGTGAATAAAGGTACAAGTGGAAAGAAGCAGCTGACACATAGATGATGGCCAGGATCCCACTCAGAAGTCCATCCACGCCTAGGAGCAGAGCGGAGGCCAGGCCGAAGGTGGTGAAGACGGCAAAGTCATTCAGCTCAGCTCCTGCCCCAGAGGGCCCAAAGTTAGAAGAACTTATACTCCCACGTCTTGCACCTTAGCCCCCCTCTAGTAGGGGAGCTGGGGTAGTGACAAGAGGGGTCCTGAGGTCCCAGAAAGCAACAGCTGCTCCCCTGGGGCAGTCTGTAGATCAAAGACTAGGATCTCCTCCTGGCTCTGCCTTGAGCTGGCCAGTGGCCCTGGGCAAGTATTTCCCTCTCAGATCTTAGTTTTCCCATCCCTTAACATGCAAGGGTTGGACTACAATCAGATACAACCTGATAGGCTGTGGGACTTTTTTCAAGCTAAATCTTACATGGAAGCATTTTACTGTATTTTAAACCAGCTGCTCTGCTGGTTTAATTTTCATCTCCTCTCTGCCAACCTCCTCTCACCCCGCCCCTACCCACTTCCACTCCAGTACCTGGATGGGTCCAGAACAGGGAAGCAGGGCAGATGAGAAAACTGAAAGCCAGGACAGGACTGCCCAAAGGTCAATAAGTGAGCCAGCAGAGGAGGCGGAGCTGGACCGCGGGGCTCTCGAACTCCTGCTCCAGGGCTGCTGCTGCTGCTCTCGGGGAGGGGGGCAGTGTGAACAGGGGTGGATGCCTGATGAAGGCCTGCGGGATGTTAGAGGATGGACGAAGGGGTGACCCCAGATGGATGCTACTGGGGACAAGGATTAGGGGCCTGGGGCCTGAACTCACCCCATTTGGAGCAGATGATGTGGCTGGTCATTGCCCTGACTGCCATGTCCAACAGGAAGCTGACCAGGAGCATCCAGGAGGCATAGTGGCGTTTCCTAAAGTGCAGGCCAGCAAGCCCAAATGGGGAAGCACTTTTGCAGTCTCCACTGGAGACTCTCCCCCACCCCCCATTAGTATATTAGTATACACTAATATACTTCCTACATATCTCCCACACTTGCACACATACACACATCCCTTCATGTCCCCCACAGTCACATCCTTTCTGATATATGCTGCTTTTCACACCACACATGCACACACACACGCCTACATCCCTCACAAACTCAATCTACAGTCTTAAAGGGGTGCCCCAAACCCCCTAGAACATCACTAAGATCCCTTCCAACTCTAACTTCCAGGCATTTTTGATGGCACAGGGGACCTAGGTTCTAGCCCAGCCTCTGCCACCATCTCTCTATGAATTATTAGCTAAATCACTACCCCATCTCTAGGCTTGTTCCCCCATCTGTAAAATGAGGAGTGTGTGCTAAATGATTTGTTTAATAGATACAAACCTATTCAGATGAACTGTTTCTCCTTGTGTGAGTTTTGGTAACTTATGTCTTTTTTTTTTTTTTTTTTTTGAGACAGAGTCTCGCTCTGTTGCCCAGGCTGGAGTGCAGTGGTGTGATCTCGGCTCACTGCAAGCTCTGCATCCAGGGTTTACGCCATTCTCCTGCCTCAGCCTCCCAAGTAGCTGGGACTACAGGTGCCCGCCACCACACCCGGCTAATTTTTTGTATTTTTAGTAGAGACGGGGTTTCACCGTGTTAGCCAGGATGGTCTTGATCTCCTGACCTCGTGATCCACCCACCTCGGTCTCCTAAAGTGCTGCGATTACAGGCGTGAGCCACCACGCCCAGCAACTTATGTCTTTTAAGGGATTGATTATTTTCAGCTACGATATCAAATTTGTGGGCAGAGGCTTGTTCATAGCATTCCTTTATTATACTTTTAACGTCTGTGGAATCAGTAGTAATGACCCTTGTTTTATTTCTGATATTGGTAATTTCTGTCTTTTCATTTTTTAAACTTGGTTAGCTTAGCTAGATGTTTATCAATTTTATTGATCTCAAAGAACCAGCTTTTGGTTTCATTGATTTTTCTCTATTAATTTCTTGTTTTCAATTTCTTTGATTGCCACTCTAATTTTTATTTTTTGAGATGGAGTCCCTCTGCTGTCCAGGCTGGAATGCAGTGGTGCGATCTCCGCTCACTGCAACCTCTGCCTCCCAGGTTTGAGCGATTCTCCTGCCAGCCTCTCAAGTAGCTGGGATTACAGGTATGTACCACCACACCCAGCTAATTTTTGTATTTTTAGTAGAGATGGTGTTTCACCATGTTGGTCAGGCTGGTCTTGAACTCCTGACCTCAAGTGATCCACCTGCTTCAGCTTCCCAAAGTGCTGGAACTACAGGCATGAGCCACTGCACCCGGCCTAATTTTTACTTTTTACTTGTTATGCTTACTTTGGATTTAGTTTGCTTTTCTTTTTCTAGTTTCCTAAGGTTAAAGCTTAAATTATGGATTTTAAATCTTTCTTTTTTTGAATATATGCATTCAATGAAATAAATTTCCCTCAAAGCAAAGCACTGCTTTCCCTGCATCCTATAAGTTTTGATAAATCGTCTTGTCATTTTTTTAGTTCAAAACATTTTTAATGTTTCGTGAGACTTCTTCTTTTATCCATGTGTCATTTAGAAGTGTGTTGTTTAATCTCCATATATTCAGGATTTTTCAGCTATCTTTCTGTTATTGACTTCTTTTTTTTTTTTTTTTTTTTTTTTGGAGACGGAGTCTTGCTATGTCACTCAGGCTGGAGTACAGTGGCCGGATCTCAGCTCACTGCAAGCTCCGCCTCCCGGGTTTACGCCATTCTCCTGCCTCAGCCTCTGGAGTAGCTGGTTGGGACTACAGGTGCCCGCCACCTCGCCCGGCTAGTTTTTTGTATTTTTTAGTAGAGACAGGGTTTCACCATGTTAGCCAGGATGGTCTCGATCTCCTGACCTCATGATCCGCCCATCTCGGCCTCCCAAAGTGCTGGGATTACAGGCTTGAGCCACCGCGCCCGGCCTCTGTTATTGACTTCTAGTTCATTTCCATGTGGTCTGAGAGTATGCTTCTTTTAAATTTGTTAAGGTATGTTTTATGGCCCAGAATGTGATCTGTCCAAGTGAGCTGGAGAAGAATGTGTACTCTGCATGGTTGGATGAAGTACTCTATAGATGTCCATTTTATCCAGGGGATGATCAATGGTGTTGCTGACTTCAAGTATGTCTTTGCTGATTTTCTGCCTGCTGGATCTGTCAGTTTCTGATAGAGGGGTGTGGAAATCTCCAACCTTGATAGTGGACTCATCAATATGTCCTTGCAGTTCTATTAGTTTTTGTCTCATGTATTTTGATGCTTTAAATTATTTCCATGAGCTCTTTCAGACCCCATATTCTTAATTCTGTGCTTCCATCCAGCACCTGTCCCCAGGTCCCTCTAAAAGCTGCCAGCACAGCTCCAAGCAAACCTGCCCTGAGAGGCCCATTCTCAAGTCTGCACCGATTGCAATGCTTAGGCAGCCTAGAAGAAGCAACGGGCCTGACCTAGACCTCAGCTGTCTCCAAACAACCACAGCATTTCCTTTGTTTAGACCCAGTCCTATGTATCTAAAGGGGACTGAAGCTAAATAAAAATACTCAGGACACCATTATGGCAAAAAAACAACACTCCCAGATAATTAGGCTGAACTAAGAAGATAGAAGTTTTCTGGGCTGGGCACAGTGGCTCACGTTTGTAATCCCAGCACTCTGGGAGGCCTAGGCAGGTGGATCACTTGAGCCCAGGTGTTTGAGATCAGCCTGGGCAATATAGTGAGACCTCATCTCTAAAAAACAAAACAAAACAAAAAAAGTTTCTTTAAAAAAGAGATTTTCTGCTGTAGGTGCGCCCTACTTTATTATATTCGAAAAACCAAGACTTTAGAGAATCACAAAAATTTCCAGCTGCAAGGGAGCTTAAACATCATCAGGTAAAGTCATCTTATTTTATGGATGAGAAACAAATCCAAAGAGAAGTCACTTGCTGATGGTTATAGACAATCGAGTAGATTAAGAAGACGTTACCTGCATCATAAAGGATTTATCTTTAAAGGACTGATATCCCAAAAACATTGAAATGGGATTCAACTTACAGACACAGAATTTGCTTACAACGTTTTGGGGGAACATATGCATGTCTCGGACCTTCCAAAACAGTGCTAATTTCAAATATTCTGCCAGGTCGTATGATCTAAGAATTAGATACTATGAACTGTGGCCTACCCAAAGATTGTATAAATCTTTACAATTTATACAGGCCACCAGAACAGAATCTCTTGACTTTCTCATAAAAACCATTCTACACTGCCACAGCTGGAATGAACTGGTACAGTTGAGTCTGGGATCTCGGCCCTTTGACTCCTAAGCCACTGCACTTTCCCTGGGTACACTGTGGATTCCTGTGCCTCAGTACCTGCTGTCTAGACTCTCCCTTTCCTTCCCTCATGCCATTGGCTCCAGCTCTTGGCTAAGAGCTTGCTGGGCCCCAGACCTACCTGCTGAAGCTGAAGATGATGGAGAAGAGCCCCAGGACCATGTTGGCCAGAGATAAGGCATTGGTAACATCCTTCCAGGAAACCTCATTTATCTGGGAATGGCTCTGGTCATGGCTCAGGAAGAAACTGGTACCCTTACCTGGGGCCCAAGAGAGAGGGGCAAAGGGTTCCCAAGGTCAAGGAGTCCCAGAAGAGGCTCCCAGGGACCTGTTCCACTAGACCTCATCCCAAAATGGCACCCTCCCTACATTCGGTTTCACTGGCTGGACTAGACTAAGGGAGACAGGAGGTAGATGAAGGAGACTCAGGAGGTGAAGACAAAGGTGCTGAGGATCCAGCGTCTTGCAAAAGCTCAATAGCAGAGTGGGTGAACCAACACAAGCATAGTTTCCACTCCCTCTCTGGCTGCACCTTTGCCCTGCAGCGCAGACATCCCTCCAGTCCATATGCCGACCATCCTGGAGCCCCATGGCCCAGAATGCAGGGGATATGGGCCCTTTTCCCATCTGAGAGGTGGGCCCTTGTCACTGACCAAGGATTGGTCTGAGAGAGAAGTAGTGCCAGGAAGTCCTGTTGTCCCACAGTCCAAGCTCACTCCTCCTGAAGCACAGGGCTGCAGCCGAGGTGCCTTAAGGTCCTGGTTCTGACAGGCCCCAATCAGAACAGCAGGCCTACTTCCCACAAGGGAAGAGACGACAGATTAAAAATGAATGCGTAGCCGGACACGGTGGCTCATGCCTGTAATCCCAGCACTTTGGGAGGCCAAGGCAGGTGGATCACCTGAGGCCAGAAATTCGAGACCAGCCTGGCCAACATGTTGAAACCCTGTCTCTACTAAATATACAAAAATTAGCTGGGTGTGGTGGTGCATGCCTGTAGTCCCAGCTACTCAGGAGGCTGAGGCAGGAGAATTGCTTGAACCTGGGAGGCAGAGGTTGCAGTGAGCCGAGATCACACCACTGCACTCCAGCCTGGGTGACCGAGTGAGACTCTGTCTCAAAAAAAAAAAAAAAAGAATGTGTACAACACTGAATAGTTCACAAAGATCGTTTCACCATGTTCTCATTCCTGTGTCTGCTTCTCAGAGCCTGACAACCTCAGGGGATGGTGCTAGAATTCTCCCCTATTTTACGAATGAGGAAACTACGATTAAAAGAAAGGAAGATATTTGCTCAAAGTCACACAGTAAGTAGAACCAAATCCCATCTGATTCTAAATCTGGTGTTTCTTCTGCTGGGGGCATAGATTTCAGTAGGAGGAGGTGTGTGGGACGTGGCAGTGAGGGAGCTCGATGGCCAGGCCTGCGAGACAGCAGCAGCCTCCCTGTGTGTGTGGGACTGTCCAGCCTAGGTCCCACAGCGCTCCCAGTCTCTCCCAGTCTCTCCCACAACAAGGAATTGGCTGGCCCTGCCCATCTTCACAGCCTGTCTTATCTCTGCTTTTACTCTAAGACCACATTTGTACACCTTACACATAATCTGCTTGTGCAACTGAGTCTCTTGGAGAAAGAGCCCCATTCCTCCTCAAAACTGAGAAGCCCCACTGGTTGGGGCAAATGTATCAGCCACAAATAGATCCTGCACTTGAGTAAAATAAACAAGCTTCAAGGTGTTCCCAGATCTGTCTTCTCATTTAATCCTCACCCATTTCAGAGGTGAGGATTAATCTCACCTCCAGCTCTGCCTCCATCCAGCCCCTCTGTTCAGCCCCAGGCCCACCTGGTCTGGACAAGAGCTGAGACAAACCATGGTCCTTTCTCATTAACCTGCCACAAAGATGCCAGCAGCTGGGAGGGCTGACTTGGAGTTTGGGACTAGAGTTTATCAGGGCAGCACTGCTGGGCTCACTGCCTCAGTGGGCCAGCCTTACTCACCAAAGGGGATCAGTAGCTACATGGCCAGAGCCATTGGGATTCCTAAGACCTTCTTATGCCAGAGCCCCTCCAAACCTAAGACAGGAAGCAATGCAAGCCAGGGAAATCTGGGAGGGGAAGGGGACAGAGGACTTGCTGCATACTCCCTCCCCGTGAACCTGCTGTAGTGGTCTCTCCTGGGTCTCTGGGCTGACCCCAGCAAGATCAAACATCCCAGTATCTGCTGCTCAGAGTCAGTTAGCAGGTGCCTAGGGTCTGTCTACCAGCTGTCAAGCATTGCTGCTGCCTCTGTGCTACTTCACAGCTGGTTAATTTTTAATTAATGGTCAATTGTCTACTATATTATCTCTTTCGTTATCTCCTCCATTCACAAACCACTTTCACATTTAGGATTTCCACTGGCCCTGTGAGCACTGTCAGGCAAGGGTTCTTATCCCTACTTTCCAGGTAAAGCAAGGAAGACTCAGAGATAGGAATAACCTAGCTCAAGGTCACACCAGAAGTGGCAGAACAAAACTTACAATTTTGCCTTAAGTGGTCTTTCCCCTGTGCTCTGCTGTCTACCAATCAATAGGACTGAGCATTGTATTGGTTATATGCTCTGCCTGAGTTGGGTGCTGGTAGAAACCTTGGTCCCTGCCATCACAGAGTTTACAACCTATCCAAGGAAATGAGTCTTTTGCATACATGTGGAGACTTATTCATAGTGGTACCTTATCTTACAGATGGGGAAACTGAGGTTTCAGGAGAGTTAAGTGACTTGTCCAGTAAATGGTGGAGCCAGGATTTGATTTGGGTCTCCTCTTTCACAATTAAATGCTGTTTGCAGCAGAATGCACAGGTCCCAGGTGTGAAAGGATGTGGAACTGAGAATAAGGGCTATAGTAGACAACAGAAATAAGGAACCATCCACCATTCATTCAGCAAATGTTTGGCCAGGGGCAAGATGTGGTGCCTGGTGCTTGGGACACAGAGAAGATTAAGACCAAGGGACACAGTTTAGCCGCAGTACCTAACCCTGCACAGAAAAGAGGCGACCAGGCTACTAAGGGAGCACTGTAAAGGGGCTCAGCCTGCCAGGAGGTGAGAAGGCTCCCAGGAGGGGTGAGGGCTGAGGCTTCGCATAGCACCAGACTGCAGGTGATCTGGTCACTCCCCAGCTTTTTGAATGCCCTCAGGATGGAGTCCAACTCCTGTGTTTGGTATGCCACCCCTGCTCAGCTCTCCCAGCTTCCTCTCAGTCCTCCCCACCCTTCTCAGAACCTCTCTTTGGTCTTGGGTTGGGTAGTGCTCCTCTTTGGGAAGCCCCTCTGACATCCCCCACCCCCGCCTCCAGCATGTTAGGTGTCCCTCATCTGTATGCTTTCGTCTTCTTGTGCTTACCATGTGACACTTGGCACTCTGTTTTGGCAGAGTTTTGGCACCACCTACCCTGGGGTTCCTATAGGGGATGCAATTTGAGTGCTGGCCGAGGTCCCTGTGCCCAGTATGAGGCCTGACAATAGAAGTTGTTCTGTGTTTGTTAAATTAACATCACAGGTCACTCTGGTGCTTCCCCGAGGCCCTCTGGTTGCACCAAATTTATTGACCCCCCATCTAACCCTGCCCAATGTGGCCTCCAAGAAGCCTTCTCAGATGAACGCCCAACAGTCCAGCCCCTTCCACATACCCAGCAACTACCCAGTTCTTATGATCTTCTACTTACTCATTTTTTAAAATGCTGTTTATTTATTGCTGATGGCTGCTCTGTGTCAGGCCTCGTGTGTGGGGGGATGGGGAGAAGAACAAGAGCTAGGCCGCACCCTCCAGCAGCTCAGTCTGGTAGAGGAGGCAGCTGTGTGTAGGGACAAGTGTAATGTTGGACAAGGGGATGTGCCAGCTGTTGTGGAGAGACTAAGTCTGGGGTGGGGCAGAGGAAGGTTCCACTCCTGTGGTGACATTTTTCAGGGTCTCTAAGGGTGAACAAAGAATTAGGAGGGGGCCGGGCGCGGTGGCTCAAGCCTGTAATCCCAGCACTTTGGGAGGCCGAGATGGGCGGATCACGAGGTCAGGAGATGGAGACCATCCTGGCTAATACGGTGAAACCCCATCTCTA
This sequence comes from Trachypithecus francoisi, assembly GCF_009764315.1. Lineage (NCBI taxonomy): Eukaryota > Metazoa > Chordata > Mammalia > Primates > Cercopithecidae > Trachypithecus > Trachypithecus francoisi. The sequence goes on from NW_022681457.1 coordinate 81,770,053, forward strand.
CTAAAAAATGCAAAAAACTAGCCGGGCGAGGTGGTGGGCGCCTGTAGTCCCAGCTACTCAGGAGGCTGAGGCAGGAGAATGGCGTAAACCCGGGAGGCGGAGCTTGCAGTGAGCTGAGATCTGGCCACTGCACTCCAGCCTGGGCGACAGAGCGAGACTCCGTCTCAAAAAAAAAAAAAAAAAAAAAAAAAAGAATTAGGAGGGGCATTCTTGGCCCAGGGAATGAGCTGCAGGTGCGGAAGCACAATGAGGAGGCGGGATCCCTGGATCCTGGAAGAGAGGGGTGACCAGAGGTGACACTGGCAGGTAGGCTGCAGGGGGTGGTCGTGCAGACGTGACCTTGAGTGGCAGCCCGTGGCGGGGACTGTGGTGTTCAGTAAGGGGGCAGAGTCTTGGTCAGACACGGGCAGGGAGGGCAGGGCGGCTCTGAGGGGACAAACTACAGAAAAGGAAACCGGCCAAGAGACGACGGGGGGGGTGGGGGGACGAGGGGGGAAGGGCGGGGAAAGGGGAGCATGGACATGAGGAGGAGAAAAGCAGGGCTGTGACAGTGGTGCTGGAGAGGAGGGGAGAGTTGAGTATGGCTCTGAGGTTTCTGACTTGAGTGGCGGGGCGGCGCCTCCGCGGAGTGAAATCATCCAGGCGGAGCTCTCCAGCAGGTGACACGCGTGGCACAGACACGGCAACGCCGCTCATGCCAGTTCTAGACCCTCTCCCCTCCCAGCCCCCGCTCCTTTCCTGGAGGCTGGAAACCGTCCCCGGCCTCTGGGGACGAGACGTGGTCCCCTGGCCCACTCTGGCTGTCCCAAGGCTCCCCAGGCCCGGCTCCAGCCGCTACGACACCGGGAAGATGGAGCCGGGCTGGTCGCCAACAGCACCCGGGGAGCGGCGCTTCTTGTCCCTTCCACGCGGCCGCGGAGGCTCACCTGGGGGGTCACCCTGGGGACAAGGCATTCCTACTTGCGATGGTGGTCCGCCCTCCTGCCCCGTTTCCTGTGCGGTGGAAGGGGCCAGCCCTGAAGAGGAGAGCCTCTCGCTCCCACCCTGGCTCTTAGCTCACAATCCCCAGAGCAGGGGAGGGGTTGCGGGCCTGTAGACAGGGAGAAGGGCGTCCGTTTCCAGGGGAGCCCAGGTCTTGTAGTAGGGGCGGCGGGGAATGGAGGAGTCCCGGGGGAGCGGACGTCTCCTCTACCTGGGTGAGGCTGGGAAGGCTTCATGGTGGAGACGGCGGCCCAGGCGCGTGGGCCTGGAGTGGGGCGGGAAGTGTGCTGGGGAGGCGAGGCTGTGTTGGGATGCTGGGCCCAGCCTCTGCGGGGCCCCTAGAGGGTAAGCTCCACGCGGGCAGGACTGCTTGTACATTTGCTTCGCTGCTGTTGCTGTGCCTATAAGAAGGGCATAGGCACATAGGAATACTATTTGGATGAATGACAAGCTAAGGAATTTGCACTCAATTCCTGAAGAAAAGTTTTTAAGTAGGAAGGTGACATGGTCAGGTTGTTTCAGGAAGACTAACCTGGCAGCCATTGTGGAGGAAGGATCTGCAATCCTGCAGGCCAGGAGGCAGATGAGCAACAGACGGGATGGGAAGGAGCCCCCTCAGGAGCCCAAGTGAGATAGACTCCCAGGGGTGAGAGCAGCGAGAGGGAGGGGATAAGAGCTTCTCAGAGGTGACTATCTTTGGCAGTTGGGCTGACAGAGTGCTACAGAAAGAAACTTTTTGGTATTGGGTAAGGATTTCAGGCACCGGTTCTCAGATAGGGCCCCATCCTCACCAGCCCACTGGAAGCGACACTAGAGCAGGGATCACTGTAAGGACCCCACAGGAAAATATAAAAGGGCAAGGGAGCTAGGAGGTCAAGTGATACTTTGCCTCTCCTTGCAGCCAGCCCGGGAAAGAGGAGTGCAAGACCGAGCATGTTCTGAGGGGAACACCAGGCAGCAAGTGCTGGGCTACATGTTGTACAGACATTCTCATCATCTCACTGGAACTTCTCAGCTACCCTGAGGTTAGTGTTAGCATTCCCGTCCTACAGAAGAGGAAATAGGGGATCAGACAGCTGATTCTACTGGAGAATACACCATTAATAATTAGTGGAGCTGAGACCTGAAAACAGCGATACCAAAGTCAGACCTAGGGTGTGTGAGAAACCAGGTGGATGCGACTAAAGGTGTGCTACACACCCCAGTCTGAGTCAGGCCAGCTTCCTTTGATCATCTATGTGTTTCTCTTCATTGCTCCCTGCCATGTGGCCCATTAAAGTGGCAAATTAGCCTGGTGCGGTGGCTCACGCCTATAATCCCAGCACTTTGGGAGGCTGGGGCGGGCTGATCACGAGATCAGGAGATCAAAACCATCCTAGCCAACATGGTGAAACCCCCTCTCTACTAAAAATACAAAAAAAAAAATTAGCCAGGCGTGGTGGTGTGTGCCTGTAGTCCCAGCTACTTGGGAGGCTGAGGCAGGAGAATTGCTTGAACTCAGGAGGTGGAGGCTGCAGTGAGCCGAGATTGCATCACTGCACTCTAGCCTGGGCAACAAAGCGAGACTCTATCTCGAAAAAAAAAAAAAAAAGAGTGGCAAATTAAAAATTGTAGCATAATGATTATACCAGCTTACCTTTAAACCAAGTTTACAATTCCAGCGCTAACACTTACCAGATGTATAAATGTGAACAAGTTACTTTTTCTAAACCTGTTTCCTAATCTGTAAAATGGGATTGTTGTCAGAATTAAATGAGATTATATGCTTGGCACAGAGTAGAAGCTCAATTATTAGCATTATTAATCTAAGGATAGGATCATATATCTGTTAGCCTGGACATCCCCAAAGTTTCCTTCAGGAGAGGGGAAGGAAGCAGGGTAGCTGAGAAAGATACCCCCTACCAGAAGTTTCTAGCTTTCCTCATTCTGGATCTCACAGGAAGTACAGAACAGGAACAGTAAGTTAGGCTACTTACACTTGCGCTAATAGGGTAGCCAGTAGCCACAAGTGGCTACTGAGCACTTGAAAGGTGGTTAGTCTGAATGAGATGTGCTGTAAGTATAAAATATATACCAAAGTTTGAATACTTAGATTAAAAAAGAATGTAAAATAATTTTTTTTAGTAATTTGTTGAAATGCTAATAGTTTGGATATGCTGGGTTAGATAAAATGTATTTATTTATTTATTGAGACAGGGTCTTACTCTGTCACTCAGGTTGGAATGCAGTGACATGATCATAGCTCAAAGCAGCCTTGACCTCCTGGGTTCAAGCAATCCTCCCACCTCAGCCTCCCAAGTAGCTGGGACCACAGGCACACGCCACCATGCCTGGCTAATGTTTGTATTTTTTGTAGAGATGAGATCTCCCTATGTTGGCCAGGCTCGTCTTGAACTCTTAGGCTCAAGCGATCCTCCTGCCTCAGAGTCCCAAACTGCTGAGATGATAGGCATGAGCCACTGCACTCTGTGATAAAATGTATTCTTAAAATTAATTTCACTTTTTACTTTCTGATGTAGCTACTGGAAAAATTTAGATCACACATGTGGCTCCCATTATACTTCTATTAACTGCATTGACTTGGATCCTTTGCAGGATATAGGTACTGAGCTACAGATATCCGTCCATTGATTTACTTGATTTATTCTTTTTTTTTTTTTTTTGAAGTGGAGTCTCACTCTGTCACCCAGGCTGGAGTGTCTGGCGCAATCTTGGCTCACTGCAACCTCCGCCTCCCGGGTTCAAGCAATTCTTGTGCCTCAGTCTCCTGAGTAGCCTGGATTACAGGTGCCTGCCACCACACTTGACTAATTTTTATATTTTTAGTAGAGATGGGGGTTTCACCATGGTGGCCAGGCTGGTCTCAAACTCCTGACCTCAAATGATCTGCCTGCCTTGGCCTCCCAAAGTGCTGGGATGACAGGCATGAGCTACCATGCCTGGCCCACTTACTTATTCATTATTAAGAGTATTTATCCTGCGCCAGGCACTATTTTAGATGCTAGAGACAGCAGGAAACAAGACAAAGACAGTCTCTGTCCTCACAGAACTTATAATCACAGAACTTATAAACAGAAGCAAAACACACATCATTTCGGGTTGTGCTAAGTGCTGTGGAAAACAAAGCAGAATCAGAACCACTTTAATGTGAGAAGGGTTGCTATTTCTGATAGGGTAATCAGGGAAGTGGTATTTCAGCAAGGACCTAAAGGATGAGCAGACACAAACCTGCAAAGATCGTGGAGGCAATGCTCCAAGCAGATGAGACAGCAAATGCAAATGAGCAGCAATGAGCTTGGTGTGTGGGAAGAACAGCAAGGTCAGCAAAGCAGGAACATGCTGAGTCCTGAGAGTGGCAGATCACATAGAATCTAGGGAAGAAATGAGAAACTCTGGGATTTTTTTTTTAACAGAGGTGTGATCTGGTTTGTAGTTTCAAAAGATGATGTTGACAATCTCTGTGGAAGCAGGGAGACAAGTTAGGAATTACTGCATTGTCCAGGCTGGACATGTTGGTGGCTTGGACTAAGGGGGAAAGGGGTGAGGAGAAGAGAAGCAGTCACATTTGGGATACATTTTGAAGGCAGAGCTGGGACTGCTGACTGGTATGGGGAGAACAAGAACAATTAAGAATGACTTGGGTTCTTGGCTGCTACAACAATGTGAGACAGGTGCTGACAGAAAGAGAGAGGCCTGGTGGTGAAACAGGTTTTGGGGATGAACTCAAGAGTTTAGATTTGGACACGTTAAATTTGTAATGACTACAAGTCAAGTGAAGATAGCAAGTAAGGCTGCTGGACAAACAAGTGTGCATGAAACTTGGGGACTGATGAGGGTTGGAGGTACGTATGCGAGTCAGCAGTGGGTGGACAGCATTTAAAGCCTGGGGAATGGATTAGACAACTTACTAGAGATAAAGAAGACAGGGCCACAAGCTTGGCCTCAGAATGTAGATGTTAGGAAGAGGAGGATCAGGACACAGAAAAGGTACAGTCAGTGAAGTAGAGAAAAGCAGGAGATGATAATAGTACAAATCAAAATGAAGAAAAAAGCTTTCAAGTACAGGCTGCTCCACTCAATCAAAAGCTGTTTAAGACTACAGAAATGAAATTTTTCCAGGCACATTGTAGTTCCCTCCTCCCAAGCTCCAGCTCCTTAAAGTTCTATATCCAGGCTTTAATGCCAGAGATATGGGCTCAATTGCTTATAAGTTGTATGACCTTAAATAAGTTACTTAACTTCTCTATACCTTGATATACATCCTCTACATACCTATCACTAAACGCTCAAGTGAACTACTCCGGTAGTATCTCACATAAACATCTTATTCTGCTTGAGGCCAGGAATTTGAGACTAGCCTGGGCAACATGGTGAGTCCTCATCTCTACAAAAAAATTTTTTAATTAGCTGGACGTATTGGTGCATACCTGTATTCCTAGCTACTTGGGAGGCTAAGGCAGGAGGATCGCTTGAGCCCAGGGGTTCAAGGCTGCAGTAAGCTATGATTAAGCCACTGCTCTCCAGCCTGAGTAACACAGTGAGACTGTCTCAAAAAAACAAAAACAAAAACAAAAACAAAAAAACCGTACTTTATCACTTTTGTGATTTAACTTCTTTATAGCTCTATACTGAAATCCTTTATGACTGTCTTAATTGGCCCAAACAGGATTAAGGTTATGATCAGACTCAAACAGGACTGTGTCTGAATCTGACCTCTACCACTTCCCATCTGTATAACCATGGGCCAGTTTCAGAATCTCTGAGATCCTCCTGCTCTGTAACATAAGAATACTATAGGCCGGGCGCGGTGGCTCAAGCCTGTAATCCCAGCACTTTGGGAGGCCGAGACGGGCGGATCACGAGGTCAGGAGATCGAGACCATCCTGGCTAATACGGTGAAACCCTGTCTCTACTACAAAATACAAAAAACTAGCCGGGCGACGAGGCGGGCGCCGGTAGTCCCAGCTACTCGGGAGGCTGAGACAGGAGAATGGCGTGAACCCGGGAGGCGGAGCTTGCAGTGAGCTGAGAGCCAGCCACTGCACTCCAGCCCGGGCGGCAGAGCAAGACTCCGTCTCAAAAAAAAAAAAAAAAAAAAAAAAAAAGAATACTATATACCTCATCGATGGTGGGTTATGTGAAGATTAAAAGAGATAATGGATACACTTAGCAGAATAAAGACTCACTAGACAGTACTTATCATCTTTGTATCTGTAACACTAATACTCTTCATGTCTGTGAACTGATAACTTGAGAAAGTAAGATACAAGCCAGCTCTCCTTTCCTCCTTCCAGAGCACTAGGGTGGAGAAAGGGAGCTACAGTCAGCTGTTACTCACACCCAGTAACTTGGGAAGGGCCAACGAGGTGGATTATCAATATCACAGAATATCACTGATTATTCTGGGAAATAATAGGGATGTCCTCCTCCTCCTGCAAATTTTGTTGAGTGGATCCCCACTATTCATTGCAGATATTCAAGCCAGAAATGCTTGAATTCAAGCATCATCTAAGAGTCTTTCTTCTCATCCCTCTGACATTTTATTAACAAGATGGCAATTGATTGTACTTTCAATGTGCCATGCTTCATCAAATGTAAGATGCTATCTGTTCTGATCCTTTTATGTAGCTCTAAGAAAGAAAAAAATCCACTTAAACTGTGACATGCCACTGACTTTTAGAAGTGTCCAGGTTTGAGATACCAAAATGTTGGGGGGGGGGAGTACACCTTGCAATTGGTGAAATACAGGTCCTCTCATTCTACCACTGCTTAGTTCAGACTCCCATCATCCCTTGCCTTGATTAGGGATGGAAGCTCCTGTCTTCCCTCTACCCAGCCTCTGCTGCCAAAATAATGTTTCTAATGGCCAATATTACCAATCTACCCAAATCCTTCCATTAGTTCTTCTCCCATAGCTCCTAGTCCATATTCTCCTGTTTAACTGGCTGCAATTCCCCACATGTCGTATCATTTCTAGTCAATGTCCCTTCCATGTTATTTTTTGTCTGGAATGTTTTTTCCTTCCCCTCTTCATCTATCTCCTAGCTTTTAGACACAAGGATTTTCTAGCCGGGACATATCTCACTCCACCCCTCCTTGTGACCAGGACTGCTTTGGTTGATATGGCTTAAATTGATGTCCCTTTCTTCATTCACAAATAAACTCCATCCAAAAATGAACCCTACCCCAACCCCCAAAAGACAAACTTCCTATGAAAGGGCAATTGGAGCCTCCAGAAAGTTCTAACTTGTATGGTGTTCAACACCAAGCAGGCATCAGCTCCTCCAAGTCTTCCCAAATTCTCCAAGCTCAATAAGGAACCCCTCCCCGGAGCTCCATAGTATTCCAAACGTACTTCTATCACACCCCTTCTTAGAGCCTCTTGGAGTTGTTAACTTGTTTCCTTCCCTACCATACTGTGAGCTCCTTGGAAATAGTGATTTCTTATTCAGCTCTATTATTCCCCAGAACCTGGAACCTAGAAGGCACTTCATACTAATGAAATTATCAGGTGAATGGATGGATGGGTAAATGAAAAGTGATTACTGTATATAATCACTGGGTCCTAGTTTCCCATTCTGAGGTGCCCCAAATCACCTCACATTGCCACTAGCCCTTCCCAAGTGTGGTAACTGGCTTAACCAGGAAAGAGCAATGCCACCCCTTGGTGGTCAGTGCAGGGAGTACATCTTACTGAACAAAAGGAAGTTTCTCTCTTTTCAATCACTGCTGTCCCGCTCTTGAGGTAAGGAAATGTCAAGAGTGAGGGAGATTTGCATTTTCAAATGATCAAGCTGATGACTGCATGCAGAATGGATTGGAGAGGGGATAGAGGAGGAAGCAGGAATGCCAGCTGGGAGGCTGTCTTGTCAGAGTTGCGAGTCAAGTGCAGATCTATGACTCTGACACCATCACAGTTAACCATCACTTTGTAATACTGCCTTTTTTACCCAGAACTTTCCTTTCTTCTTCTCAACTGAGCCCTGTGGCAGATAGATTCTAGGATCTGTTCGATGATTCAGTGATGTCTGCCTTCTGGTATACATGCCTTTGTATAACTCCCTCCCTTGAATATGGGCTGGCCTAGTGACTTGCTTCCAACCAACAGATTACAGCAAAGGTGATGAAATGTCACTTCTGTGATCATGAGACTATAACTTCCATCTGGCTAGCAGACTCTAATCTTTGCTTACTTTGCTTAAGAAAGCTGCCATGTTGTAGAGGCTCGTGTGGCAAGAAGTGAGGGCAACTTCCAGCCAACAGTCAGCTAGTGGAACCCCTGAAGCCAGCAACCCTTGAGGGTTGTCAACAAGCCCGGTGCGGTGGCTCAAGCACCAGCACTTTGGGAGGCTGAGGCAGGTGGATCATGAGGTCAAGAGATCGAGACCTCCTGGCCAACATGGTGAAACCCTGTCTCTACTAAAAATAAAAAAATTAGCTGGGCATGGTGGCGTGTGCTTGTAATGCCAGCTATTTGGCAGGAGAATCACTTGAACCAGGAGGCGGAGGTTGCGGTAAGCTGAGATTGAGCCACTGCACTCAGGCCTGGCAACACTGTGAGACTCTGTCTCAGAAAACAAAAAAAAAAAAAAAAGAAAAGAAATTCTGCTAACAATACAAGTGAGCTTGGGAGCAGATCGTTCCCCAGTCAGGCCTTCAAATGAGAACATCCCTGACCAATAACTTGATTTCAGCCTTACAGGGTTTCAGAGAAACCGTGAAGCACAGGACCCAATGAAATGATGCCTGAACTCCTAACCTATAAGCTCTGAAATAAATGGGTGTTGCTTTAAACCATTAAGTTTGTAGTAATTTGTTTATCTGATAACTAATGACGTACCTATTCAAAATGTGTCATCATCATGTAGGTGAGAACCTTCTGAAAACCTGGGAAACTTTTTGTAGTCAGACTCCACTACTGTACTACTAATGAACCTTCTGAAAACCTGGGAAACTTTCTGTAGTCAGACTCCACTACTGTACTACTAATGTCTCTTCCCTCCGACTCTGCAGCACCCCAGCAAAAGACCTCTGCAGCTGAGTCCAAAGAACATTCCCATGTGAACCGAGCGACCAAGTGTCATCTGAGTGAGTTTGTTAGATTCTAGCCCCATCCTGTGCGAGGCCTTAAGTGGACCATTTACAGCTCACAAGAAATGCAGTTTATGAGGACAGACCATGAATAATGGGGCGGGGGGAGGGTATTACCAAGCAGATCAGCATAAGGAACATCCATTCCTAGACAGAAACTTGGGCAATTGTCAGCTCAAGGACACATCTCTCCGTCCTTTTACAGCATATTGCAATAGATTATAGCCATGCTAAATAATCCATAAACTTAGCTAATTCCACCAAACAGACAGGAAAGAAGGTAGAGTCCTACAACAGCTTAGTGGGAATAAGAACTACAGTAATTTTGCCAAAGGCCCTTAAGTTCTTGAATAATTCTTGTCAAAATGAATTTCAATCTGAGTTAACTCACAGTCAACAATTTGGCTGTTTTTCTTGTTTCTCACTCGACTGCCATACTCTCTTCCACAGTATTTTTAAGTAGTCATTTAAATGAGTTTGTTCTGCTGCAGGTGGCTGAGCCTGGGAGCTCCTCCTTGGGAGACTACACAGTGGATTCTATAATGATTAGTGGCAGCATCCAACGTCTCTTCCAAGTCTAAAATTTGTGAGTTTCAAAGTTGACTCTCCCCAAACCTGGCCTTTGCTGCTGCCTAAGATTCTCATTCACTCTAGCAAGGCAGCGAGGCAAAAGGGGCAAGACAAACCTCATCAACAGCACAGCAATCCCAGAATCACACACTCTCTGGTCCAGCCAAGCCAAGTGGTTTTTTTTGGGGGGAGGGCGGGTTTTAATCACCCTCCATTACCCAACATTCTCGTTCCCAGATGAATTTTAAACTGGAGTTGCACCAACTGTGAGACAGCCTCAACCCCAATGTTAAATACTACCAGTTATTAAAAAAAAAAAAAAAAAAAAAGACTGAAAACAGTTCTCTCTGGAAAACGATCCACCAACCTTTTTATGGGAAGAAGAAAGTCTTCTCTAACACTTTAACTTAAGGGAAGAAGTGATGGAGAGGAAGAAGGAAAGTACATTGGCCAATACTCTGAAACTGACTGACTTGGGTATCTGTGGTCCAGAAAGGATCCCGAAAGACAGTGACTCTGTCTCAATGATTATTACCATCCCAATTAAAAGTCATAATGACAGCATTTACATTCACACAGGGTCTCTTTCCAAGAAGTCTGTGATTCCCCTACATGTCCTCAATTCTCAAGATAACAATGGGGTCAACAAGGAGATGACAGCCGGGTCCTGTGAGAGCTGTTTGTCAGAGCCCACTCTCAGTGAGTCAGTCCCTGGAAGTTGGGTTCAGTGCATGGAGGCAGGGCCACTGACTGGCTTAGCAACTTGTCCATCATGCCGATTTTAGCATCCTGCTTCTCAATGTCCTCATACGGAGTCCAGGACAAGTCATGCTGTAGCTTGTAGGCACCAAGGAAGTCATGTGGACAACCTGTCCCCCATTCCTAGAGAAGGCAAAGGAGGCAGTTCCCATCAGGGTGGGTGGTAAACAAACTGAGCTCATTTCCTAATTATGCCACAATCTCTTTTTTGGCTTTTCACTTCATACCAGTCAGAACAATCTTTGGAAAGCAGTTACCTTACACATCAGATCCCTCCCTTGAGAAAATGAGTGAAATAATTTAAGCACAGTTATATTTTTTATAGTCATGTCTGAGCTCACATCACCCCCAGTTTTCTAAGAAACCATATACCAATCCACATGTCTACATTTTTCACACATATACCAAGAATTTCTCAGAGGCTGGAGTAGATTTTTGGGCAAACAATGTATGTTCTTACCTTTGGAGAAATGATGGAAAAATACTGCTGACCACTCTCCCGTTTATAGAGGTAGTAAATGTTGCCAGGTTTTTTCACCATATTACAAGCTACATGGTGCAGGTCGGCATCTCTGTGAGCATCTTCCAGTACCTATGAATCACAGATATGTAACGAATTAGGTATTGGAGATAACGGGCACCCATATTCAGTGCTCATGCCAATTAAAATTTGGAAACCGTTCAATGCTTAGGATCTTGGTCCCCAATAGCAATGAATCACTTTTAAGATCCAGATAACTCAGAAGAAACAAAAATTAGACTATGCTGCTATGCTGTAAAAAAGGCTTTAAAAAATTATATTTCAAGCCAGGCACAGTGATTCATGCCTGTAATCCTAGCACTTTGGGAGGCCACGGCAGGCGGATCACTTGAACTCAGGAGACCAGCTTGGGCAACATGGCAAAACCCTGTCTCTACTAAAAATACAAAAAATTAGCCAGGTATGGTGGCATATGCCTGTACTCCCAACTACTTGGGAGGCTGAGGCAAGAGGATCACTTCAGCCCAGGGGGCAGAGGTTACAGTGAGCTGAGACGGCACCACTGCAGTCCAGCCTGGGTGATACAGTGATACCCTATCTCAAAAAAAAAAAAAAAAAAAGATATTTCAAAATGTTGAGCATTAATGACTCCAGGTAATTTTTAAGTTTCTTTCCTATTTTTCTGTGCTAAGTACGTTTCTTTTATAAGTGAAAACATAGTCCCCTGTTAAAATGCTTTACCTCATGGAACTTTCTCCTGGAAAAAACAAAACAAGGGAGGCCGAGGCAGGCGGATCACCTGAGGTCAGGAGTTCAAGACAGGCCTGGCCAACATGGCGAAACTCCACCTCTGCTAAAAATATGAAAGTTAGCAGGATGTGGTGGTGGACACCTGTAATCCCAGCTACTTGGGAGGCTGAGACAGGAGAATCATTTGAACCCGGGAGGCGGAGGCTGAAGTAAGCTGAGACCACGCCACTACACTCCAGCCTGGGCAACAAGAGCAAAACTCTGTCTCAAAAACAAACAAACAAACAAAAACTTATACTTAACCTCTTAAGCTTATTCCTTCTATTTTACTCAACACCTCTACATTTCTAGGAGGTACTAAAGACATAAAAAGTCACAATGATTATAAACAAGTTCAGCCAATCCTGAGAACTTAAAAAAGAAAATGAAAGCCTGTCTAACAGTCATTCCTTACCTTCCTGGCTTGTTCCTGCAAATGTTGGATTTGCTCAGCTATGACTGTCAGCTTGTTGGTGGCATTTGCTCGGATGAATTCATCAGCCTACAGGTGAGAGAAAACTAAACTGTGGGTTGAAAGAAGAAAAGACTTCTATGATGCTCTTTTCTGGATCCCAGTGAAGAGGGTTATGTTAATATTTTGCTTCTGCCTAAAATATTTTTCCCATTCTCTCCACTGCCCCCTAGCCTCCCACTCATCCCGAGGCCCCATTCAGATAGCACTGTCATGAGAAGGCCACCCTGACATGACTCCACACCACAGTTAAGTGCTCTCTTCTATTTCCCATAGCTTTCCACCCTTTCACTATGAACTGCAGTTACACTGAACTTCTTTGGTTCTCCAACATGCCTTCTCTCTTTCTCTCTCCTGCTACCAAATATATTGAATATACCGTCTCCTCCAACCAATCCATTTTTCCTCCTGCTCTTTACCTAACAAACACCACATATTTCTCAGGTCTCCATTTTCTCATGTTTAAACCCTTATGAAATCAGGGATGGATTTTAAATAATTAAAAGACACTTGTGATCTGGCCCTTATCATCTGCTAAGGTAGGAATCTAGATACACACAGAAAGTATTCGGGTTTTTCTATGTGACCCCTACACCCCCAGAACTGAGAAAGTATGTGTTAATCTGACCATTTCCTCAGTTATTTACATCACAACTACTTAAATTTTAACTTACATGTGCATTTCTAATGATTACTTAAAACGTATTTTAAAAGACTGCATTATGATGTGGACCTGAAACAGAGTTATAATGTGCACACAAGACTGCCTGTCATGTGCCACAAAGTGCAACTGAAGACAATGGAAATTTTTTTTTTTCAGACAGAGTTTTTCACTCTTACTGTCCAGGCTGGAGCTCAATGGCACGATCTCGGCTCACTGCAACCTGTGCCTCCTGGAGTCAAGTGATTCTCTAACCTCAGCCACCCGAGTAGCTGGGACTATAGATGCCCACCACCATGCCCAGCTAATTTTTGTATTTTTAGTAGAGGCAGGGTTTCACCATGTTGTCCAGGCCGGTCTCCAACTTCTGACCTCAGGTGATCCACCCACCTCAGCCTCCCAAAGCGCTAGGATTACAGGTGTGAGCCACTGCGCCCAGCCAGGACATTTCTTAAAATAGATCAAATTCTCAAAGTTAGGAGAGACTAATGTGATCAATTCATGTGCTGGGAAGGATGACCACTCAGGCAATAGAAATCTGTCAAAAATTTCCAGCATACTTTTACGAAAAGCTGATTATACACAATTAAGGTAAAGAAATGAGGAAATGAAACTAGAACTTGAACTAAGAAATATTAAAGAAAATTTGTTGGTTAGTTGAGGAGTCTTAAGGCAAAATTCAGGTATAACCAGTGTTATGAGTGAACAGAAACCATACAAGTAAACTGAGTCATTTATCTGTCCCACAGATGTATATTAGGCAGCTACTGTGTGTCAGACACCACACTAGGCACTGGGTGTACTGGTTAACAGGAAAGAGAAATCGCTGCCTTTAAGATTGCAAGTCAAGTCTAATATAGTTTAACAGAAATATGAGGCAAGTCGCATATAAAATTTTAAATTCAAATTTTCTAGTAGCCACGTTAACAGTAAATTAATTCTAACAATACTTTTTTTTTTTTTTTTTGAGGCAGAGTCTCGGTCTGTCACGAAGGCTAGAGTGCAGTGGTGCAATGGCTCACTGCAACCTCCGCCTCCTGGGTTCAAGTGAATCTCATACCTCAGCCTCCTGAGTAGCTGGCACCACAGGCATGCGTCACCATGCCCGGCTAATTTTTGCATTTTTAGTAGAGACGGGGTTTGGCCATGTTTGCCAGGCTGGCCTCGAACTCCTGGCCTCAAGTAATATGCCTGCCTCAGCCTCCCAAAGTGCTGAGATTACAGGCATGAGCCCCCGTGCTCCAGCTAACACATTTTACTTAACCTAATATATCAAAAACATGTTCATTTTAACATGTAATCACTATTTTTAAGTTGTTAATGAAATATTTTGCATTTATCGTTTGTTTTTGTTTCTTTTTTTGGTCCTTTGCAGTCTAATCCATATTTTGCATTTGATATTAAGCCTTCAAAATATAGTGTTTATTTTGTACTCACAGCACATCTCAATTTGGATGCTAAATTTTCATCAGAAATACTTCATCTGCATTTAGACTTAATAAAATTTATATGTGAAAAAGTTGATTCACATACTCAAATTGTTCCAATATACTTGAGTTCCAATACTTGAATTATTGTTTTTAAATTCAAATGAATTAAAATCAAATAAAATATAAAATTTGGTTCCTCAGCCATACTAACACAAGTGCTTAACTGACATAATGTTGCTAGTGGGTACCATATTTTAAAGCACAGCTCCAGTGAGTAATAGATACCAAAAAGTAAACATGATTAAAGTTAATATTATATGTACTCATAATAACAATGCAGTATTATGAAGGAAATAATCACAATTATGTGATAGAAGCAGGTTAAAGATAACAAATAAGTAGAAAAGCTACTTCATTTTTATGAAGTTTAATAATAGGGAGTGGTGGGGAATTGGAAAGTATATGTAGCCTAGAGGTATTTGAATTCAATTTAATAATACTGTCATTTGGATGGGGTAGGGTAAGGCCTTCTTCAGACAAGAAGGCCTCACTAAGGATATAACATTAGACTTCGGTCTAAATGAAAGGAGAGGACCGACCATGCGAAAAGCTAGGGAAAAAAAAGTTTGCAGGCATTTGAGGCGAGTGCAGTTGAAGAGTAGTTAGTGATAGGCAAGTGCAGTTGAAGAGTAGTTAGTGATAGGCAATGTGTAGAACGGGGTTAAAAAAGAGAGCAGAGACCAGATCGTGCCGTCTTGTAGCGCACGGTAAAAGAATTTGCATTTTGTTCCAAGAATGAAAGCCCAGGCAAGGTGGCTCACACCTGTAATCCCAGCACTTTGGGAGGCCGTGGCTGGTGGATCACGGGAGGGTGGGAGTTCGAGACCAGCCTGACCAACATGGAGAAACTGTGTCTCTACTAAAAATACAAAATTAGCCAGGCGTGGTGGCACATGTCTACAATCCCAGCTACTCGGAGGCTGAGGCAGGACAATTGCTTGAACCCGGGAGGCGGAGGTTGCTGTGAGCCAGGATGGCATCACTGCACTCCAGCCTGGGCCACAAGAGTGAAACTCCGTCTCAAAAAAAAAAAAAAAAAAAAAAAAAAGGAAGAAAGAAAGGAGGAGCCATATATGGCCAAAGAGAGAATAGGTATTTCTAGAGCTAAGGTAGTTTCAGGTTAGGGGTAGCCTTATAATAACCCTCCCTTTTCTTAAGGTGCTAGCAGTAAATCTCGTAAACAAAATTTGAATTTATATTTTGAAGAGTTAATATAAAATGCAAAATATGGATTAGGCTGAGGTCCAAAAAAAGAAACAAGAAACAAAAAATGCAAAATATTTCATGAACAACTTAAAAACAAAAGAGCCTCATAAAAAATAAAGGAAGAGAAGAGTACCTACAACTACTAACCACTAACCCTAGCCTCAACTACTCTGAGGCCCTTTATATTCATCTCATTTACTTCTCACAACACCTTTATGAAGTTGGAGATAACCTCACTTTCTCATTTTAGCAATTAAGACTCACAGACGTGAGGCAACCTGTCCGAGGTTTCACAGATAATAAACAGCAAAGGATCTGAACACAGGTCAGTCTGATTCCAAAATTCATGCCTTAATATCAGGCCTCCTGAGCTTTCTGAACATACACCAATACCTGGGTGAGTCCTGCTAAAAAAAATACTTTTTTTTTTTTTTTTTTTGAGATGGAGTCTCACTCTGTCACCCAGGCTGGAGTACAGTGGCACAATCTCCACTCACTGTAACCTCCGCCTCCCGGGTTCAAGTGATTCTCCTGCCTCAGCCTCTTGAGTAGCTGGGATTACAGGCGCCTACTACCACGCCCGGCTAATTTTTTGTATTTTTTAGTAGAGATGGGGTTTCACTATGTTGGCCAGGCTGGTCTTGAATTCCTGATCTCGTGATCTGCCCACCTCGGCCTCCCAAAGTGCTGGGATTACAAACGTGAGCCACTGGACCTGCCCTCTCCGTTCCTTTTTTTTTTTTTTTCTTTTAAGACTCGCTCTGTCGCCCAGGCTGGAGTGCAGTGGTGTGATCTTGGCTCACATACCGCCAAGCCCAGATAATTTTTTGTATTTTAGTAGAGACAGAGTTTCACCATGTTGCCCAGGCTGGTCTCCAACTCCTGAGCTCAGGCAATCCTACTGCCTCAGCCTCCCAAAGTGCTAGGATTACAGGCGTGAGTCGCCACACCCAGCCTCATTTTTTTTTTTTTAAGAGTCTCACTCTGTCGCTGATTCTGGAGTGCAGTGGTGCAATCTCGACTTACTGCAACCTCTATCTCCTGGGCTCAAGCGATTCTCACGCCTCAGCCTCCCGAGTAGCTGGGACTACAGGCATGAGCCACTACACCTTTTAGTAGACACGGGGTTTCACCATGTTGGCCAGGCTGGTCTCGAACTCCTGACTTCAAATGATCCACCCACCTTGGCCTCCCAAAGTGCTGGGATTATAGATGTGAGCCATGGCACCTAGCCAAAAAGTACATTTTAGATAGTAAATATGTTTGATTCAATTTGTTTGTCTCTAAAGTTTTTTTTTTCTTCAGCTTCTCAAATACAGATTGTATTGGGGAAACAGAGGCAGCATAATAATGCATCTTCTGTATTTCACAAGATTATAGGATGAAAGGCAAAAACTGTTCTTTATTCCATCTGTTCAGGTCATTGTAACAAACATGATAGTCATTCGATAGCACGAGTATGTTGTGTGCACAAGATTCTGTCCCTATCAACCTCCCTCCCAATAATAGTGATCTGATTAGCATATTCTCTTAATCCATAAAAGTTGCACTTTGCTCCCCAGTTCTTCAAAAAGAAGAAAGCACAAGTTTTGAATTAAAACAGCTTTCCTGGCCGGGCGCAGTGGCTCAAGCCTGTAATCCCAGCACTTTGGGAGGCCGAGACGGGCGGATCACGACACGGTGAAACCCCGTCTCTACTAAAAAATACAAAAAACTAGCCGGGCGAGGTGGCGGGCGCCTGTAGTCCCAGCTACTCGGGAGGCTGAGGCAGGAGAATGGCATAAACCCGGGAGGCGGAGCTTGCAGTGAGCTGAGATCCGGCCACTGCACTCCAGCCTGGGCGACAGAGCAAGACTCCGTCTCAAAAAAGTAAATAAATAAATAAAACAGCTTTCCTACATATCTGAATTTTTCTTAATTAAAAAAAAAAAAACGGATTCGAAGGATTTCTAGGATCATTGGGAAAAAGAAAGACGTGAGGGAATTTGAGCACATTAAATAATTTTGAGCAAAGCAAACACCTTGGAACATAATCAAGGCCAAATCTGATAGCGTATACAGGGATAAGGGGCCATCATAATCTTTAAAACAGCAGGACCCTCCACCTGTGCACACTGAAGAGGGTGTACAACTGGAAGTCTTGACAAGAGATAAGAAGGAATCTGGGTTTTCATTGAATAATGACAAAGCTTTGGATCTTGCAGCTCTCCTACTTCAAACCTTTCACTTCACAGATAAAATAGTTGAGGTTCAGAGAGAAGTAATCTGCCTGAAGTCGCACTGCAAGTTTGTATCAAAAGTGGGATTAATACTCACGTGTCCAAACTTCCAGTGTTTTTTCCATTATTTCACATTTCCTCCTTATTTGACTTATTTTGGCCATCCATATAAAAGCACTGGGCTTGGGAATACTATGTTTAATAAGGACTAAACTTGGAGTCCTTGCCCTGCTGGATGTTTAAACTCTCAGTTAACAAAGATCTTATGGGAAGCAGCTTAAAATAAGCAGACCTTGAAACTTCCTGGGGAACTTTTCTTTGTCAAATGGGAAGAATAACTCTGTACTGCCTACCTCACAAGGCTGTCCTAAAGTGCAAATGAAATAATGAACGCTAACGTGTTGTGTAAACCTTCCCACGAAGGGAGATTATGGGCACTCAAGTTGCAGTTAGAGGAGCTTTTGGTCCCAGAAGGTCATTCGAGTCAGGCCACCGACTCACAATGACAGTCGGCTTTACTCGTCTGTAAAATGGAGACAAGAGCAATTGTCACCCCCACCCTAGGTGGTAGTGAGGTCTGAGCCGAAAGACGCAGAGCACAACGTGAACGAAGACGGTTATTCGCTGCCCCGGTCGCGCCTCCTCACCTTCTGCACCTGCTCTGCGAGCGCCACGAGGTCTAAGGGGTCCCCGGCCCGGTGGGTGTGGTAGGGGCTCACCAGGGCCAGGCCGCCGGGGGTCGGGGTGAGCTCCACCAGGGCTCCTGCGACACACAGCCAGGAACACAGGCCGTGAGCTCCCGCCCTCGGCCTCCCGCGGAGCCCCGAGACCGGCTGCCTCGCGGGGGCTGACTTCCCCTTGCTGACTCCCGCCCCGCATACCTCCCTGGCCTGCAGCTGGCTGCGGTCCTTGCCTTTCAAGGACCCCCTCGGTCCTCCCGAGCGCTGCGGCGTCCTCCATGACAGGGACTTATCCTCCTCACTCCCTGGGCGGTGCGAGTCGGGAGAGCCTGCGCATAAAGGTGCGTGGGCGGAGCTTCCGTATTGCTTGTCCACTGGGCGCATGCCTCGTGGGCATGCGCCGCCCGGCTTGGGAGGTGGGGCTTCGCCCGGGGGCGGGCCTTCTCCGGGGGTGGGACTCCGGCCTCCGTGTCGAGTGGCTATCGGTCCGTTAGGTCTGAGGAGGCGATGGCTGCACGCGCGTTGAAGCTGCTGACCACACTGCTGACTGTCGTGGCCGCTGCCTCCCAAGCCGAGGTCGAGTCCGAGGCAGGATGGGGCGTGGTGACGCCTGATCTGCTCTTCGCCGAGGGGACCGCAGCCTACGCGCGCGGGGACTGGCCCGGGGTGGTCCTGAGCATGGAACGGGCGCTGAGCTCCCGGGCCGCCCTCCGCGCCCTTCGCCTGCGCTGCCGCACCCGATGTGCCGCCGACTTCCCGTGGGAGCTGGATCCCGAATCGCTCCCCAGCCCGGCCCAGGCCTCGGGCGCCGCAGCCCTGCGCGACCTGAGCTTCTTCGGGGGCCTCCTGCGCCGCGCCGCCTGCCTGCGCGGCTGCCTCGGGCCGCCGGCCGCCCACTCGCTCAGCGAAGAGATGGAGCTTGAGTTCCGCAAGCGGAGCCCCTACAACTACCTGCAGG
Organism: Trachypithecus francoisi; assembly: GCF_009764315.1. Classification (NCBI taxonomy): domain Eukaryota; kingdom Metazoa; phylum Chordata; class Mammalia; order Primates; family Cercopithecidae; genus Trachypithecus; species Trachypithecus francoisi. The sequence continues at coordinate 81,789,410 of NW_022681457.1, forward strand.
TCGCCTACTTCAAGGTGCAGACCAGCCCGGAGCCGGGCGGCCGGGGTCCTTCTGGGGAGAGGAGTGTTGCAGGGGACCTGGGGAGCCAGGGGGATCGGCGAAGTGTCCGCAGGGAGGGGAAGGTGGCCTCCTGGCTGGGGAGCTCTCCTCGGAGCCGGGGAAAGCTGCTCCCTGGCAGGAGACCTTCCTCGCCCAGTTCGCATGGGCAGTTGCTAACCCCAGAGGTCCAGCCTGAGGTTAGGGCACAGGCCAAGCAAAACTCATGGCCATTTTGTTCCCTGGGAAATCTCGTGGAGGGAATTAAAGCGGCAGTTTGGGTCTCCCATCCTAATGTCATTTTAAGTGTCCGACTGAGAAGCTAGTAGCGGTCTACAATATCTTCCTTCCGGTTGGTTTTCCAGTGGTGCTTTTCCTGCTGTTTGATTCAGCAGCTCTGTTTCAGGATGTGAGGTTGCCACGTCGCCAGCAGGGGCTGCCTGGCCCTGCCTGTCGGGGGGACCCTCTGGCTAGTCTGTCAGGTTTACAAAGAACATGAGTATTTTTAGGAATGCCAGAATGACATGTTTTCAAGTGTATACTTGGGCTTGGAGCGTTCCAGGCTTGTTTGGTGGTGGTGATGGTGACGATGATGATGATGATGATGATGATGATGGCCAGCACGTACTTCAGGCACTATTTTAAGTAGTTTGCCTTTATTAACGCATTTGCCCTAATCTTCACAATATCCTGTCAGGTAAATGCTGTTATTAGTCCCGCTGTATTGGGGGTGGGGGGAGAAAGAGCTGTGCATTATATCTGTTATATCTGTAGTTTAAGAGACCTTCGATTCGACCTAAAGAGAGACTGAGAGACTCTTGGGGACCTCAGATTTCCACCCCTCCACAGCATTCTGCCTACACCGTTCCCTTCATTTTTCCTAATTACTCGGAAGAGCGCTGGACTTGACATCAAAATAATTGCATTATGTCTTTGGTTATGTGGCTTCATCATAGCACTTTCTAAAATTGTTTGACAAACATGTATTGCATGCCTACTGCATTCCAGTTCTTCTACAGGTACTTAAATGCTCGACTAACGTCTTTGCTTTGTCTTGCTTTGATGTTAAGAGTTACTGTAGTAAGGGATACTGCAAGGGCATATACTTAGGGCTGTGGGAGCACAAAGGAGGGAGACTCTAGCTTTATCTCAGAGAAATTAGACTTCAAAGAAGAGGTAATATTAAAGCCTGTCCTAAGTATTGCCAGGGGGAGAGGAAGGAAGGCTCCTCCGGATAGAGGGAAAAGTAGAACCAAAGCATGATATATTCAGGAAAATAATGAATTGTGATTGCAATGTCAAGGTGTGTGTGGGGAGTAGTAGGAGAGGAGGCTAGAATGGTCAGTGAGGCCAGATTTGGAAGAGAATTCTGCGACTGCAGGGAGCCATCCTCAGATTTGGGTTTTAAAACGCTTATTCTGGAAACCATGGTGAATGAGCCTTGGAAGAAGGAGAAACTGGTGGCACATGATTAGGAGACAGGCATTTGTCCACAAGAGAGGAGGTTAAGTACCTCAGTGCTTAGGGAGTAAAGAAGGCTGGGGATGGAGAGAGGAGTGAGGACATGAGGGAGAACAGAGACAGGCAGGAGCAGTGCTGGAAGATATAAGAGATAGGGTAATTCCATAAAAGGGACAGACCTGAGAAAATTTCTAATTTTACAGTTAAAGAAACTGAGGTACAGAGATGGGGAGTTATTTACCTTGGGTCACCTAACCAGGGCTGACTCCTTTAGTGTGCCTTTACTAGTACCAGTGATAAGGAAGTAAGTTTTCTTAGCATATTAATCATACCATCTAAAATTTATGGAGCTCTTGATCTGTGCCCAGCACCATGTATTACAGGCTGCATGTCTCTTTGAACTCTCAACAATGCTAGGAGATAGCTAGAGAATGCTATCTCCAGATGATAGATTAGGGAAACTGAGTTTAGAAAGTAAACTTTAAATATCTTGTCTACTGCCCAGCCAGTCAGTGAGTCATTAAGCTCAGATTTGGTGTCGGCCAGTCTCTTTTCTTTTTCTTTTTCTTTTTTTTTAAGACAGAGTCTTGCTCTGTTGCCAGGCTGGAGTGCAGTAGCGATCTTGGCTCACTGCAACCTCTGACTTCCTGGTTCAAATGATTCTTCTGCCTCAGCCTCTCGAGTAGCTGGGATTACAGGCACATGCCATCACATCCGGCTAATTTTTGTATTTTTAGTAGAAACGGGGTTTCACTATATTGGCCAGGATGGTCTCAATCTCCTGACCTTGTGATCCGTCCTCCTCGGCCTTCCAAAGTGCTAGGATTACAGGCATGAGCCACCACAGCTGACCCTCTTTTCTTTTTTTTTTTTTTTTTGAGATGGAGTTTCACTCTTGTTGCCCAAGCTAGAGTGCAATGGTGCGATCTCGGCTCACTGCAACCTCTGCCTCCTGGGTTCAAGCGATTGTCCTGCCTCAGCCTCCTGAGTAGCTAGGATTACAGGCGCATGCCACCACGCCCAGCTATTTTTTGTATTTTTAGTAGAGACGGGGTTTCACCATGTTGGTCAGGCTGGTCTCAAACTCCTGACCTCATGATCCGCCCACCTGAGCCTCCCAAAGTGCTGGGATTACAGGCATGAGCCCCTGTGCCCGGCCATGGCCGGTCTCATTGATACCAGTGTCCACACAGTTAATTACTAGATCATCAGTGATTTATTTGGTTGGATTCTATATATGAAACCTGTGTTACTTTGATATGCTGGAGTCCATTGCTGTGGGCATTGTTGTGGTCTGTAGCCTATTTCTTTCTCCCTCTTGGATTTCTTTTTTTTTTTTTTTTTTTTTTTTGAGACGGAGTCTCACTCTGTCACCCAGGCTGGAGTGCAGTGCGGCGATCTCAGCTCGCTGTAACCTCCACCTCCCTGGTTCAAGCGATTCTCCTGCCTCAGCCTCCCAAGTAGCTGGGATTACACGTGTGCGCCACAACACCCAGCTAATTTTTGTATTTTTAGTAGAGACGGGGTTTCATCATGTTGGCCAGGCTGGTCTCAAACTCCTGACCTTAAGTGATCTGCCCCCCTTGGCCTCCCAAAGTGCCGGGATTACAGGTGCAAACTGCCGCCCCCGACCAACCCCTCAGATTTCTTAGACCTGTTTGTTTGAACCTCATGAGCCCTGAGCTTTGAGTCAGAAAATACATGTCTGGACTTAGTAAAGGACCTTAGAATTTTTAGCCATCCACATTTTCCCTAAATGTCTCAAGAATGCTTCATTTTAATTTAGGCAAAAAAAAAAAAAAAATTCTAGGAAAATTCTTAGGCATAGTCTGTTAGCTGCTCTTTTTTCTCTACCCCTAAATCCTTGAAGCCACAGAATGTTTTCAGGTCAGGCATTACGTTTGAATCATGAAATATATATATGTAGTCTTTTTTTCTTTTCTTTTTTTTGAGTCAGGGTCCTGCTCTGTCACCCAAACTGGAATGCTGTGGCACCATCTCGGCTCACTGCAACCTCTGCCTCCCAGGCCCAAGTGATCCTCCCACCTTAGCCTGCAGAATAACTGGGACTACAGACATACAGTACCATGTAATTTTTGTATTTTTTGTAAAGACAGGGTTTCACCATGTTGCCCAGTCTGGTCTCGAACACCTGAGCTCAAGTGATCCACCTGCCTCGGCCTCTAAAAATGCTGGGATTACAGATGTGAGCCACCGCGCCCAGCATGAAAACATATCATATGGGCAGTCCGTCTTTCACAGCACTCCCCATACAATATGACCTTTGTTTTAAAATAGAACATTGCTACTTCCTATAATCTGGGGAACCCCTAAATCTGACTTGGGAAAGAGCTACAAATCTGCCCAGGGCACTGTGCTCCTAATCTCTGGTGGGTCGTTCCTACAATAGGTGTGCTTCTTGGGGCTGGCAGGGCCGGGCATGCTGAGTGGAGGGCTCGGGGAGCAGGGATTTCCTGTTTATGTAGACTGCTCATGTGGACACAAACATTCAGAGTTTGGATGTGAGCATTACCTTCCAATGCTTCGTTCTTAGATCAACAAGTTGGAGAAAGCTGTCGCTGCAGCACACACCTTCTTCGTGGGCAATCCTGAGCACATGGAGATGCGGCAGAACCTAGACTATTACCAAACCATGTCTGGAGTAAAGGAGGCCGACTTCAAGGATCTTGAGACTCAACCCCATATGGTGAAAAAAACTTTATCCCCTTCTTTCTCTTTCTTTTAAAATTTATTTTAGAGACAGAGTCTTGCTCTGTCACCCAGGCTAGAGTGCAGTGGCTTGATCATAGCTCACTGTAACCTCAAATTCCTGGACTCAAGAGACTCTCCAGTCTCGGCCTCCTGAGTAGTTGGGACTACAGGCATGCATTCTTTCATTTTTTTAAAATGACATTGCTAAGGTTGTTTTCTAATTACATTACAGAAGTAATAAATGTTCATTGTATAACATTGTAGAAATGTAGATAAGTATACAACAAAAAGTAATCATTTGTAATACTGCCACCTTAAGAAAACCAGTTTAGATAGTCTTCCGTATATAATTTTTTTCATCTAATTTGGTGTTATATTGTGTATGCATTTTTTATCATCTTTTTTTATTTTTATTTTTGAGACAGGGTCTCACTTTGTTGTCCAGGCTGCAGTGCAGTGATGTGATCATGGCTCACTGCAGCCTTGACCTCCTGGGCTCAAGTGATCCTCCCGCCTCAGCCTCCCAAATAGCTGGAACTACAGGTGTGCACTACCACACCCACCTGTTGTTTTTATTTTTTGTAGAGATGGGGTCTCACTGTGTTGCCCAGGCTGATTTCAAACTCCTGGGTTCAAGCGATCCTACCACCTTGGCCTCCCAAAGTGCTGGCATTACAGGTGTGAGCCACTATTCCCAGCCCTGTCATCATTTTTTAGCTAACATTAGTATCATGAGCCTTTTCTCATGTCTTCAGTTTTATTTGAAAACATAATTGTTTATGGCTGCATGATAGTCCATCTTATGCGGAGACTATATTCATTCACTAGTCACATTTTTTTGGTCATGTACATTTTTGATTTTCACTACAATAAATGTTACAGTAGCCCTCAATGTTCTTATTCTGTTTGTTTGGCAGGAAAAGTCTGTTCCAAAGGAGAGATTGTCTGTGATGATACAGCATTTTATGGAGAGCTTATGGTTCCTTACATTTTAATTATGAAACAAGAATGTTAGAAACAATATAAGAATGACTTTTAGGCTGGGCACAGTGGCTCACACCTATAATCCCAGTACTTTGGGAGGCTGAGGCGGGTGGATCACTTAAGGTCAGGAGTTTGAGACCAGCCTGGACAATATGGTGAAACCCCATCTCTACTAAAAATATAAAAATTAGCCAGGCATGGTGGTGCACGCTTGTAATCCCAGCTACTCGAGGTGGAGGCAAGAGAATAGCTTGAACCTGGAAGGCGGAGGTTGCAGTGAGCTGAGATCGTGCCACGGCACTCCAGCCTGGGTGACAGAGCAAGAGTCAAAAAAGGTAAAAAAAAAAAAAAAGAATGACTTTTAAAGGTAAGTTGTGGCCGGGTTCAGTGGCTCACACCTGTCATCCCAGCACTCTGGGAGGCCAGGGCGGGAGGATCACAAGGTCAGGAGATCGAGACCATCCTGCCCAACATGGTGAATCCCTGTCTCTACTAAAAATACACAAATTAGCTGAGCATGGTAGTGTGTGCCTGTAGTCCCAGCTACTCAGGAGCCTGAGGCAGAAGAATCGCTTGAACTGGGAGGCGGACGTTGCAGTGAGCTGACATTGCGCCACTGCACTCCAGCCTGGGTGACAGAGTGAGACTCCATCACAAAAAAAAAAAAGAAAGTAAGTTATGTCGGCCAGGCATAGTGGCTCATGCCTGTAATCCCAGCACTTTGGGAGACCGTGGTGAGTGGATCACTTGAGGCCAGAAGTTTGAGACCAGCCTGGCCAACATGGTGAAATTCTGTCTCTACTAAAAATACAAAAATTAACCAGGTGTTATGGTGCATCCCTGTAATCCCAGCTTCTCAGGAGGCTGAAGTGCTAGAATCACTTGAACCCAGGAAGTGGAGGTTGCAGTGAGCCGAGATCACGCCACTGCCCTCCAGCCTGGGCTGTCTGTCTCAGAAAAAAAAAAAAAAGACTGTCTCAAAACAAAACAAAAAAAATGTAAGTTGTGTTTATTTAAAAACTGTTAGCCCTACAAAAAAGTGCAAGAATCTGGGACAGGCGCGGTGGCTTACGCCTGTAATCCCAGCACTTTGGGAGGCCAAGGCGGGCGGATCACCTGAGGTCAGGAGTTCGAGACCAGCCAGACCAACATGACAAAACCCTGTCTCTACTAAAAATACAAAATTAGCCGGGCATGGTGGTGCATGCCTGTAATCTCAGCTACTCTGGAGGCTGAGGCAGGAGAATTGCTTGAACCCCAGAGGCAGAAGTTGCAGTGAGCCAAGATTGCACCATTGCACTCCAGCCTGGGCAACAAGAGTGAAACTCCGTCTCAAAAAAAAAAGTGCAAGAATCTGTCACTAATTTGGTGGGAGGTCGGGGGAGGGAAGAAAAGTACAAGAAAATCATAATGAACTCCAGATATCTTTCATCCAGATTAAGAATTAAATGTTTTTTGGCCAGGCATAGTGGCTCACACCTGTAATCCCAGCACTTTAGGAGGCCAGGGTGGGAGGATTGCTTGAGCTTAGGAGTTCGAGACCAGCCTGGCCAACATGGTGAAACCCCATCTTTACTAAAATACAAAAATTAGCTGGGCACGGTGGTATGTGCCTGTAATCACAGCTACTAGGTAGGCTGAGGCAAGAGAATCACTTGAACCCAGGAAGTGGAGGTTGCAGTGAGCTGAGATTGTGCCACTGCACTCCAGCCTGGGCAACAGAGTGAGACTCTGTCTCAAAAAAAGAAAAAAAAAAGCTAAATGTTTTCAGATTTCCAGAGAAACATGTAAAGACCATTTACAAAAGGCCTTCATTATATAGTGGCACCCAGGTCACCCCTTTCCATTCGTAACTTGAGGAACAGGAAATTAGGACCCCTGTGAAGGTGGCTGAGGGCAAGGAGAGTGGGTTCCTCCTCTGTGGCCTGCATTTGAGTGCTCCTTCTTCCCAGTAGCAAGAATTTCGACTGGGAGTGCGACTCTACTCAGAGGAACAGCCAGAGGAAGCCGTGCCCCACCTAGAGGCGGCGCTGCACGAGTACTTTGTGGCCTATGAGGAGTGCCATGCCCTCTGCGAAGGGCCCTATGACTACGATGGCTACAACTACCTTGAGTACAACGCTGACCTCTTCCAGGCCATCACAGGTGGGTGCAGTTCAGAACCAGACCTTCAGCCAGGCCTCCTGGGACTCTAAGGTCACCATCTGATAATATAAATGGAGAATCTTCACCCTCATCCCTCAATTTATTAAATCTGAGAAGCTGATGAAAAATTGCTTCCGTTTGAATTTGTTCATTTTAACCAGAATTTGAGTCCTAAAGAGTGACCTCATAGTTATTCCCCCTCTTTGATTCCTTTCAGATCATTATATCCAGGTCCTCAGCTGTAAGCAGAACTGCGTCACTGAGCTTGCTTCCCACCCAAGTCGAGAGAAGCCCTTTGAAGACTTCCTCCCATCCCATTATAATTATCTGCAGTTTGCCTACTATAACAGTAAGGCCTACTTTCCTTCCTCTTTCTCTGCTGGCTAACTAAGAAGCTAAAGGCAAGGTGGGCAGGGATCACAGCCACTTACTTCCTCAAGGTGTTTGGCTTCTTTCAGTAGCTATGGGAGGCACGATGCCAAGTGATCCTTGGGTAGTTTATTATAAGCAACTGGCCTAGGAAGCCAATACCAGCAACCCAAAAAGCTGGGGGAGGGAGACTTAGGACCTCATCTCTTGTGCCTTCTATAATTTGTAATCTATTTTTGCTTTTGAATTAAAGTTAATAGCGAAAGTAAGGGTGTGCCACTGTTTAGCTCAGAGGACATTTGCCAGCCCTCTCCCTGATATAGCACTGATGCTTTTGTGGGGCTGCCAATTAATACCCAGAAAACCAACTGTTTGCAGAGTTCCTACTGTGTGCTAAGCATTACAAACATATTGATGAGTATACAATATTTACAGTTGAGTTGAGGTGACTAACAAATATCAACAAGAACTATTCTGCCAAAGAGACAATCTGCTATTGTAATCTTCCCTGTCTTCTGAAAATCTATAGAAAAACGAAGGTAGGAAGACAGGGAAATTGATCTAATGATTGAGTGTATTGAGGCAGAATATTAAGGAGTATTTGAATTATTTGTAAATCTTTTTTTTTTTTTTTTTTTTTTGAGACGGAGTCTCGCTCTGTCGCCCAGGCTGGAGTGCTGTGGCCGGATCTCGGCTCACTGCAAGCTCCGCCTCCCGGGTTCACGCCATTCTCCTGCCTCAGCCTCCCGAGCAGCTGGGACTACAGGCGCCCACCACCTCGCCCGGCTAGTTTTTTGTATTTTTTAGTAGAGACGGGGTTTCACCGTGTTCGCCAGGATGGTCTCGATCTCCTGACCTCGTGATCTACCCGACTCGGCCTCCCAAAGTGCTGGGATTACAGGCTTGAGCCACCGCGCCCGGCCTATTTGTAAATCTTTAAAGATGTGGGCATGCAGAGAATTCTGATTCTTTTCTGTTTCATTGTTAGGCAGCCCTGAGGACACTGACCACCTCACCTTAAAATTAATCACATATTCTATGTGTATTCCGTAACTTCTGCCCCTGAAATCAGGCCATCATGTTAAGTAGCAGGCACCACCTTGTCATGTTGCCATTGCCTAAGCTTTGCGGAGACTGAGCACTAAGTGGTCCCTGGTGCCAGGATTTGATCCTTTCCTGTCGGCCATTCTTCTTTCCACTTTGCAGTTGGGAATTATACACAGGCTGTTGAATGTGCCAAGACCTATCTTCTCTTCTTCCCCAATGACGAGGTGATGAACCAAAATTTGGCCTATTATGCAGCTATGCTTGGAGAAGAACACGCCAGATCCATTGGCCCCCGTGAGGTGAGAGGCTTCCTTCTGTTATGACAGCTGCCCGCTGAACTCCTGAATGCAGACCTGAGGGCGGAGGAGTGGGGTAGCAGAGGGGAGTCGGCGCTGCGCGTGCAGGGCAGGGGTCAGTGTCGGGGTCAGATGTGAGTTCACTCACTTGGCTTGTTATTCAGAGGAGAAGGGAGCACAGGAGGGAGTGTGGGGAGTACACAGGAGCCTCAATTAGCGTTATCTGGGCCCAGAAGTCTGTTCTCTCGGTCCTGTAGAACTGGTGCGGCGGGCATGTTCTTTCCCCTCTTGGCACCCCTAACTTGGACACTCGATATTGTTTGGCCAAGATCTATCATTTTTCACTTAATGCTGGGTTATTTGTTTTTTTGTGTTTTTTTTTTTTCTGTTCACCTGTTTTCTGTCTCCATTTTCTTTCCCATCTCCTCTTCTTCCTGCCATTGTTTGTTCTCTCCCATCTTTCAGCATTTTCCCTGTCTCACTCCAAAACTGGGAGAAATATCTGTAAAACACAAAGACTGCTGCGCTGAAGGGAAACACCCAGGCTCTTCCTTCCCAGCTCTGGGGAGTCTGAGAGGCTCCAGTAGAAACAGCCTCTTGCTGCCCCTCCCGTGTGGGTTGTCTTTGTAATTGTCCTCTTTGGCCACTAGATGGTGACCATCTGGCTTTAAGATGGCACTTCCAGTCTCTTTTGTCTTGCTTTTGTCTTCCCTGCCTTATGGCCGGCCATTAAGGGGAGCCTGAGGGGAGTGAGGGGAAATAAACCCATGTGGCCAATCTCGCATTTGTAACTAGAAGTCCCCTTTTGGAAAGAAGGTAACCAACATTTGTTGAGCCCCTGTCCAGGCGAAGCTCTGTGCAGGGTGGGCTGTATCCATCATCCCATTTAATCATCACAGCTGCCCTGCAAGGTGGGCAGTCTTCTTCCACTTTAGGGATGAGGACTGTTAGCATCTGAGAGATGAAGCAACTTGTGCAGTGGCTTGTGGCCAGTCAGTGATGACCAGAATCTGTTCCCTGCTTGGCCCCAGTACAGGCACAGCTCTAGACACATGGCTGACACTCAGTAAATCAGCGTGGAATGAATAAAGGATGGAAGTGGGGTTTGCTTCATAGCAGCCTTATAGGGTAATTGGAGAGGATTAAATGAGATAACATAGCACTTGGTGACAGAAGCCAGTAATGTAAACTCCTGAGGAGAAAACGTCTCTCTTCCTCTTAGGTAAATATAGTAGATGACATAGGATTCATTGACTCCTTTAATTCCTCCTTGAACTGCCTCATGTTTTATTTCAACTGATGATGTCTTCTTTTTCTCTTCCTTCCTCCTCCTGCTGCTTGGAGATTAGCAGGGCACCTAGGGAAAGATGTGACCCTGGAAGGTACTCAGTTTCCCTGCCCTGGGTAAGCCTTGCCCGGGAGTCCATGTGGGAAGGCCAGAGTGCCAGGCCCTCCCACTGCAGCTGCTCATTCTCAGGGAGGGGTGTGGCCTGGTTAGGGTCTGAGAGGAGGCAGGTGGCAGAACAGAAAGCACATGGGCTTTAGGACTGTAAAGACCCGGCTCTGTCTGTCCAAATGCACATTCTCCCATGAAAAAAAAAAGAAAAAGATAACAGAAGACCTGGGTTTGACTGCAGGTCCCTGCTCTCCCGTGTCCTGTAGTGTCACCTTAGACAGTGGTACATCTCCTCTATGCCTCAGATGCTTCTTCTGCAGAATGAGCATACTAGTATCAACCTCAGATGTGGCTATAGAGATCAAATGAATAACGTGTCAGTTGCCTAATGCCTGATTCCTTTTCCTGCTTTGTGGACTCCTGTAGAAGTCAAGAAGGAATTCTCTTTCTTTGAAGAATATTTCTACTTGGGAGAATCATCAGATTTTCTGTCCTAGAGACTAATGGGGGTTGGGATGGGGGAGGAGCAGGGCTTTTTCCCTTAAGTAAAGCCTGGTTATTCTGGTACCTCAGAGGTACTGTTGCTTGTGCCAGGCAGAGGAACTTGGACATAGAAATTAGACTTTTGTCCCAAACTGGGGAACAGACAGCATTGGTAGGGAGAGGAGGCCTCAGGTCACATAGGAGCGTCAGTGTGGGGTGCCAGGGAGGGGAACCCCCAGAGGTTAAAAGCCAGGGCTGAGTTCTGGGGGACTTGTTTGCCTTCATACCCGCAGAGCGCCAAGGAGTACCAACAGCGAAGCCTTCTGGAGAAAGAGCTGCTCTTCTTCGCTTATGATGTTTTTGGAATCCCCTTTGTGGATCCGGTGAGCTAGGGCACAGGAGCCGGAAGGGCGCAGGGACAGAGTGAGCTGGGGAGATGAATGGGGACGAGGGGAACACGGTGCGATTCTGACAGAAAACTTGTTGGAGGCTGAGCCTAGCCTGGGATCTGTGCAAGGCAGGGATGAGAGACAGATGAAAGGGGAACACTGGGCAGCTAGAAGTGACTTAGATGTGGAAACCTCCCATTTTGTCTCCTGAAAGGAAGAGGCTGATAAGCTGGGTTACTTCTGTGGGCCTATTTTATGCATTGAGACACCTGGAAGATTAAGTAGATCATCTTACCTTTTTCATTTCTTCCGGACCTACTTAGGATTCATGGACTCCAGAAGAGGTGATTCCCAAGAGATTGCAAGAGAAACAGAAGTGAGGACCTTGAAGAAACTGCATGGTTGGATCAGTCTGATGAGGCACTTGAGGCTTCCTGAGCCCAGGCAGATGTGAACTCCTGGCAAGGGGTGGGCAGGTCCAGTTTGGGAAGTTGGGGTGGAGCCCAGGGCTGGCCCTCGAATGCAGTCCTCAGAGCGGCTGTGCCCATAGGTCAGAACGGGAAACAGCCGTACGCATCTCCCAGGAGATTGGGAACCTTATGAAGGAAATCGAGACCCTAGTGGAAGAGAAGACCAAGGAATCACTGGATGTGAGCAGACTGACCCGGGAAGGTGAGAGGACAGAGATAGGGGCATGTCTGGCTGTTGTCAGGGAGCCAGACAGGTCACCCCACATTTGCCAGGCAGCGCTGCACCCCAGCATTACAGAGCTCACCATGAGCCAGCCTCAGGGTCCCAGTTCAGTGGGCATCCTTCCTAACTCACCAGCGGGACTTTCAACTGGAAAGAGCACTGAGAATTGTCCTTTGGTTCAGAAATCAGACTCTAGGATGTAATCCCAGCTACTCGGCAGGCTGAGGCAGGAGGATCGCTTGACCCCTGGAGTTTGAATCCAGCCTGGGCAATATAGCAAGACCTCATCTTTAAAAAAAATAAAAAAGAAAGAAGACTCCTGTGTCACAGAAACACGAGTGACTAGTGTTGTCCACTTCCATAGGTATTAACTCATCCTGTCTCCCCACTCCCAAACTCTTTTCTCCCAGTTTTCACCATTCGTCCTGTTAGCGAGACTCAATGCATTCAGGCCTCCTTTGACTCCTCTTCCTCCTATGCCCGTCCCCTGCAAGCTGCTGGGAAGGCCTATTGATTGTGGCTCTGCTCTGCAGTGCTGCTTCTCAGCTCTCTCCCCAGCCTTTTCCGTTTTTCATTGCCTCAGGTCTCCTTCAGGGCCTGGCACCTCCTATCTGTACCCACCCTCTCCTCGCCTAGCCTGTCCTTGCCCCTGCCTGCTCATGGTAGCTAGGCCAGTCTTCCAGACACTGGCCTCTGACCCATCCTCCATGCCTGCCCCTTAACCGAATGTTCTACTGTTGTCCTGTTTACACCTTCTCTTCACACAGGACTGCACCTTGTTCCATAAGCCTGCCCGCTGCCCACCAGTCTGTGTTTATGCCTGGCTCTCCTAGTATGCTTCCTACCATCCCTGCCCATGAGGGCATCTGAGATACACCCTGCAAAGCCTTTCTTTTTTCTTTTTGGAGGCGGAGTCTCGCTCTGTTGCCAGGCTGGAGTGCAGTGGTGCAATCTTTGCTCATTGCAACCTCCACATCCCGGAATCATCAAACAATTCCCCTGCCTCAGCCTCCCGAGTAGCTGGGATTATAGGCATGTGGCACCATGCCTGGCTAATTTTTTTGTGTTTTTAGTAGATACAGGGTTTCACCATGTTGGCCAGGCTGGTCTCAAACTCCTGACCTTGTGATCCACCCACCTTGGCCTCCCAAAGTGCTGGGATTACAGGTGTGAGCCACCGTGCCCAGCTGTAAAGCCTTTCTTAACCTCCCAGATGATTGGAGTGCCCTCCTTTCTTTTGAACTTCTTAGGGCATTTACGGTCTGTCTTGTGCTAGTTATTTGCATAATTGTTAGAGAACAGGTACTGCTTCTAGGATTCATCTCTCACCCTGTCTGGCACAGTTCCTGGTACACACTGAAGCCTCAGTTATCGAGTGGAGTTGAACTGAGTCTCTAGTATTAGTATGTCCCTAGCACAGAGAAACACCATGAGAACTGTAAGAGAGAAATGTTGACCTTTGCCCTATAGTTGCTTAAATTAACAGAGGTTAATTAAACAAGATTAGTGTATGAAAATAATTTGTCCAGCATTCCTTTGTTTTCAGACCACTTTCACTTTGTTATTTCTCTTGATTCTTACAACTGTCTGGGAGGTGGGTCGTGCAGATTGCAAGATCCTTATTTTAAATGAAAATGATGATATCATGGTAGCCAAACTTTTGAGGACTTACCATCTGCCAAATATCGTGCTAAGCGTTTAACTTGCCTTCCTTGTTCTTAACATCATACTGACATTAAACATGTAAGGTAGATGCTGTTTGACCGATGAGAACATTTTAATTAATTAAAATTAACCTCAGGGAGGTTTAAGTAACTTGCCAAGGTCACACAGCTAATCAATGGAGGATCTAGGAGTCAAAGTCAGTTCTTCCTTGTTCTGGAGCTCATGTTTTAGGATTGTGTTTCTGATGTTTCCTCAACAGTGTGTCATGGCCCAAGAGCTAGCAGCTATTTGGTCATGGAGCTGGGACTGGGAATCTCATCTTTCAGCTCTATGTTCTGTCCTCTGGACCATTCTGCCTTTGAAAATGACCTAGCGGGAGATTTTGCTGGTGAAAAGTGCAGGGGCCATTGAAAACAATATGCTAAGAATAGATAAGGCTCAAGGACAGTATCTCTAGCTAGCTGCACTTTTAATGAACTCCAGTAGTCAAGGACAGTATCTCTAGTTGAACTTTTAATGAACTCTAGTAGGCGCCAAGAAGGCAGACAAATAAGAAAGAGCTTAGAGACAAGGAACTAAGCAGAAGGTTATATCTGGGTGCAGAAAGTTTGTTTTGCATTGTGTTATTGTTGCTGACGTGGGGTTTATGGAGTATAAATAAAGTGAGGCGGAGGCTCTAGGCGCGGCCGCCATGTTCTCTGTTTGTCTTTGTCTCTTGTGTCTGTTCATTCTCCACCACCCCCGGCGCGGTCCTCAATAAAAAGGAAACAGCTGGAATTTCTGTTTATGACAAGGAGGCAATATCTAATGGAGAGTCTTTGGTCAAAGCTGCTGCTAGATTTAGCTAAAGTTTTGTTCTTGCTTTGCAGGTGGCCCCCTGCTGTATGAAGGCATCAGTCTCACCATGAACTCCAGACTCCTGAATGGTTCCCAGCGGGTGGTGATGGACGGTGTAATCTCTGACCATGAATGTCAGGAGCTGCAGAGACTGACCAACGTAAGGGAAGCCCAGTGACTGCACCTTCCCCTGAGGGTCCAGCATCCCCCCATCAAGTGCCCCTTGGGTGGTAACCTTCACCTTCCTCTTGCTGGCTGCAGTTGACCACCTCTTCTCAAGCCCTCAGCTGTCGTGGCTAACATCACCTTGTGTTTTGGGCCTTGTAGGTGGCAGCAACCTCAGGAGATGGCTACCGGGGTCAAACCTCCCCACATACTCCCAATGAAAAGTTCTATGGTGTCACTGTCTTCAAAGCCCTCAAGGTAAGATCAACACTTGGCATTCTAGAGTGTGGAGAAAGGGGTGGGGAAGGGGAAAGCTCAGGCTTTGAGGAGGAGTTGGGGCTGGTGCCAGGAAAGGTGAAGAGGGTCCACCTCCCAACATTTCTGTTGCCAGGAAGTGAGGATGAGTTATGTTGAGTGAGGTTCTCTTTCGAATCCTCGCTGTTCGACCGAGTGTAATAAAAACAAAGTGAGCAGGTAAGACTGCTCGCCAAAGCTATGAGAATGCTTTCTGAAGAAAGGCTGATTCCAGAGGGCTGTGCTTCTATGCAGGATGCACAGTGTGCTCATAAAGAGAGAGAGGAAGGAGAAGAGGAAGAGGAATATGGTAGAGGTATTGGGCATGGGCAGCAGAGGCTGCAGCTTCAGTGGGGGTATGGGGATGTGAGATGGGCCTAGTCCTCATTGTCTCTGCCAGCCCAAAGAGGGGCGTTGTATTAGTCCGTTTTCACGCTGCTGATAAAGACATACCCAAGACTGGGCAATTTACAGAAGAGGTTTAACTGGACTTACAGTTCCATGTGGCTGGGGTAGCCTCACAGTCATGGTGGAAGGCAAGGAGGAGCAAGTCACGTCTTACATGGATGGCAGCAGGCAAAGAGAGAACTTCTGCAGGCAAACTCCCATTTTTTTAAAGCCATCAGATCTTGTGAGATTTACTCACTGTTATGAGAATGGCACAGGAAAGATCCACCCCCATGATTCAGTCATCTCCCACCGGGTCCCTTCCACAACACATGGGAATTATGGAAGCTACAAGATAAGATTTGTGTGGGGACACAGAGCCAACCATATCAGGCGTTCAGGGCAGCTGACCACCTGTTTCCTTGGCAGCTGGGGCAAGAAGGCAAAGTTCCTCTGCAGAGTGCCCACCTGTACTACAATGTGACGGAGAAGGTGCGGCGCATCATGGAGTCCTACTTCCGCCTGGACACGCCCCTCTACTTCTCCTACTCTCATCTGGTGTGCCGCACTGCCATTGACGGTGGGCCTCATAACCCCCGCAGCACCCCCACACATGCTGCGTCTCAGCTCTGTGCTGGATGCTGAGGACACAGAGAATAGGATGCGATCCCTTTTCTCCAGTTGGGGAACCAATGTAAACAAATGGGTGGCATCTCAGTGTGATGCATGCCACAGTAGTATGGAGGAAGTTATAGTCAACCTACCTGGCGATCAAGAAGGCTTCCCAGAGGGAAACGGGGTGCGGCCAGAAAGGTGGCCTCCCCTCACTTGTCATGCAACGCACGTTCATGGGGAAGCTGGCGCTAAACCATTTGCAGAGGACCTGCTTCCAGGTCGGGATTTCATACATAGCTAAGCAGCTCCCTCGCTGCCTCCTGTTGAAAGTGAGCCCTCGACAGAAGGGTTTGTTAAAAGCAAAAATAATAACAACAGCAAAAAGAAGGCTTCCCGAGGAAGTGATGGGAGTTTTGCAGGATGAATACGATTACGGAGTACACCGGGTGGTGGGATGGTGTTGCACAGGATTGGAGGCATTGTGCAGCCTGGTAGTCAGGGGAACTAAGAAAGGTGCCAAATCCTGGAGAGCTACCTTCAAGGATTTTTTATCCTTTAGCTCAACCATAGCTATGTGGCAGGTTCTCTTTTACTAATTGTTAAATACCAAATTTGTGAGAGAGCTGCATGATTTACAAGTGAGAGTGGCCTGGAGCTTACTCCTCATTCCCTCACCCACCCACATTCCCTTTTGCATGTCTGAGAAGGCGAGAGGTTCAGCCAGTGCTGCAAGGATCCCCTGTGGCCTAGAGCCAGCTCTGTCATACTGGAGCCTTCAGCAGGCCCCTGGCACTGATGGCCATTGGTAGGTGGCACAGATCAGAGGGCTTTCCTCTGCCTCAGGATGTTTGAAATTCTGTCAGAATCTGGGCACACCCAAAGGGACCAGTCAGACACACAACTGGGTGTGTCACAAGCCCCCGGTGGGAGAGCACAGGCACAGGCGCCAGGAGGCCAGGGAGGCCTCATCCAGCAGTGAAGGACGTGGTGAGGCCTTGACTTTTAAAAGATTCATTTTGCTGCTGTGTATGCGGAGAGATTTCAAACCAAAAAGGGAAGCTGGTCGGCAGTGACCTCCGTGGACAAGGGTAAAGCCCTAAACTCAGGAAGTGGCAGTGGGAGGAGGGAGAAGCGAGGCCCCGGGAAGGTGCAGGAGGTGGATGGACAGGACCTGGTGACTGGCTGGACAAGTGGGAATGGAGAAGGAGGTACCCACCATGACGTGATGGTGCCTACACAGAGCATGCTAAAGGTTTACATTGGGGAAAGACGTGGTCTGCCTGGTGTTTGACAGTGAGCCCAGTCTGTTCCCTTTTGTGACCCTCTCCCTGCATGGTTTCTCCATCCACCCCACCCCAGAGCCCCCCTGAAGTTCATGCTTTCCCTTTGTCAGGCAGCCCTTCTCTGCCCCGCTTTCTGCCACTCTGCCCCGTCTTCTGCTGTCCTGAAGGAAGGCTGACCCACTCTGCCCTGCATCCCTCCCACCTCCTGACCCCCCATTCTCGCTTCCCTGGGCGTTTGTATTTTGTAAAGTGCAGCTACAAACAAGGGTTGTGCCATTCTGCCCAGGATCTGCCCTTGGCTGGAGCCCTTCGTTCCTGCTTGCCACACCCTGCTCACCTCTGCCAAGAACTGTCCTAGGAAGCCTGCAGACTTGTCCTGGCCCCTAGGCTTGTGGCTTAGCCAAAGACACCCCCTCGTTCATTGGGCATTCCATAGACTCAGACACATTTTGGGAAGCACCTCCCCTGCCAAGAAGAGAGCTGTGCCATCTCCCGAGGGGCTCCCATGCTAACATGTGTGACATTGGCCCCAGAGGTCCAGGCAGAGAGGAAGGATGATAGCCATCCAGTCCACGTAGACAACTGCATCCTTAATGCCGAGACCCTCGTGTGCGTCAAAGAACCTCCAGCCTACACCTTCCGGGACTACAGGTGAGTGTGGGGCAGGTGCGGGGTGAGGAAGTCTGTGCCCTCCTCAGAGGCCCCACGGTGCCCTGCACTCTACTGCCCCACCCTAGCACACACACACTGGTTGGGGCTAGCTATTCCCAGAGTCCCATCCTTTATCCCCAAACCTGCTGGATAAGAAGATAGGCAAAGAGGGAATCATAGCGTGGTGTGACAAGAACAGTAGTGTGAGTGGACTTGGTACAGAAGCACCCTGAGAAGGGCACAGGGGACTCTGAGGCGAGGGTGGAGAGTGGAAAGGTGGAGTTTGTGTGGTATCAGTATAGGTTCTTAAAAGTCTTCCCTCCCACACAAAACCACCCTCCTGCTGCTGGTTGAGAGCACCTGGAGGCAAAGACTCCGGGGCGAAGGAGGTGGGGAAGGGCCGTGTTGAGATGTCTCTGCCTTTCCCAGCGCCATCCTTTACCTAAATGGGGACTTCGATGGTGGAAACTTTTATTTCACTGAATTGGATGCCAAGACCGTGACGGTGAGTGCTCCTTTGTCCTTGTCCCTGGGAGATAAAAAGTCCATTTTCTACAGCTGATGTTCCCAAAGTGCGGTGGACAAAAATAACCAACTGGACTTCCCAGTGGGCAGTACCCGTCCCCCAGCCAGAGAGGCTTTGAGACGTGTCCATCACTCCTCTCGCCGGTCACCCTTTCTCTTTAGTTCTGGCCTTAGGGAAGCCAACCTGAAGAGCTGCCCTCGGTCCTGAGCCCTAACGAGCCCATGTCCCTTCTGAGAGTGGACTACAGTCTTTGTCCTGTGCAACTCCCCCTTCCCTTTCTGTCCCCCTTAGGCAGAGGTGCAACCTCAGTGTGGAAGGGCCGTGGGATTCTCTTCAGGCACTGAAAACCCACATGGAGTGAAGGCTGTCACCAGGGGGCAGCGCTGTGCCATCGCCCTGTGGTTCACCCTGGACCCTCGACACAGCGAGCGGGTGAGAGCAGCCGGTGCTGCAGTGACCCATTCCCAGAGTGCCCTTGCTTTGCCTCTCCCTTCCCCCAATCCCACTGCCAGTGGCCAAGACACGAAAGGAGCACTTGGGACACCAGCCCCAACGCCCTGTCATTATGGTCACATTGCCTTGTCCTCCCTGGGCCTGCTATGAACGGGATCCAGGAGGGGAAAGGGGTCAAGACAGGGAGTGATGCTGAGTTCTTGCTTCCCTCCTTGGGCCGCACTTCAGCTGTCCTTGTCCAGAGAGTAGGACCTGCTGGGAAGGAGATGAGCCTGGGACCATTAAGGAACCTTCCTTGTCCCCTGGGAAGTAGCAGCTGAAAGATAGCGAGTGCCTGGTCCGGAGGCCTCTCTGAATGGACAGGGGTTTGTCCTTGCAGGACAGGGTGCAGGCAGATGACCTGGTGAAGATGCTCTTCAGCCCAGAAGAGATGGACCTCTCCCAGGAGCAGCCCCTGGATGCCCAGCAGGTCCCCCCTGAACCTGCACAAGAGTCTCTCTCAGGCAGCGAATCAAAGCCCAAGGATGAGCTATGACAGCGTCCAGGTCAGATAGATGGGTTACTAGACCCACGGAGAGGAACTCTCCTGCACTCTGAGCTGGCCAGTCCCTCAGGGCTGTGGAGCAGTGAGCCTACATCTGCCACTCAGCCGAGGGGACCCTGCTTACAGCCTTCTACATGGTGCTACTGCTCTTGGAGTGGACATGACCAGACACTGCACCCCCTGGACCTGGCTGAGGGCTCAGGACACAGGCCCAGACACCCCAAGGGGCCTCCACAGGCCGCTGCATGACAGCAATACAGTATTTAAGTGTCTGTGTAGACAACCAAAGAATAAATGATTCATGGTGTTTTTTACTTGGTTTGTTCAGACAGTGGAAATTTGCCTAGAGACAAAAATTCTGTCCCAGAGGTTGCACTTGATAAAAATTGCTCTAGGCAGGACCCAGTGGCAGGTGCAGGACGAGAAGGCCTGGCTTGGCACCTGGCTCGACCACTTGCTGTGCAGCCACAGGCCAGACACTTAACCTTCAGCACCTCAGGGTTGTCATCTGTATAATGGGGATCATAGTCCTCCCTCTGCTCACCTTCTGGGGCAGCTGTATGGCCCAGATGCAGTATCGGATGTGACAACACTTGTAAACGGTAAAGCTCTGGGTGAATGGTTGG
The DNA here is from genome assembly GCF_009764315.1 of Trachypithecus francoisi. NCBI lineage: Eukaryota > Metazoa > Chordata > Mammalia > Primates > Cercopithecidae > Trachypithecus > Trachypithecus francoisi. Next base: position 81,809,467 of record NW_022681457.1, read on the forward strand.
GATTATGGTTAATCCTCTTCTGGCAGGGAGCAGCAGTCAGCAGTGCCCTGGCACGTCGCCCCCATGTCAGCCACATGCTTCGTGCTCTGCTGTCTGTCCTCAGTGTCCTGTATCTTGGCCTCCCTCTGCAGAACGACACACTCTAGGAAACACTGGAAATGGAGATTTAGCTCTTCTGGCTACATCCCTGGTACTAGGTCCAGAGCTTTTACTGTGCTTGAGATGCTACAGGGCATTGAGTGTAGGAACCTGCACCTGAGTGTTCACTTCTTCCATCAACCAATATATATTTACTGAGCACCAGCTAAGTGCCTGGTCCTGGGAACATGGTAGTGAACAAAGCAAGTCCCCACCTTCATACAGCTTGTATTTTGTAGGAGAGACAGATAACACATGTAAAGTGTGTGTGTGTGTGTGTGTGTGTGTGTAACCCTTTGAGGTAGAAAATAAAACAAGTCAGGGCCCAAGGTGGAGGAAAAACAAGGAAGACAATGTGGCAGTGTAGATTGGGCAAGAAAGAGTGTAGTGACATTAGCCAGGAGAGGTGTCATGCGCCTGTAGTCCCAGCTACTCAGGAGGCTGAGGCAGGAGGATCGCTTGAGCCTGAAAGTTCGAGGCTGCAGTGAGCTGTGATCGCCCCACTGCACTCCAGCCTGTGCAAAAAAGCAAGATCCCAGCTCTAAAGACAAAAAAAAAGGAGAGTGGTGGATTGTCAGGGGTGTCTGGGGCCTATTTTTAAAGTAGAGCCAACAGGCATTGCTGATGGATTGGATGTGAGGTGTGAGAAAAGGCATCAAGAAGAAGCTAGGCCAGGCTCAGTAGTTCACGCGTATAATCCCAGCAGTTTGGGGGGCCAAGGCAGGTGGATCACTTGAGCTCAGAAGTTCAAGACCAGCCTGGTCAACATAGGGTGACCCTGCCTCTAAAAAAATGTTTAAAAGCCAGGCATGGTGATGCATACCTGTGGTCCCAACTACTAAGGAGGCTGAGGTAGGAGGATCACAAGCCCAGGAGGTCAAGCCTGCTCCACTGTACTCTAGTCGGAGTGACAGAACAAGACCATGCCTCAAAGAAAGAACAAGGCTGGTCATTGTGGCTCACGCCTGTAATCCCAGCACTTTGGGAGGCTGAGGCAGGTGGATCACCCAAGATCAGTAGGTCGAAACCAGCCTGGCCAACATGGTGAAACCTGTCTCTACTAAAAATACAAAAATTAGCTGGGCTTCATGGTAGGTGCCTGTAATCCCAGCTACTTGGGAGGCTGAGGCAGGAGAATCGCTTAAACTTGGGAAGTGGAGGTTGCAGTGAGCCGAGATCACGCCACTGCACTCCAGCCTGGGCGCCAGAGCGAGACTCCATCTCACAAAAAAAAAAAAAAAAAAAAGAACAGCCAGGCATGGTGGCTCACGCCTGTAATCCCAGAACTTTGGGAGGCCAAGGTGGGTGGATCACGCGAGGTCAGGAGTTTGAGACCAGACTGGCCAATATGGCAAAACCCCGTCTCTACTAAAAATACAAAAATTAGCTGGGTGTGGTGGCAGGTGTCTGTAATCCCAGCTACTCGAGTGACTGAGGTGAGATAATCACTTGAACCCAGGAGGCGGAGGTTGCAGTAAGCCAAGATTGTGCCATTGCACTCCAGCCTGGGCAACAAGCATGAAACTCCATCTCAAATAAATACGAACAAAAACAAAAGTTCCAATAAAAAAAAAAAGATTATTGGGCTGAGCACAGTGACGCACGCTTGTAATCCCAACACGTTGGGAGGCCAAGTCAGGAGGATCACTTAAGCCCAGGAGTTCAAGACCAGCCTTGGCAACACAGGAAAACCGTATCTCTATTAAAAAAGAAAAATTGGGCCGGGCGCGGTGGCTCAAGCCTGTAATCCCAGCACTTTGGGAGGCCGAGACGGGCGGATCACAAGGTCAGGAGATCGAGACCATCCTGGCTAACACTGTGAAACCCCGTCTCTACTAAAAAATACAAAAAACTAGCCGGGCGAGGTGGCGGGCGCCTGTAGTCCCAGCTACTCGGGAGGCTGAGGCAGGAGAATGGCGTGAACCCGGGAGGCGGAGCTTGCAGTGAGCTGAGATCCGGCCACTGCACTCCAGCCCTGGCGACAGAGTGAGACTCCATCTCAAAAAAAAAAAAAAATTGTTTTTTAGGAAACGATTATTTTTTTGAGCTGAGAGATAGCACTGCGTGTTTGTTGGCTGATGGGAATGATCCAGTCAAAATAGTCACTCCTCCTTTTATCATGGCTGATCCCCGCTGTCCTATTTAGGTGACTCACTCGGCATACAGAGAGGACCACATTAGTGCAAAGAGCATGAACTCGACTCACACACTGAGCTGGGTGACACCCCCACTTCCACCACGTGGAGTTGTGTGACCTCCAGCAAGCTAGGGAACCTGCATGTGTTTCCTCACCAGCGAAATGGAATCACAGTCCTTCCCAGGATGGTTGAGCAAGGGAATGCTCACCAAGCAACCAGCACGACACTTAGCCCATGGTAGACATCAACATTACAGGAGACTACATCAGCCTGATTCTGGTTTTCCAGAAGTTTCTACATCAAGGCAGATGACCTTTACAGTTTCAACTTATGCTAACAAGATACAGGCAGCAGCCTCTTAACTGAGCTCACAAAAGGCCAGATGTTTTCAAGGCAGCAGGCCCAAGAGAAGTGTATATAATTAGAGTGGGGCGAGTCCTCCTGGAAGCATGGGGTGATGGCAGCCTGGCTGAGATGCGACTGTGATTTAGGTCTGTGTTTAGTAACGCACGCACGTGCAAGGGTGAGAAGAAAGGAGAGAGCCCATGGGAGGGTTGGAGGGGATGAAAAGCAACTCCTCAAACTCGATGACGATTCAGATATGGAAGACGCCACTAGTCTCTGGTGCCCCAGGCATCTAGCAGAGCTCTCAGGAGGGGCATCAAGAGATAGATCCTGTACTCAGTGTGGTTAGCACAGGAGATAAGGCAAATGGGACAGCCACATGTGTCACAGAGGCACTGGGCCGGGGCGAGAGGGTGGAACACAAAAATGTGTCTGCTAACACAGTCTCAAGGTGCTCAGGGACCTCAGGAAGGAGGCAAATGATGTGCTAAGTGCTGCGAATGAAAAGATGCCAAGAGTATGATGGGATTGCAGATCAGGATGCTTAGCCATGCCTGGGCAGGCAGAATCGTTGGGGGTGGCCACACAGCTGGCTGTATTGCTTTCTAGCTGTGTGCCCTGAGGCAAGTAGTCTCCATTCCAAGCTTATAGTTCCGGGAATCTCAGACTGTGAGTTGGGAGGGTGATAAGAACTCCAAAATTTCAAATGATGATTGCAGAGAAGGTGCTAGATTGCTAAAGACTGAATCAGACCCTCCTAACTGGCAGTGAGAGAGGGCAGTGGAAAGGTCTCCGATTTTTCACAGGGAGGGAGGTAAAAACATTGAATCCTCATACCAAACAGTCAGTGATCACCACATACCTAGCAAGGCCGGCTGTCAGTCAGGCACTGTTGCAGAGGAAGTGGCAGTGGGTCTTCAGCCACAGGCAGTCTGCCCACTCCCAGGGTGCGAAGGCTGGAGGGGCAGACTGTGCGGGGAGTCTTTTTGGAAGAGCTTTAATTAGCCACAGTTCTGCAGGCGTTTTATGCTTTTAAACGGCATTTCTCACCTATCAAAATCTGATCCTTGTAAACTCCCTCATGCATCAGACAGGGCAAATGTTATTATCCCTACTTTTCAGTGGAGAAACCAGGTCCAGGGAAGCTGAGGACTTGGCTGTCACATAGCTTTTCAGTGGCAGGGGTAAAGCTAGAACCGTAGGCTTCTCGTAGCCTGAGTGAAAGCACAGTGTGGTGTGCCACCCCAGGGCAGTTTCAGTGAGCTCTTAATGCAGGCTGGGCTGGGTCCCTGAGCCTTCCTGTTCTCCCCGCATGCCTGGGAGTCATTGGACTGCAAGGGGGGCACCAGGAGTGGTAGGTGCCCTAGATGGAGAAGCTGTGCCAGGTTACGGAGTGCCACTCCAGAAGCAGAATCTGAATTCCAAAAGACTTTGGACCAAGAGTGAGGGAAGGCCATCAGGGTAGGAGAGACTCAAAGCCTCAAATAACAAAGAGAAGGGATAAACAGAAGCGCTTCAGAGGAAGAGGAGAGCCCTGTTCTGGATCACGAAGAGGCTCTGGGAACGCCCAGGATGGAGGAGCATGCAGGCCTCCTGCTGGCTCTGGGGCCCTGTGGACCGCGGCTCCCTTCCCCTCTTTGGCTCTCAAATTGTCAATGGAGGGGGCCGCAGCCCGTGGTCTCTGAGGCGTGTTTCCAACTGGCCTCTGGGCTCCTGACCCAGGTCCTCCTGAAACCAGAATGACCCCTGGATCTTCCCTACAGAGAGCACTCCTGCAGATGGCAGGGAAAAGGGGCCAAGGCCCAGCGTGGGGAGAAGGAGGGCTTCGCCTTTGGAGAAGCATATGTGGAAAAGCTACCCAGCACCAGGCCCCTGCCCTCCCCAGACATCGCTTACCTTAACGGACCTACCACAACTCCATGCAGCAAACCTCCCATTTAGAGTGAGGACCCTGAGGCACCACAGTCATTCAGGTCACCCCTGGGGAGCATCTTGTCACTGCCCGCGGCCCCCTTCAATCTGGACCTGGTGCCTCCCTCAAAAAGGGAGGAGTGTGGGAGAGAGACCAGGGGGGCAAGCACCACACAGTTTCAAGCGGAAAACCCTTCCTGCTGCTTCCCAGCTGGGGGTCTATCACCTCCTTCTGCCGTGGTCTCCTTACTGTTAGGAGGCCTGCTGCCTGCAACAGTGGCCTGCATGCTTAAATTAATGCACTGGTCGCAGGGTGCCCATTGCTGCCCCAGCAGGATGGAGGAAGCTCCCCTCGATCCTACTGTCTTGTCATTGTGGCAGAGGAATTTGAGCTCAGGACTTACTTCTCTGCCACTGTCCTAGACCCCATTTGCTCTTTCGGACCCGCAGGTCATGCAGGAAGCAGGTCTGTGTGTGCTTGAATCCACGTGGCTCTGACTCTCCCAGCACAGAGAGCCTCAGAGGGTCCCAGTGTGGCCCACCACAGGCCAAGCAGTGCCCACCCTTGACCCTCAGACGGCAGACCACTCCCCCAGCTCTGGCCAGAGCTGCAGGCCATACCAGAGGCCTACGCCCTGGGCGGGCACACAGGGCTGCCATTGTCTGCTCAGCGCCTGGCACCCTCTCGTTTGCATAGCCACGTGAAGAATGCGAGGGAGCAGGCCGGGGACTTGTCCCTTCAGAGGGGGGTTGGGCTGTGGGGGAGGAAGCCAGCAGGGGTCTGCAGCAGGACCCTGCCTTCCCGCAATGCAGTCCAGGAAAGGTGGGTGGGCTATTGGGGACGGAGGGGGCGGCCGGGGGCTGGCAGGAGTGGGAGCAGGGTTGTGACATTCCTCCTGCACCCACGCCGCAGTGGGGCCCGATTGAACGTGAGGGGATTGCTAATGAGGTGGAAGAGAGTTAAACATTCCCCTACTCCTGAGGACCGAGAGACTGGGAGAGAGAAGAGGGAGGTGGGGGTGCTCGGAGGGGGCAGCCTGAACCCCAGGAATGTGCAGAGGCTACTGCTCCGCACCAGGCTGCTCTAGAGCTGGGGGCCAGGGCCCAGTGTTCCAGTCTCAGCGGGAGCTACTAAGCCAGCCAGCAAGGGGATTAAGGGGCTGAGCAATCCGCCTTCCTTCAGGCTGATGCCAGAAGGTCGGGGCTGTCTCCCCAGCTCCCCACCAGGCCCCTTGCTGGCCGGCAGCCAGCACTGGCCCAGCCTCGATAGGGCCCCTTTTCTGTCCCCCTCAGATCTCAAAAAGACCCCACAGTACTTATTTCCTGGTCTGGCCTCCCTGATTTTTGGCACACATAGGTCCCAGGTACCCATGACCCCTCTTCCCAACACCCCACCCGTAACTCAGCCTCCCCACATCTAGCTTCAGAGCCCCTGCCAAAAAGTTATCCTTGACGTCTAACTCTAGTTTTACCTGCTGCAAACTGGCATCCCCTTCCCTTCTGTCCTAAAGTCAAAGGGCAGAAAACCCCAAGGGTTACATCAGCCTTGCAAGAGCGAAGCCCACCCTCCCAGGGCTGGTGTTTGGGTGAGTGATTATCTGAATTTTAGGGCACCCAAATCAGGTTCCTAAAGGGGTTTCCCTGGGGGGAAAGGCCCTGAGGGCAGCTGGGTCATTCCTCTCAGCCCCTCCCTTCCCTATCCCTGGGGAAGGGGGCGGGGCAGGGACACCACCTGGGCCATGGGCCGGCCCTCCGCCCCCAGGGGGCTGGGCATGAGCTTTGCTGGGGACCCTGCTCTGGCTTAGGCGGCTGCTGTGGGCGGGCCCTGGCCTTTTCCAGCCCCTGGGCCTCCCCCTGCATTCTGGAGTCCAAAGCCACTGCCTTTGCTCCAGCCGCTGCCGGCCCGCCACCTCTCCTTCTCTGCCTCTGACCCTCCTTCTCACTGCTCCCCCTGCCCAGTTGCTCCTCCCACCTGGCCATGACCACAGCCCCTGCTGGGACCCTGGCCCAGCTCTGAGTCCCGGGACCCTTGGTCCCCTCCCCCAGGCCATGGCCAACTCAGGCCTCCAGCTCCTGGGCTACTTCTTGGCCCTGGGTGGCTGGGTAGGCATCATTGCTAGCACAGCCCTGCCGCAGTGGAAGCAGTCTTCCTACGCAGGCGACGCCATCATCACCGCCGTGGGCCTCTATGAAGGGCTCTGGATGTCCTGTGCCTCCCAGAGTACCGGGCAAGTGCAGTGCAAGCTCTACGACTCCCTGCTCGCCCTGGACGGTAGGCCTGAGGCCAGCAGGGTGGGAGGTGGGAGGTGGGAGGTGGGAACAGCAGAGGGGCCTGGAGCAAGCTTTCCTCACAGTCTGCTGTCTACACTGGGCTCCATCCTCCAGCCCCCACTCTACAATTCCCCACTACTGCCCTGTGCCCATCGACAGTCCAGGCCAGCCTGCTGCCCTGCAGGAGGGGAGGGCTCTAGGGTCTGGCAGCTGTGGGTCCAGATTTCTGCTCTGTCACTGTAACTTTGAACCAGTCACCAAACCTCTTCCCATTGTGATGTTCTCGTCTCCAAAGGGGAATACTAATACCTGTGGCACTCCGAAAGGCTCAGTTAAGACCCTTCACCCACTTCTCCCCACACTCAACAGACAGACACACACTGTACAATGCACACCTGCTCCCCAGTCCTGCTCCCAGGCCTGTGTGCCAGCATATGGGTGCATGCACACGCAGGCACACAAACACACACGCACGTGCACATGCATGCACCGACAGGTGCATCTGCATGCAGTCCCTCTCCTTCTGGGGTGTGGAGTTGAGCCTGACAGGCACCGCCGAAGCTCTAACTCTGGGGTGGAGGTGACCCACCTGCAATCTGCCCAGGACCCCCTGGGGCAATCTGCTCCCCATGGGAGCTGGGAGCAGAGCGGCCATCAACCAGCCCCATTGTGCCAGTTCAGTCTGGTCAGTTCAGGCAGGTCGTCTAGCCTCGCTGAGGGACCCAGGTCTCCTGAACGCCCCCCAGGGCCCAGGCCGGACCCACGTACCCATGAAGAGGCAAGCTTCCAGCTGCCATGGGCGGAGGGGAAAGTGACCGTTGTCTGAATGGCTGCTGGGGGAGGGGTTGCTGCGGGGCTCAGGCTGAGTTGAGCTGGGCCTCGGATGCCCCCAGCTCTTCCCTCTACCAAATCTGAGGGGACCCTGGAGCTGCCCTCAGCTGCTTGGGAGGATGGGTCTAGCCCAAGAGGGAATCCCCAGGCCAGAAAGCAACAGCAGAGTGAATCATACCACCAGAAAAGCCTGCAAGGGTGAGCGGACTCTCACCCCCACACCCTGTCCTCCTGGCACAGGCTGTCACTCCTCACTATCCTGCACCTGCCAGCAGGTGGTCTGACCCGCAGGCCAGCTCCTGCTCAAGCCTCTGTCAAGCTGGGCCCCTTCCACCAATCCCAGGCACCAACCCAACCCCCATCCCCGCCAGCCCGACTCAGCGTCACCCTGCCCACCCTAGGTCACATCCAATCAGCGCGGGCACTGATGGTAGTGGCTGTGCTCCTGGGCTTCGTGGCCATGGTCCTCAGTGTAGTTGGCATGAAGTGCACACGGGTGGGAGACAGCAACCCCACTGCCAAGGGCCGTGTCGCCATCGCCGGGGGAGCCCTCTTCATCCTGGCAGGTAAGTGCCCCTCACTCCTCCACAATCACAGCCATGGCAGGCAGCCCCAGCCCCAGTGGCCTCAGGGGACCAGAGCAGAGCTGAGCACCCCTCTGCTTTGTCCTTAGGCCTCTGCACTTTGACTGCCGTCTCGTGGTATGCCACCCTGGTGACCCAGGAGTTCTTCAACCCAAGCACACCTGTCAATGCCAGGTGGGTGCCAGGGCTTGGGTCTTTTGCTTCACCTCCTCTGGGACCACTGACCTTTGTCCACTGGATCACCTGGCGGGGGAAGTGGAGGACAGGGTCCAGCTGCTGTCCAAGAAGCTTTAAAGGGGGGGTGCCAGGAGTAGTGTGGTAGGGCCCTCTGTGGGGCGGGAAGCCTTTGATGGGCCCCCAGGTGCAGCAAGGACTCTCTAAGGACCTAAGTGCCCTGGCTCTGGGTTTCAATCCCACCTCTGGCTGGGTGCAGTGGCTCACGCCTATAATCTCAGCACTTTGGGAGGCCAAGGTGGGTGGATCACCTGAGGTCAGGGGTTCAAGACCAGCCTGGCCAACATGGTGAAACCCCATCTCTACTAAAAATACAAAAGTTATCTGGGCATGGTGGCGGGCACCTGTAATCTCAGCTACTTGGGAGGCAGAGGAGGCAGGAGAATAGCTTGGACCCGGGAGGCGAAAGTTGCAGTGAGCCGAGATCATGCCACTGCACTCCAGTGTGAGTGACAGAGCGAGATTCTGTCTCAAAAAAATCAAACGATCAATCAACCCAGCTTTGCATGTACTGTGTCACCTGGGCAAGTTACTTAATCTTTCTGTGCCTAGTTTCCTGCTCTGTAAAATGGGGCTAGAAACTGAGCACTAGTTCAGGCATGGTTGTCCGTATCCAGCAAGATGCAGGTGAGGGTGTGGCATTTCTGCTGGTGGCAGCAGGGCTGAGATGACTTCCTGCAGGAGGCAGCAGTTATTCTGAGCCAGGAAGAAACTCGAGAATAAAGGCAGATCGTGGAGGGCCTTGCAACCATAGGAAGATTTTGTTCCTCATCCGAGTGGAGGCAGCGGCAGTCTCTCTGGCTGTGATATGCAGAATGGTGGGGAGGGAGTGACACCAGGAAGGCGGCTGTCCCAAAGGTCTGAGCAGAGGGTTTGGGGCGCCAGGGAGGGAGCAGTAGAAAGCAGGCTGATATTCAGGAGATAACCAGGACTTGTAAGGCTGTGGGCATGGAAACGGAAGGGGGTGCTCTGCAAAGGGCCTGGGCCCACCTTGGCTCCTCCCTCACTTCTCAACCTAGCCAGGAGCAGAGAATGGAACAGTCTCAAACCTAGACATCCCAATGGACTTTGGGCCTTGGAGTGGAGAGAGGATGAGAAAAGATGCCTGGGCTGTTGCAATCGGGAGGGATCCCTGGAGGAGGCAAAGATGTGGAGAGGGGAGGGGAGGGAGGAGATCTCAGGTACAAGGTTTGTTCCCTGGGTGGCAGCTGCAGCCACAAAATCTGCCAAGCAAGGTCCAGCTTAGGCATGTCAGGATAGGACTCAGCCCCCGATCCCTTCAACAGTCCCCGATGCCACTCGGGCTGCCAGGCCCTGTGCTAGGTCCTGGGGATACTAATGGCTCTGTCTGCCCTCAAGGGGCTTCCCAGGGGGCCGGACAAGCAAGGGGCTGAGGCCTCCTGAAGAAAGCATGGCAGTGGAGTCACGCAAGGCGCAGTGTGAACACAGAGGATGTCAAGGAAACACCCCATGAGGAGGAGGCATCTGAACTGGGCTCTGAAGGCAGAGAAGGAACTGGGGAGGCACAGGAGTGGCGGGCTGGGAGGCTTGGTGCCCCAGGAGGGGGTGCCTTGTGCAAAGGCACTAAGGCAGTGAGACCTAGGAGCGGGGCTGAACTGGCCAGCAGAGCCTGGGTGTGGAGAGCCCAGAGTGCCAGGTGGAAAGGTCTGGCCTTCTCCAGAGGGCAGCGGGAGCAGTCCTGGCTGGGAGTTCTGTGGGCCAGACTGTGACTGGGAAAAAAGATGGCAGGGATTGCCCCACTCCTCCCGTGCAGACCTCTCAGGCCCTCCCATGCCCCCTCCACTGGCCAGACCAGGAAATGAGCCCAAGATTGCCCAGAGCAGGAGCTGGAGGCCAAGCCTCTAGCCTTCACGCCCACCTGGGCCGGGTCACCCTGTGTGGTGTTGATCTTCTGGGCTGGCGGGAGGGAGAAAGGAAGGGCATTCACCTCAGTTTATCTGGACATATGGAAGAGGTGGTGCAGCTCCAGCCTCCAGCTCCACACACTCTGCCCTTCCTCTGCCAGGGCAAGGACTGGGAACAACCTGAGGCAGCAGCCGCACCTGATGCCATTCTCCCTACCCCTTGCAGGTATGAATTTGGCCCAGCCCTGTTTGTGGGCTGGGCCTCAGCTGGCCTGGCCGTGCTGGGGGGCTCCTTCCTCTGCTGCACGTGCCCGGAGCCAGAGAGACCCAACAGCAGCCCGCAGCCCTATCGGCCTGGACCCTCTGCTGCTGCCCGAGAGTACGTCTGAGCTCCTCCTGCCCTGGCCAGCCCCCCACCCGGTGGCCCCCTCGTCCAGCATCCAGCCAGCCTCGCAGCACCCTGGGCAGGGCCACTGGGGCATAGGATGGGCATAGGTGCTCTGAGTAGCTTGTCCACAACGCAAGCACCCACCTTGCAATCCGAGACCCAGATCCTCAGAGAGACCAGAGGCAGGACCCAGCCCCCAGGCACACACACGGATGCAGGTCCAGGCACGGTCCTGTCTGCACAGCCTGGTGGGCACCAGCATGCATCCCTGGAGACAGGCCCTCAGGCACCAGCCCGGCTGTTTACTCACTGAAGAGCCGCGTGGGTGTCTGCTATGTGCTGGGCTCTGGAGTTACAGCAGTGGCCAAGAAGTACCTTAGTACCCAGGTCCTTGGGGTGAGCAGAAACCTTCACCCTCCCCAGTCCCATGGGCTCTTCATAGCAACCCCACAAGGGCAGTGCCGGGATGCTGAACGTTCACACGAGGACAGGGAGGGTCTGAGTTTAGGTCTCAGGTTCTTCCAGTGCACCCAGGGCTGGGGGCCACCCACACAGATGGCTAGGTCGGACCATGGCGCCCCCGCCCCCGGGAATGGGCCCCAGGCAGGGCTGCTGTGAGGGCCAAGGTCTCGCCATGCTGGCCAGTACCCATGTCCGGGCCTGAATGCACAGCCCCTGTCCCCGACCCCACAGCTCACTCCACTAACCAGCTCTCTCTCTTTTGACTTTCAGACCAGTTGTTAAATTGCCCGCCTCCGCCAAGGGCCCCCTGGGTGTGTAATGTCCAGTCCCCAGCCAGGCTCTGTCCCCTGCCATACCCAGACTCTGTGTTTCATATTTTTTGGAAAGAGAAGTGAACATCCAGCACCAGTCATGGTGTCATTCAGTCTGTCCTCGGCGTGACTTGGACAGGGCCTGGGTCAGAATGGTCAGTGCTGACCCCTGGGGCTCCTGGGCAGAAAGATGAGGAGACAGAGGTCCAGGGTGGGTTACACAGCATATCCAAGGCTGAGCAGGAGATAATTCAGGGCTCCTACCCCCTGTCTAGGGAACCCCCTCCCAAGCCCGGCCTTGGCCTTGGCTCAAGGCCCTCCTTGATGGGGACCCCACCCACTCCTGGAGGCTGCCCCTGAGGCCTGGCCCAGCTCTGGGAGCAGGCCCCTGGGTCAGGGAGCCCCTGGTGTGGAAAGAGGCCCCAAGGTAGTAAACCCTGCCCCTGTGATTGTGCTCCAGAGACCTCCTAAGGGAAGGGACAGTTTCTGGAAGGCCCTCCAGCTGGATGCTGGGGATCAGAGATAGGTGAGGGAACACAGTGTAGGAGCTCCCTATGTAGAAAAGGGAATGCGGGGAGGGCGTTAGGAGCTTGCCGGCATCAGGACTGTCCTGAGCAAGGTCTGCAGCTCCCAGCTCTGCTCACCCCGAATCCTGCCCCTTGTTTCCACACCTACCATTCCTCCTCTCCTGATCCCCAGCATCCAGCTGAGGTCCAAGGTCTTTTCCTAGAATCAGAGAGGGGAGGGGACAGCCTGAGGCTGCCCAGAGACTGTGGCTGGAACTGCTTGCTGCACCCAGCAGTACTGTCAGAGTTAGAAGGGCTTTTGGTCTTGAAGTCCAGGTACCATCCCCCTTTAGTATAGAGGGGGAAGGGCCGGAGAGGAATGTAGGGAAACCAGCCCAGGTCAGTCCCAAGGCCAGAGTCTCTTGTCCTACATCTCCCCAAACCGAAGCGTGCCAGCCCCGCCCCTCATGCTCAGACCTCTCCCACCCCAAACCCTCTCCGGTGTATCCAAGTCTCTTTGACCACTGCATAGCAGGCTTCTGGGGAGAGCATCCATCCCACAACCTCCCCTTCCCTGCTATGCACCTTCCTTGGCCAGCCCCATTCTGGCCTCCTCCACCACCTGCCTTGTGACCACATCTCCCACCAAGTCCCCAGATCTCAAGAACGCAGCTCGGCTTCTCCTTCGAGCTTGACTCTGAGAGGGAAAGTGATGGAAACCAAGTGGGATGAGATGCCTGCCATGTACACTGCAGTCGAGGGCAGGGGCGGGAGGAATGACACAAATGGTAGGGAGCTGCGGGGGGACTGACCCCTCGGCGCCTGGCCTGGCCGGCCCTGCACATCCACCGGGGCACCACAGGGGCTTGTCCAGCCTCTGGTCAGAGGGTGTGGCCACCTGACCCTAAATAGGCTCCCCAGAGTCCTGCCCCCCTAACCATGAATGAGAACTGCAAGAGTTTTTCCTCTGGGTGCCTGAAGCTATTGTGCAATGGTTCCCAACCCTGCGTGCACATTCGAGTCACCTGGGGGCAATGCCCAGGCTCCAACCCAGACACTCTGACTTCATTGGTCCGGGTGGACCTGCCATCAGAGGTCAGGTAGCTCCTCAGGGGACTGTAGTGTATGGTCAGCACTGAGGGCTCCTCTATGAGGCCTCAAGCCCAGGTGACTCTGTGAGGCCTGCAGAGGGAGAAAAGAACCCGTAAGAAAAGAGGTGGAGTCCAGGCACGGTGGCTCACACTTGTAATCCCAGCACTTTGGGATGCCAAGGTGGGTAGATACCTGAGGTCAGGAGTTCGAGACCAGCCTGGCTGAGCTGGCTGTGGTGGTGGGCACCTGTAATCTCAGCTACTTGGGAGGCTAAGGCAGGAAAATCACTTGAACTCAGGAGGTGGAGGTTGCAGTGAGCCGAGATCACGCCACTGCACTCCAGCCTGGGTGACAGAGCGAGACTCCATCTCAAAAGAAAAAAAAAGAAAAAAAAAAAAAGAGATGGGTAGAGGAAGCCCCAGCTCACTCCTGCCTTTCCCGATACCAGGCTCTTCTGTGACATGCCCACATCTTTCCAATCAATTCCCCTTTTGGCTGAAAAAACATTGAGTTTGAATCCTGTCCCACACAGCCAGAAGAGCCCTGCCTAACAGGATTTGGAACCTGGAAACTCAGCGCAGCCTTGCGGAGTCCTGTTATAAGGTGCCAGCGGAGCAGGGATGGGATCATCCTCCTATTCTAGGCTGGGTGTTGGGCAATCCTTGCTATTTGGTCATGAAGCAGCTGGCCGGGAAACCACACGTCATTCTCTCTTGAGCTTCAGGATCCAATGGAGAATGCTGGGATAGAGTGTGCTGGCTCCTTCTTGTGGGTTTCAGGGACAGAAAAGAGAGACAAGATACATGCAAGTGGCGGGGGGCGGTGGGGGCGCTGGAGGGGGTGCCTGACGGCAGAGTAGGAACAAGCTTCAGTCTGTTCCTTTGTTAGGGGAAGCTCTTTCTGCCTATAGCCAGGGATTGGAGAGGCAGAGGGTCAGAGAACCACACATCTCGCTGAATTGAACAACCAATTAATACGCTGATTTAAAATGTAGTGAGATCCTGGCAATGGGAAGATATCTGGGAAAAAACTAGAGGAATTTGAAGCTAAAAGACTTTGAGATGCCTGGTCCCACAGGTTTCTCCTGAAGCAAACCCACTCCCATATCTACAAGGCCACCTGAGCTGCCAACCGGAGGCAGGACCGATAATCCAGGCTTCATGTCCAGGCTGTTGTTTACTGTCCTAACCATAAGGCTACAGGACTGGGGAGAGACCCATGAAGGTAGGGCTCAGACTCAAAAGGCATGATTCTAAAGCTTTTGCCTTATTCTAGAGCCCTGTGTACTAGCAAACAGAGTCCCCCCACCCCCAGAAGGAAATTGGCAGGCCATAAAATACAGTTGTAGGATGAATACACCCATGTACTCAGCCCCAGGGCCAAGGAGCACAGCAACATAAGGTGTCCAGCAAAAAGGAGTGAACCTGAGCCCCTGGAGGAGCTGACCAGGAAAATCAGCTACTGCTTGGGAAGAGGCTCAAAAACCGTGCAGCTGAGAATACAGCGTATGGACTGACTATTAGATTACGAAGGAGTTACTGCCGGGTGCGGTGGCTCACGCCTGTAATCCCAGCACTTTGGGAGGATGAGGTGGGCGGATCATGAGGTCCGGAGATCAAGACCATCCTGGCTAACACGGTGAAACCCCGTCTCTACTAAAAATACAAAAAATTAGCTGGGTGTGGTGGCAGGCGCCTGTAGTCCCAGCTACTCGGGAGGCTGAAGCTGGAGAATGGCGTAAACCCGGGAGGCAGAGCTTGCAATGAGCGGAGATCGCACCACTGCACTCCAGTCTGGGCAACAGAGTGAGAGTCCGTCTCAAAAAAAAAAAAAAAAAAACCGTTATCAAGGAGTTATTGTTAATTTTGTGTTACAAGTATTGTTAGTCTTGTGTGATAATGATACTGTTTTTTTTGTTTCTTATATTCTTATCTGGTAGAGGTACATGCTGAAATGATATAATGGTTGCATTTGCTTTCAAATAACAAAGAAAAAGTTCAAAGGCAGCGAAAGTTATAAAATAAGATTGGTGAATCCCAGTGGTGCTTAGGGGTTCTCCTTGTGTATGTTCGTAAATTAAAAAAATAAAAAGTTTAAAAATACCTTTACGGTTTGCTGGTTTTATCACGTAATAGAATCCTCCTGACCAGGGGAGTAAGCATGATGGACACTCCAGAGATTTGCTACTCAAAGCACAGTCCTCAGATGGCAGCAACGCATCACCTGGAAACATTAGAAATGCAGATTTGCAGGCCCTGCCCCAGAGCCCGTGACTCAAACGTGGCGTTTTAACAAGATCTCCAGGTGACTGAGACACAGTGAAGTTTGAGAAACACTGATGCAGCTGGTGAGAGCTGTGTGGTGCTTCTCCTTTTTGAGGGGAGAATTTCAATGGACCCTATCCTGTTTTCCTCCATCATTTGCATATTAGGTATATTGAAAGTGGTTCATTTTATGATTTTTGTCTAAAGCTGGCAAATTATGAGGAGCTACAACTAAGCATGATCCAGGCCAGGTGTGGTGGCTCACACCTGTAATCCCAGTACTTTGGGAGGCCGAGATAAGAGGATTGTTTGAGGCCAGAAGTTTGAGACTAGCCTGTGCAACAACCCTGTTTCAGTTATTTAAAATTTAAAAACATTTATTTAAAAAACAAAAGTTAGCCAGGTGTGGTGGTGTGCACCTGTAATCCCAGCACTTTGGGAGGCCAAGGCGGGCGGATCACCTGAGGTCAGGAGTTTGAGACCAGCCTGGCCAACGTAGTGAAACTTCGTCTCTATTGAAAATACGAAAATTAGCCAGGTGTGTTGGCAGGTGGCTGTAATCCCAGCTGCTCGGAAGGCTGAGGCAGGAGAATTGGTGGAACCTGGGAGGCGGAGGTTGCAGTTAGCTGAGATCATGACATTGCATTCCAGCCTGGGTGACAGAGCGAGACTCTGTCTCAAAACAAAACAAAACAAAATAGATACAGGCAAAATTTCAAATGAAGACAGGCAACACCCAAAGTAGTACTTTCCAATTTTTTCTTCTCATCAAACACATAAAAATAGATTTTGTTCAACTTATGAAAATACTGCAGGCAATTTCATTCTGGCCGACCCTCCTGTTGAAAACAACTAAAAATGGGTGAAGTGTAAAACATTCTTCAAAGCATCAAAGAGCTGACAAGGATCCTATGGAATCACCAAGTCAAAGCCTCAGGAGCTTTTCCTCTCCCTCTCATCCACATGGTGGCCCATGAGGTCACCACAACGCTGAGGAGTGGTTGGCTGGCATGGCTGGAGATTAGTTACATATAAGGGGATTAAACAAATATGTAAATATACTGAAGAAAATGGGAGCCAGTCTTCCAAAGATGGAAAGAGGGAAAACTAGAGTAAATTCTATGGTGTTGGATTCAAATTGGGGGTATCTGGATGAACTTGTGATTTTTAATATATGTAGATACATATTGAAATAAATACAAGGGTGTGTGTGTGTGTGTGTGCGCGCACGTGTGATGCATATACATGCATATATCTATGAGCCGTACCCCCTAGGAAGGCCTAGCAGTAATGATATCCCAGTAGCAATGGGCACACCTAAGCCACCAAGCCATATCTTGGTTTCTGAATACCATTCTCCACTAAAAGTTATCAGGCTCCAAGGAAAAATGACTGATTTCAGAACTGGAGTAGAGAAAGTACAAAAGAAACTTAGAGCATCTTGGTATTCCAGAAGCAAAAAGTGCTCAAGAATGATGATAATATGTCTAAAGGATCCAGAAGCTGGATTAAAGGTGGTCCCACTTGCTTTATCTGGGACAATTTGAGCATCAAAATAAATAATAATAATGAACAATGGGTTTCAACTCACTGGATACAAATAAGAATCTACTAGTCCTTACCAATTTGAATAAGTGGGGGAAAAGAAAAAGTTCTACCTTACAGTAAAATGACTATATGAATAACTTATTAACAAATAAGTAAAAATCATGACTTTATAGTGACAAAACATAGCAGACATATCCTTTATTTTTTAGACGGAGTTTCACTCTCGTTGCCCAGGCTGGAGTGTAATCGCATGATCTCAGCTCACCGCAACCTCCGCCTCCCAGGTTCAAGCAATTTTCCTGCCTCAGATTCTTGAGTAACTGGGATTACAGGCATGTGCCACCATGCACAGATAATTTCATATTTTTAGTAGAGACAGGGTTTCTCCATGTTGGTCAGGCTGGTCTCGAACTCCCGACCTCAGGTGATCCGCCCGCCTTGGCCTCCCGAAGTCCTGGGATTACAGGTGTGAGCCACCAGGCCTGGCCAACACATATCTTAATCAAGTGATAAGAGTTACCACCAGGAATGGGACAAATCGAAATGGATGCCCCTTGCTGGAGTGCATGGAGAAGAACACAGCACAGCGTCATTTGCACGATATTCCTGCTATAGGTGCATAACCTGAATCAATCATGAAGAGGCAGAAAAACACAATTGGGACTGTTTTATAAAATCACAGGCCTGTACCCTTCAAAACTGTCAAAGCTAAGAACCACAAGGAAAGACTGAGGAGATACTACAGCAAAATGCAATGAGTCATCCTGAATTGGATTCTGGACCTATAAGGAACATATTGGGATGACCAGTGAAACTGGAATGATAGCTGTGGTCTAGACGGTAGTATAACAGCAAAGTTAATGTCCTGATCTTGACAGTTACCCTGCGGTTTTGTAGAAGAGTGTCCTTGTTTTTTTAGGAAATATAAGAGGATAAAGAGGCATCAGAAAAAAAATATGCAGAGATGCACAAGAAGGGTTAGATGAAATATTTGCAGTATAATACTAATTGAACAATCTAAGTGAAGGACGTACGGGAATTCTTTGAACTGTTCTGGCAACTTTTCTCTCTGTTTGAAATTATTTCAATGAATAAAAGTAAAAGCTGGCCATGGTGGCTCAGGCCTGTAATCCCAGCACTTTGGGAGGCCGAGGTGGGTGGATCACCTGAGGTCAGAAGTTCGAAACCAGTCTGACATACATGGAGAAACCCCATTTCTACTCAAAATACAAAATTATCCAGGTGTGGTGGTGCATGCCTGTAATCCCAGCTACTCGGGGGCTGAGGCAGGAGAATCGCTTGAACCCGGGAAGCGAAGGTGGTGGTGAGCCTAGATTGTGCCATTGCACCCCAGCCTGGGCAACAAAAGCGAAACTCCGTCTCAAAAAAAAAAAAAAAAAATGTGTAAGGCAGAGTTACTCTCCCCTCACGCTCACCCCAGGGCAGAGGTAGGGAAAATCCTTGACAAGTTGTAACCATAAGCCAACTTGCTTGTGGATGTGAAGCCCAAATTCACATCATCTGAGTGGCCTCCAAAAAGTTAAGC
Source organism: Trachypithecus francoisi (assembly GCF_009764315.1). Classification (NCBI taxonomy): domain Eukaryota; kingdom Metazoa; phylum Chordata; class Mammalia; order Primates; family Cercopithecidae; genus Trachypithecus; species Trachypithecus francoisi. Next base: position 81,827,901 of record NW_022681457.1, read on the forward strand.
TATTCAAAATTTTGAAAAATTGTTTGTGGGCCGGTGATGTCCCTGTCTGCTCAACAGAAGCAAATGCCGGCTGGGCATGGTGGCTCATGCCTGTAAGTCCCGCAGGAGGATCACTTGAGGCCGGGAGTTTGAGACCAGCCTGGACAACATAGAGAGACCCTATGACTAAAAAATAAAAAAATTAAAAAATAAAAAAAAAAAAGAAGAAGAGGAAGAAGAGAGAAAAAAATTAGCCAGGAATGGTGGTACCTGCCTGTAGTCCCAGCTACTTGGGAGGCTGAGGTCAGAGGATCGCTTTAACTCAGGAGTTCAAGGCTGCAGTGAGATATGATTGTCACTACACACCAGCCTGGGTGACAGAGTGAGATCCTGTCTTTATTCTTTTTTCTTTTTCTTTTTTTTTTTTTTTGAGATAAGGTCTTTCCCTGTTGCTCAGGCTAGAGAGGAGTGGTGCGATTTTGGCTCACTGCAGCCTCGACCTCCTGGGCTCAAGCCATCCTCCCATCTTAGCCTCCCAAACAGCTGGGACTAAAAGCACACGCCACCACACCTGGCTAATTTTTAATATTTTTTTGAGCCTAGGATTGTATTATTTTCCTTTAGTAATATTTTATTTCCTTGGACCAGGTGCCTAAGGGCGCCAGCCATCCAGGATCACTTTTATCTAAGTTCAGGACTAAAGATTCCTGGGTCTTCAGTCAGGTTGCAATCCACGTGAGTGTCAGCTTAAGGTACCACTGTGGCACATTCATTCAGGGTCCCCAACTCAAAGCATTGGGTAGTCTATAAAGATTACCAGACTGTGTCTAGATGTTTTCCTCTATCACTGTACAATTGCCTCTCCCAAATAAGCACACACTTGTGCTTCCAAATCAACACTCAGTCTCTCCATTGCCTCTAAGAGATTAGCAAATAATTCTAGGGCAAAAGCAACCCTGAGCATCAGACTCACTTTCCTACATTACCATGTTCTCCTGGACCCAAGCCTGGAAATCTCTCAGGATTTTTGTATGTTTTGCATCTAGAAAGATTTTTTTTAAAGTATTTTGTATAGTTTTCTTAGCTGTCTTCAGCAGAAGAGCTGTTCCAACATTACCAAAAGTGGAAGTCAAGAGTAATCTTTTCAAAATGCCGTCATGTAACTTCAGGATGCATTTCAAAATTCTTGCACAAGTAGAACATTATTGTTTATTATTTTCTCTTCTGTGACACGGTTGTTCATTACAATCCAAATTAACAAAAGAATTACTAGATATTAAAATATCACAAAATTGGTTTAAAATTATATCAACTTATTACTTGAGAGTTTTAAAAGTAAATATGTATTTCAAAAATTATATAATGAGCACATGAAGCCTATTTTAAGCAATATTTACAAAAATGGGAAAGAAAGTGATATACAAATGACAAATTCTCCTTAAATGGCCTGTATTATTATTTTGAGATGGAGCCTCGCTCTGTTACCCAGGCTGCAGTATAGTGGTAGGATCTCAGCTCACTGCAACCTCCACCTCCCGGGTTTGAGCAATTCTCCTGCCTCAGCCTCCTGAGTAGCTGGGATTACACGCGCACACCACTATGCCTGGCTAGTTTTGTGTTTTTAGTAGAGATGGGGTTTTGCGATCATGGTCAGGCTGGTCTTGAACTCCTGACGTCAAGTGATCCACCTGCCTCAGATTCCCAAAGTGCTGGGATTACAGATGTGAGCCACCGCACCCGGCCGTGTTTCTATTGCTATAAACTAGTTTGCATTTTCTACTACTTGATATTAATGGCATCATACACTACATACTTTTTATGGTCTGGCTTCTTTCACTCAGATAATTATTTCGATATTTGGCCTTTTTGTTGTGTGTTTATTCTTTATTACTAAGTAATATCCCATTGTATGAACCTATACATTCATCTTTTGATAAATATTTGAGTTATTTCCAGTTTGGAGCTATTATTACAATTAAAGTGGCTACAATATATACAAGTCTTTATGTGGGTAAATGCTTTCATTTCATTTGGGTATATTCCTAAGAGTGGAATGGCAGGGAGAATGTTTAGCTTTTTAAGAGAATGCCAAACTATTTTTCCAGAGTAGTTGTATCATTTTATATTCCCATCTTTTAGAGAGTTAATTCATTTTATGCATTCTTTGCATTTCTTTTTCTTTCTTTTCTCCTCTTTCTTTCTTTTTTTTTTTTTAAGACAGGGTCTTGCTTTGTTGACCAGGATAGAGTGCGGTGGTGAAATCTTGGCTCACTGCAGGCTTGATTTCCTGGGCTCATGCGATCCTCCCATCTCAGCCTCCTGAGTAGCTGGGACTACAGGTGCACACTACCATGCCTGGCTAATTTTTGTAATTTTTGTAGAGGCGAGGTTTCATCATGTTGCCCAGGCTGGTCTCAAACTCCTGAGCTCAAGCCATCTACCCACTTCTGTCTCCCAAAGTGGTGGGATTACAGGTGTGAGCCACCGTAACCAGCCTATCTCCACTCTAATCTTTATTGTTTCTTTCCTTCTGCTAGTTTTGAGTTTAGTTTGTCTTCTTTTTCTAGTTCTCTAAATTGCAAAATTAGGTAGTTGATTTGACATCTTTCTTGTTGTTTTTTAATGTGTTTATTTATGGCTATAAATATCTCCTTTAGCATTGTTCTCACTGGTTTTCATAAGTTTTGGTATGTTGCGTTTTTATTTTTCGTTTATCCGTAAGTATTTTCTTTTCTCTTTTTTGAGACAGTGTCTTGCTCTGTCACCCAGGCTGGAGTGCAGCTGCATGACTGTGGCTTACTGCAGCCTTGACCTCCCCGGCTTTTTTTTTGAGATGGGGTCTCCCTCTTGTTGCCCAGGCTGGAGTGCAATGGTATGATCTTGGCTCACTGCAACCTCCACCTCCCGGGTTCAAGCAATTCTCCTGCCTCAGCCTCCCTAGTAGCTGGGATTACAGGTGTACACCACTACGTCTGGCTAATTTGTGTATTTTTAGTAGAGATGGGGTTTCACTATGTTGGCCAGGCTGGTCTCAAACTCCTGACCTCATGTGATCTGCCTGCCTTGGCCTCTTAAAGTGCTGGGATTATAGGCGTGAGCCACTGCGGCCGGCCCTCCCAGGTGTAAGTAATCCTCCCACCTCAGCCTCCCAACTAGTTGTGACTACAGGTGTGTGCAATTATGCCTGGCTAATTTTTTTATTTTTTGTAGTAATGGAGTCTCACTATGTTGCCCAGGCTGATCTCAAACTCCTAGGCTTAAGCGATCCTCCTGCCTCTGACTCCCAAAGTGCTGGGATTGCAGAGGTGAAACATGTGCCTGGCTTCTCCAAGGATTTTCTGATTTCCCTTGTGACTTATTTGATCCATTGGTTCTTACTAAACAATACACTCATATTGTTTAATTTCTACAAATTTGTAATTTTTCTAGTTTTTCTTTTATTATTTCTTTCTAACTTCATACTTTGTGGTCAGAGAAGACACTTGACATGATAGCTATCATTTTTAGTCTGTTGAAACTTAAGTTTTAGCCTAACATATGATCTATCCTGAATAATGTCCCATGTGCACCTGAGAAAAATGTGTCTTTCATTGTCATTGTGTAGAGTGTTTGGAATGTATGTTAGATCTAGTTGGTTTATTATGTTGTTCAAGTCCTCTATTTTCTTACTTACCTTCTCTCTAGTTCTATTCATTACTGCAAGTGGAAAATTGAAGACTTTATCATTCTAGAAGTGTTCCTCCCTTCAACTCTGTCAATGTTTGCTTCATATATTTTGGTGATGTTATTAGGTACCTAAGTGTTCATCATTGTTATATCTTTTGCTATATTAAGTGTTTTGTTAGTATATACATATATAGTGTCCTTTGGCGCTCATAACTGTTTTTGATTTTAAGTCGATTTTATCTTAAATTAATATAGTATAGCCACCCCTGCCTTCTTCTGGTTATTATTTTAGTGGGTTTTTTTTTCTTTTTTTGAGACAGTCTCACTCTGTCACCCAGGCTGGAGTGCAGTGGAGCAATCTCAGCTCACCGCCACCTTGGCCCCCTGGGTTCAAGTGATCCTCCTGCCTCAGCCTCTCAAGTAGCTGGGATTACAGGCATCCACCACCATGCCCGGCTAGTTTTTGTATTTTTAGTAGAGATGGGGTTTTGCCATGTTGGCCAGGCTGGTCTTAAACTCCTGATCTCAGTTGATCTGCCTGCCTCAGCCTCCCAAAGTGCTGGGATTACAGGCGTGAGCCACTGTGCCCCACCTGGTTACTATTTTCGTGAAATATCTTTTTTCATCCTTTCACTGTTTTGTTTTGTTTGGAGGCTGGGTCTCACTATGTTGCCCAGGCTATATTTGAAATCCTGGGCTCAAGTGATCCTCCTGCCTCAACCTCCCAAGTAGCTGGAACTACAGGCAAATGCCACTGTGCCCAGCCTTCCTTTCACTTTCAACCTATTTTTTAAACACCCCCGCCCCCTGCTTCCCCCCAACTTTTTTTTTTTTTTTTTTAAGACAGTCAGTCTTGTTGCAGTATTGCCCGGGGTTAGAGTGCAGTGGCATAATCACAGCTCACTGCAGTCTCCACCTCCCAGGCTCAAGTGATCCTCCCACCTAAGCCTCCTAACTGGAACCATAGGCATGTGCCACCATGCCCAGCTAATTTTTAAAAATTTGTTGTAGGGCCAGGATCTTGCTATGTTTCCAGGCTGGTCTTGAACTCCTGGACTCAAGTGATCCTCCTGTCTCAGCTGGCCTCCCAAAGCATTGGGATTATAGGAATGAGCCACCGTGCCCAGCCAGGATTGTTGATTGACAGTTGTTTTCTTTTCCCTTTTTAGCACTTTAATTATATCCGCTCAGTACCTTCTGGCATCCAAAGTTTCTGGTGAGAAATCTGCTATAATTCTTATTGAGGGTTTCTTATATGTGACAAGTCACTTCTTTCTTGCTGCTTTCAGGTTCTTTGTCTTTAGTTTTTGACAGTTTGATTATAAGGTGTCTCACTATGGGTCTTTTTGAGTTCGTTCTACTTCAAGCTCATTGAGATTCTTGGATTTTTTTTTTTTTTTTTGAGATGGAGTCTTGCTCTGTTGCCCAGGCTAGAGTGCAGTGGCGCAATCTCGGCTCACTGCAACCTCTGCCTCCCGGGTTCAAGCCATTCTCCTGCCTCAGCCTCCCAAGTAGCTGGGATTACAGGCACGCACCACCAAGCCTCGCTAATTTTTTATTTTTAGTAGAGATGGGGTTTCACCACGTTGGCCAGGCTGGTCTCAAACTCCTGACCTCAGGTAATCTGCCCGCCTCAGCCTCCCAAAGTGCTGGGATTACAGGCGTGAGCCACCGCACCCAGTCTCTGATTCTTGGATGTTTATATTCATGTCTTTCATTACATTTGGGTATCTTTTGGCTATGTCTTCAAATATTTTCTCTGCCTCCTTGTTTTTCTTTTTTTTTCCTTTTTTTTTTTTTTTTTTGTTGGGGTGGGGCGGGGATGGAGTTTTGCTCTGTTGCCCAGGCTGGAGTGCAGTAATGTGATTCTTTTTCTTCTCCTTCTGGAGTTCTCACAATCTATGTTGGTTTGCTTGAAGGTGTCCCATAGGTTTCTTGGGCTCTGTTCACTGCTCTTCAGTCTTTTGTCCTTTCTGTTCCTCAGACTTAGTAACTGTCCTATCTTCAAATTATCTGCTTTTTCCTTCTGCCTGCTCAAGTCTGCCTTTGAATTTCTCTAGTCAATTTTTTTCTTTTTTCTTTCTCTAGAGATGGGGTCTCCCCACGTTGCCCAGGCTGGTCTTGAACTTCTGGGTTCACATGACTCTCCTGCCTCAGTCTGTCAAGTGCTACGATTACAGGCATGAGCCACCGTGCCCAGGTGCTACTCAGTTTTTATTTCAGTTATTGTACTTTTCAGCTCCAGAATTTGTTTTTTGGTTTTCTTTCTTTTTTTTTTTTTTTTTTTGAGATGGAGTTTCACCCTTTTTTGCCCAGGCTGGAGTGCAATGGCACGATCTTGGCTCACCACAACCTCTGCCTCCTGGGTTCAAGCAAGTCTCCTGCCTCAGCCTCCTGAGTAGCTGGGATTACAGGAATGCACCACCAGCTCCGGCTAATTTTGTATTTTTAGTAGAGATGGGGTTTCTCCATGTTGGTCAGGTTGGTCGTGAACTCCCAACCTCACTTGGTCCGACTGCCTCGGCCTCCCAAAGTGCTGGGATTACAGGTGTGAGCCACTGCGTCCGGCCTGTTTTTTGGTTTTCGATCTCTATTTGATATTTCCATTTTTTTCATACATTGCTTTCTTGACTTTCTCCATGTATTTCTTTTAGTTCTTTGAGCATCTTTAAGACAGTTATTATAATGTCTTTGTCTAGTAAATCGGTTTTGTGGTCTTTCTCAGGGATGGTTTTTGTTGGTTTATTTTTTCCTTTCAATGAATGGTTCAAACTTTCCCAATTTTTTTTTTTTTTTGTATCCTTATAATCTTTTTTATTGAAAACTGAACATTTGAGTCTAATAATGTTAACTCTGGAAATCAGATTCTCCCCCTTGCCCAGGGTTTGCTGGTTTTGGTTTGTTTGTATTGCTTTTGGCTGTCTCTATATCAAAGATCAGCATGAGGTTTAACTTCAGGTGTTTCCAGGTCTTTTGGTACCCTGCACTCTTTCCCTGGGATGTGCAGTGACTTTCTAATTTCCCCTGTATATGCTTTTTGAGTTTTTAGTCTTTGATGTCTGGATCCCAAGAGGGGAAAAACTAATGAAGGGGGAAGGACCCAGATTATGATAAGAAGGTCCCTTTCTATTCCCTGGAGGCCACTTCCGCTGGAGGGGAGGGGTTTACAATAGCAGGAGAGGCGCAACAGCGGCTGCTCACCTCTGTGTCTGCACCTCCTTGATCAGTGATGAGAACACAGTTCTCTGTTACTTGGAGGACTTGGTCCTTATTGTCCACCCTGGCTCCTGCAAACTGTTTGCAGGCTCCTCCTGGAACACATGCACAGCTTCCTGCCATGGGGCTGGGGGAGAAGGGTAGCTGTAGCTGGGCTGGGAGTTGAAATGGATTGGAATTAACTGCAATTTCACATCCACGGCTCCTCTGGAAGTTGCAAGACTTCAACAGACTCCAACATAATTACATCAAACAGATTCTGTCAGTGTACTTAATGTCCGTGTTGTGGGGGTGGGGCAAAATGCTGTTGATTCCTACTCACCCATTTTCCCAGAATCCTCTTGCCTTCTTACTTTTTAATTTTTATTTATCCTTTTTTGAGACAGTGTCTTGCTCTGTCACCCAGGCTGGAGAGCAGTTGCTCCATCTCAGCTCACTGCAACCTCTGCCTCCCAGGTTCAAGCGATTCTCCTGCCTCAGCCTCCCGAGTAGCTGGAACTACAGGCATGCACCACCACGTCCAGCTAATTTTTCTGTTTTTAGTAGAGATGGGTTTTCACCATGTTGACCAGGCTGGTCTCGAACTTCTGACCTCAAGTAATCTGCCTGTCCCAGCCCCCAAATTGCTGGGATTACAGGTGTGAGCCACCATGCTTCCAAAAGTAAGCCACCTGCTTACTTTTTAACTGATGCTTCTTATGAACTCAGGTTTTCTTTTTTTTTTTTTTTTTTTTTGAGACGGAGTCTTGCTCTTTCGCCCGGGCTGGAGTGCAGTGGCCGGATCTCAGCTCACTGCAAGCTCCGCCTCCCGGGTTTACGCCATTCTCCTGCCTCAGCCTCCCGAGTAGCTGGGACTACAGGCGCCCGCCACCTCGCCCGGCTAGTTTTTCGTATTTTTAGTAGAGACGGGGTTTCACCGTGTTAGCCAGGATGGTCTCGATCTCCTGACCTCGTGATCCGCCCGTCTCGGCCTCCCAAAGTGCTGGGATTACAGGCTTGAGCCACCGCGCCCGGCCTGAACTCAGGTTTTCTTACTCCAAGTTGCTTTCCAAGTTTCTCTCATGTGAGGACCCCATGAGAAGGTGGTGAAGGTGGCTTTCTGCAATCCATGTCAGAAGAGGACCCTCACCGGAACCAAACCTCCTTACTTTTTAAATGATGCTTCTTATGATAGTCTGGGTCCTCCAAACAGTAGACCCCTAAGTGGGATTAAATATGTAAGAATTTTATTAAGGAAATATTTGTGAGGGAAAATGGAGAGGCAGCTGGGAGAGCCATCCCACAGTGATGAGAGCCTGGCCCAGGATGCTGGGTGGAAGCATCCTAGATCACCACATAGTCTAAGAAAAGCTTAGCATGAGCATCAGGGGAGTCCTTGAGGCAACGTCAGCTGTGAGCCCCATGTCTCCCAGGAAAAGGCCTGTTTTAGAATCCCTGCCACACTGAGCCATCAGCTTGGGAGCATTTGGTAAGCAGAGCCTCGGGGCAAATAAAGTGGCAAATTTTAGAGCAAAGCAACTTGGGCCCTTGGTTAATTACATTCCCTGTAGTTGGACGTCTACAGGCCACTTTCTTGTGGCAACTACATTTTTACAGTTTACAATTTTTATACCTAGTATCTCAGTTTATCCTTACATCATTCCTGTAATAATAACACAAAACTTTTTTGTTTCTTTGAGACAGAGTTTTACCCTGTTGCCCAGGCTGGAGCACAGTGATGCAGTCATGGTTCACTGCAGCCTCGACTTCCCAGGCTGAAGCCATCCTCCTGCCTCAGCCTCCCAAGTAGCTGGGACTACAGGCATGTGCCATTACGCCCGGCAAAAAAAAATATTTTTTGTTTTCTTTTTTTTTGAGACGGAGTCTCGCTCTGTCGCCCAGGCTGGAGTGCAGTGGCACGGTCTCAGCTCACCACAACTTTCGCCTCCTGGGTTCAAGTGATTCTCCTACCTCAGCCTCCTGAGTAGCTGGGATTACAGGTGCATGCCACCACTTGCATTTTTAGTAGAGATGGGGTTTCTCCATGTTGATCAGGCTGGTCTCAAACTCCTGGTCTGATCCACCTGCCTCGGCCTCCCAAAGTGCTGGATTACAGGTGTAAGCCACCATGCCCAGTCAAAAAAAATTTTTTTTTTAGGAGATTAGGTCTCACTGTGTTGCTCAGGCTGATCTCAAACTCCTGGGCTCAAATGATCCTCCTGTCTCGGCCTCTCAAAGTGCTGAGATTACAGGCATAAGCTACTGTATCCGGCCTGCCAAGACTTATTGAGCACTAACAAAATGTGATTTCATTGGTTCTTGTTTCATCCTGATAACTTTAGGAAGTGAGTACAATTTATACCTTTTTTTTTTTAATTAGTTGTTTAATATTCTCCCACATCCTGGAGTCTGGAGGCAAGTGGCTTCCGGTATTGGTAAAGGAGGTGATCAATGTTAGGACTTAAGACGAAGTTTCATTGGCAAGACTAGAACTCAGATTTTCTTACTCCAAGTTGCTTTCCAAGTTTCTTTCATGTGAGGACCCCACGAGAAGGGGGTGAAGGTGACTTTCTGCAATCCATGTCAGAAGAGGACCCTCACCAGAACCAAATCTACTGTTACCCTGACCTGGACTTGCCAGTCTCCAGAACCGTGAGAAATACATATCTACTGCTTAAGCCACTTAGTCTATGGTAATTTGTTACAGCAGCCCAAGCAGGCTAAGACATGGTCCCACGGTCCCTTTCTAGCAGCAGCCCTCGTTTCCTTCATTCAGCTGCCAAGCCTCTTCATGCTCATTCGTAATTATTAACTTCAACATACGTATTGAGCTTTTGTTCTGTACTCTTAACCCCATTATAGTTGCGGGGATATAGCAGTAGTGAACAAAACAGACAGAAATCCCTACCCTTATGTAGCTTACCTCCTATCAGAGGAAGGTAGTAAGCAAACAAGTTAATGCGGCCAGCAGATGACATGCACCATGGAGGAAAATCAGGAAGGCCAGGAATTGGGAGCTGGCCATGGGAAGGGGTGGCCATTTAAACAGGTAGGCAGGGGAGGCCCTGCTGATCAAAGACTGAAAGAACTGAGGGAGAAAACCACTTACTTATCCGGTAGAACATTCTTCCAGTCAGAAGGGAACAGCAGGTGTGAATGCCTTGAGGTGGGAGAGTGCCAGGAAAAAGAAGCCTGTGAGGTTGGGTGGAGGAAACCAGGGGAGAGAGTAGATGGCATGGGGCAGTTAGGGGCACATTGTGGAGGCTCCTGGAGGATGCTGGCTTCTGCTCAAAAGTGAGACTGGAAGTCTCTGAAGGATTTCGAGCAGGGTGTCTCAAGGCCTGACACAGGTGTTAGAGTAGGAAGATGGTAGCAGGGAGGCTACCACAGCCTGGACCCAAGTGGTCAGAGGTAAGTGGTCAGATTCTAGCTGTTTCAAAGTCAGAATCAATGGAATTTGCAGACTCATTGGATGTAGAATGTGAGGGAAAGTGAGAAGTCAAGGATGACTGAGGGTTTTGGCACAGACCTGTAAGGATGGACCAGCTGTTGTGGAGATGCGGAAGGCTGTGGGAGCAGCAGGTGTGCTGTAGCTGCCCTATGCACCCCTCGCCTGCTGCAGTCTGAGGGTTGCCTCTGCATTCCACTCCTCTCACCAGTCATCTCCTGGTTGCTAAGGCCAGTAAACACTTTTCAACCCCTACCTTCTTCGACCTATTGGCTTTGATGCTGTGAGCCATTTCCTATTTTGCTCCCCAGTTTTCTGTGATGCCCCCTTTCTGGATTTGCCACACCTTTTTTCTAGCCACCGCTTCTATGTCCTTGACCTTATTCCAAAAGTTTGTGTCTCCATGTTCATCTCTCCACAAATGCCCCTAAAGTGATATGATTTTACCCATGATCACAGCTTCCAATAGCTACCTGATGAGTGTCACTCTGCCTCGGCCTATGCCTCCCTCCTTAGCTTCCAGCACACTCCCCATGGATGCTCCCATAGGTCCTCAAACTCCATATAGCTCAACTGAGCTATCAGACTCCTCTCCTCTTTATGCATGTTTTTATTCCAGCGAATGACAGTATCTGCATCAACATTCTGCAGTCATCCCTGCATTCAGCTAGTTACCTACATCTGCCAACTCCATTTCTGAAAACATCTCACATTTGAGCCCCTTTCTTACCCTGTATTTCTGGTCGAGGTCTCATTACTCATCTGGACTTTGGGACTTAACCTGTCATGCACTACACTTGACCGCGTGCCTCAGTCTCAACTAGGCGTCCAAACTTCCCCAGTCAGCTGTCACTGCCTGCCTGTTAATTCTCATTAGCTCTCTACATCTCCTAATCTAACTCAATATAGCTCCCTTCCCAACCTTCTTAGGGGCCTGCTGGAATTCAGGCACTGCCTCTTCTCTGAATGTTCTTATTCAGCTTTTTACTCTCTCTCTAATCATACTTACCTCCACAACCTTCTTCCCTTGGAGCCCTTTCAATGGAGTCTGTTTTTTCTTTCTCCTATGTCCCAAATACCATGGTGTCTGGTGGTGGGCTAAGTCTCCTCTGTTACACTATTGCCACTTCTTCTTTTTTTTTTTTTTAAAGACAGGGTCTCACTCTGTCATCCAAGCTGCAGTGCAGTGGCTCAATCATGGCTCACTGGAGCCCCAACCTCCTGGGATCAAATGGTCTTCGACCTCAGCCTCCAGAGTAGCTGGGACTAAAGGCATGCACCACCAAATTTGGCTAGTTTTTGATTTTTTTTCGAGATGGGGTTCTCACTTTGTTGCCCAGACTGGTCTCAAACTCCTGAGCTCACATGTTTCTCCTGCCCCAGCGTCCCAAAGTACTGGGATTACAGGTATGAGCCAGCACTGCCACTTCTAAACAATTTTTCCTCTAAGTCCTCAAAAACTTCTTTGAAGCCATGGACAAAATTCATTTAGTCCAATGAGTTTCTGGATTAAACTCATTATCCAGAAGCATTCCTTGAAGATTTAAGTCCTGTACTACCTCACTGGCCTTTCCACACCCAGTAACTACTTCCACCATCATTTGTGACAATTTCAACTTCAACATGCACACAAAAGATCCATTGAACACTGTGGTCTGACTCCACATTCAGTCGGCTTGCCATTCTTCCTCCTCCATCTCCCATCTACATATCCACAACCTAAGGTTTGTCATTACAAGTAACTGCACCATACCCCATTCCAGCATAGGACCACCACCTCATATCCTTCCAGTTCCCTTAATAAGTACAGTCATGTACCACATAAAAATGTTTCAGTCAATGACAGACTGCATATATGATGGTGGTCCTGTAAGATTATGATAGAGCTGATTCAGTAATTGAGCATGCCGTTCAGGGGCCTGGAAGTTGTCTGGCCCAGTCCACCACCATTAGCATATGAATACTCCTCTTGGGGTCTGAAGTTGTGCTGACACAACCTGCCAATACCACCACAATTGGCAACCACTTGCACATACCACCAGCAGGCCAAAAGACTGGCCTGTTCAACCTCTTGTAGCTACCACCAGCACTAGCATGAACCATCTGGGTTGCTCCACCACTGCTACTGCCATCACCCACATCACATCAGCTGCCAAGGGGCCTGAGAACCTGCCTGGGTGCCCAGACCACAGCTGCCATTACCGGCATCTGAGTGAGCCCCCTGGAGGCCCAAGCATCAGTCTGTCTGGATTCACTGACACTGGTGCCAGTGTAAGCTGCCCAAAAACCCAAGGACAGGCATGCCCAGCCCACCATTGCCACCACTAGGGACTGAAGACTGGCCCATCTGGCATCCTACTCCCCAACAACTTTCCCATAGCCTCCACTAATAACCATACTCTATGCCACGAGGGAATCACAGATACCACTGAAGCTGTTTACAGTGGAAGAAATATATCCTACTGCATGCGCCCAAAATCAAAATCAAAGTGCCCTACTCAACCAACACCACAGACACATCTTCAGAAAAAGGGCTTCCCCTACAAAAGCAATGTCAAAAAATTGAGGGTGGGCACAGTGGCTCACACCTGTAATCCCAGCACTTTGGGAGGCCCAGGCAGACAGATTGCTTGAGGCCAGGAGTTTGAGACCAGTCTGGCCAACATGGCAAAACCCATCTCTACTAAAAATACAAAAATTAGCTGAGTGTGGTGGTGAACACCTGTAATCTCAGCTACTCAAGAGGCTGAGGCATGAGAATCACTTGAACCTGGGAGCTGGAGGTTGAAGCAAGCCATCACACCACTGCACTCCAGCCTGGGTGACAGAGTGAGACGCTGTCTTAAAAAAAAGAAAGAAGCAACTATTATACCAGATGTATAGATATTAACATAAAGACATAGGAAACATGTATAGATATTAACATAAAGACATAGGAAACAAGAGCAAGGAAATATGACGCCTCCAAAGAAGCACAGTAATTCTCCAGCAACAGATTCCAATAAAAAATTCACAAAAGCCTAGATAAAGAATTCAAATTACTGATTTAAAGAAACTTAGTAAGATACAAGATAAACAATACAGAGAAAATAGAAGAAAAAAAAAATCAGGATATGAATGAGAAATTTACCAAAGAGATAGGTTTTTTTTGAAAGCACCAAACAGAGGCCAGGTACAGTGGCTCATGCTTGTAATCCCAGCACTTTGGGATGCCAAGGTGGGTGGATCACCTGAGGTCAGGTGTTTGAGACCAGCCTGACCAACATGGTGAAACTCTGACTCTACTAAAAATACAAAATTACCTAGGCATGGTGGTGCATGCCTGTAATCCCAGCTACCTGGGAGGCTGAGGCAGGACAATCACTTGAACCTCAGAGGTGGCAGCTGTGTGAGCCAAGACTGCACCATTGCACTCTAGCCTGGGCAACAAGAGCAAAACTCTGTCTCAAAAAAAAAAGCACCAAACAAATTTTGGAACAAAAGAATTAATTGAATGAAATATAAAACACATTTGAAAACTTTAACAATGGACTACTACATCAAGCAGAAGAATCTTAGAACTTAAAGACAGGTCTTCTGAAATAATCTAGTCAGACAAAAAAGAAATGAATTAAAAAGAAAGCCAGGCACAGTGGCTCATGGCCATAATCCCAGCACTTTGGGAGGCCAAGGCAGAAAGATTGCTTAAGCCCAGGAGGTCAAGGTCAGCCTGGGCAGTAAAGTGAGACCCTGCCTCAATAAAAAGTTAGCTGGGCATGGTAGCTCCAGCCACACAGGAGGATGAGGCAGGAGAATCTCTTGAGTCCGGAAGGTCAAGACTGAAGTGAGCCATGTTCATGCTACTACACTCCAGCCTGGGCAAGAGTGAGACTCTGTTAAAAATCAGTCAGTCAATGAGAAAAGCCTTCACGACATTTGTAACGACAAAATGTGACAGAATATTTGAATTATCAGTGTCCCTGAGGACAGAGAATGAAAGGGTTAGAAAACCTATTTAATGAAATATTAGATGAAAAATATCCAAGTCTAGCAAGAGATCTAGACATCCAGATCCAGGTGATCCAAAGATCCCCAAACAGATATAGTACAAAAAGGTCTTGTTCACAGCACATTACAGTCAAAACTATCTAAAGCCAAAACAAAAGAGAGTATACTAAAAACAGCGAGAGAAAATCAGAGGCACCTATAAAAGAACCCTCATCAGACTAACAGCAGAATTCTCAACAGAAACCATATAGGCCAAGAGAGAATGGGATGAAATATTCAAAGTGCTGAAAGAAAAAAAATGCCATGCAATGATATGATATTACATGCAGCAAAATTATCCTTCACAAATGAAGGAGAAATAAAGTCTTTTCTAGAGAAGCAAATGCTGAGGGAATTTAACACCACTAGACCAGCCATACATAAAATGCCCAAGGGAGTCCTAAACTTGTAAGAGAAAGGACAACATTTACCATCATTAAAGTGCACTAAAGTATAAAACTCATTGGTAAGTTAAACATGCAAATGAGGAAGGACTCAAATGGTACCACTATAACACTAAACCACAATGACAATGAGAAAAAAAGGAACAAATACACAAAGCAATCAGAAAACAATTAACAATATGACAATAACAAAATATGACATAGCAATAATCTTGAATATAAATGGGTTAAATTTTGTACTTAAAACACAGACTGGCTGAATGGATAAAGAAACATGATCCAACTATACACTGCCTACAAGAAACCCACTTTTCCTGCAAAGACACATATAGACTCAAAGTAAAGGGATGGAAAAAACACTCCAAGCAACCAGAAACCAAAAGCAAACAGGAGCTTTGATATAAGCTATACTTGTATCAAATAAAAAACAGACGTTAAGTCAAAACAGTAAAAAGAGACAAAGAAAGTAACTATATAATGACAAAGGGATCAATCCAGCAAGAGGATATAACAATTCTAAATATGTATGCACCCAAAACTGGGGCACTGAGACTCACAAAGTAAATATTACTAGATCTAAAGACAGACTCCAATACAATAAAAGCTGGGAACTTCAAAACCACACTCAGCTTAAGGCAGATCATCTCAGGAGAAAACCAATAAAGAAATACTGAATTTAAACTGGACCCTAGAGCAAATAAACCTCAGGAGAAAATCAATAAAGAAATATTGAAGGCCAGGAGCAGTGGCTCACGCCTGTAATCCTGGCACTTTGGGAAGCTGAGGCAGGTGGATCACCTGAGGTCGGGAGTTCAAGACCAGCCTGACCAACATGGAGAAACCCCATCTCTACTAAGAATACAAAATTAGCTGGGCCTGGTGGTGCATGCCTATAATCCCAGCTACTCAGGAGGCTGAGGCAGGAGAATCACTGGAACCTGGGAGATGGAGGTTGCAGTGAGCCATGATCACGCCATTGCACTCCAGCCTGGGCAACAAGAGTGAAACTGTCTCAAAAAAAAAAAAGAAAAGAAAAAGAAATATTGAATTTAAACTGGACCCTAGAGCAAATAAACCAAAGAGACATTTACAGAGCATTTTAACTACAGAATAGACATTCTTCTCATCAGCACATGGAACATTCTGCAGGACAGACCATATATGTTCTACCACAAAACAAATCTCAACAAATTTTTAAAAAACAGAAATCATATCAAGTATCTTCTCAGACAACAATGGAATAAAACTATGAATCAACACCAATAACTTTAGAAACTTTATGAATACATGGAAATCAAACAATATGCTTCCGAACTACCATTGGGTCAATGAAGAAATTAAGATGGAAATAAAAAAATTTCTTGAAAGAAATGAAAACAGAAACACAACACACCAAAACCTGTTGGATACATACAACAAAAGTACTAAGAGGAAAACTAATAGTAATAAACGCCTACATCAAAAGTAGAAAGATTCCAAGTAAACAATCTAATGATGCATCCCAAGAAAGTGAAAGAGCAAGAACAAACCAAACCCCAAATGAGCAGAAGCAGTAAAGATCAGAGAACTAAATGAAATAAAGACTGAAAAAAAAACCCAAAGGATTAAGAAAAAAAAGTTGGTTCTTTAAAAAGATAAATAAAATTAATACACCTCTAGCTAGACTAAGCCAGAAAAGAGAAGACCTAAATAAACAAAATCAGAAATGAGAAGAAGACATTACAATTGATACCACAGAAATACAAAAGATCAGACTATTATGAACAACAATATGTTAACAAACTGGAAAACCTAGAGGAAATGGGTAAATTCCTGGAAACATGCAACCTACCAAAAGTGAATCAGGAAAAATAGAAAACCTGTAGAGACCAATGAGTAGTGAGGTTGAATCAGTAATTAAAAGTCTCCCTACTGGCCGGGTGCCATGGCTCACACCTGTCATCCCACCACTTTGGGAGGCCGAGGGGGGAAGATCACCTGAGGTCAGGAGTTCAAGACTAGCCTGGCCAACATGGTGAAACCCCGCCTCTACTAAAAGTACAAAAATTAGATGGGTGTGGTAACGGACGCCTGTAATCCCAACTACTCGGGAGGCTAAGGCAGGAGAATTGCTTGAACCTGGGAGACAGAGGTTGCAGTGAGCCAAGATTGCACCACTGCACTCCAGCCTGGGCTACAGAGCGAGACACCATCTCAAACAACAACAACAACAACAAAAAAAGTCTCTGTACGAAGAAAAGCCCAGGACCTCATGGAGACGCAGCCAAATTCTACCAAATATATGAAAACAAATAATACCAATCCTCTGGGAAGTATTACAGAAAGTTAAAGGGAGGCAACTCTCCCTAACCCATTCCACGAGGCTGGCAGTACCCTGATTCCAAAACCAGAGAAGCACACAACAAAAAAACTACAGACCAGTATCTCTGATGAACACAGATATAAAAATCCTCAGTAAAATACTAGGAAACTAACTCCAACAGCACATCAAAAAGATAATACACAAAGACCAAGTGGTATTGACACCGGGAGTTCAAGGATGGTTCAATATATGGAAATTGGCCAGGCATGGTGGCTCATGCCTGTAAGCCCAGCATTTTGGGAGGCTGACGTGGGTGGATCATTTAAGGACAGGAGTTTGAGACCAGCCTGGCCAACATGGTGAAACCCTGCCTCTATTAAAAACACAAAAATTAGCCTGGCATGGTGGCAGGTGCCTGTAATCCCAGCTACTCGAGAGGTTGAGGCAGGAGAATTGCTTGAACCCTGGAGGTGGAGGTTGCAGTGAGCAGAGATCATGACACTGCACTCCAGCCTGGGCAACAAAGACTGTGTCTCAAAAAAAAAAAAAAAAAAAAAAGAGAAATCAATAAATGTGATTATTACATCAAAAGAATGAAGGGCAAAACCCATATATCTCATAAGACACAGAAAAAGCACTGGATAGGCTGGGCGTGGTGGCTCATGCCTGTAATCACAGCACTCTGGGAGGCAGAGGCGGGCGGATCATGAGGTCAGGAGTTTGAGACCATCCTGGCCAACATGGTGAAACCCCATCTCTACTAAAAATACAGAAAGTAGCCAGGTGTGGTAGCATGCGCCTGTAGTTCCAGCTACTTGGGAGGCTGAGGCAGGAGAATCACTTGAACCTGGGAGGTGGAGGTTGCAGTGAGCCAAGATCACGCCTCTGCACTCCAGTCTGGTGACAGAGTGAGACCCTGTCTTGAAAAAAAAAAAAAGCATTTGATAAAATTCAACATCCCTTCATGATAAAAACTCCAAACAAACTAGGAACAGAAGGAACTTATCTCAAAATAATAAAGGCCATATACGACAAACCCCACAGCCAACATGATACTGTATGGTGAAAAGCTGAAAGTCTTATTTTTAAAATTTTCTAATTTATTTTCCACAGCATTTGGCAGGAAATTTTGTTTCTTTAAATTTCCTTTTTTTTAGTAGAGACAGGGGCTCACTCCGTTGACCAGGGTGGTCTTGAATTCCTGGCCTCAAGTGATCTTCCTGCCTCAGCCTCCCGAAGTGCTGGGATTACATGTGTGTGCTACTTCACCTGGCCAACCTTTTCCTCTATCTCAAAGAAGGCAAGGATGCCTATATTCACCATTCTTTTTTTTTTTTTTTTTTTTTGAGACGGAGTCTCACTCTGTCACCCAGGCTGGAGTGCAGTGGCCGGATCTCAGCTCACTGCAAGCTCCGCCTCCCGGGTTCACGCCATTCTCCTGCCTCAGCCTCCCGAGTAGCTGGGACTACAGGCGCCGCCACCTCACCCGGCTAGTTTTTTGTATTTTTAGTAGAGACGGGGTTTCACCGTGTTAGCCAGGATGGTCTCGATCTCCTGACCTCGTGATCCGCCCGTCTCAGCCTCCCAAAGTGCTGGGATTACAGGCTTGAGCCACCGCGCCCGGCCTATATTCACCATTCTTACTCAATACAGTAGTGAAAGTCCTAGCCAGTGCAATCAGTAAGAGTAAGAAATAAAAAGCATCCGAATTGCAAAAGAAGTCTAATTGTCCCTCTATGCTGATGATATAATCTTATATCTAGAAAAACCTAAAGCCTCCATCAAAAACTCCCAGACTTAATAAACTTGTAAGAATCCGTAGCGTTTCTATATACCAATAATGAGTTAGCTGAGAAAGAACTCAAGAAGGTAATCCCACTTGTAACAGCTTTCAAAAAAAAATACCTAGAAATAACCAAGGAGGCAAAAAATATCTACAAACAAAACTACAAAACACTGAAAAAAGACATTGAAGAGGACACAAATGGAGACATCACATTCTCATGGATCAGAATACTGTTAACAATACTGCCCAAAACAATCTATAGATTCAATGCAATATCTATCAAAATACCAATGTCATTTTATACAGAATTAGAAAAAACAATCCTAAAATTCATGTGGAACCACAAAAGAGTCTGAATAGCCAAAGCAATTCTGAGCAAAAAACAAACAAACAAACAAAAAAACAAACAAAAAAACCTGGAGGCATCACATTACTTGACTTCAAAATATATTAGAAGGCTGGCCGGGTGTGGTGGCTCACGCCTGTAATCCCAGCACCTTGGTAGGCCAAGGCGGGCAGATCACGATGTCAGGAGATCGAGACGATCCTGGCTAACTTGGTGAAACCCCATCTCTACTAAAAATGCAAAAAATTAGTCAGGTGTGGTGGTGGGCACCTGTAGTGCCAGCTACTTGGGAGACTGAGGTAGGAGAACGGCGTCTCTACAAAAATTAAAAGGATTGCTTGAGCCTGGGAGGTGGAGGCTGCAGTGAGCCGTGATCATGCTACTGCACTCCAGCCTGACTGATGGAGTGAGACCCTGTTTCTAAAAAGAAAAAAAACAAAAAACCATTGGTCCAGGCAAAGATTTCATGGCCAAGGATGCAAAAGCGTGCACAACTGTAATAAAAATAGACAAATGGGATCATATTAAACTAAAAAGCTTCTACACAACAAAGGGAAACAACAGAGTGAAGAGAAAACCTACTGAATGGGAGAAAATATGTAAACTATTCATCTGACAAGGGACTAATATCCAGAGTATACAAGGAACTCAAATAATTAAAAAAAAAAAATCCCATTAAAAAGTGGGCTAAGGACATGAAAATACATTTCTCACATGAAAATATTCAAATGGCCAATGGGTACTTGGAAAAATGCTCAACACCACTAGACACCAGGGAAATGCAAATCAAATCCATAATGAGATATGATCTTACCCTAGTAAGAATGGTGATTATTAAAATGTCAAAAAATAACAGATGCTGGTGAGGATGTACAGAAAAGGGAATTCTTATACACTGTTGGTAGGAATATAAACTGGTACAACCACTGTGGAAAACAGTATGGAGATTCCTCAAAAATTATGAATAGAACTACCATAAAATGTAGCAATCACAATGTTGGGTATTTACCCAAAGGAATAAGGGTCTGTATATCAAAGGGATGCCTCCATTTGCACATTTAGCATAGCACTATTGACAATAGCAGCAGTCAGGCGTGGTGACTCACACCTATAATCCCAGTACTTTGGGAGGCCAAGGAGGGAGGACTCTTTGAGTTCAGGAGTTCAAGACCAGCCTAGGCAACATAGGGAGAACTCATCTCTACAAAAAATTTAAAAAATAGCCAGGTGTGGTGGCACACACCTGTAGTCACAGCTACTCAGGAGGCTGAGTTGGGAAGGTTGCTTAAGCCCCATGAGTTTGAGTCTGCTGCCGTGAGCTGGGCTGGTGCCACTATACTCCAGCCTGGGAAACAGAATGAGACATTGTCTTAAAAAATAATAAAAAAAAATAAAATAGAACCAAGAGGGAGTCTATCTAAGCGCCCATTGCCAGATGAAGAAAATGTGGTATATATACACAACGGAACACTATTTGGCCATTAAAAAAGAATGAAATCGGCCAGGCATGGTGGCTCACGCCTGCAATCCCAGCACTTTGGGAGGCCAAGGCAGGCGGATCACGAGGTCAGGAGTTGAGACCAGCCTAGCCAACATAGTGAAATCCCATCTCTACTAAAAACACAAAATTAGCTGGCGTGGTGGTGGGCACTTGTAGTCCCAGCTACTTGGGAGGTTGAGGCAGGAGAATCGCTTGAACCCAGGAGGCAGAGGTTGGAGTGAGCCGAGATCACGCCACTGCACTCCAGCCTGGGCAACAGAGCGAGATTCTGTCTCAAAAAAAAGAAAAAATATAGATCCCACAGAGATAGAGAATACATATTAGAGGCTGGGAAGGGTGTGACGGTGGGTAAAGAGAGGTTGATTAGTGGGTACATAGTTAGAATAAGCCCCAATATTCTATAGCACAGGAGGGTGACTATGTATTGTATATTAGTAACAATATACTCTAATTTCAACATAGCTAGAAGACAGAACTTGAAGTGTTACCAATATGTACAAATGATACACAAGGTGTACCTCAAGGTGATATACCCCGACCTGATCATCACATTCTATTCATGTAACAAATACTCACATGTACACAATATGTAAAATATTTTCTATCAATAAAAGATACTGAGTTGAAAAATTCCTACTGCCTAGTGATGTCCTAGCCATAGGAATGTCATAGGGCAACATGTTACTCGTGTTTGTAGTGATGCTGGTATAAACAAATTTACGGCACTACCAGTCACATAAAGTAAAGCACGTACAATTATATACAGCTTATAATAAGAAATGACTGTTAATCATTTATGTATTTACTACATGACACTTTAATAATGTTTGCCTAATGTGTTTTTTAAAAGTTAACGTTTAACTGTTAGCCCCAGACAGGTCCTTCAGAAGGTATTCCAGAAGGCACTGTTATCATTGTTATCAAAGGAGATGAAAATTCCATTCATGTTACTGCCCCTGAAGACCTTTCAGTGGTACAAGTGTGTAGGTAAAAGACAGTGATATGGAGAATCACAAGTTTACCTAAATAACAAACCAGCAAATGTCCCCCTGAACCTACAAGGTAAAATTTTTAAAAAAGCTTACAGATAAGGATGTATTTTCATACAGTTGTAGTTTTAAGTTAAGAGTCAAAAAGTTGTTAAAAATTAGTTTGCGGCCGGGTGTGGTGGCTCACACCTGTAATCCCAGCACTTTGGGAGGCCGAAGCGGGTGGATCATGAGGTCAGGAGTTTGAGACTAGCCTGACCAACATGGTGAAACCGTCTCTACTAAAAATACGTTAGCTGGCCATGGTGGCAGGTGCCTGTAGTCCCAGCTACTAAGGAGGCTGAGGCAGGAGAATCGCTTGAACCTGGGAGGCCTCTGCCATTGCACTCTAGCCTGGGCGACACAGTAAGACTCCACCCCCCCCCCCAAAAAAGAAGAAAGCAATTAGTTTGTAAGGTAAAAGTTAAATGGAAAACACCTTTTATAATTTCTATAATTTATAATTTATAATTTTTTTTTTTTTTTTTTTGCAGCATAAGTGTACAGTCATGTCCTAGCCCTCCATGTTTACTCACCAATCACCCAGAGTAACTTTTAGTCTTGCAAGTTCAACTTATGGTTAAGTACCCTGTACAGGTGTCCCTTTTTCAAAAGAAAATCATTTATATGGCCTTTTTCCTCTACCTTTTCTCATTTTTCATTTTCTTTTTTTTTTTTTAAAGAATCTTGCTTTGTTGCCCAGGTTGGATGGAATGCAGTGGTACAATCACGGCTCTGCAGCCTTGTACTCCCGGGCTCAAGCCTTGTACTCCTGGGCTCAAGCCTTCCAAGTAGCTGGGACTACAGGCATGTGCCACTATATCTGGCTAATTTTGAAACTTTTGTAGAGATGGGGTCTTCCTATTTTACCCAGGTTGGTCTCAAATTCCTGGTCTCCCAAGATGCTGGGATTATAGGCATGAGGTACCATGTCTAGCCTTCTGTACCTCTTCTATGCTTAGACACACAAATATTTACCACTGTGTTATAATTGCCTGTATTCAACAGTTACATGCTGTACAGGTTTGCAGCCTAGGAGCAATAGGCTATACCATACAGGTTTGTATACACACTCAATACCTTTGCTCTTTCCTTCTTTTGTTGAATTCACCTGGCAAAGCCCTAGTTAAATTCTAACTCTTCACCTGCTGGCAATTCTGCATGTCCCTAGCATATCTGTTTTCCCATTCCCAAGATAACTTCACATCTTTTTATCTTTAAATCTTCAACATCCCTTCAGGCCCCTTTCTGTTTGCTTTCCAAGACACGCCAGAATAACCCTAACACTTCATTTATTTATTTATATTATTATTAGTTTTTTGAGACACAGTCTCACTCTGTCACCAGGCTGGAGTGCAGGGGCGCAATCTAGGATCACTGCAACCTCCACCTCTCGGGTTCAAGCAATTCTCCTGCCTCAGTCTCTTGAGTAGCTGGGACCACAGGTGCCTGCCACCACGCCTGGCTAATTTTTGTTATTTTTAGTAGAGACGGAGTTTCACCATGTAGGCCAGGATGGTATCAATTTCTTGACCTCGTGATCCACCCACCTCTGCCTCCCAAAGTGCTGGGATTACAGGCGTGAGCCACCACGCCCGGCCTAGTAACCCTAAGACTTTAAAAGTGAAATACATTTAATCACTGGATGAACTGACAAGTCTTAATATCCATAAACAAGGAAAAAAAAATCCATTGTTGTTTGATTGTTCTACTCCCTTCCATGAAGATCCATAAATTCACTCCTACTTTTCCTTGATAGTATCATGAGAATGTGTCATTATTTTCTAGACATTACTATACAGAAACACAACTAGCCAATTATAAACACTCAAATTTGACTGCAAGATCTTTTGGATTTTCTGTGTGGCTAGCATCACCTATGCATGACAATTATTTCTCCCAAATCCTTTTTTTTTTTTTTTTAACTGTACTGCCCTAGGTCTTCCAGTGCAACGTTCAACAGAAACTATGACACACTTGCTTTTTTCCTCACTTCCTGCTCTCCTGTGTTCACTCTGCTCCAAATGGCACCTCTCTTCTGAAGACAAAAAACAAACAAAACCGGTTATCTCACAATTGCTAAAGCTGGGGAACCAGGCTCAGTGCATATAAAAACCTAAGAGGCAGATAGGAGGAAATCATCCCTGCTGTTGCATGACCAAAGCACAGCGACCACCCTCGCTAGCAAAATGAGTTTGCATAGCTTCCTAGCAATGTCTCCAGGTCTCATGTTGGTGCATCTGACTGGCAGAACAGGTTCAAAACCTTGATCTTGGCTGCAAGTTTTCTGGGTAGTTTTTGAGATGTACAGGCTCTGCAGTTCCTTACAAATAACCCTTAAGTACTCAAAGTACTTAACACAAGACAATATCTAAAAACGTGTACGTAGTTGTTTCCAACACTAGCACACAAGATTGTATTCCCCCAAAACTGTCCTCCTCAACGTGTTTTCAAAAATCTCATTCTAACATTATTGGTATTTGGTCAGCTGTTGGTCTTCCCATTTCCATGATATCCTAATACAGATGCTCTTCAGTTTACCATGAGGCAATGTTCCCATAAACCACAAGTCAGAAAATCATTAAGTTGAAACTGTATTTAATGTTGGCAACACTGCAGTCGACTTACGATGGTTTCATTGATGATTTTTCAACTGTGATGCCATGAAAACAATGTTTATTCAGTAGAAACTGCAACCCCACTAAATCCCCTAAGTTGAACTACTGTAAGTCAGGGACTGTGTGCATGTAAGTAACCGTTTAGATGCTACCAACAGTTTTTAAGTCTCAGGTCCATTGCACTCTTCCAAACACTGGGTATTATTTTCATAAACACCAGCAAGAAATGGGCTAACAAACTCACTTTTGCAGTACAGATACTTACACTAAGTAGGGTTAAAAAAATTTTTGAGTAGTCTCTTTTCAAATCCTCTGTGAAGAGTTAGTCCCAAGCAGGAGATGACTTCCACAGCACTGCAGGATTCCTGACGTGCCATTCTGGCCTACTCCTGACCCGTCTATTTCTTGTGGGCCCTGAAAGCTGTCCAGGATGATCTGGAGTGTTTCTGGATAGCAGTCACTATCAACTACATGACTATTTCACAAAGCAAGCCAAAGAACATCTAACAAACATTTAGTAAACAACAGCCAGAGTCCGGGTGCCGTGGCTCACGCCCAGTACTTTGGGAGGCTAAGGCGGGCAGATCACAAGGTCAAGAGATTGAGACCATCCTGGCTAACACAGTGAAACCCCATCTCTACTAAAAATACAAAAATTAGCTGGGCGTGGTGGCACACGCCTGCAGTTCCAGCTACTCAGGAGGCTGAGGCAGGAGAATCGCTTAAACCCGGAGGCAGGGGTTGCAGTGAGCCGAGATCGCGCCACTGCACTCCAGCCTGGTGACAGAACACGACTCAAGTCTCAAAAACAGAAAAGAACAGCCAGACTAGGCTTAGGCTATAAGGTGTTGAGAACCACATAATTACAAGTTCACCAACCTCCATGTTCCTAAGCAGTTTTCCCATGGGTTTTATATTATTTGTTTCCATCTCTAGGACATAAGCAGCTGAACCAGTATTTGATGACCACACCAGGCACTGTGACAGGTTCTCCTAACACTTAAAAGTTGGCATCTTCAACTGGCACACTGAAATAAATTCTCCGAAGGTGACAAAACTAAGTGGAGCAGGATGACAGTCTGGTTGGTCTAGGCTAG
Source organism: Trachypithecus francoisi (assembly GCF_009764315.1). Classification (NCBI taxonomy): domain Eukaryota; kingdom Metazoa; phylum Chordata; class Mammalia; order Primates; family Cercopithecidae; genus Trachypithecus; species Trachypithecus francoisi. The sequence goes on from NW_022681457.1 coordinate 81,853,297, forward strand.
AGCAATGCCCTTTTAAACACTGCCTCACAGCCAAAGGAACCCACACAAAATCTACACTATCAAGTCTTCCTTACAAATGAGCAAACCCTTCAATGAAAAATAGCCAGGTTATCAAGAGTATGTATTTTCTAAATTTTAGTATGGGCCCACAGGCATGCCACTTAAAGGATTAGGGATTTTAAAGACATTTTACCTGAGGGAATTGCCAGTGAGCATCATCTATTTGTAGACTGGGTCAAGCTGAGGGTCCTATAAATAGCTAAGAACTTATAAACTTAAGCAAAACTAGACAAATTTACACAAAGACAATTATTTAAGACCTTTATTAACAGGTGCTTGCAGTTTGTTGACTTTTTTGAAAAAATCAAGTTGTAAACTTTTATTACAAATTAAAAATGAAGTTCTTAAAAATCTCAACTTGACCAGATATGAAACAATTTAAAAACCTTTAAAGGCGTATTGAGAAAAACCAGGCTTTTTTAAAAAACACGTTTGTTATTACCAAAAAGAGACGTCTTTAGGTAAAAATAATAAAAACCCCATGCTGCATAGATAATGCAGATAGTTCTATTTATCTGGTCAACGGGCAAAAAGCAAGCACTTAAGGTCTTCAGCTCCAATCTTTTGTTCATTTCTTATTGCTGGAATTTCGTATTTCTTCTTGTTGGATGACTAAACTGTAAAGAAAAAAATAAAGATGATCATGTAGAATTCATGAATCTTCATTTAGTGTAGTACATGCTCTAGCTTACATTACTTGTGTATTGGGAGACATTAACACATCTTTTGCCATCCAGCAAATAGCAAAGGGGAAAAACCCAAGAGCACTACTAGTTGAATGCTAATTTCGGAGGGAACGACAACCACATACCTCTCGATATCATGTAAAATGCTGAATGAAAAGGAATCCCTTAATTTTGGAATTAAGGGTAACAAAAACAAGTGAGCTGATAAGCTAAAGTAACAAGAACATAAATGTATCATGTGGTCTGCCAGAGAATTATTACCATTAATCTACAGGCAGTTTAAATACACCATGATAAACCATGAGTCATTCTCCTAGGAGTTTTTAGACAAAAAACACTCTCATCTTTTTCCCGGAACAACAAAAACCAACAAAAAACAATTAGAAATGATTAAAAGATTATATCGATGTTGCCACTTTCAGTGGGTTAATTCTAATAGCTACCCCACTTCTTGTTTGAAATAATGCATAAATAATAACGTAATTAACTTATTTCTCAGAATACAGCTAGCAAAACTTTTCTCCGTTTACTAGTGACATCATAAAATTCATTCAGAAAAGTTAATAGAAAGCGCTAATAGTTCAAAATACTCATGAAAATACAGGTCTCCGGTGTCACAATTGAGAACTAGCTAAGGGGTGGCCAAATATGACTCTGATATTCAATATTCCTAAAATTAAATATTAGGTAATTAAGAATAGGGCAGAACTTGGCCGGGCGCAGTGGCTCAAGCCTGTAATCCCAGCACTTTGGGAGGCCGAGACGGGCGGATCACGAGGTCAGGAAATCGAGACCATCCTGGCTAATACGGTGAAACCCCGTCTCTACTAAAGAATACAAAAAAAAAGAAACTAGCCGGGCGACGAGGCGGGCGCCTGTAGTCCCAGCTACTTGGGAGGCGGAGGCAGGAGAATGGCGTAAACCTGGGAGGCGGAGCTTGCAGTGAGCTGAGATCCGGCCACGGCACTCCAGCCTGGGCGACAGAGCCAGACTCCGTCTCAAAAAAAAAAAAAAAAGAATAGGGCAGAACACATTATAAATAACATGGCTTTATCTGACGGAACTGAGATTTTCCCCCTCTTGTATTAATAAAATGAAATGGTCACCACTCACAACTGTCATCAATGATGGCCATCCAAGCTTGCTTACCCGGATGATGGTAGAGATGGTAAGCCGGCATTTACTCAGCCCCGCCCTGCTCAGCCTCGGGAGCGGACGAATTCTCAGCTGGTGGATCGGCTGCTTTTGTCTCTTTGCCATCTTGTGGTTTAGGGTTTTCTGGGCGTCTGCGTCGGTAATTGAAGTTGCGGCGGTACCGACGTTGAGGTGGCTGCTGACCTTGGGTCTCATCTCCTTGATTTTCTTTATCTTCTTCATTGCCATCCTCTCTAGGTTGTCTTTGGCGAGGAGGGCCCCTGCAATGAACGGTGTCAAATTTAAGAATGATAAAATCTTCTCTCTTCAACACACCTACCAGTGTTACCAGTTGGTTCACAATTAACTCACCATGTCTGGCCCATTCTCTGTATCAAGTGGTCTGTAGGCAATTTGTGTAAGGAGATTTTTTTTTGTGGGGGGGGGTCGGCGGGACGGGAGTCTTGCTTTGTTGCCCAGGCTAAAGTGCCATGGCATGATGACAGCTCACTGTGGCCTCTATCTCCCAGGCTCAAGTGATCTTCCCATCTCAGACTCCTGAGTAGCTGGGACTACAGGCAAGCCCCCATGCCTCATTAATGTCTGATTTTTAGTAGAGATGTCTTGCTATGTTTCCCAGGCTGGTCTTCAATCCCCGAGCTCAAGCTATCCTCCCTCCTTGGCCTCCCAAAAAGTGCTTGAGTCTTTTAATCACCAAGATAAAGATACTAAATTTTGGGATTTTCTTTCCCCCAGTGCTCAGAAATGATGGATTCCTGGCCTTTCCTTCACCCATACTTTGAGCACTCCAGAAAGCCCCAGGCCTTTAGTATCTATCAGTCATCATGGGAATAAATTCACATTTACCTTTGTACATTCTAAAACTCTTTCCCCACATCTTTTGGAACTCACGATGAATCTTCGACAAAATTGTTCCGACTTTTCTTTGTAACCCTCCAGTGGTGACTGTTCTAACCTTATTGTGGCTTCTAAATCAACTCTCCTAGCTTCTAAAAACTGTAGGGGTTCCATCTTATTTTGGATTCTGCTCCATTTACTATCTTTTTCTTATTGCAGCTATTATTAAGGTTCGAGGGTAACAGCTTCTAATAACCTGGGCTTTCAGACCGACCTCCCAGTCCAGCTGTTTTCTACCTGGGTTTTCTCAATTATACCACCCAGCTTTCCAATTATGTACCTTCTGATTTTTCCTAGTTAATTCCTTATTGTTTTCTCATTCTTCATCTAGGACCTGTAATACAGCAATCCTATCACCTGTTCATCTCACTCCAAGGTTGGGCACAGTGGCTCACACCTGTAATCCCAGCACTTGGGGAGGATCACTTGAGGGCAAGAGTTCAAGACTGCTTGAGTAACACAGTGCAACTCCATCTCTACAACACAATTTCTAAAAACCCCTCATTTTCCCCTTTTCTCACCTATTTATCCAAGTATAAAGTCCACCATTAATCATATGACCAATCCCTACCCCAGGGTCTAAGTCTGGATAAACCAATGCCACAGAAATCCAACTCTCTGCCCAATCTGAGCCTGATGCTCAAATGGCTAGAAACACAGAGCCAAGTTGGGTGAACTCACTTCTAATTTATGATTGTTATATCCTATTACTTACAAATTTACCATCTCTATTTTCTCTGCTAGAGGGTTCTTTGCCCCAAACTTTTCAAACTTCCTCTTCTTTTGACTCAATTGAGCAAACAAAGGCTTCCATGTCTTCCCATTAAACATGTGTGCCCATGTATTCTTGTTTCTTATACATGAAAACATCAGGTTTCTAACAACAGGTCAACATTTTCACCTGTGGGCAAAACCCAACCCTCTCTGAGAAAGAGAACATTTCAGCAGTCACTTTCCTGCCATCAACCGTTATCCTCGATTGCATTTCAGCCTATAAATGTTATTTCTCAACAAAAAAACTTCCGTTTTCACTCCCCATTTTCCCCTACTACCTGTCTCCTTTTGAGCAAAACTTGTACTACACTCTGTCTTAAGACTTCTCTCAATGTGCTCTTGAAGCCACGCCAGCCGGGATTTTGCCACACCACTCCATGCATTAGGGGCAGCATGCTTCATTTACTCTCATTTGAACAAAAGATTCCTGCACAGTTTGGAAAGTCTAGCATTCACTGATAACTTCAAAGCAATTATATGTTACTTCTGCCAACTATCTGGCAGGATTGAGTCTTCTAAGCATTGAAACACGTAGACATTAAGTCTAACTTAAACCAAGTGGCAAAAACCCTTGCACTGGAGGGGTAACAATGGACAAAGATACCTTTCTAAGAGACAAGTCAACCTCAAGCTTCTTGTTTGTTAATATAAAGACAATTTGCTCAACAGTGAACTGAAGCACTGAATACAAACAGAAAATTACACTATTTTTAAGGACATCTATGAAACTAGTTTGGCAAAACATTTAAGCTCTTCAGTGTAACAAAAAGGTAAACCAAAGATTCTGCTGCTGGAACCCATGGACTTAATACATGAGAGCCTATTTTAGACTACTTGAAAAATAAAAACCCATCTATCTTCAACATCCAGGATCCGGCTAACACAATCTCCTGGCAGAAAATTGAATCAGAGATCTTCAATTCTAGTAGTGATCAGTTAGGATCCCAGCTCTTTTAACTGAAAACTCAGGACAGGAAATATTTTAACACAAGAAATATGATGACATCAGCTGCTCTTGCAAAACTCTCAAGGTACACGTGCTGATAAATACGTAATACAACCTCAACTAGATTCCCTAGTTCCTAAAACTACACTAAGTGCTCCGACTTTTGTAAAATTTAAAAACCTATATACAGAACCCCCCCCTCATAGACTCACAGTATATTTTGGATATGTTGGATACTTCTAGAATAATAAACTTGACAGTTAAAAATTTGGGGATTTAAAAGTTGCGATTTAAGTGATCAGTTAAGATGCATTATTACTGTATTGGTTTGATTCTTCAGAGGTACCTGTCAGATTTTAGGGATCACCTATGAAAACTTAATACTTCGATAGCAAACCCTCACAGAAAGAATGATTACACCATTCTATCCTACCACCGTGGGACTGGGAACGCTGCCTCAAAGCATACCACAGCATAGACTAAAATATGCTTGGCTCACGGAATTTTTCCTCCATTACTCTAATAATGACATCTATTAAGATTTCTAATACCCATTCAAGTAGATAGATTAGTTGTCTAATGATAGACCGGATTTTTTCTCCCAGAATGTAACTTCTTGGTGGAGCAATTTCATTTTGCATCTTTGAGCTGACATCCCCTAACTCCAAAAAAAGGGGGGGTACATACCTAAACTGAGAAGTAATTAGTGGAAGATTATGTATGCCATTTCAAGTGGTAACACTTACTGCTGATTCTTCACTAATGCCATGGTACAATTCAGATACTCCTAATGCTTTCCTTTCTCCCTACCAAGGAGGCAGGTTTAAAAGATGTGGTTTAAAATATTATCTTACCTGTTCAAGGACAGAAAATTTGAAATTCCATACCCTCATCATTTTAAAAAAAAAATTTACATATAAAGCTGACCTCATCTATATGAGCTGTTTTTAACAGGTTCACCTCTTAGGCATCTGATGAAAGGAAATGTGAAGTGTTAACAGAAAAATGAGTCAAAAAGTCTGCGGGAGAGGCATGATATTGCTGAGTCCTAACAGAGGTTTGAGGAAATTTTAATAGAAACATGTTTATGTGGACCATACCTGCGGAATCGTGGTCTATATCCCCGATACATATTCTGCCTCACTGGTCTACCTTGTTCTCCTGCACCCTGGTTGTCAGCACCCTGAAAAAGACAATGGAAATCAAGGCTACTGGGTCAGTAACATAATAACCTAACCAGGAAATCCAGAGTTAAAAAACAAACAAAAAATCAGACCATCTAGTAATTGTGACTACACTATGAATTAATCCTGTTAGCTCTTACCAGGAATCAAAGGTGCTTTCCATATGATTAACAGCTCTAAACAGTCCTACCAGAACTTATCACATTGCTGTTGCTGATGGTGAAACTTACCTCCATCACTTCTCCCTGCACAGGAGGGTTGGAATACTGTGGTCGACGCCCATAGGGTCTCCGCATGTAGTAAGGTGGGAACCTTCGCCTGCGGTAGGGCCGGCGTTGTTGGGCCTGGCCTTCGGGAGCACTCTCCGATCCCTCGTTCTTTTCCCCACTCTCACTATTCTGGTAATTTTGCTGGTAATTGCGTGGAGGACCCCTACGACGTGGATAGCGTCTATAATGGTTACGGTCTGCTGCATATTTACTGCCTTGAACTGGAACACCACCAGGACCTGTAACATTTGCTGCCTCCGCACCCTACAAAAGCCATTACATATTGATAGTGACAAAGGAAATCAGAACACTTTCAACAAATTTCAAACAAAGCAAAAAACAAAGTTAAGGAAAACAAAAAGGGGGGTGGGCAACTGCGTGGCCAGGGGTGCACAGAAATGACTAAATATCAGTTCCTCACTGTTCTGAAGAGATTGCCCTCTAACTGCAGCCAAAACATTAGGCTTGATGCACCTGTGTTCACGAGGTCACCTGAACACATCCATCCACATTAGAGCCACCATCCTAACGGATGAGACCTCCAAAATATTTCCATACTGAAGTCAAACCTTTACACAAAAAGCATCCTCACCTTTTCTCCTTCAACAACATCAAACTCCACAGTCTCTCCATCTCCTACACTGCGAAGGTACTTCCTGGGGTTATTCTTCTTTATGGCAGTCTAGTAATATCACATTCCAAAAATAGATTAACAGGGGAGAATAATGTGCTTTTTCATTTAAAATGTACCAGAGTCAATATTATTTTAGCTTGGATATACACTTAAGATTTGCTTTAAATAAGACCAAACCATCAATAAATTTAGGAAAGCAGGGACCACGCCATCCCCAACTTCAACAAAAACACTCCAATCATACAAGGCCCCAGCATTTTACCACTATTTACAAAACTAAAACAAGTAATTTAACACTCAAAACAGACACAACATTTTAAAAACTGCTTTTTGCAAAAGTATTAAGTGTAATTTTGAACAAATGAGGATATCCATCTATCCCCTAAAGACTGCACTTAATAGTAGAAGGTGGCCCCACACGGGTCAGTTTAGATGACAGGCGAGTTGGGTTTTGCATGCTTCAAAGCTGACCAAACCAACTTTGCCCGTGTTACCAATTCAAACTCAATTACAAATGTCAACCAAAATCCCTTCCAATCTGATAATACGTCAGTGGAAATGCAATTCACGTGTATTAACTATATCATTCTTTATATGATCTGACTGCATGGAATTGTTACTTATCACCTCTCCAGAATTCAATAAATCTTGTATTAGAGACTTGTTGCTTCTACTTCTCAGACTGCTAGGAGGAGGAAGAGTAACATCTCACGTTTCTATGACATTTTTTTGCAATATTCTTTCACTTACTACCTATTCAATCTCATTATGAGCTAGGACATGTGAAAGTATTGTTAATCCCATTTTACAGATAATGTAACAGGCTTTAAAGTTAGGTGACTTGCCCAAGGTCACACAGTTAGTAAGGAGACTTTCTAAACCCAGGTATTGGGTCTCCAAATCCCATGTTCACTCCAAATCCCAGCTATATTCATTACAGGATCACTCATGCATTTCCACTGCAGAGGAGACAGGACAACCAATGAATCTGAGGCCAATTAAGTGAAGCTGCCCAGAACTGCAGTCTCCTGATACACCACTAAGACCTGAGCAGCCAAAGTCCCAGGAAACAACTACATGTTGAAACCACTTCCAAAAAAATGAAAGCATATTGGTGGCACCTTGTCAATCAGTACAACCGGGTGAGTTGAGTCAAATAATTGATCTCATCTGTCATCTAAACTGTCACATAGTTTTCATACCTTTCATATATAGCCAACTATCAATTACCTGCAGTCATAGGGGATAGCAGAAGTATGAATAATTAAAATCCCAACTCTTTATTTTTATCAGCATCTCCAACCCCTGCCCCAACCCCAACCCTTAAGGGTTGCCAACAGGCAACAAGACTGATAAACTTTGCTGTCTCTTGTTCCTAAGTCTACATATTCTTTTGAACATGCAGAAGGGGAGTAAGGAACAGGTGAGCTGTGTTCACCCAAACAAGGATACCAATTTTATAAAACATTTGCTTTAAAATAACATTTGTCTGAAGTAGTCCTGTATTTATTTACATTTAGAATTTAAATGTTTCCATAATTGCATTTGACCCTGAACTACCTGATTGGGTTTTGGATGTACTAGAAATTGATACAGCTTCCTCCTTGCCATCGAATGCTGTGTAGGACACTTCAGTGAGCTACAAAACACCAACCTATGACAGCCCTTCCTATGAAACATGTTGCCATACAAGCTAGTATCTTAACTAAATGTGAGTATGGAAATTGACTTTAGGTCTTTTGATTTCTGGACTATAGTACAAAAAAGTAGTTATGGTCTCTAGCTTTAATACAAAAGTTGACAATATTTCAAAAGTCTTAGGGAGAAAACTGATAGCACAAACATATTTTTTCCTACCCATTTTATATCTGTGAGAATAAGTACATTCAATGTAGCTTACAACATACCTAAATTTGAGGTATTAACATACACTTGACAGTGGTTTACATTAACAATCTTAATTCCTGAATGTCCAAACATTTTCCTTAAATGATACTTGAGGAGAAAGTTCAGTGTGTAGTACTCATCCTGTGTTAACAGTTTTTTCTTTCCAAAACACTGGAAGCCAATCTAAAAAATTATTTAATGAGTAGCTGCCAACCTTGTCACACTTCCCCTCACTTAACCTTAAACTAGTGAGAATTTTTTCATTTTCCAAGCCAGCCAAAACTCTCCAAAGGCTAAACAAACTAAACAAAAAAACCCAATACCCATTCAAAGTGATTTAAAATAAGCAGAAGGCTCTTTACGCTACTTTTCAAGTATTCACTTCAATTACTATGTTTTGCAGGTCTGTCTTATTTACCCTTGATTATGGAGATTTGTCCCTACAGGTAGACCTAAAAGCCTCTGAAAACTTCTTGCCAAAGTTTCTGTGTATTTGCAGCAACATTATTTGTTCAACTTTAGAATCACGGAGTAATTTGTTCATCTGAAATTAGGTATAAATAGTTAGTGCAGTGAGTTTGACTCAACATTTAAGAAAGCCACAGCTGTTGACAAAATTCCAATTTGAAATGTCTAGGATAATTAAGTCAACTCTAACACATTTCAATGTATACATTTCAACATGCTACTACTCCTGTAGTAAGTAAACTGGTGGCTGGACTTAACCTTTTATAAGGAACAAAAGGTCAAAACATATCTAACCTTTTCTTCTCACAATCCTTGAATCAGAAGTGCAAATATCTACACAAGCACTCACCTGGTGTACAAATACATCTTCCTTGGTGTCATTCCTGCAAGACAGAACCAAGTTGAACATGTTAGAAAATGAAATACATCCCATGTTGTCAAAGATTAATTTTCCCAGAGACTCTCTGGCTGCCAATTAGCTACCAGGAAATTTGGCGAAAATAAAAAAACACAAGCCACCATGCTCTCTGCTTTAAAGACTTAAGCAGTTGCAAACAGTTATAGCCTCATTACCAGTAAGATAGGCAAAAAAAAAAAAAAAAAAGAGTCTAAGAAATTAAAGTGTGACCTACTGAGTCATAATTAAGAGGGTAGCAGTGACTAGCAACACATATTCTGCCCCTCCTTATCCTATTAAACATTAACTGTTCTAGCACACCTTCCTCTTAGCTCTAGAGCATGATTATCAACAGAAGTAGTAATTACACTCTCACCTTATCCTTCAATCACTTCCTTTTCACCATCCCCTATTACCAACTTTCCTTGAGATCATAAAAACGAGTAGAACCTCCTCCCCCAGCAATAGATTGTACAAGGCAAAGAGTGAAACCTAATGTGAACTGTGGCCTTTGGGTGATAAGGTATGTTTGAATGTAGGAAAAGCCCAGTCAGTTGTAAAAGCTACTCCACAAGCCCACACCAGGACTGATGAAGGTTTAGACCACAGAGCCATGTATGAGAAGATATTTGAGATCTCTTTTTGAGGCAAAATGAGAAAGACTTTGTGGATAACTGAAGTCAGAAGTGAGGGGGAAGTAGAGAATAATCGCACTTTTTTAGCCTGCAGTCTGGGATTAAAGTGGTAATACTAGGAGCAAGAACCACCACTGGAGAAGGGAACAGATTTCCAGGCCTGTAGTGACCTGCCTCACCTTACTTCGTCAGTTCAGAGTGAGAAAAAGTTCAACAGTAGCTCTAGTGTTGAATGACAAAGGGAACAAAGGTTACAGTGAACTGGACAAACTGGATGACTGTTAGCTTCTTGATGAACTAGGGGGCAACATACGCACCAAAGGATCCACATAAAGTTAACTTTAAATCTGACCTGTAAATTATGGCTTGGATTATTATAAGAACATTTTTAATTGATGGGAACAGGATAATTTAAAAAACAGAACAGGTAAACTGTAAAAGCAACTTAAGGCAAGTGACTGAAAACTGACCTTTCAAGCTAGATGATTAGGATTGCCTAGGAAAATGATGACTGTACCTAATGTCCATCTGTCCATAGCTCCACAAGCACCACAAAAACAGAATACAGCCATCATTTATTAGTTCTGCTCTCCAATATGACTCAATTTCAAACTCTAAGGCTCTAAGTGGAAATATAATAATAAACTGGTAGAGTAACAAAGGCAAAGGCAGGCAAAGTCTAGAATAGTGATTTTCAACAGGGGCAATACTTTCCCTGGCAGGGTATTTAAAGTTTTTGCAGTCTGGGCGCAGGGGCTCACGCCTGCAATCCCAGCACTTTGGGAGGCCAAGGTGAGACGATCACCTGAGGCCAGGAGTTTAAGATCAGCCTGGCCAACATCGTGAAACCCTGTCTCTACTAAAATTACAAAAAAATTAGCCAGGTGTGGCTGCATGCGCCTGTAGTCCCAGCTACTCTGGAGGGTGAGGCAGGAGAATTGCTTGAACCTAGGAAGCGGAGGTTACAGTGAGCTGCTGCACTCCAGCCTGGGCAACAGAGTGAGACTCCCTCTCAAAATAATAAAAAAATAAAAATTTTTCCAAAGATTGGGAACACTATCTGCATTAACAGAAGTGGGGGGTGTCAGTTGCTAGAAGGCTATATAAAGATTTGGTCTAAAAAGTAAATTTGTTTATTGTTATCTGAGTTGTGTATGTATTTCTGTACTGCTTTAATATGCATTAAATTCACTAAAAATGCAGCTTCTGTGGAGAATTTTTCATTATTGATAATGGTACTCATGGTATCTGGGTAATACATCATTTCTTTATCAATCCATTTTGTGGTGGCACTGACTGTTCTGCCTTCTAATGCAGTTACAACAGGTATCCACATATCAGTATCATCATACCCTGCAATAAAAAGAATTATAAGTAGTTATGGGGCAAGATCCTGTATCTACAAAAAATAAAAAATTAGCCGGGCCTCAAGCCCAGGAAATGAGGGTGCAGTGAGCTATCATCACGCCACCGCACTCCACCCTGCGCAACAGAGCAAGACCCTGTCTCTAAACAGAGAAAGTACAAGGCTGGCATTACACACAGGGTAATGTCACTCCTGCAAAAATAGGGAGGTGTTTTGTGGGTACATAGATAGATATCTGAAACCAACATAGTTCACTGACCAATGTCATGACAGTAAAAAGAGTACTCCAAAAGGAATACTTAGCCAGGCTCTTAAGCTCAAGATATTTACTGAAAACGTCCTCAATTGCAATAAAAACATTATACCATTAAAAAAAAGTGATTTGTTGAACCAGTGATTTAAATGTATTGATCTGCTTTGAATCTGCAACCAGCCAGAATCTCTAGTTTAAATCAGCAGTTATAACAAAGGAGAGCCTCAAATATTAGACAGTTGCAGAGCAGCTTTCTGGGTGCAGGTGTCACTGCTCTGCCAGCTATCACTACTCTTTTCTGTTCAGTTTTTCTCTCAGGTGTTTGCTGGGAAATTAACACTGGAACTGACCCTTTTCTGGCAGTGAATATAAGCTCTAGCTCCTCCATCTACTATAAAGAAATGTCTTCAAGATGTACAAATAAGGAATATTCTGAAAATAAGAATTATATAGTAGTAAAGATAATTCAGAAAGAAAAAGCTATCTGTTAGAATTTCCAGTCTAAATGGCACAGAGTAGTTAGGGAGAAAAGGGTTTGGAGAAAGAGAAACTATGACTACAGATGAGAGGTGTGAACAAGCTCTTAAGTTCCTACCGGCTTACGCCGGGGCAATCAGGCCCTGAACTCCAAATCTGGATAAAATATTTCTTTGTATTCCTCTTGAGCATCTGCACAGTCTGACACATATACATGTCCAATTAGACTTGCAGGTCACAGGTGTGCCCTGCATTGCTCTCTTTTAATTAGAAATAAAAAGTATTAGTTTAAATGTGATTCTGGTGCTGGTACCCTGTACATATGTAACAATATAGGACCCACAAAATAGATTTTGCTTCTGATGACTCTTATTCATTGGGCTAGTATATCACTATAGTATTTCCCATTTGTATTATTATACTGGGGAAAAAATTTTAATCACTTTCTACTGTTAAGAAAATAGAAAACAAATATGGTGTTAAAAATGGAAATATGTGATATTTGCATTATTAAACCCTTTTGCAGAACTTAAAAAAAAAAAAAGGAAGAAAAATAACAGTATTCAATTTTTTTTTTTTTTTGATATGGGGTCTCACTTTGTTGTCCAGGCTGGAGTGCAGTGGCGATCTTGCCTCACTGCAACCTCCGCCTTCTGGGTTCAAGTTCTTGCACTTCAGCCATGAGTAGCTGGGATTACAGGTGTGCACCACCACACCCTGCTAGACTTTTAGTCTTGATTTAACTAGACTTTTAGTCTTGATTTAACTATTAACAGCTGTGTAACCTAGGAATGCTGCCTCATTGGCTTCTTTACCTGCAAAATGAGAAAAACTACACTAAACAATAACTCACATTACTAAGGTAGAGACTCAACTCTTTTTAGTATTGGGCATTTATATTCACTAATACTACTCAGCTTTTTAAATTAAAATCTAATTGCTATCACTCTTATAGTACAGCCTATCCAGATTGGTAAGGGTCTTAAAAATAGACAAAATGCAACTCAAAATGAGAAAACAAAGGCAAAAAAATTTAACTTCCCTGGAAAACTTTTTAATAACTCAAAAGACAATTACAGCTTGCCTGATAACTCTCCATGCCATAGGAACTAGGAATTCCAGCATTTGCTTTTCATGGCCCAATCCATCTAAACTCCAGGACTCTACTCCAGCATGTTCACCATGTTTGACCACCCTCCCACTCCTAAAAGACAACTATCTTTATCCTAGCTGTATATCTACATTAAAAAAAGCTAAGTTTTAGAAAACTTCTTTGCCAATCCATAGTATTGCCTTAAATAAGACTTATTATTCATAACTTTATCCATAACTAAATGCTCTTACACTACTACTTTGTTGCAGATTACCAGACCAAGTTAGTCTAACACCTTAATTCACCTAACTGCATATACCAATTTACAATCCTATGGTTATAAAAACTCCAGGATTTAGCATCTATATGCTCCATAACCTAAAGCAACCAGATACCAATTTCCAAGCCTTACAGATGACTGTAAGATAATAACCCCCACTTATCTTTGTATTTCTTCTCTATTAAACTCCCTTCACACCCAACAGACTCACTTTTTCCCACATATTGTCTGTGATTCTGCCTTAGGACAGACTGTATGTTTGTTTCCAAGGGCTAAGATTGGAAGGTAGCAAACTCAGTAAGTGCAGTCCCAGGACTACGGGGACAGGAAGGTAATACAGCCTATCCTTGAATAACTCAATATCTATGAGGGTGGAGGGAAGTTTGAGGTGCCAACCTGCTGCACAGTTGAAATGTGCCTATAACTTTTGACTCTTCCAAAATTTAATGGCTTACTCATGACTGGAAAGCCTTACTGGTAACATAAATTCATTAACGCATTTTCTATCTTATATGTATTATATACTATATTCTTGCAATAAAGCTAAAGAAAATGCTAAGAAAGTTGTAAGAGAAAATACGTGTACAGTAATGTACTTATCAATACAGTAAGTGTACATCTGTCTGAAAGGTAATTCCAGCTGTTGACCTCATCTACAGCACATATCAATCAACTGAACTTCTCCTTACAACGCCATGACTTTTCTCAGCTTCACTAGTGCCACTTTGCATGGGTCCCACGGTGTCATTCAAGACTTAGAGTATTGCACTAAATCACAATACCTCAATTCTACAAGTTCTTTTTACTGACGCACAATTTACTGGAGAGACAACTGTTCATGTGAAGATGATTAGTGTCACGTGGCATTTTAAGGGGCTCAATGCGGTAGCAGTGAATGTCGTGCAGTTATGATTTAACACTGCCTGAATCTTTGTTTACATTTCTCAACTGCAAATGGCCAAGTTAACTTTCTAATGGATTTGTGTACATTTTATGGTAGTAAATAATGAAACAGACTAGTATCTACATATTTTTGGTATTCATAACATACTCAACTTTTCGTTATTTTGGGGGAATACTTCTTGGCTATGTGGCTCATCTGAAGTTTTCAAGTTGTTGCAAATCTCCAAACATTTTTCCAATATATTTATATATGAAAAAAATATGTGTAAGTGGACCTGTGCGGTTCAAACTCAGGTTGTTTACGAGTCAAACTGTATACTAGTTCTCTTAGATTTCAAGAGTAAAGGATTCTACTTTGGGAAGACACAGGGTGTGGGACCTACACGTATCAGTGACTTGGTGAACACCAATGACTTCTTGCCAGCTTAAGAACAATGGCTAATCTAACCAGCATATAAATCTCTCTTAATGTCGCCCGCATACATGTCATTGATGTTTGTCTTTAGGGTTCCAGTTTGGAACCTTTGACGTCTCTCCCTTAGTAGCACCTGCAGAAAAGTCTTTAAGCCTTCCCTAGTGCCAAAACATTTTGTCAGTTATGTTACCGTCTACCCATGACTTCTATGGCTTAGCAATGGATCTACCGTGATCAAGTTAAAATCAATGTGACTTTAACAGCCCAAGAGATTTTCGGTAATGACATCCTTCCAAAGGTTTACACTTTAAGAACCACACATTTGGTAGGCTGAAGCTGGAAGATCACTAGAGCCCAGAGCCCAGGAGTACAAGACCTGTATGGGCAACATAGAGAGATTTCACCTCAACCAACCAACCAACCATCACACATTAAGTACTTTACGCTGCCGCCTTTAAAAAAAAAAAAAAAAAAAAAAAAAAAGCACCCTTGAGAGGCCTGGCTCAGAGGCTCACACCTGTAATTCCAGCACTTTGTGAGGCCGAGGCGGGTGGTTTGAGACCAGCCTGGCCAACATGGAGAAACCCTGTCTCTACTAAAAATACAAGATTAGCCTGTGTGGTGGCATGCGCCTGTAATCCCAGCTACTTGGGAGGCTGAGGCAGGAGAATTGCTTGAACTCGGGAGTTGGAGCTTGCAGTGAGATCACACCATTGCACTCCAGCCTGGGAAACAAGAGCGAAACTCCATCTCCAAAAAAAATCACCCTTTAAAAAGGCAATATTCATTCTTACCTTGCAGGCCACATAAAGATTAAGTGAGATAAGGTGCAATGTTCTCTCCTTCAATTCTTCGCCTCCCAGTATCAGGAATTAAGCAAGTCCTTTTATTTGTAAAGCTGACCTACATGCTAAAACTATAACTTTTAACAATCCCAAACTTCACAAAGTAGATAGTGAAAGGCAGAAAGCTTTTCAAATCCAGGAACTAGCAAGTCAGCACACAAGAGCCCCAGTGACATACTTGGATCATTTAAGAGTCTTTCAATGGCTAAAAATAATCACCCTAAGAAATTATCTGTAACTATGTGGACAACAACCAAATTGAAAATGGCTAGACTAGGGTCTATTTCAGAGACAGCATAACAGCAGTTGGTGAACACTAACTCCAGAGTGAAAACACAGTTCCAATCCTGCCTGCCACTTATCACCTATGCTTATGGGGGCAAGTAACAACTTCTTTGTGCCTCAGAGTGACAGTACCTACACCTCAAAGGTTTTTAAAGATTAAGCGAATTGGCTCATTTTAAGCACTTACTATAGACCCTAGTATAAATACTTGTTAGCTGTATCTATTTTCACCAACATGTGAAGGAAGTCACCTATCAGTTATGTACATACGGAATCCCCACAAGGCAGCCCCCACTCCAAAGGGAGACTTAAACCTGATAGGCGTGACTAAAGAGAGCTAAACCTTTCCCTGGCTTGGTTTATTACATCTTCCCAGACCATGGGTAATAAACTCAAATGCACACACAGAGGCCAGGCGTGAAGCGAAGTCAGCAACCTAAGACAACTAAGCATGACAGATTGTTGTAAAGAAAAAAAAAGTATACTCCCCCCAAATGTGGTGACAATACAGCAGGTGGTTTTTACTATGTGGAAATACAGCCCCCAAAGCTAGCTAAAGTTCAGATCTTAAAAATATAATAATCTGGATTACTTGGTGTTATCTCCTGAATTATAAATGTTAGTAATTAATCCCAATTCCTTTAAAAAATACTATGCTGTCTAATCAAAGCATCTGGGAGTAGTCTTAGAAAGGTCACAAATTTGTGACCTTTGCTCCAAATTCTTTCTTCACCTCAAAACATAAAGAATTATTAATTCAGACATTCTAAGTACTCTGGAAACAGAAAAATATTCCTATTCTGGTCATCATAAACTGTTGCCAATTCATGGTAATCTTTGGTGAATATGGATCAATTCTCAACCACTAATAACATTCAACGGTAATCTAGGGGGAGCATAATAAACCCCTCTAGTCACATTCTCCAATTATGTTTTGTAGACAGAGTTCACAAAAGAATAACTCAATGAATTTCTTAGAATATCTAGATTACACAGTCAACAAAATAAAGCCAAAACTTCTACTATTCTTAAAAGCTCTATGCTCGTGTTACTTAGCACCTTCTTCACAATATAACCAATCAGGGAGAAGCCGTTTAATGAATTAATTCTAACAAGGTTGTAACAATTCATCAAGCGGTAATTCAGGCTGGAATAAACACATTTACAATGAAATTGTGTCTTTAAAGGCAGAAAATTTACATACAATGTTGTAATTATAAAAATACCGTACAATCCTAGAATATATAATCCAGCGTATCCAAAAACGGCAATTAAAAGTCATCATAATAGTCATCCCAAACACTGCACTCTCTCCTTTATACAGAAAACAGTCTGTCTCCCTCCCTCATAAGAGCCAGGTGCCTCCAGCCAAGTCCATTCGTTCTACTACAGGAACTACATATAGAACCAACTGCTAGCTTCCAAACTGATTTAACACATACATTTTCCTTAATTAAAGCAAATCTTCCCTGTATTTAATTGGAGTCAGATTTTACAGCATCTTATTAAAAAGTCCCAGAATCATTAAAACAATCAGTTCAGAAGCATAAAGAACATTTTAACCAGTTAATTTGACAAAATAATTGAGGTTAGGATAGTCCAAACAAAGGACCATTAAAGCCAATTCATAACTTGCCCTGGAGGATGACCAATTGAGTTGATTCCAATTCAGAACAGAGATATTCAATGAATAGTATCTCATGGACTAAACACTTATAAAGTGTAAAGGTAATACTTTTATTTTGGACAAAACTATTGATTTCAAAAAATGTCGTAACCTATGCCCACTTAAAAAAAAATGCAGCGAAACAAGGCACGTGCTAAAACTTCTTAAACACATACAAAAGCTGCGACCTATCCGCTGAAAAGGATGCATATTTGCACACCAGAGTTACCATTACATTGGGTCAAGGGTTAAAAGCAGTGATTTTGAAGGTATGGCCCGAAGACCATTATCATTCCTGTTAAAAATGTACCCAGACCTAATGAATCCAAAGCTCAGAAGAAATACACCACTTAAATCACACCCTTCCAAGGTAAGCACACTTAAATTTGAAAACCACTGGTTTAAGATTAGACTAGTAAGAACAGTCAGTAAGACTGTTCAAACTAAAACACTAATAAGTTGAGAGATCAGTTAAAAAGCTATCAGTATACCAATCATATGTAAGCATTCCCTTTCTTCTTTGCTAGTACGCTTTTATCAAAAAATTAATGAAAAGCGTAGTTTCAGCCAGCCAGGAAGGCAAACAGTATAGAACAAGTTGGAAAATCCTAAGATTCTGGAAGAAACAAAATTGTTTTCCCACAATTGCAAAAGTAGAGAATAGATCATCAAATGCTTATCTCTTACTTTGAGTGTTTCCACAATACTCTATGATTGATTAATGAACAGTTTTTCATCAGGCCATGATTCTGTCCTTAAGCTTGATTTTGCCCATTTGTTGTCCATTCTACGTTGTTCTTTTAATCATCTGCTTAGGTCTTCTACAGTAAGCAAGCAAGAGAATGCTGAGATGGCACTTAAGTACCACACCTGTGAGGCCAAGATTGCTACTGGCATACCCAGTGCTCTACACCCATGTAACTGCACTAGTAGTCTTGGCAGCCATCTTGAAAATGATGCCCGGCTCACAAGGAAGCCCAGGGAATATTGTGCGTCTACTGCACGTTACCACCACCACCGCCACAAACAACCCGAAGGGTAAGTCCTCAAGACGTGTCTGCAGCTTTACCTTCAAACAGGAAGAACAATGTCAAGTTACTAGTGACTATGGCCACTCTAATAAGCTACAGCCAGGGATCTAACAGAAATTGACTTCATCAGCATGATTTTAGGACAAGGAAGAATGAAAAATAAGAACTGAAGGAAAAAAACCATTTTCTTGCAGATATATTATTTATGGACAAATAAAAACAGTTCTCTCTGGTCAAAGCTGTGCTAATACAGAATTTATCTCAGGTATTAAAATGAAACGTGAAACAAAGGCAACACAACCTCTCGGTAAAGATGACAAAACCTCATATACTTGACACGTCAAATTCTCTTACCCCCAAAATGTTAACAAGGCGTAAATATCCGATGTCAGTGGATCACATTCTCAAATACCGAGTTCAATAAAGTAGAAAAGGATGACAAGAATAAAAATCTACTGGACCGTACTTTCCCGTTTACCCTGTTAAGGAATGGCTCATTCACTCCGCTTGCCTTTTAAATTGCTTTGTACTGTGACGAAGCCCTTAAAGTTAGCTTCAAATTAATATTTAGCTGCAAAACAAAGGCATTCTCTAGACCCAAATCCCTCCAGTCGTCAGGGAAAACAAACAAAAAAATCACATTAATACACCAGAGGTAGTAAACGCCTTTCAGAAGAGGGCTGTGGATTGGCACAGCAAGAAGCAAGCAAGAAGGTGGGATGGAGGCTTCAGAGCCCGGCAGCTCACCTGTTGATGAAACCATATCCGTTCCTTACATTGAACCATTTTACTGTTCCCAAAACCTTCGTTGCTGGAAAAGAAAACAAAGCAAAACAAGCCACGATTACCAGCTATCCTTTTCCAAACCCGCCTGGCTTCGGCATCCGGTCCCTCGCACGCTGCCCGCCGTGGCCACCTGACAGCCCTTTCTCTCCACCGCCCGGGTGCGGGTCCGCGCCGGGGCCACGCCGCCGCCGCCGCCGCACACGTGGGTGAGTCTGAAGCGCGGGGCGCTACAGGGCAGGCCCGGGGCGCGGGCCCAGGATGGGTGTGTTCGCAGGCCGCGGACGGAGAGCACGTGAGGGAAGGGGAAGCCGCTCCGGCCTGCGTAGGCGGTGCGCCGCGCCCTCCGAGCACACGCGGAAGGGAGCTGGGTGGGGGAGACGCGAACAACGGCGTACGGCCCCGAGCGCACAAGGCCGGTCGGCGGGGAGGGGACCCCGTCGCACACGCGGTCGGCGGCGCGCGGCCGCAGGAGGAGGGGCGCGCGGCCGCGCGGGGTCCACAGGGGGCGCGGGAAGCAGTGCGCGCGCGCCTGCCGGGCGGGCCCCCGCAATAGCGAGTGGGGGGGGGCGGGGGGAGGGGCGGCCGCGCGCCGCGGAGTCGGTCCCCACCGGCCGCGCGCCCGCCAGCTCGCCCAACCCCGGCTAACGGTTCCGCTGCCAGGCTGCCCGAGGGCCCCACCCCCGTCCCTGTCCGGTCCTCACCGATGACCTTCTTGTCCCCGCCGGCAGGCGCCGCCGATGTGAGGCCGCCCGGGCCACCGCTCCCTGCGCCGCTGCCCGTAGTGCCGGGCTTGGTGTCGGCGGCGCTGAGGGCGGGGGCGGCGGGGGGGGCGGCGGGCGGCTGCTGGGTCTCGGCCTCGCTGCTCATGGTTGCGGTGATGGTGACTGGGGCCGGCTGCGGCAGCTGCGGCTCCTCCCGGGGTGTGATGGTAAGTAGGCCGGCGGCGGCGGTGGGGCTGCTCAGGGCTCTCTGGGGTCCGCTCTCCGCTCCCGCTACCGATCGAACTAGCGAGAATGGCGGGACAGGCGGGATAAGCCTTACGATCGACCCGCCCTAGCCGTTGTTCACTGGCCAGTGGTACTGTCAATCTGCCCACCTGACCTCAGTCCCTGGCTTCTATTGACTAACATTTTATCAGTCCTCCACTCTCATTGGCCCTTTGGCGGCTAATTCAGCCGACCTACAACCGTTCCTGCCTCCGCCGGCCGCCATAGAGACCGGAACTAGAATTAGAGTAGTCGGCCACGAAAACCATAGAGTGCCTGAGAGGACGGACAGAGGGAACGTGACTTCCACGAGGCAGCCGCCGGGCTGGCGGGCCCCACGTTCAGGGTTGTGTCTCGGTTGAAAAAAAGGCACGCCCGAACGCTGGGCAGGGATTACCCGGCCGGACCCGGGATTGGAAGGGGGCTCGACGACGCCTTAGCTCCCCGTGAAGAAAATACTTCCCTCCCTCCCTGCACCAAATACGGTCCCTGTGATCTGAGAACATTACGGCGGGCATAGAGTCGTCTTTTCTTTAATGGCCGTGTACTCGCGGCACAGCCGAGGGTTTCTGGAATTGCCTTAAACGTATACGTTTGAAGAGCGTACGCTTTTGTCGGAGCAGTCACCTTGGAGGGACCACGCAGGCTCTGGCAGCCCGGGCTCACCATGTTCAGGGCGAGGGTGTGCTCCGTGGGGACCTGCCTTCTGATCCGTTTTACCAGGCATATATTTTAAAAAATGTGTCTTCCTTTTCAAGTGTTAACGTGTTTTTCTACTGGCCACAAATCAGATTTAATTCAACTCACATTTATTGAACAAGCTAGCGTGTTATGTTGTTTTCATTTAATTCGTACAACAGCCATGTGATAGAGGGATTACTATCCACGTTTCACAAACGATAAAATTGAGGCTGCCACCTGATGTTACTGAAGTCCTCCACCCACCTTCTTTCGTTCTTTTTTAAGCGTCTACTATCGGCTGGGGATGGAATAGTTCGCGAGTCAGTTTCTGCCTTCTGATGGAGGCAGAAATTTAAACAGCCAACACGGTAAATACTCCAGAGCTGCAAAAGCACGAAGT
Organism: Trachypithecus francoisi; assembly: GCF_009764315.1. NCBI lineage: Eukaryota > Metazoa > Chordata > Mammalia > Primates > Cercopithecidae > Trachypithecus > Trachypithecus francoisi. The sequence goes on from NW_022681457.1 coordinate 81,874,756, forward strand.
ATTTTGGGAGTGGAAGCAGGGAGAAGGTGGAGGGCTGACTCCGCGCACAGGGTACAGGCGAGAAGAGGTGGGATCTCGGAAAATGCAGTCAAGTAGTTCAATAAGACTCGAATGTGACATTGGGTTGCAGAGGTGGGCAGAGTCACTTAGGTATATTTAATTGGAAATATATCCTGAGGGGAATAGTGAGAAGAGCAATTTTAGAGTCGTAAGTAGGGAGGGGCATCTTTTTAAAAATGGCTGCTGAGTGGAGAATGGGTTGCAGAGGGGCAAGGAATGGAAGTAGAGAAAGCAGTTAGGAGGCTAGTGCAGTATCCCTTACCCCTACCAATGCCGTCTAGGCCTGTCAGTTCCACCTCCTAAAGGCCTTCTTGAGTCAGTCCTAAACTCTCTAAATGTCAATTCAGAGTCTTTTCATTCCTACTGCCACTACTGTAGGCCATCATCGCCAGTTGCTTAGAGCAAGGGGTAGGAACTTTTTCTGTAAGAACCAAATAGTTAATAATACAAGCTTGGCCGACAATATGGTTCTGACTTACTACTCAGGTTTGGAGCTTGAGAACAGCCCTAATTTTTACATGATACGAATCTTTACATATTTTCAACTATTTAAACATTTTAAAAACCATTCTTTTTAACAGAAAAACGGAGTGTAGTCGGCTGATCCCTAGTATAGAGCAGTGCTGTTGGCTACTAACCACACCTCTCTACCTCTGTCTTACTCTAATATTCCCCACAACAGCCAGAAAGTTCTTTTGCGAACATCTATCTGATCATGACACTGTCTTACTTAAAATCTTCCAGTGACTACCATTACCCTTAGGGTAGTCCAGATTCCTTAATGTGGTTTACTGGACTCGATGATTTCTACAGAGTCTTAGTCTTTTCTTGTATTCCCTGTCCAACCTTCCAGGTGCTTGTAACTACTGGCTGTAGGATACTGCAGGAGCAGAGGTAGCAAACAGCTGAATTCTATGACAATAGAACTTGGTTAAAAGTGTTGCTTCAGTGTATCAGATGACAAGGGAGACGGTGAAATATTACAAGGGCCCTACAGAATAGACACTTGCAACTCTCTAGCCAAGTAAACATGCTTCAGAGGGCATTGTAGAGAAAGGACTCATCTAGTGGAGTCCTTTAGCCACTGTTTCCTTTGGAGTATCACATAAAATTCTGCATATAACACCCTTCCTTTCCTCCTCCTTCTTTGCCTGCTTAATTCATCCTCTAGGTCTTCGCTCAGATGCTACTAGGTTAAGAGTCCCTCCCATCCTAACACACTGTATTGCTCTAATTAAATGTTCCCCACCAGACTGTGACTTCCTTGGGCATCTTAGTTCCTGACACATAATACCTTAAAAGATTTGTTAAATGAGCGACATGGTGTAGGAAATGAATTGAAAAGGGTACTGGCAGCAGAAAGGTAATCTGGGCAGCTGTGCCAGTAATCCAGGTGAAAAAGACTTTCAGCAGCAATGTGTATGGAGAGTGGGTGGATTCCACAGCCTGTGTTCATGTGTTCCAGCTCCAGATGACTTTTGAATGTTAAAATATTTCCTCAAAAGGCAGTTTTGCCAACACTGAGGACATTTAAAAGCATGCCCTATAGGCTTGAGAGCTTTTCTCCAGTTACAAAGACACTTAGAAAATATTGCAGCAGCACCTCTACGAATAAATGAACAACCTCACTATGTAACTGCTTGGAAGGGATGGCTTCTCAAGCAAAAATACAAATTGTGTAACATCTGTCTTTTCAATGTTACTTTAAAAAGTATCATTACTTACTCATCCAGTTACTTCATTCAGCTCTCTTCAGGCTCAGTGAGCCTGAGGATGAGCTGTTTAAGAAAGTAGTTTGCAGCCGGGCATGGTGGCTCATGCCTCAGCACTTTGAGAGGCTGAGGCAGGCGGATCACTTGAAGTCAGGAGTTTGAGACCAGCCCGGCCAACATGGCAAAACCCCATCTCTGCTAAAAATACAAAAGTGATCTGGGCATGGTGGCATGTGCCTGTAATCCCAGCTACTCAGGAGTTTGAGGAGGGAGAATCACTTGAACCCGGGAGGTGGAGGTTGCAGTGAGCTGGGATTGTGCCACTGCACTCCAGCCTGGGTGACGGAGTGAAACTATGTCTCAAAAAATAATTTTCTTGTAGCCACCTCTCTACAAGCATCAACAATTCATGACAAATTTCATTTCCTGTTCCAAAGTAGGAGAGCACCACTCCAGAGCTTTGCTGGTCTCCCTGCTATCCTGGGAGCTCACACCACCCAGGTATCCGTGGTGTCCACAGTACAGACAACTCCAGTGCCTGCCTTTAAGTGATGTAATGGGCAAGGGATTCATCCCAAGAATCTCTGCAAAATAACTTTTACCTTGTCCCCCATCTCTAACAGACTGTGGCCTAAGAACATAGTTCCCTCTTCCTAGAAAGCCCTTGCCACCTTGTTGATCTGGCAAATTAAAGCCTGTCACTACTTACCTCAAACGTCACCTCTTCCAAGAAGCCTTTTTCCCCCTTTTTTCCCCTCTTCCTCTCATACCACTATCATTCATGCAACAAATATTTATTCAGCATCTATTAGATTCCAGAAGCTCACTTCCAGGTGTTGGGGACACAGCAGTTAAAAACAAAACAGGCCGGGTGTGGTGGCTCATGCCTGTAATCCCAGCACTTTGGGAGGCTGAGGTGGGCAGATCATGAGGTCAGGAGATTGAGACCATCCTGGCTAACACGGTGAAACCCTGTCTCTACTAAAAATACAAAAAATTAGCCGGACGTGGTGGCAGGCGCCTGTAGTCCCAGCTACTCAGGAGGCTGAGGCAGGAGAATGGCGTGAACCCGGGAGGCGGAGCCGGCAGTGAGCTGAGATCGCGCCACTGCACTCTAGCCTGGGCAACAGAGCAAGACTCCGTCTCAAAAACACAAAGCAAACCAAAAAAAGATCGGCTGGGCACAGTGGCTCACACCTGTAATCCCAACACTTTGGGAGGCCGAGGCGGGTGGATCATGAGGTCAGGATATCGAGACCATCCTGGCTAACACAGTGAAACCCCGTCTCTACTAAAAATACAAAAAATTAGCTGGGCGTGGTGGCAGGTGCCTGTAGTCCCAGCTGCTTGGGAGGCTGAGGCAGGAGAATCGCTTGAGCCCGGGAAGCAGAGGTTGCAGTGAGCCAAGATCGCGCCACTGCACTCCAGCCTGAGCGACAGAGTGAGATTCTGTCTCAAAAAAAAAAAAAAAAAAAAAGACCAAGTGTCGTGCCCTGCCCTCATACGGGCTCACATTCTAATACCACCTTGCATTGAAACTGTCCCTGTCTCCTATCACAAGTATGAGCCACATCTTACTCAGCTCCAGGGCCTGGGACAGAGACTGGCATAGAATGTAGGTGCCAGATGTAACAGAGTACAGCTGAACAGCCCATCACAAGAATGTGAGCTCTGGATCACAGCTGTTCATCCTCCTTCCCATCTATTTACAATCCCACCCTATATAGTTACTTAAAAATCTCTCCTCTTCTGTGAAGAAAGTCATTGGTAGCTTGATGGGGATGGCATTGAATCTATAAATAACCTTGGGCAGTATGGCCATTTTCACGATATTGATTCTTCCTATCCATGAGCATGATATGTTCTTCCATTTGTTTGTGTCCTCTTTTATTTCACTGAGCAGTGGTTTGTAGTTCTCCTTGAAGAGGTCCTTTACATCCCTTGTAAGCTGGATTCCTAGGTATTTTATTCTCTTTGAAGCAACTGTGAATGGAAGTTGATTCCTGATTTGGCTCTCTGCTTGTCTGTTACTGGTGTATAAGAATGCTTGGGATTTTTGCACATTAATTTTGTATCCTGAGACTTTGCTGAAGTTGCTTATCAGCTTAAGGAGATTTTGGGCTGAGACGATGGGGTTTTCTAAATATACAATCATGTCATCTGCAAACTCCTTTGTAGGGACATGGATGCAGCTGGAAACCATCATTCTTAGCAAACTATCACAAGAACAGAAAACCAAACACCGCATGTTCTCACTTATAGGTGGGAACTGAACAATGAGATCACTTGGACTCGGGAAGGGGAACATCACACACTGGGGCCTATCAGGGGGAGGGGGGAGGAGGGAGGGATTGCATTGGGGAGTTATACATGATATAAACGTTATGCACATGTACCCTAGAACTTAAAGTATAATAAAAATAAAATAAAATAAAATAAATTTACATGAGAAAAAAAAAAAATCTCTCCTCCACTAGATGACAGTCCTTTCTCTACAATGTCCTCTGAAGTATGTTTCCTTGGCTACAGTTGCAAGTGTCTATACTGTAGGGCCCTTATCACCATCTCCCTTGTCATCTGACACACTGAAACACTTTTAACCAAGTTCTGTTGTCATAGAAGTCAGCTGTTTGCTACCTTTGCTCCTGCAGTATCTTGCTGCCAGTAGTTGAGGCATCCCCATCCACAAGACAGAAGAAAGCAAGTAAGAATGAGAGCAAACAGAAAGTGCCTCATGAAAGGCAGAAAGAAGAACTTTCTTCTTTGCCTCTTCAAAATAGATGGAGTCTCACTCTGTCACCCAGGCTGGAGTGCAGTGGCACGATCATAGCTCACTGCAACGTCAAACTCCTAGCCTCAAGGATCCTCCTGCCTCAGCCTCCTGAGCAGTTAGGTCTACAGGTATGTGCCACCACACTCAGCTAATTTTTGTTTGGTAGAGACGGGGTCTTGGTATGTTGCCCAGGCAGGTCTTGAACTTCTGCGCACTGAAGTGATCCTCCCACCTCAGGCTTCTGAGTAGCTGGGATTATAGACAGGAGCTACAGCACCCGGCTCAGTGGGATCTTTATATGTTGAGCTGTTTCCTTTCAAAACTAACATTTTCTTTTTTTGAGACAGTCTCACTCTGTCACCTAGGCTGAAGTGCGGTGATGTGATCTCGGCTCACTGCAACCTCCGCCTCCTCGGTTCAAGCGATTCTTGTGCCTCAGCCACCAGAGTAGCTGGGATTACAGGTACGTGCCCCAAGCCCAGATAATTTTTTTATTTTTAGTAGGGATGGGTTTTTACCATCTTGGCCAGGCTGGTCTTGAACTCCTGGCCTCAAGTGACCCGCCCACCTTGGCCTCCCAAAGTGCTGGGATTACAGGTGTGAGCCATGGCACCTGGTCCCAAAACTAACATTTTCTAAGGTATTGTTGCTGTTTACTACAAATTACCTTCATATCCACTCTCTTATTTGACTCTTTCAAGGATGCTCTGAGGTAAGTAGATAGGTCAAGTTAGTGACCCTTTCCCCACGGGCTTCATCCAGAACTAACCAAATTGATCCTGCTGGGAACATCCTTGGAATAAGTAGAGCTGTAAAGTCCTAGGGCTGTGCCTTCTTTGTGCATCAGCTTTAACCTAAGAGAGTTAGGTTTGCTACAACTGCCTGCAAGTCAGAGGCATCAACTATACACGGCAAAAGCTTGGCACTGGTCCATGCTGGCCTCTGAGGAGTGCCAGTCCTCCTAGCTGAAGCTCAGGTGTGAGGAGACAGGGCTATTACAACTATTTAAAAACAACACAGAAACAAAACCAAAAGAAAAAAAAAATAAACATACAAAAAAACTTTATTTACAGTTGAAAACTTAAAGACAATCTTGGATTCTGAATCTCTGACACTTCCATGGTCTCTTGATCAAATGGAGCAGCAGCAGGCAAGGAAGCAAACACGGGGGCCACTCCAGATTATCTTACTCAAGACCACCACCAAGAAGAAGGGAAGGCCTACAATGGCAGAGACACGGAGGTCAGTGTGGGATGGGGAGGTAAGCACCTCAGAGCAACTGGAAGGGGACATCCCATACGAGACAATGCTCCCAGCTGTTCCTTTTTTTTTTTTTTTTTTTTTTTGAGACAGAGTCCCGTTCTGTTGCTCAGGCTGGAGTGCAGTGGCACGATCTCAGCTCACTGCAACCTCTGCCTCCCAGGTTCAAGCAATTCTCCTACCTCAGCCTCCCGAGTAGCTGGGACTACAGGCACACGCCACCACACCCACACACCCAGCCAATTTTTGTATTTTTAGTAGAGACGGGGGGGTCTCACCATATTGACCAAGCTGGTCTTGAACTCTCGACCTTGTGATCTACCTGCCTCGGCTTCCCAAAGTGCTGGGATTACAGGCATGAGCCACCGTGCCCGGCCACTTCCAGCTATTCTCTGCACTCCCAATCCTCTTTTCCCAAAAGGGTAGAACAGGTCAGAGTGTCACCATAGGTCAGACCTTTGGGTCCCCAGAGCAAAGTTGGGCAGTAAATTACAAAAGAACCAGGAAGAAAGCAACTAACATTTATGGTCAAGCATACTGTCTCATTTATTTGCCCTTCACAACTCCATGCATTATATATTATCTAATTATGCAAAGGAGTAGGGTCCCAAGGGGTTTCATGGCTTGACTAAAGTCACAGAATTAGACAGTGGTGGGACTTCCTGGTCTACTTGGCTCCAAAGCCTTTGTTCTTTTTGTCAGACTCTGATGGCTCTCTGTGGAGGTCCAGAACAAAAAGTAATCCTTCTTCCTTGCAGGTTTCGGTCCCAGAGGTAAGAGAAAGGGCAGTCCACACTCTCGGTTTATGGCCTTGAAGTCGAGCAAGCTATACTAAGAGAACAGGGTAAGTACACTCAGATACTATTGTCCCCCTCCTCCAGCCATTCCTCAGACATGCCACACCTTGCTCCAGTGCACAATGAGTGCTGGCATTGTACTGTAGGCACAGACTGAAGTTTAATTGTGGGCCCTCAAGCAAAATGTATGAAAATGCATAAATGTACTTTGTAAGCTGCATGGTGTGCCAGGACCTAAGCTCTGTCAGACCAGGCACTATGTTAGTCAGCATGATCTCAGTCCAGGGAAAAAGAGACCGACACATTTGTGATACAGTGTGTTAAATGCCACAGTGGAGAGATGAACCAAGTGCTGCGGAGCACCCAGGTGGGAACCACTGTCTGGGCTTACACCTGGAAGAGGAGGTGGAGGGATCAGCAACGGATTCACAACTGATGTTAGCCACAGCTGTGGGCAGGCTCCTGGGAGGTGCTGGGAGGATTTAAGATTAGTTAAAACTACATATAAACAGTATGTATTTCTATTACAAGACACATGTTCAAGGTAGAAAATTCAAGCTTAAATAAGGCAACTGAAAAGTCTCTTTGCTATCTCTACTCTGCAGAAGTATTATCAACAGTGTGCTTTATATCACTGAAGAGATTCCTGAAAGTCATTCAAAATAAACACTAACATGCTTACATAAATTACTACATCTTTTTTTTTTATTATTATTATTCTTATACTTTAAGTTCTAGGGTACATGTGCATAACGTGCAGGTTTGTTACATATGTATACTTGTGCCATGTTGGTGTGCTGCACCCATCAACTCGTCAGCACCCATCAATTCATCATTTACATCAGGTATAACTCCCAATGCAATCCCTCCCCCCTCCCCCCTCCCCATGATAGGCCCTGGTGTGTGATGTTCCCCTTCCCGAGTCCAAGTGATCTCATTGTTCAGTTCCCACCTATGAGTGAGAACATGCGGTGTTTGGTTTTCTGTTCTTGTGATAGTTTGCTAAGAATGATGGTTTCCAGCTGCATCCATGTCCCTACAAAGGACACAAACTCATCCTTTTTTATGGCTGCATAGTATTCCATGGTGTATATGTGCCACATTTTCTTAATCCAGTCTGTCACTGATGGACATTTGGGTTGATTCCAAGTCTTTGCTATTGTGAATAGTGCTGCAATAAACATACGTGTGCATGTGTCTTTATAGCAGCATGATTTATGATCCTTTGGGTATATACCCAGTAATGGGATGGCTGGGTCATATGGTACATCTAGTTCTAGATCCTTGAGGAATCGCCATACTGTTTTCCATAATGGTTGAACTAGTTTACAATCCCACCAACAGTGTAAAGGGTTCCTATTTCTCCACATCCTCTCCAGCACCTATTGTTTCCTGACTTTGTAATGATTGCCATTCTAACTGGTGTGAGATGGTATCTCATTGTGGTTTTGATTTGCATTTCTCTGATGGCCAGTGATGATGAGCATTTTTTCATGTGTCTGTTGGCTGTATGAATGTCAATTACTACATCTTGACTGTCACTTAACTTACCTTAGAAATCTTGCCAACACATCCAGATCTACCTCTTTGTTTTTATTACGGCTGTATAGTATTCCATCGAAGAGAATGGAAACTCTATGTGTGTAAGACTTGGCTGCAATGCAAGAAGCTTTGCCTTTGTACTGGACTGGAATGGACTGGAGCCAGACATTCTCCCCTCCCCTGGCCTTTTCAGCTGGCAGAGCTTCTGCATTTCAGGACAGGGAACAAATAGTGTCACATGCTCAGCAGGCACATAAATATTTGCTGCCAAATCTGCAGTGCTCCCCAGACCCATATTTTCATGTAAAACCTCTTTTCTCTTGCCTGGACTACTACTGCAGTGGACTCCTCACTGGCCTCCAGCCCATCCTCCACAATGCTGCCAGAATCATCTTCTGAACATGAAAATTCAACTACAATATTCTGCTGAAAATCCTTCAGTGGTTCATGTTGGTCTGATTCTTTTTTGGAGGGTCAGTGCCCCTTTTGATAATCTCAGGAACACAATGGACTCCTTCCCCAGAGGGGAAAAATTACTTCATGCCTGAAAGTCAGCCCCTGCTCTCAGAATAACATACAAACTGCTAAGCTTGGCACTAGCTTTCACTACTGGCCCTGGCCTCTCTCCAACCTTCTTACCGTTTGCTTTTCGTATTTTCCTGCTTCAGTCATATTGAATTATTTGTAGCTTCCTCTACACTTCCTGCTGTTTGCTGCCTTTGTGACTTTGCATAGGCTGTTCCCTCTGCCTGGAATGCCCTGCCCAGTTTTAGCCACCTGACAAGTTACATTCTTTCTTTACTAAACTGAAGCATCATCTCTTCTGTAGTCTACCCAACCACTCCAGGAAGATCTGGGCATGTATCTAAAACCTCCAATACAGGCTTTATTGTACTGCAATTGTCAGTTCTCCCAAGAGACTGAGTTCCTTGAAGGAAGGAACTGGACTTTTCAAATCTGTCGCCTCGTATGCAGCATGGGACCTATCTTAATTCATCAGCACTTAGTTGTGCAATGAATAGAGCCCAACTGCTACCAACACATCTTTCCTCATCTTCCCCCTGGGAATCTCGCATCTACAGGTAATTCCAGAATGAAAGACAGTGTTTCCTAAACCTTAGTCATTCAGATAGCACCTTCACAACTGTTACAATATCTATCATCCACAGGTACAATTTACTTTTTAAGCTAATCACTATTCGAACTTCAATATTGCCTCACTGTAAGCTGTAATAACTGTAAAATTATGTACGGTGCTAATTCTATATTTTTTCCTAAGATCCAAATATTAAAAGACAGTCATCCCAGCACTAACTAAAGTAGTGTTTCCCACACTCCTCTATTAAGAAGCACGTGAGATACTTGGTACAAACATAACATCCTGAGTCCCACCCCAAAGCCACATCAAACACTCCAGGGAAGGGATCTGGGAATTCGTAGGTTTAACAAGTGCCCCAAAATGATTATTATCTGTTGGAGAATCAAGGCAACAATGAATTAACGAAAGCTCTCCACCACTTGGTACTGGTACCAGGTTTGAGGATCACAGGGAAGAGGGATAGCATATCAGACTAGCAGAGTTGCCAGAACTCAGGCTTTCAAAAGAGAGGTGCCACCCTCTCCCATGTATATGTAAGTAGCAAAGAACCCATTCAGACTACAGTAGGAGAATCCTGAGGGTAGAGGTTCATTTATGTTATACATATCCAAATTCATTATAAAAAGTTTTCCAAGGACTGGGCACAGTGGTTCATGCCTGTAATTCCAACATTTTCGGAGGCTGAGGTGGGAAGATCGCTTGAGGCCAGGAGTTTGAGACCAGCCTGGACAACATGGTGAGACCCCATGTCTAAAAAGTTAGCTGGGTGTAGTGGTGCACGCCTATAATCCAATCTACTAAGGAGGCTGAGGTGGGAGGATCACTTGAGCCAGGGAGGTCGAGGCTGCAGTGAGCTGTGACTGTGCCACTGCACTCTAGCCTGGGTGACAGAGTAAGACCCTGTCTAAAAAAAAAAAAAAAAAACTCCCAGAACTCACTGAGATAAAACCAAGGTTTCTATACCTACAGTTGTACAGACCAGGCATGGTGGCTCACGCCTATAATCCTGGCACTTTGGGAAGTCAAAGGCAGGCAGATCACATGAGGTCAGGAGTTTGAGACGAACCTGGCTAACATGGTGAAACCCTGTCTCTACTAAAATACAAAAAAATTAGCCAGGCATGGTGGTGCATGCCTGTGATCCCAGCCATTCGGGAGGCTGAGGCATGAGAATCGTTTGAACCTGGAAGGTGGAGGTTGCAGTGAGCCGAGACTGTGTCACTGCACTCTAGCATGGTCAACAGAGTGAGGTTCTGTCTTGAAAAAACAAAAAAAAGTTGTACACAAAACTTCATTTTCACTAAAACCAAAGTCAGAACCTAGGAAGGCAAAACACAAAGGTTCTGGAAAGAAGTGCTCCATAGGGGGGTAGAATTGATCAAGTGGCCTGTCTTCTATCTCCTTCCTGGCTGTTTCACTGCATATGCCCAGTGCCTGGGCACAAGGCCTCAAATGCAGGATTAGGTGATACTTTGACGTGAATGCCATGGATTCCTGCTGGACTAGTGCCACCAAGAGATTACTTCCTCTTGGTCTTTTTCTTTGGAATATGACAAGTTCTCAATTAAAAGATAGACTCTTATTCCCCATTGTCTTGCCTCTCAAAGTCTGCATCAGCATCACCTGAGAGCTGATTAGAAATGCAAAATCTCAGTTCCTATCCAAACCCACTGAGTCAGAACCACTATTTTATAACAAATCTCCTGGAGATCCATATGCACATTAAAGTATAAGAAGTACTGCCCAACAGGGCTTAAAAATACCACTTCCCTTCCCTCCAGACCCCTGCTCCCTGGGAAATTCATCTCCTCTTTCATTAATTTTTCCCAAATCACATTATTCAGAAACCCAAAATGGGGCACCCATCTGTGGAACCCCTTTACATTAGACTGCCCCCAGATTTCCTGACACTTTAAAACCTATGATAGGGATTTTTGGTAAAGTGAAATGCGATAATTCAAGTCAAGTTCTTATCTCATTATCTGGGCACAGGAAGAATTCAATGAAGGATAACTGCTTTAATTATAGTATCCTTACGTATTCGCTATGAGATTCAGTTCTGAGCAAGCCAGGGCGAGTAGACTGAGAGGCTTATGTTTAAAAGAGCTCACTGTCCAGTACAGTAGCCACTAGCCACAATTGGCTCTTTACATTTATTATTATTATTTTTTACTTATTTATTTTTGAGACGGTCTCGCTCTGTCGCCCAGGCTAGAGTGCAGTCACACAATCTTAGCTTACTGCAACCTCTGCCTCTCGGGTTCAAGAGATTCTCGTACCTTCGCCTCTGGAGTAGCTGGGGCTACAGGCGTGCGTCACCATGCCCGGCTAATTTTTGTATTTTTAGTAGAGACGGGTTTTACCATGTCAGTGAGGCTGGTCTCAAACTCCTGGCCTCAAGCAATCCATCCGCCTCGGCCTTCCAAAGTGCTGGGATTATAGGTGTGAGCCACCACATCCATCCTAATTTAAATTTAATAAATTACAGCCTAGTTCTGTCAATAAAAAAAAAAATAGGCTGGGAGGCCAAGACGGGCAGATTACCTGAGCTCAGGAGTTCAAGACCAGCATGGCTAACAGGGTGAAACTCCATCTTTACTAAAAACACAAAAAATAGCCGGGCATGGCAGTGTGCGCCTGTAATCCCAGCTACTCAGGAGGCTGAAGCAGGAGAATTGCTTGAACCCGGGAGGTAGAGGTTGCAGTGAGCCAGGATGGTGCCACTGCACTCCAGCCTGGGCGACAGAGCAAGACTCCATCTCAAAAAAACAAAAATAAATAAAAATAAAAAATAAAAAAATTAAAAATAAAAAGTTAACGGTGTAGTCCCTCAGTTGCACCAGCCACATTTCAAGTGTTCCGTTGTCACATGGGGCTGGTAGCAACCATACTGGACCTCCCAGATCTAAAACCTTTCCATCATCACAGCCTATGGACAGTCCTGGTCTAGAGGGCCTGTGGAATGTACAACGGCCACCTGAGGAATGCATTCTGCTTGGGTTGCAGGCTGAGAAGAAGGGCTTTCTTAAAGGCAAAAGTTCATATAACTTTTGCTAACAGTGGGGGAGGGGGGAGGGTTGATGATCCCCACCCTCAGAAATAAAACCGCAACAAGGACTTCCAGTAACTTTATGTAAAAGACTCAGAAAGATACAGAAAAGAGGCCCCAACATAAAGAATTTCTAAACTTTATTCTTTTTGTTATTGTCTGTCCTCTGGTAGTGATCAGTGGTCAGTCTTTGGAAAGAAAGGACCTATGAACTCAACTTTAGTTATAGCAAAGAAATGAGCAGGAGAGGGAGGGAATGGCCAGCAGCCATTGAAGAGGGAGAGCAGGCTGGGCCCAAGGGGCACCCAGTATTGGCAGAAAGGAAAGCTCAGGGTGTCAAGTAAGCCTGAGAAGGGATCATCTGACTGAACAAGAGAGGTCCACATGCAGCTCTCAGCACACACTTGTGCATTCCAGCCTCAGCATTTGCTCACACCAGTTCCCTGCCTAAAATGCCTGACATTCTCCCTCTCTACTTAACTCATGTAATAAATTTTTACTGAATGCCTGTAAGTGCCAGATATTCTGAACAGAGTTGGTCACAGAGTTGGTGTTGTAGAGTCATTAAAATGGTCAAGTATTTGACTGGATCTCCATTTGGAAAAAAAAAAGAAGAAAAAGTCCTATCTTAACACTATACAGAAAAATTAATTATAAGATGATTTTATAAATATATAAGACTATAAAAATATTAGAAAAATGATCTCAGTTCCACCATATAAAAATAAATACTAGAAAAAACACAGAAAACATTGTGATCTGAGGTAGTAAAGACCTTCTTAAATCAGACAAAACCAAAAAGCAGTGAAAGACTGATAATTTGGACTTCATCAAAATTTAGAACTTCTCTTTAACAAAGAATATCACCAAAGTAACATAATACTAATTTTTTTCTTAAAATACATTCTGAAGAAAACAATTACAACATATAAAATTAAGAACTAATGCTCAGCTGGGGGCAGTGGCTCATGCCTGTAATCCTAGCACCTTACAAGGCCAAGGTGGGTAGACGACTTGAGCTCAGGAGTTCTGGACCAGCCTGGCCAACATGGTGAAACTCCATCTCTACCAAGAAATATAAAAATTAGCCGGGCGTGGTGGCACACACCTGTAGTCCTAGCTACTTATAGCTATTGTATAAGGTAATCTTATATAATATTTTAAATACTTTTGTGCATGAAACAAATTTTTGACTATGATCCATCACATGAGGTCAGGTGTGGAATTTTCCACTTCTAATGTCATGTGAGTGCTCAAAAAGTTTCATATTTTGAAGCATTTGGGATTTCGGATTAGGGATGCTCAGGCTGCACTGCAGTTTTGGCTTTTCTTTTTCTTTCTTTTTTTTTTGAGATGGGTTCTCACTCTGTCACCCAGGCTGGAGTATAGTGGTGCCATCATAGCTCACTGCAGCCTCAAACTCCTGGGCTCAAGTAATCCTCCCACCTCAGCCTCCTGAGTAGCTAGGACTACAGGCTTGCACCACCACACCTGGCTAATTTTTTTTTTTTTTGGAAAGACAGGATCTCACCAAGTTGCCCAGGCTGGTCTCGAACTCTTGAGCTCAAGCTATCTGCCCTCCTTGGCCTCCCAAAGTGCTGGGATTATAGGAGTGAGCCACCGTGCTGGGCTGTTTTCACTTTTTAATACAAGGTGGTTTTACATGAACTAAGAAGGAAAAGTTTTCAAGACATAATTTTCTAGAACATGAAAAATACAGTATGATTTCATTTGGGAAAAAGAAAACCTCCCAAAATTAGATGGGCAAGGCAAAGGACCTGATGGACACACATCAAACTGATAAGGAAGTGACCTCTGGAAAGGGGAGTGGAATTGGGGGTGGGTGTTGTCAAGAGGGGCTTTCACTTTATCTGTTTGGTGTGAAAGTTTTCACAATGAGAGTGTATTATGTTACTTGTGTAAACCAAATGAAATGAAATATGGGAAGCTTGATTGGATCACCTTTTTTTAAGCTACAAAAGTTACTTTTGGGACAACTGGGGAGGTTTGAAAATGTACTATATGTTAGATAATATTGTGGTTACATAGGATATTCTTATTTTTAGGAGTTCCTCGCCGAAATACTTAGGGGTAAAGTGTCAAGAAGTCTGCAACTTTCAAATGGGAAAGAAAAGAAGAAAGGGTAAAGGAAGGAAGATGGGAAGGAAGGATGGAGGGAAGAGGAGCAGGAGGGAGGAGGAAAGGCAATGGAAATGGATGAGGAGACAAGAAGGGAAAGAAAAAAACAAATGTCAAGGCAAAGCAATAAAAAAGAATGGTAATCACTGGTGAATCTAAGTGAAGATATATAGGTGTTCAAGGTATTCTTCTAACTTTTTTGCAGGTTTGAAATTAAAAAAAAGAAAAACATCACTACCCGTCACCTGGCTGGAAGTGATGGATTTCCCCCTTGTATTCTTCTCACATTTGGCAGTGTTACTCATATTACTAGTGATGACCTCTGAGAATGTCTTACTTCCCATGAGCTCCTAAAAGGAGACACCTTTCAATTCTTTGCCCCGCTCTCTGCAGCGAGCATGCTGCCCAGCGCAGAGCAGGCAGTGGGTAAGAAATGAGTCCATGTAGGCTGGAAGATGCAAGACATTCACCTGTGAGGCCGGCATATACGAAGTCAAGGCCTGGAATTGCAGTATCAGTTCTGATGAGGTGCATGACAGGCGTGTCTCCTGGCTGCTTGGCCTGGTCCCAGCAGAGAGTTACTCAGGCCTGGAGCCAGGTCTTTCTAGGGGGACTACTCAATGGAACTGTAGTCTGAAAGTGCTGTTACAAACTGCCTGAGTAGTTTTCAGATTGCTACTTTGTACATTACAAAGTGATAGAAAAGTAAAGTGCTCCTACAACCCTTTCTTTTTTGATTTTTACAGTGACTCTGAGAGATAGGTATTACAGTATTTCCATTTGACAGATGAGGACACACGCTCAGAGAAGGAAAGTGACTACTCCAAGGTCACACACAGAGGAACTGTGCTCAATCTCATGTCTTCAAGACTAAAGATCTTTCCACTAGACCATGCTGTCTTCTTTGAGGTCTGACTCCTAACCTAATAGGAGAAAGACACACTTACCTGATTCAGTCTTTGGACTACATCTCCCCACACTGTGAGATCACCACAGGCAGCTTGGGCTTATTGTTGGGGCCTGTGGGAACATTCTAGGAAAAAAAGCACAGTGGACATTCATCCACTCAGGCACTTCCTCGTTTCCTTATCAAACTTTTACTGATGCCTGCCAGCCCCTGTGCTATGGACTCAGCACTCAGAAACAGTCCATGTCCTGGCAGACAGGTATCAAAGAGAAAATGCAAAACACTTAGAAAACATCAAACCTATGATAATATAACAAAAAGTTATAAGAGAGAGTTGGATCAGGGGTAGACGGGTAACTAAATTGCTGCTTAAAGAGGTCAGGGAAGGATTCACAAAAGAGGGTTATTTGAACTGTGCCTAGAAGGATGAATGGGATTCCACCAGGAGGGAAGGAAAGAAGAGCATTCCAGCTACAAGAAACAGTGTGAACAAAGGCTCAGGAGCAGGAAAGAGCAAGGGGCAGGGATGTGCATGGCAGATTTAGGGAAAAGCTAGTAGCCTGATGTGACTGGAACATGAAAGAGGCAGTGGCAGGAGAAGGGGCCATGGAGAAGTAGACAGGGACTAATCATGAAGGACCTTGAACACAATGCTGAGGAGTAGAATTTTATCAAGTAGGCAACAGGGTCGTCAGGGGCCAAACCTCAGTGTTGACCAGACAGGCTAACTTAGGTGGTCTCTCCTCCCTTTTCCTGAGGCAATGAAGACTGGGCCTAACAAACTGGAGCTCATTCCCCCTGCTCTAGCTCCTGGATGCTAGTCAGACAGTACCAGACCAGAATGGGAGAGAAAGAGAAAAATCAAAGCAGTACTTACCTCAATCTTTCTCATCACTAGAAGTCCATCGATGATTTTTCCTGTAGGAAGAGTGTGAGCTGGACTTTATTCTTGTTTACACAGCGTTTTCCAGCTTCCAAAACCCATTCTTAGCTATTGTCTCATTAGATTCTCTTACTAACTTTAGGAAATTAAGATGCGGTAGAGGTGAAATGACTTGCTCAAGGTCATAGGTAATAAGTAGAGTTAGGGCTCACACTTATATCTGAGTGACTCCAAAGTCTCACTGTATCATGCTGCCTCTATGGCATTTCTTTGGTGCTAGCTACTGGGTCCCCCCGAGTGGTTCCAAACTATATCAAATGGCCCTTTTGTCCTTCCCTCCAGTTCTCTAGCCAAACATGTTCCCCACCTCCCCACCATTTCTGTTTTCTCTATTACCACCTAAGCAGTTATCCGAGTTGAGCATTCTTGGTAAGAGTCTGAGAACTAACTCCTCTGGAGGTTCCATCTGCGGTGAATGGGGCCTGGACCACGGGACATGAGTAGGACTTACCAAACACTACATGCTTCCCATCCAGCCAATCACACTTAGAGCAGGTGATAAAGAACTGACAGCCATTTGTACTCGGACCACTGTTTGCCTGATGGAAACCAAATATACCTGCAGTAAGTTTCCTTGGCCATGTTAGCTGATGGGCAAGATTCCCAAAAGAGCTTGTAACCCTACTCCCTCCATGTTTTTTTCAGTAAATCTAACTTAGCACCTCTTATGAGCCAGGGCCTAAGCTAGGATCCAAGGATACAGAGATGAACAGGATATGGCTCACTGCAGACTCAAACTCCTGGGCTCAAGTAATCCTCCCACCTCAGCCTCCCTAGTAGCTGGGACTCCAGGTGTGTGTCACCATACCTGGCTAATTTTTTTTTTTTCTTTTTTTAGTAGAGACTTAAGTCTCACTATGTTGCCCAGACTGGTTTCAAACTCCTGACCTCAACCTCAAGCAATCCTCTTGCCTTGGCCTCCCAAAGTGCTGGGATTACAGGTGTGAGCCACCACGCCCAGCTATGAATATGTCTTGAAAGCACAGCTTTTTACATTCTGAGCAGTAGGGCTGAATGCCTAGACAGAAACCCTGGTTCATATTTTAGTTCCCCAGCCTGCTAGCCTGCTAGAGGGCCTTACCTACTGGTTTTCTTCTTTTCTTTTTTTTAAGACGGAGTTTCGCTCTTGTTGCCCAGGCTGGAGTGCAGTGGCGCGATCTTGGCTCACTGCAATCTCCCCTTCCGGGTTCAAGCGATTCTCCTACCTCAGCCTCCCGAGTAGCTGGGATTACAGGCACCCACCACCACACCTGGCTAATTTTTTGTATTTTCAGTAGAGATAGGTTTCACCATGTTGGCCAGGCTGGTCTTGAACTCCTGACCTCAGGTTATCCACCCGCCTCAGCCTCCCAAAGTGCTAGGATTACAGGCGTGATACAGGCTTACGCCTGTAATCCACCGCATACCTACTGGTTTTCTCAATCAAACCAGACTGAGAAAAGAGGTGGTAAAGGTGAGTCCTGGGGCAAGCAAGAGAAAGAAAGCATTTGCTTTCATCATGCCAAGACACAGCATTGGGCCTCAAGAGGGGCCCAGAAACCAGCTGGCTGTAACGCAAAACCTTGATTGGACCTCACTTACCATGGAAAGCAGGCCTGGAGCTGAGTGTCTAAGTTTAAAATTTTCATCTGCAAATGGCCCCCGGTAAATACTGGCGACTCCAGTACCATCTCCCTGAGCAGAGAGAAGGGAAATATTAGTGACTTGGAGTGTTGGGTCCCTGGAAACCAGAGGAAGAACACTGTCGCACCTAAAGCCTGACGTCTTTAAAATCAACTCTTACTCCTGTTGGTCATCTTGGAAGCTGCACCTATTTGACCCCACCCTGCCATCAGAGCAAGCCTTATACAAGGTACCTACAGCCCACAAAACCTGGCTGGAGCATTTTACAGATTGGATAAAACAGGTCACAGCTGGGCCTCTAGAAAGATCAATTAAGATGCAGACAAAGTAGGGAACAGCAACAAGGTGATCACATACTCAATCCTTGCCATTCCCGAAGACTGTCATGCCTGCAGTCATATAAAAGTACCCACTTAAGTGACTACCACCTCATTTCCCCGAACTATCTAAGAGGGTGGGTGAGCTCTTGGCAGTCTGTATGTACAACATGATACCACCCTCCTGGTCAGAGTTGATTGATCCAGGGGAGGATGCCTAACTCACACTGGGCCAACTAGAGTTCCTTCTCTGGGAATCTGGAGGTGGGATAGATGCTCTCTTTGAGGCTAAATTTGAATCATGTAAACCTGGAAGCTGGATGTGACTACCATTTGCAAGGTGAGCTAGAGAAAAGAAAGAGAACACAACACAGATGACAGATGTGTAGCAAGCACTAGAGAAACAAAGATAAAGAACTGCCTTGGTTCTCTATGGTTCTAGTTCCTAGTTCTATTTCTTCCTTTAGCTCCATGAAACACTCCCTTTATTATAAACTTCCAATTTCTGCTTAAACTAGCTTTATTTGCATTATCTCTTTGCTCTTCCAGCAACCTTGAGGAATAAGCATTATCATCTTCCCCATTTTTCATGAGGAAACTGAAGTCTGGGTAATAACACAATTTGACCAAGGCCATATTTGCAGTGCCTTAAATAGAATCCCTGAGTTTTAAAGGCAATATTGAGGACTGCCAAAAAGCTCAAGCTCTCCTCACCAGTTAGTGAAGATAAAGAGTGCATAGGAGAAAGGGAAAACACTGACCCAGTGCAGAATCAACAGTGAGGAAGAATCAAGGGTCCCTTTCTGGGACAAGGACTACCATTAATATAAGCCAGAGAATATAAAAAAACTGTCCAAATTCAAACCTTTATTTGGCTAAATATTATCAAATAAAATCAAGTCTGTATATTAGAAAGGCCTGGCCTGGCCTGGTGCGGTGGCTCACACCTGTAATCCCATCACTTTGGGAGGCTGAAACGGGTGGATCACCTGAGGTCAGGAGTTTGAGACCAGCCTGGCCAACATGGTGAGACCCCATCTCTATTAAAAATATGAAAATTAGTCATGTGCGGTGGCAGCGCCTGTAATCCCAGCTACTCGGGAGGCAGAGGCATGAGAATCACTCAAACCCACCCGGGAGGTGGAGGTTACAGTGAGCCAAGATTGCACCACTGCACTCCAGCCTGGGCGACAGAGCGAGACTCCCATCTCAAAAAAAAAAAAAAAAAAAAGACCTGGATTTGAGTTCGTGATAAGTTTCCCACTTACAGCTGGGAAAGTCACTTCCTATCTGTGAGCCTCAATTTCCTCATCTATCAAGTGAGGGGGAGATTACCTACTCTTTACAGTTATCATGAAGATTCAATTAGTGTCTGTAAAAAGTACTCTGCAAACAATATAGCACTATATAAATAATCAAATGAGCTATTATGTCATTAACTAACTCCACATACTTATTAATACAGAAGGAAGAGAGAAAACAAGTTCATCTCCAATTTCCCAGTGAACCTCAGGGGCACATCAGTTACCTACCATTCTCCATAATCACATTATCTATAGTTCTCCAGAAACAATAGGCAAAATTACAAAATTAATAATTTGGAGCAAACAATAGAAAGCAACTATTCTTCAACTATAATGAATTGATCAAATAACTTGTCATTCATAATGAAATATTAGGTGGCTATTAGAAAGTATGTTTTAGAAGACATAATGACAAGGGAAAGTATGGACATTATGAAGTACAAAAAAAGTAAGCCTGTTAAAAATTATATAAACACACATATACATACTAAGGTAAGGCTGACAACTGTAAACCAAAATGCCAATAGTATATTGTGAGGTGAGATTGAGGGTAATTCATCTGGTGATTTATTTTCTCTTTGCACTTTTCTTTTACAAACAAAATAATAAATACTATTAAAACCAAAAATAGATGAACAAAACAAATATTCTTGGTCCAACTTTGGAAGGTCTCAAATTCTGATTTCTCTGGCGCGTGCTCATTCCATTTTGCCTTCCCCAAGGAAGGTTCTAAGCAAGCTTTTTTTTTTTCCTTTAGACAAAGTCTCACTCTGTCCTCCAGGCTGGAGTGCAGTGGCATGAACATGGCTCACTGCAGCCTTGAATTGACCTCCTGGGCTCAAGGGATCCTCCTACCTCAGCCTCCCAAGTACCTGGGACTATAGGCGCACACCACCAAAAATATGAAAATAAAAAATAATTTTTTTATTTTTGTAGAGACAGGGTCTTACTATGTTGCCAGGCTTGTCTCAAACTCCTGGGATCAAGCAATCCTCCCAGCATCCCAAAGTACTGGGATTACAGATGTGAGCCCTGCCACCAATTGCTTTTAACTCACCCTTCAGAATGAGCAACTATTGTCTAACCCCAGAGTTATCAACAAGTGATCAGATGTGCCTGGGGCAAAGACTAGTAAAAAGCTATTCCTCTCCTTGGGCAACAGGGGAGCCTAGGAGAAAAGAAAGGAAAGAAGGCAGAGAGGATAGCTTCTCCGCCCTTCTTATCAGCTAACAAACCCCACTACTATTATTTGTTTCCAAGGGTTGCAAACAAATGCCTACAGGAGCAGGCAACATGAATAAGGGAAACAGTTGTGGAGACTGGTGAAATGGCAAAGATACGCCATGTCCAAAGGGACCAGTTCCTTTATTCCAACCAATTGTCACTGTCACTGCCACTGTGAGAAATGCAGGCCCAGCGTACTTCCACTTCCCATTTTTCAAAGAGAAAACTAGGATTTTTTTTGTGCCATTTCACAGTTATACAATACCATGCAGATGAAACAAAACATAGGTAAAAGCATATATCAGCCTAAAACCTGCCACTCTGCAACCCTATATTGCATAGGAAAGGAAAGAGGTCTTAAAAACTCATGAGAGCCGGACTAAATAAACACATAAAAGAGAACAAATGTCTCCCAGATCCAAGAAAATAGCAACACAACTAACCAAATGATATTAGTAAGAGTAAAGAAAGACCATGCACAGAAGTGGGTGGGTAAGGACAAAAGCAGGTTTAAGAAAGAAAAAATGTAGTTTATCCCACACCCTCCAAGGTTGGGGTGGGGAGGGAGGCTTCATATGGGGGACAAAAACAGTCTACTTCCAAGAAAGTTATGGTTAGCAAAAAAAAACTATTTAACTGGGCTCTCCCAGCGCATAGAGCAAAATTCCTCCAGAACTATCTACCTATCTTGCTCTGATTCCTTGCCCACAAATCAACTTCTTATGAAAAACTCAGCCTTCCAGGCACTGTGACACCAGAAGTAAAAGGGAAAATGAGACAAGCATTTAGTCCACTATAAGGAGATTTACCTCCATTCAGAAAAAAACAAAAACAAAAACACACCACAGCTGATTTCTGACTAAGTTTCATATGACTAATTAGTGTGAACCTATCATAGATCATCTACAGGGTATTCTTAAAAAGTCCAATTTCTGGCTCAAAAAGGCTGAGATTTGGACCATGGAAGTTAATGCCTCAATCAAAGTGCTAAAGTCTGTTATCTACAGTCAGTTGTACCTAGCCACTTTCAAGAACTTGCCCATCACCATTCTCTCCAACACCCCCATCAAACCTGGCTATTGTTCTCAAGCCTTAAGACTGGGTCTCAGCCGGGCGCGGTGGCTCAAGCCTGTAATCCCAGCACTTTGGGAGGCCGAGACGGGAGGATCACGAGGTCAGGAGATCGAGACCATCCTGGTTAACACGGTGAAACCCCGTCTCTACTAAAAAAAAATACAAAAAACTAGCCGGGCGAGGTGGCGGGCGCCTGTAGTCCCAGCTACTTGGGAGGCTGAGGCAGGAGAATGGCGTGAACCCAGGAGGCGGAGCATGCAGTGAGCTGAGATCCGGCCACTGCACTCCAGCCTGGGCGACAGAGCGAGACTCCGTCTCAAAAAAAAAAAAAAAGACTGGGTCTCTGTAGTAAAAACAGCAATTGCAACAATAATAAAAACTAAAACTGTAGGTCTTTGATAGGAAAGGAATAGTACTTACATTAACAAAATCTCCACCCTGAATCATGAAATCCTTTATGACCCTGAAACAGAGAGCAAAGAATACTGAGAGAAGATTTTATGGTTTAGAAAAACATAGACTTTGTTATTATTGTATTAGATTAACATTGATTTCAAAATACACTATCACTTTGGCTATTATAAAATCACCATTCTTAGCTGGGTGCGGTGACTCACGCCTGTAATCCCAGCAGTTTGGGAGGCCAAGGCAGGCAGATCACATGAGACCAGGAGTTTGAGACCAGCCTGGCCAACATGGCAAAACCCCATCTCTACTAAAAATACAAAAATTAGCCGGGCGTGGTGGCACATGCCTGTAGTCCTGGCTACTTGGGAGGCTGAGGCAGAAGAATTGCTTGAACCCAGAAGGCGGAGGTTGCAGTGAGCCAAGATCATGCCACTGCATTCTAGCCTGGGCGACAGAGTGGGACTCTGTCTCAAAAAAAAACCAAAAAACAAAAAACAAAACAAAAAAAGAAGATTATTCTTTTCTTGGAATGATTAAGCTGAAAGGATAATTAACCATAAAGAAGGATTTCAGTTATAAATTAGGGCATGTTAGAGTTGATCAAGTGCATGATCTGGTACCTGAACAGTAACAAGAAGGGGCTGAAAGCCTGCAGGAAGAATGACCACATTACTTGCCAAAGCAAAAGGCAGATCAAGGGTTTGATGTAAATTTGGGGGAAAGAACTACAGAGAATTTATGTGAAAGGTACTGCTACACATGTAAGGGCTTAACAACTGTTAGCTATTACCCCTAGGGAGGGTCCTTAACCTTTCTTATCCTCAGTTTCCTCCTCTGTAGAATGCAGATCACACATACCACTTCACAGGAGTCTTACTGGGGATTAGAGACCCACAGCTCTAAAGCTGTGATATAATTATGTGCTAACATTGTTACTAACCACAGTGAGGCCATGAGAAAGATTCTATATTGAAATGAGACTAAGTGTTGCCATACTCCACTCCCCAGGAAATATGCTTATCCTTGGACAATCATATATGATCATTTTAGGAATTAGTTATAAATATCAACTAGCAGAATATATTATATGCACTTTAGGATTACAAGTGTACTTCTTAAAAAATCTGCATTTGCACAAACAAGTGCATGAAAAAGACAGGATATTGTCAAGATGAGTAGTTTCTGTTTTAAAGACATAAGAAGTGGGGGAGTATAAGTAGAGTTACAATATTTAATAAATCTTCAGTTATTGAGTCCACAAAAACATTTCTTCTCAAGAAATGTAAGAATTACCTCTGGTTTTATTTTCCTCTAAAGAGCCTAATCCCCCAGGAAATATTTCTGAAAGACTCTAGGATGCCTTGCCAAAAGCCTTACCTGTGGAAGGTGCTTCCTTTGTATCCTATTGGAACCCCATCTTTTCTATAACAAAAAGAAAGAGACTTGGAGTGATAGCAGGTAGCACAAGGCCTTTCCAGTTTACCATGCACTGGAGCCAAAAGGACTCTCCTAAAGATGGTTGACAGACATAAAGAAGGCAAATAAACTAGGGACAGACCCTTGGGGCATTACCTTCTATCACTGTCACCAGTAATCATTCAAGGCCAGCAGGTGGTTCACCGATACCCTCACTGCAGCCCCAGAACACCCCTCTGGAGCAGGCAAAAAAGTCAAACACATCTGAAACTGACCTGAATTCTCCGGTGCAGAACTGCCTGAAAGGGACAAAAAGTGAACGATTCAATCACTATGACATCACAGTCGTGACCGCCTCTAAAGACGGGAAAGAATAAACAATGGAGCCAGCAAGTCCACCAATTGGCCAGCCAGACGTCCAGACACGGAGACATACAGACTAACAACGTAAATTAACACGGGAACAATCCAAACGGCAACCAGACAGAGCAATGCACGGAGGAATCAGGTCTCAAGAGCAGTGAGCGGACGGACAGAGGTAGACACGCTATTCAGGCGGCTGACTGGAACCAGGCTTCTGCCTCAGCTAATCCAGCGGAGCTGGAGCACGTCCTTACCTAAAGTTCTCGGCCGTCTTAGGCACAACGTCTGCAAAGAGCTCGATCTTCATGCGGCCAACTTCCTGCAATCAGCGGGAGACTGTCAGAAGGCCCAGTCCAAGACCATGAGGGCTTCACGGAGTTGGGGGCAGGATGGGCCGACCCACCACCCTGCCGCTCGGTATCTCCCACCTCCGCCTCCCTGGTCTAACCGCCCAGTTCCTCCAGAAGCGGGGCGCTAGGATTGGGGAGACTTCTCCTCCTCATTTCCCCCCGCCCTGCAGGTCGGTAGGTTCGGGTGCAATTTCGCTTTCTGACTGGCTTCCCGAGTCCGCTCTCTCTTGGTGAGTTCTGCCTGCCTAGCTAGCCCCGAGCAGTTTCCCTTCGGCGCAGGTGTGGGTAGCCTCCTGGATCTCACCTGACCGCCAATGCTGACATCAAAGAACACCACGGGGTTAACAGGACTTGAATTTGCCACCGCCATGGCTCCGACCCGGAAGCAGAAGTCAGGAGCGTGGGATTCCGACGAACCTAAAGCCCTGTCCGCGGATTTCGTCAGGGGAGCAGGCGCGGTGGACGCCGAGCGAGACCGGGCCCCGCCCCCGGAAGCTGTCGCCACGTGCGGTGTGTGCTGAGGCTGCTGGGGTCTAGCTGGAAGACTCGCTGGGACCAGGGACGCGGGAGTGAGGAGGAGGAAAGCCTTGACATCTTTTTGGTTAAGGTCGATGGTCACCCCACTCACGTGGCTGTACTAAGGGCAGTACAAGTTGATCTTGCTCTAGCTAGGGCTTTTGGACTAGGCAGTCGCCAGGGTCCTCCTTATCGGCTCTTGCAACCAAGCCCTCTACACCGCCACACGTGCTGTGTCTGTCTTCTGCCCGCTAGTCTGTGAACACCGTGAAGGCAGGAACTCTGGTTTGTTCATCCTCAGCGTTTAGAACAGCTTGGCACGTAAAGGCTTGCTAAGTAAATATTTATCCCTTCCTCTAAGTCAGGACAATAGATTATGTTTCCGTTCTGCCACAAGCTACCAGTTTGGTCATTTCCAATTCATTTCCGACAGAGTAACTAGAGTTTTTTATTTTTTATTTTTAAAATACCTCTTGTGATTCCTATTTATTTTTAAAATAACTCCTGGCTTCCTATATTTAGAATAAAATCCAATTCTGTACATACGAAGCCCTCCAGTGCATTTATCTGGCTATTACCTACCTGACCTCATCTTGTACCACTTGCCCTTAGTTACTGTGCTCTGACCTGTCTGTTCCTCCAGGTCACTGAGATCCCTCCTTTCTTTAAGGCCTTGTAATAGCTGTTTCTTCTGTCTGAAATATTCCTTCCAGATCTTAATGTGGGTTGGCGGGGGGATGGAGGGGTTTGGTTGGGGTATGCGTGTGGGAAGTAATGCTCCTTGTAGTTCAGGGCTCACCCCGGATGTTACCTCCTCAGAGGCAACATTAGATCTAATCTAAAGTAGCCCTTGGTCACTCAGATCACTGGTTTGTTTTCTTCATGCCACCCCCATTTCACATTTGTATGGTATGTGTCTGCACCTCATTTCCCGCCACACACACATACATCTTCCTCCCTAATAGCATATAAACTCCATGAAAGTAGAGACTCTCCCGGTCCTGTTCGCAGCTGTAGCTGCAATGTCTCCTACTGAATAGCACATAGTAGGTAAATATAGATTCAGTGAATTTAGTGAAAGAAGGGGACCTTGGGCAAGACTCATTTGATATAACAGCATGCATTTAATATAGTAGTTATTATTTCCTAGGTCCTTTGATCATCTTTTCTAGCTCTGTCGTCGGAGGAAGCAAGAATTACATATAAAAATCCAGTGTATCTCAATTTAAAGGGTCCTTTTTATTCCTGGTTACTGATCATCTCCTCTTGGTCGCCTCCAAATGAAAAAGAAGAAAGGGGAAGAGGGAGAAAAGGAACAGCAGCAGTCATGCTTCAGTATTTTATACCAACTGTTTTAGAATAAATATTTAAAATTGATAATACCCAATGTTGATGAGGTTGTGAAAAAAATAATACATTGATAAACTGCTAGTGAAAATAAATGATGATAGCTAGCATTTATTAAGCAGTTACTAAGTGCTAAATACTTTACATGCTTCATTTCATTTGGTCCTCACAACCCTATGGGATAGATAACTATTATTGTTCCCATTTTATGAATCAAGAAATTGAGGCTCAAGGAGGTTGAGTAACTTGACTGTGAAAACAGTATGTTGACACACTTTTTTATTTATGTTATTATTTATTTATTATTATTATTGTTATTTATTTATTTTGAGACAGAGTCTCACTTTTTGCCCAGGCTGGAGTACAGTAGAGTGGTCTCAGCGCACTGCAACTTCCACCTCTCGGATTCAGGCGATTCTCGTGCCTCAGCCTCCTGCATAGCAGGGACTATAGGTGTGCACCACCACACGCGGCTAATTTTTGTATTTTTAGTAGAGACAGGGTTTTGCCATGTTGGCCTGGCTGGTCTTGAACTCCTGGCCTCAAGAGATCCGCCCACCTCAGCCTCCTAAAATGCTGGGATTACAGATGTGAGCCACTGCAACTGGCCAGGCAGAACCCTTTTTTAAAGCAAGGAAGTGATGTCCTAGAGCAATATTAACATTTATATCCTTTGACTCAGTCCAATCATGCGAATTTGTTTTCTGGAATAATTCAAAAGAAGAAAAGAACTACATGCACAAAGACCTTCAACACAGCATAATCTTAAATAGCAAAAAAGTAAAACCATAGAGGCTCATGCCTATAATCCTATCACCTTAGGAGGCTGACGTGGGAGACTCACTTGAGCCTAGAAATTTGAGACCAGCTTGAGCAACAGAGTGAGACCTTGTCTTTACAAAAAGTACAAAAATGAGTCAGGCATGGTAGCATGTGCCTGTACTTGGGAGAGGCTGAGGAGGGAGGATCACTTAAGCATGGGAGGCTGAGGCTGCTCAGTCACACCACTGCACTCCAGCCTGCGTGAAAGAGTGAGACCCTGTCTCAAAAAAAAAAAAAAAAAAAAGTAAAAACAACATAAATGCCAAACGAGAACATGAGAACATGTAATTTACAGAACATCCACATCCTCAGAGATACTGAGCAGTGCTGTCCCACCCTGACTGGTGACATGGATGTGAGTGTGGCTGATCTTTTCTGAAGAAGCAGTCCCACTACACTAAAGATGAGTTGGAGACTGTTCACCTACTTTGTACTCCTATTTGGAAATATTTAGGGGTAGTTTCTATGTAATGGGGTTTATGTGAACTCTCTTCTCATACCCCCTCCACCAGGAGAAGCTCTTGGTATTTTCCTATCTAGTTTTATTTTATTTTATTTTATTATTGTTATTTTTTTTTTAGATGAATTCTTGCTCTGTCACCCAGGCTGGAGTGCAGTGGTGCAATCTCCGCTCACTGCAACCTCTGCCTCTCAGGTTCAAGCGATTCTCCTGCCTCAGCCTCCCCAGTAGCTGGGAATAGAAGCGCATGTACCACCACATCTGGCTAATTGTTTTTGTAGTTTGGTTACAGATGGGGTTTCCCCATGTTGGCCAAGCTGGTCTCGAACTCCTGACCTCAGGTGATCCGCCCACCTTGGCATCCCAAAGTGCTGGGATTACAGGTGTGAGCCACCGCACCCAACCTCCTGTCCACTTTTAAATAATGTATTGCTCTAAATCTTCTTCATTAAACTTTTAAAACTTTTCCCATAAAATAATTATAGAACATCAACATGATTGAATATCATATGGCTATTGAAAATGTTTCCATGGTATATACAGTAAATTAAAAATCAAACTGTGAAAATGAATATACAATATTATAATAATAACAATTTAGAATATATGCAGTTGAATTGGGACCAAAAGGGAATAATTGTAAAATAAAAATAGTTAAGATTGTGGTATTGGTATAATCCCAGCACTTCGGGAGGCCAAGGCAGGTAGATCACCTGAGGTCAGGAGTTCGAGACCAGCCTGGCCAACATGGTGAAACCTCGTCTCTACTAAAAATACAAAAATTAGCTGGGCGTGGTGGCGGGTGCCTATAATCCCAGCTACTTGAGAAGCTGAGGCAGGAGAATTGGTTGAACCCGGGAGGCGGAGGTTGCAGTGAGCGGAGATCATGCCACTGCACTCCAGCCTGGGTGAGAGTGAGACTCCGTCTCAAAAAAAAAAAAAGAAGCTTGTGGTATTATAGGAGGGTTTTTGTTTTTGTTTTTGCTTTTTGTGTTTTTTTTTGAGATGGAGTCTTGCTCTGTTTCCCAGGCTGGAGTGCAGTGGTGCTATCTCAGCTCACTGCAAGCTCTGCCTCCCAGGTTCACCCAGTCTCCTGCCTCAGCCTCCTGAGTAGCTGGGACTACAGGCACCCACCACCACGCCTGGCTAATTTTTTGTGTTTTTAGGACAGACGGGGTTTCACTGTGTTAACCAGAATGGTCTCGATCTCCTGACCTCGTGATCTGCCCACCTCAGCCTCCCAAAGTGCTGGGATTACAGGTGTAAGCCACTGCGCCCATCCTAGGAGGGTTTTTTTAAAAACAAAATTTGCTTTAATGTGACTGTATTGTTTTTACTCTTTTTTTTTTTTTTTTTTTTTGAGAGGGAGTCTGGCTCTGTCGCCCAGGCTGGAGTGCGGTGGCCGGATCTCAGCTCACTGCAAGCTCCGCCTCCCGGGTTTACGCCATTCTCCTGCCTCAGCCTCCCGAGTAGCTGGGACTACAGGCGCCCGCCTCCTCGCCCGGCTAGTTTTTTGTATTCTTTAGTAGAGACGGGGTTTCACCGTATTAGCCAGGGTGGTCTCGATCTCCAGACCTTGTGATCCGCCCGTCTCAGCCTCCCAAAGTGCTGGGATTACAGGCTTGAGCCACCGCGCCCAGCCTGTTTTTACTCTTTAAAAAAATCATAAAAGATACCCACGATAATAGGAAAGAGTGCTTAATTAACCATACATGTGCTCTGCTGAAGAGAAACCTAAATAAATCATTGAACTAAAGTAAATATTTTGGTCAATACAAGGCATCTGAGGATATCAAACAAACTTGAGAAATCCATTTTTAGAATTGCTTTAATGAATTTATCAGCAATTTTGGAGACTCTTGGCTGATATCCATTTGGGATCTGTGGTAACTCTTCTCAATGTCATGGTTCACCTTTTGTCCAGGCTTTAAGCTAGCAGTTTTGTTCAGTATAGCTTTAGGCACTAGTGATGTTATAGTTCTGACTTTTGGTCTTGTTCTTGTATACCATGTGTCTCTTTCAGAGAAGTCACATTTATGTATCCTGCCTCAGAATTCTGTGAACACACAAGATTCTCAGGGGACTTTTCAGGGGACTTTGAACTTGCCATTGCTTCTTTTGACTTAATCTCATCAGTCTCTTGAAGATTTACAAATGACTCTACCAAACCTTTTCCTGAAAAACTAAGAAAGGCCATATGTGAGGACATCATGTAGACAGAGTTTCCTGGTAGCAGTTTGGGGTTACAGGGATACAGGCATTGATAGAATTTCAATTTTTTGCAACTCTTACACAAAGAAAGCCAAATAAAATTTACCTTAAACCTATGTTCATATTTTATTTCCTACCTTAAGTCAGGATTCTGTGGGGTTTAGGGATGAAGGAATGGCAAGGGGAAGAATTGGAAGAAGACTCAAATAATTCATGGAGAGAAAATGACCCCAGAATGCTATGCCTTCTCAAGCCAGCAATCCAGGACTAGTTAGGCAGCCACGACTCTCAGGCATGGCTGAGAGTCCATCTCAGATAGACTTGACTTGACTTGTCTTAACTTTACTAACCTGGAGTTTGATAAAGGCAATATTTCATTCACTACTTCAGATTCAAGGATGTCACTAATTGTTGTTTCCTAAAAGTAAAGAAAGGATGAATGTGAAAAGTTATAGTGATAAATCATTAGCTATATGACCCTAGAAAAAATATGTATATAATAGATATAATACCTCCACATAGTAGAAACAATGAAAAACATAAAAGGGTATAGAATGAAAAGCTGGTTGCCCTCTTCACTCTCTATATAATCTATATCTATTGATAGACTATCTATATCTGTCTATCTAGTTTTACACGTGGTACTATACATACTATCTTCACCTTGCTTCTTTCTTTTGTTACATATATTTTGGAGATATTGCAGAAAATTTATTTTTAAAATAACAGCTTTGTTGAGAAGTAACTCACATACTATAAAGTTTTCTCTTTTAGTGGGTTCAATTCAGTGCTTTCTAATGTACTCACAGAGTTATGCAACCATCACCACTATCTAATTCCAGAACATTTTCATAAGCCCCCAAAAAAGCCCATACCCGGGAGCAGTCTACTCCCCATTTATTCCTCCCCCAAATCCTCTCAATCACTAATATACTTTCTGTCTTTATGGATTTCCTTATTCTGGATGTTTCATATAAATGGAATCATATAATATGTGGCCTTTTATGTCTGCCTGCTTTAAAATATTATCATGTTTTCAAGGTTCATTATGTTATAGTAAGAATTAATACTTCATGTCTTTTATGGCTGAATAATATTCCAATGTTTGGATAAAACACATTTTGTTTGTCCATTCATCAGGTGATGGAGAGTGGGTTGTTTTCACTTTTTAGTTATTATGAATAAGGCTGCTATGAATATTTATGTACAAGTTTCTGGTAGGACATAGATTCTTATTTCTCTTGGATATTGTGATGGTCAGAAAGTTTTTTAAAAGTTATATTTATACTATTGAATATTGACAAATTATAAGTGCATATACTTATGGGTACAAAGTGATGCTATGATATATGATATGAAATGATTGAATGGAGGTAATTAACGTATCCATCACCTCAAATACTTATTCTTCCTGTCTAACTGAAACGTTGCACCTTTGGCCATTGCCTCCCTACCCCTCAGTCTCTGGTAACCAGCATTTTGCTCTATGCTTACATGTGTTCAATTATTTTAGATTCCACATTTAAGTGAGAAGATGTGGTATTTGTTTTTCTGTGCCAGGCTTTTTTTCACTTAGCGTAATGTCCTCCAGGTTCACCAATGTTGTTGCAAATGACAGAATTTCCATCCTTTTTAAGGCTAAATAGTATCCTATTGTGTATATATACCACATTTTCACACACCATAGTGTATATCACATCCTGACTTCAAATCCTTTGGATGTAAATCCAGAAGTAAGATTGCTGGATCACATGGTAGTTCTATTTTCACTTTGTTGGGGAAACTCCACACAGTTTTCCATAATTGCTGTACTAATTTATATTCCAAACAACAGTGTACAGGGTTTCCCTTTTCTCCACAACCTTGCCAACACATTATCTTTCATATTTTTAGTTTGTTGAGATAGGGTGTTGCTCCGTCACCAAGGCTGGAGTGCAGTAGCGTGAACATAGCTCATTGCAGCCTTGACCTCCTGGGCTTAAGGAATCCTCCCACCTCAGCCTCCTGAGAAGCTACAACCACAGATGCACACCACTACACCCAACTAATTAAAACAAAAAAATTTTTTTTGTACATACAGGGTCTTGCTGTGTTGCCCAGGCTGGCCTAGAACTCCTGACTTCAAGCAATCTTCACACCTCAGCCTCCCAAACTGCTGGAATTACAGGGTTGGGCTACCCTTATCTTTCATCTTTTTGATAATAGATAATAGTCATTTTGACAGGTGTGAGGTGATATCTCATTGTGGTTTTAATGTGCATTTCCATAACGATTCATGATGTTGAGCTTTTTTTTTTTTTTTCATATATCTGTTGTCCATTTGTATGTCTTCTTTTGAGAAATCTCTATTCAGGCCCTTTGCCAACTTTTTAATTGGGTTATGTTCTTGCTAGTGAGTTGAGATCCTTATATATTTTGGGTAGTAATCCCTTATCAGATGTGTAGCTTACAGATATTTTCTCCCAATCCATAGGTTGCCTCTTCACTCTGTTAATTGTTTCTTTTGCTGTGCAGAAGCTTTTTAGTTTGATGTAATCCCATCGCATTTGTATATGTTTGTTTTTGTTCCCTGAACTTTTCGTGTCAAATTGAAAAAATCGTTGTCCAGATCAACATCATGTAGTTTTTCACTATGTGGTGTTCTTCTAGTAGTTTTACAATTTCAGGTCTTGTCTTTAAGTCTAATCCATTTGGAGTTGATTTTTTAATGTGGTGTTAGGTAAGGGTTCACTTTCATTCTTCTGCATGTGGATATCCAATTTTCTCAATACTGTTTTGTTGAAGGGACTGTCAATGTCATTCTCAATGTCATTTTCTCAATGTCATTCTCATCCTTTGTCAAAACATCAACTGACTGTAGGCCAGGGGTGGTGTCTGACACCTAAATCCCAGCATTTTGGGAGGCCAAGGCAGAAGCATTGCTTAAGTCCAGGAATTTGAGACCAACCTGGGCAACATGACAAGACCCCATTGCTACAAAAAATTTAAAAAATTAGCTGAGTGTGATGGTGTGCACCTATGGTTCCAGCTACGTGGAAGGCTGAGGTGGGAGGATTGCTTGAGCCCAGGAAGTTGAGGCTGCAGTGAGCTATGATTGCACCACTGCACTCCAGCCTGGGCAACAGAAAAAGAAAAATCAATGTGCTGTAAATGTTTGGGTTTGTTTTTAGGCTCTCTATGTGGTTCCATTTGGTCTGTGTGTCTCTTTTAATGCCAGTTCCATGTTGTTTTAATTACTGTAGTTCTGTTATATATATATGTATATATTTAGACAGGATCTTGTTCTGTTACCCAGGCCGGAGTGCAGTGGCACAATCATGGCTTACTGCAACCTCTACTACCTGGCTTCAAGCAATCCTCTTGCCTCAGCCTCCCAAGTAGCTGAGATTACTATGCCTGGCTAATTTTTTACTTTCTTGTAGAGATAGGGTTTTGCCATGTTGGTCTTGAACTCCTGGGCACAAGCTGATCTCAAACTCCTGGGCTCAAGCAATCTGCCCGCCTCAGCCTCCCAAAGTGCTGGGATTACAAGTATGAGCCACTGTACCCAACCTGTAATATAGTTTGAAATCAGGTAGTATGAGGCCTCCAGCTTTGTTCTTTCTGCTGAATATTGCCTTGGCTATTTGCGAGTTTTATAGTTCCACATGAATTTTAGGACTGTTTTTTCTATTTCTATGAAAAATGACATTGGAATTTTGATAGGTATTGCACTGAACCTATAGGTTGCTTTGGGTGGTATGGGCATTTTAGCAATATTAATTCTTTCAATTGATGAACACTAATATCTTTTCATTTATTGTGTTTTCTTCAATTTATTTCATCAAAGTTTTGTAGTTTTAAGTATACGGATCTTTCACCTCTTTGGTTAAATTTATTCCTAAGTAGTTTATTTCTTTTGTAGTTACTGTAAATTGTATTATTTTCTTGATTTCATTTTTGGATAATGTGTTGTTGGTGTATAGAAGCACTACTGATTTTGGTGTGTTGATTTTGTATCCTGCAACTTTACTGTATTTGCTTTGAGTTCTAACAGTTTTTAGGGGTTTCTATATATAAGATCATGTTGTCAACAAATAGACACAGTTTCACTGTTTCCTTTCCTATTTGGATGCCTTTTATTTCTTTCTCTTGCCTAATTGCTCTGGCAAAGATTTCCAGTACATATGAAATAAAAGTGGTAAGCGTAGGCATCCTTGTCTTGTTCCTGATCTTTGAGAAAAAGCTTCCAACTTTTCACCATTGAGTATAATGTTAGCTGTGGGCTTGTCATACATGGCCTTTATTGTATTGAGGTATATTTCTTCTAAACCTAATCTTTTGAGAGTTTTTATCATGAAAGGATTTGAATTTTGTCAAATGCTTTTTCTGTATGTAATATGATCATATGGTTTTTGTCCTTTATTATATTAATGTGGGGTATCATGCTTATTGATTTGCATATGTTGAGCCATCCTTGTATTCCTGGGCCAAATCTCACTTGATCATGGTGAATGATCTTTTTATATGCTTGCCTGGTTTTGGCATCTGAGTAATGCTGGCCTCATTTAATGAGTTTGTTAGTATTCCCTCCTCTTTATTTTTTTTGAAGAGTTTGAGTAAGATTGGTATTCATTCTTTAAATATTTGGTGGACTTCAGGAGTGAATCCAGTAGGTTCTGATCTCTTCTTTGATGGGAGACTTTTTATTATGGCTTTGATCTCATGATTCATTATTGGTTTGTTGAGGTTTTCTGTTTCTTCATGGTTCAATCTTAGTAGGTTGTATGTTTCTAGAAATTTATCCATTTCTTCTAGGTTTTCCTATTTGTTGGCATATGGTTATTCCTAATAGTCTCTAATGATTCTTTGTATTTCTGAGATCTCAGTTATTATTCTTTTTCATTTCTGATTTATTTATTTGGGTCTTCTCTCTTTTTTTTCTTAGTTAGTCCAGCTAAAGATGTGTTGATTTTGTTTATCTTAAAAAAAAAAAAAACCCAACTTTTTGTTTCATTGATTTTATGTATTGTTCTTTTAATCTCAATTTCATTTATTTCTGCTCTAATCTTTTTGTTTGTTTTCTTTTGAGACAGTCTTGCTGTGTCACCCAGGCTGGAGTGTAGTGGTGTGATCTCGGCTCACTGCAAACTCCACCTCCCAAGTTCAAGTGATTCTGCTGCCTCAGCCTCTCGAGTAGCTGGAATTACAGGTGCGTGCCACCACATCCAGCTAATTTTTTTGTAATTTTAGTAGAGACGGGATTTCACTGTGTTAGCCAGAATGGTCTCAATATCCTGGCCTCATGATCCGCCCACCTTGGCCTCCCAAAGTGCTGGGACTACAGGTGTGAGTCACTGCGCCCAGCCTGCTCTAATCTTTATTATTGCTTTCCTTGTATCAATTTTGGGTTTGGTTTGGTTTTGCTTTTCTCATTTCTTGAGGTGCATCTTTAGGTTGTTTATTTGAAGTCTTTCCACTTTTTCGATATAGGTGTTTATTGTTATAAACTTCCCTCTTAAGGTCAGGCATGATGGCTCAGGCCTGTAATCCCAGCACTTTGGGAGGCCGAGGCGGGTGGATCACCTGAGGTTGGGAGTTTGAGACCAGCCTGACCAACATAGAGAAACCCTGTCTCTACTAAAAATACAAAATTAGCCGGGCATGGTGGTGCATGCCCGTAATCTCAGCTACTCGGGAGGCTGAGGCAGGAGAATCGCTTGAACCCAGGAGGCGGAAGTTGCGGTGAGCTGAGATCGCACCATTGCACTCCAACCTGGGCAACAAGAGTGAAACTCTGTCTAAAACCAACCAACCAAGCAAACAAACAACAAAAACCTTCCCTCTTAATATTGCTTTTATCATATCCCATAGATTTTGTATTCCCATTTCCATTTGTTTCAAGATATTTAAAATTTTCCATCTTAATTTCTTAATTAACCCATTGGTCATTTGAGAGTATGTTGTTTTATTTCCATGTGCTTGTGTAGTTTCCAAGGTTTTTCCTGTTATTGTTTTCTAGTTTCATTTCATTGTGTTCAAAGAAGATACTTGACACAATTTCTGTTTTTTAAATTCGTACTTGTTTTGTGGTCTAAGATGTGGTCTATTCTGAAAAATGTTCTGAGTGCTGATGAAAAGAATGTGTATTCTGCAGCAGTGGGTATGTTCCATAAGTGTCAGTTAGACCTAGTAGGTCTAGTGTGTAGTTTAACTCCACTGTTTGTTGATTTGCTGTTAGGATGATCTGTCCATTATGGAGAGTTGGGTGTTAAAGTAACTAATACTAATACTGTATTGCAGTCTATCTCTCACTTTAGATCTATTAATATTAGCCTTATATATTTGGGAGCTCTGGTGTTGCATGCATAGATATTTATAATTGTTATATTCACTTGCTGAATTGGCCCTTTTATCATTATATAGGTTATTCTCCTTCTCGTTTTTAGTCTTTGACTTGTAGTCTATTTTATCTGATATGACTATAGCTATTCCTGCTCTTCTTTGGTTTCCAGTTGCATGGAATATCTTTTTCCACTCCTTTTCATTCTCTGTGTCTTTATAGGTGAGATGGGTTTCTTGAGTGCAGCATATAGTTGGGTTTTATTTCTTTATCCATTCAGCTACTTGGTGAATTTTATTTTTTTGTATTGATTTTATTTATTTATTTTTTTGAGATGGAGTCTCGCTCTGTCACCCAGACTGGAGTGCAGTGGCTCAGTCTTGGCTCACTGCAACCTCTGCCTCCCAGGTTCAAGTGATTCTCCTGCCTCAGCCTCCTGAGTAACTGGGATTACAGGCACATACCACCACGCCCAGCTAATTTTTTTGTATTTTTATTAGAGACAGGGTTTTACCATGTTGGCCAGGCTAGTCTCAAACTCCTGATCTCAGGTGATCCACCCACTTCAGCCTTCCAAAGTGGATTACAGGCATGAACCATCGCACCCAGCCAAATCTTTAATGCTAGAGCCCTGCCTCCTTTTTGGCTCTAGGTGGCACCTTAAGCTCAGGTTCACCTTGGCTCTAGTAAATGGTCAGAGCACTGCCTGTCCCAAATAGAGGAGGTCCCAAAGGGATTATCCTGGCAGTGAGGGAAGGCTGTCTAGGGGTTCATGCCCAGGAGACCTGGGGGACATAGCTCCTACAGCCACTCTTATGTCTTCTTTGGCTGAGTTACAGAGCAGAGTCCCACCTCCTCTGTTTCAGGGATATTTCAGGGATATGCCTGTCTTCAGCAGTATTTCTGCCTTCAGGAAGTTGTGGTACTACCCGTGGGTTAAGACAAGGACAGGTTTCTGGCTAGGAAACCCAAGAAAGTGGGGAATCTGTTTGACTACTTGAGTTTTACTTTTTCCAGCGTAGAAACCATAAGTTGAGAGATTTTCCAAACAGTGGGTGCCTGGCAGATTTGGGGGAAGGGCATTGTGGATGCAGAAGTTTGATTCTCCTACCATCTGCTCAGAGTGTTTCCACTTCTCGGTGGCCTTGGGAACTGACTCATCCTCGTGCTGGAGTTCTGCATTGTTGCTGGTGCAGACCTCAGTGCTGTATATTTCTTTCTGTTTCTTTGTTGCGGGGAGAGAAGCCAGCTTGCCTCTATGCCACCATTTTGGAACAGGAAACTCCTTAAGATTCTAAGTTTAAAAACAATTTTGGAGTTATTTATTCCAATAGGTATCAAGATGTTAGAAGTTAGTACCTTTGACACATATGGAATGTTGAGTTTGATGTGCTATAGTTCTGACCCATGTGATCCTTCTTATCTTGATTCAAGGGTAACAATATACATCTCAAAGCTATTGGTCCCAGACATACTCCATTAAGTCTTCTAACTCAGCACTTGTAATACTATAGGACTTATTTACAAATGTGTCTGTCCTTCTCTACTAGACCAAAGGCCTCTGAAAACAGGGACTATCTTTGTATTCTTAGGACCCAGGCCATTTCTTGGAATTGATAAGTATTTGCTGAATGAATAAGTAAAAGAATGAATGACTAGACAATTGAAAACAGTTGTAGCTCAAGGAAAGACATAAATTACTGGATATCAACACACACTACTTGGCAGTTCTACTTTTGACAAAATTGGAAAAAAAAAACCCAAAAACCCACTCATATAGCTTGGAAATAATCACCTCTCTGAGACCAAACAAGTCTTACAGCAAGACTGATCAACAAGCAGGATCTACTGTCCAGTATCTTGGGAAGAAACATCTAGTAGGTGATATAAACCAGAGAAGAAAGTAATCAGCCTCCATCTTGGTTTCAGAATATGATTCTGTTCATTGAAGTTCCTCTTGCTGACTTGCTTACCAGACAGACTATGGACCTGATCTGAACATGCATCTCTCTGTATTTGGCTACTTGTCTGCTTGAACTTTTGGAACATAATTGCTTTTCTTTCACTCAGATGCTCTCTTTAGGCTTGACTCTTTGCCATAGGAAACTCCATGTTACTTCGCTGAACCTCAGATTTGCTCATCTTTCATATGGGGCTAGAATCATACATGGCAAACAGGGCTGTTGAGAATGAGGCACATATGTTAAAACACTGAATATTTATTCATTCTCAAATATTTATGGAGTACCCGTCCATAGATACAGTAATATATGAGATACACTCCTTGCCCTCCAGGAACTCACTGCTGAGTTAATCAGATAGAGAAGAAAAAGGGCAATGACAATACAGTGTATTAAGGAAGAAGCTATGAGGCATATACAAATTTCTTGGAGATCACACAGGCGGAGATAGTTTACTAAAATCTCGCTGTTCAAGAGCAGTCTCAGGGTCTGCTATCCTGATGTGCAGCCAAGAGCCTCTTTGCCACAGCCTACCATGAGGCCAAGAGCCCAGCTACAGCTATATAAAGATGAAGGGAAAAGACAGCACAGCAGCAGTAGCAACCCGAACTTCACATTAAAGGCAGGCCCAATAGGAAGCACACATCTTACCTCTCCTCTGTGAATATGAATGCTCCTTATAATTCGCTCTAAGAAGCCAATCTGCTGTGTGAGACGAAGACTATTTTCCTGTAATTGCTTATTTTCTTTATCCATGTAAAGTACCCTAAGAATGGCATAAATCAGTGGCATGATTAGAAATTTCTGTATCATTACTAAAAACCCAAAACTACATCCCACTTCCCACTGGCTCTGGATCTTAGACCACTGTCCAGATTTTAGAAGCAAGTTTGACAGAATAATTCCCACCATATTCCAAGACCAAGTGTGATATTAATACTGAGTGTCAGCTTAATTGGATTGAGGGATACCAAGTATTATCCTGGGTGTGTCTGTGAGGGTGTCACCAAAAGAGATTAACATTTGAGTCAGTGGGCTGGGAAAGGCAGATTGACCCTTAATCTAATCAGCTTCCAGTGAATATAAAGAGGCAGAAAAACGTGAAAAAGAGAGACAGGCCTCGCCTCCCAGTTTACATCTTTCTCCCATGCTGGATGCCTCCTGCCCTCGAACACAGGACTCTGAGTTCTTCAGTTTAGGGACTCAGACTGGCTCTCCTTGCTCCTCAGCTTGCAGATAGCCTATTGTGGACCTTGTGATCATGTAAGTTAATACTTAATAAACTCCTCTTTATATATATATATATATATATACACACACACACACACACTCTCCTTTACATATATACATACATATATATACACACATATGGGAGTTTGTGTGTGTGTTTGTGTGTGTGTGTGTGTGTGTGTGTATATATATATATATATATCTCCTGTTCTGTCCCTCTAAGAGAACCCTAATACACCAAGTAAAAGTTAATAAGATTTTGGGCTGTACATGGTTATTAAATACATGTACAAGAGTATTAATTCTAGCCCTTGAAAAATTTAAGGAAGGATATGATCCCATTTAGGGATGGGAATGAAACAAGAGAGGCTCTGTATCCCTTCAAATATTGTAGCTACATAGCTTGTATCTGGTTCTGTTCTCATACTGATCTGCTTCTGATTTCTTGTGAAGTAGAAGTAGTAGTAGCAGTAGCAGCAACCATGTTTCAAGTACTTGCCATGTACTTTATGCAGTGTAACCTACCCACACCATAAGCACTTAAAACTTTTCATGTATTAGCTCATTTAATATGCATAGCAACCTGATGAAATATAAACTGTTGTGACAAATCTGAGCCTCAGTTTCCTTATCTGTAAAATGACAAAATACTCCTTGGAAGAAACTTACTCTAGGGAAAACATTCAAGTCCAATCCAGGTGATTGTGTCATCAGTAGGGCAAGGTAGAAAGATTATTCATGTTAATGCAAACGTAATGAGTTAATTGTGTTAGATTCTGACTGTCAGAAGCTATGACAGTTTGAGAAGAGCAGTGATTTATATGGGACATCTAAAAGGGAGATACAGAGAGTAAAAGATCATCAGAGATTCTCCAAGCCTGCCCAGAGATGTGTGCCCAAAGGAATGGACAAGAACATTCCAGTCTGCTTGGCAGTCCTCTCCCCAGACTATGGTGCTATGGTCTAGGGCCAGGCTGCTGAGGTCCACATGCTGCT
Source organism: Trachypithecus francoisi (assembly GCF_009764315.1). Taxonomy (NCBI): domain Eukaryota; kingdom Metazoa; phylum Chordata; class Mammalia; order Primates; family Cercopithecidae; genus Trachypithecus; species Trachypithecus francoisi. The sequence continues at coordinate 81,914,981 of NW_022681457.1, forward strand.
CTGTCACTGATTGGGCTGGGTGAGTTCCCTCACCTCTCTAGACCTTGGCTTCCTATCTGTAAAATAAGGCTAATAGTGCCTCTCTCCTGGGATTGGTGTTAGGATTAAATGAATGAGAGAGCTAGCATATAGTAATTGCTCAGACAAATCTTAATGATTCCAATTATTATTGGTGACATTATTCGTTAACATCAACCCACTCTCTTTGATTATAATTAAAGTCTCCTATGAAAAAGAGAATGCTCAGGCTGGCCGAAATGTAACTTATTTTCTGCTTATAATATTTCTCATTAAAAATTAGTACACTGGTATCCTGTGGATTTCATGAATTTAAGTTACTTCTGTGAGCCTAATTCTCTCTTATTCTACCTTAATTCCATAGGTATTGAATAACAAAAATGTGGATCAACACACACAAAATGACAGGCCAGAATGCACACAGCCAAGTCCTCAGTGAGGCAATGACATTATGAAACAGCCTATCTAAATAGCCAACCAGCCTCCTCCATGATATTTTTCTCTTTGATTTAACAATTTCTGCCACTTGTATGATCTGCTGAAAACAGCAGACAGCAGAGCGAGAGTTATAGGGTAGGCTACAAACTCAAAGGACAGTCTCTAGAACCATCTCTTTGTTGAGGGAGAAACATCCTCTTGTGGAGTTTATTGGCTCCAGGCAGGATGGCACCTACCTGCTCTGGATGGAAGATATCGTCCATTTGTTGCTGTGGATCAACTGTTCTTGCTCTATGACTTGCTCCTGAAGTTTCTTTTTTTCTAGAAGCAGGGTATCATTTTGGGCAGTGATCTGGTCTTGCATTGCCTTCTCCTAGGGATTAGAAAGTCTCCTAATTACCACAGCGGGAGAATGATAAATTTAAGAGCATAAGCTTGTTCTAAATCTAGCAGACATTTTCCCTTATTTACTTTTTTTCTCCTGTCCCCTAGTCTGTTTCTACCTGTTTGCTGACATTGTCATTCATTGTAGCTAAATAGTTTTTCAGTTTTTGAGAGGTTATTTTATGTCATATATATATTTTATGTCATGTATTTTATATATATAATTATATATATATAATTTTTTATATATATATAATTTATATATATATATATATAATTTTTTTTTTTCTTTGAGATGGAGTCTCACTCTGTCACCCAGGCTGGAGTGCAGTGGTGCTATCTTGGCTCAATGCAAGTTCCACCTTCCGGGTTCATGCCATTCTCCTGCCTCAGCCTCCCAAGTAGCTGGGACTACAGGCGCCCGCCACCACGCTCGGCTAATTTTTTTGTATTTTTAGTAGAGACGGGATTTCACCATGTTAGCCAGGATGGTCTCCATCTCCTGACCTCATGATCTGCCCGCCTTGACCTCCCAAAGTGCTGGGATTACAGGCTTGAGCTACCACGCCCGGCCTATGTCATGTATTTTTTTTCTTCTTTTTCATGACCCTGAAAGTAGTGAGATCATGTTTTTTGTTTTGTTTTGACATGGAGTCTTGCTTTGTCACCCGGGCTGGAGTGCAGTGGCGCAATCTCGGCTCACTACAACCTCTGCCTCCCAGGTTCAGCCTCAGTTTCCTGAGTAGCTGGGATTACAGGCATCCACCACCATACCCAGCTAATTTTCATATTTTTAGTAGAGACAGGGTTTCGCCATGTTGGTCAGGCTGAGCTTGAACTTCTGACCACAAGTGATCTGCCTGCCTTGGCCTCCCAAAGGTTTGGGATTACAGGTGTGAGCCACTGTGTCTGACTGTGGTTTTTTGTTTGTTTGTTTGTTTTTATAGACAAGGTCTAGCTCTGTCATCCAGACTGGAGTGCAGTGGTACAATCATGGCTCACGGTAACCTCACACTCCTGGGCTCAAGTGATCATGTGCCCCAGTCTCCTGAGCAGCTAGGACTACAGGCATTAACCACCACAGCTGGCTAATTTTTAAATTTTTTGTAGAGTCAGATGCCGGGTGCCATGGCTCACACCTGTAATCCCAGCACTCTGGGAGGCTAAAGTGGGAGGATTGCTTGAGCCCAGGAGTTTGAGACCAGCCTGGTCAACATGGTGAGACCCCGTCTCCACACAAACACACGAAAGCCACATGTGGAGTTCAAGGCCGCAGTGAGCTACGATCGCACCACTGCATTCTAGCCTGGGTGACAGAATGAGACTCTATCTCAAAAAAAATTTTTTTAACATAAAAAATAAAATAGTAGAAACAGGGTCTTGCTCTGTTGCTCAGGCTGGTCTCAAACTCCTAGCCTCAAACTATCCTCCTGCTTCAGCCTCCCAAAGGACTGGGATTACAGGCATGAGACACTGTGCTCAACCTACATGTTTCTTTTAAATAAGATACTAATGTAGGTCATTCAGAAAAGACTGGTCATCTATTGTTATTATTAATTTTATAGAGTTTCACTCTTTCACCCAGGCTGGAGTGCAGTGGTGTAATCTCGGCTCACTGCAACCTCTGCCCCCTGGGTTCAAGCAATTCTCCTGCCTCAGCCTCCTGAGTAGCTGAGATTATAGGTGCCCACCACCATGCCCAGCTAATGTTTGTACTTTTAGTAAAAATGGGTTTTGCCATGTTGGCCAGGCTGGTCTCGAACTCCTGACCTCAGGTAATCCACCCACCTTGGCCTCCCAAAGTGCTAGAATTGCAGGCATGAGCCGCCACGCCTGGCCAGCCATCTATTGTTAAAGACCTATAGGATGTAGATTAGATGATGTTCTGGAAAAACTATTCCAGATTTTAAAGTCCATCTCAGAGACCCTGCAATATCTAATGGTAGTCTCCCCTGCTATAATTTAAAGACATTGAATGAATAATGTATTGGTAAGGATTGAGAATAGAAGCAATCATCTCACAGATAAATCCTAGACAGCTTTAACTGGATTAAAAAGTGTACTGCATGAGGAAGATGACTGACAGCTTGTCCCTGGGAAATACTGTATTTTTTAAAACAAACAAAAATTCCAGACACATGCTGTGATAATAAGATAAAACGGGAAAGTGTAGTTTGAGTGGTCACAGCAGAAATCTCAACTGACTCATTATGTGAAGAAAAAGCTGAAGGAATGAAGCCAAAAGAAGTGGCATTACTTTTTGGAGACGTAGAAAGCAAATCTGGCATTTTTATGCTCAGTGCTTTGGTCCTTGGGCCCTAAAATACATAAAATAAGAATTCCTAGGTTTGTACCACTGTGGCATTAAAAGCTCTAACATCAGTCTTCTCTAGGCTAAGTAGTTCTAATTTCGTTAACAATTTCTCAGGTGAACAATGAGCCCACCAATGAACATGCTTCTAAGAGATTTTTTTTTTTTTGAGACGAAGTTTCACTCTTGTCACCTAGGCTGGAGTGCAATGGTGCAATCTTGGCTCACTGCAACCTCCACCTCCCTGGTCCAAGCAATTCTCCTGCCTCAGCCTCCCAAGTAGCTGGGATTGCAGGCGTGAGCCAGTGCACCTGGCCCTTCTAAGAAATTATATACCAAAAGAAGGAAAATAACATCTACGAAAAATTTATATGTGCCAAGTACCACTTTAGAAATGTTATGTTTTAATATTCACAGAAGCCTGGTGTATGTAAGGAAGGGATTATTTCCCTCATTTTACAGACGAGGAGAGTGACACACAGAGACTTGTACAAGCTTACAGGCAGGGCTATAATTTGAATGCAAGTCTATTTAACGCCAAAGCCCACAGTACCCTTCAACGGCAGTGAGCAAAAGATCTAATTATTCTCTCAGCCTCTGCTTATTTGGGAGCTCCAGCATATTTTATGAAGACCCATGGTTCTTTGGGTAGGTGCATTAGTTTCCTAGGGCTGCCATAACATTTTCTCATAGTTCTGAGTGATAGAAATCTGAAATTACATTGTTGTCAGGGTTAATTACTCATGGGGGCTCCAAGAGAGATCGTGTTGCATGCCTTTCTCCTAGCTTCTTGTGGTTGCCAGCAACCCTTGCTATTTCTTGGCTTGTAGCTGTATCATTCCAGGCTCTGATTTCATCATCATGAGGCATTCTTCCCCTGTCTGTGCCTGTCTGTTTTCCCCTCTTCCTATAAGGACAGCAATCATCTTAGATTTATGATTCACCCTAATCCAGGATAATCTCATCTTAACTAAGTATATCTGCAAAGACCCTATTTCTATATAAGGTCACATTCTGAGGTTCTAGGACATGAATTTGAGGGGACACTATTCAACCCAGTATAGTCAGGAAGAAAGCGAGCATGCCTGTTGAAAGGAGAAGACTGTTTTTCCGGCCTAGAAGCAAAATACAAAAGTATGAAAAAGAACTGATGGCCGGGCGCGGTGGCTCAAGCCTGTAATCCCAGCACTTTGGGAGGCCGAGACGGGTGGATCACGAGGTCAGGAGATCGAGACCATCCTGGCTAACACGGTGAAACCCCGTCTCTACTAAAAATACAAAAAACTAGCCGGGCGAGGTGGCGGGCGCCTGTAGTCCCAGCTACTCGGAGGCTGAGGCAGGAGAATGGCGTGAACCCGGAGGCGGAGCTTGCAGTGAGCTGAGATCCGGCCACTGCACTCCAGCCCGGGCGACAGAGCAAGACTCCGTCTCAAAAAAAAAAAAAAAAAAAAAAAAGAACTGATAATACAGAAATAGGCTGATGATATGTCTGATGGATGCATGAACTAGGGTTGCTACTTTTTTTTTCCTTTCTTTCTCTTCCTCTTTATTTATTTATTTATTTATTTTCTTGAGACGGAGTTTTGCTCTTGTCCCCCAGACTAGACTGCAATGACATGATCTCGGCTCACTGCAACCTCCACCTCTTGGGTTCAAGAGATTCTCCTGCCTCAGCTTCCTAAGTAGCTAGAATTACACCATGCCTGGCTAATTTTTTTTGTATTTTCAGTAGAGATAGGGTTTCACCATGTTGGCCAGGCTGGTCTCAAACTCCTGACTTCAGGTGATCCGCTCACCTTGGCCTGGGATTACAGGTGCAAGCCACCGTGCCCAGCCTCTTCTTCTTCTTCTTCTTCTTTTTTTTTTTTTTTTTTTTTGCCCATGGGTACTACTAAAATGGATTGCTACTTTTTCTTATACACTTCCCATAGTCTTTTCCTAGTTCTAAGCTGGATCTCAGTCTCTGAAAGTTTGATAAATTAATGGCAAAAAAGGAGGACTGCAAACATCCAACTTATTTTTCTTCTTTCACTATAGTTTAGAGTATCAAGAGGATTTTTTATTTTTGTTAGAGACAGAGCCTCTCTATGTTGCCCAGCTGGACTGCAGTGGCTATTTATTTATTTATTTATTTATTTTTTTTTTTTTTTTTTTTTTTTTTTTTGAGACGGAGTCTTGCTCTGCCGCCCAGGCTGGAGTGCAGTGGCCGGCTCTCAGCTCACTGCAGGCTCCGCCTCCCGGGTTCACGCCATTCTCCTGTCTCAGCCTCCCGAGTAGCTGGGACTACAGGCGCCCGCCTCATCGCCCGGCTAGTTTTTTGTATTTTTTTTTTTTTTCAGTAGAGACGAGGTTTCACCGTATTAGCCAGGATGGTCTCGATCTCCTGACCTCGTGATCCGCCCGTCTCGGCCTCCCAAAGTGCTGGGATTACAGGCTTGAGCCACCGCGCCCGGCCTGCAGTGGCTATTTATAAGCACAATTATAGCTCACTGTAATCTTGAACTCCTGGCCTCAAGCAATCCTCCCGCCTTGGCCTCCCAAAGTGTTGGAATTACAGGCATGGACCATTGCATCCAGCCAATTTTTTAAAACTAAGAATGCAGTATTTGTGACCCACCTGTTATACTCCAAAAATGCTTTATTGTGTATAGTCTGGGAATTCTTGACCTAGAGTCCCAGGATAGTTGAAGGAATCACTGAAATTACATTAATGGTTATGGTATCCTTGGCACATAGTAGTGGTATAAAAATTTGTTGAATGTGGAAATTAATATTTTAGGAGTGATGACAGAGTTCTCAAAATTCTGAAAGGGCTAATGATCCCAAGAAGGAAAAACCTTACTGGCCTAGTCAGTTACTCTCCATCTTGAAATTATGTAGTTTAATAATCCCACAACCATTCTGCCTTTGATTCTATTCGTTTGCCCCATTTCCTTATTATTCATACACCACTAAGTCACAAGGGCAATAAGACAAACATAAATAAACCATGGACCTTTAGAAAAAAGCTTGAGGGCAAGGACTGATATAGGAGTAAGGATCACCTATTTTCACTGCCATTTAAAACTGACACTGAAGTCTGAGGCAAAATGAGGGCTCCACAAAGCAGAAATGAGTTACTGAGAGTGGTTTGGGAGTCTATGCTCAGGGGTGTTCAAGAAAAGGCATTTCCATCTGAAGGCAAGACACTGATCATAAGTTGGCAGTACAGAGTATTTTCAGTATTCAGTTCCGTTTAGCAGCACTAGAAGTCTTATGTACTTTTGGTCAGGGCTTAAAGAATTACTCATTGAAAGATGGTGCAAAGGAAAGAAATGAAAACAAGGACTACGAAGGGGTCACAAATAATTTTTAAAATGAAAGGGCTTTCTCCAAATGGTTGACCATGGGAATCACCAGTGAGCTCTTCACCTTTTATTTTTTCCTCACCTTTTCTATTTTATGTTGCAGGATTCTAATTTCATCTTCAAATTCATCGATTCTCTTATCTCGTAGTTCTACTTCATTCGTTAAACGATGCTTGACTTTTTGAAGCTTGATTTTGTGTTGGTGATGTTTCTCATTATAGTTTCTATAAAAATAAATTTGAGTTTAGACACATCTGAACACAGTTAAAATTTCTTTTGCCTCCTCAACATGCACCTTTCTTGGGTTTCCTCTTCTTGCTTAAGTCAGGGGCCTGGCATTGGATGTAGATACTTATCCTGCCTCACATCTTCCTGCCCTTCATTTCAGGGAGTGGGCCAAGGATAACCCCCTACATAACACCAGCTTTAACTATGGCTGTGGACTGTGGACTCAAGTATTTGGCTTATCTTGGTCTTTTTTGTTTTTTCTTTTCTTTTTTTTTAGATGGAGTCTTGCTCTGTTGCCCAGGCTGGAGTGCAGTGGCACAATCTCAGCTCACTGCGACCTCCACCTCCTGGGTTCAAGCGATTCTCCTGCCTCAGCCTCCCGAGTAGCTGGAATTACAGGCATGTGCCCTGCTAATTTTTTGTATTTTTAGTAGAGACGGGGTTTCTCCATGTTGGTCAGGCTCTTCTCGAACTCCCGACCTCAGGTGATCCGCCTGCCTTGGCCTCCCAAAGTGCTGGGATTACAGGCGTGAGCCACTGCGCCCGGACTACCTTGGTCTTGTACTGATGGTTGTGGTATAACTTTAGCATCTGAGTTTAATTTAGGAAACTCCTTGATTTCTGATCCCTGACATCTAAATTCTGACTCCTGTTCCACCAATTCAGTCATTAACTTAAACTTTCCTCGTTCTTGGCTGTATCTTGGACAGTGATCTACTCACTTCAATCTTATCTAATTTCCAGATAACTGGGCCTGTTCTCAGTTCTTGCATTGAGTCTGGACCTCTTCTTCTTTTTTTGACACAGGGTCTCACTCTGTCACCCAGGCTGGACTGCAGTGGTATAATCATGGCTCACTACATCCTTGACCTCCTGAGCTCAAGCAGTCCTCCCACCTCAGCATCCCAAGTAGTGCACACCACCACACCTGGCTAATTCTTTTTTATTTTTTGTAGAGATGGGTGTCTCACATGTTGCCCAGGCAGGTCTTAAACTCTGCCTCAAGCTATCCTCCTGCCTCAGCCTCCCAAAGTGTTGGGATTACAGGCATAAGCCACCCAGCAAATCTGGACTTCTAAAAGCCAGTTCCATGTAGGTCACTGTTCAAGACTCTGATTCTTAGATACATCTGAGTTATGGCCAATAAGCACATGAAAAGATGCTTAACTTACTAGCCATTAAGGAAATGAAGATCAAAAGCACAATGAGATACCACTTCACACACACTAGGATGGCTAGAAAAAAATGACAGATAATAACAAGTGCTGGCAAGGATGCAAAGAAATTGGAACCCTTATACACTGCAGGCAGGAACATAAAATAGTATAGTGTCTTTGGAAAATAGGTTGGCAATTCCTCAAATGGTTAAACATAGAGTTGCCATTTTTCTTTTCTTTTTTTTTTTTTTTGAGAGAGTCTCGCTCTATTGCCCAGGCTGGAGTGCAGTGGCGCGATCTTGGCTCACTGCAAGCTCTGCCTCCTGGGTTCATGCCATTCTCCTGCCTCAGCTTCCCTAGTAGCTGGGACTACAGGCGCCCACTACCACGCCTGGCTAATTTTTTGTATTTTTAGTAGAGAGGGGGTTTCACCCTGTTAGCCAGGATGGTCTCGATCTCCTGACCTTGTGATCTGCCTGCCTTAGCCTCCCAAAGTGCTGGGATTACAGGCATGACCCACCATACCTGGCCTAGAGTTGCCATCTGACCCAACAATTCTACCTAGGTATCTATTTTCAAGATAAATGAAAATATATGTCCACACAAAAACTTATACACAAATGTTCATAGCAGCATTATCCATAACAGCCAAAAGGTGGAAACCACCCAGATTGCCATCAACTGATGCATTTATCTAGGCAGGCATGGTGGCTCACACCTGTAATCCCAGCACTTTGGGAGGCCAAGGCAAGTGGATCACTTGAGGTCAGGAGTTCAAGACCAGCCTGGCCAACGTGATGAAACCCCATCTCTACTAAAAATACAAAAATTAGCTAGGCATGGTGGTGGGCGCCTGTATTCAGGAGGCTGAGGCAGGAGAATCACTTGAACCCAGGAGGTGGAGGTTGGAGTCAGCCGAGATCACACCACTGCACTCCAGCCTGGGCAACAGAGGGAAACTCCATCTCAAAAAACAAACAAACAAACAAACAAAAAACCAAATAGAGTATATTCATACAATGTCATAAAAAGAAAGGAACTACTGATACATGCTACAACATGAACCTTGAAAGCATTATTCTAAGTAAAACAAGCCAGGCACAACAGACCAAATACTGTATGATTCCATTTATATGAATTGTCAGTAATAGGCAAATTTAGAGAGAAAGAAAGTAGATGAGTGGTTGCCTAGTCTGGTGGTGGGGAGGGAATTGGGGATAGGGTGATAGCTAAAGAGCATGGGGTTTCTTTTAGGATAATAAAATGTTCTAATGTTGATTGTGGTAACAATCAAAACATGGACAAAAGCCATTGAACTATACACTTTAAACAAGTGAATTGTATAATATTTGAATTGTATTGCAATAAAGCTGTTTAAAAAACCAAACAAACAAAAATCTAAGTTACCATTTCAAGCTACTATAACATCTGATCAGAGTAAACAACAAAGTAGATTAAAACATCTATACTACCACTAGCCAAACCTTTTGGAGTATGACTGTGATACAAACAAAAAGAACGTTGTTCTTTAAAATTATGGAGAAGCTTCACTTTGAACCTACTAGATGTGATTACACCAAATAACTCTAAACCAGCCTCTGTACTGTTCACATTTTAGGCCTGATAAATATTTGTTGTAGAAGGCTATAATGTGCACTACAGAATGCTTAGTAGCATCACTGGCCCCCACCCACCAGATGCCAGTAGCACCTCCTACAGTGGTAACAACTAAAACGGTCTCCAGACATTGCCAAATGTCTCTTTGCCCTGGAAGGCTGTAATTTTTTTTTTTTTTTTAAAGACAGTCTTGCTGTGCAGCCTTGATCTCCCCAGCTCAAGTGATCTTCCCACCTCAGCCTCCTGAGTAGCTGGGACTACAGGTGTGCATCACTATTGATATGGTTTGGCTATCTCCTCACCAAACTCTTATCTTGTAGTTCCCATAATCCCCATGTATCATGAGCAGGAGGTGATACCTGGTGGGAGGTAATTGAATCATGGGGGCGGTTGCCTCCATACTGTTCTATTGATAGTGAGTGAGTTCTCATGAGATCTGATGGTTTTATAAGGGGTTTTCCCCCTTTTGCTCAGCACCTCTCCTTGCTGCCACCATGTGAAGAAGGACATGTTTGCTTCCCCTTGTGCCATGATTGTAAATTTCCTGAGGCCTTCTCAGCAATGATGAACTGTGAGTCAATTAAACGTCTTTCCGTTATAAATTGCCCAGTCTTGGGTATGTCTTCATTAGCAGCATGAGAACTGCCTAATACAACTATGCTCAGTTAACTTTTAAAACAATTTTTAGTAGACACAAGGTCTCGCTATGTTGCCCAGGCTGGTCTGGAACTCCTAGCCTCAAATGATTCTCCCACCTTGGCTTCCCAAAGTGCTAAGATTACAGACATGAGACACGGAGTCTAGCCTGGGACACTGTGATATTGACAAAGATATATTTGGTCTCCCTCCCAGTTTTCTGGTGAAAACACACACACACACACACACACACACACACACACACACAAACAACAACAAAAAAACCCTCAAGTCCTTGGAATCTTCTCTGGAGTAATAAGTGTCTTTTGTATGTTGATGAGATGGCTGGTGTCTGGAGGCCCTTAGAGAGCTTCAGGATACTAAGGCAGGATTAGGGAGTTGGGGCTTCCAGGCCCAAACCCTTATCATTCAGGAAGGGGAGAGGATGAAGGTTGAGTTGAATCACCAGTGGCCAAGGATTTAATCAATCATGCTGAGAAAAGAAAAATAACTCAGAGCAGTCTGAGCTATGTGAAGCATGCAAAATTCATCAGGCCCAAAGACACGAGTATAGAACTTCAGTTATTATCTGCCCCCATTCAGCCTTTTTATAACTGAATTTGCTTGGGGGTGACTGTTTTAAAGTCATTTTGTTTCTGACTAGCTGCCTCACTTGTTATTTTCTGGTCTTGAAATTTGTGATACAAATAATAATGTATAGCTGACCAGGCGTGTTGGCTTACACCTGTAATCCTAGCACTTTGGGAGGCAAAAGCGGACAGATCACTTGAGGTCAGGAGTTCAAGACCAGCCTGGCCAACACGGCAAAACCACATCTCTACTAAAAATACAAAAATTGGCCGGGCGCGGTGGCTCAAGCCTGTAATCCCAGCACTTTGGGAGGCCGAGACGGGCGGATCACGAGGACAGGAGATCGAGACCATCCTGGCTAACACGGTGAAACCCCGTCTCTACTAAAAACTACAAAAAACTAGCCAGGCGAGGTGGCGGCGCCTGTAGTCCCAGCTACCCGGGAGGCTGAGGCAGGAGAATGGCGTGAACCCGGGAGGCGGAGCTTGCAGTGAGCTGAGATCCGGCCACAGCACTCCAGCCTGGGTGACAGAGCGAGACTCCGACTCAAAAAAAAAAAAAAAAAAATTAAAATACAAAAATTAGCTGGGCGTGGTGACGCACATCTGTAATCCCAGCATCTCAGGAGAGTGAAGCACCAGAATTGCTTGAACCTGGGAGGCAAAGGTTGCAGTGAGCTGAGATTGTGTACTGCATTCCAGCCTGAGCAACAGAGCAAGACTGTCTCTGAAAAAAACAGAACAATGTATTGCCAATCAATGTATAGCTCATGCTATTTATTTATTTACCTTTTTTTTTTTTTTTTTGAGATAGAGTTTCGCTCTTGTTGCCCAGGCTAGAGTGCAATGGCGTGATCTTGGCTCACCGCAACCTCCGCCTCTGAGGTTCAAGCAATTCTCCTGCCTTAGCCTCCCAAGTAGCTGGGATTACAGGTGTGCACCACCACGCCTGGCTAATTTTGTATTGTTAGTAGAGACAGGGTTTCTCCATGTTGAGGCTGGTCGCGAACTCCTGACCTCAGGTGATCTGCCCGCCTTGGCCTCCGAAAGTGCTGGGATTACAGGCATGAGCCACTGCGCCCAGCCTTATTTACTTATTTTAAGATAGAGTCTTACTCTATCGCCCAGGTTAAAGTACAGTGACATGATCTTGGCTCACTGCAACCTCCACCTCCCAGGTTCAAGCAATTCTCCTGCCTCAGCCTCCTGAATAGCTGGGATTACAAGCGTGTGCCATCACACCCAGCTCAACCACAGCAGGATAGGGCACTGCTCAGAGTAATGAGGCCCCCTTTCCAGGCCCTAGCTCCTGGACAGCATTTCTAGACATACCCTAAGCCATAAGGAAGCCTGCTCCCTTGAAGGGAAGGACCCAGTCCCGGCAAGATTCATCATCTGCTAATTGAAGAGCCCTTGGTTCCTGAATAACCAGCAGCAATACCCAGATACTATATCAAGGGCCTTGGGTGAGACTCTGAGACTTGCTGGATTCAGGTGACAGCACATTCCCAGCTGTGGGGGCTACAGGGTGAAACTCCTGCTTGAGAAAAGTGGAGGGAAAATTAAAGGGGACTTAATCTTACAGCATAGGTATGAGCTTTGCCACAGTAGGGTAGAGCACCAGGAAGGCTCTTGGGTCTATGACTCCAGGACTTGGCTCTTAAGCAGCATTTTTGGATATGCCCCGGGCCAGAAGGGAGCCCACTATCCTGAAGGGTGAATACCAAGTCAGGCAGCATTCACCACAAGCTGACTTAAGAGACACTGGGCCTTAAGGGAACATTGGCGGTAGTCTGGCAGTACTTCCCTTGGGCCTGTGGTTGTAGTGGCCATGAGGTGAGGCTCCTCTACCTTTGGAAATGAGAAGAAAGAGTGGAAAGGACTGCATTTTTGGGTTTGAGTACCAGCTCAGTCGCAATACAACAGAACACCAGGTGGACTTCTCAGGTTTTTTTATTTTAGTCTCTGGCTCCCAGATGGCACCACTGGACCTGCCTGGGGCATGGGAGAACTCGCTGCCCTGAAAGGAAGGACACAGGCCTTGCTGGCTTTGCATCTGCTCATTGTGGAGCCCAGGGACTTGAGCGGTCATAGGTGGTAGCCAGGGAGTGGTTACAGCAGGATTTGGGAGAGACCCAGTGCTGTGCTGGCTTCAGGTATGACCCAACACAGTCCTAATGGTGGCCATAAGGGTGCTTGTGTCATGCCACCCCCACTTCCAAGTGGCTCAGAACATAGAGAGACTCCATTTGTCTGGGAGAAAGTAAGGGAAGAGAACAAGAGTCTCTGCCTAGTAATCCAGGGAATTCATCCAGATCTTTTCCAAGACCATTAAGGCAGTACCTCTACCAAGTTGCAGCATTACTGGGCTTGGGGAATCTCCTAAAGCAGGTAGAGCTTAGATGACAACACCCAGTACTTTTGAATATCTGGAAGGTCTTCCCAAGAAGGATGGGTACAAATAAGCCCAGACTGCAAAGACTATAAGAAGTATCTAACTCTTCAGTGCCCAGACACAGATGAACATCTATAAGTACCAAGACCTTCCAGGAAAACATGACCTCACCAAATGAACTAAACAAGCCACCAGGGACCTATTCTGGAGAAAGAGATATGTGACCTTTCAGACAGAAAATTCAAAATAGCCGTTTTGAAGAAACTCAAAGAAATTAAAGATAATACAGAGAATGAATTCAGAATTTTATCAGATAAATTTAACAGATTGAAATAATTAAAAAGAAGAAGAAATTCTGGAGCTGAAAAATGCAATAGGCATACTGCAGAATGCATTAGAGTCATTTAATAGCAGAATTGATCAAGCAGAATTAGTAAACTTGAAGATAGACTATTTGAAAATACACAGGGCCAGGTGCGGTGGCTCACACCTGTAATCCCAGTACTTTGGGAGGCCGAGGTAGGTAGGTCACCTGAGGTCAGGAGTTCAAGACCAGCCTGGCCAACATGGCAAAACCCTGTCTCTACTAAAAATACAAAAATTAGCCAGGTGTGGTGGCATGCACCAAAAATTTCAGCTACTCAGGAGGTTGAGGCAGGAGAATTGCTTGAACCTGGGAGGCAGAGGTTGCAGTGAGCTGAGTTCATGCCACTGCACTCCAACCTGGGCAACAGAGACTCCATCTGGAAAAAAAAAAAAAAAAAAAGAAAAGAAAAAAAAAAAGAAAAAGAAAAGAAAAGCAAATACAAAGGCAGAGGAGACAAAAGACAAAAGGAATAAAAAAGAATGAAGCACACCTACAGGATTTGGAAAATAGCCTCAAAAGGGCAATTCTAGCCAGGCACGGTGGCTCACGCCTGTAATCCCAACAGTTTTGGAAGCCAAGGTGGGCAGATCACCTGAGGTCAGGCATTCAAGACCAGCGTGGCCAAGATGGTTAAACCCCATCTCTACTAAAAATACAAAAATTAGCTGGGTGCGGTGGTACATGCCTGTAATCCCAGCTACTTGGGAGGCTGAGGCAGGAGAATCGCTTGAACCCAGGAACTAGAGGTTGCAGTGAGCTGAGATTACAGAACTGCACTTCAGCCTGGGCAACAGAGCCAGACTTCGTCTCAAAAAAAAAAAAAAAGTGTGGGGGGGCCGTATCTAAGAGTTACTGGCCTTAAAGAGGGGGTAGAAAAAGACATAGGGGCCTGTGCAGTGGCTCATGCCCGTAATCCCAGCACTTTGGGAGGCTGAGGCTGGTGGATCACGAGGTCAAGAGTTCAAGACCAGCCTGGCCAATATGGCGAAACCCCATCTCTACTAAAAATACAAAAATTAGCTGGGTGTGGTGGCACACGCCTGTAGTCCCAGCTACTTGGGAGACTAAGGCAGAAGAATCGCTTGAACCTGGGAGGCAGAGATTGCAGTGAGCCGAGATCGTGCCACTGCACTCCAGCCTGGGTGACAGAGTGAGACTGCATCTCAAAGAGAAAAAAAAAGAAGAAAAGAAAAAGAAATAGGAGTAGGAAGTTTATTCAAGGGGATAATAACAGAGAACTTCCCAAACCTAGAGAAAGATATCAATATCCAAGTACAAGAAGGTTATAGAACAACAAGAAGATTTAACCCAAAGATTACCTCAAGGCATTTAATAATCAAACTCCCAAAGGTCAAAAATAAAGGATCCTAAAAGCAGCAAGAGAAAAGAAACAAATTACATACAATAGAGCTCCAATATGTCTGGCACCAGACTTTTCAGTGGAAGCCTTATAGGCCATGAGAGAGTGGCATGACATATTTTAAGTGCTGAAGGAAAAAGCTTTTACCCTAGAATAGTATATCCAGTGAAAATATCCTTCAAGCATAAAGGGACATGAAGGGGAAATAAATACTTTTCCAGACAAACAAAAGCTGAGGGATTTCATCAACACTGGCTCTGTCCTACAAGAAATGCTAAAGGGAGTACTTCAGTCAGAAAGCAAAGCACGTTAATGACTAATAAGAAATCATCTGAAGGTATAAGACTCACTGGTAATAGTAAGTAAATAGAAAACCACAAAATATAACATTGTAACTGTGGTGTGTAAACTACTCTTAAGCAGAAAGACTAACCAATAAAGCAATAAAAAATAATGACTACAACAATTTTCAAGACATAGACAGTACAATAAGATATAAATAGAAACAACTAAAAGTTTAGAAGTGGAGGGATGAAGTTAAGGTATAGAGTATTAGTTTTCTTTTTCCTTCTTTGTTTATGCAAACCATGTTAAGTTGTAATCACGTTAAAATAATGAGCTATAAGATAGTGTATTAGTTCACTTTCAAACTGCTGATAAATACATACCCAAAACTGGGAACAAAAAGAGGTTTAATTGGACTTACAGTTCCATACAGCTGGGGAGGCCTCAGAATCATGGCGGGAAGTGAAAAGTACTTCTTACATGGCAGTAGCAAGAGAAAATGGGGAAGAAGCAAAAACGGCAGCCCCTGATAAACCCATCAGATCTCATGAGAGTTAGTCACTATCACGAGAATAGTATGGGAAATACCGGCCCCCATGATTCAATTACCTCCCCCAGGTCCCTCCCACAACATGTGGGAATTTTGGGATAAAATTCAAGATGAGATTTTGTGGGGACACAGCCAAACCATATCATTCCACCCAGGCCCCTCAAAATCTCATGTCATGACATTTCAAAACCAATCATGCCTTGCCAACAGTCCCTAAAAGTCTTCACTCATTTCAGCATTAATCCAAAAGTCCACAGTCCAAAGTGTCATCGGAAACAAGGCAAGTCTCTTCCGCCTATGAGCCTGTAAAATCAAAAGCAAGCCTATTACTTGCTAGATACAATAGGGGTACAGGTATTGGGTAAATACAGCATTCCAAATGGGAGAAATTGGCTAAAACAAAGGGGTTACAGGGCCCATGCAAGTCTGAAATCCAGTGAGGCAGTCAATTTTAAAGTTCCAAAATGATCTCCTGTGACTCCAGGTCTCACATCCAGGTCAAACTGATGCAAAAGTGGGTTTCCATGGTCTTGGGCAGTTCCATCCCTGTGACTTTGAAGGGTATAGCCTCCCTCCTGGCTGCTTTTATGGGCTGGCATTGAGTGTCTGCGGCTTTTCCAGGCATATGGTGCAAACTGCCAGTGGATCAACAATTCTGGGTTCTGGAGGATTGTGACCCTCTTCTCACAGCCCCACTAGGCAGTGCCCCAGTAGGGACTCTGTGTGAGGGCTCCAACCCCATATTTCCCTTCCACACTACCCTAGCAGAGGTTCCTACCCCTGCAGCAAACTTTTGCCTAGGCATCCAGGCATTTCCATACATTTTCTGAAATCTAGGTGGAGGTTCTCAAACCTGAATTCTTGACTTCTGTGCACCCACAGGCTCAACACCACGTGGAAGCTGTCAAAGCTTGGAGCTTCTGCCTTCTGAAGCCACAGCCCGAGTACTACGTTGGCCCCTTTCAGCCACAGCTGGAGTGGCTGGGACACAGGGCACCAAGTCCCTAGGCTGCACATAGTATGGGGACCCTGGGACCAGCCCATGAAACCACTTTTTCCTCCTGGGCCTCTGGGCCTGTGATGGAAGGGTCTGCTGTGACGGTCTGACGTGGCCTGGAGACATTTTCCCCATGGTCTTGGGGATTAACATTAGGCTTCTTGCTGCTTATGCACATTTCTGCAGCCAGCTTAAATTTCTCCTCAAAAATGGGGTTTTCTTTTTCTTTTTCTTTTTTTTTTTGAGATGGAGTCTCGCTCTGTTGCCGGACTGGAGTGCAGTGGCACAATCTTGGCTCACTGCAACCTCCATCTCCCGGGTTCCAGCGATTCTCCTGCCTCAGCCTCCCAGGTTTTTCTTTTCTATTGCATCGTCAGGCTGCAAATTTTCTGAATTTTTGTGCTCTATTTTCCTTTTAAAATGAAATGCTTTTAACAGCACCCAAGTCACCTTTTGAATGCTTTGCTGCTTAGAAGTTTCTTCCACCAGATACCCTAAATCATCTCTCTCAAGTTCAAAGTTCCACAAATCTCTAGGGCAGGGGCAAAATGGTGCTAGTCTCTTTGCCAAAACATAACAAGAATCACCTTTGCTCCAGTTCCCAACAAGTTTCTCATCTCCATATGAGACCATCTCACGCTGGACCGTATTGTTCATATCACTATCAGCATTTTTTGTCAGAGCCATTCAACAAGTCTCTAGGAGGTTCCAAACTTTCCCACATTTTCGTGTCTTCTTCTGAGTCATCCAGATTGTTCCAACCTCTGCCTGTTACCCACTTCCAAAGTCGCTTCCACATTTTTGGGTATCTTTTCAGCAATGCCCCACTCTACTGGTACTGGTATTAGTTCGTTTTCACACTGCTGATAAAGACATACCCAAAACTGGGAACAAAAAGAGGTTTAATTGGAATTACAGTTCCACATGGCTGGGGAGGCCTCAGAATAATGACGGGAGTGAAAGGGACTTCTTACATGGCAGTGGCAAGAGAAAATGGGGAAGAAGCAAAAGTGGCAATCCCTGATAAACACATCAGATCTCATGAGTCTTATTCACTATCACAAGAATAGCATGGTAAAGACTGGCCCCCATGATTCAATTACCTCCCCTTGGGTCTCTCACACAACATATGGGAATTCTGAGAGATAAAGTTCAAGTTGACATTTGGCTGCGGACACAGCAAAATCATATCAGATAGTATTTGCAAGCCTCATGGTAACCTCAAACCAAAAAAAAAAATACAACATATATACAAAAAATAAAAAGTAAGAAATAAATCATATCACAGAGAAAATCACCTTCACTAAAGGAAAGACAGGAAGGAAAGGAAGAAGGAAGAGAAGACTACAGAAAACCAGAAAACAAATAAGAAAACATCAGGAGTATTAAGTCCTTACTTATCAATCATAACATTGAATGTAAATAGACTAAACCTTCCAATCAAAAGACATAGACTGGCTGAATAGATTAAAAAACAAGACCCAATGATCCGTTTTCTACAAGTAGGACATTTTATCTATAAAGATACAAATAGACTGGAAACAAAGGGATGGAAAAAGATTCCATGCCAATGGAAACCAAAAAAGAGCAGAAGTAGCTATACTTATATCAGACAAAATAGATTTCAAAACAAAAACTGTAAGAAGAGACCAAAAGGTCATTATATAATAATAAAGGGGTCAATTTAGCAAGAGGATATAACAATTGTAAATACATATATATACCCAACACTGGAGCATCCAGATATATAAAGTGAGTATTATTAGAGCTAATGAGAGAGACAGATCTCAATACAACAACAGGGGGAGACTTCAACACCTCACTTTCAGCATTGGATAGATTTTCCAGACAGAAAGTCAACAAAGAAATATTGGATATAATCTGCATTATAGACCAAATGGACCTAATAGATATTTACAGAACATGTCATCCAATGGCTGTAGAATACACCTTCTTCTCCTCAGTATATGTATCATTCTCAAAGATAAACCATCAGGTCATGAAACAAGTATTAAAACATTCAAAAAGCTGAAATAATATCAAGCATCTTCTCTGACCACAATAGAATAAAACTAGAAATAAATAACAAGAGGACTTTTGGAAACTATACCAATACATGGAAATTAAACAATATGCTCCTGAATGACCAGTGGGTCAATGAAAAAACTAAGAAGGAAATTGAAAAATTTCTTGAATCGAATGATAATGGAAACACAACATACCAAAACCTATGGGATACAGCAAAAGCAGTAAGTTTATAGCTGTAAGTGCCTACCCAAAAAAAAAAAAAAAAAAAAAAACTTCAAAAAGCAATTTAATGATGCATCTTAAAGAACTAGAGAAACAAGAGCAAATGAAATCCCAAATTAGTAGAAGAAAAGAAATCATAAAGATCAGAGCAGAAATGAATGAAATTGAAATGAAGAAAACAATACAAAAGATCAATGAAACAAAAAGTTGTTTTTTTTTAAAGTTAAACAAAACCAACAAACCTTTAGTAGGCTAAGAAAAAGAGAAGATCCAAATAAATAAAATCAGGGACAAAAAATGAGATATTGCCTTTTTCGGGCGGCCGGGAAGATGGCGGACATTCAGACTGAGCGTGCCTACCAAAAGCAGCCGACCATCTTTCAAAACAAAAAGAGGGTCCTGCTGGGAGAAACTGGCAAGGAGAAGCTCCCACGGTACTACAAGAACATCGGTCTGGGCTTCAAGACACCCAAAGAGGCTACTGAGGGCACTTACATTGACAAGAAATGCCCCTTCACTGGTAATGTTTCTATTCGAGGGCGGATCCTCTCTGGTGTGGTGACCAAGATGAAGATGCAGAGGACCTTTGTCATCCGCCGAGACTACCTCCACTACATCCGCAAGTACAACCGCTTCGAGAAGCGCCACAAGAACATGTCTGTGCACCTGTCCCCCTGCTTCAGGGACGTCCAGATCGGTGACATCGTCACAGTGGGCGAGTGTCGGCCCCTGAGCAAGACAGCGCGCTTCAACGTGCTCAAGGTCACCAAGGCTGCCGGCACCAAGAAGCAGTTCCAGAAGTTCTGAGTCTGGACATCGGCCTGCTCCCCACAATGAAATAAAGTTATTTTCTCATTCCCCCCCCCCAAAAAAATGAGATATTACAGCTAATACCACAGAAATTCAAAGGATCATTAGTGGCTATTATGAGCAACTAAATTCAGTAAATTGGAAAACCTAGAAGAAATGAACAAACTCCTAAACACATACAACATAGCAAAGATTGAACCATGAAGAAATCTAAAACCTGAACAGACCAATAACAAATAATGAGATCAAAGCCATAAAAAAAAGTCCTCCAGTAAAGGCCAGAACCCAATAGCTTCACTGCTGATTCTACCAAACATTTAAAGAAATAATACCAATCCTACTCAAACTATTTTGAAAAACAGAGGCAAAGGAAATATTTCCAAACTCATTCTACAAGGCCAGTATTATCCTAATACCAAAACCATACAAAGACACATACAAAACAGAAAACTGCCGGCCAGTATCACTGATGAATATTGATACAAAAATCCTTAACAAAATAGTAGCAAACCAGCTGTATGTGGTGGGCTCATGTCTGTAATCCCAACACTTTGGAAGGCTGAGGCAGAAGGATAGCTTGACCTCAGGAGTTTGAGACCAGTTTGGATAACACAGCAAGACTCCATCTCTACAAAAAGTTGGGCATCATGGTGTATGCCTGTGGTCTCAGCTACTCAGGAGGCTGAGGTGGGAGGATCGCTTGGGCCTGGGAGGTGGAGTTTGCAGTGAGCCAAGATCACACCATTGCACTCCAGTCTGGGTGACAGGGTGAGACCCTGTCTCAAAACAAACAAATGAAAAATCTAGCAAATGGAATTCAACAATACATGAAAAAGATCACCATGTGGGAGTTATCCCTGGGAAGCAAGGATGGTTCAACATACACAAATCAGTCAATGTGATACATTATATCAACAGAAGGACAAATGATGTGATACATCATATCAACAGGACAAAAACCATATGATGATTTCAGTTGATGCTGGAAAAGCATTTGATAAAATTCAACATCCCTTCATGATAAAAACTCTCAAGAAACTGGGGACAGAAGAAACATACCTCAGAATAATAAAAGCCAAATATGACAGATCTACAGCTTGTATCATACTGAATTTGGGAAATATTAAAGACTTTCCTCGAAGATCTGGAACACGACAAGGACATGCACTTTCACCGCTGTTATTCAACATAGTACTGAAAGTCCTAGCTCAAGCAATCAGACAAGAGAAAGAAAGAAAGGACATCCAAATTACAAAAGAAGAAGTCAAATTATTCTTGTTTGCAGATGATATAATTTTATATTTGGAAAAACCTAAAGACTCCACTAAAGAAGTACTAGAACTCATAAATAAATTCAGTAAAGTTGCAGAATACAAAATCAACATACAAAAATCCGTAGCATTTTTATATGCCAACAGGGAACATTCTGAAAAAGAAATTAACAAGCGATTCCATTTACAATAGCCAGACATAAAATTAAATACCTATGAATTAGCTTAACCAACAAAGTAAAAGATCTCTATACTGAAAACTATAAAACACTAATGAAAGAAATTGAAGGACACCAAAGAATAGAAAGATATTCCATATTCTTGGATTGGAAGAATCGATATTGTTAAAATGTGCATATTACCAAAAGCAATCTACAGATTCAATGCAATCCCTATCAAAATACCAAGGACATTCTTCACAGAAACAGAGAAAACTATCCTAAAATTTATATGAAACCACAAAGGAATAGCCAAAGATATCCTAAGCATAAAGAACAAAATGGAGAAATTACATTACATGGCTTCAAATTATACACAGAGCTATGATAACCAAAATGGTACGGTACTGGCATAAAAACAGACACATAGACCAATGGAACAGAATAGAGAACCCAGAAGCAAATCCACACACCTACAGTGAACTCATTTTTGACAAAAGTGCCAACACATCCACCAGGGAAAAGATAGTCTCTTCAATAAATGGTGCTGGGAAAACTGGATATCCATATGCAGAAAAATAAAACTAGATCCCTGTCTCTCACTACATACAAAAATCAAATCAAAATGGATAAGGACTTAAATCTAAGACCTCAAAGTGTGAGAGTACTATAAGAAAACACTGGGGAAATTCTGCAGGATATTGGTCTGTGCGAAAATTTCTTGGGTAATACCCTACAAGTGCAGGCAGCCAAAGCAAAAATGGACAAATGGAATCACATCAAGTTAAAAAAAGCTTCTGCACCGCAAAGGAAACATTCAACAAAGTGAAGTGACAACCCATAGAATGGGGAAAATATTTGCAAAATACCCATCTGATGAGGGATTAATAACCAGAATATATAAGGAACTCAGACAACTCTGTAGGAAAAGAAAATCCAATAATCTGATTTTAAAATGGTCAAAATATTTGAATAGACATTTCTGAAAAGAAAACATACAAATGGTGAACAGGCATATGAAAAGGTGCTCAACATCATTGATTATCAGAGAAATGCAAATCAAAACTACAATGAGAGGTCATCTCACCCCAGTTAAAATGGCTTTTATCTAAAAGACAGGCAATGACAAATGCTGACAAGGATGTGGAGAAAACAGAACTCTCGTACACCATTAATGGGAATGTAAATTAGTACAACCACTATGGAGAACATCTTGGAGGTCCCTCAAAGAACTAAAAATTGAGGCTGGGTGTTGTGGCTCATGCCTGTAATCCTAGCACTTTGGTAGGCCAAGGTGGGCGGATCATTTCAGGAGTTCAAGACCAGCCTGGCCAGCATGGCGAAACCCCATCTCTACTAAAAATACAAAGGAAAAAAAAAAAAAAGCCAGGTGTGGTGGTGCATAAGTAAGCTGGTAATCCCAGCTACTCAGGAGGCTGAAGCAGAAGAATTGCTTGAGCCTGGGAGGCAGAGGGTGCAGTGAACCAAGATGGTGCAAGACTGTTCCAAAAACAAGAAACAATAAAACCTAAAAATTGAGCTATCATACATTTGAGCAATCTCGCTGAGGACTATATACCCAAAAGAAAGGAAATCAGTATATCGAAGAGATATCTGCACTTCCATGTTTGTTGCAGCACTGTTCACAATAGCTAACATTTGGAAGCAACCTAAATGTCCACCAACAGATAAATAAAGAAAATATGGTACTTATACACAATGGAATACTATTCAGCCATAAAAAAGAATGAGATCCTGTAATTTGCAACAACATGGATGGAACTGGAGGTCATTATGCTAAGTGAAATAAGCCATGCACAGAAAGACAAACATCACACGTTCTCATTTATTTGTGGGATCTAAAAATCAAAACAATTCCACTCATGGAGATAGAGAGTACAAGGATGGTTACCAGAGGCTGGGAAGAGTAGTGGGGGAATGGGGGGGAGGTGGGGATGGTTAATGGGTATAACTATAAAAAAATAGTTCTTTAACTATAAAAAATAAACAATGAATAAGACTATAGTCAATAATTGTACTTTTTTTTTTAATTGTACATTTAAAAATAACTAAAGAAACAGACCAGTTGCAGCAGCTCACGCCTGTAATCCCAGCACTTTAGGAGGGTGAGGCAGGAGAATCGCTTGAGCACACAGGTTTGAGACCAGCCTGGGCAACATAATAAGACCTTGACTCTACAAAAATAAACAAAATTAGGCTGGGCGCGGTGGCTCAAGCCTGTAATCCCAGAACTTTGGGAGGCCGGGGCGGGCAGATCACAAGGTCAGGAGATAGAGACCATTCTGGCTAACACAGTGAAATCTCGTCTCTATTAAAAATACAAAAAATGAGCCGGGCATGGTGGCAGGTGCCTGTAGTCCCAGCTACTCCGGAGGCTGAGGCAGAAGAATGGCATTACCCTGGGAGGTGGAGCTTGCAGTGAGCACAGATCACGCCACTGCACTCCAGCCTGGGCACACAGCAAGACTCCGTCTCAAAAAATAAAGTAAAATAAAATAAAATAAACACAATTAGCCAGGTGTGGTGGCACATGCCTGTAGTCCCAGCTACTGTGGAGGCTGAAGTGGAAGGATCACTTGAGCCCGGGAGGTCAAGGCTGCAGTGAGCTGAGATTGCGCCACTGCACTCCAGCCTGGGCAACAAAGCAAGATCCTGAAAAAAAAAAAAAAAAAAAAAAGAAAGAAAGAAAAAGAAAGAAAAAAGAAAAGAAAAAGAAAGAAAAACCAAAAGCATCATATTATTTGTAATGCAAATGCTTGAGGGGATGAGTACCCATTCTCCATGATGTGATTATTACTCATTGTATGCCTGTATCAAAACAGCTCATGTACTGCATAAATATCCATACCTACTATGTACCTATAAAAATTAAAAATACAATTTTTGTTTAAAAATCCACTTGTAACTTCTGCTAATCAGATTGTATATTCAGGGCAACTTGAATCTATGCTCCTGGGTTGCAATCCCTAAGCCTGGATCAAATAAACTCTCTACTTATATTAATTTTGCCTCAGCTTCTTCCCTTTAGGTTGACAATGACCACCTCATGAGGCTTTCAAAAAAGCCTGAAAGGACTGGGTTTGGGGGACTTCCAAATAGCTGAACACAGGTTCCTGGAGGGTGGTGCACCCACAGAGGGCATAGAAGCTCCAAGCACCTTCATGGGAAGGGACGCTCTGTTCATCTCTTCCACCTGGCCGTTCATCTGTATCATTTGTAATATCCTTTGTAATAGATGGATAACATAAGTCTTTCCTTGAGATCTGTGAGCTGTGTGCCTTTTTCCTTAGCTGATTTTAATCTGTATCCTTTCACTGTAATAAACCATAACCATAGCTGTTTTTCTGAGTTTTGCACTTCATTCTAGGGAGTCATCAAACCTGAGGGGAGTCTTGGAGATTCCTAACAGACAAGTTACTTTTTTTTTTTTCCCCCTCATATTGTCCCACATACTTTGAATAACTGTGCTCTGCCTGATTTATTTGAGATCTTGAGCCACAGAGGTCTGTAGGTATTTCCCCACACTCTTGTTTGAACTTCCCTGCAGGCAGCTCTTCCTCAAATATTGTAGTTCAAGGTTACTGGTGTTTTCTAGTTTTATAAAAACTTATTTATTTTATTTTATTTTAGGTTTGGGGGTACATGTGAAGGTTGATTACACAGGTAAAAATGTGTCACAGGGGTTTATTGCACATATTATTTCATCACTCAGGTATTGAGCCCGGTATCCAATAGTTCTTTTCTACTCCTCTCTCTCTTCCCCTACTCCTCAAGCAGACCTCAGTATCTCTTGTTTCCCTCTTTGTCTTCATAGGTTTTTATCATTTAGCTCCCGAGAAGTTATTTAAAAGAAGTTATTCTAAAGAAAAGAATCTGACCCCAGAGCCTATGATCTTTCCATCATACCCTACTGCTATAATACTAACAAAGGTAGACAAATAGACATCCCTGATTTCTCCTGATGAGATACACTTCGTTTTGTACAACCAGATGGGATTGGGAGAACAAAGCAGACTTATCTAGATGCTAATTTTAGTTAAACTGGTATGGAAGAACAAGGGAATCCTATATCCTTATACGTTGAAGGAAACTAAAATATTTCACTCCAAAGTGTATTTCCTTGACGTATTTCAAGATACCTATTCAGAATGACTGGAAATACAAGAATAGTTGAAAAGTGGTCTTTTGTGGGAGCAGGCGGATGGGGGGCGGAGATTTGCATCTATAGAGAATATGTTCAGACAGGCTTTCTCTGAGGGCCTTCCTTCCCTTGTCAGATCTAGGAAAGATTAACTGAGAGCCTGAAACCTTTAAAGGTATGAAAGCAATATTGACCATCTATTCTCTCTGGCGTTGCTATAATACCTGTGAGGTTTCATCTATATAACAAGACCACCTTTGCTAGGGAGGCCTCCTCTTCTCCCCTTCCCATAACTATTTTGCCATGATCTAAGCCCCTATTCTTTCTGTAATCTCAAGATGGTGTATAAGCTTCTATACCTCATTGGAGACTGAGGTAATCTTTATGTGGTTCTCCCCCATGCACATTAATAGATTTGCATACTATTTCTCCTATTTATCTGCCTTTTGTTGATTGATTTTTCAGTGAACCTTCAGAGGGTAAAGGAGAAGTTTTCCCTTGGACCCGGCAAAGTTATGTCTTACCCTTAAATGTCGTTTTGCAAGACTCCTCCATTTTCCAAAATAGTCCTCCTCTTCTCCTATTTGCTAAGCGTACATGAAAGAATCATTTTGCATGTTTTTCCCTAAAGAGATTAATTTAGTCAGATACCAAACTGAGCAGTTTGGCTTCCTGTAGGCCAGAGGCATGTATACAAAGCTAGATATAGCTTGCTTGTCAGTGTATGCGGGAGTGACTGACTGCTGGGGTTGTACCCAATCCAATTTCTCCTTCTTCTACATTATATACCCCAATTATTTTTTGCTGGGCACTGGTTTACTCAGCATAGGAACTACATTTTCTGGCTTTCCTTTCAGTTTTATGAGGCCATGTAAGTGAGTTCTGGCCAACAGAATATTACTCAGCATAGGATGAGTTATCGCAGTTAGATGAAGCCATGTAAGTAAATTCTGGCCAACAGAATGTGAATGGAAGTAGTGTGCCTTAAAGGAAAATGGAATGCCCTTGCCTTCCCCTCTTTCTTTCTTACTGGCTGAAATGTGGGTATGGTGGTGAATTACTTTGAACTATGTGGATACGGGCAACATGTTACAGATGTTGAAGCAATAACAAGATAGAGGGAGCCTAGGCTTTTGATCCATTGAGCCACCATCAGCACCTGCTACATAATATGAGGCACATACTTTTGCAGACTGTGTTCATAATTACCACAGCTGTGACTTAGATTCTTTACAAGGAGGTATTCTTTACAAAAAGGTATACTTCATAACTGTTCTCATTCTCCTTTTTACTGGGAACATTTGGTAAAAGATATCACTGATTGTTGGCCAGGCGCGATGGCTCATGCTTGTAATCCCAGCACTTTGGGAGGCCAAAGCAGGTGTATCACCCGAGGTCAGGAGTTCTAGACCAGCTTGACCAACATGGAGAAATCCTGTCTCTACTAAAAATACAAAATTAGCTGGGCATGGTGCTGCATGCCTGTAATTCCAGCTACTTGGGAGGCTGAGGCAGAAGAATCACTTGAACCTGGGAGGCGGAGGTTGTGGTAAGCTGAGATGGCACCATTGCACTCCAGCCTGGGCAACAAGAGCAAAACTCCTTCTCAAAAAAAAAAAAAAAAAAAAAAAAAAGATATCACTGGTTTTCAACATCCTCCAGTCTATAGCTTCAGAGATGTAAGATCCAGCAGTGTACCTGCCATCCTCTGGGTTTCCCAGCTGTTCACAGTTGCTCTGATGTTTTGACATCATTTATAATACAACATGTACTTCTGAAACTGTTTTTGCAAAAATTATAACTGAAGAAATTATGATAGTGAAAGAGATCTGACCTAACTAACTCCATCTTGCTTCTAACCTCCAAGCTGTTCTTGTTCATTCCTAGTGTAGGCCCAGCTAACTTTGGGAGAAACTTAGTTTATAGTTTAACTTCAAAACAAACTTGATAACAGCCCTTTCCCAAAACAAACCCCCTTCTTGCCTGGGGACTAGACTGTCTTTGCAGGACTAACAAATTAGCCACAAGATTAGAAATTATGGTTTAGGAGTCACTGTTGTAAACCTGAGATCAGTGCTTGAGATATTTTGCAGATCCTGTGTTGAGGTGCACCAGCTGATGCCACCTAGATGGATAAACTGGATCATGTGGTCTTGTGGCTCCCACCCAGGAACTGACTCAGTGCTAGAGGACAGCTTCAACTTTCTGTGATTTAATCTTAGACCTGATCAGTCAACACTCCCTGCTTTCTAACCCCCGACTGACCAAATTATCCTTAAAAACCCCAATCATCAAATTTTTGGGGAGACTGATTTGAGTAATAAAACTCTGGTCTCCCATACAGCTGACTCTGCATGAATTAATCTCTTTCTGTCTTGCAATTCCTCTGTCTTGATAAATCAGCTCTGTCTAGGCAGTGGGCAAGTAGAACCCCACTGGGTGTTACACTTCTGGAATTTCTTTCACCTATCCTGTACTGGAATATTAAAACCCAAGTCTCTAACTTCTCATGCCACACAGCTACTCTCTTATTCTGCCATTTGGGTTATTAAAAAAATAAATTTATTCCTTAAATTTTTTTTGGTAGAAACGAGATCTCACTCTTGTTCCCTAGGCTGGTCTCGAACTCCTAGGTTCAAGTGATCCTTCTGTCTTGGCCTCTGAAAGTGCTGGGATTACAGGCATGAGCCACCATGCCAGACCCATTTGTTATTTAAAATAATTAATTACAGAAAGTTTGGGAAAATCCCCAACTCCCAAGATGACCAGTACTATGATATTGCGTTTCCTTCTAATTCCTTTTATAAGTATCTTTTGTTTAAACATTGTCTACATCAAAATGTTTATTGTATGCTCTTTTCACTTACTACATTATAAGCATTTTCCCACATTGTTATCTAATATTCACAGCCATCATCCTTTACAGCTGTATTATGTCCTGTTAAGTGACTATATTATATTTCACCTAATTATTCTCCTATTATTTGATATTAAGGGTACTCTCTGTAGTGTTACACATGGTTTGGAAAGCATGTTGATGCAGTACAGCTGGTGAGAACTTAGAGCTTCCCTTGTCATTGCTGGCAATTTGTCACAACTATTGATTCAGTCTGAAGTTCTGTTGGCTGTCTTGCCCAAAGAATATGTAGATTTTCTATGCTTGTTTTTGGCTTTGTTAACTATTAATTTTATGAGGTGGCACAATATTTACGTTTTAAAATTTAGGAACAACTTTTAGCTTGTGTTTAAATAAAACCAGGTTGTCTATACTTTGATTTGAAAAAAGCAAGGGAATTGTTTCTCTGGAAAAGTGGTAGAGAAAATATAAAAAATAATCATTGTCTGTGAAAGTCGGGACTGGGATCAGGGAAATGAAAACAAAAATAAATGTAGAGTTTCAATAATTCCTTCCATTTTCTTTCCTAAATATAGTTTTCAACCTCGGATGCACATTACAATCACACAAGGATGCTTTTAGAAAAGTGTTGATCCACAGACCTTATGCCCAAAGGTTTTTTTTTTTTTTAATGAGTATTTTAATTCAGTTTCAGAAAAAAAGGGTACATGACTTCGATGAGAAAGCACAAAATTAAGAGGCTTTTCTGGAAATCCAAGAAAAAGAAATAGCCATTAATATGTTCAATAATTTTCTAGATCTTCTTGTGTCAAAAGCAGCTGCTCCAAGAACTAACTAGCCCTCTTTATCTCCCTCTAACTGGGACAGACTAATTCCCCTCCACCCCCACCTCTCTTCTTTCAATAACACTGTGTAGGTGTTAATGGCCTGGGTTCTCACCAATGAACAGAATTGTCCTTTAAGCCAGCAACCCACAGGCAGTGGCACCCAAAGCCTCACCCCCAGTCCCCAGGGCAGAAGCCACAGAGTTGGCATTGTTTCCACCGTCTCAGGAAGAAGGAGCCAAAAGCTGACCCTCAGCACAAATCAAAGCCCAATATGGAGACAGAATAACTGCTTCTAGGCCGAGAGTTGGCAAGCTGTGGGCAAAAAAGGGGAGTTTTTGCAGCCACCGCATCTTTAGAAACAAGGGGAAAACTAGACCCTTTTCCACTATTACGGTCTACAAGGTACTCTACTGCTCCAAGGGGATCTGAAAGTACAAAAGGATCTGAACAAATAAGGAGAACTTTTCCCAGGCTGGAGATAAGAATGAAAAACAGAAAGATGGATGAATGTAATAAGGTGTAGGAAGATGATGCTGGGAACCTCCATTCTTCATATGGCTACCAGCCCCGTAGAGGACAACACAGTAAGAACCGGGACAACCACTCTGGACTGGTATAGCTGGGGAATCTTCAGGCCTTTTCCTAGGTCCCACATCAAGTGTCGGATCCCATTCCAGTTATGATACATGAGAGGGGATATGAGTGCAAACTTAGCTGTGTGGATCAGTGCTAGCCCCAGACACAGGGACTTCACGAGTTCCAAATGAGACTCAAAGTTCCCAGGGAGTAACAGGACCGACATGCCAAAAAGAGAGACCCCTGCACTCAAAGCAATACCAGTGCCACGGTGGCAGATGGACATCGCCATGGGAAGAGACCAACTGTAGATAGTGATGTGGGGAGATACAGGACAGTTTGAACCTATATTCTTATTCCAGAACCGCTCCATCTCTTCTTTGGCCATGGTTCCCAAAGGAACAGCATTTCTGATACAGAGCTGAGGGCTAAAGTGGACTCAGAGGCACTGACGACCAACATGTCTCAGCAAGAGCGCAGCCATCTTGGGTTCCGGTCTGGACGGAAGTCATGCCCAAAGGTTTTTATTTTATTCATCTATGTTGGAGCCCAGGCATGTGCAGTGGGGTCAGAATCCACCACCCTAAAAGGCTGTGTACAAATAATGTGGAAAAACATTCAGCCTCACTAGCCATCAAAGAAATTCAAAATAGGTCGGGTGTGGTGGTTCACGCCTGTAATCCCAGCACTTTGGGAGGCCAAGGTGAGTGGATCATCTGAGGTCAGGAGTTTGAGACCAGCCTGGCCAACATGGCAAAACCCTGTCTTTACTAAAAATACAAAAATTAGCCGGGCATGGTGGCACATGCCTGTAGTCCCAGCTACTTGGGAGGCTGAGGCAGGAGAATCACTTGAACCCAGGAGGCAGAGGTTGCAGTAAGCCGAGATCGTGCCACTGCACTCCAGCCCGGATGACAGAGCAAGTCTCTATCTCAAAAACAAACAAACAACAACAACAAAAAAAAAAACAAAGAAATTCAAAATAAAATGACAAGTAATTTCTGTCTATAAGTGCACTTAAAAATAATAGAATATGTTGAACAAAAGAAGTCAGACACAAAAGAGTATGAAGCTGCCCCAACAAGGTTGACAGGAAGTACATGCTGGGTTCTGGACAGCAATATAATTATGGTAAAGCATTAATCAGGCTTCACTTTGGTCCACTTCCTTGTTGCTAAAAGTCACACAGCATTAGATACTGATCATTTGCATCCCATTGTTCCTATAGACAGGACCTCTAACATTAGAATCCCAGCAGGGATTATAGGAAGCTGAGGCGGGTGGATCATTTGAGATCAGGAGCTCAAGACCAGCCTAGCCAACGTGGTGAAACCCCATCTCTATTAAAAATATAAAAATTAGCCAGACAGTAGTGGCGCGCGCCTGTAATCCCAGCTACTCGGGAGGTTGAGGCAGGAGAATCGCTTGAGCCTGAGAGGTGGAGGTTGCGATGAGCCAAGATGGGGCCACTGCAGTCCAGAGTCTGGGAAAGAGAGTGAGATCCTGTCTCAAAAAACAAACAAACAAACAAACAAACAAACAAACGGAATTGCTTAAGATGTTTTTCAGAAACAAATTCCAGCAACCAGTTTGAAGACCCCCAGAGAGGAACAGCATCAGTATGAGAATGTAGCTTCTTCATCTCCCTGTCCCATGACTTCACCCTGGACTCTTTGACCTGTTAACCATCTTCACATTTTGGCCCAATCCAAAACCCTTAAAAACCCTGACCCTAAGTTCCTCAAGGAGATGGATTTGAGGTTTCCTCCCATCTCTTCATTTGATGACTCTACGATTAAACCTCTTTCTCTGCTGCAACCCAATGGCTTGGTGTATTGACTTGCTGTGTGCATTGGGCAACAAACCTATTATGGTTACAATTACATGTAATGTAATTCCATTTAGAAGAAATTCCAGGACAGGCAGAAATCAGAACAGTGGCAACTTGGAGGGAGGTGGGAAAAGCAGTAGGTGCAGATCAACTGCAAACAGGTCATAGAGGACTTTAAGGGACAGTGGAAATATTCTGTATCTTTTTTTTTGAGATAGAGTCTTACTGTGTCATTCAGGCTGGGGTGCAGTGGCATGATCTTGGCTCACTGCAATATCTGCCTCCTGGGCTCAAGTAGTCCTCCTGCCTCAGCCTCCCAAGTAGCTGGGACCACAGATGTGCACCACCATGCCTGGCTAATTTTTGTATTTTTGGTAGAGACAGGGTTTCACCATCTTGCCTGGCCTGTCCTTGAACTCCTGAGCTGAAGCAATCTGCCCACCTCAGCCTCCCAAAGTGTTGGGATTACAGGCGTAAGTCACGGCGCCTGGCCCTGTTCTGTATCTTCAATGGGGTGGTGGTAATATGGACACAAACATTTGTCAAAACTTATCCAATTGTATATTTAAAAATCTTTGCATATATTATATGCAAATTATATCTCAAACAAAGAATATTGGGGAAAATTTCATCAGAACCTCTGTCCCCCATCAATACTAGACTCAATGCTAACGAGGATGTGGTAAAATTGCTACTCTTACATAATGAAGGCAGAAGAATTTGGTAGTGTCAGAGGCATTTGAACCAGAGTAACTTCATGTTGACTAAGGGCTGGGTGAAATGAGAATGAGACCTGCTGGGCTGCATTCTCATGAGGTTAGGCATTCTTTTTAGTCTCACTTTGTTGCCCAGGCTGGAGTGCAGTGGTGCGATCTCGACTCACTGCAAGCTCTGCCTCCCGGGTTCACACCATTCTCCTGCCAGGAGCTTGCCACCACACCCGGCTAATTTTTTGTATTTTTAGTAGAGACGGAGTTTCTTTTTTTTTTTTTTTTTTTTTTTTTGAGACGGAGTCTCGCTCTGTCGCCCAGGCTGGAGTGCAGTGGCCGGATCTCAGCTCACTGCAAGCTCCGCCTCCCGGTTTACGCCATTCTCTCGCCTCAGCCTCCCGAGTAGCTGGACTACAGGCGCCCGCCACCACGCCCGGCTAGTTTTTTGTATTTTTAGTAGAGACGGGGTTTCACAGTGTTAGCCAGGATGGTCTCGATCTCCTGACCTCGTGATCCGCCCGTCTCGGCCTCCCAAAGTGCTGGGATTACAGGCTTGAGCCACCGCGCCCGGCCGAGACGGAGTTTCACTGTGTTAGCCAGGATGGTCTCGATCTCCTGACCTCATGATCCACCCGCCCCGGCCTCTCAAAGTGCTGGGATTACAGGTGTGAGCCACTGCGCCCGGCTGAGGTTAGGCATTCTTAAATCACAGGATGAAATAGGAAGTTGGCACAAGATACAGGTCACAAAGATCCCAGTGATAAAACAGGATACAGTAAAGAAGCCAGCCAAAACCCGCCAAAACCAAGATGGCAATGAAAGTGACCTCTAGTCGTCCTCACTCCTCATTATATGCTAATTATAATGTGTTAGCATGATAAAAGACACTACCATCAGCGCCATGACAGTTTACTAATGCCATGGCAACATCTGGAAATTACCCTATATAGACTAAAAAAAAGAGGAACCCTCAGTTCTGGTAAATTCCTGTCCCCTTCCCAGAAAGCACATGAATAATCCACCCCATATTTATAATTAAGAAACAACCATAAAAATAGCCAGCCAGCAGCCCTCGGGGCAGCTCTGTCTATGGAGTAGACATTCTTTTATTTCTTTACTCTCTTAGTAAGTTTGCTTTTCCTTTACTGTTTAGACTCGCCCTGAATTCTTTCTTGCATGATTTCCAAGAACCCTCAATTGGGGTCTGGGTTCAGGACCCCTTTCCGGTAATAGTAGGATACTTCGGAATGTTTGTCAACACATTTTAAGATCTATAGTTCTATAAAAATAAATTTAAAAATGAAAAATATAATACCAAAATGATTTTTTTCCAGCATTGTTTTGAATAAAAATATTCAACCATCAGACCAGTGAGTAATTCTTAACCAAATTAGGATTATGTCGTGAGAGTTAATTCCAGCAGGTCTAAGATTAACCTAAACTGTTTTGCTAAAGTGCCTGTTTAGCACTGACTGTTGGTCAAGCATATTACAGAGGGAAACAGAAAGATTAAAATAGTGTGTGGCTTCATAACCTCAGGTCCAAGTTGTTTCATGGCAGTTTGTATCAGTTTATCAGCATTGTTTTTTGATAACAGTGATAATGATGATTTGCACCTGGTCTCGTTGAGACCCCCCAAGAAGTCTTTGCTCTTGAAGCAGGTTACATGGCAGGAATATGCTTATGTGAACAACAGAATATAAAAAGTATTTAATAAAATCTCAGCTGAGACTTGTTTTTTTTTACCAGGGCTCCCTAGTTGTGAGGTGGTCAATGCACACATGAGTGGTTCCTGATCTCAGAGAGGAAGTACATCCAGCCACGGCCCTTACAGAGGGAACACCAATGCAGCTGCTGCCTGACTTCTCTGGATCCCTTGCTGTGAAACACACATGGGCTCTAATGCACATTCTTCCTCTAATGCTGTTTCTATATTATACCCTATTCCTGAAATGAGGTATACATTTGTTAGCACTGTAATTTTAGGTTCTGTTAGTCTGTTAGCAGTTGTACCCTGTTTAACTGCTGCTGTTAGTGCAAGGGCGTATCAACTTCATGAAATATTAAGTTATATGGAAATAGCAAATTTGAAGACTATAGCAACAAAGCACAATGCTTATCAGATGATATTAAGAGAAAGACAGTATAAAACTTTTATAGGCCGGGCGCGGTGGCTCAAGCCTGTAATCCCAGCACTTTGGGAGGCCGAGACGGGCGGATCACAAGGTCAGGAGATCGAGACCATCCTGGCTAACACGGTGAAACCCCGTCTCTACTAAAAAATACAAAAAACTAGCCGGGCGAGGTAGTGGGCGCCTGTAGTCCCAGCTACTCGGGAGGCTGAGGCAGGAGAATGGCGTGAATCCGGGAGACGGAGCTTGCAGTGAGCTGAGATCCGGCCACTGCACTCCAGCCCGGGCAACACAGCAAGACTCCGTCTCAAAAAAAAAAAAAAAAAAAAAAAAAAAAAAAAAAACTTTTATAAAAGCTATGATAATAAAACCACAAAATTATGTTTGTTGACAAGACACTAGGAGTGAACTTGGGAGAATGTCTGCATAAGTTTTGTTTCATTCAAAAATTTTATACTGATCACAGCTGAGAGGTGTGCCATAAATAATTATGAAAAAAATATTGCACTGGGCACAGTGGCTTATGCCTGCCTATAATCCCAGCATTTTGGGAGGCCAAGGAAGGAGGATCACTTGAGGCCAGAAATTTGAGACCAGCCTGGCCAACATAGTGAGACCCCTGTCTCTATAAATAAAAATTAAAAAGTGAGCTGGGTGTGGCTGCACATGACTGCAGTCCCATCTACTCAGGAGACTGAGGTGGGAGGATCACTTGAGCCCAGGAGGTTGAGGCTGCAGTGAGTTGTGATTGTGCCACTACACTCCAGCCTGGGTGACAGAGTGAGATCCTATCCGAAAAAAGAATTTTTTTTTTGCCATGTTGTTTCATTATATGTAAAATGAAAAAAAAAAAAAAATAACTGCCTAAAAGCCAAATGTCATTTTACCTTTGGACAATGGTATTAGACTTATATACATATATGTATATATGTATGTATGTATGTATGTATGTATATATAGAAAAAGGGAGTATTTAAGTATCATATATGTAACAGATATATCATTATATATAACACCTATATGATATACATATTACTAATATTCTGTGTCAATTCTCTAAAATAAAAAAAAGCTCCTTAAATGAGGAGAGGGTGGTTCAGGCTGAGGAAAGTATGTGAGGTGAAAAAAAGTGTGAACGCAAGTGAGAAGGGTGTATTTGGGGAAAAACAAGTTCAATATCATCAAAGCTCAATGAATGGTAATTCCCTTCTCCCTCCCTCTCTTGAGAAGAAATGAAGCCCCACATCCCTAGGAAAAGCCCTATGGATAGCACTTTTGGAAACACAGGAATTTTATGATGGCCCTCTTGAAAGGCTGCTTCAGTGAGCAGTGCACTATTTAGCCCTAGAGCTGGTTCAGCAAGAAATAACTACTCCACATAGTTTTCTTCCAAAGAGAACTTGTCTTTGTTTACCTCACATGGACATTAAGCAGCTTCAATAATCGCAAATATTCTTCACGTAGAGCTTCCTTCTCTTGCTGTAGCTTAGACAGCTTCTCTGACAATTCTTGGTTGCTTTTGACATGCTGAAAAACATTGGAAAATAATGAGAACTCTGACCTGACAAAGGTATGATGTTGAAGAAATGCAAAGTCTTTCTGGTTAAAAAAAAAAAAAAAAAAAGCTTATAGTCACTCCAGCTTCTGAGATCATAGTAGCTTCTTGGGATTCCTGTACTTCCAGATTTTCTGAAAGTCAGCAACTATTTCCCTTGCCTTTTGCTTCCTCAGCCTTCCCAATAATTTTGTAAGCATCTAATTCCCTTTATTAAAAATCTTCCAAGGCCGGGCATGGTGGCTCACACCCATAATCCCTGTATTTTGGGAGGCTGAGGCATGCATATCGCTTGAGCTCAGGAGTTTGAGACCAGGCTGGGCAGTATGGTAAAACCCCATGTCTACAAAAAAATATAAAAATGTGCCAGGTGTGGTGGTGTGTGCCTGTAGTCCCAGCTACTTGGGAGGCTGAAGTAGGAGGATGGCTTGAGCCTAGGAGGCAGAGGTTGCAGTGAGCTGAGATCACACCACCACACTCCAGCCTGGGTGACAGAGCCAGACCCTGTCTCAAAACAAAACAAAACAAAACAAAACAAAACAAAAAAACAAAAACATCTCCCAGCTTAAAGTATATAAAGTGAAAGCTGTTCTCTTGAATTGATTAACTCTGATAAAGCATTTGGTTCTAGAAGTCACTACAGTGATGAGAAACTCAAAGTTAGGAATTTGGGATTGGTTATCTGACCTGGCTAGCTTTGAAGGTGATACAATCTTGTCACTAGTTCTAGCAAAAGAATCCATGGCAAAAGAATTGATTATCACTCATAGTTGCTGGTAATGAAGTACTTTGGAAGACCACATGAGTGGTATAAAAAATGTTATAATGGAATTGAGGACTACAAGGATTGTGAGGTGGGCTAGCCACATCTGACCATGTTACTGAGCTTAGAAGAAAATGTCCAACTTGGGGATTTAATTACTGGAACAAGGCATTGTCTGAGAACCACAGACCTTCTATGAGTATCCTAAAATAACTTCTCTCTTGTAGTCAGAAGACCAATATATCCAAAAACCAAATCCCAAATATCAAGTGGATTGCAGAATTACAGCACTAATTGATTTCACAGGCTTGCCAGGTCTCTTACATGAGAAACAGGGCTGTGGGAATGCGTGGAAATCTGAGAATTGAGAATGAAGACATCTGAGAGGACTCTAATGACACTGAACCCCCTGGACCTCCAAATTCCACAGTGCCTCTCTTGCCAGCACAAGCAGTCCCTCCTCTCCTAAGGAGATTAAGTTTGAAGATTCTGTGATGATTTCACCCAAGGCACTTACCTTGTAAGGGGATGCCTATTGTCCTCGAGGCCCACCTCTATACCACCACCACTTCTCATTGTCTCCAATCCTGTAACTACAGCTGGATCCCAGCACGCCATGGTGAGTTGGAGTTAAGTGTAGGGACTGACTTGGGGACTGCCATATTGAAAGAATGGCAAGATTTTGCCAACTTAAATTGGCAGAAACTCTAGGAGTATATGCAGGAATGTATTTGTAGGAAGTTACACTAGTCAGTGCCCCTAACCCTTGAACAACATGAGAGTTAGGGGCACTGACCCCCCACACAGTTGAAAATCTGAATTATGATTTTTTTGACTCCCCATCAAATTACTAATAGCCTACTGTTAACTAGAAGTCTTATCAACAATGTAAGCAGTTAACACATATTTTGTATGTGTATCATGTATTATACTCTTGCAATAAAATAAGCCAGAGAAAATAAAATTTTATTAAGAAAATCATAAGGCAGAGAAAATATATTTACTATTCATTAAGTAGAAGTGGATCATCACAAAGTTTTTAATCCTCATTGTCTTCATGTTGAGTAGGCTGAGGAGGAGAAGAGGAGGAATTGATCTTGTTATCTCAGGGGTGGCAGAGCTGGAAGAGGTGGAGAAGGTGGCAGGGAAGGCAGGAGAGGCAGGTACACTCAGTATGACTTTACAGAAATATACTGTAATTCGACTTTTTGACTTTTTCATTTCCCTAAAAATATTTCTATATGGTACCAATCCTTCTTTCACTGTTTGTGTTAGTTTCAGTGCCTGTATCATATAGAAAGGTCCATATTGTAAAATAAGTCAAAAGTAATCTTGGATATTTGGAATCCTTCTGCCAGATTGTCTAAGGTCAATTTGTTTTCTAATATTGCTTTTTCTGTTTTCTTCCTCATCATGTGGCACTGGTTTGAAAGTGCTTATCTCCATCAAGTTGTCTTTTTTTTTTTTTGAGGCAGAGTCTCGCTCTGTCACCCAGGTTGGAGTGCAGTGGCTGGATCTCAGCTCACTGCAAGCTCCGCCTCCCGGGTTTACGCCATTCTCCTGCCTCAGCCTCCCGAGTAGCTGGGACTACAGGCGCCAGCCACCTCGCCCAGCTAGCTTTTTGTATTTTTTAGTAGAGACGGGGTTTCACCGTGTTAGCCAGGATGATCTCGAACTCCTGACCTCGTGATCCGCCCGTCTCGGCCTCCCAAAGTGCTGGGATTACATCAAGTTGTCTTATTGTAATTCCTCCTCTGGGTGTGGTGTCTATTTGCTCTTAAATTTCTCCAAGATTCATATATTGAAAACTTGTACTCCCCACCTTTTTTTTTTTTTTTTAAACCATATCCACAGTCTTTTTCATGATTTCCCTGATAGGCTCTGTTGTAAATACTGTGAAGTCATGCCCACATCAGGACACAGTACTCTCCAGCAGGAATTTGTTATTTTGGGTTTGATGGCTTTCACAGCTTTTTCTATAACAATGATGGCATCTTCATGCCTGTCACTTGCCACACAAATAAACTAAAAGTGACAAAAATAAAAACAAACAAACAAAAACAGTGATGGCATCTTCAATAGTGCAATCCTTCCAGACTTCTTTATCAGGGTTCTCTTCCATAGTTGACAATCCTTTCCATAGAGTACCATGTGTAATGAGCCTTAAAGGGCCTTATGACCCTGGTCCAGAGGCTGAATTACAGACATGGTGTTTGGGGCTGAATTACAGACATGGTAATGAGCCTTAAAGGGCCTTATGACCCCAGTCTAGAGGCTGAATTACAGACATGGTGTTTGGGGGCAAGTAGATCACTTTAACATCTTTGGTGTTGAACTCATGTGGTTCTGGGTGGCCAGGGGCATTTGTCCAACATCAAAAGAACCTTAAAAGGCAGTCCCTTGTTACCAAGGTACTTCTTGACTTCAGGCAGAAAGCATAGATGGAATCAATCTAGAAAACGAGTTCTTGTTGTCCAGACCTTCTTTTTATACAACCAAATGACTGACAGCTGTTGTTTACCTTTTCCCTTCAAGGCTTGGGGATCAGAAGCTTCGTAGATAAGGGCAGTTCTGACAATAAACTCGACTGCATCTGCACAAAACAGTTGAGTCAGCCTTTCCCTTCCTGCCTTAAATCCATGCTCACTTATTTTCCTTACTAATAAATGTCCTTGTGACTTTTTTTTTCTTCCCAGAATAGGGCACTTTCACCTGCATTCAAAACCTGTTCAGCAGATATCCTATTTCCTCAATGATTTTCTTCCTTTCTTTCTTTTTTCTTAGAGACAAGTTCTTGCTATGTTGCTCAGGCTGATCTCGAACTCCTGGCCTCAAGTAATCCTCCTGCCTCAGCCTTCCAAAATGTTGGGATTACAGAAGTGAGCCACTGTGCCTGGTCACAATTATTTTCTTAATGGCATCTGGGAACTCACCTGCTGTCTCTCAGTCAGCAGAAACTGCATCTCCTGTTTTCTTGACATTTTTAAAGTTAAACCTCTTCCTAAAATGAACAAACCATCCTTTTTAAAGAGAAACCTCTTCCTAAAATTAACAAACCATCTTTTGCTGGCATTATTATTTTTTAGAGATTGAGTCTTTCTCTGTTGCCCAGGCCAGAGTACAAAGGTGCCATCATATCTCACTATAGCCTCAAACTCCTGGTCTCAAGAGATCCTTCTACCTCAGCTTCCCTAGTAGCTGCTACTTTGCTAGCTTTAAATTCTCTAACTTTAAATTCTTCACTTTCCTTTTCGTTTAAATTGTCATATAATGACTTCTCTTTTTCTTGAGTCATATTAGAATCTATAGATATGTCTCTTATAGAAATCCTGCACCAACATAAAAGTTGCATTTTCAATATG
This sequence comes from Trachypithecus francoisi, assembly GCF_009764315.1. Taxonomy (NCBI): domain Eukaryota; kingdom Metazoa; phylum Chordata; class Mammalia; order Primates; family Cercopithecidae; genus Trachypithecus; species Trachypithecus francoisi. Next base: position 81,954,925 of record NW_022681457.1, read on the forward strand.
GCTAAAAAGGTATTGCACAAAAAATGCATGGTTTTTAAGCCTGCTAGCATAGCTGCAGCAACAGCTTCATGAATTTGCTTTTCTTTTTTAATAATGGTCCTCATGTTGGATTCATTTATCTTGAAATGTCGAGCAACCACAGTTGCAGACCTCATCTATAGTACTTATTAAGCAATTCAGCTTTTTATTGTAATGTCATAATTTTTCTTTGTTTCTTGGCAGCATTTCCGACATCACTAGTGGCTACTTTGTATGAGTCCCACGCTGTAATTTAAGGCTTATGGTATTGCACTACACACAGTGAAAAATACTTGAGACCCATGAGAGATCTCTTTTTAATTCAACACAAAATTTACTGATGAGAGGAGACTGCTCATGCAAAGAAGAATGGTGTCACATGGCAATTTAAGAGGATACTTGCAACATGTGAACTCACTGCAGGCCAAGGCAGGTGGATCACCTGAGGTCAGGAGTTCGAGACCAGCCTGACCAACATGGTGAAACCTCACCTCTACTAAAAATACAAAAATTAGCCAGGTGTGACGGGCGGAGTCTGAAATGGGAGAATCATTTGAATCCGGGAGGCGGAGGTTGCAGTGAGCCGAGAGTGCACCACTGCATTCTGGCTTGGCAACAGAGTGAGAATCTGTCTCAAAATAAATAAATAAATAAATAAACTTACTGCAATACCAAAAGGCAGGGGCTATGAAATTATTACAGCAGTACAGTGTGTACTACAGTTAATTTTATGCAGTTATGATTTAATACTGTGTCTATATTTATTTACCTTTCTCTCAACTGCAAATGATGCTATGTATGGTCTATAAGTGTTTGTGTATGTGTTTTCATAAATATTAACTTTATAATAGAGTTATGTATACTTTATGGTAGTAAAGATAAAATAGATAGTATCTACATATATGCTTTCACGACGTGTCTAACTTTTTCAATGTTTCTAAGCTACGTGGCTCATCTGCAAGCTTTTTCAAATTCTGGCAAATCTTCAGAAAAATTTCCAACAGAATCTGCATACAAGTGAACCAACACAGTTCAAACCCATGTTGTTCATAGTCAACTGTAATGTTAAATAGGCTGAATTTATTAATATGAATGCACTTATTGGACATTCAGGATTGAATGTGTTAATTTGAACATGTAAGAGTGACCTTGGGCCAGGTGCAGTGGCTCATGCTTGTAATTCCAGCATTTTGGGAGGCCAAGGCAGGTGGATCACTTGAGCCTAGGAGTTCAAGACCAGCCTGGGCAACATATTGAAACTCTGTCTCTACATGCAATAATAACAATAAAAAAAATAGCCAGGCATGGTTGCATGTGCCTGTAGTCCCAGCTACTTGGGAGGCTGAGGCAAGAGGATCACTTAAGTCCAGGCAGTTGAGGCTGCAGTGAGCCATGATGGCACTACTGCACTCCAGCCTGGGCGACAGAGTGAGACCCTTTCTAAAAAAAATAGTGACTTTGTTTGCTCTTTTGATTGACTGAAACTTGGACACAAAAGTGACTTATATTAAATGATATCAAGCTGCCAAACTTCTTTGGCATAAGGGAGAGAAAGGAATCCAAAAGTTTAAGCAGATGGGAAATTTGGAGTGGGTTTAAAGTTCCTCTTCATAACCATGGGAATCCAAAAGATACTCCCCTCACCAAGGCTTTACCAAATAACACTGGTAAGAAAGCACCAAATTACTTGAAATGCTAACCTATTGAGGATAATAGTGGAGGTGCTAACATCGAAATGGCTCCCTGATTTTAATGGGGATGATGGTACTACACAGTGTCAGAGGTCAAGCGCCAGTGCTTAACTTCCAGATACAAGGTAAGTATTATTAATGTTAGTAGGAAACTGGGCCAGAGATACAATCAAAGGGTTTGACCTATTGCTATCTTGTCATAGTTAATTGATGACAATGACTGTAGGACTAAAATATACAGGCAGCCAATTAAAGTCTTACTTGAAATGTATTTTCAAACAAAGAAGTAAATAAATAAAGAAATAGAACCCCTTAGGTCTGGTGAACAGAGGCCCAACTGAAATGACAAGAATGGAAAGTAATGGCCTCTTCTTGTTCAATCCCTAGGCCTGGGTCAGCCCACAGATGCAGAGTCCTTAGAATGATGGGAATGCTAGGTTTTCTAAAGGAAAAACCCTGTGATACCGACACAAATATGTGATCTTCTCCCAAACATTCCTCAAAGAGGACCTGTAGTCTCTTATCAAAGTGACTGGGCATTGGAGAAAGATAATTATATAGACTTTTGGGGAACTGCAGTACAGTGATTCCGAGTCAACACTAATACCTTGGAATCCAAAACACCATTTAATTTCACAATTCAGAGTGTGGACCTTAAGGAAATGAGGTGAAAAATAGAGTTAAAAATCACAGTGTATCTTAGGACACGTCTGCAGTGATTCAATGGCTACATGTATGTTTCTGAATCTCCTCAGTGGCTATTTCCCTAATTCTTGAATGTATAGTCAGAATAATCTGGAATAGCAGACTCTCCATACTGGCTTTCAACCTGAGGAGTGAGGGCTGTTGATGGAAGAAAAAGGCCAAGTGCTTGGAGTTGCCTCTTTAGATTCTGGAATCAACATACACCACATTTGTTCCTTCAACTCATTTAATTTAATTTAATTTTTTAAGAGACAGAATCTCACTCTCAAATGCCTTTCTAAAATTAACAAACCATTCCTTGCTGGCATTATTATTTTTTAGAGCTTGCGTCTTGCTCTGTTGCCCATGCGGGGGTACAGTGGTATAATCACAGCTCAGTGCAGCTTCAGATTCCTAGGCTCGAGTGATCCTCCCGCCTCAGCCTCCCAAGTAGCTAGGACTACAGGCATGTACCACCCAGCTAATTAAAAAAAAAAAAATGGAGAGACAGGGTCTTACTGTGTTGCTCAGGCTGGTCTCAAACTTCTGGCCTCAAGCAATCCTTCCACCTCAGCCTCCTAAAGTCCTAGAATAACAGGTGTGAGCCACCATGTGGGTCCCTTCGACCCCTTTATTAAGTGAGGGCTACAAGTTTTTAGTGGTGTCCAAAGCAAGACATTTTTCTTGCTTCCAAGTTTTGGCAGTTATGAATAAAGCTGCTATAAACATCCATATGCAGGGTTTTGGGTAGGCATAACTTTTTCAACTCCTTTGGGTAAATACCAAGGAGCATGGTTGCTGGATCATATAGTGAGAGTACATTTAGTTTTGTGAAAAACCAGCAAACTGTCTTCCAAAGTGACAGTGCCATTCTACATTCCCACCAGCAATAAATGAGTGCAAGGATATTGCTTCATATGCTTGCCAGCATTTGGTGTTGTCAGTGCTCTGGATTTTGGTTCATTCTAATAGGTATGTAGTCGTATCTCATTGTTGTTTTAATTTGCATGTCCCTGATGACATATGATGTGGGCGTTTCCCATATTTCCAGTTTACTGACAGCATTTACAGTGAATGGATGCTGGATTTTGTCAAATCCTTTTTATGCATTTGCCACGGTTTGAATGATGGTGTTCCCTCCAAAATTCCTGTTGAAACATAATTCCCAATGCAACAATATTAAGAGATACGGCCTTTGGGAGGTGATTAAGTCATGAGGGCTCTGTCCTCATGAATGGCATTAGCATCCTTCTAAAAGGGCTCCCAGTTGAAGGGAGCCCCCTCTTACCCTTTCGTCCTTTCCACTATGTGAAGACACAGAGTTCCTCCCCTCCTTTCTTACTGTATCAGCTCATTGCAGCCTCAACCTCCTGGGCTCAAAAAATCCTTCCACCTCAACCCACTCCCAGACCTCCACCCCCACCCCCAGTAGCTGGAATTAGAGATGCATGCCACCACATCCAGCTAATATATATATATATTTTGTAGAGATAAGGTTATCACTATGTTGCTCAGATTGATCTTGAACTCCTTGGCTCAAGAGATCCTCCTGCCTTGGCCTCCTAAAGTGCTGGGATTACAGGTATAAGCCACCATGCCCAGCTTCCCTCACTTTTGAAGGATAATTTTGCAAGGTACAGAATTCTAGGTTGGTAATTTTTTCTGTCAATACTTTACTATTTATGTATTTATTTATTTCACAGGCCAGAATGCAGTGGCGCAATCATGGTTACTGCAGCTTTGAACTCCTGGGCTCAAGCGATCCTCCCACCTCAGCCTCCCAAGTAGTTGGGATTGCAGATGGTGCTCCACCACACCTGGCTAAGGTTTTTTGTTTTTTTTTTTTTCCACTTTTTTGTAGAGATTGGAGTCTCACTATGTTGCTCAGGCTGGTCTTGAACTCCTGGCCTTAAGTGATCCTCCTGCTTCAGCCTCCCAAAATGCTGGGGTTACAGGTGTGAGCCACTGTGCCTGGCCATTTTTTTAAAAAAGGCAGATCATTGCTTTGTCCCCTAGACTGGAATGCAGTGACATGATCACAACTCACTGCCGCCTAGACCTTCGGGCTCAAGCAGTCCTCCTCCCTCAGCCTCCTGAAGTGGTATAGTGTTATTTGAAAGTGGACTTGGGTTAGTTGTATATTGTAAACTCTAGGGCCACTCAGCTGGGACCACAGGTGTGCACCACCATACCCAGCTAATTAAAAAATTTTTTTTGGTAGGGATGGGGTTTCACCATGTTGCCCAGGCTGGTCTCAAGTGACCTTTCTGCCTCGGCTTCTCAAAGTGCTGGGATTACAGGTGCGAACCACTGTGCCTGGCCTCAACACTTTAAATATTTCACTCCACTCTTCTCTTGCTTACATGGTTTCTGAAGAAAAGTTGCAAGTAAGTCTTATCTTTGTTCCTCTCTGGGTGAGGCTGTTTATTTTTTCCTCTTTCAGGATTTTTTTTTCTCTTTGATTTTCTGTCATTTGAAAATTTTACGCCTAGATGTAGTTTTTCAGGCATTTATCCGCTTGATGTTCTCTGAGCTTCCTGAATCTCTGGTTTGGTGTCTGACATTAATCTCAGGAAATTCTCAATCATGATTATTATTTCAAATATGTCTTCTGTTCCTTTCTCTATTTCTTCTCCTTTGGTTACTTCCCATATATATCTATCATACCTCTTACATTCATCCCACAGATCTTAGATATTCTGTTGTTTTTGTTTGTTTGTTTTCGCATTTTTTTGTTTGCTTTTCCGTTTTGTAGATTTCTATTAAGATGTCCTCAAGGACAGAGGCTCTTTCCTCAGTTGTATGCAGTCTATTAATAAGCCCATCAAGGTATTCATTTCTGTTACAGTGTTTTTGATCTTGACTTAAACATCAAAAACACTGTAACGGAATTTCTATGTGGTTCTTTCTTAGGATTTCCCTCTCTCTGCTTGCATTGTCCATCTCTTCTTTTTTTTTTTTTTTTTTTGAGGCAGAGTCTCACTCTGTCGCCCAGACTGGAGTGCAGTGGCCAGATCTCAGCTCACTGCAAGCTCCGCCTCCCGGGTTTCCGCCATTCTCCTGCCTCAGCCTCCCGAGTAGCTGGGACTACAGGCACCTGCCACCTCGCCCGGCTAGTTTTTGTATTTTTTTTTAGTAGAGACGGGGTTTCACCGTATTAGCCAGGATGGTCTCGATCTCCTGACCTCGTGATCCGCCCGTCTCGGCCTCCCAAAGTGCTGGGACTACAGGCTTGAGCCACCGCGCCCAGCCTGTCCATCTCTTCCTGCATGTGGTCTACTTTATTCATTAGAGCCCTCAGCACATTAATCATAGTTTTTTTTTTTTTTTTTTTGAGACGGAGTCTCGCTCTGTCGCCCGGGCTGGAGTACAGTGGCCGGATCTCAGCTCACTGCAAGCTCCGCCTTCTGGGTTTACGCCATTCTCCTGCCTCAGCCTCCCGAGTAGCTGGGACTACAGGCGCCCACCGCTTCGCCCGGCTAGTTTTTTGTATTTTTTAGTAGAGACGGGGTTTCACCGTGTTAGCCAGGATGGTCTCGATCTCCTGACCTCGTGATCCGCCCATCTCGGCCTCCCAAAGTGCTGGGATTACAGGCTTGAGCCACCACGCCCGGCCTAATCATAGTTATTTAAAATTTCTGGTCTGATAATTTCAATATTCCTGCTGTATCTGAGTCTGGTTCTAATGTTTACTCTGTCTGCTCAAACTGTGTTTTTTGTCTTTTAGTGTGTCTTGTAATTTTTTCTTGATAGCGAAACACAATGCATTGGGTAAAGGAAACTGCTGTTAAATGGGTCGTTAGTGATGTGGTGGTGAAGTGTTCGGATGGATGGGTGGCATTCTATAGCTCTGTGATTAGGTACAGTCTTTTAGTAAGCCTGTGCCTCTGGACTGTGAACTTCACATGTGCTTGTTTTTTTCTCTACCCACCTCCCTTTTTGCGGGACAAGATGGCTAGAGTTGGCTGGAGTTGGATATTTCTATTTCCCTAGGTCTGTTAGCCTCTGACAAAACCCCAGCAGCTTAGGCTCTGGTTAGTTTCTCCTGCGGGCTGACCTTGTTAGGAAGTTTCAAATGCTACCCTTCTCTCCCCCTGCTGGAAGCAAAAGGGGATTTTTCTCAGATATTCACTATAAGAACCTGGTATGCTAAAGGAGGTAACACTCACAAATGTGTCTAAGTCCCCTAATGACTGGGTCCCTCTGGAGTTTCTCTCTCTCAGACTTGATACGCTGAGCCTCCAGCAATCCACCATTTACTGTAGGTTTCCGAACCTGGGCACTGGCCCTCATGAAGGTTTTGCTCCAGTAAGTTGTGATTGTCTGTATTTGCCTATAGGTATCTCTAATTTTTGGGGTAGTGGTTTGGACTGTGACCTCTCTCCTCTGAAGGATCTAGGGAAATGTGTTGATTTTTCAGTTTGTTTGGCATTTCACTTGTTATCAGGATACAGTGACAACTTCCAAGCTTCTTACATGCTGGATCAGAACCTAGAAGTCTGTTTCACATGTTTTTGCTCACCACAGGGCATTTGCACCAGAGGCGTCTCTCAATAATCAGATGGAACAAACAGTGCTTTCTGTACATGTCAGTTAGCCTCTTTCTGGCACCCATTTGCCTGCTTAGTGGGCTCATGGACAAGGTGCATGATAGCAGGAATATATATTTTTCAGGGAGTCACTAAGGCTAATCCACTTAATTTGCCAAATGCCAAGATCCCAATATAAATGCTGAGCAAGTAATATGGCACCATCTCCTGGGAGAACCAGCAAGCCACCTGGTAGCAGGTTCATTACCTTTCTATCATGGCTAGAATGACAATTTGCTCTCAGTGGACTAGAGACTTATTTTAAATATGGATTTGCTTTTTCTTTTGTTTTTCTTTTTCTGAGACAGCGTCTTGCTCTGTTGTCCAGGCTGGAATGCAGTGGCACAATCTCAGCTCACTGCAACTTTTGCCTCCCGGGCTCAAGCGACTCTCCTGCCTCAGCCTCCCGAGTAGCTGGAATTACAGGCATGCGCCTCCACACCCGGCTGATTTTTGTATTTTTAGTAGAGAGAGGATTTCTCCATGTTGGCCAGGATGGTCTCGGATTCCTGACCTCAAGTGATCTGCCCGCCTTGGGCTTCCAAAGTGCTAGGATGGCAGGCATGAGCCACCACGCCTGGCCTAGATTTGCTTTTTCTGTCCATAATGCTTTTGCCAGGACCACCATCTGTGCACTTACCAAATTCCTTATTTCTTGTCATGATATGTAACTCAGATCTAGACTTGTAGTAATAATAAAAAAAAACCCCGAAACATTGCTTCTGACCAAGAAAATCATTCTACAGTAAGAAAAGTGAAACAATGGCTCATATAATCATATGATTCATTGGTTCTACCATATATCCTGTCATGCAGAAAAACCAATCTGGAAAAAAAAAACAAAACAGTGAAATTACCTATGGAAGACTTAGCTATGATGCTGGCCGGGTGACAACACTTCATAGGTTTGAGGTGCTGTCTTACAAGATGATGTATAAACTTTTAACTGTGATTGATACATGATATTATTTCTCCCCTAGCCAGAATACATGAAAAGGGACCAAGAGATGAAATTGGGAGTGGCTTCTTATGCCAATACCCATTAGCAAAATGTGTGCTATTGTATTACTGGTAGTTAACTTTATAATTTTTTCTGTTTTAATTTTTAAAATTTTCATTTCTTATTTTATTCAGAGCAGAAGACCATGATGTTTTAATTTAAGAAATGAGGTCTTGCTATGTTGCCCAGTCTGGAATACAGGGGCTATTCACAGGTACAATCATAGCATAGTGAGCCTTGAACTTCTGGCCACAAGCAATCCTTCTGCCTCAGCCTCCTAAGCAGCTAGTACTACAGGCACATGCTTAATTATAAGTTCCTGGCTTCTAATTAAGCTTTTTCTTTTTTCACTTGAGGTCTCATTCTGTCACTCAGGCTACAGTGCAGTGACATAAACATAGCTCACTGAAGCCTTGACCTCCTGGGCTCAAGCAATCCTCCCACCTCAGCCTCCCAAGTAGCTAGAGCTGCAGGTGCACACCATCAGGCCCAGCTAATTAAAAAAAATTTTTTTTTGTAGAGACAGGGCCTTGCTATGCTGCCTAGGCCGGTCTCAAACTCCTGAGCTCAAGCAGTCCTCCCACCTCAGCCTCCTAAATCATTGGGATTACAGTTGTGAGCCACCACATCTGGCCTATAATTAAGTTTTAATGTTATAGTATATCTATACATGTGGATTGAGGCTGAAGTAAATGAACATCACCCCAAAATAATCATAGATACTGATTGGACTTTGAGTATTCTTTATTTTTATGCAGACAGTGTGTCTTTATATGACTTATAGTGCATCATATTAAGTGGAAGCATGATATTCTTCTTGTCGTTTAGAAGTTAAGCCACAAGGTAAAAGCATTTGTATGGATGCTGAGTATCCAAAGTGGACTGTGCTAGAACTCAACATGACTCCACTCTTATAAGGTTTCCCCTGGGCCATGAGCTTGGAAGCCTGAAAACTGCATTTTCCAGACTCCCCTGCTAGCAGGGATCAAGTGTAGTTTCTGCAGATGAGAGGAACTTGCACACAATTTGGAAAGCATAAGGGAAGGAAAAGTAATTTTTCTTGTGTTACTGTGGTATAATACATACATATTTTGATCTTTGTCCTATTTCCTGGCACGCTGCTCCTAAAACTCTTTGCATCTCTGAAGTGGTAAGTGTCTTTTTGTAAACTAATGAGAAGACTGATGGCAGGGGGTGGGGAGACTCTTGGGTAGCCTCAGGATTTGGGCAGGTTGCCAGGGGTATCACTATATGATTAGAGAGTTGGAACTTTCAGCCTCACCCAGAATTCCCAGGAAGGGAGAGGGACTAAAGGTTGAGTTAATCACTAACAGTGAATGATTTAACCAATCATGCCTACATAATGAAGGCTTCATAAACCCCCAAAAGGACAGGGTTTAGAGAGCTTCTAGGTTGCTGCATATGTGGAGGTCCTGGGAGGGTGGTGTGATCAGAGGTCACGGAAGCTCCACATCCCTTTCCACATGCCTTGCCCTATGTATCTCTTCCATCTGGCTGTTCCTGAGTTGTATTTTTTTATAATCAGCCAGTAATCCAGTAAGTAAACTGTTTTCCTAAATTCTGTGAGCCATCCTAGCAAAAGATCAAACCCAAGGAGAGGGTTGTGGGTACCTCTGATTTATAGCTGGTTGGTCAGAAGCATAAGCAAAAACCTGGACTTGCAATTGGCCTCTCGAATGGGGGCAGTATGATAGGACTGAGACCTTAACTCATGGGATCTGATGCTATCTTCAGGTAGATAGTGTCAGATTGACTTACATTTTTGTACATCCAGTTGGTGTCCACAGAGAATTGGAGAATTTCTTAGCATGGGGAAAAACTCACATAACTGGTGTCAGAAGTTGTATTTGGCCATTTTTGCATTGCTATAAAGGAATACCTGAGACTGGGTAATTTATAGAGAAAAGAAGTATAATTGGCTCATGGTTCTGCAGGATACAGAAAGCATGGTGCCAGCATCTGCTCAGCTTCTGGTGAGGGCCTCAGGAAGCTCACAATCATGATGGTAGGTGAAGTGGGAGCAGACATGTCATATGGTGAGAGGAGCAAGAGAATGGGGAGAGGTGTCACATTATTTATTTATTTATTTATTTATTTATATTTTAAATTTTATTTATTTATTTTTTGAGACAGGGTCTGGCTCTGTTGTCTAAGCTGGAGTGCAATGGCATGATCTCAGGTCACTGCAAATTCCGCCTCCCAGGTTCAAGCCATCTTCCCCACCTCAGCCTCCTGAATAGCTGAGACTACAGGTGCATGCCACCACACCCAGCTAATTTTTGTATTTTTTTGCACAGATGGATTTCTCCATGTTGCCAAGGCTGGTCTCAAACTCCTGAGCTCAAGTGATCCACTCACCTTGGCCTCCCAAACTGCTGGGATTACAGGCATGAGCTACCATGCCTGGCTACATACTTTTAAACAACCAGATCTCATGAAGAGCACACTCACTATCAGGAGGACAGCACTAAGCCATTCATGATGGATGCACTCCAATGACCCAAACACCTCCCCTCAGACCCAACCTCCAACAATGGGGATTACATTTCAACATGAGATTTGGAGGCGACAAAGATCCAAACTGTATAATTCCACCCATGACCCCTCAAATTGCATGCCTTTCTCACACTACAAAATACAATCATCCCCTACCAATAGTTCCCGAAAGTCTTAACTCATTGACCATCAAGTCCAAAGTCCTAAGTCTCTTCTGAGACTTATCTCCTTCCACTTATGAGCCTGTAAAAATCAAAATAAGTCATTCAATCCCAAGACACAATGGTAGTACAGGCTTTAGGTAAACATCACAATTCCAAAAGGGAAAAATTAGCCAAACAAAAGAGTCAGGCCAGGCATGGTGGCTCAAGCCTGTAATCCTAGCACTTTGGGAGGCCAAGACGGACGGATCACGAGGTCAGGAGATTGAGACCATCCTGGCTAATATGGTGAAACCCCGTCTCTACTAAAAAATACAAAAAACTAGCTGGGTGAGATGGCGGGCGCCTGTAGTCCCAGCCACTCAGGAGGCTGAGGCAGGAGAATGGGGTAAACCCGGGAGGCGGAGCTTGCAGTGAGCTGAGATCCGGCCACTGCACTCCAGCCCGGGCTACAGAGTGAGACTCTGTCTCAAAAAAAAAAAAAAAAAAAGGCCGGGCGCGGTGGCTCAAGCCTGTAATCCCAGCACTTTGGGAGGCCGAGACGGGCGGATCACGAGGTCAGAAGATCAAGACCATCCTGGCTAACATGGTGAAACCCCGTCTCTACTAAAAATACAAAAAACTAGCCGGGCGACGTGGCGGGCGCCTGTAGTCCCAGCTACTCGGGAGGCTGAGGCAGGAGAATGGCATGAACCCGGGAGGCGGAGCTTGCAGTGAGCTGAGATCCGGCCACTGCACTCCAGCCTGGGCGGCAGAGCGAGACTCCGTCTCAAAAAAAAAAAAAAAAAAAAAAAAAGAGTCAATAGGCCCCATACAAGTCTAAATCTCAGCAAGGCAGTCATTAAATCTTAAAGCTCCAAAATACTCTCCCTTGACTCCATGTCCCACATCCAGGGCACAATGGTGCAATGGGTAGGCTCCCAAGGCCTTCAGTAGCTCTTCTCCTGTGGCTCTGCAGGCCGCAGCCCTTGCGGCTGATCTCACTGGTTGGAGTTCGGTGTCTGAGGCTTTCCCAGGTACAGGGTGCAAGCTGCCTGTGGAGCTACCATTCTGGGGTCTGGAGGGCAGTGGCCCACTTCTTATAGCTCCAATAGGCAGTGCCCCAGTGGGGACTCTGTGTGGGGACCCCAACCCCACGTTTCCCCTCAGCATTGTCCTATTAGAACTTCTCTGTGAGGGCTCTGCCCCTGTGGCAGGGTTCTGCCTGGGCACCCAGGCTTTCTCACACATCATCTGAAATCTATGTGGGAGCTGCCAAGCCTCCTTCACTCTTGCAATCTGTGTGCCCACAGGTTTAATACCACATGGAAGGCACCAAGGCTTATGGCTTGCATCCTCTGGACAGGCAGCCTTAGCTGTATCTGGGGTCCTTTGAGCCACAACTGAGCTGTAGTACCCTGCTGGGATTCTTTCTCTGCCACATGGCCAGGCTGCAAATTTGCTGAATTTTAATACTCTCTGCTTCCCTTTTGAATATAAGTTCTAACTTTAAGTCATTCCTTTCCTCCCATATCTGATGATAGGTTGTTACAAGGAGTCAGGCCACATCTTGAATGCTTTGCTGTTTAGAAATTTCTTCTGCCAGAGACCCTAACTTACCACTCTTAAGTTCAAACTTCCACAGATCCTTGGTATATGAACACAATGCAGGATTTCTTTGCTAGGGTATAACATGAGTGATGTTTATTCCAGTTCCCAATAACTTCCTCATTTCCATCTGAGACCTCACTAGGCTGGCCTTTACTGTCTGTATTTCTATCAGTGTTTTGGTCACAACCATTTAACCAGTCTCTAAGAAGCTACAAATTTTCATCCTCTTTTTTTTTTTTTTTTTGAGAAAGGGTCTTGCTGTGTCACCCAGGCTGTAGTGTAGGGGCATGATCATGGCTCACTGCAACCCCGACCTCCCAGCTCAAGTGATCTTCCCACCTCAGCCTCCTGAGTAGCTGGTACTACAGGTCCGTGCCACCATGTCTGGCTAATTTGTTATTTTTTTGTTGAGACAAGGTCTCACTATGTTGCTCAGGCTGGTCTCGAATTCCTGGCCTCAAGCAAGCGCTGGGGCTCCTGGTCCTCCTGTCTTCTACTGAGCCCTCCAAACTCTTCCATTCTCTGCCTGTTACCCAGTTCCAAAGTTGCTTCCACATTTTCAGGTATCTTTTTCAGCAATGCTCCGCTTCTTGGTACCAATTTTCTGCGTCAAGCTGTTCTTGCACTGCTATAAACAAATACCTGAGACTGAGTAATTTATCAAGAAAAGAAGTTTAATTGGCTTACAGATATGCAGACTATACAGGAAGCATGGTATTGCCATCTGCTCAGCTTCTGGTGAGGGCCTCAGGAAGCTAACAATCATGGCGGTAGGTGAAATGGGAGCAGACATGTCACATGGTGACAGTGGGAGCAAGAGAGAGCAGAGAGGTGCCACACACTTTTAAACATCTAGATCTCACAATAAGTCATTATCGTGAGGACAGCATCAAGTCATTTATGAGGGAGCCACCCCCATGACCAAACCACCTCCCCCCAAGCCCCACCTCCAATGATGGGGATTACATTTCAGCATGAGATTTGGGGAGGAGAATCATCCAAACTATATCAGAAGTGAAGTATTGAGAGTGGTACGAGTACAGAAAGAAGAAACAGGTTTATTTGCCTTTCCCCTCAACAGTTCTCTAGCACTAGCAGATGGATAAAAGGGCAGACAACAGATGAGACATTTGTAGGAGCTTCAGGAGAGTTCCTGCAAATTCTCCACTTTGACGCTGCAGGAGATGATTTCTCTGTGATTTCTGAATTTCTGGATTTATTGAAAGCTAGCAGCAGTCCTTTCTGACTCTACTCTCCCCTGGTCCCTTCCATCTGTTTTGTAAGCTCTTATTCCCTGTGTTAAATCTCTTCTTGCTTGAAATACCTAGAGTAGATTCTACTTTCCTGACTGAACCCTGACTAAACAATTTAGTAAAGTGCTAGGCACTCAATAATAATTAGCTGTGACTAATGGGAATAGGAAAACTGAGAAGCATGTCTATTTACTTTCTTACCTCATCATATTTTCTTTTCTCATTTTCCAGTTGTTTAAGTAGGGCCTCTTGTTGCTGAATTCTGGATTGTTGCTGAGAACAGGTCATTTCCAGTAGATTTTCTTTATCTTGTAAGGTTCTCACTTGCCTGTGTAACTCATCTACGTTCTGATATAGGAGTTTCCTGAGGGCAATTAATGTACATTAAATCACACTATGAATTGCAAATGAAATTCAGACCTAAAATTTTATGGCATCACAAGGGATTTTTTTTTTTTTTGGTTCAATGAAGTAGGGTATGTGTCTATAAGCTAAAGGGACCAACACAGGGAACCTCTTTTGTGACAGAAGCTTTCCTTAGTTCTCTCACTCACTCATCAAAATGACCCTACGAGGAAAAAGTAATTGTCCTTATTTCAGAGATGAGGAAGTTGTGGTACAGAGAACAGTTAAGACAAGGTAGAGGTAGGGCTTGAATCCTGAATCCCATATTCTTTCTTCCTTACTGCTTTACGAGTGGAGCCCTTCATCTTCTGGGTTCAAGGTAATGTTAGTTAAAAGCACTATTGATACTAATAAGCACACATTAACACTGCTATAAATGAATCATAAATGAACCTGCATTTTATGAGAAAAATTACCATTTTCCAAAAGAGGGCAAAGGAACTCTGAGAATTTTACCCCAAATATGGTACCCTGGTATACTAAATATTTTGAATGAAAGGCCCTTAGAGATCAGCAGATGCTAGAAGAGGCTTTTCCCTTATCTGCATGAAGACTGGACTTACCAAGGAGAAGAATTATACCCATCGCCTCCCTGAAATTGCATTATTTATGGATCTTCAGAAAAGAAGATTGAGGACTAAAACAACTCCTCCACAGACCTTTTCACAAGAAAACGACTATCTCTTAAACTCATTCAAATTCCCAGGAGAATAATTTATGAATTAATTTTTGTCTTCAGGGTCCCTTCATTCTCCCTAATGAGTTACTGTCCCTTGGAATTATCTACATTCCTCATCTCCCTCTGCCCTGGAAACGGGTATATAAGCTTCTGCAAACACTCAGCTATTGGGTCACCACACTTGATTTTCCCCACCCCACGTTAATAAAATTGTGTTTGCTTTTTCTCCTATTAATCTGCCTTTTGTCAGTTGGCTTTTCAGAAAACCTTCAGAAGGGGAGGGGACATTTTCCCTTCACCCCTACAAGGGCCATTAACACTTTGCTTATTCAGTCTCATTATGAAACTGGCCCAACTGTCCCATAGAAATTATATTTATAGTTTTTTGAACAAATGTAGAAATGTACCCTCCCAGTCTTAAAACTTGAAATTTATATCTGAGTTCCTCCCTCAGGAGACTGACCCTCAGGCAAGAAACTAAAATTCACCAGATCATAGCATCCAGAAAATGAGATGCCTCATTCCTTATGATTGGTTCCTTACCCCTCACTAATTCCTGTTTTACATTGCTTCCCTGCTATAACCCCCCAAATTTTAGTTGGTCAGGTAGATAGATTTGAGACTGATCTCCCATTCTCCTCAACTGTGTGGCACCCTAATAAAGCCTTCTTCCCTGGCAATACTCATTGCACTTCCCTGGCAATACTCATTGCACTAAGCAATGGGACCTAGACCAAATCCTTGGCATTTCAGTAATAGAGTACAGTTTGTGGAAAGAGTTTTCTGAGGATTTCAGACCAAGGTTCTCTGGACTTAGGAGATTCATCTCGAAGACTGTGATGATGATAATGAAATAGTACTGGTGGGCAAAAGTCTCACCTGCATGCTAGGGCAGTAAAATACTGACATTAGACAAATAAGTTTGCTTTCTCTAACTTCAGTATTCTGATAAATCAACAGGTTATTGGGGGATGATTATATTTGAGACATGGGCTCACATCTCTCCACCTCTAGTTCTTCTCCTTATGTTTCTTGGATATAAGTGCAGACTCTCCAAGGACTGCTATAGCTAATTTTCTACCATTCACATCTACTTCTACAGCAATATCCTCTCTTTCATCTCTCCTTCATCTAATTAACTGTATACCTGCTATTATGGCCTACTTCTTTTTGGTTACACTCTCAATTTCCAAACTAAGAGAGAAGCCTTGGAACTAAAAGAGAAGTTTTGATCCACTGAAACTAAAAACACTTGAGTTATTGGCAGTAAAATTTGAAAGCTGAAAACTCGAATTGGAAAGTAGGAAGTTGGCTGGACATGGTGGCTCACACCTATAATCCCAGCACTTTGAGAGGCCAAGGTGGGAGGATTGCTTGAGCCCCAAAGTTCAAGAGCAGCCTGGGCAACATAGTGAGAACTTGTCTCTATAAAAATTTTTTTTAAAAAATTAGACAGGCATGGTGGCATGCGCCTGTAGTCCCAGCTGCTCTGGAGGCTGAGGTGGGAGAAGTGCTTGAGCCTGGGAGGTCAAGGCTGCAGTGAACTTTGATCACACAACTGCACTGCAGCCTGGGTGATAGAGTGAGACCCCCATCTCTACAAAAAGAAAAAAAGCAAAGTAGGAAGTCAAAATTAAAAGAGAAACTCATGAATATGCGAGAAGTTAATTGATACAGAGTTTGAAAAATAAAAGACTAACAAACCAGGTCTGCCAATGAATAAAATTAAGAAATTGGTGTATGGATAAGACTCCCTGCATTCTCTGTAGCCTGAGCCTCTTTTAGTAGTCAGAGTGTTCTTTCTAAATTGCAAACTAATCATACAACTTCCTCTGCTCAAAATCCTATAGTGGCTCCCCATTACTCTTATTTTTATATATATTTTTCCTGTTCTTTGATTCAGGAACCCCATTACTCTTAAGGTAAACTCCAAACTGTTCACCACGGCTTGATAGGTTCTGCATGAGAAATGGGCACTGTGGCTCACAAGAGCTGGGCACTGTGGCTCATGAGGATCTGTGGCACTATGGCTCACACCTCCCAACACTGTGGGAGTCTAAGGCTGGAGGATCACCTGAGGCCAGGAGTTCTAAAACAACCTGAGCAACATAAGGAGATCCCTAATTTTTCTTTTTAATTAGCTGGGCATGTTGGGCATGCCTATAGTCCTAGCTACTGAGTAGGTGGAGGCAGGAGGATTACCTGAGCTCAGGAGTTCAGGGCTGCAGTGAGTCATGATTGTGCCACTGTATTCCAGCCTGGGCAACAGAGCAAGATCCCTGACTCTAAACAAACAAACAAACAAAAAACCTAAGGTTTCTGCATGAGCTAGGCCTACCTCACCTTCCTCATCTCATTTTCTCACCACTGTCCCTAACCTTATTTTCTTTCAGCCAATGAACTTTTTCACTTCCTCAAAGTCATCCTCCACACTACTCTCTATTTAGCTTCTTGATACCAACTACTTCATTCTCAGCTTAAATCACTTTCTTTGAGGAAGTCTTTCTTAAGTTCCCTCACTCCATAGGTATCCGTGTTATGTACTATCATGGTAACCTAAACCTCCTTTAGCATAACTTACCACACTTCATCATACTTCATTGCAGTTGCAAAGTCTTATGTATAAAGTTATTTATGATAGCTTTATAATAGCAAAAAAGCCTAAAAGATATAAGTATTACATAAAGTATGATATATCTATGTAGCAGAATGTCACACAACTGTTTAAACTGATATTATGAAACCATAAATCAATAAGAAAAAGAGAGATGGAAAATTCCAAATATTTGGGATAAACAACACACTTCTAAATAATACATGAGTCAAGGAGGAGGTCTCAATAAATTAAAAATATTTTAAACTAAATGAAAATGAAATACAACTTACAAAATTTATAGGATACAACATAGCAGAAAACTTGTAGTATTACATGCATATATTATAAAGGAAGAAAAATCTAAAATCAGTAATCTAAGCTTTCACCTTAGGAAACTAGAGAAACAAGAACATTATAAGCCTAAAGCAAATAAATAGTAAAAATGAGAGTATTAGTCAATGGGATTGAAAACAATAAACAATAGAGAAAAATAAATGAAACCAAAAGTTTGTTCTTTGAAAAGATGAATAAAATAGATAAACCTCTAGCCTGGCTAACTAATAAATAGAGAAGACAAATATTAATAATATAAAAAATGTGGCCAGGCAAAATGGCTCACATATATAATCCTAGCACTTTGGGAGGGTGAGGCAGGAGTATCACTTGAATGCAGGAACTTGAGACCAGCCTGGGCAACACAGCAAAGCCCCATCTCTATTTTATAAATAAAACATTTTTTAAAAAAATATCAAAATGAAAGAGGGGCCACCACTGCTAACTCCATGGACATTAAAAGGATAATAAAGGAATATTATGAACAACTCTGCCTACAATATATGGACTTACAATATATGGACTGATTCTTTGAAAGACACAAACTACGAAAGCTCACACAAGAAGAAATAGATAATCCAAGTTGGCCTATATCTGTTAAAGAAATTGAATCAATCCAAACACTGCATGTTCTCACTCATAGGTGGGAACTGAGCAATGAGATCACTTGGACTCGGGAAGGGGAACATCACACACCGGGGCCTATCACGGGGTGGGGAGGGGGGAGGGATTGCACTGGGAGTTATACCTGATGTAAATGATGAGTTGATGGGTGCTGACGAGTTGATGGGTGCAGCACACCAACATGGCACAAGTATACATATGTAACAAACCTGCACGTTATGCACATGTACCCTAGAACTTAAAGTATAATTAAAAAAAAAAAATTAATTACCTTCCAAAAAATAAAGCACTAGGCCCAGATGATTTCATGGTGAATTCTACCAAACATTTAAGAAAGAAATGATACCAATTCTCTGCAATCTCTTCCAAAAAAAATTGAAGGAGAGGGGACACTTCCTAAGTAATTTTTTGAGACAAACATTACCCTAACACCAAAACCAGCTACAGATACTATGTGATAGGACAACCACAGACCAATACCTTCATGAACAGGTTCAAACTCAGTGTGGTCTGTTAAGTTCTACATGACTTAAGTCTAGCTTACCTTTCTAGCCTCATTTTCTTGCCACTTTCCTTGTCTCTAAGCATTTTGTTCTGGCCAAATGAACTTTTTTCATCTTACTGAGAAGATTGTGATGATAATGACGACATTAGTAACAACAATAACGTTCAATATTACAATAACAACAACACTTTTTTTTTTTTTTTTGAGATGGAGTCTCGCCTGTTTAGCCTGCTCTGTTGCCCGGGTTGAAGTGCAGTAGCACGACCTTGGCTCACTGCAACCTCCACCTCCGGAGTTTAAGCAATTTTCTTGCCTCAGCCTCCCAAGTAGCTGGGGTTAATACGTGTCTGCCACCATGCTTGGCTAATTTTTGTATTTTTAGTAAAGATGGGGTTTCACCATGTTGGCCAGGCTGGTCTCAAACTCCTGACCTCAAGTGATCCACCCTCCTCAGCCTCCTAACGTGCTGGGATTACAGATGTGAGCCACTGGTGCCAGGCCTAATTTCAATTAAATAAAATTAACTATTGCTTAACAAATATATATATATATATATATATTTTTTTTTTGTTGTTGAGACGGAGTCTCGCTCTGTCGCCCAGGCTGGAGTGCAGTGGCCGATCTCAGCTCACTGCAAGCTCCGCCTCCCGGTTTACGCCATTCTCCTGCCTCAGCCTCCCGAGAA
The DNA here is from genome assembly GCF_009764315.1 of Trachypithecus francoisi. NCBI lineage: Eukaryota > Metazoa > Chordata > Mammalia > Primates > Cercopithecidae > Trachypithecus > Trachypithecus francoisi. The sequence continues at coordinate 81,974,255 of NW_022681457.1, forward strand.
GCTGGGACTACAGGCGCCCGCCACCTCGCCCTGCTAGTTTTTTTTGTATTTTTAGTAGAGACGGGGGTTTCACTGTGTTCGCCAGGATGGTCTCGATCTCCTGACCTCGTGATCCGCCCGTCTCGGCCTCCCAAAGTGCTGGGATTACAGGCTTGAGCCACGGCGCCCGGCCAACAAATATATTTTTAATAGAGTAGCTTTGTAACATTTTGACTTGTCTAGTTTCCCAGAATTCCTTCTGTGTAAGTTTCTGGTTATAGTGGGCCACAGGAGATAATATTTGTGCAAGATTTAGAGAACAGAATTGAAACATTTTGGTTTTTCCAGGTAGAAGATTGGAGCAGGCACTTTTATAGTTTGTAAACACTGCTGATATCTGCTGCTCACCTTGGCATGATGCAACAGCCAGGCCTACAACTGCTCCACCTTCCCTTGAATCCTCCTTCACTTTTCCATCTCCTGGGCCAGATGTCTATTTAGCTCCTTGATGAAGGGTGCCAGTTTCTCCTGTAGGATACCTACACTTTATCAAGGTTAGAGGCAGCAAGAACTGACATGGGTTCCAGTCCATCTTCATGGTTTCCAACTTGTTGCTCTCCCATTTTACATTCAGCTTCACTTCCTGATTGTTTGCCCTGCAGGCTTCGAGCTCTAGCATAAGGTGCAAAGATGACAGCCATATAGACTGCATAACCAGCACCCACAATTGCATAAGACCAAGTCCCTGTAATAAGGCTTTTATTAAATACATATTCCTAATGGTTCTATTTCCTGGGAGAAGTGCTTATTGTGTATCAGGATATATATTATGTCACTGAAATAGAAGAAACTGGGAAAAATCTAAATGTTCAACAATAAAGGATTTATTAAATAAATTGTGACATATCATTAAAATAATATTCTAGAAAAAAATTTAATGTCAGATAAACAGATCATAATATTTTAAATGAAAAAGTAGGTTACAATCTATTTAAATCAGGGTTACTTTCTTCTAGATTATGAAACAATATACACTATAGAGTCCCCTTTTGGTAGAAGAATTTCCCTATATATTTTATTCGCCTACACTTAGTTCAAATAGTGCACACATATTTCTTCTTAGCAAATCTTCACAAAAGATGTACAGAACTGGCATTACAATTCCCACTTTAGAGATAAGGACACTAAGCAAGAACAAACATCAAATTTATGGTGAAACTAAGGTGGAAGAATGCTGAAGTCATTGAGGCTTTAATGAGAAGTTTAAAGAGACAATAGCCCAAAGAAATCAGCAGTTTACTAATGGATAAGTCGTTTTAAGAAAGGATGAGATGATGTTGAAGATGAGGCCCACAGTGGCAGACCATCCACACCAATTTACAAGGAAAAAAATTTTTTTGTAGCCTAATTGAAGACTGATGATTAGCAGCAGAAATACTAGCCAATATCATAGATATCTCAATTGATTCAGCTTACCACAATTCTGACAGAGAAATTAAAGTTTAGCAAACTTTCCACTTGATGGGTGCCAAAACTGTTGCATTCAGATTAGCTACAGACAGGAGCAAAGCTTTCCATGGGACTTTTACACAAGTGGGATGAAGATCCTGATGCATTTCTTTGAAGAATTGTAACAGGAGAAGAAACCTGACTTTACCAACATGATACTGAAGACAAAGCACAATCAAAGAAATGGCTACCAAGAGGAGGAAGCAGTCCAGTCACAGCAAAAGTGGACCAGTCAAGAGCAGAGGTCATGCCAACAGTTTTTGTGATGCTCAAAGGATTTTGCTTATTGACTTTCTAGAAAGCCAAATGATAACCTGCTTATTATGAGAGTGTTTTGAGAAAGGTAGCCAAAGCTTTATTTTAAAAAATGCCTGGGAAAGCTTCACCAGAGTCCTTCTCTACCATGACAATGCTCCTGCTCATTCCCCTCATCAAATAAGAGCAATTTTCCAAGAGTTTTGATGGGAAATTATTAGGCATCCACCTTACAGTCCTGATTTGGCTCCTTCTGACTTCTTTTTGTTTCCCAATCTTAAAAAATATTTAAAGGGCACCCATTTCTCTTTGGTTAATAATATGTGAAAGACTGCAATGACATGGTTAAACTCCCAGGATTCTCACTCAGTTCTTTAGGGATGGACTAAATGGTGTGCATTATCACTTACAAAAGTGCCTTCACCTTGATGGAGCTTATGTTGAGAAATAAAGTTGTTTTTTGAGACAGGGTCTCATTCTGCAACCCAGTCTGGAGTGTGGTGTTTCAATTATGGCTCACTTGCAGACTCAAACTCCTGGGCTCAAGTGATCCTCCTGCCTCAGCCTCCTGAGTAGCTGGGATTACAGAAGTGCACTGTCATGCCTGGATGATTATTATTATTATTATTATTATTTTGGTAGAGATGAGGACTCACTATGTTGCTCAGGCTGGTCTCAAACTCCTGGGATCAGCATCCCAAAGTGCTGGGATTACAGGTGTGAGCCACTGCACCTGGCCAATATATTTTTTATTTTATCTTTCAATTCAGTTGTTCCACAAACTCTCTGAAGTTCCCTTGTACAAAATATCAACTTCATTGTAGTTTGAATTTTGTCAGACTACGTGTCAGAGCAAATTCCAGAGTATTTCATAGGCAAGTCAGTCAAGAATATTTACTGTTACCACTAGGTGTGTCCCAGAACCAGAAGAAATAATCTCTGCCTTTAAAAATCTCACACTCTAGGGCCAGAGGTAAACTAGAAAATAAACAATTAGAATACAGTGTGATAAGTGCAATACATCAGGAATTGTGTGTGGCTGGGTTTACTTCAGTGGGGACAGAGCAGAAATACTCTCTGATATTCTGTTAGAGTAAATTGATGTTGCTGTTAACCCAGTCATGGCTAAACCCACAGGAAACTGAGATCTCTGCTCCTCTTACCTATTCTGTTGTTGTTCTTGATATTGTTGCTTTACTTTAGCTTCATTTTCTGTTGCTTCTTTTATCTTTTCCTGTAGCTGCTGCTTCTCTGAAATACAAGTGTCTGTGAGACAGACTTTATGAGCATGTTCTAATTTCTGCTGCAGGTCCAAAATCTTGAATGAAAAAAAGTTTACAAGTAAAGCATTAAGAAGAGTGTGATCTTTTTTCAAATTAGGGGAATAACACACAAATAGTAAACATAGCAGTGCTAACATATTAATCTGACCTGAAGTAAAAAGAGTAGCTAGATTTAATTTTAAAATAAATTGTTTAATTTTTGCAGTATGTAATGCATTCATATAATTCAATGTGTATGTATAAAAGAAGCTACAGGCCAGACATGCTGGTTCACACCTGTAATCCAAGAACTGTGGGAGGCCAAGCTGGGTGAATCGCTTAAGCCTCAGGGTTCGAGACCAGCCTGGGCAACATGGTAAAACCCCATATCTACAAAAAAATACAAAAATTAGCTGGGCATGGTGGTGAGTACCTGCAGTCTCAGCTACTCAGGAGGCTGAGGTGGCGGAAATTACTTGAGCCCAGGGAAGCTGAGGCTACAGTGAACCAATGATTGTGCCACTGCACTCCAGCCTGGGTGACAGAGTGACAGAGTGAGACCCAGTCTCAAAAAAAGAAGCTATATAGTGAAAAATCTCTTTCCCATCCCTGTCCTACTTCCTCCAAATTTTCCTCCATCGAATAGGTAACCATGGTTTTTAATTACTTATGTACCCCTCCAGAGATTTATTTATGCATATATAAACACATATTATATAGTTATCCCCCATACATATAAATTTTACACAAACGATGAATACTATACCATATATAATTAGGCACCTTACTTTTTTATAGCAATACACATTTGGTCATTTTTCCATATTATATGCACATATTGAGTTGTCTTCTGTTTCATAGTTGCATACCACTCCACTGTAAGGGTATACCATAACTTATTTAACCAGTGCCCTACTGGTGAACATTTAAGCTGATTCCAATCTTTTGCTATTATAAACAATACTATTACAAACAATGTCTGCAGATTAAATTATGAGGTGTAGATTTACTAGGGCAAAGCTTATGAGCATTTGCTTGTTTGATAGATGATGCCAAACTGCCTCCAGAGGTATTAGACCAATTTATACTCCCAACAGCATTGTGTGAGTGCACCTAGTTTCTCCACAGTGTGGCTAGATTCATGAATAACACTGCAAAACAAAATAGAAGTCTCTTATAAACCAAGCACCTATTAGCATATTGCTTAGCATCAATAATAGGTTTCTTAATGCTCTGGCAGAACTAAAAATATGATTTATGAATTTGAAAGAGAGACCCTATATTTTAGAGTTTATATGCTAGATTTAACATATCATTTAAAAACATTTTTTTCTTGCCTTTTTCATGTAGCAGCAAAAAAACCCCACTTTTTTAAAAGATAAATTTCCTTTACACTTATTTACTTATTTTTATAAATGCTTGTGTCACCTTAAATTGTGCCTGGTACATAGTAGGTGCTCAGTAAATATTTGTTGACTGAATAGATTTCAGCAGGGTAGCTATTATCCTCTAACGTATTTCTTTTTTTTTTTTTTTTTTTTTTTTTTTTTTTTTTGAGACGGAGTCTTGCTCTGTCGCCCGGGCTGGAGTGCAGTGGCCGGATCTCAGCTCACTGCAAGCTCCGCCTCCCGGGTTTTACGCCATTCTCCTGCCTCAGCCTCCCGAGTAGCTGGGACTACAGGCGCCCGCCACCTCGCCCGGCTAGCTTTTTGTATTTTTTAGTAGAGACGGGGTGTCACCGTGTTCGCCAGGATGGTCTCGATCTCCTGACCTCATGATCCGCCCGTCTCGGCCTCCCAAAGTGCTGGGATTACAGGCTCTAACGTATTTCTGACCCAACAAGGAATCCTTTAGAATGGCTTGGCATCACATTCCCCATAATTTTCTGTGAATGCCAATGGGTGGCACTTGTTTTCTAAGAGAGGGGCTTTCTGCATCAACCCAACTCCCTGCACCTAGGTCTCTGCATAGCCCACGCAGCATGAGAGAGGAGAAGATGCAGAATGATTCAAGGGGAATGGCAGTAGGCAGTCAGCCATCTGAGGCCAGTTCAAGTTCCTTGGAACTGTTCTATTTAGTTCTGTCTAGGGAGAATTCTTAGTTAAGGAATTCGGTACTAATTCCACAGACAAAAGCATCACCTCATTGGCTTCTCTGTCAAGGATACATCCAAACTTCTGAACCTGCCACATAATTTAAGAAAGGGAACATTTCCAATACTTTTGAAGCCCATTCTGTGACCCTCTTCCCTCCCCACCAGAGAAAACCAATATACTGAATTTTGTGTTAATCTCATCCTTGCTGTTTCTTTTTAATAATCTCTCTCTATATACATATGATATTTTTTTTTTTTTGAGATGGGGTGTTGCTATATCGCCCAGGTGATCCTCCTGCCTTAGCCTTCAGAGTAGCTGGTACTACATGCATGTGCTACTATGCCCAGCTAACTTATTTATTTTTGTAGAGATAGGGTCTCACTATGTTGCTCAGGCTGGTCTTGAACTTTGGGCTCAAGTGATGCTCCCATCTCATCCTCCCAAAGTGCTGGGATTACAGGTATGAGCCACCATGCTAATAGTCCGTCCTTCCTTCCTTCCTTCCTTCCTTCCTTCCTTCCTTCCTTCCTTCCTCCCTCCCTCCCTCCCTCCCTCCCTCCTTCCTTCCTTCCCTCTCTCTCTTTTTGAGGCAGAGTTTCACTCTTGTCACCCAGGCTGGAGTACAATGGTGTGATCTCAGCTCACTGCAACCTCTCACTCCCAGGTTCAAACAATTCTCCTGCCTCAGCCTCCGGAGTAGCTGGGATTCAAGGCGTGTGCCACCACACCTGGCTAATTTTTGTATTATTAGTAGAGACGGGGTTTCACCATGTTGTCCAGGCTGGTCTCAAACTCCTGACCTCAGGTGATCCACCCACCTTGGCCTCCCAAAGTGCTGGGATTACAGGTGTGAGCCACTGTGTCTGGCCATTCACCTCTCCTGGTCATTCGCCTTGCCTCGCCTCTCCTTTCCTCCCTTAAAAATAAGTTAATTCAGCCAGTCTTAGTTTAACTCTTTAACTTAGATTTTTTTAGTTTAATTCAGATTGCTGTCATCACTTTTTGATGTTTGCTTCATATTATATGGTTTGACGAAATTATTTTTTAATCCAATTTAATTCTCAAACTTGCACATCAAAATGTACAACTGTTACATACTACTGCCATCTAGTGTTGGGCAATCTAAAATGAAGTGACAATATTTCAAAATGGTTCATTTCACAACACAAATCCCCCTACAAAATTACAAAATATGTTTGATGTGATGAATACGATAATTACCCTGATATGATCACTATACATTATATCTATTTAAACATCACTATGTACCCCATGAACATGTACAATTGTTTGTCAATTAAAAAAAACAAAATTAAAACAAAATTTACATTAACAGCCAATTCAAATGAAAGAATAAGTGTTCTCAAATGTGAAAATATAAAACAAAAGCCATATGGGATCATCCAGTTCTTTAAGTTCATGTTATAGCTTTAATACAACTGACCTTTTTAAGTCCATGAAGTTTTTTACAAATACACAAGAATCCCTAAAATTGTAGGAACAGGTGAAATCAAAACAGAAGAAAACATAGGAGAGAAAAAAAATCTCAGAATTCTATCAAGTCTGCAACATATTTATTTCTTAAAATCCTCAGGGAAATAATATTTCAGTAGTGGTATTCAGTGTATGCTATTTATTAAGCATGAGGATAATTACCTTTTCCTCTGCATCAGCAACTTTAGATTTCTCCTGAGCCAGCTTTTCCTGTAGGTTGTTCTGTGATTTAATGCTCTGAGTCTGTTTAAGTACTTCCAACTCCAGTTCCTTGATTTTCTGCTGACACTGCTTACACTCTGCTGTGAGTGAAGAGCACATCTTTGTACTCTCTAATAACTTCTGTTGGGCATGCTTTAGCTCAATCTTTATCTAGAGGTAGAGAATAAGTAAGAGTAATACAAATAAGTGTGGAATGAACGTGAACTAGAATAAGCAGCTTTCAAAAGAGTATAGTCCCCTTAAAGCCAACAGATACCAATGTCACATGGCTGAGTACCTCTTTAGAGCTGCCATGTGTTAGTAAGAGGTTCCAAAGTTTAGTCAGACAGCAGCTAGACCAAGGAATTTTCCTGAGTTTCTATATATGCATGGTCTAAATGTTTTCCATCCTTTCTTCAATCTAGTCCAAACTGGCTTTCATCCCCACTACCCCAGTGAAACTTTCTGCCAAGGGTACTAACTCTTCATTGCCAAAATAAATCCAATGGACAAGTGACTTCTCAGTAGCATTCTGTGATACCAAACTTTGCTGGTTTTCACTTAGCTCTCTGCTGTTCTTTCTTGGTCTTCTTTGTAGACTCTTCCAATGCTACCCAACATGTGAGTATTACTGGACTCTTCTAGGCCTAGAAAGTGGATGATTTGCTATCCATTTCTATAATTTGAAATGCCATTTTATGCCAATACTTGCCAAAATGAAACTCCTTGATTCTGCCCATATCTCCAAAGTCTTTTTTTCTCTCTTTTCCCAATTTCAGTAAATAATGCCACCATCCAAACTTTTGTGCAGGTCAGTAATCCCCAAGTCTTCCTTTTCCATTATGAACCAATTCCAATCATTTAGCACATGCTGTCACTCTGTCCCCACAATACACCTTGCATTAATCCATTTGTGTCATTTTTTTTGGCACTAACCTAGTCTGGGGCATCATCTCTAGCCTGGGCTATAGCAACTGCCTCTGCACTGGTCCTACCACTTCCATTTTTACTCTCTTCTAATCTGTCCTCTAACCCTGTGGCCAAATTTTCTTTTAAAAACACAAATTGAACTACCTGACAACCCTGCTTAGAATCTTTCAGTGGTCCCTCACTCCAGATCCCACCAGCTTGCCTGGCTTTGTACGCTCTGGCCCTTGTCTGTCTCTTTAAATCCATCTTGTTATTTCTCCTTCTCCCACTGTAACTCCTGTCACATTGGTTTGTATTAAGAGTTTCCAACACACCAAACTTTTTCCACACCTCCCTCTGCCAGAAGTGCTTTCCCTTTTCCCTTCTCATTGTATAGTTGCCTGCTTATTCTTCAGGTCTTAGCTTAAATGTCACTTTGCAGGGGGCAATTTTCAGAATCATCTAATCTGAAATGTCCTTACTCATCACTGTACCACATTTGCTTCCTTCATCAAACATATCATGATGTATAATTAAGTATGCATTTATATACCTGTTTATGTCCCCTTTCCCCACTTTAAATTCCAAGAAAGCAGAGATTAGGTTTTTAATTCATTTCTTAATACCAAGGCCTATCAAAGAACCAGAGAGTAGGTGATTAATCAATTATTTACTGAGCAAGTAAATGAATGATATTCTAAAAAATATCAGAATGTAGTGAATGTATACACTGGGCAGGGAAGGCTCATAGACAAAAGTGGTGAGAGAGAATTTACTTTGTTTTAATGGTAAATAGAATTCCCTGGTCTCAAAGCTTTTCAACTGAATTAATAGGGATGATAGCTATAATGTCCTTCATCTGTGCTTTCTCTATATTAACCAATCAGATTATATAAAGTTAATCTAAAAGTTAATTGTGTTCAACCTCTTTGAGCATCAGTTTCTTCATCTGTAATATGGGGATAATAACTAGTTACCTCATAGGATAGTTGTGAGGTGGCATTAAATGAGACAAAGCAATTAAAGCCTCAAGAATAGAGCCAGACACATAGGAAACACCTAACAAAAGTTAAATGTTCCTATTCAATAATTGCTTTTAGACTATCTGCTGCATTTGAAATACAGAGCTGAGGCATATACTAATATTACTACTTGACATTTGTTAGGCTTTCACATCTATGAAGTGGCTGGGATTGGTATTTTAGCCCATTTTAGAGATAAAAAACTGAATCTGAAATAGTTACCAGATGATAGAACCAAGGTCTGAATATAGATTTTCTGATTCTAATTCAGTACTCTACACTACATTTACTCTACACTGTGAAATACATGTATTTATTATTTCTCTAAAAAGAATACGTTAGAGTGGATCAACAAGCTAAAATTTGGTTCTTTGAAAAGTCTAATAAAATAAATACACTTCTAGTGAGACTGATCAAAGAAAAAGCAACAAGACAAAGGTAACTAGTATTATAAAAGTGAAATGACCCTCATTATATATTTTTCTTCTTTTTTAAAAGCTACCTTTGTTAAAATATATATATATTAAAAAGAAGACAAAATGAATAAATTTCTGTAAAACTTTAAATAATTTAAATGAAATGGAAACATTTTTAGAAAAATAAAATATAACAAAGTTGATGCAAAAAAATAAGAACTTGACTTCTCATAACTATTAAAGAAATGGAACTAGAAATTGAAAACCTACCCAAAAGAAAGCAAAATCAGAAGGCTTTAGGGATGAGTTTTTTGCAATAATTTGAGAAGAAATCATTGTAACTTAATACAAACTTTTCCAGAAGACAGAAAAAGAGGGTGTATTACCCATTTTATTTTAAGAGGCTAGGATAACCTTGATATCAAAATCTGACAAGGGCATTGCAAGGAAGTGACAGACTAGTCTCACTCATGAGGAAAGTTACAAAAATCCCAAAGACATATTAGCAAGCCAAATCTAGCACTGTAGGAAAAGAATGATAATTTATGATGAAGTTAGGTTTATCCCAGAAATGCAAAATTGGATTAACATTAGAAAATCAAAGTAATTCAGCATATTAACAGATTAAAATTTTTTAAAAACCTTCTCAAAATATTCAGAAAAAATGTATGAAATTCAACATGTATTTGTCATAAAACATTGAACCAACCAATGCTAGAAAGCAATTTCCTTAATGTAATAAGTAATATCTACTTTTATTTATTTTTCTTTCTTTCTGAAGTAGATTTGGATAAAATATCTATTTTTAAAAAGCAATAAAAACATACTAAACGGTGAAATTTGAGAGCTTTTCCTTTGAGACTGGGAATTAGGAAAGGATGCCTACTGTCACCAGTTCTATTCAGCACTGTGCTAGCCAGTAAACAGAACAAGAAAAAAGAATGAAGGGTTTAACATATGGAAAGGAAGAAAGAAAATTGTCTTTAAATGATATGATTACTTGCTAGAAAATCCAAAATAACATATACATACATTGTAAGAATAAAAAAGTATGGGAAAGTTTTTATTAGAAAATGATTAAGTGAATTTTTATACATTGGGAAATAATTAGAAAATGAACATTTTTAAAGTTACCATTTATAATCGTATGGAAAATATCAGCACCTGTGAATATGTCTAACAAAAGATATTGTCCACAGCCTGTGTGACAGAGTGGAACTCCATCTCAAAAACAAATAAATAAATACATACATATAAGAACATTTAAATATTGAGAGAAATTAAAAACCTAAATACACACACTCTGTTCTTAAATTAGAGGATTCAATCTTGCAAAGATTTAAATTCTGCCCAAATTGACCTATAGAGCCAATGTAATTCCAAGTGAAATCCCAAAGGGTTGTGTGTCAATATACATGTGTTCTACGTGAGTTCATGTGAGTATTTGTGTTTAGCTTAACAAACTGATTATAAAACTTATATAGGAACCCCAAAGTCCAGGAATAGCCCAGATATCCCAGAAAAGAAGAACAAGGTAAAAAGACTTGCTCTATCAAATGTTAATATTTATATAAAGCTAAAATAATCACGATAGCAAGTATTGGCACAAGAGCAGACAAATAAACAATGGAGCAGAATAGGGAGCTCAAAAATATACCACAATAGGCTGGGCACGGTGGCTCACGCCTGTAATCCCACACTTAGGGAGGCTGAGGTGGGCAGATCACCTGAGGTCAGGAGTTCGAGGCCAGCCTGGCCAATATGGTGAAACCCCATATCTACTAAAAGTACAAAAAAATTAGCCAGGCATAGTGGTGTGTGCCTGTAATCCCAGCTATTTGGGAAGCCGAGGCAGAAGAACTGCTTGAACCCAGGAGGCAGATGTTGCAGTGGGCCAAGATCATGCCACTGTACTCCAGCCTGTGTGACGGAGTGGAACTCCATCTCAAAAACAAATAAATAAATACATACATAAATAAATGTTAATGTAGAATAGCTTTATGACTTTGAAGTAGTAAGATATTTATTAAATCAGACCCCAAAATCACTAGTTATAATGAAAAATAATGATTATTAAAATTCAAAACTTTGATTCATCAAAAGATATATAAGGAGAATGAGAATGCAAGTCACAGAGTCAATGTTTCTAATACATACCTGATAAAGGGTTAATGTATTTTAAAAGCTTAAAAGCCTCTATAAATTAATGAAAAAATTAAAATGAGAGAAACCCCAAATAAATATGAACAAAATCTTGAACAAGCACTTCACAAAATAGAAATTCAAATGCTAATTAAATGTATAAAAAGCTGCTCAAACTTGTTTGCAAACAGGCAAATGCACACTAAAACCACATGGAACTACTGCTATACATGTATACTAGGTTTGCAAAAATTTTAACGTCTGACAGTTCCAAGAGTTGGTGAGGATGTAGAGCAATGGGAACCTTCAGACACTGTTGGTAGAAGACTTTAGAAGGAGTTGAGGTAATACATATCCTATGATGAAATAATTCCACTCCCAATCTCTTCCTAGAGGAGTGTGTACTTATGGACATCAGGACACATGTGCATGAATGTTCATTGCAGCACTCTTTAAAAAGTAGAAACATTACTTAGTTCTATTTATATATCTTGCTACTCAGGAAAGAATCTGATATTCATTGACTGAACATATCTGAAATAATGTGCTGTCATACCCTCTGTTCAAAGGCAAAGCTCTTTCAGTAAAAGCTGCTCAAGTATGTAGAGTGCTTAGCTTATGAAACTTCATTTCCTCATTTTGCATTAATTTTTGAAGACCAGAAATGCCATTTCCAAAAATGTTAGTGGACACATAAAATGATCAAAGCTTTGTTAAACAGAATGAAATGAATGTATGTAGAAGTAAAGAAATTAACCCCTGGCCGGGCGTGGTGGCTCACGTCTGTAATCCCAGCACTTTGGGAGGCCGAGGTGGGCGGATCACGAGGTCAAGAGTTCGAGACCATCCTGGCTAACATGGTAAAACCCCGTCTCTACTAAAAAATACAAAAAATTAGCCGGGCACAGTGGCAGGTGCCTGTAGTCCCAGCTACATGGGAGGCTGAGGCAGGAGAATGGCATGAACCTGGGAGGTGGAGCTTGCAGTGAGCAGAGATCACACCACTGCACTCCAGCCTGGGCCACAGAGCCAGACTCCGTCTCAAAAAAAAAAAAAAAAAAGAAATTAAACCTAAGGGCAAAATGCCTTAATATCATTGGTGGATCAATGTAGGTCAACAGGAAAAAATGTAATAAGCTTATCTCATTGATGTTGCCAAAAAAATTCTCAATCAAGTTTTAATACACTTCCTATTTTTCCAGTAAAAACCCATTTCCCACCTTGCCATTCTAAAACAGCTCACCTTCTGTCTCATTTTTTTTTCTCATTTTATTTTGGAGGGTTGGTACAACTTTTGAAATTTCAATAAGAACAAATCTATTAGCTGTTGACTTCTTCTCAAAAGGCACTCTAACCTTTTAGAAAGCCTGGAAGTTTCATTTTTCAAGAATAATCTTATTATGAAAAAAGTAAGACACAGACAATGAATAGATGAGAAACAAATCAAAGAAAAAGAAGAAATCAAGTGTTCTGGAATATTTGGTAAATTGAATTTGTTCAAGATTAAGAAACCTAAACTTCTCATTGTATATAGAAAGGGTACAAGTCCTTTCATAATATATTGTCTATTTACTCTTGGGCCTGTGATCAAAGAGTCAACACTTAGGGTTTGGTGATGCTGGTAATGATGAAATAAGACAACACTGGGGTAAACACTGTTACGGCCAATGACCTATGCATCCAAGGCAGCTTCCTCAGCTTCAAGTTGGGACAGTCAAGCACCAAGAAGAGGATCTACAACAGCGTCTTGGTATTGGTGGTAACAGAGCAGCAATCTGCCTGAGGCTCTGCAAGCCTATAACATTCTTTTTAACATCCCCAAGCTGGAAACATGTAAAATGTCCATAAGCCATAGAAAAAATAAATAACGTATGGCTTTTTTTTTTTTTTTACAATAGAATACTAATATTGCAAAGAAAATGAATGAGCAATGGCTATACACTGTAACATGAATGAATCTTGCAGACAAAGTTATAAGGCAAACACAAGGTATAAATACTGATTGTATTTTTGAAATAGGAAAAATAGGGAAGACAACTATATTGTGTGGGATTATAAATAGTTGATGAAACTATAAAGTAAAGCAAGAGAGTTATTACCAAAATTAGTGGTTACTACTGGGGTGGTAAGGTGATGGGATTATGATGGGGACAAGGTATGCAGGGGCCACTAGTGTGCTGGCATTGTTCTATTTCTTGTCCTGGGTAGTGTTTAGATGTCTATTCACTTTATGACAATTAGGTAAACTGTATGTTTTATGCATTTTCTAAGTGTTATATTTTATAATACAATGATTTAAAAAGGAATACATTAGTATTTTGGTTTTTTTTAAAAAGAAAAAGTGATATTTTAATTTTTATTTCTTTTTTCTTTTTTTTTTGAGACAGGACCTCATTCTATTACCCAGGCTGGAGTGCAGTGGTGTGATTGTAGCTCACTGCAGCTTCAAATCCCTGGGCTCAAGCAATCCTCCTGCCTTGGCCTCCCAAAGCCCTAGGACTGTAGACTTGAGCCATTGCACCCAGTCAATATTTTTATTTATTTTTTAAATTTTTAATTAATTTATTTTATTTTTAAATTATACTTTAAGTTATGGGATACATGTGCAGAACGTGCAGGTTTGTTACATATGTATGCATGTGCCATGTTGGTTTGCTGCACCCATCAACCCGTCATCTACATGGGGTATTTCACCTAATGCTATCCCTCCCCTTGTCCCCCACCCACTGACAGGCCCCGGTATGTGATGTTCCCCTCCCTGTGCCCATGTGTTCTCATTGTTTAACTCCCACTTATGAGTGAGAACATGCAGTGTTTGGTTTTCTGTTCCTGTGTTAGTTTGCTGAGAATGATGGTTTCCAGTTTCATCCACGTCCCTGCAAAGGACATGAACTCATCCTTTTTTATGGCTGCATAGTATTCCATGATGTATATGTGCCACATTTTATTTATCCAGTCTATCACTGATGGACATTTGGGTTAGTTCCAAGTCTTTGCTACTGTGAATAGTGCTGCAATAAACATACGTGTGCATTTGTCTTTATAGTAGAATGATTTATAATCCTTTGGGTATATACCCAGTAATGGGATTGCTGGGTCAAATTGTATTTCTGGTTCTAGATCCTTGAGGAATTGCCACACTGTCTTCCACAATGGTTGAACTAGTTTATACTCCCACCAACAATGTAAAAGTGTTCCTATTTCTCCACATCCTCGCCAGCATCTGTTGTTTCCTGACTTTTTAATGATCACCATTCTAACTGGCATGAGATGGTATCTCACTGTGGTTTTAATTTGTATTTCTGTAATGACCAGTGATGATGAACTTTTTTTCATATGTTTGCTGGCTGCATAAATGTCTTATTTTGAGAAGCGTCTGTTCATATCCGTCACCCACTTTTTGATGGGGTTGTTTTTTTCTTCTAAATGTGTTTAAGTTCCTTGTAGATTCTGGATATTAGCCCTTTGTCAGATGGATAGATTGCAAAAATTTTCTCCCATTCTGTAGGTTCCCTGTTCACTCTGATGATAGTTTCTTTTGCTGTACAGAAGCTCTTCAGTTTAAAAAATATGGAATGCTTCACAAATTTGCGTGTCATCCTTGCGCAGGGGCCATGCTAATCTTCTCTATATCATTCCAGTTTTAGTATGTGTGCTGCTGAAGCGAACACGTATTTTTGTTTCTTAATCAGTCTCATAAGTTGGCCTAACAGTAGCTAGAGATTCAAGTTTGATAATTTGAATGGAATTTTTTTTTTTTTTGAGATAGATTCTCGCTCTGTTGCCCAGGATGGACTGCAGTGGCCCAATCACGGCTCACTGCAACCTCTGCCTCCTGGGTTCAAGCAATTCTCATGTCTCAGTCTCCCAAGAAGCTGGGACTACAGGTGTGTGCTACCATACCCGGCTAACTTTTTTTTTTTTTTTTTTTGTAATTTTTAGTAGAGATGGGGTTTCACCATGTTAGCCAGGCTAGTCTCAAACCCCTGAGCACTTTAAGTGATCTGCTCACCTCAGCCCCGCAAAGTGCTAGGATTATAGGTGTCAGCCACTGCACTGGCCTTGAGTGGATTTTTAAAAGTTTGTGAAGCTGAGGTTCCAAAATGACTCAAATTGAGGAGGGGTATAATATGGAAAGATGTCCACACAGGAAAGAGAGGAACAGACTTGAGTTTAAGTTCTGACTACAATTTGTTAGCTTTGCAATCTTGAACAGTTTCCTCATCCATAAAGTGCTCACCCTTTAGGGTTGTGAGGCTGTTCATAAGAGATAAAGTAGACAGGCTGGACCCAGTGGCTCACACCTGTAATCCCAGCACTTTGGGAAGCTAAGCCAGGAGGATCACCTGAGGTCAGGAGTTCAAGACCAGCCTGGCCAATATGGTGAAACCCTGCCTCTACTAAAAATACAAACATTATCTGAGTGTGGTGACGTGCGCCTGTAATCCCAGCAACTCAGGAGGCTGAGGCAGGAGAATATCTTGAACCTGGGAGGTGGAGGTTGCAGTGAGCAGAGATCACGCCACTGCACTTCAGCATGGGCAACAGAGCGAGACTCTGTCTCAGAAACAACCAAACAAAAAGAGATGAAGTGGACAAACTCTCAATAAAGGATACTCATCGTATAAAACTTTCTTAGGTGCCTGGCCTAAGGAGCTAATCAAGAGGCTGATGTCTTATTCCTAAATGGCCAATAATTTGTCTCACCACGGAGATTAAAATAGATAAAAAACTTTTTTTTTAAAATTTACTGCATGCTCTTTACAAACAGTGAAAAATAAAAATCTTCTCTTGTTACCAAGCTATCATTTATCCATCCCTGAAAGACTGTTCATTAATCCAATAAATATTTATAGGGTACCAATCATATGTAAGGCATTATAATCTGTGTAGTTATAGCCATTGTTCCTTAAGAAATATGTAGTATTGTTAGAATATGTTCTGAGTTGGACAGTTAAAATGATCTAAGAAATGCCCTTGAAGGGAAAGTGAAAGACTGTCTTATGAAAACATGTGATAAAGATTTAGAATTTAATTTAAAACTACAAAGGCTTGACGGAATATGAACAGTCTTCAAAAACTCGTGAAGGGTGAGGACAGGGAAGAGGTTTATTCAAATAATCCTGGAATACTAGAACTCCCTTAGAAGGCCTTCCTTGAAGTTTGGGATAAACGGATATTTGTTTTCCTCTATATCTCCCCTACTAGACTGTAAGCTCTTGAAAAGTAGGGACCTTTCTTATCCATGTTTATGTCACTTTTCAAATAAGATCATTTTATCCCACTAGACCGGTGTGGGCAAACTTTTCTCATAAAGGGTCAGGTAGTAAATATTTTAGACCGTGTGGGTCACATGGTTTCATCACAACTATCAAATCTGTTACTGTAGCACAAAAGCAGCCATAATATATAAACAGACAGATATGGCTGCCAATAAAACTTTATTTATAAAAACAGAAGGCAGACAGAATTTGACCTACATGCCAAAGTTTGCTGACCCCTGCACCATGGGTATAAGGATTGTGTCTATTGTGCCTACCATTAAACTCTCAGTGTCTATAAGATTACATACGAATATTGAATGTTGAATTTTAGAACCTTCAATAGAGGCTTATAGAAACTAAGTCCTTAATATATATATTTACAGAATTGAACCATAATTAAGAGGAAGTACTATTTTACATGGAGGTTAATTTTAAACATTTATGTGGTTCAAAAAATTTAGTTGAATCTGTGTATGGCAGTTCTACATAGATTATTTTTAAACAAGCATTTGGGAGATGTTGCTTTAACTATTTCATGCTGTTGTATTAGGAAGAACAACTTTGCTCTCCCATGAATTGTACCTTGGTGCAGTTGAGATCTGATTGAACCAATAATAATGGATACATCTAATAGGGATAAATAAGGCTAGTGATACACAGGGCAGGACAACTGGGGTTTAGGGTTCAGGTCACTGAAGTTTAGTAAGTACTAAAAATATTAGATAGTGTTTTCAGAAGATTATGTAATTTAATGCCTTTTTCTATTTACAGGTTGATAATATACACATTCTTACTTTGCAGGGAAAAGTTAAAGGAGGAAGTTACCAGATAGCTCACATTGCCCACACATTTGTGGAGCCTATCATGAATTATCAAGTAGAGGAACTTAAATTCGTTTATTCCCAGGGCCAACTGAAACCCTTCCATAAAGCATGTGCCCACAAGAGTTACCTTAATGTTTTCTTCCTGAAGTAAGCTATTATGTTGCTTTAAGTCCAAGTTCTTCCCTCGTTCATATCGAAGCTCATTTTCAGCTGAGTTGCATAGAATCTGGAGCCGGTGCAAATTCTGGTGAAGTTGTACTTCCCCTTGCTGGTTGTATTTTAGTTTATCTCCAGATGATGGATGCTAAAGCAAACATTTTAAAAGAGAAACACAGACAATTGGAAAGAATATTGGGAAAACATGGGTTCAAGTTGTCAGAACCAGAATCGTCAGAATGTGATTATTCACATGTAAATGTTTTTGGAATTAGCTTATCTACAACAAACTACTCTTTTACATTTATGGATAGTTGATACATATTCATATAATACCTGTTATATTAGAGTGAAAATAACAATAAAATTATGTTAACAAAAGCAGTAGGCACAGACACCTTATTTTTCATATCAATGATAGAAGCACAGACAATTTTAGAGTAAAACACATTTAAAATGGGAAGTTCAAAGAGTCTATATGTTAAGAAGTAGAGTGTGAATGTGTGTGTGTGTGTCTGTGTGTGTGTGGTGTCCGCTGGCAAAAGGAAAGAGGAAACTTAGTAAGAGACCTTAAGTTTCTAGTCTTCCTCATCACTTTATTTCCCGATGATTCTTCTCCCATAAAACACATTATTTCAAGGCTGAATAATATTGCATCGTGTACACACACACACACCACTTCTGCAGATATCTCTTTGACACACTGGTTTCAAATCCCTTGGATATATACCTGGAAGTAGAATTGCTGGAGCATATGGGTAGCTCTATTTTTAATTTTTTGAGGAACCTCCATACTGCTTTCTATATTGGCTGTACTAATTTACATTCCCACCCACAGTGTCGAAGTGTTCTATTTTCTCCATATCCTTGCCAACACTTACCTTTTGTCTTTTTGATAAAAGTCATTCTAATAGATGTGAGGTGATATTTCATTGTGGTTTTAATTTGTATTTCTCTAATAATTCACGACATTGAACATTTTTTCACATACCTATTGGTCTTTTGTATGTCTTCTTTTGGGAAAAGTCTATTTGCATCTTTTGCCTATTTTTAAATTGGATTATTTGTTTTCTTGCTATTAAGTTGAGTTCCTTATATATTTTGGATATTAACCCCTTATCAGATGTATGATCTACAAATATTTTTGCCCATTCTGTAGGTTGTCTCTTTACTCTGTTGATTGTTTCCTTTGCTGTGCAGAAGCTTTTTAACTTGACACAACCCTATTTGTCTATTTTTGCTTTTAGAGTCACATCCAAAAAATCTTTGCCAAGAAAAATGAGAAACATTTTCCATAAGTGTCAATCAATGGATGAATGGAAAAGAAAATATAGTATACACACACACAAAACACACATGTACAATGCAAAACTGTTCAGCCTTTATAAGGACAGAAATTCTGTCATTTGTCATAACATGAATGAACTTGGAGAGCATTATGCTAAGTGAAATAAGCCAGGCACAGAAAGACAAATACTGTATGATCTCACATATACGTGGACTCTAAAAAGTTGAACTCATAAAGCTGAACTCACAGAAGCAGCAAGTAGAATGGTGGTTGCGAGGCTGGGGAGGGGAGGCATGGAATGGGAAGATGCTGGTCAAAGGGTGCAAAGTTTCAGATAGACAGGATAAATTCTGGATATGTATTATATAGCATAGTGACTATACTTAATAATAATGTGCTGTATACTTGAAAATTGTCAGAAGAGTAGATCTTAAATGTTCTCACCACAAAAAAGTATGTGAGATGATAGACATGTAACTTAGCTTGATTTAATCATTTCACAATGTATACATAGATCAAAACATCTGGTTGTACACGACAAATACACAACATTTGTCAATAATCCTGAATAGGCTGGGCATGGTGGCTCACGCCTGCAATCCCAGCACTTTGGGAGGCCGAGGTGGGTGGATCACCTGAGGTCAGGAGTTCAAGACCAGCCTGGCCAACATGGTGAAACCCTTAGCTGGGCGTGGTGGTGCACACCAGTAGTCCCAGCTACTTGGGAGGCTGAGGCATGAGAATTGCTTGAACCCAGGAGGTAGAGGTTGCAGTGAGCCAAGATCATGCCATTGCACTTCAGCCTGAGTGACAGAGAGAGACTCTGTCTCAAAAAAAACCAAAAAAAATCCTGAACAAAGCTGTAAAAAAAAGCACATGTATCAAACACCAGCAATACACTTTCCTATCAGGCTTCTCCAGTGAAATAAGAGAATAGTCATTTGGGTTTTCTACAAAAGGTAGGCACAAGTAAGTATGCTGAATAGATAAAGAATTCAATCTTATACAATTCAATAGATAAGATATTCTTAGAGTTTCCTTAGTCCTGGTCCAGTATGCTCCTGTCTACAACTTTCTAAAAAGCCCATATCATTATTTTAGTTTTATCTTGCTTATGTCCCTAAAGTAACACAGAAGCCCTCAAGTCCTGTTAGCTCTTCAATTCCTACTTTGGTTTAGCTAGAAAGGCAATCTAAATACAATCTGCTTTTCTTTGAGCTGCAAGACTCTAAGATCCCTAGAAAAAAAAATCTTCAATGGGTTATAATGTAATTATGATTTTTTTTATTTTTTTGAGACGGAGTCTAGCTTTGTCGCCCAGGCTGGAGTGCAGTGGCGTGATCTCGGCTCACCGCAACCTCTGCCTCCTGGGTTCAAGCAATTCTCCTGCCTCAGCCTCTTGAGTAGCTGGGATTACAGGTGCGTGCTACCATGCCCAGCTAATGTTTGTATTTTCAGTAGAGATAGGGTTTCACCATGTTGGTCAGGCTGGTCTCCAACTTCTGACCTCATGTGATCTACCTGCCTCAGCCTCCCAAAGTGCTGGGATTACAGGCATGATCCTCAGGATACATATGCAGAATGTGCAGGTTTGTTACATATGTATACGTGTGCCATGGTGGTTTGCTGCACCTATTGACCCATCCTCTAAGTTCCCTCCCCTCACCCCCTACCCCTAACAGGTCCTGGTGTGTGTTGTTCCCCTCTCTGTGTCGATGTGTTCTCAATGTTCAACTCCCTCTCATGATTGAGAGAACATGTGGTGTTTGGTTTTCTGTTCCTGTGTTAGTTTGCTGAGGATGATGGCTTCCAGCTTCATCCATGTCCCTGCAAAGGACATGATTGCATTCCTTTTTATGGCTGCAAAGTATTCCATGGTGTATATGTACTATATTTCCTTTATCCAGTCTATCATTGATGAGCATTTGAGTTGGTTCCACGTCTTTGCTGTTGTAAAGAGTGCTGCAATAAACATACGTGTGCATGTGTCTTTACAATAGAATGATTTATATTTCTTTGGGTATATACCAGTAATGAGATTGTTGGGTCAAATTGTATTTCTGGTTCTAGATCCTTGAGGAATTGCCATGCTGTCTTCCACAATGGTTGAACTAATTTACATTCCCACCAACAGTGTAAAAGCATTCCTATTTCTCCACAGCCTTACCAGCATCTATTGTTTCCTGACTTTTTAAATAATCATCACTCTGACTGGCGTGAGATGGTATCTCACTTTGGTTTTGATTTGCATTTCTCTGATGATCAGTGATGTCGAGCTGTTTTTCATATGTTTGCTGGCCACGTAAATGTCTTCTTTTGAGAAGTGTCTGTTCATATCCTTCACCCACTTTTTGATGGGGTTGTTTTTTCTTATAAATATGTTTAAGTTCCTTGTAAATTCTGGATATTAGACCTTTGTCAGATAGGTAGATTGCAAAATTTTTCTCCCTTTCTGTAGGTTGCCTGTTCACTCTAATGATAGTTTCTTTTGCTGTGCAGAAGCTCTTTAGTTTAATTAGATCTCATTTGTCAATTTTGGCTTTTGTTGCAATTGCTTTTGGCATTTTTGTCATGAAGTCTTTGCCCATGGCTATGTCCTGAATAGTATTGCCTAGGTTTTCTTCTAGAGTTATTGTGGTTTTGAGTTTTACATTTAAGTCTTTAATCCATCTTGAGTTAATTTTTGTTTAAGGTATAGGGAAGGGGTCCAGTTTCATTTTTCTGCATATGGCTAGCCAGTTTTCCTGGCACCATTTACTGAATAGGCGATCCTTTCCCCATTGCTTGTTTTTGTCAGGTTTGTCAAAGATAAGATGGTTGTAGATGTGTGGTGTTATTTCTGAGGTCTCTATTCTGCTCCATTGGTCTATATGTCTGTTTTAGTACCAGTACCATGCTGTTTTGGTTAGTGCAGCCTTGTAGTATAGTTTGAAGTCAGGTGGCGTGATGCCTCCAGTTTTGTTCTTTTTGCTTAGGATTGTCTTGGCTATACAGGGTCTTCTTTGATTCCATATGAAATTTAAAATAGTTTTTTTCCTAATTCTGTGAAGAATATCAGTGGTAGTTTGATGGGAATAGCATTGCATCTATAAATTACTTTGGTCAGTATGGCCATTTTCATGATATTGATTCTTGCTATCCATTAGGATGAAAAGTTTTTCCATTTCTTTGTGTCCTCTCTTATTTCCTTGAGTGGTGGTTTGTAGTTCTCCTTGAAGAGGTCCTTCACATCCCTTGTTAGCTGTATTCCTAGGTATTCTCTTTGTAGTGATTGTGAGTGGGAGTTCATTCATGATTTGACTCTCTGCTTGCCTATTGTTGGTATAAAGGAATGCTTGTGATTTTTGCACATTGATTTTGTATCCTGAGACTTTGCTGAAGTTGCTTATCAGTTCAAGAAGTTTTTGGGCTAAGATGATGGGTTTTTCTAAATATAAAATCAGGTCATCTACAGAGATAACTTGACTTCCTCTCTTTCTATCTGAATACCCTTTATTTCTTTCTCTTGCCTGACTGCCCTGGCCAGAACTTCCAATACTATATTGAATAGGTGTGGTGAGAGAGGGCATCCTTGTCTTGTACTGGTTTTCAAAGGGAATGCTTCCAGCTTTTGCCCATTCAATATTATATTGGCTGTGAGTTTGTCATAAATAGCTCTTTATTATTTTGAGATATGTTCCATCAATACCTAGGTTATTGAGAGTTTTTAACATGAAGGGATGTTGAATTTTATCAAAGGCCTTTTCTGCATCTATTGAGATAATCATGTGTTTTTGTCTTTGGTTCTGTTTATGTGATGGATTATGTTTATTCATTTGTGTATGTTGAACCAGCCTTGCATCCCAGAGATGAAGCTGACTTAATTGTGGTGGATAAGTTTTTTGATGTGCTGCTGGATTCGGTTTGCCAGTATTTTATTGAGGATTTTTGCATCGATGTCATCAGGGATATTGGCCTGAAGTTTTCTTTTTTTGTTGTATCTCTTCATGATTTTGGTATCAGAATGATGCTGGCTTCATAAAATGAGTTACGGAGTTCCTCCTTTTCAATTGTTTGGAATCGTTTCAGAAGGAATGGTACCAGCTCCTTTTTGTATTTCTAGCAGAATTCAGCTGTGAATCTGTTTGGTCCTGGTGTTTGTTTGTTTGTTTGTTTGTTTTTTGGTAGACTATTAATTACTGCCTCAATTTCAGAGCTTGTTATTGGTCTATTCAGGGATTCAACTTCTTCCTGGTTTAATCTTGGTAGGGTGTATGCGACCAGGAATTTATCCATTTCTTCTAGATTTTCTAGTTTATTTGCATAGAGGTGTTTATAGTATTCTCTAATGGTAGTTTGTATTTCTCTGGGGTCAATGGTGATTTGATGCTTACCTCCCTTCTTCTTTATTAGTCTAGCTAGTGGTCTATCTATTTTGTTAATTTTTTCAAAAAACCAGCTCCTGGATCGGGTACAGTGGCTCACGCCTGTAATAATAGCACTTGGGAGGCCAAGGTGGGCAGATCACGAGGTCAGGAGTTTGAGACCAGCCTGACCAGCATGATGAAACTCTCTCTACTAAAAATACAAAAAATTAGCCAGGCATGGTGGTGCGTGCCTGTAATCCCAGCTACTTGGGAGACTGAGGCAGGAGAATCACTTGAACCCAGAAGGCAGAGGTTGCAGTGAGCTGAGATCATGCCACTGCACTCCAGCCTGGGCGATATAGCAAGACTCTGACTCAAAAACAACAACAACAACAGCTCCGGGATTCACTGATTTTTTGGAGAGTTTTTCATGTTTCTATCTCCTTCAACTCTTCTTTGATCTTAGTTATTTCCTGTCTTCTGCTAGCTTTTGGATTAGTTTGCTCTTGCCTCTCTAGCTCTTTTAATTGTGATATTAGGGTGTTGATTTGAGATCTTTTTAGCCTTCTTATGTCGGCATTTAGTGGCATAAATTTCTCTCTTACCACTGCTTTAGCTGTGTGCCAGAGATTCTGGTACATTGTCTCTTTGTTCTCATTGGTTTCAAACAAATTCTTGATTTCTGCTTTAATTTCATTATTTATCAAGGGGTCATTCAGGAGCAGGTTGTTCAATTTCCATGAAATTGCGTGGTTTTGAGTGAGTTTCTTAATCCTGAGTTCTAATTTGATTGCACTGTGGTCTCAGAGACCATTTGTTATGATTTCAGTTCTTCTGCATTTGCTGAGGAGTGTTTTACTTCCAATTATGTGGTCAATTTTAGAATAAGTGCTATGTGGCACTGAAAAGAATGTATATTCTGTTGATTTGGGGTAGAAAGTTCTGTAGACGTCTACTAGGTCCATTAGATCCAGAGCGGAGTTCAAGTTCTAAATATCCTTGTTAATTTTCTGTCTCATGGATCTGTCTAATACTGATAGTGGGGTGTTAAAGTCTCCCACTATTATTGTGTGGGAGTCTAAGTCTCTTTGTAGGTCTCTAAGAACTTGTCTTATGATTCTGAGTGCTCCTGTATTGGTTGCATGTATATTTAGAATAGTTAGCTCTTCTTGTTGAATTGTTCCCTTTACCGTTATGTAATGCCTTCCTTTGTCTTTTTTTGATCTTTGTTGGTTTAAAGTCTGTTTTGTCAGAGACCAGGATTGCAATCCCTGCTTTTTTTTTGGCTTTCCATTTGCTTTGTATATTTTCCTCCCTCCCTTTATTTTGAGCCTGTGTACGTCTTTGCATGTAAGATGGGTCTCCTGAACATAGCACACCAATGGGTCTTGACTCCTTATCCAATTTGCCAGTCTATGTCTTTTAACTGGGGCATTTAGCCCATTTACATTTAAGGTTAGTATTGTTATATGTGAATCTCATCCTGTTATCATGATGCTATTTGATTATTTTACGCACTAGTTGATACAGTTTCTTTGTAGTGTCATTGGTCTTTATATTTTGGTGTGTTTTTGCAGTGGCTGGTACCGGTTTTTCCTTTCCATATTTAGTGCTTCTTTCAGGAGCTCTTGCAGAGCAGGCCTGGTGGTAATGAAATCCCGCAGCATTTGCTTGTCTGGAAAGGATTTTATTTCTCCTTTGCTTATGAAGCTTAGTTTTACTGGATATGAAATTCTAGGTTGAAAATTCTTTTCTTAAAGAATGTTGAATATTGGCCCCTAATCTCTTCTGGCTTGTAGAGTTTCTGCTGAGAGGTCCACTCTTAAACAGATAGGCTCCCCTTTGTAGGTGACCTGGCTTTTCTCTCTGGCTTTGCTTTTTTCCTTCATTTTTTCCAGTTTTTTCCAGTTTTTCCTTCATTTCAACCTTGGAGAATCTGATGATTATGTGTCTTGGAGTTGATCTTCTTGTGGAGTATCTTAATGGTGTTCTCTGTATTTCCTGAATTTGCATGTTGGCCTTTCTTGCTAGGTTGAGGAAGTTCTCCTGAATAATATCCTGAAGTGTGTTTTCCAGCTTATTTCCGGTCTCCCTGTCTCCTTCTTGTACTCCAGTCAATCATAGCAGAACCCTCACTTTGGAATTAGATAAGTATGTGTTTCAATCCTGAATCTACTACTTATCAGTGGGTGATCCTGGAAAGATTACTTCATCTTCTATACTTCAATTCTCTCATCTTAAGATATGGATAATAAGGATTACTGCTGGATGGGGTGATGAGTTAGTAAGATAACACATGCAAGCACTTAGCACAATGTTGGGCACTTAATAAGCACCCAATAATGTTACCCATTACTGTTGATGCTTCCTAACTTTCCCTTAACTATCTTCATTTCCCATCTGCAAACAACCTGAAATGCCTTGATCACCATTCTACCTTCTTGTTTAACCATTATATAACAGCTTTTAACAATTAATCCATAATCAACAGTCTATAGGTTAACATACCAAAACAGAGATACTGTATACAAGAGATGCACCCCAGTTTTACCAAGGGGACAAAGGCCCAAAAGTTTTAGCTTCTTTTGAAGGATGGAAAAACCAGAACAGTAGTTCTTCTCGTCTACATTTTCCAGTTTAGTCACTCTGCCAGAGTAGAAATGCAAATTCTTTTTCAAGAAAGTCAACTGTTGAAGCAGCTAGCTGCTAGACAAGCAGCCAACAAGAGTCTCTATTTTTTTTCCCACCATATGATCCTGGTAGAAAGTTACTGCAGAGCATATACACTCAATCAGGTTACTAGGAACCACCTAAAAGAGCAAGGTAAGTACACAGGGGTCTTTTGTTTTTTTTCTCAATCAACAGATCTATTAAGCCAATTACCCTTTCTTAGTCTTCATTTATTCGTCTGTAAATTAAAGACATAAGACCAGATGATGCCTAACAAAGTGCTGTCAAAATAAAACAAATTGGAACTAGCCTTAACTATCCTAATTTTATCAGTATCTAATATTTTAGAAATTTAAATATATTTTATTATTTATATATTTTATTTAATATATTTAATATAAATAAAATATTTTATTTGATTATTTAAATATTTTATTGTTTAAAATTTTTAACATTTTATTTTAATAAAATAAACATTAAGTACAAATGAACTTCATAAAATACTGGTCCCAATGACAAATTCGTTTCTACTGTGGCAATAGAGTGAAGACTACTGGCTAAGAAAATATTTGATAATCTTTGTGATCACAGTGTTCAGCTTCTGCTCAAGCCTCCCACACTGGCCAATGTCCACTGACCAATGTCTATCTGGAGCTGTAAAAGTAATCTCTTCTTAAATATTTGATGTCGTGTTCCCCTTTGGTCTTCTGAACAAACTCAGTGACTCCTTTTCCTTTTACAGGTGTATCTAAATCTCCTTATAGGTATATATTTTCCCTGTTTACTGTGACTTGTCTAGTTTTCAAACTCTGTATCTGAATCCTTTCAAATATATTTTTAACTTCCTTTATTGCTCCTCTTTCTTTTTCTAAATGTATACTTGAATCACTTTTCAAATGTATATTATCAGCCTTCTGCAGTAGGTTTACTTATGAGTACAAAGGCCTCCCTTCTGTGGATCTCAAAATAATTTCTGGAAAGGTGTATGTAGGGAAATCTTAATTTGTATAAGAGAGAACCTGTAAAATTGAGGTATAAGAACCGAAATGTGGCTGTAGTCACTCTTTTTATTTTTCCTACAGGCAGATCCCTAGTAAAATAGCAAAAGCCATAATTAAAATAATAAAATGTCTGTCGTCTTTTCCTCACTAAAATGAAGTACTCTGTCTACTAAGCTACATACCAGAAATGGAAAATGTGGTGCATCCTACCATCCCCAATCCCATCTGGCTAGGGCAGATGTCAACAGTCAATCAGCAATTTTCTTGCTGAGCTTAGATGGAGTTTACGAACATTTTATAATAAAGGGCATCAACCGATGGACTTAGTTCAGATTTTACTTGCTATTTTGTTATTATTCAGGCCGTGGTTATAATATTGCTCACACATATATATGATAACTCAAAGAGTGTACCTGGATTGTTTGCAATACAAAGGATAAATGCTTAAGGGGATGGATACCCCATTCTCCATATGTGATTTTATGTATTGCATACCTGTATCAAAATATCTCATGTACCCCATAAATACACACACCTACTATGTACCTATAAAAATAAAAAAACTATATATATGAAAGATGGTATTTAAAATGATGCTGATACCCACAGCCAATCAGAGGAAACGAACCCAGTCAGGGTGTGTGTTTATAGCACCTACCTGGGCACCACTGTCATCTGAACTATCTCCAGAGCTCTGAGACTGAAGGAGGCTCTGATTTATATGGCTCAGCTCTTCTCTAAGCTTCACAACTTCCTCAGGCTTCATGGTCAACTGCTGTTCTTTTTCTTCATCTTTCATATCTCGATTCTGTTGTGAGCCCTCCTCCTTCTGCCCCTCTCTTGGAAAACTGCCCTCCTTTACTGACTCCTCTGGAATTTCCTTCTGCTTTCTTTCTCCTAATTTGGGACTTGGTGCAAATATAAAAATACAATCTATCAAAATGCTTATTATAGTAGTAGAATCGGGAGAAAAAAAGCTACAAGTCAAGACAGTATTGCAAACAAGATTTTCAACCTGAATTCTATAGCACAGCAGTCATCTTATTCTTAAAAATAAACTTTAAAAACATAAGTCAGTCAGGCACGGTGGTTCACGCCTGTAATCCCAGCACTTTGGAAGGCCAAGATGGGCGGATCACCTGAGGTCAGGATACTGAAGACCAGCCTGGCCAACATGGTGAAACCCCATCTCTACTAAAAATACAAAAATTAGCCATGTGTGGTGGTGTACGCCTGTAGTCCTAGCTACTCAGGAGGCTGAGACATGAGAATCGCTTAAGCCCAGGAAGTGCAGGTTGCAGTGAGTCAAGATTGTGCCACTGCACTCCAGCCTGGGCGACAGAGTGAGACTCTGTCTCAAAAAATAAAAAATAAAAGAAAACCCACAAATGAGTCATATTTTTTACTTACACTCAGGGAGATGACCCATCATAGGTTTTCATTTACAGCCAAACCACCAGTTAAATGAGTTTTATACTTTTTCAACTTTTAGTATGGCATTGAGCAGACACAGGTTATAATGATTTTAATAAGCACTGGCCACTTTGGCAGGCACTAGGGCTTCAGGAGGACATGATCTCGGTCCCAAGGAGCTTACAATTTAGTGAGAAATGAGTAGTAAGTAATACAAGTCCTGATGGATGAGTAGGCACAAGCTAAACAAATGTAAAGGGAGGAAGGAGTGTGTATGTACTTGCATGTACGTATGGATGTTGGGGAGGGTGGGTGTTGGTATAAATGAGAACATGAACAAGCAAAGGTGTTCCAAAATGATTTAATAAATAAGATATGTAAAACCCCGAAGTAAAAGAGAGAAGGTGCTTTAGAAAGATTATTTAGACGCCATGTGATAGGGAAACCATTTGAGAAACTGTTGTAATAATCCATGTAATAAATAACAATAAATAGAACTATGATGAATTCTGGAGATATTGAAAAGACAGTATTGATAAGGTTTGTCATTTACTGGATGTGGCAGGTAAGGGAGAAAAAGGAATCATCATGACACCAGGATTTCTGACTTGGGCAAATGGGCAAGTGGATGGTAGACCAACACGGGGGAATGTGGCCATAGACTGACTACAGAGATGTCTGTGGTGAGGACACAGACACAGAAGAATGTGAGCAGAAACACTGGGATTGGATAAAATGAACCAGGGAGAAGGGGAGAAGTAAAAGGAGGCAGATCATCCTAGAGAGAAGCCTAAAAACTTGTAAGGAACAAGCAGAGGAAGTGAAAGTCACAGAAACCAAGAGGAGAGAATGCGCCTTCAATGATTAGAGAGTGTAGATGACAAGGAGAATGAACACAAATATGCTGGTTTTATTTTTATTCCCTCAATCTTAAATTTTGTTTTGAGTACCTTGAAACCTAGCACAGCATGCTTCATAGATTATAGTTGGTGATCAGATTCTTCAAGAAAGCAATTTGGCAGTACACATCAAGAGCCATGGCCGGGTGTGGTGGCTCACGCCTGTAATCCCAGCACTTTGGGAGGCGAGGTGGGCAGATCACCTGAGGTCAGGAGTTTGAGACCAGCCTGGTCAACATGGCAAAACCCTGTCTCTACTAAAAATAAAAAAATTAGCCAGGTGTGGTGGTGCATACCAGTAGTCCCAGTTACTTGGGAGGCTGAGGCAGGAGAATCTCTTGGACCCAGGAGGCAGAAGTTGCAGTGAGCCGAAATTGCACTATTGCACTCCCGCCTGGACGATAGAGGGAAACTCTGTCTCCACACACACACACACAAAGTCATAAAAATGTTCATACTCTTTGAATAATTGCATCTGAATGAATTCACTGCAATAAAATAATTCATAAGAAGAAAAAAATGACTACAATAATGCTCATACTAAACAGAGATATGGAAATGGCTAAAAGAATTAAAGATGCTTCAACTTAAAAGTGACCTCAAGAGTATTCATAAACATGAAAACTACTTATCAAAGTAAAATTGTGGCACAAAAACCAATAAACATATATGTATTCATGTGTGTACATACATACATATATACACACTATGGGAAAATGTCTAGAAAAAGCTGGAAAGGAACAGGGAGAAAAATTGTATCTAGGGAGCGCTTTATTCCTTTTAAAATTCCTCTAATACTATAAAGAAAATAATTAAATATTTTATTTTGAATTTAGCAGTTTTAAAAAGACAATTATTCAAATGATGCAAAACAGTATGAGATAAAGGGTAAAATGCCTCAAAATTTTTTTTATAAAACAACAATGAAAGTTTCCATCATTTATAAACCCCTTTCTGTTTCTTATATCCAGTGGAAGCTAGACACACATTAAGACTGGGAAAATGCAAATGTATACCGTGTGTGTGTGTGTGTGTGTGTGTGTGTGTGTGTGTGGAGTCTCACTCTGTCACCCAGGCTAGAGTGTAGTGAGGCGATCATAGCTCACTGCAGCCTTGAACTCCCAGGCTCAAACAATCCTCCTGCCTCAGCCTCCTGAGTTGCTTGGATTACAGGTGTAAGCCACTGCATCTAGTAGTTTCATATTTTTTTTAAATGGAGAAAATGTACTTTTTCTTTGAAAAAGATGGAGTAGACACACTTTCCCCCTATTTTTACCATTAAG
Source organism: Trachypithecus francoisi (assembly GCF_009764315.1). Lineage (NCBI taxonomy): Eukaryota > Metazoa > Chordata > Mammalia > Primates > Cercopithecidae > Trachypithecus > Trachypithecus francoisi. The sequence continues at coordinate 82,004,684 of NW_022681457.1, forward strand.
TACAACTAAAAACCCTGAACATTATATATAAAACAAACATTAAAAGACGTTGAAAGGTGGAGAGAAGAAGGCAGACCAGCTAGGGAACTCAAGACCCAAGGAATGACATGGCTGTGAGTTTCCTGGGTGTTCTTTTTGCCTCACAGATCCCTGAGTTGGAGCTGAAGAAGACAGCAACCCAGACAATGTCAACAAGCACAAGCAAAAACAACAACAACAACAAAGTCCCAACAAAAGTCTGCCATCTTTAGCCAAAGCACCAGAAAAGGCCAAGGAAGAAACACAATTTTGGACAACACCTACCTACTCCAGCTGAACATCACAGAAAAAACTGTGGCTTCACCTCCACTCATGCCAGCAAAGCCCAAATTGGGAGCCTAGATTTCCACCCTCACCAGGCTGTAATAAGGGATTCCAATTCCTCGACTGGAGTGGTGTCAGAGAAGGTCAAGTAGGTATAAGGGACTTTTATCCCTGCCGGATAGTAAAGAGCTCCCCTACCCTGCAGTGTGAAGGGAGACCAGGTGGTGAGTTTGGAATTCCAACCCACGTGGAAGTGAGGAGGCACACTTCTCCCTTTCCACTGGGGTGGTGTCAGAGGAGGCCACCACCTAGCACAATAAGCCACCCCCACCCACCTGCCTTGTGGTATCAGTGGCAGCCCCATGAAGAGAAGTCGCAAGGCATTCCTCCCCTTCTCAGCCAGGTGCTGTAAGTGGAGGCTACTGGAGAACAGGAACTCCCACCCTTACCAGCTGTAATAAGGAATGCTTCCTTCTGCAATTACCTCAAAATAATTTTTAAAAATCTTTTCATTTAAAGTATATTTTTCCATTTGAAAAATGGACAATCCATGAACTGGTCCTTTAAGTTTAATATATATGAAGGTGCTTCATTTGTCACATTAAGAAGAATGAATGACTTTATAAAGACCAGACTTAACCAGACCAATTTAATTTCCTTATAGAAGAACACAAGTGGCCTTTGTTATGTTTCCATAGTTTAAAGATAAGGTTTAAGTGTCCCTCCTCTTTGGTGGGTCCATGAGATGTGCCTGTACAGCCACATTCAGAGCACATGGCAGTCAAGGAGTTTTCCCTGACTTGGAAGGAATGAGCAGTGCTCTCCAGGATACAATTCTGGGCTAATGCCATTTTACATTTTTATTAATGGGCTGGATAAATAAATTGCATTCATATGAATCAGTTAATTAGTAAATTAAAGAGAACTAGCAATACCTGGGAATACAGGGATTTAATATTTAACTGATATTGATTCAACAGGACAAGAATCCATGAAAATAAATCCCCCCCCAAAAGAACAGAATTTGGCTAGGTATAGTGGCTCGTGCTTGTAATCCCAGCACTTTGGGAGGCCAAAGTGGGAGGATAACTTGAGCCCAGGAGTTCGAGACCAGCCTGGGCAACATAGGGAAAGCCCCGTCTCTACAAAAAAATTTAAAAAATTAGCTGGGTGTGATGGCATGTGCCTATGTGCCTGTGGTCCCAGCTACTCAGGAGGCTGAGGTAGAAGGATCACTTGAGCCTAGGAGGTTGACGTTGTAGTAAGCTGTGATGGCACCACTGCACTCCAGCCTGGATGACACAGCAAGATCCAGTCACACACACACACACACACACACACACACACACACACACCAGAATTTATCCTTCAAAAGATATAAGAGAAAATGTGTATACTTTGAAACCAAAGGAAGGCTGAACAGATTTTTTAAAAGTAATACCTAATAGTATGTATTACTTTATTATTATGTTCACATAATAACAGTATTGCATTAAAGTTGTGTGATGGAGAAAATAATCAAACAAAAAGGAAGAAAAAAAAAATAAAGTTGTGTGGGCAAAAACAGACTATCAGCCAAAAATTATATGGAGTTGAGAACATGTCCTATAGCCAGCACATCTGCATCTTAGGAACTGGAAAATCCACCATGACTCTCAAATTTTTGGTTCCTCCTGTCTCAAAAAAAAAAAAAAAAAAAAAAAAGGAGGCTAAGCCCTTCCCCCTCTCTCATCATGAGACACACCTGCTACTCCTTTGCCTTCAGTCATGACTGTAAGCTTCCTAAGGCCCTCACCAGAAGCATATGCCATCATTATGCTTCTTGTACAGCTTGCAGAACCATGGGCCAAAATAAAACTCTTTTCCTGATAAATTAACCAGCCTCGGGTACTCCTTTATAGCGACACAAAATACAGTAACGATATAGGAGTTAAAAAGAAATTATTTAGGCGATTGTGAAGGTAAGGAAGTCCTCATTAAGGTTTTACTTTTCATGAAAAGCATCCCCAAAATCATTTTCTTTTCTAACAAAGAGCAGCCTGTAAAATTGAGCTGCAGACATAGACAAGCAAACTGAAAACTTGCACAGGTGAATGCTGGCAGTTGTGCCAATAGGAAAAGGCTACCTGGGACTAGCCATGATCAAAATGGCGGCTCCATCTTCCCTTCTCTTTGCCAGCCACATGTACAGTAAGGAGCACACAAGATGGTGCTGGCCAAGTAGAAAGCCCATTTGCATATTAAGATTAGGGTGGGGTGACAAGCCTTCCCTACACACTATGTAAACATTATACCTGGTCAGAACAATCTGTTGGCCCTACAAAATCAGACACTGCCTCCTCAATCCTGCCTATAAAATCTGCTGCGGTCTGCTACAGGCCAGCTTTTCCCTTTCAGATGTCTCTCTCTCTCACAAGAGAGTTGCTCTCCTCTCTCCTTTCTTCTGCCTATTAAACTTGCCTTCCTTAACCCACCCATGTATGTCCATGTCCTTAATCTTCTTGGCATGAGACAATGAACCCTGGATATTTCCCCAGACAATGATGCTGCTTCATTTGGGGGCTCATCTGGGATCAGAACCAGAATAGAAGGTATAATCATCAGAGTGGTAAGAATGGGAACAAACCTCAAATCTGTCCTTTAATTTTGAGGCTCTTGGCCTCCATTTTAGAATCAAATCAAACTAAATAAAAAATACTGGGCTCCCGTCAGCCATTTAAAAACATGGTTAGTATGGCTGCCAGCCTTACAAGATGCAGGGGTGAGGCTTACTGGGAAGAACATGGAGAATCCCCCAGCACCCACAGGTTGCTGGGCATGTTGAACCAGTTTCTTTTCATGTTGGGCCTAGCCACTGCATGGGGCTGAGTGAGGTCCTGGAACAACTGAGGATTTCTGTTAAGGGCAACATCCTGCTATTATCCAAAGGCTTCTGGACTAATTCCAGCCTCTGACTGCTTGACTGGGTGTTGGCAAAAAGGATGTCCAGCTACCCTGTTGCAAAATTTCCTTCTTTTCTATCCATGGTTGCCATGTCTCCTATCCTCTCAGTGTGTGTAAGATACAGGAAGTTTTACAGCTCAGGGAAGTAATCCTGTTAGGCAAGATCAGGAAATGCTACAGTAAAGGATACAACTCAGGGGAATGTTGTGATTTTCTAGGAACAGAGGGTCTCCCTCCACTCCCCACAATGAGGTCACTCTCTGCCCTTAGTCTGGAGAGCACATGGCATTTCCAGGTTACTCTCTGCCCTTTGTCAGGAAAGCATATGGCATTTCCAGGTCTGTTAGGAAAAGGCCCCCAAATCTGGCCATAAACTGGCCCCCAAACTGGCCATAAACAAAATCTCTGCAGTACTGTAACATGCTCGTGATGGCCTTGATGCCCATGCTGGAAGGTTGTCAGTTTACTGGAATGAGGGCAAGGAACACCTGACCCACCCAGGGTGGAAAACCGCTTAAGGTGTTCTTAAACCACAAACAATAACATGAGTGATCTGTGCCTTAAGGACATGTTCATGCTGCAGATAACTAGCCAGAGCCCATCCCTTTATTTTGGCCCATCCCTTTGATTCCCATAAGGAATACTTTTAGTTAATCTATAATCTATAGAAACAACGCTTATCACTGGCTTACTGTCAATAAATATGTGGGTAAATCTCTGTTCAAGGTTCTCAGCTCTGAAGGCTGTGAGACCCCTGATTTCCCACTCCACACTCTATATTTCTCTGTGTGTGTGTCTTTAATTCCTCTAGTGCTGCTGGGTTAGGGTCTCCACGACCTAGCTGGTCTCAGCACAGGTCACTCTCTGCCCTTGGTCTGGAGAGCACATGGCATTTCAAGGTCAAAAGTACCACCTAGAGGAATAAAATTCCTCTCCATGAGGCACAATGTCATCCCTTTGCCAAAGCACTCTAGCTTCCCAATTCTCCTCCCTTTTTGTACCGATATACTAAAAATCAGGCTATATGGCCCTTCTGTAAATGGGAAAACTCTGCTTTCAATAATTAGGAGTAAAATATCCTCTGGCACCAAATTTAGTCTTGATACTGTCCCACTGGCAGGAAAAACGCCATTTGGTCCCTATGTTCTTTTAAGGCACCTATTCTACCTCCAATTAGAAGAGTACTTAAATAGTAAGGGAATTTTAGGTCCAGAAGTTAACCAGAACCATTCTCTAAGGGGAAACGCTTTAGCACGGGCCATAATAGCAGGATATAGAGTTCAATCTAGTACCCTTTCTCTATTAAAGGGTACTAGATTGGCCTTGTCCAAATGCAATTATTACATAGTATTTCCTGAGATCCATCTTTGAGGGAGCCATGTAGATCACATAAGTCTAGGAAGTCAAAGGGAAATCACAAGTGGAGGACTAGAGTCACATGGGTAATTGTGACTAATCCCAATTGCTTAGTTCCTCTGGTTCCACAGCTGGGAGTCGTGCCTGCAACCATGGGTGGCACATCTAACAAGGTGCTGGGACCCGAGAACCAAGGAGGGAAAACAGTAAGGGGGATGCCCTCACTGTCTTCCCCTCCACCCTGGGTCACACTGAAAGGAAGGGGATTAAAGGGGCATCTTTTTCTCGCTTCCCTTTCTAAATGGGTAACAGATCATCTTCAGCTTGCACCTCTCTGTAGTGTATTCAGAAGCACAAGGACTCCTTTGACCCTGAGACTTTGAAGAAAAAGTGGCTCATTTTCTTTTACACAAGAGCATGGCCTTTTTACTAGATCTTCACAAGAGTTGCACAATCAACCCGACCCTTATAGCAGTCATATTAGGCAGACCTACAGAGAATGATTCCCCAAAATTAGAGAAGCAACTTCCAGGAAACTATCTGAGGATCCCCCTTATTTAGGGCCCCCTCAAGTTCCCTTCTCATTGCAGGACCTTAGGCAAATAAAGGGAGATTTAGGCCAATTTTCTGACGATGCTGATAAGTATATAGAAGCTGTCCACATTTTTTTCTTTTTTGAGATGGAGTCTTGCTCTGTCACCCAGGCTGGAGTGCAGTGGTGTGATCTCAGCTCACTGCAACCTCCACTTCCCAGGTTCAAGTGATTCTCCTGCCTCAGCCTCCCAAGTAGCTGGGACCAGAGGTGCATGCCACCACATCCAGCTAATTTTTGTATTTTTAGTAGAGACGGGGTTTCACCATGTTGGCCAGGATGGTCTTGATCTCCTGATCTCATGATCTGCCACTTGGCCTCCCAAAGTGCTGGGATTACAGGCATGAGCCACCGTGCCTGGCCTCCAAAATTTAACTCAAGTGTTTAACCTCTCACAAAGGGATTTTATGCTGTTTCTAAGCCAAACCCTAACCATGGCTGAAAAACAGCCAGCTCTGCAGACAGCAGAGAGATTCAGAGATAAGCAAAATGTATCCTATGGTAGGTCAAAAGGAAAAGAGAAAATAGAGAGAGTGAAGAAACAGGGGAACCATCATTCCCAATTGGAAGAGAGGCAGTACTTCTTGACAACCCTAATTGAAACCCTCAAATGCAACTTCCTGAAGCCCTGGTCCTTCCTGCCCACCATCTACATTGTCAGCTCCTCCAATTCTACAACACAACCCCCCTACACTTTCTATGGTATTTTTCCTTCCTTTTTTCATGGTTTATAATGTTCCTCCAAACTGGGAAAAGTTAATTTCCCCAAACCTTAAAATGCTTGGCTTAGAGTTGAGCTTGGAGGAAGGGAACCCAGAAGCTTGACATGCTGGCAAAAGGGTAAATGGTTTATGTTTTTTTATGTTTTTGTTTTGTTTTGGTTTGGTTTTTTTTTTTTTTTTTTTTTTTACCAGTTGGGCTTTTGGCTTCTCTCTCTCTCTGTGCAAACTGGTAAAATGAATAAGTATCACTGTTTATATTCTCTGTAAAGTTTTAATTAATGAAAGAGGATTTGTGAGGTTGGTCTTAAGTTGCAGCCAGTACAGTGTGCATTGTATGTCTTTCTGCATGATTCTGTTAAAAGAAAGGGTACCTTAGGTTAGGATACAGGCCCAGGACCTCATAAGCCTGTTGATCAAGCCAGCCCAACAAAATGTTCAGTAACAAACTTTGCTCCAGGCCTCTATCTTGTTTTATGTCCTTGGGAACATGACCTGTAGCCACATGGCAATACTTTGTTTTAGTCCCCACCATTGTAAAATGGTGTCTGCCTTCTGTGCTAAGTCAGTTCCTGGGTAGGGGTCACAAAATCAGATAAGCCAGCTTATTGATCTGGGTAGTGCTAATTGATCCATCAAGGGCAGGGTTTGCAAAATATCTTAAGCACTGACTTGACAGCAGTTTAGGGAGAGTCAAAATCTTGTAGCCTCCAGCTGCATGGCTCCTAAGCAATGGTTTCTAATCTTGTGGCTACTTTCTTGGTCTGCTTCCCAGGAAAGAGGGATGGTTATCATCTTTGTTTTAGACTATGAACTGTAAACCATGCTCCTTCCAGAGTTGGTTCAGCTTATGCCTAGGGATGGGGAAGGACAGCTTTGGGGGCTGGAAGCAAGATGGAGCTGGTTGGGTCAAAACTCTTTCACTGTCTCAGTCACAGTTTTGCAATGAAGGTTTCAAAAGCTGCTTACCACTTCTTTGAAAATACCTCATATACTCGCAGCTAAGTCATAACTTAATTTAGGCTGGTTGGTTTCACCTGTGAGGTTACTTTTTTTAAAGTTCAAAAGCTGAAAAACTTAACTGCTTGGTGTGGCTAAAGTCAAGTAACAAAGGATTTAAAAGGATTTTCTTAAAGGCGTGGTGGCTCAAGCCTGTAATCCCCTGTAATCCCTTGGGAGGCCGAGGCGGGCGGATCACGAGGTCAGGAGATCGAGACCATCCTGGCTAACACTGTGAAACCCCGTCTCTACTAAAAAAAAAAAATACAAAAAACTAGCCGGGCGAGGTGGCGGGCGTCTGTAGTCCCAGCTACTCGGGAGGCTGAGGCAGGAGAATGGCGTGAACCCGGGAGGCGGAGCTTGCAGTGAGCTGAGATCCGGCCACTGCACTCCAGCCCCGGCGACAGAGCAAGACTCCGTCTCAAAAAAAAAAAAAAAAAGAGTGCTCAGTTTAATTAAAAGTGGATATCCAAGCAAAGGTATATTTTAAAAACCTTTACACTTTTTTCTCTTCTTGGATCCTGGTGTTTTGAAAAAGGGTTTTTTCTTCTCAGTCGACTGAACTATTTTTCTTCATTTTTTTTGTCTTGCCACTCTTAATGCACACATAAGAGGCCCTAATATAACTTCTGGTCGTCTGGGACTCCTTGTGAAAAACAGAGGAGGTGCCACAGACCCTGTTTTGGGAAAACACACACACACACACACACACACACACACACACACACCCCCTCTGTTTTCCTCATGAAACCCCAGGAATTAAAAGCAGCTAGATCTCTCTCAAAATCAAAGGTGCTGTTCTGTTTCGCATTGTGTTATCTGATGGTTTTATGTTTTGGGGGTATCAAATTACTTTGCATTATGAGACGGCTTTGTGTAATAATAACTAGGTAAAAAATATACCTTAAGGGATGGCTAATAGTAGTTATGGAGGAATACTTAATTCTTTGCACATCGGACCAGAGAAGTATGCTCTTGGCCACCTGGAGCATATTGAAACACTCCCACTCCAAATTAAGGGATAAGACTCCCACATGGAATGGGCTGGTTACAAAATGGGCTGATTGGCTTTGGGTTGCCTTGCAATGAAATGCATGGTAGAAGCACTACACTGTCTTCTCCCCATAGTATTTCCCTCCTTTTGGGGATCCAGGATCCACTATAAAATGGCACCCTTGATTTTGAGGATCTGTCTTTGCCTTCAGCTGTGCCAGCTTATTAAGCCCTAAAAATGCATGCTTTCCTGGTCTTGTTCCTCCAAGGTCTCCATTTTGAAGTCAGTAATCCAATTAAGAAACTAGCAAATGAAAAATTTTACAAGTGCTGAATCTTCTGTCTGGGTAGCTATATATGTGTTGTGTGTAATATCTATAAAAGAGCTCTAATTAATTGGCTTAGAGAAAAATAAGTGCTTAAATTAAATATTTTTAAAGGAAAGATAAAAGCTGTAATGCCTCTTAGTTAACATGACTTTAATTTTTAAGAAATATAAAAGTCTTAAAGATTATTGGTAAAATACAAGTGTTATCAATATAAACAGGTGATCTAAATCATGTAAGTCAAATACTAGGTTTGCTAAAGGTTTCAAGGTTGTAAACCACCTGCTTCACAATTTGGTAAGCCCTGGGGACATACAAAATTAACCACCCCTGTAACTGCTGGAAAAAGTAAGTGACTTTCTCTGTGCCTAGTACATAATCAAAACAACTTACCAGGTTTCAGATTAAAGTTAAAAATTGCTAAGAGTTACTATCATAATATGTAATTTTGACTACTAAAAATATATTTACATGTAAGGTGTGTAAAAACAGTAAAATGTGTTTTTTAGTAAGATTATAAGAAAGCATGGAAATGTAAATTTTACCTAGTGATAAAGAATTGTCTTAAATTAGATCAGACAAAGCTGAAGGTTTAAGCAAGTTATGGAAAGATTATAAAAATTAATCTGGCAAAAATCCCATGTGTAAACCTTAACTAAATTCAAAAGGGTATTACATGGTTTTTTCATAAATTGAGCATTGAAATAAAAGCACAGCAAAGTTGTCTTAAGACGCTAACTCACCTTTCAGCAAAAGGGTTACAAAAAGTTTGTAAAGATTTCACCTCATGGTCAAATTGGTTACGATTAGATGGTATTGTCTATAATGTTTCATTAAAAAATTGAGGCTGGGTGCAGTGGCTCATGTCTGTAATCCCAGTACTTTGGGGGGCCAAGGCGGATGGATCACCTGAGATCAGGAGTTAAGAGACCAGCCTGACCAACATGGTGAAACCCCGTCTCTACTAAAAATACAAAAACTACCCAGGCATGGTGGCACATGCCAGTAATCCCAACTACTTGGGAGGCTAAGGCACGAGAATCACTTGAAATTGAGAGGCAGAGGTTGTAGTGAGCTGAGATTACACCACTGCACTCCAGCCTGGGCAACAAGAGCAAAATTCCATCTCAAAAAAAAAACAAACAAAAAAAAAACGGGGTTGACATTAAACTAATGCAAGGATAAATTTTGGCTTTGAACAGGATTTTCACGTAATAGTAAAGGTTAATGAAAGATTTTTGCTTTTTGAGTTATCATTTTGGCAAAATAAATGATTTATAGCAATCTAGACTTCTATTTCATAACATCAAGTGTTTTAAACCTCTAACATATTTATCAGGCTTCCAAAAAATCAAACTTCAAGTTTCAAAATTGTCTTTCCTGATGCCTGGCTTTCTGGATGGTTCAGTGGGCCTCTGAATCATCCAGAGAAGAGGTAAACAGAATTATTTGACATATTTAATTACATGGAATTGCTAAAATGATGTCCAGTCTTCTTTAGGTTTTTATTTTGTTGAATAATACTAATACATGTTCCAAAATTGTATGAGATTTCTAAAATTCTAATGTCTATGTATATGCTATTAATCATAATTAAGATTGAAGTTATTGTAAACCACAAAGATAACCAAATCTCTGTCAGTCGTGTTTTTAAGTGTAACTATCCTGGAAATTTTGTCATCTGCAGACAATTGTTGTGTTGCTTTGTTCCTTTTCAAAAGATAGTATATAATCAAGATATAGGACTTTTACAGGTGTTCTCAAATGCATGTTTCTAACATTAGAATAGAGAAAAAACATACAGGATTCATGAGGAGCTGAAATATTCATGAATATCAAACAGGAGTTAACTGCATGAACTACACTAATAGAAGTTTGACATAATCTTTTTTAACTATTTGCTTGAAACATTGCTCATCCTTATTTTGTCCTTCAATGTCAAGGAAACTTTTATTCTAAGCTCTCTACAGCTTTTAACAATTAAGTAAGATATACTCTTGTGAACAAAATTTAAGGCATACTTCTTTCTCATTGCCCGGTTCCTCTAAAATTTGGAAACTATTTGTGAGTATTCTTAACTTATGGCAATATAGTTATTTGCATCAGTACAATAAGAATCTATTTTCTTTTTCAACAGAACACAATTGGAGAAACTGGTTGTCTTTACCAAGTCTTTGACTGGAAGGCTGTATTTCTTTTTAAGGAATCAAGCTTGACTTGAAGAGCCAATAAAAACCCTTTGGGGAAGACTGGCCTCATACTCTTGCCTACACAGTCCCCCAGGTAGATTCCTGACCATGGTCAGTAAAAAATGTCACTTTCTAACAGGTCCAGGTGCTCCACGCTTATCTTAGGACCTTAAGAGGAAAGGATCACCCAACTCACAGGTATTTAAGGATATAGACCCATGGCTGGACTTGGCTTTAAAAGGTTTTATCTGAGATTTCTTCTGGAACAGAGTTTCATCAAATCTAATCCAAAAGGCCTATGTAGAAATAATTATTCTTGTTATACTTTATGCAAATCATCAGGCCAAGTACATGACTAAACTTTATTCTACAAACAACATGGTCCCATCATAATTTGTTTTTACTGAAAATGAGGACTGGAGAGAAAAAAATTATGCTCCAAAACTTATACATTTGTCATTAAATTCTAGTTTCATTGGTTATTTTTAAGTTTTTTTACCTACATTTTAGGCTAGCTATGCTTATTCCTGTGAATCAAGTAATGATTTCCTGCAGGTTGGGAAAAACAAAAATGTATGGGTAATGTAAAAAGCTGAATCAATATGCTAGTTCTGGCCAATTATCCTGCAAATCCTGCCAGGTAATAAATGTGAGTAGGTTGCTCATAAGCCAGAGATTTCTTTGGGAAAATAAAATCAAGGAACTTCATAGACCTTCCAAAAGGGAAATTCTATATCTTGGCAACTAAAATTTTAGATGGAAATGATCTAATAATCCCACCCTTGTGGGAATCGCTACACTCACTCTACTATTTGAGGTAGAGTTATACATGGTAGCACCTTCTAACTGAAATACTGGACAGAGAGTTTCCACTGCTGTAGTATTTTGCTTAATTATTATCCTTAGAGCAGGAATAACAGCTACTGACAAGAGGTAAACATGAAGGTTTTACTATCACTGAGTCCACCAGGACTTTTTATTGGGTTTGGTAATATGTCACACCTTAGCTACGCAAAGAAGGTTATAAAGAAAATAGATTTTATATAAGAAAGGATCTTGTATGGTAAATTCTTATCCTAAAGAGAATAACTGCTTGTTTAAAAAGAGGGATGTTTAGGAAAAGTCAGAAAGTATAAGCATGTCATAAATGGTCTGTGGAAGTTGTGAACGAACTAATAATTGCAGGAAAGATTCAGCCAAGGTTAACACTAAAGTTACTCTAGCCACCCAAATCCAATGCCACTTATCCTTCTATATTAACATTATTAACATTTGTTAATGTTACTTTTATATTAACACTATTAACATTTCAGCAGCACCTGGTGGAGGCAAACCAGTATTACAACCCATCAAAAAGGTGGACAGCAATCAAACTCCAAATGGTACTGTGGACAGAACCATGCATGGACATGCCTTTCTTCTGAGGACCCTTAGACTGACCCCAGGAGAAGCCCTAACTGGCAGGGCACCCCTTTTTGGCAGGAAGTAGTCAGAAAGAGTCATCATCTAATACCCCTTAATAACAGTTAGGGTTACCACTCCTGAGGAGGGAATAAGATAGGAATTAAAAAGAAATTATTTAGGCAGATAGTGAGGGTAAGGAAGTCCTCATTAAGGTTTTACTTTTAATGAAAAATAGACCCCAAATTATTTTCTTCTCTAACAAAGAGCAACCTGTAAAATTGAGCTGCAGACATAGACAAGTAAGCTAGAAGCTTGCAAAGGTGAATGCTGGCAGTTGTGCCAATAGGAAAAGGCTACCTGGGACCAGGCATGATCAAAATGGTGGCTCTATCTTCCCTTCTCTTTGCCAGCCACGTGTACAGTATGGAGCAGACAAGATGGTGCTGGCCAAGTAGAAAGCCTATTGGCATATTAAGATTAGGGTGGGGGTGACAAGCCTTCCCCACACGCTATGTAAACGTCACACCTAGTTGAACCAGTCTGTGGGCCCTACATAAATCAGACACTGCCTCCTCAAGCTAGCCTATAAAATCTGCTGCAGTCTGTCGCAGGCTGGCTTTTACCTTTTGGATGCCCCTCTCTCTCACAAGAGAGAAAGCTGCTCTCCTCTCTCCTTTCTTCTGCCTATTAAACTTTCCACTCCTTAACCCAACCACGTGTGTCTATGTCTTTAATCTTCTTAGCGTGAGATGATGAACCCTAGGCATTTACCCCTGACAACAATGCCACTTCACTAAGGGTGGGGTGTAGTGGCTCATGTCTATAATCTCAGCATTTTGGGAGGCAAAGTGGAAGGATTGCTTGAGCTCAGGAGTTTTAAACTAGCTTGGGAACATAGCCAGACCTTATCTTTACTAGAAATCACATACATTAGTTGGGTGTGATGGTGCGCATTTATAGTCCCAGCTACTCAGGAGGATGAGGTGGGAAAATTGCTTGAGCCTGGGAGGTCAAGTCTGCAGTGATCATGCACTCCAGCCTGGGTGACAGAGTGGGACCATGTCTCAAAAAGAAAATCCATACAATAAAATATTCAGCCATAGAAAGGGATAAAGTACTAATTCATACTACAATATGAACTTTGAAAAACATTATGCTAAATGAAAGAAGGCAGACACAAATGTCCACATATTGTATGGTTCCACTTATGTAAAATGTACAAGATGGCCAAATTCAAAGGCAAAAAGTACTTTAGTGGTTGCCAGAGGCCGGGGGAGGAGGCAGGTAGAAAAATAAGAAATGAATACTAATGGATATAGAGTTTATTTCTTGGGGGATAAAAATTTCCTGACAAGAATTCACAAGGGAGGTGACAAGATGGCTGAATAGGAAAAGCTCCAGTCTACAGCTCCCAGCGTGAGCGACACAGAAGACAGGCGATTTCTGCATTTCCAACTGAGGTACCAGGTTCATCTCAAAGGGGCTTGTCGGACAGTGGGTGCAGCCCATGGAGCGTGAGCCAAAACAAAGCAGGGCATTGCCTCACCTGGGAAGCGCAAGTGGTCAGGGAATTCCCTTTCCTAGCCAAGGGAAGCCATGACAGACAGTATCTGGAAAATTGGGACACTCTCACCCTAATACTGCAGTTTTCCAACAGTCTTAGCAAATGGCACACCAGAAGATTATATCCCATGCCTGGCTTGGAGGGTCCCATGCCCATGGAGCCTTGCTCACTGCTAGCACAGCACTCTGAGATGGAACTGCAAGGTGGCAGTGAGGCTGGGGGAGGGGCATCCACCATTGCTGAGGCTTGAGTAGGTAAACAAAGCAGCCAGGAAGCTCCAACTGGGTGGAGCCCACTGCAGTTCAAGGAGGCCTTCCTGCCTCTGTAGACTCCACCTCTGGGGGCAGGGTATAGCTGAACAAAAGGCAGCAGAAACTTCTGTAGACTTAAACGTCCCTGTCTCATAGCTTTGAAGAGAGTAGTGGTTCTCCCAGCATGGAGTTTGAGATCTGAGAATGGACAGACTGCCTTCTCAAGTGGGTCCCTGACACCCGAGTAGCCTAACTGGGAGTCACCTCCCAGTAGGGGCAGACTGACACCTCATACAGCCGGGTGCCCCTCTAAGATGAAGCTTCCAGAGGAAGAATCAGGCAGTAACATTTGCCATTCTGCAATATTTGCTGTTCTGCAGCCTTTGCTGGTGATATCTAGGCAAACAGGGTCTGGAGTGGACCTCCAGCAAACTCCAACAGACCTGCAGCTGAGGGTCCTGACTTAGAAGGAGACCTAACAAACAGAAAGGACATCCACACCAAAACTCCATCTGTACATCACCATCATCAAAGACCAAAAGTGGATAAAACCACAAAGATAGGGAGAAACTAGAGCAGAAAAGCTGAAAATTCTAAAAATCAGAGTGCCTGTTCTCCTCCAAAGAAACACAGCTCCTCGCCAGCAATGGAACAAAGCTGGACGGAAAATGACTTTGATGAGTTGAGAGAAGAAGGTGTTACACCTTATAATTTCAAGACTTACAATAAAGTTACAGCATGGAATTGTTCTAAGAATAAACACATGGGTGGGTTAACAGAATAGAATACAGAGTCCAGAAGCAGACCTTTATAAATTTTTTTAATAAAGGTGCCGACCTTTATCAGTAAGGAAATAACTCTTTTTACCAAATATTTCTGGAATAACTGGATATACACTGAAAATGAATGAACCTCTCAATTTTACCACACAGTATATACAAAAATAACCTGCAGTAGACCATAAACCTAAATGTAGAAACTAAAAACTATAAAATATTTAGAAGAAAGTATAAGAAACATATTTTGTGACTTTAGAGTAGACAAAGATTTCTTAAATAGGCTTTTTGTGTCCCATCACAAAATTATAAAAGAAAACATTGATGAACTCACCTCCATCAAAATTTTAAAACTTCTACTCTTTATAAAACACTATTAAGAAAATGAAAGACATGTCATAGAACAAGAAAAGATTTATAATACATATATCTAAAACAAAGGACTAGTTTGAATATATATAAAGAACTCTTGGCCAGGTGTGGTGGCTTATGCATGTAATCCCAGCACTTTAAGAAGTCAAGGATGGAGAATCACTTCAGGCCAGGTATTTGAGACCAGCTTGGGCAACATGGTGAGACATCATCTCTAATATGTAAAAAACAAAACAAAACTACTTCTACAACTCAATATAAAGAATACAAGCCAGAAACAGTGGTGCATGCCTGTAATCCCAGCACTTTGGGAGGCAAGAAGATTACCTGAGGCCAGGAGTTTGAGACTAGCCTGGACAACATAGTGAGACCTCATCTCTACAAAAAAGATTTTTTTTTTTTTTTTGAGACGGAGTCTCGCTCTGTCGCCCAGGCTGGAGTGCAGTGGCCTGATCTCAGCTCACTGCAAGCTCCGCCTCCCGGGTTCACGCCATTCTCCTGCCTCAGCCTCCCAAGTAGCTGGGACTACAGGTGCCCGCCACCTCGCCCGGCTAGTTTTTTGTATTTTTTAGTAGAGACGGGGTTTCACCGTGTTAGCCAGGATGGTCTCAATCTCCTGACCTTGTGATCCGCCCGTCTCGGCCTCCCAAAGTGCTGGGATTACAGGCTTGAGCCACCGTGCCCGGCCAAAAAGATTTTTTTAAATTAGTTGGGTGTGGTGCTGCATGCCTATAGTCCCAGCTACTTGAGAGGCTGGGGCAGGAAGATGGCTTGGGCCTGGAAGGTTGAGGCTTCAGCGAGCCAGGACTGTACCCCTGTACTCCAGCCTGGGCAACAGAGTGAGAATCTATCTCTAAAAATAATAATAATAATAAAAATAACATAAAATATTTTTAAGAATACAGACCACTCCACTAAAAACATAGAAAAGATTTGAACAGATGCTTCACAAAAGAACATATAAATGGCCAAAACATATTCATGGTCATTAAGACACCCTCAAAAGGCAAATTAAAACTACTATTTTACTAGATATACCCTGGCACTTGCATCAGTCTGTCTTGGGTTTGATTGCTTTGCTCACCACTTCAGAGGCTGATCATGCTGAATATAGTAGATACTGTACACACTGGAGCCTACACCTTATTAGTTCTCCATGATATGCTCAAATTGGTTGTATCTTCGTAAGATTCTTTTCAGAGAAACAATCTACTATATTCTCCAAATTAATTGCTCTTTGTGAGGAAGAAGTGAACAGAAACACATCCTCTGTAGCCCTCTTTCCTCTTCCACTCTAATTAGCTGAGCAATAGAAAAAGACAGCCCTGACCGGGCGCGGTGGCTCAAGCCTCTAATCCCAGCACTTTGGGAGGCCAAGACGGGTGGATCACAAGGTCAGAAGATCGAGACCATCCTGGCTAACACGGTGAAACCCCGTCTCTACTAAAAAATACAAAATACTAGCCGGGCGAGGTGGCGGGCGCCTGTAGTCCCAGCTACTCGAGAGGCTGAGGCAGGAGAATGGCGTGAACCCGGGAGGCGGAGCTTGCAGTGAGCTGAGATCCGGCCACTGCGCTCCAGCCTGGGCGGCAGAGCGAGACTCCGTCTCCAAAAAAAAAAAAGAAAAAGACAGCCCAATAAGAAGAGTAGCAAATGATTAGCACCAATTACTCTAGTATACTCTGTAAAAGTGCAACTCAAAAATTAGAAATCAGAAAGAACAGGACTTTAAAATACAATACCTGTTCTCTCTGTTCACCACCCACAGTTTTTCCAGGGGAGTGGTTTCCAAGTTGCTTGTTCTCTTGAGATTCACACACCTCTCCTTTAAGTCTTTCAACCTTAAATATAAAAGTATAAGTCTTGTAGACTTCTCAATTTTTGTTTGGATAAATCATTGCTTTGTTTTTTAATTATACAAGTAACATACAAATATGCTGTCCTTATAAAACTTCAACACATAGGTATACAGAATAAAAAACTGTATTTTCCTTCATATTACAACTGTTCCTCCCTTTCCAGAAATAACACTGCTTGGAATGTACCCTACCTGAACTTTTTCATGCATACATACATGTATTAAATATATAAATGGGTTAGATACATAAATTTACAAAGACTTAGACAACTTACCAATCTTCACTTATTTATTCATTCTATTTATGATTGCATTTTTATTGTGGTAAAATACACATAACACAAAATGTACCATGTTAGCCATTTTTAAGTGTACCAGTTCAGTGGCATTAAGCATCATTAAGCATATTATTAAGCACATTGTCAGGCACACTGTTGTACAACCATTACCACCATCCATCTCCAGAACTCTTCATCTTGCACTGAAACTCTATACCCATTAAACAATAACTCCATTACTCGCTCTCCCCAGCCACTGGCAACCACCATTCTATTAATACTTTCTGTCTCTGTGACTTTCACTACTCTAAGCATGTCATATAAGTGTTATCATATATTATTTGTCCTTCTGTGACTGGATTATTTCATTTAGAATAATGTCTTCAATGTTCATTCATGTTTCCGCATGTGTATGAATTTCTTTCCTTTTTAAGGCTGAATAATATTCCATTGTATGGCTATACCACATTTTGCTTATCTGTTCCTCTATCAATGAGCATCTGAGCTGCTTCCACCTTTTGGCTATTGTGAATAATGCTGCTATGAATATGGGTGTACAAATATATGTTTAAGTCTCTGTTTTCAATTCTCTGGGGCATATATCCAGAAGTGGAATTGTCAGACCACATGGTGATTCTATATTTAACTTTTAGAGTAACTGTTTTCCATGGTGGCTGTACTACTTTAGATTCTCCCCAGCAATGCACAAGGGTTCCAATTTTTCCACACCAACATTTGTTATTCTCTATTGTTTTGCTAGCAGTCATCCTGATGGATCTTGAGTCATTCTTGCAAAAAAATTTCTAAAGCACCTAGTATTATGCCAGGTATTTTGTTAGATATTAGATATATGATTATGTAATGAATATAAAGTAAAATTGAAGAGATGTATTTAAAATTTGGAAGTATATATTTTTAAAAATCAGTAAATTGCTAAGAAGAAATGGTTAAAAATATAAACAATTAAAGATTTAGTATTAATAATCTTAAACTTATCCAATATAATAGAGTAATATTTTCTATGTGGTGAATGTGTTAACTATAAACTATTATCTAATCCCTTATTTAAAAGATCCTAGATTTACATATAGCAACAATGTTGCTGTGTAGCATAGGTAGTTAAAATGTATAAAATGTAAGTACTGATAGAATACATCTAGGTCAAAGCATGGCATCCCCCTGAGATGTTACAGCCACCAGTATTGGTCCCTGCTAAAGACCAACTTACATGTTGTATATCTGTGTTGCTTATGCTGTTGATTGTTATGGTAGACACATTTAAATAAGTTCTAAGAAGTAAATTAAACTTACCATTTCACCAAGCACCTTTTTTTCTGAGTCAAGTGATCGAACCCTATTTCTTAAAGCCAGAATTTCCTCATCCAGTCTCTGATTGTGTTCCTTTGCTTTCTGTAGGTCAGCTGCATCTAAAACAGAGAAGAACACAGTTTACTCAACTGGATCAAAGTTTTAGTTTTAGGGACACTAACTCTAAAAACGAAGGAAGTGCTATTGCCTGCCCTTCTTGTTAGTCCTATCATGTCTCTGCATATGTGGCTGACTCTCTGTGCAGGAGAGCCACAAGGCTCTCAAGTCTAGCCCTAGAATATTCTACCAACCCAAAGAAACAACAGAGAAAGTTTTATATTACTCACACCAGACCAATGAATTGGACTTTTTGAGTGTAGGGTTTCCAGCAATAGAGGTTCTTCTAGGACCTAGAATTTTAAAACAATTTAGCCTAGCCTACCTTTTAAAAGTTAAATGACCAAAAAAAATGGTCTTCCTACATGCCTTTCAGTCCTGTCTCTTTTACATACCTCCTAGTCCATTCATTTACAAATCTGTTCTTAGAACAATTCCATGCTGTAGCTTTATTGTAAATCTTGAAATTGTAAAGTGTTAACACCTCAACTTTTATTGATCACAAATGGAACATAGGCTTTTTGTTAATCAAACTACATGGTTTTGTTCAAAGTGAATATTTTTAACCCACCTTCAGCTAGTACCATGTCCCAAAATAATATTTTTAACACACAGTAAATATTTTCAGAAATATATATATATTTATAGTAATATACAAACAGACAAAGTTATGTTAAAAATATTTAACAACTGGTTAAGCATGCACCCTCATCTATAAGAATGTAGCTCTGAAATAGAGTTCTAGAGAACATTTTGCTGTGCTAAATATTATCTCTTTAGTGGCTGGGAAGACATGGGGCTGGAAGGAGCTAAGACAATTAGGGCAGGTAAGAATGTTTGGAAGACTCAGGACAACAGCTACTTATAAGTCAACACAGAATTATTCCAGTACCTTCACAACTTTACTGGCATACTAGTATATACCAGCTCACAGTAGTCCTGTGGGTACACACACACACAGACTCCACAAATAAAAAACCCAAATGACATTATACCACACATCTTACTCTACAACTTGCCTTATTTACTTGATAATATATCACAGAAATCTATTCATGTCAGTGCACACTTGGCTCCATGTCATCTTTAATATCTGCAAAGTATGCCTTGTATAGTCACTTATTTAACAATCTATTATTGGTAAACATACTGCATTTAATTTTACTACCCAACAAGTTATTTCTTATTCTCTGTACTTCTTTGTTAACTGGCCACTTAAAAAGGTGGGAAGTATTCTCTCTTCTTCAATTTTCTGGAAGAAATTATATAAATTTAGTATTATTTATTCCTTAAATAATAATTCTTATTAGAATTCATTAATGAAGCCATCTGAGCCTGGAGTCTTCCTCATGGGAAGATTTTTAATTTTAATTTTTAATTTTATTTTTCATTTGGGTCAGAGTCTTGCTCTGTTGCCCAGGCTGGAGTGCAGTGGTGCAATCTCACTGCAGCCTCTGCCTCCTGGGTTGAAGTGATTCTCTTGCCTCAGCCTCTTGAGTAGCTGGGACTACAGGCATAGGCCACCACACCTGGCTAATTTTTTTTTTTTTTTTTGTATTTTTAGTAGATACAGGGTTTCACCATGCTCGCCAGGCTGGTCTTAAACTCTTGACCTCAAGTGATTCACCCCCTCAGACTCCCAAAGTGCTGGGATTACAGGTATGAGCCACCATGTCTGGCCCATGGGAAGGTTTTTAACTAAAAATTCTGTCTCTTTACATAGATTTAGAGCTATTTCTTCTCAGGTGAGGTTTGGTGGTTTGTGTCTTTTAAGGAATGTGTCCACGTCATCCAGGTCGTCAATTTATTGGCATAAAGTTATTCATAATATTCCCACATTATCTTTTTATTCTATAGAAATATTCTGTTATTTTTTATATTGGTAATTTGTGAGTTCTCTCTTTTTTCAAGACCAATCTAGTTAAAAGTTTGTCAATGTTGTTCTTTCTGAAGATGCAGCTCTTGGTTCCACTGATTTACTCTATTGTGGTTCTGTTTTTAGTTTTGTTGACTTTTTTTTTTTCTTTTTTGAGATGGAGTCTCGATCTGTCACCAGGCTGGAGTGCAGTGGCACTATCTCGGGTCGCTGCAACCTCTGCCTCCCAGGTTCAAGCAATTCTCCTGCCTCAGCCTCCTGAGTTAGCTGGACTTACAAGCGTGTGCCACCACGCCCAGCTAATTTTTTTATTTTTAGTAGAGACAGGGTTTCACCATCTTGGCCAGGATGGTCTTGATCTCTTGACCTCATGATCCACCTGCTTCAGCCTCCCAAAGTGCTGGGATTACAGGCGTGAGCCACCGTGCCCAGCCACTTTTGTTGATTTTAACTCTTATTTTAATATCTCCTTCCTTCTGCATGCCTTGGATTTAATTTTCTCTTCTTATTCTGTTCTTATTCTTCTTATTCTTATTATATTTAATTATATTTTAATATTCTTATTCTGCTTACCTTATTCTGGGTTTCTGAGGTATAGACTCAGATTATTTTGAGTCCTTCTTGATTTCTAATATAAGCATTAAATACTATAAAATTCCCTCTAAGTACTGATTTAGCTATGTCACAGAAATGATGATATTGTTGCATTTTCATTTTCTTCAATTCAAAATATTTTCTAATATCTCTCTTAATTTTTTTCTCCGAAAGCATGGCCTTTTTATAAATATCTTTTTAGGCCAAGTGCAGTGGCTCATGCCTGTAATCCCAGGACTTAGGGAGGCTGAGGCGGGTGGATCACGAGGTCAGGAGTTCAAGATCAGCCTGGCCAACATGGTGAACCCCCGTCTCTACTAAAAATACAAAAATTAGCCGGGCGTGGTGGCAGGTTCCTGTAATCCCAGCTACTCGGGAGGCTGAGGCAGAGAATTGCTTGAACCTGTGAGGCGGAGGTTGCAGTGAGCCGAGATCATGCCACTATACTCCAGCCTGTGCAACAACGTGAGAATCCATCTCAAAAAAAAAAAAAAATCTTTTTAATTTCCAAATATTTCCAACTAACTTACTTCTGTTACCAATTTTTAGTTTAATTCCATTATGATCAGAGAACATAATTTGTATTCATTTTTTTCACAGAGATTTACTTTATGGCCCAGGATGGCCTCTCTTTTTTAAATTTTGAACTTTTTTTTTTTTTTTTTTTTTGAGGCGGAGTCTCGCTCTGTCGCCCGGGCTGGAGTGCAGTGGCCTGATCTCAGCTCACTGCAAGCTCCGCCTCCCGGGTTTACGCCATTCTCCTGCCTCAGCCTCCCGAGTAGCTGGGACTACAGGCGCCCGCCACCTCGCCCGGCTAGTTTTTGTATTTTTAGTAGAGACGGGGTTTCACCGTGTTAGGCAGGATGGTCTTGATCTCCTGACCTCGTGATCCGCCCGTCTCGGCCTCCCAAAGTGCTGGGATTACAGGCTTGAGCCACCGCGCCCGGCCTAAATTTTGAACTTTAAATAGATTCTTGACCAATGCTTCATATCCATCAGCTAATTCAACTTTAGCACCTGTCTCATCCCCAGTAGCTTTTCCAGAACAATTACCTTCATGAATTTTCCCCAATCAAACGTGGGCATCTTCAGCATTTTTACTTTTCTAATAAAGACATCATGGAGAAGACAACTGGACTGGCAAAGCTTTTCTCTTTTCCAGTACTGTCTGGAATCAATCTATTGACCACTTCTTTCAAGTCATTCGCACCTTTCAGGTCATGATTTCCATCATCTTCTTCTGGATTTCGCAGACCTGTTGGTGCTGAGCATAATAGGCCTTCTGTGTCAGATTGTTGTGCTTTTTAGTAAAATCAACACAGAATAGATGAAACAAATAATCATCGGTAGTCTTGACATCAGCGTGAGGTTCAATCATGGTCTGCCATTTTTTGACAATGGAACACATTTTGTCACGGGTAAATCCATGCCCTGGAAGTTAGTTGGTTTTTGTCCTGAACATCTTCAGCATCAACTTGAATTTTCTAAATGCAACTTCATCATTCTGCTGATCAGCAAGACTCACTTCAAACACACGACCCTTGAGGCTATCAGATGCAATTTTGGTTCCTTGAGTCCTGGTGACTAGCATCTCTCCAATATTTCTTATATTGAACATAGCAAGTGCTTTTACATCACACCAATCTTTCTTAGAAAATGGATCAACCACTTTATTTTCGGCTCCCTTTTTGCTACCTTTCATAAGGTGCTTGTTCTTGCCAACAGCCATGGTGCTGCTCACAGAGCCAAAGGCTACATGAGATGTTTTGATACAGGCATGCAATGCGTGTCATGGAAAATGGGTTATCCATCCCCTCAAGTATTTATCCTTTGTGTTACAAACAATCCAATTATACTCTTTATTTTAAAATGTACAATTAAATTATTATTGACTGTAGTCACCCTGTTGTGCTATCAAATACTAGATTTTATTCACTCTTTCTTTTTTTAGCCATTAGCCATTCCCTGCCTCCCGCTGAAACTGCCCCTCTACTCTCCTTCCCAGCCTCTGGTAACAATCTTTCTGCTCTCTATGTCGGTGAGTTCAACTGTTTTGATTTTTAGATTCCACATATGAGTGAGAACATGCAATGTTTGTCTTTCTGTGCCTGGCTTATTTCTGTTAGCATAATGACCTCCAGTTCCACCAGGATGGTCTCTCTTGGTGAATGTTTCATGGGTATACAAAAAGAATGTGTGTTCTGGTGAAATTTTCTATAAATATCAATTAGGTCATTTTGATTGCTAGTATTTTTAGGGCTTTTATATCCCTACTGATTTTTTTCTGTTTACTTGTTCTATTAATTACTAAGAAAGCAGTATTCATTTTATAATTGTATTCATACATTTTTAAAAGGAGGGTATGCCTAGTTGTAGAATTATTTAAAAACTGGTAAACATATTTAAAAATTTTTTAGCTGTTACCATTAAAATATTCAAATTTCATTATATTATTGATAACTGGTAGCATTTTTATATAGGCAAGCTAGGGTCAGATTAATTCACCACTGATTCAAGCCTACTGGCTTCCCAGTGAACAAATATGTATAAAGTATTGTTAAATGCATTTTAAAGTATATTGGTGTCAGTGGTCCCAGTAAAAGATGCATGATTAGTGTTGATCACAGGTTTGGGAGTCAGACATATAAAGATTCAAATACCAGCTCTGATACTTATTGTAGCTATTGGATAACTCACTTAACTTTGCCATGACTCAGTTTGCTTATCTAAGAAATGGGGATACTACTACTCACTACTTGGAACTGCTATGAGGATTAGATGAGATATGTGTGTTCAGGGTGGTATGGCCACAGACTGTTGTGAGGATTAGAGATAAAGCATGTGAAGTGCCTGGCAGAGTACCTGTCACTTAGTAAGCACTTAGTACCTGTCACTACTAAATGGTAGTAGTAGTGGTAGTAATAATAACAGTAGTAGCAACAGTAATAATAGTAGTAGTACTTATTATTTTAATTCCTAAATATTATTATTTTAAAACCTATTATTAATGTATATTATATTATTTATTAATGTATTATTATTAAATAATAATTTTTTAAAAAATTTATTCTTTTGAGATGAGGTCTTGCATTATTGCCCAGGCTGGAGTGCAGTGGCACAGACATGGCTCACTGCAACCTCCAACTCCTGGGCCCAAGCCTCCCAAGTCTTTGGGGCTGCAGGCATGTACCACCGTTCTTGGCTACTAAATAATAATTATCATATCTTCTAGAATGACTTACCATTTTCTTTCTGCTTTACCAAATTTTCCTTCAATTTGTCAATTTCTAGTTCAGCCTTCTTAAGTGCAGAATCTAAAAAAAGAAACAAAATATTTGTATAAGGAACAAATGATTAGTATAATAATCAAATTTCAAATGACTCTCTCTCTCTCTGGAACACTTTCTTTCACCTGGCTACTGTCCCTGGAGTTTCTGCTTAAATGTCAGCTCCTCAGGGACTTTTCCCAGACTTCTCTCGTTCCTACTGCATCCTCTATTTAGCCCTATCCCTGATTATCTGATCTCGTAGTTGTCTTTCCCTAATAGTTTCCTCCATCAGATTTCATGATTAAGAGGAATTTAAACCACTGTAAACAATAGGAAAAGCTGAAAGTTTTTAGGCATGGTACTACCAGTTTAGTGAAAAGAAACTACACCCAGAAAAAAGTAAAAATAATTCCTACAATCAGTCATATTTAGAATTTTGCCAATAGCTGCTAGAAATACCAAAATAACAAAATTTCAGGAAATAGCTTTTGATACTATGCGAGAATTGGATAAAGATGGCACAATGATATTTAGGAAGACATGACGCATTGGAGTCTATTGGATTTGGGTTCTCTACTTCAGGTTTTATCCCTTTGTCTCCTGTGGACTCCTCATCACCAGCAATATTGCTGGTGGATCTCCTATATTATCAGAATGAAGAACCTCCCAGAAGTAAGAGACTAACATGAATCTTATAACAGGTCACTTCTAACCACAGAGAGAGTTCATCAGCACAATTGTGAAGGTTTTATTATTACATCCGTTAACACTCAGTTCTTTAGAGTAAATCCCAGGATAATCTACCAGATTCACCTAAAACTGTATTCCTAACTATAGCAATACTATTACTACTACTGTTACCATAGCAGCAACTAGCAGTGCCAGATAAATGTATCATCATAACAAAGCTGCAAAGTAGATATTCATGTTTCCATTTTATAGATAAGATAAACAAGACTCAGAAAAGTTAAGCAACTTGCTTAACATTACACAACTAGTAAACGGTATGACTGGGATGTGAACCTAGGTCTGTTTACACTGAGTCAGAGATGTAGAAATAGCTTCTGTTTTACTAAAAGAACAGTTTTCCAAATGTATTCCTCTATGGAAGAAGGAAAGTAAAGTGCGGGCAGGTGGAAAGGATATTCTACAAAGAGGGAATAACACGAGTAATACAGGAGGTAGCACAGAACAAAGGAGATGACATAGGAGGGAACACTGAGTAGTTCAGAAACTACATATAGTCTAATACTGCCTGGTCTGTAGTGCAGAGAATTAGGGAAGTGTGGGATATGAGCTGGATACATAGGCAGAGGCCAAACCAGAAAGACCTTATTTGCTACACAAGAGAGCTCAGAATTTATTATGTGAACAGGGGCTTCCAAACTGTATTTTGTGAACCTCAAAGTTCTGAAGAGGTACTTCAGGTGTTCTGAAAACATTTGACTTAATTGCTATTTGAAAAAAAAAAAATAACTATTTTTGGAATAGCACACATAGTGAAATATATTGCTCCAAATTTAAATAATATCGGACTACCAAATTTATTAACTTGTATAGTCAGGTGAGTTTCTGCCATGTTTGTGAAGATACTTGAAAACTATAGCTTTCTGGGGTTGGGCACAGTGGCTCACACCTATACAACACTTGGGAGGCTGAGGCATAAGGATTGCTTGAGGCCAGGAGTTTGAGACCAGCCTGGGCAAGTAAAACCCCCTTCTCTACAAAAGATTTTAAAATTAGCCAACTGTGGCACTACATTCCTACAGTCCTAGCTACTCATGAGACTGAGGCAGGAGGATCACTTGAACCCAGGAACTCAGTGAGTGAGTGATGATCATGCCACTGTACTCCAATCTGGGCAACAGAGTGAAACCCTATCTCTAAAAAAAAGAAAGAAAAAAAAAAAAAAAGAAAATTGTAGCTAGTTGTAGCTTTCCAATAGTCCTCTTAAACCAGTAATATTTCTAAAATTGTATTGGTTGTAACTTTTCTTGAGATCTCTCTACCAGATTAACAGTTTTACTTTCTTAGTCTATTTCTAAGTCTCTTTCTAAGTCTGGTTAGCATAGATTTAAAAAAAAAAAAACTTTTTTACTGATGGAAGATTTCATATATATACAAAAGTAGCTAGAACAGAGTTATGGTAATACCTACATCCGTTACCCAGCTTTTAACAATCACCAACTCACGGTCAATCTTGTTTCACTTATACCCTTACCTATTATATTAATTTTCTAATGTTGTATAACAAATTACCACAAACCTAGTGGCTTACAACAGCATCCATCTACTAGTTCACAGTTCTCTAGGTCAGGAGTCTGGGCATGGTGTGCCTGGGTTCTGTGATCAAAGTCTTACAAGGCTGAAATCAGGGTGTTGGCCAAGCTATGTTTCTCTCTGAAGGCTCTGGAGAAGATTCAGCTTGTTAGCTGAATTCAGTCCTTGAGGGTGTAAGACTGAGGTCCCCACCTCCTTGCTGACTGTCAGTTGGAGGTCTCTCTTGGCTCTTGGAGGCTGCCTGCATTCTTTGTCACGTGATCTCCTCCATCTTCAAAGTCATTATTTCTTTTTTTAAGTCATTAATGAAGAGTCTCCCTCATGTTAAATCCCTCAGGCACTTCAAATCTTTTTTGCCAGGAAATGTCCTGACTCTTTCAAGAGCTCACCTGATTAGACCAGGCTCATGCAAGATATCTCTCTTCTTTAAAGTCAGTTGGTTTGGGACCATAACTACACTTACAAAATCTCTTCACAGCAGCATCTAGATTGTATTTTGTTGAATCACTGGGAAAAGATGTGTGTATACCAGGGGTGGGGCTCTTGGAAGCCACCTTAGATTTTCACCTAATATGCTTATTTCCCCCGGTTCTTATATTTTTAACAGCTTTATTGAGGTACAGTTTACATACCTTAAAAATTACCTATTTCAAGTGGACAATTCAGTGGTTTTTAGTATATCTACAGGTATGCCACTATCACAATCTAATTTTAGAACATTTCCATCACCCTATTAAGAAAATCATACCCACTTAGTCAATCCCAGTTCTCATCCCTAGCCCTAGACAACCACTAATCTATTTTCCTTTTTTTTTTTTTTTTTTTTTTTTTTAGACAGGGTATCACTATGTTGCTCAGGTTGGACTCAAACTCATAGGCTAGGTGATTCTTCTGCCTCAGCCTCCCAAGTGGCAAGTAGTTGGGGACATAGGCATGTGCTACTGTGCCCAGCTATGCCAATCTACTTCCTATCTCTATAGGATTGCCTTTTATGTACATTTCATCTCAATGGAATCACACAATACATGATCTTTTGCGTCTGACTTTTTTCACTTAGCTTGTTTTTGAGATTCATCCATGTAGCAGATATAAGTACTTCCTTCCTTTTTACTGGCAGATAGTATTCTATCATATGAGTGCCAGGAGTCCTCAAGATCACCCCCAGATTTGGTGATGTGCTAAGAGGACTCACAAGACTGAACATATGTTCATACTCAAAGCTAAGATTTCCTACAGCAAAAAGATGAAGCAAAGGGAAAGAATGCACAGGGCAAAGGCCAGAAGAAACCAGGAACAAGCTTCCAAGAGTCTGCTCCCAGTGGAGTCACACAGGATATGTCTCCAGCAGTAAACTGTGACAATACATGTAAAATGTTGTCTACCTAGGAAGCTCATGAAAGACTCAGCACCTAAGATTTTGTTGAGGGCTGGTCACACACACACTTTCTGCCTAGCATATACCAAGACTCTTAAAGGAAAGCAGGTATTCTGCATGGACCACATTGTATAAACAGCTTAGGCACAGTGAGCCACTATTGGTTAAGGAATGGTGGAAACCCTCCCAAAATCCAAGTTCTCAGATGTCAACCAGATGTTTGTGACTGTTATAGCAGTCCTTTCTCTAAGGATAGCAGTGTTGGATGTGCTGTTAGCTACTTTCTGCCCAGTATGGATATACTGCATTTTGTTTATCAGTTCACCAATTGACAGACATTTGGGTTGTTTCTAACTCTTGGCTATTGTAACTAATAGTGCTATGAACATTTACATACAAGTCTGTATTTCTCCTGGGTAGATAGCTAGGAATGGAATTTCTGGGTTGTGTTTAATATTTTGAGAAACTGTTAAATGTTTTCCAAAGTATCTTCACTATCTTACCTTCTTACCAGCAATGTATAAGCGTTTTAATGTTTCCACATCCTTGACAACAATTGTCACTGTCTGTCTTTTTTAGCACAGCCATTCTAGTGGGTATGAAGTAGACTGTCATTGTGGTTTTGCTTTGCACTTCCCTAATAATTAATGGTATCGAACATCATTTTTTTAATCAACAAATAATAATTGTATACATTTATGGGGTACAATGTAATGTTTTGATATATGTTTATATTGTGGGGTGATTAAATCAAGTTCATTAACACATCTACGATGTCACATACTTATCAATTTTTGTGATGGGAGGTGCTGAGCATCTTTTCATGTGCCTGTTGGTCATTCACATATCTTCTCCCTGGAAATCTCTTTTCAAATCCTTTGCCCGTTTTTTTTTTTTCTTTAAGACAGGGTCTCACTCTGTCACCCAGGCTGGAAAGCAGTAACAATCATCGCCCACTGCAGCTTCAAACTCCTGGGCTCAAGCCATCCTTCCACCTCAGCCTCCCAAGTAGCTAGGACTACAGGCACATGTCACCATGTCCAGTTCCTTTGCTCATTTTTAAATTGGGCTGTCTTTTAATTATTAAGTTGTAAGAATTTGTTACATATTCTGGATGTAAGATCCATATCAAACACATGATTCACAGATATTTTCTTCTAGTCTGTGAGTTGTCTTTTCACTTTCTGATGGTATGTTTTGAAGTGTAAAGGTTTTAAATTTTGATTTAGTCCAATGTATTAGTTTTTCTCTTCACTTTTGCTTTTGGTGTCATATTTAATGTATCACTGCTTAACCCAAGATCATGAAGATGTATTCCTTGTTTTCTTCTAATAGTTTTATAGTTTTAACTTACATTTAGCTCTGCAATCCATTTTGAATTAATTTTTGTGTAGCTGTAAGGTAGAGACCTGTATTATTTTGAAGCAAATCCTAGACACCATTTCATTCACTTATGAATGTTTCACTATATATCTCTAAAAAATAAGAACTATTTTTAAACAAAAAATTAATTTAACAAAAATGTAACAATAATTCTTTAATTCATATGTCTAGCAAGTGTTCAAATTTCAAATTGTTTTATAAATGTTAAAAATTTGAATCAGGATTCAATAAAGGCCACACATCATAATTAGTTAATAAGTCTCTTAAATCTTTAAAAATTCATCTTTTTTCTTGATATTCATTTGTCAAGGAATAAATATTTTATATGAATTATTTTTCATTCTTGAAAAAATTATCATTGAAAACATTTTTCATTTTCATCCAAATTTTATGATGTGATAGTGAGCTAAAGAATAAACTAAAGAGAGCTAAAGGGATTTATTTTAAAAAGAGTTTGTTGAAAGAAATAAGCTAATACTTGGGAAACACTGTCATATTACACATGCCTAGCTACAAATTCTGCTGTAAGTGGATGACTCAGGAAGTTACAGATGGTACACACATTGATACTGCACACAACATTCCAAAAGGACTTGCTAATTCAGCTTCCCAAAAGTCCTAACAGACTCACTGTAGAGGTGGCTTTCAATTGATATGTTTGGGATTTACCCTATAGCGTAACTGCTGATAGAAGAGATTGCTATGTGATTGTGTTCTGTTGTGTCCAAATATAACCACTAAGGGTACTGAATATCCTGCTTTTCCTTTTTCCTCTTGTATTGCAAGCAGCAAATATTGCTTCTCATCACACTCATGTGGCCAAATTTATTTTCTTTTTAAATTGTGTTTACTGAGAAATAAATTGCATACAGTAAAATTCACCCTTTTAAGTGTATAGTTTGATGAATTCTGACAAATATGTACAATTGTATATCCACCAACCCAAACAGGATATGGAACATTTCCATCATTCTGAAAAGTTATCTGTGTCCACTGTTTAAAATGTATTTATAAAAAATTTACATCCTGATATTCTGTTTTTTTATTATTTGTTATTAATCACACAGTTTGGCATAATCATTATTGTTTTATACATTTAACATTTTTAATGTTTATGATTCTAAAGTAACCTATATATTGCATTTGTAAAAGAATCAGTCACGGAATAAAAATATAGAAAGGAGATAATTATAATTTTAAAATTTTATACTAAATTCTAGATAAAGCAAAGATGTAAATATAAACAATAAAAGTACCCCCCCAAAAACCAGGGTAAATATCTTCAATAATCTTGTAGTGAAGAAAAGGCTTTAAACATGAAAACTCAGAAGGCATAAAGAATAATTCACTTAAACCCAACTTGATCAATATTAGCATTTATGGTAAAAAAAAAAACAACAACATAACATTTATAACCAACAAAAGGCTGACATCCACAATATATAAAGAACTCCCACAAATAAATAAAATAGGAAAAATATACAAGAGACTTGAGCAGGAACTTCACAAAGTTGTATATCCAAATGAGTAACAACAACAACAAACATACGAAAAGATTTTCAACTTAATTAGCAGTCAGGGAATACCAATTAAAGCAACACTTAAATACCACTATGCACTCAACATAAAAGGTGAAGTGAATAAGACTGATAGTACCAAGTATTGAAAACCAAGGTGGAGGAACTAAAATCTCACATACAACTGAAGAAAGCTTAAATTAGTATAACTACCTTGGAAGACCAAAGTAGAACCTGCCCATAACCCTTGGATTCAGTAATTCTACTCTTACCACAATCAGAAATGTGTAATAAGCACACTGAGACATATACCAAAATGTTTATAGCAGCAATATTCATAATAGACAAAAGCTGACAACACAATTGTCCATCAGTAGAACGGATAGATTGTAGTATGTTTATTAATGAAATATTATAAACAGTAGAGTGAACAAACAACTGCTACATATAACAAAATGAATGAATCTTGTAAGACTGAGCAGGAGAAGCAAACCATAGAAGGCATACTGCATGTAGTCAAACACAGAAACTGCATTCAAAGTCATAGCAAAGACTTGGAATCAACCCAAATGTCCATCTGTGACAGACTGGATTAAGAAAATGTGGCACATATACACCATGGAATACTATGCAGCCATAAAAAAGGATGAGTTTGCGTCCTTTGTAGGGACATGGATGCAGCTGGAATCCATCATTCTTAGCAAACTATCACAAGAAGAGAAAACCAAACACCGCATGTTCTCACTCATAGGTGGGAACTGAACAATGAGATCACTTGGACTCGGGAAGGGGAACATCACACACTGGGGCCTATCATGGGGAGGGGGGAGGAGGGAGGGATTGCATTGGGGAGTTATACATGATATAAACGTCATGCACATGTACCCTAGAACTTAAAGTATAATAATAAAAAAATAATAAATAAAAAAATAAAAAAATAAAAAAAAAAACAAAGTCAGGACAGGAGGAGGAGGATGTAGAGACAGAGAGAAGGAACACAGCGGGCTTCTGAGAGGCTGGGAATTTCTTATGGTGAGTGGTAAACACTTATGAGTTGTGAACTTTTGGTAGATATGTTTGGGCTTTGACAAAAATTCCTAGCATGGTAGAAAATGAGGCTGTTCATCACTTTCATGTGTTTATCTTAAAGACTTTTTTCTCAGTGTTTTTTTTCTCATGTTCCACCCTGAGATGAGATCAGTACAGTTAAAGCATGATCAGAAATGGTCATCTGAAACAACAGCTTACCTAATTTACACTGTTCTTTCTCCTTCACTTGTAGTTCATCAGTGAGTCTTTGAATCTCTTCATGGGCCACCCCTAACTTCTTTGCTACTTGTTCCATTCCTTTTCCTAGGTAGTTTTGTGATGTTTTGTCTTTTTCCAGGTCTTCATTATGAGACTGAAATAAAACTTCTATTAGTAATAAAACAAAAAGCAAATGTACTCTCATGACATTTTGCTATTTTCTATTAATGTTTTAAAGAAAATTAGCAAACAATATCTATGTGTATTTCCCTGTGTGTGTGTGTGTGTGTGTGTATTTCTTTTCTTAGGTTGAACCAAATAAAACTGGTAATATTTGATTGTTTTTACTTATAAACATGCGGTTTCATATGGTTCAACCTAACATCCAAGAGATATGAGCGTATTATTATATTTCTTTGCAGTATTTTTTATTCATATACTTTTTACATAGTCATAATACTAATACATGTACAAGTTTCTGTCTGGCTTTTTAAATTTAACATTATACAGGAACACTTCTCTGTAAATTTCTGTACAGGTTTTGTAATGATAATTTTTTTTTTTTTTTTTTGAGATGGAGCCTCACCCGGTCACCCAGGTTAGAGTGCAATGATGCCATCTCAGCTTACTGTAACCTCCGCCTCCCAGGTTCAAGTGATTCTCCTGCCTCAGACTCCCAAGTAGCTGGGATTACAGGCACGCACCACCACGACCAGCTCATTTTTTGTATCTTTAGTAGAGATGGGATTTCACTATGTTAGCCAAGCTGATCTCGAACTCCTGACCTCATGATCTGCCCACCTTGGCCTTCCAAAGTGCTGGGATTACAGGCATGAGCCACCGTGCCCAGCTTGTAATGACAATTTTTAAAGGCTGTATTGTGTTCCAGCATGGCTATAATATTATTTCTGTCTCACTTAAAAATTTGGATAGCTTCCGATTTTTGCTATTGAAAATAATACTGTGATGTACAGTTTAATCTTGGGTTACCTCCCATGCTTAAATTCATAGTGTACACTACCTATTAATAACATTTCTCTAGATCAAAAACATTAAATTCCATGAACAGAATTGAATATATTTAAAATAATGTGCTATATACTCTAAAGAACTCCTTAAAAGGTGAACTACAAACATATTTGTAAATAAAAAATATGTATAGTCCCAAGGTGATTTTTTTTTTTTTGAGATAGGGTTTTGCTCTGTCACCCAGGCTGGAGTGCAGTGACATAATCTCACTTCACTGCAACCTACACCTCCCAAATTCAAGCGATTCTCCTGCCTCAGTCTCCCTCGTAGCTG
Organism: Trachypithecus francoisi; assembly: GCF_009764315.1. NCBI lineage: Eukaryota > Metazoa > Chordata > Mammalia > Primates > Cercopithecidae > Trachypithecus > Trachypithecus francoisi. The sequence goes on from NW_022681457.1 coordinate 82,037,876, forward strand.
GGATTACAAGTGTGCATCATGATGCCTGGCTAATTTATGTATTTTTTAGTAAAGACAGAGTTTCACCATGTTGGCCAGACAGGTCTTGAACTCCTGACGTCTGGTGATCTGTCTGCCTCGGGCTCCCAAAGTGCTGGGATTATAGGTATGAGCCACCACACCTGGCCTAATCTCATGGTGATTTTTAAAAGGACATAACATATATAGATTGTTTAAATTTTAATACATTCAATAAAAATCAGCTATGATGTTAAATGAGTGATTTTTTCCTCCTCAAATTTTTGTGATGTGTTCATAATACTTTTATGCATAATTTGATAATTTTTACAACATGACTCTTTTTTTTTTTTAAAGAGATGAGGTCATGCTCTGTCACCCAGGCTAAAGTGCAGTGGCGCGACCATAGCTCACTGCAGCCTCCAACTCCTGGGCTCAAGCAATCCTCCCACCTCAGCCTCCCATGTAACTGGGACTACAGGCACATACCACCACATCCAGCTAAATTTTTTTATTTTTCATAGAAACTGAGTCTCACTATGTTGCCCAGGCTGGTCTTGAACTCCTGGCCTCAGGTCATCCTCCAGTTTTGGTTTCCCAAAGTGCTGGGATTATAGGCATGAGCCACCACATCTGGCCATGAATCTATACATTTTCATATATTCAAACAAAATACGTCCAAGGTAAAAGCTGATTTGTAATTAGCCACAATTATGAAGTAAAGGATTATAATTTCTTTTTTTTACCTCACTTAGATTCTTTTAGACTGTTACACAGGTTCTTTTTTTGTTGTTGTTGAAACGGAGTCTCGCTCTGTCGCCCAGGCTGGAGTGCAGTGGCGCGATCTCGGCTCACTGCAAGCTCCGCCTCCTGGGTTCACGCCATTCTCCTGCCTCAGCCTCCTGAGTAGCTGGGACTACAGGCCCCCGCCGCCACTCCCGGCTAATTTTTTTTTTTTTTGAGGCGGAGTCTCGCTCTGTCGCCCGGGCTGGAGTGCAGTGGCCAGATCTCAGCTCACTGCAAGCTCCGCCTCCCGGGTTTACGCCATTCTCCTGCCTCAGCCTCCCGAGTAGCTGGGACTACAGGCGCCCGCCACCTCGCCCGGCTAGTTTTTGTATTTTTAGTAGAGACGGGGTTTCACCGTGTTAGGCAGGATGGTCTTGATCTCCTGACCTCATGATCCGCCCGTCTCGGCCTCCCAAAGTGCTGGGATTACAGGCTTGAGCCACCGCGCCCGGCCTTTTTTTTTTTTTTGTATTTTTAGTAGAGACAGGGTTTTACCGTGTTAGCCAGGATGGTCTTGATCTCCTGACCTCGTGATCCGCCCACCTCGGCCTCCCAAAGTGCTGGGATTACAGGCTTGAGCCACCGCGCCCGGCCTGTTACACAGGTTCTTGATGTTCTCTTTGTAGAGACTGGTGGATTTGTTCCAATTTCTTCTTAACGAAATTCAACATATAAATGAAATGTACATAAATCAGTCTTCATGAACAAAAATGTCATTTTGGCTGGGTATGGTGGCTTACCTGTAATCCAAGCATTTTGGGAGGACAAGACAGGAGGATTACTTGAGCCCAGGAGGTTGAGGCTGCAGTGAGAGGAGATCGTGCTACTGCACTCCAGCACTCCAACCTGGACAAGAAAAACAGAGAGAGAGAAAATGTTTAACTCTTCAACTAAAGTATAAAAATGAATGATAAATTTTAGCAAGATTGCTAGATATAAGGTCAATATATAAAAATAATTATAATTCAAAATACCAGTGACAAATAAGTAGAAAATTAATTTTTTAAAAAAGATAGCATTCATTAATAGCATCTAAAAATATGAAGTACCTCGGAATAAATCTAAGAAAAATGTGCAAGATCTTTGAGGGGAAAATTATAAAAATTTACCTATATACATTAGTAAATTAATAGATATTTCATAATCACAGATATCTAGCAAACAATTTGAGTTTATATATGGCATGAGATAAATTTATTGCAAGGTCTAAAATTTCATGTATGGACTTGACATCTTTCAGCCTCACAGAAGCCCCAAAAAAGCCTAGCCATCAGTTACTTGGCTAGCACCAGAGATGTCCCCCATCCAGAGAGAAAGTCTCCATCTGATCAGTTCCTCTATCAGCCGGAGCAGCTGTACTCCACCCAGTCCTCAAACTAATGGGTTTCACTTTCCTGCCAGCCCACGGAATTTTTCAGACAAGCCAATCACATATTCCCAGGGGAACCAGGAGGCACCTCATCTTCTTGTCACTACAAAGCCTGCCTCCCATACCCTCTACGAGTTCATTCTATTCCTGAGAGTAACCCCTTGTGGCCCTGCATAGCATAGCATATCTATCCTCTTCCCATAGGCTGTGAGTATATGTGACTAATAAACTGTTATCAGTCTCATCTCTGTCCAGTGTCAGGTGTCATGTATTTGGCTATCTTGTGGTATTGAGGGCAGGCATTCCTCACCAATGGGAAACAGAACTTCGATCAGGATTTGGGGGGCTTTTTTTTTTTTTTTTTTTAGCATATGTCTATATCTAATTGTTCCAGCATCATTTGTTGAAAAGGTTATCCTTTTCTCATTGAATTACCTTGTCACCTTTGTTGAAAATCTGTCGATGGTGTACTTGTGGGCTTATCTCTGAACTCTCTATTGAGAGTTCCATTGATCTATAGATCTATCTGAATGCCAAGAATGCATTTTCTTTTTTTGAGATGGAGTCTCACTCTTTAGCCCAGGCTGGAGTGCAATGGTACAATCTCGGCTCACTGCAACCTCCACCTCCCATGTTCAAGCGATTCTCCTGCCTCAGCCTCCTGAATAGCTAGGATTACAGGCGCTCACAACCACGCCTGACTAATTTTTGTCTTTTTAGTATAGATGGGGTTTCACCGTGTTTGCCAGGCTGGTCATGAACTGCTGCCCTCCGTTGATCTGCCCACCTTGGCCTCCCAAAGTGCTGGGATTACAGGTGTGAAACATTGCATCCAGCCCAAGAGTATATTTTATTGATTGCTACAGCTTTATGGTTAAGTCTCGATACCAGGAAGTGTTAGTCCTCCAACTTTGTTCTTTTTCAGTTTTTTGACTAGTCTAGGACCTTGCATGTCCACATCAATTTTAGAATCAGTTTGTCAGTTTCTACACATAAAAAAAGTGGCTCTGCTAATTATTTTATGCTCAGGCTCTTTACAACATTAGTTAAAACAAAATATTAGCTTTAAGCAAATTGGGAATGTAACACAAATGTTACAGGCCATATTTTATCATAAAATGAGTATCTGCGTTTTTTTTTTTTTTGGTTTTTGTTTTGTTTTGTTTTGTTTTGTTCTGTTGTTTGAGACAGGGTCTCACTCCATTCCCCAGGCTGGAGTGCAGTGATGCAATCATGGCTTACCACAGCCTTGACCTCCCAGGCTCAGGTGATCCTCCCACCTCTGCCTCCCGAGTAACTGAGACTACAGGTGCATGCCACCATGCCTGGTTAATTTTTGTACTTTTTGTAGAGATGGGGTTTCGCCATGTTGCCCCGGTTGGTCTCAAATTCCTAGGCTCAAGCAATATACCTCCCTTGGCCTCCCAAAGTGCTGGGATTACAGGCGTGAGCCACCATGCATGGCTGGAGAATCTGTGTTGATTCTTTCTGGCTATTATTGGAAAACTATGATCTAAAAGTGATTGAGTAGATGGCATTAGAGTCATCCAAGATTTCATCCACCATTCTCAATTTGTTTTACAGATTCCTTTTCATTAATAACTTAGTTCATCTTCCCTTCACCGTTTACACTCTGAGCCTTGTTTTCATTCTCCTTCTTTGATTATTACTGCAAAACTACCCCTAAGTTTCCCACTTCCAATCTGGTCCCTATGTAATCCATCCCCCTACTGTTGCTAGAGTAATTTTTCTAAAACATGAATCAGATCATGTTAACTGCCCTCTTAAAATGATTTAGTGATTCTCCAGATCTTTTATAACAAAGTCAATAATTCATATATTCAAAAATATTTTTATGCCTTTAGCATAATCCAGGAACATCAAGCATAGCCCAGGTGTCAAATCCAAATGCCTTAGTTTAGCATATGGTTTCACCATGATGTGGTTCCTGAAAATATCTCCAGCCACATTTCTTCTTAGCATTCACTCACGTGAACCAGTATGTATTATCGACTCTGTTCCCTTTGCCAGGAATGCCTTTCCCAGCTTCTTAATCTAGCTAGCACCTTTCAAAACACAACTCAATACAATCTCCTTTGGAAGCCTTTTCTGGTCACCCTACCCATCATGTCTATCTCATCACCTCCCCTGAATTTTCCTAGTGTTCTGTGCTTTCCCTTAGCACAGGACTATCCACACTGAACTACAACCACTGGCTTATCTCTTTCCTTCATAGTTTACAGATTTATTGCAAGTTCAGATTAAGTCTAATTTGAAGAATGTGGGATGAATAGGATTCATGTACAAACTGAGGCTTACTGGTAGTCCAAATCATTAACATGCTAGGGAAAGTTGTATAGGAACTTCTGCATTATAATGACATCATTCTCCTATTATCAATCATCACGAGCTAATTTATATTGCAAAAACACATGGCCTGTAATCCCAGCACTTTGGGAAGCCGAGGCAAGCGGATCATGAGGTCAAGAGATCAAGACCATCCTGGCCAACATAGTGAAACCCTGTCTTTACTAAAAATACAAAAATTAGCCAGGCATGGTGGCGTGCATCTGTAGTCCCAGCTACTAGGGAGGCTGAGGCAGGAGAATCCCCTGAAGCCGGGAGGCAGAGGTTGCAGTGAGCCAAGATTGTGCCACCGCGTTCCAGCCTGGGTGAAAGAGTGAGACTCTGTCTCAAAAAAACAAAAAAACAAAACAAAGAAAAACACATGTTGGCAGAAGGACATACAGCATCTTCTGTTTTTCGCAGTGTGGCAGATTAGAACCCTTGAACAACCTTCCTACTGAGAATTACCAGAAATGCTGGAAGAAATTTTCCAGAAGCTTTGTAGAGGAAAAAAAAAAAGTTGGAATTAAAGAAAACTCTTAAAATGCAACCATTATGCAAACAAAGATATAATATAAACTTTAAATCATCAGAAGAAAATTCAGTCTACCCAGTAGAAAGCCAAGAAAGAAAAAAATGAGGGTACAATACATATGTAACATGTCCTATGATTAACTCAATTTTCTCTGCACCTGAGGCAAAAAAAAAAAAAAACTTCCATCTTGTAAAAGGAATTTCTAAAGGGAAAAAGGAAAATGATCCCGAATGGAATATCTGAGATGCAAGGAAAAATGCTGAGGTAAAGAAAATAATAAATGTGTGGTAAATATAATCACTGACCATATATAATAATATGTATAATAATAGCACCTAATATTTTAATCTTTTTTTTTTTGAGACGGAGTTTCACTCTTGTTGCCCAGGCTGGAGTACAATGGCACGATCTCTGCTCACCACAACCTCTGCCTCCCAGGTTCAAGCAATTCTCCTGCCTCAGCCTCCCAAGTAGCTGGGATTACAGGCATGTGCCACCACGCCAGGCTAATTTTGTATTTTTAGTAGAGACAGGGTTTTTCCATGTTGGTCAAGCTCGTCTCATACTCACCACCTCCGGTGATCCGCCCGCCTCAGCCTCCCAAAGTGCTGGGATTATAGGCGTAAGCCACCACGCCCAGCCTAATAGCACCTAAGTGTGTAGTTACACAAATATAGAATATTCTAAAGGGGTTCTATCTGTATTTTCCTTTGAAGTTTTGAAGTACTTAATATTTTCTAAGTCCTTAATATGCTAGTGAAGGAGTTAAAAATATACCACTCTGGTGTATTGACTATTTTGAGTTAAACACACTTGAAAAACAGCAGGTGCAAGATCATTCTGATCTTCCTTCTATTTCTTAAAAGCAGGAGATGAAATTCCCATGTTGAAAAATGTCCTCCCTTTGCTAGAAGGAAAGCAACACTCTTATAATTAAGGATGGGAAGTTGAGGCCAAGAGAATTCTGTGCAGACCTTGTTAAAGTAACTCTTTTATCTTTTCAGCCTTTCCATATATTTAGTTGCTTTTTCACAACTTACTATTATCTGTCCAACACAGTATATGAGAGATTGATTCTAATTGCTTCTTTGGGTCTTCATTTCCATTTATTTCCAATTTAAATATGTTTGTATGCTTTTCTCCTGTTAATCTGTCTTATATCAACTTAATTCTCAGGCCCAGCTGGGGAAAAAAACAAAAACAAAAAACCTAAAAAGGGAGAGGTAAAGTTTTGCCTCCCCTAAACTAGGTACTTTACAAGCCAGGTACTGTGAGAGACACAAATCACTAAAACTAGGACATGATCTCTACTCCAGAGGAGCTGACACAGATTATAATATAGAGTGGTAAGTGCTATAATAAACACTAAAAAAAAAAAAAAAAAAATCCCCTGCACTCTCACACACATTTCAGACTATTTCAGAACACATACTTTTTAAAAAGACAGGCAGAAAATACACCTGAAACATTAGAAGTATCATACTTTTCTTGGGGTAGAAGATATAATTTTTTCCTTCTTTATACTTGTATGCATTTCTCAAATTTTATATAATATGTTAATTTCTAGAATTAGGGAAGTTTAAAATGACATTCCCACAAAAGGAAAAACAACTCTGTTTGACTTGGAGCTCTTTAAACTCATGTCTAAGTTATTTATTTTCCTTTTCATCATAACCATGAGAAAATGCTTCTCTTCCCTCTGTTAGGTTGCAAATATAGTTTGCATAATTTTCCACCTAAAAATAACACATTTTCTTACTTTTAGTCCATGGCTCATATTTTAATCCACATTAAAGGTCCAAGAAGTAAAAGAGCAATTAAGAGATCACCATTCTATCATGACTATAATCTGAGAAATCAATGGAAAACTCAGCTTTCCTCAAGTGTTGGCATCTGGCTCTAAACTTCTTTCCAGCTGTCTTACATTATCATACACTATGTTTCCCATAGGTATGATGATACGTAGCCACAAATTTCTGGGACAGTCCCAATCTCTAATATTTTTTTCTATCAACATACCAGGTTTCAAATCAAGTCTCCCTATCTGTGGTTTAGGAAATATGGTCATGATATCCATGAACAGACAAAAATCTACATAATAATTAGGTTTATACTGCTATGCTGAAAACTGATGGCTAAGATGATTAAATGTTAACAGGAAATTACATTAAAACAAATTATTGGGTATTCTTTGAAAATAGTTTCCAGTTAATATAACAGCTTCACAAAAAGCTACTTTTATGTGCATAGTAACACGTAGAAAGTTAACATGTTCCAGGCACTACATTAAGGACATCAAATATTTAATTGTCACCACAACCACATGGGACTATTATTCTCCCACTTTGGAGGTGAAGAAGCAGGCTTAGAGAGGCTAAGAGACTTGTCTTATCACATAGGGAATAAGGAGAGGAGCTAGAATTCATACTCTGATGGGTAGAAACCAGAGACTGAGCTCTAACTATGCCAAAGTGCTTAGAAGTAGACTATTAAAATAACTGAATTGCATTTTGGTGAATTCTTTGGAAGCCTATAGGAAAACTCCTCAAAATATGTACAAAAAGTTGAATCATATAGAAGAAACATAGGAATCACAGTCCAACTTTATCACTTCCTGGCAAACTTTAGTTTCCTCTTTAAAATGGCAGGAACAATGTCCATTTCTAATGATAATAGCTATCATTTATTGAACACTTGCTAGGTGCCAAGTACGTGGTTAATTTATACACACTAACCTGTATAAATCTCACAAATCCCTTTGAAGATGCTATTAACATCTCCATCTTACAGACAGAAATTTCAAGCTCAAAGCAGTTGAGTAACTTGCCCAGGGTTAAACAGAAAGATAATGCTAAAGGCAATTTTTCACCACCATCTGCCTAATGTTAAAGTTCACACTCTATGAGGCTATAGCGCTTTTCATTCTAAAGGAGCTGCATTCTTCTTTAGAATTTGAAAATTGAATTGTCCTTTAAGAATTACATTTAGGCCGGGCGCGGTGGCTCAAGCCTGTAATCCCAGCACTTTGGGAGGCTGAGACGGGCGGATCACGAGGTCAGGAGATCAAGACCATCCTGGCTAACACGGTGAAACCCCGTCTCTACTAAAAAATACAAAAAACTAGCCAGGCGAGGTGGCGGGCGCCTGTAGTCCCAGCTACTCGGCAGGCTGAGGCAGGAGAATGGCGTGAACCTGGGAGGCGGAGCTTGCAGTGAGCCGAGATCGCGCCACTGCACTCCAGCCTGGGCGACAGAGCTAGACTCTGTCTCAAAAAAAGAATTAAATTTAAAAATATTACCTGTGTGAGCTGTGAAAACATAGCAGAGTGATTCCCAGGCAACCTGAGATAATTCATTAGTTCATTTAAAGAAAGTATGTAGAAAGTATGTTGATCAGTATTGGAAACATCCAAAAGAGTAACAATACGGTCAAAAAATAGCTTTATCTACTCCTCTAACCACTAGGTGCCTGGTCCTAGGATATGAGGTCTGGAAATGAGGGTAGATATAGATAGCCCTATTGTGGAAACCTGGCTATCTCAGTCAACGCTATAAAAATTTACAATCATGGCCGGGCGTGGTGGCTCACACCTGTAATCCCAGCACTTTGGGAGGCCAAGGTGGGCAGATCACCAGGTCAGGAGATGGAGACCATCCTGGCTAACATGGTGAAACCTTGTCTCTACTAAAAATACAAAAATTAGCCAGGCGTGGTGGTGGGCGCCTGTAGTCCCATCTACTTGGGAGATTGAGGCAGGAGAATGACGTGAACCTGGGAGGCCGTGCTTGCAGTGAGCGGAGATCGTGCCACTGCACTCCAGCCTGGGCTACAGAGCAAACCTCTGTCTCAAAAAAAAAAAAAAAAAAAAAAAAAAAAAAAAAAAAAAAAAAAATTAGAATCATTTGTTCACCAAGTAAACATCTAATTAAAAGTTAGCTTCCCACATAATGTGTCTGTAAGAGAATACATCAGCCACCAAAAATACATGTTTAGTTCCCCTGGCAATTATATTTCTTATTGTCAATTAAAAAGGAGGTGTCTTATCTCTATGACTTTGGTTGATACAAGCCCACCTTTGAGAAGCAGATCCACTGATACTATGCCGACATTAGTTTCTAAGCCTTCAAAGAAAAGAGTCACCTAAGCTACCTGGAGCAGTCCTATTTAGATGTTCAACCAGTTATCACTGGGCAACATCCTATACATGCAGTCTTAATGGAAACCAATACAGACTGTTGCCATGTTTCATTAAAAAAAAAAAGTCTACACGTGGGTGCTTTTCCAACTATACAGTGATAGCCAAACATTAGTTCTAAATATGTCAATTTAATGAAGGGCAATGAACAAAATCACAAGCGTCTTTAAAATTCTGTACTATTAGTTCTTACTTCTTTTGTTTCGTCCATGTGCTTCACTACAAGCTCTTCTACATCTCTGGTAGCAGTCCTCAGCCTGTCTTCACTGTGCTGGCTGGAATAAGCACCAAACAGAGTTGTTCTTCTGTAGTAGCAACAGGATTGATTTCTTCTTTTTCAAGATGGTGAAGTATGTCTTCTAACTGAACTTTTCCCTTGATAGAAGAAATAAGCTTATGTGTATGTACACACACACACACACACGACTGAGGATGCAAGATATCTATGTAGGTGCCACCTTAGGCTCCTTATTAGAGTACTAGTCTTTAGGGTTCTAGTGATAGAAAGCTAGTAAGCCACCTGATCCTTCATCACACTTATGTATGTGTATGTATATACAGCTTGGAAAATCTAAGATATTTCTAAAGAACAAAATACAGCTGGCAATACACATACAAAGCTGCTATGTGAGGAAAATTGGAAGCAGGAATAAAGAAGTCTATGTATATATGACTAGAGTCAGACTCTCTACAATGCATATTTTACTTTTCCTACTGTTATCTAGTTATGAGCACTTAAATGAAATAGCTGCTAATACCGAAAAATGTAAGCTTTGAACAACTGTATATCTTCTAAAATAACAAATGACATATTTAATGAAAATTATGTACAATGGAAAGAAAAAGCTTTTCTGTCTGTTCTGAAGTTTGCAACTTTTATCCGAAGTCTCCCAAAGGGCTCTTGTTTCTTTTTTAAAGTCCAAAGAAGTCTTTGTTCCTTTTATTGCATATTTAGAAATAAAAGGACTCCTCTGGAAACTAGAGAGGCCCCTAATTCTATACTATCCAGGATTGATTTTAGTCACAGAATATGTCTTATAATTTATGTTGACTTCTCATTAATTCAGTTCTCTTCTGCAAATTCTTTATCTAAGTCTGCTATCGATATTGTCTTTAGTTTTTTTAGGTTGCAAGTAATCATGACATAACAGTTTGCACTATGACAGTATATGAAACAGAAATATCTGCTGATTGATGAAGTGATATCTTTGTTACTAGAACAATTAACTTTTTTTTTTTTTTTTGAGATGGAGTCTAGCTCTGTTGCCTAGGCTGGAGTGCAGCGGTATGATCTCAGCTCACTGCAACCTCTGCCTCCGAGGTTCAAGCGATTCTCCTGCCTCAGCCTCCTGAGTAGCTGGGATTACAGGTGTGCGCCACTACGCCTGGCTAATTTTTGTATTTTTAGTAGAGACAAGGTTTCATCATGTTGGTCAGGCTGGTCTCAAACTCCTGACCTCAAGTTCTCAAGTGATTAGAACCACTAACTATTAATAGGACTTGCTGTTCTAATCAAATACAACTTTTAACCAAGTTAATCTGACCCAAATTGCAGTGACAGATATAATTGTTATTGTGCTTCAGTCCATATAAATACACTATTTTGCTTTTTAAAAAGCAAAACCATATTTTTATTATTTTTCTCCTTGATTGCCAAGCTTTCTAGAGTCTTACCATTTCCACATCAACAGTATTTATAGACGATACATGGTTTTAATTATCAGCTGATACTCATACTGATGAAAAAGAATGTAAGTCTGAATCCCGCACCTCTGTGGGTCCTCCTCATGACATATAACTAAAAATTTTCTTTTGTTCCCCCAACCTTCTTCACCTGGTCCCCACTCATATCTTCCACCTTCTCCCTACCAGGTCTCTGAGCATCATAGTTACTTGTGGTTTTAGTCCTGGGTAGCAGAGAGCCCAAGATACTAAGAATACATAGCATCCTATGAGGACTATTTGGCAATATGCAAAAATGCTTCTGTGATAATGCTAAGAGGAAAAGCAGAATGCAAAAGTATTATTATAACTATGTGAACACCAGAGACACAAAGAAAAGACTGGAAGCAAATACCTCAAAGTGCTAAAAGCAGTTGTGATAAACTGATGAGGGGATTAGAAAATAAATGCTTAAATTATTATAAGTCCTATACTGTGGGTTGCTTGCCCAACAGCATAATCCCCATGCTGTAGGGGTGGAGTAGGGGAGTCTTAGATTGGAGGATGTTGAAAGGAAAAATGGGTCAGGGATATTGGAAAAAACTTTGGATCTGATCCTTGCTGATCAGGAGGACAGTATAGGCTTCAGGTAAATACTCAAGTGCACAAATCACCCAAGCTCCATCACTTGACCATCCTCCCAAAGCCAGTGATCTTTATTCACCATTTTCTAGCCGCCTAGCTTCATGGCTACACCTAAGTCCTTATGAACAGCCTGAACTAATGTTGAAACCCTGCCATCCTAAATTCCATGTGTCTCCCTCTAACACCTTCTATGCCTCTTCCCCTCTTTTTCTTAATTGTTGTAAATATACACAACTTAAAATTTACCATTTTAACCATTTTTAACTGTACGATTCCATGGGATGAAGTACAATCACAAGGTTGTCTAACCATCACCACTATCATTTCCAGAAAGTTTTCATTATCCCAAACAGAAACTCTACACCCATTAAACAGTAACTTCTCATTCCCCTCTTTCCCAGCCTGGGAATCTCTATTCTACTTTCTGTCTCTATAAACCTGCCTATTTTATATCACTCATAGAAGTGGAATCATACAATATTTGTCCTTTTGTATTGGCTTATTTCACGCAGCATAATGTCTTCAAGGTTAATCCATGTTGTATCGCTAATCATAATTTCATTTATTTTTAAGACTGAATAATATTCCATTGTATGTACATAGCACATTTTATTTATACATTCACCTGTTGATGGACATTGCGGTTGTTTCCACCTTTCAACTATTGTGAATGATGCTGCTATGAACACCGGTGTTTAAAAGTATCTGAGTCCCTGTTTTCAATTCTTTGGGGTATATACATAAGAGTGGAATCGCTAGATATATAATTCTGTATTTAACTTTTTTTTTTTTGAGGAACTGTCCTACTGTCTTCTACTGCAGCTGTACCATTTTATGTTCCTACCAGCAATGCAGAAGGTCTTAATATTGTCACATCCTTGTCAACACTTACTTTGGGTTACTTTAAAAAAAAAAAAAAAAGTCATCCTAATGGGTGTGCAGCAGTTGCTCTCTCAAACTAAAGGAATTCTACAATTACAATAAGACCTCCAGTCTCTGGACCATTACATCCTCTCTCAAACTACCAGATACTCTTTGGCTTCACTTGTTTGCCCCTCAAGCCTAAACCCAACTGTTGATCATTTCAGTCCTTCACCAACATCCCCAGTTATCTTACCCCTTTGTCCCACCTTCCTTGCAAATCTCAGCCCTGGAAAAGTTCATGCATTTGACTATTCTCCACCTATTTTAGGTTGCTGAGTGCTGGTAGAGAACAAAATCAAACAAGCGTGCAGACTTGAACCATTACAAATTCATGGCCTCTGGTGTGAGCCAAGCTTCTCAACCACTGGGTCACTTATGAGTTGCTAGTTTCTGTTACTATTTCACTCAGCAACTATTCGAAACTTTCACCTCTCCATCAAACTGAATATCTCACCTCTCCCCTCACTCTTGGCAAATGACCTTGTCTCCCAGAGAACTAGTAAAGCTAAGGTCATCATAAAACTGTCAGCTGCTTCTCCTTACCAACATACCAACCTTCATCTTTACCAATCTTGTCCTCTTTCCCTTCTCAGTGGAAGAGCTTCCTATCCTCCTGATCAAGGTTAATCCTGGTACCCATATTCTAGGCCCCATCCCATACTGCTTCCTTAGGGAAGCATTTTCTCTTCTGTATGTTCTTTATCTCCTTCTCTACTGTTCTCTTGTCCTCAGCTCAAGACATCTCTGGTCTTAAAGATACAAAAAATAACCTTCCTTTAGCTCCACCATATTCCTGTCTAGCTACATCCTCTTTTGGACAATTTGTTTCCCACACTCCTATATTGTGGCTTCTGTGTTTGGCTTCCACACTCCCACATTTGCTGCATTTTGCCTTCTATTCTCACCATTGTACTCAAATTATCAGTCAACAATGAACTCAAAATGCCACATCCATAGCTCACTACAGTTTCAAACTCCTGGGCTTTAGTGATCCTCCCGTCTCAGTCTCATGAGGAGCTAGGACTACAGGAGTGTGCCACCACGCCCATCTTGTTTTTTAAATTATTTTTTTTGTAGAAACAAGAGTCTTGGCATGTTGCCCAGGCTGGAATTGAACACCTGGGCTCAAGTGATCCTCCCATTTCAGCCTCTCAAAGTGCTGGGATTACAGGGGTGAGCCACTGTGTCTGGCCCTGTTTTTGTTTGTTTTAACATATGATCTCTTTGCCGTACCTCTTCATTCCTTCGCTGAAAGTTGTTTTTTTTTATTCTGTTCTGTGATGTCACTTTGTCCTGTTTTGACTCCTATGTCTCTAGCCTTTCCCTCTCAGTATTCTTCCTGGCTTCCTCCTCTTCCATCCCTTCAAATGCTGCCATTCCCAAGAACCCTGCCTTTAGCTCTCCGCCCTTCTCACTACCATGTCATTAACAGCTTGGGCACAAGAGTCTAACATACCTTGGCTCAAACCTTGGCTTTGCTACTTTGTAATTGTGTGACTTACACAAGTCAGGTAACTTCTTTAAATTTTTATTCTGTGTGTAGAATAAATGTAATAGTATTGCCTACTGCACTGGGTTGTTTGGAAGATTAAAGAAGAATCTCTCTCTGCTATGCTCCAGATCAATCTAGAAGGAGTGGCAAGAAACAGAAACACATTGAAGTTGGAATACAGGTGAGGGTGGCAGAGACTGCTGGTGTCCTTTAATATGTACTATTCCCTTCTTCCACAGAAATAAGACATTTAGTGTTTTGACTGATCACAAGGCTGACTTCCTTACTGATAGATATGGTCAGGTGACCAAGTTCTGACCAATGGGTGTAAATGGAATTATGTGCTGCTTCCAGAAACTGTTCTTAAGGAACATGATACCCCCTTTCTTGCTCCTTCCTCCTTTCTACTAGCTGGAATTCAGACAAGATAGCTGAAGCTTGAGCAGCCGTCCTGGGCACCATTAGCTGGAAACCATATGCCACGGATGCTGTAATATCAGGAGAGAAGAAACCTGGGTCTCTGACCATTTCAAGGTGCTGCTCTACCAGTTATAGATTGCTTTCTTCTTGACTTTTATGTGGGAGGAATACATTTCTTTCTTTTTCAATGCATTATTATTTTGGGCTTTCTGTCCCTCACACAACCAGCCAATCCCAACTACTATATGAGGGTTATTGAGTGGATGAGGTACAAGGACATACGCTGGAAACTAAATGTGGCTACACAGGAATTGGATACGGAACTACACAGCCATTAATGGTCTCTCCTGACCCATGAGGTCTTTTGTCTCTGAGCTTCCCTGTGAGTGTGCTCCTCTTGCTTCTCTACAGAGGTGAACTTCCTCTGCTTGCTCCTCAGCAAGGCTGAAAACAGCTATTCAAGTCCTTAGCCTATGTGACTTTTTAGATTAAGTCATTTCTATCTTTGTATCTCTTAGTTCAAATTTTTGAAAGAGACAATTGTTTGTTGCTCACCTAATAGGCTGTGCCTGCCTCTTCAAAGTTACCTGTATTTTCCCCATTCAGTCAGCTGTACATGGAATAATGTTGAAAGTAGGGGTACAAATATGGCCTCTGAGGGCCTACTCTTTAAGCAAGATTAGGCAGAGAAATGCAAGTTCCAGAGAAGAAGCTATAAGCTAGGAGGGCAATATAAAATGAGTCTACGGTTTAAGACCAATGCATTCCAGTTGTCTAGTGAACAAGTCAGCTTGAACAACCCATTCATCTTTTCCTCCTTCTGTATTTCATAGTTAAAATCACTGTCAACAGTTTCCCAAGCCAGAAACCCAGGATTCATCCTTGACCCTCCTTCCTATTCATTCTACTCTGGTATGCAATCAGTCACTGAATTTGCAGTACTTCTTTCATCATTTTCTAATTCATCCTCTCCGTGTCTAGGGTTATTGCCTTAGTTTAGGCTTGCCTCACTATTGCTTCAGTTTAGTGTAATAGCGTCCTTAACTGATATTCCTGCTGCCAGGTGGCCCCCATCCAATCTGTTCTCAGCAAAACTCCATACTGATCCTCCCGAATGCAAATCACTTGCTGCTTAACCTTCTCGTCACTTTCGGGTAGAGTTCAAACCCTTTAGCTTGGGACTAGATATTTTTCGCAATCTGATTCCTCCCAGTCTCTCTAGCCTTGTCTTCTGCCACGCCTTGACATTAGCCATTCATGTCAGTATACTTATTGGTCCCCATCATGCTGCTTATATTTCCATAAATTTTGACATTCAAGTCACTCTGCCTGGAATGGTGCTATGAGATCCCCAAACAAACATTTTCCCAGTGGATTTATTGAGACTTGATGATTAACTTTCAAATTCTGGTAAACTAGATCTTGAAGTAATAAAACTAAATTATAAATGCTCTGATATCTAAACTGTACCTAAAATTACCCACACAACAAAGTACATAAGAATATTATTCTTGGCCGGGCTTGGTGGCTTACGCCTGTAATCCCAGCACTTTGGGAGACCGAGGCAGGTGGATCATCTGAGGTCAGGAGTTCAAGACCGGCCTGGCCAACATGGTGAAACCCCATCTCTACTAAAAAAAACAAAATTTAGCCGGGCATGGTGGCATGTGCCTGTAATCCCAGCTACTCAGGAGGCTGAGGCAGGAGAATCGCTGGAACCCAGGAGGCAGAGGCTGCAGTGAGCTGAGATCTCGCCACTGCACTCCAGCCTGGGCAACAGAGCAAGGCTCCATCTAAAAAAAAAAAAAAAAAAAAAAAAATTCAATCAACAAAACCAAAAAACTATTCTGTCCAAAGTAGATACTAAGTAAATGCTCATTAAATCTCTTAAAAATCCAATCTCTGGAAAGAAGTACATCCTGAAATGGTTTTAGGCCTCCAAAAAACTTCTAGATGTAAAGAATAAAGTGGTAAAGCAAACTGAGACAAAGAATTTTAAACGAGAAGAGGTCAAGGATAACGGGTTCTGTCTACCTGTTGTTTTTTCTCCTAGTAGGTACTCTCCAACTGCATTGCAGGGGCCAGGACCCTATCTTATGCCATAGCACATCTCCTGCCTCTGAGCAAAGGCTGAGCTTTGGACTCCAAAGTCTTTGAGTGACACTAGGGAACAAAGTACATAGCACAGCCACAAAAACTGAAATATCCAGTAGGTGACTTTTCACTGTAACCTTTCTTTCTTCTATCTTCCACTCCTTTCACACAAATATAATTTAAAACTCACACACATCTTAAATACAATACATATTATGCACAGTTTTTCAATTCCCAAATAAAATTAGTATACTTTTTTCAAAAGTTGAAAACAGTGTAGCAGTGTAAAAAATGTTTAAAATATAAAATTAAGTGAAAAAGAAAGGCAAAATGTACATAACTATGTAAAAATGTACACAGCTGAGCAAGACTGACACAGAACAAAAAAATGAACTATTGATGTGTTAAGACAGAGTTTCTCAACCTTGGCACTACTGACATTCTGAGCTGTTGTGGAGGCAGTTCTGTGTATAATAGGATATGGAGCAGCATCCCTGGTCTCTACCAACTAGATGCCAGTAGCATATCCCTAGCTGTGACAACTAAAAATGTTTACATAGATTGCCAAATGTCTCACAGGGGGCAGAACCCCACCCTGTTCCCCAGGTTTAAAACTGTGCTAGAGGCTGGGTGCTGTGGCTCACGCCTGTAATCCTAGCACTTTGGGAGGCTGAGGCGGGCAGATCACCTGGGGTCGGGAGTTCGAGACTCAGCCTGACCAACGTGGAGAAACCCCGTCTCTATTAAAAATACAAAATTGGCAGGGTGTGGTGGCCCATGCCTATAATCCCAGCTACTCAGGAGGCTGAGGTAGGAGAATCACTTGAACCTGGGAGGCAAAGGTTGCAGTGAGCCGAGATCACGCCATTGCACTCCAGCCTGGGCAACAAGAGTGAAACTCCATCTCAAAACAAAACAAAAGAAAACAAAACAAACAAAAAACTGTACTAGAATGACAGGAATTTATTTTTTTGAGACAGGGTCTCACTCTGTAGCCCAGGTTGGAGTGCAGTGGTGTGATCATAGCTCACTGCAGCCTCAACCTCCCAGGCTCAAGTGATCCTCCCACCTCAGCCTCCAGAGTAGCCAGGACTACAGGAGTGCTCCACCATGCCTGGCTAATTTTTTGCATTTTTTGTAGAGTCAGGTTTTTGCCAAGTTTGCCCAGGTTAAATTTTTTTTTTTAATTTATGCCTTGCTATTCAATAAATACATATTAGAAGAGTAAAGGAAAGGAAAGCCCCTTGCAATATAGCATCTAATATACTCTTTTTTCAAGAGTTAGGGTTTATCCAGTTCCAATTTAATGTGCAAGATTGAAAAGGCTGCAGAACTTGTTTTTGTTTTCCGATCTGTTCTAGAGGAGAAAGCTGAATTTCTCAATATTTAAAACTTGACCTGGCTCTAAGCATGAGACATCACAAACAACTGCTTTGATTGGTCTGAGAAATCAAAATATCCAAATAATCGTAGCCCCAAACAGCTGTTTAAAATGTATATGTTCTGTATATCCTCAAAATAGGTTTACTTTTAAATCTGAATACTGAAGAAGAAATAGTAAGATTCAACAAGGAATGCATATCGTAAGACAAATTAAGGCAAGCTTTCCAAGCAAAAATAAAATTGCACTGGATCTAAGTTAATCTTATGCCATATTTAAGGCCCTCTGTTCCAGTCTTTTTAGAACTATTGTGTCTGCTCCCTTGCCAAAAATATTTATTTTCAATCACTCTTTATTGTTTTTGTTTCTTGGCTTACATCACAAAGAATGTTTTCTGATTCAGAAATTGTCAGGAAAAGAAGGCACAAGTACTGTTTCAATTATCTCCTCTCCGGAAAATTACATCATATCCCCAATGTTGGGTTCGTACGGGCTTAAAGTTGAAATCCTGTCTTACATGATCATTTTGAATGCCCTTTTCACATTGATAAACACATCAATAAAATTTAATTAAACAAGGAACAACCTTCTTTCATTATATAAGCCTGAAATGGGTCCAATACTGCAATTTTTTTTCCATTTTCAAAACACACTAGGCCTGCAGTATTTAATGTTTATATTTACCAATGTGCACTTCTCCTAGCCTCTAGTTTACCCAAGACTGAAAGGTTGCCATAATGCAAAGAAAAACAAAAATCTTCCCAATGACTGCAGAGCTGGAGAATGCGAAATACTTAGGTACACAAAGCATTGCAGCAGGAATGCAGAAGGAGGTGGTCTATAGATGACAGAGGTGGTGGAGACAAACGGACATTCAATAATGTGCAGCGTTAACAGGGAAAGGTTAAAATGGCTGTGAAATAAGCAGGATGAGAAGAAAACTGGTGCTTGGAGTGATGAGTGAAGTGGAAAAAGTTGTAGCTTAAAAGGCAGAAGGTAACTGACTTCATGACCTCTGATGCTGAGGATACAAAAGGCCTCCAAATCTTCATCGGGATTCAAGGTCCTGCATGACGAACATGGGCCAAAAAAAAAAAAAAAAAAAAAAAACAGAACACGGTAGTTCTTTGTTCGCGGGCCTACACGCAGGGGAAAGCTGCGCCTCCGTGGACTTCATAGTGGCCTGGACCTTCGGGCGCTGTCTGTCCAGGGACGCGCCTCGACACCTCACCTTTAAGTGAGAAAAGGAACGCCGACCTACCTCGCTGAGGATGTTGTAAGCCCGCTCTAATAATAGGCGGCAGCCTAATACTAAATGCTTGTGGCAGCTGGGTCCGGGGAAAACGGGCTAATTCTCTTTCAGGCGGAATCACTGCAGCCAGGGTCTAGAAAGGCCGGGCCAGGAGGGTTTCCCCTCCTGTAGTTTCGGGCCATGCTGGGGAGAAGCAGAAAAGGCCTGGAATGCGGAAAAGAGGGGAGAATGGGTGCTTTCCTCCTTAGGGCTGAGGCAGGAACCTCAGGAACCAAGTCGGAAGTTTTCCTGCGGAGGGTGCCGCGAGGGTCCCGGGGTCGCTCGGCCCCTAGGCGCCCAGCTGCTAGCGGCAGGTGCAGAAGGAGACCCGGGCGTCATAGCAACCGCGCTCGCCGCAGAGACGCAAAGGGGTCCTTCCGGCGGGAACCATAGAGACGACGCACGCCAATGGCGCCAGAGACTGTGCTTCTTGTGGAGACTGTTATTATAGCTCATACCATTGGCCTTCGGGTCGGGGGCGGAGTTGTCCCGGCTGAATCGATAGTACAATTCATTCCATTGGCTTTGGAGACAACTGTAACCATGGTAACGTCATGTCGCGCGCTTGCGACTTGGCGAATACATTTTGTCTTGGGGCATTCTAGTTCTCAAAGAGCTTCCCGCCAGGCCTCAACGACAGCCCGTGCCTACTAAACTTGGATTTATTTTTCTATAAGTTCCTTCATTCTTAAAGGGGCAGGGAGTGCTAGCTCAAGAGTTCTGAATTTTAGGCCTAGATCGTGTCACTAGCCACGTGGGGCACGCAAGATAAATCACAATCTTTGGGCCGAGCTTATTGTAAAAAGGAAGACACTGGGCTTGACTAGAATTATCCCTAAGGCTGAAGCCCTTTAGAAGTCCTAAGCACTGAAAATTCAGGTAAGGTGAACCTTATCTCCCCCACCTATGTAATGCAAAATAAAAACTTATAAATGACACAAAATTTAACATACTCAATTGATATCATCTTTTTAGATGGCCTTATAGCAGAATTCTAGTTAACTATCAAAACTCGATTTTACTTATGTTTTGGGGGCCCTTGCTTTGCTGGTATCCCAAACACAACATTTCTTGGTCTTAACTCTAGTTCCCCAAGAGGATACTTTCCAAATCTTTGCTGGTTCTACATGCATTATCTGGACGTATCTTACTCTTTATATAATAAAGTGCTTCAACCTCTCCTTCTGGCACTAGACCTCTTGCAAGTGTTTTTTCTGAGCTAAAATGCTCACCACCAGCACTTGTAGCCCACTTCACTCCTGTTTATCAGTTTAAGCATCACCTACTCAGGGAGACATTCCTTGATCCTCCATCCAAGATTAGGTTCTTTCTTACCCTCATTGACTCACGTTCCTTTTCTTTATACACTTCCATTTGCTGTTAAAACACACACACACACACACACTCTCTCTCTCCCCCTCCCCCCTGGATTTTTTACTTGTGTAAATAATCTTTTTAAGTGCTCTGAATATAAATTAAACTGAAGTGGGAAACACTAAATAATTTCATGTAGAACACTGATTGTTTTTAAGCGTTAACAAGGCAGGATATAAAATGATTCCCAAGGGAGGTAATAATTATGGTAAAGACAAACATTAAGATCACTTCTACTTTTAACCCCACATATGCCCATTGTACATTCAAAGATGATGACAGTCATCATCCACATGAAGCTATGAATGCAGAGAAGAACATATTCTACTACTTGCCCTTCAGTACTGCAGCCACTGACAGAGCCCACTGCTTTTGGGGTTTTGCAAATTGGACCTGAAGTTCACTTAAAATCATTGTCAAAGGAGCCTGGGTAACATAGTAAGACCTTGTCTCTATGAAAAATAAAATATTTTGCCGGGCATGGTGGCACATGCCTGTAGTCTCAGCTGCTCAGAAGGCTGTGGCAGGGGTGCTTGAGTCCAGGAATTCAAGATTACACTGAACCATGATTGGACCATTGCACTTCAACCTGGGTGACAAAGCAAGACTTTGTCTCTAAGAAAAAAAAATGTTTGTTCAAAGGGACTGCTGCTTCCAGAACAGTCTTGACTGCTGCAGTTATTTTTCTTCTGTTCAAGGTCACACTTCCTGATTAATGAAGTATTTCAGCCTTAGAATTTCTGTCAAATCTTCTTAATTAAATGTATCGTACTTCTGTTATCAGACAGACACAGGGGCTACTCTTCCCTACTCCATGAAACACCATGAATTGTATTTTAAGTCAAATATTTATGTGAAACACAGTACCTGCTTCTACCTTAGTCATTAATGCTAATTTTTCAAATTGTACCCTGGACTATCCTACAGATCATTTGGGGAATTTTTTTGCACTATGCTACTTGTGCACTCCCAACCCAAAACCCAGGACAGCAAGAGATGTATTCAAAGTTTTTCAAAGATTCTCAAGGATTCAAAGATTAAGCAGGGCACTGGTGTAACACTGCTTTGCTAAGTGAGAAAAACAATAATTGCAACCATTTAGTGAGTGTCAATCAAGCGCTAGGCACCAGACTGATGCTTTTTGTTTGCTATTTCATTTAATCCTCACAATAAATGGCATTACTTTGCAGAGAGATTATCCCCATTTTATGCATGCGGACACTGAGATTAAGTCAAATGCCTAAGTTTATAAAGCTAATAGGTGGCACAGCTGGCTAAGTTGACTCCTAGCCCATACTCTACCACACTGTAATGCCTCCCTCAGGACAGAGATCACCAAGTGGCCCCTGCCTGGTCCCAGGTGGAAGGACATATTAAGTTAACCTGAAGAGCAGTCCTAAAATACTTGAATTGTAAACTGTTACCCAAATATGAGGTGAATCTACAATAAGAAGCAAAAAGTAAATGCAGTGAAAAGCTCATCATTCTACAATCTATCTTCAGGGAGGTATCCTTCTTTCCTACTCCTGTTTGATAAATTTCAAACAAAACAAAACAAAACATCCTTTCCATTGGGTCAGCTTTTGGACACACACTTTATTGCACTTAATTTTTTATACATCCATTTCCTAAACAAGACATGTTTATTCATCTTTTTAATCCTCATGGCTCAGCATAGGGCCTGACATACATAGGCCTTCAACCAATATTTGATCACCAAAGCATGACCATTCATGCATCCATAATCTTTTTATAGTATAAAGATGGCTGATATTCAGGCCCCCATGTATATTTTAAGGAATACGTAATTCCCAATAAGCTCTTCTTTTTAAAGGTGAGAAACAGTTCTAGTGTTCAATTTCAAAATCAAAATAACATTCAGGTGAGTGTATCAGGTGTCAT
This sequence comes from Trachypithecus francoisi, assembly GCF_009764315.1. Lineage (NCBI taxonomy): Eukaryota > Metazoa > Chordata > Mammalia > Primates > Cercopithecidae > Trachypithecus > Trachypithecus francoisi. The sequence goes on from NW_022681457.1 coordinate 82,060,289, forward strand.
TAAAAGACAAATACCAGGCCGGGCGCGGTGGCTCAAGCCTGTAATCCCAGCACTTTGGGAGGCCGAGACGGGCGGATCACGAGGTCAGGAGATCGAGACCATCCTGGCGAACATGGTGAAACCCTGTCTCTACTAAAAAATACAAAAAACTAGCCGGGCGAGGTGGCGGGCGCCTGTAGTCCCAGCTACTCGGGAGGCTGAGGCAGGAGAATGGCGTAAACCCGGGAGGCGGAGCTTGCAGTGAGCTGAGATCCGGCCACTGTACTCCAGCCTGGGCGACAGAGCGAGACTCCGTCTCAAAAAAAAAAAAAAAAAAAAAAAAAAAGACAAATACCAAACCATATTTGCCTGCATACCACTGCCTTTTCCCTTTCTTTCATTTTCTCTGTCCATATGAAAGCCATGGTTTTATTATAGTTTTCACCATCTCTAGGATCTCTGTCCATATGAAAGCCATGGTTTTATTATAGTTTTCACCATCTCTAGGAGCCCTGAACAATTTTTGATCCTGTAAGGGCTTTTTACTTCAGTTTTTGTCACCTATAAAAGCTGTGTGTCGAGACTGAAGATTATCCACTATCTTCTCTTCTATCTCTATGCCTTTTTCTATTTCTTCCTCTGATAGCAATAACTTGGTTTCCGAGTCTTTAGTTACAATAAACACAAAGGACTGTCGTGACTCAAGGATATTAGCCACCACCACTTGATGCTGATAAACTTCCAAAGCCTTCCGAGCTCGATTAATTACAATGGCGGGGTCAGTCTCCAACTTAAAGGAAATTATAAATGCTTTGGGAGCCCAATCTTTAACCAAAGGAGAAAGCAGTTTTGGCACCATCTTCATTGTTATCTGTATTGGAAAAAGAAAAGCTTAATAAGCAAACAATGGCCATTATCTACCAGGTCAATCTCATGGGAAACTACGGAAACTAAGGAATCAAATTTAAGTGGGATTTCTCAACTATCAAACTTTTCAATTAAATGCTTAGTTTAAAAAGCCTTAGGGGAACACAGTGGCTTGGCCTGTAATCCCAGCACTTTGGAAGGCCAAGGTGGGTGCATCGCTTGACCCCAGTTCAAGACCAGCCTGGGCAACATGGCAAAACCAGGTCTCTACAAAAAAAATACAAAAATTAGCCAATCATGGTGGCACCCACCTGTAGTCCCAGCTACTCAGGAGGCTGAGATGGGAGGATTACTTGAGCCTGGGAGGTTGAGGATGCAGTGAGCTGTATTCGTGCCACTGCACTTCAGCCTGGGCAACAGAGCAAGACCTTGTCTCAAAAAAAAAAAAAAAAAAAAAAAAAAGCCTTCGTTCTGTAGAGTTCACAGTGATGCCTAAATTCAAGGCTCCATACATATTCTGGGGCAAACCGTGTCTTCTGAATAAGCTCTGCCCTGCTCTGCCACTCTTACCGCCATTAATATTTTCTCAAGCATGTCCCTTTATTTTTGAACCAAATCCTCAACTAAACAGATACAAAGAATCTGTTCATACAAGTGTTTGGCAGAAGCCGAAATAAAGTTGGGTTTTTAAACCTCTCAGCCTAAATATTTCTTGCATTGGTAGAATGGCTCTTAGATTCCATTTTAAAATGGTCACTTGTAACAACTTAGCAGTGAGGAAACTGATTTTATTTTCACTTGACCAAAACTCCTAGTACCTCATCCCCAATCCCTTCTCAGGGAAATGTTCAGTTGCTTTGTTACTTTCAAGATAGAACTAAAAACTATGGGATAAACTAAAGATCCCAGAGATTTAAAAGTGTGAAATCACTAAGCTCATCATCAGAATTTCCCCTAAAAAAACAAGCTGTTGGTGTGATAGGGATCATATACCCGTTTATTTATACCTTATTTTTCTCCTTAGCATTTATCATTACCAAATGAGGTATGTATTTGACTTAATGTGCTGTCTCCTCTGCAGAGGAAGCAACACAAGAGCAGGGTGTTTCTTTTCACTGCTTTCATCTCCAGGTCTTACAGCAGTGTAGGACCTCAATCAACCATTCTACAAAGTCGGCAAGTGCCCCACCGATAAGAGTTTCTCCTAATAAAATCCTACCTGTATCACCCAATAAATGACTAAGAACTCCCGAAGCTTCCAAGAAGCCAGATCATCTAAAATCACAACCTACCTTATCCATATTTCTTCCTTAATCTACAATAGCCCCCAACTAATCTACCCACTCCACTTTCTCCCTCTCTAGCTTCATCTTTCATACTGATGCCAGAATGTTGTTCTCCAACAAAAACTTTATCTCATTCTCCTACTTATGTGTCCCTTAGCTCCACAAGAAAAAGTCCAAGCCCCTTAAAAAAGGAAAACAAAGTCTTCTACAAAGCAAGCCATCTCTTCAGCCAGCTCTCCGGCCTTACCAAAGCACTTCGGTTCACAGCCCACTGCCCACTTCCAAATGCCAAGTGCCATACTCCACTTGGAATGACCTTTCCCACCCTCTGCTCATTTTGTTTTGTTTTTTGTTTTTTTTGAGACGGAGTCTCTCTCTCGTCGCCCAGGCTGGAGTGCAATGGCACGATCTTGGCTCACTGCAACCTCCGCCTCCTGGGTTCAAGCGATTCTTCTGCCTCAGCCTCCAGAGTAGCTGGGATTACAGGCCCACCACGCCTGGCTAATTTTTGTATTTTTTTAGTAGGGACTGGGTTTCATCATGTTGGCCAGGCTGGTCTCAAACTCCTGACCTCAGGCGATCCGCCCTCCTTAGCCTCCCAAAGTGCGGGATTATAGGCGTGAGCCACCGCGCTCGGCTCTGCTTATCTTTTAAAACCGAGTTCATCTCCTCCAAGAAGCTTCATCGACTCCCCCAGGATTCACTCGCCCCATGATCTGACTGCACTTTGTACATACCTCCACTAGAGCATTTATCACTCTGTATTGTAATTATGTCTGTGTCCAGCTCCCTCACTAGATTGTGAGGTCCATGAGGGAGGGCGGTGTCTTATTCATCTCTGTATCCCCTGTGCCTAGCGAATACAGATGCAGAAAGGCCATCTCCAGATCAAGAGGAAATTAACCCAAGATTGGTTATATGAGATTAGATCTCTGGAAGAGAAGCGCCCATCACCTGCAGTGGGCCCCCAGATGACTGGATCTTGTGTTCAGGCATTTCAGAGACAGGAACATAGAAATCTGACACAGCCGCAGCCAAGTAAAACATCGCAGAAGGGCCTGCAAAGAGAAACACAAGGTGTAACAAATCGGCGAGGTACGGTATAGGATCAGCTTCTTCTCAACTCGGGTTCCCCAGCTGAGATCCGTGGGTAAGCGGGAGGTAAGGGGATAAGTGGCTGCAGAGAAAGGCTGTGCTTCCAGGCAAAAGGGGTACTCCTAGGGCACGCACCTAGCGGATTAAGTGCCTGGGCCGCAGCCTGCAACAGATGCAAATAGTCCGCCAAAGTGGTGAACTCCACCGCCAGGAAGGTGCCTGCAGCCGCAGCCTCCTGGTAGCATCTCAGAGCCTCAGCAAAACCCGGAAGTGCATTCTCCTCGGCCTCCAGGCTCAGCAAGCCCGAAAGGGCTGGGCCCGAAGGCCGCAGAGCGGACAGCCAAGTCTGGGGTGGGAAGCGGTGGGCATAGGGGAAGGCGGAGCGAGCGCGATACAAGAACAGGACCCCGTAGCCGGCTGCTAGGAAGACCTCGGCCGAGGTTGCACCACGCCGCCCGCTGCTGAAGTTGTCCAAGAAGCGCACCGGCCGCGCTTCCAGTGGGACCTTAGTGCCGCCTGACGTGACCAACACCACCCGCCGGCCCTGCGCGCCCAGCCTGGCCGCAAAGCGAGCCATAACCTCAGCCCAGCGCGCAGCACCGGGAGGCTGGGGGAACTCGGCTACCGGGTCCATTTCCGCCATCTGCCCCGCAGCGGCCGGCGCCTGCGCACGCTCCGCGGCCGACGCGCCACGCCCCTTTTCCCCTACCTGGTGTAAGCGCCGGGCCGCAGTGAGTGGGCGGTTCACTACCCTCGTTTTGACACTAGGTCCGGATCTCGCCAAGTCTGGAAATGCGTAGTTGTTCTGCCCCAGAGCCCAGCGAAAGTGACACTGCAACGAGGGGGATCCCCGGCTGCGTGGGCATCTGGTAGGGTCACGTTCCCTCACGTTCGTTTCCTAGCCTGGGTGAAGAACTGGCCATGTTTGACCCTTACCGGCCACTGTACGGGCTTTCATGGACTTGGACTCCTTGGGAGTCCTTTCTCGGCCATTTGACCCGTGGGACTTGTGGGTTTTGTGCTTCTTTTTATTTCTTTCTTTACCTTTTTCAACTTCAGCGATAGACCCAGATGTTAGTCGAGTCACGTCCCACCGCCCTCTGCCCTTGAAATGCTGGCAAGTACGCGGGCCCGCGATTGTCACGTGACGCCGGGGTTCAGCGTATCCTTGCCGGGCAACCGTCTTAGAGACCAGCATCGCTGGCTGCAACATGAATGTGATCTATCCACTGGCGGTCCCCAAGGGGCGCAGGCTCTGTTGTGAGGTGTGCGAAGCCCCAGCCGAGCGGGTGTGCGCGGCCTGCACAGTCACTTATTACTGGTAGGCCCTGAAACGTGGCACCTGGGCGCTTTAACTCCCTTCCTCTCTCCCATTCCCGGGTCTGGATTGGGTACCTTGCGTTAGCCGTGGCCCCTGACTCTGCAAGGGATACCTCAAAAACAGGGGCGTTAAGACAGGCCCCTACGACTCCCCTGGCCTCGTCTGCCTCATCTCCCATTTACTCATTCGTCATTCATGTTTTCTGAAGGCCTACTGTGTGTTACGCACTATTTTAGGTGCTGAAGTTACTTTGGCAGCTCAGTAGATCAGTTCCTTCAAAGATCTAACATTCTAATGTGGGAGACAAATCAGTAAAGAAATAGGCCGGGCGTGGTGGCTCACGCCTGTAATCCCAGCACTTTGGGAGGCCGAGGCGGGTGGATCGCCTGAGGTCAGGAGTTCGAGACCAGCCTGGCCAACGTGGTGAAACCCTGTCTCTACTAAAAATACAAAAATTAGCTGGGAGTGGTGCTGGGCGCCTGTAATCCCAGCTACTCCGGAGGCTAAGGCGGAAGAATCGCTTGAACTCGGGAGGCGGAGTTCGCAGTGAGCGGAGATCGCGCCATTGCACTCCAGCCTGGGCGCTGAGAGTGAGACGATAGTGAATGGGGCAGTGTGTGGAAAGCTTTCTCTATGGAAGAAACATTTGAGCTGCGTTTTGAGAGAGCAGTCAGAACCTGCTGTGTACAGGAGTAGTGAAGAAGGGTAGGGCATTCCCGGCATCCGGGACTGCTAGGGCAAATGGCAAAAGAAGAGAGTCTGCTAACAGCTGAGTGGAGAACATAGTAGTGGAGGGAACAGTCAGTGATTTTCAAACTGCAGGCCAGGGCCCTTTAGCAGTTTATGAATAAGTCACAACCACCATTTAGAGAAAACAACAACAAAGAAGAACATAGAATGAGTAGAAAGTATCAGATTAATCCTACCTGAATTGTTTCTTGAAACTTTTGTCTTAGTGTTTTATGTGGGCGTGTTTACAGGGAAAACGTATTTCTTACTATAGGTTGAGTCAAAATTAGCCAGGTGTGGTGGCGCGCACCTGTAATCCCAGCTACTCGGGAGGCTGAGGCAGGAGAATCGCTTGAACCTGGGAGGCGGAGGTTGCAGTGAGCCGAGATTGCACCATTGCACTCCAGCTTGGGCAACAAGAGTGAAACTCTGTCTCAAAAAAAAAAAAAAAAGGTTGGAATATCATTGTGATAGGTAGTAGAAGTTTAAACCAAGAAGATAAAGGTTAGGGCCAGACAGTGACATGAGATCAAGGGTTTGGAATTTATCCCCTGGGAAACCATGGATGGTTTTGAGCTGACATGCTCTCATTTGTGTTAACGAAAGAGGATGGGCTGCAGTGTGGAAGTTACAGAGGAAGGTAGACACTGACGGCTGCATAACAGATTAAGAAGCTGTTGCAGTACCTTCTCATACTGGCCTAGGTGTCCTTCCTCAGTGCTCTCAAAGCACTGAGTATATTCCCTATCCTAACACTTAGAACATGGACTGAAATCATTTATTTATTTCCTTAATTAGGCGTATGCCCCACAAGGGCAGGGATAGTATCTGTGTTTTCATTGCTATCTCCTCTTTGGTGGCTTCATTGCATTTAGAATATAATTCAGAATTTGTAACAGAAAATACAAGGCCCTGGCTATTTCTCTACCTTTACTTCCCACCACACTCACCTCATTTTTTCTTTGCTGTAGTTATAGAGAGCTGAAGTTCTAATTTGCTAAGTCCTTTCTTCCCTCAGTTTCTTTTCCCAGACTGTTCTCTCTGCTAGGAACCTTCCCTCAACTACAAGCCTTCCTGGCTCTCTTTCATCCTTCAGTTCTCAGTTTAAATGTCGTTTCTGCAAAGAGGTCTAAACCCAGTCTCAGCTGCCCGTCATACTTTTCTCACTCACAGTACCACTTTTCGTTGCTTTTTCTGTACTTTTATATTTTTGTGTTTGCTTATCTGATGTCTATGTCTTTTACTAGACCCAGTGCCCACACATACCAGACACTCAATGAACATTTGTTGAATAAAACTAAATGGATAATAAACCCATTAACTTGGGCAAGGAACACAGGGGGAAAAGATGGTGGGCGTCAGATTTGGTTGTGGGCGTAGAGTTTGAGAGGCCTTTGGGTCACCCCTGGAGAGGTGACCAGTAAACAGCCATGAGTAAAACCTGCCACTCAGGCTTGGGAAAGATTCAACCCTTTGGCCTGATGTGAGCACTGACTTTTTCCTTAAAACACCCCTGTCCTCTTTATCCCTCCAGCCGGAATTAATTCCTTCTTCCTCTGAACTGACTTGACAGTACTCTGTATCTCTCAGATGACTCATCTCATATTTCCCTTCATTTTAATTGTTGGTGAGTGTGTTATTTCAATTGTGTTATGCTCCATTAATGCTAGATACTATGTTCAATGTGTACAGAGGCACTGTCAAGTATACTAACTTTTGATCTATGACCTGTCATTGTATGCCCCGTAGTCTCTAGCAAAGTGTCTTGAAATCGTTGGCATTTGTGCTTTTATCCCTTGGGCCAAAAAATAAAAAATAAAAACATGAAAAAAAGAAAGAAATCGTTGGCACTAATATCTGATGAATGCATGTATAAATTATCATCTTTTATGCCCTTCTTTTTTTTTCTTTTATTTATTTTACTTGCTTTTAATTCTCTTTAAGACCTTCTCCTTTTGTTTTTTTGCTTCCTTTTCTCCAGATTTCTATGTCTTTGTGTCTTGGAGTTTTCAAGATTTTTGATAAAACAAAACTGAGGTCATTGTTCTATAGGTTTTGATGGTTGAATGTAAAGCACCTAGTACCCTGCCTGGAACCACATTGGCACACAGTAAATGTTCTTTTTCATCATCCCAAGTTTAAGGAGCAAGAAAGTCAGTTTGAGTTTGTGAACTTTTTTTCTGTAAAAGAATTTTTTTCCTGATTATAAATATAGTTCATGCTCACTGCAGAAAACCTGAAAATATAAAAAATAAAGAAGAGAAATAATCCATAATCCCACAACCCAGAGATTAATACCCTGAAATTTTGATGAATATCCTTCTTTTCTCTGAATACATGTATTTTATATATTGTGTGTAATCCTGTGCATATTGCTTTATAGTGGATTAAGACCATTCTCAGAGAATAGCACATTTTTACTTACTTAGAGACATAGTAGAACTTTTATTTTTTTATTATTTTTTTGTGACAGAGTCTTGCTCTGTCGCCCAGGCTGCAGCGCAGTGGCACGATCTCAGTTCCCTGCAACCTCCACCTCCCAGGTTCAAGCAATTCTCTTGCCTCAGCCTCCCAAGTAGCTGGGATTACAGGGATGCACCACCATGCCTGGCTAATTTTTTTGAATTTTTGGTAGCGACGGCGTTTCACCATGTTGGTCAGGCTGGTCTGGAATTCCTGACCTTGTGATCCACCCTCCTCGGCCTCCCAAAGTGCTGGGATTACAGGACATTAGAACAGTTTTAAGAAAAGGTAATTTTATGGAAGTACATACTGAAACATTGGTGACAGGTAAAAGAGACTTCAGTACCATAGGTTTGCATGAATTTAAATGTCTTCAGTCAGGGCATACATTCTGTAATTCACTACAAATACTGTTGCTTCCTCTTCTTGAATACCACTTCACCGTTTGTTTTCTCCTCCTGGCCAGTGAAGGCATTTAAGTTTGTGCTCCATATGTCAAACAAAAGGAAAAATTATTGCAAAAAATATTGCAGATTACTAACAAAACAAACAGTGAAGTGGTATTCAATAATAGGAAGCTATAGGATCAGTGGTGAATTGCAGAATGAATGCCCTGCCTAAAGACATACAAATTCAGCTTAAAAAAACATGATAATAGCCAAATAAAACATGTCTGGCTCACAAACTACTTAATTGTGAGCCCCAATTGAAAGCATTTATCCATTCCTACTTCATCCCTGACCCTGTGTGACAAGTGGGACAGATCAATAAGCAGGGAGCCCGCAAATATATAAATAAAGCTCACTTTGTTTAGAAAGGCAAAATATGTCAGTTGCTCTCAGTGGAACAAAAGTTTAGGCATCTAAGTTAACATTTCCATTGCTTACAAGCCCCACTTGATAAATTCCCTGTGGAACTCAGCTATATCCTGGCTAAGTGCTTTTATTGATCTGTTTATAATAATTCTCTACCTCCCCAAAAACATTTTTAAATGGTTTCTGTTATTTCTTTGGTAGCAGTCACAACTTATAAAGAAAATACTTTAATTGCATTTCTGTTGTCCAAGAAGGTGGCGATATTGTCCAAGAAGGTGCTTGAACATGGCTGTATATTGTCTGTGGCTGCTTTTGTGCTACAACAGCAGAGTTGAGTAGTTGCAACAGAGACCCTATAGCTCTCAAACCTAAAATATTTATCTGACCCTTCACAGAAAAACTTTTCTGACCCCTCCTCTAGATTATTGTTACCTGTTTTGAAATATGTATAAATGGAATCAAACAGTTAACTGACATTTAAGTGAAAATGTGTAATAAGCAATAGAAATGCAAAAACTCATAATTGTATGCATCTAACAGCAGAGCCTCAAAATACATGAAGCAAAAACAGACAAAATTAGAGAGAAAAATAGACAATTTAATAATAATAGTTGGAGACTTCAATATCCTACCTTCAGTGATGAACAGAACAACCAGATGAAAGATCCAATATCCCACTCTTAGTAATGAATAGAACAACTAGATAGAAGATCAAATATCCCACTTTCAGTAATGCATAGAACAATTAGATTAGCAAGGAAGTATAAGACTTGAACCATACCATAAACCAACTAGACCTAACATATCTATAGAACACCATTCAATAACAGCAGAATGCCTATTCTTCTGTAGTGCATATAGAACATTCTTCAGGATAGACCATATGTTAGACCATAAAATAAATCTCAATAAATTTATAAGGATTGATTTCATACAGAGTATGCTCTCCACCTACATGGAATGAAATTAGTAGTCAATAACAGAAGGAAATTTGGTAAATTTACAAATATGTAGAAATAACACACTCTTAACCAATGAGTCACAAAAGAAATTACAAGGGAAGTTAGAAAATGAGATAAATGAAAACAAAAACAACATACTAAAACTTAGATGCTGGCAAAGCAGTACTCAGAGGGTATTGTATGAATTTAGTACTCATATGAATTTATACTAATATACATTACATTAAAAAGATCTCAAATCAGTCACCTAGCATTTCATCTTAAGAAACTAGAAAAAGGCCGGGCGCGGTGGCTCAAGCCTGTAATCCCAGCACTGTGGGAGGCCGAGACGGGCGAATCACGAGGTCAGGAGATCGAGACCATCCTGGCGAACACGGTGAAACCCCGTCTCTACTAAAAAATACAAAAAAAAAAAACTAGCCGGGCGAGGTGGCGGGCGCCTGTAGTCCCAGCTACTCGGGAGGCTGAGGCAGGAGAATGGCGGAGAAGCTCGGGAGGCGGAGCTTGCAGTGAGCTGAGATCCGGCCACTGCACTCCAGCCCGGGCGACAGAGCAAGACTCCGTCTCAAAAAAAAAAAAAAAAAAGAAACTAGAAAAAAAAGAGCAAACAAAAACATATTTATAAACTCCTTTATGCACAGCCCTGTGTTGGGTATAGACACAAGCTAGCAGAAGAAAGGAAAATTAAAGATTATAGCAGAGATAAAACAGAGAATAAAGAAACTACAGAGAGAACCAATGAGACCAAAAATTGGCTCCTTGAAAAGACCAACAAAATTGACAAACCTTTAGCTAGGTTGACTGGCCTAGAAAAGAAGATTCAGATTACTAAAATCAGAAATGAAAGTGAGGACATTACTACCAACCTTGCAGAAATAGAAGAGATTATAAGAGAACACTATGAGCAATTGCATGCCAGTATCCCTGTGTGACTTCAGAATGTGAATGTGTGCCTGCAGAAACCATATACTCTCCAATCCCAACACAGTTTATACACCATCAAATAACCACATGAAAAGAAAGAGATTTGAGTCTCAGAAATGGCTTTGAGCTCCCTGCCTGGTTTGTGTTTGGCTTACTTTTCTGGTGTCTAGGGATAGGTCAGTAGGAGGGTTAATGGAATCTTAAGTCATGCCAAATATAAAGATCATGAAGTCTATGTTTCTGTTGTCAGTGGGGTGGTACATCAGAAAGCTGACTGGGACAGCATCCATGAGAAAATATGTCAGCTCTTGATTCCACTGCGCACTTCCATGCCCTTCTACAATTCAGAGGAAGAACGGCAGCATGGCCTGCAGCAGCTGCAGCAGCGGCAGGTAGGGCCTACGGCACTTTCCAAGGTTAAGTCGTAGGTGCGGTGAAGCTGCCCAAGACAAGGGTCGAACTGTGTTGAGGTCACTAAATTGTAACTTCACTGAGGGCAGAGACTTTGTTTTATATCTTTTTAAGTCAATACCATTCAGTCCGTTGTTTTCCACATTTACTAAATACTCACTGTATTAGTCTGCTAGTGCTGTCACAACCAAATACCACAAACTGGGTGGCTTAAACAACATACATTTATTTCCTCACAGCTCTGGAGGCTGGGAAGTCCAAGATCAAGGGGTCAGCAGGTTTGGTTTCTTCTGAGGCCTCTCTTCCTGGCTTGCAGATGGCTGCCTTCCTGTGGTATTTTCACGTGGTCCTTTGTGTGCAAGCATCCCTGGTATCTCTTTGTGTGTCCAATTTCCTCTTTTTATAAAGGTACAAGTCAGATTAGATTAGGGCCCACCCTAATGGCCTCATTCTAACTTAATCACCTCTCTACAGGCCCTAGCTCCAATTATAGTCACATTGTGACAGACTGCGGGTTAGGGCTTCAACACATGAATTTTGGCAGGGGACACAGTTGAGCCCATAACATCTACAGATGCCAAGAGCCTGGCCATATAATAGGAGGGTTAAGAATGATGTATGGATATACTACCGAATAAATAAAGGAGGTTAGCAAAACTTGCCACTATTCTTATGTATAATGTTGAGTATTACTGAGTATTGAGCATCTCAGTCACTCTAAAAAATTAGCGCCTTATTATAAGCCATAAATCCCTAGACATAAGATCCATCCATTTTAGTGTTATGACACTTTGATAGTGGCCTTAGAACAATGCAGAGTTAAAGTTTTTTGTGATGTTAGCTGAACAGGATAATTCTGGAAGGGAAAATGAGATGTTTCTCTCAAAATTAACTCAACTATGAAGGCAGAAAGTTTCCGATTATCCTGAGACATGCTAGCTTTGCTAAAGTAAAGTTTTATTAGAACTATAAGAATAATACTCATTTATTCATTTGATAACTCTATATTGAACGTTCATCTATGCCAAGCACTGAACTAAGATGAAAAGACACATGTTCCTGGACCTTAACAAACTCGTAGTCCAGAGTTTACCTTCTTATATCACTTATGTGGGGCTTCACGTCCACTCTAATACAGGGAGGCTCACTATGTGCCTTTAACTGGGTCATTAGGTGTTGGCCTTATCCCCAGGGCCATCTACATCCACCTCTGCCTTTAACTTTAGACTGTCTCAGATAGTCTGTTTCTCTCTTCCACAGAAGTATTTGATTGAATTCTGCTACACTGTAGCCCAGAAATACCTCTTTGAAGGGAAACACGAAGATGCTGTACCAGCAGCTTTGCATTCCCTTCGCTTCCGCGTGAACCTGTACGGCCTGAGCTCTGTAGAGCTTGTGCCTGCTTACCTGCTGTTGGCCGAGGCCAGCCTTGGTGAGTGAAACCGACTTGAGATCCCTGGATCCCTTAAGTGGTGCTATGTTTGGGTCACACTAATGATCAAAGAGTCACCCTTGACAGTGGCACCAAGACACCTATTGTAGGAGCAGGGTTTCTGTAAAGTTTAGCACAAGATAGGGAAGGAGATGTCACAGACTTTTGTCTACAACTGGCAGAAATCCACTCAAGCTGGCCTGCACAAAAAGGAGGAACTTTGTGAGGGAACTGTAGTATCCTATGGGAGCTGAGGCTTCGTGAAGGATAGAATTGGAATGCTGTAAGGAATCAAGGCTGGTGTCTTTCGTTCTCTCTCTTGGGCCTTGTCTCCTGTCTCTACTTCTCTCCGGGTGTCTGCTTCGCTCTTTTCCCTCTCTGCAGACCAGATTTGTCTACTCTATGCTCACTGTAGAAGACAGCTACCCCAAAATGTCAGATGGAGTTTTTCAATTTACATGTTTTCTTGGTTTGAGGTAGGCAGTAGAAACTAATTAGCTTCTGATTTCCAATTACAAATTCGTAGAAGACAGAATTTTGTTGACATAACTTGAGTGTGGGATCCACCTTTGTTCCCTGGGATCAGAGTCACATAGTTCAGAAATACAGGAACCTACCCCTAAAGATGGGAGAGGCAATTCTGAGAGTATGAAGCAGACTTAGCAGGCACCGTACGTGGTGGCTACTACAAAAGGAAAACTGGCATTTTGAGAGGAATTGATATTCTTGAGCATCTGCAGTGGTTTAGGCACTGTGCTACGACTTCATATATTTTAATAGCTACCATTTAAAAAATGCTTCATACGTTTTAATAGCCACCATTTAAGAAAATACTTTTTTAAAAGTAAAACTGTTAAAATTAAGTACAATGTAAAGAACTTTTATCCCCTGAGCTCTCTGAGAGTAAGTTGCCTTCCTGGTTCCCTATTGTTAGAATACTTCAGTGTCCCCTTAGTAAATGAGATAGATTGTATTGTGGCTAGGAAGGAAAATGTCTTTGTGGGAACCACACAAGGGGACCCTGTCATCCAAGAAGACCCCATGCAAGTTTCTCAGATTTTCCCAATAACATCTTTATAGCAAAAGGATACAGTTCAGGATCACACTTTTCATTTTGTTGCCATGTGTTGGCAGCAAAACTCTGGAATAGTTTCTTAACCTTTTATTGACTTTTACGACCTTGACACTTTTAAAGGTTACAGGCCAATTGTATAAAACATTTCTCAGTTTGGGTTTGTCTGATATTTCCTAAAGATGGGACTCAGGTTATGGATTTTTGGCAAAAACAGTATCTGTTCTATAAATTGGCATGTTTTCATTTTTTTTTCATTACTGATGATGTTCATTTTAATTACGTTATTAGGATGGTGTCTGCCAGGCTTCCTCCCTGTGATGTTACTCTTTCCCCCTTCTGTAATTAATAACTTTAATTTTCATCTCATGGAGAGGTCCTTTGAAACTATATAAATATTCCATTCCTCATCAAATTTTCAATGTATTTATTTAGTTATATCAGTATTGCCTCTTTATTCAGTGGGCTTAAATCCATTACTATCATTAATTTGATGCTCAAACCGTCCCTGATTTGACCAGTGACAGCTCCCACTCAAGCTGGCTTCTGCATCTCCTAGATACAACCCCTTTTGTTCTTTGCTCACTTTGCTGCTTTCTGGAACATACCTCTAAAGAGCCCTGATTTCTTTCAGTGGAAAGTGAAATTCAGAAGCCAAAAGCTGTGCACTAGATGTACTCATGCCTTTGGGGTGTTACTGCTCCCAGGCCTTCTCAGTGGAGTTAGGGAGTAAGTTTAAATATAATAATGGGTGTATGTATATACACATTACATCTGTATTTATTTCTATATGTATATATCTTTTTTTGGGGGGGGGACCGAGTCTCACTCTGTCACCCAGGCTAGAGTGCAGTGGCACAATCTGAGCTCACTGCAGCCTCCCCCTCACTGGTTCAAGCAATTCTTCTGCCTCAGCCTCCCGAGTAGCTGGGACTACAGGTGCACACCACCACACCTGGCTAATTTTTGTATTTGTAGTAGAGACGGGGTTTCGTCATGTTGGCCAGGCTGATCTTGAACTCCTGGCCTCAAGTGATCCACCTGCCTCAGCTTCCCAAAGTGCCGGGATTACAGATGTGAGCCACCGTGTCCAGCCTATATCTGTATATCTACATCAATATCTATATGACCACTAGTCTATACTGTTTGATCCAGATCTAATACAGCACCACAGGGTTCAATCTGATTTACTCCCATTCCATAATTGCAACTCCCTTTGCTGACAGCTTTCACTTTCATTAGTTTATTTATATGTTAATCAGTTCCCCTATATGAACAAATCCCTGCTCTCTAACTCCATCCTTTCCACCTTACAGATACCTTCTCCCTCTCCATGGGCTCTGACTCCCCATTCCAGGCTGCCTCTGCTGTGTGGATCCCTTCTCACTTGTGGGGGTTCCAACCCCCGATACTGCAGGCTGTTTGCCTGCAGGAATGCCCTGTTCACCCTGCTCAGGTCTGACACCCCATTCCAGACTGTCTTTTCTCCAAACTAATGCGAAAAGCACTGGACAAGAAAATACAGCCCAGGATCTGTTTATCTCTGACACTGGCTAGCTATGGGATTCTGGAAAACTCACCCTAGCCCAAGTCTCATCATCTCTCATCTAGACCACTGCCTACTAACTGGTGTCCCCACATCTTCTCTGGCCTCCCTCCAATCTGGTTTGCATACAGAAATGTGACCCATCACTCCTCTGAATAAAGATCACATTTCTAAAGCAACCCATGAGGCTGTGCTTGATCTAGCCCGTAGCAGGTTCTCCCACCTCAGTTCTATCACCTTGTCTCTCTTGGATTCTTTTCTCTCTCCCTTCCGGTTACGCTGACTGGCCTTCTCTCAGTTCCTCAGAAGCACGATGATTTCTTTGTTCGGAAAGGCTTTTCTGTAGCCACTCTCTGCTTCTCCTCCTCTTCCCTTCACCGAATTAACTCCTCGTCATCTTTCAGGTTTCAGCTCAAGGGTGACTACTGCCTTGTCTAGAAGCTTTCCCAGAGCTCCAGACAATGTTGGGTCTCCCTCTTTATTTTTTTTTCCTTTTAGACAGAGTCCCAATCTGTTGTACAGGCTGGAGTACAATGGCCTGACTTTTGCTCACTGTAACCTCTGCCTCCCAGGGGCAAGTGATTCTCCCACCTCAGCCTCCCGAGTAGCTGGGACTACAGGCACACGCCACCACGCCCAGCTATTTTTTGTATTTTTAGTAGAGATAGGGTTTCACTATGTTGCCCAGGCTGGTCTTGAACTCCTGACTTCAAATGATCCACCCACCTCAGCCTCCCAAAGTGCTGGCATTACAGGCGTGACCCACTGCATCCAGCTGGGTCTCTTTTTTAATGTATTCATTTAAAGACCTACTCTTTTCTTCTAAGCACTTACTCCATTAATAATTGTATTCATTGATGAGATTATTTAATTGTCTCCCTGCTCCAGTAGACTGTAAGCTCAGGGAGAACTGGATCTGTGTCTATTCTTACTCAACACAGATGTCTTCATGCTCAGCCCAGAGCTTAGCACAGAGAAGGTACTAAAAAAATAATTTCACAGTACCTGAAACCTAGTGAGCACTGTGTAAGTACGTGTTGAATCTGAGTTCTCTTCACAGGATTATTTTAAGGACGAAATGAGTTCAAGTGTAATGACCATGAAAGTGCTTTGAAGTCTGGAAAGTGCTGTCTGAATGGAAGATTTCACTGTAACTCCACAGCCGTTGATTTGAAACCTTGCTAACCTTTTTGGAAGTCTAAAGAAATCACTTTCCTGTGTACATGTTTCTTTCCCATCTTAGAGATTCCTTCAGACTGGAGTGGACAGATAACAGATATTCAGCTTTATTTTTTCTTTTTAGTAAAACTTTGAAATTTTAATCAACTAGAAATGACATTTTCAGTAACACTTCAAGGAGGAGCCACCTACTCATCTTCCCCCACTGTTATCAGCGCTTTGGAAGCAGGAGAGCCTGAGTTCAAATGTCAACTCTTTCTTTACTGGCTGGGTGATTGTAGGCACCAAGCTCTTCCTCACTCAGAGCTTTCACATACATGGCTCCTTCTGCCTGGGATGCTCTTTCCTTTCTCATACATGGCTGGCTTTTGATCATCCTTCAGGTGTCTGCTTAAACTGGCCAGGTGTGGTGACTCACACCTGTAATTTCAGCACTCCGGGAGGTCAAAATGGGAGGATCTCTGGAGCCCAGGCATTCAAGATCAGCCTGGGCAACGTAGCAAGACCTCATCTCTAAAAAAAAAAAAAAAAAAAAAGGTGGGCATGATGGCATGCACTTGTAGTAGTCCCAGCTATTTGGGAGGCTGAGGTGGGAGGATTGCTTGAGCCCAGGAGGTGGAGGCTGCAGTGAGCTAGGATTTTGGTTACTGTGTTCCGTTCATTTACTTCACAGCACTCGTGTTTTTTCTATTTATTGTATGCCTACTTCACTTGATTTTAAGCTTCTTGGAATCAGGGATAATGTCTCAGTGTGCATTGAGCGTCTCACATTGTGATAATCAATTAATTAGGTGAATATATGGTTGGTTGAATGAATGCATGAAGTTGCCTCCTCTTCGAATTCCTCATCTGATAATTATTTCACAGGGCTGTTGGCAGACTTAGACCACAGATGCAAAGGGACTAGCACAATGTCGGGCAAATAACAGGTCTTCAATAAATGCAGATTCCCTTTTCTTCCCCTGGGCACCTCACAGCCACAACCTTTGACTCAGCTGTGACTGCTGTATGCTGCATTCCTTCACTTTCATCACCAAGTCCTGCAAAATCTTCCCCCATAATATGTCCCAGATCTGCCATTAACCCAGTGTAAGCCTGTTGCCTCACCCTTCAGACAAGTACCACTGGTCTGTAAGTGGCTGTCCTTTCTCAATTCCGTGAACTATTAAAATCACCCTAAGGGATAGTATCGCTTCCTTTATGTCTTCACTACCTCCACTTCACCCCATGCCTCTCCAGGCAGGCATTGTCCATAAGAGGCAGGCCTGAACTTACACACTCACTGGTCACAAGCTTAGTTCTGACTGTCATCTCATGGGCTAGTAGCAGCCCATTCTTCTCACCTTTCTCTCTCTCTCTAGCCTCACAGTTTATTCTCCCAAGTAGGCCTTTTCCTTTAGGACTGATGCTTGTTTAGGTGCTGGTTCAGCTGGGCCTTGGAGTCTTCCTTCTTTGGCATTGCCTCCTTGAGTGAGAACTGGATGTTGAAAATTTTAAATTTCCAATATCTGTCAATGCCCTGTACTCTTTTCCCCATCTAAACAATCTTAGTTAAGAGTCATTTGCTTCTTCAAATTTGAGAGGACTTCAGTCTAAACCTCATATTTTATAGACAAAGCCTGGAGGGAAGATGTGACTAGCCATGTTCACATGAGCCAGGATCAGGGACTAGGCCTCGTGCTCCTAATCTAGTAGTTTCCCATTTTAGTTTGCCCTTTGACCTTCCATCAGGCAAAGTTACTTGCTTCTCCTTGTAGACTGCTTGCTCTTCATCTCTTTTCCTTTTATTCAGTGATGTAGGGTTACAACTAGAATAAAAGCATGCTTACATATGAACTAGGTCTGACAGGAAGGACACAGAGGAGAAGAGGATTGACTTATGAGGGGTTCGTGTCCTTATCTCCTGACCCTTCATTGGTGTGGTTTCTGCTGCAGCAGCTGTTACACCAATGCTTCACCCCCAGAGCACACCTCCTGCCCTGCAGCACGCTGACGTAGTGGCTGTCTATTCAGTTCCGACACATTTCCCTAGGAGCCAAGCAGGTAGGCAGGCCTCTGTATGTGTAAAGATGATAGGTAATAAAAAGCTTTAAGTGTCAAGAGTTTCTGAATATTAGCAATAAAGGTGGCTTTCCTTTCTTTTACCTTCCACATTACTTAGTAACCGTGTGTTGTCCATTCTACTTCCTGTCTCTTTTGGATTGCCTCCTACTTAAGTAGTTCACTGTCTTGTTTCAGGCTCTTAAGTGTGCTTGTCCAAACTGTTTCAGACATCTTCCAGTGAATCTTCTACCTTTATTCCTCCCTTCTGATCCCTCCTCCACGTTGGTTCCAGAGGAGCTTTCTAAATTTAAATCCGATTCTCTCGCCCTTTTTGAAAATCCTCTAGTTTTTATCCACATGCATCAAGTTCCTTGGCATAACTCACTAAGCCCTCCATGACTTGCCCCCTGCCTACCACCGTAGCCTCATTTTCTGCCACTCTGTCCTTCACAATTTGTGCTCCGGCATCACAGGCCAATACAGTTGGCCCTCCATATTTGCAGTTTCTGCATCTGCCCATTCAAGCAACCATGGATCAAAAATATTTTTTAAAATAACACAATGATTAAAAATGATACAAATAAAAACAATACATGATGTTACTTGTGGGCTTATAAACAAAAAAAGAAAAAATTTAAACTTAAAAAAGACAAATGATATAGTAGAACAACTATTTACATAGCATTTACATTGTGTTAGGTATTATAAGTAATTTAGAGATGATTTAAAGTATGAGGAATGATGTGCATAGGTTGTATGCAAATACTGCACTACTTTATATTAGAGCCTTGAGCATCCTTATATTGAGGTATCTGATGGGAGTTCTGGAACCAAATCCCTGCAGCTATGACTGTGTATAGTTCTATGAACATAACATATTATTTCATATTTCTGCAACATTGCACATGCTGTTACTTCTGCCTGGGATGCTCTCCCTGCCTTACCTACCTGGAAAACTTCTATTCATCCTCAAAACCCAGCTCAGACTCTGCTTCAGTGTCACTCTCATCTCATCTGTAGAATTAAACATTTCCTATCCTCTGACACTTCCAAAGCTTGTGTTTCTACTGCAGTTATACTATATTGTAAATATATTTGTTTTCATGTTGCATGTTGAATCCCCATCACTCAACACAAGGCCTGGCACATAAAGGGTATTACTTTTGCATATATATATTTCACAATTGAGATATAATTCACATATCATAAAATTCACTCTTTTAAAGAATAATTCAGGCCAGACGCAGTGTCTCACGCCTATGTTCCCAGCACTTTGGGAGGTCAAGGCGGGTGGATCACCTGATGTCAGGGGTTTGAGACCAGCCTGGCAAACATGGTGAAACCCTGTCTCTACTAAAAATACAAAAATTAGCCCGGCGTGGTGGCGCATGCCTGCAGTCCCAGCTACTTGGGAGGCTGAGGCTTAAGAATCACTTGAAGCCTAGAGGCAGAGGTTGTAGTGAGCCGAGATCGTGCCCCTACACTCCGGTCTGGGCAACAAAGTGAGACTGTCAATAAATAAATACATAAATAAGTAAATAGACAATCCAGTGGTTTTAGCACATTCTGTAGGTTGTGCAACAGTCACCATGATCTAATTCCACAACATTTTCATCACCCCTGAAAGAAAGCCTGTAATTGTCAGCAGTTACTCCCTCTTAGTGCCTCCCTTGCATTGGACCCCCTGTGGTTGCCTGGCCACCACTAGTCTACTTTCCGTCTCTATAGATTTGCCTGTTCTGGACATTTCATATAAATGGAATCATATAATATGTGGCCTTTGGTGTCTGGTTTCTTTCACTTAGTGTAGTGTTTTCAAAGTTCATCCACATTATAGCAGGCATCACTACTTCATTCCTTCTTGTGACTAATATTCCGCTCATGGATATGGAGATGGAGATGGAGATACCTCCTTTTGTTCATCCAGTCATCAGCTGATGGACATTTACATTGTTTCTGGTTTTTTTTTTGACTCTTCCAAATAAGCTGCTATGAACATTCCTGTGTGAGTTTTTGTGTGTCAATAAATACTTGAGTCAATGAGTACATGAGTGAATGGGTAATGACTCATATTTCCTCTCGTGTTCTTTGACCCGGATATGAATTATAACCTTCTTTTCTGCTTTTGGGCAGGTCTGGGCCGAATCATTCAGGCTGAAGAATATCTATTCCAAGCCCAGTGGACAGTCCTCAAATCAACTGACTGTAGTAATGCCACCCACTCTTTACTGCATCGGAACCTGGGACTTCTCTATATAGCTAAGAAAAACTATGAAGAAGCCCGTTATCATCTGGCCAATGATGTAAACAAGCTAAGATATAACACCTGGATATTTCCAAAATCTAAATTATAACACCTGTATCTTTCCAAAATCTGTTTTTTTTTTAAACTGTGCATTTCTCTAAAACTTTCTATTTACAACTGATTATTCAGTGGGATGTTCGCCATAACACAATTCTAATGACCTGAGATCAAGCATTTCTACTTCCTAGCTATTCAACCTTGGCCAGGTCACATATTCCTGAAGTTTCAGTTGCCCTGAAGAGTAAAGGGAGGCAAAACAGCATACTCGTTAAGAGAAGGGCTTTGCTGGCCGGGCGCGGTGGCTCATGCCTGTAATCCCAGCACTTTGGGAAGCCAAGGTGGGCAGATCATGAGGTCAGGAGATCGAAACCATCCTGGCCAACATGGTGAAACCCCGTCCCTATTAAATTACAAAAAATTAGCCAGGCATGGTAGTGCGTGCCTGTAGTTCCAGCTACTCAGGATGCTGAGGCAGGGGAATCGCTTGGACCCAGGAGGTGGAGGTTGCAGTGAGCAGAGATCGCACCACTGCACTCCAGCCTGGCAATAGAGCAAGACTTTGTCTCAAAAAAGAAAGTCTTTGCTTCCAGTCACAGATCTGTTGTTCCACTAGCCATGTAGTCTTGGAAAATTTGTTTAACCTCTTTCATCACCTGCAAGACAGGAATAATAAAATAGTCTCTGCCTCATTGCGTCATTGCAAAGATTAATAATAGGACAATAAATATACAGTACTTTGGCTATTGTTTTAAAGAATAACAGTAATATCTCTACTTCAGAGTGTTGGTTATTAAATTTAAAAGAGCTAGATGTATAAGAAAGCACTTATCAATTATAAAACTCTGTACAGAGCAGCCGGGCGCGGTGGCTCAAGCCTGTAATCCCAGCACTGTGGGAGGCCGAGACGGGCGGATCACAAGGTCAGGAGATCAAGACCATCCTGGCTAACATGGTGAAACCCCATCTCTACTAAAAAATACAAAAAACTAGCAGGGCGAGGTGGCGGGCGTCTGTAGTCCCAGCTACTCGGGAGGCTGAGGCAGGAGAATGGCGTAAACCTGGGAGGCGGAGCTTGCAGTGAGCTGAGATCTGGCCACTGCACTCTAGCCTGGGCAACAGAGCGAGACTCCATCTCAAAAAAAAAAAAAAACTCTGTACAGAGGTTAGATGGGATGTTGAGGGTGATAACTAAATTGTTCTTTCAAAATTTAAGGGGTTTCTATTAGGATTTCAGTATTGGAAAATATTACCAGAGAAAAGAGTTCCTGGGTGTGAAATCTGAGTTAGCGTAGGGTCAGACTGCAGTCTCCATGCAGGTTGGTTGTCTCTTCAACCTCTCTTTTGACCTCTGCACCAAGCAGCCCTTCCTCTGGTTGCCTGCCTGTACAATGCCCATAAATCAAATTTTACTCTGGTTATTCTTTAAATTCCACTACCCCATATCCATTCTCTGCCCTACTCTATGCCCTGAGAGCCTGACCTCTATGGACTACGCAACCTGTGGACTCCATTGCTCTCTGGCTTTGGTTGGGTTTGGAGAATGGAAGGCATAGCAGGGAAGTGGAGAGTAGGAGGAGAAAAAGGCTGGGGTACTGATTCTCCCTGCTGCCTCTCTGCCCCACCCCGATCTGGCAGGAACAGTGTTCCCCTGTGGCCACAGCTCCTGTCAGGCAGCCATCTTCCATAGTTCTAGCTCTTGCTGGGCCCTTGTTTCTTCCCCTTGCTGTTTCAGGTGTAGGGATGGTAATAGTTTCTTGCTGTTGGTAGTCCCTGGTGTTTCACTAGGCCTTGTTGGTTTTACTTGTAGGGCTTTTCCCTAGCCCTGGTTGGTTTCTTAACCCTTCTACATGTCAAATAATAATTCCACTAAACTGTCTTCAGGCAATCTTATTGAGGGTGCCATCTAGTTCCACCTGGGCCCCTGACTAATACAATTCTTTGTGTTTCCTCTCTATACTCTACATACTCCAACAAATTAAGCAGAGGCACATTCTGTCCTGAGCTAGGCCACACAGTTAAGAATTAGTAGGCTGGGTGTGGTGGCTCATGCCTGTAATCCTACCACTTTGGGAGGCCAAGGCAGGCAGATCATGAGGTCAGGAGTTCGAGACCAGCCTGGCCAATATGGTGAAACCCCATCTCTGTAAAAAATACAAAAATTGGCTGGGTGCAGTGGCTCACGCCTGTAATCCCAGCACTTTGGGAGGCCGAGGTGCGCAGATCACCAGAGGTCGGGAGTTTGAGATCAGCCTGACTGACATGGTGAAACCCCATCTCTGCTAAATATATAAAATTCGCTGGGTGTGGAGGCATGTGCCTGTAATTCCAGCTACTTGGGAGGCTGAGGCAGAAGAATTGCTTGAACCTGGGAGGCAAAAGTTGCAGTGAGCCGGGATTGCACTCAGTCTCCAAAAAAAAAACAAAAAAACAAAAATTAGCCAGGTGTGGTGGTGTGTGCCTGTAGTCCCAGCTGCTCGGGAGGCTGAGGTGGTGTGTGCCTGTAGTCCCAGTTGCTTGGGAGGCTGAGGCAGAAGAATCGCTTGAACCTGGGAGGCAAGGTTGCAGCGAGCCAAGATCACACCACTGCACTCCAACCTGGGCGACAGAGGGAGACTCTGTCTTGAAAAAAAAAAAAAAAAAGAAGAATTAGCACAAGCTCAGATTCCGTAGCCTAGCTTTTTACACACACACACACACACACACACACACCTTTATTGATATATACCATAAAATTCACCCATTTTACATGAACAATTAAATTATTTTTAGCAAATTTACAGAGTAGTGCAACCATCAGCACAATCAAGTTTCAGAACATTTCCATTACCCCAAAGAGATCCCATGTATCCATTTGCAGTCATTTCCCATTCCTGCTCCAGCCCCAGGCAACCGCTTCTTGTTTCTACAGATTTGCCTTCTCAGGACAGTTCGAACAGACAGAATCGTGTGGTCCTTTGCCTCTGACCTCTCTCACCTAGCATGATTATTTTGAGATTCATCCATGTCGTTGCATGTATCAATAGTTCATTTCTCTTATTGCTGATTAGCATTCCATTCCTAAATATACCACAGTTTGTCTGTCCATTCATCAGCTGATGGATATTTTGGTTGTTTCTATGTTTTGTGTATTTTAAATAATGCTGATATAAACATTTATGTACAAGTCTTTGTGTGGACATTCGTTTCCATTTCCCTTGGGTAGGTACTTAGAAGAGGAATTGCTGGGTCATGTAGTAACTCTATGTTTAATTTTTTTAGGAACTACCAAACTGTTTCCACAGAGGCTGCACCCTTTTACATTCCCACTGGCAATGTGTGAGGGTTTCATTTTCTCCATATCCTTCCCAACACTTTTTATTTTCTGCATTTGATTCTAGCCATCCTAGATGCAGTGATATCTCATTATGGCTTTGTTTTGCATTTACCTAATTACTAACTATGTTAGCATCTATTCATGTGCTTATTTTTCATCTGAATATCTTTTTGGAGAAATGTCAATTCAGATCTTTTGCCCACTTTTAAATTGGAATGTTGTAACAGTTTTTTATATATATTCTAGATACAAGTCCTTTATCAGATATATGATTTACAAAAAGAACTCAAGCACTCTCCTTCTTCCTCCTGCTATAGATTTATTTTGCCAGTTGTGCATTTGGAACAGAGGACATTAGGACTTCAGGAGGCTACTTCCACCTGGCTAATATATTCTATGACCTTAAAAAGTTGGACCTGGCAGACACATTGTACACCAAGGTGAGCTGGGGAATGTGGGAGTTGAGCCTTCACTCTTAGGCTTGGTGTCTTACAACTTATATTAGACTATTCACAAAAAACATACCATTCATGAGAAAGAGAGGCACAGAGAGATGAAGTGGCTTGCCCAAGATTATATAGCCTGATACATGATATACTCCGTTTTCTTTCTTCCCGTGTCCCCACTACCAAAATAGACTAACCCTTAACATCCATAGGGTGATTAATGAATAATGAAGGATAGGTCAGTAAGAGCCAAACCCCTTCAAATAGACTGTTGTATGCTGTGTCATACCCATAGCAGCAAGCTAATATGGGTATACTGAAGTGTGCAATAGAGAAGAAGAGGTTTCCAAGGGAAATCTATTGCTACAAGATCCTGTCAAGGGATCCAAGAACATGAGAAATTTCCATATTTACATAGAAAAGATTTCAGACTGTTTCCAATATATTAAAATGTCATTTGTATCCATATAGTAACACCTCACTTAGCAGGCAATCATTTGTGCAATGAATGTGTAATACAAACTTTCTGCTGATTATTGATTCATATTTTAGACCTGCTTCTGAGAAAGAGGTATTTTGCTGTAGCTTAAAAGCTTTAGAATCAGATAGACCAGGGATTAAATTCTGGCTATGCCACTTAACAGCTCTTACCAGAAATCATGTGTGATCTGAACTTCTCTGAGCCTCAGTTTATTTACATGTAAAATGGGAATAATAAGAATATTACATCGGGATGTTATGAGGATGTGAAGGTTTCGTGTTGTATGTGCTGCACAAAAGATAACCACTGTTATAAGACTCCACTAGGGCTACCCCAAGATGAGCTGCCACAGGCCCTTTGCATCACTTGTCACACTTACCTTGGTCAGGCCTGTTTGGGCTCCTGGGGCTCCCTCTGCCTCCAGGTACAGTAAGAGAGAGAACCTCCAGTTGTCCAGAAGCTGGGCCAAATGCACTATTCTCCTCACCTACCTGGTCCGAAGGCTGAGATCTGGCCTGCTTTTCGTATTACCTTCTCTTTTCCCAACAGGTCTCTGAGATCTGGCATGCATATTTGAACAATCACTATCAAGTCCTCTCACAGGCTCACACCCAACAAGTGGATTTACTGGGCAAACTATTTGAGAATGACACTGGCTTGGGTAAGTGGCAGTTTTCCCTGAAGGCAGAGCAGTGACTTCATCTCACCCAGTACACAGACCTTGTCCCTAAGAGGGAAAGCAGCTGTCCCTGTCATGAAGCACACCATTGCCACCTTCCCCATGTTGCTGATGGAGAAAACTGAGACACGGGGATCAAAGAGATTTTACCAGTGTTGGGAAGAATTCAGATCCCTATCATCACACATAGCCATTGGGGGGTTACTAAAGGACAGATTTAGAGGAAAAAAAGACCCCATCAAAACCCCCTGTGACTTTTGCAGAGCGTCCATTTCTTATGTTATCCCTCCAGGGCAGCAGTCCCAATCTTTCTGGCACCAGAGACCCGTTTCATGGAAGACAAGTTTTCCATGGACTAGGGGGTAGGGGAGGAATGGTTTCAGGAGAATTCAAGTGCATTACATTTATTATGCACTATGTTTTTATTATTATTAATGTATTGTAATATATAATAAAATAATTATACCTTGCATCATAATGTAGAATCAGTGGGAGCCCTGAGCTTGTTTTCCTACAACTAGATGGTCTCATCTGGGAGTAATGGGTGACAGTGACAAATCATCAGGCATTAGATTATCATAAGGAGTGCACGACCTAGATTCTTTGCATGCACAGTTCACAATAGGGTTCACGCTCCTGAGAGAATCTGATGCTGCCGCTGAACTGACAAGAGGTGGAGCTCAGGTAGTAATGCAAGCAATGGGGAGTGGCTGTAAATACAGATGAAGCTTTGCTCACCCCCACCACCCCTGCTCACCTCCTGCTGCGCAGTCCGATTCCTAACAGGCCACAAAACAGTACTGGTCCATGGCCTGGGGGTTGGGGACTCTTGCTCCAGGACACGTAAGCCAAAGTAGACTCTACACAGAAGTTGCATTGCTGATTTCTTCTGGTGCCTTAGGTTCATGCTCTACTGAACAGTGAGCTGTTCAGTGGCAGGGCCCAACTGGATTAAACTGTATTCCCCAGCGCAGCAAAGGGCTGAGTGTTGAATAGTACCATACAGCATCATGCCGTCAGAGACAATGAAAAGACACAGAAGATCCAGTTTCTGCTCAAAAAAGACATACAGTGCAGTTGGTGATATAGAATCTATAGGCAGTAACAAAAGAACATTCCTGTGAGTACAAATTATATTACAAGATGAGTCCCAGAATGAAGAGGTGAGGACAGCTGGGTGGTGTTGAAGAAGGAAGACTCTTTGGAGGAGAGGTTTTGAGTTAAAGTTTAAAAAATTAATAACTATTGAATTTTCTCTAATTATGTAAATAGTTCATGTTACAGCTGAAAACTTGGAAATCATAGATATCCAAAGATAGCCAACCTTAACATGATGGTGTATATCCTTTTCATCTTTTTCTCTAAGCTTAGTACATGTATAAGTGCTTTTAAGTGCATGTAGTAACTTCTCAGTAAATGATGACTAAAGTAGGACCAAAAACTACTGGGGAAAATAGTAAAAAGACTCTCAGAGGGAAGCATGAAGGTTGTTGCTTATGCATCTTTGGCCTAGACGAGAAGAGTTAAGCTGCTACAGCTGCAAGAAGTCCCTTCCCCCAGTTCTTTCCTCTCAGCTATAGAGTGGAAGCTGAATTGGACCCAAGGAATCTGCCTGTGACAAATTCTCTGTGTTTGCAAGCCCAAGAGATCTAGAGTTCAGGACTCCGAAAGAGAGAAACCTTAGCAACTTTGGCACCTGTGGGAGTGAGCATATTTTTAGGCTACTCTGATGATGACATGCTAAGCAAAGCTGGAAAGTGGACTGAAACTCCTGCTTCCACACACGTGGAGGGAGTCCTCCAGGTAAAAAACTTGCTGTAATTGGTGCTATTTCCACCAGTGCCCTTGGGAAGGCTTCAGCAGACCAGGCCCTTTAACAGCTGAGTGCTTTTGATGAGGGCAGACTCAGTTGCCAAGAGCCTGTTTTTTCTTTCTTCCCCTTCCAATGCAGATGAAGCCCAAGAAGCAGAAGCCATTCGCATCCTGACTTCAATCTTGAACATTCGAGAATCTACATCTGACAAAGCCCCTCAAAAAACTATCTTTGTTCTGAAGATCCTGGTCATGCTTTACTACCTGATGATGAATTCTTCAAAGGCAAGTTTCCCTAAAAAAGCAACACGTCTAAAACGAAGGTAGAAATTTGTCTAGTTGAACTCATTTGTGTTTTGCCCAATTCCAGTAGCTTTTGCCCTCAGGGCAAGCCCTCACTCTGAGGACGTTCAGATGCTCACGTTTCTCCTGTGTTGAGTCCAGCCTGCATAATGGAAGCTGGATTGTCTTCTTCCCCCGAGGGTTCCCAGGCTTGCATAGAAAAAGAGAGTCTGGGGCAGTGCTGGGAAGCCTGCAGGGCAGGAGGGCTCTGGGGAGGCTTGGAGGGATGAAGTAGCAGCTCTAACTCCACTCATTACTGAGTTCCCGGTTGCTGCGGGGATTCAGGCAGAAATGCATTGCTATGAAATGATTCAAAAAGTAACTGTTTTTGAGTACTTTTACATAGTAGTTGTTGGCCTAAACCCTTTACTTAATTATCATACTTAATGCTTACACCAACATTGATAAGGTAGGTATTTTATTATCTCTACTTTACAAACAAGGAAACTGAGGCACTGAGAGGGTCAATTCTTTGCCCAATGTCTTACAGACAATAAGTGGCGTATCTCAGGTTTATTGATTTATTGGTTGATTCTCTCATTCATTCAAACATTTATTGAAAACCTACCATTTGCAAAGCACTATTCTAGGGACTGGGGATACAGTGGTGATCCATACGTTTCTTATCTCCATGGCACTGGTGTTTTTTGGAGGAGTGGAAATAAACATATGTATGTCTAATATAATTTCAGATAGTAGAAACTGCTATAAAGAAAACTAGGCCAGGGACAGTGTCTCATGCCTGTAATCCCAGTACTTCTGGAGGCCTAGCTAGGGTGATTGCTTATGTCCAGGAGTTCAAGACCAGCCTGGGCAACATAGTGAGACCCACTCTCTACTAAAAATTAAAAAAAAAAAAAAAAAAAAATCAGCCGGGCATAGAGGTATGCACAGCTACCTGGGAAGCTGAGATGAGAGGATTACTTGAGCCCAGGAGATTGAGGCTGCAGTGAGCCGTGCTTGTGCCACTGCAGTCCAGCCTGGGTGACAGAGCAGGATCCTGTCTCAAAAAAAAAAAAAAAAAAAAAAAAAAAAAAAAGAAAAAGCAGTAGGCAGGGGAGAGAGAGGAGGCTGGTTGGAGGGAGGCCTTTTTGTGTGGGTGACATGGGAAAATTTAAGACTCCTTTCCTCCCTCCTCCCTGTCTTCTTTTGTTTCTTCAGCTTTTCTAAGCACCTGCAGTATAGCAGGCCTGGAGGAGCTCACAGGTTATAATAGAGTGTGAGAGTGAAGCCCAGAGCACTGTAGGAGCACAGAGGAAAGGCACTAACCCTCTCTGGGATAGGAGTAGGAATGGGTGAGGAATAGGAAAATATTTCCACTGAACTTTCAAATTTACATTGGACAAAACCTCTTTTCTACAGTGCAATGTCCAGTTTTCCACTGTATACTCAAGGAAGTCATTACCCCACGGTGTGTTAGATCTACAAGAGGCCTTAGATAAAAGGCACACATCTATCTATCCATCAAGACTGGCACCTCACTTCCTTCAGGCCATCACTTGACTCAGCTGTTTTCAGTGAAGCGTTCCCTGCTCTCCCTGTCTAAAACTGCAACCCCCACTGCTACCTCTAATGCTTCCTATCCCCTTTCATGCTTTATTTTTTTCCTTAGTATTTATCCCTACTTAAGAGACTATCGTGTTTTACCTAATTGTCTTCTTTATTGTCTGTCTCTAGTACACTGTAAGTTCCATGAGAATAGGAATTTCTGCCTATACTCACAGGACCTGGAACATAGCAACCATTCAATAACTATTTATAGGAAAGGAGGGAGGGAGGGAGGGAGGGAAGGAGGAAGGAAGAGGAGCTTCTTACCAAGTCAAAACTCTGGGCCACATGGCCCCCAGGACCACCCCAGGGTGGTAATTTACTTGTGGCACCTGTCACCTCTATGCCTTCCAGTGATGGCCTCTAGGGCCTGATTAAAGTCCTACAAAGATCTCACTTTGTTGAGAAGGTATACTTAGTTTGTGCTTCGTTTGTCAAGTCAGGTGGGATTTTTTGCTGGTGCCCTGCTGCCCTGCCCAGTGCACATGTGGCTAGCTGTAAGGGCCCAGTGTGTTTACAGGTTTATCAACAAGAGCTCAGTGGGTGGTGTGAAAAGGTGATGAGTTCTCTCTCATGTTTCTGGAGTTGAGCACAGATGGGGCTTCCCAGTGTTATGCTTTCCTGTGATGATTTCCTTTTGTCACTACAATTCTATTTCAGGCACAGGAATATGGCATGAGGGCCCTCAGTCTAGCCAAAGAACAACAGCTTGATGTCCATGAGCAAAGCGCCATTCAAGAGTTATTAAGTCTCATTTCAACTGAAGACCGTCCCATTACTTAGTGCATCAAGGGTTATTCCAGGGGCTATGGAACGTCTAATATATTCCAGCCCTGCACAACTGCTTTGAGGTACTGTAGATGGCTGAAGTTTCCACCTTCTTCCCCTGGGATTGCACACATAGCTGTTATTTTTTTCTTACACAGCATATTGTGGGAATATAAAGCTTTAGGCACAGAAATCAGTAAAAACTGTGTTTGTCATGACCTTTGTACTTGATTTATCATGACTTTGTGTGACTAATATGTAGTCAGATCACTAATACGGTATTTGTAATTAAACTACAAATAGTTTGTCATTTTCCCAGAAGTCTCCCAATGATGCATGTTTCATACACTTTTGCTAAAGGAGGGGTAAAGGAGGGGGTAGGGAATAAAGCTATATTGGAGCAAAGTTTCTCTATTCTTAATTCTATGCTGGAATTAATTTAGTGTTAATCTGAGGTAGATTGTGATAAAGTACCCATTATAATTCCTAGAGCAATCACTAAGAAAATGACTCTAAAAATAGTTAAAAATCAACAAAGGGATTACAATGGTGTGCTAGGAAATAGCCAGTTAAAGAAAAGAAGGTGGGATAGATGAACAAAAAGGACATGAGACACATAGAAAGCAAATAGCAAAATGCGGGCATAAGTTAGACATAAGGTCTTTCTGTGCCAGAGGAGGCCCCTGGGCCTGTCAAGGAGCTTCAGTATGAATTGACTGAGACGTCATTCCAGGGTGGTATCTTTCTTATCTCAGACAATAATTGGAAGCAGGCATGGGCCATCTGTACAGTCTAGGGGAGAGGCACTCTGAAAGATCCCCTGTGATGCAGAGGACCGAGGGTGAGCGCAGGACTCAGACACGCCTGAGCTCAAATTCCAGCCCTCTCACATCATTGCCTTGTGACCTTGATCTCCCCATAGCCTCATCCATTACTGTTGTAAAGTGGCCCAGATGTGGCCACAGCTGTATCAGCTCGTCCCATCTTGATGACTCTGGTAATTTAGCATATCCTTTTTTTCTCCCTTAGTTCCTTTCCAGACTTGCCAAGCAGCATTTTGTTACATGAGTAGATCTGCACCCAGGGAGAAGATATGCAGGTCAAGAACCTGTCAGAGAGTTTTATGTTCCTCACTGTAAATTAATTCACTCAGACACATATAATAAAAATAAGTCAGATGGGTCACCCTGTCCCGTCAGGTAAAATCAGCTGGAACCCCGCCCCCCACCCTTCCATACTTCTGGGCATTCTTATGCTTCTCCTAGATGGCTATGAAGTCCCAGGGGCTTACTTGTCTTTCAGCCATCTCTTGATCTAATTTTCAGCCTCAGATGAATTCTCATTCTCCAGTCAACATTGTGTAGCACTTTATTCTTCTCTTTAAGGACAGAGCCCCTTCTTCTTAGCTCTTAACGCATAACCCCAAATATGAGTCAGCTCTTTCAAATAGACTCTTAATGAAGACTGGAGGGGTAAGGAGGAGGATCAACAACTCTTCAGCAGACAATTTAAAAGAAAAATTAGAACTTACCTATTCTAAAAACATTCTAAAAAGTCAATTTTATTAGACTTTCACTCTATTCTTTATTCCTTGGCCTCTTTCTGCCTTCTCACTCCTGTCTTATCTATTCTCCCTGAATTCCTGTTCATTAACCTTTCTGCATTGAATAAATTTATAAAGTTATTGTTTAAATTTATTGTTTCTTTTTTAAAAATTTTATTTATTATTATTTTTTTGAGATGGAGTCTCGCTGTGTCACCTAGGCTGGAGTGCAGGGGCGCGATCTCCACTCACTGCAAGCTCCACCTCCTGGGTTCACACCATTCTTCTGCCTCAGCCTCCCGAGTAGCTGGGACTACAAGTGCCCGCCACCTTGCCCAGCTAATTTTTTGTATTTTTTTAGTGGAGATGGGGTTTCACCATGTTAGCCAGGATGGTCTCAATTTCCTGACCTCGTGATCTGCCTGCCTCGGCCTCCCAAAGTGCTGGGATTACAGGTGTGAGCCACTGCGCCTGGCCAATTTATTATTTCTATAGACTGATTTACTTCTTGGCTGTAGGCCATAATTTTCTGCTTTTTTTTTTTCATGCTTAGTAATTTAATTTTCAGTTTTTCTTCTTTTCTAACACATGCATTTAAGGCTATAAATTTTACTCTATATACTGCTTTAGCTGATCCCATATATTTTTAAAATGCAGTATTTTATTTTTCTAAATATTTCTTATTTTTTATGACTCATGAGTCATTTAGAAATATGATTCTTAATTTCTAAAATAGGAGTTCTAAAACAACTTCTTTGCTGTTGATTTCTAGCTTTATTGAGGTTCTATAACATACTGTATATAATTTTGATTTTTAGAAATGTTCTTTATAGAATGTGGTCAATATTTAAGTGTTCTGTGTGTGCTAGAAAATAATGAAGTTATTGGGAGCAGTGCCCCTTAAGTCAAGTTTGCTCATATTTTCAATTCTTGCATATTTTTGCTGACTTTTTGTTCATTTCTAAGAAAGGTATAAAATCTATCCACCAACATTGTGGATTTATCTATTTCTCCTTGTAGTCCTGTTAGTTTTTGCTTTATATATATGTGTGTATATATATTTTATGTAAATACATATATTGTAAATGCATATATAATAGACATATATTCTATTATACATATATATAATAAATATATATATATATTGTTTTGAGACGGAGGCTCACTCTATCGCCCAGGCTGGACTGGAGTGGCGCGATCTTGGCTCACTGCAACCTCTGCCACCTGGGTTCAAGCTATTCTCCTGCCTCAGCCTCCCAAGTAGCTGGGATTACAGGCATGTGCCATCATGCCTGGCTAATTTTTGCATTTTTAGCAGAGACCTTCTTGGCCAGGCTGGTCTTGAACTCCTGACCTCGTGATCCACCTGCCTCAGCCTCCCAAAGGGTTGGGATTACAGCGTGAGCCACCGCCCCTGGCCTGTTTTTGCTTTATATTTTTTGAGGCTTTGTTATTAGGTGTGTACACATTTAAATATTATATTTTCCTAGTGAATTGAAATTTTTGTATTATGAAGTGTGAGTCTCTTTATCTCTAGTAATGTTTTGGGCCTTAATTTTGATCTCATATTAATATAGCTGCATTCACTTCCTTTGGGGCTGGATTGCTTGTTATCAGCTTGTTATCATTAGCATTCCCTTCATTATTTACCTCTGCTTCTAAGGGGAAGCTTAGAGCTATAGTTCTCAGTATCCCTCTCCTTTTATGATTCTGGATAAAATTCTGTCAATGAGGATCAACTGCTCAAAATTTGGAAGCTGCATAAGGAGCAACCATTTACCTTCCTGTGAATCATCCACTGTTGTTTTCCTGGATGCAGATTTCCTGTGAAAGCAGCTTGTGCCCTTTGCCCCTAATCTTGATCACCCAGCTACTTCAAAGATTGTGTATGCCTCTTATTCTCTGTATTAAATAAATTTCTTTATTCAAAATGCCTAGAGAAGTTTCTGTGTTCCTGACTACACCTTGACTGAAACTCTTGATATTTCTTCACACAGTCTTTTACTTCCAAACAATCTGTATCCTTAGAGGTGTTCTCACTATGTTATGCAGGCTGGATTTGAACTCCTGGGGTCAAGAGATCCTTCTGCCCCAGCCCCCTGGGTAGTGGAATTGGAGCAGGCACCACTGTGCCCAGCTCTTAATGTTTGTGATGCATCTCTTGTAAAAATAATACGATTAAGATGTTTTTATATCTGTCATTCTTAAAGAATCATTTAGTCCATTTACATTTTGTTTACACACTAAATGATGTGAGTTTTTTAAAAGTTATTGGAGTTTAAATCTGTGATCTTATTTGATGCCTTCTATTTGTTCTGCATGTTCTATTTTTTCCTTTTCTTTCTTTTGGATTGATTACATATTTTTTCTCTTTCCATTTCTGCCACTCTGCAAGTTCGTAGTTTATATTCCGTGTTTCTGTTCTTTTAGTGATTGCCCCAGAAATCCAAGCATTTGTTTCTTACTTATCAAAATTTAAAGTTATTTGGGAAACCCTCATCCCTGACAATAGAAGGTCTTTAGAATCTTTTAACTACATCCCCAACTTATACCTTCTTATTATTTACTTCAAATATATCTTAAACTCATGTCATAATTATTTTGTAAAGTCGTCGTATTCCTTCTTTTCACATCTTCCATCTTGGCTCACATTACTGATAAATATTTTAGTATTTCCTATAGTGAGGGCCTAAAGATGGCAAATTCTCAGATTTTCTTTCTTTTATTAATTTGAAAGTGTTCTTATTTTGCCCTAATTTTTTTTTTACTCTTCAATGAAAATGTATTTCATTTTTATATATGATTTATTGATGCAGGAAATAATCTCAGTTCTGAACAGCTCTACAAAATGTGGTTTACTTGGCCGGACGCAGTGGCTCACGCCTGTAATCCCAGCACTTTGGGAGGCCAAGGCGGGTCGATCATGAGGTCAGGAGATCAAGCCATCCTGGCTAACACGGCGAAACCCCATCTCTACTAAAAATACAAAAAAATTAGCCAGGCATGATGGTGGGCGCCTGTAGTCCCAGCTACTCGGGAGGCTGAGGCAGGAGAACGGTGTGAACCCG
The DNA here is from genome assembly GCF_009764315.1 of Trachypithecus francoisi. NCBI lineage: Eukaryota > Metazoa > Chordata > Mammalia > Primates > Cercopithecidae > Trachypithecus > Trachypithecus francoisi. Next base: position 82,094,718 of record NW_022681457.1, read on the forward strand.
GGAGGTGGAGCTTGCAGTGAGCCAAGATTGCACCACTGCACTCCAGCCTGGGCAACAGAGCGAGACTCCCGTCTCAAAAAAAAAAAAAAAAAAAGTGGTTTACTTGACCCCAAAGAGTGTAAGTAGGTTGAAACGAGCCAGGATTTCTGGTGATGCCGTGGGTTCCCTATAGAGTGTCTCTTATCTTCCCACCTGGTGATCACATCTTTCCTAAGCGTCCTCAGCAGAATTCACAAGGGTGGAGCTGAAGGATCATCTCTGAAAGGCCTGATTAAAATTTTCCACTAGCAAGCACATATGCACTGTTACAAATATATCATATCATCTATGAATCTTTATTTAACAAAAATTCACTGAGTTGCTGCTCTACGCTCTCACTATATAGCATTTTATCACTGCACTCCATGGCTTTCTGCTGTGCCACAGGGCCTCAGATGACCAAGATTGGAACCAAACTGCTCTACCACCAGAGGCCTTGCCATGTCCCATTACAGATACACATTGTACAAAGAGGTGTCCCTGTTCTCACGATGACTCTGTGAAGTACGACATTTCTCGAACACAATAGGTCATACAAAGCAAACATTTGGCAAAGAAAATGCTTCAGAAAAGATGGTGAAGCATTATTTGGATGACAGAACCATGCAGTCATTTTGCCAAACAGAAAACATATGTCTTTGCTAATATTCATCAATATCAGTGCAATGTGATAGAGATAAATATTTTATATTATGTACATACATACACAAACACACTTTTAATAGCTAATATTTCAATACGCACTTTTTAAAAGCACATGAAGAAGGTTACTATTGGGAGCAGGATGTAAAACCAGGATTGTATATTACAAGCGTTTTCCCATGCAGAGCTTTTTCAGGATTGTGTATCCCCCAGAACATCTTAATGAACATGGAAAAAAAGAAAAAGAAAAGTTTTCAGTGAAAAAAGGTGGTTCATGGTTTAAAGGTCAAGTTTTACCACAGGAAACCAAGTTGAAGGTAAGGGTTGAGGAAAGCAGCAGCCAAAAATGACCACTGTAGTTTTGTTTTATTTTGTGTGTGTGTGGTTTGAGCAAGTGGTTGGCATTGTGCACTCAATAGAGGAGGCCCTGAAAGAGGGGCAGGTTTGTTGGGGAAAGATAAAAACATGAATTCAGCTTTAAACATGGTGAATTTGAGACGCTTATCAGACATTCGAAGAGAGATGAAGGGTGGGCAACTGGATATGCCATCTGACATTAAGAAAAGAAGCCTGGGCCGAGCACAGTGGCTCACACCTGTAGTTCCACACTATGGGAGTCGGAGGCAGGTAGATCACCTGAGGTCAGGAGTTCGAGACCACCATGGCCAACATGGTGAAACCCAGACTCTACTATAAATACAAAAAAATGAGCTGGGCGTGGTGGTATGCGCCTGTAGTCCCAACTACCCGGGAGGCTGAGGCAGGAGAATTGCTTGAACCTTAGAGGTAGAGGCTGCAGTGAGCCGAGATTATGCCACTGCACTCCAGCCTGGGCAACAGAGTGAGACTCTGTCTCAAAAAAACAAAACAAACACACAAACAAAAGAAGCCTGGGTTCAGAGATAAATTTGAAAGTATCATGTGCATGGTAATTAATACCAAGGAAATGGAGATCATGTAGGGATGAAACCCGCAGCTAAGGAATAGAAGAAAGCCTAAGAAACACTGGAGGAAACAACATTTAATGGAGAAGAGGTGAACCCAGCACGAGGCTTATGTAATTTCAGACTTATTCAGACTACTCATTCAAAGATTTCCTATAATACCTTTCACCCAGATCTCCCAAATGTTAACGTCTTACCACATTTGCTTTATTTTCTATCTCTAGAAACCCATTATTTTCTGAGCCATTTGCAAGCAAATTGCAGACATGATGTCCCTCTATCCCTTGATATTTAATGTGTATTTTCTAAAAACAAGGACACGTTCTTACATATTCTTACTGGAACAATCACCAAAATGAGGAAATTGGCATTGATATGATACTATCAGGCAATACAGTACAGACCAATTGTCTTAATCATGTCCTTTAGAGCAGAAGAAAATCCCTGGACAGGCAGTGTGCTCAGCTGCCACTTCTCTTTAGTCAGAGGACTGCCTTTCGATGTGGCACAAGTGCTGCCACTCCAAGGTTCCCTGACCCATCTCATGAGAATTTCAGCCAGAATTTTCTAACAAAAGAAGATGCTTAGGCCCTTGGGGAGCTCTAAAGAGCTGTGATTCACCGAGAGCACAGTAGGCGTAAGGCTGGTGGAAGAGTGATCATTTTTGAGAGAAGCCTCTCCCCAGATTTAAGAAGTGCTATTAGTGAAAGCAACAGCTGCAGGAAAAGCAGCGGGTACCAGCGTGATAGACAGGTGGGTGCCAGCAGCATGAAGCTGGGAGAGTCCCAGAGGGAGACCATGTGACTCTGGGAAGTAGAAGGGGAAGTGTCACAGGCTTATTCTTTGAGGAGAGGAAATCCCAAGATCCCACAACTTGGGAAGGCATCTGCAGCCAGCCTGAATATCGCTCCACCTGTGCCCCTGCAGCATGGTTTCTGCCAAGGCCACCGTCAAGAGGGTAGGGAAGCCATCAGCAACCTTCCCAGAGTACTTCCTTTCCCACCAAATATTGCTGGTCTACCATGGAGCTAAATGCAGTTCTCTGTGAGACAATGGGGGAATTTGAATATGGACTGGGAATTAGATGGTATCAAGGGATTATTGCTAATCTTATTATATGTGGTAAAGGCAAATGGAATTGCCCTTTTCTGGGGAGTTTACTATTCTCTCCACTTTTGTGTAGTTTGACGATTTTCATGTAAGAGAAGAAAGAAACATAGGCCACATTCCCCAGTTTTGGTTCAAGGACAATATGAATGGTACATAATGTCATACCCCAAATCATCCTTTGCTGCAGCCGTCAGGCACTATCCCTTTGATGTTCTGACCTCAGTTTGGACCTCCTGACCCTCAGAAGCTGGGAACAGCCTCAATTCAAGGGTCTTGGGCCTTGTTTAGACCGTAAGTTAGTCCTCCAGGGTCTTATCACTGCTTCTCCCAGGAAGCCTCTTGAAATGTCAGGCAAACACAAGTCCTGAGGGCCCTGCCTGACCTGTCAGAGTTCTTCTGGTGAGTACACAGATTCTTTCAATCCCCGGAGACCCCTCACTGCACCACACAGCCATTTGAAACAGCTTTCAGCTCTCACTTGCTATTTGAATCTTAATTCAAATGTCAGCCCAGGAGAGCGTGCTGAGCAGGCCCGTGACAAGCTCACGCCATCTGCATTAGTATTTTCCTCCATCATCTTGACAGTTGAGAGCTGGCAGTATTACAATTCAGACGGCACTCTGCGTTTGAAAGGAAAATTATAGTTTTTCAGAATGCAGCTGGTGTGCAAGTGAATAGGGCGAAGTTTCTTCTGTGAAGCCTTTTCCTCATTTTATGATATGAAAATAATAAAATGTAGATTCAGCATGTGATTCTTACTTTACAAGAACCATCAAAAGGCACAGAATTTTGGGGACAAAAGCAAACAAAGCATTCTGTTCCATAGTAATAACTTTAATAAAAGGCAAAAACAGCAAAACAATCATTTATAAATGATTTCTTCTCTGTTGGAGAAGTTAACACTGTTATTGCTGTATAAACCACTTGGAAATGAGCTATTTCAGTGCCTAGTTAAGATGTATTCTTTCCAGCACATTTTCATTTTGCCAGTTGGGCAGGAAAAACTACAGTCCACTTTCCTGGAGGGAATTTAACTGAACTACTGCCCACAGGTAACAGTGAACTTTACAAATCACTCTAATAAGTTTAGTAGCAAAGTAAACATCTTTCTCAAGGGCTAAAACCACAGAAGTTAGACAGAACAAGCAGAGAAGCAGTCTTTTAGGTGTTAAACTTCATGCCACTTGTGCACATTACACTAGGACACTTGCTTCTGAGAAACACAACACAAATGCTACCTCCCTGGAACTAAGATGTTTCAGTGCTTATGTGTATCAATTTCTTCTGTCGCCCAGTGGCAGTGGTGTGCTGATAAATGTTTAACAACCAGCTCTGGGGGAGGGGGGTCTTGATATAGAGTGTGTGTCAATCTCTGTGGTGTAAATACTCTCAGTAGGGCCGATTCTCCAGCTACCGATGGGATGTCACTGAATGGTCAGGTTGGGAAGAGATGTGCAATAGCACGCCATCATATTGTAGCACACCATACGAATACAATAGATGTCAGTATCCTCAAGAACATAGATAATAGTAAAATAATTAGGAAGTGATGAGTTTTGAGTATTTATTACTGTTTTTAATATACTTTAATTGTAGGTTAATATAATCTCCAATGGTCACTGTGGCTGTGTTTACCAACCAGCTTACAAAATTCCTGAAAATTGAACAATCCACTCTCATGGGCCAGTGCAGACCAGTTCAACACACCACTGGAACTCGAGCCCTCAAGGTGGGACTAAGCAAACCTAGGCACCTGCCTAGTCCTGCCTCTACAGTGACCTTTATTAACTCTGCAGAATGATTAAGGGCCCCAGCTCTCCCCTTACAGGAGATCCGTGTTCCTTCTACATAGGAGATTATGGGAGTCCCACTCCGGATAGGCCCAGGACAGCAGAATTTTAGCTGCTTTATTGGTTAGTTCCATCTGATTTCAGGGCTGTCATCCCTGCCAAGTCCAGATGGTGCTGTCGGACTATCAGAGTTCCTCACACAGCCCCCCTCCCCCCAGCCTTCTGCACTCCCCTCACCCTCTATTTGACAGGTTTAATTCACGTCCCTGGCACCACCTCCTTCCATTTGATGTGAAGCCAGCAAACCTAATACAGGAAGAGCCAAAAAACCCAGGTGCTAAATCATCCAAGGTCAGGCTGCTTTCCAGGTCGGCTTTCCAGTCTCCCAGTTGTCTGAGGCAGTCTTTCCTCCAGGATTTTTCTTAGCCAAATACGTTCGCTATATCTTGCACACAGCATCATAAAACCTCAAGGATGGATGGGACCTTCCAGTCATTAGGCCTGAACCACAGCATACTTGAGCTGCCTCCAGCCCTGCCCCCAGCAGCTCTTTTTCCCAGCTGTAAAGCTGCTGTCTGCCAGCTTTTATCCCTTGGCACTGAGCCCTGATCTCAAGAAGGCGATGGTTGTATTCCTCACAGTGGGGGGAGCAAGAGGAAAGGAACCTATGGAAAGCCAGGCATGTGGTTAAGTGCGACACATTCAAGTTTATCACATTTATAGGTGACAAAATTAAAGTTTAGCAAGTTGAAGTAAAGTGTCCCTGGGTCACACAAACTTTAAGTTACCTGGATTTGAACTGGATCCGACTCAAACTAGTACCATTCACATTAGTCCATGCTGCCTTCCAAAAGGCGTGCCCCTGGCAACGAGTGGTGAATATGGTCATTGTGATGCCTGGCTTGTATCGTGAGAATAAAAAATGCATCACCTTAAGAGATGGCACTCGAATTCCCCTTGAGAGGGAACTGTCTTTGTCCAGGAAAATGCTTTCAATAAGCCACCCATGGTAAAAGGTGAAGTAGTGACGGTAAGGGTGTTGGCAGGAATCAAATTAAGAAAAGGAATGGCTATCCATCTGGCTGTATGTCAGAATATAAATGGATCTGCTTTGTCCCAAGGACAGGAGACAGGGACCACGTGGAGTGGAAGGTGAGTGGAGATTCCTCCATAGTTTATAAAAAGAACATTCTATAAATGGGGTGCCGAGTCTGCACTGTTGTAGCATCTGCCATTCCTTCCCACGTCACTGAGACACACACAGGCACACATACTCACTCACTTGAATTTTGCTATGTGGAAATGGGCGAGGGAACTGAGCTTCATGTCTCAGCTGATGCATTGCAGGGATAAGATGCTGTTTAAAATGAGGTAGCAGAAGTGTGGAGTCAGCAGTGGCTGCAAAAATATAAGTCTCTGAGAAATCACAGATATGTAGAGGTTCAGAACCAGAATCCAGTTATCAGACCTATCTGGATTTCAAGAGGCAGGGAGTCCTGAGCTGACATTTGGGTTACAACAGGGATGAATCTGTGCCTAATGTCTGGCTGCAAGGGGGACACACTGTGGAACAGAAAGTAGGGGGAAACTTTTGACCTTGTTGCTGATTGAAACCGGAGCATGTGAATCAAACAGGATTTCTTTTTGGGTGTGCCTAATGCAGTAGGTTTAGGAGCTGCAAACCCTTGGGTTCCAGGACATTCCGCAGTGAGGGAACATCAGCTGAATTGGAGCCAAATAAGCTTTCAGTTAGCTTGGCATGGGCTTTCTTCCTCACATCCCACCACTGAAAGTGTGGGGTAGAGTTAAATGGTCTTGGCTGGTCTAAAGATGATGCGGGCCATGAGCCAGCTTGCATCATGGAAATATACATGCCTTTGGGGCTCTCACCTAGAAGCCATCCAAGTGCTGAACCCTTGACGGCTGGCACGTCAACACCATATTGATCCAGAACAGAGGCTCATCAGAAGGGGAAGAGGCGGAGGGTAGGCCCAGGATGGGAGCATGTGCTAGATTCCAGGGAGGGATGGAGCTACCCCCGGCAGCATGCCAAAGTGGATGAGGAATCAGATTGCCTGAGTCCAGCCTTGCTATTGACTGGCAAGTGACCACAGCCTCTGGAACTAAGATTCCCTATTTATAAAATGGGGGACTAGACTGGTCTCCAAAATGCTATTTCCATGATCTCAAATGGGGCTCATAAGCGACTTTCTTAGTGTGGCCCTGAAACTCCAGAGAACATCACACAGCAAAATTACCAAACCAGGTTGGAATGCCAGCACAGGGCTTGGGACGGTGCATGTTGGCACAGGAACTGTACCTAGACAAGGAAATGGAAAGGCTTAAAAGAAAGTTTTCACATTCAGCCCTGTGGTTTTAGGAGGGAGGGCTGCAGAGTCTAGCCATAGACCTGGAATGGAGGCATGATTTAGTTTTAGGAAAAGATTAAAACATTATATCCCTTAGAAGAATCGTCTTCCAGGTAACATTTTAAAGTAACAATCTGTACTGATCTTGAGTCTCAGAGGTAGAGTCAAAAATAGTCCCAGATCTAAGAACATTCACGTTAGGGACAGTGACAAATATGGCTATTTTCAGGAGCCTTCCCAAGACATCCACTCAGACTAATGGCAAACAGGCTTACCTCCAGTTGCAGAGGAAAATACTAAACTGTAGTGACTTGACTAAGGTTGGATTTATTCTCTGACCTGACTCCTGAAACTGACCTGCTAAGGCTATGCCTGCACATAGTATGCCGGTTCATTAGCCTCTGGGAGGGTCAGCTTTTATTTGGGCGGTCCTAAAACTCCCCAGCCAGCTGCTTACATCTTCCCCAGATTTGCATTCGGTGTTCTCAAGACCAGCATTCCTCAGGATTTAAAGAAGGGAGGAAGCACATCTCCCCCACTTCTCCAGGGTGGATGGAAATCCATGCATCTCATTATCTTTATGCAGAATAGCTTCAAAGACATCTACCTCTAATCAATACATATTCATGATTCTTTCATTAAAACAGCCCACAGAAGAGCCATTTTTTCCCTCCTTCCTACTAGAATTCCAAATGATCCCAATTTTTTCTTTCTTTCACAAAACTATTCCAGACCTTTCCCTTTTTCCTTTCCTCCTCTCCTGGTCCCCATGGTCATGGAATCTCCTTTTAGCTGGAACCAGTGAGCCTGCAATTGTGACACTAGTGGCTTATGATCCACTTATATTGTTTCTGAGATCCTAAAGACCTAAAGCCCCAAATCCTCATTCTGGCAATCCCATATCTGATCAGAAAAACAGCATGAAGACGTTTTTCCCAAGTGCAGAATCGTATATTCTGAGTGACTGAGCTATTGGCATTCAAGTTTTGACCAGTTTCAAGATGCTACTACCAGATAATGGAAAGACCATATACAGACACTGCAATCTATGTTACATAAGGAAGACTTCGTTAGTTGGTATACAAGAGTGGAGAGTTTCAGGTTATATACGATACATCCAGAAGGCTGTTTGAATACACAAAGAGCCATATTCCTTTCAGGTCTTAAGTTTCCCTGGCTGGAAGTGATGCCTCTGAGAAGCTGCATTCCTTTCTCAGGGTCCTTACCACTGTTTAGTGTGCTAATGCCAAGAACGTATGGCTTTTTTCTTTTTTTTGAGACGGAGTCTCATTCTGTTGCCCAGGCTGGAGTGCAGTGGCCCAATCTCAGCTCACTGCAAGCCCCGCCTCTTGGGTTCACACCATTCTCCTGCCTCAGCCTCCCGAGTAGCTGGGACTACAGGCGCCCGCCACCACGCCCGGCTAATTTTTTGTATTTTTAGTAGAGACGGGGTTTCACTGTGTTAGCCAGGATGGTCTCGATCTCCTGACCTTATGATCCACCCGCCTCAGCCTTCCTAAGTGCTGGGATTACAGGTGTGAGCCACCACCTGGCCTTTTTCTTTGTTAAGGAGTGATGTGAAACTGCTACAAAACCAGATGTGGGAGGTGTTCTACTACCATTAACTTACATGCACCAGTCTCACTTACTTCAGCCTCAAAGAGGTGGACAAATGAGGCATTTTCTCTATCTGAATGAAACATGGAGACATAGAGTTCCTGTCATTGCACAAGGTCAGCTGTTCAAGCAGAGAGCCAGAACTAGGCTCTGGCTCTGCACCCCATGTTCCTTTAGCAGGCCTGTGGCTGGCTGTGACAAGTATAGCCTGAGGCTCACAGAGCCCACAGCCAGCATGGTATGGGAAATCCTGGATTGGGGCTGGTTGTGGTCCAGCTGTGATCCAGCTTTCTCTGCTTCTAGACAGGGCTGGTGCCAGGCAATGAAGCCAATGACTACAGATGTCACTCACAGCTGGAAATGGGCCTCCTTTGGCAAAGGAACCTGGAAGCACTCTCTAGCTGCTCTGCTCAGGCTGGGGCCCTGCTAGCCTCCTTTTAGATAAAGTGGGGAGACTAGATTCATACCAAACAGTGGAAATGAGGGAATGCAGCTTCCAGACGATCATCACTTGGTTAAGTTTGCACAGAAAGTGTAACCAGTTCCAGTGAGAACAAACCTAAAGCTGTCCGTCTTTTAAAGCCACCCTGAGTGGTAAAGATAAGGTACATGTCTTAACCTATATAAAGGTGAAGTATTATTTTTCAACTGTACAAGACACATTACTAGGGTTACAGTTCAGTGGCATGCACCTCATGTTGGACTGCATTTAAACTACAACGGTGTAGTGTGACATGTCCATTACATGGCACCAAACATTTGTCAATTGTACAACTATTACTTGGTGAGATCTGGTTTTAACTACGATACTTTAAAAGCCAATTTCTATTTAAATGTGTTACGAAAAAATGCAATAGCTTAACTTTATACACATTTTACATTTATGGCAGAATCAGTACAGTAATTTCTGCACCCGAATGGGTAGTGTTGCCTTCGAAGTAGTCACCTTGGGAAGACGTATGTTTATTCCAGTGAACTGACCTTACACAGACCATTTCTAGAACCCTCTTTAGAAACTGTCAACTTGTAAGGGTCTTCAGTGTTGGTAAATCTTTGTCCTTTAAGGGTAGATCTATTTTTTGAGAAATGATTTTTTTTTTTAACAGCTAAAGAGCATTAGAAAATAAGTCTGCTAAATAAAATGGGTGATGAAGCTCAGGATTACCTTAGTGGGCAGGAGGAGGGGTTGGATAAAACACAAGGTCTGACTATAAAGTTGCGAGGCCTTTTGCCTTGCATGGCTTCAAAGGTAACCCCAAAGGGGAACCCTAAGAAAATAACTCCAATTATGCTAACTCTTGAGTGCATATGTTCTAGTGTATTCTTTGCTTATTTTCAGTCATATTTCATATAAGCAGAAATGGAAAACTCCATCTCTGTGATTTCTCCCAAGGGAAAGATCTCATGTACTGCTTAGAGAATTAAAATAAAAAGCACTTGGTGTCATATCTACATTAGCCCCGCCAAAATGTGCAATGAATAATTCCTGATACCTGAGTCTTCCCCGTTTGGAAAAGTGGGTAAGGACAGGTGTCTGGATCCTAGGTAAAAGTAGAATTTCAAGGGGATTGGAGTGTTTCCAATGGTTCCCATCTACTCAATAGACTTACAACACCCACTCATACAAGGAAACCTCCTACAGCTAAGCAGTACACAAAGTTTCAGTAGAGGAGGGGAAGAATGATGATCTCCAAGTAGTTTTCTATGGTAAAAACCCACTGGCTTCTGGATGACAAGTGAACAGAGTCCATTGAAAAAGAAAGTCCATGGTGTTAGATTCTAGTGCACGCTTAAGAAATAAAGTGTGTGGCCACTAGCTCACTGAAGTGCATTTCCAGCTGGGGCCAAAGGCAGCAAAGGTGCAAGAAGCTGCTAGAGCTGACATTAGTTGAAGCAGGGTCTGTAAATTCAGAGTGGCAAAGCAATTTGTAGAAAGGCCCAGTTACAAAGCAGGACATTTGCCAACCTGTGAAGTCAAAGAACGTTCAATTTCACTTTCTACAAAGTGCTTCATTGAAAATGCTAATGAGGAAGCTCCCTAAAACACCATATCCTGAGTGTCGGAGAAATATGGTCAAGATGGTGATTGATGGGGAGCAGAGATTGATCCTCTAATAGTGTTTGAACTGTGTATTTTCCAAGCGTCACACACACACTTAGTGAAGAACCTATTACTGCAGTCACATTCCAGCTCGCCTGCACATGCTTCCATCCCGTGCTTGCTTTTGAGTACATATTTCCATAAGCCATTTCGAGTTAATGGGTTCTACTGCTAAAAGTCAGAAGCAGCAGCAGCAGGGTCAGTGCCTTAGAGTCGGCTGTAATATCCACGTGCTCACAGCAGACGTCAGTCTCATATTGATCAGTCGGGACGTTGTTCTTGGTGAGTGTTTTTATATTTGTCTTTGTAAAAACCACAAAGCTAGGCCATTTGCTTAAATCATCGTTAGAAAAAATGCTGAGTGCCCAGATGGGATTTCTAGTTTCTGTGCAAATGAAATCACATTAGTCCAGATTTTATTCACTCAAAACTACTAGGGAAGCAGTAGGATTTGGTTTAAATGCTGCCAAAGAGCAAAAATTCACTTAAGTTTTAATTCAGAAGCAATCCTGTTGTTAATGTTGTAGCCAGGTTCAGACAGCATGGAGGGTGGGGCCCCCATTGTGCTTGCTGAGGAATCCCGGATCTCACCCAGTTCAGGCTCACTTTCACTAGAGGTAGACCCGCCGTTGATGGTATAGACGCTCTCTGCAACTCCCTGAGCTGAAGCACAGCCATCCGGCTCGTTCTTCTCCCTCGGACTCGACAGTCCTGGGAGGACAGCCATCTTTCCAGTCTGCCTGTTTGGCAGCAAGGACATGGTATAGTCTGCAATGATCCCACCCACATCTAAGTTGCATGCCTGGTCGAAGGCTAGGAAGCCAACATTAGCGTTTGCCTCACACACCACAAAGGAGCCATCGTCCATGATAAGGAGATCAATGCCACAGAAGTCCATGCCTAGGATGTTGGACACCTGAATAGCCAACTGCTTGCCTTGTTCTGTCAGCGGGCACATGACACCCACGCCACCTGTGGGGAAAGCACAGTGATGTAAAGGTGACAACTGAGAAGTCAGATGACTCTTCAAAGAAGAGACAGGGGTCTGCCCAGGAGGGGAAGAAAGACAGGCTCGATCATTAATCACAAAAGGTCTGGATGGAAATCACTACACCCTTCAGGAAAACAATACAGCCAATGTTTATCTAGTCTTAAAAATGCTGATTTCCTCTGACCCAGCCATCCCACTACCAAGGAAATAATCTTATGGTATGGGGGGAAAAAAGCTTTATGCACAAAGATGTTGATGGCAGTATTATTTAAAATACAAATCATAGAGCCAGGTAAATGATGGGCACTTAATAAATATTCAATACATATTGAATGATGAAAAGAAAAATTATAATCTAAATCTCTCACAGTAGGGAAAAACAGTGTATTTTACAGTCATTAATAATAATGCCAGCTGGGTACAGTGACTCACACCTGTAATCCCAGCACTTTGGGAGGCTGAGGTGAGAGGGCTGCTTGAGGCCAAGAGTTTGGACTAGCCTGTGCATCATACCGAGACCCCATCTCTACAAAATACAAAAATAAAACTAGGTGGGTATGGTGGCTCGCTGTAGGGTTCCTCCTCCCCCAGCCTCCCAAGTGCTGCAGTCCCAGCTACAGTGGCGTGATCTTGGCTCACTGCAAGTTCCACCTCCCGGGTTCACACCATTCTCCTGCCTCAGCCTCCCGAGTAGCTGGGACTACAGGCACCTGCCACCATGGCCGGCTAATTTTGTTTGTATTTTTAGTAGACACAGGGTTTCATCGTGTTAGCCAGGATGGTCTCGATCTCCTGACCTCGTGATCCGCCCGCCTCAGCCTCCCAAAGTGCTGGGATTATAGGTGTGAGCCACCATGCCCGGCCACAACTTACTGATTTTTAAGAAGAGAGACGGCACCTTCTGCCGTCTTTCTGTGCTGCCATAATGGTGCACGTCAATGTCCTGGCTGATGCTCTCAAGAGCATCACCAATGCCGAAAAGAGGCAAACGCCAGGTTCTTACTAGGCCATGCTCCAAAGTCATCATCTGGTTTCTAACTGTGATGACAAAGCATAGTTACGTTCGCAAATCTGAAATCACTGATGATCACAGAGCTGGGAAAATTGCTGTGAACCTCACAGGCAGGTTAAACAAGTGGGGAGTGAACGGCCCCAGTCTGATGTGCAACTTGAAGATCAGAAAATGGCAGAATAATCTGCTCCCATTCCATCAGTTTGGTTTCACTGTACTAACAACCTCAGCTAGCATCATGGCCATCATGGCCTGTGAAAAAGTAAGATGAAAACACACAGATGGGAAAATCCTGGGATTATTTTTCTAGGGATGTAATACATATTAATATTTATAAATAAAATGCCTCAATAGACCAAAAAAAAAAAAAAAAACCCAGAGATATGGAAAGGACTGAGACAAAATCCTGAACCAAGGACAGAGAGACTGATTGCTCTTACTTTGCTAAAAAGCTAGGACTTCAGATTTGTCTCCAGTTAGTCTCTTTGGAAAGATTTAAGAATTGTATTCTCAGGTCCAATAACTAGTGTCTTTACCTTAACAATGTCCCTTCCCACCTATGACACTGTATCTAAAAAAGGCTATAAAACAGTTTTAAAACAGCTCACCAAGTAAAGCAACATGGATAAATTATAAAGCCACATGGTTACTAATCAGTGGATTTTGTAAGGTAACTAAAAAAGTCAAAATGATAATACACAAGGTTCAATACTTTGGCACTAAACATGATGATCATGAAAATGGGCTGGGCATGGTGGCTCACGCCTGTAATCCCAGCACTTTGGGAGGCCAAGGCGGGTAGATCTCTTGAGGCCAGCCTGGCCCACATGATGAAATTGTGTCTCTACTAAAAACACAAAAATCAGCCAGGTGTGGTGGTACACACCTATAATCCCAATTACTCAGGTGGCTGAGACATGAGAATCGCTTGAACCTGGGAGGTGGAGGCTGCAGTGACCTGAGATCATGCCACTGCATTCTGGCCTGGGCAATAGAACAAGACTGTCAAAAGGAAAGGAAAAGGAAAAGAAAAGGAAAGGAAAACACTTCCATTAAAATATAAAAGGAAAATATGGTATTTCTCCTGTCATCACTTTAGACTCTTACTATTATTTTTTGCCTGACTGCCTGAGCTGTTGCAACAGCTTCAAGCCTTACCTCCCTGCCTCCCATCTTATGCCTTCATTTCATCCTTTACCCAGATGGGAGTTTTTCTCCAATGTTGGTCCTCATGTCACTCCCTTTTTAAGTCTTAACACCTAGAGGAGAGGGTTCAGTCCTCCATGTCCTGACACTCCTTGTCTGACCTCTGCCACAGCGCTTATACTCATATGCTCCCCTCCAGGATTGCTTGCTGCCATAGGAAAGGGGTTGTTCCTCATTCTCATCTGTGAGATCCTGGTGTCTAGCAGAGGGTCTGACAAGACAGTAGGGATCGATACACATTTGGTGAATGGGTCCAAATACCCTAATGAAACCCTGTGCTTTTATACCTTACCGAGAGAGCAGTTGCTCTGCATCCGTCCATCAGTGGAGCAGCGAAGCATAGAGCCTATGACCTGGCCCCCTACCACCACCACCCGGATGTCCTTTCCATGGGACTCCTTCACGTACTTCTGGAACAGGTAGGGCACATCGTGGCGGATCAGATGGCAGATGTCAGAGAGGTGATGTTTATCTCTTGCCAGAAAAACAGCTTTTCCTTTAAGAAGAGAAAGAGCAAGAAAAGGGTTTAGAGAAGCTCTGGACTCTGTACTTGCCATCTGGCCTCCTTGTCCATCAAGTCATCAGTTCTCTCTGAACTTGCCTCACTTTGGTCCCTTCTATTTCTCTGCTAGACTTTTGCTTCTTATCAAATGACCATGGAACCTTACTTTCCCTTAACTTTCCTCAGGTCCTAATACCCTCTCCCTCCACCATCACTCTTTTTGAAATGACATAATGATTATTCTAGAAACACAGAGAAAGAGCCAAAATAGAATCCCAAGGATCTAATCAATTCAGTCCCCAAAACAGTTAATTAGCATCTGCCATCACCCCCAGGATGCTGATTAGGCAGGATCCACATCTAACTCATTTTTAAAAAACTCCTCAGACCTAACACTGGGCTGGATGCACAGGGCAGATGTCAATTAATGTTTGTAGAACATAATTTATTGAACATACTTTAGAGAAATTCCAAGTCTGGATGGAGAGAGATCCCAAAAAAAAGGTAGCACAGAGTGATAGAACATCAAGAGAGGTCTATGCATAATTCTGTGGGAGCTCAAAGGAGGGAACCACTGACAGGCATCCTTCCTTGTAGACATAAAGTTATTATTTGGCTATACCCATTTAATTCTGAAAGGAATGGCCTATGCCTCTACTGATCTCTGCAGAAAGCATTCCTTCTTGATTCTAAATTATTTTCTGTTCAAATCACCTACACTTTTGTAATAATTTAGCATCAGCTTTTTTTTTTTTTTTTTTTGAGACAGAGTCTCGCTCTGTCACCCAGGCTGGAGTATAGTGGCATGATCTTGGGTTGCTGCAACCTCCGCCTCCCGGGCTCAAGCAATTCTCCTGCCTCAGCCTCCAGAGTAGCTTGGATTACAGACACACACTACCACGCCTGCTATTTTTGTATTTTTAGTAGAGACGGGGGTTTCACCATGTTGGCCAGGCTGGTCTCGAACTCTTGGCCTCAAGTAATCTGCCTGCCTCAGCCTCCCAAAGTGCTGGAATTACAGGTGTGAATCACCATGCCCGGCCAACATCGGCTTTTCCATTGATATATTAGTTAACAGACCTGAGCAGGGGTTCTGATAAATTTGCTCTGCAAATCTGACATGAGCATGCCCAGTCTGAGCATTCTTTTCAGCAAATATGGAACAAAGAGGTGGTTTTCCTAAGCTTTGTGTCACCATCTTACAAGGAATGGAACTCTTCTGAAGTCTTAATAAAAAGACCAGTCCTGGGCCAGGTGCAGTGGCTCATGCCCGTCATCCCAGCACTTTGGGAGGCTGAGATGGGCAGATCACCTCAGGTCAGGAGGTTAAGACCAGCCTGACCAACATGGAGAAACCCCATCTCTACTAAAAATACAAAATTAGCTGGGCATAGTGGTGCATGCCTATAATCCCAGCTACTCAGGAGGCTGAGGCAGGAGAATCGCTTGAACCCAGGAGGCAGAGAGGTTTTGGTGAGCCAAGATGGTGCCACTGAACTCCAGACTGGGCAGCAAGAGCGAAACTTCATCTCAAAAACAAACAAACAAACCAGTCCCTAGTAGTACATACAACTGAAAAGTAAATTCCAAAACATGTTATAACCAGGATGCAATCATTCCCAAGATGACTGGACCCTAGACACCTGACAGAGCTGAAGGAGTATGGCCACGTGATCTGAAGATGGCCACGTGGCAGGTGACAGGAGAGTGTGCAGGTAAGTGGGTGTCAATGTCAGGGAAGTTGGATAGGACCCAGCAAGGGGTCACAAGAGGAAAATGGAGAGGCTCCAGCAGGTGTGGACGATGCAGCATCAGTGTTCCCTGTCTTCAATCAATGAGTGTGGGGCAAGCAGATACACATCTGATGCCAGGAGATCTGGAGATCTGACTTGTGGCAACAGATGGCTGAGATTCAGGTATATACACTGGGTTCTCCAGACATTAGGTAGGATTTTCAGCAGAGATGGGGACTAGAGATAGGAACTGGGTTTCTTGGTTTCGGGTACAGAAGTTCTAATATGGAGGTCAGTCTACAGTTAATAAAGGAGCTACAGTTTTAAGGCAAGAAGGAAAAAAGGAGAAAAAGGCAGTAAGATTGGTTAATCATGTACTAAGTGCCAAGCACTTTGATTTTTTATTATTTCACTTATACTTCATGCTAGCACTAGGAAGCCATTATAACAAGGATGGTTAATCCCACTTGAGGGAAAACGGGTTCAATCTCAAAACTTCCTATAAAGTTACAGTAATCAACACAGTGTGGCCTGGCATGAAGATAGAACTATATCAATGGAATAAAATTGAGAGCCCAGAAATAAACCTTCACGCACATGGCAAACTGATTTTTGACAAGGGTTCCAACAGCATTTAGTGGGGGAATGAACAGGCTCTTCAACAAATGGTACTGGGAAAAACTGGATATCCACATTCAGAAGAATAAAGTTGAACCTCTACTTCATACCAAACATAAAAATTAGCTCAAAATGGATCAAAGACTCAAAGGTAAGGGCTAAAACTATGAAGCTTTTAGAAGGCTACATAAATGTAAATCTGTGTGGCTTTGGATTAGGCAAGCACGAAATGACATCAAAAGCACATGGAAACAAACAAACAAAAATAGACAAGTCAGACTTTACCAAAATAAAAAACTTTTGTGCATCAAAGATACTATATCAAGAAATGAAAAGACAACCTATGGGAATGGGAAAAACATGTTCAAACATGTTATTATATATCTAATAAAGACTTAGAATCTACATTATATGGCTGGGCACAGTGGCTCATGCCTGTAATCCCAGCATTTTGGGAGGCTGAGGTGGGTGGATGGCTTAAGTCCAGGAGTTTGAGACCAGCCTGGGCAACATGAGAAAATCTCATTTCTATAAAAAATGAAAAATCAGCCAGGCATGGTGGTGCATGCCTATAGTCTCAGCTACTTGGGAGGCTGAGGCAGGAGGATTGTTTGAGCTCAGGATGTAGAGGCTACAGTGAGCCAAGATCACACCATTGCAGTCCAGTGAGAGCCTATCTCAAAAAAAAAAAAAAAAAAAAAGAATCTACATTATATAAGAATCCTTTAAACTTGAAAATAAAAAGAGTAAAAACCCAGTTAAAAAGTGGGCAAAGGATATGAAAAAACATTCCTTCAAAGAAGATACACAAATGGCCAAAAAGCACATGAAAAGATGTTCAACATCATTAGTCTTTAGGTAAATGCAAGTTGAAACCACAATGAGATACCATTTCACACTCACTAGATAGCTATAATAAACATACATAGATACATAACAAATAACAAGTGATGGTGGGGATATGGAGAAACTGGAACCCTCAAACACTGCTGGTGGAAATGTAAAATGTGGTACAGCCATACAACAGTCATATTATTAAGTCACAAAAAGAGATAAACTAGCATTACTTGCAACAACATGGATGAACTTTGAAGACATCATGCTAAGCGAAAGAAGCCAGACACCAAAGTCCACATACTGTATAAATCCATTCATATAAAATAGCCAAAACAGGCAAATCTATAGTAACAGAAAGTATTATTATTATTATTATTTTGGGTTTTTTTGTTTTTGTTTTTGTTTTTTGAGACAGTCTTGCTTTGTCGCCCAGGCTGGGGTGCAGTGGCCAAATCTCAGTTCACTGCAAGCTCTGTCTCCTGGGTTTACGCCATTCTCCTGCCTCAGCCTCCTGAGTAGCTGGGACTACAGGCGCCTGCCACCTCGCCCGGCTAGTTTTTTGTATTTTTCAGTAGAGACGGGGTTTCACTGTGTTAGCCAGGATGGTCTTGATCTCCTGACCTTGTGATCCGCCCATCTCGGCCTCCCAAAGTGCTGGGATTACAGGCTTGAGCCACCCAGAAAGTACTATCAATAATAGGTCAGTGGTTGCCAGGGACCTGGCAATCAGGACTAACTCCTACGAGATATGAGGCTTCTTTCAGGGGTGATGGAAACGTTCTGAAATTAAGTAGTTAGTTGTAAAACACAGTGAGTTCACTAAAATCCAGTGAATTTTACACTTTGCACTGGTACATTTTTTATGTGAATTGTATTTCCATTTTTTAAATTTATAAAACATTATGTATTATATTTAATTTCTGTTTGCTATCTTACCTTTCTACAATGGAAGCTCTTTGAGGGCAGGAACTTTTGTTCTTATCTGTATCCCTGGAATAGTGCCTGGCATTTTGTAGGCACTCAATAAATATTTGAATTTTATGTTATGTGTATTTTACCACAATAAAAATGACTAGTTGAAAGGCTGGTTGAAATTGAGCTCAGTAGCATATCTGGATAGCACTAAGAGCCCCGCTTTGCCACCCAAGCTCCTTTCTCTGCTCCTCAACATGACTCGTCTATGCTTACGGGTTGCATTGCCTACCCCTGCTTCCATGTGTTGCTCGCTCACTTTCTCCAATTCAAATTCTACACTTCCACTGAAGTCTCCTTTTCTTCCAGTGAAGACTTCACGGCAGAACTGTCCCCTCCCTCCTGTAGGCTCAAACAGACCCCTGGGCATACTTGCTATATCAGTGATCACCCTGCAATGCAACTGTGTCTACACATTTGAGCTCCTTGAGATCAATGACTGGGTCTAGTTCTATTTTTTTTGGCGGGGGGGGGGACACGGTCTCGCTCTGTCACCCAGGATGGAGTGCTGTCTAGTTCATTTCTATTGCATAGTCCCTATACCATAGTAGTTGCTCACTACTATCTATTTAGGGTGACCTTCCCTCACTCCAGATGCCCGGAGCGTGTAAGCATGCCACCTGGGTATCCGGATGAGGCACCTGCTCATGTACTACAGGAGGACTGCTTTCTGTTGCTGATGTCCCTACTGAGTCCCTACGATGCACTGAACACTGCAGTAAGCCTTACAGAGACAGACGCTCAGGATCTGGTCCCCACCGAGCAGCTTGCAGTCTAGTAAAGGAAGCAGGCATATAAACCTGTACCTGTCACAAAGTATAGCACTCTGCCAGAGGCACATACAAAATGCTATGGAAACAAAAAAGGAAGAGCAATTAATTTTGTCTGGAAGGCAGGGAGGGAGACCAGGGATGTGTGTGGAAAAGAAATGACATCTGGAGCTGGCCTTAAAGGATGAGCAGAAGTTGTTGACCAAGTGAGCAGAGAAAGATGGCATTCTCAGTGAAGGGAAAAGAGCAGACGCTTAAAGAGGGGAAAATGCATGGTCTACGTGGTGAATGAGAAGTAGTCTGGAATGGATTATGAAAGGTTCACGTGGCCACAGAAGGCTGCAAGGGAAGGCTGAGGCTGTTCGTGCAGGGCCTTCAGTTTCCTGATGAGGAATATGGACTCTGTCTAATAGGCAGCACAGGGTCTTGGAAGGGTTTTTCAGCGAGAGAGTGTCAAGAATAGATCTATGTTTCAGAGAAATTACTTCAAAAAAAGAACAGAAGAGGCACTGGCAGCAGAGTTAGGGGAACCGATCAGCAGTAAGTCAGGAGTTGACTGCAATGGTTCGAGGAAGAGGTGAGCCTGATCTGACAAAAGCAAGAACAAAGGACAAAGAGGA
The DNA here is from genome assembly GCF_009764315.1 of Trachypithecus francoisi. Taxonomy (NCBI): domain Eukaryota; kingdom Metazoa; phylum Chordata; class Mammalia; order Primates; family Cercopithecidae; genus Trachypithecus; species Trachypithecus francoisi. The sequence continues at coordinate 82,114,591 of NW_022681457.1, forward strand.
AGAGACACTGCAAGCTCCTCAAAGGGGAGCTCCATTTTTCTAAGCTGCACTTGAGGAATGTCTTGTCCAGGCAGAGGAGCAGCCTGAGTGGGCTGATTACCCAGGAAGCCCTGGAGAGGTGGCACTGACCCCGGTGGCCTCGTGTGCTCTTCACCACAACTGGGTAGCCCAGGGGCTCGGCTTCATCGATCATTTTTGAAAAGTCTTCATGCCCACCTGCCAAGAAAAGGTAAAAGTCAGTGAAGGTAAGGCTGATGGTCAGGCAGTGGTCACCCCAGCCCTGCCTCTCTGTAGGAATTCTTGAGGCCTCATCTCTCTCATTAAGGCCATTCAAACCCATTTGATTCAACAGACACACATTACGTACCTGCAAGGTAAAAGGTGGGAGCAGAGAGGTAAGGAAACCAACATTTAGCAGGTACCTTCTGTGTGGTAAAGGCTTCACAATCCTTATAACAATCATACAGGTAGGTACCTTTCCCTTTACAATGACTATGGTAGGTGGAACCCCAAGATATCTGCCCCCTGGTGTATGCACCTTGTATAATCCCCTCTTCTAAGTGTGAAAGGGACCAGTGAATATGTTGGGATACGATTCCTGTGATTTTGACTTAGTTAACTGAAAGGGAGATGATCCTTGGTGAGCCTGACCTAATCAGATTCCCTTTAAAAAAAGTGGTGAAACAGAGAGACTCTTCTGCTGGCCTTGAAGGAGCAAACTGCCATGTTGTGGAGAAGGCCATGCGGCAGGGAGCTGAGGACAGCCTCTAGCGGAGAATGTCCCCAGTTGATGGCTAGCAAGGAAGTGGGGGACTCAGTCCCACAACTACAAGAAACTGGATGTCGACAATCAGGCAGCTTGGAAGAAGACCCCAAACTTCAGGTGAGACCACAGCCCCAGCTGACACCATGATTTCAGCCTAAGGAGACCTAAGCAGAGAACCCAGCTATGCTATGACAAGACTTCTGACCTACAGAAACTATGAGGTAATCAATGGGTATCATTTGAAGCTGCTCAGTTTTTAGAAGTTCATTATGGAGCAATAGAAAATCAACACTCGAAGAAACCAAGCCTGGGGGTTTGTCTCACCCAAAATTAAGGTACGACTCTGAAGCCTGAACTGGCTCCACCATACTCCTATAAGCCTTAATTTTAAAAAATATGAATAATGATGTGCATGAAAATATTTCTAAATTGTTTTATGAACCTGGGTTCCTATATATACTATATCAAACATATTCTTGATAGAGTCAATGTCATGAACATTAATGACTGCACTGTAATGCCCCAAGGGACTACATCTGCCACCTTTTCAATGGCACCAAACTAGTGCACTTTCTAGTTTGGGAACCTGGTTTTTTAGTGGTTTGTCACATTCCTTGCTGTCAGATGTCAACTAAGATTTCTCACTGCTGTCAGTATAGAGTAGAAAGAAGTCTCTTTTGCTGCTTCTCTCTGCTGTGGGTGTGGAAAGAACAAAGCAACTTGTGAGATGACTTTTCCAGCAGAGGGGAAACTAGGTTTCACACGAATCTGGAGGGCTTTCCCATTCATGAAGTGAGAGAGGAAGGTTCAACGCTTGTTGGAGTTTGTGACACATATTTGGGCTGCTCAGAGGTCCTTTTCATTCACTTCCTAGTTCTCAAAAATGTGCTGGATCGATGTGTTTTGTAGGTACAGTGGTGCACCATTTTTCTCTCGCTGCTGTAACAAATTACAACTTGGTGGTTCAAACAACACAAATCTATTGTCATACAGTTCCGTATAGTTAGAAGTCCAACACAGGTCTCACTGGGCTAAAAAAAAAATGTTAGCCAAGACCAGGTGTGGTGGCTCATGCCTGGAATCCCAGCACTTTGTGGGGGCCAAGGTGGGTGGATTGCCTGAGCTCAGGAGTTCGAGACCAGCCTGGGCAACATAGTGAAACCCCATCTCTACAAAAAGTACAAAAATTAGCTGGGTGTGTGGTCCACGTCTGTGGTCCCAGCTACTCAGGAGGCTAAGGTGAGAGGATCAGTTGAGCCCAGGAGGTTGAGGCTGCAGTGAGCCACATCGTGCCACTGCAGTACACGCTGGGCAACAGAGCAGAACCCTGTCTCAAAAAAAAAAAAAAGAAGAAGAAGATTAGCCAGTTGCATTCCTTTCTAGAGGAAAATCTATTTCCTTGCGTTTTTCAGGTTCTAGAGGCTACCCACATTCCTTGGCTCATGGCCCTCTCCCATGTCCAAAGCCAGCAACAGCAGGTAGAGTCCTCACAAGGCATCACTGCTCTTCCTCCTCGGTCACATCTCCCTCTGACTCTCTCTTCTGCTTTCCTCTTCCACTTTTAAGGACACATACAACATTAGGCTCTCCTGGATAATTCAGAATAATCTCCGTAACTTAAGGTCATCTGCTTAACAACCAACTCCATCTGCTGCCTTAATTCCCTTTTGCCACATAACCTAACATAATCACAGGTTCTAGGGATTAGGACATGGGTATCTCAGGGTGTGGGAGTGGCATTATTCTGCCTACCACAGGCAAAGCAAAATACTCTAGAATACTAACAAGACCTGCCTAGTTTACAAGAGTGCTAATGATTTTTTAAAAAAAGAAAATGAGGTCATGAAGGTAATTAGGGGCATCTTCATGAAGAGGATGTTTTGTTAAGAAGGGAACTCCCAGCTTCCTGCCGTCCTGCTGATAAGCTTACGTTCTCTCTAGCCATCCTTTCTTCCTTTCTTTACAATGCAGTAAGAGAGGTCCTGGTAATCCATCCCTGCCCCACTGTGCTTTAGACCCCCTTTCTCACCTCCCCAGGGATCTTGCACCCTCTCTGCTATATCTTCAACCTCCCAATTCCTAATTTCATAAGCATTTTGAACATGCTCAATTCTCTTCCATCATAAGCAAATAGAGTCCCTGCTTTTTGACCCTGCATCATCCCTTAACTGTAACTCTTGTATCCCTACCATTGAGCTACGGAAAGAGTTATAGAAACCTACTGTTTCCATTTCCTCACTTCCCATTTATTTCCTCATCCCTCTCTCCAGCACTAAACTGAAGCTGTATTCATTAAACTCCCCGTTGCTGAACCCAACACACACATCAGTGTTGACACGTCACATTATGTTACTTGTCCTTTTGGAATCACACAATGCTCTTGATTACACCATCCATCTTGGAATACTCTCCATTGACTTCTGTGATCTCTCTTCTTTCTCTTCTCACCTCTCAAGTTGCCCACTCTCCCTCCCTCCTTCCTTTTAAGACATGGAGTCTCATTCGGTCATCCAGGCTGGAGTGCAATGGCATGATCATAGTTCAAAGCAGCTTTGAATTCCTGGGTGGGCTCAAGTGATTAGTTTCTTTTACAGATTCCTCTTCCTGCACCCGTTCCCTGAAGCAGGAGTCCCCAGGCCCTAATTCCAGACTGTGGACTGTTAGGAACCCAGCGGCACATCAGGAGGTGAGCAGCAGGTGAGCAAGCATTACCGCCTGAGCTCCACCTCCTGTCAGATCAGCAGCGGCATTAGATTCTCATAGGAGCTCAAACCCTATTATGAACTGCACATGCGGGGGAATCTAGGTTGTGCACCCCTTATGAAAATCTAACTAATGCCTGATGATCTGAGGTGAACAGTTTCATCCTGAAACCATCCTCCCCCACCTCACCCCCATCTGTGGAAAAACTGTCTTCCATGAAACTGGTCCCTGGTGCCAAAAAGCTTGGGGGCCACTGCCCTAACGGATTCCCTTCTTTTAAAAAAAATGTTGGTGTTAAAATATACATAAAATACACCATTTTAACCATTTTAGGTGAACAGATCAGCCCTCTTTTCTTCCTACATACTCTCCCTGAGTACTCTCATCCATTCCTGGGACTTCACCTCACATAATGAAGGTTTCCAGCTCCACTTCCCTAGTCTGCACTTCTTTGAGAAGCTCCAGATTCATTTGTGTGCTGCCTACTAAATATTTGTACTTGTGTGTACTACAGACACCTCAAACAGATCACGTCCCAAACTGAAATCGCCTCTCCCCTATAATCCTTCACCTCCTACCTACAAATCAGCTTCTTTCCTCCACATTTCTAGTCTTAGCGAATGTTTGCTTTCACCTCTGGTTGCTCAAATCAGAAACCCAGTCACTCTTAATTTCTCTCCAAACTCTCCATATAAATCAATCATCATGTTCTATTATTTCTACAACCTTCACAATTCCTGACTCTGTTCACATATCTTCATTCCCACCGTGAGTTTAGACCATCGTTGCTCACTTGGATTATTTTAAAAACCTACCGCTACTTGTCCCGTCTCTACTTTGCCCCTCTCCAATTCCTCCTCCACAGTGTAGCCAAAGTGATCTTCTGAACTATAACTCTTATCAGGCCACCTCCCTGATTAAAGCCCTCCCAGAACTTCCTGTTAGTCTCGGGGTTAACCCTCATCTCCTTCACACGTTGTATGTAGCGCCCTCTTGTCTTCCCAGCCTTATATTTCAGCTGTATCTCGCTTAACATTCTATAAACTGCTCAGATTACCACCAACACATCAGGGGTCATTCCCCTCTGGGTCTTTCTATATTCTGCTCTCTCGTTACATTACCCCCCTCCCACCATCTCCCTTCGCTTAGCTAGATAACTTCAGCTTAGCTTATGTTAGCTCTTTTAGGAAGCCTTCCTCAATGTCTAAACGCCATTGGGAGCTCTCCTATGTACTCCTGCACCGCTCTGCACTGATTCTTATCACAGCACGTTTTACATTGCTCAGAAATTGCCTGTTTACTTGTCCTCTGCCTCTGATGAACTGGGAATGCCTTGAGGGCAGGAGCCTCTTGCTTACTGCTGTAGCCCAGTGCCTAGCATGCTGCCTGGCACACCGTGTGTACCAGATATATATTTAATAAATGACTTACAGAGGGGAAGACTCCAAGGCACTTTCAGATAGAAAGGCCGGGATAAAGATTTCAGATAGGCCAAGATGTTGAATTAACAGACTCACATTCAAAACCAACAAAGATACTAGAAGTTTTCTAGGGAAAGAAAACAGAGATGCACGTTGTTTGGGAAGATATTTCAAGCTGACTCACCATAGGAGAAGGTGTCTGGCATGGGAACCCCATGTCCAGCCAGTTCTTGGAACGTCCAGAATTTGTTGATGCAATTTAAGATGCTCTGTGGGCGATTGACCAACCGGCAGCCCAGCTTCTCCAGGTGTCGCAGGACAGTGATGTCACTGTCTGACTGCACTGAGGGTGTGGGTACCCGCACAAGCACTACATCCGGGAAGGTGGTGAGGGCCTTCTGGTTTAACTGGAGGCCTGCAATTCAAGGACAACAGTGAGTGCTGTGCCTGCTATCATTTAGTCCACCAGAAGAAATGGTTCCAACAGACTCTTCAAGACTGAATCTAGCAGGAACAGAGCCTCAAAAAATGGCCCTCTGGACATCCTGGTGTACAAAGAAACTCTATAGGCAACCCTATATGCCAAACAAATGGGCAGAGCATGATCATGAGGAAACACAAAGGAATGAGCAGAAACAAAGCATATCAAGAATAATCTAGGTTAAAAGAATCCACAGGAGATATATAGTCACCTTCCTTCCCATAGGACAAACATGACTCAAAGTGTGGTGGCTTGGGAGGCTGAAGGCTTAATGAAAGGAAATAGTTTAACCTACTTCAGGAATCCCTACCAATCTTTTGTGGTATATATCTGATTGGAAGATTATATAGCCTTTTTTTTTTTTTTTTTTTTTGAGACAGGGTCTTACTCTGTCACCCAGGCTGGAGTACAGTGGCATGATCTTGGCTCACTGCGACCTCTGCCTCCCAAGCTCAAGTAATCCTCCTACTGCCAACCCCCCCGTAGCTGGAACTACAGGCATGCACTACCATGCCCGGCTAATTTTTGTGTTTTTCGTAGAGATGGGGTTTCGCCATGTTGCCCAGGCTGATCTCATGCTCCCGAGCGCAAGCAGTCCACTCGCCTCGGCCTTCCTAAGTGTTGGGATTATAGGCATGAGCCACTGCGCCCAGCTATGCAACCATTTAAATGATTTTATCAACATAATGCACAAATGTCAATGTTAAGTGAAAAAACAGGATACAAAATTATAAATAATGCATTATGACCTCAACTATATAAACAGATACAAGTTGGGAACAGCTAGAGGAAATACACCAACATCTTAACAGTAGGTAATGGAATTACAGGTAATTTCTTCTTTATATTTTATACTTATCTGTATTTTCCAAAATTTCTCCAAGTACTTATTACTTTATAACAAAAAAACTTTCTGAAAAATCCATCTACTAAAAATCAGTTCAATTCAATATCAAAGAAAACTAGAATGCATCCAAAGACAACCGATCCACTTTGCAGACGTGATGCGCTATATTCCACTGGGTTAAATAGGAATATTAACTTGAAGTAAAGACTCAGAAGAACATGAGCACAGTCTTCAAGTTTCTGAAGGGCTTCAGTGCAGAAGAATTACTTGGCTTGTCTTCTATAACTCCAGGAGATAGAGATATCCGTAAGAGCATTATTTTGCCTGTTCACTGATGGATCCTCAGCACCTAGAATAGTGCCTGCTGCGTGGTAGGCACTCAATGTTTGTTGAATTGAATAGAAGTTACAGGGAGATGGATCTGGGCTCAACAAAACGGATCCTTTTCCACTCCCTTAGGATGTAAGGGCCAAGGCTCATCACTCAAGGATGCTATAAGACAGCATGTAAGGGTAAGACGGGTTCACAGCAACTCTCTTGGTCCCTCCCAGTCCTGACATCCTATGGCTTGTATTACTCTAAGTCATTACCTAGGTCTCTATGGTGTACCCAGAATCTGGTGATGGAATGATGCAGACAGGATATGGAATGAGGAGGGCAATGAGAAGCTAGTTCAAGGAATTATACTTGGTCTGCTCTAATTAACCTAGAAGGAATCTCTAAAATGCTCTAAAGAATATATGATATTATTTTATTTTATTTTTTAGAGACAGGATCTTGCTGTCACCCAGGATGGAGTACAGTGGTATGATCACAGCTCACCACAACCCCTAATTCCTAGGGTCAAGCGATCCTCCCACCTCAGCCTTCCAAGTAGTTGGGACTACAAGTGTGCACCAGCATGCCTGGCCAATTTTTTAAAAAATTTTGGGGAGATGCAGTCTTGTTATGTTGCCTAGGCTGGTCTCAAACTCCTGGTCTCAAGTGATCCTCCTGCCTTGGCCTCCCAAAGTACTGCGATGACAGGCATAAGCCACTGTGCCCAGGCAAAAAAAACCTTTAAAACACAATTTACAGAGACACTTTATAGGCTTTAACCCAAAGCACCTTCTATTTCGTAAGTGATATTATACTGCATAACCACATAATTCTAGGGGGAAAAGGGTGCTAATGAAGTTACAATTTCTCCACCAGGTGATGAATAATATCAATACAAAAACTCTAAGCACAAAGATGGAAAAACAAAACACCCACAAAACTATTCTATGGCTCTGAATTGCACCCTTTCCCCCATGCTAGGAGATATTTCACTGATTAAAAAGGGGAGGCGTAGGTACAATCATTACAATAAACTGTTTTTTGTACTTCCACTGATCGTGTGAATCCAAGGAACTGGAACCTAATTCTCAGGGATGATTTATAAAGAGCATCCAAGTTATCTTCACTTTGCCGTCAGAAAACTGTATCACTTTTAGATGCTTTTACTATTCTTTGAAAAATTCCATTGCCACTTACAGCCCTTGGGGGAAATAGGAAAGGTAAAAGTAAACCATGTGTAGCAGCCTCAAAAGTGGTTGGAGAAAAAAGAAAAATATTCAAGTGGCTTAAGATAGTAAATACAGAACACCCAGGACAACATTACACAGTCAGATAATATATGTGAAAATGCTTTGACAACTATAAAATGCTATACATATGTAAGGCACTAGCATTATTACTACACAGACATTCTACTAAGCAAAGTAGGGACAATTTATGGAGATTTTTACCACCTCACAAGAAAAACAGCTTTACAACAGAAACATGACCTAGAGAAACAAGAAGCAGCAAAAACGTCTGGCTTTCAAATCCCAACATGAGACCACAGACAAACAAACTTCTAAATGGGAAGAAAAGAATTCAATCATTTCTGGAAATGCCAACCACAAGTGGACAGAGACAACTCAGCCTCAACGAGCAGATTCACATAGACCTAGGAAGTCTTACCAGGACTTCATTTCTCTTCTCCAAAGGTAAATCTTTGGGCCTGGCTCATTCCAACTGAAGCCTTTAATAAATGAAGAATGGAATGGGTTAAAGTGTAGCCCAAAAGGCTCTACTAAGCAGTTAGACAGGTCTTGTGCATGCTGGCTGTCCAGCCCTGTGCAGAGAGGGACGTGACAGGTTTAGGGACACAGTTGCAAAACTAATCACAATCTTTGCCCACTGACACAGCTCTTTTTTTTTTTTTTTTTGAGACGGAGTTTCACTCTTGTTGCCCAGGCTGGAGTGCAATGGCGTGTTCTCAGCTCACTGCAACCTCCACCTCTCAGGTTCAAGCGATTCTCCCACCTCAGACTCCCAAGTAGCTGGGATTACAGGTGCCTGCCACCACACTCGGCTAAATTTTTTTGTATTTTTAGTAGAGACAGGGTTTCATCACGTTGGCCAGGCTGCTCTCCTGACCTTGTGATCCGCTTGCCTCGGCCTCCCAAAGTGCTGGGATTACAGGCGTGAGCCACTGCGCCTGGCCCTAGCTCTGACATTCTTGCCATGGGCAACTTCACATGCCCCCTACTCTTTGCCATTGTCACTGCCATCATATTTCTAGTAGTAGGAGACAAGCAGCAGCTGCTCATAGTGGCTTCAGTGGGAGCAACAGTTCTACACAGCCATGGCCAAGGACAATTTGGATTTAAGGTTGGCCCTTGGCAAAACTGTCTGTAAATTTTGAGACTTTAACCACGTAAGCAATCTCCCTCTCACCATTAACATCTCCGCTCAGAAAAGGACCTAATGAACCTAATACAGGATGGAGCTTAATCTATCACCTTTCCCAGGATCCTTAACATTTCCGCTGCAATCTACGGACCTCAAGTCAAGGGAATGAAGAGCTGATGCAGGATACCAGGAAGGACAGGGCTCTGCTTGGTTGCTGGTCAACAGAAGGAAAGCCCTCAACACTCAGAGGCTCATGCCCGCCAAGCAGAGACTCCACGTGATTGAATACCCTAGTGCTCTTAGGTATCACCTTAACTTGGGGAGAGGGAGAGGCAGCTAGTTGTTTCCGGAATATTTTGGGGTCTCCCAGACTCATGGGTTGGGCTTGAGATTTATTATGTTTAGCCTCAAACCACTTAAAAAAAACTAAAATGACCACTCTATCCCCAAACAGGTCAATAAAATATTAGTGGAAAAAAGATCAGCCCTCAAACAAGTTAGGACAGTGACCAATTGCCAACCCAGTTAAAATCAACTTTTTGAAACCAAAATAATATTTTCTCTATATTCTAAAAAAGAATAATCTACTTTTGTGGGTAATTGTCTTCTGATTTCCTTTTGAATTCTCTATTTATATTTGGAAATATTTTAATGTATTAAAAACAAGATAGAAAACCAGGATAACTTTTCCCAAAGAACAGAGTCTGTTTTTTCTAACTCATATATTGGGTTCAATTAAATTCTACATGACTAGGCTGGACACAGTGGCTCTTGCCTGTAATCCCAGCACTTTGGGAGGCCAAGGCGGGTGGATCACCTGAGGTCAGGTGTTTAAGACCAGCCTGGCCAACACGGTGAAACTCTGTCTCTACTAAAAATACAAAAATTAGCTGGGCGTGGTGGTGTGCATGCCTGTAATCCCAACTACTTGGGAGGCTGAGGCAGGAGAATCGCTTGAACCCGGGAAGCAGAGGTTGCAGTGAGCTGAGATCGCGTCATTGCACTCCAGCCTGGGCAACAAGAGCAAAACTCTGTCTCAAAAACACAAAAAATTTTTCATAACTAGACTTACGTATTTGTATGTGCAATAGTGAAGAAATGCACTTTATGATAAAGAGAAATAGCTTCAGCCATGAACAAATCTTTATTGGAAAGCAGAGTTCTAAAACTTAACCATTCTCAATGATCACACCAATAGAGGGAAACAGAGGCATGGATAATAAAAGGTGCTATAGTTCAGATTAGAATTCGGACAAGATTTTTATTGAGCATCTATTGTTTTAGGTTATTTGCTAAGAACTTTCACATATTATCTCGTTTAAATTAAAGGTGCCTTATAATACAGATCCTTGGAATAGATTTGACTATAAATGTCTTTGCATTTACACAAAGCCGATACATAAGTCATCACCCTCCAACCTGTGCACGCATGTCACTCACATATGTGAGCACACGTGTGCATCCTTGGATTCACTAAAGAAAGCTTCAATACTAAATGGATGTCTGGTATGCCAGAAAAAACCTTCATGTACAAAACAAGCAGAAAAATTAAGAAAACAGCAGGAAACTGAAGCATGATAGCAACCAAGGACCCCACTTACGGTAGCTTTTAGAACCATTATATTTGAGCAGGATCATGTAACAGTGGCTGGCAGTGAAACTCTGAAAGTTACCAGAAAGGAATCAACTATATAAATGACATGAGTAGGCCAAGCACAGTGGCTCACGCCTGTAATCCCAGCACTTTGGAAGGCAGAGGCAGACAGATCACCTGAGGTCAGAAAATCGAGACCAGCCTGGCCAACGTGGTGAAACCCTGTCTCTACTTAAAATACAAAAATTAGCTGGGGGTGGTGGCAGGTGCCTGTAATCCCAGCTACTCGGGAGGCAGAAGAATTGCTTGAACCCGGGAGGCAGAGGTTGTAGTGAGCCAAGATCGCACCATTGCACTCCAGCCTGGGGGACAAGAGTGAGACTTTGTTTCAATAAATAAATAAATAAGATAATCTACTTAGCACTTCAGATTATCTTGTGTTATGAGGAAGATGTGTCATCCAAACATGACTTGGTGCACCTCCATCAGTTTCTACCTTTCCCCTTATTTCTTCCTATCCCACCCACAGCATTTTTTTGTAAAACAGTTATTTTTATTCTTAACAAGTAGATGCCACACCCCTCCTCCTTCCCTTTTAAAGTTCTTTGTGACAATGCCGAAAGAAATCTCACCTCCACCTCACTAAAATGCACAGACATTTATGTGGCCATTTTCTCTTTCCACTAACCGTGATTTTGAGGTGATTTAATTCAATTCAACATTTACTGAACTGGTTGGTATGACTCAAACACACTATTAAGCAGGAATACAAAGTTGAGTTAGACAGTCTCTGCCTACCAGGAGATTATAGTCTCCTCACAGAAAAAGATAGAGACATAACTTAAATACTCATTTTTTTCACTCATGAAACACATTTATTGTTTCACATATTCATTCAGTGCATATTTATTTAGCACCTACTTTGGGTCAAGCCCTGAGAAGCTCAATCAGACAAGTATTTAAGTGCAAGTAGTCTACTTGGATAGTAATTTCAGGAAACGTTGGGAGGGGCGTAGAGAAGGGAATGAGGCAAACAAAACATACTTTATCAAGTGAGTTACCACCTCTCAGCAACCAGAGCTGAATCCTGCTGAGGAACTCTAGGAAATGGCTTAGTACATGCACTTCAGCTATTCCACCTGAGAGGCCAGGGAGTTGATGATTTCAAGTTTTTATTTTGAGACAGGGTCTTGCTCTGTCGCCCAGGCTGGAGTGCAATGGCATGATCTCGGCTCACTGTAACCCCTGCCTCGCGGGCTCAAGTGATTCTCCTGCCTCAGCTTCCTGAGTAGCTGGGACTACAGGCACAAGCCACCACACCTGGCTAATTTTTGATTTTTTGTAGAGACGGGTTTTCACCATATTGCCCAGGCTGGCGTTGAACTTCTGAGCTCAGGTGATCTGTCTGCCTTGGCCTCCCAAATTGCTGGGATTTCATAAACTCATAATGTCTACCTCTCAGGGTAGGAGCCACCAGGCCCAGCCAATTTCAAGTGGTTTACACATCAACTCAGTTTTTGGTTAAGGCTGCTCCAAGGGCATGGTGTTAATTTCCTGACCCTTCTGGCTTGCAATACATGTGTGGGCAACATGGGATCCTGTACCAGACAAAGCCCTCTGACAGGTGCAGGTGCTGGTAGTCAGAAGCCGGGCCCTGGTGCAATCAAATGGTGAAAGCCAAAGGGACTGACAGGGAAGGAACAAGCACTGTCTTAAGGGCTGGGCATGGGAGTTGAGAGGTGTGAGTAAAACAAACAACATCCCTGGAATTTAAGACAGACAACACACAGTTGTTATTAATGCTATCAATGTTCTGTGCAGAGCACCTGGGTCTCGTGGAGCCGCAGGAGAGACAGGAGACTGACTGTAACACCATGTGCTAAGTGCTCCAACAGACCTGCATCAGGGTCCAGGGAGAGCAAAGGAGGAAGGAGCAGTTAGGATGATTATCTCTGCCTGGGGAAAGAGAAAAATCAAGGAAAGTTTCAGAAAGAAAATGTTGACTCCTCGTGCCTCTAAGCTCTGAAGAAATGTTGGAAACTAATAAATTCATAATCTCCACCTCTCAAACAAATCAACAGTAAGACATTGCATCTTATAGGCACTGAGTTCAAGAATGTCTCAGGGCTACAGTAACTCCTTGGAAAGGCCCTTCAAGAAGTTGAAACAACATGAGATGAAAGGTAATCTGGCAAAGTGGATACAGTATTGGCCTTCAAATCAGAGTCCTGATTTATTTAGCTGCTATCATTTAGCTTGGCAAGACACAAAAATCTCTTCGGTTCTGTCTCCTCTTCTATAAAACGGAAGGGCCCCAGAACCTGGCAAAGCTTCCTCCCTCATCTCCCTTGCCACCTCACAACATGATCTTTCTTCAGCTATGAAGACAAAGCTCAGCAAGTCCTTCTCCTCTGTTCATATCAGTCATCCAAGTCTCCGTCTCTGATGCCACATCATTTCCCTGGACTCTAGATCCCATATGGCTCTGACACTGCTTTTTTTTTTTTTTTTTTATTATACTTTAAGTTCTAGGGTACATGTGCATAACATGCAGGTTTGTTACATATGTATACATGTGCCATGTTGCTGTGCTGCACCCATCAACTTGTCAGCACCCATCAACTCGTCATTTACATCAGGTATAACTCCCAATGCCATCTCTCCTCCCTCCCCACAATAGGCCCCGGTGTGTGATGGTCCCCTTCCCATGTCCAGGTGATCTCACTGATCAATTCCCACCTATGAGTGCGAACATGCGGTGTTTGGTTTTCTGTTCTTGCGATAGTTTGCTGAGAATGATGGTTTCCAGCTGCATCTATGTCCCTACAAAGGACACGAACTCATTGTTTTTTATGGCTGTATAGTATTCCATGGTGTATATGTGCCACATTTTCTTAATGCAGTCTGTCACTGAAGGACATTTGGGTTGATTCCAAGTCTTTGCTATTGACACCGCCTTTTCTCATTCCACCCTCCACCTCTTCCCATCTCCACTCTGCCCTCTGAAACTCAATGGGCAGAAAATTCCCTTATCCTCAACCTTTTCCATGTGCCTTCCCTTCACCTTCCTTCTTTTTCTGAGTCCAGCTTGCACCCCGTCTCTCACCAATGGCACTGCTTCCCCAACAGCTCTCTAAGTTGTGGCTGTTTTCTCCCCTCTTGCCACAGATTACTGGGCCTAGATATCCTCCTTGCTCCTGACTGCAATGACCAGATCATTCTGCCTTCTCTCCTCCCTAAAATATCCAGCCTGAATCTCATCAGGCCACACAACACATCACCCTTTCTTGTGCAAGTCGTCTACAGAGCCCAGGTCACTCCCTCTCTTCTTGAAGCTTTAGCTCCTTACTCCCACACTGTCAGAAATATTGGTGCTTTCCATGTCCCTATGAAGAATCCTTTCAATGCCAAGGACTCTCAATGTCTTGACCTCCTTTTCTCCAAAGATCTTCTCCACCATCCCACCTCAGCTACCACTCCTGGTTACATTCTAGACTTTGTGCAAGAATCTTTATTCTAATCTCCAACTACTCCTCCTAGCTTTCCAGCTTGCTTCCTCTAGTACTATACACTGACCCAGCTATGCATTGACCCCACAAGAAGCTACCATCCATGGGTACCACCATCTTTTCACTGTCCCTCCCTTCATATCTTCAACTTCCTTCTTATCCTATTCAAACTCCATAGGCAAGCACCATGATCACTTCTGCATATACCCTCAAATCCTTGCACCCACTTAGCGTTTAGGTAAACCACTACTCTGGTCAGACCGATCCAATCCTCTACTTCATGTCCCTCCTTTGTAATGAAACATACCTAGAGAAAATACACAAACCTGCTGACTTGTCTCAAGGGCACCCTTAATGTCTGGCAATCATTATACTTCCCTAGTCCCTTCACTCAACCTCAACACTATTTCACACTTTCTCTTCTTATCTTACACCTTTATTACTTTGTCCCATCTTCTCATTCTTCCTATCTCAATGTGAAAAATTGAAGCAATCAGAAAAGACCTTCTCTGTAAGTTTCCACTATCACATCTATCCACCCACCTGCACCTGTGACATACAGATTACCTTCTCTGTTCTTATAATGGCTGAACTGTCCTTACTCCTAGCTTAGACCAACCCCTCCAAATACATGGTAGATCCCAGCCCTTCTCAGTCGCTTAAAGCACTGCTCCTGCCATTTGCCTGTCTCTCCTACATCACCAATTTCTCCCACTGTATTAGATCATTCACGACAACACACAAATGTACCGTTGTGTATCCCTTCTTTATGAAAAGTCTCTCAGCTGGGCACAGTGGCTCACGCCTGTAATCCCAGAACTTTGGGAGACTGAGGCGGGCAAATCAATTGAGTTCAGGAGTTCGAGACCAGCCTGGCTAGCATGGTAAAACTCCATCTCTACTAGAAATACAGAAATTAGCCGAGTGTGGTGGTGGGTGCCTGTAGTCCCAGCTACTCAGGAGGCTGAGGCAGAGGTTGCAGTGAGCAGAGATCGCACCACTGCACTCCAGCCTGGATGACTGAGCAAGACTCCATCTCAAAAAAAAAAAAAAAAAAAAAAAAAGAAAAGAAAATCCTCTCAATCCTGTCTCACTTTGGGCTCCCATCCTGTTTTTCACCTTCCCTTTACAACAAAACTCCTAGACTGTTTAGATTCACTTTTTCCTACCACTTACCTGAAACTGCTCTTCCTGGGGCTGCCAATGCTACATGCACATGCTAAATCAATTCTCATTCCTCATCTGACTTCATCTACCAGCAACTTTTTTTTTTTGAGATGGAGTCTCGCTATGTCACCCAGGCTTAAGTGCAGTGGCATGATCTCTGCCCACTGCAACCTCCGCCTCCCAGGTTCTAGCGATTCTCCCACCTCAGCCTCCAGAGTTGCTGGGATTACAGGCGTGCACCACCACGCCTGGCTAAATTTTTTTACTTTTAGTAGAGACAGGATTTCACCATATTGGCCAGGCTGGTCTTGAACTCCTGACCTCAAGGGATTCACCTACCTTGGCCTCCCAAAGTGCTGGGACTACAGGCAAGAGTCACTGTGCCTGGCTTATCAGCAACATTTGACATGATCTGATCACATCTTCCTTCTTGAACAACTTTCTCCACTTGGCTTACAGGACACCTACTCTCCTGGGTTTCATTTTTTTTTTACTCAGGATTCTTTGCTAGTTTCTCCTACTCACTCTGACCACTAAGCACTGGAGCTCAGTCTCTGAACCCTTCTCTATCTATAGTCACTCCCTTGATAGGTGTGTAAAGGTGCTCCTAGTTTGATAGCTCCAAGCCAAGCCTTTCTCCTGAATCCCAATCTTTCCATAAATGGCTACCTGACATATCCCCTTGGATGTTTAAAGTGCAACTCACACTGAGTTCTGATATTCATCACCTGCCCAAACTTATACCTGTCTTCCTTTCCATATCAGCAAATATCATATTTTATTCTTCCAGCTTCTCAGGCCAAAAACTTTGGAGTCCTCCTTGACTAGTCTTTCCTGAACACCCAATATCTGATCCAGTAGTAAAATCCTGATCACTTTGTCTTCAAAATATGCCTGAAGCCAGTCACTTTTCACCTTCTCCCCTGAAATCCTTCTAGCCCAATAATTTCTTCTCACCCGAAATGTAGCACTAACCTCCTAAGCAACCTCCCTACTTCTGCACTTGGTCCCTCTGGTCTATTCTCAACAGCATAGCCAGAATGACTCCGTGACCCATTAGGCAGATCATGTCATTTCTCCGATCAAAAGCTTTCAGTGGAGGCTGGGGACGGTGGCTCACACCTGTAATCCTAGCACTTTGGGAGGCTGAGGCCGATGGATCACGAGGTCAGGAGTTCAAGACTAGCCTGGCCAAGATGGTGAAACCCCATCTCTACTAAAAATACAAAAATTAGCCGGTATGGCGGCATGTACCTATAATCCCAGCTACTTGGGAGGCTGAGGCAGAGAACTGCTTGAATCCGGGAGGCGGAGGTTGCAGTAAGCCGAGATCATGCCACTGCACTCCAACCTGGGTGACAGAGCGAGACTCTGTCTAAAAATAAAATAAAATAAAATAAACTTTCAGTGGGCCAGGCACAGTGGCTCATGCCCATAATCCCAGCACTTTGGGAGGCCAAGATGGGTGAATCACTTGAGGCCAGCAGTTCGAGACCAGCCTGAACAATATGGCAAAACCCTGTCTTTACTAAAAATACAAAAATTAGCTGGGTGTGGTGGCGTGTGCCTGTAATCCAAGCTACTAGGGAGACTGAGGCAGGAGAATGGCTTGAACCCAGGAGGCAGAGGTTGCAGTGAGCTGAGATCGCACCACTGTACTCCAGCCTGGACAACAGAGTGAGACTCCATCTCAAAAAAAAAAAAAAAAAATCCTTCAGTGGATTCCAGCTCATCCAGAGTAAAAGCAAATGTCCTTCAGTGATCCACCAGGCCCTATGTATCTGCTTCCTCCCCACCCACCTCTCTGACCTCCTCTCCTGATACTCACATCTTGGCTCACTCTGCTCTGCCACGCTGGCCCCCTTGCTATTCCCTGTTGCCTAAACTACTGTACTTCCAGATATCTAAACGGCTTGCACCCTTGCCTCCTTCAGATCTTTACATGGATATCATCTTCTGGGTGAGGACCACCCCAGCCACCCTGTCTAAAATTGCAATCCCCTCTCTTACCTCCAGAAATGTTCTCTTTTCTTTGTTTCTCCTTAGCTCTTTTCACCAATATACTATACTTTGCATTTACCTTGTTTACATTCTATTTTCCCCATCTAGAATGTAATCTACTTGAGAGGCACAGATTTCTGCCTACTTTATTCTGGTGCCTAGAAACAGTACCTTATACACAGTAGGCCATCAACAGATATCTGTTGACAGGAAATGAATAAAATCATAATAATGAGCATGAAGCCTGCCTCTGTTCCCACTCTCCATTTTATCCCTACTGCCTAGCACAATGCCTGGCACAGTGGGCACTCAATAAATATTTGTTAAATGAAATAAATGAATGTATAGGATTCTTGAAAAGATTAAGACACATAAAATATACTAAAGTATTAATAACAGAGTTACAGGAATGAAGAATCAGTATTCCTGTCAGATCCTCAACACAAAGTAATCTAAATTTATCACTTTCTCATAGTGGAATCTGGAGTTATATGTTTTCTTTTTTTTGAAACAGGGTCTCGCTCTATTGCCCAGGCTGGAGAGCAGTGGCACTATCACAGGATCCTCCTGCCTCAGCCTCCCAAGTAGCTGGGACTACAGGTGCACTCCACCATGCCTGGCTAATTTTTATTTTTTATTTTTTGAGATGGAGTTTCACTGTGTCACCCAGGCTGGAGGGCAGTGGCGTGATCTCCGTTCACTGCAACCTCCGCCTCCCAGGTTCAAGTGATTCTCCTGCCTCAGCCTCCTGAGTAGCTGAGATTACACGTGCATTCCACCATGCCTGGCTATTATTTATTTATTTATATGAGATGGAGTCTCACTGTGTTACCCAGGGTAGAGGGCAGTGGCGTAATCTCAGCTCCCTGCAACCTCCGCCTCCCAGGTTCACGTGATTCTCCTGCCTCAGTCTCCTGAGTAGCTGGAATTACAGGTGTATGCCACCAAGCCTGGGTAATTTTTGTATTTTTTTTTAGTAGAGACAGGGTTTCACCTTGTTGGCCAGGCTGATCTCGAACTCCTGACCTCAAGTGATCTGCCTGCCTTGGCCTCCCAAAGTGCTGGGATTACAGGCACCTGCCACCGCACCCCATCTAATTTTTTATTTTTATAGAGACATGGTCTCTCTAAAAAAATTTTCAGAATATGTTATAGGTTTGTGTTAAACCCATATAAACCCAATTATAATCCAAAAACAATTATAATCCAAATTATAATTGTTTCTCGGGACAATGGGTAAAGTGGCCAAGGAAGTAGCTGGAGTGAGATGAGGCTAGCACTGACGTATATAGATTCAGTGTCCTCCCTGCTAGTGAGGGGAGTGGCAAGGAGGTGTGGATGGGTGGAGATGACACAAACATCTCTGAGTGATGGCTGTACTCCCTTCCACCAAGCAGGCCCAACAAATTTGGTGGAAGTGTTCTGGTAGCAGCAGCAGGTGGTTCAGAAATCTAGGAGTAGGGGCCAGGCTCGGTGGTTCACACCTGTAATCCCAGCACTTTGGGAGGCCAAGGTGGGCATATCACCTGAGGTCAGGAGTTCAAGACCAGCCTGGCCAACATGGTGAAATCTCATCTCTTTTAAAAATACAAAACATGAGCCCAGTATGGTGGCACGTGCCTGTAGTCCCAGCTACTTGGGAGGCTGAGGCAGGAGAACTGCATGAACCTGGGAGGCGGAGGTTGCAGTGAGCTGAGATTGCGCCACTGCACTCCAGCCTGGGCAACAGAGTGAGACTCCATCTCAAAAAAAAGAAAAAAAAAAAAAAAGAAGAAGAAGAAGAAAAGAAAAGGAAATCTACGAGCAGGGCTTTGAGATCCATGAAGGATCTCATCTACTGGTTGTAAAACTCTTCCTAACATAGTTCATGGGGTGTAAAAACTCCTGTTAGAAACATAAACTAAACATCCATCCCACTCTCAGCCTTTGCGGTGAGCCTACAGACATAAATGTGGACCTAAGAGGTAAAGCACATCCATGCAGTACTCACGTCTATTTGGAAATATATGGTAGGTGCTTGTACTCATTCCCGGACCTTTCTTTCCACGAGTGTGGTACAGTGGTATCGTGCATTATAAGATGTCGGGCACAAGCCTTTAGCAGGAACTGAAGTTAAAGATCAAGTTTTCTGCACAAAAGTTAGCATGGTACTCTTTCCTGCCAGTGTCTTCTTGCACAGTGATGGGAGTCCATCCTTTCTCTTTGGTTGCCTTTTAGTGATCTGAGGTAAGACCATTTTCTTATACAAATGTAGTCAGAATCCACCCATTCCCAACTCTTTTAAATCTGACTCACCTGATTACTACAAAGACCCAAGTAAAAGGATCCAAGAACACCTTGATTTAAAGAATCTGACCTAGAATTTGCCATTTAGCTACCAACGCTTTAGCTCTGCATGTAAGGGAAGGAATGCTGAATCATCCTGCTCCTAAGAGACAAACAGTAACATAACCTCATTTCCAGGTCAGACTCGTTTTATGTCTTGGTGGGTATCTGTCCCTGAGTTTGTTACTATACTTGCTTCTTGAGCCAATTAATCATACAGAGCTGTGGGTGGACAAATAACTTAATTCTTCCTAGTGAATCTGTCCTCATTTACACATCCCCTCATGATCTCCCCCACACAGAAGCTCCTTAGCTCATTGCAGTAAGTCTCACATACTTCAAATTAGCTTTTAAGACACTTCATTCAGTCATTCAACAAACATTAACTGAAGGCCTACTATGTACCAGTTACGAAGCACACATTTGAGGAATCCTGGTTCTTCAGAGGGAGGGGGAATATAAACTGTATAAATAGACAAATTATAGCAAAATACGATGAGTGCTATTTTAAAAGGTATGGACAAAGCTATTTGGCAGCAGATGGAAGAGAGGGACTACTTGGAGACAGAGAAAGGAGCTCAAGCAAGCCTTTTTAGAGACAAGTGACTTGTGCTGGATTTGAAGGATGAATAAAGGTGAACCATGTGGGAGGGAACAGTGGGTATCCGAGGCAGAGGGAATTTTAGTGCAAGGTCTGGAGTCACAGACAGGCATGGTGAAATCAGTGTAGACCAATGCAAAGGATAGAGTGGAAGAGAGGAGACAGTGTTTAGACCAGAATTACTGAGTTTTGGTCCTAACTCCCAGCTGGTGCTATATTCCCATATATCCTTATTGGCATTTAGAAGAGCTAATAGGTAAAAAGAAGCTACACCTATGCCCGGCACAGAATAAACACTATATATATATATAGAGAGAGAGAGCTATGACCATTATTATCAATCTGTGCATTCTGGTGTCACGTTCATCACTTTATCCCTAGGGTTGAGGATATTTAGTACATATCTGTTAAATGAATGAAGAACTTGCTGTTTCTAAAAATGGACATGATTTTCATATAATGCTACACCCAGCAAAGAGTGAAGGAAGGCTGTTTTCTACAGGATTGCTTCAGTCACCTAAAGATCATTTTCCTCTCCCCACTGCCTCCCCACTCAGATTACTAGATTAAAAATAAAAATCATGAAAACTTGTAATCTCTTGTCTGAATCCTATTTCCAGATATAACCTGAAACTCTAAGCCCTGGATTTGGGCTCCCACTAGCCTCCAGGGAGAAAAGCTCAGGAATGAATTTAAGCAATTGGCTGAGGCACCGTCCATACCTGCCCCAATCAACCCCATCACCATATTCCTAAATTAACATAAAGAAGCAATGAAAAGGAGTGAAGGCACAAAGGCTTTGTAAAGGTGATACCTGAACTTCCTAAATTATAAAATTACGTTCCAAAGTCACTGTCTAGCCTCAACATAACTCAATTCACTTCAATTCCACATCTTCTGAGAAAGGTACTATAGGCTACAGACATCCTAAAGGAAGCTTATTCCATATCACTGGGCTAGAAATTAGAAGACCAAATTTTTTAACTTTAGGTTTGCTGTTAACCAGCTGGATGGCATTGAGGAAGTCACTTCACCTCTTGGAGCCTCAGGTTCTTTGTAAAATGAAGGAATTAGAATGGATGATCTGAAAATCCTTTCCAGTTCTCACATTCTATAATTCTCAAACAGTAAATAGTATCAATATCATCATAACTACATATTTCTGTATTTCAACGCAAGTTGAATTCTGGATTTTTTTTCGAGAAATACTTTGGCTCAGCAAATTGCCAAGGGTTTTCTATAGTTTGACTACAGAAGAAACTAAGAACCAGAGATCATATTCTGATTCATCAAAAAAATATGTATTGAGAGCCTACCATGTGCAAGGCACTATTCTAGCCACTATTATAGCGCTGAACAAAGCCGACAAGGTCATTCTCATGGGACTCACTTGTGTTTAATTAATCTGCTTCCATAACAAATCTTTGGACAGCTTTGGACAGCAAGTGACCTAATAGTTTTGTTCTACATTTTGTGATGTGTGTGGGCTACCTCGGAATTAACAAAAACTAAAACTGCATCAAAAAATAACTGTCTTCAATTTCTCCATCGACCAGGCAAATAGCTGTGTAGATTTTCCTGTAGTTAAAAAGAACGGGCTGGGCACAGTGGCTCACGCCTATAATCCCAGCACTTTGGGAGGTCAAGGCAGGTGGATCACCTCAGGTCAGGAGTTTGAGACCAGCCTGACCAACATGGTGACACCCTGTCTGTATTTAAAAAAAAAAAAAAAAATGACGAGGTGGCGCATGCCTGTAATCCCAGCTACTCAGGAGGCTAAGACAGGAGAATCACTTGAACCCGAGAGGCGGAGGCTGCAGTGAGCCAAGATGGCGCCATTGCACGCCAGCCTGAGCAAGAGAAAAAAAAAATGAATGAACTCCTGGTTTGTGAATAGATTAAGGTATTTTCACATACGAATTCCATTAATATTTAAGACACTAAACAAAAGGGTTTGAATGTTTCCTGTGGCACTAGCATTTAATTTTATCTTTTTCTAGGGCTGATGCTTTAAAATGCGGTTTTAGATAGAGCATTTTCTTGCTCTTACAGAATTTGTGACGGTTCTACAACCTGAAGGTGATGTGGAATTTGGCTACTGTATCTCAAAAAAGAGACATCTTTACAAGCTGTAAAATAAATAAGCAAAAAGTTCATCCTGGGTAGAAAGATGAACATGTTATTTAATCTAGGTGGGTGAAATACAACAGATTATATAATTTAAATATGATATGAAACACATAAATTTAAAGTGAGAGGAACCTTAACCTTTAGTTTCTATAAATGAGAATCCTGAGATTCAAAGACATAAAGCGGCTTGCCCAAAGCAAAGCCAAGATACTTGTTAACTGCAAAGCTGTAATAGGAATCCACGTCTGCAGATTCCCTGTTCCGAATTCTACTTCTACATTAACTGTGAGAGTTTTAATAAATCAAGGAGCGATGGTACCGGTTGCAGCTGAAAGACATTGTTGTAGATTAAATGTAAAGTACCTAATGTTTATGGTATATTTCTCCAACAGGATATACAATCTGATATTAAGTATGAGGGGACTTCAATAAACTTACGGATGAAAAAATCTATAACAGCTATATTCCACTCAGAAACAGGTCATATTCAAAATCTCACTTGGAAGTAGTCTTTCCGAATTCGAAATTCCTTCCCCTGCCAAAGCAAAGTAGCAAATTACGAGCTTATTTAACCAGAAATAATTGTTGAAATAATGTGAACAGCAATCGCTTCTCGGCCTTTTGGCTAAGATCAAGTGAAATAATGCGAACAGTAACCCAAGATGCACCCTGAACTGGGCGCAAATCCTTTTGAGTCCTGGACTCCCTGAAATGGTTGGATGACTCCAATGGAGCCCCAGAGACACTCAAACAGCAAACCAGAGGGAGTTTTCTGCGTCAGGGATTCCTAAATCACAGAGGCCTGTATTAAGGATATATGAAAAAATAATTAACCTTTTGAGGTCAAACCCACAGATGACAACCATGTCTTACCCACAAAAGTCTCCTGAACACAGCAGTGGAGTGATCGGTGAGGCCAGAATTGTCTGAACCTGAAATCCCGACTCTTCTGGAATCAGAATTCAACGCTGCTAGGGAGAAGGATGAGTTAAACTCTTCAAAGGTCTACACTCCCACTTTACACTCGAGAAGTGACTCCAAATCTTTCTCAGATTTCCCCCATATGTGGCTTTCTAGTTTGGAAATAATATTCTATGTGGTGCACATTACTGCTGCTCACACACTCCTAAAAAACTTTTTTATAACAGTCATCTTAATCCTAATTTTGTAAATCTGTTGTGGGTTTCTAGAAACCTCAGAGTCTAAACTGTCAAGGTATTGATGCGAGCAGGATTTGCAAATTTGGGGTTTAACAGCCTGATTTTCCTGGGACACCCGGGCGGCTTCAGGTGAATTTGGGTTTCTCACAAAATGAAGTCCCCTAAGTAAATTAAATCGCGTTCTCGAATCTTGGCCTCGGGGCAGGTGGTGGTGGTTAAAGAAGCTATGAAGGTTAGCGGCTTTCTCCAACCCCAAGAGGTCTCGCAGCGGGAGTGCGGCTGGTGTGCCCGCCTGAAGGAGACTCCGCTGCGGGAGGCCCGGCGAGCTCGCCCACCCGGCCGGCTCTCATGGACCCCGGCGCGCCTCCCTTGCCCTCCCGGGGCCCGCCTCGCTCACCGAGGTGGCCGCCGACGATGGTGACGGCGATCTGGTCCATGAGCACCGCCCGGAAGCGCACATCCTGCTCGGAGCAGCGCTGCCGGAGGGCGCGCAGGATCTGCACCTGCGGGTAGTCCTCGCGGATGCGCCGGTCAGTCAGGAACCAGAGCTGGGAGCACATGGCGGCCAGGGCGGTGCGCCCCGCGCGGCGCGGACCCCTCGGCGCCCCGGGCCGCTCGCTCAGCAGGGCGAGCGGAGGGGCGGCCGGCGTCCGGGGCGAGCGCGCCGCGGCTCCACTCCCGCGGGTGCGCCAGGCGCCTCTGCAGCCCTGACCCAGCGAATCCGCCCGGCCACTCAGCGCCGCCGCCGGCCCCGCCAGCCAATCAGCGCGCAGCGGCGGGCGCTGGCGGCTGCAGAGGCGGCCCTGGCGGGCGGCGCCGGGAAAGGACGGCGGGTCGGGGTCCTGTGGCGGCGGGGGAAAGGACCTGGGCTTCCGGGGTTCCGGGGACCGAGCGGCCGGCGGGCGCAGGCGAGGCGGAGAGGGCAGCCCCGGCAGGCCCCGGACCCCCGGTGGGCGTGGCGCTGCGGGCTAGGGTGAGACAGCCGGAGCGGGAGGGGCCGGGACGGCGGCCCAGTGCGGCTCGGAGGGTTTCCGAGCTGACGGGCCAGCGATGCGCAGTGGGCGGCGGATGCGTCTCTTTGGCGATTCCGAGCGCTCGGGGGCTGGTTACACAGGCGGACGCCTGCTGAGCCCCAGACAGGGCCTCGGGGACGTCCCAAAGGAGATTCTGGGGCCTGGGGAAGGTCACACGACTAGGTCCCCAATTGGACCGTAAAGCCATGGAAGAAGAGGGATTTCTCTGCCGAAATCCTAGCCTGTAAGCCCCACAGGGGTGGGGGAGAATGTAGGAGAGGGGGAAGTTGAGTCTTACCCACCTCCCATTCAGATAATTTGAAGGTGCATTTCTTGGGGTCTCAGATTTTCTTACACTGGACACCCACTCCTAGGTTGCAGCAGGTCTGAGCTTTCATAGCCTCGAAGTCATAAAAAACTGACCTAGCATCCCTTTCAGTTAGAAGGACCACCACTGGCTGGTCTCCCTTCACCGCTCCGGCTCTCCCCAGGCCATACAACTGAGTCATCTTTAAACACTGTCCTTGGTCCTGGCCAATTGCAAACCCTGCCTGCAGACCATAGTGTTTGAAGCCAGATTTTTCTGTCTAAATAACTGCAGGATTGAAGTTAGCCATCTTTGGAGACTGCATTTGCTCTTCCAGTTCATTAAAATAATCTTTTTTGGCTTAGGGAAGCAAGAGTAGTTTCAAGGTAGACCCAGCAATGGCAACTTAGAAATGGGGTAAGTTGTCTCAGGGAAGACAGGCTTCACTGTAAATATTGTACAGGTGTGTGCATTTACTCAGATAAGCCTGTAGGAAAGTTCTGTATACTGGAATTTCAAAAATAAATTTTCAAGCAATCTTAAGTAAACCTTTTGATGTTGCAAAATATCTCCTCCCCCCTCCTATGAATGTATTTTCTTAAAGTAACGGTAGTGCCCTATGGATTAGTAACTTTCAAAACTATCTTATGGCAAAAGGCAAAATTACAAATTTAGTTATAGATTGAATTGGCTTTTGAGATTCATGAATTAAGGTAGCCTCCATTCCACAAAACAGAATGAGAGCTTCCTCTGGGCAATGGGGGAAGAATGGGTTTTAAAAGAGGGGAACAAGGAAACAGAACAATGGAAGAAGAGCTGATTGCTTAACATCAGGCTACTTTGGGTTACTTTTTTGGTAAGGGTTAAAGCAGAGGGGACTTTCTTATTCTGACTCAGGTAAACTGAAATCTGTTTTCAGGAAAAACTGGTCTGTTGTGGGATGTATGTCAAGTTTGATTATGTGGCATTTAGCAGGAGGGACTCGATTTGGTTTGTTCTGGTCTGTTGTGGCCTAGTGCAAAAGCTCAGTCCAAAACAATGGCCCTCCCATAATTTTTGTGTAACACTTCCTAAGCTTGGGCACTAGAACCTCTGTGTTCTACATTGGCCTTTTCCCTGGTATTTCATGTTATCTATTTTTTGACCCTGGCTTCTACAGTATCACCCATAGAATGTGATGCTTCCTTTAAGGCTTCTATAGTATCACCGATAGGATGTCTATAAGATGATCAGAATCTTGATTTTCTGGGATGGTAATTTACTAAAAGATATGAGTCAGTGAATTCAAAAGTTACTTATAACCCATTTTCAAAGCTATCCACACTAGACTAGAATGTGTAAGTTAACTGCAAATGGCTATCAAGGTCCATAAAAGCCAGGCTTGAGGAGAGCAGAATCTGAGGATGGGATCCAGATGTTGTAATCTCTTTCTCTGAACTCCTTCACCAGGAGCTCACTACCACCTCTGTGATCTCCTCTTCTCCAGATGGGACACAAAGACCTGGGACAATAGCATATCCAGTTAGGAAGTGACTACACATGTAGGTGCAATGTTCTCTTATGTCACTGGAATTCCTCAAGCACAGAGGCAGCTTTTCCAGGTACAGGTCTGCTTTCTAAGAGGTATTACTTTATGGAATATTTCTCCATAGGTGATTCCCAAATTCAAATTTAACCTTGATGTTCCCTGAGCTTTAGGATTTAAAAGGATGCTGTCCTACCATCACCCCAATGTCACTAGGCTAAACTCATTATTTTCCCCTCCACTCCAGGCTCAACTGTCTTAAACAAAAAGGAAAATGAATTATCTCATATAACAAGAAACCTGGAGGTAGGTAGGTTAGGATTCCTTTTTTTTTTTGGAGATGGAGTCTCACTCTGTTGTTCAGACTGGAGTGCAGTGGCGCAATCTTGGCTCACTGCAACCTCCACCTCGCAAATTCAATTGACTCTCTTGCCTCACCCTCCTGAGTAGCTGGGATTACAGGAATGTGCCATGTGCCATCACACCCTGCTAATTTTTTTATTTTTAGTAGTGGCGGGGTTTCGCCATGTTGGCCAGGCTGGTCTCTAACTCCTGACCTCAAGTGATCTGCCCGCCTCATCATCAGTGACCCAAGCTCTTTCCATATTCACTCTGACAGCCTCAGGCTAGTGCCCCTCATCGCTACCAAATGGCTGCCACAATTCTGGCTGATGTATACATACACACAATGTCCAGCAGAAGCAGAGAGACTGTTTCTTCCTGTGTGTCTCTTTTTCTAATCTTGCAAGGAAAACTTTTCTCAGAAGCCCTCAAGCCAACTTTCCAGTTTCATATGCCCATGTCTAAGCCAGTTACCAGCAAAGAAAAGGAAACTCATGAATGGCTTAATTTCATTATGGTTCATTCCTTGGGGCTGGGAGTTAGACTCCCTCCAAGCACATGGCCATGTAGCGGTGGATGGAACTGGGGAAAAACTGGGGGTATTTTAGGAGGATTGAAAGGAGAATAGATGGCTGGGCACAATGGCTCACGCCTCTAATACCAGCACTTTGGGAGGTCGAGGTGGGCGGATCACTTTAGGTCAGGAGTTAGAGACCAGCCTGGCCAACATGGAGAAACCCTGTCTATATTAAAAATGCAAAAAAACTAGCCGAGCATGGTGGCGTGTGTCTGTGATCCCAGCTACTCGGGAGGCTGAGGCACGAGAATCACTTGAACCCAGGAGGCAGAGGTTGCAGTGAGCCGAGATTGCGCCACTGCACTCCAGCCTAGGCAACAGAGCAAGACGCCGTCTCAAAAATAAAAAAAAAAAAAAAAAAGCCAGGCACGGTGGCTCACGCCTGTAATCCTAGCACTTTGGGAGACTGAGGCGGGCGGATTGCCTGAGTTCCGGAGTTTGAGACCAGTCTGGGCAACATGGTGAAACCTTGTTTCTACTAAAATACAAAAAATCAGCCGGGCATGGCGGCGTGCATCTGTACATCTGTAGTCCCAGCTACTCAGGAGGCTGAGGCGGGAGAATTGCTTAAACCCAGGAGGCAGAGGTTGCAGTGAGCCGAGATGATGCCACTGCACTCCGGCCTGGGTGACAGAGTGAGACTCCATCTCCAAAAAAAACAAAACACTCTAAAGGACAAGTTCCAAGGGCTTCTGGGTTGGTGGCTACATCAAGTTGCTGGGACGTGGTGCATCTGGAGAGGGCATGGAAGTTCCATGTTCCTCACCCCACGCTTTGCCTATGCATCTCTTCCAAGGCTCTTCCTAAATGGTATCCTTTATGATAAAACAGAAAACATAAGTGAAATATTTCCCTGACTTCTGTGAGCCATTCTAGCAAATTTTTAAAAAATTCATAGACAGGGTCTAGCTCTGTCACCAAGGCTGGAGTGCAGTGGCACAATCACAGCTCACTGCAGACTCAACCTCCTGGGCTCAAGTGATCCTCCAGCCTTAGCCTCCCAAGTATCTGGAAATATAGGCACGTGCCACCATGCCCAGCTCATTTTTTAAAATACTCTTTTTGTATAGACGAGGTCTTGCCATATTGCCCTGGCTGGCCTCAAACTCTGGCTTCAAGCAGTCCTTCTACCTCAGCCTCCCAAGGCACTAGGATTACAGGTGTAAGCACCACACCTGGCCATTCTAGCAAACTATTGAACCCAAGGAGGGGGATTGTAGGAAGCCCCAATTTATAACTAGTTAGTCAGAAGCACAGGAGGCCCAGACTTGTGACTGGCATTTGAAGTGAGGGCAGTCTTATGGGACCAAGCTCTTAACTTGTAGCATCTGATGCTAGCACCAGTAGATAGTGTCAGAATTGAATTGAATTGAATTGCAGGACACCCAGTTGGTGTATGAAGAGAATTGGAGAATTGCTAGGCACAGTGACTCATGCCTGTAATACCTGCACTTTGGGAGGCTGAGGTGGGTGGATCATCTGAAGTCAGGAGTTTGAGACCAGCCTGGCCAACATGGAGAAACCCTGTCTCTACTAAAAATACAAAAGTTAGCTGGCCGTAGTGGTGGGCACCTGTAGTCCCAGCTACTCGGGAGGCTAAGGTGGGAGAATCGCTTGAACCCAGGAGGCGGAGGTTGCAGTGAGCCAAGATTGCACCACTGCATTCCAGCCTGGGTGACAGAGTGAGACTCCATCTCAAAAAAAAAAAAAAAAAAATTGACCAGGCACAGTGGCTCACGCCTGTAATCCCAACACTTTGAGAGGCCAAGGCAGGTGGATCACGAGGTCAAGAGATCAAGACAATCCTGGCCAACATGGTGAAACCCTGTCTCTACTAAAAATACAAAAAATTAACAGCATGTGGTGGCGCACGCCTGTAGTCCCAGCTACTCCGTAGGCTGAGACAGGAGAATCGCTTGAACCCAGGAGGCGGAGGTTGCAGTAAGCCAAAATTGCACGACTGGACTCCAGCCTGGCAACAGAGCAAGACTCCATCTCAAAAAAAAAAAAATAATAATAATAATAATCTTTTCCTTTTGCCCGGGCTTTGACCAATCAGGTTAGTATCTCCTTCTTCCTTGTGAACATAGCCATAAGAGAACAGGGGAGAGGAGATAATTCCTGTGTTCCCACATTTTGTTCTCTCTTACTCCATTGGGAAGATGGGTGGAAAATTCTCCTACCAAACAGAATATGTGCATTGTCTAATTACCTCCCCATCTAGACTAAACCTCTCAAGATCGGGCCCAATGCATCATGCATACTGTTTCTACGTGTGGTACGCACTCAGTTTCTGTTGATAGCAATTGTGGTTGTACATTTAAGAAACATCATTGCAAGTTCAGTTTACAAAACTGTGGCCAAATACAGATATAGCAGGCTTTCGTAACCTGGGGTTTTGGGGGCTTTATTTCTTTTCTTTCTTTCAACCTTCACTATATATTGGCATAGAAGGGTATTGAGATATGGGTCTGGACAGTAGAAGGAGTGTCTTTATAAACATTACATAAATCCCCAAGAAGATGGGTCTGCCAAGTAGATAGAAGATCAAAATTCAAGTTACCTCAATAAATTAGAGAAATGACCATCAATAGCAGGTTAAAATGCACTAGAGTATTTGGATTGTTTCTAACACAAAGGATAAATGCTTGAGGGGATGGATACCCCATTCTCCATGATGTGATTATTTCACATTGCATGCCTGTATCAAAACATGTACCCCACAAATATATATTCCTACTATGTACCCCCGAAAATAAAAAATTTAAAAACTTACATAAAATGCACTAGGATAAATGGACAAATGGTATAATTAAGGAGTGAAAAAAAAAGCATCACATGGCCGGGTGCAGTGGCTTACGCCTGTAATCCCTGCACTTTGAGAGGCCGAGGCTGGTGGATCGCCTGAGGTCAGGAGTTCGAGACCAGCCTGGCCAACGTGATGAAAACCCATCTCTACTAAAAATAAAAAAAAATTAGCTGGGCGTGGTGGTGCGCACCTGTAATCCCAGCTACATGGGAAGCTGAGGCAGGAGAGTCATTTGAACCTGGGAGGTGGAGGTTGCAGTGAGCTGAGATCGTGCCACTGCACTCCATCCTGGGCAACAAGAGCAAAACTTCATTTCAATCAACCAATCCAATCAATACACACACAATAGAATTCAAGGGAAAAACTGACCACATAGAAATGTGGCCAAGAAGGGCCTGATAGATGTGGCAAACCAGTAATGGAATGCATAGAAAAATTGGGGGCTATATTAACAGAAGCCTGGGAAGCCAAATTAATCTTCATATCTCTGAGACTTAGCACAGTGTGTGGCACACAGTGGATATTGATATACATTTATTGAAAAAAAAAAGTGTGACCTTGACTTTGGTCACATCATCTTCGCTGTTCCCTGCCTCTGAAAGTCTTCACATAACCAATTCCTGTCCACTCTTCAAGACCCAGCTTAAACACAATTTGTTCCCTGTTGTCTTCCCTAAAATCCACCTCAACCCCAGCTAGAAGAAAGGATTCCATTTCTGAATTATTGTAAGCATTTAATAACTGCAAGCAATTATTTTAGTAATGGGCACTCTGATATTGGGTGAATGGTAATTCTTAGATTATGGCAATGCAATCTGTATCATTTTTAAATTATACAATTAATAAGTAAGAGACTGGGTGTGTGAAATTCTAGAAGTTTAATCTCTGACACTATCTCTGACTTTCCTTGTTCTAGTTTTTTTTTCAGATGTTATATGTCATCCAGATATCAGCCTCATCCTCTTATTCAAGCTCACACCCCCTGTGTCCTCTCATACAAAGGCCTTAGTGAACCAGGCAGAATTTACTGAAGTAGAAGACACAATTTACATCATGTAGCTTGCAACAATTCATTTAGTAATCCCCCTATAAACTATTTTCCAGAGTGCCCTCCCTGGTTCTGCTACTAGAGTGTTTTTTCTACTCTCCTCCACCCTCCAAGCCTCCAGCTTTGCTGCTCTTAACTCCCTCACTCCAAAGCCCCTTCCAAATTCCTCTTCATTATTCAGAGGAACACATTTTATCCCAGCTCATACTTCCAAAAAGTGTACCCTGGACAAATTACTGTGTTCAACAAAACAGAAGTTCTTCCAATTAGAGGACCTATCCTCTTCAGAAAACAGAGGAGGATCATAAATACATTTTCCTTTCTGCAAACATAATTAACACAAAATGACTAAGTGGGGTTAGTCAAGGAAGTCTTATGGCAGGCTTGTTGGAGTCAGCTTTTGAAGGTGGCAATGGTCATAGTTTTGTATGGTGGAGTGCAAAGAAGGCATTCAGGTGGTTGCTGGCTGCAATCCTGCTCTGGATGAACTTGGCTCCTAGAACCTGGTAGACGTTTATAGTTTTCAAGGGACTTTTCCTATCTCTTCCAAGACAAGGCTGCATAGTTGCTTATCTTGCTAGCTGCCAGCCTTTGCTTCACTCAGCTATAATCAATAAGGATAGACATTTGTTGTCTCAGCCTTTCCTAGCCTCTTAGCCATTTCTGACCAAGTCAGGAATTATATTAGAAACCTCAACACTGTTTTCTTCCCTTCTGCGTTAGGATACAGGCTATGCTGCTATAACACAGACCCCCCAAAAGACAGTGACTCAATAAGAAGTTTATTTCTCACTTAATAGTCCAGTAAGGTGGATGTCTGACTATACAGATAGCTCTGCTCCACTTGTTCGTCTTGGAACCCAGGTTTCTTTCATCTCAGTGTGCCACCTACGGTCATTGTTTGCATGGTTGAACCTGGCTCACTTGGCCAAATCTGTGTCCAGACTTCTGGAAGGAGAAAGACGGGAAAGAGAAAGTGGAGAGCAAGTAACTTCCTTTTAATGACGTAACATCAAAGTTGTACTCTTCCATTCACATCTCATTGGCTAGAACTTGGTCGCATGGTCACATCTACTGCAAGGAAGGCTGGATAATATATTCCCTAACTGGATAGACATATGCTCAGCTAAACTTAGTGGAGGAGAGAACAGCTTCCATTACAAAAAGAAATGATGATAGGGATGATGAGCAGTTTCCACCATACTTCCACATGGCCTGTGGAATGAACTTCTTAGCATGGCATAAGAGCCCCTCTTGGACCTTCAGCTTTCCACTCTAGTAATATCCAATTACTTGACATGCCCTGAACTTGCTTTGCTTTCCCCTCCATGACTGTTTATGGTGTTTCCCCTCCATGACTGTTTATGGTAAATTTTTCTCATCTTTCTTTGCCTGCTAGAATCAGCCTAAATAACATCATCTCCAACAAGTGCTCCTACTGGCGCAGGTGACCCTTCTTTGTCTTCTCATAGCACACCGTGCATTCATCTCCTCTGGCACTTGTCAAATTCCCCCACTGCCTGCCAAAGTTTGAAATCATCTCCTTTCGGCTCTGTCACCATCTAGATTGTAAGCACCTTGAGAGCAAGTATGCTATGTCTTAGTCGTATTTGTACCTTTAGTTCCTAATTTGAGCTGAATTCCTTTTGCCTCCCAGTGGGTGAAAGATGTTGCATCATTCCCTGAGCCCTTGCGTGCTCACTGGGTTGTAGCTTTCATCTGTAATAGCCAGGCTGTATTAGTGGACATTCTTGTTCCCATTGGTTTGGAAGCACCAGCCTGAGACTGCTGCTGGTCTAGTTCCTATCCTCTTTCTTGTCCTTGTGAATTTCTTCCTTTGAGGAGCCTAAAGCTTATTTTTGTTACCCCTTGGGGCTAGCTGCTAAAGGGCATGACTGCCATTTACTGCCTTTGATATTGGAAGCTCTTGCTGCTAGGCTTCACATGCTATGGATTTTCCTGATGCCAAGACCTGGGGGAATTCAGTTCTGGTTTATTGTCTTTGGACACTGACAAATGATCCTTTAGGTAGATCATTTCCTCCGAGTTCTGATTCTAGTGGGCTCTGGCCATTTTCCACTTGTCACTGCAAAGACTCTATCCCGCCTGACTTGCGAATGTTTTCCATTTTAAGATTGATAAGTATTATTGGTACCATCTATTTGAAACTAACTGGTCCATGATGAGAATGGATTAACAGCTTTGTGGAATATCACTGGCACAAAATGCAATTTGTACAGACTTTCTTTGGAGATATATATATACACACACACACACACACACACGTATATCTACATACACGCTTAAAATATGAATATGTGAGCATGCAAACCAGTGTGTTAAGAAGGTTATTCAGATGGTAGATGTTCTTTATTTTATAAAAGGGCTTACTAGGAAGATCTTATGGATTATTTTCTATCTTTTTTGGTATAACTTTAGTAATTACAAGGCAGAATTCCCAGGTCAGATGGATGATTTGGGCAGCCACATAATCTGCCCTTCTGTATGTCAAAGCTATGGATAAGAACAAGGAGATTTACCTTAAAAAGTTAGTAATTTAGTCAGATTGTCAAAAGAACTCGGTAATATCCAGGGAAGTAAGAGGCAGGGAACTCTTGTTCTTGATGAGCTGAAGATGAGTTGTTAATTTGTTATGAACTGAAAATTCTCAATTCCAAAAGGTCATGGAAGAGTCACAGATAGGTCCCACCTGGGCAGCTCAAGTGCCCAGAACCCTTCCAAGTTTCCCTGCCTATATTAGTTAGAAGTTACTCATTTACAAATGACAGAAATCCAATTTAAACTAGCATAAGCAGCAGGGGAGGGTACTGACTCACAGTCCTTGGAAGGCTAGGAATGGACTTCAGTCACAAGTAGATCTAGAGACTAAAATGCATTTTCCAAGTTGGTCTTTCTCATTTTTTTCAATCCCAACCTTCTTATTCTTCATTGATCCCATTCTCTTCTATGGGAATTACCTTCCTCCACAAGGCAGAGAAGATAGCCCTTATTTACATTCTAAATGTCCTTTATCTGGAAGGCTGGGTAACTTTTCTTCTATCTCCAAATGAAAAAATTCCCAGGAAGAGCTTCGATTGGCCTGACTCAAGTCACATTCTACCCCTGGATTAGTCGTTGTGGCCAAGAGTACAGGGTATGATTGGCTGGGCCCTGTGTCTGGGAAGTGGGGTGGTATAACTAGCAACCTCGTCAGACTCAGAATTCATGTGGGTCACACTCTCCTTTCTAATGCTGAGACTCTCCAGTAAATATCTCACATGTTCCCACCAAACAGCCCAGGCTTCATTTCATACTTCTGCTTGTTTCTGCTCTTGATGTGTTGCACTGACCACTGCTTGCTTTTAGTGTGGACACCTGCTTTGTGGTTCCCTTAGTCTGCCACTAAAACCACTTAGCTGGACCACTGTTGGCCACTTTGCTGCTCAGGCCACTGTTTGTGCTGACTTTTTTTCCCGGACCTCCTCTCAGTGGTCAATTTGGAGAAGTGCCCATGGGCATCTCAGATACTCTGGCAGGGACTAGTGCATGCAGTTGTGTAATTAGGAACAGTTATATAGGTCGTTAAGTACATAAGGGCATCCCATGAGAACAAACATGAAGACCAAAGTCTGGCATGAAATCCAGCTTACTAAGCTATACACCCACCTTTATGAAGACATACTTTTTAAATTTGCATAAGGGTACCAAGCCGCCATGCATCAGGGAGAACATATTACTTGAGTTGAGTCTAGCAAGCAAAGAAACGTGAGAAAGATTTACCATAAATAGTCATGGAGATAAGACACAGAAAAGCATATTCAGGGAATTTCAAGTAATTGGATACTACTAGAGTGGCAAGTTGAAGGTCCCATAGGGCCTCTTATGCCATGCTAAAAAGTTTATTCCATAGGTCGTAAGGAGGTGATTTTTATGTTATTTTATTTTATTTATTTTTCTGAAAGTCTTAACTCTGTCACCCAGGCTGGAATGCAGTGGCGTGATCTCAGCTCACTGCAACCTCCACCTCCCGGGTTCGAGCAATTCTTCTGCCTCTGCCTCCTAAGTAGCTGGGACTACAGGCATGTGCCACCACGCCTGGCTAATTTTTTTTGTATTTTTAGTAGAGACGGTGTTTCACCATGTTGGCCAGGCCTGTCTTGAACTCCTGACCTCAAGTGATCCACCTGCCTCGGCCTCCCAAAGTGCTGGGATTGTAGACATGAGCCACTGTGTCTGGCCAGGAGGTGACTTAAAAATTCAGACAAGGCTGGGCACGGTGGCTCACGCCTCTAATCCCAGCACTTTGGGAGGCCGAGGCGGGCGGATCACGAGGTCAAGAGATCGAGACCATCCTGGCTAACACGGTGAAACCCCGTCTCTACTAAAAATTAAAAAAAAAAAAAAAAATTAGCCAGGCATGGTGGCGGCTGCCTGAAGTCCCAGCCACTCGGGAGGCTGAGCCAAGAGAATGGCGTGAATCTGGGAGGCGGAGCTTGCAGTGAGCGGAGATCACGCCCCTGCACTCCAGCCTGGGCGACAGAGCGAGACTCTGTCTCAAAAAAAAAAAAAAAAAAAATCAGACAAAGCTTCCCTGCAGGCCAGCAGCAGCATAACTCTGGCTGTTTCCTCTGAAAGTTAGGAACAACTACATCTCTTCTGTTTGCCATTGTATCAGAAGAATGCCACTACCATAAACATAACATTGTGAGAGCAGCTAGGGACACAAGCCCACCTCACCTGTCTTTGTTAGGGCTGCTATAATAATATACCATAAATTCGGTGGCCTACAAGTGGCAAAAATGTATTGCTCATAGTTCTGGAGACTGGGAAGTTCAAGATCAAGGCGTTGGCATATTAGATATCTGATGAGGGCCTATTTTCTGGTTCATAGATGGTACCTTCTTGCTGTGTCCTCACATGTCAGAAGCAGCAAGGCAGCTGTCTGGGGTCTCTTTTATAAGGGCACTAATCCCAATCGTGAGGACTCTGCCTTCATGACCTGATCACCTCTCAAGGCCCCACTCCCTAATTCCATCACATTGGTATTAGGTGTTAGCATATGAATTTTGGGGGGACAGAAACATTGAGACCAAAGCACCACCCCATCTTCAAACTACATCTTCATATGTGATAATTTCAGCAATGTGAATAAAACATTTTGAATAATTGACCTTCACACTGATTTGCCAACTAAGTCAGTCCTGGACCTACAAACTAAACTCCTGGTGAGAAGCAAAAGTCAGATGAGCCACACCCTTCACTTGGAAAAATTAATAGTAATTGGCCCTGTCCTTTCTTGCCTGGGAAGGTGACAACATACAATCAGTATCTTGGATTTATTTTGTCGTATCTTGCTGAAGCCTTCATATTTTATTTTTTTTAATCTTGAAGCCAACTGAAGGCCCCTAGGTGTAGTTTTTATTTGACTACATCAGATAATTTAGCTATATTCAGTAGAAGAGAGTGTACTGTATACAGCATAGATTAGGTAGACTATATAGGAGGCAGCATGGGTAGTAGGAAAGAAACTATCGAACTAGGAGACCCAAGTTCTTGTCCTGCCTAGCACTGCTCACTGGCTAGCATGTGACAATAGAAAAGCCACTAAAACTGGCCAGTCATGGTGGCTCATGCCTGTAATCCCAGCACTTTGGGAGGCTGAGGTGGGCAGATCACCTGAGGCCAGGAGTTCGAGACCAGCCTGGCCAACATAGCAAAACCCTGTCTCTACTAAAAATACAAAAATTAGCCAGGCATGGTGGCAGGCGCCTTTAATCCCAGCTACTCGGGAGGCTGAGGCAGGAGAATTGCTTGAGCCCGGGAGGCAGAGGCTGCAGTGAGCTGAGATCGTGCCATTGCACTCCAGCCTGGGCAACAAGAGCAAAACTCCATCTCAAAAACAAAACAAAACAAAAATAGAAAAGTCACTAAAACCTCACTAGCTATCTGCAAAATGAAGGACTTTAGATAACCTCTAAGACCAGCTCGAAAATGCCATCATTCCATAGTCTCATTGGAAGTGTCACTAGGCTGTTCAAGAAATTCATAGACACCAGGGGCCAAGGACAAATCAGCTGCGCTGAGCCAAATACCAAGAGGGAACAAGCGCAAGCTGGTGATAACCAGAGGTGCAGACACAAAGTGTGCACTTGTCTTCCAGGAAGGTGTTTGGTGGCTGGGCACAGGGGCAATGAGAGATAGTGTTGGAAAATAATTTAGTCATGGGTTCACTAAATGTTCCTTTCAACCTAGGTTTAAGATACATCTAAACATTCCCCATCAGTTGCTTTTCTTGGCGGGCAGGTGGTGTCATCATATCTCTAGGGAAGTATATTCCAAAGACCTACGTGCATAGTAAAGCTCTTTGTGGTACCTTTAGAGGCTGTGCACAACTTCACAGACAACTGGTAACAATAGGATAAAGAATTATATTGTTAATTCTGGCTACTTAGGAGGCTGAGGTCAAAGGATTGCTTGAGGACAGGCATTCAAGACAAGGCTGGGCAACATAGCCCTCCATCTCTCCTAAAAGAAAAAAAAAAAAAATGTTGTAGCCATTCTGGATAGTTCCAAATGTGGTCAAAGATTACTGGCTATCTTCTGGCCTTGCTTAATCTGTGATGTTATTTATGTTCATAAGATATAATCTGTACTCTGTTGATGGCACAGCTGGGATTCCAGATACCCCCTTAGTGATCTACAAGAATAGGAGACTGACCCCTGGCCTATAGGAGATAAGACTCAGACTAGGTCTGTATAATATACATCACATCTCCAGAGACTGCTGACAAGCCATATGAGACACAGAGGAAGTCTCTCAGAATACCACCATTTCCAAGAGATAGTACCTGTCTAGTACCAAGTCCTATGTCCCAGTAAAAGAGCCTGGAGCCAGGCATGGTGGCTGATGCCTGTAATCCCAGCACTTTGGGAGGCCAGCACAGAAGGATCGCTTGAACCCAGGAGCTTGAGACCAGCCTGGGTAACAAAGTGAGACCCTGTCTGTACCAAAAAATATAATTTAAAAAATCAGCCAGGCTTTTTGGTTCATGTCTGTAGTCCCAGCTACTTGGGAGGCTGAGGTGGGAGAGTCACTTGAGACTGGGAGGTTCAGGCTACAGTGAGCTGCGATTGTGCCAGTGCACTGCAGCCTGGCTGACAGAGCAAGTTCTTGTCAAAAAAATAGAAAAAATTAAAAATGCCTGAGAGCCAGGTCCTACAAGTCCTATTGCAAGCACTTACTTTCAGTCGACGTCCATATAACATGGCTTTAACTTCCCTGGGGAAAATTGCCTGAAGCTTAAGTCTTGTGGGGGTGATCAATAACACTTCTCTTTTTCCTTCCAAGTTCTGAACCACTCGATAAGACAAGAGCTGTCACATGGGAGGCCAAAATAACATATTTATTTCCATTATAGTAGAGAATGTGACTTACATGTGAGATTCAAACTGTTTTCTTAATCCTGAACCTCAGAGTTAGATGGTGCTATAGTTTGGATGTGTGTCCGGCCCAAATCTCATGTTAAAATGTAGTCCCCAGTGTTGGAGGTGGGGCCTGGTGGGGGCTGATTGGATCATGGAGGCAGATTTCTCATGAATGGTGTCGTACCTTCCTCTTGGTACTGTCCTTGTGACAGTGAGTGAGATCTGGTCATTTAAAAGTGTGTGGCACCTCCCCACTCCCCCTTGTTCCTGCTTTTGCCATGTGATGTACCTGCTCCCCCTTCACCTTCCACCATGATTGGAAGCTTCCTGAGGCCTCCTCAGAAGCAAGTGCTGCTATGCTTCCTGTACAGCCTGCTGAACTGTGAGCCAATTAAACTTCTTTTCTTTATAAATTAATCAGTCTCAGGAATTTCTGTATAGCAATGCAAAAACAGACCAATACAGATCCTCTGTAGGGCTCCTCCATGAGGGAAGGACACTTATACAACGCACAACATGGAGCATCAGAGCAGAGAGCCTGCTAACTGTGGGCAGACGTACTCCCAAAGGGAAGGAGATGGGAAGTGGTTCTGCTGTACATGCCCAGTTTCTCCTTCCAAACCTACCAGTCAAATAAATTGCTCCACGTTCCCAGTATTATGCTAATAATACAACTTTGCTAAATGGAAGGGAGCATTGCCCCATCCAGGCACCCTTCCCTCCATTAACAAAATCCTAGATCTTTTCTAGGCTCACAGGGAGGCCTAAAGTTTCAGTAATGAAACAGTGCATTTCCCCTCTTTCTAATCCATTTCTTGGGACAAAACAAATTAAGAACTCTTAATACTAGGCAGAAGCCTGCCCAGTAGAGGTGCCATGGACAGAGAGGGATATAGTGTGTTCATCCTACCATCTTCCAACTGAGTCCCAGGGTACCTTTTTCCTTTGGAATATCCATGGTTGGCAGAAAGTGTAATGATGATAACTCCTGTTGGATAATTATTTAGCTGCTGCCAGATTCGTATTCTAGGGGTTTTGTTCTAAGGAAACCAAGAGTAGAGTGGGATTTTAGGACACCATTCAAGAATATGGAATTCAACAGGCCAACTGATACAAAATGAGGGATTTGTTTAGTTTACTGTTGGTCCATTATCCATTGGCTGCTGCATCAGAAACCAGGATTCCTTTTTTTTTTCTTTTGAGACAGGATCTCACTCTGTCACCCAGGCTAGAGTGCAGTGGCTCAATCAGGGCTCACTGCAGCCTTCATCTCCCAGGTTGGGCTCAAGTGATCCCCTCACCTCAACTTCCCAAGTAGCTGGTACTACAGGTATACACCACCATGGCCAGCTAATTTTTTAAAATTTTATTTTTGGTAGAGACAGGGTCTCACTATGTTGCACCCGTTGGTCTTGAATTCCTGGGCTCAAGTGATCCTCCTGCCTCACCTCCCAAAGTGTTGGGATTACAAGTGTGAGCCACAGAACTTGGCCTTATTCTTTTTTTTTTTTTTTTTAAATAAGCTTTGTATTTTGGAATAGTTTTAGACTTACAGAAAATTTAGATTTTGCAAAGATAATAAAGAGAGTTCCCATATGCCTCATATGCAGTTTCCCCTACTAACATCTTACATTAGTAAGGTACATTTGTTATAATTTATGAACTAATATTGATACACTACTATTAACTAAAGACTACATCTTACTGAGATTTCCTTTGTTTTTGCCAAAAGTCTTTTTCTTGTTCTGGATCCCATCTAGGATACACAGACTTCTCATATTTCCTTAAGCTCCTCTTGGCTATGACACTTTCTCAGACTTACCTTGTTTTTTGTAACCTTGATAGTTTTAAAGAAAATTGTTAGGTATTTTGTAGACTATCTCTCAGGTGGATTTGTCTGATGTTTTCTTCATGATTATACTGGGGTTATGGGCTTTTGGAAGAAAGACCACAGAGGTAAAGAGCCATTTTCACCACTTCATATCAAGGGTACCTGTTATCAATGTGACTTATCACTACTGATATTGACCTTGATTACCTGACTGAGAGAAAGTCAGGTTTCTTCACTGTAAAGTTACTCTTTTTCTTCCTTTCCATGCTGTACTCTTTGGAAGAAAGTCGCTATGCACAGCCCACACTAAGGAGTGGGGTGGTATGCTTCCTTCCTTCAGGGCAGAGTATCTACATAAATTATTTTGAATTTGTTTGCATGGAAGATTCATCTCTTCTCCTCATTTACTTATTGTTCAATCACTTATTTATTTCATTCAGTGATTTCTGCTTTCATCCAATTGGCTGTTCCTATCTGCAAGAGAAATGGGAAATGCAGTTCTTCATGTGGGTGCATTGTTCAGAATTTGGAAGGAGTTACCCTGGATTTCATGGATATTTATTTTGTTCATTGGGTTATAATCCAATACTAATTTGTTTATTTTGTTGCTCAAATTGTCCCAGCTTTGGCCGTTGACAGTTCTTTCAGTTGCTCCCTGTTTCTCTTTAACAGATTCCCATCATTGTGTTTGTGGTTTTTGGTTTTGTTTAGTTTTGTTTATGTTGCTTTTTAGCATTTCCTTATTTCTGGCACTAGAAGATGGTTCAGATTCATCTTGTATATTTTCTGTTCTAATTTTAGAATCAGCCATTTCTTCAAGGCCCAGGGTTTGTTCCTTAATTTACATATTTCCATTTAAAACAAACTCCTTAGAAAGTGGTGATATCAGCCAGGGTGCGGTAGCGCATGCCTGTAATCACAGCACTTGGGGAGGCTGAGGCGGATGAATCACTTGAGGCCAGGAGTTCGAGACCACTTGGCCAACATGGCAAAATCCCATCTCAACTGAAAATACAAAAATTAGCTGGGCGTAGTGGCAGGCGCCTGTAGTCACAACTGCTCAGGAGGCTGAGGCATGACAATCATTTGAAGCCGAGAGATAGAGGTTGCAGTGAGCCGAGATTACAGCATTGCACTCCAACCTGGGTGATGGAGTGAGACTCTATGTCCAAAAAAAAAAAAAAAAAAAAAACACAGAAAGAAAGTGGTGAGGGAAGTTGAGAGGAGAGGAGAATGGGCAGGATATACCACTCCCCTCACTTCCTGTTGATTCAATTGTTTTACCTTGCTTAAGGAAATAAAAGTTTGAAACCCATATTTATTTCCTATTGTTGCTATAACAAATTACCACAACCTCTGTGGCTTGAAACAACAGACATGCATTATCTTATAGTTTTGGGGATCAGAAGTGTAGAAATGGGTCTTATGGGGCTAAAGTCAAGCAAGGCAGGGCTGTGTTCCTTCTGGAGGCTCTAGGGGAGAATCTGTTCCTTGCCTTTTTCAATTTCTAGGGGCTGTTTCTCTGCATTCCTTGGCTCATGGCCTCCTTCAATAATGACATCACTCTGACTCCTGTCTTTGTAGTCAAATCTCCTCTCTCTTCAGCTTCCCTCTTTCATCTTTTAATGACTCTTGTTATTACATTGGGCCCTGTATTACTTCATTCTCACACTCCTATAAAGAAATACCTGAGATTGTGTAATTTATAAAGAAAACAGGTTTAGTTGGCTCACAGTTCTACAGGTTGTACAGGAAGCATGGCTGGGGAGGCCTCAGGAAACTTACAATCATGGCAGAAGGCAAAGAGGAAGGAGACATGTCATACATGACTGGAGCAGGAGGAAGAGAGTGAAGGAGGAGGTGCTACACACTTTTAAACAAACAGATGTTGTGAGAACTCACTGTTATAAGAATAGCAAAGAGGAAATCCGCCATCATGATCCAACTACCTCCCACCAGGTCCCGCTTTCAACATTGGGGATTATAATTTGACATGAGATTTGGGTGGGGACACAAATACAAACCATGTCAGGCCCACTCAGATTATTCAGAACAATATTTCTATTTTAAAACCTTTATGTTAATCACATCTGCAAAGCCCCTTTTACTACATAAGGTTACACAGTCACAAGTACTGGGGATTAGAACATGGATGTCTTTGTGGGGGTGGGGGTGTCATTATTCTACCTACCATAAAACCTTAAAACCAAAAAGTGGCATCTGCTGATGAATCACAGTTTTACCTTCCTTTACACTACAAAGGACACTCAAACTCTGAATGTTTTCAACAGCCTCAGACAATCATTTCTTCTTTTTCCAAAAGGAGATGATAATAACAGTATTATTTAATAAACCCTACTAAAAACCTTATGTTGCTTTTTGGTATTTTGCCAAAAACATATCACAATTTTCCTCACTTATTCTACTGATATTTTCTTCAGTAGCAATTTAGAACATGTAGGTTAAATAGTACATATGGTTGATTTCCTATTCTCATTAAGTGGTCTCTTAAACTTTAAAGGCTAAAATATGTATACAGACTTCTAGGTTCATGATGGCACACAAAGCCTATCTAGTCCTTGTCTTCTATGTCTTTTCCATCCTGATAGTCTAAGGCCTCAACGGGCAATCATATAGATTAGAGAATGCAAGCTATGTGTCCCATAAGGTAGATCTAATGCATTAGACTTACAGTTAAATAATGGTGGATTTTTTTCCAAATGAAAAAAGTTATATTAATGAATATGTTATAAATTTCAAAAACATTCCCTATTAATTTTCCTCAACATTGGTACCTCTTTCTGCTTGTATGTCAGTGTATGCTAGCTGACAACAAAAGAAATCAATAAGAAGCCAGTTAATAGAAAAAGTCAGAGATAGGAAATAAATTATGTCTAGTTTGATAACTTAATGTTTCTATAATTTTATGTTGCATACATCTAATAGAGAACTATTTTGCTAGCTGAAATGCTTTCTCACATAAAGAACTCTAGATGTAAAAAATAATTACCTTTCCCTAAATATAATGGTGCCAACTACCATTTTTTTCATTTGATTGCAGATACTTTACAAAAAATACTTTCCTCTTGTAAAAGAGAAGTTTACTCCTGGAAAAGTAAGAATATGGGCTTTGAGCTAGATAAACCTGAGTATGAACATCTTACTAGTTGAATGACTGTCAGTTTTTTTAAAATTCCCCTCCCTCCCTCCCTTTCTTCCTCCCTCCCTTCCTTCTTTCCTCCCTCCCTCTCTCTCTCTCCCTCTCTGTCTCTCTCTCTCTTTCTTTTTTCTTTTTTTCCCTTTCTTTCTTTCAACAGGATCTCACTCTGTCACCTAGGCTGGAGTGCAGTGACACAATCATAGCTCACTGCAGTCTCAACCTCTTGGGCTCAAGTGATCCTCCTCAACTTCCCAAGTAGCTTGGACTACAGGCATGCACCACCACACCCTGCTCATTTTTAATTTTTTTTGTAGAGATGGGGTCTTACTATGTTGCTCAGGCTAGTCTCCAACTCCTGGTCTCAAGCGATCC
Source organism: Trachypithecus francoisi (assembly GCF_009764315.1). Lineage (NCBI taxonomy): Eukaryota > Metazoa > Chordata > Mammalia > Primates > Cercopithecidae > Trachypithecus > Trachypithecus francoisi. The sequence continues at coordinate 82,158,405 of NW_022681457.1, forward strand.
TCCCACCTCAGCCTTCCAAAGTGCCTAACCTAGTTGTATGACTGAATATATCACTTAACTGAATAATTTGTAAGAAATTACATGTGGTTGTTTGTAGAAGACACTAATTAAAGCAACTTAAATACAAAAGAGGCATATTTCTTCCTCAGAATAAAGAAGAGCAGAGTTAGGCAGTTTGGGGTTGCTGTGGGCTCCTTGGTCATTAAGCATCCAGGTTCTCCCCTTTCCATGTGCTCTGCCATCTTTGGCACATACCTTCATGTTCTAGGTTACTCTTGGTCCAATATGGCTTTTGAAGCTCTAGCCACCTCATCTACCTTCCAAGCAACAGAAAGGATGAAGGGAAGAAAGGCAATAATGACAGCTTTCCAGGAAGCCTACCCAGTGACTTCTGCTTACATCTAGTTGGCCACTTTTATCTGCAAGGGAAAGGGAAAGGTAGGTTTTCATCTGTGCACATTGCTCAGGATTCAGAAGGAGAGGATCATGTTGGATTCTGTGGCAGAGATGCCTAAATGATCCTCGATATCCATGATTTCCTTTTTCTTTTAGTAATAGAACCTTTGCCACACCTATCTGCCACTAATCTTAACCTTGACATTGACCCATGACCATTGAGATAGAGGCTATGTTATTCAACCTCCCTTGAAGTTAGCTGTGGCCATGTAACCGTTCCTTCTGAAAAATAGGGTGTGAGCTGAAGCTTTTGTGTGCAATTTTTAAAAAATAAAACTGCCTGTCTTTCATCCTCTTTCCTTTCTCCCCACAGGCTAGGGCATGGATGTGTGGTGATGAGTTAGCTTTTTCTGTATGAAGACCATACTTTAGATGATGACGGAGTAACCAGACAGAAGGTGCTGTGTCCCTGGATAACTGCGCAACCTGCCAATCTAGATTTCCACCTGCCCCTGCTATATTTTGTGAGAGAAAAATAAACCTCCACCTTGTTTAAGTCACTATATTTTGGTATCCGTTTGTTATAGCCCAGCCTATATAATATATGAATACAGCCACTTTCTGTGCCTCGGTTAATTTTTCTGTAAAATGGCAATGGAATTATGTACTCCATTGGGTTGTTGCAAGAGTTAGATAGAAATAAGAGGCCGTGTGTGGTGGTGCATGCCTGTAATCCCAGCATTTTGGGAGGCTGAGGTGGGTGGATCACCTGAGGTAAGGAGTTTGAAACCAGCCTGACTAACACGGTGAAACCCTGTCTCTGCTAAACACAAAAAATTAGCTGGGCGTCGGGGCGCATACCTGTAAGCTACTTGGGAGGCTGGAGCAGGAGAATCGCTTGAACCTGGGAGGCGGAGGTTGCAGTGAGCTGAGATCACACCATTGCATTCCAGCATGGGCAAGCGTGATCTGCTGAAAGGAAGGAAAGAAGGAAGGAAGGAAGGAAAGAAGGAAGGAAGGGAGGGAGGGAGGGAGGGAGGGAGAGGGGAAGGAAGACATCTGGGCCACGGCTATTATACGTAATAGTTATTAGCATGGGTTTCAAAAAGCTGGCTAAATCACTTGAAGGAAATAGGCAGCATGCTACCCCACCAGTATAATAGAGAAATATGTGTGAGTCGATCCTTGATTTAGCAGCAAAAGCATAAGAACAATAAATACCGCCGGGCGCGGTGGCTCAAGCCTGTAATCCCAGCACTTTGGGAGGCCGACACGGGCAGATCACGAGGTCGGGAGATCGAGACCATCCTGGCTAACACGGTGAAACCCCGTCTCTACTAAAAAATACAAAAAACTAGCCGGGCGAGGTTGTGGGTGCCTGTAGTCCCAGCTACTCAGGAGGCTGAGGTAGGAGAATGGCGTAAACCCAGGAGGCGGAGCTTGCAGTAAGCTGAGATCCGGCCACTGCACTCCAGCCTGGGCAACAGAGCGAGACTCCGTCTCAAAAAAAAAAAAAAAAAAAAAAGAACAATAAATATCTTGGACTTAAATGTAAGTAAGTAGTTGCAGTGTTTGTAGAAAATACCCTAATGCATTTCTCTCTCTCTTTCTCTTTCTTTCTCTGTCTCTCTTTTTGGAGTCAGTCTCACTCCTGTCACCCAGTGGTGCTATCATTGCTCACTGCAGCCTCAACTTCCTGGGCTCAGGTGATTCTTCCACCTCAACCTCCCAAGTAGCTGGGACTACAGGTGTGTGCCACCACACCTGGCTAACTTTTTGTATTTTTGGTAGAGACAGGGTTTCGTCATGTTGCTCAGGCTGGTCTCAAACTCCTGAAGTCAAGAGATCCACCCACCATGGCCTCCCAAAGTGCTGGGATTACAGGTGTGAGCCACCATGCCTGGCTGCATTTTCTCTTAATAATTTGGATTATTTCCCTGCTGTTCCCTTGCCTGCACTGTTATTGACTCAAAGTAGGGGAGGACTAATGCCATGGAGGAAGGAAAAGGGTATTTGGTAGAGGAATTCCTGAGAGACAGGAAGGGAAAGCAGGAAGTTCTTCTGATAATTGGGAAAAGCAGAGTATGTGTGAGATAAAGGAGTGGGAGGCCAGAAACAAGTGATTTGGGGAAACAGATTTGGTGAAATTCCAAAACATGACTCATGCCCACTCTCCAGATTTTGTTTCAGACGATGTAGTTTCCTTGGAACAACCGTGTTGGGGTTGGTACCATGTTCAGTATGAATCAGGTAGCAAGGGATGAAGGAGAAGTCTGAGAGCAGCCTCCCAGGATCCCACCAGCACATCATGTCAAGGAGAAAGCAGTCAAGAGTTCCTTGGATTCCTCAGGGGACAGATGGTGCTGAGGAGAACCACTTGGCTGCAGGAAGCCTTGGGTTGCATAAGCAGAGCACAGAATGCAGGAATGAAGAATCTCGGTAATAGGCAGCAAAATGATGCCCCAAAAGATAAGGTACAGCCAGGCTTCCCTCCGTCAGCTTCAACAATGGGACAAGGGACATCTCAGGGAAGGCCACAGGACAGTGTGGTATTCTCCTCCTGCCTTTATGAGGGGAGAAAACAGCCAGCAGGGAGTGTGAATTTATTTTTGTTGTTGTTTTTGTTTTTTGACACAGGGTCTCATTCTGTCGCCCAGACTGGAGTGCAGTGGCGTGATCTCAGCTCACTGTAACCTCCACTTCCCAGGCTCAAGCGATTCTCCTGCCTCAGACTCCTGAGTAGCTGGGATTACAGGGATGCGCCACTACCGCCCAGCTAATTTATTTTGTATTTTTAGTAGAGACAGGGTTTCACCATGTTGGCCAGGCTGGTCTCGAACTCCTGACCTCAAATGATCCACCTACCTTGGCCTCCCAAAGTGCTGGGATTACAGGTGTGAGCCACCGCATTCAGCCGGGAGTATGAATTTTGAATGAACTACATTCTATTTAAATTCACAGAGACATAAACACAATTTAAAAATTTTCCCCTGCTATTAGCAGGGATTGAGGCTTGAGTCTAAAATAGGATTTATTACAGAAAGTAACAAATGTTACATTATTTTGCACATCTGAGTCACAGTATGCAAATTTCTATCCTGCTACATGACACAAGGTCTGTACAAAAAAAGCACATGTATAGGTCAATTTCATTTATAAACATAGATTCCAAAATCTTAAATAAAACACTAGGAAATCCATTAGGATAGTAAAAGAATAATACATCACATCCAAGTATTGTTTAGTCCACAAATGTAAGTGTAATAGATTTCAAACAGGAAGTTTCCACCAGAAACCCTAAGGCAGTAGATATCAGATGGCAAAGTTATCAGCATCCCTTCTGTGGGAGTTTCAAAGTAGATAATCAAAAACCAGTTGCACAGTTCTCAAGCCTCTCATCCCCAAGGAGGTAAAGAGATGTTGCTATAGGGCTTCTTTGAAGAAGACTTTTCTGGAGAGAAATATGCTTGTGAGGGTCTCTCCTCCCTCTCTCCCAATAAGCAGGGTTGGGTGATACTTTCTTATTCTCAAACCAAGGGGGAGCCATTTCAATGGGACCACCTGGAGACCTTGATATATAACTCCTGCAGGTAATGGGATGCAGTGGACCAATATCTAACTCTTGCCTAGGACATGTGAAAGGCAATGGTGGACGAGCTAGCTGTTCCAACTACAGGGGTGAAGGTCAAATACATGATTATATCAAGTGGCCTGCACTTGAAGAGTTTGTCAGGGTAGAAGGTTTCTTTAGAAGGAGAGCTGGCTTAAACCCTTTAAAATCTTGCCTAAAAGGAGTGCCTGGAAGAGCCATGGAACTCCTAAAAGAAAGACCCAGTGTAGGTCGGGCGCGGTGGCTCAAGCCTGTAATCCCAGCACTTTAGGAGGCCAAGACGGGCAGATCACGAGGTCAGGAGATCGAGACCATTCTGGCTAACATGGTGAAACCCCATCTCTACTAAAAAATACAAAAAAAAAAAAATTAGCCGGGCGAGGTGGCGGGCACCTGTAGTCCCAGCTACTCGGGAGGCTGAGGCAGGAGAATGGCATAAACCTGGGAGGTGGAGCTTGCAGTGAGCTGAGATCCGGCCACTGCACTCCAGCCTGGGTGACAGAGCAAGACTCCGTCTCAAAAAAAAAAAAAAAAAAAGAAAGACCCAGTGTAGACTGGACCACCAAAAAACAGAGGCTGAGATGAGAGTAGCCAATGAAAGGGAAATGGTATCACCTGAATTATATAAGGTACAACAGAATCTTCCTACTGGGGCTTCTGCAGAATCTGTAAATGTGTCCTAAGAGAGAAATAGTTAGCTTTGAATATCTGCCAATCCCAGAGAGCTTGAAACTATTTAACAAACCTTAGAGAACCAGTATGTGAAAATGGAGACTAAATTAAATTCAACTGCCTCTTTTTAAATTTTACCATAACTTGTTTTCTCAACTTTCCCGCTCCCCTCCTGCTATACCCTCCAGTAGAAGAAACTGATGCTCTATTCCACGTCCATGTTTTGTTGAATTTGCTCCCTTTTTCTCCTCTACCTAGGATGTTTGCCCCACCTCTTTTGGTTCACTCAGTCCTCCAGAGAACCATCAGCACCGAGGTCAATGAATATCATGGGGACCTTTAATCTGTGTTAAGAGACCTTGGAATGACTATCACAAAGGCCTTTTATCCAATGTGATCAGTCCAGAAATGGAACCATTCCATTAAATCAGGGAATCATAAAATGTGATCTGTACTTATTTTAAGTATTTTCAGTTCAAACCCATTTATATACATATCCATTCACAGGCCTTCGAATGTGAGGCAAGCTTGTTTTTCTTTGTCCAACGGTCCACTGATCGGAACTCTGTGTTACCGTTCTTGAACAAACCACTCGCAATATGAGTTTTTATGATTCTTCAGTTTGGGTTTCTTTAATGTACAAGAACTTAAACACACCTGGGAAGATATCTATGTGTAGGAATTTAAATTACTTAAAATTATTTACCCAACTCTTTAGTTGTTTTGCTTACATTTATTTCAACAGTCATTTTTGCTCTTTTTTTTTTTTTTTTTTTTTTTTTTTTTTTTAGCAACTCAGTCTTCAGTCTTCATTGAGTCTTTCCAATGATTAGGGGAGCCATAGGTCACATCCAATCCTCCTTCTAGCTCCTAGTGGGCTCTTCGGCTGGATCTGGAAACCAAATTGACACCAAGCAGATGAATAAAAGCATACAAATTGTATTAGTTTTACATGTACATGGGGATCTTTGTGAGTGAAGTCTGAAGAAATGGCCAAAGCAAGATACTTTCATACTTTTTAGACAAAGAGCAATAAACTTGAGAAGAAATGACCCAGAACTGTGCTCCAAGAGAGAAATATGTCTGAATATCTGCCAGTCCCAGAGAGCCTGAAACTATTTAACAAGAGTGTTTCCCAAACCTGAGAGAAAATAAAATCTGCCTAGGGCAGTAAAATTTTCTAGGGGAGTCATTAGGAAATACACGGAGGGGTGTAATACAGGTAAAAGCTAAGGGTAACTTCACTAGGTGTGTTTATTCAGGCCCACTGCAGCCTTCAATTCCAAGTTTCCAGTGATGAGGGCTATTTCCTTGCTCTGATATAGAAAGGGTACCACTCCCAGAGGAATCTGGCTACATGCAGAAAGAAAAAGGTCAGCTCTCACCCTTTCTGAAACTACAATTTCTCCAATGTTTTCTTTTTTAAAAAATGTTTTGGCCAGGTGCAGTGGCTCATGCCTGTAATCCCAGTACTTTGGGAGGCTGAGGTGGGTGGATCACCTGAGGTCAGGAGTTCGAAACCAGCCTGGCCAACATAGTGAAACCCCGTCTCTACTAAAAACACAAAAAAAAGTAGCTGGGCATGGTGGCACATACCTGTAATCCCAGCTACTTGGGAGGCTGAGGCAGGAGAATTGCTTGAATCTGGGAGGCGGAGGTTTCAGTGAGCCGAGATCATGCCATTACACTCCAGCCTGGGCAATAAGAGTGAAACTCTGTCTCAAAAAAAAAAAAAAAAAAAAAGGCCGGGCGCGGTGGCTCAAGCCTGTAATCCCAGCACTTTGGGAGGCAGAGATGGGCGGATCACGAGGTCAGGAGATGGAGACCATCCTGGCTAACACGGTGAAACACCGTCTCTACTAAAAAATACAAAAAACTAGCCAGGCGAGGTGGCGGGCGCCTATAGTCCCAGCTACTCAGGAGGCTGAGGCAGGAGAATGGCATAAACCCAGGAGGCGAAGCTTGCAGTGAACTGAGATCCGGCCACTGCACTCCAGCCTGGGCGACTGAGCAAGACTCCGTCTCAAAAAAAAAAAAAAAAAAGTTTTAATTTTTGTAAAGATGGCATCTTGCTATGTTTTTTGTTTTTGTTTTTGCTTTTTTTTTTTTGCTTTGTTTTGTTTTTTGTTGTTTTGTCTTGAGACAGGTTCTCGCTCTGTCACCACTTTATCCACTTTTTCTGCTCTTTATCTTGTATTCTTGATTTGTAGGAATTTTGTTATAAATTTGGCATACCTACCAGGCGTGCTGCCTCACGCCTGTAATCCCAGCACTTTGGGAGGCCGAGGTGGGCAGATCACGAGGTCAGGTGTTTGAGACCAGCCTGGCCAACATAGTGAAACCACGCCTCTACTAAAATTACAAAAAATTAGCCGGTGTGGTGGCGCGTGCCTGTAATCCCAGCTACTCGGGAGGCTGAGACAGGAGAATCGCTTGAACCAGGGAGGTGGAGGTTGCAGTGAGCCAAGATCACACCATTGCACCCCAGCCTGGGCGACAGAGCGAGACTCTGTCTCATAAATAAGTAAAAAATAAATTCGGGATATATTTTCTTGTCAATTAAATGAATTACAAATATCTTCTCTCAGAGTGCAGCATGTAATTCATCTTTTTTATATCATCTTTTGTTAAATACGTGTTTTAAATTATAGGTAATCACATGTATCAAACTTTTCTTTCCTGGTTTCTGCTTTTTTTGTTTTAAAAAACATTTCCTGTTCTGAGAGGAATATTTTTCTACATTCTCTTCAAAATGTTTTAAAGCTTTATTTTACATATTTATGTTTTTATTCCTCTTAGATATGGTTTTGGATATGGTGTGGCGTAGAGACCTTTTTTTTCTATACACGCAACTATCTTACCCAGGTTCTCTGAAAAACAGAGCCTGAAGTATCACCTCCATGCTAAGGTATTGAGAGGGGCAATCCCAGGCCAGCAAGAGTGAGGGGAAAAGGAAAATAAGGCATGGAAGAAAAGAAAGCAAATGCAGGATACTATGTTAGAAGCTCGGCACAGCTTCCTAAGGAAATTCAGCCTGTGGCTTGTTTACCCAGGACACCTTCCAGATAGGTTTCGTGTAAGTGCTATACAACAGAATTGTGCATCAGAGACAGAGAAAGGGCAAATAATTTATTTTCTGGCTCCACTTCTCTCTATTCTTGGTTGAAGTTTGCTCTACGGGGAGTTAGTTAACTTCTGGGCTGTGTAACACAGCTTCTCTGTGTAACCAGTAGGCAAACCAGTCTTCAGTGCTGTTATATGGTGTTTGATGCTTTATCTGAGATTGGTGGGGATGGGAAGAGTCTCTATGAGTCTGGTAGGGTGGGACCTGGGCACCAGAGTCATTGTGTCTTCTGATGTACTGAGAGCAATGGAGGCCATGCCAAAGCCAGGCTCTCACTCTATGGGGAGATTGAGAAGTGTTGGGAGATGAAGGAATGTCAGCAGCTCCTGGGGCTCCCCAGGGGGCAGGTGTATTATTTTGCTCCTTTAGAACAACCAATTTTCCATTTATTGACTAATTCATTCCTCCCTCCACGTTTGTAATACCACCTTTGAGCATGTCAAGTCTGTGTATATTCATGGGCTTCTTTCTAGGGTCTCTTTTCTATTCCATTCAACAATTTGTCTATCCCTAAGCTAATGTCATACCATCTTAAATCTTACAACTTTAAAATAAGGCTGGGCGCGGTGGCTCATGCCTGTAATCCCAGCACTTTGGGAGGCCAAGGAGGGTGGATCACCTGAGGTCAGGAATTCGAGACCAGCCTGGTCAACGTGGCAAAACCCTGTCTCTACTGAAAACACAAAAATTAGCCGGGCATGGTGGCGCTTGCCTGAAATCTCAGCTACTCAGGAGGCTAAGGCACGAGAATCACTTGAACCCAGGAAGTGGAGGTTGCAGTGAGCCGAGGCTGTGCCACTGTACTCCGGCCTGGGCGACAGAGCAAGACTCAGTCTCAAAATATAAATAAATTAAATAAAATAAGTTCATATGTGGTGGTACAGTCTTTCTATTTTGTTCTGCATCTTCAAAATTATCTTGTCCTTTTCTACTTCCAAATGAATCCTAAGATCAGACTGTTTAGTTCCACAAAAAGTTATAGCTGGATTTAATTTAGAATTATATTGAATTTATGGACAAATTAGGGAAGAATTTACATCTTTATGATATTGAACTCATGAACCTGGTAGATATCTTCATTTATTCAGATCTGAGTGTGTATTTGTGTTTGTTCTTCAATTTTGGAATTTTCTTCACAATGATCTTACATAGCGTTTGTCAGGTTGATTTCTAATAATCTTTTTCCTTGTATCAGTATTGTGGATGAGATCTTCATTTCTAATACAGGTTTTAATTATTTATTGATATTGAAAGTCTATTGAGCCAGGCATAGTGGCACATAGCTGTAGTCCCAGCTCCTCTGGAGGCTGACGCAGGAGGATCACTTCAGCTCAGGTGTTTGAGGCTGTAGTACACAGTGATCGCACCTGTGAGTAGCCACTGCACTCCAGCCTGGGCAACATAGTGAGACCTCTGTCTCTAAAACAAATACAGAAAGAGAAAAGAAAAAAGAAAGGCTATTGATTATTTATTGGTTTTGAATATGGCAAACTTGCTAAACTCCCTTACTAGCTTTAATAGATTCAATTCTAGTTTGGGTGTGATGACTCAAGCCTGTAATCCCAGCACTCTGGGAGGCCGAGGTGGGTGGATCACCTGAGGTCAGGAGTTCGAGACCAGCCTGACCAACATGGCGAAACCCTGTCTCTACTAAAAATACAAAAATTAGCCAGGTGTGGTGGCACACGCCTGTAATCCCAGCTACTCAGGAGGCTGAGGCAGGAGAATTGCTTGAACCCAGGAGGCGGAGGTTACAGTGAGCTGAGATCGTGCCACTGCACTCCAGCCTGGGTGACAGAGCAAGACTCCATCTCAAAAAAAAAAAAAAAAAAGAGTATATTCTACAGATTATTTTGGGGCTTTGTATGTAATCAATCATATTATCTCTATATAAGGACAGTAGCTAGACTTTTAATTCCAGTTCTAAAGATTTTTTTAAAACCATGAATGAGTGTTAAATGTTGATGCCTTTTCTGTATTTACTGAAAAGGTCATAGTTTTTCCTCTTTTAATCTGTTAAAGTGGTATACTACATCAATAGATTTTAGGATGCTGCACTTCCTTGCATTCCTAGGATAATCAACATAGTCTTTATAGAAACAACTCTCATTCTTTTGACATTTATAGTACATTGGTCTATATAACTACATTAAATAAATTAGTTAGAATATCAACTACACATGATGTCAATAGGTTATTACATAAAATACAACTGACTCTGGATGAGCATGAAACTCAAGTGCACAATAGCCCATTACCTGTCAGGCTTCACACTGATGGTTCTTTAAGATAGCAGGAAGAGTATCAGTTAAGTGGAAGTTAACTAGAAAGTGTCCACTGTTTAGGGAAATTAGTGATTGTGGTGACAAACCCACTGTATGCCAACATGATTTGTTTCTATTAAACTAAATTCAAGAAATAGTTATGGAGAAACTACTATATATTAAGTTCCATGTTAGGCATCATGGCTAAACACAAAGGTGAATCAAGCAGTTGCCCAACCTAGTAGACAGGTTAAAATCAAGTGCTTAAATATCTCATCATTGGCCGGGCGCGGTGGCTCAAGCCTGTAATCCCAGCACTTTGGGAGGCCGAGATGGGCGGATCACGAGGTCAGGAGATCGGGACCATCCTGGCTAACACGTTGAAACCCCGTCTCTACTAAAAAATACAAAAAACTAGCCGGGCGAGGTGGCGGGCGCCTGTAGTCCCAGCTACTTGGGAGGCTGAGGCAGGAGAATGGCGTAAACCCGGGAGGCGGAGCTTGCAGTGAGCTGAGATCCGGCCACTGCACTCCAGCCTGGGCGACAGAGCGAAACTCCATCTCAAAAAAATAAATAAATAAATAAAATATCTCATCATAACACAAAGCAGAATAAGACAGATGTCCAAGGAAATAAAAAAGCTATCACAGATCATAGAGGAAAAGTGTAACTTGGGGAGAGGAGTAATCAGGAAAGGAGTTTTGGAGAAGGTAGATTTTGCAGTGAATTAAGTGGGAGGTTAGACCATTGGTGTCCATAGCAGCCAGTCCCTTTAACTGATCTCGATTAGTTTCAGCAATCCACTTTAAAAGCAATGAGAGCTTCTGATGCTTCTAAAGCAATCCACTTTAAAAGCAATCTGATCTGTTCTGATGATCATTTCTTTTCTTGTTGGACTTGCACATAGATTCTCCCTTTCTGTCCAGCCCTTTCCTGTGAGATGTTCATCCCCTAATCCTTGGAACCTGTGAATATATTACTTTACATGGAAAGGGAGAATTAAGAGTGAAGATGAAGTTTAAGGTTGCTAATCAGCTGATCTTGAGATGGAGAGATTATCCCGTATTGTCTGTATTGGCCCAATGCAATCACAATGGTCCTTAGAAGTAAAAAAGGGAGGCAGGAGAGTGAGTGTCAGAGTGATGTGACATGAGAGAGACTCGACCATTGCTGGCTTTGAAGATGGAAGGGGGCTATGAGCCAAAGAATGCTGGCAGCTCCTAGAAGTTGAATAAATCAAGGAAATAGATTGTCTCTTAGAACCTCCAGAGGAATGCAGCTTCTGCAAAATCTTGCTTTTAGCCCAGTGGAACCTATTTCAGGCTGCTGACCTCCAGAGCTGTAAAATAATACATTTATGTTATTTTAAGCCACTAAATTTGTGGTAAGCTGTTACAGCAGCAATAAGAACTAACACAAAAGATTAATAAAGCCAACCAGGATAAAAAACAGGTTTGGAAGGAAAGCTCATAGCTTTACTCATGTTGAGCTGAAGACGTAGTGCCTGTCTGTGAAAGGCCAGCAGGACGGTGGAAATGTGGGTTTGAATCTCAGAAGAGGCTTGGATTTGGAACCTTAAAATCATTTCATAAAGGGGATACTTGACACCTAGAGCATGGGTGAGATGTTTTTAGGAAAAACATTTAGATCAGTGCTGTCAAATGGAAATATAACACAAGCTGTGAATGTAAGCTACATATGCAATTTAAAATTTTCAGCAACCATATTAAAAACCTAAAAAAAGAAACAAGTGAAATTAAATTTTAATTTTTTTTTGTACTAAACATATCCAAATTGTTTTTTCAACATGTAATCCATATAAAATTATTAGATATTTTACATTTTTACACAAAATCATTACAATCTGATATGCATTTTACACTTACAGCACATCTCAGTTCAGCATGTCTATAAATAATTTCAAGGGCTCAATAGCTGTCATGTGGCTAGTGGCTATGGTACTGGGCAGTGCAGTTTAGAGAAAGAGCAGATACAAAGGGTGGAGCTTTGACAGACACCTGCATTTAGGAGACGGGAGAAGGAAAAGGAGCCACTAAAGAAGTAGACACAGGGCCGGGCGCAGTGGCTCATGCATGTAATCCCAGCACATTGGGAGTCGGAGGCAGGTGGATTACCTGAGGTCAGGAGTTCAAGACCAGCCTGACCAACATGGTGAAACCCCATCTCTACTAAAAATACAAAAGTAGCCGGGCATGGCGGCATGCGCCTGTAATCCCAGCTACTCAGGATGCTGAGGCAGGAGTATCGCTTGAACCCGGAAGGTGGAGGTTGCAGTGAGCCGTGATGGTGCCATTGCACTGCAACCTGGGTGACACAGCAAGATGTCTTAAAAAAAAGAAAGAAAGAGAGAAGGAAGGAAGGAAGGAAGGAAGGAAGGAAGGAAGGAAGGAAAGAAAGAAAGAAAAAGAAAGAAAGAAAAAGAGACAAATGACGATAGTCAAGATAGTGCAATGTCTCAAAATCTAAAGGAATTTTACTTAGGGAAATGTAGGGACGAAAATTTCAAAGGCTCTTCTTTGGTGTTCTGGCTCATTCAACTCTTATATTTGAGAGGTTTTCCCCCTCTCTGAAGTGCAGCTCTACACTACAAAGTCACTTTCATTTGCTCTGGCTTTTTAACAGTCTCATATATCCATCTAAACATAAATTTAGGGGTGCCATCATAGGTGACTGGGGATAGCTAGGTGACTAAGGGAAAGAAGAAAGGAGCATTGAGGTGGTTTGAGGTTGTTGGAGGATGTGATGATTTAGAACAGGTGCCTGGTGGGAGTAAGATGGAGATCATGTTACCATGACAACTGATTATTTCATTGGTCCAGTGACCAGTTGCCATGGTGACAAAATCTTTGTGTCAGTGTGACATGGATCCCAGGGGAGAGAATGCTTGTGCAAAGGACCCCTTCGCTCATTGGTAAAGCTTTTATATTTACAATGATTTCTGCATTGCTTGATGAAGCCTCCTGCAGGAACTTCAATCAACATTGATGTCTCCTTCTCCTTATTGCTCGTTTATAGCAGTCACCACATGCAAAATGCACACATTTTCATTGTTCATGTTCTATATACTGTTTTCTTATCTGACATTCCTTAGTTGTTTTAGTACTTTAATCTCTTTCTCCTAAACAGATAGGAATCCCACTGAAGGCAGGGATTCTTCTTATAATTTCGTTGTATTTTCAAAGGACTGGGAGTTAGAGGGAAAAAGCAGACACACCTTGTGCACCAGACATATCTGGGTTACATGCCACCTCTGCTTTTGCCATTTGCCTTAGATATTTCCTAGTGGACTTAGGAAAGTCATTTTATCTTCCTGAATTTAGTTTTCTTCTATAAATGAGAATATTAAAATTTGCACTGTGGGGTTGTTATGATGATTAGAAAAATCTGAAATGAAGTAGTTGGCCTACAGCAAGAACTGAATAAATGGTGCCAGTTATTATAACATGGTTCCCAGCCCAGTCCTGGATGCCATGATCAGTACTTAGCAATACCTGATGAACAATAAGATGATGACAAATGATACCATGGTAACAGTAGGACTAGATTAATTTTAGAGTTTCTTAAAGATCAGTTGTCTTATGGTGGCCCAATTACATACCAGCTGCAATTCTTAACTTGCAACCCAAGTTATGCTGATTGTAACTTCTTGGGAGGAAAAAATTTTAAGTATTTAAGAAAAATGAGAGGAAAGAGAACCAGATATTTTGTGCCTTCTTGATGGAAAAACATGAAAAAAATCACATATGAATGGTCCAACCTCTGGATCCAAGTACTTATTTACACAAAATACAGAGGGGCCTGGCGTGGTGGCTCACATCTGTAATCCCAGCACTTTGGGAGGCCAAGGCAGGTGGAATCACTTGAGGTTAGGAGTTCGAAACCAGCCTGGCCAACGTGGTGAAACCCCCTGTCTACTAAAAATATAAAAATTAGCTTGGCGTGGTGGCGGGCGCCTGTAATCCTAGCTACTTAGGAGGCTGAGGCAGGAGAATTGCTTAAGCCCAGGAGGTGGAGGTTGCAGTGAGCGGAGATGGCATCACTGCACTCCAGCCTGGGCAACAGAGCAAGACTCCATCTCAAAAACAACAACAACAACAACAACAACAACAACAAACAAACAAAAAACGGAGGGCAGAGGCACATGTTAAACACCACAACAGGGAAACAATTAGCAAAATCCATACTGTAGAAATACTACAGGAAAAATGCTGTGGTTTCAGGCCGGGCACGGTGGCTCACGCCTGTAATCCCAGCACTCTGGGAGGCCGAGGCGGGCGGATCACAAGGTCAGGAGATCGAGACCATCCTGGCTAACACGGTGAAACCCCGTCTCTATAAAAATACAAAAAAAATTAGCCAGGCGCGGTGACGGGTGCCTGTAGTCCCAGCTACTCGGGAGGCTGAGGCAGGAGAATGGCGTGAACCCAGAGGCGGAGTTTGCAGTGAGCCAAGATCGCGCCACTGCACTCCAGCCTGGGCAACAGAGCAAGACTCCGTCTCAAAAAAAAAAAAAAAAATGCTGTGGTTTCTTCAACAAATACATTGCAAGAAAAAATAATGGGAAAGGAACTTACAAAATAAAAAAAGATTTAAGAGACTTATTAATTTCCATGTGTAGATCTTACTTGAGCTTTGATTCAAACAAACAAAATTTTAAAAAATTCATAAGGTGACTGAAAGTTTAAATACTGACAGGATCAAAGACATATCTTAATACTAGTGACATCAAAAATTCTCATTAATTTTTAGGTAAGTCAATGGTATGATTATGTTTTGTTAATACAAGAGTTCTTATCTTTTGGAGATGTATTTTTAAAATATGTGTGTATTGATGTAGTATGAAGTCTGGAATTTGCTTCAAAGTAACACAGAAGGGGCACTGTGAGGGTGAGGGTAGGGATATAGATTAAAAAGGTTAGTTACCTGAGGCGGGTGGATCACCTGAGGTCAGGAGTTTGAGACCAGCCTGGCCAACATGGCGAAATCCGTCTCTACTAAAAATACAAAAAGTAGCTGGGTATGGTGGCACGTGCCTGTAGTCCCAGCTACTTGGGAGGCTGAGGCAGGAGAATTGTTTGAACCTTGGAGGCAGTGGTTGCAGTGAGCCGAGATTGTGCCACTGCCAGCCTGGGTGACAGAGTGAAACTCCATCTCAAAAAAAAAAAAAAAAAATGTTAGTTACTGCTTGATAATTGTTGACGCTGGAAAATGGGTACATGAGGATTCATTATATTACTTGCATATCTGAAGTTTCTCTATATTTAAAACGTTGAGTGCGTCTATCCAAGATTATATGCACAATAAAGACTTAGATATAAGGAAACACAGAATATTATTTAATACAATGTTGGACAAATGCATTGTGATGGTTTAATGAATAAATTAATGTGTATTTCCCCTAGCTAGTCCTTCATAGCCAGGTTTTTACATTATATACATAAATGATATTTTTTATTTCTTTCTTTCTTTTTTTTTGAGATGGAGTCTCGCTCTGTCGCCCAGGCTGGAGTGCAGTGGCGCAATCTCAGCTCACTGCAACCTCTGCCTCCTGGGTTCGAGAGATTCTTCTGCCTCAGCCTCCCGAGTAGCTGGGACTACAGGCACATGCCACGACGTCTGGCTAATTATTTGTATTTTTAGTAGAGACAGGGTTTCACGGTGTTAGCCAGGATGGTCTCAATCTCCTGACCTTGTGATCCCCCTGGCTCAGCCTCCCAAAGTGCTGGGATTACACGCGTGAGCTACCACGCCCGGCCATAAATGATATTTTTCTATTGCAAATTATAGTTAGTATCATTCATGATGTCTTAGGTTAGATTCCTTGAGAAAAAGACTCTGAGAGGGAATTTTGTGGGCATGAAGTTTTTTGTGGGGGAGGGTAAAGTAGGGGTGTGCTTTTGTGTTCAACCATAGTGGATAGGAATGGGCAAAGGAAGGATCTGAGCAGTGATACAGTTGCCATATGTGTCTTATCCGATCTCACCTCACCCAACCCCTAGGGAGCTTGAGAGATGGAAGGCGCTTTTCAAACATGTCCCACGATGAAGAATGGAGCCAGGCCTTTATCCTTGGAATCACTCTTCTGCCTACTTTCCCTCAACAAACTTGAACTCATTTTTCAAGGATGAGGTCAAATGTTTCTGTATCTGCAAACTCTTCCTTAAAACACTCACCCTCACCTGGGAGGCAGAGGTTGCAGTGAGCTGAGATGGTGCCACTGCACTCCAACCTGGGTGACAGAATGAAATCCCATTTCTTATCAAACAAACAAACAAACAAACAAAAACACAAAAAATGCTCATCCTCAGTCAGATCAAATTCCTTCTTCCACTATCCTTCCTATATGAACCATACAGGGGAAAAAGAAGAGCTAACATTTATAGCACTCCTCACGTGCTAAGCACTGTGTTAAGCAGTCTACCTGTGCATGGTTTCAGTTAACTCACAGCATACCTAGGTAGGTAGGTACAGATGCTCCTTCATGTAGGATGGGACTACATCCTGATAAACTCATCATAAGTTGAAGATATCGTAAGTCGAAAATGCATTCAATACACCTAACCTACTGAACATCATAGCTCAGCCTTGCCTATCTTCAACATGTCCAGAACAATTACATTAGCCTACAGTTGGGCAAAATCATCAATCACAAAGCCTAAACAATAAATAATAAAATAAATGTATTATTTTATAATAACATGTTGAAATCTCTCATGGAAGAGTATTATACCACATATTGCTAGCCTGGGAAAAGATCAAAATTCAAGTATGGTTTCTACTGAATGCATATTGTTTTCATACCACTGTGAAGTCGAAAAATTTTAAATCAAACCATCTTAAGTCAGGGACTGTCTGTATTATTATTATCCCCATTTACATATGATGAAACTGAAGCTCTGAGAGATTAAGTGATTTGCCTAACTAAAATGATTGAACTAGTGAGTGGCAGGGCTGGCCATTTAACCCCAGACAAGGGAGCCCACACGCTTTTTTTTTTTTTTCCTTTTGAGACGAAGTTTCGCTTTTGTTGCCCACGCTGGAGTGCAATGGCATGATCTTGGCTCACTGCAGCCTCTGCCTCCCTGCAGACTCCGCTTCCCTGCAGCCTCCACCTCCCAGGTTCAAGCGATTCTCCTGCCTCAGCCTCCCAAGTAGCTGGGATTACAGGAACTCAACCCTACGCCCAACTAATTTTTGTATTTTTAGTAGAGACGGGGTTTTGCCATGTTGGCCAGGCTGGTCTTGAACTCCTGACTTCAGGTGATCTGCCTGCCTCAGCCTCCCAAAGTGCTAGGATTACAGACGTGAGCCACTGTGCCAGCTGGGAGCCCATACTCTTAATTGCTATTATGCTATACTGCCCCCTAGCTACCGCTTTTATCTTTGTACTCCCAGCCCTTAGCACAATACCTAACCTAGAATTAGCACTTAATAAATATTTACTGAATAAATGAATATTCATTTCACCAGCATTTCTAGCAAATTTCATTTTAGAAAAAGATCAAATCCAGATGAAATCTGTAGAAATAAGGGTGGTATATTTCATGGTAGCATGGAGCAAGAAATCCCACTAGAAGAGTTAAGCTTGGCTACACATAACACTGCAGAAAAAAAGGTCCGATGGGGACAGTGGACATATTATAGGCCAAAAATTAACTGCTAAATAGTTTAAAAGGGAAATACTTAAGTACATTAAAAGAAGCTTTCTCTTTGTGTGCGTGTGTGTGCTAATATGCCTTTTTAGCATATTTTGCTTTAAGAATCATTGCAAAAAGAAACATTTCTTACTTATTCTACCATACTAAAATGGGGGCAAGTCATGGTGAATCATGAACTTAGATGAGATATAATGAAAACAGCATAAGTCAGTAAGTATTCAACATAGTTGCTAAAAGGTGGAAATGAGATCCTTTAGGAAAGGTGAAATATATAGGAATTATAAGTAAGTTTCCTTTAAGTAGTAAAGCAACTCTTCTTCATTTTCACTAAAATAGAATATGAGATGACATATTGAATCTCTCATGGAAGAATATTATACCACATATTGCTAGCCTGGGAAAAGATCAAAATTCAGTTAGCAAAAGGAGGGATTTCAAAGTCACCAATTGATGTTCAAGTCTTCATATTGCCATTCACTAGCAGAGTGACCTCGGTGTCCCTTGCCTATAAAATGAGGAGGAAAATCTCTAACTCCTAGATTACAGGGATTTATTGATATAAAATATTACTTCCTTTTTCTGTTTCCTGTTTCTGACAGAAGTCATTGTTCCCTCCTCTGAACTTCTACAGACATCAACATTTTGCCAGTCTTGTTTCATTTATCTCTCACACTTTTTTTTTTTGAGATACAATCTCTGTTGTCCAGGCTGGTGAGCAGTGGTGTGATCAGGCTCACTGCAGCCTCAACCTCTGGGTTCAAGTGATCCTTCCATGTAGTAGCTGGGAGAACAGGTGTGTGCTACCACATCCAGCTAATTTTTGTATTTTTTTGTAGAGATGGGGTTTTTCCATGTTGCCCAGGCTGGTCGAGAACTCCTGGGCTCAAGCAATCCATCTGCTTCAGCCTTCCAAAGTGCTGGGACTATAGGCATGAGCCACTGTGCCTGGCCCTCAAATTCTAATTATGCCAACACTGTCATACTCCAGAATTAGATGCCTGTCATGTTTGCAGTATTGTCACTTTTTGAGTGAATAGTAGAAACAACAGGTTGAATCTCTTCCTAGTTTCGAAGAACTGATCCACAGATCTGAGTAGTCCTAATTAGTTCTCAGGACTCTCTTCAATGCTTGCATCAAGGACATTCCACAGATGGTTTTTCAATTACTTCCCAGTAAGCTTTGGAAATGTCTGGAAAGTGTTAGGACTTAGGACTTTGCACCTATGTTTGTCTAATTAAAAAAAATTTTTTTTTTGTTACTGTTGTTGAGACAAGGTACTTTCTCTGTTACAGCTCAGGCTGGAGTGCAGTGGCATGAACACAGACCACTGCAGCCTCAAACTCCTGGGTTCAAGTGATCCTCCCACCTCAGCCTCCCAAGCAGCCGGAATACAGAGTTTCACCATGTTGCCCAGGCTGGTCTTGAACTCCTGGGCTCAAGTGATTCACCCGCCTCTGCCTCCCAAAGGCTGGGATTACAGGTGTGAGCCACTGTGCCCAGCCTGTTTACCTAAATTTAACCTTCACCTACATGTTCTTTTAATCTGGTCCCATTAAAAACTTGGTCCCCAGTGCACTTCAAGCTAGATTTCTCATTGCCAAGTCCTTTGGGCTTTTCAGTGTCTTCCATTCTTTGTGATTCCTTAGAGAGGACTGAGTTCCTTTACTGAATACTGACCATGCTCCAGGGCCTGCAGATCCTAATGTTCCAGGTATTTTTCTTTTATGCGACATTTCAAATAAATTAGGTACACATAACGTTTTATATAAAAATTAGCTACTAATAATCCCTTAACCCAAGTTAGCAATATGTCACAACACAGGAAAAGCCTTTGTGGGGAGTTAGGGGACTTTGGTTATGGTTCTAGATTATTCCATAGCATTAATTTGACAAAATTTTACTTATTTAGTACCTAGAGGCTGCCACATACAGTGATGGGTTACTAGGTATAGAAGCAAATGAGCATGGTCCTTATCTCAAAAACAGGGACTGGCTGGGCACGGTAGCTCATGCCTGTAATCCCAGCACTTTGGGAGGCCCAGTGGGCGGATCACCTGAGCCCAGGAGTTCAAGACCAACCTGGCCAACATGGTGAAACCCCATCTCTACTAAAAATACAAAAAAAATTTATCCGGGCATGGTCGCAAGCACCTGTAATCCCAGCTACTTGGGAAGCTGAGGTAGGAGAATCACTTGAACCTGGAAGGCAGAGGTTGCAGTGAGCCAAGATCACGCCATTGCACTCCAGTTTAGGGGCCAAGAGCGAGACTTCATCTCAAAAAAAACCAACCAACCAACCAAACAAACAAAAAAAACTGGGACTGTGCTGGGCATGGTAGTTCACACCTATAATTCCAACACTTTGGGAAGTTGAGGCAGGAGGATTATTTGAGGCCAGGATTTCGAGACCAGCCTGGGCAACATAATGAGACCTTGCCTCTATTAAAAATAATAATAATAAAAGAAAAGAAAAACAGGAACTATATCTTAACATTCTTTGTAAGTTCCCCAGCTTCTGGGGCATGACATGGTCCACGGCATTTATAAACGGTTGTCTGAGCCCACAGATCAAGACTGACTGAGTTTCAAATTCTGTATTTTTATTTTATTTTATTTTAGAGGCACTGTCTCACTATGTTGCTCAAGGTAGGGTCTCTCTCTCTCTTTTTTTTTTTTTTGAGATGGAGTCTCGCTGTGTTGCCCAGGCTGGAGTACAGTGGCCCGATCTCGGCTTATTGCAACCTCCACCTTCCTGGTTTAAGCAATTCCCCTGCCTCAGCCTCCAGAGTAGCTGGGATTACAGGCGCATGCCGTGCATGCCACCATGCCCGGCAAATTTTTCGTATTTTTAGTAGAGATGGGGTTTCACCATGTTGGCCAGACTGGTTTCGAACTCCTGACCTCAGGCAATCCGCCCGCCTCAGCCTTCCAAAGTGCTGGGATTATAGGTGTGAGTCACAGTGCCTGGCATTTTTTTTTTTTTTGAGACAGAGTCTTGCTTTGTTGCCCAGGCTGGAGTGCAGTGGCATGATCTCGGCTCACCGTAACCTCTGCCTCCTGGGTTCAAGCAATTCTCCTGCCTCAGCCTCCTGAGTAGCTGGGATTACAGGCATGTACCACCATGACCAGCTAATTTTTGTATTTTTAGTCAAGATGGGGTTTCACCATGTTTGCCAGACTGGTCTCGATCTCCTGACCTCAGGTGATTCACCCGCCTTGGCCTCCCAAAGTGCTGGGATTACAGGTGTGAGCCACTGCTCCCGGTGGGTCTCTAACTCTTAGCCTCAAGCAATCCTCATGCCTTAGTCTCCCAAAGCTCTGGGATTACAGGTGTGAGCCACCATGCCCTGCCTCAAACACCTCAAATACTGTATTTTAAAGCCTTTCACTATACTACACCAATCATCCCATTCCCTATATCTTCTCATAATCCCCAAGCAATCTTTCTACCTGAAGATGACACCAGAAATTTGGGTCACTAAAGAGAAAGATTCAGAAAGTGTCTGCATTAGTCAGTGTAGGCTGTTATGCTATGGTATCAACCCACAAATCTCAGTGGCCTAATCAGCAAAGATTGTTTTTCTCACTTACTTTGTGTCCTTCCCAGGTCAGCTGTGGCTCTGCTGCACATTGTCTTCACTCTAGGACTGAGGCTGATGGATTAGCCTCTATCCAGAACGTTGCTGGTCATGAGGAGAGCAGGAAAGGAAAACATGGTGCAGCACATTGACTGAGAGCTTCCAGCTGGAAGTGGCTCATACTGCCACTCACATTTCATTACCTAATGCAAGTCATACAGCCAAGCCTGCTGTCAATAGGAAATTACAATCCAATTCTGGGAGGCACAATAAGTGTTTGGGAACAATTATATAGTCTTCCACAGGGTCTCTTTACCCTTCATTTGTGATACTTGGATGTAAATATACCTTCTCACAGTGCCTCATCCAGTACCTTAAATACTGTAGTTTACATTGGTGCAAACAATCCGGATTTTTATTTTTATTTAGAGGCATTGTCTCACTATGTTGCTCAAGGTAGGGTCGCTCTCTCTCTTTTTTTTTGAGATGGAGTCTTGCTGTGTCGCCCAGGCTGGAGTGCAGTGGCCCGATCTTGGCTCACTGCAACCTCCACCTCCCTGGTTTAAGCAATTCCCCTGCCTCAGCCTCCAGAGTAGCTGGGATTATAGGCGCATGCCACCACCCCCAGCAAATTTTTGAAATTTAGGAAATTGGTAAATTTACAATCCTTAAGTACTGTATCTCACATTGCTGTAAACAATCTGGCTGGTTTAGAGTCTTTGAAGGCAGAAGAGCGGGCTTAGGATCAGACAATTCTGGCTTCAAATCCTGCCTCTGACACTTAAACTACTGAGCCTCTGTTTCCTCTTCATTTACATGATGACCACTTTGTAGTTTTACTGTAAGGATTTAAAAAACCAAACAGATGCAAAGGGCCTATCGTGTTGCTACTCACACAAAGAACACTAAATGTTAAGTATTCCCCCACCCCCAAACTCCATCCAGCACTGGGGTTTCTTGATGGTTCTTATTTAGCTCATTAGGCATGAAGTAAGCCAGTATCTTTACAACTTTAAACAATTGTTTCTTACTACCAAATTTGTACCAGAGTTTCAGGCTCCTTGGGGCTGCAAACCTTGACTACTTTTTCCTGCTAACCAGGTTCCTTTCTATCAACCCAAAAGATATTGCTAACTAACTGGCAGAGAGATTTCCCTTGATCCTACTCTGTTTGAACATCCTCTGACTCACCCTTCCTAGTGCCACCCAAGTTTCATCTGCACCATTGCTTACACATAATACAAGTACGTTATTTACTCTACGCATTTGTTAATGTTTGCTCAGCTGTCTTGGTGCCTTTGTGTCTTTCACTGTGCTTTTAATTAGCTCGGCTGATTCTAAGAGTGGAGGTAAACCAAGGTTTGAACCAGGTGGTTACAAGGAACATGGAGATGGGTTGCAGGTGGGGGACGGCAGATTGCTATGAATGCACTAGTGCAAATTCATTGACAGCCTAGGGAAAAAAAAATGTATTTTAGGCTAATGCCTTCTACCGGGAAAAAATAATCTAAGCTACTCCTTTTTTACTAATAATGATTAAGTAGTGGAGTCTTTGGAAAGGATCACATTTTGCCTTACTGATACAATCCGAAGTCAACACCAAGCTACCAGAGGACAAGAACTCAATGATGATTTACATAGAGTGATGTGGTCTAGCTGCATGAGTTAGTTATTCCCATTAGGCACTAATATTTAATGACTACTTATAAGACTATCACTTCTGTGGCCTCTACTTTCATCTACCCAGCCTCTGACTTTGCACAAGTTATTCTCTGCCCCCAATTGTTTTTCTCTACTCCCAGTCTTGCCTCCATCTCTGCATGGCAAATTTGTACTCATTTATTAAAATTTAGCCTTAACTTTACCTTTTAAGGGTGAAGCTTTGTTTGGCCCCAGTGACTGTGCCTCACCCTCCACCTCATCCAATTTGACAGAATTAAGCCTTGCTTCTTTTCTGTTTCCATGGCACAAGTATACATTTCTACCAAACTGCATTGGGATTAACTGTTTACATGTCTGCTTCTCTTTTATTCTGACTCCTTGGTATTTAGTACAACACCTGGTATAGAGTAGGCGCTTGCTAAATGATTATTGAATGCTATGTAAGTGTGCATAGTGACCAACGCCCAAGCATTTTCCTTAAATAGCAGTCAGTAGTGCTGAGACCTTTCAGATGGCCTATGTATAGCCTTTTAAAAAACCTAATTCAAGAATTATAAAATATTACATAAAGATACCCAAGGAATCCGGAATGCTTTTCCCGGGCTAGGAATAATAGGAGGGGCTCTCTCGTGTTTTTCTCTCTCCCTCTTGCAAGTCTTGGCTCATTTTAAATTCATTTCTCATTTTCTAATTTTCTCTTACAATAAATACAGAGGGAGAAAAGGATCAGGTAAAGGCTCATTTATCTAAGTGTCTGGGTCATGTGAAGTGTTGAACACTCTACTGTTGAAGCACTGCCAGTGTCCAATCAAGGTTTTTGTAGGGCTATTGCAGCCCAGCTCTGGGCTGTGTTCCTTTCAGAAAATTCAGAATTCAGATGAAGCTAGGAAAAGATCGCAAACAATACAAAACAATAAAACCACTACTTTATTCCCCTGGGCAATCTGTGTCTTTTAAGGGTCTGTCCCTTGAGCTGGATAATATCTCCTCTTTGAAGGCTCCCCTGCTCTGCACCCTCCCTTCTAGTCTACTCCCATCTAGTAAGACAGTGAACTACTATACTCTTTTCTGTGCTGACACTGGGATCTTATGAATAATAATAACAGCTGTCTCAGGGACCTTTATTTTTGGCAGCCTGTGCATGGTCTCTTTTGCTAGGTAGCTATGATTATTGTTTCCTTATTATAGGCAGGGAAACAGAGGCTAAGAGAAACCAAATAACTGGATGTAGGCACAAAGTAAGCAAGCTATGGAACATTAGACTTGAATTTAGGTCTGCCCTCTCAATCTAGGCTTTAAGCTTTTCTTCCTCACAATGTTCCAGAATTCCCCGGGCTGCTATAACCATTCTAGTTTTTTTTATTTTTCTTAGAGTCAGGGTGTCACTTTGTTGCCCAGGTTGGTCTCAACCTCATGAGCTAAAGTGATCCTCCCACATTGGCCTCCCAAAGTGCTGGAATTACAAGCATTAGCCACCGTGCCCCGCCTGCTTTATTCTTTTTTCTTTTTTATTTTTTGAGGAGGGATACTCCTCCACCCTTTTTTTAATCTTAAAAAAATGTAGGCCAGGCACAGTGGTTCACGCTTGTAATCCCAGCACTTTGGGAGGTCGAGACAGGCGGATCATGAGGTCAGGAGATCGAGATCATCCTGGCTAACACGGTGAAACCCTGTCTCTACTGAAAATACAAAAAAATTAGCTGGGCGTAGTGGTAGACGCCTGTAATCCCAGCTACTCGGGAGGCCGAGGCAGGAGAATGGTGTGAACCCGGGAGGCGGAGCTTGCAGTGAGCCGAGATCGCGGCACTGCACTCCAGCCTGGGCGACCGAGCGAGACTCCATCTCAAAAAAAAAAAAAAAAAAAAATTAAACACATGTTGTTGTATATATTTAAGGTATACCACATGATGTTAATGGGATAGTCAAAAGGTCACTATAGTGAAGCAAATTAACAGAGCCATCATCTCACACAGTTATCCTTTTTTTTTTTTATTGTGGCAAGAGAAGCTAAAATCTACTCATTTAGCATGAATCCCATATGTAATAAATTTTATTGCCCCTCTACCTTTTAACACCCTGGGACTCATACTTCTTTCCTTCCCAAAGGCTGCTGATCCCCATCTTCCCACCTCAATCTGGCAGCTAACCACCTCTGTTCTCTCTCCAGCCCTATCCCCATATTAGCTCAGGATGAGCACTTTAGGGAAGAACCTCAGAATCCCAGACAAGTGAGAGGAGCAGAGCTGCCCAACACTTGTAAGAGATGGTGCTAAACAGGAGCTCAACAGAAGTCTGAGCAACATAGTGAGATCCCATTTCTATAAAGTTAAAAAATTTTTAAAAAGAAAAAAATAAACAAAAGCTCCAGACTTGGAGCAAAGTCTACTCTCTCTCTCTCTCTTTTTTTTAAAAGACAGCGTCTCGTTCTGTTACCCAGGCTGGAGTGCAGTGGTGCAATCACAACTCACTGCAGCCTTGACCTCTTGGGCCCAAGGGATCCTCCCATCTCAGCCTCCCACATAGCTGGGACCATGGGTGCACACCACCCTGCTGGCTAATTTTTTTTATTTTTGTAGAGACAGAGTCTCCCCATGTTGCCTAGGCTGTTCTTGAATTCTTGTGCTCAAGCAATCCTCCCGCCTCTGCCTCCCAAAGTGATGCGAGACTGTAGACAGACTGTACACTTATTGTTTCGAGATGAGGGCTTGCTGTGTTGCCTAGGCTGCACTTGAACTCCTGGGCTCAAGTGCTCCTATCCTCCTGCCTCAGCCTCCTTAATAACTGGGATTACAGTCAAATGCCACTGTGCCCGGCTGAGACTGCATCTTATCCATCTTACTCATTGCTACCATCTAGTTCAAGCCATCATTCTGTACCTGGGTAATGGAGCCTCTGGCTTCCACCATTGTCCTCTTAGGTCTGCTCTTAGCGCGGCGGCCACAGTGATCTGACCAGAGTGATGTTTTGAAAGCGCAAGTCAGATCCTATCACTCCTCTGTTCAAAGCCCAGCAGTGGTTCTGTTTTAGCCAAGATTCTTACAGCTCCCTACTTGAGATCCCTCTCTCTGATCTTATCTCCTCATTCCGCTCCCATTTGCTCACTGCTCTAACCGTCCTGGCCTCCTCATTATTTCTAACACTTCCCCAGGCTTTTGTCTCAGGGCGTTTCACCAAGGACACTCTTCCCCAGACAACTGCATGGCTGACTCCCTCAGCTCTTTCAGGTCTCCGATTTAAAGTCATTTTATAAATGAGGCCCATGCTGACGGCTCTATTCAAAATTGCAGGCCAGGCGTGGTGGCTCACGCTTGTAATCCCAGCACTTTGGGAGGCCAAGGAGGGCGGATCACTTGAGTTCGGGAGTTCCGTGACCAGCCTGGCCAACACGTTGAAACCCCACCTCTACTAAAAATACAAAAATTAGCCGGGCGTGGTAGCGCCTGTCTGTGATCCAGCTACTAAGGAGGATGAGGCAGGAGAATCACTTGAACCCGGAGTTTGCAGTGAGCCCAGATCGTGCCACCGTGCTCCAGCCTGGGCGAGGGAGCAGGATTCCCTCTGAAAAAAAAAAAAAAAAACAAAAAAACTGCAAACCCCCTTCCTCCAGTTTTCCTCATACCCCTTATCCTAGTGTATTTTTTTCCCCCATAGCACCCAATGCCTTCTAACATATTACATAATTTTCTTACGTTTATCAGCTTTCTCCCTATATTAGAATGAAAGCTCCAAGAGGGAAGGGTACTTGTTTTCTCTCTCTCTTCTGTTTACCGATACATCCCGAGCACTAAAATAGTGTCTGGTAACCTTAGCAGTGATTGGCAAATATTTGTTGAGTAAATGAGTACATGAACCTTCAGAATCTTGCTAGTCTTATAAACAAAAGGAATATGTGAGTACTTTGAATCTCCAGTGCCTAGAAATGCTTGACCAAATGGCAAGTGTTCAATGTTTACTGAAGGAATTGTGTGCTCAGATCTGCTGGAGTTTATCTAAACCCTTTGAGGCTATGTCAAAAAAGTACCCAGGGCCAATTCACTCATGCCTCTCCTTTTCCTCTCATCCAATCAGCCCAGTATTCATCTAACAAATATCTAAGTCTCCAAATATTGAGCCACCCAATGTGAGTTCAAAAGCGTGTTTGGTGCTGCAGGGGAATACATGACTAACGCGAATGAAGCAACAGCAAATACTACACTGGAATGTAATTAAGTGTGAAATTATAGGGCAGATTATCAGTGCTAATAGTTTAGAGAAAGAATCAGTGAAGACTGACGTAGAAGTAAATTCCAAAGTTCACTAGTCGACCAAACTACCCTTCTAAACGCTCCACCTACTGATAGTAGGACCATAACCTAGGTAGCTACCTTGAGAGTCAGAAGGGCCTTTAGAGTTCCAACTCCTTTAAGAAAGAAAGTAAGACCAGGCACGGGAAAGGCCTCGGCAGACATGAGTCTAGCACCTGGGGCTCAAGAAGTTCTGAAAGGAGGGGTGTCCTGAAGGTCCAAGGCGCCTTTGTTGGGGGTCCCGGAATCCACGGTGTGCCAGAAAAGGCGTCCGGTTTCCTGGAGAGGCGGCTAAGGTGCCGGGCGCTTCGGTGAGGTGGCGGAGGTTGGGGGGCGGGGGAGGACAGGAGGCACCATTTCTTCGGGGCATGGGGCCCCAGGTCTCCGCGGGCAGGGACCAAAGCCACCGATCCCTACTGTCCTCAACTGCGGGGTTGCTTCCGCTGCCCTTGCTCCCCAGACGCCACTCCGAGGCACAAGGACCCCAAGTCGCTCGGAACTGCGGGCCGCTGGGTGACACCCGCTGAGCCGAGGCATAGCCCCGGGAGTCTCAGGGCACTACTTGTCCCAGCGGAGGGATCCCGCGTGCGTCGAAGCGGCCGAGGCCGCGCAGGGCCTTGACGCCGCTGACGCCGGCCCGGCGGCATCGCAGGAGGAGGTGGCGGCGAGGGTGGGAGGGGGATGTGGGTCGGGAAGTAGTTCCGGGTGCGCGGCCCCGGATGTTGGCTGCTCCCGCTGCCGCCGCCGCTCTCGGCGCTGCTTGGGGCCTTGGCCGCTTGCACTAGGCACCGTTGGGACCTTTCCCGGGGGCGGAGACGCACGCAGCGGCCGGGGGCTCGGCCGGGCCGTCCCGGCCTGCGCAGCCTGAGGTAAGTGCCCGCCACCGGGGCGGCCGGGCCTGGGCGGCGGGCGAGGAGGCGGGGCTGGGGCATCTCCCGGGACGGAGGCAGGGGCTGCCCTCCGCGAGACGCCCTCTCTCTTCTAGTCGCAGCCGCGCTGTGTGGTGGGCGGCGGGCGGGGCAGGGGGCCTGGGCCCGGGCTGGGGCCTGGCGGGCGCTGAGGGCTGGGTCCCTCCCTCCCCCGCGGCGCTTCTCTTCAGCTGCTGCTGCCCCTCAGCCGGGAAGCAGCGGCTCCGCGTTTCCCGCCCCTCCCCCAGGCGGGGCCCTGGGGAACCAGCCGTGGATCCCGGGGGCTCCTAGTCCGAGGGCAGCGACCGTCTCCTTCTATCCATGACCTGTCCCCTGGCCCGGGCTAGCCCCCGGACCCGGCAGTCTGCGGCTTCTTCCTTTCAAGCTTGGGGGCGCTTTTCTGCCGGCCGGGCGGGCTGTACCTCACGCCTCAGGGTGGCCCTTTGGGGTGAGGAGGCCTTTGCGAGGGTGCCTGCGTTCCCGCCCATCCTGGGTCTGTGTCCTTTGCTGGGATTAGGGCAAAGGCAGACGTTCCATGCGGACGTGTTGCTGTCCTGTGTGTGTTGCATCCTGCCCACGTGGTAGAGTGTCTCCCGCCCCCCCCTCCCAGCTCCATTTTTGCAGCTGGTGAGGAGGGAGGTTAACGGGATGGTTTTTCCTCTGTGATTTCCTCCGGGTAGCATGGAAGGTGTTAGGGTCAGTTTGCTTTGCCGAGGCCGACTGTTGGTTAGATGAAGAATGAAGAGTTGTACTCTGAAATTGAGGCCAGTAGGGGACATAGCAGGGCTTAGTTTCATTAACATTTTTTCTCCTCTTCCATTAGCTGCTCTTATTCTTTTCTCTGTTGGTTAATCGTAGAGAATAAGCGCTTGCTACGGATGCATTCAGGTATATAGTTTTCATTTCTCTATTTTACCTTTTGTGTGTCTGGTGAGCAAAGGTTTTACTATTCCGTGTTGGTGCATTCCACGTCTGTGTTGTCCCTAGTTGGATTCCTGAGTGAGTTAGAGCCATTCACTGTAATTCCTGAAGGAGTTAGAGATTGGTGGGCACCTTTTTGGTCTTTTTCTGAGATTTATTTGTGTTTGTTTTCCTCCGTTTTGTTTCCCAGTGAAAAAGCGTGATGTCATAGGAGCGTTATATGCATAGCTCTTTTTCTCACAAGGCAGCACTAGTTTCACCTAGTCACTTAATTTGTAGAAGCTCTTTTACTTCACTTTTCCTCTTACTCTGTTGAGTAACCCATTGCACTCTCTTTTTTGAAACTAGTTTGAAACATGTTTTGAGTAGTTTTTTTCTTAATGTCCCTTCCAGATTAGGGTTTTCATCTTCTATTTGGCTCTTTTGAGACCACAGATTGTTCCCGCAGTAACAGTGAGAGAAACCTATTCCCCCTGGTCCCTAGCAAATATTTAAAGAAAAGCAGTAACTCCTCTCTTTTTTCTGAGTGGCATATATTATATAGATGTGATTAAATGTTTTAGTTTCTTAAATAGGAGGATTTCTCTTTTTGCTTTTGTGTCTCAGAATTGAGGTGAATCGTCTTGGTTTTGTGCTGCTGAGGACAAAGCTGGGCAGTTTCTCATGCTTTCATTAGATTTTTTTTTTGGATGAGGCTAGAACTTGTTTATTTTGGCTCTTTTTTGTTCATTAGTTTGGGTAAAATAGAAAATCTTAATGTTTCGAAGTTACTTACTAGATTCCAAAGTGGCCTGAATTCTCACTTTGTTTTTCACATTATACATTCTTTGAGTATATTTTTGACTTTTTTTCACTTTTATCTGGTACAGTTTGTATATTCCCTTTCGTTCTATGTAGAATGAAAATATTTAAATATAGATTTTAGATTCTGTCTGCTTTCATTATGCTACGTATGGGTGGGGCAGTGGAAAATAGAGAATGTTGTTCTGATACATACAGAGGCTTTTTTTTTTTTTAAGTAAGTCAGCATTTGTGTACTTCTGTAAAGTTCCATGTTATCTATGTGTGAAGTAGTCTGTATGAAGAGACAAATAAGATATGTGGTTTCTTGGAAAGCTTCAACTTATATCGAAAGAACAGAGTTGTTTTTTCTGTTGGGGAAACACGTACATCATTCAGAATTACCAAACTTCATTGGACTTCTCCTTGGGATAACAGTACAACCAAAGTCAAAAGTGTAAGTGACATTTGAGAAAGATACAAATTTCCAAAGGGGAAGAGATGTATTTCAGGAGAGCGAAGGGGCCTGTGCAAAGTGGGAGAAGTGGCAGTGTACAAATGATATCAAGGAGCTTGACTGTCAGATCATCTGTGTTGGTAAAGAATAATAAATGAGTTTAGGATTGGTGAGGAGGTATTGCTGGAGGATCTTTCAAGGTAGAGGGTTTAGTTTGATATGGTACCACAATGGATTCTAAAGAATGAGAGTAAGATGGTGCATCTTGTTCCTGAGGAAGGTTTTTGTATCAGTTGAGTGTCCTGAGAGTGGAGAGACTGATTAGAATGCTCATGGAGAATTTTAGGAATAAGATGATGAGGGTGTGTTATAAGATAGTAGTTGTAGGAAAAAAATAATAGCTAAAGTTTACTTACTGTATGGCAGATGTAGTTCTAAGTGCCTTACATGTGTTTACTTCATTAAATCTTCATAATAAGGTATTAAAATCAGAAGGGACTTTGGGCAAGTTACTTAACCTTATGCATGTAATTATTTCCGTATACAATGAACAGTTAGATGAAAGGTAGATTTTGCACTGACCAGGAATATAGATGGTGGTAAAACACATCAGTAGATGTGTGTTGGGAGGATAGTAGTATAATGAAAAAAGAGCTTTGAGGTTTGGAATTTTGGGTCCTGTAATAGGCTGATAGCATTCTGAGAAGAACCAGAAAGTGCATCAGTTTCACAGAAGCCAAGGAAGATTTTCTACAAGAGGGGGGGTTTGACAGTTTCAAATGCAGAGTAGAAGTTCAGAAACAGTGGCTACAATGAAAAGACAATTGAATGAAACCAGAGGAGATAATTTGTAACCTTAGAGAGAAATTTGAAAGGAAGGGTAAGTAAGAATAGATGCCGGATTTGTTTTTCACAGGATTTGTAGAGACATTAGGATCTGGTATGGTAATTCTTAGTATTTCCTTTAAAAAAGAAACAAACTTATGTTCCAAAGCCAGTGATTTTATACTTGAATGCTTCTCTCCTTAAACTTTTACTACTCTTAAAAAAAAAAACCAGCTTTCTTGAAATATAATTCACATACCATTTCATTCACACATTTAAAGTATACAAGTCAGTGGTTTTTAGTGTATTCACAGAGTTGTGCAACCGTCACCACAGTCATTTTTAGGATAGCATTTCAAAAAGAAGCCTTGTACCCATCGGCAGTCACTCCCCATACCCCCACCTCCAGGCAGCCACTAATGTACCTAACATCTTGTAGAGATGTTGATAATTCCAAATGCCTGTTGTGGGCATTTCATACAGCATAAGGTCTTTTATGTCTGACTTCTTTCACTTAGCATATGTTTCAAGGCTCATCCACGTAGCATGTATCAGTATTTCATTCCTTTTTATTGCCAAATATTATTCCACTGTATGGATATACTATGTTGATATCTATTGCTTTAGTTGATGGGCATTTGAGTTTCTTATTCTTTTATTATTATTATTATTATTATTTTAGATGGAGTTTCTCTCTGTTGCGCAGACTGGAGCGTAGTGGCGCCATCTTGGCTCACTGCAATCTCTGCCTCTCAGGTTCAAGCGATTCTCCTACCTCACCCTCCCCAGTAGCTGGGATTACAGGCATGCACCACCATCCCTGGCTAATTTCTGCATTTGTAGTAGAGACGAGGTTTCACCATGTTGGCCAGGCCGGTCTTGAACTCCTGACCTCAAGTGGTCTGCCTGCCTCAGCCTCCCAAAGTGCTGGGACTACAGATGTGAGCCACCGCGCCTGGCCAAGTTTGTTAATTCTTTTAAACTCCTCCCCATTTTCATTGAATCTTCGCCCTGCCAACCCCTCACATGGCCGCCTTTTAGATTATAACCTCTGCCATGCATTTTGCTAGGCATTGGGGATATAAAGATGAATAAGACATGGCCCTTGAACATTCATATAGTGTTTTATTGGTTTATATACATTTTCTCATACATTCTCTCATTTGATCTCAACAACCCTGTGATAAAGTCAGAACATCTTAAGATGAGCAATTTGAAGTTTAGGTGACCTGCTTAGGGTTGTACACCTAAGTAATTGGTGGAGCAAGTGGGTCTTCTTAGTTCATATCTGTGCTGTTTCCACTACTCTATGCTGTTGTTTTAACTTAAAGCATTCTCATGTAATCTCCTGGAGACTTAGAGGGACTGGAAAATGTATTTACTCAAAGAATCACTTTTTTTTTTTTTTTTTTTTGAGACAGGGTCTCACTCTTGCCCAGGCTGGAGGGAATGGCGTGATCATGGCTCATTGTAGCCTCAACCTCCTGGGCCCCAGTGATCCTCACACCTCAGCCCCGCCAAGTAGCTGGGACTACAGATGTGCGCCACCATGCTCTGCTAATTTTTGTATTTTTTGTAGAGAAGTGGTTTCGCTGTGTTGCCCAGGCTGGTCGCGAACTCCTGAACTCAAGTGATCCGCTAACCGTGGCCTCCCAAAATGCTAGGATTACAGGCGTGAGCCACTGTACTCAGCCCACTGATTTTCTTCCGGACTTAAAATGAAGATTTTTTTTCCCTGGATTCTGCCACTTGTTTGTTCTGCGTTTTAGACAAATCATTTCATATTTCTTTTCTTTCAGAACTTTCATGGAGTTCATGTGATGGTAATGATAATAATAGCTAACATTTTTTGAGGCCTTACTATAGGCCTAAAAGTGTTCTAAGTACTCTACATTCATTGTCCATATCTTAAAACCCTTAATATTTTATAAATTTTGTGAATATATTTTATAAACATATTGTAGATTTTATAAATTTATTTTAGTTGTAAATTTTATAAAGATGGTAGTTTTACAGGTGAGGAAATGGGCACAGAGAGGTTAAGTAATTTGACTAAGGGAACATAGCTTGAAATGGAAAGAGCCAGGATTTGAACTCTTGCAGTCTATTTTCAGAACTCCGTGGCTGTTAATCACTACACTGTTCTGTTTACTGTGTTATGAATTAATAGAGGATAATATTTCAAGTAAGGGCATGACCAGAATATGAAGATTTGATTTTGAATGTAGTTGGGGAAACAGTTAAATAGCAGTTTTAAGTTGGCATCACATCCACTTTTCTGTTAAAAGTGGACTTAACACTATAGCGTACAAAGATACATGTTGTTTAGACATTTTTTTGTTTGACCCTGCTTAAAAGCTTCTCAGCTCAGAAATTACATTATTTTCACTGATCTTCACTGTTGGCTTTGTTAGTCGCGTAGCTTTCCACATTGCCACTATTCAGAAACCTTGGCTCGAGACAGCTAAAGCTCACTTTTAGCTCTCTCCTCAGCCTTCCTTTAACTGTGAATTTTTGTTTTCCATTTTGAACAGTTAGCCTTTCAGTCCTGGAGGGAGTTACTCTTTACCTCTTCCACTCCAAAACCCAGAAAACAGTGGCATTTTATAACAACTGTCACAAAATTTGACCATCTTAATTGGTGTAACGTGATTTTAGTGCACAAATAAGAACCAAAGCATAGTGTTTTGGTTAAAGAGATTGACTTACTCTGAAATTGGAAAAGGCATCTGCTGTACAGGATTTTTGATTTAATAGAATTTGTTATAACCAGATCAGCAGAGCATTATTACTGTGGGCCATCTGTTGGGATATGGAAATAGCTTTGTTATATGGAACCAGATGTTGTTTTTATATTTATAACAATGACATTCTGCTTATTTTAAGTAATCTTTTGTAGTTAGGTACCTTTGGCTGCCATTCTATTTGACATGTATATCAACTGATAACCTGAGAATGTGGTGTCTTTCAAAATGGCTGTTATTCTTCTGTGGGATCAGGACAAAACAGATGAAA
The DNA here is from genome assembly GCF_009764315.1 of Trachypithecus francoisi. Lineage (NCBI taxonomy): Eukaryota > Metazoa > Chordata > Mammalia > Primates > Cercopithecidae > Trachypithecus > Trachypithecus francoisi. The sequence goes on from NW_022681457.1 coordinate 82,192,580, forward strand.
CAAAAAAGAAACGAGACTCATACAGTGTCAAACTTTAGTACTATAACAAGATAAAATATAGGAAAGGTGACCTGGCGCGGTGACTCATGCCGGTAAACCTAGCACCTTGGGAGGCCGAGGCAGGCGGATCACTTGAGGTCAGGAGTTTGAGACCAGCCTGGTCCACATAGTGAAACCCTTTCTGTACTAAAAATACAAAAATCAGCTGGGCATGGTTGTGGGTGCCTGTAATCCCAGCTATTTGGGAGGCTGAGGCAGGAGAATCGCTTGAACCTGGGAGGCTGAGGTTGCCGCGAGCCGAGATCCTGCCACTGCACTCCAGTCTGGGCAAGGGAGTGAGACATTGTCTCAAAATAAAATAATTTAAAAAAAAGGATAAGTATGAATATGTGATATGAGATAATTAGGACCATATTAAATAAGAGCTTTGACTTTGAGACTATTAATAAAGGCCTAGTTTCTAATAATTACTAAGCCACTTGGTTGCTCTAAGAATTTTTACCATGAATCTAAAGCGATTTGATTTTGATGTAATTGGACCTACATTAATACCACACTGTCTGACTTGTTTCCCATCATCAATTGATGAAATAGTCTGTAACAAGACTCATATTTGTAGAGTGGGACTCAAACTTAGGGTGCAATAGAGGAACTGTTTTTAGAACATAGGCTTAGAGAACTCTGTTCTGAATTGAATGCTAACAATTTGAAGATGACTGGGTCTTTGGGTGGGAATTTTTATTTTTTTGAGACAGGGTCTCACTGTGTCACCCAGGCTGGAGTATAGTGGCTCCATGAGAGCTCATTGCAACCTCCAATTGCTGGGCTCAAGTAATCTCCTGCCTTTAGCTCCCCAAGTGGCTGGGACTAGAGGTGCATACCACCACACCTGGCTAATTTATTTTTTATCTTTAATTCAGACAAGATCTGACTGTACTGGCTCCCTAGGCTGGTCTTGAACTCTTGGCCTCTTCCTTCCTTCTTGGCTTCCCAAAGTGCTAGGATTACAGGCGTGAGCCACCAGGCCCGTCCTGGGTGGGATTTTTTAGAGAGTCTCTCCAGAAACTGCATGATGTCTGTTTTTCATTGTCTTCAAATCAATGTAGAGAGTCTATAGATGCCATAGAGTTGGCCAGCTATTCTAGGATAAGCCTGTGTCAAGGAGACTATACCCAGTAAACTGACTTTCAGTCAGTTTTCACCTGCAGTATAAAACAAAAAGTTCTAATGGAATTCTCCTACCTAGAGTCCTCCTCAGTGGTATAGTGGTTACTTAGGAAATAAGATTGATCTTCTGATTGATTGGAGTATGGTGCCCATGTGACCTTATTAAAAACCTTGTAAATTGGAATCATCTTTTTTTTTTAAGATTGGGGCCTGACCTTTGACACCATCAATAGCCCTTGTTTCTAATTAGTACTATTGTGTTGAAACAGATTTGTGAGAGGAATGGATAATAAAGGAAAGACTGCTAGAACTCACTAACTGTTGCAAACTTGTTTGCTTACAGAGAGAGGGGATTGCAATATGATGGAAGTAGGTTATCATAACGATTCTAGATTTTGGCTGGTGGGTACATGAGTGCTTATTAAATTATTAAAGTTAACTTTAAAAAGTTTCTGTGGCTTGGCCATCAAATTTTGGGTAATTACAGGCACAACGGTCAAACATGCAGCAATCAGGGTCAGGTTGACCTTTCTGAATGAAGATGGAGCAGACTGTCATGGCAGGAGGTGAATGATACATGATGTCTCTTTCTGCTAGGGTAGTTGAGTCTGTGAGTCTATGACACTTTATTTGTCTACCCTGTGTACAGAACTGTTGATGGTATTGTCCCACTTTGTATACATGGGTAGCCATCAACATCAGAAATGGCACCTTTGTATATCAGAGGAATTTGTGTTTTATATTATTATAGGGGATGTGTATTTTCAAAAGATTTCCACCTTACATTTGAATAATATTGTTTCAAAAGTGTTTGATCTGTTGGATTTTGGAGCCTTATAACAGCCTTGTGATATGTGTTAATAGTGATATTCCTATTGACAAATGGAGAAAATGAGATAGAAGCTAGGACTTAGTGCCACTCAATTATTTAGTAGTGGAGCAGACACTGGAACTCAGACCCTGCATTCTCCTTTTTTCGTACTCTTAGTATAAAACTGACAAAGTTTTGGTGAGGAACTTACTCTGGATTTTTGAGGTAAAAATGGAAGGTTATAGACCACAAAGGACCTGGCCTACTTGGAGCAGAACATATGATAATATCAGACTTAGGGTACATAAAACCAATGGGAGCAGTTTCTTCCCTTGTTAAATTTAGGTCCATTTCTAGTCATTGGAAGCATTTTTACTGAATCTGCATTCTTCATCTTTGCAGAATTCAGGAGTTAAGGGAAACTTTAAAGGGTTACTCAATAGCAGATTCGTCTTGTTTTATGTAAGTACACATCTGTAAAATTTAGACATTGAGAAAGTATCCCTGGAACATGATTCTACTAAGGATGCCTAGGTTACAGGCACAGTGGGAGATGTGTTGTCTGTTGCCTGGTGGTTAGGAAGAATAACAGTATATAAAGAAGTCATATCTGCATAGAAAAAAAGACTGGGAGAGAATGCATCGTAATGGGTAATTTAAATTTTCTTCTTTGAACCTGTATATATTTTCTAAGCTCTCTGCAGTGACCATATATCATTTTTGTACTCAAGGAAAACCTATACAGTTTGATTTTTATGGTTCAAATGAGAATTTGGAAAAATGTGGATCTTCGGACTTTTTTTTTTGAGATGGAGTCTCACTCTGTCTCCCAGGCTGGAGTGCAGTGGCGTGATTTCTGCTCATTGCAACCTCAACCTCGTGGATTCAAGCGATTCTCCTGTCTCAGCCTCCCAAGTAGCTGGGATTACAGGCGCCTGTCATCACGCCTGGCTAATTTTTGTATTTTTAGTCAGACGAGGTTTCACCATGTTGGCCAGGCTCATCTGGAACTCCAGGCCTCATGTGATCCGCCTCGCAAAGTGCTGGGATTACAGGTGTAAGCCACAGTGCCCGGCCTGATTTTAGGACTTTTGAAGAGCAGTTTAAACACTTGATGCTATGAAATTGTTTTGCTTTCTACGCAGTTTGTTAACAAATCAGTTTGATAAGTTATTGATTATCTTATGGATCAAGTTGTGAGTGTATTAAGTGGTTTGGGTTTTTCTTTGCATTCTAATTTGGTCATTTAGCTCTGCTAATCAAGAAATTAATTTTAGTCCCCTAGAAGCAAACAGGACCTTAAGTTTACTTACAGTAGTTATTTATCAATAAATGACCTAGAAATAGCACTCCAATTTAAATCCTGAAAACTAACTTAAGGATCCACTTATATGCTTCCATTCCTTGGCAGATTTCTAATAAAAAAACAAATGGTTAGAGCTTCTTTAAGGTACTGTTTTTCATCCATGTACATTGGACTCATTCATGTCTCTTACTCATTTGCTTGCTCATTTGTTCACTCTTTTTTTTTTTTGTTTGTTTGAGGGAGAGTCTCGCTCTGTCGCCCGGACTGGAGTGCAGTGGCCAGATTTCAGCTCACTGCAAGCTCCGCCTCCCGGGTTTACGCCATTCTCCTGCCTCAGCCTCCCGAGTAGCTGGGACTACAGGCGCCTGCCACCTCGCCCGGCTAATTTTTGTATTTTTAGTAGAGACGGGGTTTCACCGTGTTAGCCAGGATGGTCTCGATCTCCTGACCTCGTGATCCGCCCGTCTCGGCCTCCCAAAGTGCTGGGATTACAGGCTTGAGCCACCACGCCCGGCCCATTTGTTCACTCTTTTGCTGTGTTCTGGGCACAATACTAAATACTGGGGACACGACTAAGGCAGGGTCCCTGCCAGCAAAGACTACAGCTTTTAGTTTGGGAGAAAAATCAGAGATGTCCTTGGCATCTGAAAGTATCCTGTGATTTCTTCTGTTTTCTACTTTTTGACTAGAAAGGCAGAATGAGTAGCTAGTTCAAAGAACTTAATGGATTTAGGGATGTGAATAGATGGCTTTAAGGGAAGCTGATGGCTTCATAGTTATTTCTCTGATTGCAAAATATTGAAAATCTAAGGAATTTCGTCATCTAAGGAGCATTTGTTACTCAGGTAGATGACCTGGGCATTCAGATTTATATCAGGTTTGCTTTGGGAACATAAGCAAACAACATTGTATTGATTCTTCCAGGATGGAGACAGTGTCTTTTTGTCTCTTATCCTCTATTCTTAACACTGTGCGTGACACATAATAGGCATTATTATATAGCCATTATACAGTCATGTGCCACATAATGATGTTTTGGTCAACTGTGGGGCACATATATGTATATACAGTGGTGGTCCCTTAAGATTATAATGGAGCTGAAAAATTTCTATTGCCTAGTGACCTCAAAGCCATCACAATCTTGTAGTGTAATAAAAAAAATAAATTTAGTGTAGTCTATGTGTACAGTGTTTATAAAGTCTACAGTAGTGTACAGTAATGTCCCAGGCCTTCACAGTCACTCATCACTCACTCCCTCTGAGCAATTGCCAGTCCTGCAAGCTCCATTCATTATGAGTGTCCTATACAGGCATACCATCTTTTATACAGTATTTTTACTGTACCTTTTCTGTGTTTAGATACACATGCTTTTGTATTCCAGTTGCCTACCATATTCAGTGCAGTAACATGCCATTCAAGCTTGTAGCCTAGGAGCAATAGGCTGTATCATGTAGCCTAGGTGTGTAGTAGGCTCTACCATCCAGGTTTGTGGGAGTACACTCTGACGTTTGTACAGTGATGAAATCGCCTAACAACACATTTCTTAGAAAGTATCCCTGTTGTTAAGCGATGCATCACTGTACTAATAAAAGATGTTGCATGTTTAAATTTAATTTTAAGAATTTTAATACTACAGATAGTTTTGTCTAATACAGTGATAGATATATACACACTATATATACTGTATATACACTGTATGTACACTATATACTATATATACACACTATAATATACACACTATATATAATATATAATATATAATGCACTATATATGTTTTTATATATGTATATAGTGGTTCCTAGAATTTTAAGAGTTAATCATTCAAATCAGTGAAGTAGATTGCTAAAACACTTGATATATAGTCATTCAGCTACTTTTAGAACACCTTTGGTCACTCATAGCTGTAAGGTAACCTGTTTGTTATTAGTTGTAATTGAGGCAGAATTTGCATCTAATGTCATCTCTTTTTCTTAGTTCTTCCTGTGGAACAGTAGAGACCTAGTCTGCCTTCTTTCACAAGATTATTCAATTATTTGAAGGTGATTGTTCAGCATATATCTCTTGAGTACCTGTGCATGCAAGACACTGTCCTAGATATTGTGAGAGATCCAAAGGTAATTAAGAGGCATAGTCTGTTAGCAAGAAATGGGTATAGATACTAAGAGCTATGGGTTTACTGAGAAGAGGGAGTGCTTTTGCTTATGATGATGAAAAAAGCTTCGTGGATGAGATAGTGTTTGGATTAAGATTAAACGTGGAGCATTCAAGGCTGAGAGCATAGTCAAAGACTTAGAAATGAGGAAGCACAATGCGAGTTAGAGGAATAGAGACCCAGCTTGGTTGTTCCCCAGACTATCCTCCAGGATATTAAAACTGTTCATTGTTGTATCCCCAGCACCTGGAGGAGTGGTTGGCTAATAATTGGTGCTTAATAAATATTTGTTAAATGAATGGTCATATTTGAGAAATACTGATCATCATTTTCATGGATGTTAAAGCATTTTAGGATATTGAACACTCTAAGTCATTTAGAGGAAAGAAAGTGTTTATCTCAATCTTCTGTAATTATGGAGTGTGCATTAACAACTCTTGAAATCCTCTGGAAAATATTACACACTGGTCTGTATGGTAGAGGTGAAGTGGAAGGCTAGAAAGGTGGAAGGCTAGAAACACCCAGTTTCTTCAGTCATTATACACTTGCACACCCAGTTTCTTCAGTCATTATACACTTGACATTTGGTTTCTGATCCCTCACTAGTTTGATATCCCTCCTTCCAAGGATTCTGTCCTGTAAGTGTTCTTAAAATGTGGTGCTCAAAACAGAACATGTTTCCCTCCATAGGTGATGGTTTTTAAATTCTATATTAAAACAAAACAAAAAACCCCCAGAATACAATACTCCAGTTGTGAACTAACTAGTGAGGAGTACATGGTACTGTTACACTCCTTTTCTGGATACTGTTCTTCTGATGAAGCCTAAGATTGCATTTTGTTTCTTTTTAGCAGCTGAGTCACTCTCTTGGCTCATACTCAGTTCTCATCTTAATTTACAAGAAGTTCTTTGAGTAGATTCAGAGAGATTTCCTATTAGTAGAGCTAACTAACGAATGCCCGTTTTCTTCTGATTGAGGCTAGGCTGTTTTCTCAGAAGTACTAGTCATCCTTAGCTTCCTGAAATCTGAGAAAGAAAAATAATTAATTATCTATTAGTATTGTTGAGCAACTAACACCAAACAAGTTTAGTCCAACTGCCCTTTTGAGTATATTCAGAAGTATATGAAATATGAAGAACCCCCCTTTACCCGTCATTGAGATTCATCAAATTAAAATAGGTGTCACATATGCCTCAAATATCTTTTTTCTTTAAGTATTTCAAAGAAAATCATAGACATTGTCTTTTCATCCCTATGTCAGTATGCATCTCTAAGAAAATGTAGATATTATATAACCCATGCCATCATTGTATCTGATGATAGAGTAGACAATAGACAATATTTTTAGGTGTCATCTAATATCTAGTTCATAATAAAATGTCCTGATTCTTTAAAAACATCTCTTTACAGTTGGTTTTTAGTTGACTCAAGATCCAGATAAGGTATATACACTGCATTTGGTTGTTATATTTCTTAAATCTCCTTTATTTATTTATTTATTTTTACATGTGCATAACGTGCAGGTTTGTTACATATGTATACTTGTGCCATGTTGGTGTGCTGCACCCATCAACTCGTCAGCACCCATCAACTCGTCATTTACATCAGGTATAACTCCCAATGCAGTCCCTACCCCCTCCATGATAGGTCCCGGTGTGTGATGTTCCCCTTCCCGAGTCCAAGTGATCTCATTGTTCAGTTCCCACCTATGAGTGAGAACATGCGGTGTTTGGTTTTCTGTTCTTGTGATAGTTTGCTAAGAATGATGGTTTCCAGCTGCATCCATGTCCCTCCCTACAAAGGACACAAACTCATCCTTTTTTATGGCTGCATAGTATTCCATGGTATATATGTGCCACATTTTCTTAATCCAGTCTGTCACTGATGGACATTTGGGTTGATTCCAAGTCTTTGCTATTGTGAATAGTGCCACAATAAACATATGTGTGCATGTGTCTTTATAGCAGCATGATTTATGATCCTTTGGGTATATACCCAGTAATAGGATGGCTGGGTCATATGGTACATCTAGTTCTAGATCCTTGAGGAATCGCCATACTGTTTTCCATAATGGTTGAACTAGTTTACAATCCCAGGGGGAAAATGGAACCAAGTTAAATCTCCTTTAACTGAACCATAGCCACTTCCCACTCTCCCCCCTTTTGGATAATTTGACTCCTTTGGCCCTTCACGTCTCTTATCGGTACCAAATTCTGTTCCTTTTGAAATATCTGCTAGATTTTTTCTTCTTTGATGACAATTCAGCAATCATTTTGGAGTATTATGTGTAGAACGTGTCCTAGGCATTATGGGAGATAAAAAGTTAATTCAATGTGTACATGGCCCGCTAGGAGCCAGCATTCCAGTGGTAGAGACAGATGCCTACAGAAACAACATGAAGTGGATTATTTGTCCTCCAATACATCATGCCTTGATGATAAAGTCTCCCATTTTTTTTTTTTTTCCTGGAAAATGATGACAGTGGAATCTTCTTCATACATCTCTTTAATCATGTACTGATCAGGAACCCACATTTGGTTTCCTCTTGAGTCAGTTCATACTTGACTATTTTTGGCCTGTCACTCAGTTCTTCCACTGGCTCCCACTATTATCCAAAGTGGCACAAAAATATTTTTATTTGCTTTATTTTAAAAACCCACCTTTATGTTATGTAGAATTTTCATTTCTCCAACAAGATTGTAAACATCTGGAGAGCAAAAGTCATACTGTCTTCTTTTTCTTTATAATACTGGGTGCTTAATAAGTACTTTTGAAGAGTCCTGGTACATATACCAGGTCTATTCTTCTGTTTCCTAACTTTCTAGAGTCAGCTGGAGCTTCTGCCAGTTAAAAGTAAATAATCCAGACCTGGATCTCTTCTTACCTCAAAAGTCTCCCAGCAAACAGTCCATTCAGTGGTCTAACGGAATCAGGGATGACAGATAAATGATTTGCATGTTACCAATTTCCCCTCACCATGTCCTTGGCAGACTACTAATTTCTGGTTGTGTTTAGACATTATTTTCTCTTTGTAGCACTTAAGGCAGCTGCTGCCTATTGAGCATTATTGACAAATAATATGAAACCTTTCTGCTACCCTTGTCCTAAACCAGTAATCAGACTACATCAGAATCACCTGAGATAACTTTTAATTACTAGATTTCCCAAGTTTCACCTAAATCAGGATTTCCAGGAATGGGATAGAAATGATTATAAAGTCAGTAGTGGTTTGTTTACTGACTTTGGGAACAAGGCAGGTAATTTTTATTTTGTTAAACATCTCTGGCAGTGGAGACTTTATGGCTTCCTATCTTTTCAGTTTCAGTACAGCATTTTATTCCTCTGACAGCCAGTAAGTTCTGTTAGATTCAGTGGAGTTTTCAGCAACATGGGTAGGATCTGTTGCTTTGAATTACACCAGGCAAAGCACATGAATCAAATGCCCAAGATAAAGATACAGGATCCAGAGAAGTGGCATCTTGGTTTTCTAAATATAACTGAGCTCAAATTTAAAGCCTCATAGCCTTTAGCCCTCCAAAAGCTTATTCTTTGTTTAGTGAATACCTTTAAATGTTGCTTAAAATGTAAGAGTTCAACATTTTTTAGTAGATAATCTTTTGGATTTTTCATATTTCGTGTATATTCAATAAAGGTGGTTTAAACATATAATGTGATCTAATTTCATGTACCTTTAAACATCTAATGTGATCTAATTTCATATACCTCTAATTTCATATATCTAATTTCATATACCTTTAAACATATAATGTGATCTATTTCATATACCATATAATTTCGGTATTTAAACCTACAATGTGATCTAATTTAATATACCTTTGTCAGGTTCTCAGTAAAAATAAATCTGTAAATTGGGAAAGTCTTCATTAGACCACATGATAAGATTTTGGGACCAGATATGAGGTAGTTAAGTTTTTGAGCAAAGTAGAGAGACTGAAGCCTCAGGATTATCTAGTGAGTTAATGACAGACCCAGAAATAGAATCTTGTGCTATTTGCTTGGGTTATGATTTAGTTTGAAGAGGGTGGCCTGTGATCTGTTTACATAAATTGCAGGAAGTAAGGTTTGGGGTTTGGAAGAAGTTATAGCTGTGTGATGTTTGGCCAGGAAGTCCCCCTTCCCCACACTCACCACCTGTTTTATTGACACTAGTCCTAAAATACGGAGGAAAAGAGGCAGTTACGTATACTTCCTACTGTTAAAACAGTCTTTAAAAGCCAAAGCTAATTTTTTTCATCTTCTGTTAGTCTCCTCCTGGCCCTGGTCTTGTTTTAGGAGGAGAGGGGGGTATAGCCTAAGTAGTCGATTTGTAGATATTAGTAGTTTCCTTGATAACTTTTTCAGGTGTATGAAACTTTTTTATTGGCTGTACATGTATCTTCATTAAATGTGTTTAGAGAATAAACAGTATGGTTTGAAAATAGTGGAGGCCACCAGAAAACTATTGAATGGTTCAGGGGGTTATAGATTTGTAAGTAATTGTTTTTTCTAGAGTTGTTTTCTGGTGAGGTAGTTACTTTTACTCTCCCTTTGCTGTTCCAGCTGTGGGGTTTGGGAGTGGATCCTGTGGCACTAGTGAGAGAAGCAGCAGGAAGCAGGAATAAAAACATTTGTGTGTGGTGGTTCTGAACTTATTTTTTTCCTAACAGCTTTGTTGAGATATAATTCACATACCATCCAGTTCACCTAGTTAAAGTGTAAAATTCAGTGTTTTTTAGTGTATTCACGGGGTTGTGCAACCATTGCTACAGTCTAATTTTAGAATGTTTTTCTCCTCCCTTGCAAAGAAACCCCATACCTCATAGCAGTCAGTCCCTATTCTCCATTTACTTTTTCTCTTACTGCTAACCCTAAGAAACTGCTATCTAATTACTAACATTGCCTATTTTGGATGTTTGATGTAAATGGAATCTTACAATATGTAATCTTTTATGACTGGTTTCTTTCACTTAGCATAATGTTGTTAAGGGTTATACATGTTGTAACATTTATTCCTTTTTATTGTCAAAACAGCATTCCGTTATGTGGATATAACATATCCATTCATCAGTTGATGGGCATTTGGATTATTTCCATGTTTTTAACAAAACAAAACAGGGGCTTGCTCTGTCGCTGAGCTGGAAAGCAGTGACACGATCACAGCTCACTGCAGCCTCTACCTCTTGGGCTCAATTGATCCTTCCACCTCAGCCTCCTGAGTAGCCAGAACTACAGGCACAACCCACAGTGCCTAGCTAAATTTTGTGTTTTTTGTAGAGTTGTGATCTTGCCATGTTGCCCAGACTGGTCTTGAATTCCTGGGCTCAAGAGATCTGCCTGCCTTGGCCTCCCACAGTGCTGGGATTACAGGTGTGAGCTACTGCACCCGGCCTATTTTCATTTTTTTGCTATTATGATTTAATACTGCTGTGAACATTCTTATACAGATTTTTGTGTGGATGTATGTTTTCATTTCTTGAGTATAGAATTTCTGGGTCATATGGTAACTCTTAATGTCTGACTTTTTGATGAACTGCCAAACTTTCCCAAAGTAGCAACACTATTTTGCACTTGTACTAGCAATGCATGAAAGTTTGAATTTCTTCACATCTTTGCAACACTTGTTATTTTGTGTCTTTTTGATTATAGCCATTCTAGTGGGTATGAAGTGGTGTCTTGTTTTAATGTGTATTTCCCAGCTGGGTGCAGTGGCTCACGCCTGTAATCTCAGCACTTTGGGAGGCTAAGGTGGGCGGATCACCTTATATCGGGAGTTTGAGACCAGCTTGACCAACATGGTGAAACCCTGTCTCTACTAAAAATACAAAAAAAGTTAGCTGGGCATGGTGGTGCGTGCCTGTAATCCCAGCTACTTGGGAGGCTGAGGCAGGAGAATCACTTGAACGCGGGAGTTGGAGGCCGCAGTGAGCCAAGTTCACACCACTGCACTCCAGTCTGGGTGACAAGAGCGAAACTCCCTCTCCCAAAAAAAAACAAACAAATTATTTCCCTAGTGATTATGCTGAACATCTTTTCATGTATTTATTGGACATTCATATGTCTTCTTTGTAGAAATGGGTGTTGAGATTCTTGTCCATTATTAAATTGGATTATTAGTCTTCTCGTTATTGAGTTGTAAGATTTGTATATTCTGGATACCTAACTTCCATCTTCTAACTGCAGACTGGTCCTAAATTGCTTAGAAGTAGAGAAAACTGGTGGATACAAAAGACTGTATTAAGTAAAGTTTCTTTTTTCCCCCCAACTTTTGAAGAATCTGGTTTATTCGTTCACTGAAAAAATATGAATGCTGGCTTTATACTAGGTTTTGGGAATATAACAGAGAATGAAACATGGAGCTCACATTCTAATGGGGGAGAAATAAAAATCATATCAGATGGTGACAAGCTTTTCTGTTTTCTGTTTCTATTTATGAAGAATAAAATAGAGTAATAGAGATAATGTGATGAAAGTTCTGACATTCTTTACCATTCCTGAATTCTTAATCTATAATTTCTGTTATTACACTTTCTACTTAATTTAATACACTTTGTAGCTAAACTATTATTTTTCTTTCACTCCTGATTCTTTTTTTTTTTTTTTTTTTGAGGCGGAGTCTCGCTCTGTCGCCCAGACTGGAGTGCAGTGGCCAGATCTCAGCTCACTGCAAGCTCCGCCTCCCGGGTTTACGCCATTCTCCTGCCTCAGCCTCCCGAGTAGCTGGGACTACAGGCGCCCGCCACCTCGCCTGGCTAGTTTTTGTATTTTTAGTAGAGACGGGGTTTCACCGTGTTAGCCAGGATGGTCTCGATCTCCTGACCTCGTGATCCACCCGTCTTGGCCTCCCAAAGTGCTGGGATTACATGCTTGAGCCACCGCGCCCGGCCTCACTCCTGATTCTTAACCCCTGTCCATGCTAATTTTTGCCTTCACTATTCTACAAAACTCGCCCAATGTAGTAGTAGTATCTTCTTTTAAAAGCCAGTATTCTCTTTTCAGTTTTTATCCTTCCTGATCTACACTGAACACTATTGCCTTTCTCCCTCTTAAATCACTTGCTGCTGTCTGCAGTCCAACTTCCTCAAGTTTTTTTTTTTTTTTAATCGTTTGTCTTAATTATCTATGTGGCCTCTCTTCTGATTGAAGAGCCTCATGATTTTAATTGCTCTTTGAAAGCAGATGACTTCTTAGCTCAAGCTGTACCACTGCCTTCAGGTTTAGCTAGAGGAGCTGGGATGAACAGCTGATTGCTTCTCACTCATCAGGATTCTTTTCCCTTTACTCTTCCCTCTGGCACGTTTCTTCTATTTGGGTTGATTAGGATACAGGTTATTTCTGCGACTGCTTTAATGATTACCTGTGACTAATGGTATAATAATCTACAATGTTCAGTCAAGTTTCTTGAATCAGAGGGTTTGTTTCTTCATGGGTGTTAGTGAATTTTATACTTTCAAGTATTTTGGAAAGATAGGGCTGAATTCAGAAGTAAAAAAAGGAATAGCTTCTTGATCTCTAGAGCTGTAACAGTTTTTTTTTTATAAATAAAATAAATGAATTTTTATTTTTTTAAATCTCGGTAGGTTTTTGGGGACAAGTGGTGCTTAGTTACATGAATAAGTTCTTTAGGGGTGATTTCTGAGATTTTGGCGCATCCATCACCCAAGCAGTGTACACTATACCCAATGTGTAGTCTTTTATTCTTCACTCCACTCCCACCCTTTCCCCAGTCCCCAAAGTCCATTGTATCATTCTTACTCCTTTGCATCCTCATAGCTCCCACTTTTGAGAACATACAACGTTTGGTTTTCCATTCCTGAGTGTAATAGTTTTAACAAATGTTTAATTCTTACCTTTGTCTGGTGTTATGCTAATGTTTTCATTCAAACGACTGTCATAGTAACTGAGGCATTTACTGCATTTTTCCTTTCTTATGAAGGAGGAAATTAAGCCTTAGGGAAGTTAACATATCCAAGGTCACACAGTAGTTGTCAATAGTTGGGATTCCAGTGTTGAGTCTTCAGCCACAAGGTCATGAATGGTAGTAAGTTTTTTGTAAATTGTAAAGCGTTACATTTCTTTGTAGGTGGGAAAGGGGAGAGAGCTCCTAAGTATTTCGGGCTGGGTGTGATGACTCATGCCTGTAATCCCAGTGCTTTGGGAGGCTGAGGTGGGAGGATCGTTTGAGGCCAGAAGTTTGACATCAGCCTGGACAACACAGCAAGACCTTATTTTTACAAAACACAAAAAATAAAAAAAATTAGCCCAATGCAGTGGTGTGCACCTGTGGTCCCAGATACTAGGGAGGCTGAGGCAAGAGGATTGCTTGAGCTCAGAAGTTCGAGGCTGCAGTGAGCTATCATCTGGCCACTGTACTCCAGCCTGGGCAACAAAGCAAGACCCTATCTCTTAAAAACAAAAAGAACTTATTCAGAGCTTTTTCAGAACACTTAGTTCTATTTCACTCCATGCCCCCAAATAATACGTTATTTTACAACTGTTAGTGTGTTGTGATGGCTTCTTCCTAAATGTGGATCGTTTGTAACTCAGTTTAATGTATACTTGAATACTGCTTATGTTAAAAGGAATTCCATGCTTTTCTATTGGTAATGGAATATAATACAGTAAATAGCTTGTATTGCAGCATACTCATTAGCTAATGCCTGGCTTTTAGTACTCATATTCTGGTTGTGTCATTCTACTCTTTCTTGATACATACTAGTTTTCAAAAGATTTGGAGATTTATGCTGTTGGCACCAAATAAAACCATGTAAATATGGATGTAATTGAATGAGTTAATATCATTGTTCAACTATACTTGATGTCACAGGGATTTGTTTGTGGCTTGGAGGACTTCAAAATTTCCTGACTTCAATGTGAACCTTAGTCTTCTTTTGTGAGATTTCCCTGTTGGTTGTTCAGTTGCTTGGATAGGGAGAAGACTGGTATATGTTTGTTCTTTCAGTCAATAAGCCTAGGGTTCAGCATGTCATTTAAGGACAGTGATCTAGAGGAAAAATGAATAACACTGGGACTAAGGCATTGAAGCTAGAGCAGATTAGAAAGATAATTAAAAGTTAGAATTTGGTAGTAAATGGTAACTTATTGGAGGTCCTAAGGGTGTTGATGTTTGGACAATTCAGTATGTGAGATCATTTTCCCTTGCCTGAGTTTTGAACTGACTGAGAAATAAGAACCTACAGATGAAGAAGCAAGACAATACCTTTAAAAAAATTAGCTTTTTATTCAGGTAAAAATCACATACTGTGAAGTTCACCATTTTAAAGTGTACAATTCAGTAGTTTTTAATATATTCACAAGGTTGTGCAACCATTACCACTATCAATTAGGCCATTTTCATCACTCTAAAAAGAAACCTAGCAGTGACTTCCCATGTGCAATCTCCCTCTCTTCCCCCATCTCCTGGCAACCACCAGTCTACTTTTCATTTCTATAGATTTGCCTATTCTGGACATTTCATATAAATGGAATCATACAGCATGTGGTCTTTTGTGTCTTTTTCACTTAGCATAAGGCTTTCAAGGTTCATCTATGTTGTAGCATGTAAAAGTACTTCATTCCTTTTTATGGCTGAATGAAGTTGCATTGTGTCTTATATGGTTATTACTTAGATAAACCCTATTTTGTTTATCCATTCATTAGTTGACAAGCATTTGGGTTATTTTCACTTTTTGGCTTTATGAGTAATGCTGCACATTTGTGTGCAAACAGTCATTTGTGTGCATGGTTTTGTAGGAACATTTAAATTCTCTTGGAGATATATATGCCTGTAATTGCTGGGGTTTATGGTAACTCTGTGTTTAACTTTCAAAGGAGTTGCCTTTGTTTTTGATAAAACCTGTATTGTAGAACGTGACTTAGGTTTAAGAGCCAAATGAGTTGACTGACTTTCTGCAGGCCCTCATCCCCATCTGTCAATGGGACAGTTCACTCTAGAGGATGTTTGGGTCAGCAGAGCGGACACACTCAGATCATTGCCTTGTAGAATCCTGGATGGAGAGGGAAGAGAGAGACTGAGGGCTGGGCGTGGTGGCTCAAGCCTGTAATCCCAGGACTTTGGGATCCCAGCCAAGGCAGATGGATCACTTGAGGTCAGCAGTTCAAGACCAGCCTGACCAACATGGTGAAACCCCATCTACTAAATACAAAAAAGTAGCCAGGCGTGGTGGTACATGCCTGTAATCCCATCTACTTGAGAGGCTGAGACAGGAGAATTGCTTGAACCCAGGAGGCAGAGGTTGCAGTGAGCCGAGTTGGTGCCATTGCACTCCAGCCTGGGCAACAAGAGTGAAAACTCCGTCTCAAAAAAATGAAAAGAATCTGAGTCCCTGGAACTCAGTTCTTTTGTTAAGTTAGCTCTATGTACTAACCAATTTACCTCTTTGGAGAGGAGTGGGCTAAGAGACCAGGAGTGTTTACTGAAGTAATTCCTCATAGAGACTAAGAGTTGGAAAAAAATTAGTCTGCTCTAACGAAAAGTAAAGAGTTAAGCACGAAACCTGAAAGCCATTCTTAGATGAAAAGGCCGTGCCATTTTATCCAGGAAGGAAGTATATTAAGAGAAGATGATGAATTTGGTTTTAAACATGGTAAATTTGGGATTTCCGGTACAGAATGTTAGATATTTGTTTGGAGATCAGGAGATTGATCTCTGCTAGAGATGAAGATTTGAGATCTATCTACATATAGGCAACTTAAATACAAGACTAGGTAGATCATGCATACAGTAAAACAGTAGAAAAGGATGTCTAGTAATTTTTTTTTTTTTAAATAAAGCTGCTCTGCTATGTACAAAACCCTGACCCAGGAGCAGGTCGTCTATGAGTAGTTTAGCGCCAGGTTCCCCACGAAAGTGTGTTCCACGACAGCTGAGGGGAAGGCTGCCTTTTCAACCACACCCCATTTCCTAGGATGAGGGGCTGTCCACGCCGGACTCTGGTCCCAAGGATGTCTAGTAATTTTTATATCTGAATTCCTTGTGGTTTTATTGTGCTAACTGATGTTTCTGCTGTATTTTGCTATGAGTGGCTGATTTCCTTCTGGGTTTTGTGATTTTTAATTATGAATACCTTTATTTTGAGCTCTTACCTGTGGGAATTTTTCCAGGCTTAGATCAAAGGTGATTTCCTCCAGAGAGAATGTACATTTGCTTCTATCAAGTTTGGGTGGGAGATACAACCATCCTAGGGCTACCCTAAACAAAATTCTAGGTATGAAGCTTTTTTTTTTTTTTTCTGAGATGGAGTTTTGCTCTTATTGCCTAGGCTGGAGTACAGTGGTGTGATGTTGGCTCACTGCAACCTCTGCCTACCAGCTTCAAGCGATTCTTCTGTCTCAGTCTCCCAAGTAGCTGGGATTACAGGCACATGCCGCCATGCCTGGCTAAGTTTTTTGTATTTTTAGTATAGACGGGGTTTTCATCATATTGGTCAGGCTGGTCTCAAACTCCTGACCTCAGGTGATCCGGCTGCCTTGGCCTCCCAAAGTGCTGGGATTACAGGCATAAGCAACTGTGCCCGGCCGGTATGAAGCTTTTAAAACCATAATCTAGGGGAAGATCAGCTTGTGGTTGTAAAATATCAGGGAAGACACCCTTGCACTGCTGTCACAGTCCCTGATCCTCTCCCAGCACTGAGTGCCGAGGTTAAAAAAGTAGTTTTCCTGGCAGTTTACTTGGTTGAGAACTGAACATTGCTGCCTCTTATACCTTACTGCTGTCATAGTCCTTGATCCCCTCACCAACCCTAAGTGCTAAGGTTAAAAAAGCAGTTTTCCTGGTAGTTCTCTTGGTTAAGATCTGAACGTTGTTGCATCTTGTACATTGGGTCCCATAAGGTCTTGGAATTGCAAGCCAGAATTCATAGTGCTTGGCATAATGCCCTAAAGGTGAAGGAAAGCTGGTATCAGTACTCTGCATACCTTTCTGGTTTCTACTGTTTCACTTAGTTTTTGGATTCTGATCATACCTGATTTTCTGTCAAGTTTTTGATTTATATGTAAAGATTTAAAGATATTTTACTCAGCATTTTAGTTATTTTCAGTGGGTATGCGATCGAGCCATTCATCCTGTCATTCTGGCAGAAATAGAAGTGTCTTATCTGTCTCTCTCTTCAGTGTATGCGGGATAATTATTGGATGCAGGGACTTCAATCACCTTTCAAACCAAAGGTTACAGACTTGGAGCAAAATCCAGTTTCTTTTTGGCCCACGTAGTATTTAGGAAGTGAAAATCAGGGCCAGGTGCAGTGACTTATGCCTGTAAGCTTAGCACTTTGGGAGGCCGAGGCAGGAGGATCACTTGAGCCCAGGAGTTCAAGATCAGCCTGGGCAACATAGCGAGACCCCATCTGTGTTTTTTTAAAAAGTTAAAATAAAAAATCAAGAGATTGCAGATAAAATTTTGGATTCTTTTTGTTTCTCTTGAAAAATTGGAAGTTCTTAAAATGCTGGGCATATAATGCTCCTGCCTAGCAACAATTGACTAGAACTGGGAATAGCCCTGATCCCTTCAGACTGAACATGCTCTCTTTAGTTGCTCACAGTTCCACCACTTGTGCAGTATATGCGTATGTATACACTTAAACCCATTTTACCTTATCCCATTTGTGTTACCATTAGGCATTTGTGGAACATCCTTCTGCCTAATGAAAATACTGATACTCTCCCATGTGCTCCATAGTACTGCTGATAGACACTTTTACATTTGTTGATTTATTTAATTCTAACAACAAGTTTGGAGTTTAATACCCTTTGAATAAAGTTATGTAGGTGATATTAGCCCCACGTTACAGATGAAGAAACTGAGGTTCATTGAAGTTATATAAATTCTTTAAGGTCTCAATAGTGCCACTGTTAGAATTAGAACCTAAAACCTAGAATTTGAATTCAAAGCTCTTTCTGTTTCAGTGCTTCTCTTTACTGCTGCTGCTGCTGCTGCTGCTGCTGCTACTACTACTACTACTACTACCACTACCGCTGCTGCTACTATTACTACTACTACTTTTTTTTTTTTTTTTTGAGGCGGAGTCTCGCTCTGTCGCCCGGACCGGAGTGCAGTGGCCAGATCTCAGCTCACTGCAAGCTCTGCCTCCCGGGTTTACGCCATTCTCCTGCCTCAGCCTCCCGAGTAGCTGGGACTACAGGCGCCCGCCACCTCGCCCAGCTAGTTTTTGTATTTTTAGTAGAGACGGGGTTTCACCGTGTTAGCCAGGATGGTCTCGATCTCCTGACCTCGTGATCCGCCCGTCTCGGCCTCCCAAAGTGCTGGGATTACAGGCTTGAGTCACCGCGCCCGGCCCTTTTTTTTTTTTTTTTTTAAAGCAGTGGAACTGTTTCTTAGATGAAGTCTTTGTGAAGTCGAATATTTAAAACCAATAAAGGTAGCACTGTTTTGCTGGAAGAATAGATTTGGTGGGGCACTTATTTGGGGGTTGAAACCTGCATGGTTAACTCTGGTAGCTTTTGGGCACCTTTCTAGAATCCCTAGGACTCCACTGAAACAGTTTGGACACCCTCTATAACATAGCCATAATCATTTGTTAAATCTTACGAAATCTCAGCTTCTTTAGATGTTACAGTTATAGTGTATCTATTTCTGTTATGCCTCCTAATATGTCTGTAGGCTTCCTGATATGTTTGTCTGTCTTAGTGTAATCCCTCTTATGACTCAGTGGCATTTTTCTTTCATGTAAGTTTGTGTTCTGATAAGGGTGATTCTTTTAGCATTTTACTTCTGTTTTCAGGGTGTTTTAAAGTACATCTAAAGCGAGGCTTACGGTTTAATTTAATTTACTTTGCAGCATCTGATAACTAACTCTTCTTTACTTTTCAGATTCTCTTTGTGGCCAGATGGGTTTGTATGGACAGGCTTGTCCATCTGTAACTTCATTAAGGTGAGTGCTCTTTTTTTTTTTTCTTTATTAGAACATGTAACATTTTAAAAGTTAGACTGGTCACCTTATATTACAATGAATTTCAGGGTGAGATTCAGAAAAAAATATTGTAGCTTGTTTTGTCAAGTAGTGCAATTTGGCGGAATGGAGTGATATTTCTGCTTACTGAAATTTTTGTGGTAATGGGATTTGGATATGCTTTTAATCTTCATTTAGTGAACTGAGTATAGTGTGGTAATTTGCACATGAAACAACATAATTAACACTTCCTTGTGTTTCTTTTTTTTTTTTTTTTTTTTGGAGGCGGAGTCTTGCTCTGTCGCCCAGGCTGGAGTGCAGTGGCCAGATCTCAGCTCACTGCAAGCTCCGCCCCCCGGGTTCCCGCCATTCTCCTGCCTCAGCCTCCCAAGTAGCTGGGACTACAGGCGCCCGCCACCTCGCCCGGCTAGTTTTTTGTATTTTTAGTAGAGACGGGGTTTCACTGTGTTCGCCAGGATGGTCTCGATCTCCTGACCTTGTGATCCGCCCGTCTCGGCCTCCCAAAGTGCTGGGATTACAGGCTTGAGCCACTGCGCCCGGTCTTCCTTGTGTTTCTTTTAAAAAGACTAATCTGGGCCGGGTGCGGTGGCTCACACTTGTACTCCCAGCATTTTGGGAGGCTGAGGCGGGTGGATCAGCTGAGGTCAGGAGTTCGAGACTAGCCTGGCCAACATAATGAAACCCTGTCTCTACTGAAAATACAGAATGATTGGCCAGGTGTGGTGGCTCACACCTGTAATCCCAGCTACTTGGGAGGCTGAGGCAGGAGAATCGCTTGAACCCAGGAGGCAGAGGTTGCAGTCAGCTGAGATTGTGCCATTGCACTCCAGCCTGGGCAACAAGAGCGAAACTCCATCTCAAAAAAAAAAAAAAAAAAAAAAAAGCTAATCTGCTTTCTACTCAATTTAATTAGAACATAGTAAATTTTGATTGCCTTTGTAGCAATCAAAATAAGACTGAAGATACTAATTTTAATTTCTTTCTAAGGGATGGTAAAAACATATCTAGATTTCTCTCATTTACAGTAAAACATGAGAAATGTAAAAAGTAGGAACTGTTTTGTTGTGTACAACCCTGTGGTTTCAGATTTTTGAAGTCACCAGATCAGTTTTGCCAATCAATTAATATGTGAAGTCAAATTAGCAAAACAGATGAATGTGTGACTGTTTTTGCTGGCTTAGGCTTCCATGTTCTACCTTCATATTGGCCCCTGAGGGATTGTCATGGTTCCCAGAGTGAAAAATAATCTAAACCTAATCTGCTAATTGAAATCTTAGAGTATGAGGTGTTGATGGCAGGACCTACTAGTTACATGTGGTTGTGTAGTCAGCCATATCATTTATTCATCTCGCATATTGAGCATCTACTGTTGTCAGGCACTTTTCTAAATGTTGGGGCATAGCAATGAGCATAACATGTAAAAATCCTGTAATCATGGAATTTGTATTTTGGTGGAGGGACAATTAATAGACAAAATAGTATAAATATCTGTTAGTGATATGATAAGGGTTAAGGAGAAAAATAGAGAAGAGGAATAGGAAATAATAGGAGTATGTGTTATTTTAGGCCAGTCCTAAGGGAAGCCTTCACTAAAAAAGGGGACATTTGAATGAAGATCTTAAAATATGATGGAGTGAGCCATATATTGGATAAGTGGTAGTTGAGCATTCTTTAGGCACAGAGGGAGTGCAGGAAGGTCCAAGGCAGGAGGCTGCCTTGTATGTTTGAGGAGCAATGGAGGAGGTCATTGTGGTTGCAGCAGCGTAGATGAGGAAGGGTTATAATTGCCCAGCTTTGGAGGGCAGAAGGAGAGAGAGGAGAGATACAAAATTGCCAGAACCATGATTGGAAATCAAGGAATCCTTACGCTTGAGAGCAATCCTGATTTTCCAGAATGACACACACACACACACACACACACACACACACACACAAAATGAACAATGAAGTTACCTTTGTAGTTTTTATGTACTTGACGTTTTGCAAGTCAAGGCTGACTGTCCTATTCCTCAGTAGAAAAGCTTTTTTTTTTTTGGTAAAATGACTGTTGTTTCTTTAGCGTCCACTTTCTACTGGTTAGACTTCTTTAAGATATTTTAGTTGTGTGACATGCTGAAACACTCATATATTAAGGTAATTGGCTGAAATTTTAAATCTCTATGTGAATACTATATTTATGTTTAGGTTAAGCCTTTATATGACATTGGGTTAGGAATAATATGTGTGTAACTTTTGTTTGATGAAAGAGAAGAGGTAATATAAGTTATGTTACAATTTACTCACTGTGTTGTAATTCCTTAGCACAATATTCTACAATCAGAATTTGTTGGGATATAACTGTATATCTAGCATTTAATTTATCAACTGAGAAGCCCTATGGCATCAGAGTCATGATATTTACTGTTCTTATGTATGTCTTTCATTTCTGTAATATTCTGTATGGTCCACGTCTGAAACAGAGGATTCCCATTCTTAGATTTATGTATAGAAGACGATTGTCTGTCACCGATTTTTCTTGGTGGAAGCCAGTATTGTTTTGAGACGAAGAAGGGAAGAAAAACTGGATTACTTAATAACCACAATAAATTTTAGTCTACTTCCCGTAGAGTCTTCCCCAAACCAGAAATGGTCCCTGCAAACTACACTGCCCAAATAGAAGTACAACCAGAACTCTTAAAGTAACTCAAACCTACTGACAAACATTGCTTGTTTGTCTTATCTCTCTTGTATGTACTACCATGTATATAGTATCTGTATATCTAGAAAGTGACTAATCTCAAGACAGGAAGCAAATGAGTTGGTGGAGAAGAACTGGTCATGTGGCTGGGAATCAGAAAATGGATAGGCAGGTGGGAGTTTGTAGGCACAGGTATGAGTGGGAGTGGGCAATTTATGCGTAAGTGAAGATAGTGAATAGAAGGAAAGTATAAAAAATTTGTTGGTTGGAAGAGGGTATTTAGTAAATGGATTAAAACTCCCTCAGTCTCTTTAAGTATTTAGGGTAAGGTAAACAAGTACTACTTTCTGTGGATGATATTGGATCCTTGTTTAATCTGACTTTGTTAGAATTGTTGTTAAAATTAGACTTGCTGTATTTTTATGATTACAAAGTAGTACATATTTATTGTAGAAAATTTGGGAAAACAGAGCTTGCCTTTTTTATACCAGTAGATACTATATGTGAATTAGAAAAAGGCCCTCTAAATTTGCCTTAAAAAATGACTGCAGAATAGTTTGTAGTGATAGTTAAGTATACTCTGTAATTGTAATCAAATTGTTGTGACACTTTGGTCTACTTTACTTGCTAGTATAGGTAGAATTGCATTTCAACAAAAGTCACTGTAACAACATCATATTCTACATGAGAGTATTATAGCACTCAGGATTCTCTAGGGAGGCTGAAATCATACCAGTATTTGAACAGAGATAATACTTTAGTAGAATTGATAACTAGATATAAATGTTAACTAAGTAACATAAAGGATAAAAACAAAACTAAAATATCACGAAGATAGACACAACAGGAAGCAGCTACTGCCCATAGGGCTCAGGGACCAAAGGGAACGAGAAAACATTAGGAACTTAGAGGAAAGTCCCCAAAGAAATGAAACTTAGACCTCTGAGAAGCTGCTGCATGATCGATGCTGGTGTCTGAGCTTGGAAGAGGGATTCTGTAAGGTTGGGTCCCAGACCTTGCTGGCTGATGCTGCTGTCTCTCAGTGGTTTATGGTGAAGCTAGTTCTGGAAGTGTTGGAAACACTGCAAGCTGGATTCACTTGTTGCTACTGGAAGGACCTGCTGCTATAGGGCTGAAGAAGCCTGTGTTGGGGAAATGCACTTATGAAACCTAAAGATTACATAGGAAGATACAGTCTTTTCTTCCTCCTCCTCCTCCAGCCTTTCAGTTCATCTTGAGTGCCTCTTCTTGGGAGAGCTTTTACAGAGAGTCTTAGTGCAACCACCACAAAGCAGAATACAGGTAGGGGTGCTGCAGTTTGGAGCTGAGGGTCAATAACCTAATAGCTGCCTTCCTTGCTCCAACAGACTGCTGAGAAATAGGGTACAAGAAGATATTTTCTAAGATGTTTTGCAGCTAGTGTTTATGGGATTTAGTAGAGTACTGCATATTACTTAAAAAATCCTCAGAAGGGCCGGGCGCGGTGGCTCAAGCCTGTAATCCCAGCACTTTGGGAGGCCGAGACGGGCGGATCACGAGGTCAGGAGATCGAGACCATCCTGGCTAATACGGTGAAACTCTGTCTCTACTTAAAAATACAAAAAACTAGCCGGGCGACAAGGCGGGCGCCTGTAGTCCCAGCTACTTGGGAGGCTGAGGCAGGAGAATGGCATAAACCCGGGAGGCGGAGCTTGCAGTGAGCTGAGATCCGGCCACTGCACTCCAGCCTGGGTGGCAGAGCAAGACTCCGTCTCAAAAAAAAAAAAAAAAAATCCTCAGAAGTTTTTTAAACACTGTGAAATTATATTAAAAATTTATGTTAAGATTCACAAGTATTTGCAGTCTGAATCTATTGTATTTATATCCTGAGTTTGGGTGATAAGAGTCTGGATAGTGAGGGATAGCAGGCCATTCACATCTGTTCAATTCGTGAGTTTTAGATAGCAAGAGTAAGAGTTCAGAGAGTGGGGCCGGGCGCTGTGGCTCAGGCCTGTAATCCTGGCACTTTGGGAGGTCAAGGTGGGCGGATCACGAGGTCAGGAGTTGGAGACCAGCCTAACCAATATGGTGAAACCCTGTCTCAACTAAAAAGATAAAAAATTAGTCAGGTGTGCTGGCGCTCGCCCGTAGTCCCAGCTACTCGGGAGGCTGAGGCAGGAGAATCGCTTGAACCTGGGAGGCAGAGGTTGCAGTGAGCTGAGATTGTGCCACTGCTCTCCAGCCTGGGCGACAGAGTGAGACTCTATCTCAAAAAAAAAGAAAAAAGTTCAGAGAGTGATGGATATAATTTCTGTTAAACAGTAGAATCTTAAAAGTTTAGCAGAATCTTTTTGTTTCCTGAGTTTGGATAAGATGGATTTGAATCCTCAGATGTACCTGTATTTTATTTCCAAGTACAGATTCAGTAATAACAACAGCTTACTGAAAAAGCAAAAGCTTTCCTTGACTATTTGCTTTATGTATACCAGTGAATATGTGTGTATCTCATATGACATACTTCTTTTACATATTGTAACGATAGATTATTTTTTGTAATTTCATTTTGTTTCAATTTTTAATTTTTGTGGGTAAAATGTATATTTATGGGGTACATAGGATATTTTGATACAGGCATGCAGTGCATAATTACATCCGTAAGTGGGGTATATTCATCACCCCAAGCGTTTAATCCTTTGTGTTACAAATAATCCAATTATATTATTTTAGTTATTTTAAAATGTACAGTTAAATTATTACTGACTATAGTCACCCTGTTGTGCTATCAAACACAAGATCTTAGTCACTCCTTCTATTTTTTTGTGCCCATTAGCCATTCTCACTCTCCCTGACACCTCACTACTCTTCCCAGCCTCTGGTAACCATCCTTCTACTCTGTCTCCGAGTTGTTTTCATTTTTAGCTCTCACAAATAAGTGGGGACATGGAGTTTGTATTTTTGTGCCTGGCTTATTTCACTTACCATAATGACCCCCAGTTCCATCCATGTAGAAAATTACAGGATCTCGTGTATATATGTACCACATTTTATCTATTCATCTGTTGATAGACGCTTAGGATGCTTCCAAATCTTGGCTATTGTGAACAGTATTGCAACCAATATGGGAGTGCAAGTGTCTCTTTGATATGTGGATTTGCCTTCTTTTGAGTGTATACCCAGTGCTGGGATTGTTGGATCTTTATGGTAGCTCTACTTTTTGTGTTTTTGAGGAACTTCCAAACTGTTCACCATAGTGGTTGTACTAATATACATTCCCTCCAACAGTGTACAAAATCCAATGTTCCCTTTTCTCCACATCCTCTCCAGCATTTGTCATTGCCTGTCTTTTGGATAAAAGCCATTTTAGCTGGGGTGAGATGACATGTTACTATAGTTTTGATGTGCATTTCTCTGATGATCAATGACATTGAGCACCTTTTCATACACCTGTTTGCCATTTGTATGTCTTTTGAGAAATGCCTATTTAGATCTTTTGCCCATTTTAAAAATCAGATTATTAAATTTTCTCCTATAGAGTTATTTGAGCTCCTTATATATTCTGGTTATTAATCCTTTGTCAGATGAGTAGTTTGCAGATATTTTCAGCCATTTTGTGGCTTGTCTCTTAACTTTTTTGATTGTTTCCTTTGCTGTGCAGAAGCTTTTTAACTTGATGTGATCCCATTTGTCTATTTTTGCTTTGGTTGCCTGTGCTCGTGGGGTGTAACTCAAGTAATCTTTGCCCACTCCAACATCCTGGAGAGTTTCCCCAATGTTTTCTTTTAGTAGTTTAGTTTGAGGTCTTAGATTTAAGTATTTAATCCATTTTGGTTTGATTTTTGTATATGGCAAGGAATAGGGGTCTAGTGTCATTCTTCTGCATTTTAGGTGTCCAGTTTTCCCAGCACCTTGTTGAAGAGACTGTCCTTTCCATTATATGTTCTTGGAACCTTTGTCAAAAATGAGTTCACTCGGCCGGGCGCGGTGGCTCAAGCCTGTAATCCCAGCACTTTGGGAGGCCGAGACGGGCGGATCACAAGGTCAGGAGATCAAGACCATCCTGGCTAACATGGTGAAACCCCGTCTCTACTAAAAATACAAAAAACTAGCCGGGCGACGTGGCAGGCGCCTGTAGTCCCAGCTACTCGGGAGGCTGAGGCAGGAGAATGGCATGAACCCGAGAGGCGGAGCTTGCAGTGAGCTGAGATCCGGCCACTGCACTCCAGCCTGGGCGGCAGAGCGAGACTCCGTCTCAAAAAAAAAAAAAAAAAATGAGTTCACTCTCGATACATGTATTTGTTTTCTGGGTTCTCTGTCCTGTTCTATTGGTCAATACTGTTTTTATGCCAGTACCATACTGTTTTGGTTACTATAGCTCTGTAGTATAACTTGAAGTCAGGCAATGTGATTCCTCCAGTTTTGTTTGTTTTGCTCAGGATAGCTTTGGGTATTCAGAGTCTTTGGTGGTTTCGTATAAATTTTACAATTTTTTTTTCTATGTCTGTGAAGAATGTCATTGGTGTTTTGATAGGGAGTGCATTGAATCTTTAGTTTGCTTTGGATAGTATGTACATTTTAACAGTATTGATTCTTCTAATCCATGAACATGCAGTATCATTCCTTTTTTTGGTGTCTTCAGCTTCTTTCATAAATAATTGATAGTTTTCATTGTGGAGGTCTTTCACTTCTTTGGTTAATTCCTAGGTATTTTATTTTATTTGTACCTATTGTAAATGAGATTACTTTCTTGATTTCTTTTTCGGATTGTTTGCTCTTGGCATATAGAAACTCTGGTTTTTGTATGTTGATTTTTGTCTCCTGCAACTTTACTGAATTTGTCAGTTCTAGTAGTTTTTTGGTGGGGTCTTTAGGTTTTTCCAAATATAAGATCATATCATCTGTAAACAAGGATAATTTGACCTCTTCCTTTCTAATTTGTATGCCCTTTATTTTTTTCTCTTGTCTGATTGCTTGAGCTAGGACTTCCGTTAATTTGGTTTGGTCGAAGGAAAATAGGTTTGCTGTTTCTTAGGGCTTGTTGAAATGGGACCCTTTCTGCATTTCTGAATTACCTAACATTTATTAGAGGATTTATTTTATGGTTCTCACATGTATGCAGCCTGGGACACAGTAGTACTTGTAGTAGTTTCTGGTGATATTTAATACCTTCTACCTGAGATCACTTCCTCTTACATTTTTCTGTATTTATCCTTTTTTAGCACTCATTTTTGTTAACGCTTCTTCCTTAAAGATACCTTTTATTATTGATCTTATTTGTCTACTTATTGTATGCCAGGGAACACACAGAAATATTTGAGTGCCCCAGATGAATTTCCTGTCCATCTGTTTCCTCATTTCCCTACTCTTGAAATTGATGACCCTGCTGTTTAGAACTACCAGAAGAAGGTAGATTTATTTCAGGCCTTCTTGCTGCCTCATTTCTAGAGGCATAGTGGTATTGATAAAGCAGCTGTGGCATATAGACTTAAGATAATGTAGTTACAGGTTCACATCTCTCTCTGCCACATATTAGCCATGTACTCTTGGGCAAATTGCTTTTCCTAATTTTGCTTTAATAGACTTGCTAATGTTTACTTCACTGCTCTTACTTCAAAGCATCACTGAATATGCTGGTAGGTTAAATGTAAAATGTGCCTGCTAACAGTGCACATGGTGCAAAATTATACTGAAAAATAAAAAAGTAATTATATGATTTGACTTAGAAAGCTTATCATAGGCAAGCTTTGTGGTTCAGTGGCACTCAATGCAGAAACATATCTTCGGGCATTTGGAGCACCCACTCTTCTACATTAGGAGTTTAGGCTATACTCCCCTTCCCATACAGAGGAAGAGGATTCAAGGAATTAAATTTATACATGAGGAATCTGGCATATTTTCTCCTCTTTTCTAGTTTCTAATAGTAGAAAGCAAAAAGGTTCATCATTTTTAGAATAAAAGAAGGAATGGGACAGATTTGTATCCTTTGCTAACAGTATAAAAACGTGGGGTAGAAGAAAGTTTACTGTTTTCCTTTGTTCTATTTCCCCTTCATCCTAAATTCTAAGATTTAGAATATCTACCAGTAGTATTCAGGTTTGCCACTAACCTTCAGGCTAAGGATGTTGCTGACATTTAATATTATATGTTTACTATATTTAATACAGTTAAAATTTTAGGCTTTTGGGTCCCAGACAGTGGCAGAAATAGCCTTTGCATTATCATGCCATATTTATCATTATCATTTTTATTAATTTTTTGGAATTAGTAAAATCTTTATTAATGTACATGTTTAGATATGGCATGTTCCAATTAAATTATGAGTAATGAGAAAATCCTCTTAATTTGACCATTACAGAAACTTTCTCTAAAGTGCGCTTTGAGTTTTCTGATATGGGAGCTAGTAACCTTTTGTGGCTATTTAAATATAAGTTAATTAAAAATAGGTAAAATTAAAAATTCACTTCGTTAGTCATACTAGTCATATTTTAAGTGCTCACTCGCTATACATGGCTAGTGGCTGTCATATTGGACAGCACACAGATATTTGCATTGTTGGAGAAAGTTCTGTTGGGGAGCGCTGGTCTGTTTTATGTTTGATTGAGACAGGGTCTTACTTTGTCGCCCAGGCTGGAGTACAGTGGCACAGTTATGACTTGTGGTAGCCTCAGCCTCTTGGACTTAAGAGTTTCCCCCACCTCAGTCTCTCGGGTAGCTGGGACTGACTACAGGCGTGTGCCACCATGCCCAGCTAATTTTTAAATTCTTTGTAGAGACTGGTCTCCCTGTGTTGCCCAGGCTGGTCTCAGAACTCTTGGGTTCAAGTGATGTGCCCTCACTGGCCTCACAAAGTGCTGGGATTTACAGAGATTGGCTACTGTGCCAGGCTTAACAGCACTAGTCTGGATCACTGTAAGTATAATTTAATCTTTTTTTTTTTTTTTTTTTTTTTTTGAGACAGAGTCTTGCTCTTTTGCCCAGGCTGAAGTGCAGTAGTGAGATCTTGACTCACTGTAACCTCCACCTCCCGGGTTCAAGCGATTATCCTGCCTCAGCCTCCTCAGTAGTTGGGATTACAGGCACCCGGCTAATTTTTCGTATTTTTAGTAGAGATGGGGTTTTGCCATGTTGCCCAGGCTGGTTTCAAACTACTGAGCTCAGGCAATCCGCTTGCCTCGGCCTCCCAAAGTGCTGGGATTACAGGCCTTAGCCACCACCCCCAGTCATAATTTAGTCTTTAAGATCCTGATGTCCTAAGGCCTCCATTTCTGAACACCAGATATTGAGGAGTACTATTGACTGACTTATTCATTAACTTAAGGACATAAAGTTAATGTCCTTTTGTGACTGAATACTGACTTTGGTAGGTACTATTTATGGTGTTCTTACTGTTAGACCAGGCATTATTTAAGCACTTTTAAGTTTATATAAAGTTCCCCCAACAATTCTGTGAGGTCAGTATCATTATTATCCTTACTTCATAAGTGAGGAAACTGAGGTAAAGTTAATTAACTCAAAGATGTATAGGTAATTAGGGATAGAGCTGGGATTCATACTTAGGTCCTTATCCAGTGCCTATATTGTAACCATTTAATTCTACTGCCTCTTGGCTATAAGTATTTATTGTAATTTCAGGCTTTTTTCTTAAATGAAGGCTGCCAAACAGTTTTCTTCTTAATTGAGGGCACTATAAAAAATAAGTAAAAAAGAGAAGCGTCAGTGCAGGAGACTGTAGAAAAAGGTAATAGAAAACCAGCGCTTTAATTTTGGAATACTAAAATTGAAAAAAAAATCTTGTTTAAAATTGATAAAATTTTTTGTTTTTTTGTTAACAAAAGACAGCAGGTTTTTTTGTTTTTTGTTTTAAATTTCAGGGAGATGGAGAAATTTTGAGTTTTTATGAGGGGAAATCATATATTAGAGGTAATAGGGAATAAAAAGCATCACTGAATATACTAGTGAGTTAAATATAAAACATGCCTACTAACAGTACATATAGTGCAAAATAGTACTACTGAAAAATAAAAAAAATTGTATGATTTGATATAATAAGCTTATCGTAGGCAAGCTTTATGGTTCAGTGGCACTCAGTGTAGAGACATATCTCTAGGCATTTGGAGCATCCACTTTACTAGATTAGGGTTTAGGCTGTACTCTACCTGCCATACAGACAACTTGGGGCAGTGGAGATTTCCCAACTCCATGCCTAGGCATACCTCTGGGTAACTGGTGGTTGCCCATTGGACCCCAACTCTCCTCTGCCCCCCATACCTGGTGCTTATGCCCTGCTATTGGGAGACCTGTAGGTGGACCTGCCTGGTCTGGACCCACCTGTCTTGATCTCCTGCTCCAGGGCTGGGCAGGGAGCTCAGGCCGCTGTGCATTCTGCAGATCAGCCCATTGCCTGAGGCAACAGAGAGCTTCTCAATAAGCAAGAATCAAGTATGCACCCATCTACCTTGGCTTCAGCTGGCTCTTACCTGTGAGTGCCACCTACTGACCTGGAAGTTTAATTGCATGACACAGTAGAAAATGTGCTGACAAGTGTACAGCACTAGGGATCTTGATAAACTTCCTAAGACCACCATCCTGGCCCCACAAGATGTAGTAAGCCTGCTCCCATGCCCAGTACATCAGTAATACAACCAGCATTTGGGAAAACTACCATTCAAAGGCTAACTGTAACCAGGGAACTTAATACAGACTCTTTGCCGCTGAAAGCACCCAGAACTAAAGCCAAAAGACCCTACGGAACATATATTATAGACACCTCCTGAAGGGGAGAAAAATCACATCAAAATGAAAGCAAATTCAAAAAATAAGGAGAGATGGCTTATCTAGATGAGAAGCAACCAGAGAAACAACTCTGAAACTATGAAAAAAGTGTTACAATGCCTCAGAAGGGTCACATTAAGTCTCCAGCAATAGATCCTAACCAAAATTAAAATCTTTGAAATATAAGATAAAGAATTCAGAATGTTTTGGTTTTAAAGAAACTCAATGAGATCCAAGAGAAAGTTGAAAATGCACATAAATCAGAAAAACAGTTTGGGATATGAAAGGAGATATCACGAAAAATAATCCCAAACATATTTTGGAAATGAGAAATTCAATGAAGGAGTTACAAAACATAGTTGAAAGCTTTAATGCTAGTCTAGAGAAAGTAGAATAAAGAATTTCAGAGCTGGAAGACAGATCTTTTGAATTAACCCAGTCAGATGAACATAAGGAAAAAAAGAAGTAAAGTAAGTGAACAAAGGCCGGGTGTGGTACCTCATGCCTATACTCCCAACACTTTGGGAGGCTGAGGCGGATAGATGACTTGAGGGTCAGAAGTTCAAGACCAGCCTGGCCAACATGGTGAAACCCCATCTCTACTAAAAATACAAAAAAATTAGCAGAGCTTCGTGGCGTGTGACTGTAATCCCAGCTACTTGGGAGGCTGAGGCAGGAGAATCGCTTGATTCCAGCAAGTGGAGGTTGTGGTGAGCCAAGATCGTGCCACTGCACTCCACACTGGGTGACAGAGTGGAACTCCATCTCAAAAGAAAAAAGAAAAGTGAAAAAGTCTTGGAGAAATATGGGGTTGTATAAAGCATCCAAACTTACAGGTTATAGGTATTCTAGAGAAAAAAAGTAAAAAGTGTAGAAAAGCTATTTCAAGAAGTAATTAGGGAAAACTTCCCTAGTCTGGGAAGAGATTTAGACATCCAGATATAAGCTCAGAGAACTCCTGAGAGATACATTGCAAGAAAAACCTTATCTAAGGATATAGTCATCAGACTGTTCAAAGTCAGTGTGAAGGAAAAAATTCTAAGAGTAGCAAGAAAGAAGGGATTACCTATAAAGGAAATCTCATCAAACTAACACTGAACTTCTCAGCAGAAACCCTACAAACCAGCTGGAAGAGATTGGGGACCTATTTTTAGCGGCCTTAAAGAAAAAATTACCAGCCAAGAATTTATTTTGTTTGTTTTTTGGGCACGGTCTCAGTCTACTACCCAAACCTGGAATACAGTGGCATGATCACAGCTCACCACAGCCTTTACTTCCCAGGCTCAAGTGATCCTCTTGCTCAGCCTCCCAAGTAGCTGGGACTACAAGCACATGCCACCATGCCCGGCTAATTTTCTAGTATTTTTAGTAGAGACAGGGTTTTGCCATGTTGCTCAAGCTGATCTTAAACTCCTGAACTGAAACAATCCGCCCGCCTTGGCCTCTCAGCATATTGGGATTACAGGTGTTAGCCACCGTGCACAACCACCGGCCAATAATTTTATATCCCGCCAAAAAATAAGCTTTGTAAATGAAGGAGAAATAAAGTCTTTCCCAAACAAACACATGTGAAGGGAATTCATCATCACTATACTGATCATGTAAGAAATGCTGAAAGGAGTTCTAAACATGTTAACGAAAGGACAGTACTTGCCATCATAAAAGTACAAAGCTCACAGTCTGTAAAGCAGTTATATAGTTGAAACTCCAAGGCAACTAACAACACTGTGACAAGAACAAAACTTCACATATCTATATCTCTGTCTCTTTTTTTTTTTTTTTGAGACATAGTCTTGCTCCCATCGCCCAGGCTGGAGTGTAGTGACACCATCTCGGCTCACTGCAACCTCTGCCTCCCAGGTACAAGTGATGCTCCTGCCTCAGCCTCCTGAGTAGCTGGGACTACAGGTGTGTGCCACCACACCCGACTAATTTTGTATTTTTAGTAGAGACAGGAATTCACCATACTGGCCAGGCAGGTCTCAAACTCCTGACCTTATGATCCGCCCTCCTGGGCCTCCCAAAGTGCTGGGATTACAGGTGTGAGCCACCGTGCCTGGCCTATATATATATATTTTAAGATGGAGTCTTGCTGTCTTGCCCAGATTGGAGTGCAGTGGCATGGTCTTGGCTCACTGCAACCTCTGCCACCTGGATCCAAGCAATTCTCCTGCCTTAGCCTCCCAAGTAGCTGGGATTACAGGCATGTACCACCACACCTGGCTAACTTTTGTATTTTTTAGTAGAGGTGAGGTTTTGCCATGTTAGGCCAGGCTGATCTCGAGCTCCTGACCTCAAGTAATCCGCCTACTTTGGCCTCTTAAAGGGCTGGGATTATGGGCATGAGCCACAATACCTAGCAGCATATCAGTACTAACCTTGAATGTAAATGGCCTAAGTGCTCCACTTAAAACATACAGAGTGGCAAATGAAATTAAAAAAAAAAAAAAAAAAAAAAGACCCAACCAGCTGCTGCCAGCAAGAGACCCCACACACACTGGTTAAGGACAGCTATAGACTCAAACTAAAGGGGTGAAAAACGGTTTATCATACAAATGGAAAACAAAAGCCAGCAGTAGTATACATTCTCGTATAAGATAAACTTCAAACCGTAACAGTAAAAAAAAAAAAAAAAAGACAAGAGCATTATATAATGATAAAGGGTTCGATACAACAAGAAGATTTAACTATCCTGAATATATATGCACTGCACACCAGAGCACCCAGATTCATAAATACTACTAGGCCAAAGCAAACAAATTGATGGCAATACAATAATTGTGGAGGACATCAACACCTCACTGACATCACTATTCAGATCATGGAGGCAGAAAGTCAAAAAAGAAATTCTGGACTTAAACTATAGACCAAATGGACCTACTAGACATTTACAGAACATACATTAATCTCATCTGCATGTGGAACATTCTCCAAAATTGACCATATATGCTTGGCCATTAAACTAAGTCTCAATACATTCCAAAATAATGAAATCAGATCAAGTATCTTTTTGGAGCACAGTGGAATAAAATTAGAAATCAAATACCAAGAGGAACTCTTAAAACTCTTCAAGTAGATGGAAACTAAGCAACATGCTCCTGAATGAACTTTGGGTAAACAATGCAATTAAGGCAGAAATTGAAAAAAAACTTTGAAATAAATGAAAATGGAGGCACAGCATACCAAAACTTCTGGGATATCAGTGCTAAGAGGAAAGTTTATAGCATTAAATGCCCACATTAAAAAGATAGGAAGATCTCAAGCTACCACCATACATCAAGGAACTAGAAAAATAACAAACCAAACAAAAAACTAGCAGAAGAAAAGAGCAAAGAGCAGAGCAGAGCTAAATGAGGCAAAAAAAAAAAAAAAAACAAACAAAAAGATACAAAGGGTAAGTGAAACAAAAAGTTGTTTCTTTGAAAGGATACACAAAATTGACAGACTGCTAGCTAAGTTAACCAAGAAAAGTTTTAAATACAAGCAGAAACGATAAAGACAACATTACACCTGACACCACAGAAATACAAAAGATCATCAGAGACTGCTGTGAACATTTATGTGCTCATAAACTAGAAAAAGCTAGGGGAAATGGACAAATTCCTGGAAACATACGACCTCCCAAGACTGAACCAGGAAGAAATGTGAATCCTGAACAGACCAATAACAAGTAACAAAATTCTATCAGTAGTAAAGGAAAACTGTATTAGTCTGTTCTCATGCTGATATAAAGAACTACCTGAGACTGGATAATTTATAAAGGAAAGAGGTGTAGTTGACTCACAGTTCCACAGGGCTGGGGAAGCTTCAGAAAACATACAATCATGGCAGAAGGGGAAGCAGACTTGTTCTTCACATGGCGGGAGGAAGTAGAAGTGCTGAGCAAAGTGGAGGGAAGCCCCTCGTAAAACCATCAAATCTCGTTAGAACTCACTATCAAGAGAACAGTATGAGGGTAACTGCCCCCATGATTCAATTACCTGCCACTGGATCCTCCCAGAACACATGGGAATTAAGGGAACCACGAGATGAGATTTGGGTAGGGACACAGCCAAACCTATCACCTTCTAACAGCAAAAAAGGCCAGGACCAGATAGATTTATAGCTGAATTTTGCCAGACATATAAAGAAAAGTTGGTATTTAGGAAAGAATACTGAAACTATTTCAGAAAATTGAGGAGGAGTAATTCCTTTCTAACTCATTCTACAAAACCAGTATCAAAGTCAGGCGAGGACACTAGATACCAAAGTCAGGTGAGGACACTAGGTACCAGTCAGGCACGGACACAACCAGAAAAGAAAACCACAAGCCAATATCCCTAATGAACATAGGTGCAAAAATCCTCAACAAATACTGAATCCAACAGCACATCAAAAAGATTATATATCTTGATCAAGTGGGTTTTATTCCAGGAATGCAAGAATGTTGAAGCATATGCAAATCAATGAACGTGATTCACCATGTAAATAGAACCAAATCCCAAAACCATATGATTATCTCCATAGATGCAGAAAAGGCATTTGATAAAATCTAACATTGCTTCATAACAATCCTCAATAAACTAGGCACTGGAGGTACATACCTTAAAATAATAAGAGCCATATATGACAAACCTACAGACAACATCATGTTGAAGGGGAGAAGTTGAAAACATTCTCTTTAAGAATAGGAACAAGACAAGGGTGTCCACTCTCACCACTCTTCTTCAACCTAGTGCTGGGAATCATAGCCAGAGCAATTAGGCAAGAGAAAGAAATAAAAGGCATCCAAATTGGAAAAGAGGAAGTTTGCTGATAACAAGACTGTATACCTAGAAAACTCTTAAAGACTCCTAGACTTTTTATTAAAGTTTCGGGATACAAAATCAGTGTACAGTGATCAGTAGCATTTCTATACAATAACGTTCAAGCTGATAACCAAATCAAGAACCCAATCCCATTTACGGTAGACACACCCACCCACCTACTCACCTACACCCCCCCCCCCCCCCAACACACCCCTAGGAATACATTTAACCAAGGAGGTGAAAGATCTTTACAAGGAGAACTACAGAACACCAATGGAAGAAATTGCAGATGACACAAGCAAATGGCAGAACATCTTGTGCTGATGGATTGGAAGAATCAATATCATGAAAATGAGCATACTACCCAAAGCAATCTACAGATTCAATGAAGTTCCTCTCAAATTACCAACATCATTTTTCACAGAATTAGAAAAACAGCACTAAAGTTCATATGGAATCAAAAAAGCACTCAGCCAAAGCAATCCTAAGCAAAAGGAACAAATTCAGAGGCATCAGCTTGCCTGACTTCAAGTTATACTACAAGGCTATAGTAACTAAAGCAGCACGATAGTGGTACAAAAATATGCATAGAGATCAGTGAAACAGAATAGGGAGCCTAGAAATAAAGCCACATACCTACAACCAACTGATCTTTGACAAAGTTTATGAAAATAAACAGTGGAGAAAGGACATTAACACCCTATTCAGTAAATGGTGCTGGGATGTTGGCTAGCCGTATGTAAAATAATGAAACTGGACCCTTGTGTCTCACCATGTACAAAAATTAACTCAGGCTGAATGGATTAAAGGCTTGAACATAAGACCTTAAACTATAAAAGTCCTAGAGGAAAACTTAGGAAGAACTCTTGGATGTTGGCCTAGGCAAATAATTTATGATGAAGACAAGAATAGACAAATGAGACTTTTAACTAAAAGCTTCTTCACAGCAGAAGAAATACTCAGCAGATTAAAGAGCCTATAGAATGGGAGAAAATATTTGCAAATGATTACTTTCACAAAGGATGAATACCCAGAATCTACATGGAACTCTAATAACAAGGAAAAAACAACTTCTTTTAAAAACTAAGCAGAGGACATGAGACATTTCTTGAAGAAATACAAGTGCCAACAAACACATGAAAAAAATGCTCAACATTATTAATCATCAGAGAAATGCAAATTAAAATCACAGTGAGATACCATCTTATACCAGTCAGAATTGCTGTTAAAAAGCCAAAAAATAACAGATGTTGGTGTGGTTGTGGAGAAAAGACAATGCTTATACACTGCTGATGGGAATGTAAATTAGTTCAGCCTCTGGAAAACTATGGAGATGTCTCAAAGAACTGAAAATAGAACTACTTTTTGATCTAGCAAACACACTACTGGGGGTATCTGCCCAAAGTAAAATAAATCACTATATAAAAAAGACACCTGACCAGGTGTGGTGGCTCATGCCTGTAATCCCAGCACTTTGGGAGGCCAAGGCAGCGGATCACCTGAGGTCAGGAGTTCAAGACCAGCCTGGCCAACATTGTGAAACCCTATCTCTACTAAAAATAGAAAAATCACTCAGACGAGGTGGCGCACACCTGTAATCCCAGCTAATCGGGAGGCTGAGGCAGGAGAATCGCTTGAACTTGGTAGGCAGAGGTTGCAGTGGGCCAAGATTGTGCCACTGCATTCTAGCCTGGGGGACAGAGTAAGACTCTGTCTCATACACACACACAAAAATGACACCTGTAGTCATGTTCAACACTGTTGAATAATAGCAAAGTCATGGAAGCAACCTAACTGTCCACCAGCAGTTGACTGAATAAAAAAATGTGGTATACAGATACCATGGAATACTATATAGCATAAAAAAAGAATGAAATCATGTCCTTTTCAGCAACATGGATGGAGTTGGAGGTCATTATACTGAGTGAAATAACTCGGAAACAAAATCAAATACCACATGTTCTCACTTATAAGTGGAAGCTAAACAATGAGTATGCATATACATAAAGATGGAAATAATAGACACTGAAGACTCCACCAGGGGGAGGGTAGGAGGAGGATGAGGGTTGAAAAATTACGTGTTGGGTATAATGTTCACTGTTTGGATTGTGAGTACACTAGAAGCCCAGTCTCCACCAGTATGCAATATACCCATGTAACAAACGTATGTTTACCCCTCGAATCTAAAGTTTAAAAAAAGCTTCGCTTGGTTGCAAGAAAACTAACTCTGGATACATCAGGCAGAAAAGAAAAAGAATTTATGGGATGAATTTAGAAAACGGTTGTATTTTACAGAATACAAGGATAGTTTAGTCTCTTGAAATGGAAGTAGGAATTGATGAAATGCTCTTAGAAACCTAGGCATTGTACTGACCCTTCTCTGTTGAGTTTTTCTGAATCTAATTTATTTCTTCATATCTCCAGGCAACTTTCTTTGCTTTTCTGACACATAACCATTCTATCCTTCAGTTCATGGCTTCTTCTTTTTTTTTTTTTTTTTTGAGACCGAGGTTCGCTCTTGTTGCCCAGGCTGGAGTGCAATGGCGTGATCTCTGCTCACTGCAGCCTCTGCCTCCCTGGTTCAAGCAGTTCTCATGCCTCGGCCTCCCAAGTAACTGGGATTACAGGCACCTGCCACCACACCCAGATAATTTTTTTTTTTTTTTTGTATTTTTAGTAGAGATGGGATTTCACCATGTTAGCCAGGCTGGTCTCGAACTCCTGATATCAGGTGATCCGCCCGCCTCGGCTTCACAAAGTGCTGGGATTACAGACATGAGCCATCGTGCCCGGCCTCAAGTTCATGGCTTCTTCATTCAGGAGAGCAGCCCAAACTGTTTCACTTCTAATCCTAAATCTTGGGGGAGAAAATTTAGGTAAACAACTTGGATCAGGTATCACCCTTGGTTCAGATTCTTTAATTTGTTCCTGTATTACTGGTACACACAAGTTGTAGTACAACATTCAGAGCCATGGGGATGGAGGCACCTCTGAGAAAGGGCATTGGTATGAGCTAGGCAAAACACTACAGACAGTGCTTGAGACAAAGCAGAATGTATCCACTTTTGTTTGAGAAAGGATTTCAAGAGAGGATAATTTTAGAATTCCTTATGGTCATTGGGTATTGAATGGGAGACTTGATTCCCAGCTTTATATTAGAACATCCAGAGTATCCTTAGAATTGTGGTATTTGGAATTGGACTCCTACCTCAATTCTATTCAATCTGACAAATATGTATTGAATACTTACGTCCTTACTAGTGTTCAAGAGTCCACAAAAGCAACAAAAGAAAACGAAAACAAAAAGATTATTCCACTCCATACTAGTGCTTACTTGAGAGCCTGATATATAGGTGTTTGGCTGGGTCTCTTTTGAAGGTTAGGGGTCTGAATGGGGTTTTTAGTATGGGCATCCATTTCTTCACAGTTTTCTTAACACCTTCCCAGTCCCTCACATATATTTGGAGCTTGCAAAATGATATATCAGCTATGTTAAAAAGCACAAAGCATGGAGTTATGGAAAGATGAGACTGTTTGAGTAAACAGAGGCTGAGAAAAAGATAGTGCTGCTTAGTATAGTGCAAGATAGGTCTATAGATAATTCAAGAAATAGAAAACCAAGACTGGATTGGAAGCCATATGAAATGGAGATACTCATTCATGCTTTAACCTCACAACACAATTTTTTTTTTGTTTGCTATTGATATCAAGAAGAACCCAGTATGCTTGAAATAAATTCAGGAAGGAGGATTATTATTATTGCTTTTCAGATTTTAAAGACATTTTAGTGGGTTTGGAATAGTATCTCATTGTTTTAGTTTGCATTTACCTGATAATTAG
This sequence comes from Trachypithecus francoisi, assembly GCF_009764315.1. Lineage (NCBI taxonomy): Eukaryota > Metazoa > Chordata > Mammalia > Primates > Cercopithecidae > Trachypithecus > Trachypithecus francoisi. Next base: position 82,232,016 of record NW_022681457.1, read on the forward strand.
TGATGTTGAGCATCTTTCATGTGTTTATTGGGGTTTGTATGTCCTTGTTTAAATTTTTTGTACATTTTAAAACTAGGTAGTTTGTCTTCTAATTATAGCGTTATATGAGTTCTCTAAATATTCTGGATATAGGTTTTTTTTTTTGTTGTTAGAGCAAAAAGGTTTTAAATTTTGGTAACATCCGACTTACCAATTTTTTCTTTCATTGTTCAAGCTGAGAAATATTTACACATTCCTAATCACAGATATTTGTTTGTCTCTTTTTATGTCCAAGCTGAGAAATCTTTACTTACTCCAAATCACAAATGCTTGTTTATTTTATTTTATTTTTGGAGACAGAGTCTCACTCTGTCACCCAGGGTGGAGTACAGTGGTGTGATCTTGTCTCACTGCAGCCTCCACCTTCCAGGCTCAAGCAATCTTCTTGTCTCAGCCTCCTGACTAGCTGGGACTACAGGTGCCCACCACCACACCTGGCTAATTTTTGTGTTTTTTTTGTAGAAATGGATTTCACCATGTTGCCCAGGCTGTTCTCAACTTCCTGAGCTCAAGCAGTCTGCCCACCTTCGCCTCCCAAAGTGCTGGGATTACAGGTGTGAGCCACCATGCCGAGTCCACAAATATTTGTTTTTTAAAAACAGCTTTACTGAGATGTAATTGACATAGTACATTTTCATAAGTCTGACAAATATATACACACATAAATCATCACCACATCAATGTGGTGAACATATCTGTCATTCTCAAAAGTTGCCAAAAGTGCTTCTGTGAAGTTCTTCCCTGCTGTCCCTCTGTCTGCAAGGTATCTACTGATCTGCTTTTCTATTCCTTATTATATATTTGCATTTTCTAGATTTTTGTATAAATGGAATCACACAATATGTATTCTTATTTTTGTCTGGCTTTTGTTTAATTATTTTGAGATTTATCCATGTTGCTGCATGCATCAGCAGTTCATTTCTTTTTATTCCATTGGATATATTCTCACCAGTTTGTTTATTCATTCACCTGTTGATGGATATTTGGATTGTTTTCAGTCTTTGGTTATTACAAATAAAAATACTATGAACATTTGTGTACACATCTTTGTATAGAAATATGGTTTATTTTGGGTAAATACCTGGGGGTGAAATGACTGCCATATTGTAGGTGTATGTTTAAGAAACTGCCAAGCTGTTGTCCTTAAAGCGGTTGTGCCTTTTTAAACTCCCACCAGCAGTGTGTGAGTTCCATTTGCTCCATATTCTTGTGAACATTTAGTATGGTCAGTCTTTTAATTAGCCTTTTTGGTAGGTGTGGTGATATCTCAGTGTAGTTTTAATTTGCATTTCCCTAACAATTAATGATGTTGATCATCTTTTCTTATGAATCCTTTTTCTTTGCAACCCCTCCTTAGGGTTCTGTTTCTTGGCCTTGTATCCCCCTTCTCAGGGTCCCATCCCCTGGCTTTGCTCCTGCCTTTCCTCTCACCAGTGTCGGGATCCCGAGCCCGCTCCTTTCCTGCTGGCCCCATCCGGCTCCTGCCCTTGGCTCCTCTGAATCTTTGCTGTATTTTATTTGTTGAACTATCTGTTCAAGTCTTTTGCCCTTTAAAAAAATGGGTTTTCTCATCTCATTGAGTTTTGCGAGTTCTTTATATTTCCTGGATACGAGTCCTTTTGGTTCATTCCCTCCACCCCCAGTGAGGTGGATCTTGCTCTGTTGCCCTGGCTGGAGTACAGGGTTGTGATCATAGCTCACTGCAGCCTCAAACTCCTGGGCTCCAGTGATCTTCCTGCCTTGATTAAACAAACAAACAGACAAAAGAAACAAAAAAAATTTTTTTTGCTTTAGAGATGAGTTCTTGTGATGTTGCCCAGGCTGGTCTTAAACTCCTGGCCTCAAGTGATCCTCCTGCCTTGGCCTCCCAAAATGCTGGGATTACAGATGTGAGCCCTGTAATTTGTAGGGCTAAGCCCCGCACAAGTCCTTTTTAAGATATATGCTTTGCAAATGGTTTCTGCCAGTCTGTGGCTTGCCTTTTCATTCTCCTAACACTGTCCTTGAAGAACAAAAGTTTTAAATTTTGATAAAGTCCAGTTTATTAGTTGTTTTATGAATTGCGATTGTTTTTGGTGTCATATCTAAGAAATATTTGCCTAACCAGATTTTCTCTTATGATTTCTTCAAAAGTTTTATAGATTTAGCTTTTACATCTAGGTTTGTTGTTCATTTTTAAGATTTTTATATATGATGTGATGTAAAGGTCATTTTTAGTTTTTCTCCCATGCAATCAGTTGTTTCAATATAAATTTTTGAAAAGTCTTTCCTTTCCCCACTGACTTGTCTGGTGCCTTTATCAAAAATCAAGTGACTGTATATATATGGGTCTTTTCTTGGACTCTGTTCTATTGATCTATATCTGTCCTTTCCCCCAAATTTGGTCATTGGCATTTTACAGTAAACCTTGAAATCTGACAGTCTAAGTCCTTTATGCTTTTGAAATTGAGAAAAGAGCCTGATATCTCATATCTGCTTAGTGGAGGGTTGAAAATTAGGGTATTCATATTTACAGATTACCAAATAAAAATTTAAAAGATAGTAAATAACTGTGGCTTCTTTGAGCACATGGGAGGGGATGACTAGTTCCATCAAATAAAGATTGTGATGTTTTAAGGAAGAAGTTGCTGTACTTGATAAGAAGAAAAAGATAAAGTCTGTGATAAAGACAGCAAAGTTCAGATGTTTTAAAGTGATGGCAAGGAATAAAAAACAGAAACAGAAAATGTAGGATCTTTTAAAAGGAGCCAGTATAGTAGAATAAAGAAGATAGAATAAGGAAGACTTAGAGTCTAGTAAGTTTAAGCTGCAGCATCTTTACATGTGGATTATTAGTGAACATCCCAAATAGTGCTGGGATTTCCATGTAAGTCAGTTATCTTCACACTTTTTCACTCCTTTTCATACCGTGGAATTGTAATGATAATCAGTGTCGATGTTTTATGTAAGTAGATAATGACTGATGCACTGTTACAGCAGAAGGTCTGTTTGTTTAGATATTAACTAGTAGTAGGTAACAGTCAGCTGGCTTGTGGTAAGATCCATAATCTTAAGGGATTCTAGCTTAACTTATTCCTACTTATTTTTTTGAACTCCTTCAATGAATATGAATTCCTCCAATGAATTGACTGGTGTGTTCCTCTAATTTTTCTCTTCTTTGATGACTATTGTTTTAAAGTTCAGAGTTGAGTGAATTTTAACATAGACTTTAACTATCTTTTTCTTCTCCTATAGCATAGCAACTTCTTCCTTAAAACATCAGGGCCTTTTCTTGATGGAACTACTCGTCTTCTACCATGTGCTCAAGGGAATGTAGTTATTTACTATCTTCTAACATTTTAATTCTAGTTGAATGTATTTTCTTTATTCAGCTTTCTCTCTCTACTTACCCTTTTTTATTTTTCTGTCCATTATTTAGTAAAAATTAAAGTGGTTTTGTGTAAGAGATGCAGTCTCATTTTTCTTTGAACCTTAGTGCACTTGAAATTATAACAAGAAATCTAAAGGTAGATAGAATGTATTTATGATCCTCTGAAAATAACTCCAACACAAGTAATCATAATGAGCAGTATGGAAGGTCTGTAATATTTATTATTTCAGACATTTTATATTGTTAAATAGCTTGTGTCAGATTGCTTATCAGAGAAGACTTACAGGTAATTCAGAGATTTTTTTTTTTTGGCCTCTTCAGGTGCTGTGCACTTCATGCAAAGCCTGACATTATGCGCATGAGCACGGAAGATTTTTTTCTTTTTAAATCCACAGCATAGAACTGAATTGAATTGTATTTGTATATGTTGTACACTATGGAGACTTTTGACAAAGGGAAAATAAGCAAGCGTGTCTTTTTACAAGTGTTTCTAACAAAATTGGTTATAATAATATTTTTCATTTATTGAATGCCTACTATGTGCCAGGCATTCACTGTGTGCTAAATATTCCACATGTATCTTGTCATTTATTCCTCAAAGCACTTCTTTGAGGCTTAGAGGTTTATTTGACTTTTTTAAGGATACATAGTTAATAAGTAGGAGAGTAGGAATTTAAGGCTAGGTATCAGAGTAACTTCAGAGTCCTTACTCTCTTTGTTATACATAAGAAACACACATGTACATAAATATATATATTAAGAAACATTCATATATAAATATTGTATATACTATATTAAGACACGTCTAAATATAAGAAGAGACCAAAAGACTGAAGTTTAGTGTTTCTTATTTTTTTGTCCCTTAAAAAATTAGTGCTTAAAGAGCTTTTGTTTATATGGGTTATATCTGTCAATATTGTGTTACAAATTAAAACTAAGAAAAATTTAGGCCGGGCGCGGTGGCTCAAGCCTGTAATCCCAGCACTTTGGGAGGCCGAGACGGGCGGATCACGAGGTCAGGAGATCGAGACCATCCTGGCTAACACGGTGAAACCCCGTCTCTACTAAAAAAATACAAAAAACTAGCCGAGCGAGGTGGCAGGCCCCTATAGTCCCAGCCACTCGGGAGGCTGAGGCAGGAGAATGGCGGAAACCCGGGAGGCGGAGCTTGCAGTGAGCTGAGGTCCGGCCACTGCACTCCAGCCTGGGTGACAGAGCGAGACTCCATCTCAAAAAAAAAGAAAAAGAAAAAGAAAAATTTAAAGTATTCACATAAAAAATTACAGAGTCTCTGTACTGTACAGCATATAACAAATATAATTGAATTCAGTTCTACATTGTGGATCTTTAACAAACCCTTTGCCAACATAGATAACAAGTTTTATGAAAAGTAACTATGTTCCAAAACAAAATTTAGTGAGAAAATTGGCATTACATTACATTTTTGCAGATCTTTTAAATATCTGACTTAATAGAAGGCAGCTGGATTCTCATCTCTCTCTCTCTGCATTTAACCTCTTGTGATACCACACACCACATAGCATCTGAAAAGCTCTACTATAGACTTTATGAGAGGATCAGAGTGAGAAAGGCAAATAATATCTTATTATGAAAATAGTTTTGACTCTTCAGACTGCCTGAAGGGTCTCTGGACCACACTTTGAGAACAGCTGATCTGTAGACACCACATATAGCAGCTTAAACTGTTTCTTTAGCATTTTCTGTGCATCATACTTAGCACTAAAAGACAAGACAGGATCACTTTCCACTATGTTAGCCCTCTGCCAGCGTTGATGCCATACTTACTTGTATAGTGCCATGGAAGCAGAAGTTGTGGAGGAAAAAACTGATGGTAGAATATCCAGTAAATGTTGGTTAGTGAGCTGAAGTAGTACGGTTGCAAACAGAGGTCAGCATAAACACTTCAATGAAACAAAATTAGTGAACATACGTTACTTGAAGGATGTGTGTGTGTGTGTTCTAAACTAGGAATAAAAAACATTCTGGAGCAGATTCTGAGTTTTTTGTTTGTTTGTTTGTTTGTTTGAGACAGAGTCTTGCTCTGTTGCCCAGGCTGGAGTGCAGTGGCCGGATCTCAGCTCACTGCAAGCTCCATCTCCCGGGTTTATGCCATTCTCCTGCCTCAGCCTCCCAAGTAGCTGGGACTACAGGCGCCCGCCACCTCGCCTGGCTAGTTTTTTGTATTTTTTAATAGAGATGGGGTTTCACCGTGTTAGCCAGGATGGTCTCAGTCTCCTGACCTCGTGATCCACCCATCTCGGCCTCCCAAAGTGCTGGGATTGCAGGCTTGAGCCACCGTGCCCGGCTGATGCTGAGTTTTTGTTTACGGCTACAAAGATGATGTTGAATGTTCTTATGTGAAAGACTGGTTGTGTTCATCAATCTTTCCAACTACACAGAGACATAGACATTTTAGTAGGGTGAGTTTTTAATGCAAAATACAGTATTTACTTGATGACAGAATAAACATTTGGTTAATGTCCAACAATCTTTATTTTTTCCTCCCTAAATTGTAAAGTGAAATATTTTGAAGATGAGAACTATACTTATAGCATAAAATATCTTTGACCATATATATGATCCTTAGGTTTGTATTCTAAGTGGAGTTCTATTTTTGTTTTTGTTTTTTTTTGTGACAGGGTCTCATTCTGTTGCCCAGGGTGAAGTGCAGTGGTATTATCACAATTCACTGCAGTCTCGACTTCCCTGGGCTCAGATGATCCTCCCACCTTAGCCTTCTGGGTAGCTGGGACTACAGGCACACACCCCCACACTTGACTAATTTTTTTGTATTTTTTGTAAAGACGGGATTTTGCCAAGTTGCCCATGCTCGTCTTGAACTCCTGGCTCAAGTGATCCGCCCATCTCTGCCTCCCAAAGTGCTGGGATTACAGGTGTGAGCCACCATGCCCGGCCCTAAATGGAATTCTGAGGAAGGCTTTAGATTGTATGAATTCAGAACACAGTTTTATGAATCTAAGATTAAATAATTGTAGAATGATTTGGAGAGACTAGAGAAGAGCAATAAACATATTGTGATTCTTAAAACAGATCTTGTGAGAAGAGTTGGAGAAGTTCTGGACTTTTAACTTAGAGAAGAAGGAACCCAAATAGTGTTACTGTTGTAGAATATGTTACAGTCATTATGAAGAGAACCCTGACCAGTTCTCATTTTCCAAGATGGAATTTATAGAAATTTACTTCTCTGTAGCAAGGGAAATTTAGATTAGCTTGTTAAAACTTTTTTTTTTTTTTTTGAGATGGAGTCTCACTCTGTCACCCAGGCTGGAGTGCAGTGGTGGGATCTTGGCTCACTGTAGCCGTGTCCACCTCCTGGATTCATACAATTCTCCTGCCTCAGCCTCCCAAGTAGCTGGGATTACAGGTGCGTGCCACCACTCGCAGCTAATTTTTGTATTTTTTAGTAGAGATGGGGTTTCGCCATGTTGGCCAGGCTGGTCTCAAAACTCCTGACCTCGTGATCTGCCTGCTTTGGCCTCCCAAAGTGTTAGGATTACAGGTGTGAGTCACCGTGCTCGGCCAGCTTTTTTTTCTTTTAACCATAATGAATTGTATACCCTAGAACTGATCGAATATATTGTGAATTTTTCTTCCCTTGGAGATTTTAAGAAATATTGTTGGTCTCCAAAGTAATTAATACCAGGACTTGGCTGGGCATGGTGGCTCATGCCTGTAATCCCAGCACTTTGGGAGGCCAAGGCAGGCAGATAACCTGAGGTCAGGAGTTCGAGACCAGCCTGGTTAACATGATGAAACCCCGTCTCTACTAGAAATAGAAAAATTAGCCGGGCGTGGTGGCACACACCTGTAATCCCAGCTACTCGGGAGTCTGAGGCAGGAGAATTGCTTGAACCCAGGAGGCGGAGGTTGCAGTCAGCTGAGACATGCCATTGTACTTCAGCCTGGTTGACAAGAGTGAAACTCCATCTCAAAAAAGAAAAAAAGTTTAGGAAACCCTGAAGAGTATGAACTTGATATTAATATTAACTTGATACTAATATGAGCAGTTACTATGTGTTGGAAACTGTTCTCAGTGCTTTATATGTATTAACTTTAATCTTACAACAATCCTTTGGGGTAGGTATTATTTTATCCTCTTTTTACAGATGAGGAAACTGAGGCATGAGGAGGTTAATTTACTTGTTCAGGACCACATAGCTGAAGGGAAGAACTTGGATTCCAATCCAAGCAGTCTTGCTCCAGAGCCTCTATTCTTAATCACAAAGCCATGTCTTTTCCCATGTATATGGACATTGACTTTTCTATTTTGCTGAAATTAAACTAAGAATAGAAACTTTGATTTGGGTCATATATAACTAACTTAGAAAAAAGTAACGCCAGCTGTTTTCATTTGGAAATAGCTTGTTATTTATTCATCTACAAACCTAAAAAAAATTACTTTACGTTACATGATAACAAAATATAAAGTCAGTCCGTAGTAAATTGTTTTATTTCTTTTTAGATTTCTTCCATAGTTGACTCCTTTGTCTACCCAAGCATCCACATACATTTTTCTTCCTATATCTAATACTTATTTGCCCCTTCCTTAAGGGAGACAACCCAGAGATTCTGCCATTTACTATATTGGAAAATATAAGATCTCTGGATACAGTCCCTTTCATCAGAGCCGAGGATGACTTCTTGTGGTTTGGATGAATTATATGCACTCTACATATCCAGAATACAGTGGTGGAGAAGGAATAGGAAAACAACAATAAAAGGTGTTATTCAGAAAAGAGGATAATGGGAAACTCAGTAGTCCCTAGTCCATATTGATCATAAAATCCTGCTGGATAGGAGTGGCAGAGACTCCCTGGCAGAGTAATAAGTCCTTTTAATCTACTCTTTGGGAAGATTTTCATTGTCCTTTATGGTCCTTCAAGGAATCTTACCTTGTCCAGTATCCTCAATGGCCACATCTTAGATTGGTATTGAGAAAGATGCCCTTTCTGGGAAATACACAGTTTTTACAGCTCTCTCCGTTGATAAGCCTTGGGGAGTATTTTAGAAACTTAAGAGACTTTTGCAGTTTAGGCTCTTTGACCTCTCACTCTCCCATATAGTTACCTTAAAAATTTTAATTTCTAGACTTTTTGCTCCTTCGAGTAATTAGAGCCAAAGGACCTGCCCACTTTTTTTTTTTTAGTGTGAAGACTGCCATTTGTACCTTGCTTACCACTTACCTCAGAAATGTCTTGTTTTGGTGCCACGGAACATGTTTAACCGTCTGGTGAAACCTATGCTTCGTTCTCAGAATAATGTTTCAAAATTCATAAAATACAGGGGTGGGGTAGGGGGACGGAGGGCATCAGGAGGAATAGCTAATGATGCCAGGCTTAATACATAGATCATGGTTTGATCTGTGCAGCAAACCACCATGGCGCACATTTACCTGTGCAACAAAGCTGCACATCTTGCAAATGTACCCCTGAACTTACAATAAAAATTGAAGAAACAAAATCACACAAAAGGTGAAAAATAAAACCAGTTAATTATATCAAAATACAGTTATCAAAATCTTAACTTTGTGACATAGTAATATATACTTTTAAAATAACACATTGAACAAAAGATCTAGTGACAAATCTAAGAAAGTCAGTTTTGAAGTAGTTGATGAGTTTAAATAAAAATTTTAGATTTCTGCAACATTTCTCATTGGTTATATTTGTGATTTTTATTGGTGGCAGAGTTACAGATACTATTAATGTTACTGTGATTTGTTGTCTACTTTCATAGTTAAAGGAAATGCTAAATTTCGGTCACAAGTTAGTGGAAATAAAGAAGATATTTTCCTTTTCCCAGTTATTTGACCTCTTTTAGCTCCTAAGGGAAAGGTGGCTTTGGTGAGGCCATTTTAAACAATAGTCTGATAATGTTAAGGACAACACCTTAACATTACCTTTGTGTGGTAAGGTATCAGTCTTCTCTACTGCTAATGCTGTAGTTTTGTAACTAAGCTACCTCAGTTTGGACTTTAGAAGCACTTGGTTTTTCCAGCCTTGCAAGACTTCAGATTATAGGACTCTTAGCTGAAATTGCAGGACAAGGGCAGGGAGTACCTATCTTAGCAAATCTGTATTTTCTCTGTCTCTTCTTGTAACTTTAATCAAAGTTTATTTCTCTTTTAGGACTTCACTTTAAATGGCAAAAAAGAGCCAACACATGCCAACATTCTAAATTTTTCCTGCATTTCTCTTTTTGCACTAGCCTCAGTTGGCATATGGCTTGCTTTTCAAATTCTACAGATAACAGTTCGACCAAATTCTTTGTCATCAGCTTTCCAACTGTCAGTATCGGAATTTATTAACTCATTAATTCATCTTTAAGGGAGTGTCCTATTTTAGCTTATGTTACTTGTATCACTACACTGCCATGTCCTAAATTCTCTGTGTTAGGATCTACATTCATCTGCTGATAGAGACTCTTTTATAGTAGTTGAACACATTAAAAGTCTGTAGGGTAGGCAGTCTGGCTGGGATGGCAGCTTCACAATCTACTTCACACACAAAAAAATCAGGGACCCAGACCTTTTCTCTCTGTTTCCATATGCTCAGTATCTGGCTTCTGTGTTCAGGATCATCTTATGATCCAAGATGACTGCTAGAGCAATAGTTAATTCTGTCCACACTCCAGAGGGCAGGCAGGGCAAAAGGTGCAATACCGTCCTGAATAAAATTGGGATTTATTCCTAAGGTAAAAGTTAAGAACAGATAATAAGTGGCAATAGGAGTCTCTGCCATAGCCCCTGCTTCTGATTGCTTTGAGTGCTGAAACACTGTAATAGGAGTGATAGCACATATTGGCCCTAAGAGATGCGTGAGATCAGAATAATTCAAGAATCAGTCCTGTGGTAATTACAAGAATTTCTCCTGAGTTTTAAGTTGCTCAGTTTTTTATGTGCCGCAGGTCTTAAGATGAAATGCCAGGTGCCGGGAATGACGTGGGGAGGATTCAGTAATATTTGGGTCACAACATTGTTACCCTCAGTGTTCTTCGTCCTTTTATTTTCTTTTGTGTCTTACTCTTACCTCCATTTAGGGAGCCAACAATATCTCTACCCATTTGCCCCCCCTTTTTGATACTATTGAAACTTGGAAAACTTTCTGAGGAAGCCTTTGCTACACTTTGGGAATTAGGAAAGTTGCAGAGTGAGGCCACACAGTGTACTAAAATAGCTATAAAGCATACATGGGATCATGTGAGTGTCCCTGTTTCATATAGTGGGATTCAAACCCCCATGTTATGACTCAGTTTTGAGTTGTTATAGCCTGATCCTGATGCTCCTTATCCTTTAATTTTATGAAGAAAAAATTCTGTATGGAACTTCTTTTAAGTAATAGTTAGCATCATAGATTTAAGAACTGCAGACAAATTCTTCTCCATGCCTTCCTTTCTCCCACAAGTAACAGTATGTGCTTTTCATCTTACTTCCATGTTCTCATTTTTCTCTGTTCTAGTAGAATGGTTTCTTTTCCTGTGTAATACTGCCTGTCAATCTGCGCTCTGAGTCATACTTTCTTCTGTCTTATCAAGGACTTCAAACCTATGAGTACCCTTACCTTTTGCTACTTAGTACTGTCACCTCTTTAACTTTTGAACTGGTTACGGTCCCATTTGTTTGGGGAGGAGCACACCCATACCTTCATTGGACAGTTACTATTTCAATCATGAAAGTTTCTTCTTTCAAAGAGATCAGAGTCTTGTGGGAGAGAGGTAGGTAAAGATAATCACAGTTACATATAAATTCTGTGATGGGGTATTTATACTCTGCTTTAGGAATAACAGCTCCTTTAGTTTAGGAGATGGAGGATGGAAAGAGGGGATTGACCAGGCTTCCTGTAGGGGGAGATGTTTGGTCTTGAAGTAGAAACCAGCCAGGCAGACACAGAAGGAAGGGACATTCCAGAAAAGAAGGCCCTTATTCCTTATCCAGTTACTATGTTATTTTTCAGATAACTTGTACTTGGTACAGTATTAGTTAGTGTCGGAAGTACTAATGTATGGTCACTCTCCTTAGTGGTCGGGGGAGAGGAGGTGGAGGGTAGAAAGCTTAAGCATATGATTCAACTATGCATGTGAAACCACATGTCAGTTGCCAAACTGAGGTTATGATTGCTCTAGGAATTTAGAAAAGGATTAATGAAAGATTAGTAAAAGCTAAAGTAGTTGAAAATGAGGAATTTAGATTTAGTATAGTAGGAGTAAGGGAGCCATTGAAAACGTTTAGGTATAATGACATGAAGGCACTGTTGATAGGTTTCTCTTGGAGTGTATGCATGGACTGGATATGATTAGTAGGGAGGGATGGTTGAGGCATCAGAGTCCAGGAAGCCAGCTAGGAAGCTTTTGGAATGAGGTGAGGTAATGAGGGCCTGACATTTCTTAACCAGATTTCCATAACCAGATTCCTCAGAGTCTCCCGTGCTGTTTTTAAATTTACCACCATCTGTTCTCGTATACAAGTGGACTTCTGTCATCACCATTCCACTAATAAGTTTGTTTGTTTGTTTGTTTGTTTGTTTTTTGAGGCAGACTCTCGCTCTGTCGCCAAGGCTGGATTGCTGTGGTGCACCCTCAGCTCACTGAAACCTTCATCTCCCAGGTTCAAGTGATTCTCCTGCCTCAGCCTCCCGAGTAGCTGGGATTACAGGCGTCTGCCACCACACCCAGCTAATTTTTGTATTTTTAGTAGAGATGGGGTTTCACCATGTTGGTCAGACTGGTCTTGAATTCCTGACCTCAAGTGATCCGCCCGCCTCGGCCTCCCAAAGTGTTGGGATTACAGGCGTGAGCTACCGCACCCGTCCTAAAGTTTGTGTCTAAAGTTACTGGTGATCTGGCCAAATCTAATGATCATCTTTTGTGTTCTCCATGCTTAATGGAGAACCACAATAGCCACCAGCCTAAGTACCAACAATGGAGGCACTTTTTGCTTCACTACCAAGAATGCAGTATATGAAATTTAAGAAATTGCAAACAGAACAGAAGCCCCACTTTTTTAGAGTTTAAATTTGAGATGTTTTTATAGTGTACTTAAAATTTGCTCTTGTAGAACTGATGAATATAAGCACAGTGGAATAATTTTTACACATGATGGCTTTGAAGACTAGGGTCTTTTTTCTTTCCAGTCTATTTAAATCTTCACTTAGCTGAAGTTCTTCAGCTAAGTCAATCTTAACCTAGCTGAAGACTTCGCTAAGTTCTTCTTTCTTTACCCTCAAGGCTTTAGTCCATGTTGTTTTCTCCTTTTCCTGAACCTTCACAGCACCCAGAGCTCAGCTGTGTACTTTTTTTCAGTTCTTTGTTGTGTCTGAACTTCTTTATTAAACTATAAGTTCCTGGAGGACAGGAATTTTACCACACTTCCTATGTGTGTATTTTTATTTTATGTTTTACTCTAACATAGCTCTTTATGCATGTATAATTTATGCATTCTTGTTAAATATGTAACACACAGTAAATACCTGTATTACTGAGATTCTCATAAAGTCTTATTACTGGCACTGGGGGAAGGGAACAGAAGGCAAAGATGGTTCTCAGTAGGGAGCACCTGCAATAACAATTATATTCCCATTTGTAATATGCTTTTGTATGAAAATGCATGTAACTGGCTGCTTTGGGAATTTGAACAAAATAAACCTCTACTTCATGGAGACTTGACTGAGGTAAATTGGCTGACAGCATGGTATAAAATAGCCAATCTTTGTTGAATGAAATGTGAATAATAATATAAGTAACTACTCTTATTACCAATATGAGTAGTTAACATTTATTGAATACTTACTACTTGCTTGGCACTGTTCTGAATGAATGAAACTTCAGTTTTTCATTAATGAAGGAATTAGTCTCTGATCTCTAGAATACTTTCTCTACTGTTTTGACATTGTGATCTCTAAATTATCCTATCTTCTTATTCTACAAGTCACTATGACTTCTTGCTGGGAACAGACATTTCTGGTTGAGATTGTAGAGTAGGATAGTAAGTTTTTTTTTTTAAGGTCTCTGAAGATGCTATATAGATGAATTTAAAGTTCAGGTTCAGAGGAATGTGTACAATAGAGATGGAGGGAATTTGAGAAAATGAGTAAGGTAAAATTGTGGATCAACATAATCTGAAAATCAAGAGGACTCAGTTTACTGGCAGTGCAGATAGAATCCTAATGGTTGTCTTCTGATTTATAATTGCTCTTGCTTAATGTGGTTTACTTTATAGTGTATTAGTGCCCTCCCAAGATACTCCTAGACTAATACTATTAACCAGCATTTACTGAGTATTTCTTTTATGCATGGTTTAACACATTTAATTTTCAAAGTAATATTTTAACCATAGGTACTATTGTTGCATTTTACAGATGAGAAAACTTGGAGGCAGAGGTAATTAACATCTTCACAGTTCTATAGCTTATAACTGTTAGAATCAGTTCTTAGACTCTGGGTCTTCCTCACTCCAAACTTCCTGTTCTTTATTGATTCTCTGTTGCCTCCATGTTGTTCAGAGCCTATGCATGATACTCAAGGTTGCTTTTTGTTAGGAGCCATTTGGAATGAAGGGGCTATATGGGATTTTCATAACTACTAATGTTTTCTTTTGACTTGAAGTCAAAAGAAACCTTTCAGTTTTTTTTTTTTTTTGGTTCTCCTTTTTTCCTTTATTTTGATATCACTTAGAAATCTTTTCATTCTTCTCTACTTTATTGTCAGTCATTATTTCTGCTTCTTTGATCCCAGAATAGAAGGGCTTATATCCTCTGTTGAAAGTTAACAATTCCAATGTGAAATGTCAAGCCTTGTTTCTATATTCTTATCTTCAATTCTTAGAGCAGCTTTCTCCCTTTTCTAGAATATGTGTTAACCTGGCAGATTTAGTTTTCTTTCTTTGTGTGATAATGGTCTGAATTTTTCAGCTTTGGAGAGAAATACACTACAGAATTCAAATCACTGGACGTTTGCCCAAGCCTGTCTTTGAGTTTTTAATGCTTCTTTTCTTGCTGACCATTTATGTGATTTAATGCCTTATATTCTGTACTCCCACATCTTCAGTTAGTTTTTGTAAACCTGTTCCTTGACTTGTTTTTTAAAAAAAGTAACTCCCTGGTACTGCCTATTTTTTCTCTCACTCATCAGTGTCCTTGACTTTGCATTCCTTTTTTCCGTCAACTCCCCCAGCTAGCTTGTCTCTGTGCTCTTCTTGTATACCCTGCTTTTTTACTCTTCCTACCTCCTACCTGCATCAACTCTACCTTGTTTCCTTCGTGCAGATTCCTGTGCCAGTTTCTCAGTTACTTCTCTGACCTCTTGTCTCCACCTTACTTTTTGGTATTTTGTTTTTATGACTCTCCTAAAATTTGTGTAAAAGAAATGCCAGAGGTACATTTTAAGCTTTTAACGGCTTGTGGTGGTGAGTAAAAGAGTTGGGCTGCAGCTGGGTTTTTCATACCAAGAGCCTGTTGCCCTCTTAAAGAAACAGGCAGCAACGTTTAGAAAGATTGGCATCGGAACACTTTGTATGTGTGTGTTGTTCTGTATTTTAAACAATTTTAAAACCAAGTTTGTTGTGTTTTGATGAGGAAAAAATTAAGAAAAAAGATTGGAAATGTTGATCCCTTAAATATTTGGTTTGCTTATTAACATACTCAATCTTTTTCCTCCAGATGTAACTCAGGCTTTCCCTCACTTTGGAACTCCTAGATTTGTGAATATTGGATATTTTGAGAAGCAGGGGTTCTTTCCTTGATATTGACTAAGGAGTCTATTTACCTTCAGGATGACATCTGAACTGGAGAGCAGCCTAACATCTATGGACTGGTTACCACAGCTCACCATGAGAGCAGCCATCCAAAAATCTGATGCTACACAAAACGCGCATGGAACAGGAATTTCTAAGAAGAATGCACTCCTTGACCCAAATACAACTCTGGACCAGGAAGAAGTCCAACAGCACAAAGATGGGAAACCTCCATACAGTTATGCCAGCCTCATTACATTTGCAATTAATAGCTCACCCAAAAAGAAAATGACTTTAAGTGAAATTTATCAGTGGATTTGTGATAACTTCCCATATTATAGAGAGGCTGGCAGTGGTTGGAAGGTAAGGATTTTATTTAAATTATTACTTTTATGAAGTAAGCAATGATAATACTGATTTCTACTGAAAAAGCTTTGTGAAGGCTCATGTAATTGATTATGAAATTTTGATCTCTAGTGATTTTTAGGATGTCAAAAAAAAGTTTTTAGCTTAGGTGAATAACTTTATTTTTGGTAGATTATTAGTGTGTTCAAACTTCATTATGTTATAGTACTGATGTAGCATAAAGTAAAGCAGAGTTAATGTAGCATTCACTGGAAACCATACCTGCAGTTCAGGTGAGTTGACAGTGAGCCTAAAGTGAAAAACAACATAGTATTGCAGCTAGTACTAACTGCATTTATCAGTAAAGAATTTTTTTTTTTTTTTTTTTTTTGAGACAGAGTCTCACTCTGATGCCCCAGGCTGGAGTGCAGTGCTTGATCTTGGCTCACTGCAAGCTCTGCCTCCCGGGTTCACGCCATTCTCCTGCTCCCATACTCAGCCTCCCAAGTAGCCGGGACTACAGACACCCGCCACCATGCCTGGCAAATTTTTTGTATTTTTAATAGAGATGGGGTTTCACTGTGTTAGCCAGAATGGTCTAGATCTCCTGATCTCATGATCTCCCCGCCTCGGCCTCCCAAAATGTTGGGATTACAGGCGTGAGCCACCGCGCCCGGCCAGAGATTTTTTTTTTTTTTTTTTTTTAAATTAGAGACAAGGTCTTGCTCTGTTACCCAAGCTCAAATGCCTGAGCACGCCACCATGGCCAGCTAATTTTTAAATTTTCTGTAGAGATGGGGCCTTGCTTGTCTCAAACTCCTGGCTTTAAGTGATCCTCCTGCTTCGGCTTGCCAAAGTTTTGGGATTACAGGTGTGAGACACTGTGCCTGGCCAAGACTTTTTAAAAAATATTTATCTTGAAAGAATTTTAGATTTTTGAAAGAGTTGCAAAAGCAATACAGAAGGTTCCCATGTATACGTCGTCAGCTTCTTCTAATGTTAACGTCTTATATAACCATAGTACAATTTTCGACATGGTGGTTTATATCTGTAATCCCAGTGTGTTGAGAGGTGAAGGCAAGAGGATTGCTTTAGAACAAGAGTTTGAGACCAGCCTGGGCAATATATGTTGCTCATGATTAGATGTTTTCTTACAATTAGAATGAGGTATTACATTTTTGGGAAGAATAATACAGATACAGCCTTTTGTGCATAACATATCAGAGGATAGATAATATAAGTATTTCTTAATGGGAATGTTAACTATGATT
The DNA here is from genome assembly GCF_009764315.1 of Trachypithecus francoisi. NCBI lineage: Eukaryota > Metazoa > Chordata > Mammalia > Primates > Cercopithecidae > Trachypithecus > Trachypithecus francoisi. The sequence continues at coordinate 82,248,808 of NW_022681457.1, forward strand.
CTTTGGTTAAGGGGATGTCTGCCAGGTTTCTTCATTATGAAGTTACTATTTATCACTTTGTAAATAATAATATGTTTTGGGGGGATACTTTGAGCATATGCAAATACAGTAAGTCCTTAACTTTGATAAGTTCTTGGAAACTGTGACTTTAAGCAAAACAATGTAAAGCGAGACCAATTTTTTTCCTCATCAACATTATAATGAAATGATGTTACTTGAAGACATGCTATACTTTTGACTTAACGTTGCAGTTTCCAAGAACCCCATTAGTAGTGCTAAATGAAGACTTACTATACTTTATTTCTTCTTAAACTTTTGTCCATTAATTTTAGCATTGATTGGTAGGTCATAACTGTAGCAATTATTACTCTCTCCCCTCCCCTCTCCTCCCTTCCCCTCCCATCCTCTCCCCTACCTTCCCCTCCCCCACCTTCCCCTCCCCCACCTTTTTTTAAAAGAGTCTTGCTCTGTTGTCCAGGCTGGAGTGCAGAGGCACTGTGTCAGCCCACTGTAACCTCCGTATCCTGGTTTCAAGGAATTCTCCTGCCTCAGCCTCTCGAATAGCTGGGATTACAGGCGCCCACCACTGCGCCTGGCTAATTTTTATATTTTTAGTAGAGACAGAGTTTCACCACATTGGCCAGGCTGATTTCGAACTTCTGACATTGGCCTCCTAAAGTGCTGGGATTACAGGCGTGAGCCACCGTGCCTGGCCAATTATTACTGTTTTCTAACAGTGATTGTCTGTTTTCCTTAATTCCTTCGACATTTATTGATTGATACTCTTCTGAAAAGATGAGTTGTTCTTTTAGTCCCTTTTATTCATTTATTCAGTCATTTATTTATAATAGTATGCACTCATAGATATTTATTCTTTGTGCTATTGTTGTCATTCAAATTGTTGCAACTTTGGCCATTAGGAGCTCTTATAGGTTGGCCCCATACTTCTGTTTGCTTAGCACTTTCTTTTTGGCACCTTGAGTTGTTCCAGGGATATATTGAGTCTTCTTGCCCAACCTTGGAATCAACCACTACTTTAAGGAGACTTTTGAGATACTAGCTAATTTATGTTATACAGCAAATAATTCAACTTTCTTTTTTTACATTTTTAAGTTTTTTTTTTTTTTTTTTTTTTTTTAAGACAAGGTCTTGCTCTCTCTGTCAGCCTAGCTGGAGTTCAGTGGTATGATCCTAGCTCACTGCAACCTCAAACTCCTGGGCTCAAGTGGTCCTCCTGACTTATCCCTCTGAGTAGCTAGGACTACAGGTGCGTGCTGCTATGCCCACCTGGCTAATTTTTAGGGTCTTGCTATGTTGCCTGGACTGGTCTTGGCCTCAGGTGATCCACCTGCATCTGCTTCCCAAAGTGCCGGGATTATACATGAGGGCCACCGCCTTCTTTCGTCTCTGTACATGTTATATTCATATTCTTACATAGGAATTAATAAGTCGTGTGTTATGTGGGGTGTGTGTATACATGTAGAGGAAGGGAGTTATAGAGCTTTACGTTGATCATCAGATGGTAGTTACTCTTTAGTTTCTCTTAGGCCTTCCTACTTCAACACTTCTGCCTTTTTCATTTGACTGGATTTATTAGAGACATTTGCTGATTTGCTGTGCACCAAGGATGTGCTGCTCTGCATGATTCCCTTGTAAGGGAAGGGATTGTGCCTCACTGAAGTTTTTGTATCTCTTTCTCTTCCATACCTTAGCACACAGTACTTCCATTTAGTAAGCTTCAGTAAGTGCAGTTTGAATGAAAGCATGAATCTTGGTCCCAGTCCACCTTTTTAGCTCTATTTTTTGTACCTTCCTTTCATATACTTCTTGCCATTCCAGCCTACTAGCTGTCCCTGTAAGTAAGCATATCTATTTCCTTCTTGCTTTTGTTTTTCTCTTATTTCTCCTTGGACCTTGTCTCTTTCACGCCCCCCTCCCTTTTTTAGTTGATATTGCCCTATTACTTCAGCTCATGTATTATTTCTCATCTCCCTGTAGAATCAATCTTATGCTTTATTAATAACGGTATTATAAACTTAGTTTTTTGTTCAGAAATGTTGTTTCATTAGTTTTTGTTTCTGTACTTAGATACTCAAAATGATAGCTGCTTTTATTATTTTCTGTCTGCCAGGCACTGTACTAAATGCCATCATTGTCTCTTTAGGCCACACAATAGCCTTATGAAATAGGTATTATTATTGTCCAAATTTTAGTAAAAAACTAAGGATTAGAAAAGTAACTTTCTAGAGTTTCTCAGCTAGAGAATGATAGAGTTAAGATTTGGTACCAGACTTGGTAGATGTAGAGATTTTTTTTCAGTGCTCATGTTATTAACCATTACACAAGATGCATAATTTTGCAAAAACTATATAAATACTTACTAAATTTAATTTTCCAGGATAAACTCCCCTTAACTGGCTGACTCAGTATGAGAAGTGATTGTTAACAGTATATTTTGAATAGGAGTCTACCCTAACAGAATGTTTCAGTGGAGGATATACCTAATAAAACTTGAATGAAACATGAATCAGTGCATCATTCTAAGCAAGTAGTAGTGTGTCTATTTAAGCTGTGCTTTCTGGCTTTACCCTGGGTACTGTAGACTTTTTTTTGTCAAGATTTAGCATGAGAAAAGGCTAGAAAATTTTGATAAACCTGTGTGGCAATGGAAACACATGGTGGCTAGGGAGTAGAAATGGCCAAAATTTGAATATGTGGCTTAGAAAGCCCACTAAGGATTCATGGGTCTGTATCATTGATTGTAAACCGAAGTGCCTGCGGGTGCCAGATAAGTGATGTAAATGGGGAAAGCAAAAAAGGTGCCACACTAAAGAGTGTGTTTAATGTAAAAGGAGCAACTATGTTCTAGTCAATTAGTGCTTTTTAGGGCACATGGCAGATCTTCCAGTCTACCCTGCTCCCCAAGAGAAGGGAAATCTGGATTTTGTGTGTAATTTGCAAATTTTTAATTGTTGTCAACTGATTCTGATTTTCATGAATCTCTGCAGGCCAGACATAAGTCTTGTGTCTGGGTTCAGCCTATGGAGTACTAATTTGGAATCGCTGGTCTAGATGAGATCCTCCTCTTTTCTGCTATTTTTTTTTTTTTTTTTTTTTTGAGATGGAGTCTCACTCTGTTGCCCAGGCTGGAGTGCAGTGGCGTGATCTCGGCTCACTGCAAGCTCTACCTCCTGAGTTCAAGTGATTCTCATGCCTCAGCCTCCCGAGTTGCAGGGACTACAGGCACATGCCACTATGCCCAGCTATTTTTTTGTATTTTTAGTAGAGATGGGGTTTCACCATGTTGGCCAGGCTGGTTCCGAACTCCTGACTTAAAGTGATCCTTCTACCTTGGCCTCCCAAAGTGCTGGTATTACAGGTGTGAGCCACCACACCTGGCCCTTAGCTGATTTAGTCTTTCATTTGTTAATGTGAAAAGGATTTATTTTTTATCTGCTCTTGTGAAGCAGTATGCTAGGCTTTGGCAGTACTAAGAAGTATAGCACAGGGCCTAAGGGAGTTTACAATCTTTATTAGATGAGAAGAATACATATAAACAAGTTATTATTATGCTATGTAAAAAGCTCTGTAATAGAGGAATCCAGAGGGCTGTACTATAAATAGTTGACTAATTGGTCACTCCTATTGTGTGTAAACTATAAAAATATCCATTGTATATGTGACGTAGTAAAAAGTGTTAAATGAAGGGTACAGTTAATGAGTTTATGGGGGAGTATGATAATCTAAATTGAGTGGTACAGAGAGTAAGTGCCACTAGAGTACAAGGAAGTGGGGAATCATTAGATAGCCATTGAGGGAACTGGGACTTGAGCTGTGTTTTGGAGAAGAGTTAAGATTTGTGGAGGTGTTTTTCAAAGTTCAAGTGTTAAGAAGCACTTGGTTATAGTGGTTTGCAGTAGAGAGTGTGATAGGGTCAGAATATGGTGATCCTATGAATATATGAATGCCAAACTGAAGAGCTTGGTCCAAATTGAAGGGATAGCATATAAAGTTCGAATGTTGTTTTTCCTCATTAACTTGTCTGGCTTCAGTTTTGATGATGTCTCCCTGAGAATGCCAAATCCATTCTACTGATATTCCTTGCCGATAGCCAGCCCAAATCATGGGTCTTAAACTGTTTTGGATGTAGTGATGCAGTTTCAATTGGAAGAAATAGAAATAGAGAAGGGTAATATCGTTGTTAGAACTAAATAGGTAGAGAACTAATGGGTAGAGAAGGATGATGTTGCTCTTAGAACTAGAAGATCCTGAGAGGGATGATCTGGTCCTACCTACTGCTTTAGGCAGACTTTTAATATTTCCAGAGATGATTATTAAAGTTTCCTTTACTCAGTTTTTAAGTATTTGGTGCCTAGCATATGGCATGATCACTTTTAATTTTATTTTTATACACATAGAAATATTTTGAACACTTCGAGTGGAGACAGATGGAACCTCGTTTATCTTCTCCTTTGCACAGGCCTTTTTCTGTTTTACTTCCCATTCACTCTCCTTAGATTTGCTTAGAACACTTCAGCAATCTGCTGCTTACTCTTCTTCAGGTACGGAGGAGATGGATCATAGGAAAATGGGAAGTCACTTAGAACTTGTGAAGTTAGCTTGAATTGGTTGAAGAGAGGTTTGGAGAAAGATCTTAAAGTGACTGTCACCACCTTTCCAGAAATGCACAGTCAACTTATGCAACCCAGAGGACAATATGTTGCCACTGTTGCTTAAAAAGACTCAAATACAGTTTTAGTAAACTCCCTTTCATTTTGTGTCAGGGCCTTGAAGGGAGATTACCTATTAAAAATACCTCTTTGGAGTTTCCATAATTGAATGATTTTGTATTCAGAACTAGAGGAAAAGTAATTAAATTTTCAGGCTATGTGCAGTGGGCTCATGCCTATAATCCCAGCACTTTGGGAGGCCAAGGCAGGAGAATCCCTTGAAACCAGCATAGGCAGCATAGTGAGACCCTGTCTCCACAAAATAAAAAATAAAAAAGAAATTAGCCAGGCGTGGTAGTGTATCCCTGTGGTCCCAGCTACTTGAGAGGCTGAGGTGGAAGGATTGCTAGAGCCCAGGAGGTTGAGGTTGCAGTGAGTTATGATCATGCCACACTACACTCCAGCCTGGTGACAGAGCGAGACCCTGTCTCCAAAAAAATAAAAAATAAAATTTCATGGTATTCACTTTGAGGAAAGGTAACTTATTAAGTTGTTGAAGGTTAGGATAATTTAAGAAAAGAAAAATACAAAAGTGGTGTGTGGGTGTATTGTGTTACTTTTTGTGTGAGTTAAAAAGGAATAATAATATTCATTATGTGTTTGCTCATTGTTGGGAAAAGAAATTTAGGAATTTAAACTAGAAATGTAATTAATATAACTACCTCTAGCGGATAGATGGGAACCAAGGTGGAAAGGATGTAGAAGGAAATAAGATTTTGAGTATACCTTTTTATATAGTTTTAACTTTTGAACCCATGTACATGTTTCACATATTTAAAAAAAAAATCAAAAGGGATAAAAAAAGGAAACCCTCAAACAATACAAGCAGAAACAAGCCTAACATTGTTTTGAATTAATAATGTAATCACACAGAAAAAAACAAATTGAAGAAACTTTTGGTATATACCTTATATACCTTCATGGCATACATTCCAAGGCCAAAAATAGTTACAAAGAAATCATCAACTTAGTAGATTTGTGTTCGGTGGTGGAACTTCAGTAGAGGCAGTCTCTATCTCCAAAAACCCGTAGGAAAGAAGTTGGGAGGGAAGAAGTTAGAAAGTTGAGAGCAATTCTGAAACCATTTTAGGTACGGTAGAACAAATGAGTACTTATATTGATTTTCGGGGGGACCAGTGGGGACAGAAACCAGGACTCACAGAAGAAAGAATGGATAAGAATGTAGCAGTTGGTTGGATTGGAGGTGGCAGTTTAAACTCAACTTTAAAATAAAAATTACATAGAATACTTTTAAAATTAGAATTGCCAGGTCACTACTCCAGAGATTTTAAATTAGGTGCCTTGGATAGATCCTAGGAATCTGCATTAAAATAACATTTCAAGTGATTCTAGTGCAGATAAACTGTAGTTTTGAGAAACTGCTTTTGGGGATAGGGTTTTTAAGGCCAATCAGCATGGCTTCATCATATTGATTGATTAGGTGATTGAAAATCACCTAATTATTTCTGCTTCTTCACTTCACCAACTTCTTTTCTTGGGGTTATGGGAGATGGGGACTATCCAAGCTGTCAGGTCTGAAGTAACCTCTTTTCTTTGTGGGTTTTATGTGTATGTATAAGTCTTGGCTTTTGTATCTCTGTGTTTTTACATTCTAAATAGGTTTTTGGTATTTTTTTCCCAACAGATATGTGATTACCCTTTGAAAAACATTGTATCCTAGCTTTTGGGTTGAAAGACAAGGTTCCTGCCCTCATGGAGCCTGTTTATATTTTGGTAGAGAATACAGCATGGAGGGGGAAGACCATTAAATGAACAATTGCAGATGTGATGAGAAATTCAGGATGACGAAGTTTATTACAGTGGAACCTAACTAATCTGTGAACACCAGAAAGGGCTTCCTTAAAGAACTGAAGTTTAATACAAGAATGAATTGAAAATTGAATAGATGGACTTAGGTGAAGAAGATGGAGTAAGGCTGGGGGCAGTAATCTTTGCAGATGTAGCAACTTGTGGAAAGCCTAGAACCTGAGAGAGAACATTGGAGGGGATGAATGTAGAAAGCAAGATAGGATCAGATCATGAAGAGTCTTTCGAGGCTTAAGAATATTGGATTTTGTCCTAAGTGCACTGAAAGTTTTTAAGTGAAGGGGTAACACCAAATTTGCATTGTGAAGACATAACTCTCTGCAGGGTGGAGAATGATGGAAGCAGGGCCGAGAGGAAGGGGGACACCGGTTAGGAAGCTGTTGTACTAGTTTTGCTGAGACTGGTTCCCTAGACTGAGTAGTCACAGAAAAGATGGGGTAAGATAGGGAGATCTAAGGCAGGCTTAGTAAGGTTTAGTGATAGATTTGTTTTAGGTGGTAAGAAAGAGACAGGAGTTAAGGATGCTTTACAGGTTTCTGATGGAGCAGTTATGTGAATAATAATGTCTTTGAACTGAGAAGGGAAAACTGGAAGAAGATCACATTGGGCATAAAGATTTAGTTTAGTTTTAAATATGTTGAGTTTGAGGAGTTTCTGGAGATGTGCCATTGATAGTTGGAAATATACATTAGGAACTCGAGAAAAGTCTGTCCTGGATCGAGGCAGATTTAAGTGATTTGTCACAAGTGGTCATTGGGTGTAGATGAGATTAGCTAGGCAGCAGATGTAGAAATGAAGAAGACATAGGGCAGAACCCTGAAGATTTCCAACATTTAAGCTTTTTGTAGAGGAGGAAGACTGTGTAGAGGTGTGTACTTCTTTGAGGTGATGAGTTCACACTGAGCCGTTTACTAATGATACTTCTTTGTTCTGACCATCCTGATTTGTATTTTCCCCTCATCTTGAACTTTTAAGCTGGGTGGGTGAACTACAGTTTGTCTGATGCCTCTTTCTTTTTTCCCATCTTATTTTAGATTTGAATTGTGTATTTTTTATGATTCCATTTTATCTCTACAGTTCTGTTATTATCCCCTTTCTAAATTTTTTTTAGTGATTACTCTAGGGTTTACTATATACATCTTAGTTCATTCAGGCTGCTATAACAACAAAAAACCAAAAACATAGGGTCGGGGCTTACAAACAGCAAACATTTATTTATCATAATTCTGGAGGCTGGGAATTCCAAAATCAAGATGCCAACAGGTTCTGGTGATGGCCTGTTTCCTGGCTCATAGATGATCCTGTTCTCATTATAACCTTACATGGTAGAACAGAGAAATAAACTCTCTGAGGCCTCTTTTGTGAACACTAATCTCATTAGTGAGGACACCTTTCATAACCTAATCACCTTAAAGGCTCCACCTCCAAATATCATCATGTTGGGAATTAGGTTTCAACATAAGAATTTTGAGAGGATGCAAACATTCAGTCGATTGTAATATCTTTAAGCTACTGCACTGTGCCTTCAAATAGTAGGTTATCAAGTTTTGGGGGAGACTAGGAGATAATTTAGGAAAAATGGAAATATTATAAACTATATTTAAAATTTTTCATTCAAAATGGAAATAGTTTTAGTACTACAGGGAGAAAAATGTATATTTTTAGAACTTAGATGATCTATTTTATTGAAGACTGTCAATGAAGGAAAGACTGGGGCATGACTAGCAATTTTCTTCTTTCTTTTTTTGAGACTGAGTCTCACTGTGTCTCCAAGGCTGGAGTGCAGTGGTGCGATCTCGGCTCGCTGCAACCTTCACCTCCTAGGTTCAAGTGATTCTTCTGCCTCAGCCTCCCCCGTAGCCCCCCTGTAGCTAGGATTACAGACGTCTACCACCATGCCCAGTGCTGAGTGCCCTTCGTCCTGGGAAACGGTGCGGCGGGAAAGGCGGCCGCCCCCTCGCCTGTCACGCAACGCACATTCGTGGGGAAGCTGGCACTAAACCATTCGTAGACGACCTGCTTCTGGGTCGGGGTTTCGTACGTAGCAGAGCAGCTCCCTCGCTGCGATCTATTCAAAGTCAGCCCTCAAAACCATTTCATGTATAATGTCAGAATTGTTTAAACCACATCTTTCCAGTTTCTTTGACCCATCCTTTTTGCTATTGTTGTCGTACATTTTACTTTTACATAGTTCCAAACTCCATAATAAATTATATTTGCTTTATAAAATTTATTTTTTATTTTTTACAGTCTGAATATCTTCATACAGTCTTTTTAAAAGCATTAAATCTACCTTCATTTTTTACCATTTTCTGACACTCCATTTATTTTTGTGATCTGTATTTTTGTTTGATTTCATACTTCTGCCAAAAGAACTTTCTTGTAACAGTGTAAGTGAGCTGAAATGAATTTTTTCAGCTTTTGTTTGGAAGTCTTTATTTTGCCTTTATTTTTGAGAGATATTTTCACTGCACAGGTGTTTTTTTTTTTTTTTTTTCCTTTCGGTATTTTAAGATGTCACTCCATTGCCTTCTGGCTTGCATGGTTTTTGAGAAGTCCACTGTAATTCTTAATATTTATTCCTTTGTATGTAATCTACTTTCTCTGACTGCCTTCAAGATGTTCTTTATTTTGGTTTTTAGCCCTTTCACTGTAATGAATTTGGGGATGTGGATTTTTACTTTATTCTGCTTGGTGTTCTCTGAAATTCTTGCATATTCTGGTTGATGTCTTGCATTTATTTTTTGAAAATTCTTGACTGTTACTTCAGATTTTCCCTCTGCCCCATTCCTTTTTTTTCTCCTTCTGGGATTTGAATACTCTTATCATCACACAGTTCTTGGATGATCTGTTTTGTTTTTGTTTTGCCCCGTGTGAATGCGCCAGTCTCCATTTGGAAATTTCTGTTACTTTACCCTCAGGTAGAGTTGTGTCTGGTTCTTTTCCTAGTTGTGTCTAGTTTAATGATCCCATCTGAGGAATTTTTAAAATCTTTAATCATGTTTAATGTTTTTTATTTCTGTTGTTTATATTTGTCTCTTTCTTTAGTTTTCACATTTCTGTTGAAATTCTCCATCTCTTTATGCAAGCAGGTTGTCCACTTTTTTCTGCTAGACCCATTAACATATTAATCATAGTTATTTTAATGTTTTCTTTCCTGATAGTTCTAACACCTGAGTCTTGTCTTGGGTTTTGTTGATTATTTTATCTCTTGGCAGTAAGTTTTCCTTTCTTTTCTGTCTTACAATTGTTGATTGAGACCAGATATATGTGTAGAAGAATGGTAGACATTGAGGTAAATGGTACTTGTACTCGTAAATGGACAAGCATCTTTTTTCTCAGGCCGTTCTTGTGGGGATTGAGTCAGTCTGTCAGTAATTTGGATTTTTAAAATTGATAACTTTATCTTCAGTATACCACAAACTTTACAGTCCTCCAGCAGTGGGCTTCTGTTAACTTGTGCTTGGAGAGGGTGCTGTAGAATTTTTTTGTTTTTTAATCTCTTTAGATTTTAATTGTCTCTGCCCACCTTTTTACACATCATGGGGATTTCTTGCCCCTTCTCTGTCAGTAGACTGCGTTTGCTTGTTATTCAGTGCTATACTTTTGGTAGAGCTGAGGGGTTTTCTCTATTGTGTTGGTCCAGCCTTAGTCTTATGCAGACCCTCAAACTTATGGTGGGCTTTTTCAGTTTTTCTTTCCCTCAGCCAAACTAGTCTTGTGTATCTGTAGTTACTTTTGGGTGGGAGTTTCCCACCTCTTCTCCAGGTGTAGCAGACCTCTACATGGTATCTGTATAGGGTCCTGGGCCCAAAATAGTTTCCTGTACCTCTCCCAGAGTTCAAGGGATTTGCTTCTGCTTTTCCTCCAGCAGCAGATCATCTTTGCCTATGTACTACTGAGTAAGGGTTTCCTGTCCCTCCCTAGAGGCACCAGGGTTTTGTTTCCATTCTTCCCCTAGAAGCTGTGAATCTTTGCCAGAGTCCTGTGGGTGAGAGGTTTTGCTGCCTTTACTGCAGACTTGTTTTTTTGCTTTGTAAACTCTGTGGAAGGTTGGTGGGCTTTGTCTCCTCACTCCCTATCACTGTCAATCACTTTCTTCCTGTTTATGCCACTAGGGGAGACTTTCTTGGGTCTCCTTTCCTACCCCTATTCTTTCTTAGGAACATATGATAAAGGTCTATGGAGAAGAGTGTGTGAGAACTTCTCTTGTTTCTGGGATCCTTGTTGCTCTAAAGTGACAACCCCATGCTTGGCCTTTAAAATTTTAGGTAATTTCTTTTTAACTGCTTCGATGGTGGCCATCTCTTTTTCCTGTGCTCTGCCAAAGGTGATTTAGTTGTGTGTCCAGTTTCTCGTTGAATAGCCTTGCTCCTCTTAGAAATGTGGTCTGGTTGCCTTGCAATCTGAGCTCTCTGATGTAGCTTAAAAGTAGGTTTTTTTGTTTTGTTTTAAAAAAAAAGCTTACCTAGGGTTTTCTCTTTGGAAGAGAGCATCATTCTTTGTAGCTGTTTACATCCCAAGCGTAAGTTTTAAATTTCTGCTTTGGTAATAAGATGGTCTTGAATTTATATTCTGTAGTCATCTTTTTAAAAAGTTTAAAATTCCAGTATTGTGCCTGAGGGAGAGAAGTTTTATTATAGGCATTCTTGTTAGACTACTGAATTTTATATTAAAAAATAAAACAGATACTATGCCAAAATATGACCCCAAAAGGTACCATTCTAAGTAATGGCTAAATGCAGTTGGACCTCTTTTCTCCCAAATACTAGCCATTTGGGAACAAACAAGATAATTTGAGAATGGGTTTTGGAGCATTTAATTGAGAAGAAATGGACTTTGGGGCATATTCTGTAAGAATTGTGATACAGTCCTACTTATTCATGAATAAATTTCTGTTTCACAGACTCTGCAGGTTTCCAAGGGCATTTTCCTGCTACCCACCTTGGGTGTTCTTCCCTGCTACAATGAGGAATTTAGATGTTCTTCCCAGCTCCCTGTAGCCAGTATCTTTCCATGTGTTTTTCTTTTTTACAGACTGTGGTGAGAACCTAATTGGGTTCTGTATTTTTTTTGTAATAGGGCAGTGGAATTTTTTTAAAAACATTTTTAAAACTAATTAAAAAGTGCTAATACATGTGTCTTGCAGACTATTTGGACTTTGCAGTAAAGAGAAGAAAATAGTCATACTCTTTAATTTCATGTAGAATGCCTTCTAACATTTTGCATTCTGGCTTATTTCCAAGAATAAATAAATAAATTTAAAATAAGTACCACAATTAAAGTCATAATATGTATCATAATATGCCAATTTTATATTTGGCATTTAATATTTAACATTACGTTACAGGCATCTTCCTGTATCGTTAAAAGTGTTAAACATTTAAAATGCTACATGTATTACATTTTATGAAATCTTCTAGAAATTATTTTCCAGTAATAGCTTCCCCTTGTAGCATTCATAATTTGAAAGTCAGAAAGATTTAAATTTTAAGCTCATTAAAAAGTTTATTCCGTTTGTAATTGTTTTGCAAAGCATAGAGATGTTTAGATTTCTAATTCTGTTTTTAAAGTTGGGTTATGTTTTTAGGATTTTATTGACCTTATGGCTTTTCTTCTTTAATTCCAGAATTCCATACGACATAATCTGTCATTGAACAAATGTTTCCTTAAAGTGCCTCGATCCAAGGATGACCCTGGAAAGGTAGGATTCATTTCCTTAAAACAGTTGAATTCTTCAGTATGTCGCTTGTCATGTTTGAATTAAGAACTTTTCCAGTTCATTGAATAGGAACCTCTGCAAAGTAGTAAGTCCCCCCCGACCCTGCTCTAAAGCTTGTTAGAGAGTTTTAAGCTGTGGGAAGCTAACTAGTGTATAGCCGATGCACACCACAGTGCTGTTGTACTTTGCGGTTTCTAATCTTTGGTTGAAGTGTTGTGTATTAAATGAAATTTGGTGTTTGAGCTGCTTGTCAGGAACCATAATTATTACATAAAAGAGGTGCATCTGTGTGTAATTGGCAACAGGTGGAAGTATTCTCATACTGGAATAAAATAGTTTCTCTGCTATTAACCCATTTCTGAGTATAATCAAGAAGAGTATTCTCTATTTGACTCCTCTTGTCTCCTGATACCATTGCATTTTTCACGTTTTTAGCGTTTTTTCTATGGTGACTCCCACCTTTTTTTTTTTGTTTTAATAGCTAGTCAACTATAGTGTGCCCTGAACTTGGTACTAGTTGTTTGGTTTCTGAAACTTAAGAATACTTGGTTGTACTGTATTTGGTTGTCAAGGTAAGTTACTAGATTAGGACTTTGAGACAGTGTATTTATTGGCAAGCACGATGCTTGTTTAGGTGGTTAGACTTCTTATATTTGTTTTTAGGCTAACTGATTTTGGATCTTTGTGAAATGTAAGCCTGGTCATGTAAGCACCTTGCTTAAAAGTATTCCTTAGTGTCCTGGAGGTGTTTACTTTCTCTTCTTGTAAAATGTTCTTTACTATTTTTTTCTCTGTCTGCCTTTCCAGCTATAATTCACCTCATTCAAGACACATTGTGAAGAACTACTTGAAGTTTTCCAAACATGCCATTCACATGGTCTTCTGTACAAATTTCCTTGCTTTACTTGTCTAGACTGTTTCTTACCTTTCAGTATTGAGCTGCAACATGACTTCTCTGAGGTTTTTTCGTTTCCCCATACTTCAGCTGAGTTTGTTGCTCCCTCTTTTGGGTTCCTTTTATTTTGTAGCGACCGTCATCATTGTAGTAAGTAGCTCCTAACTGGACTCTCAGTGGCTGGGCTCAATCCCTCCAGTTTATATTAACTTTCACATAGTATGCAGCAATCTTCCCTGCCCCCCCCCAAAAATGTTAACTTACTCATATGGTCTCTTTTTTTCAAGCTCTTTGTTAGTTATCTACTGCCCTTAAAATCTAAATTTATGCAAGTAGGGATCATGTGTATCTTGTTCACTGTTTAGACCCAGTTGCTGGCACAGTGGCTGGTGGCACTGAGGAGACACCATTGTTGAATGAATGAATATACTGTATCCTCTGTTAGACTGTTAACTTCTTGAGATTAGAGATGAAGAGTTACTCATTTCTATCTTAAAGCAGTTTTTCTGAAGTAGTGAACATTTTATATCACTTTTTATCATCTGTGTGCTCCGTCAATTTTGTTCTCAGTAAGATTGAATAGATTATTATAATAGTCTTGTAAAAAATTGTTTCTCTATGTTTTTAACTTTGAGATTCTGAATAGGAATTGTTGCACCTTTTCCTTTAAAGGAGGCTTTTTACAAATAGATAATTAGATTCTAAAAATAAATTCTTTATCACATTTCCTATAGGCAATGAGTATATATGGGTCAGACTGAAAAATATTTTTAAGAGACTTCAGAGATTATTTACTAGAGTCCTATGAAGTCACTAATTAGGTTCTGTAAACATTTTGGTTCTGACTGGATTTTTAAATGAATTTGAAATAATTTTTAAAAATTAAAAATCAATACATATGGAGGCTTAATTCTATCATGTACTTGATTTTAACCAGTTGGAGACTCTTAAAAGTGTGTCATGTTAGGTATTTTTATTTTGTGTAGAAGTTTAAGCTTTTGTTCATCTTTAATATATGGGGTAAGACAGATGTGGAAAACATGTTACTCATTGCAACTCTGTTTTTTGAATCAGGATTCTCAATAATGTGCAACTAAAACGAAATACAGAAATAAATTGAGTCCTGAGAGGCTAATCAGAGCTTTCATCTTTTACCAGTAGTTTTCAGTTTTAAGGTTTTGTATCTATTAAAACACCCCGTTCTTATTGATTTTGGTTATAGTAAGTAAATATCATATGTTTGATTTTATAAAGTACATTTGTAGTAGTAATTTTTCTTTTCAGTCTCAAAGTGAGGTTTTTTTTTAAAATTTGTTTGTTTGTTTGTTAATTTTGGGACGGAGTCTCACTCTGTTGCCCAGGCTGGATTTGCCGTGGTGCAGTCTCAGCTCACTGCAGCCTCTGTCTCCCGCGTTTAAGCAGTTCTCCTGCCTCAGCCTCCTGAGTAACTGGACTACCAGCGTACATCACCATGCCTGGCTAACTTTTGCATTTTAAGTACAGACGGGGTTTCACATCTTGGCCAAACTGGTTTGAACTCCTGACCTCAAGTGATCTGACCACCTTGGCCTCCCAAAGTGCTGGGATTACAGGCGTGAGCTACCGCGCATGGCCACAAAGTGAGGTTTTTTTTTTTTTTTTTTTTTTTTGAGACGGAGTCTTGCTCTGCCACCCAGGCTGGAGTGCAGTGGCCGGATCTCAGCTCACTGCAAGCTCCGCCTCACGGGTTTACGCCATTCTCCTGTCTCAGCCTCCGGAGTAGCTGGGACTACAGGCGCCCGCCACCTCGCCCGGCTAGTTTTTTGTATTTTTAGTAGAGACGGGGTTTCACCGTGTTAGCCAGGATGGTCTCGATCTCCTGACCTCGTGATCCGCCCGTCTCGGCCTCCCAAAGTGCTGGGATTACAGGCTTGAGCCACCGCGCCCGGCCCAAAGTGAGGTTTAAATACATTTTTCTCATTGATTTTGGTCAGACGTAGATGTAAATTTGGTCTTATAAATACATTTATGTGAACAAAGTCATTTTTATTTTTGATTTCAAAATGAGATTTTGTTTAAGAAAGCACAAAATTCCACTGCTTTAAAAACACTTTGAAAACTTCATCTCAAGCCCATTTCATAAAAGAAGAAACTAAGGCCAGTAGAGGAGGAACAGCTTGCTCAGGTTCAGTGTGGAATTTAGAACCCAGGCATATTGGCCAGACATACTTGTCAGTCACAGAAACTCAATACAAACTAACTTAAGGGCAAAAGTACTTAAGGAAGAACTGGAGCCAGGTTCTTAAATTATATCACCAGGAATGTCTCTTTTCATCCCTTAGTTGTGCTAACTTCTCTGATAGCTTCATTTTCAGTCCAATTAGTGGCAAATATGTCTGTCAGCAGCTCTAGTTAATATTTCACCAGCTGAGTAACACTTAGAGAGTATGCCTGATGTTCACCCCGCCACCTCCCAAATAACTGAAATTATAGAAAAAGTCTTAGAACGAATGCTGAACAAGCAAAATACACTGGGTTTCTTAGTTCTTAGATTAGTACTTTTCCCATGATATCAATCTTCCTTGAGAGGGAGACCAAAATGTTAGTTAAGTTTTAGTACTTATGAATTGTTTTTTCTTTTTGTATTACAGTGTTTCCTGACATTTGAGGAGCTTTTCCAAAACCACCCTCACCACAGTGGGAGAAAACCATTGAGCCAAGGTGGGGTGGGAGTAGATTTTGGTCTTGGGTATAGGGTGGACTTTATAACCCCTTAGAATTTTGCTGGTTGCTGCCATGACTTAGGTCAAGAGGTAGAAGTAACTCATACAGCATCTTCTCTGTATTTTCACGATACAGCTTTCTGTTCATTGTATTACCAGAGAGTTGTGAAGAACAACCTAATCTTGAAGTGTATTGTTGAATCACAGATGTTTTTATGTGGCTATCTGTTCCTTACTTAATCCTTCATTTTCAAGAAGATTGTGTCATAAAAGCCCTTAATATTTGATACCTTTCTATGTACATTGGTGGTCTGAGATTCGTTTTCCTCACCTCTTTACAACTAATTTCAAGCAGCCATATTACCACTTTATTTAAAAAAAAAAAAACACACAAAAAATCAGTTTTGCATCCACAACTTTGCTGCTTTTTGGGGGACAGATTTGTTTTTCTTTTCTCTTGATTATAACCCTTTTCACCGTGTCTATACATTGGGCAGTCTGTCTCCATTTTTAAGTCTGGTCTTTTATCTCTTCTCTTTTTGTTAGTTCTGTTTTCTCTATATTTGTCTTATTCTTTTTTTTTTTTTTAACTCTTTGGGTTATAAGTCTTATTGTGTAATTCATACTTGTGTCTTAATTATCTTAAAGGTAAATATTTACATTAGGGAAAAACAGATTACTGCCTAAATGTAGTTTAAAAAATATAATTCTCTTTCTCTGCTTTTCAGCTTAACCTTTTCTCAATTTTGTTTCCCTTTCTTCAGTTCAGAAAAATGATCTTTGACTTGAACTAAAGGATTATAGGGCTCAGTTTCAACAATTACCTAAACTTAGTAGCAGTGGGCTCTAATAGAACTGAGAAAATAGCTAAGAAGTTTAAAATCATATGAAGGCCACCTGACTATCCTGGAGAAATAACTACAGTTAATTCATAGAAGAGTTTTTAGGGGTGTGGGAGTTGGGGAATCTTTGTCTTGCCTGGGAATGGGAAGTTGTAAAGCCTCAGTGACTGCAAAGATTGGGCTCTCTTGCTTTGTGAGCAAAAATTCATTGCTAAGAGACTAACTTTTGAAACTTCCAGGATTGTGATTTTTTCTTTAAAAATTTTTTTTGAGACAAGATCTTGCCCTTGCCCAGTGCAGTGGTGCTCTCATAGCTTACTGGGTTCAAGTGATTCTCCAGAGTAGCCAGGGTGACAGCACATGCCACCACGCCTGGCTAAGTTTTTGAAATTTTTTGTGGAGATGGAGTTCTCACTCTGTTGCCTAGACTGGTCTTGAACTCCTGGCTTCAAGTGCTCCTGCCTTGGCTTCCCAAAGTGTTGGGATTAGAGGTGTGAGCCACCACGCCTCACAAATTATGAGTTTTTTTCTATTCCTATTCTGTAGATTAGTATAAGGGACCATAACATAGTTGACTGATCTTTCTTTTTAAAGGGTATTCTTTTTTTGGGGCTATGTTAGTATTATGTTATATTTATTTGTAAATTGCTTGTTAGTCTCTGGTATCCCATTTTGGTCACTTTCTTTGAAAAATGTGTAGAAAAACTGGAGAGGTTTGAGGGAACATAAAATATAACGTTAAATGACGAACAGTGTTGTAGGAGTCATAGGTATTACCCTAAAGAAGGAAGATAGGAGTATAATTTTAATGCTAGTCTTAAGTAAATGCATGATTTTTGTGAGGAAGAAAATGACTGCTTATCTGTGTTTCCATACAAACTAAACAGGAACTAGGACTGAAGGATAAGCAAGAGTTTGGTTGGACCAAAATAAGAATGTCATATTTATTGAAGTGAAAAAACACTGATATAGCTTCCCAAGGGAGACTTTAGAGTTTGTCACTTCTGAAGCACTTGAATAGATGAGGTTGGTAGCATTTGTCATTTTAACTCAGGGTAGATAAGAACTCCAGTTGAAGGCTAGAAGTGGACATGATCAAGTTTAGCTGAGGGACGAGTCATAGCAAAACTGGGTAGAGTCAGGAATTAAGGGAATTAATGTCAGTACTAACATGAGATCCAAACGTGAGAAATGGATTGGAGCCATTGAGTGATTGTCGAGACAGAGGTGAATTATGAATGTGAGACATTAGACAAACCAAGGTTAGAAAGCCAAGATAGTCAGAAAATTAGGAAGATTGAGTTAGATAGAAGTGAGAATCTGATTCAGGGAGATAACACTGCAGAAGCTGAAGGAAGTGTTGGCCTAGAGCCCTGATGTTAATACTGTTCGAGCAGTGTGGTTGCAGCTGCCTTTTGTTTAGACATACAGTGTTCTCTGTTCTCTTTTTAAAGTTGAAAGAGAATAGTTTGTTGTTGTTGTCCTCTTTTTTTTTCTTTTCCAGATCTAAACTACTTTAAAAAATAACATTATACCTAGAAATTGTTTTAAAAAATTATGTATGGTAAAATTTACTCTTTGGTGTATAATTCTATTACTTTCAACAAACACAGTGTAACCATCACTGTAATCAAAATAAAGAACAGTATTCTAGATTGTCACTTGGTAGTCAGCCCTTTCCCTTATCCCCAGGCCTTTAACCATCACTGTAATCAAAATAAAGAACAGTATTCTAGATTGTCACTTGGTAGTCAGCCCTTTCCCTTATCCCCAGGCCTTTGCAACTGCTGATCTGTTTGTGTCCCTATAATTTTGCCTTTTCCAAAATGCCATGTAAATGGGACTCATGTAGTACATGGCCTTCTGAGTCTGGCTTCTTTCCTTTAGCATAATGTATTTGAGAGCCATCCATGTCGTTGTGCGTATCAGCAGTTTTGTTTCATTTCATTGCATGTATTCCATCATACGGATTTATCAGAGTTTAATCACTATTTGAAAGACATGTTTTTGCTAGTTGTGTGTTCATTTGACCATCAAGTTACTTTCTTTTCGGCTTAGACTTGACAGATATTGAGTTATAACCCTCAAGTAGTAACATATGATAGTCATGTTAAGCTGCCTTGTGAGTGGATTATATAGGTGAGCCATCTGTTTCTTGGAAATTCGTTATGATATAGTAAAACTTTATCTCTAACTTAAAGTTTCTGAAAGGATTGATTGGTACTATGATTTAAAAGCAAGATATGTCTGTTAATCCCTTAATAGGATATACTTTTTAAGTATCCTTAACATTTAGTGGAATTGTTTACTATACTACAGTCAGTATGCCAATTACATATTTTAATCCATTGATTAAGAGGAAATTTCTTAACAGTCTCTCTTTTGGCTTAATTTGATGATCAATGTATTTAAAAGTAATAAAAACTTGTATTTGTACAAAAAGGGTATTTCAAGGACCTGAACAGGCATTGGAATAGTTGTTATCCACATGTTCATTCAGTCAACTAGCCAGACAAGCAGCCTGCCTTTGAAGTACTTACTGTTTGTTTGACCATTCATAGTCTATTTTTGTGGTCTCAGTAGCTCTTTAACCTATTGTCCAAGCCAGAAACTTGTGAGGATGAAAGGGGTGCTATTCTTAACTATGTTTAGGGAACAGGTATAAAGCAGGATTGAAACTCAGAGTATGGTTACATTGTCTGTGGTGCATGCAAATGCTGTGCCTGAGCAGTTACCAGGAACAGCATCCTAAGAAGTTGGGAGAAAACAAAGCAAACAAATCTTTTGAAGATAGATTGCCGAAATAAACTGGGAGAGGTTAAAAAAAAAAAAAAAAGAAAAAGAAAGAAAGAAAGATGAAGGCATGATATAAAGCCAAAGAAGTCAGGGACAAGAGGAATCCAGCTCCTGAGGTGAATGTGCATTGAAAGCTAAGGAAGAGCAGAGAATCGTCTATGATGATTCATGTTTACCAGTGGGCATATACTTGGCAATAGTAATAGATTTCACCATTTGGTATGGTTAGCTATTTATGACAGGGACTGTTTTCCCCAGGAGTCTGAAATTAATATTAGCATTTTTGGTTTATTTGTACTTAATCAGGTAATAGCTTTTTTATTAGGCTATTTTCAACCTAAGATAAAGCAGGGTACTTTGTGTTGACTTAAAATTTCAGCTAGAAATAAAGTTTTTGAATAATTAAAATGCTCTTTATTTGAAGTAATAAATACTTTATAATGATGGGAATAAAGACATTTAAGTTTATTGTTGATCTTTGACACATCTTCATTTCTGATGCATTTTCTTTTTTTGTCTTTTTGAGACAGAGTCTCACTCCATCTCCTAGGCTGGGGTGCAGTGGCATGATCTTGTTTCACTGCACCTCTGCCTTCCAGTCTCAAACGATTCTCCTGCCTCACCCTCCCCAGTAGTTGGGATTACAAGTGTGTGCCACCACGCCTGGCTAATTTTTTTTCCCAGTAGACATGGGGTTTCACCATGTTGGCCAGGCTGGTCTGGATCTCCTGACCTCAAATGATCCACCCGCGTTGGCTTCCCAAAGTGCTGGGATTACAGGTGTGAGCCATCGCGCCCGGCCATTTCTGATGGATTTTCTTTATCTTGATTACCTTGATTTTTCTCTGAAGCTTATGAATTGCTGGTATTTGTTTGCTCTCTTCTACTTAACAATGACACCTGGTTTTCAGTTGGGTGCCACTTTCCTCCCCTCTGGAATTAACTTCTGTTTTAGGGTATCTTGAATCATTTTTGGAAAATATGATCAAAGTTGTAGAATTCTTGTTTGTGATCTTTCTGTGGGATTTTACAGGGTGAGCCACTGCAGTCTTTTCCATCAGAAGGGACATTACTGTGTTGTACTGGAATTGTTGATAAAAAGTAATGTCTGTATCTGTATATTGCTTTAAAGAATGTAGAGCCATTTTTACAAGCATTATCTTGATCCTCAAAATAAGCCTGTGGTCAAGCCCCAGTTTTAGATAGTGATCCTTGAGTGCATAGTAGATTTTTTCCGTAAGTTCACATGATAGAACTACATGTAAATGGAATCATTCAGTATATACTCATTTGTGTCTTTCACTTAGTATAATGTTTATAATGCTGCTACATATATTACTTGTTTGTTTCTTATTGTTAAGTGGTATTCCATTGTATGAACCTATGACAGTTTGTTTATACATTTATTTGTTGATGGACACTTGAGGTGTTTTCAGTTTTAGGCTGTTAATAATTACTAGTAAATTCTTAAACAAGTTTTCTATGGGCATGCTTTCTATTTCTCCTGAAGGATAGAATTACTGGGTCAGAGGGCAGATGGAAAGTTAACTTTATAAGAAACTGCCAAATCCTTTCCCAAAGTGATTGTGCTGTTTTACATTCCCAACAGCAATACCTGAGAGTTGCAGTTTTGCTTCCCATGGCCAACAGTTGGTTATTACCTGTCTTTTTAACTGTGGCCATTCTACTGGGTGCAAAGTGGTGTTTCATGATGGTTTTTATTTGAATTTTCTTGATGGCTGTTGATACTGAGTAACTGTAGCCATTCTACTGGGTGCGAAGTGGTATTTCATCATGGTTTTTATTTGAATTTTCTTGATGGCTGTTGATATTGAGCATCTTTTTATGTGCTTCCTGGGCATTTGTATGTCTTCTCCTCTGAAAGTTTTTTAAAAGTCTTTTGACTTAGAAAACATTGGTTGTCATTATTACTGAGTTGTAAGCATTTTAAAAAATATATTCTGGATACAAGTCTTTCCTTAGATTTCTGTTGTTTAAATGTTTTTTTTTAGACTACGGTTTGCATTTTTGCTTTCACAACAGTGTTTTAAAAAGAGTAGAAAATTTGAATTTTGGTGAAGTTGAATTTATCATTTTTAAATTTAATTGTTAGTGACTTGTGTATGCTGTCAGGAAATCAAGTACGGTCATGAAGATTTTCTTTTTAAGTTTTATAATTTTAGACTTTGCACTTAGGCCCATTGCAAATTGCTATTTATGTATGGCGTGTTTATTCTTCCTGATAAATCGTTCTTTTATCTTTATGAAATGATGTTCTTAATTTCTTTCTTTTCTTTTTTTTTTTTTGAGGCGAAGTCTCGCTCTGTTGCCCAGCCTGGAACGCAGTGGCGCGATCTCGGCTCACTACAACCTCTGCTTCCCAGGTTCAAGCAATTCTTCTGCCTCAGCCTCCCGAGTAGCTGGGAGGTGGCACGTGCCACCACGCCTGGCTAATTTTTGTATTTTTGGTAGAGACGGGATTTCATTATATTGGCCACACTGGTCTTGAACTCCTGACCTTGTGATCCGCCTGCCTCAGCCTCCCAAAGTGGTGGGATTACAGGCATGAGCCACCGCACCCGGCACTTAATTTCTTAAAATGCTCTTTGTCCTGAAGCCTACTTTGTCTGATACTAATTTAGCCATTCCAGCTTTGTTATGCAACATCATGGTGTATCTTTTTCCAGTATTTTGCTTTTGGTCTGTAAACATCTTTGTGTTTAAAGCATTTCTCTGGTAAACCACATGGCCGTTGGCTCTTGCTTTTAAAATTGTCTAATGACCTCTGCCTTCTATTTAGACCACTTAGTGTTTGTATTTAATTTAATGTGATTATTGGTATCGTTGCTGTTTGTTTTTCTTTTGTTCTTAATGTTGCTTTATTTCTACAACCTTTGGGGTTAATCAGTTTATAGGATTCTATTTTATTTCATCTCTTGACTTCTTAGTGTCCTCTTTTAATTAGTTTTTTAGTAGTCATTCTAGAGTTTAACAATATGTATCACTAACTTATCAGAGTCTATTTGGAGGTAATATTATACCACCCTCCACTTTATACCTTACACTTTATACCACTTACTGCTACCTCCTGCCATCCATTTAAAAATGTATTAACATTACAGCAGTATAATTTCATTTATCTACCATTCCTTTCTTTGTGCTATTGTCATATCTTGTACTTCTACTTATACCATAAATCCCGTCTTAGGATTTGTGTTATTTGCTTTAAATAGTTAGTTGCCTTTTAAGGAAATTACATTGGAGGAAATATTTTCTTAGTTATTTACCTTTTCTGATGTTCTTTCCTGGAAATCTAAGTTTCCATCTGGTAACCTTTCTCTTCAGCCTAACAATATCCTCTGGCAGTTCTTGTAGTGCAGGTCTGCAAGCAACAAATTTTATAGGCCTTTGTTCATCTGAAAATATCTTTATTTCATCGTCAGTATACTTTTTTCTGCGTATGGATTCCTGGGTTTGCAGGGTATTCCCACTTGTCAGAGTTTTGAATATATTCCATTTTGAAGATGTTCCATTGGCCTCCATTATTTTTTATGAAAAGTCAGATGTCATTCTTATTTTTATTCTTCTATATGTAATGTGTGTTGTACCCCCAAACCCCTGTCACTTTTGGTAGCTTTCAGTAATTTTTCTCTTTTTCTTTGGATCTCAGCAGTTTGACTGTGATATGCTTTGATGTAGTGTTTCTGTATTTATTCTAGGCTTGCTAATCTAGGATCAACAAGATGAGGCTTTCCTCCAAATTTGGGATATTTTCAGTTATTATTTTTTAAAATTCTTTTGGCCCTATTTTTTCTTTTTCTTTTAGGGTCAGTTATAATAAGACTTGAATTTTTTTCACAAGTCCTTGAGACTGTTAATTTTTCTTATCTTTTTGTTCCTCAGATTGGTTAGTTTCTGCTAATCTGTTTTCAGGATCTCTGAATCTGATTCTATCTAATCTATTGGTGAACTTTTATTTCAATTATTGGACTTTTTTTTTTTTTCTTTTGAGATGGAATTTTGCTCTTGTCGCCCATGCTGGAGTGCAATGGCGCAATCTCTGCTCACCACAACCTCTGCCTCCCAGGTTCAAGCGATTCTCCTGCCTCAGCCTCCCAAGTAGCTGGGGTTACAGGCATGTGCCACCACGCCCGGCTAATTTTGTATTTTTAGTAGAGACGGGGTTTCTCCATGTTGGCCAGGCTGGTCTCAAACTCCCAACCTCAGGTGATCTGCCAACCTCAGCCTCCCATGTGCCCAGCCTACTGTACTTTTTAATTTTAGAGCTTCCCTTTGGTCCTTCTTGTGTATGTACATAGGTAATTGGTGAAATGGATTCAAGCAGTTGCTTTGATGCTAGAGAATTAGGACTTATGTGATGTCCCTGACCAGTTAGTTAATATTTCCTGTACATGAAACATGCATAGGAGACTCTGCTTCCCTTTGGGGTTTTATTTTAAGAGAATATGAAGTATTGTCCTTATCTGTATAGTGTTTAGCAATCCTGTGAACCTAATTCAGCCTCATGTGATTCCTTCTGTCATCACTGATCTTTTCAGATCCTGGTTTTTATGTGAAAACAAAATAATTAGTAGAGTTAAGATGTTTTAAAAAGTAACATGATTTTAACGATAAATAACCTGAAATACTATGTCACTTTCAACTAGTCTCCTCTAGTCTCTGTTTACTTTTTCTGTGCCTTCTTCGACATTGCTGCCTTAGGGTATGGCACATAAGTAAAAACACAAGTCTACTTCGGTGGCCCTATTTTCAAGTCTAGGCTTGGATTTTGTGCTTCTAAGCTTTATATTCAAGCTATACTCTACTGTTTTTCTTGCATTTATGATACATGGTATCTAAAATAGTATTTCATTTTCTTTATCCTTTAAAGCCCAGCTCACATTTCAGTATAATAACTGGGAAAGGAAGTTATTTTCCTTTTTTAACCTACTCTACCTTTTCAAAATTAATTGCTCTCTTCTTTTTGCTCCCATGATTCTTGGGGAATTTCACTATTATAGCTCCTTCAGTTGTGAGTTTTTCATTTACAAGGATTAGGTCTTTGACATTTTCATACCTCCATCATACCCAGCAGTGTCTGATACACAGTAGATGCCTAATAAATGTTTATCTCAAAAGTGATGTTTGTCTTTTCCTAGGTAACTAAGAAGTTGCTCTTCTATTCTCAAAGAAACTTTTCAAATTCTACATAAATTTTTTGCCATTTTAAATTAAGACTGGTCTCAATGTTCTAGAAATTGTCACTTTGCTTCATTTTACTCAGACTTTGATTTTTGATCAGTAGATTGGGGCCAGGAAACTTATTTCACTTCTTGACATTGATTCACATCTACTTTAAATTTGGGAAGATCTTTTGAGTTCTTAACCTTCAGGTAGGTGAATTCCTTGATTTTTCTCTTAATGACTACTTTAGGTAACTTTTATCACAGACAAACATGGTCCAGAGGAGAGCTAGGAATCAGCTAGAAATCAGGAGCCTTATACCCAAAGAAATATATACTCATTTATGTTTCTTTTACTCAGCATATCTTTGTAATCATTCTCTTATAAAGATACATGCACACGTATGTTTATTGCAGCACTATTCACAATAGCAAAGACATGGAATTAACCCAAATGCCCATCAATGATAAACAAAATATAGTACATATACACCACGGAATACTACGCAGCCATGATAAGGAATGAGATCACGTCCTTTGCAGGAACGTGGATGAAGCGGGAAGCCACCATCCTCAGCAAACTAAGAGGGAACAGAAAACCAGACACCACATGTTCTCACTCGTAGTGGGAGTTGAACAATGAGGACACAAGGACACAGGGAAGGGAACAACACACACCGGGGCCTCTCGGGTCGGGGACAGCAAGGAGAGGAAAAACATCAGGACAAATAGCTAATGTATGCAGGGCTTAAAACCTAGGTGACGGGTTGATAGGTGCAGTAAACCACCATGGCACACATATACCTATGTAACAAACCTGCACGTTCTGCACATGTATCCCGGAATTAAAAAAAAAAAAAGAAAAATCAGGAGGCTTGAGTTCTTTCTGGACAATATCACTGGCTTTGCTTTGTGAAAGGTGTCTCTTGACTGTATTGGACATACCCTGTGTTTGATTAGAGCCTGTTGATTCCTTTTTCTCTTAGATCAAAAAAAGTTTTTTGTTGAGAGAAAATTTATATACTATAAATGTTGTCTTTTAAAAGTATATAATTCCTTAGTTTTACTATAATTGCAAAGTTGTGCAATCATCAGTATCAAATTCCAGGACATTTTCATTTCATCCCTCCCAAAAAGAAACCTATTCATTAATAATAGTCTCTCACCATTTCCACCATCTCAAGTTCCTGGCAACCACTACATTACTTTCTGTTTCTGTGAATTTGCCTATTGTGGACATGTTACCTATTTTGGACATTTTATATAAAATAATTATACGATATGTGGCATTTTGGGCTTCTTTCACTTACCATAAGGTTTTCAGGGTCATCCATATTATAACATGGAATAGTGCTTAATTCCTTTTTATGCTAGAATGATACTCCATTGCATAGCTATACCACAGTTGTTAGTCTCTTTATCCAGCTGAACATTTAGATTGTTTCTACTTTGAAACAAAAATGCTGCTGTGAGTATTTGTGTAGACAATTTAGGATAGACTCAGTGTTTTTATTTCTCTTGTGTATGTTTTCAGTTTTTTAGGAGTGGAATTGCTGGGTCATATGTTTAATCTTTGGTGGAACAGCCAGACTGTCTTTCAAAGCAGTTGTACCGTTTACATTCCCACAGTTACGAGGGTTGCAGTTTTTCACATCCTTGCCAATAGTACTTACTAAGTGTCTTTTTTATTATGGTCATCCTTGCGGGTATAAAATGATACCTCATTTTGTAATGGTTTTGATTTTCATTAGATTAATGGCAATTGATGATGATCAAATTTTGATGTGTCGCCCGGGCTGGAGTGCAGTGGCCGAATCTCAGCTCACTGCAAGCTCTGCCTCGCGGGTTCACGCCATTCTCCTGCCTCAGCCTCCCGAGTAGCTGGGACTACAGGCGACCGCCACCTCGCCCGGCTAGTGTTTTTTTTTTTTTTTTTTTTTTGTATTTTTTAGTAGTGACGGGGTTTCACTGTGTTAGCCAGGATGGTCTCGATCTCCTGACCTCGTGATTATGTGCCCATTTTAAATGGAATTATTTCTCCCTTATAACTCAGTTGTAAGAGTTCTTTATATATATTAGATACAGGTCCTGTATCGCTTATATAATTTGCAAGTATTTCCTTTTATTGTGTGGTTGTATTTTTTTTTTGCCTTCTTAAAATTTTTTTAAAACTTTTTAATTGATACATATTATTTGTGCATTTTTATGGGGTACTTGTGGTATTTTGTTACAGGCATAGAATGTGTAATGATCAACTCAGGGTAATTAGAGAATATATCACCTTAAGTGTTTATCATTTTAATGTATTGGGAACACTTTAAGTCCTCTCTTCTATTTATTTTGAAATAAACAATACATTGTTTTTAATTATAGCCAGTCTACCTTGCTGTGAAACTTTGGAACTTATTTCTTCTTCTTCTTTTTTTTTTTGAGACGGAGTCTCGCTCTGTCGCCCAGGCTGGAGTGCGGTGGCCGGATCTCAGCTCACTGCAAGCTCCGCCTCCCGGGTTTACGCCATTCTCTCGCCTCAGCCTCCCGAGTAGCTGGGACTACAGGCGCCCGCCATCTCGCCCGGCTAATTTTTTGTATTTTTTTTTAGTAGAGACGGGGTTTCACCGTGTTAGCCAGGATGGTCTCGATCTCCTGACCTCGTGATCCGCCCGTCTCGGCCTCCCAAAGTGCTGGGATTACAGGCTTGAGCCACCCGCGCCCGGCCGGAACTTATTTCTTCTATCTAACTGTATGTTTGTACCCATTAATAAACTTATTTTCACCCCACACGGCTACACTCTGCCCATCCTCTGGTGACTATCATTCTGCTCTTTACCTCCATGAGATTAACTTTTTTACCTTCCACATATGAATGAAAATATGTGATATTTGTCTTTCTGTGCCTGGCTTAACATTCTTTCAGTTCCATCCATGTTGCTTCAAATGACAGGCTTTCATTCTTTTTTATGATAGCATTTCATTATGTATGTATACCGTATGTTCTTTATCCCATTCAGCCATTGATGGATATTGAGTTTGATTCCATATCTTTGCTTTTGTGAATAGTGTTGCAGTAAACATGGGGTTGCAGGTATCTCTTTGATACAGTGATTTCTTTTCCTTTGGGTAAATGCCACATCATATGGTAGTTCTATTTTGTTTTGTTTTTTTTTTTTTTAGAAATCAGCACACTGTTTTCCATAATGACTGTACTAATTTACATTCCCACCACAAGTATATGAGAGCTCCCTTTTTTCCACATCCTCTTCAGTGTCTGTTATTTTTTGTCTTTTTAATCATAGCTATTCTAACTGCAGTAAGAGGATGTCACCTTGTGGTTTTGATTTGCATTTCCTTAATGATTATTGATGTTGAACATTTTTTTCATATACCTGTTGGCCATTTATGCCTTCCTATGAGAAATGCCCATTCATATTTTTTTTGCCCACTTTTTAATGGGTGTGTGTGTGTGTGTGTATGTAAATAATTTTTGAAGTTGAGTCCCTTGTATGTTCTGAATATTAATCTCTTGTCAGATGAATGGTTTGCAAATATTTTCTCCTACCCAACAGATTGTCTCCTCACTCCATTGATTATTTGCTGTGCAGAAGCCTTTTAGTTTAATATAATCTCATTTGTTTATTTTTGTTTTGTTGCCTGTGCTTTTGAGATCTTAGTCATACAATCTTTGTCAACTCAAATGTCCTGAAATATTTCCCCTGTGTTTCTTCTAGTCGTTTTTTTTAGTTTTGAGTCTTTCATTTAGGTCTTTAGTCCATTTTGAGTTGAATTTTGTTTAAGGTGAGATATAGGAGCCTAGTTTCATTCTTCTGCCTATGGACATTCACTTTTCCTAGGACCATTGAGTTTTTTGGGGGAGTCTTTAGGTTTTTCTACATCTAAGGTCATGTCATGTGCAAAGAGGGACAATGTGCCTTCATCTTTTCCAGTTTAGATGCCTTTTATTTCCTTTTCTTGCCTGACTGTGCTGACTAGGACTTCAGTACTATATTGAATAGTAGTAGTGAAAGCGGGCATCTTTGTCTTGACCAGCTTTTAGAGGAAAAAGTTCCAGCTTTTCCCAGTTTGGTATGATATTATCTGTGAGTTTGTCGTAAATGGCCTTTATTATGTTGAGGTGTGCTTCTTTTATGCCTGATTTCTTGGGAATTCTTATGAAATGATGTTGAATTTTTTCAAATGCTTTTTCTGTATCTGTTGAAATGATCATATGATTTTTGTCTTTCATTCTGTTGATGTGATGTATTAGGTTTACTGATATGCCTATGTTGAACCATTCTTGTATCCCTGGGATAAATCACACTAGGGCATAGTGTATTATCTTTTAGATGTGCAGTCGGATTTGGTTTGCTAGTATTTTGTTGAAGACTTTTGTGTCTGTGTACATCAGAGATAATTGGCCTGCAGTTCTTTTTTTTGTGGTGTCCTTGTTTGGTGTTGGTATCAGGGTAATGCAAGCCCCATAGAATGAGTAAAGGAGAATTCCTTCCTCTTTAATTTTTGGGAACGGTTTGGGAATTGGGTTAGTTCTTTATAAGTTTGGCAGAATTCGGCAGTGAAGTCTTTGTAATCTTGGGCTTTTCTTTGTTGGGAGCCTATATATATATATTTTTTGAGATGAGTATCAGGCTGGAGTGCAGTGGTGCGATCTCGGCTCACTGCAACCTCCGCCTCCCGGGTTCAAGCAATTCTCCTGCCTCAGCCTTCTGAGTAGCTGGGATTACAGGCACACGCACCATGCCCAGCTAATTTTTGTACTTTGAGTAGAGACGGGGTTTCACCATATTGGTCAGGCTGGTCTCAAACTCCTGACCTCGTGATCTACCTGCCTCAGCCTCCCAAAGTGCTCGGATTACAGGTGTGAGCCACTGCTCCTGGCCAAGACTTTTTATTACTGATTCAGTCTTGTTACTTGTTACTGGTTTGTTCATATTTTCTATTTCTTCCTGATTCAGTATTGGTAGCTTGTATGTGTCCGTGAATTTATTCATTTCCACTCAGTTTTACAGTTTGGTAGCATCTAGTTGTTCATAGTAGTCTGGTGATCTGTATTTCTGTGATATCAGTTGTTAGTCCTCTTTTTTGTTTCTGATTTTGTTTATTTGGGTCTTCTCTCTTTTTTTTTTTTGATTAATGTGGCTGTCAGTGTATTGATTTTTCTTAATGTTTTCAAAAGACCAACTTTTAGTTGATAGTTTGTATTTTTAAAACCTCTTTAGTTTTGCTCTGACCTTTATTATTTCTATTTTCTTAATTTTTTTAGATTCAAGGTCTTGCTGTATTGCCCAGTCTGGAGGGAAGTGACATGATCGTAGCTCATTGCAGCCATGAACTCCAGGACTAACAGGATACCTCTCACCTCAGTCTCTTGAATAGCTGGGACCATAGGCACATGTCACCATGCTAGGCTAATTTTTAAATATTTTTTTAGAGATGAGACCAGCCCATTGCCCAGGCTGCATTATTTCTTTTCATCTGTTAATTTTGTGTTTGGTTTGTTCTTGCTTTTCTGGTTCTCGAAGTGCATTGTTAGATGTTTATTTGAAATCTTTCTGCTTTTTTTGATGTAGGCATTTATTGTTATAAACTTTCCTTTAGCTCTGCTTTTGCTGTATTCTATAGGCTTTGGTATGTTGTGTTTTCATTTTCATTTATTTCAAGAAAGTTTTTTATTTCCTTCTTAATTTCTTCGTTGACCCAATAGTCATTCAGGAGCATTTTGTTGACTTTCCCGTTATTTATAGAGTTTCCAAAGTTCCTCTTGTTGTTGCTTTCTAGTTTTAGTCCATGTTGTCTGAGACTATACTTGGCATAATTTTGATTTAAAATTTTTTTTGAGACTTTTTTGGGACCTAACGAATGGTCTGTCTTGGGGAATATTCCATATACTGATGGGAACAATGGGTATGCTGCAGCTGTTGGATAAAATATTCTGTAGATGTCTTTTAGGTCCTATTGTTTGGGTGCAGTTTAAATCCATTGTTTCTTTGTTTGATACTTGTTTTATGTATCTGGTTCCTCTGGTGTTGGATGCATATGTATTTAGAGTTTTTATATCTTCTTGGTGAATTGATCCCTTTATCATTATATGATGACTGTCTTTGTCTCTTTTGGTTGTTTTTGACTTAAAGTCTGTTTTATCTAATGCAACTATCTCTGCTTATCTTGGTTACTGTTTGTGTGGAATATCTTTCTCCATTCCTTTGCTTTCAGTCGGGTGAAGCAAGTTTCTTGTAGGCAGCATATAGTTGGGTCATGGTTTTTGTTTTTTGTTTAAATCCATTCAGGTTGTCTAGATCTTTTAAGTGGAAAATTTAATCTTTTTACATTCAAGGTTGTAATGGATATGTGAGGATTTATTTTTATCATTCTGTTAATTATTTTCTGGTTGTTTTGTATCTTGTGTTCTTTTCTCTCTTGTTGCTTATTGCAATTTGGTAGTTTTCTGTAGTGGTAACATTTGAGTTTTTTTGTCTTCTTCATTTGTGTGTTTGTTCTATGAGTGAGTTTTTTTTACCTCTCTGTGTCTTCTTGATGGTGGATACCATCCTTTTGCTCATGGACATAGGACTCCCTTAAGCCCTTTTTTGTGGGATTTGTCTAATGATCATGAATTCCTTCAGTTTTTGTATTTCTGGGAAAGACTTTATTTCGCTTCAGGGTAACTTTCCTAGGAATGGTATTTTTTACCTACATGCTGTGTTCTTTCCAGCACTTTGAATATATCATCCCATTCTCTCCTGGTCTGTAAGGTTTCTGCTGAGAAATCCACTTAGTCTGATGAAGGTTCTCTTATAATAATAGACTACTTTTTCTTGGTTTTTTAGAACTTTGTGTTTGACTTTTGCCAGTTTAAGTATAATGTGTCACAAAGAAAACCTTTTTGGGTTGTATCTATTTGGGGATCTCTGAGCTTCCTGTATCTGGATGTCTAAATCTCTTGCTATAATAGATTGGTAAGTTTTCTGCTGTTACTTTGTTAAATGAAACTTTCTTTGCCTTTCATCTTCAGTTTTTGGAACACCTAGAATTTGTCTACTTTGGTCCCTTTATGGTGTCCCACATGTCACATATGCAGTTGTGGGCCGGGTAGATTGCTGTGTCCTTGGTCCCCTGGGCAGCATGTGTGGCATGAATGATGGCAGTAGTGGCAGGAGAGCCCTCTTTCATTCTTTTTTTTTTTTTTTTTTAAACCTTGTTGAGTTATTCCTAAAAGATCTCTCTTCAAGTTCTGAGATTCTTCTTTCTGTTTGATCTAGTCTATTGTTGAAGCTCTCAAATGAATTTTTAAAATTTCATTTATTGAATTCTTTCATTCCAGGATCTGTTTTTGGTTCTTTTTAATGATATCTGTCTCTGGTGAATTTCTCATTCATATCCTCAATTGTTTTTCTGGTTTCTTTGTACTGTTTATTTGCGTTCTCTTGTATCTCACTGAGTTTCTTTAATGTTATTATTTCAAATTTCTTTTCAGGTATTTTGTAAATTTCATGTTCATTGGAATCTGTTGTTTGAGAAATACTGTGTTTCTTTGGAGGTTCCCCCCCCCCCCCGCCACATTTCTTGTGTTTTTATGTTGATGTCTGTGCATCTAATGTAGCAGTTACTTCTTCCAATTTTTTAGGTTGACTTTCCTAGGGGAAGACTTTTTCCTGAAGATATATCTGTGAGACGCCTGTTGCATGGAACACTTTAGCTTTGATTCTGAGTGTATGTAGCACTGTAGCCTCCATATGATTTCTTCAGTTGTAAATGGCATTAGTGATTTTTGTGTTTTTCTCAGTGACTTGGGCTATAGTCATTAGTGGAGGCTGTGGCAAGGCTTTGCTAGGGATGAGGATGCTCAGTAGGCCAGTTCTTGGGCCCTGGTGATGGTAGTGGTGGGTTGGATGTTCCTGTCCTTGAGACCCTGGGTAGTGTTCTGGTTTTATTTATTTATTTATTTATTTATTTTTTATTTATTTATTTGAGACGGAGTCTCACTCTGTCGCCCAGGCTGGAGTGCAGTGGCCGGATCTTGGCTCACTGCAACCTCCGCCTCCTGGGTTTACGCCATTCTCCTGCCTCAGCCTCCCGAGTAGCTGGGACTACAGGCGCCCGCCACCTCGCCCAGCTAGTTTTTTGTATTTTTTAGTAGAGATGGGGTTTCACCGTGTTAGCCAGGATGGTCTCGATCTCCTGACCTTGTGATCTGCCCGTCTCGGCCTCCCAAAGTGCTGGGATTAGAGGCTTGAGCCACCGCGCCCGGCCCCCAGTGTTCTGGTTTTAGTGGGTCCAAATGGGCCATTCTTCAGCCTCAAGACAGCTTGGCTGGTTACTGACCGTGGCAGCAGTGGGCTGGACAGTTGGTGTGTCTTCATTCCCCTGGACAGCATGGGTGATGGCAGTAATGGTGGTGGGACAACCCTCAGGTTCTGAAGTGGTATGAATTGATGTTATCAGTGGCTGTGAAGTGTGGGAGGGCCATTCCTCAGACCTCATGTATCACTCACTGGTGACTGGTGGTTGCAGTAGTGGCAAGCTGGGTGGGTTTGTCCTCAGGGCCCCAGGAAGTATGCACAGATGCCAGCCATGGTGGATGGGGCAATCCTTGGTCCCCTAGGCAGTATGCTTTGGCACTTGGAGGGGCTGTGCCAGGCCAGAGTGGCTTGTCCTTAGGTGTACTTGGGCACTGGCTTTGGTGGGCAGATTGGAGATGATCCCCAGGTGCTTTGGCAGTGTGCTTAGGTAGCTGGAGCAGTGTTTGTGGTGGGCTGGGGAAGTCTGTCCTCAAGGTGTATACAAATATGCTGTGGCTATGCTACTAGGGGTGGCAGAGTTGTCAGTGGCTGCAGCTGCAGGCAGTTCTCAGGCTTCAGAGAGTGTGTGCTTCAGCCCCTGATGGAGTTGTCAGGAAGCTCCCTATGCTAGTCTCAGGGCCCTCATAGGGATTCTCCTGTGGTTAGGGTTACAGACATTCATAATGAAAATGT
This sequence comes from Trachypithecus francoisi, assembly GCF_009764315.1. NCBI lineage: Eukaryota > Metazoa > Chordata > Mammalia > Primates > Cercopithecidae > Trachypithecus > Trachypithecus francoisi. The sequence continues at coordinate 82,282,489 of NW_022681457.1, forward strand.
GGACCTCTGGGAATCACTCACTTATCCTTTTCTCTCAGTGGGCAGCCTCTCCAGGATTCCAGGTGAGCTGGCCGCCTGCTTCCCTCTCCTCCTCCTTCCCTGCCTCAGGTGTTTCTTGTTACTTCTTTGTTAAATTCTAGTGTTCTCTCTTAGATGCTGTGTTTGAAATGTGATTATCTGCTTGCTATTTGGTTTTTCTAAGTGCAGGAGGCAAGTACCAGATCTGTTTCACTTTCTTAATAGTGTCTTTTGACAAAACAAATTTATAATTTTGGTGAATTGTTCAATCTTCTTTGGGTTGGTTGCACTTTTGATATCATAGCTAAGAAAAGATTTCTTAATCCAAGGTTACAAAGATTTACATTTATCTTTTCTAAAAGTTTCACAGTTTTATCCCTTCCATTTAGATCTTTGATCCATTTTGATTAATTTTTACATGTGGTGTGAGTTAGGAGACCCAGTTTCATTCTTTTGCATGTGGACCATTTTCTTGGCACTAATTGTTGAAAAGATGGTTTCACTGTTGAATTGTCTTGGCAGTCTGGAAAACAATTTGACCATAAATGTATAATACATGGATTTACTTCTAGACTGTCATATCAGTTCCACTGATCTGTATGTCTGCTCCTATGCCAGCATCACACTGTCCTGATTACTACAACTTTATAATAAGTTTTGAAGTCTGAGAATGTGAATCCTCCAAGTTCTTTTTCAAGGTTATGTTGGCTATTCTGGGTTCCTTGACATCACAATATATATATTTTAGGATTATCTTGTCAATATCTGCAAAAAAAAACCAGCCGGGATTTTGATAGAACTTACATAGAATCTATATATACATCGATTTGGGGAGTGTTGCCATCTTAACATTAAGTCTTCCATCTGTGAGCACATGATGTCTTTAAAAAGCTGATGAGCAAGATCCTACCTCTATAAAAACAAACAAAAAAACTAAATTTAGTTCAATGGACCCAAGTAGTATATTGAGGGTTTAGCAAAATATATATGAAAGTATTCCCTCCTCCAGTATCTGACCTTATATTATTTTGTATTAATCTTAAGATATTATTCTTTCTTACCTCCTACAATTTCTATGAAAAAACAAGCACACAAATATATGGCAAATCCTAAATCTTAAGGGCAGAAAAGGACCTTTAAAATCATCTACTACAACTTTTATATAATTATTGCAGAGAACAATTACTAAAGAGAGTTATGCCTAGGAAAGGTAATTTGACTAACCCCAAAAGATTTGTGTTTTCATTTAGCTTGCAAGGAAATAGGTGATAAAAAATAAAATAGTTGATTGGATTCATCATTCTACTTGGAATTTATAGATCTAAATAGGAGAATGTTTTTTGCAATTGTGGAGCAGAGATGAGTATCCTTCAACAAAATTACAGGCTATCAAATACTTCGTAAGCCTGACATTTTGAAAATGTAAGTACAAAAGCCAGAGTAATAATGCTCTAGAATCTGTTAGAATTGTGTTTGAAATCTGGACTCAATATTTACAAGATGGTATGTTTGTTTTAGTTTTATGTGTGACAATTGATGGGTAGTTAGTTACATTCAAAAGATGTTGTCCATTTTGGTACACATACCTTTAAAACCAGAGATATTTAAGTAACTCATCAAGTGAGTAGAAGATAGCTAAAAAATCATACCATGTCAGGTGTAGAAAAAATATTTGACAAAGGTTAACACTCATCCAGCAAACTACCAATAAAGAGAGAATTTCCTTAACTTGATTAGAAACATTTATGAAAAACCTACAGTTTATATTTTACTCTGAGATTGAGAACAAAGCAAGGATGTTTACATTCAACCACTTTTATTCAAAATTCTATTAGAGGTCCTAGCCAATGGAGTAAGGCAAGAAAAAGAAATAAAAGGCATCCAGATTGAAAAAGGATAAGTAAGCCTGTCTTTATTTGCAAACATTAGATCCTAAGGAATCTATGGAAAAAACTACTATAAATAATATGTGAGTTTATCAAGGGTACAAGCTGCAAGGAAGGAATGCTTGGAAAATGAAGTTAACAAAAGCAAGATAATGAAATACTGTAGGGATACATTTTAACAAAATATATGTGGACCTGTTCACTGAAAACTGCAAAACATTACCAAGAGAACTAAGGGCAGATCTACATGAATGGAGACATATATAGTATGTTTGTGGAGTGGAAGACTCAATGTTAGATGCCATTCCTCCCCAGGTAGATTTATAGAGTTAATGTAAACTCAATTAAAAAAAATCCTAGGCTGGGTGCAGTGGCTCACACCTGTAATTCCAGTGCTTTGGGAGGCTGAGACAGGAGGATCGCTTGAGTCCAGGAGTTCAAGACCAGCCTGGGCAACATACAAAAAAGAAGACGAATTTGCCAGATGTGGTCGTGCATGCCTATGGTCCCAGCTACTTGGGAGCCTGAGGTGGGAAGATCTCTTGGGCCTGGAGGTTGAGGCTGCAGTGAGCCATGATTATGCCACTACACTCCAGCCAGGGTGGTGGAGATCCTATCTAAAAAAGGAAAAAAAAAATCCTCATAGGCTTCATTTTTAAAAATTGGCATGCTGGTCCTCTTATTTATGTGGAAATGCAAAGGGCCTAAAATAGGCAAAATAATTTTGGAAAAAACCAAAGTTGGGCAAACCACTGCCAGCCCACAGGTCAGCTTGTGGCGGTGGTGGTGGGGAACCAAAGTTGTAGGATATATACTGCCTGATTTCTAATTTTTACCCAGTTAACAATAATTAAGACAAAATGGTATTGGCGGCCGGGCATGGTGGCTCACCCTGTAATTACAGCACTTTGGGAGACTGAGATGGGCAGATCACTCGAGGTCAGGAATTTGAGACCAGCCTGGCCAATGTGGCGAAATCCCATTTCTACTAAAAATATAGAAAAATTAGCTGGTCATGGGGTACACACCTGTATTCCCAGCTACTTGGAAGGCTGAGGTGGGAGAATTGTTTGAATCTGGGAGGTGGAGGTTGCAGTGAGTGAGATCACGGCACTCCACTCCAGCCTGGGTGACAGAGTGACTCCCGTCTCAAAAAATAAAAAAATAAAAAATGGTATTGGCATAAGGATAGACATGTAGATCAATAGAATAGAGTTTAGAAATAGACTGGGGTGTGTGTGTGTGTGTGTGTATTTTGATAGAGGTACCGATGTAATTCAGTAGGGAAATGTTACAATATTTTAAAGAAATTATGCTGTATATCTGAGTGGACAAAAAATTAATATTGCTCCATATCACACACTTATACAGAAAATTAACTCTAGGTATACCAGAGACCTAAACATGGAGGTTAAGACTATAAAACTTCTAGAAGAAAACAGTGGAGAATATATTTGCTATCTTGGAGTAGGCAAATTAAAGAAAAACATATAAATCATATAAAATGAATATTTGATAGATTGGACTTTATCGAATCAAAAGCTTTTTGCTTCTTACGAGGTTCCATTATGAAAACAGATAACCACAGATTGTGAGGGAATACTCACAGTACATATTCACATAGAAATGACTTGTTATTCGGAATATTAAAAAGTCGCATAACAGAAATAGCCTATATTCTTATAATCCAAATAAAACATGGGCAAAAGATATGAATAGACACTTTACAAAGGATAATATATGGGTGGCAAATAAGTACATGTAAAGATGTACAACATCTTTATTTGTTAGAGAAATGCACTTAAAAATCACTGAGGCGCAACCACACATCAGTAGAGAGAGTATAATTGAAAAGGCTTAAAATACCAAGTGTTGGCAAGAAGGGAACAGCTGTATTGTCATACACTGCTGTCGAGAGTGGAAAATAGTTTGACAGTTTGAGTTCACTTGTATGAAATGCTAGAATATACACAATGATAGGAATCAGTGGTTGTGTAGGATGAGAGAAGGTGAAGGAAAGGGAATTGCTTCCTGAGTCACACAAGGGAGATTTTTAGGGTTCTGTATTTTTAGTGTTGGTTACATGAATGTATACAATTGTCAAACTTTCTTAAACTGCACACTTAAAATGGGTGCATTTTATTTTTGTTTAAATATACTTCAGCAAAGTTGATTTAAAAATAAAACTAAATTGAGTGTGATGGCTCATGCCTGTAATCCTAGTGCTTGGGATGCCTAGGTGGGAAGATCCTTATAGACCAGAAGTTCAAGACTAGCTTTGGCAACATAGCAAGACCCTATCTCTACAAAAAGATAAAGGAAAATGTTAGCTGGGCCTGGTGGCAGGTACTTACAGTCCTATCTACTCAGGAGGCTGAGGAAAGAGTGTTGATTAAGCCCAGGAGTTTGAGGTTGCAGTGATCTATGATTGTGTGCCACTGTGTTCCAGTGTTGGCACCAGAGCAAGACCTTGCCTCAACACCCTTTTCCCTGCCAAACAAAAAAACAAAAAAAACCCCACTTAAACAAAAACCTCCTGTTTCCTACTTGCTCCACATGAGCCTAGTGGTATAGACCCTACTCTGGGAGGAAATTGAACTGAGCCTGTGTTTGTTGATTGGCTATCTAAAATGTCAGTTCAGTTTTTGTGAGATTTTTATATTGTCTAACAAGGAAGAGCAAAGGTAACTGCTTCTTAGATGGCTGGGTGTGGTGGCTCACCTGTAACCTCAGCATTTTGGGATGCCCAAGGCAGGGGGATCACTTGAGCCCAAGAGTTTGAGACCAACCTGGGCAACATGACAAGGCCCCATTTCTACAAAAAATCAGAAAACTAGGCAGGTGCAGTGGCTCACACCTGTAATCCCAGCACTTGGGAGGCAGACCGCCTGAGTTCAGGAGTTTGAAATCAGCCTGGCCAACACGGTGAAACCCCGTCTCAAGTGAAAATACAAAAATTATCTGGGCATGACGGTGGTCGCCTGTAATCCCAGCTACCTGGGAGGCTAAGGCAGGAGACTTGCCTGACCCCAGGAGGTGGAGGTTGCAGTGAGCTGAGATTGCGCCACTGCACTCCAGCCTGGCCAACAGAGGAGTGAGACTCTGTCTCAAAAAACAAACAAACAAACAAACAAACAAAAAAACAACCAGGCGTGGGGGTGGAATATACCTGTGGTCTCAGCTACTTTTGAGGCTCGGGATCACTTGAGCTTGGGAGGTCAAGGCTGCATTATGCCATGATCGTGCCACTGTGTTAAGAAAAAAAGAAAAGAAAATCGGAGAGGTACTTTTTTGGTGGTAAAATATACATAACATAATTCTTACCATTTGAATCATTTTAGGTGTACAGTTCAGTAATATTAAGTTCATTCACATTGGTGTGCAGTCATCACTACCATCCATCTCGAGAACCTTTTCATCTTCCGCTTAAATTCTTTACTCATTAAACAATAAGTGCCTATATTCCTTTCCCCTCATCCCCTACCAACCATCATTCTACTCTTTGTCTCTAAGAATTTTACTACTTATAAGTGGAATCATAGAATATTTGTCCTTCTGTGACTGGCTTATATGTCAGAGTATCCCTTTTGTTTTTTTTGGAGACAGAGTCTCACTCTGTTGCCCTGGCTGGAGTGCAGTGGTGTGATCTGGGCTCACTGCAAGCTCCGCCTTCTGGGTTCTTGCCATTCTCCTGCCTCAGCCTCCCAAGTAGCTAGGACTACAGGTGCCTGCCACCATGCCTGGCTAATTTTTTGTGTTTTTTTTTTTTAAGTAGAGACAGGGTTTCACTGTGTTAGCCAGGATGGTCTCGATCTCCTGACCTGGTAATCTGTCTCCTCGGCCTCCCAAAGTGTTGGGATTACAGGTTGAGCCACTGCCCCCGGCTAGAATATCCCTCCTTTTTAAGGCTGAATAATACTCTATTGGATGTATGTGGTGTATTTGTTTATCCATGTATCCTTCAATGCACACTTGGGCTGCTTTACCTTTTGGCTGTTGTGAGTAATATTACTATGAACATGAGTGTGTAAATACTTGACTTTCTGCTTTCGTATCTTTTGGATATATATCCAGAAGTGGAATTGCTGGATCATTTGGTAATTCCATTTAATTTTTTTAGGAATTGCCATATTTTCTACAGTGGTTACACCTTTACACATTTCTATCAGCAGTGCATAAGAGTTTCAGTTTCTCTACGTGCTTGCCAATACAGGTTGAGCATCCTTAATCTGAAAATTTGAAATACAAATGCCATAAAATCTAATACTTACTGAGCACCAACATGATGCCACTAGTGGAAAATTCCATGCCTCACCTCATATGATGGATTACAGTTAAAATTTTGTTTTCATGCACAAAATTATTAAAATGATTACAAAAAATTACCTTCAAACTATGTGTATAAGAGTTTATATGAAACATAAATCAATTTTGAGCTTTAGACTTGGGTCCCATCCCCAAGATACCTCATTAGTTATATGCAGGTATTCCAAAATCTGAAATCCAAAAGATTTCTGATTTCAAGCATTTTGGATATTTGGATAAGGGATACTTAGCCTGTACTTGCTATTTTCTGTTTTTTTTTTTTTTCATCATAGACATCCTGGTGGGTATAAAGTGTTATCTCACTGTGGTTTTGCTATGTGAAGAGGAATTTTAAGGTCTCTTTATTCAAACCTGTGATTTCAGAGGTCAGACTCAAATACTTTGTTAGTCTGAACTGTTTGGTGGAAGATTTCACAATTACTTTTGTAAATCTTTAATTATTAGAATTTGCATTTAGGCGTTCAGGATTTTATGAATACCTAGTGGATAGTAACAGGCTATGGGCAAGTTTTTTCCCTTTTGTTGATTTATTTGTGACAAGCCACAACCATTCATATTTTGTGTGGAAGAAGAGATATCTATTTGTTTTTGTAATTTTATTGAAATGTTTACTGACAAATCAGTGTAAAGTTTGGACATTGAATGGTTTCCCCAGATTAATACACGTATACACACCCATCCAAAACAAAACTAAATGCTGGAGCTTATCTTTTCTATGAAAAGTGGTTTTTAAACTGTTGTCCAATGAAGTTTGGTATTTTCTCTCCTACTTTATTTTTAATTTTTATAAGAACTCAGTGTAAAATTTTTCCCCTTTGCATTTATTTTGAAACTTGCTGGCCAAACCTAAATCATTGTTTTCCCATTTTTAGTGCTTTTTGTAGCATCTACATTTTACAGGGTTCTTGGCAAGTTCATAGGTCCTACCTAGCAGATTCTTACCAGGTCTGGTAGACTCTTAGCTGAAATGTAGTGACTGTTTTGAAAAGATAACATAGAATTACCCCAGCAGTGGCTGGGTGATGAAATGAGTGTTAAGCTCGGGTACCTGCATAGACCAGGATCCGAGACATAGACACCTACCTTGTACACCAACAGTGTACACTGGCATGTACATAGTAACACCCAGTACACTGATATTCTTGATGCAGTTTGTTAAACAGCTTTTTTTTGCCTTCTCATTTCAACAGATGTTAATTGAGTACTTGCTTCGTGTCTGACATTGTGCCTGGCACTGTGGATATAGAAACAAATAAAATAGTCCCCTACCCTTAAGGAATACATACATATAGCCTAGAAAGGGATACAGACCTGTAAACAGAATTGAATGTTAATTGCAAACAATGGTCTAAATGTGTAAAAAGTATAGAGATCTTGCAGAGGGAGAGAGTGATGAATTCTTGGGTATGGTAGGAAGATCAAAGAAGGATTCCTTTGGATAATATGAGGTAAAATTTGAAGGTGGAATATGGATTTATCATTGGTGTGGTGGGCATTGCAAGTAGCGAGGTCAGCATGTAGGACAGGATCAGATAAACAACATGGTATGTGCAAGAAAGTATAAGGAGATGATTCATGTTGGGCATAAAGTGTGAGGATTGATAGGCCAGGGTTGTATTTCCCGTCATTGTCAAATGTTGCCTTAAAAAACAGCTTAGGAAGATTAATGAGATAGTAGAGACAAAGACTAAATTTGGATATGACCACTGGGATTAATTGTAAAACTAGGATATACATTGTGTTTCTGTTTCTGAAATGCATATCTTCCTCCTTTCCCTCTTTCCCTTTCTTGAACTCCCCTCTTTCATGCTTTCCTCCCCCATGTGTATGTATAGAGGCAGGATAATTGAAGGAAAAAGAGCTAAAAATCCGAATTTGTTTCTGTTTGTCTTTGTTCCTGGTTCTCACAACTTTAAATGGGAAAGCCACTTTATCTTTCTGTGTTTTGCTATTCTTGTTTGTATAATGTTTGCAAACTGTATCTAGGGATCTGTGCTTTTCCAAAGTTTTTTTTTTTTTTTTTTTTTGGTTTTTTTTTTTTTTTTTTGGAGAGTCACACTTTCTGAGTGCCTGGAACACAGTAGGTGCTCCATACATATTTTCAAATGAATGCTGTGATAACTTGTATCAAAAAGTAAGAGAGAATAGTTAAGTCATGACAGAGTAAGCAGTAAAAAATTTATGCACATATCTTTGCTTCTTAGGAACACTTACTATATAAAATGTGTTCTAGCAGTTTGTCTTTAAAAATGTTTCACTAACCATGTAGATTTGTGAGGTCCCAGGATACAGAAACTACAGTATCTTTATACATTAAATTATTTTCATGTCATATAATTAACATCTGTTCAATTGAGAATCACTGTATATTAAAAATGTGTTTTGTTGATCATTTTCTGTTTAAATTTTGGTGTGGCAGAAGTTCTTAGATTTGGATTCTTCAGCTTATGAATGTTTTCTTTTAATAAAGTGGATATATTTTCTTATATAATCTTTTTCTCAGTTCAAAACAAGTGTTTCTTATGCTATTTTTCCATTGTATTTGCAGAATGTTTGCTTTTGATGCAAAGGATTATAAAAATCCATTTTAATATCATAGGGTTGCTGTACTATACTGTTAATATAATTTCTTTACCTCTAGGGGTCCTATTGGGCAATAGACACCAATCCGAAGGAAGATGTGCTGCCTACTCGGCCAAAGAAGAGGGCACGATCTGTAGAACGGGTAAAGGCTCTTTGTCATAAATTTAGTATAATGCATTGAATATGTCTGAAATACGGATTTTGAAAGTTATTTTCCAATGTAGCACATGTAACTATAATGAAAGTAAGATTTTATTTGTGTAGCATTTTACATTTTTCAGAACACTTTTCAGACTCATTTTATTTGATCTTAACTCTGAGGGGCAGTTTAGGACTTAAGTAAAGGTTTTGTCATAATTAGGGCATAGCTGTTGTTTGAGACTTGAATCCAGCTCTCTTGAGTTTTAGTTTGGTATTCTTTTCTCTGCATCTACAACATTTAGGAATAGTTTTATGTAACACAGCTATTCCCTTCTATTATAGAGGATCAGTTTGGTTGCATTGAATTTTCCCCATTGTCCTCAAAATACCTTTTCCTGGTTCTGTCCATTTAATAGTCACTTTGTACACAACATTTCTAAGGTGTGTGTGTGTGTGTGTGTATTGCTTGTAAGATAATTCTTACTTGTGAATTAATGGTTAAAATTAGTTTGCAAGAGTGAAACAAAAAAGGAACTATAGTTAATATCCTAAGTTGTCTATTTTAACATATTTTTAGTCAGCACTTTGACTGCCATCAGCTTTCCTCATCCTTTCTACATTTCCAGCATCTCAGCTAATACATACAAAACACATATCCATCCTACGTTACTGTTCTTCAAGACCCATTTCAAATGTTAACTGCTTTGTGAAGCTTCCCTTACTCTTTTCCATTTGTGTTCTTCTAGAATTTTTATAAAACTCTTTTATAGAATTTCCCACACTTTGTAGAAATTATTTGTTTTTATATTTGTCTCCTCTACTGGAATATGTGCCCCTTAAGGGCAGAGAAAATACCTTACATTTGTATCTCCTGTGTTACCATTTTTCACAGCTTATAATAGATACTAGTAAATGTTTGCAGCACGAATCAGGGCAAAGAGAATAGGATAAGATGAAAGAAACTGAGTAAATGCTTGGTCAAATAAATTTGTTGTATGCCCATTCCTGGTAAAGGGTTAAAACTTTTGAGCCTCAAAGATAAAGATCTCAAACTGTGATTAGGTTGGGATCACATGAGTCCAAGAGGTATAACAGCAGTGAGATTTAGTAAGGAGGATTTATTGGATTCAGCAGAGGGAATTCAGTAAGCCAGTTATCGGGATATATAAAATGAATTATTTGGCCAGAACAACTTTTGACTTTACACAAACCAGAGTTTAAGAAGTTAAAGTTTAGTTTTGGTGACATGGTCTTCTGGTAACAGAACTAGACAATTTTTTTTTTTTTTTTGAGATGGAGTCTCGCTGTGTCGCCCAGGCTGGAGTGCAGTGACGCGATCTCAACTCACTGCAACCCCCACCTCCTGTGTTCAAGCCATTCTCCTGACTCAGCCTCCCAAGTAGCTGGGATTACAGGTGCCCACCGTGCCTGACTTTTTTATATTTTTAGTAGAGATAGGGTTTTGCCTGTTGGCCAGGCTGGTTTCGAACTCCTGACCTCAGGTGATCCATCCACCTTGGCCTCTCAAAGTGCTGGGACTACAAGTGTGACCCACCACGCCCGGCCAGAGCTAGACAATTTTACAAGAGATGTTGATAAGCTCAGTATGTTATCATTTGAGAAGGAATGAACAAACATCAGTTTCTGCTCTCCTGCCTTTGCCTTTTTTTTTTTTTTAAAGCACTCCTCTCAGCTTATATCCAGCCTTTGCCTTTTAAAGTAAGCTTAATTCATGGACATTATATGAATATATGGAGTATAAAACATTTAGCAGCTGTTGCCAGAATTTGAAGGAAGGAGAGAAAAATCCACATTTTAAAAAACACATGGCATTGTTAAACAATTTGGAAAAGATTGTTTGAAGAGCTGAAGAAGTGTGGTCTTCTCTATTTGCTTTTTTCTTCTGAAGTTCCTGGAATTTCAGTTATTTTTGCAAGTTGGAATTGGGTTAACAACTGTGCATTTCTTTTGGATATTAAGCTTGCCTTTTATTCTCTTTACCTTGTTTTATATTCTTAAAGCAATCCCTATTTTTGAGAGTCTTCCTTTTTTTTCTGAGACTATATGCAGTTTTATAGTGGAGGCCTAAAGAAATACAGGATTCAGGTTACAAAAGCATGTGTTATTGAATGTACGTTTTGTACATATATTTTCTGTATTCATTTTCTACTGTTTTTTGATCATCACTTTAAAATATAAAATATTCGGAAATTTACTTTTGTGGTATATTTTCACAAAATGTTCATAACCATACAAGGGTCTTTCGATTACTAATGCTGATATTCATTTTGGCCTAAGCTGGGTATTGGTTGCCCCTGTAGGAGCATACAAAGAGGTTGGCTATAAGCAAAGGGCATATAATTAGGGGGACAGATATTGTTTAACAAATATACTAAAATATAGTGTTCTTACGAAACATAATTTCCTGCCCTGATAAACTGAATTACCTGTATTTTTCCTTTAGAGTTTTTTTTAGAGTGGGAGGTGAGAGGTTATATAATATATAGTATTTTTGTTAGGACAGAGTGTGTATTTTAAGTAACCATTGGGTTTTTATCTAAGGAAATGCCTAGGGCAAATAGTGATGGTCCTGACCATGACCTTCAGACGTTTAAAGGATAAAAGTTAAATGTAGATGGTAAATACATTGATACCCCTCTAAGTTCCTTATTAAATTTCTGAAATTTGTGATTTCTTTGTCCATATGTAAACATTGAACTTCTATGTGAAAAAATAAAACAATTTCACACATTTTAAATTTTGAAGTAATGAGCTTTTGATGGAACAGAGAAGGCTTTTTTTCCTTTTTCCCTTTTTTTTTTTTTTTTTTTTTTTTTTTGCTTTTTTGGAGACTGTGTTTCACTCCATCACCCAGGCTAGAGTGCAGTGGTACCATCATGGCTGGCTCACTGCTGCCTCCACTTCCTGGGCCCAGGTTGATCCTCCTACCGCAGCCTCCTGAGTAGCTGGGACTACCACCACACCCAGCTACTTTTAAATTTTTTTGTAGAGATGGGGTCTTGCCATGTTGCCCAGGCTGGTCTCAAACTCCTGGACTCAAGTAGTCCACCCGCTTCAGCCTCCCAAAGTGCTGGGATTATAGGTGTGAGCCACTGCGCCTGGCTGAAAAAAGACTTTCTAAACTCCTAAAGAGAAGTGATTTTAATGCAAGCAAGAACATCATTATGTCTTAAATGGAAAATAAAGCTTGACAGTTACCTCCATCCTAATAATATTTTTTCTTTATTATTTTATTTATTTATTTATTTATTTTTTCTTTTGAGACAGAATCTCACTCTGTCACCCAAGCTGGAGTGTAGTGGCGCCATCTTGGCTCACTGCAGCCTCCGCCTCCTGGGTTCAAGTGATTCTCCTGCCTCAGCCCCTCCAAGTAGCTGGGATTACAGGCGTGCACCACTATGCCCAACTAATTTTTGTATTTTTAGTAGAGATGGGGTTTCACCATGTTGGTCAGGCTGGCTCCATCATAATATGCTTAACCCAGTTCTCTGGAATACTTACCTGTCCCCTCCATTTACATGAGCATAAGCCTGTGCTCTCTCTTCTATTATTATTATATTTCTTTCTTCTTTTCTTAATCCCTGAGTTAGTTTATAAATCTCATTTTCCTTTTACAAATTGATTTCTTCTTATCATTTTTTAATCATATAATGGTCCCAAAGACCTTAAACAAATTGAATAAAATTTCAGTTTATTGAAAAGATATTGAATAAAATGGTGAGACAGACTTCTCTAGTAGGAATCTCATGTTTCTTTTCTGACTTTACAACTTACTAGTTCCTGTGACTTTTGGCAAGTTGTTAAATTTTTTGCACTTTAGTGTTCTCAGCTATAAGTGAGAGGCTAAAAGTCAAAACAATAGAAGATTATGCTGAATTTATGTGCCAAATGGTTTTAAAAGGATTTTATGTGTATTAACTCATGTAATTTTTAAAATAACTGATGAAGCTGATGAACATGGATGTTAAGTGAGTTATCCAAGGTACTAAAAAATACCAAAGCCAGAATTTGAACTCAGATAGTCTTGCCTTCACAGTCTATGCTGTCTACAACTACATTATTCTTCCACTAGTATTTGCTATACTGAAGACTACAACACTGGATCAGAATTCTTTTTACAGATGCATATTCTGTTGTGAGCTCATCATCCTTGATTTAAAGCAGAATTCCCTACATTAATTCAAACATATATAATTGAGTAACATAAATGTGATTATAAATGACAGAGCAAATATTAAGTAATGAATTTGGTACACCAACTGAAGTGACTCAAAATATATAATGCTGCCTGGGAAGACCTCTAAGGAAGAGGAATGAGACTTTGAGACTAATAATTTTGGTGCGAAAGTGGAGCTGTTTTTGCGTAGAAAATGCTAAAGGATGTTCCACTTGGAGACACAGCATGCATGATTGACTAGTGAGTAAAAAGTACAGGTGGGCATAATTGAAGACCCTTTAAATTATTGTGAAGAACTTAGGCTAGAATGTGGTTATTTAGATAAGGAGTAGACAGATTTGGGTAGATAAACTAAAGATATGAGATCAGGACTTTTACTTTGATTTGAAAGCCCATAGTGTTGAGAAGTGAATCAAAGCAGTTAAGGTGTGTACTCTTCACAGAATAACCCATTGCAAGAGGAAGATGCTGAGTAGATACAGATGTTGTTGCAATGGTAATGACCTGAGCTAGGGATATATACATGAATGAGAAGGTTCTTTAGAAAACTAGCATGCTTTCTGAATGCTATATATACCTGTAATTATATGGAGTGTCATTTTATCAGTTTGACAGATCTTTATTTTGTAGATACTGTATGCCAGGCATTGTACTAGGGTACTGTGGCACATACCAAGAAGAATAAGACATAAGACACATAATTTTAGGACAAGGGTAAAGGGTAGAAGGTATTTTAAGAAAGATAAACTATTGTGTACAGAGGAAGGAGGGATTATTTCTTACTAGTATTGTCTGAGGAGGCTTCATAGGTTATGTGGCTTAGCTTTCAGGTGGAGATAGGCAGAGCAAAGTAGAGAGGATACCATTCAGGGTACATCTGTATAAATGAGGAGTAAATGTCTATCATGAAAAGTATTGTTCTAGATCCTGAGGAAACATCAATGAGCAAAACACAAAACCTACATCCTGTCCTCATGAAGTTTATATTCTGATTGAGGGGAGGAAATTTAGAGAGAGAAAGATATAAGTAAACACAAGATAAGAGGTCTTTATTAAAGGTATGGGGCAAAAAAGTATTAGGATTTGAGTGGGAACACAGTAGTTAATTTTGTCTGGATAAGATTTTCCTTTTTGAAGTTAATTTTCTTTATAAAAATTAATGCTTATCCGACCACACCTTTTGTATTCTAAGCACTGAGTTAATTGTTGAGGGGAACAGTTGGTAAACAAGACAGTCATACCCTCTCCTCATGAAACTCTTACTCAAGCAGGAAGATAAACTGATAAGGTAGGATGAATGTACATTCCTGGTGTTGCTTATTGTCTCAGCATAACTACTAGTTCCACATTCATTCTCCAGATAGCATGTGGATGATAAATTATGTGGTCACAGTAAGATAAGGGTCTTTGAGAACTGTAGGGCCATGTAGCAGAGAGGCATAACAATCTAAGAATCAGGGAAGGTTTTTTTGAAGAAGTGATATTAATTGGAGGCCTGATGGATGAACTGAAATAGGACAGATTAGTGGGATTTGGAAGGTGAAAAACTGATCGTAAAAAGGAATGCCCTCAAAGTGCAAGACAGGTCAGTATGGCTGACTGACAGTAATTCCTTATTTTTCAACTTTTTTTTTTTTTTTTTTTTTTTGAGACGGAGTCTTGCTCTGTCGCCCGGGCTGGAGTGCAGTGGCCGGATCTCAGCTCACTGCAAGCTCCGCCTCCCGGGTTCACGCCATTCTCCTGCGTCAGCCTCCCGAGTAGCTGGGACTACAGGCGCCCGCCACCTCGCCCAGCTAGTTTTTTGTATTTTTAGTAGAGACGGGGTTTCACCGTGTTAGCCAGGATGGTCTCGATCTCCTGACCTCGTGATCCACCCGTCTCGGCCTCCCAAAGTGCTGGGATTACAGGCTTGAGCCACCGCGCCCGGCCTATTTTTCAACTTTTTATCATCTCCTCCTCCTCCTCCTCCTCCTCCTTTCTTTCTTCTTCTTTCTTCTTCTCCTCCTCCTTCTTCCTCCTCCTCCCCCCCCCCTCCTCCTCTCCTTCTTCTTCTTCTTCTTCTTTTTTTTTCTTTAATAGAGACCGGGTCTTGCTACATTTCCCAGGCTGTTCTCTAACTCCTGGGCTCAAGTAGTTCTCTTACCTTGGCCCCCCAAAGTGCTGGTATTAAGGTGTGAGCCACTTGTGCTTGGCCAGTTTCCTGACCTTTTTGCATTTTGCTTTTTAATTTGGGCTTGCAAGCAATTAAATTATTCCAAGGAAACATGTCAAGGCGTAGAAGAAGGAACACGTGTCTTAGGTAGTTTTTTAGCAGTAGATCATGCCTGTAATCGCAGCACTTTGAGAGTCCTGGGCATCAAGGTAAGACCCACCTCTCCATTTCTACCAAAAAAAAAAAAAAAAAAAAAAAAGAAAAAGAAAGAAAACTGGGTGTGGTGGCACCTGCATCTAGTCTCAGCTACTGGAGAGGCTGAGGCCAGAGGATTGCATGAGCCCAGGAGTTTGAGGTTGCAGTGAGTCATGATTGTGCCACTGCACTCCAGCCTGAGCAACAGAGCAAGACCCTTTCTCAAAAAAAAGAAAGAAATGCCTTAAAACAGTGAGTGCTCCATATATAAGTGAAATTATACAGTATTTTCTCTCTGTGGCTGGCCTATTTCACTTAGCATAATGCCCCGTAGACATTCATGTTGTCGCAAATGACAGAATTTCTTGTTCTTTAAAGACTGAATAATGTTTCATTGTGTATGTGTACCACATTGTTTCGACCCATTCATAGGCACTTTGGTTATTACCATACCTTGGCTGTTGTGAATAATGCTGCAGTGAACATTGGAGTACAAATATCTTTTCGACATACTGAATTTATTTCCTGTGGGTATGTACCCAGTAGTGGGATTGCTAGATCATATTGTAATTCTATTTTTAGTTTTTTGAGGAACCTCCATCCTGTTTTCCAAAATGACTGTACTAATTTATAATACCACCAACAGTGTATAAGGATTTCCTTTTCTCCACAACCATGCCAACATTTGTCTTTTATCTTTTTGGTAATAACCAGTCTAACAGTTGTGAGATTATATTTTACTGTGGTTTTAATTTACATTTCTCTTATGATTAGAGATGTTGAGCATTTTTTCATATATCTGTTGGCACTTGTATGTCTTCTTTTGAGAAATGACTGTTCAGGTTCTTTGCCCATGTTGAAATATGGTTATATGTGTTCTTGTTATTGAGTAGTTTGAGTTCCTTGTATATTTTGGATATTATTCCCTTTTCTGATATATTATTTGCGTGTATTTTCTCCTAGTCTGTGAGTTATCTGTTCACCCTATTGTGTCCTTTGCTGTGCAGAAGCTTTTTAGTTTGATGCAATCCCATTTATCTATTTTTGCTTTCACTGCCAGTGATTTTGGGGTCACATCCAAGACATCTCTGCCCAAACCAGTGTCAAGGAGCTTGCCCCCTGTATTAGTCCATTTTCACACTGCTATAAAGAACTACCTGAGACTGGGTAATTTATAAACAAAAGAGGTTTAATTGACTCACAGTTCTGCGTGGCTGACAAGGCCTCAGGAAACTTACAATGATGGCAGAAGGCGAAGGGGAAGCAAGGCACGTCTTACATGGCAGCAGGAAAAAGAAGAGTGAGAGGGGAACTTTCAAACACTTAAACCCTCAGATCTTGTGAGAACTCACTCACTATCATGAGAACCAGCATGTAAGAAACTGTCCCCATGATCCAGTCACCTCCCACCAGGTCCTTCCCTCAACAAGTGAGGATTACAATTCAAGATGAGATTTGGGTGGGGACACAGAGCTAAACCATATCACACTCTGTTTTCTTCTAATAGTTACAGAGTTTCAGGTCTAACACGTAAATCTTTAAACCATTTTGAGTTTATTCTTTTATAGGAGTGAGATAAGGGTCCATTTTCATTCTTCTGTATGTGGCTACCCAATTTTTCCAACCTTTATTGAAGAGACTGTCCTTTCCCCATTGTCTGTTGTGGGCAACTTTGTTGAAAATCAATTAAACTTAGATGTGTGGGTTTATTTCTGGGCTTTCTATCCTAATCCACTGGTTGATGTGTCTGTTTTTGTACCAGTACCATGCAATTTTGATTACTATAGCTTTGCAATGTATTTTGAACCCCTGTAGAGCGATGCCTCCAGCTTTTATTCTTTTTGGTCAAGACTGGTTTAGCTATTTGGAGTCTTTTGTGGTTCCATGCAAATCTTAAGATTTTTTTTTCTATTTTTGTGAAGAATGAAATTGGAATTTTGATGGTCAATTGCATTGGATCTGTAGATCACTTTGGGTAGTATGGACATTTTGACAGTATTTTTATTCTTCCAATTCATGAACATGGGATATCTTTCCATTTATTCATGCTATCTTCTATGTCTTTCATCAGTGTTTTATAGTTTTTATTATACAGACATTTCTCTTTTTAAAATTGATTCTCACGTATTTTATTTTTTGATGCTAATGTAAATGGATTTCTTTTTAAATTGTAATTTTTTATTTCAGTAGCTTTCAGGGTATAAGCAGTTTTTGGTTACATGGATGAATTGTATAGTGGTGAAGTCTGGGATTTTAGTGTGCCTGTCACCAAGCTAGTGGACATTATACCCAATAGGTAGCTTTTCATCCCTTACCCTCCTCCTGCCTTCCTCCTTCTGAGTCTCCAGTATCCATTATACCACTCGTTACACTTTTGCATACAAGTGAGAACATGGGATATTTGATTTTTGATTCCCAAGTTATTTCACTTAGAATAATGGCCTCCACTTCCGTCCAAGTTGTTGCAAAAGACATTATTTTGTTCTTTTTTATGGATGAATCGTATTCCGTGGTGTATGTACACACACCACATTTTCTTTATCCACTGATTGGTTGATAGGCACTTAGGTTGATTCTGTATCTTTGCAGTTGTGAATTGTGCTGCAGTAAACATAAACGTGCAGGTGTCTTTTTGATACAGTGATGTATTTTCTTTTGGATAAATACTCAGTAGTGGGATTGGTGGATTGAATGATAGATTTACTTTTAGTTCTTTGAGAAATCTTCATACTGTTTTCCGTAGAGGTTGTACTAATTTACATTCCTACCAGCATTGTATAAACGTTCCCTTTCACGACATCCATGCCAACAACAATCTGTTGCTTTTTGACTTCTTAATAATGGCCATTCTGGCTGGGATAAGATGGATGGAATCTCATTGTGGTTCAGTTTGCATTTCTTTTATCATTAGTTGTGTTGAAATTTTTTATATATATTTTGGCTGGTTGTATACCTTCTTTTGGGAAATGCCTGTTCATGTCTTTTGCCTACTTTTTTTCTTGCTGATTTTTTTGTGTTCCTTGTAGATTCTAGATATTAGTCATTTATTGGATGCATAATTTGCAAGTATTTTATCCCATTCTACAGGTTATTTGCTTATTCTGATGATTTCCTTTTGCTGTGCAGAAGCTGCGTAGTTTATTTCCCATTTATTTTTGTTTTTGTAGCATTTGCTTTTGGAGTCTTAGTCACAATTTCTTTGTCTAGTCCAATGTCCAGAAGAGGTTTTCATGTACATTTTTGTAGGTTTAGGTCTTAGATTTAAGTCTTTAGTTGATCCTTTTTTCTTCTTCTTCTTTTTTTTTTTTTGTTGAGATGGAGTCTTGCTCTGTTGCCTGGACTGGAGTGCAGTGGCGCTATCTTGGCTCACTGCAGCCTCTGCCTCCTGGGTTCATACAATTCTCCTACATCAGCCTCCTGAGTAACTGGGACTACAAGGCGTGTGCCACCACACCTGGCTAATTGTTGTATTGTTGGTAGAGATGGGGTTTCACCATGTTTGCCAGGCTGTTGTTGAACTACTGACCTCAAGTGATCTGCCTGCCCTGGCGTCCCAAAGTGCTGGGATTACAGGCATGAGCCACCATGCCTGGCCTTGTCTTTAGTTCATCTTGAGTTGATTTTTGTAAATGATGAGTGATAGGAATCCAGTTTCATTCTTTTACATGTGGCTGTCCAATTTTCCCAGCACCATTTATTGAATAGGGTAGGGTATCCTTTCCCCAGTTTATGTTTTTGTATGCTTTGTTGAAGGTTAGTTGGTTGTAAGTATTTGACTTTATTTCTGGGTTCTCTTTTCTGTTCCATTGGTCTGTGTATCTGCTTTTATACCAGTGCCATGCTGTTTTGGTTACTATAGCCTTGCAGTATAATTTGAAGTTGGTTAATGTGGTGTCTCCACATTTGTTCTTTTTGCTTAAGATTACATTGGCTATGTAGGCTCTTTTCTGGTTCTGTATGAATTTTAGGATTTTTCTTTTCTAATTCTATGAAAATGTTGGTATTTTAATAGGAATTGTATTGAATCTGTAGATTACTATGGGCAGTATGGTCATTTTCACAGTTTTGATTCCTCCATTCCATGAGCATAGGATGTATTTCCACTTGTTTGTGTCATCTGTGATTTTCTCAACAGTATTTTGTAGTTCTTGTAGAAATCTTTTACCTCCTTGCTTAAGTATATTCCTAGGTTTATTTATTTTTTGTAGCTATTGTAAAAGGATGGGCGCAGCTGCTCATGCCTGTAATCCTAGCACTTTGGGAGCCTGAGGTGGGCGGATCATGAGGTCGAGAATTTGAGACCAGCTAGACCACCATGGGGAAATCCCTTCTCTACTAAAAATACAAAAATTAGCTGGATGTGGTGGCATGCACCTGTAATCCCAGCTACTCAGGAGGCTGAGCTGGGAGAATCGCTTAAACCTGGGAGGCAGAGGTTGCAGTGAGCCGAGATCACGCCACTGCACCCATCCTGGGTGACAGAGCGAGACCTGTCTCAAAAAAAAAAAAAATTGAGTTCTTGATTTGATTCTCAGCTTGATAGCTGTTTATGTATGGCAGTGCTACTGATTTGTGTACATCGATTTTGTGACTTGAGACTTTACTGAATTCATTTATTAGTTCTGAGAGTCTTTTGGAGAAGGTTTTAGGGTTTCTAGGTGTAAGATCGTATTATCAGCAAATAGAGATAGTTTGTTTCCTCTTTTCCAGTTTGGATGCCCTTTTTTTTTCTTTCTCTTGTCTGATTGCTCTGGCTATGACTTCCAGGACTATGTTGAATAGAAGTGGTAAAAATGGGCATCTTTGTCTTGTTCCAGTTCTTAGGTGGAATGCTTTCAACTTTTCCCCATTCTTTATGATGTGGGTTTGTTGTAGACGGCTCTTGTTTTTTTCAGGTGTATTCCTTTGATGCCTAGTTTGTTGAGGGTTTTTATCATAAAAGGATGCTGGATTTTATCAAGTCCTTTTTCTGTGTCTTTTGAGATGACCATATTGTTTTTGTTTTTAATTTTGTTTATGTGGTGAATCACATTTGACTTGCATATGTTGAACCATCCCTGCATCCTTGGGATAAAACCCACTTGATTGTGGTTAATTACTATTTTTTGATGTGCTGTTGGATTCGGTTTGTTAGTATTTTGTTGAGGATTTTTGCATCTGTATTCATCAGGGATATTGGTCTGTAGTTTTCTTTTTTCTTTTTCTTTTCTTTCTTTCTTTTCTTTTCTTTTTTTTTTTGTTATATTCTTTCCTGGCTTTGGTATCAGGGTGATACTGGCTTCATAGAATTAGTTAGGGAGGGTTCCATCTTCTCAGTGTTTTGGAATAGTTTCTGTAGAATTGGCACCAATTCTTCTTTGAATGTCTGGTAGAATTCGGCTATGAATCCATCTGGCCCTGGGCTGTTTTGTTTTTGGCAGTTTTTAAATTATTGATTTAATCTCATTGCTTGTTATTGGTCTATTCAGGATTTCTATTTCTTCCTGATTCAAGCAAGGATGATTGTGTGTTTTTTGGAATTTATCCATTTCCTCTAGATTTTCTAGTTTGTGTGCATAGAGGTGTTCACAGTAGTCTTGAATGGTCTTTTATAATTCTTTGTGTCAGTTGTAATGTCTCCATTTTCATTTCTAATTGAGCTTGTTTGTATCTTCTCTCTTGGTTAATCTACCTAGTGGTGTCTCAGTTTTATGTATCTTTTCAAAATACCAACCTTTTGTTTCATTGATACTTTGTATTTGTTTTTTCGTTTCAGTTTCATTTAGTTCTGCTCTGATCTTTTTTATCTCTTTTCCTCTACTAGCTTTAGGTTGGCATATTCTTGTTTCTCTAGTTCATTGAGGTATGAAGATAGGTTGTCAGTTTGTGATCTTTCAGACATTTTGATGTAGATATTTAGTGCTGTAATCTTAACTCTTAGTGCTGCTCTTGAGCTGTATTCCAGGGGTTTCAGTATTGTATCACTGTTACCATTCATTTGGAAAAAAAAATTTTAATTCCATCTTTAGTTCATTATCAACCCAAAAGTCAGGACCAGGTTGTTTAATTTCTATGTATTTGTGTAGTTTTGAGGGTTTCTTTTGGAATTGATTTTGTGTCTTACTCTGCTGTGGTTTTATTTGATTTGTTTTTTACAAATATATCTGTTTTGTGGTCTATTATATGGTCTATCTTGGAGAATGTTCTGTGTGCTGACGACAAGAATGTATGTATTCTGTGGTTCTTGAGTAGACCGTTCTATAAATATCTGTTCGGTCCATTTGTTCTGGAATGCAGGTTAAGTCCAGTGTTTCTTTGTTGACTTTTTGCCTCAGTGATCTGTTTAGTGCAGCTAGTGAGGTATTGAAGTCTCCCATTATTATTGTGTTGCTGTCTGTCTCTTTTCTTAGCTCTAGTACTAGTTGTTTTATGAATCTGGGAGCATTGCAGTTAGGTGCATGTATATTTAGGTTTGTTATATCTTCTTGTTAAATTGATCCTTTTATCATTATATAATTGTCTTTTTTTGGTTTGTTTTTAATCGTTGTTGTTTTAAAGTCTTTTTTATCTGATATATGAATAGCTACTCCTGCTTGCTTTTGGCTTCCATTTGCTGGAAATCTCTTTTTTCACTCCTTTATCTTGAGTCTTTAAGAATCCTTACATGTTAAGTGTGTCTTCTGAAGACAGCAGCTACTCGGTTTGTGATTTTTTTTTTTTTTAATCCATTCAGCCAGTGTATATCTTTCAAGTGGAACATTTAGACCGTGTACATTCAACATTAATATTGAGATGTGAGATACTGTTCCAGTCATGCTGTTGATTGTTACATAGTGACTTTATTTTCTTCCTTGTGTTATTGTTTCACAAGCCTTGTGAAGTTTATACTTTCAGGAGTTTCTGTTCTTTTGCACATCAACCTTTTGTTTCAAGAACTCCTTTTAGCATTTCTTGTAAGCAGGCCTATTATTGACAAGCTTCCTTAGCATTTCCTTTTCTGAGAGACTTTATTTCTCCTTCACTTAAGAAAGTTAATTTTTGTTTGTTTGTTTGTTTTGTTTTGTTTTGCTAGATACAAAATTCTTCGCTGACAGTTATTCTGTTAAAGAGTAAAGATAGGACCCCAGGCCCTTCTGGCTTGTAAGGTTTCTGCTGAGAAGTCTGCTGTTAGTCTGATAGGTTTTCCTCTACAGGTTACCTGATGCGTTTGTCTAACTGCTCTTAGACTTCTTTCTTTCACATTGACTTTAGATAATCTGATGACTATATGCCTTTGGTGATGTCCTTTTTGCAGTGAATCTCTCAGAAGTTCTTTGAGCTTCTTGTATCTCTAGCAAGACCAGGGAAATTTTCCTCAATTATTCCCTCAAATAAGTTTTCCAAATTTTAACTTTTTCTTCTCCCTCAGGAACACCTATGATTCTTAGGTTTGGCTGTTTTACATAATCCCATATATTTTGGAGACTGTTCATTACTTTTCATTATTTTTATCTGATGAGGTTAACCTGAAAGCCTTGTCTTCGAGCTCTGAAATTATTTTTTTCTACCTGGTCTAGTCTGTTGTTAAAACTTTCTACCACATTTTATAGTTCTCTAAATAGGTCTTTTATTTCCAAAAGTTCTGATTGGCTCTGCTTTAAAGTATTTGTCTCTTTAGAAAATTTTTCCTTCATATTCTGAACTGTTTTTTAAAATATTTTTCTGTTGCATTTTTTTTTTACCTTATTTCTCTTTGAGTAAATTCACAATTGACTTTTTGAATTATGTTATTATTGAGATGGAGTCTTGCTATGTCGCCCAGGCTGGAGTGCAGTGGCACCATCTTGGCTCAACCTCCGCCTCCTGGGTTCAAATGATTCTCCTGACTCAGCCTCCTGAGTAGCTGGGACTACCGGCACATGCCACCATGCCCAGCCAAATTTTGTATTTTTAGTGGAAATGATGTTTCACCATGTTGGCCAGGCTGGTCTCGAACTCCTGACCTCAAATGATCCTCTCACCTTGGCCTCCCAAATTGCTGGGATTACAGGCTTGAGCCACTGTGCCCGGCCACTTCTAATTATTCTTGAACTTATTTTTGATTCAACTGTGTCTTTTCATTTCTTACCTTCCCCCGGCCCCCCTCACCCCCACTACTCCAGGATGTAACTTTAATGTTTATGGTTTATTGTCACCCAGCTTTGGCTCTGGGTGCTTTCCGTAGTGAAAACTCTATATGAGTTTCTTGGTTACAGAGAATCTTTGTGTAGTGGCTTTCTCAGATGCTGGTTGTAGTAGCATTGTGCAGGGTGTGTGAGCAGGCTCACTATCTCCAGTGGAGCTGGAATGGCAGAGGTCTCTTGAAGCTTATCTTGTTCCCCAGTGGTGTGCATTTAAAAATTTTCTCGGCCGTGCGCGGTGGCTCAAGCCTGTAATCCCAGCACTTTGGGAGGCCGAGACGGGCGGATCATGAGGTCAGGAGATCGAGACCATCCTGGCTAACATGGTGAAACCCCGTCTCTACTAAAAAAAAATACAAAAAACTAGCCGGGCGAGGTGGCGGGCGCCTGTAGTCCCAGCTACTCGGGAGGCTGAGGCGGGAGAATGGCGTAAACCCAGGAGGCGGAGCTTGCAGTGAGCTGAGATCCGGCCACTGCACTCCAGCCTGGGCGACAGAGCGAGACTCCGTCTCAAAAAAAAAAAAAAAAAAAAAAATTTCTCTGCGGGGCGCGGTGGCTCAGCCTGTAATCTCAGCACTTTGGGAGGCCGAGATGGGCGGATTACGAGGTCAGGAGATCAAGACCATCCTGGCTAACACGGTGAAACCCCGTCTCTACTAAAAAATACAAAAAACTAGCCAGGTGAGGTGGCGGGTGCCTGTACTCCCAGCTACTCAGGAGGCTGAGGCAGGAGAATGGTGTAAACCTGGGAGGCGGAGCTTGCAGTGAGCTGAGATCTGGCCAAGGCACTCCAGCCTGGGTGCCAGAGCGAGACTCCGTCTCAAAAAAAAAAAAATTCTCCTGTAATACTTTATTCACTGAATTGAATAGTTTAGGCTTGAGGCTGGTAGGAGGTACCCACAGGTATGGCCAAAGGAGGTAATACCCCAGTGGTGGGCAAAGTTCCCAGCCTTGGCAGAGGCTGCTAGGGAAGCTCTCAGTGAAATGCACTGAGGTCTTTTCAAGGGGAAGGAAAGAAACCACCAAAGCTGTCTTTCAGGCTGGCAGGAAAACAGGCACCCCCCAGTCACACTCCTCACCAGATGTTCTAGCTATTCATATCAGACAGGCATCTCTTTTCATCTGCAGGATTGTGATGTTCCATGTAAAGAGGGATTATGACTCTACCTCTCATGGAGGCCTGAATCTGGCGGGCACACCTCCTATAGGGATGCAGTTACCCCAAAGTGTTCCAGGAAGAGTATCTACAGATGCACCCATGCCAAGCTCCCGTGGGAGAGGCCCCAGCTGTGTCTGCAATGATGGGCGAGAGGAGAAGAAATCCCCTTCTTCTAGACCCTTTATGAGCACCAGGGCCGCCTGACTTCTGGGTAGAGCCAAACAAACTTTCCCCACTGAGCTTAGCACTGTACATGTTTCTCTTCTAAAAGAACCTTCCCCACAAGTGGAAAGTTAAAGGACTTGAGGCCTGCAGTCTGGTTTCTTTTGTCTCATGAGGTGCTCCCTTAATGTAGTACACCCCCCCGCCCTGCCCCTTCCCTTAGGAGTAGCAGTCCCTGAGGGCCAGACTGTTGTGGAGCTTGCTGCTCTTCTGGATGTGGCTGCTGAATGGGGTTGCCGCACTCCAGGCTGGTGCTGGGGAATGTGTGCAAGGGATTCAGTGATATGACCTGTCCTCTAGTCTCCCAGCAGCGGGTACCAGCACCAGCTCTGATGGGGGTGGGAAGGGAGTTACGTAGACTATGAGATTTCCTTGGTTATCTCAAGGAAATCTCCTTGAGATTTGTATTGGCTTTCTCAAATGCCAGCTTGTGTTGGCTTTCTCAGATGCCAACTGTAGTAGTAATGTACTGGGCACGTGGACAGACTCAGGACCTTCTGGTTAGCCAGGGTGATACAGGCAATGACGATAGCTGAGGTCATGCAAAAAATTTCTCCTTCCTGAGGGTGGTGTTATTGTCCTTGCAGATGTTGTAATGGGCTGTGCTGGTTGGCCTCAAGAGGTGATGCTTGCAAAAGAACACCAACTATGGTGGTAGTGGTGGGATTTGTGCTTGCCTTATGTTACCCAAGATACTCTGGTGTCTCAGGTAATAGGTGGGGCTATGGGGCTTCCCAAAGTCCCAGTCTGTTGTGTTATGCTGCCAGGGCGAGTGAAGGGACAAAGCCAGATGGGGGCCGGGTCAGGCAAGTCTGCACTCTGGCTCTTGACATGTGAGCGCAAGCAGTGGCCCCAGTTGGGGTCAGAGGGCAGTTCCGTGGCTGTCGGGATAGTGTTACAGGGTGGATGGAGCACAGCTGCCTCTGATGCACAGAATAATCCGCATGGGGCATCGGGTGTAGCAAATGGCAGTAAGGCCCACTCAGCTCCCACGGACTTGCAAGACGGGTCTCACACACAGTGTTCTGCTAGCAGCAACTAGTTGGGTTGCAGGCAGCCAGCAGTTAGAACTCAGAACTGCCCCAGGCTATAAGCCTTCCCAGCCAAGACAGAAACCACAGTTTTCAGGCCATATCCCTCCAGGTCTGCCTGCAAAGCAGGGACACCCAGCTCCTGCACCTGTGGCTATAGCACACTTCTCACTTGCCCCTCTGTTCTGGCCAAGGGGGTCCATCTGCACTCAAGATTATATCACGAGTCTCAGTTGGCAGCATCTCTCAACCTGTGACCTCTGCCTGAATTAGCTGGCAGTCTTCCCTGAGATAGGATCAGGAATGGCTTCCCTCCGGGCCTGCTGGAGTCTGGGAATGGATGCAAAGCATGTCCTGATGCTGCTTCTCCTCATGTTCTCCCCACTGCTCATTAAGTCGGCTCCAGCACTGGGTAGCATTAAGGCATTCCCCCGTGGCCTGGATTGGGTTAAGATATTTTATACCTGGGTAGGGTTAAGGCAGTTCCCACTGGCCTGACTCCCTAGTGGGAGTATGTGTCTTTGAGGAAGCCTGTCTCCCACTCAAGCTCTATAGACACAGTTTTCTACCTGCTTCATGGTGTAGGCTGCTGCCCACCACTTCTTTCAAAAGGCCTGCGGTTTCTTTCAGTTTTTCTGTTACGTTCCTGTGTTGCTTCTAGGAAGGAAGTTCACAACTTGAATTTCTACACATGATTTTATTTTTCCAAGTGGGAGGGGCATGTTAATCCCTTTAATCTATCATCTTGGAGAAAGAAAAAATGAATTGTTTTCTTAATAGCTTTTTTAGATACTTTGTTGTTAGTGTATAGAAAGGCTACTGATTTTTAGAGGTTAATCTTGTGTCCTGCAACTTTACTGAATTTGTTTACAACTTTACTGAATACTGTTCTGTTTTTGTTGAATTCTTTAGGATTTTCTCTATATAAGAGCATGTCATCAGCAGAGACAATTTCACTTCATTGTTTCCTATTTGGATGCCTTTTGTAGATAGTACCTGACTTAGAGAATGTTTTAGCTTACATTTTTTTGACTTTATGATAGTGCAAAAGCAATACATATTCGGTAGCAACAGTACTTCAAGTACCTATACAACCATTCTGGTTTTCACCTTCAATACAGTATTCAATAAATTACATGAGATATTCAACACTTTATTATAAAATAGATGCTTTTGCTCATATGTGGCTTAATGTAAGTGTTCTGAACGTGTTTAAGGTAGGTTAGGCTGAGCTGTGATGTTCAGTAGGTTAAGTACAGTAAATGCATTTTTGACTTACGGTATTTTCAATTTATGATGGGTTTATTGGGACATAAGCCCATGATAAGTCAAGGAGCATCTCTAGTTCCTTCTCTTGCCTAATTGCTTTGGCTTGGCCTTCCAGTACTATGTTGAATAGAAATGGTGAGACTGGACATCCTTGTCTCGTTCCTGGTCTTCAGAGGAAAAGCCTTTAACTTTTCACCATTGAGTATGGTGTTAGCTATAGACTTATTATATATGACCTTTATTGTGTTGAGTAATGTTCTTTCTATACCCTATTTGTTGAGCGTTTTTGTCATGAAAGGATATTGTATTTTGTCAAATGCTTTTTAAAGTATCTTTGGGATGATCCTTCATTCTTTTTGTCTTTGATTCTTGTAATATGGTGAATCACATTTATTGATGCATGTATATTGAATCAGCCTTACATCCCAGGGATAAATCCCACTTGATCATGGTGAATGATCCTTTTATTGAACTGTTGAATATGATTTGCTAGTATTTTGTTGAGGGATGAGTATTTCTTTGTATCAGCAGGTCCTTGGCATCAGTAGCAGATATATTCTAGTGGTCATCATAGTGGCCAGCACTTACTGTGTGTTTCAGTTACCATGCTAAGTGTTTTACATGAAATATTTTATTGATGTTCTTAACAGACCTCTAAAGGTAGTATCATAATCCTCTTTTTGTAGATGAGAAAACAAGCATAAAGTTCAAGTAATTTGCATGACATCACATAATACAACTTTCCCTTATCCTACCAGAAGGGAAGAAAGAGAATTAGTGAACCAGTAGTTCAGACGGAGATGACTGAGTTGAGTTAAGGGAATATGAGATTTGTACCTTTCTAAAGTAATCTTATGTGTTAACTTAATTATAGCTTGGTTGGCTGGCACTAAAACTGAGGCATAAATAGAGTTGTTTTTAATAGCTCTTCTATTTCACCTTGCTCTCAGTGTATACCTGGGACCTAAGTGCTGGATTCTAGCTTGTAGGGGTAGCTCTGGTCTTTTTCAATCAAGACCCCTATTCTCTGCCCAAAGGTTGATTAGATTATCTGATGAGAAAAATGCTGAGGGATTAAAGGATAGGTTAATTTCAGAAATGTGTCTTGGTGAAATTGCTCTCTCACTCATCTGGTATGATCTTTTAAAAATGCATGTATAGTTAGGATCATGTGTTTTTGGATCATGTGTTTCGGATCAAAGAGTTTTTGCCAGAGAGAGAATATATATGCAACTAGCATCATAACCATAAGTTATTTCTATTTGCCCCTCTTTAACATTTACCATTGAAGTTGAACTTTTGAGGGCTCAATAAAGCAATAAAAAACATTTCTTAGGAGAGAGAGAAGAGTTATCACAATTTTGAATTGGAAATTCAAAATTTCCAATAGCAGAAAACTTTCTGTATTGTTTTTGACACCCATGTTAACTCTAAGCAGTACATATGAAGTATATTTAGGAGGTTGTTCAGTTGCTCTAGCAAAGGAAGAAAAATAAAACTATAACTGATGTACACTAACAGAAAGACAAATATTGCATATTCTCATTCATATGTAGTAGCTAAAAAAGTGGATTTCATGAAGATAGAAAATAGATTGGTGATTACCAGAGGCCAGGAAGGGTAGGGGGAAGGGAGATGAAGACAGGTTGATTAATGGATGTAAGTATACACTTAGATAGAAGACATGAAGAACTGGCTGGGCATGATGACTCACGCCTGTAATCCCAGTACTTTGGGAAGCTGAGGCACGTGGATCACTTTAGGTCAGGAGTTCGAGACCAGCCTGGCCAACATGGTGAACCCTGTTTCTACTAAAAATACAAAAATTAGCCATGCATGGTGACACATACCTGTAATCCCAGCTACTCGGGAGGCTGAGGCAGGAGAATCACTTGAGCATGGGAGGTGGAGGTTGCAGTGAGCCAAGGTTGCACCACTGCACTCCAGCCTGAGTAACAGAGCGAGACTCCATCCCAAAAAAGAAGAAAAAGAAGAAATAAGACCTGATGTCTGATAAATCAGTAGGGTGGCTGTAGTTAACATTAATTGTATATTTCAAAATAGCTAAGAAGAGAATAATTGGAATATTCCCAGTATAAACAAAAGATAAATAAAGTTTGAGGATATCTCACATTTTTCATTTGATTATATGAATGTATTAAATTAGCACATGTATCCTGAAAATATGTACACCTAATATGTATCAATAAAAATAAATAGCAAAAGTTTAAAAAATCTATAACTGGCTTAAACCAGAGAGATTTATTTCTCTGTCAGGTAGAAGCCCAAGCTGATGGGTGGGTCAGAGATATAAACAGCTCTGTTTGACAAGGTCATTCAGATGTTGAGGTTCCTTCTAATCCTGTTTTTCCGGTATTTTCCCAGGATATTACCCTCAGCTATTTATGGTTAAGCAAGATCACCACCACTATATCTGTCTTAAATCTGCAATAAGAGAGGAAGAATGAATGGTGGGCAAGCAGGTTTCTTTCAAAGACATGACCCAGAAGTGGCACACATCATTCCTGCTCACATCCCATTGGTTACACTGTAGTCACATGGCCACAAGTAGCTCATGAATCTGGAAAGGTAGTCTGTGGCTGGGCAGACATGAGTAGATACTGTAAAGATCTATTACTGAAAAAGATGAGGGGAGAATGAATATTAGGGGATCATTAGCAGTTATCACTACAGAAGTTTATAATTTTTTTCAGCCTATCTCGCAGTCAATTAAAAGAGTTGGTAGACAATAGCCATACCAAAGGACTTTGTAGTATCAGGTCAGTAGCATACTAAAATATAGTAGAATAGATTTCACTAGTGATTTAAATTCATTTTCAGAAAAAAAGCACAAAACTGAATGTTCGAGAATTTGATGAGATCCCTTCAAACTGTGTTAAAGTTGCTGGATATATGAGCTAATAATTATTTATTTTGTTCTTATATTTTAGGCCTCAACTCCATATAGCATAGATTCAGATTCTTTGGGAATGGAGTGTATTATTTCGGGAAGTGCCTCTCCAACTCTGGCAATCAACACTGTGACTAACAAAGTAATTTCATTTTTTAAAACATTATTGTAATGTCATTGAGTAGTACATTTAATTTGCCTTTGTAGTAATGATAGAATCCTGTATGGTTCAGTTTAAAGACTATATATATTTGTTTACCCTATACATAGTAGCTTGAAGGCTAAATTCAGAATGTTTTGAGGTATGCACAGATTAGAACAAAATACCTCTCAGGAGAAATTGGAAGGTGCTTATTGAGAAGTTCTATACTTGTTTAAAAATTCTTGGCTCTCACAGTTCCCATTGGTAGAATTTGTGAGCCAGCATTTTATTGAATCAATTTGTTTCAAAATCATTAATTACCTCTCCAAATATGTGGTTGAAAAAAAGATTGTCAAATTCTGATGAGTTAACAGAGTCAAGTAAAATAAATAATTGGACAGCCTCATAGAGTTTGCTGGGATGGTGGTCTACCTATTTTCATGATATTCAAGTCTAGGAATATAGCCAGAAACAGTATATGGTCGTTTGCTACATTTTGATGTTGAGTCACAACTTTGTGATGGGTCATTATATACCTAGTGGGATACAGGTATATATCTGTCTCTTCTTTATAAGACAGTTTCTTAACGTTACATCTCAAAACCCTGAAAAGGTTCTGGGAGGTTCATGAATCTAGTTTTGTTCATCTGTTTTCTTCCCTACTGGACCATGAATACTCCAGAGCTATACATCTCTCATACTTACACTTAGATTCTCTGTCAGTCTTGTTTTCATTTTCTCCCTCTAGATTTCACCCTCTTTTTCTCTCTCCCTCTCTCTGACTTTCATTCTCCCACTTCACGCGCACACGTAAATGTGAACACATACACATACACCATTGCACTAACATGGCACTCCTAGGATCTTTTTACTTGCAGAAAGATAATGATTAAACAGATGACAGATTATAATCAGAGTGACATAATTCAAATTTCCAGTTCAGAAAGGAAACTGGCAGCCTAGGCATAGAGGAATGATTCTTCCCACATGGCAATCTGAAATCATTACATCACAGTCACTTAGAGGATTTATGGGGCAGTTGGAGGGTGGAGGGTGGAGGGTGGTGGGGGGTGGGTCGTGGTAGTGGTGGTAATCCCAGGATTCCATTGCAGTTCTACCAAATCAGTTACTGTGTCATGATGAGTAGGGCCCAGAAATATGTACTTTAAAAAATGATCTCTAATGGTGACCAGCTAGATGAGAATTTCTGGTGAAGTGGATGGGTTAGAATCAGAAATACCTAATACTGCTCTGTGCAGTAGTCTAAGTGGTGATGAGGACCTAAACATAGATGATAGTGTGGTTACTAGGAAACAATTAGGAAGTAGTAATGCTGGGACTTTATGACCAAATAATGTGGATGTCAAAGGAACTGAAGATTTTGGATTTCTGCATCCAGATATGACAGACTACTAGTATTAGATTAACCTTTCTGTCTATCTGTGTAAAATACCAGACAGACATAGCCACACACCCCTCCCCACCACCTCTTTGATTAAAAAAAAAGAAGAGAGAGGTATTGGAAACTAAGACAGCCAGGACTTCAGGGGTCAGGAGCCCAGAGAAGAGGTAAACACATTGAGATAAGCTTTGTACATTTTCCTTTGGTACATTTCCAAATTCTCAGTGCATGGCGTAGGGGCTACACAGGGAGCAGTAGCGTAGAGCTCTCATTAAACCAGGGAGACAAAAATTGGAGTTTGGAGTTACCAAACAGCCAGGGCTTGCAGAGCCGAGATCCTGAGGAATCTCAGGGGTGAATTCAACTTTTTTTTTTTGAGACAGGATCTCACTCTGTCGCCCAGACTGGAGTGCAGTGGTGCGATCTCGACTCACTGCAACCTCCGCCTCCCGGTTTCAAGCAATTCTTTGCCTCAGCCTCCCAAGTAGCTTTACAGGTGCCCACCTCTGCGCCTGGCTAATTTTTGTATTTTCAATAGAGAAGGGGTTTCACCATGTTGGCCACGCTGGTCTCAAACTCCTGACCTCAGGTAATCTGCCCACCTTGGCCTCCCAAAGTGCTGGCATTACAGGTATGAGCCACCACACACGGCTGAGTTCAACTTTTTGTAAGCAGTATCCACTTAAGGCATTTGCCAACTCCTCATTGTGTATGCTAGGGCTCAGACTCAAAGTAGTTTTTCGCTAGCCAAAATTCAACACTGTCACAGAACAGGAAGGACAAATATTGTAATTTATGGTCTTCAAAGGAGGAGAGAGCCATGGTAATACACCGTAGGCTTTCAACTTGATATCTGAGAAGAATTTTGTTCTAAGAGTAAGTGCAAGCCAAGATAGATCAGCCTCAACAGTTTGGTATGCTAATATTCTTTCTGCCAAAAGAAAATGGAATTCTCTCTGGAGGAAGATAACATCATCATCCAGAGCTTCTGTAATTTTCCATAAGTGTAAGGTGTAGCGTTCAGTCAAAATTTCCAGGCGTGCTAGGAGAGAGAGTTTGAAATAACTAAACATGCAGTTGGGGGGAGACAGTATAAACACTGATCGCAAAATAACTATAACTGATATGGTCAAGAAAATAGATGAGTTATAGAAAATTTACCAGAGAATTGGAATTTGTATGGAAGAATCAAGAGGAAACTTGATTAAACCTGGCAGATGGGATTAATAGCAGATCAGACACATCAGGAGAGAAATTTAATGAACTGGAAGATAGGTCTATAGAAAACGTGCAGATGGAAGCACAGAGAGAAGAAAAGATGGAAAATTCAGAAAAACTTGAGGTAAATGGGACATGGGGAAAAGGTCAAACAAGGTTGTTTTTAGTGTGCAGGAGGAGAGGAAAAAGGAATAAAGAAGATCATGGTAATATATTTAAGCATGCCTTTCTGTAACTTACAGAACATGCAGACCAAATCAAAACAACAAACAACCTCATTTAAAGATATACAATATTTGGGCTGGGTGTGGTGGCTCACCCCTTTAATACCAGCAATTTGGGAGGCTGAGGCGGGTGGATCACTTGAGGCCAGGTATTCAAGACATGCCTGGCCAACATGGCAAAAACCCATCTCTATTAAAAATATGAAGATACTATACTATATCATGTATAAGAACTTTATTACTGTACACTCCCATTTTTTTCTGTCTATGATAGAAACCCACAATACATATTTGTTATTTTTGCTTTAAACAGTCAATTACCATTTCAAGAGATTTAAATCAGAAAGAAAAAATGGCTTTACATTTACCCACATAGTTACCATTTCTGGTATTCTTTATTTCTTTGCGTAGATCTGGATTGCCACCAGCAACTTATACGTTTATTAGTTTACTTGAAACTGTCCCCAAAGCTCACTAATGTTCTTTACTTTTTTACAGTGAACAACCCATAATGAGGAAAAAGTCACAACTGACCCAGAAATGATAGAGATGATAGAATTAGCTTAGAAAAGGACATTAAAGCAGTTATATCTGTATTTCATGGAGAAGCTAAAAGACACATTGAACAATCTGTGTAGACACATGGAATATAAACCCAAAGCAAATTCCTAGAGATAAAAATTGCAGTGTCTGAGTTGAAAACTACACTAGATGGGATTAATAACAGACTAAACAGAAGGAAAGATTAGTAAATTTGGAGATACAGCAATAAAAAGCTTTCAAAAATGAAACAACAGAAAGGTACTATTAAAGTTGATGAAAGAGAAATACAATTTGCTAATATCTGGAATGAAAAAAAGGAGCTATGTGGATTCTACAGAATTAAAAAGATAATGGAAGGATAGATATGAACATCTTACGTAAATAAAGTTGAAATTTTAGATGAAATAGACAAAATTGTAAAAAATGACTTATCAAAACTGGCACAAGAATAAATAGAAAACGTTAATACTTTTGTATATATTAAACCCGTAATTAAAAATATTTGTTTATAGAAGACTTCAGGCCCAGCAAGCTTCAAGGAATTCTTATAATTATGTAATGAAAAAATAACATTGATCTTATATAAACACTTCAAGAGAATTTTAAAAAAGAGGTAACATGTCCCAATTTATATTATGAAACCATCATAGCCTAAGTAGCAAAACCTGAAAAAAATTTTACAAG
The DNA here is from genome assembly GCF_009764315.1 of Trachypithecus francoisi. NCBI lineage: Eukaryota > Metazoa > Chordata > Mammalia > Primates > Cercopithecidae > Trachypithecus > Trachypithecus francoisi. The sequence goes on from NW_022681457.1 coordinate 82,316,931, forward strand.
AAAGGAAATTTTCAGCCAGTCTCATGAGCATAGGTGTTAAAATTTTAAACAAAATGTTGTCTAATTTAATCCAACAATACATAAAAAAAGAACATCACAAACACAGTTGTATTCTAGAAATGCAGGCTACGTCTAGCACTAGGAAATCTATTGCTGCTGTTCTTCTGTTTGTAGTTAGAAGTGCTACATGTATACTCCACATTTTATGCGGAATATTACAAAGGCATACTCAGAGGTCATGACTTAATAAAACCCTTAGAAAGCTGTAAATAGGTGGAAATTTTTTTCAATGTGATAAAGAATATCTACAAAGCATATAGCAAATGCTATATTAAATGGTGAAATACCGAAAACTTTCTCTTTGAGGTATGGAAGAAGAGAAAGATGTTTGCTGTCAGCACTTTTATTTAACATTGTGTTGGAGGTCCTTGCCAGTTAGAAGTTACAAACAAGAAATAAAAAGCATAAAGTTTTGAAAGACAGAGTTGCCACTGATGATCACAGAAAATTGAAAAGAATCTATGAATAAAGCCTTAAAATTAATAAGTGAATTTAGCGAATTCTCTTCAGAAATCAATTTTATTTCTGCCTACTAGCCACAGATAGTTTGAAAATAAAATGTGAAAGATAACACTTACGTTAGCATTCAGAAACTTCAAATACCTTGGCTTAAATGAAAGATGAACTCTACACAGAACACTATAAAAATTACTGAAAGAAAATGATATAAATAAATAGATAATATAATTTTCATGCAGAAGACTATTGTAAAGAAGTCAGTTTTTCCAAAGTTGCTATACAAATTTAATGTGATTCCAGTCCAGATGTTCTTTGTGGGAAGAGAGGCGATGGGTAGAAAATAAGCTGATATTAAAACAAAAATGAGAATCCAAATGACTAAAGGTAGCTAAAGAAAATATTGAAGGCTGGGTGTGGTAGCTCACGCCTGTAATCCCAGCACTTTGGGAGGCTGAGGTGGGGGTGGATCATGAAGTCAGGAGTTTGAGACCTGCATGACCAACATAGTGAAACCCTGTCTCTACTAAAAATAACAAAAATTAGCCAGGCATGGTTGCGTGCACCTGTAATCCCAACTACTTGGGAGGCTGAGGCAGGACAATCACGTGAACCCGGGAGACAGAGGTTGCAGTGAGCTGAGATCTCACCATTGTACTCCAGCCTAGGCGACAAAGCAAGACTCCATCTCAAAAAAAGAAAAGAAAATATTGAAGAAAAGGATAAAACATGGAGGATTTATGCTTCCAAATATATAAATGATAAAACAATAAAGCTCTATTGCATGAAAAAAATGAATTTTAAAAAGGAAAGAAGGAAATATAATAAAGATTAAGAGTAGATATTAATGCAATAGAAAACAAGGCCTTTAAAAAAGGATATACACTATGTGATTCCATTTATACTTAGTTCAAAAATAAGAAAACCAATCAATAGTGATAGAAGTGGTTACCTGGGACAGGAGATACAGGATGGATAATGACTGACGTGCGTGATGACTGGGAGAGTACGTGAGCTTCTAGAGTGCTGGTCATACAGCGTATCAGTAGTTCTCAAAAGTGTGGTCTCTGGATACCTGGGTAACTGAGACCTTTGTAGAGAGTCCATGAGGTCAGAACTCTTATTCATGATAATATTTATTATTTTATTATTGTTTTTTCCTTTATATTTACTTTTTTTTTTTTTTTTTTGAGACAGAGTCTTGCTCTGTCACCAGGCTGGAGTGTAGTGGCGCGATCTTGGCTCACTGCAAATAGGCTAGTTTTCTATTCCAAAAATACCTTTTTTTGTTTGTTTGTTTCTAAATTAAAAATTATAATGCTTATAGACAAACTCAAGTACTGTAAAAATATACACAAATGTAAAAGTTTTCAGGATTCCTCAGCCCCTTCCAGAAAACCATTAACAACAGTTTGACAGTTCTTCATATCTAATGTATATATTAACATATTATTTTTTTAAAGTTAGATCATGTATTTATGATTTTATGAATGTGTTGAACAATTGTTCCCAATCTTCAGTATTAAAAATGCTGTGAGGGGGCCGGGCGCGGTGGCTCAAGCCTGTAATCCCAGCACTTTGGGAGGCTGAGACGGGCGGATCGCGAGGTCAGGAGATCAAGACCATCCTGGCTAACACGGTGAAACTCCATCTCTGCTAAAAACTACAAAAAACTAGCCAGGCGAGGTGGTGGCGCCTGTAGTCCCAGCTACCTGGGAGGCTGAGGCAGGAGAATGGCGTGAACCCGGGAGGTGGAGCTTGCAGTGAGCTGAGATCCGGCCACTGCACTCCAGCCTGGGTGACAGAGCGAGACTCCATCTCAAAAAAAAAAAAAAAAATGCTGTGAGGCCTGTGATTTAAAAAAAAAAAAAAATCTTGTTTTTTTGTATATGCTTCTTTTTGATTTCTAAGATTCTGATAGAACAGTAATTTTGCTTAAAGCCTGAGCAAAAATGTATGCATTATAGAAATATTTAATAGAGTAAAAATCTATTATATTCCTCTTTTATTAAATGTTTATGGGCTAATTATACCCGGTAAATTATGCTATAAATTGAATTTCTATACCTCTAAAAGACATGTCCTTTAGTTTGAGTATTGAGAAAATTATTTTATGATGAACGTGAACTTAGCCATATGGGGCATGGAATTGGAGTGAGCACCTAGGGAAAGGCCACTGAGATTTCTTCTTGCCATATGCCTGCTCAGTTGTATTTTTGCAGAATTGCTTAAGAAGTACTCCTTATATTCAGTTGTCATTTTTCTTTTTTCATTTTAGGTAACATTGTATAACACTGATCAAGATGGTAGTGATAGCCCACGCAGTAGCCTTAACAACAGTCTCTCAGACCAGAGTTTGGCATCTGTTAATTTGAACAGTGTTGGAAGTGTGCATAGTTATACACCGGTAAGTCTTGATGAAGTTAACATGTTAATAGTTATTCATTTAGTACTTAAAACTAAACCAAATATAATTGAAATGCGAATTTAAAAATGAAGGTATGTTTTTCTCACTAATAAATTAAGTTTGTAAGTAGATAAAACTTAATTAGAGGAGATTGTAACTTGTTAGTGTTTTAATTTGGTACCATATTCGATTTTTAAAAAATGGTTGTGCAGTGTTAACAGATTTTGGTCTCCTTTATTCTGTCTGTTCTGTGTCCAAGAGAAAAGCCACTGGAACAGGAAAAAAATTGCACTTTAGTAGAGCGATAGTTGGTATATATATGCTGTACTTCTTAGAAAAAGAACTTAGAAGATGTGTGTGTCAACATGGTTTCCAGCTGTAGATCTGAGAAGGGAATTCTGTAAATCCCAGAGGTTAGGGTGGCCTGGTACTCAATTGTTAACTACTCATGTATTTTCAGTTTGGATCCAGGGGGCAAAAAGCCATGCTATAAAGGGACCTGTGTGTGAGTACTCTTGCTTCTATACTAATTTGTTACCTATTACAAGAACGTGACTCTTAGGGTATCTATTATTCTTTTCAAACTACCTGGCAACTGTCTTCCTCAGTGAGCAGATAATAGAGCCCAAGAGCTACACACCACATTGTTTGTCAGTATAAACTTGATCTTACCAGATCACTCCCTGTTGTTCCAGGATGAGTAAATAGGAAAAAACTTACACGGGACAAAGATATAAAGGGAGAGACCCGAAAGAAAATAACGCAAGGGAAAGAAAAACATAGCAGAATTAAAATTCACATTGAATGTAGGAAAAAAGAAAGTTGCCTCTGCAAAATTATTATTGCCCTGTGGAAAAAAGTATTATCCCACAATGGAGAAGAAAGAAAATGGAATAAAAATTATGTAAAAGAAGACAATAAATGTGGAGAACTGAGAATTGTAGTTGTCCCTGCAGAAGAAAAAGTTGTTATAGAAGCGGTTTTCAGAAGAAATAGAGATTTAAAGGGATACTGAGTTCTAGAAGAAATTAATGGGAAAAAACCTATACAGTCAGCCCTCCATATCTGTAGGTTCCACATCCACAGATTTAACCAAACTTTGGATTGAAAATATTTGAACAACAAAATACAATTAAAAACAAAAAAAAGACCCAGCCATCCCACTACTGGGTATATACCCAAAGGGTTATAAATCATGCTGCTATAAAGACACATGCACACGTATGTTTATTGCGGCACTATTCACAATAGCAAAGACTTGGAATCAACCCAAATGTCCATCTGTGACAGACTGGATTAAGAAAATGTGGCACATATACACCATGGAATATTATGCAGCCATAAAAAAGGATGGGTTTGCGTCCTTTGCGTAGGGACATGGATGCAGCTGGAAACCATCATTCTTAGCAAACTATCACAAGAACAGAAAACCAAACACCGCATGTTCTCACTTATAGGTGGGAACTGAACAATGAGATCACTTGGACTCGGAAAGGGGAACATCACACACCGGGGCCTATCATGGGGAGCGGGGAGGGGGGAGGGATTGCATTGGGAGTTATACCTCATATAAATGATGAATTGATGGGTGCTGACGAGTTGATGGGTGCAGCACACCAACATGGCACAAGTATACATATGTAACAAACCTGCACATTATGCACATGTATCCTAAAACTTAAAGTATAATAAAAAAAAAGGGGGAGGGATTCAACTATAAAAAAAAAAAAAGTACAGCAATAAAAAATATATGCTGGAATGAGTTAGCTCATACCCGCAATCTCAGTACTTTGGGAGGCTGAGGCAAGAGGATTGCTTGAGACCAGGAGTTTGATATCAGCCTAGCCAACATAGTGAGACCCCATCTTTAAAAAGTGAAATAGCCAGACACTGTGGCATGCACCTTAGGAGGCTGAGAAGGGAGGATCACTTGAACCCAGGAGTAATCATGTCACTCCACTCCAGCCTGGGCGATAGAACGAGACTATTTCTTTTTTTTTTTTGAGACGGAGTCTTGCTCTGTCGCCCAGGCTGAAGTGCAGTGGCCTGATCTCGTCTCACTGCAAGCTCCGCCTCCCAAGTTCACACCATTCTCCTGCCTCAGCCTCCCAAGTAGCTGGGACTACAGGCGCCCACGACCTCGCCCAGCTAGTTTTTTGTATTTTTTAGTAGAGACGGGGTTTCACTGTGTTAGCCAGGATGGTCTCTATCTCCTGACCTCATGATCCGCCCGTCTCGGCCTCCCAAAGTTTTTTTTTTTTTTAAAGAAAAAAAATATAGTTTAATAACTTTGGATTATATTAGGTATTAATCATCTAGAGATGATTTAAAGTATATGGGAGGATACGTTATATGCAAATATTACAACATTTTGTATAAGGGACTTGAGCATGTGCAGATTTTGTGTTGTAGTGGGTTGGGGTTCCTGTATCCAATCCCTCGCAGATACCAAAGGACTGCTGTATCTAGATACATTATGGCAAATTTTAAAATTTCATAAGTGGTTACCCATATAAATACTATGACAGAATAAGTAAGTTTATATATAAAGAAACACAAATCAGACCTCCCCTTTCTTTTTCTCTCTCTTTTTAGATACAGGGTCTTGCCAAGTGGGCCAAGCTGGTCTCGAACTCCTGGCTTAAGCAATCCTCCTGCCCTGTTGGCTTCCCAAAGTGCTAGGATTACAGGCATGAGCCACCATGCCTGGCCTCAGGCTTCTCTTTGATACTGCTAAATGCCAGAAGATAATGGAGCATTGTATGCAGAGTTTTGAGAGAATGAGTTTATGTCCAAATTTTAATTCATATATGAAGGCAAGAGAAAGACTTTCTTTGATATGCAGAGATTAGAGAGTATCCTGCCCTTGTTTTCATGTATCTTTCCTGAAAAAAATTATTTACCCGTGATCAAGATTAATTAAATTAAATAATAATGACAAAGTCAAGTTATAAAACAATAGTTGGAACATTGAAGCAAATTCAGCAAAGATATAATGATTTTAAGTTGCTTTTTGAAGTAATTTAAGTGTAAAAAACCTTGACCAAAAGAACGCAAAGAACACAGTCCAGTATCACAAAGCATTATAAAACGACAAATTTAAAAAGCATGTATAGAACTAGATGACAGAAGAACTAACATGTTCGTTATGCCAATAAATGTAACAGGGTTAAACTGCCCTGTTTAAAGCGAGACTTTGTAGACTGCTTTTTTTGTTGTTTTTGAGATGGAGTCTCGCTCTGTTGGCCAGGCTGGAGTGCAATGGCGCGATCTCAGCTCACGACAACCTCTGCCTCCCAGGTTCAGGCGATTCTCTTGCCTCAACCTCTCAAGTTCCTGGGATTACAGGCGTGAGCCACCACACCTAGCTACTTTTTGTATTTTTAGTTGAGACAGGGTTTCACCATGTTGGCCAGGCTGGTCTCGAACTTCTAACTTCAGGTGATCTGCTCGCCTTGGCCTCTTAAAGTGCTGGGATTATAGGCGTTGAGCCACCACGCCCGTCCCTGCTGTTTTCTTTCAACAATAAGGTGTCAAATAGTCGAGCATTCCCTAAGCAACAGTGCAGTGGCAGCTGCCGATTGGGTTTATCACACCTATATAGTTTGATCCTGTAAGGCCACAACGAGCCCACATGGATTGAGATAGTTTTATTACTTATACAGACAGTATAAACCAGGTTAGCATGGTGTCAGCTCCCTACATCCCACATGACAGTACTAGATGACAGAATACTCGAGTAGTAGCTCACTCTGTAATAGAGGAACAAATTCCATAGTGCAGCTAAGCAGTTTTATAACCTGTAGCTGTACCCTAAGGGAGTAAGGCAGAAAGTCCCATGCCTCACTCAGCCAGGGAGGTAGATGAGAAACTGTTTCTTGGCAACCTCTTGCAAAATAGAAAGGTAGATGAGTAACTGCCCTGTGGCCATCTCCTGCAAGACATGAGGGCAGATGAGAATTTTAATAAATAAAACCACTTGTTCCAGGATAATCTCAGCTCACCAAGGCTTAGGTCATCCTGCCATGGAGCCTTGCCTACATTGTTTGTGTGGAGATGTGTAAGGACACTAGGGTACCAGTGGCGGAGCCATTTTCTTATGTAAAAATTCATATTTTTCCATGTTATTGCAGACTCCTTATGAGCATTATTTTTAATGGCTACGTAAGTTTCTAGTCAGTGTTCATACATTAATTTTTCAAAACACTAAACAAATGGTAGTTTACCACCTTTTCATATAGTACATAGTCTTTAAGAAATATAGATGATTATCTTTTATTGATTTTATTTCTAGTTTTTCTGCTTTTAAAGATAAGTTTTCCCTGGAGATGAAGAGTTAGGCATATTTAAGCTCCTTGTTGCTTTGGGCAGAGCCATGCATCTGACTCATAGTACTCACAGTATTTGGGTTTGTATACTAAAAAATAATTGAATAAATGAAAGAAATGTTAGTAGTTTTATAGTTTAGTGGAGTTTGAGATAAAATAGCTTCTGTAGAAATCATGATTGAAGATTCTACAGAAAGCCTAGAAGGATTCTAGGCCTAACTCATCACTTACTTATATAATCTAAGGCAAGTTATTTAACTTTGAATTCTTTTCCTTCTGTGAAATATGGAGGTTGGGTTAGACTTCTGCAGTTCTTCAAGATTCAGTTTAACTGTTTTGCTTAAGACAGAAGAGTTATTTTCTTTGAATTCCAGTGTTGGCACTGTTTTCAGTTATATATTTTATATAACAAGCCAGTCGTAATTAGTAGAGAGGCTGAATTAGTTGTGTTTTCTTTTAATGTTAGGTGACAAGCCATCCAGAATCGGTCTCTCAATCATTAACTCCTCAGCAGCAACCACAGTACAACCTTCCAGAAAGAGACAAGCAACTACTTTTCTCAGAATATAATTTTGAAGATCTTAGTGCCTCATTTCGGAGCCTTTATAAGTCAGTTTTTGAGCAGTCACTTAGTCAGCAAGGTGAGTTTTCTTAAATCCTTTTTTATGACAAAGTTTTATTGGAAGAAGGTTTTTAAATTCTTTCACATGGCAGCTGTTGTACTCTTAATCTTAGAATATTATCATCACAATAAGAATTGGATAATTAGGCCGGGCGCGGTGGCTCAAGCCTGTAATCCCAGCACTTTGGGAGGCCGAGACGGGTGGATCACGAGGTCAGGAGATCGAGACCATCCTGGCTAACACGGTGAAACCCCGTCTCTACTAAAAATACAAAAACTAGCTGGGCGAGGTGGCGGGCGCCTGTAGTCCCAGCTACTTGGGAGGCTGAGGCAGGAGAATGGCATAAACCCGGGAGGCGGAGCTTGCAGTGAGCTGAGATCCGGCCACTGCACTCCAGTCCGGGAGACAGAGCGAGACTCCGCCTCAAAAAAAAAAAAAAAAAAAAAAAAGAATTGGATAATTATATTTTGCCCTTTGTGCCTTTAGTATGTTCTGTTTATATCATAGCACAAAAATGGCAGATAAATTTTATGTTGCATGCCTACTTGTTTACTAGTGTCATCCAGGAGCACTGTGTTAAAGAATTCTGACACTGCATCTATACCATATGGGAATCACCACTATAATTAATTAGTGATATCTGGCATATGAAGTGTTTGAGTGGTGAATGTTGCACCACAAGAATAGACGTGCCTTGCTTTTGGTCTGACTGGTATTAGTAAAAAGATAACTATCGGAATGTGGTAGCACCAAATTTGTGATTTTGAGTGTGGCACTTAGAAGTGAATACATCAGCTACTAGTAAACTTTGGGTCATTGTTTTACGCAATATACGTAAGTCAGATTTTAATATTAAAAGTGACTTTAGTTAAGACGCACCATTATATCTCAACCAAATGCTAGATTCTTGCTATAATGTATTCTCGTCCCATTAACTGCTGGTTTAATTTTAATCAGAGAGTAAAAATGTCACATCTTTTCCCCAAAGATGACTAGTCAGAAGTTGTTGGAAACTCTACTGTTGAAGCATTTCCTAATTACTTGTTTGTTTGGCACATTAACTATTTATAGCCCATGTTTTATTCCTTTCCTGCTGCTATGTCAAAGTACCTTAGAATGGGTAATTTATAAACAACAGAAATGTATTTCTCACAGTTTGGGAGGTTGGGAAGTTCAAGATCAAGGAACCAACAGATTTGGTGTCTGGTGAGGGCTTGTTCATGGTAAATGGTGCCTTTTAGCAGTATTCTCACATGGAGCTGAGCACTGTGTCCTCATGTAGCAGAGACATGGAAGGGCAAAAAGTAGCTAGTTCTCTCCATCCCTTTTGCAAGGCCCAATCCCTCATTACCTCCTCAAGGTCCCACTTCTTACTACCATCACCTGGGGGTTTAAGTTCCAACATGTGAATTTTGGAGGGACACATACATTGAAACTGTAGCACCCCAATCCAGAAAGTTTATATGTTCACAGCAGTGAACAAAAATGAACAGAAATCCTCGTCTTTATACTGTTTGCATGTTAATACTTACTTTCAGTTAATGTTAATGTTATATACTGTTACTTATATTGATGAATACTGATCATGTGTATGTGAAATGGCCTTTTCTGGTTAGCATTTGAGTTTAAAGTAAGATTTATATGTTTGCTCAACTTTTAAGTTTTTTATCTATAAAAGTATAAAAAGGACTAATAGAAGAGTTTGCTAAGCAAATCCAGCCTTGGTATTCATAATAGAAAAATAAGGGCTTTGAAATAACAGTGATGACAGTTTCTGAAGCCCATAATTCCATTCCATCACACTATTTAAAAAAAAAAAAAAGCATCGATGGGAATTCTGGGTTCTAGTCCAGGTTCTGCCATTAAGTCAACTGAGTTAACTTCTCATCTCTGGACCTTAGTGTCCCCATTTGTACAATAAAGAGGATTGGATTAGATCAGTGATTTTCAGATTGTTTTCTTCAGAGGCCTCAGCTTTTGTAAAGATCTTCGGGACTGCTGGAGGAGAAGTGTGCAGATGCAGAGGTAGACCTAGTAAGCTTCCTTCCCCAGCTTCAAAAAAACAACTTTAGTATACTTATCAGTTTTATATATTGGGCTTCTAGAGAGATATTTTGCTTTCTTTTATTAAAAGCAATTTGAGATTGAAAATGTTGATACAGATCAGACCTTGGTTCCCTTGTAAAATGCTAGGATTTTATTAAAAATTGATAAATTACTGCTTTCTTTGATCTTACAATAATAACCCTATAGATTCCTTATATGTGACTATTTTCTAGGGCCCAGGCAAGAACTTTTATTAACTCTTCTGCCTGTAAAACTTGGTAGCTTTTAAGATTATCTTGCAGTGTACTCAAATACAGTTTTACTACTAATTACAAATACGAGAATAATTTTATCTTTTTAAAACTTGGTTATTTTATTGATTGATATTATCTTGTGGTATTTTTTTTTTCATTCAATAAAATTATTTTTATGTTTGGTTCAGCATAACATTGCATGGGCCACCCTTTGGGATTTGAAAATTGTCTAGTTACATAGAACCAAATGTTGCAGTAAGATTATCTAACTACTTGCAGACCAAACAAAAATTATCCTTAATATTAAGCACTTTTGGCTTAATCATCATCATGGCAGCTAACATTTATAGAGCTCATCCTGCAGCTTATACCTTCACTATGTAGAAAGTAAAAAGTTCCTCTTCAAAAGTTTCCCTTCTTGTTAAAGAATAAATCATAAGTGTTAGAAATAATAGTTTCTTTTAAAAACAAACTACCTTTAAGCCTCCTTACTTTATGCTAATAACTCTTTGTTGGGCCCTATCCTATGTAGCTGTTAAACATGCTCACAGGCACCTAGTACATTCTATATCCTTGTACCTTAACCAAAATATTTGTGCTGGAAGTGCTCACAGGCACGTTCCAGCTCGCAGCCTATGCCCCTTCCCTATTTGGCATAAACAACATCTTCTTTTCCTTTGTCTTTCCATTACTTTTACCTGTTTGGAAAAGTTTTAAACTGTTAGCCAATCGGGTTTTAGTTTAGATTGTGCAATCTTCTATCAAAGCCTTGGTCTTTATGCCTACAGAGAACCATCCTGAGTGTGACCCCAACACCTTTCCCACTTTTCGCCTAACATTTACTTATCTTTCAAGACTCAATTCAGGCACTGTCTTTAAAACAAAGGCTTTTCTATATATTGAGCCTCCTCCTAGCTGAACAGACAAGGAACAGTTTTCATAATCCTCTATATACTTTAGTTTTAGTACTTACATTGTTGGTCATAATCTTGTCTTTCTCTTCCGCTCAAGGGTGGGGAATTATATTTCTTCTCAATAACCACAGAGCCTAGTTTGTAGTGGATGTTGCATTAGCACTTGTTAAATTGAACCAGTGTAGCTCCCTGGCATCATATGCTTTTATGTTAATAATTTTACAAACGTTTGTCATAAAATACAGCTGAAATCTGACCATAAACGATCTTGCTCTCTCTGACTGTTTTTAGGTTTGATGAACATCCCTTCTGAATCTTCCCAGCAGTCCCACACTTCATGTTCCTATCAGCACTCTCCCAGCAGTACAGTGAGCACTCACCCACACAGCAACCAAAGCACCCTGTCCAACAGTCATGGCAGTGGCCTCAACACCACAGGCAGTAATTCGGTTGCACAAGTCTCACTATCTCACCCCCAGATGCACACACAGCCATCTCCACATCCTCCCCATCGACCTCATGGTTTACCACAGCATTCACAGCGTTCCCCGCACCCAGCACCACACCCACAGCAACACAGCCAGCTCCAGTCTCCTCACCCCCAGCATCCCTCTCCACATCAACACATACAGCACCATCCGAACCATCAGCATCAGACGTTAACACATCAGGCACCCCCACCCCCACAACAGGTATCCTGTAATTCTGGTAAGTTTTTGTCTCCTGGCTTGTGTTTGGCTAACTGTGAATTAGGATCTGTCCTTTATTATTTGGAGCTCATGTAGTATATGCTACCAAAACCTCTTTTCATCTGTTTCCTTTTGTGTTTCCTTGCTATAATCCTATAGTTGTAACTCATTTAATTCATAGACTGACCTGGCGATTTTCTTGATTAAAATTTATTGTGGCAACATAGGCAAACTCAGCAACCCTTGCAGGTTTTGATTTTAACTGTTGTTTGTAATTTAGATACATTATCTTACATTATCCTCCCAAATCAAGTGTAGATGACCACATTTTATATATAGGAAAATGCAACTAAAAGAATTTTAAGTAATTTGCTTAAGATCATACTGTGGTAAGTGGTAGAACTGGGGTTTGTATTCTGACATGTCTGACTTCAAAGCTTATAACACCAGTTATTCTAAAAGAACTAAAATTAGCAGACATTTACTAAGTGGGTAGGGTTTGCTTACCCACTCTCTGCAGAGTTTGCTTTATTTTCATTTGCCAAGTCAGTATTTATTAAAGGAGCCTCCTCTTCCTCTTACCCACAACAACAAATTAGTCATGGCAAGTGTCCTCGTTCCTGGTCATAATTTCATTTCAGTTAACCTTTTTCCTACCCTGACCTTTTGACTACCTGAGTTGCGTTTACCTCAGGAGATCGGGATTCTAGTACTGCTTTGGCTGTTGTATTACTAAGTGACTTAAATCGTATAATTCCTTTGAACTTTGGTTTCCTTATCCATGAAGTTCTTCTTGAACTAAAGGATCTGAGTCTGGTAGACTTGCATGTTCGTGGCTCATTTGGGTATTAGTTTAATCCCCTCCCACCCCGTAACAAATTTCTTCCTAAATTATGACTTGCTTCATGGCAGGGTCATGTTGTCTGTAGTTGATTGTTTATTTTAAAAATCCATAATTGGCAGAATTTTGTAATCAAGTAGCCGGTAGTTGATATAGCCAAGAGATGCCTTGATGTAGCAAAAGCAAACCAACCAACCCTTTTTATTGGTCTTTATCTTCATCCATCCAGGGATGATCCTAGAAACAGAGTGGCTTGACAGCAGTCACTGAATGGAGAATTTTCTTCCTCTATTCAGCACTGCTGTCTCATTGAGGGTAACTCTTGCTGCATGGCCTCTGACTAATGACTGGTTTGCTGACATACAGATTATGGAGTCTTAAACTCTTCTGATGTCATACCAGAGGATACCATTTCTAACTAGAAATGCCCTGACGTGGATTCATCAGCATTTCTTACAGAGATCTCACTCCTCTTCCTTCGCTAACTTGGCAGGGGGACTGTGTTAAATTTTTTTCTCCCAAGATTGCCTTGGAAGAAGCATTTACTCTTACTGTATGATCTGATCCACCTGCCTTAAGTCATTGCATTAAATAGTACTGTGTATTGCCTCTAAATGAGAACCTGCCTCTCTAAGTTCTTTTAAGGTCATAGCAAGACAGGAAAATGAACTTTATATAGGGGAAAATACAGATTTGCATGACATTTCCCACCTGTTCATTTATTGGTACTGTAATGTAAAGAGCAGTCTCAGGTTTGATATTACTAGATGATGTGGCAGTTTGGAAGCTGCCAGACTGGAGGTTAGAAGACCTGGGTTCAAGTCTTAGATTCATCATGATAACCTTGCTAAGTTATGTCACCTCTCTGCTTCAGTTTCTTTTATTTGTAAAATGGAGAGAAATAATACCTTTCTGCCTGTCTCACAGAGCAGATTGCCCAACACATGATATAATGAGTACAAATCCCCTTGTAAGACTGGACAAGAATCAGCCAATTTCAGGAATAGGGCCAGCTCATCATTTTCCCTTATACCCTTTCACCATCCAGGAATTAGACTGTTGTCAATATTACTTTTATAGGTGTTTCAAATGATTGGTATGCGACACTTGATATGCTAAAAGAAAGCTGTCGAATTGCCAGCAGTGTTAATTGGTCAGATGTAGACCTTTCACAGTTTCAAGGTGAGTGTTGGTTCTTTTTGACATATAACCAAATACACATGATCTGTTTATCTGCTAGATTATAACTTTCTTTGTAGTAGAAATAAACATCTTATGTAGCATTTCTTTTGCAGTTGGTAAAATTCATAATGATTTTGGCCAGTTGGTATAGCAGAGGGTCACAGACAAGTTCTGAAAGAAATTTGGCCACATTTAAAATAATTGGGCTTTGAAAAACTTAAAAAGATCATTCTTCATTGCGTGGGCAAATCACTGCCATAAAATGGAGTGAGTGGAAATTTTGAGGGCTGAAAAAAATTGTATCTTGCTATTTTCCTTGCAATGTTTATTGCATAACTGTGCTAACATATTTTTAATGCTTTCCTCATAGGTCTGATGGAGAGTATGAGGCAGGCAGATCTCAAGAACTGGTCTTTAGATCAAGTTCAGTTTGCCGATCTCTGTTCTTCTCTTAATCAGTTCTTTACACAAACTGGCCTTATTCATTCACAGAGTAATGTTCAGCAAAATGTTTGTCATGGTGCCATGCATCCAACAAAACCTTCCCAACACATTGGAACAGGTATGGGATTCATTATCTTCTTGATTTTTCTCATTTTCTCATTCATACGAAATGTAGTAACTGTCTTAACCAACTTGGTTTGCTGCTAATGGTGACAGTTATCTGTTTACAAATTTTTATTTATAAGAAATGAATGAAAGCAAATAATTTATATGTAGGGTATATCTTAGAAAAATTGAGGTAAAGAGACTGTATGTTCTTCTGTTGTGATTTATATGATTGCTTTATTATTTACAGTTAACTGTTGTCATTAACCTTTTACTAAGTTATCAAACAAGAATTAAATATCTTGGAGATAACTTATGTTTTTATATGACGTAATTATGAAATTATATTAATTTAAATCTGTACAGATCTGCAATGGAAATCAGCATGTCTTGTGTATCTCCTAAGAATGTTAAAATTCAACAATTCAAAGTGTTTGAAGAGTGGACATAATGGAAAATAGTCTCACTGATGTTTTACTTTAGACCCAAAATCTTTCCTATGTATTTTTTAAATCTCGCTTTCTTCTTTTATTCTTTAACCTTGCAGCCATGTCTTCTACTCTTGATTGCACTGCCCACATTTTTCTATAGGAATTTCATATCCAAGTTACTTCTTTCTTCATTTTAATTCCTTACCTTCTCTTATCATCAAGTTTATTTCTTTTCTGTATGTTATATTGATTTTACATTTTATGACAACAAGCTCTCTCTTCTCTATCCTGAGTGGCTTCCTTTAACCATTATTCTATCTTATTTCACATCTTTCATCCACCCATGGTTTGAGTTTATTCAACTCAAGCTTATCAGTCTATGTCTTTCTTTTCATGAAATCTTTATTTCTATATCCTTTGATGTAGTGGAAATCTATTATCTTTTCTTCCACCTTGAATAGCTTACCCTGCCTGAAACTTTCAGTCACTCTTTGATTCTGGTGACCTATTCATTCAGTGAATTATATCCACACAAGGGCCTCATTCAGTCCCCTGACTGATTTCTCTCTGTGCCAGAGATAATTTAGTTTTTGATAACTTTTTAGCTTCTTTGTCTCTCTCTATTAGTTCTTTTTGGTATCTTTCTGATATATATTCATTTTTAAGCATCAAGATCTCTATAATTCAGGTATCCTCACGTGCCCTTCTTCCATTTCATTTTTAAAATATTTTCTTGCAGATGGACAGCATGTCTTCTTTGTTTCTCTCATGGGTTCTAAGCCCATACTTTGTCCCTTTCAGGATATATCACTTTCAGTTTTTCAGCTTGCTTTAAGTTCTTAGACCAGGTGTACCACCTCCCTCTGTTTTTTGTCCCTTTTTTCTCCTTTCCTCTTTTCTTTCTGTATTCATCCAAAATTGTTGCTTCTAAGTGCTGTCATGATGTTCACTTCTTTGCTAACTCCACCTCTAACCATTTCAGTCAGCCTCAAAAAGTACTAAGTGAAATTAAATAGCTTACGTATATATCACTAGTCTTGTGTGTTTGGAGGTAAGTACCTGTGTTGCTCATAGATTGTTGCCTCAGGCAGGACAAGTAGAAGAAGTTATGGGTCAGTCTTAGAAGAAGGCAGTCTCGGCCAGGCGTGGTGGCTCATGCCTGCAACCCCAGCCCTTTGGGAGGCTGAGGCAGGCTGATCACCTGAAGTCAAGAGTTTGAGACCAGCCTGGCCAACATGGTGAAACCCCGTTTCTGCTAAAAATACAAAAATTAACCGGGCGTGGTGGCACGTGCCTGTAATCCCAGCCACCTGGGAGGCGGAGGTTGTGGTGAGCCGAGATCATGCCACTGCACTCCAGCCTGAGCAACAGAGGGAGACTTCATCTCCAAAGAAGAAGAAGAAGAAGGCGGCAATCTGAAAAGCCAGTGTACATGTTAGCCAGTAGCTCCCACGTTGTTGAATTTCAGTTTTGTGCCCTAAGTCTGTAAGAAAGGTCTATATGTACCTTATGGTCTTGGAACTTGGTAGTTTTGTCATGGAAAAAACACTGTTTATCTGCTGCTGTCCTCTGTCAGAGAGTACCCAGGCACTCCTGGATTCTCTCTAGACTGAGATCCTGAGTTATTTTCCTAAAGCCCTTTGTTCCTAGACTTCTGTAGTCATCTCTTCTTGAGCCTTGACCTTGGTTATTTGTTCTGGTGTTCTGAGATTCTGTTAATTTTTTCTGTTGTCTCTTTTGTCAGGGCCCTCCTCCTCTCTAGGGTCCCAGTGACACCTTTGTGATTCTCAGTGCTACCCTAGTCACAGCCTGTCAAAGGTAGAAAAACTATAGTTTTTCTTCAATGTTTATTCAGTTCTTTCTACTCTCACTCCCCTTTTGTATCTTCCTTCTGACTCATGCCTGGCAAGCTGTGTTGGCCTCTGACAAGTTGTTCTCTCATCAGTTATGGTGCTCCAAGTATTCATCACTTCATGCCTGCAGATATCTGTTCACAAATATTCAGATTTTTTTTTTACATGTCCAGCCTTCTTCCTCTTGTTTTAAGTGTCTTTCTGCCATTCCTTTTTTCTCTTCCTTACATCCCTGTATATCACATCCATTCAGATCTTTCACTTCCCTCATCTCTACACCCCAATAATTCTTTGTCGTAATTTCTTAGAAGTATAGTCAAGAGGAGACTTTCAGAGAGCTGTTGATTTTATCCCTTTATTTAACAGATAAGGACATTTTGATCCAGGGGGAGAAAGTGACTTGCCCAAAGTTGTAAAATTCATTTAGGTGTAGGTCTTGAGTCCCAGAATATAGTCTCTCCGTTTCCTTAAACCTTTCCTGTTATTCCTGTTTTCAGGGACCCTCTTTTGGTGAACACCTCCTTGAGCTTCCTATAGACTCCAGAAATTGGTGGTGTAGTGTGCTAGTGTGGAAGGGAGAAGGGGAGAAGGATGTTATAGAACACAGTCTATGACATCTTTTCCTAAATCTTTTTACCTGTGGTTATAATTTGTTTATATCTTCTGGCTGAACTATTGTAATTTGATGTTTTGCTTAAAGATCATTAAATATAGGTAGGGATGCAGTCATTGAGTACCTACTAGACACCTTTTCTGTGTCTAGCTGGGTATTGGGCACTGAGAATAAAGACATGACCCCTGTAGTAGCTTTTGTCTCAAAGAGTTCACAACCTAATGGTTGAGACAGGTCTGTCAAGAAATACAATATGTTAGGGGGGCTTCTTAGGGAGGCCGAAGCAGGTGGATCATGAGGTCAGGAGATAGAGACCATCCTGGCTAACATGGTGAAACCCTGTCTCTTCTAAAAAAATATTTAAAAAATTAGCCGGGCATGGTGGTGGGTGCCTGTAGTCCCAGCTACTTGGGAGGCCGAGGCAGGAGAATGGTGTGAATCCAAGAGGCGGAGCTTGCAGTGAGCCAAGATTGTGCCACCACATTCCAGCCCAGGCGGCAGAACGAGACTCCTTCTCAAAAAGAAAAAAAAGAAAAAAGAAATACAGTATGTTGAGGGCTACACTTCTCCATAGGGTATAAGTGCAGTAAGAATTCAGAGAAAGGGGTACATACTTCTCTTGGAAAGATGAAAATTTTCCTAGAAGACAACACATTTAAGCTGGACTTTGTAGGTTAAGTGGGATTTTGCAAGACAGATCAGATCATGTCATGTCTTTTCTGCTCAGAACCCTCCATCTTTCTCAGTAAAGACCAGTGTTGTTACTATGGCCTATATGGCCTATACAATCTGATCACCCATTATTTCTGATCTTGTCTCCTGCCTTCTCCCCTCCACCCTGTGCTCCAACACTACAGGTCTCCCTGGTGTTCTTTGAACACACTAGGTAGCACACTCTACCTAACCAGGGCCTTTGTAATTGCTCTTCCCTCTTGTTCAGAGTGGTCTTCCCTAAGATAGACACATGACTCATTTTCTCATCTTGTTCTCTTTTTTTCCTCAAAAAAACACCTGCTCAGGGGATGCCTTCCTTGGTCATCCTATTTAAATGGCACCACTACTCAGCACTCCTTGTTCTCTCTCTCTGCTTTTATTCCGTAGCATGTTACATACTATTTAATTTACTTTGTTTGGCTCTACCCAGCATGCCCAAGAATACACTCCCGAAAAGCAGAGTTGTGTTTTTTCATTGTTGTATCCATAGCGCCTCGAGCAGTGCCTGAAATCTTTGGAAACTGCATTGGAAGTTAATTTATTACGTAGAAAATTCAGGCGTACACTCATTCAGACTCTATATTGTGAGAATATGGGAAGAAATGAGAATTAATGGGAATTTCTGTATGAAAATAAAAGTGTTACGAATATGATGGAATTTCAGAAAGTTAAGACTGTTTTATGTAGATGTTTATTTATTGTCACAATCCTGTAATTCTTACTCCCCTCTGCCTTTAGGAATTATGAAACCATAGAAGAGAAGTGATAAAAGATTAATTCCCAATAAAAATCAGTTTTACATTTTCATTATGACATGAACTCGAAAGATGTGTAGAATGAGAGCTAAGGTTTTGAAGGACAGAGACAGGGAAGTTGTAGCTGTATGAGTGACCATATTACTCTGAGTGGTGTGGCCCGTCCAGCTTGGTGCAGTCTTTAGAAAGTACACTAGCCGTGCATGTGAAGACCAATCAGCATTTGGAGACAGGATTCTGTCCTGCGTCACTTGCACCAGTATTAGAGCTGTAGTTTAGTATAATGTTTCTCCTCTTTTTTCTTTCTAAATCATCAGTATGGTCAGTCAATGAAAGAGCTCAGTTCTGACTATAAACTTCACTGATGAAAGGCATGTTATCATGGGAGGCAGGGACGGGGGTCAGAAGTGTTGGATTCTGGTCCTAGTTCTCTCTCATTTCCTCTGTTCCTGTTTCCCTATCTACATGGACAGAGGTAACGTCAGATTAGATTATCTCTGAGGCCATCTCAAGCCTGGATAGTCTGGCTTTCCACTGGAGGGTAAAGACTTGTGAGCAGCCAAATACAGAATGCCTTACCTTAATAGAAGTGGAAGATTTTTTCCACTCTTTTTAGTTTCCTCTGGGAAAATGATTATTGTTTTTTAGTTTCATTACAACATTACTAGAATTCAAGTGTAATTTACATGAAATATTAAATAACCTTAGGGAAGTAGCCTTTCCAGAATTCCAGATGTTTCTTACAATGTGAACCACTTTTATAATCATTCCTCATGAGTTATTGGGAGAGGGGTCATGTTTGTTCTCTCTCTCTTTTGTATTATGATGTAACGTAGTTGACATTTTGGAGGTGTTAACACTTGATGTCTCCTGTTAATGAAAATATATTAAGAACTTTCTGAAATAAAATTTGAATGAGATCGATGGTCCCCATTCTCACACTCCAGAATAATACTCCCCTCCCCACTCCCCTCTCTTTTGACAGAGACTCACTCTGTTATCCAGGCTGGAGTGTAGTAGCACTATCTCGGCTCACTGTTACCTCCATCTCCCAGGTTCAAGCTACTCTCCTCCCTCAGCCTCCTGAGTAGCTGGGACTACAGGCGCATGCCACCACGCCCAGCTAATTCTTTGTATTTTTAGTAGAGACAGGGTTTTGCCATGTTGGCCAGTCTGATGTCGAACTCCTGACCTCAGGTGATCTGCCCACCTCTGCCTCCCAAAGTGCTGGGATTACAAGCCTGAGCCACCATGCCTTGCTCAGAATAATACGTTTTTAATCATCATTGCTTGATGTAGGTCTTTTACCGTGTGCAGATCTTTACTGTTACTTTGTGCTTCCCAGGCACAAGGGCACACATGGTTAGGCCTGCTTCAAGGGTGAGAACATCAGGGAAATAGCGAATAGGTGGTGATGTAGAAAGAGTCCGTGAGTGGCTGGGTGCTGTGGCTCATGCCTGTAATCCCAGCACTTTGGGAGGCCGAGACAGGTGGATCACTTGAGGTCAGGAGTTCAAGATCAGCCTGGCCAACATGGTGAAACCCCATCTCTACTAAAAATACAAAAATTAGCCAGGCATGGTAGTGCATGCCTGTAATCCCAGCTACTTGGGAGGCTGAGGCAGGAGAATCGCTCAAACCCGGGAGGCAGAAGTTGCAGTGAGCTGAGATTACACCACTGCACTCCAGCCTGGGTGACAGAGTGAGACCCTGTCTCAAAAGAAAAGAGTCCATGAGTTAGGAGATCTGGATTCTAGTCCTAGCACTGTCAAACTAACGTGTCTTTGGGCAAGTCTAGTTAGCCTTTCTGAGTTTCAGTTGCTTCATCTGTAAAATGGGTATAACAATCCCTGTCTTGCCCTCCTTTGGGGCTTAGTGGGAGGGTCAGATGAAGTAATGGATACAAAAATACTTTTGAATTGTAATAAGGTATGTGACAGCAACAATAATAGACATAACTTGCCTACCAGCCTACAGTTAGTGGCAGTGCCAGCATTAGTTCCAGTGTGTTCACACCCAGCCCGGCACCCTGTTCAAAAGGCCAAGACCACAGTTATCTCATCTAAAAGGAGTAATATTTTCTTCCTCTTTTTTCCTCACTTTACCTGCTTAGTTTACTTTCTCCATTTGTTTTATTTGTGGTAACATATTTTCCCTCTTTCTGCTTTTAATCTGATTAGGAATTTGTACATAGATTCTAGGCAAAATCTCCCTCCGTCAGTGATGCCACCCCCTGGTTATCCTCATATCCCACAGGCACTCAGCACTCCAGGAACAACGATGGCAGGTAATGTGTGTGTGGGGGTGTGTGTGGGGGTGTGATTTATTACCCAGAGTTTAATATTGAGAAGCGTTAGCTTTCCCAGTGGTGAATGAGGCGGCTTCAAGGAGAGAACCCCCTGTTAAGAGGGGCTAGGGGACAATGTCTTGACAGCCACTTGGCACTAGTGCTAACGAAGGGATTCAAGCATCAGTTGGTGTTTAGACTGTAGGACCTGAAGTCCTTTTTAGCCCAAGATGCAATGATTCTACTTACTCTAGTTATTTTATTGTCTTGCCTCTCTAAGAAGTCCTGGGGTCACAGTTGAGGGTGCTTGACAGGACTTTAGCAGGTTTTAGGAACCTACTTTATTAGCTCCTGTAGATTCTGCTTCATTCATTCTAATGGAGTTCCCACAGCTGTAGTTTCCAGGGAAGTACCTCGTAGAGTAGGTAAATTTTAGGAGTTAACTGGTTCATAAACTTTTTCCGCTGGGTTCTTGAATGCAGGATACGTTTCATTTAGCCAGGGGAATACGGCACATTGTTAGAGCTGGAAAGTGTCTTAAGGATCCCTTAGGATAATGGAGGCTCTGAAGGAGAAATGCCTTGCCCAGGCCACCCAGTTTAGTGAGTGGCCAAACCAAGACTCAAGCCCCAGTGTCTGGATTCAGAGTCCATTGTTTTTCTCAACATACCACACAATCCTTTACTTAGGCTCTTTGAGGAAAAGACATGAAGGTAATGGGGTTGAGGGTAGAATTAAAATCTTGAAGAACTGTGTGGTAGACAGCAGTGAGGAAGGAGTTGGGACCAAGTGATATGTCCTTTGCTGAAGGGGGAAGGAATGTTACTGTTGTGAGTGCTTACTAGTAAATTGTCAGTAGCACCGTAAGGTGGATAAGACTCTGGAGCCAGAGTGCTTGTGTTTAAATCTTCATGCTTTGCCACTTAATGGCTGTGTGATGCTAGGCAAGCTACCTAACCCTCCTACCTCAGCTTCCCTGTTTGTACAAGGGGCTAATAACACTACCTAGGTCCTCGAGTTGTTAGGATTAAATGAGAATTGTGTAAATTAGTGCCTGACCCACATTAAGGAACTTTTTTCAATGAAGGCATTTCGCCTATATTGAGATATGCTGAAAACCTCAGCATTAAATAATTGTACAAGAAAATATTTCAGGGCATATGAGAAAAATGAGTAGCAGACTACTTGAAATTTTGTAATCAGAGTACTAGAAAAATAATCCAGTTAAACTTCCACAACAGTTAAAAGGATATGTATAATTTGTAATAAAAGAAAGAATTCTACAAGTAAATATCAACCTTTACTTTTAAAAAGCAGCTGGTTTAGAAGGGGGTCTGTCAAGATACAGTAACAGCACATGGCCAAACCGGTGCAAGAAGAGCATGGGAAGGTGGGCATTCTGTACTCAACTGTGGTTCCTCCTGGCTTCCTGTGTTCCCTTGTTGATGTTCTCTGTGTTCACTTGATGTTACTTGGTGGCACAGAAATTAGCTTGCTGGGGAAAATTCAGTATGACATCATTGGTGCACTGCCATCATTATCCTGTTTACCATTCTCATGGGAGCCAATTCACGTTACTGAAACAACGTATTAGAGCAAAACAGACTAAGAGCAGTGGCTACATTGGCACTTTTCTTGTGTCTTCCTTACTGCAACCTGGTATAACGGAAGGAGTGTGGGTCAAGTGAACTGACCTCAGATCCTATCTTTGCCCCCTACTGGTTGTGTGACTTTGGGTAATTTACTCATCCTCTTAAACCAATACTATCCTCTTACCTATAAAATGAGGATCATAAGAGCCACTTTTTGAAGGCTTATGGTTGTATTAGTGAGATAATGTGTACCTGGCATGTAGGAAGTACACAGTAGGGGTTAGTTTATTTCTTACTTTCTTCTCTACCCAAGTCGCTGCTAATATTGCCTCTTTCCTTCCAGGCCATCACAGAGCCATGAACCAGCAGCACATGATGCCTTCCCAAGCCTTCCAGATGCGGCGCTCCCTGCCTCCAGATGACATCCAGGATGACTTTGATTGGGATTCAATTGTGTAGGGCTTGTTTCTGCAAGACACCAGACCCTAACGTTACCTTTCTGTGCAGTGAAGGGAAAGGTTTAAGAGAATCCAGTTGAGAAAACAAACTTGCTAATCACTTTACCAATGTTATCAAAATTACTTTTGAAGACAATCAGAAGGATTTTAGCTGGATAACTTACTGCTTTTATCTGACCCGAACAAGTACTACATGTTTGTCTCCCTGCCAGCTGCCCTATGTAGCTCCTAACTGTTGTGTGATTTGGACGGCTTTTTGTGTATTTGTGTCAGTTTGATGTTAACCACAAGTGCCAGACTGATTTTTCAGACGGAGCCTATTTTGCTGCAAGCAGTTTATATAAAGATACATATGTGTAAATATATGTACAAAAATTACTGAAAGGCTTCAGTTTTTTCTAATTGGATTATTATGTCTTGAAAGGAAAGTTATTGTCAGTTTTTATTCCTTGTTAGGCTATTTTCTGCAGGATGCTTTTAACTGATGTAGGAAACTGAAAGGAAATAGATTTTTTCCAAAGCCAGTTCCCCTTATTTAATCTTTTTTAGAAATGTGGGTAATGAGTTCTACCTACTAAGTCAAGGAACCCAGGATTTGAGACTCTCCAACAATCCATAGGGGCATGTTGCTCCTGAGCAGCATGAAGAGCTGACCAAATTGGTTTTGATGCTTGGGGGATCATAGAGTATTTATGTCTGCTTTTCTAAATCTGTGTTATAACAGCTCTAAAATTTGTTTGGTAAGAAGTTGAGCATTGCTTGCTCTTTAACCACATCAGTGCTTCCACATTCATCTATGTATTTATTATTCAGAAGTGTTATTTTAATATTTATTGCTACCTTCTGTGAATGCTCAGCTCCTATTGGGTTCATTAAGGAAAAATGTGTCTGAAAGCACAGAATTACTTTTTTTTTTTTTTTGAGGTGGAGTCTCACCCTGTTGCGCAGGCTGGAGTGCAGTGGCGCGATCTCGGCTCACTGCATCCTCCGCCTTCTGGGTTCAAGCAATTCTCCTGCCTCAGCCTCCCGAGTAGCTGGGATTACAGGTGCACACTGCCATGCCTAGCTAATTTTTTGTATTTTAGTAGAAACGGGGTTTCACCATGTTGCCCGGGCAGGTCGCAAACTCCTGAGCTCAGGCAGTCTGTCTGCCTCAGCATCCCAGAGTGCTGGGATTACAGGTGTGAGCCACTGCGCCCAGCCCAGAATTACTTTTCTTGATAAGAATTTACAGACAAGACACTCAGAGAGACATTGTGTCATTCTCTATCATCACTCCTTTTACCATGTGAATAGATTTCTCTGTCTTGGCATTCTTGCTAATTCAGACTTATTAGTTAAATCGGATTTTTCTGGAATTTGAATCAGATTCCATTTGGGCAACAATAGCAGGGCAGTGTTTCTAAAGCAAGTTTCCCCACTCATCTTCTAGGTTGTCTTGAAAGGAGGATAGAGCCACTTAAATTTTATTTGCTTCAGTGTTTAATGTAGATATTATGTAGCCTGCTGTTTCTGTTGTCCTGTGTGTCTGTGTATGCATGACATTTGGTCCCTTTCTTTGAAATGCAGCCCACCTCTTAATGGTTTTTTTAGTGGTGGTGGTTTGTTTTGTTTCATGTTATATCAGAGTTTGCATGGACTGATTATCTTAGTTTTATGATAAAACTAGAAGAAACGGGGTTTTTTTTTTTTTGGATGAATAGATTTTGAATTGATTCTTTAAACCAAAAAAAGTGTCAGTTCTAATGGGGAAAAATATTCCATCAAGTCAAAGAGTAGTAACTGCTCACTGGTTGCTTTTTAGCATCTCTGGTCTTAGCAGCCATGCTAAATCACTTTAATTAGCCTTGGTGATTCTATGGTTGAGTAATCTCTACTTGAACTAAACAAACATCTTTTGTTTCTGTGTATGTGTGCTGTGTGTGAGAGAGTGTGCCTGCGCGCGCGCGCGTGTGTGTGTTTTAATGAAGTGTTGCCTTGAATGAATCACTGGGAAGCCAGCCATGGTAAGGGCTGGTGAGGTTGGGGAGAAAGGAAGAGCTTTATGTTTCTCTGTTGTTTGGACCCTACTTGGCATGAAAAAGGAAGCTCAGTTCCAGCCCCTTGGATCAACGAAAATCAGAGGATTCTGGAAAGGCAGCCAACTTGCCCCTCTTAGAAGGATCAGAGGCAAGATGAGATGGCAGCCTGCAGAGTAAGTGCTTGAAAAAAGAGGGGGTGATTTTCAATGGTTTGCTTAAGTCACTGTTTTCTAGACACCAAAATAGCTGTTTTGAAACTGTTTTAATTGCTTGGGTAGCAATGTGCACTTTAAACAATTTGGATATTGGAATGCAGTATCATACTGAGTGATTTGAGTAGAACCACTGATGATGATTTTATAAATTGTGTGAAGCGAATTTCCCATTTGGCAATCATTTACTGATTTGCAGTGATCAATATTTTTATGAGAATTTAAACTTACCAAGAACGGCCATGGAGGCAAAGCCTTCACCCAGACCCATCCCACTCTCCTGTGATCCAGGTGCTCTAGGAGCCCAGGACAGGCGTTTTCTGTGGGCCCTGGCCACAGACAGGGTTACCTGGTGAGGTGCAGAGAGTCCCTCTAGTGGCCATTTCGCATGGTAGTTGCTAATGCAGAACAAGTTCTGTCTTGGGCTTAAATTGACTGAAGACTTTAGGGGGAAAGAACATTAAATGCATGTAAACAAATGGGGGTACTCTGTCCAGGAGAATAATCCGACTGGCATTTGTGGCAGTTTTTGAAATGTAAA
Source organism: Trachypithecus francoisi (assembly GCF_009764315.1). NCBI lineage: Eukaryota > Metazoa > Chordata > Mammalia > Primates > Cercopithecidae > Trachypithecus > Trachypithecus francoisi. Next base: position 82,342,757 of record NW_022681457.1, read on the forward strand.
TGTATTCATGTGTGTTCTTGTAAATACATGTCTCTCAGATGTCCTTTGAAGTGGGAGGGAATCAATCCGGGGATAATTTCAAACGGAATAGAGTATTTTGATATTGTTCATTCAGAGGGTGATGTGTACATATCTATATTGTATATATGTGATGAAAATGCATTGGCTTTTTGTGCAGATACAACCTGCTCTCTGTACTGCTGTTGGACAGTGTTTTAATGTTTCTACAGTTTTGCTATTGCACGATTTCATATTTTGCCTCTATGATGAACGGCAACCATTCTTTGTAACTGTTTAGTGCTGTAAAGAAATATTCCAAGTGTCATTAGGATTGTTGCTGCCAGAACTGATATGCATGAATGGCACTTAAAATAAATATATTATGTTAACTCTATTTACAACACTGATTGGTCTCCGTCGTTTGCTGTAATTGAAGAAGTGAGAATGGAGCTAGTCCAGGTGCAGAAACCCCACAGCCAGGACCCCAGAGTCCTTGGGGTCACTGAGATTGTGTCCCTTGCGTTACTACCTGAGAACAGTAATTACTGCCATTTAGTGAGCATCTCATTAGCTCCATGAACTTGGGGAAGTCACTGGATTTCCCTGGGCCTCATTTTCCTTATTTGCAGTGCCAGTACAATGAGGATAGTATCTGCCTCCCAGAGTTGTAGTGGGATTTACATAAATTAGTACATTTAAACATTTAGAACAGCACATGGGACATAAAGCATACTGGTACTCAATATGTGCCAGGTGCTGTGCTAAGTAGATACTGTGGTCCTCCTTTTACCGACATGGGAACAGCTCAGATAGAGGTATAGAAACTTGTCTAGATTATTTAGTTGGCAAGTGATAGAGCGGAGGTTTGAATCCAGGTCATTTGATTCCAGGCATCATGTTTTTTACACAATCCTCTCATACTTCGTGAGGGAATTCCCCTCTCCCTACCCCCTGCCCTTGCCCCCTGTCTTGTCCCCAGCACTGCCTTCCCAGAGCTATTTCCAAAAGGTGAAAGTAGGGCTTTACATTTGCTGAGCACATACTCTGTGTCAAACCCTCTCATGAGAAATCCAGAGATGAGGAAGCCACAGTTCCTGCCTTTACGGGGTACAGACTTGCCCAGTACAGGTAGCAAATGCCAGCCCAGGGAGGCTATTCTGAAGGTATGCTCTGGTAAGGCAAGATTCTGGTGGTGAGGAATGAGGTCGTACTGAGGACTGGGGCAGTGGTTTAGGAAGGGCTCCAGGTATGGGCTGCTAAGTTGAGTCTTCAAAGGGTCCCAGACAGATGGGAGGAGGTATTGCCATTTATACCATCACCTTGAGCAAGCCATGGGAGCTCCCTTAGTGTGGGGGTTGTGGGTTGAGGCGGGAGAAGTGCCGGGCTGCTGGTCAAGAGCTGAGCATAGCAATTCTGTGAGAAATGCTGTCCCCACTTCGCTGATGTGGAAACAGGCCCGGACAGGCCAAGCAACGGGCAGACCAGCCATGTGGCTGGAAGTGAGATTAACCTGGAGTCCCTCCCACTCTAGAAGGGGGACCTTTTTCATCAATCCCAAGATCTACCCAAAGCCTCAGGCTGCTTCTAACTTAACCCACACAGTGATACCAGAAACATCTATGGCAGTTTCACAGATAGGGAAACAAGGCCCAGAAAAGTTAACCTGCCCAAATTCTCACAGCTAATAGAGGAGCTGGAATAATTCAGGCCAGGCCTAACTCCAGAGTTCATTTCCTTTTACTTCACTGCTGTCTAAAAAAGAATTTTCCCAAAGCCAAGAATAGTGACTGTCCTCTGTGTGTGTGTCCATGTGTCTGTGTGTGTGCCTTGGAGGGAAAGCTGTGCTTCACTCCCATCACAGGTGAGTGTTTGTCATTCGCGATGCCTCTGAAGGACCGTAGTAAGGGCACCACTAAATGTGGTCACTTCTGCTGATTCAGATGCAGCTGAAGTATACTTCTGCTGATCAAATGAGAAGGTGATTAAGATGCATGCATGATTCTCAAGGTTTTAAGATACTACAGTGTGCAGAGGGCTGCTGTTTATAGATGTGACCCTTATCAGTTGGGTAAAGGAGTCCTGGAAAAACCATGTAAGCATCAGTTAACATTCATTGAAGGCTTGATCGCTTCTTGGCCTTTTGACTAAGATCAAATGCATTGAAGGTTTGACTGCATTAAATGCCCTAGAATTACAGCACTATCCTAAAAACTTACGAAGGGGCCTTAGAAATCAACTAACACAACCTCCACATTTTGTTGTTGGAGAACATTGAGACCCAGAGAGGGAAGGGTCTGCTCACATTTCACACAACTAGTTAGGGAAAATTTGGGGGAAGAGAATCAAGAAAGTCATTTGCCTGGCAGCGATTTAAAATTCCTACACATATTGTCTTATTTGATCTACACAATAGCCTGATGATGTAGTACTCTTACTGCCCTCATTTTACAGAAGAGGAAACAGCTTTGGAGAGGTGAGACACAACGGAGTTGTATCATGAATGTGTTCAATCAAAGCATGTAAATTCAGTTGTATACACTTGGCCAAAAAGAGAAGGAATAGAAATTTTAAATAATGTGATGGTGGAGTATCCAACTCTGATGGACATGTGCCCCTGAGTGTGAGATGGAAGATTCACATCTGAGTCTATAACTGGTATTTGCTTTCATGTACCTTCTGCGTGAGCATCTCATTACTGAGTTGATTCCAGTGGATAAAGATACACGTGTTTGGTGCAGCATTGTCCTGGGTTCAAGCCAGCGGCTTCCTCCGATGCTCAAAGACAGACTTCAACCAAGAACTAGAAAAGCTGGCCAGGTAGGTTGGGCTTATTGAGACATGTTTATCCACGAACGTGCTGCCTTCCCAGAGGAGTTTCAAGAGTGATTTTTGAGCATACCTCCTTGGACTCTTCCCTTAATATATGTGACTAGCCAACATGTGCAAAGCAGAGACTTGGTAATTGACTGCGTCAGAACCAGAATTCAACCCTAGGTCAGGGCTTCAGCCTCCAGCTCTCCTGCAGTGCCCCCTAAACAATGCTGACCTCAGAAGTACAGAATTGGACAGCTACTCTTTATTAAAAGTTCCTGTTACTTAATATTACATATTCTAAGCACCTGATGTGGATTATCATATTTACTCTTTGAAATAACTGTGTGTGGTAGATACTGTTATTATCAACTTCATCTTGCAGAGCCACAGAAATGAAATCCCTTGCCCAAGGTCATTCAGCTTGTAAGTGGTAGAGGTAATAATAGTAATAAGAACAGTAAAGCTGGGGTTTTGAACCTAGGCCATCCAGCTCCAGTGTCTGCGCCATTCACCACCACACTGTGCTGTCTCAGGCCCTGTTCCCAGAACGACCAGGCAGAGAATGAGGGCCTTAGAACAAAGCCAAAGCTATTTCGCAATGAGGCTGCAGTGAGTGCCTGTGGCCACTAGAGGGTGGGGCTGCCGGCTGTGCACCTTTCCTCTTTTGGAAGGTTTCCTTTACCCTTACGTAGGGTTGTGCTCCCTTTCTCTGCAGCCCCCAGAGCTGGGTGCTCCTAAAGAAAGGTAGGGATTCCACTAGCCAGCCCTTAGAATCTGTGCCCCTCCTCTCCTGTGTCAGAGCTTGCTGGAGGAAGCCAAGGAGACTCTCTAGTTTTCAGCCACATACTGCTGGGGCCCACCCTAGAGCTGCCTCTGAAGCTTGCTGCCATCCCAGCCCCCTGGTGCCTACGGCTCCCCTGCTCCAGGGCTCAGGTGGGAGAAGGTGCCCACTGTCAACCCCACACTGAGGCTCCTCAGGCTCTGCCCCTTCCTCTTCTGGCATGGTTTCTGCAAGCATAGAGAGGCCTGTGGTCCAGCCAGCCATGCTCCCTGCCACTGGGCAGCTACCCTTGCCCCCCCACCAGCCTGCCTCTGAGCCGGAGCAGGCCTCGTCTCCACTTGTACACCAACTCCTGCGGCTGTCACAAACACGATGGTTATTGCCACATTTGCCAGGTCCCTGCCTGGCACTGGACAGCCATTATCTGAGTGAACATGCCCAGGTGCCTTGTGAGGTTGGTGTCATTATCTTTTATGACTGGACATTGCCAACTCAGAGAGGTGAAGTGATTTGCCCAAGGTCAAAGCCAGCGAGCGAGGCTGGCAAGAGGACAGGAACTCACATCTGCCCCAGGTGCGCCTGCTCTTCTCGAGGGCACGCTGTCTCTTCCATAGCACTCCCCAGCTGCCCTGACCACCCTCTGGTCACCCTACCCCAGAGGCAAGCCTGAACTGACCTCACGGTGGACGGATGGCACCACTCTCACCCCACAGCCCCCAGAAGCCAGAGAGGCAACTTCCTGCCCCAGACAATGGCAATAAAGACGTCCAAGGACACTTCCTAACCATCCCATGCCTGAGTGACGTTCACAGGCAGAGCCCTTCCTGGAACAGCCCTCTGTTTCCGTGTGACTGTGTGTGTGTGTGACTACATGTGAGCAAGGCCTTGTGCGTGTGTGCTCGTGTGCTCGTGTGACCATGTGTCTGTGGCTGAGCATGTGATACATTGTAGCCTGTGTGATAGTGACTGGGACTTTGTGTATCTGTGTGTGCCCATAAAGGAGACAGGAGACAGGAAGATGGCTCCTCACTCAAATTTGATGACTTGATAGCCACTCACTCCTCCCACTAGGATAGAGGAACTTGCAGGAGGAGGGAGACGCTTGCCTGGAGTGGAGCTGGGTTCACAGGCACTGTCAGGGTTACGCCTGTGGGTCTGATACAAATTTTCTTATCACATCCCTGGCTTGTCCGTGTGGCTTTGAGGACTCCTCCCTCCTTTATCCCTTTGAGCTAGATCCCAGATCTATACCTGCTCCTGCCCCTAGGCAGCCCCTCCCCTGCTGCCCTAAGGCTTTTACACCACAAGTTGCTCCAGGAAGAGCAGCTCAGCCTGCATGTTCCCTGCAGGCCCCATAGGCTAGCAAAATACTTGAGGCAACGGAAAGAATTCAGAGTTTGGAGTCAGAAGAAACTAGAATTCTGTTTGGGTAAGACATTGCCCTCCTGAGCCTCAGTTTGCTCATCTGTAAAATGGGGATGCAATACCTTACCTCAACGTGTTACTGAGACCATCAGTGAGGAGTCAGATGGCAAGCTGCCCTGGCACATATTAGGTCCCAAGAGCGGTCTTCCCTTCTCTGTCTCCCTCCCTCTCCTCCATCTGTTGCCAAGTTGCCAAGACCAATTGCTTTTCCTGCCATTTTATGTTTCCAATGCACCCCCTGCCCTTCTGGGGGCACTGCCAGGAGTGGAACACAGACCTCTTCTGGACCCATGCAGCAGCCATCGCTAGACAGTCCACTTTCAACGCCAAGTGCCAGGGCGCTCCTTCTGAATCACGACTCTTACCAAGGCCTCCCCTACTCTGAAACCTCCTATAGCTCCCCGCTGTCACCAGGTGAAGGGCAAAACTCCTCAGCCCGGTGTGTGAAACCGCCTTCTCTGGGCCGCTGGCCCATGAGTCCTTGAGACACCCTCTGATTCCACCACAGCCGCCGCCGCTTTGCCCTCTGCACTTCCTGCTGCCAGGCCTTTGCCTCACGGTTCTCCCCTTGATGGGTCCAAATCTTCCCATGGATCAAGGCCTGCTGCAAATGCCGCCTTGTTGGGCAAGCATTCTCTGACCTGGTGCCAGGAGGACCAGTAGCCTCGGCTTGTTCCTCCCTCGTCCCAGGGAGTCTGTGCCCATGCCCTACCCTCCCTGTAGCCTGTGGGCTCTGTGAGCGTCTTCTATGGGGGCAGGTGGTGGGAGCTCCGGCTGTGCTCTCCTTCCCTGTCAGCCTTCGGGCGTGGGAGGTTGTCTTGGTGGCCAATGCCCAAAGCAGGCTGGGGGATGCGGGAGAAGGCTGCAGCTGCTGTCCCGCTGAGGGGGAGCAGATGGTGAACGGAGCTTCTCCACCACCTCTTCCTGGTCATGCCACAGGGCCCTGAGACGACACCGCTGAGCAAACAGCCAGGCACGCCCCCTGCCCACTCCCCAGCTGCCCCCTGGAGCATCAAGGGTAAGAGCCGGGCCACCTGGGGGCTGGGGGTAGGGGAGGGATCCCTCCACTCAAGCCTGGACTTGGGCTTCAGCCAAAAGGCTTCCAATTCCAACTCAGCCATCCACTTTCTGTGTGACATTGAGCACTCTTTCTAAGAGCCTCAGTTTCATCCTCTAAGATGGACATCATTGACCTACCTCACAGGGTCTGACTTAGTGGCCACTCCTTTCTTTTTCCTTTTCCCTAGAAGGGGGAAAAATGGGTGTTTGGGACCAGCAAGACAGTGCAGAGGAATGGGATGGACTCAGTAGAACTTTAGGCTTTTCTTTGGCAGTTGAGAGAACTGGATTCTGTTCTGGGATTTCTAGCTATGTGACCACAGCTGCCACCCAGTCCACCTGGCAATAAGTCTGAAGTATTGTGCTTTCCTCTAGGCTGAGGTAGTCCCATGCTTGTTTCCACACTTATGCTGTCTGTTGGTCGGGTACCTGTGTGCAGTGCACAACCAATACAACTGTACACAGCACCCTTGTATGCGCCTTTGGGAAAGTTATACTTCCTTAACCTCTCCAAGCCTCTGGGATTCCATTTACCCATGTATAAAATAGGGTTATACAGTTATTTCTTAGGTGTTTCCAGTGCTGTCAGGAGGTTCACATATATTGTAATGTCTGCCTCAGGCAGTTCTGGATTGTTATAGGGGCCAGAGATTGTTACACCCTCCAAGACACATTTACAAGCGGGTTGGAGAGGCTGCGTATTGTGGACCACACCCCTTTCAAGGTTACACAGATCTGTATTGGAGTCTTCAGGTTCCCACCTGGGCTCTGTTCCAGGCCTTCCTGCTGAGATCTGATTAGGCCTCTGGGCCTGCGGGAATGGGGGGACGGAGTCTTAATGGTCCCAGTTTTAATGTGCACACAGGAGTCATGATAAGATCACCAGACACAAGAATCAAACATCAGCATCCTCACAGAGACCGGAAGACTGGTCCAACAGCAGGGCAGAGCCTCTGTAGCTTCTGGCAGTGGGTGAGGAGTGGCGGGGCTTTAGGGAGCGAGTCTGGTTTCCACACTTGTAAAGCACTTGGCCAGAGCCTGGCACAGAATGAGTCTTGATAAATATTAGCTGCTGTCATTAATGCGATGATCATTACAAACACTCCAACCTGCCTCATTCTTTAAAGACTTAGTGGTACTTACTAAGCGCCAGGCCTTGTATGAGTACCAGGGTCTCAGTCGAGTAGGACACAGTCTCTGCTTTCAGCAGCTCCCAGGGCAGTAGGCTAGACAGACAATTTGCTAAGTTTTATGATGGGAAAGGTGTAGGAGGCTGGTGGAGCTCAGAGGAGCAGAAATGGTCTTAACCCAGGCTTGTCGGGGCTGGGGTCAGTTAGGACAGTCTTCCAGAAAAACTGAAATTTGCAATCTAGCTGTTATTGTCTCCATTTTTTAGAGCAGAAACTGAGGCTCAGAAAGGTCATGCAGCTTTTGAATGGTGACAGTGGATTCTTTTTTTTCTTTTTTTCCTTGCTCTGTAGCCCAGGCTGGAGTGTGGTGGTGCGATCTCGGCTCACTGCAACCTCTGCCTCATGGGTTCAAGCAATTCTCCTGCCTCAGCCTCCCAAGTAGCTAGGACTACAGGCATGTGCCACCATGCCCAGCTAATTTTTGGATTTTTAGTAGAGACGGGGTTTCACTATGTTGGCCAGGCTGGTCTTGAACTCCTGACCTCGTGATCCATCTGCCTCAGCCTCCCAAAGTGCTGGGATTACAGGCGTGAGCCACCACGTACCCGGCCAGTGACACTGGATTCTAATACAGGGCTGCCTGGCTCTGAAGCCTGAGCCCCTGAAGCCACAGCACCCCACGTTTAGGTCCCTCCTTCCGGGTCCACTCCAAGGAGTCCTTTGGGATCCTGGTTGAATGAAGAGCTCAGCAGGGGCCCGATCACAAAAACCTTGAATGCCAGGCAAGGGAGGCTGGCTTTCTTCCAAAGGTTTTGGGCAGTCGCTGATGGATTTTCAGAGGGGGAGGCAGGCAGTACAGGTGGCATGGCCTGGAAGGCTATTAGGAGCAAGAGTTTGCCAGAAAAACAGTGTGGGAAACCCAAACAGTCTCAGACCCTCCTTCTACTCATATGGGAAGAATGAGGGATGTGGGGGTGCTGAGGACCAGGGCCTGAGTACTCAGGGTGTGGGCTGGGGTGGGAGGCAGGAAGCTTGGAGTTCAGGGAAGAGCCCAAGATCCAACTTCCAGCAGCTTCAGAGCAGGCTGCAGAGGCCCTGAGCACACTGGAGGTTCAGGAGGGAGGGGGCCTGAACTCACAACTGGGGCCAGACTAGGCAGAGGGGCTTGGGGAACAAGGGAAGGGGAGTTGGTTCCCATTTCCCAGGGTAGAGGTCAGAGGTGGAGTTGGGTAGGGGAGGACCCTAAGGGCCACGGCCTAGGAGCCACTTCCTCTTTCCCACAGTGTAGAGTGATGTCACTCCTGAACCCACCCTACTCCATCCCTGCCTTATAGCAGGCAAGCCTCGGCCGGGGGGCTGTGAGAGAAAGGCTCAGGGATGAAAGCCCCTGCCCTTTACCCCCATTCCTGCCACAGCTTGGGAGGGGAAAGACCAAAATGAGTCAGAAAAAACAGCTGCTCAGCCTGGTGGCCCCACCTAAGCCCCATCCTTAACTGGAAGTCAAATCCCAACCCAGCTTTAGCGTCACACTTAAACCAGACCCACCCCCATCATAAACCTGACCCAGCCACACCTCCAATCTCTGCTGCAAACTCAACTCCAATCTCAGTCCTGCCAATGAGCCCCGACCTAGCCCAAACCAGCCTCCACGTCGGTTACAAGCACCACATCAGCCCAATCTGGACTGCGCCCTCGGCTCCACACCTAACTCTAGTTTACCCGGCCCAATCTCAGCTCCATCTCAACCTGACCCTAATCCAAACCTACTTTAGTGTCGCCCGAATTGAGCCCCAAACTCAACCCCGCTCCAGTCTCCGTAAGCCCCGGCTCCAGTCTAGCGTGGACCTCAGCCGCACTACACTCCGGAACTTCTCCCAGTGCTCATCCCCACCCCAGCCTCCGAATCTCCTGCCCCTCACCTTTCCCCCAGCTCCATCCCCCGACCTCCTGTTGCTCAGCATCCAGGTCCCACGCCCCGACCCTCAGCCCTATTCCTTCCCCTAACCACACTCACTCCCACGCCCACTCCCACCTGCACTCAGCGAGGGGGTCACTGTGTGGCTGACCTTGGTGGGCACACACACATGTCCAGGCACGCACACATACCTCAGCACACACACACACCTCAGTGTATACACACGTCAGCACAACACACAGCACACACCTCAGTGTATACACACGTCAGCACACACACACACCTCAATGTATATACACACGTCAGCACACACCTCAGTGTATACACACACGTCAGCACACACTTCAGTGTATACACAGTCAGCACACACACAAGTCAGCACTCACGCCTCAGTGTACACGTACACGTCAGCACTCACACACACCTCAGTGTGTACACACACGTCAGCACACACCTCAGCACACACATGCACTTCAGTGTATACACACACGTCAGCACACACACACACACCTCAGCACACACATGCACCTCAGCACACACATGCACTTCAGCACACACATGCACTTCAGTGTATACACACACGTCAGCACACACACACACCTCAGCACACACATGCACTTCAGTGTATACACACACGTCAGCACACACACACACTCAGCACACACATGCACTTCAGCACACACATGCACTTCAGCACACACATGCACTTCAGTGTATACACACACGTCAGCACACACACACACCTCAGCACACACATGCACTTCAGTGTATACACACACGTCAGCACACACACACACCTCAGCACACACATGCACTTCAGTGTATACACACACGTCAGCACACACACACACCTCAGCACACACATGCACCTCAGTGTATATACACACCTCGGCACACACACACACCTCAGCATGCAGACATACGTCAGTGTATACACACATGTCAGCACACACACGTCAGTGTGTACACACACTTCAGCACACACATGTCAGCAAACACATGCACCTTAGTGTATACACACACGTCAGCACACACACGCACCTCAGTGTACACACACACGTCAGCACACACACGCCTCAGCACACACACACACTCAGTGTATACACAATCAGCACTCACACACACCTCAGTGTATGCACACATGTCAGCACACACACACTCCTCAGCACACACACACACGTCAGCACACACATACCTCAACACACACCTCAGCACACACGCACCTCAGTGTATACACACACATCAGCACGCACACACACATCAGCACTCACACACCTCAGCACACACATGCACCTCAGTGTATACACACACCTCGGCACACATACGCACAACACAGCAGACGCCCTCAGCTCAGCATACACACACACACCTCAGTGCACGTACACACACATATCTCAGTGCATATACACACGAGCATACACACACACACCTCAGTGCACATACACACACATCAGCAGACACCCCAGCAAACACACACACCTTGGTGTCCACACACATGCCTGTGTATGTACACACTGGCGCACACACACACCTCGATGTATATATGCACACCTCCTTACACAGACACAGATATCTTGGTGTACACGGACACACATATACCCCTCAGTATACACACACATACACCTTAGCATATATACATATACACTCCTCAGTGTACACACATGCCTCAGCACACACACACACCTTCAGCACGTGCACATATACACACACACCTTGGCTACACACACCTATCAGGGTATATACAGACACTTTGGCATATACAGACATACACGTCTCCGCAGACACACACCCCCTTAACACACACACACACATACACACACTCACCAGAAAGGGGTGGGAAATCCAGTGCAGCTGTGAGGACTGCCCTGGGAGCCGGGCCAGGAGCTCCCTGCCCCTCCCTGAGGGCCTTGTCCCTGCAGTTCCCTCCTGGTCAGGCCCTGCTCTCTCCAATTCCCTCTTCAGTGTTGACTCTCCTCACCCAGGAATTCCTGCCCAAGCTCCCGCCCTAGGGCTGTCCTGGCATCGGGCCAGGTTGGCTGAGTAGAAAGATGACAATCCCAGGGTTACCCTTTCTCCTGTGTCCCGGGGATTCCTGCTCACAACAGCACACAGTGAATGCACGCTGTGCTGAGGGCGCGATCTGAATGGGGTCAGAGTCTAGAGGAGCGCGGGCACAGCCAAGCAATTCCCCAGTGTGATCTGTGGAAAGGGGACTGCATCTGCAGGGTCAAGGAGGTGGGCAGATTGGGGAGGAGCTCATTCGAGGACACCCTGAGGCTGCAGGGCAGGCAGGACAGGATGGGGACCAGCAGAGAATGGGGACAGCCTGTGGCTCAGACAGGCAGGTGGTCACCAGAGGGGCCAGGGAGGACCAGGAGCTGCTGTGGCTGCTGAAAATAATAGGGGAATGGACCTCTGCTGAGCACCTTCTGTGTGCCAGGCATTGAGTTAAGTGTTTTTAAAACCTCACTTGATTCTCGAAACAATAATGCCTACCGCATACCTACCCCAGGAGGTAGGTATTATTTTTGGTTCCCAAGGTGACACAAGGGACAATGAGACTCAGAGAGCGGAAAGCATTGGCCCAAGTTCACATGCCCCACAACTGGGCAGTAGGTGGAACTGAACCCAGGCTGTGCGGAGGGCTTCCTTAAAGTTGCAGCCATCAAACGCAGCCCCTGACTTGCCCTGCAGCCTCCAGCGCAGTATTTCTCACATTTCCCTGAATATTCCAGGCCTGTCTCACCTCCTAGCTGTCCATGTGGCATGAAATGGCCTTCTGTTCTCAGTCCCTTCTCTGAGAAAACCTCCACCCATTCTCCAGAGCTCAGCCCCCAGTGCATCCCCATCACCTCACCCTAATCACCCTACCCTAATCACCCTGTCTTTCACTGTCGGGCTGGGCCCTCCCCTCAAGGGCTGGGTCAGCGGGCCCCACACCAGCACAGGGCAGTCGTGAGTGAATGTGCCTTGTTGGTGAATGAATGCAGGACCCAGCCCGGCTGTGGGTCAAAGTGGGTGCTCAGGGAGGGGCCAGGGGTCCCCCTGCCTGGCTCTTATCTCCCAGGGCTGTCTCAGCCTTATCTGATAAGGCCTGACAGGTGAGCAGATGAGACTGACAAAGGCTTCCGGGTTACTCAGTAACCTGCCCTCTTTAAAAGTCCCGCTGTTTACCCCTGGCATCCAGAACAGCCACCCCTCCCTCGGGCACTGCTGCCATGAATGCCCTCCTGCTCTCCGCACTGTGCCTCCTCGGGGCCTGGGCTGCCCTGGCAGGAGGGGTCACCGTGCAAGTGAGTCCTGTGTCCCTACCCTGGCCCAGCTGGCTCCCTGCCCCTAGTGCCCAGGGCTGGTCCCCTGAGAGAATACCTCCTCTTTGAGGCTGGACTGCGGATGTGTGTCCGAGGTTTGGCCTTCTTTGAGGAGCTCCTACTCAGTCCGGCCACACACACACCTTTCCCTTCAACTTTGGAGGAGAAAGAAATCCAGTGGAGGGAAGAGGAATAATCATATGGGGAAGGCGAGGAGCTGGCCAATTTACTGAGTGTCCCATGTGCCGATTCTTTCCCCAGCCCCTCACTGTGGCCCCACCATCAACCTAGAAGAAAGGAATTATTAGTCCCATTTTACAGAGGGGAAAACTGAGCCTCACAAAAGTTCTGTAACACATGATGGGCACATGGCCGTGGGAAGTGCAGGAGCTGGATTTAAATCCAGACCTTACTCCTCAGTTCCGTGCTCAGCCAAAGTACCCCTGTGGGTCCCAGGAACCCCATGGACACCCTGGAGGTCCTGACAGATGGGTGTGCCTACCAGTGCCAATGCTGGCGACAGGCCAGGCTGGCACCTAGCAGGGGCCCTGCTCTCTATCAAAGCCAGATTCCGGGAGGCCTTTTATTGCTTCTCAAACAAAAACCAGGCTGCAGGCTGAAGCTGGGGGCCCGGTAATCAGCAGCACCGCTCTCAGGCAGGGGAAGGACAGCCTGGGCTTGACCATGTGGAGCTACCATGCCTGGGTGCTGGTCTTTTGCCTCTCCCTAAAAATCAGCACACTGGCTCCTACTCATTAGGCACCTTTGGTGTTACTGGAGCTTCACACCCATTTTCTCCATTCCCCATACAACATGCAGAATTTGCGGGTTCTGGAGTGTCCAGCATCACGGAGCCAAGCCAGGGCGTGGGGCCTGAACTCAGCCCCTCACAGTGCCCCTCAGTGGATAGCCTGGCTCCCATATGCCGCGAATACTACTCGTGAGCACCACTGGGCTGGACCCGGGCCAGCACGGGGGGCACAGTCAGGAAGCAGGCTGCAGCCTGGCCTCATGCTCTGGGCTTGTCTTTTCCAGGATGGAAATTTCTCCTTTTCTCTGGAGTCAGTGAAGAAGCTCAAAGACCTCCAAGAGCCCCAGGAGCCCAGGGTTGGGAAACTCAGGAAGTTTGCACCCATCCCTGGTGAACCTGTGGTTCCCATCCTCTGTAGCAACCCAAACTTTCCAGAAGAACTCAAGCCTCTCTGCAAGGTGCCCAATGCCCAGGAGATACTTCAGAGGCTGGGTGAGCAGCCTCCTTCCTCTCGGATTGACGGGACTCGGGAATACTCTGGTGGCATATGAGGAAGAGATGTGCTCTGATTGGTGGGATTTGGAGGAAGGGCTCAGCTCTGATTGGTGGAACTAGGGAGCTTGGCTCTGACTGGTGGGTCTGTTCCACTCCCACTTCAATTCCAAGTTGTGACTGCTGAGGTTTGGGAACTAAGACAGTTCATCTGGTCTTAGTTGCCTCTCTTTCTGGTGGAATCTCTGCTTTGATTGGTTGGTTTGAGTAGTCTGCGTGCCCTGGTTTGGGGCAAAAAGCCCAGTAGGTCAGAGTACAGGCCTGCTGGGATTCTCTGGGGGCTGGGTGGTGATGTACAAGCTCTGGGCCAAGGGCGGCAGGGGTATTGCGAGGAAATGCTGGTTCTCACGAGGCTCCATCTCTGTTGTGCAGAGGAAATCGCTGAGGATCCGAGCACGTGTGAGATCTGTGCCTACGCTGCTTGTACCGGATGCTAGGGAGGCTTGCCCACTGCCTGCCTCCCCTCCCCAGCAGGGAAGCTCTTTTCTCCTGCAGGAAGGGCCACCCATGATATTCCACTCCCAGCAGCTCAAGCTACCCTGGTCCAGTCGGGAGGAGCAGCCCGGGGAGGAACTGGGTGACTGGAGGCCTCGCCCCAACACTGTCCTTCCCTAGAGCCACTCCAACTCCCTGCTAATAAACCAGATTCCAGAGTACTCTGGGTGTTGCCTTCCTTCCTTCATCCCCTAGTCTACCCTACCCTGGAAGCTCGGGATGTAATGTACAAAGCGAAGGACCCCACTCTGTCTGCTAAGCTGCTCACTGTCCCTGGGGCTGCCACAACACAGAGGCGTGGAGGGGATCTGGATCTCCAAACCACCAAGGCAGCAGGTGGTGGGGAGGGTTTGCTTTACTTTCACATCTCCTGAGGTCATCAAATTCACTGATGAGCATGGGAGCCAGTCTGAGCTGGTTGGGATGACCAGCACAGGCACTTGACCCACTAGGAGACTGGCACCAAACTCTTGGGTACTCAAGGACTTGGCTCCCACCAACCATGCTAGTGTGGCCTCCACCCTGACCACATCCCAAACCACACCTCTTGCCATTTCCTTTGCTGCTGCTCACCTCTTCACTGCCCCTCTTCGCACACTAGTGTCAGGCAAACTCCTACTCAGGCTCCAAGGCTTTCGTTCCATGGCCTCTCCTCAAGACAATTTTCTCAACCCCCCAGGAAGAGTCTCAGTGCTCCCACTGTGACCCTGACCTTGGTGCTCTCCGGGCACTGTGACCACCCACAACCCTTGCACAGCGCTGGCCACCCTGTTATGTAATGGCTTCTGTGCCTGGGGAAGGCTCTCTGACCTCCAGACACACATAGATAATTGCATGAGGATATAAAACAGGGCAGGGTCCCAGCCACAGCTTTTCCAAGTACTGTGTGATCTTTGGAAAGTCACTTTCCCTCTCTGTACCTCCACCTCTTCCTCTATAAAACTGGGGCGCTAATATTTCCTGCCTCCCAGGCTGGGTGAAATAATGCACATAAAGCCCTCAGTTGAGGCCTGACACAAACATAAGAGGAATTCAATAAGTGGTAAAACAAACCAGAGAAAAGGGGACCAGGATCAGGCTGAAAGTGGTTCAGACAGGGTGAGGAAGCAGGGTATGGAAGTGAGGCCTATTAGCAAAGGTAGAGGCAACATAAAAAAGAGAAGGCAGAACTCCCAAGGGTCCATCGTGGGGAGTGGGGTGGAGGGGAATTGTCACAAGGGGGATTCCATGGGCTTCAGAATTCAAAAGGTAAGGTCTCTTCTAGTTGAGGCGAAGAAGGCTTTGTGAAAGGGGAAGGGCAAGTGCATTTGCATCACCCCTCAGATTTGCATTGGGATGCAGGGAATTTCAAAACCAGTGTGGAAGTAGGGAAAAAGAGGGTGTTGCAAAAGGTGGGAATGGTGCAGACGGACACAAAGACACTGGAATGGTTCGGTCAGGACAGTGTGGAGCCTGGGAGGGCAGACAGGATTGAGTTTGAGCCTTACTGTGTCATTTACAAGCTGAGTGTCCCTCTCTGAGGCTTGGTTTCTCATCTGAAAGTCAGGATGATAACAGACCCTACCTCCCAAGGTTGGCAGGGGATTAAGTGAGATATATGATGGAGTGGAATCATTTAATGCCCTAACTCTGGAGCCAGACTCTTTGGGTATAAGTCCTGGGTCTGTCTTTTACAGCTGTGTGCCTTTAGGCAGGCTATCTAGCCCTTTCTCTCCTCAGTTTTCTCATCTGAAAAATGGGGAAGATAAGAATCCATATATCCTAGGGTTGAGTGAAGAGTAAATGAAAAAATGCAGAAAAATTCTTAAAAGTCTACTGGTTTTGAACAACCACTGGGTCAAATAAGAAATCAAAAGGGAAATTGAAAAGTATCTTGAGACAAGTGAAAACGAAAATACAATATGCAAAAGTTTATAGGGTGCAGCAAAAGCAGTTCAAAGAGGGACATTTATAGCAATAAATGCCTACATCAAAAAAGAAGGCCGGGCGCGGTGGCTCATGCCTGTAATCCTGGCACTTTGGGAGGCCGAGGCAGGTGGATCATGAGGTCAGGAGATCGAGACCATCCCGGTTAACATGGTAAAACCCCGTCTCTACTAAAAATACAAAAAATTAGCCGGGCGTGGTGGTGGGCACCTGTAGTCCCAGCTACTTGGGAGGCTGAGGCAGGAGAATAGCGTGAGCCCAGGAGGCAGAGCTTGCAGTGAGCCGAGATCAAACCACCGCACTCCAGCCTGGGTGACAGTGCGAGACTCCGTGTCAAAAAAAAGAAAAAAAAATTAAAACTAGAAATGGCATACAATCCAGCAATCCCACTTCTGGGCATATAGCCAAAAATGCAAAATCAGTATGTCAAAGAAATATCTACAGTCTCATATTTATTTTAGCATGATTCACAATAGTCAAGATATAGAATCAACCAAAGTGTCCATCAACAAATGCATGGGTCTAGGAAATGTTATACATAAACATAATGAAATACTATTCAGCCTTAAAAAAGAAAAAGTCCTGTCATCTGTGACGAAGTGGATGAAACTGGGGGACATTATGCTAAGTGAAATAGCCCAGGCACAGAAAGGCAAATCCTACGTGATCTCAGTGAAATGTGGAATCTGAAAAAGTTGAACTCATAGAAGTAGAGTAGAATAGTGGTTACCAGGGGTTGGGGTTTGGGAGGAAGTGGGGAGATGGCAAACAAAGAAGAAGGAAAAGAAGCTCCGCCAGGCCCACAGAGAGCAGTTCGTTGATGCTGCTATCATTCTGATTCTGGGCAGCAGCACAGCTGTGTGGCTGGTACATGGCAGGGACTCAGACAGCGGCAGTTCTCTTTGCTGTCTCCAGCAGGCAGGTGGGAAGCCAGCGCAGCTGCAGGGAGCAGTGGGAGATGAGTCTAGATAGTGCACGAGCTCGGGCTAGACTTGGTAGGTGGCAGTGGGGAGCTATGGAGGCATAGGGGCACCATCAGAGTGGTGCTGCGGTGCTCCTCTGGCGTGGTGGGCATGGAGGGCCCACAGGACACAGGGCCAGGAAGGAAGGTCTGGCCTGGCCCAAAGGTAGTGATAAAGGCCCCAATGAGTGATATGGAGGGGTGAGAAGTGGGGGTCCAGAGAACTGTGGGAGACATTGCAAAGGCCCTTCACCAGCCTTGCCTGTGGGGTGAGGGCAAGGAGGAACCTGTAGCCTGGGAGATTGTAGGACTCATGAGCAAAACTAAGCAGCTGTCTAGAGCATGCACTCGGGTCTTCGGGAGCTGAGTTCAGATGGCACAGCCCCTTGACTTCCGACTTTCCTCCTCCCCAGCTCCCTAGGACTGAGGCTTTGAGGGGAGCCCACTCTGGAAAGGCCCTGCTCCCGGGAGTTCCCAGCATGGCTCCCGGCCTGAATAAAGGCACTGAGGTTGGCTGCAAGGATGTGGAGGCCGCAGTGGGCCCCCGTCAGACATCATCAACTGGCGCAAGGCAGGAATATGGTGGTCAGAGCATGGACCCCGGCCCATATGTCCTGGGAAGGGCCCTGCCTTGTCACTTTGCTTGGTCTATGATCTGGGCTTAGTTTTTCTCTCTGTACCGGACTCTTCTTAGACTGGATGGGGTGATAATAACAGTATCTACTTCATCAGTCTGTTTTGAGGGCTCCATGAGTTACCATGAGTGCCAAGTGAGTAGGATAGCACCCGGGATAAAGTGAACGCTCAATTAACACTGGCTATAATCATAATAGTAATTATTATTATTATATTTTCAATTTTTTTCTGAGACAGGGTCTTGCTCTTGTCGCCCAGGCTGGAGTGCAGTGGTGCGATCTCGGCTCACCGCAACCTCCGCCTCCTGGGTTCAAGTGATTCTCTTGCCTCAGCCTCCCGAGTAGCTGGGATTACACGCCTGGCTAATTTTTGTATTTAGTAGAGACGGGGTTTCACCATGTTGGCCAGGCTGGTCTCAAAATCCCGACCTCAGGCCGGGCGCGGTGGCTCAAGCCTGTAATCCCAGCACTTTGGGAGGCCGAGACGGGCGGATCACGAGGTCAGGAGATCGAGACCATCCTGGCTAACATGGTGAAACCCCGTCTCTACTAAAAAATACAAAAAACTAGCCGGGCGAGGTGGCGGGCGCCTGTAGTCCCAGCTACTTGGGAGGCTGAGGCAGGAGAATGGCGTAAACCCAGGAGGCGGAGCTTGCAGTGAGCTGAGATCCGGCCACTGCACTCCAGCCTGGGCGGCAGAGCGAGACTCCGTCTCAAAAAAAAAAAAAAAAAAAAAAAAAAATCCCGACCTCAGTGATCCTCCCACCTTAGGCTCCCAAGTGCTGGGTTTACAGGCGTGAATCCCCACACGCAGCCTATAATTATTATTATTTTTAAAGACAGTGTCTTGCTCTGTTGCCAAGGCTGGAGTGTAGTGGTGTGATCTCAGCTCACTATGGCCTCAACCTCCCAAGTTCAAGTGATCCTCCTGTCTCAACCTCCTGAGTATCTGAAACTACAGGCAAGTGCGAATACTTCTGGCTAATTTTCAATTTTTCATAGAGATGGGATCTCCCTATGTTGTCCAGGTCTGTCTCGAACTCATGGCCTCAAGCAGTCCTCCCATCATGGCCTCCTAAAGTACTGGAATTACAGGTGTAAGCCACTGTGCTTGGCCTTTGTTGGCTATTAATTATTATTAATATTCCTCAGGCTGCCAGGAAGGAGAGAGGGAGGGAAGGCCTCCCAGCTGGAGCTGGCCAGATGGTCCCTGTGGGGCTGGGAAAAGTGGGAGCTTAGGAGTGAGGATGAAGGCCAAGGGTTGATCTTCTCAGGCAGGCCCCAGGCAGAGTCAGCCCTGATTATGTCTTGAGAGGGCATGCTGCTTGAATCTTCCCTCCACTCTCTCCTTCTGTCTCACCTCCTCCCTGCCCCAACCCCACTCCTGGACACCAAAGCTGGGGAGTCCTTGAGTTCAGCCTGGGGGTTGCCAGGTCTGGCTGGCTCTGTGGCTTCTGAGCTCTGTGATCCTGGATGCCTCATTCCTGCTCCAAGCCTCGGCTCCCTCATATTCGGGATGGGGTTCAATAAGTCAACTCCCCGGGGCCTTGGAAGTTTCAGGAAAATTCCTGCCTGGTATTTTTAGTCCAACCTTTCTCCTCAACCCACACTTCTTCCCCAGAAGCTCCTCCCATGGCTCCTGGGGATGAGCAAACGACAGGTGGACTCCTGTGTTGTAGAATCTTTATTTAGGAGCTGGGCTGCCTCAGGGGCCTGCCCTTCCAACCCTGTGTCCAGTTGCTTTGCACCAGATCCAGCTGCTCAGGCCCTGGGATGGTGGTGATGACCATGGTTGCCAGGGACCCATCTTGAGCATGGACAGGGATGGGAGGCTGCCAAGGCGGTGGGCTGAAGGGCGAGGTGTCCCCGGTGGGCTCAGGGCACTCAGGGCCATCTCAGAGGCAACCGGTACATGCAACGTTCACACACAGCTCACAGTCATCGTTAGCGATGGTTCCTGGGCAGGGAGAGAACGGTCAGCTGACCTGAACCTGGGCCCTCTGTGGCCAGGCAGCAGAAAAGATCTACTTGGGAGTGGGCGGCGTCTTCTGTAGACTGGGGGCAGGAACCTCTAGAGGTGGAGTGAGGGCTTGGGTTCAAGTCCCAGATGCTCTCCTTCCTAGAGGCAACTGGGCAAGCCGCTCACATTCCCTGTGCCTGAGATTTCTTATTTGCTAAATGGACAGAGTCACTGTGAGGAGATAACACAGGATCGACTTGTCCCAGCACACGGTAGGTGCTCAGTAAGTGCTAGCTAGTTGCTACATTCTCCTGCCCGGCTCTGCGCCATCCCTCGGGTTTCAGCTTGGCTGACACCTCCTTTTGGAAGCCTTTCAGACCCCCGTCCCACCGCAGATGTCAGCCAGCTCTCCTCTCTGCTCCATGCAGCCATTGTCTGTTGATGGGTCTGTGCCTGGCATGGACTAGGGATGAGGTGGGTTTCAGCCCTGCCTGACTCACAGTGCCTAACCCGGGGAGTCCTGGGAGCCAGCAGGACAGGGCCTGAGTTACTTGAATCTCCCCATCCACAGCCACTGGGTGCTTACGAGAAACAGCCTAGGTGGAGGGGCCTGGGCGTGGGAGGAGACAGAGCGAGTTTCTGCAGGGAGCGGAGGCACTTACTCAAGGTCCTGAAGATGCTGGAAGCCTCCTGAGAGGCGCAGACAGGCTGGAGGTCCTGCGGCAGGGCGGGGTGGTGGCACACGACGGGCAGGAGGCTCTGGGTCTGCAGGCGGGGGCTGGGTGCCCACTGTGCCTCCAGTTCTCTCAGCTTCTTCATGGATTCCAGCTGGACCCGGAAGCCTTGGTACTACAGGGAGGGGAGAAGAGATAGGAGCAGATCAAGACCTGGGCCAGGGGCAGGCACTGCCCTGAGACCCAGGGTCGCTCGAACCCTGCAGATCCTCCAGAGCCTTCCCCGTCTCTATGGGAAGTCCAGGGCCACACTGGAAAGAGCTGCTGGGGTGGGAGGTGTGAGGAAGAAGCAGCGAGGCTGTGGGACATGGTGGTTCAAGGCATGGGCTTTAGAGACAGACAAGCCCTGGTTCAAATCCCACCTCTGCCCCTGACCGGCTGCCTGTCTGTTCCCCACTTAGCCTCAGCTCCCTCATCTGACATCTTCCGTGGGGGCGTGGCACCAGGATATACTTGCCAGCTGGGCGCCTGCCTGAGCTAACATGGCAGAGTGGTGGCAGCTGCAAGCAGCCGGTCTCCGAGGCTAGGGCTGTTGGGGAGGCCGAGTCTCCTGCACCCCTCTCTGGGACCAACTTTGTTCTCCCCAAGGAGACCAAGGCCACAGATGTCTCTGCTACACTGGGCGAGGCCAGCAGCATCCCCTGTGACATGGCAGACAGGCCCTGCTGCGACGACTCCTGTCAGTCTCCTACGCCCCCTGGTAGGGCACTGGAATCCCAACAGTCTTCTATCAGGCCTTTGTACATGCTGTGCCCTTGGCCTGGAACAGTTTCCCCATCCTCTGTGCCTGGCAACCTCCTGTTCATCTTGCAATGCCAGCTCAAGGGTTACCTGCCCGGAAAATTGTTCTGCCTGTCCCCCTCCACCCACATGTGGGTGAATATAGAGAGGAGCCTTTCTGGGCTCCTCCTGTGCAGGGGCCTCATCCTGTTCCACACTCTGACCTCTGTGAGCAGCACGGGCCTCTGAGGGGAGCAGTGCTGAATCAGTTTGGTGTTGTCATCGCCATCATCACTGCCATCAAAGTCTGGCTGCCCCCACCCACCGGCTGCCTTGGTCCCAGAGCTGTGATGGGTGTTGGGCTGAGCCCCGGGCCCTGTGCTCCTCCGGTGTCGCCTGAATTCCCAGTACACCCTCTCCAGCCTAGCCTCCCACTGTGGGGCCCTTCAGGCAAGAGGCACACTAGCCAAGGGACTCACCTGGATGTAGACTGACTGTGTGTTCTGCAGCAGCAGCAGGAGAACCACAGCCACTCCTGGCAGGAGCCCTGACACAGCCCTGCAGCCCATTGCGCTCCCTGGGTTCCCCCTGCCACTGTCCACCGTCTCCCATCTGTGTCCTTGCCTAGCACCTCCTTATAGGCCAGGCTCCGGAGTCCTGGTCACTCATTAACTGGCCAGCTGGGGTGGGGTTGACAGCTAGCTGGCTCTCTGACAAGCTGGGGCTGGTTCCCAGGAAAGGGGTTGGGGGCTAGGAGGGCAGGAGCCCAGAGTCTATGGGAACACAGTGCTTGAACACCGAGCACCTGCCACGTGCTGGGCTCTCCATGGGGGACTTGGAGCACACCATCATTTATTCCTCAAGATACCTGTGTGATTGTGATGATAGGGAGGCCATTTTACAGACAGGAAAAGTGAGGCTCAGGAGGGAGCGTGGCTTGCCCCAAGTCACAGAGCTAGTTAATGTCAGAGAAGGGGCTCCAGCCAGGTGTCCTTGGCCCAGGTCAGACCATGGTCCTTTCTCTGGGGGAAGGATACAGACAGACAGGCTGGTCCAGGGCAAAGTGGGCAGACATGGCTGATCTTAGGGTTCTTAAGGCCCCACTCCCCCAAGACCCACATCTCTCTCACTCCCTCTCCTCAGCACTATTTAACGACCATCCTTCAGACCAGTCCTGGCCCCAGGTTTTGAACCTGCCTCTGCCTGCCGTCTCCCACCTGTGCCTGGGTGCTATCGGGCCATGTTTGACCCATCTCACCTGTCTGTGCTTTCAGAAGCCGATAGCCTAATCCAGCATGGAGGAAAAAGCAGTGGTGTTGGAGGCAGATGGATCCGTGTTCAAATCCTAGTCCTACTGCAGCTGTGTGATTTAGGATAAGTCACATCAACTCTAATGGAACCTCAGTTTTCTCTTCCATCAAATGGGCATCATACAACCCCTCGCGTAAGGTTGCTGTGAGCGAGGGCCCCGGCCCACCTGAGGCTGCCTTTGTCTCCTGGGTCATGCATCTGTAGCAGCCCGTGATCTTACAGTTGCCTTCTAGGCAATGCATAACCTACTGCCCCAGTGGTTGAAGGTTGGGTCAGAGAGAAGAGGGCAAAGTCTCTAAGGGTGATATCACCACTGCCATACCAGGCAGCTGTAAACAGTGCCTGTGCCAGGGCTCAACTCTGCAAGGCACAGACTCTGGCATGTGGCGGACTCCCCTCGTGTTGAGCCTGAACGTTGGATTGAAGCCCTGATAGCTCACCTTGGCATTTAAGGTGCCACTCCCAAAAATGGCTAAAATCGGATGTCACTGTGCTTCTCCATACCAACCCTTTTCACACAGGTCTAACCCCATCTCATGTCTTTGCCTGCTCATTCCACCTGCCTGAAATGCCCATCTTCCTTTTTCTTATCTCAGACTGAAATGAAGAAGAAGCTGAAGTGAACTTTGGAATTTCTTGTGTATTGCTTTGAATCCAGACTTCGGCCTTTGCTCTTTAGAGTATATGGAAGTTAAGGGACTCTTACATGCTCTCTCATCTGTAAAATGAAAATAACCACCTGGGAACAATAGCTCTCATTTCTTGAATACTGTGCACAAAGCTATGTTATAGTCATAATCCCATTGAATCCTAAAGGATAGGCATAATGGTTGTTCCCATTTTACAGATGAGTAACCTGAGGCCCAGTGAAGCGCCATGTTTGTTGTCACTGTGGGAGCAAGAGGGGTGAGCAGATTTTCTACCTGGAATTCTTGCCTTTGCTCAGCCTGTGGTGTTATAGAAAAAGGAACCTAGGACTTAGAGATAAGGAGAGCTGGGTTCAAACCCAAATGCCAGCACTTACCAGCTGTGTGATATTTGGCACACTACTTAGCTTCTCTGAGCCTCCATTTCTTCATCAGTAAAGTAGAGAAAATAGTAATAATAATTTTTAAAAAGACCTCATAGTGGTTGCTATAAAGAAAAACTGAACGATACCTGTCCCAGGAGAGCCTGTGACTCTCCCCAAAACCAACTATTTCCCCAGCATGTGCCCTGGCTTACGGGGGATGTGTCATGAAGGGGGGTTTCCCTGCTTCTCCTTGTGGAACTCCCACGACAAGCCCCATCTCTCAATCTATAGTGGGACCAGTGCTGCTTTCTGACTTGCACAGGCTGAACTCAATGCTGGGCCGTTCTGTCCAGACCTGGGTCTGTCCAACTGTAGGACCTTGGACAGGCGACGACTTCTGTGATCTCGGTTTCTCATTTGTAAAAATCATGTGACCAGTCTCCAGTGTTTGAGGTTGTTATGAGGCGGCTTGATACCTAAATCCATGGTCTTTCCATGAGAGGAAACTCATTCCCCTTGGCCCCTACATCAATGGGACAAGCCTGCCGGGTCTGGGGGCCCCTTGGCCACGGTCTCTTTCCTTTCTTCGCCCTGTGGCTCCTCCAGCCAGGGCCTGTCATGCATCGGTCTTCCCTGGGAACCAGGTATGACTTCCTTATCTGCCTAACATGACTCAAGTTTATTTGTCAAACCCACCTCCTCCCAATCTCTCTCTAAATGATCCACCATCCATCACAACCAACTTGGCCGCAGACGCAAATCCTTGACGCTGCCCCTGGCCAGCCCATGTGCATTGACGTGGTATTATCAGGGCACTTCCTTCTTTATGGATGTGGGAAGTGACTGTCACAAGAGCCTGGAGTTCACCCTGTGTGGAAGACTCAATCACAGATGCGGGGTGGGTGACAGTTCACCCGTGTGCATTCGGGCAGCTCCCCTCTCTACCCTGGCCCCTCTTCTCAGTGCCCACTGCTATGGTGCCCAGAGCCCAGGGCTCTCCCTGCCCCCAACTGCTCAGTTCCCCACAGCATTAGTCATAGCTGCATAGCTGACCATTCCATCTTTCTTGGGGTAAAGTGCTTTCACCATTTGACTCCTGGGACACACTCTTCTCATTTCTGCCAACCTCACTGGCTCCATATTCTCTGCTTCCTTCCTTGGTTTTTCCTTCTGTTCTTGACCTCTAGGTGTTAGAGTGCCCAGGGGGCACCAAGCCTGTCTTTGGACCTCTTTCTTCCTGTCTGTAATCACCCCCTTGGTAATCTGTCCCATGTCAAGGACTTTAATGCCATCAACACTCTGTTTACTCCCTAGCCTGGCCTTTCTTCTCAGTCCCAAACTCATTTATCTACCAGCCTCCTCAGTGCCTCTCATACTGGTTGATAGTACTACCATTCACCCAGCTGCTCAAGTAAAAAATCTGGGAGTCATCCATGATGTCTCTTTTTTATTTGCCAAATTCAATTCACTAGCAAATCCAGTTGGCTCTACCATCAAGATATTTCTAGATTCCAACCATATCTCATCATCTGCACTGCTATGATCAAGGTTCAAGCTATCATCACAGGTTGAATGGATTATTGCAATAGCCTTGTTCTCCAGATAAGCAGAACACACACACACACAACACACACACACACACACCCTATATAGAGATACATATTTCTTATTAGAAAGCCTACTGATTATAAATGTTAGTCACATTGAAAAAATCTTACTTCAGAGAGCTTCTCCCATCACTCCTAACTCTTTTAACTTGCTTTCTTGTAGCACCTGTCATATATATCCATCGAATTTTTTGCATCTTTCTGTCTCCTAGAATGTAAATTCTATTACAGTAAAGAATTTGTCTGTTTTGTTCTCCTAAAACAATACCTGGCACATTTATCCTATTGGATAGATCTATCTATGTATCATCTACCTAGATTTATTTTAAAGAACTGGCTCACATGATTGTTGAGCTGGTTAAGTCTGAAATCTGTAGGGAAGTTTGACAGGCTGGAAATTCAGATTAGATTTGATATTGTAGTCTTGACTCTGAAATCTGTGGGGCAGGCTAACAGGTGAGAAACTTAGACAGGGTTCTTATGTTGCAGTCGTTGATGCAAAATGCTTCTTCCTGAAGAAGGACTTTACTCTTTTTTTTTGAGATGGAATCTCATTCTGTCACCCACGCTGGAGTATAGTGGCACGATCCCGGCTCGCTGTAACCTCTGCCTCCTGATTTTAAGCAATTCTCCTGCCTCAGCCTCCTGAGTAGCTGGGATTACAGGCACCCGCTACCACACCCAGCTAAGTTTTGTATTTTTAGTGGAGATGGGGCTTTGCCATGTTGGCCAGGCTGGTCTAGAACTCCTGACCTCAGGTGATCCATGCGCCTTGGCCTCCCAAGGTCTTTACTCTGAAGGCTTTCAACTGATTGGGTAAGAAGCCCACCTACCATTATGAAGGGTCATCTGCTTAATCAAAGTCTACTGATTATAAATGTTTATCACATAAAAATTATTTTCACAGCAACATCTAGACTGGTGTTTTAACAAACAGCTGGGCATCATGACCTGGCCAAGGTGACACAGAAAATTAACCATCGCAAGCATCCATACAGATCTCCCTGGACCTTCTCCAGGCCTTTCTCCATGTAGCAGCCAGAGGAATCCTATTAAATTCTGAGTCAGATCATCATGTCTTTCCCCTGCTCACACCTACTAGTGGCTTTCCACTTCACTCAGAGGAAAATCCAAAGGCTTCCGCCTACAAGGACCCTTTGGCATCCCATCTTTATCTTTGACCTCAACTCCAAAAACTCTGCCCTTCACTCTCTGGGTTCCAGCCACCCTAGCTTCCTTGAGGTCCCCCAAACACACTAAGATTATTTACCTTTAGGTCTTTGCTCTTCACCCTTCTCCACATTCAGGTCTCTGCTCAAATGCCACTTCCTCAGAGATCTTTCTTGATCCTCCTCCCTCAGAGAGTTTTCCCATCACTCCTAATTCTCTTACCTTCTTTTTCATAGCACCTGTCGTATATGCACATCTCATTTCTTGCATCTTTCTATTAGAGTAAAGAATTTGCCTGTTTTATTCTCCCAAAGCAATACCTGGTGCATAATTAGTGCTCAACAAATACTTGATGAATTGAAGAAATGGATATGATGCAAATATCTATTCCACCAAGGACTAGATGTTTAGCCTTGGGCCATTTTCTATTTCTCTGAGCCTTAGTCACCTCATCTAGCATCTTGCTGGCATGCGATAGGTGTTCAAAAAATGTATGTTGTTATTGCTTTCATAGTTGTGAAATCACTTGTTTACTGAGAAACAGAATGCTTTTTTGTGTTTTGTGTGCATAGAAGCCCCTAGGGCATTCAATCATTTAATAAAAAATAATTTACTGATAGCCTATTGTGTGCTACCATGGGATACGTACTTAACAAAACAGACAAACCACTGCCCATAGGGCAGTTTGGTGACTTGGATAGGGAGGCGGGAGTAGAGATGATGAGAAAGGATTGGATTCTAGAGATTCTCTGAAGCCAGAGGCCTCAGGATTTCGTATGCTTGGATGGAAAGAGTGAATGAAGAGAGCAGTCTAGGACAACTCTATGGTTGCCTCAAGTCAATTGGTGCTGCCATATACTGAGATGAGAAATGGGAAGGAACATGTCAGGTGAGTGTATCAAGAACTGGGTCTGGACATGTTAAGTTGGAGATACTTGTTTAAGATGTGAGTCACAGATACAGATACCGTGGTCATTAAGTGTATCTGCTGCTCAGAGACCTGAAACTGGATCGAGAGAGTGACAGGACGGAGAAGAGAGGTCCCAGGGCTGAGCTCTAGGGCACTGTAATACCTGGAGGTGAGGCAGAGAAGGAGGAACCAGCAGAGTGGATGAGGGGGAAGGAACAGTTGATGAAGAACAAAAAGAGACTTGCGTCTTTGAAGTCCAATGAAGAAAGGACTTCAGGAGCAAGAATGCTCACTTGGTCAAATGTGGTTAGCTCTAGTAAAATGAAAACAGAGAATTATCCTTCGATTTAGCAACATGGAAGTCACTGCTGACCTTGATAAGACCAATTCCAACAGTGGTAAGGAAGAAAACCCGATGGGAATGAGTTCAAGAAAAGATAGGTGGATGGAAAGTGGGCCTGGTGCTCTTAACTATCACTTTACATCAAAGCATAAGACAGAGAGATGAAAAATTTAAGGAAGGATCAACACGTGAACAGTTCATGTGGAAGACTCTGTAGGGAGAGTTGTATAAGCCAAGATGTGATAGATTTCCCAGAAGCCCTCCAAATGAATTTGGTTTTTCCCTAGAGAGGTGGGCGATCTAATGAGTGGTTCGATTTTTGCTATGGCCACCAGGAAACTCAGAACCAAATTTTGCTCCAACATTAGAGACTGTACTAAAGCTCATTCAATCTGTGTCTTCCCCTTTGACTTACTTTCCCAGTCTACCCATATTGTACTGACCTTGTTACATGAACATGTGCGCGGACACACACTCTCTCTCTCTCTCTCTCTCTCCAGGTTTCTTCATACAAACGCTTGCAAGGCACAACACTTTTCCGGCCTGGAGTTGGGTAACAGGTACTTAACACAAATGTGAATCAGGGCTGCCCCCTGGTGATGACAGGGAAGACTGCAGGCGGAGAATGAGTCCTAATCCATTTCCCTGAGGCACCACCTTGAGAGTTAATGGGGTGAGCAGACATTTCTGCGCTTTACTTTGAGCGGTAACAGAGAGCCTCTCTGTCCCCATGTCTGCACCTGGGGGTCCTACCAGCATGGCCGTGACAGTCACCACCAGCGATGCGCCTTGGGGATGCGGGGAGAGGAAGTGTGCGGGGTCGTTACCAAAAAGCCTCTGCTGATACCTGATTCCTGGGGTCTGCAGAGAAGAGATGCGGAGGTGAACAGTGGGGCTGAGGGGAGGAGAGGAGGCAGTTCAGGTCCCAGGTGGGACCTCCATTGAAGTCGGCTCTTGGGGGCATCCCAGGGCAGAGGGAGAACTACAAGGAGGAGGACACGTGGCCCCCAGAGACCAGCTTTGCCCGAGTGTCCTGTGAGGACTGGGGGAGGCAGGCCTGGGTGCAGCTGCCTAGAAACTGGGAATTTACGGAGGAGCCGGTGAGCGCCCAGCCCACACCGTCCGCGCCAGCAGGCTTGCCCCTCCTCAACTCCCTGTCTCGCCTAACAGCCGGCCGGGCGCTGGCGCTTTGGAGTCAGGCACTTGTGTCTTGGACAAGTTGTTCGCTTCTCTGAGTGTCTGTGCCCTCCGCTGTGAGAGGTGAATGACACCTCTGCCTCGAAATGGGGCAATGAGGAGGGTGGAACGAAGGCACAGTAGTACCAGGAAGGGCTTGCTGGGAGTCTGTGGTCTCAAGGCTGCAAAAGTGTGAACATGCGTGTTCCTCACACAGCCCCAGGAGGCATGGAACTTCCCCCTTTTTACAGAGAGAACCGTGGGACACAGGGAAGGCTACTAACCTGCTTCTGATGGGCAGGCCGCCTTGGCTGCCACTAGCACTACACGCAGGACCTGTGTGGGTGGTCAGCAGATGTAAAGCCCTCCTCACCTTTGAGATCCTCCAGAGGTGTGTCCCCTCATCCCTTCCAGCCTTGAAATGTCCCTTCCAGGGGTTACAGAAAACAATTGAGTGTTCATCTCCCATGAACACTACCCCAGGGAAGATCCTAGATTCCTGGAATCCTGATCTCAAAGAAATGGCAGGCTATGGTCCAGGAGACCAGTTCACCCCCTAACCCCCCGCAGGAATAACAGTGACCTGAGGGCGTGTAATACAATTAGGTGCCATTTTCCGTTCAGCCATCAAATATTTATTGGGTTCCAAGTCCCTGTAGGGCACCAGGGCCCAGAAATGGATACATCCATCCCTGCCTGCAAAGGGTCTGTGGTTGAGCAGGACAGATGAGGACCGCACCACGTGGCAGATGCACAGATAAGGACAATGCTAACGTGGCAAAAGGGGAAGCCAAGGAGGTGGTGGAAATCCAGAAGGGGCACCATCTCCAGTCAGGAAGTGGGAGAGCTGTTGAGTAGAACCCTCCAGCCCTTTGCTGACATCTCCTGCCTGGGCTGCCTCCCTCTGCCCTCTGCAAACATCCTGTTTCCAGGAAGTCCGCCCAAGTCAAAGCCTTTCCTACTTTCCCCTTCTGGGGAATTCCTACAGCCTTGGGCCCCCACGGTGGAATTGAGCATCTGCTGTCTTTATTGCTTCTGTTTTTGGTGCAAGGGACCCGCCTCCACGGTTAGACTGCGTCCTCTATAGAGTACAGCCTCAATTTCACATTCCTCAGAGACCTCTCGTTCCTCCAGGGCCCCAGTGCCTAAGCGACCCTGTCCAAGATCAGGACGTACTGCATCTCTGCTGATGCTCAAATCTGGGGGCTCTTTGTTTGCAGCACCCGGGCTGAGCTGGGGAGGAGATCCTAACTGCTGAGTCAGGGGCCCTGATTTGCCAAGCAGGATTGAGTTTCATTAAGTGGGGATGAAACACAAATCCCCCATCGCATTCATGGGATTGATGTCCAAGACGCAGCTGCCATTTGTGTTTTCAAATTTGCAGTTGGGGATCATTGTGAAACTTGATTGCTCTGTCTTGGGGACTTCTTAAAGTCCAACTCCACAATAAAGCCAATCAGACGGAACCATCAAATGTCAAATAGGAGCTAATGAACCATTCACAGGCTTGGGAAAGAAATCAGGCAATCTCTTATTTCAGGATTATCCCTTCCAAATATTGAATCTGAACCGTAAGCAGAATTTTCTATAATTGCATCCCCCTCCTCATGGGTGTGGGGATCATTGGCATTCACTTCATGTCTCTGTTTTCTGGAGAGAGGCTTGACAAGCCGACCCGTGGCTTTCCAGAGGCTCACGTTCCTGGGGACGTCGTTCTGAGAGGGAAGCAGGGCAGAGGTTGCCGGGATTCCTTCTCCCCATGGGCTGGGCATGCCCAGAGCTTGCTGGCAGCCACCACAGGAGGTGGGAGAGGGGAGTCTGAGGCCAAGGAGGGGGATCCCCTCACATATGTCCCACCGGGTACTTGGGTGTGGCCTCAGGAGGGGAGGTGGAGTCCAGGGACAATGTAATGTGTCTAGTCTCTGTCTGTCTCTCTGCTGCCTTAAATCTGCAACGACAAGCATCTTTGCAGCAACTTAGCGTAGACTAATGCCTGAGCACATGTGCTATTTTTTGGTGCCTCTTTGACACATCTGGCAGGTGATTCAGGTTATGATGAAGGATTTGCCATCACTTCTGCCTGGGGCAGTGCTGTGATGCAGAAAAATCTTACTCTGATCCTCATTCCCTTAGGAACTTAGGGTAGCCCCAGGTGGGTCACTCCCTGCAGCAGAGATAGTTGATTGTCCATCAAAGTTGATCTCCCCTTCCAAACTAAACAGTCGTGGCTGGAAAGCAGCTGTCTGGCTGGGGACTTGAAGGTAGGCTTGGTCATGTGACTGGTTTTCATCAGCAGAATGTGAGAGGAAGTGATGTGTGCCACTTGTAGCTCAAGGCTCTTAAGAGGCCACGTGCCTCCTCCCTCCTTATTTTCCTCTTTTACTGAGTGGTTTCCTGTAATGACAAGGCTCCTCAGGTGGCAGGAGCCAGGGGTCCTGAATCAACATATTTGGGCTGGAGATCATGGTAGACAGAGTGTAATAAATGGTTCTGCATCTCACTCCTCCTTGTATCTGTGTCTATTGTCATGTGGACTTGGAGCCCTTCCCATAAAGCTGGAGTACACTGGCCAAAGCAATGGCATATGTACTCCATTGCAATAAAATGAGGCAGAAGCGATGGTGTGTCAGTTCCAAGGCTAAGTCACAAAAAATCCTGCATGTTTCTGCCTGTTTGTTGCATCTCTGCCATCTCCACAGGAACATTCCTGACTGTTCTGCTGGAGATTGAAAGACACAGGATGGAGCCAAGTCACTCCAGTTGTGCAGCTCAGATCAGCCTTCAGCCAGCAACCCAAGGCATGGGAGTGGGTGCAGGGAGATCAGCAGAGCTATCTAGCCAAGCCCTATCTGACCCTGGATGCCTGACCAATAAATACGATTGTGTGTGCCACTGAAACTTTATGGTTGTTTATTACATGGCATTAGGACAATAGATGACAGATACAGCAGTTTACCGACCAGGAATGAATCCATCCCTCAGACGGTTAGGTGTGAGATATTTGCACTGTGATTGAAGGGTTGTATATTTCAGAGTGGATTTGTAATAGCAGTTTCTTACCCTGGTTCACGTGCCCTACAACTACTACCTCATTGCTTCAGGATGCAGGGACCACAAAGATCTGGCCCCTGAATGCCATCTGGCTCCATCTGGCATGTCTCTCCCTTTTCCTTTCTACACCCTAGTTGCATTGGATTTATTTTTTTTTTTTTTGAGACGGAGTCTCGCTCTGTTGCCCAGGCTGGAGTGCAGTGGCCGGATCTCAGCTCACTGCAAGCTCCGCCTCCCGGGTTTACGCCATTCTCCTGCCTCAGCCTCCCAAGTAGCTGGGACTACAGGCGCCCGCCAACTCGCCCGGCTAGTTTTTTGTATTTTTTAGTAGAGACGGGGTTTCGCCGTGTTAGCTAGGTTGGTCTCGATCTCCTGACCTCATGATCTGCCCGTCTCGGCCTCCCAAAGTGCTGGGATTACAGGCTTGAGCCACCGCGCCCGGCCTGGATTTCTTTTAAGCCCTTGAATGCCCAAGAAGTCTCCATCATTAAGATCTCATTCTCTTTCCCCTGCTTAGAATGGCCCCTTGCCACATAGCATAGCTAGCTCTTTGCTGAACATCCCTGCTTCCAGCAAGCTTACCCCAATGCTATGAGGAAGTCAGCCCCCAATAATATAGTCCCAAATCCCTCTGCACTTCCCAGTGACACTCAGCTCCTTTGAGATTCCCAGCCCAGGTATGCCTTCTCCATTGCAAGGCAGAATCCCTGTCCGATGTGCTCATGGTCTGTCTCTCCCATCGGGCACAAACCTGGCACACTGTGCATGCTCAGTGAGTATTTCTTGAATGAATGGGCTGGTGTAAGTGACATTTTCCAGAGTAGAGTTATTCAGCTTTTTCAGTGGAACACCTCTGAGCTTGTGAGGACGCATTGGGTACCTGGTTGTCCTCCAAATACACTGTCCAGTTGCGTGGTCATGCCCCTCCCCACCTTTCCCCTGAGCTCAAGTGCTCAAGTGGCCATGTAGAGGGTGGTATGGACCTGCAGCCTGCCTGCCTGGAACCAGATCTTGGCTCTACTCTTTACTGACTGTGACACCTTGGAAAAGGTTTTGAATGCCTCTCCATCGATAAAACGGGGATTATGAGGATATCCATCTCACAGCCCTGTTTCTCACGGGGCTGCTCTGAGAAATAAATCAGTTAATATATGTAAAGCACACACACAAAACCTCACATGTAGTAAAAGCTATAAAAGTATAAGCTAGTACTATTCAAGATTAAGGACTAGATATTATTCATTTTTGTATCCTCCCAAATGCCTAACCCACTGCTGGCAAAAAGAATGTGGTTGGGCCGGCCACAGTGGCTCATGCCTGTAATCCCAGCACTTTGGGAGGCTGAGGTGGGTGGATCATGAGGTCAGGAGTTCAAGACACCCTGGCCAAGATGGTGAAACCCTGTCTCTACTGAAAATACAAAAATAGCCGCGTGTTGTGGCAGGTGCCTGTAGTCCCAGCAACTCAGAAGGTTGAGGCAGAGAATTGCTTGAACCCGGGAGGCAGAGCTTGCAGTGAGCCTGAGATCATGCCACTGCACTCCAGCCTGGGCGACAGAGCGAGACTTGGTCTCCAAAGAAAAGAAAAAGAAAGAAAGAAAGAAAGAAAGAAAGAAAAAAAAGAATGTGGTCGATAAATGTTTTATTTTTTTATCTTCTTTTGCAGCCCAGAGACCTTTTTTATTTAACACCTATTATGACATGAATCATAAGGGAATAGGTTCCAGCAGCCCAGGCCCCATTCCACTGGTTCTCACAAAGTTCCCTGGGTGGAGCAGGCTGGCTCTTCGTTAAACACAGGTATCTTATTCTTTGCCTTCCTTCTTTTTCTAATCATTTTCCTTCATGCATTTCTGGTACCTAATATGTTCAATATGCACATTCATTCTCTTGTGCTTAACTTGTTTGTTTACAACAATGCTAACAGTGTGCTGGGGGACACGACAGACTGTATGGTTTTGCCATGGTAACATTCGTGGGACATTCCCTTATTTTAACAGTGCCTATTCCCTTGATGTCTACGATATCACATTTTTTTGTAGAGTCACATATATGTGGCCAAAGGAACAACTCCATGTTGTCTTCTTTTTTTTTGAGATGGAGTCTCTGTCTGTCACCCAGGCTGGAGTGCAGTGGTGCAATCTCGGCTCACTGCAAGCTCCACCTCCTGGGTTCACGGCATTCTCCTGCCTCAGCCTCCCGAGTAGCTGGGACTACAGGGGCCCGCCACCTAGCCTGGCTAACTTTTTGGATTTTTAGTAGGGATGGGGTTTCACCGTGTTAGCCAGAATGGTCTTGATCTCCTGACCTCGTGATCCGCCGGCCTCGGCCTCCCAAAGTGCTGGGATTACAGGCGTGAGCCACCGCGCCCGGCCAAACTCCATGCTTTCTAAAAGGCCTGGAGAACATGGCAGATGTCCCTGTGCCTTCCTTTTGTGTTCTCTGGTGTGTTTATAATTCCGCACCTGGATGAGTGGACAAGCAAAGCCCTGAGGCAACAGTCCCACGTGATTCTAGGAGTGGCCCATTCCACTCATGGGCACACTCCTTCTTGGAGGAAAGTCACTGTGGACTGATGGTTTCCAGCATGTATTTGGGCCAGAGGAACTAAGTTTCAATTCTAGCTTAGCCACTCCCTAACCGTGCTGGCTTTCTGTTTCCTCATCTGTAAAATGGGGATAATGATTGTACCTTCTTCTTAGGGCTACTTCAGTGGGTAAATGAGGTAAGGCATTCAGCCCAGGACTGGCATAAGAAATAAACAAATACTTACTAAACACAAAACAAAGTAAAGAAGACTGTCCAGGTATTTTGCCCCAAGGTGATATATTTGTTCTGCATGGAAATCCTTAGTGTGAAGTAACAATGCCAAGGTAACACTCACATAGCAGGCATGGTTGTAAGAGCTTTAACTCTGTTAACTAATCCCTTCCTCAGCCCTGTGATGTGGGTCGTATTATCTATTATCGTCTTCATTCTACACATGAGGAAACCGAGGCACAGAGAGATATCACTCAGAAATCTCCGGGGAGGCTTCATTTGGATGCAGTTTGCTCAGCAAGGGGGCAGGTTGGTTTGGGATGAGAGAACTCATTCTTATCACCTGGTGGAGCAGTCCTAGTATATCCCCCAACATCTGGGAAACCACCTCCCAATAAGGTGAATATTCTTTTTTAAATTAAAAGTTAAGAACTCCTCTTCTTCAAAAGACGCTATTAGAAGAATGAGAAGACAAGCAACAGAATGGGAGAAAATATGTTGCTAATCACATAGCTGATAAAACAATTAGGTCCAGAATGCATGAACAACTCTCAAAAGGCAATAACAAGAAAACAATAATCACACTAAAAAAATGAGCAAAAGATTTGAGCAGACACTTCGACAAAGAAGATAAATGGATGGCAAATAAGCACGTGGAAAGCACATCAATCCTCATGGTCTTAATGCAAATTAAAACCACACTGAGATACTGCACACCCACTAGAATAGTTAAAATTAAAAAGTCCGACTACACAGAGTGCTGGCAAGAATGCTGGAACTCTCACACACTGCTGGTAGGAACATCAAATGGAACAACCACCTTGGGAAACAGTTCAGCAATTCCTCAAAAAGTTAAATTTAGACCTACCTTATGATCCTCGCCATTTCTAGATAAATATTCCTAGGTTTCTCTCCAGGAGAAATGGAAGGACATGTCCACACAAAGACTGGTGCATGAATGTTCACAGCCACTTTATTTGTAATAGCCCATCAAGTAAATGGATAAACAAATTTTGGTATATCCATACGATGGAATACTACTCAGTAATAAGAGAGAACATGCAATAACATGGATGAAACTCAAAATAGTTATGCTGAATGAAAAAAGTCAGGCAAAAAAAGAGTAGATCTCTGATTTTATTTATATAAAATTATGTAAAACGCAAACCAACCCTTACTGAGTGTATTAGTCTGTTCTCACGCTGCTAATACAAACATACTTGAGACTGGGTAATTTACAAAGGGAAGAGATTGAATTGACTCACAGTTCCACATGGCTGGGGAGGTCTCACAATCATGGCAGAAGGTGAAGGAGGAGAAAAGTCATGCCTTACATGGCAGCAGGCAAGAAAGGTGTGCAGGGGGTGCTCTCCTTTATAAAACCGTCAGGTCTTGTGAGACTTATTTACTGTCATAAGGCCAGCATGGGAAAGACCCGCCCCCATGACTCAGTGACCTCCCACTGGGTTCCTCTTACGACACGTGGGAATTATGGGAACTACAATTCAAGATGAGATTTGGGTGGGGACACAGCCAAACCATATCACTGACCAAAAGCAGATGGGTGGTTGCCTGGGGGTGGGCGGGGGGGAGGGACTCCCAAGGGCCTTGGGGAAGCTTTAGGAGCCATGGATTTGTTGATCATCTTGATTGTGGTGATGGTTTCACAGGTATACACATTTGTCAAAACTTATCGGATTGTGCGCTTTAATTATCTTCAGTGTTCGCATGTTAATTATACCCCAACAAAGCTGTAAAAACAAAAGTCGTGTCTCATGTGCCAAGAGTGAGGAGTTTGGGAGCTCGTAGATGTCCCAGATGGTTCAACTCAGGCTCCTTCTAGGTTGCTGCCAACTAAAAAGTTATTTTTAAAATAACATCTCCAATATAGGCCAGGCCCTGTGCTAGAAACTTTCACTTTGTTTTCTCAGGACCTGGGCAGAGCCTATGTAAGGAAATATCCCTCAAAAGACAATGGAGTGGTGAAGGGCTGCTCAGAGGGCGTGCAAGGAGGGCTTGGGGAAATCCCTTCAAATCTCAATCCAGTTTTCTGCTTACAAATGTGTTGTTCTGCCCCTTTTAGAAAGTGAGCTGTGTTCTGTAAATCTCCTAAAATGAGGAGGGCGTTAAAGGATAAATGTGTTTCAGTGGATGCTGTCAGTCGTGCCCGCCTCCCTGGCACAGAACTGAGGGGAGGAAGGGTTGTCGAGGCAGGCAGAGCCCTGGGTGAGCCCAGGTGGGGTGCACATCACTTTCGAGCTCCCCTGGGGAAGTCGGGCTGTCTCATGCATATTCCAGCTTGTCTCCTGTTGAGGCCGACCGGGCAGACAAGGCCAGGCTGACAATGTGCTTGTTCACGGTCTGGTGCACCTGCCCTCCTTGCACAAACTCAAGTGAAGATTTTTAATGATGCTCAGAAATGGTTTGCAATGGAAATAGTGACTAAATCCCACTCTCCAGCCTCTTGGTGTGTCTGTGTGTTGTTTGGGGTGGATTCCAACCCAAGGCGAATGCCAATTGGCTCCCAACACCCCTCCAGGAGGCAGATGTGGAATTCTCCCTTCCTGACTTGGCAGTCCGTCGGGAAGAACCTGTCTACTGGACTGATGGATGAAGGCAGGCTCAGCATTAAGTAGGCTGTTAGTCTTTAACCAGCACAGCTGACAGTGTAGACAACAGAAGGAACAGGCCCCAAGAAGCGGGGGGGATTGAGTGAATGAGCAAATGAACACATATGTGAGTCCAAGAGCTCATCTAGCCCTGGACCTTTTTGTTGGAATCAGTCTTCATTGTGAGGGGATGTCCTGTGTATTTTAGGATGTTTGGTAGCTTCTTTGGCCTCTAACCGGTAGATGTCAATAGCCAATCCCACCCTCTCACTTTCTGATCGAGACAATTGAAGCTATTTCCAGATGTTGCCAAATGTCTCTTGGGCTAGGAATCCCTGCTGGGTGACAGCCGCTGGACTGATTGCTTTGACCTCAGTTGTATCACCAGAGAGATGGCCACACACTTGACCTTTCTGAAAACCCGAGATGGGACGAGATCTGCCTTGTTCAATAGCATAGCCACAAGCCATATGTGTATCTTGGACACTTGGAGCACAGCTGGTCTGAATTGACATGTACCCTAAGGGTATGAATGCTTAGGATGATAAAAAGAAGGTAAAGTATCTTATTAATAATGTTGTTATTGATTATATGTTGAAATGACCATATTTTGGATACATTGGGTTAAATAAAATACATTGTTAAAATAAATGTCATTTGTTTCTTTTACTTTTTAAAATATGGCTACTGGAAAAATGTCAGATGTCCTGTTTGGCTCATATGATATTTCTATTGGACAGTGCTGTTGCAGAGAAGGAACAAAGGTTACTCAAATGACCATGAATCAGTGTGATGGCACACTGACAGGGACAGTGGTGTGGCCACCACAGCATGTGGGGTAGACAAAGGTCAAGATCAAGGGTCAGGGGAGGCTCACCTAAGGAAGGGATGCTCACCTAAGGAAGGGATGCTAGAGTGAAGAACTTGAGGGGAGGAAAAAGAGGAGGGGGAGGAGAAAGAGGAAATAGGAGGAAGTGAGAAAAGAGGAAGGAGAAGAGAAGGAGGAGGAGGGGGAGGAGAAGGGGAAATGGGTTTATGCAGAGGAAACAGCTAATACCGAAGTTGGGTGGTGGAAGGGAGCATGGCACATCTGAGACACAGACCAGAGGCCACATGGTGGAGTGCAGGGAGGCCAGGGAGGCTGGCAGGATGAGAAGTTTGCCTCCATCCTAAAAACAGTGTGAGGTCATTGAAAGGATTTTAAGTGGCGGGGTGACATGATCAAATTCACATTTAAAAAAGCTCACTCTGTCTTTGATGTTTATCTCCCCTCCTAAGAGGTTATAAAAGGTTCTAGAATCAGACTGCTGGGTCAAATTGGAGCTCTTTCACTACCTAACTGTAATCTTGAGCAAGTAATATGAACTCTCAGTGCCTGTTTCCACATCTGTAAAATGGGGATGATGATGATAATAGCATGGATTTCATATGGTTGTTGTGATGATTAAATGAGTTATTATGTGACGAACACTTAGAACTGGACTGGACACATGGTCACCACTCAGTGTTACTTAATAGTAAGTTCCTGGGGTAGGGGGACACTCCATCTTAGAAATCTTGGCTTTTCTCATTCTGAATACACATACAAATATGAGTTGAAAAGATTTGTTTTTGTGTGTGTGTGTTTCTCTTTTCTTTTAGGCTTTTTCTTCTCCCAGGAGAAATCCCAGCTTGATTGGCATTCTTGTGTTCTGTCCCATGGGGTAGTTGGAGAACAGAAAGGAAGAAGTTGGGGGGCACTCAGGGGACATAGGGAGAGAACCCCCTGAAGACCTACATTCCAACTTCTCCTTGACAGACACCAAGATTATTGACAGTTTCTTCCAACAATGCTTCCTTTCACAGTAAGTCTGAAGAAAGAGGTGCTGTCTTCACAGGAAGGCAAAGAAAAATGAACTCTCCTTGGCTCTTGCCCATTGTAGTGCCCCATGCTGCTGGGACAAGGTGGGGAGAAGGCACAGCTTTCACAACTTTATGCACATATTTGGAGAAGTCCTTGATTGTTGAGTTCTTTGACCACATTCCAAGAACCCAGAAGTGCCTGCTTGGAGGGTGACCACTGGAAGCCAAGACTGGTCTAGGATATGTTGCAAATTGTCCAAGAGTTTATAGCAACTTGGCGGTGTGACATGTATACACAAGCGCTCAAAATCTTGAAAATCTATCTGGGTGCTGAGCTGCATAAATAAAACCAAGTACTTCTGCAGCTCCACATGTTAATTCAACTAGAAGTTTCCTAAGTGCTTACCCATAGGCCTGACTTGCCATCAGTGGGCAGGCTTGGATGACCATCCATCGAACTTATCTCCTGGGAGGATAACATTCATCCTCTGTGCACCAGCAGCACAGGAAGGAAGGCTCCTGTTGGCAATGAGGCAGGGAGACCTGATCTTATCCATTCGTCTTCCTGCTCCCCACACCATTAAGAACTGAATTTGGTCTGGGCTTTCTTAGAAACTTTGCTCAGTCTGGGACATACTTTGAGCAATTGAGACTTCACAGGTCCCAAGAGACTCTTGATGAATTTCATTCTCTCTAAGGCACAGTGTATGAGCAGTATGATCCAGCGTTCCACTGCAGCTCCAGGCATCCCATCCCTATATTCCTGTTTCCAAAGTAGAAAAGAAGGGGCCATGAACAAACCTTCTCCTTGCCTGCTGTCTTATCAGAGAAGAACTTTCCTAAATATCCCCAGCAGACCTCTGCTTGTGTACTATTGGCCAGAACTGTGTCACATGTCCTCCCCTAGGCCAATCACTGGCATAGGATCGCCGTGATTGGCATAGACTGTCATGATCCATCTCCTGGCCCAGGCACACTGGGCTTTGGTGGCAAGAAAGAAGTGGGGTAGGAACTCTATTGTCCTATAGATCCTTTATCATAAGAGCAATGAGGAGCCGTTGTAGGGCTTTAAGCAGAAGAGTGACGTGATAAAAAATGTGTTGTCAAAAGTCACCTTGGCAAGAGAGTGAGGTTGAATGGAAGCATGAACGGAAGTGAGGAGACTAGGTCCTGGCTGTCCAGGCTTTTATCCCAATAGCTAGAGTCAGACAGGATTTCACTTTATGTGCCATAAGTATTAATACGTTTTTCAGGCTGTAATATGTTGCAGAATAATGCTTTGAAAAACATCCTGATAACTTTTCCCTTCTTAGTAATTTGCTTTTTGCCCCTGTTGCAGCCCTTAAAGCTGGGCTGGGAGGCCAAGCTGCTCCAGGGAAAGGAGGGGGAATACCTCCTTCAACAAAGAACACATTGCTGAGCGTGGAATTAGACTTTAAAACTCTGCGGAAGGCAACAATCTAGAACAGGGGTTGGCGGACTGTGGTGTGTGGGTCAGATCCTATGGCGTTTTAGTCAATAAAGTTTTAATGGAAACAGCCATGCTTGTGTGCTCAGGTACCGTCTGTGCTGCTTTGATGCTACCACAGCAGAGCTGGGCAGCTGTGACAGGGACTGTGTGGCCCACAAAGCTTAAAATATTTACCATCTGGTCCTTTACAGAAAGAAAGTTTGTTGACTCTAGTGGAGAAAGGCAGACTTTGGAGAGAGCAGGCACTTTCCGGGAATATCTGGAGCTGCATTTTTACATGCCAGAATCCAAAGCTTGGAGGACTCTGCGTAGAGGAGGAAGGATGGGGACATGTCACAGGCACGGCTTTGCCACCCGGTACTAGGGAGAGTCCCTCGATGGACAGGCGGGCAGGCCCAGTGAGCCTGGGGTGTGAATGGCCTCCTAGCTTCCCCTTCAGAGTCAGAACTCCCAACTGCCTGCCAGGCATAGCTTGGGGACATTCAAGACACCTAGAACGTCTTGTGTTTGGCCTGGTACTGCTCAAACGTGGCTCAGCGAGGCAGGGTAGCAGTGGCCCAGGAAGACTCCTCAGAAAGGTGTCCCTAAAGCAGCCTCACCTGATCTCACCATTCTTGTCTCTGCTTGGACAGCTTGGATAGTCGAGAAGGCCTTCTGTCATCCCTCACACTCACTCCACTAAGTTATCCCTTTCCTCTCCATACTCACAAAGAATTCCAGACCTCCCTTCTCACAACCCTCGTTTGACCTGTAATGATTCATTCAGTATCTATTTAGCCTACAAGACAATCTTCCAAGGTGGGGACTATAATTTGTTTATGGCTTTATGCTAAGCATGTAACTCAGTGATGATACTAAGCAGATGTGCAATGAATGAATGATTAACTCAGAAGACCACTCCCTAGTTTATGAGTATGAGTATTCTTTTTATAATTATATTTATTCTCTGAATATGTTATATATGGCATAACATTTGAGAAGTTAAAAAGAAGTTACAAGAAACAGGTCCCCTCTCACCCTGTCCTCCAGCCACCCTGTTTCCCTTCCTGAAGCTCTTTGGTGTTTGGTGTTTTATTTCTAATCGCTGTTGGCATCATCATGAAGAAAGACAGGATCCCCATTTACAAGAGGAGATGAGAAAAAACCATCAGGCTTGGTGGCTGCCTTTGCAGGCAGCACTTGGGAATCACGAAGGCCCCGGAGCTAAGACGTGTTCTTGACGTTGCTATACTGGCACGCACCATTACCGGCTCTCCAATAACTGTTGCTGGTATCTGCAGGGAACAAAGACTTTCCCACATCAATTTCTCCTTTGGGGAAGTGAAGCCAACTGGCCACCATCTAACTGAACCAATCAGCCTGAGGTCTGGCAAGTGTGTAAATGGACAGAACGAGATGTCGCAGGAGGGATGACCTGGCTGAAGTGCCCTGGGACACAGAGAAATTGGTGGGGGTTGGGCCAAATAATTTAAGTAATTTTGTGATTTTATGCATGAATGTTATACTTCAGTAACAAGTTACAAAATGAAAAAAAAAAAAAAAACCCCAATCTCCCAAATTATGAATTCTACCCAAATCAGTAATAACAATAAAAGGCAATCTTTGTTTCATGTTCGGCAAGGGCTACTTGCTCTTCTAAGTACCTGATTTGCATTTTCTTGTTTAATCCTGACAACAACCCTATGAGACACTCATCATTCATTCATTGAAAAGCTGTTTAACGAGCACCTACCTGTACCAGGCCTTGTGCAGGCCCCGAGATGCAGACGGTAAAGAAGACAAACAGGGCAGGTCCCTGCCCTCCTGGAATTTGCATTCTAGGGGACACGTACCATTATTAGTTCCAGCTTATAATGTGAAAAAAAAAAGTTCTGAAAAGCCCAGTAATTTGCTCCAATTCTGTGTTTGATAAATAATTTGATCAGGCCAGGATTCAGTTCTAGATGTCTGTGACCCCAAAATGCCTGAGCACATCTCCTGCTGGTTTTTTTTTTTTTCGAGATAGTGTCTTACTGTGTCACCCAGGCTGGAGTGCAGTAGTGCGATCTCAGCTCACTGGAACCTCTGCCTCCCGGGTTTAAGTGATTCTTCTGCCTCAGCCTCCTGAGCAGCTGGGATTATAGGCGTGTGCCACCATGCGAGGCTAACTTTCGTATTTTTAGTAGAGATGGGGTTTTACTATGCTGGCGAGGGTAGTCTTGAACTCCAGACCTCAAGTGATCTGCCCATCTTGGCCCCCTGAAGAGCCAGGATTACAGGTGTGAGCCACCACACCTGGCCCTCCTGCTGCTTTTTTTGGTGCCAATTCCTCAAGAGGTTGTGCAGATGACCCTCTATACGGGCTCAGGAGTCCTCTGCTGCATTGTTACACAGACAAATTCTTTCTATTTCTTTATTTTTTAGAGCAGAAAAGGTTTCTGTGCTTGGAAAGTGGGAGGGAGGGTAGATGGAGGTGCTCCAATGCTGTCATGAGGACTCCCCCTCTGTGTCCTTTTTCCTGGGTGTCAGCTTCCTTCTCAGGCAGGAGCTGGCCAAGGCAGCCTCAGGCTTACAGGGCCCTGGCCATTGGACATCCCAAGAGGGTCCACACTCCTTTTTCCTGGGCTCTGGCAAACACTGGGACTATGCCCTTCCTCAGGGCATATGCCTTTCCCGACTTGCTCACAAGGCCAAGGGTATGAGTATTCTTTTTATAATTATATTTATTCTCGGAATATGTTATATATGGCATAAAATTTGAGAAGTTAAAAAGAAATTACAAGAAACAGGTGCCCCTCTCATCCTGTCCTCCAGCCCCACTGTTTCCCTTCCTGAAGCTCTTTATGTAGGCAGGTGAACAACACACTCAGATAAAGGGAATGGAGATGATCCCTGGTGGCCCTGATTAATAGACAGAGATGGAGGGTTTGCTCCTGAGCCTCCTAAGACTTGAGGCCTGAGCTGCTCAACTGTGAGGGGATCCTAAGATACCCCCCAATACAGGCTGAAGACACCTTTCTGTGACCACCTTCTGTTCCATGAAGCCTGCATTTCAGAGCCTCTGAGAAGCCAGGCCAGGGACTGAGAAGAGTAATCTCCACAGGAAATGAGCAGACTGGTGCTCTGGGACATGCTCTGGGATCTTGTGATTTGGTTTACTAAAAGCCCACCTTAGCATCGGTGCTCAGACAACATTGTTCCCAGCCGGCACAAGACCCAGGAATGGAGTGGTTGCTCTAAAGCACTGTCTCCTCCCAGTGGCTGTAAGCAGCTAGTCCTCCTCTCTCTGTGGCCTCTCTTGGTATTTCTCTTTAAGAAATGACTTTTTTTTTTTTTTTTTTTTAAGGATGGAGTCTCACTCTGTTACCCAGGTTGGAGTGCAGTGGTGCAATCTCGGTCGGCTAACTGCAAGCTCCACCTCCCAGATTCAAGCGATTCTCTTGCCTCAGCCTCCCAGGTAGCTGGGACTACAGGTGTGCGCCACCACACTCAGCTAGATTTTTTTTGGTATTTTTAATAGAGGT
This sequence comes from Trachypithecus francoisi, assembly GCF_009764315.1. Lineage (NCBI taxonomy): Eukaryota > Metazoa > Chordata > Mammalia > Primates > Cercopithecidae > Trachypithecus > Trachypithecus francoisi. The sequence goes on from NW_022681457.1 coordinate 82,386,690, forward strand.
GGGGTTTCACCGTGTTAGCCAGGATGGTCTTGATCTCCTGACGCTGAGATCTGCCTGCCTCAGCCTCCCAAAATGCTGGGATTACAGGTATGAGCCACAAAACTTGCCCTAAGAAATGACTTTCAAAACACCCTGGGTCTCTCCTATCCAATTCCTAGGCAGGTAAAAGGCATTTGACATGTTGGGTTACTGGTTTTAGAAAAAGCCAGAGGCATCAGTCTTCTGAATCTTAGGTGACAGAAAACACAGATTGACACTGGTCACCGTCCATAATAAACCATCTTGAGGGGAGCCGGTGGGCTAGTGTGCACTCCACCAGCTCACTGATGGGGGCTGATTTGACATTAGAGTCAGGCCATTTGGCAGAACCAAGCAATTAGTATTTTCAATGTTTGCTGAACTTGTCTTGTTCCCCAGTTTCAGCAGGCCCAAGAATGTGTTAGAAATGGATATCCTCGACCATCCTTTTGAGATGATCTTACGTAGTATTCAATCATAAAGTTGGCAGGCTGTTTTGTTTTATCTTTTATTTAAGTGCATGTTTTCCTTTGCAATGAAGTGTTCTGTTGCCAAAGACATTTGGCTCTGCTTCCATGCCCCCATCAAATTCTCTAGACTTTTGCTAACCCAGGCCCTATTTGAGTAAATCATATGCATATTGGGATTATGTGGGAACTGTGGTCAAAACAAAAGTTGCCCATTTTCTCCTTTTGTCAATCCTGCAAACACTCTCTGAATTCCCTGCCTAAGGCTATAAGGTGTTGACAAAGCAGTATGAGGGTTTGCACACAGCAGGAACGGGTGACAGGTCAAACACTAACTGTTCTGGTGTTTACCAGGCATGACCCAGTGTCTAAGATCAGAACCGAATTGTTCAGAGACTGGCTGGAGATCTGTGGCTCTCACAGGGATCACTGGAGAGTGTCGGCAGCAGGAGAAGGATGAAATTCAGCATGCTGGATTGAGAACTGAGGAACACAAAGATGACTGAGATGTGCTCCCATTTTGGAGACTCTACCATCCAGGATGGGAGATGAATGTTTATTCTAGAAATATGTAATGCACATCTACTATGTGCCAGGCGGTGGGGAAACAGAGGTAGTAAGATGGGGGCGTTGCTTGCTTGTAACTCATAACTTGATGGGAGACAGACATGTGAGCAGAGAATTGTGATCCCAAATGAGAAGTGGATGCCAAGAATTCTTGAGAGAAAGGACGTGGGCATGGAAAATTAGAAGTAGTTTTATAGTGGCCGGGCGCGGTGGCTCACGCCTGTAATCTCAGCATTTTGGGAGGCTGAGGTCGGCAGATTACTTGAGGTCAGGAGTTCGAGACCAGACTGACCAACATGGTGAAACCCAGTCTCTACTGAAAATACAAAAATCAGCCAGATGTGGTGGCAGGCGTCTGTAATCCCAGCTACTTGGGAGGCTGAGGCAGGAGAATCGTTTGAACCCAGGAGGCAGAGGTTGCAGTGAGCTGAGATCGCGCCACTGCACTCCAGACTGGGCGACAGAGCAAGACTCTGTCTCAGTGACTGGGAGGAAAAAAAATAGAGTGATAGTAAATAGGAATGTGTGGGGAATAGTAGTAATGATGATGACACTAGCAAATACTAAAGCAGCACGACGAGGCACTGCTCTTAGATTTTAGATATATTGGGTCATTTGATTCTTACACAATCTTATGTACAGATGAGATTGGCTCACTTGCCTCTGATCATAGTGCTTGTTAGGAACAGAGGTGGGATTTGAACCCTGGCAGCCTGGCTCTCTGGAGCCTGGGCTTCACCACTCCACTCTGTCACCATGTACCATGAGAGCATGATGTGGGAGTGGAGGAAGCTAAGCTAGGAAAGATCTGACATGTAAGTTAGAGCTGGATGGTGATAGCTTTGTCTGCCATCTGTCAGATTTGAGACTTTACCCTGTAGGCACAGAAGAATTCTGCGTAGGAGAGCTTGCAACCAGATCTATGTTTTGAAAAAAAAAAAAAAAAATTCACCTTGGCAGCTATAATAATGAACTAGAAGCAGAAAACTGAAGGCTGGTTTAAGGCTACTGCAGTTGTCTAGGCAAGACCTGAGGAGACCTGAAGGGCTGGAGAAGAGGGGAAAAATTCAAGAACGACATAAGGAGTAAAATGGGCAGGATTAGGGGAGTAATTAGGGGGATGGCAGGAGTTGTCAATGGCTGATGCTTGTAGCTTGGGTGCCATCTGCAGCTGTCAGCTCTGATCCACTGTTCTGGGCTGCTGGCATGTGGTGACCACCTTCCTCCATTAAGATGCTGCTACACCCTCATGCTGGCTCCGGAGGAGGGCATGGCATGAGGAAGGTCACATTCCCCTGATGAGTCTGTCCCAGTGTGGACACAGGCTCATCTCTTAGTTCCCTTCAGTACCACAGACACCAGCTGTAGGATAACAAAGTAGCAGAGATCTGAGTGTAACACAGAGAGATCATAGGGCAGGACCAGCCACACCCTCTCACAGGAGCTCTACGGCTCCTTCCTACTGCAGAGCATGCTAAACCCACATCTTCCTTTCTCCGATCCTGGGGTCCCAAATCCCCAATCGCCCCCACTCAAGAAGGCAAAAATCTAGTTTGCATTGTTGCAACCTCTGTACTCAGGAAGACAACCTTTTGGCATTTTCTAGCAGCACAGTATCTCTTCATTGTTTCAACCTCTCCCTCCAGACTAATTTCTCAGCTCACCTTTGCATACTCAAGAGGCTCATTAAAACATTTTCCCAAACAAAAGAGCAGTCTTCTCCCAAAGATGAATTTTGCTGCCACCCCTAGAATGCAGAAACAGCTGCAGGCATCTTTGAAAACTGCAACGTTTTCATTCCTCCTGTAATATTAAATACTGCAAAAAGGCCAAGAATGGAGGTCGTTAGATTTATCTAGCATCTTATTGCATGAATATTTATTGAGGGAGAATTTCCACCTCTAGGAATAGAGGGGTCAACGGTCTGGCTAAGGACAACAAGAAGGGTTGGACATGTTAAAAAAAATGGTCTGTTGTATCCAAGAGCTAAATCAGGCCTTACCCAGACTGCAGCTCAGCTTCCAGTCATCTCGGTGGCCTGGAAAAATCTCAGTTCCTGCCACTGGATGATGATAGTCCTGTATTGCTAGTGCCCCTCAGGCAACTGGCAAAAGCAACTATAAATCTTCTCTAGTGGAAGATACGATCATCTGAGGCCTCAAGTTATGCGTATGAGCTATTCTTCTACTACAAAATCGGATATCAAATCAAAGTAAATCAGACATGTGGGTAAACCTGATAATATAACTGACATCCATCAGAATAAAACAGATAATGGAAACATGGAAGCTCAGATATGAGAATTATCAGACATAGATTTAAGATTGTCATTGGGTAACTGTTACAGGTCAGACATTGTGCTGGCATCGAGGATGAAACAGCGAACAAACAAAGCATGCTTCCTGAACTTATCATACTTTTATAGTCTTCTTGGGGGAGACATACATTAATCAAATAAATCATGGGTAGGTTGATTGCCAACATGGACCCAGTCCTCCACGTTCCTCTCCCTCTTCCCAGTATCTGCACCCTTGGTAGTATGACTTTGCAGTGCTCCCAACAGCAAGCAGGTGAAGTCTATTTCCTACTCCCTGAATCTGGGCTAGACTTGCATTTACTTTGGCCAACAGAGTGTGGCAAAAGTGATGGTGTGTCAGTTTTGAGCCTGGATCTCAAGAGGCCTTGTGCCCATCTGTTTGTTCTTCTGGAGAGCTGGCACTGAGAACAATTCTGGGACCCTGTTGGAGAAACAGAGATTGTCCCAGCCAAGGGCTCAGACCTATGAAAGAGTTCAGCCAAGATCAACAGCTGACTACATATGCTCAGGTGAGTCCCACCAACCCCTGCTCAGATCAGGACTATCCAGTGGACCCACAGGCTTCTTAGAACAAATATTTATCGTCATATACCACTTAGGTTTGATTGTAGTTGTTATGCAGCATTATTGTAGCAAAGATGACTGACGCACACATAGATGAGTAATTCTGACCTGATCAATGACAAAGAAGATGTGGTAGACTCTGAGTGTTTAGGAGAAACTGATTAAGCCTGGGGATTAAAGGAAGGCTTCTCTGAGGAGCTGATGCTCGAAGTGAGACTGAGGATAAAGATCGTTAAATGAGTGAAAAGAGGACTGAACATCCCAGGCAGAGAGAACAGCGTGCACAAAGACCTTGAGCAGAGAGGCAGTGGGACGTTTTGAGGCACTGAAGGGAGGAGGTAACACAAGGAGAGTGAAAGACAGGGTTAAGAGAGGAAACAGGGAATAGACCAGGGAGGCTATGCCTTTAGTTCTTATTTTATCAAACTTAGCTAGTACCTTTTGATTCTCCTCTTTGTAAGATGAGGGCATTAGTGCCTGTACTCTTTCCTTCTCTCTTCTTCCTTCTCTCATACCCCAAGTTCTGTATATACTTTACTTGTATATCATCAAGATCAGTGATGTTTATTCTATAATATCCATGTTTTAGCTCTAGATGAGTTCTAGAATTGAAGATCAACAAATTATTGACATTATTAAGACTGTTTACATTATTATGACAAAGACCTTGTTCCATTATAGCCAAATGGTACTCTATGATTTTCATTTTCCCATCTGAATTTAAATTTTTTAAATGGCCTTTCTTTTTCTTTCACTCTATCTTTCTAAGCTATTACTAATATCAGATAGTCTATTGAAAAAAAATGTTTCCCAAGAGAATTCCCTTCTAGGGTTTTAGAACCTCTGTTCTCCTGCTTCAGTCTAGACTAGCTGTTCTGATGTTACCCTGAACTTTTCACTGCATTTGTGGATTACATCCCTATTTCCAGACACGGATGCTTCTTTCTTGGTTTACCTCTTGCCTTACTAAACCACATCTTCAAAAAGCTTTCTTAGAAAGGGTATGTGGAATGTAATTTTTTTGGTCCATGTATGTCTAAGAATACTTTTATAGTACCCATACATTTGATAAATATCTTGTTTATTTGTAACAATTGACTCTGAAAATCAATTTCTTAGAATTTTGAAGGCATTGCTTTATTATCTTCTATCATCCAGACTTGCTGGTATAACGTCTGATGCCCTTCATTTTATTTTCCTTACCATAATTTTATTGTGAAATATAACAGACTTGCATAAAAGTGCATAAAAGTATACAGCTTAGTTATTTATCACAAAGCAAATATTTGTGTAATGACTAGCCTGGTCAAAAACTAAACAATTGCTAGTCTCCTCCCCTCTCCAAGAATCCCCCACTGTATCTCCTCTTAATTACTGCTCCTTCCCTTCACACAAAGGTAACCATTATCCTAAATTTTATGGTAATAATGCATCTGCTTTTATTTGAAACTTTACTACCCAATTTCATATTCTTAAATCCTAAAGTTTCATTTTTCCTATTAAAAAAACTTTAATATGCATATAGAAGAAAATAATTTATTCTTTTGGGCATAGCTTTTTAAAATTCAACATTATGTTTGTGAAATTTTCCATCTTGTTCTGTGTAGCCATAGCGGATTCATTTTTCATTACTGCTTAATATTCCTTTGTTTGGATCTACCCTAATGTATTTATTTGCTTTATTGTTGATGGATATTTAGTTTCCAGTTTTTGGTCATTTCAGGCGAAGCTGCCAGGAACATTTTATATATGTTTCTTGGTGCAGCCATATATATTAAAAGTAGTGGCAAAAACAGCAATTACTTTTGCACCAACGTAGTACTTTCTGTTGAGTATATATCTAGATGGAGTAGTATCATGGAGCTGTAAGTCATGTAGGAGCATATCACTGTAGTTTTAATTTGTATTTTCCTGATCATGAATGATGTTGAGCATCTGTTTGTATGCTGCTGCCCATTTCTTTTTCTTCTTTTGTGGTGTGCCTATTTAATTCTTTTGTCTGTGTTTCTATTTTACTGTTTCTATTTTTATTATTGATTTGTAAATGTTCTGGATACAAGCCCTTTGTCAGTTATATTGTTGCAAACATTTTTTCCATCCAGTGACTTATCTTTTCACTCTTTTAATGGTGTCTATGTCTATATCTATCTACATCTATTTATTTATTTTTTTTGAGATGGGGTCTCACTTTGTCACCCAGACTGGAGTGCAGGTGGCATGATCTTGGTTCGCTGCAACCTCTGCCTTCTGGGCTCAAGCATTTCTCCCACCTCAGCCTCTCAAGTAGCTAGGACTACAGGTGCATGTTACGATGCTGGGCTAATTTTTGTATTTTGGTAGAGACAGGGTTTTGCCATGTTGCCAAGGCTGGTCTCAAACTCCTGAACTCAAGTGATCCACCTGCCTCATCCTCCCAAAGTGCTGGGATTACAGGTGTGAGCCATCATACTCCGCCTTCTTAATGGTATATTTTGAGGATGAGGAGATGTTCCTAATATTTATGTCATCGAATTGTACTTTTTTCTTTACAGTTAATCTTTTTATGTACAGTTTATGAAGATTTTTCTCTACCTCAATATTGTAAAGCTATCCCCATATTAACTTTTAAAAACTTTATTGTTGCCATTCACATCTAGATATACAATCCACCTGAAACTCATATTCGTATATGGTTATGAGGTAGGGATTGATTGAGTTTGGTTATTTTTCTATATGAGTATTCAATTAATTCCATATTATTTATTTTAAAAGCTTTTCTTTCTCCAATTCTCTGCAATGTCACCTTTATCATTAACCAGTTGTCTACACACACACACATTTCCAGACTCTCTATTCTATTCCATTGGTTTATTTTTAAAATTTTGCACTATTACCACACTTTCATAATTACTGTATTGTTATAAGAAATCTTGATACCTCATAAAGCACCTTCTTTAAGAATAACATAGCTACTTTTGGCTCTTGACATTTCTGAATAGTTTTTAGAAATATCTTGTCACAGAATTAACCCATTGGTATTTTTTCGGGATTGCAACAAATCTACAAATTGGTTTGGTGATAATTGACATCTTTAAAATATGTAGTCTTCAATCCACGCACATAGTATATCACTTCTATAAATCATCTATTTCTGTGTCAGAAGCTACCTTACAATGTAGTGGCTTAAAACAACAATTTATTATTTTTCATGACTCTGTGGGTTGTCTGGGCACTTCCTCTGGTGGTTTCACTCGGGTTCATTCATGTGGCTGTATTCAGCTAGAGTTTTGGCTGGAGGGTTCAGGATGGCCTCACTCATACATCAGGCAATTGGTGCAGGCTGTCAGCTGGGGTCCCTTGGTTGTCCTTCATGTGGCCTCTTGCCCTGTGTAGGCCAGTTTTTTTTTATTTTTTTATTTTTTTTAAACATGGTAGTCTCAGAGTAGTGAGATCAAGAGGTCAAAGGTGGTCTCTTGAGACCTCTACTCTGAAATTCATACAACATCATTTCCATCACATTTTGTTTGTCAAAGAAAATCACGAGGCCGCCCAGATTCAAAAGGTAGGACAATAGAATTGGCTTCTTAATGGGAGGAGCTTTAAAGAATTTGTGTACTATTTAATATCCCATCTCATTCTTTTGTCTTTAATTTTTCTCATGTATAGTTTTCAGCGTGGAGGACTCACACATGTTTGTTAAATTTTTTTCTAGGTATCTGATGTTCATTGGCACCATCATGTTGTTTTATTTTCAAACAACTTTATTGTAGTAGAATTTACATACAGTGAAGTGTATCAATTGAAAGTGTAGAGTTTGATAAATATTTACACCCATGTAATCACTACTACAATTAAGATAACCTTTCCATCACCCCTAAATATCCCTTGTGCCCTTTATTATCAATTGCCCTCTACTCTTGGCCTTAAGTAGCCACTAATCTGTTTTCTATTCCTATAGATTAGTTTTGCCTTTTCTAGAACTTTGTGTAAGAGGAATAATATAGTATATTCTCTTGTCTCTGTCTTCTTTTGCTCAGTACAATGTTTTTGAGATCCATTCCTTTTGTTGCATATATCAGTAATTCATTACTTTTTCACTGCTGAGTAGTATTCCATTGTGTGGGTATACCACCACTTTTTATTCATTCTCAAAATGATAGACATTTGAGTTGGATCTGGTTGCTTCCAGTTTCTGGCTATTACAAATAAAGCCACTGTAACATTTGGTTACAAATGTTATATATTTGTATTTATCTTGGGTAAATAACTATAAGTAAAATTACTAGGTTGAATACTAAGTGCATATTTAGCTTTATAGTAAAGTAACAAACTTTTCCCCAAAGTAGCTATATCATTTTACATTCTCACTAGCAATGTATGAGAGTACTAGTTGCTCCACATCTTTGCCAACACTTGGTATTGTCAGTTTCATCATTCCTTCCTGAATTTCAGATTATTCATCTGGGCTCACTTTCCTTCTGCTTGAAGCACAACCTGTATTAATTCCGCTTAGTGTGATTTCACTGGGGGTAAATTCTGTCAGTTTTTGTTTATTTGGAAATGTCTTTATTTTGTTCTAGTTCTTGAAAAACATTTTCATTGGCTATATAATTCTAGTTTGGCAATTTTTTCAGGCCTTTCATGACATTATTTTATTGTCTTCTGGTTTTCGTTGTTGTTTAGAAATCAACTTTTAGGGCCAGATGTGGTGGCTCACGCCTGTAATCCCAGCACTTTGGGAGGCCAAGGCAGGTGGATCACCTGAGGTCAGGAGTTTGAGACCAGCCTGACCAACATGGTGAAATCCCATCTGTACTAAAAATACAAAAATTAGCTGGGTGTGGTGGCATGCACCTGTAATCCCAACTGCTTGGGAGGCTGCAGTGGGAGAATAGCTTGAACCTGGCAGGCAGAGGTTGCAGTGAGCCGAGATCGTGCCATTGCACTCCAGCCTGGGTAAAGAGTGAGACTCAGTCTCAAGAAAAAAAAAAAGTCTTCTCTGGTTCCTTTAAAACTCTTTTCTTTGTCTTTAATGTTTGACAGTTTCATTATGATGTGTCTAGTGTATTTATATTTATTTGTCTTGCTTGGAATTTGCTTGGTTTCCTGAATATTTGGGATGGTGTTATCAGTCCTGAAATATCTCTTGAAATATTTCTCTGACTTATTTTCTCTCTTCCATCTCTTTCTAGAACAGGAAACATTAGCCATTTACTAGATCATCTCACTTTATATTCCATATCTCTTAGCCTATTTTATATGCTCCCACTCCGTCTTCCCATTTTGCATTTCTCCTGACTTATTTTCTAATTCACAAATTCTCATTGCAACGTGTCAAATTCTAAAGTCCACCCATTTGTTGAGATGTTAATTAGTTATTTTATTTTTCAAAAGTTCCATTTGGTTCCTTTTCATATCTTCTAAGCCTAGTTAGTAGTTTCTATAGTTTCCTTTTCTCCCCTATATCTTATAAACCTTGTCTTTTATTTTAAAAACACTAAGCTTAATTATCTAGAGTTTCCCGATAATTCCAGTTTCAGAAATACTTGCAGATCTTGTTCTGTTGTCTGTGCCATCTGCTGATTTTACTCATGGCATATTGATTCTTTATGCTCTTGTTTACTTATGATTATGTATTGCTCAGTGACCTAAGGTGAAGGCAACTACAGAGACTGGCAGACGTTTTCTGTAAGGACCACATAATAAGCATTTTAGGCTTTGAAGGCCATGTACAGTCTCAGTTGCTTCTCCTTTTCTTCCTGCTTCTCCTCTTTCTTCTTCTTCTGACAACACTTTAAATTTATTAAAACTATTTTTAGGTTGTGGGTCTTACAAAGACAGGCCATAGATTGGATTTGGCCTGAGGGCCATTGTTTGCTTATTTCTCCAAAGATGTTTTGTTTCTTTCATGTGTGTAAGGGTGTTATTTTAATTAAATATATGGCTTTTAAAAAATTGAGCCATTTAGGTGAAGCGAATTAGGGCTTCCAGTACATGAGGGATAGTTTACTTTGGTTTGCTCTTAGCTTGAGGAAGTCGCCCTTGAAAGCTCTGCTAGGTCCAAATAACCTAGCTTGTTATAATGGAAAGAAAAGAATTCTATTTTCTTCTGAAAATTATATCGAATGGCTCTTATGGGATAGATGACCTTCTGAAAGACTGTTTAAATTTGTTTTGTTCAGTTATGTTAGTAAGTCTTACTGGTAAATGAAACATCATAATTTCAGGAGAGTACAGCAAATGAATGTTCGTTTGAAAAAAATCAGTGTGAGGTTATGACCTTAAAAAATATCTTTTTAAGCTCTGTTAATAAAAGTGGCCCAACAGTGATAAAAAACGCTTTTGTCTATCAAGAAATAGCAATCTAGCACTCAGATTTTGGTCTTTAGTATCATTCTCTATTTAAAGAACTGCGAAAAATCGAAATAATTCTGGAAAACTTTGTTTTCCAGAAGCAAGAATAATTTCAAATATGTTTGAGCAGAAAGGACTTCAAGAAACTCCCATTCAAGTTATAACAATTGAACATAAAGAATACATATCATTATTATGAATGTAATTATTTGGAATAAGTTAATAGAAGTCCATAAGTTTCTAATGATATCCAAAAGATAAAAGTTAAAAGTAAATGTACAAAAAGTAACTGCAATACAAAAGGAGTGACGGATATAACAGAATATGCCCAATTTTCATTACTTTAAATAAGCAGAAGACTTGATATTTAGAGTTTTTGGTGCTTTTTGTTTCTTGAGATGGTGTCTCACTCTGTTGCCCAGGCTGCAGTTCACTGGTGCAATCTCAGCTCACTGCAACCTCCACCTCCCAGACTCAAGCTCTCTTCCCACTTCAGCCTCCTGAGTTGCCTGGACAACAGGTGCATGCCACCATACCTGGCTAATTTTTTGTAGAGACGGGGCTTCACCAGGTTTCCTAGGCTGGTCTCAAACTCCTGAGCTCAAGCGATATACCTGCCTTGGCCTTCCACAGTACTAGGATTATAGGCTTGAGCCACTGTGCCTGGCCAGATGCCTTTAAAACATGTGTTGGTTATAAAGCAAATGTATTTAGTGTTTTAATATGTGTAAGCAAGAAAGAATAAACACAAATATAGGTGAATAGACCAAGAATCTTGGAAAAAGTAAGAATGGTACCAAGAACAAGAAGGACTGTTTGAAGCCATGGGTCAAGCAACATATCCAGGTAAGCAAGAGGTCAGCAATCACTCAGCATCAATGGTCATCTACAGTATGACCAAAGTCAGTTCTAAGATGATAAATTAACCAAGTCTTTCAAACAGGAGAAATCATTGCACAGATTCTATCTCTCTTCTAGCTGTTCTAGCTAATTACAATAAGAGTCTGATGAAGTCTACCTAAAATTTCAATACTACTCACAGAGTGGGTCAATAGATCCCAATGACAGTCAATTAATAAGGTAATTCTGAGCTTGTGAGACTTAAAGAGTAGATCATATCTGGGAAAGATATCAAATGTCAAAAATACAAATTTTACATGAAAGAGGTCCTATTGATGCAATGAGTGAAACTTCATTGTATGTGAAGCTTAGGCCAATGAGTAGAGGCTCAGGTTTGAGTCTCCTTGCACTGTGCAACTAGGTCCTATTTCTCAACTGAGAGCTAATAGGTTGACATCCCAGAACTTGCAAACTTAGCTCCTCTGAGATGGTGTTTGTTTTTCCTTCTGAGTCTAATAAGATGACTACAGCCCAAAGAAGGTATAGATGAGCTCTGTTCAAAAGAACCATCTTCAATGGTGGAAATGTTCTTTGTCTATACTGCCCATATGGTAGCTACCAGCTATATGTAGCTATTGAGCACTTGAAATGCCACTGCTAGGGACTGAATTTTAAATTAAACTTAATTAATTTAAAATTAAATAGCCATATGTGGCTACTGGTTACTGCATTGTGCAGAGGAGGTATATATCAGAGGTGGTAAAATTGCTACAATTCTAGGAGGTAATCCCCCGGAACAGGGAAAAAACAAGAATAACAATAAGTAAAAGGATAAAAATAGAGATGACCAAGAAATAAATTTAAGTCAGGGCATTAGTATTTTTGTAAATAGTTTTAATATAATAGTAATAATCACATTTTAAACAATTGTGATATTTTGGGGGTGTTTAAGGTATTTAAGATAATCTGATAGGAGAGTTATGATCCTGAACACCTCAGAAGACTAAGTTAGTTGTCAGTTTTTGAGTGCTTGTGGAAACCTAATTTAATAAATCCATCAGTTATGATTTGTATTTTGTATGCATTTTGGGTGACCGAGAAGAATGTTAATGATTTCAATGTTTAAAATGATGCTAGCTTAGTAGAATGATAAGATCAATAACCTGGATATTAAACAAAGCTCAGGGAGTAGCCAGTGTTCCTCCTCATGCACAATAGGCTCCTGGGTACACTTTTCCCTCTGGATTTTCCTACACTGACTCTTTACAATTTATGTTTCTAAATATAAACAGGCTTTGCTTTAAGAAAATGCAGTGTGTGGCTTTGTGCTCTTACGACCCTGAACTGTTATATTCATGGGTTATACATTTCTTCTGGAAAGTCCACTGTTTCTAAAGAGACAATATCCTTTTATTCTCTCCTTCATAAGTGAGTGAAGCGTGCCCTGGTGGACTACCAGCCTTGCCCACACAGAACTCATCCTGCCAGTAAGTTCTCCTGAATTCCCAGTTGCTGATATCAAGACTGCAGCTTCTCAAGCACTTTTTAACTGGCAGGTTGAAGGAGAGCTTAGAAGTGGGGATACTGGAGCCAGACAGAGCTAGGATTCAGTACCAGCTCTACCATTAAATCTGTGTGACCTAAAGCAGATGATTCTGTGCTTGGTGATGATGATACAAATAGCTACTCGGGTTTTGTTAAGGTTGAATAACCTAGTTAATATAAAGTACTTGGCATAATTATTAATTTCTTGATACATACTCAAATTCACTCTTCTCAGCAAATCAGCTCAAATCCCCCCTCTACCCACAAGGCTAGTACTTGTGGCTCTTATTGTCGGACTTATCCAAAATGACATACTAGTTTTCACTCCACCCTTGTTCCTCACCCCTTTCAATTCTGCTGTTCTTTTTGCAAATTACTTTATTGGGATGTTTCCTAAGCCCACTGTTCTCCAGTTTCAGTGAGTAGGGCTGTTCTCTCGTCCGTCCCCAGTCTGCTCTCCTCTTTCATGCCTCTTCATCTGTCTCCAAACTCCAGAACCTGCCCTGTGAGCTCACTCTCAGAGAAAACAGAAGCTGTCAGAAGAGAGTTTCTGCGAGCTCCCTGTGCCACCGGCAGCACCTTCCAGCATCTGTACCTGCTGCTCTGCCATACCTTTCCTTCCCGTGGATGAAGCGTTCGTGCTCCCATCTCTGGCCGAGGCGACCATGGGTGCAATGGAGCGCGGCCTCCTCACGCATTTGAATGCTCCAGCCTCCTTTGTTGATCTCCCCTGTCTCCTGCATCCATCGCCAATTGTGTCTACTCCATCCTTCCCATCATCATGCAAACGTGCCGAAACATCTCTCTCCCCTGCTTCCCTTTGCATCAGAACTCATTGAAGAGTTGCATAACATATGTCTCCATTTCCTCTTCTCCTCTGATCCCCTGAACCCTCTCTGCCCTTTCAGAGACATCGATTTCACCGAGATCATCAGGGACCTCCACATATCCATATCCAGAGGTCAATTCTCGGTCCTCATCTTACTTGACCCTTCAGTATGATTTGACATCACGGATCTTTCTGTTCTCCTGAAACACGTTTCCCCCTTGGCTTCCAGGACACCTGATCTCGTTAATATTCCACTAAAAAGCCACCCATTCTCAGTCACCTTCATTAGTGTCTCCACGACCCCAGGCTTTAATTGTTGTGGTGCCCAGGGCTCAGTCTTTGGAGCTTTTCTCCTTTCTTCACCTGCTCACTTGGGGATCTCATCCACCAGAGTTTTAAATACCACTATATGCTAACAACTCCCAAGCCTTGTGTCTCCCTCAGACTCCTCCCTTATGGGTTCCACTTCCTACTTCCATATTTTCATTTGGATGCCTACTAAACATCTCAAATAAAAAATGCCCATAAGCTCTTAATCTTCCCCCTTAAACCTGCTCTTTCTCATATCCACCTTTTCCATTGCTCAGGCCAAAACCCTTTTTCCCTCACTTTCTCTCATGCCCTGTATCTATCTAATCCTTTAGTAAAGCCTATTGTCTCTACCAGCAAAACATATCCGGAATCTGACCACCCCCAGCTCGCGCTCTAATCTAACCTCAACTTTCTTTCTGGGGTATTCCGGCAGGAGCCTCTTACCCAGCCTTCCAGTTTCCATCCTTGCGCCTAGAACAGAAGTGAGGGTGACTTAATTAAAAACTGAACTCAGATTGCATCATTCCTCTGCTCAAACTCTCCAATGGGCTGGGCATAGTGGCTCATGCCTGTAATCCCAGCACTTTGGGAAGCCGAGGGGGATGGATTACTTGAGGTCAGGAATTCAAGACCAGCCTGGCCAACATGGTGAAACCCCATCTCTACTAAAATATAAAAATTAACTGGGTGTGGTGGAGGGTGACTGTAATCCCAGCTACTAGGGAGGCTGAGGCAGGTAAAATGCTTGAACCTGGGAGGTGGAGGTTGCAGTGAGCTGAGATTGTGCCACTGCACTCCAGCCTGGGTGATAGAACAAGACTCCATCTCGAAACAAAAACAAAAAACCTCTCCAATGCTCCTGTCTCAAAGTGAAAACCAGTCCTTAGTGTGGCCAATGCAAGTCCACACAGACTGGTCCCTGTCTCTCTATGACCTCATCTACTGCCTATCCACTCCCGGCCCCAGTCCCACTCCCCACCCTGCCTCCCTGAAGTTCTTTAATGTGCCAGGCGTGCTCCGTCCTGGGCCTGCCTCTCTGACCCATTGTGCCAACTCTGCTCCTTGTTCCCTCTGCTCCAACTGGCTAATTTTTGTATTTTTAATAGAGATGGGGTTTCACTATGTTGGCCAGGCTGGTCTTGAACTCCTGACCTCGTGATCCACCTGCCTCAGACTCCCAAAGTGTTGCGATTACAGGCGTGAGTCATCACACCTGGCCAGGATTTTTAAAATCCCTGTATGTTTTGAAAATAATTATCTCTAACACCTGGGCACATAGTAGGCACTCGCAATTAAAATACCCATTGCAAAGGCGAGTGAATGATTGAAGTTAACTGAGCTTGACTGGCTCTTGTGAAATGTAAGAATTCTTTGAAATATAATTATTTTCAATTAACTTGCTCAAATTCAGAGTTTTAAAAGCTCTTTTTAGTGTTTGATATAATGAATGCTGCTTTTTTGACAAGACCTTGTATAATAGGAAAGGAGTTTTTGAGATTAAAAAAAAGGCGCTAGAAAGAAACATTCTTTTAATTTTAAGTTGATGAAATAAGAGTTCTTTCTCCCTGCCCTGAGTCCTATTTTAGATTGCAAATTGTTTCAAGAGAAGAATCATGAGATTAACATTTCATTTGAATTCCTGAAGCTGGACACACAGTAGCATAACAAATTTTTTGTAACTTAAATACATTGTGATAAAAGAACGCTTTCCCACAGCAGAACATGGTTTAACTGAGGTCCCACTTTAAGGTGAGACCACTCACTGGTATGGAATCACTGAGCCGCAGAGGTGGAGACGTTCTGGAGATCACTTGGGCAAAAGATCCAAGTCTGTGTTAAGCACCCACCCTGCTCCAGGAAGGGGCAGGGCCTCTGCTGGGGTGGTGCCCTTTCTCATGCAAGAAAACAACTTCAACGAGGTAAGTCACTCAGCCAAAGTCATTCGTCTACTAAATGAAAGAATCAGGATTTGAATGTAGGTTTCGGCTTTTCCTAGGAGACTTGTATTTGCTCTCGGCCTTTTTACAGACAAGGAAATGGAGGCCCAGAGAGGGGAAAGGAGTTATCCAGGGTCAGAGCAAATAATAGTCAGAGGAAATATTAATAGTAAAACTAGTGGTCTCATCCATGTGGTCCCCTCAGCAGCAGCCTCTCAGCCAATTGTCAAAGCTTCCCTTTTATCCAGCTTCCCAAATGGCCTTACGTTTTTACTGCTTTTCGTGTGTTCAAATGCAGTACATTATCCTTCAACTATTACCAAAATGCATTCTGTAACAAGTGAAAACTCCCCATAATTTCGCCTCTAAAGAAAGCCACCATCATCAACTTGAAACAGTCTTTCATGTTTGTTTGTTTTTTTTTTCTGCCCCCCACCAACACACATGAGTTACATAGTTTTGTAACCTGACATTTCTACTTCACAGTCTCTTTTGGGACTCTTCATGTCAATAAATGTTATAACCCCATTCTAATTGTTGCATAATATTCCCCATGTGGATGTACCATGTACCGTATTATGTTTAACTAATTTCCTATTAACAATCATTGAGGTTGTTTCTTTAGGATGCATCTCCATTGGCTGCCCTCCAAAATTTGGTACTAATTTTAATTTTTACCAAGAAGTAGACAGAACCTGTTTCCTCACACTCTCACCAGTAGAGCCTATTACATATCTCTCTCCGATGGAAAGAGAATCAGGACCCCAGGGTTAGCTTGGGATCAGGAGAGTCAAGGAGTCCCTAAAGCTCATCAGGAATTCTGGGACATAATGGGCAGAGCACTGGGGAGAGAAAGTGAGAGGACAATGGACCTCTTTCCAAGCTGGTGCCTTACCCGGCCCCAGCAGAAAGTACTCCAGTTCTAGATTCTTTTCACAAAGCAACTCATGTGTCTCCTCTGCTTAAAGTCCTCCAATGGCCTATTACTTTTATCTAAAGGCACATGCCTTAGCAGAGTCTACAAGGCCTTATGATGTGGCCTCTGTCCCTTTATCCTTAGCTTGCACTATGCTTCAGCCACATGGTCCACCTCTCTGTTTCCCAAAGGAGTGCACTGGGGCAGGTTTTCCCCAGTGACAGCCCAGCATAGTTAAGGGCTTTTCTTTCTGTGCTTACTTCCCCTCTGGGTGTCAGAAGTACCATCCTATGTTTGGCAGTTTATGAGCCCCTCGGGTTGTTGGCCAAGGGGCAGCTCCAATGACACTCAGCACAAGTTTGGGGTTCAGGAGACCGTCACTTTTCTGGTTCATCGTTGGTGTCTTGTAGGCATCTGTCAATGGAAGGTCCTCTCCAGAGAGCAGTGATGGCACTGCTTTTGTGACCCCTCAGCTGGAAGGAGTCCCAGGACTGGCTTGATGATGGTCTGCAGCCATTGGCTTGGCCTCCTCCTGCTCGTTGTCTCCTCCTCTCCTTGCTGGTCATCTTCTCCAAGACACACTGGTTTTCTTCATGAAGGAACGCTTCTCATCCAACTCTACTTATAGCCTGTGTGGCTCCCATCCCGTGCTCAGGGGAGGGTGGAGTGCATATCTTCTCTTCTTTATTCATTCCATAGCAAAGGCTTACATTCGACATCCTCTCCCTTTGGAGTCTCAAGAGACATTTTCTTTCCCCCGCAAGAAAACCCAACCCTTGCAAATCCAAAACTTTGGCCTTTAGGACTATTATTTTTGACATGGAGTTCAATACATGAGGTTATTTTAAAAAGCTGAAAAAGAACATTAACTACTTCTGTCTTTGTATTCCTGATATAAAAATCCTAATTATCTTTGCAGCAGCATCCAGGATGTTTCTGATTGATTTTTTTTTTTTTTTTTTTTGATGGAGTTTCGGTCTTGTTGCCCAGGCTGGAGTGCAATGGTGTGATCTCGGTTCACTGCAGCTTCTGCCTCCTGGGTTCAAGCAATTCTCCTGCCTCGGGTTCCCAAGTAGCTGGGATTACAGGCACCTACCACCACGCCCAGCTAATTTTTTTTTATTTTTAGTAGAGATGAGATTTCACCATGTTGGTCAGGCTGCTCTTGAACTCCTAGCCTCAGGTAATCCACCCACCTTAGCCTCCCAAAGTGCTGGGATTATAGGTGTGAGCCACCGTGCCTGGCCTCTGACTGATTTTAGAAACCTTTGTAAGTAAGAGAATATAGAAAAGAATGGGACAAAGGTGATGGTGTCTAGATATTATTTTGTGATAGGCAACATTCCCTCCTATCACGGGACCTTTGCACATGCTCTGGCTTCTGGCTTGATCACTTCTCTTTTCCTTTGCATGATGATCCTCTCCCAGTTTATAATTACAACTGACACTCTAAAGCCTCAGGAAAACTGACCCTGCCTAACCTCCAGTTCCATGACCTCTTAGAACCATATACTCTCACTCTTTAGCATTTGTCACCGTTACAGTTTTATATTTTTTCATACTTTTATGATTAAATGCTTATCTCTCCACTAGACTGTGAGCTGCAAGAAGATGAGCACCAAGTCTCCTTTTTCTTCCTGTTTAACCCCAGCATTTAGCATAAGACCTGGCTTATTGTAGGCACTCAGTATAAGAAAGAGAGAATAAATGAATAATAAATTAGCACAAACTTTACCTGGGCTACATCCACTGGCAGTGCTGGAGCTGGCTTGTACCTACTCATGACAGCTAACTATGGACCTCTTTTTCCAACTTTGCATTCAGTGATGTTATGATAACTTGAAATCAGTGAGGGTGGCAATATTTGCACTGTGAAAACTGGCAAATACTACAAGCAAGATCTCTTCTTTCTCCTGCCCCCCATCTGTTGTAAAATGTTTACCAGCTCTCCACTGGGTACATCTGATTTCCAAAAGTGTTTCTCCTTATCCTCTATCTTATATTCACTTCTACACTTTTAATGTGATATTATATAATCTTAATGTACCCATGGTCAACTCTTTGCCAGCTTTCCTAATTCTTCTTTTTAGCATGCATTTTTTATTCTATGTAGGCGTGAACTCTAAAATCAACAGGAATTAAAATGTGTGATATTTAATGACTGCCATAATAGAACCTAAGGATTCTGCTGCACATCATTTCACCAAAATGTCAAGATTTCAGGAAGCACAAAGGCAGAAGGCAGTCTTTACAGTTTCTTCTACCAAGAAACTACAGATGCACTATAGAAAATACATTTATTTGGTGGCAGCAGGATGACACGGGCGAAGCAGTGAACAGGGATGCATGAAGTCTCCACTCCATGCCTCCTTCTACCACATAAGGGATGTGTAGCTCTGCAAAATAACCCAGCTTCTCTGGTTCCGTTTCCTTAAGTGAAACATGAGAGGGTGGAATTTAATGATTCAATTACAGGCTTTCCTGAAGAAGATGTGGGTGAGGCTGACCACACAGCCACTGGGTAGAGGAGAAAACCGAATGGATTTGGGATATCTTGGCAACTGACATTTTGTCACTGGGGAGTGTTTTGTTCTTTCAGAGCAGAGGTCCATCTTGGGTGCCTTTGTTCACTTTTTATGACTTACTGGTGATTTCATGAATACAAGGACTAGGTTAAAGCATAGTTATTATTGAGAAGGGGGTCTTGGGGTATGGAGATAGGGTGAGGGAGATCCCAAGCTTTAGTACTGTTAGCTTTGAAGAGATGTGCTCATCCTACAAAGATCAAGAGCACCCACTACACATGGTCAGTGCTACAATCATGGATTACTTCCTGAATCTACCTTTATGTTAGGTGGGGCATACTGATGATCCCAGTTAAGACTGTTATGATTGGCCTCAAAGAAATGCAACATACAACTCTGCCTTTTGGTGGTCACAGTAAGTTTTGTAATGCTGGCAAAGTATTTGTCCTGATAAATGTAGGCGAGAAGAGTCTAAGTTGCTTAAGAAATAGAGATCTAAGAGGTATGATTGATGTTTTTAATTGTCAATCTTTCTAAACACACATAGTCTTTCTTATTTTTTTAAGACAGTCTTACTCTGTCACTGAGGCTGGAGTGTGGTGGCACAGTCTTGGCTCACTGCAACCTCCACTTTCAGGGTTCAAACGATTCTTGTGCCTGGGATTACAGGCACGAGCTACCGTGCCTGGCTAATTTATATATATGTACATATATATATATTTGTAGTGACGGGGTTTCACCATGTTGTCCAGGCTGGTCTCGAACTCCTGGTTTCAAGTGATCTGCCCACCTCAGTCTCCCAAGGTGTTGGGAGTATAGGAGTGAGCCGCTGTGCCCAACCTAAATATACATGGCCTTTAAAAGACCTTATGGCTAGCCAATTTTCCCAGCACTATTTATTAAATCGCGTATCCTTTCCCCATTTCTTGTTTTTCTCAGGTTTGTCAAAGATCAGATGGCTGTAGATGTGTGGTATTATTTCTGAGGACTCTGTTCTGTTCCATTGGTCTATATCTCTGTTTTGGTACCAGTACCATGCTGTTTTGGTTACTGTAGCCTTGTAGTATAGTTTGAAGTCAGGTAGCGTGATGCCTCCAGCTTTGTTCTTTTGACTTAGGATTGTCTTGGCAATGAGGGCTCTTTTTTGGCTCCATATGACCTTTAAAGCAGTTTTTTTCCAATTCTGTGAAGAAACTCATTGGTAGCTTAATGGGGATGGCATTGAATCTATAAATTACCTTGGGCAGTATGGCCATTTTCACAATACTGATTCTTCCTATCCATGAGCATGGAATGTTCTTCCATTTGTTTGTGTCCTCTTTTATTTTGTTGAGCAGTGGTTTGTAGTTCTCCTTGAAGAGGTCCTTCACATCCCTTGTAAGTTGGATTCCTAGGTATTTTACATGGGTGCTGATGAGTTGATGGGTGCAGCACACCAACATGGCACAAGTATACATATGTAACAAGCCTGCATATTATGCACATGTACCCTAGAACTTAAAGTATAATAATAATAATAATAAAGAATAAATAAATAAATAAATAAATAAAAGACCTTATGTCTGATAGCAAATCACCTCTAGGTAATGGGCATTAGCTCATGGAAGTCCTAGGAGTCTTAGAGATATTTTTAAAAAGAATATTGTTTTAGTCCATTTTCTGTTGCAATAACAGAATACCACAGACTGGGTAATTTATGAAGAAAAGGTTTATTTAGCTCACAGCTGTGGAGGTCGGGAAGTCCAGGAGCATGTTTCTTGCATCTGGTGAGAGCTTTCTTGCTGTGTCATAACACAGTGGAGGACATCCCATGATGAGAGGGCAAGTGTTTGGGTGTCAGCTCAGGTTTCTCTTGCTCTCCATACAAAGCCACCCGTCCCATCATGACAGCCCTGCCCTGATGACCTTATCTAATTTTAACTACCTCCCAAAGGCCTCACATTCAATCAACATGTGAATTTGGGGATTAAGTTTCCAACACATGAAATTTGGGGAATACACTCATACCACAGCAAATACAAATTCCTTTCTCGTGGCCTTCATAATGCCTTGGTCAAAAGTAAAGATCACTGGGGTAATGCATAGGGATGTGGAAGTTTGTAATTACAAGGGGCCAAGTCACGTGGTCTGACCATTCATAAGTGAGGCAAGCCCTTTTACAATCTTCCTGAAGGTGATCATCCAATTTCTCCTTAAATATTTTCAGCAAACTACCACCTTAACAAGGCAGCTCAGAAATTATAAAATATCAGAGAGAACTGAAATTCATCTCCCCAAAATTTGCACCAACTTTGTCACTGCCATCTCTCACCAAGCCCTGATTTTGCTGTTAGGCTTTAGTAAAATCCTTTTTCCCAGCCCACCCTGAATGTCTATTTTTAAAACCCAGCTCAAACCTTCCTGCTATTTACCATCAATAGCTATGACTTAGACTTATTTGGGCTTCAGAAGATTCCAAGCTACTTTCTCCAGATTCTATGGATACTTCTATTGCAGCTGGTGTGTCTGGCAGCTGAGCAGACCTACAATTTTAGGAGAAGCATCTCACAAATAACTTAGTGCATCAACATATGTGGTTCTAATTATCAGCTGCCCTGACCCTCGCACCCACTTTACTTAGGAGCCACATGAATGTGCAAAAGGCAGATAACAAGAGACTTGTAGTATTGGTGCTCATGGTCTATCAAATCTCTAACTTCTAAAAACATATAGCAGATCTCGAGGTCAGGAGATTGAGATCATCCTGGCTAACATGGTGAAACCCTATCTCTACTAAAAATATAAAAAATTAGCCGGGCGTGGTGGCGGGTGCCTGTAGTCCCAGTTACTCAGGAGGCTGAGTCAGGAGAATGGCATGAACACGGGAGGCAGAGCTTGTAGTGAGCTGAGATTGCACCACTGCACCCCAGCCTGGGCGACAGAGAGAGACTCAGTCTCAAAAAACAAAATCAAAACAACAACAACAAAAATATATAGCTCTGAGAAATCATATCCAAATAAATTCTACAAGAATTTTTTAGACTGCATATGGCACAATGACTGTTATGCTGAAAATTTTGGAACGTTTTCTACTTCTCATCTGATCTTGGTGCAGTGTGGGCCAGTGTTTGTGAAACAGGTCACCCCTAGGAAGACTTCAAGTTTACGAAAGCAGGTTCTGTCCACTGTGAGTGGCCAGAACACCTGCAGAACACGTGTAATCAACCAGTAAACATCCAGTGAGATAAAGTCAGGCTCTCAAGGAACTTCAACCCAGTTGGGAAAAAAGGCTGGCAGAACTTGATGGGGAAAAAACCGAAGTAAATGCATTTAAAATGTCTTCTCAAATTCCCACCTTTATTAGTCAGGATACAAGTTTGGGGCTGTAATAAAGAAAGGTCAAAATACAGTGGCTTAAAGGAAGATTTGTTTTCTTTCCCATGTGAAAATATGAGTAGATGGCCCAGAAATAGTATGGTAATTCTGTAGTGTTGAGGATCTGAGATGTCTTGCTTCTCTGCCATCCTCAACATTCAGATTCCATGTCGTCCTCCATGGTGGCTGCACGTTTCAGCCATTGCATCCATAGTTTAGCTGGCACAGGGCCTACTGCATCTAGTAGTCTCGCTAGCACAGGGGAAGGGGAGGGAATGCTTCTTCCCTTCTATAGCACAACGTGGAAATCACACACTCCTCTTACACATATCTGGCTACGTATATGGTCAGATCTTAGTCACACAGCCACACACCCAGCTTGAAGAGAGTCTAGGGAATGTCCCTTTCATTGAGTGAACATTTGCCCACTAAAATGTATATTGGTATGGAAGAAGGGGGAATTGGATTAAGGAGGGGGACTAGCAGTCTCTGTCCCATCATTGAACTTAACAACAGAGGCCCGGTGCGGTGGCTCACGCCTGTTCCTCCCAGCACTTTGGGAGGCCGAGGCGGGTGGATCACCTGAGATCATGAGTTCAAGACCAGCCTGCCCAATATGGTGAAACCCCCATCTCTACTAAAAATACAAAAAAAAAGTTATCCAGGTGTGGTGGCAGGAGCCTGTAATCCCAGCTACTTGGGAGGCTGAGGCAGGAGAATCGCTTGAACCTAGGAAGCCAAGGTTGCAGTGAGCTGAGACTGTACCATTGCACTCCAGCCAGGGCAACAAGAATAAAACTCTGTCTCAAAAAACAAAACAAAACAAAACAACAGAGCAGAACCACCAACTAGAGTTGCTAACATTAAAGTGATTGCATCCAATATTGGTGAGTGTTTGGGGAAGCTGGTCCCCTCATATACTATTGACAGGAGTATAAACTGATGTAAGCTTCTTAGAGGGAAATTTGGCAGCATCTGTCACTCTTTAAGATGTGCATGCTCTGTGTCCCAGCAATTGCACTTCTAGAAATTTATCCTACAGAAGCATCATACCATATGCTTAAGTATTTATCTATGAAGACGTCCGCGGAAACATTGTTAGTGATAGCAAATGACCAGGAAGTCCTTAAATACCCATCAAGAGGGAGCAAGTTTATTTTGTTTTACTTTTGAGACAGGGTCTTGCTCTGTCTCCCAGGCTGGAGTGCAGTGGTGTAACATGGCTCACTGCAGCCTTGACCTCCTGGGCTCAAGTGATCCTCCCACCTCAGCCTCCCAAATAGCTGGGACTACAGGTGTGCGCCACCATGCCTGGCTAATTTTTTTTTTTTACCTTTTTTATTGTAAAGATGGGATTTCCCCATGTTGCACAGGCTGGTCTCAAACTCCTGGGCTCAAGCCATTCACCTGCGTTGGTTTCCCGAAGTGCTGGGATTACAGGTGTGAGCCACTGTGCCCAGCTAACAGGGAGCACATTTAGAAAGTTATGGTGCATGTACATAATAGAATGATATGTAACTTTGAAAAGAAAATGTAGATCAATATATACTGATGCAGAATATGTCCAAGCCAGATGAATTAAAAAAGCAAGTTTGAGAATATACATAGAAATGTTCCATTTTTGTGAAAAAATATGCATGTATATGTTTGTATATATACCCACATGTTTGTATATGCACAGAAAAATGTGAAAGGGTGTAATCTGCAGTGTTAGCTGTAATTCCAGGCTGTGAAATTAGAAGCTGGGTGGCGTAGTTTTCACTTTTGATTTTATACGCATCTGTAATGTTTGGGATGTTGTATGAATATACATCCCTTTTGTCATAAAATATACAAATTTGAGAAAAATTAATTTTAAAAAGTTAATGCATTAAACAATGAAATGTCATTGCAGGAAAATGTAACTAAGTGCAAAAAGTTTGGGATAGCTCAAATGCCATAGGAGTTAGGGTGAGGGGAGATCAATCAGCATTGAAGAGGTAGAGGCCGGGCGCGGTGGCTCAAGCCTGTAATCCCAGCACTTTGGGAGGCCGAGACGGGCGGATCACGAGGTCAGGAGATCGAGACCATCCTGGCTAACACGGTGAAACCCCGTCTCTACTAAAAATACAAAAACTAGCCGGGCGAGGTGGCAGGCGCCTGTAGTCCCAGCTACTTGGGAGGCTGAGGCAGGAGAATGGCGTAAACCCGGGAGGCGGAGCTTGCAGTGAGCTGAGATCCGGCCACTGCACTCCAGTCCGGGCAACAAAGCGAGACTCCGCCTCAAAAAAAAAAAAAAAAAAAAAAAAAAAAAGAGGTAGAAGGAGGCTTTCCAAAGAGGCAAAGAGAACAGAATTATATGAAAAGGACAGAATATAAGATTCTATACACAGTTTGATGCTAGTGAGGATGTGTGTGCCCATATAGATAGATGCAAGGAAATAAACACAACAGTGGTACCCCAAAATGTGATTAACAGTGTTATTAAATGTTATTAGCTCTCTGTGTGAGATATGTGTTTTAATTTTCTTAAAGAGCACTCTTGATTTTATAATTTTTTAACCAAAATATTAAAAATAAAAGACTCAGTGATGTTTGTGTAGGTGGGAAAGGACGAAAGGAGCTTCTGTGGGTAGAGCAGGCAGACAGGTGGATGTGTGAGACTCTTTAGATGAGTCTCAAGTGGAGGTCAGGAAGACACCACTTCTCCATGAGGCCCTCACATGCCCAGATGCGGGGTGGGAGAGTGGCGATTAGCATGTGTTGGCCACTCCTGAGTCAGGGGCTTTGCCTCTTAATTCACTGAATCCTTAGTATGTTCCTGCCCCTGAGGGACATAATTACCTCCAGGATGGGAGCAGGAGTTATAGGAAGGCATATTCTAGCTTGTGGTGAGGGCAACAGCCTATTAAATTGTACTTAAAAAAAATTAATCTTTAAGTTCTGGGATACATGTGCGGAACGTGCAGGTTTGTTACATAGGTATACACGTGCCATGCTGGTTTGCTGCACCCATTAACTTGTCATCTACATTAGGTATTTCTCCTAATGCTATCCCTCGCCCAGCCACCGACCCCCTGAAGGCCCCAGTGTGTGATGTTCACCTTCCTGTGTCCATGTGTTAAAGTCATGCACCGGCCAGTCCAACATGTTCATTTTCAAAGCTGATATAAAAATGTTGGCTCAATGACTCTAAATGCCCCCACTTACCTCAAGGGTAGTAAGAGGCCAGGTTATGTAACCATGGGTGGAGAGGACTTTTGGAGAGATCTGTAAGGTGCTCCAAAGTCCCTCACCCCCAGCACAAAGGGGAGAGAGTAGGGGCAGTGGTGTACCAAAGGTTGGGGCAGGAAGAGTCTGTCCCAGTGGGGAGAAGAACTTTATCACAGACAGTGTTTAGTATTGCCAGAGCATGTTGATCATACAAATTAGACCAGAATTTGGTTGGTTTTATTATGATTTAAAAATTATCTGCAACACTGCACCTCCTTACTGCCTGTACCAGGGCAGAATGCTCCCATCACCCCTGAACCTTAGGATGCTGCTGGAGGGGTGAGTCTTTGTCTTCCATAAATTCAGAGAGAAGTGCCATTTTCTTTCTTCTCCATCATAAGAGAAACTTATGCCTCTGCAGTTTGAGGGGGGAGAAGAGGGGCTGTGAACTGGGGTCTGATCCCCATCTGAGAAATCTGAAGGGGGTCAGGTTGGCCAGCTGCCAGTGGGTAAGTGGAAAAAGAGGAGGGTGTGTTGGGAGAATCCTACAGCCCCAGAATATTAGGGCAAAGGATGCTGAAATTTTGCCTAGACCAGCTTCGGGCCATATGCACAAAAAGCCTTGGGTGGAGTCACAACAAGTCTCCAGCCTCTGCCTCCCCTGGGAAGGTTGGCTGGAGGGGCAAACATGCAGCAAGATTCTTGACCAAGAGAATCACTCAGTGATGGGTGAGTGGCTAGCCCTGAAGAAACCACAGAAGCACCCATGGAAAGGAAGTGTCAACTCTAAACACCTGTCAGACCCAGGGAGCCCAAAGCCAGCAAAAAACAGTACCCAACACATAAGAACTTTCCTGTCTCTGGTGGGGGGCGTAGTATTAGCCAGCCAGTGGGCGAGGGAGGAAGAGGGAAAGAAGCTTGGTTGGGTTTTCCACCTGGGCCTGGTCTAAGCTCAGCAGAGGGGCAGTGAAGAGCTGTAATGTTGAATGGATATGGGAGAGTTGATAGCTACCTGAGATTGGACACCCTCATGACTGAGTGGAGGACTTGTATCACCCAAAAGTGCCTAGAAAAGTCAAGGGAGGACCTGAACAGTAGAAGACAAAAAGACAGGTGCTTTGGACCATGAGTCCTACTTGTTCAACACACTGTTACACAGAGAACCTCCTAAAACTTAGAGCTCATTACCCCAGTAGGCCCTTAGTGCCAAAAGGGCATGGTTGGCATCCATCTTGTTCCTTGCATCTTCAACACCTGGCACAATGCCTAGCATATACCATGTAGTCTATAAATAGTCCTTGAATGAATTAATACATCTTGATCAAGCTGGGTGGGCTATACTATGAAGGGGTGAGCTTCCTGTGACAAGGAGGATGGAAGCAGGTGGTGCCAGAGGTGGACTTGCAGAGGGTCTTGCTTTGACTAGAAGATTGGCCGGGTGGTGCCAACATTTCCTTCCTGCCTACTGTTTTCATGGCTTTATGCTCTGGCACAGTTTCCCTACCTTATCTATAAAGAGTTAACACCAAAAGCCAGGATAAGGCCAGGTTTTAGAAAAAGCCTGTGCTTTTTGTTTCTGCTTTTGATTTTTCCAAAAATGAAATTATTGAGCAAAGTACAAATCTTTGTGCTACATATTCACGTATATTTTCTCTTCTCTGAAATAAATCTGAAAGGCAGATGCTATTTTTAATCCTCAACCTCAGTGAGGTTGAATAATTTACTCAAGGCTACTACTTAAGCTACCAAGTTGCCAAGATGGGACTCAAATGTAGGATGCTTTTTTATCTTTTTTAGGAGATGAAGTTATGTGATTATCTTTCCTTATTCATGAGGTGAGACACTTTCTCAGGTTTATGGGTTACAAAGTTCACATGGCTTGGAGGAAAACCATGTGTGGTTTTAGGATTAAAGGGGCAGATTTTGAGAGACAAGGGGTCATTTATTCAGAGTGCTTTGGGTCCAAGAAGAGGAAAGGGGTGGAAGGACTACAATATGGAGCTACCTGCCTTTGCAGGTAGTCATGGGGCACACTGAGCAGTTGCAGACTTGGGACGAGGAGCCAAAGCCCATGGATCTCAGTGGGTTTTGAGGAGCTGATCAGTGGGTTTCTCTAGACCCAAGAATGCACATCTATGGATACCAGGGCCACACGTCTGGGATGGACTTAGCTTGAAAATGCCATTAGAGTCAAATATATCTACTTTAATTTTTCAAGCTATTTAGTTGAAGTATCACATACCACATGAAAGAGCAGAAGTCATAAGTTTACAGTGCAGTGACATCTTCCAAAATGAAAACCCCTGTCTGGCCACCATCCAGGTCAAAAAACATAATGTTAAGACACTCCAGAACATAATGTTAAGACACTCCAGCTCCTTGTGTCTCCAGCCAGTCCCAAACCCTCACCCCAAAGGCAGCTGCTATTCTGTTTTCTAACACTATAGAAATCTTTGTGTAGTTTTGAAATTTAAATAAATGGAACCAAACAGTCTGTATATTTTGTGTCTGATTTTTTTTTGTTCAGCATTACATCTGGGATTTGTTTATGCTGTTGCATATAGTTTGCTCTTTTTCATTGCTGTATATTATTCCGTTATAGAACTTCACCATGGTTTATTTATTTATTCTGCTATTAATAGACGTTTTTTTTTTTCCAGTTTGGGGTGATGACAAATGATGACGCTATAGATTTCTTGTATATGTCTTCTTGTGCATATATGTACACATTTCTCTTGGAAATATACTTGGGATTATCGGGTCCTATCATAAGCATATGTTCAACTTTGCCAGATCCTGTTAAACCATTTTCGAAAGTGAATGTACAATTGTCCCCATTCTCCAGCAGCATAGAAAGTTCTAGTTTTTTTTTCACATCTTTGCCAATACTTGGTAATACCAGTTCTTTTAATTTTAACTATACTGATGAGCATGTAGCAGTAACTCATTTTGCAGTTCTTAGATGACTAAAGCTATTGAACACCTTTTCATAGGTTTCTTGGGGGCCCTTTGAAATTATCCTTGTTTGTGAAGTGCCTATTCAAGTCTCTTGTGCATTTGTCTATTATATTGTCTGTATTTTTTCTTACTGATTTGTAGGGGCTTTTAATATATATGACTGTGAGCTCCTTATCAGCTCTCTTTTGTAAATACCTCCCATTCCATGGCTTGTCATTCCCTTAATGGCATGTTTTGAAGAATGAAAGTTATTCATTTTAGCGTAGTCCAATTTATTAATCTTTTGGTCATAAAGATCTTGTCCTATGTCATTTTGTAAGAAGGCAGTCTTCTCCCTGTTGGGCGGTATTGGCAGCTTTGTCTTAAATCTGGCATCCATATGTGCACGAATTTGTTTCTAGACAGTTTATGTTTGGTCTATTTGTCTATGCTTATTTTCCAATGTCACACTGTCCTATTCCCTGCACCTTTATAATAAGTCTCATTATCTGATAGCATACATCCTTTAGCTCTGCTCTTCTTTATCTTCAAAATTGCCTTAACTCTTCGCATTTCAATAAAAATTTAGAGTCTGCTTGTCAATTTCCACCAAAATCAAAACCATCTGGGGATTTTATTGGGATCATTTTGAATCTATGGAGGGAGAGTGGACATCTTAACAATATCAAATCGTCTAACCATGAATATATTATATTCCTCCATTTATTTATTCAGACTTTAACATATTTCGACAATATTTTTGAGTTTTTGTGTTGAGGTCTTACACATCTATTTTGAATCTAGTTCTAGGCTGATTTGCTTTATGATGCTGTTGTAAATAGCATTTTTCTTAACATTTTATTTTCTAATGGCTTGTTGCTGGTATATATAAATAAAATTTTAAAAAATATATTGGTTTTGTATGTACTGGACTTGCTAAATTCACTATTTTCCTCTATCATTCAGTCATTTAATGACTTTATTTTAATTGTGGTAAAATACATATAACACACAGTATGCTATCTTAACTACCTTTAAGTGTGCGGTTCAGTGGCAGTAACCACATTCTCATTGTTGTATCTTCACCACTATTCATCCACAGAACTTTTTTTGTCTTGCAAAACTGAAATTATGTACCTATTAAACTCATTTATTCATTTTTGAAGTGAGAAATAATTCACATACCATAAAATTTAGCCGTTATAAGTGTACAATTCAGTGTTGTTGTTTTTTTTTAACCACTGATATTTGTTTTTTCCAATTTGGGCTGAATGGAAAAAACTTTGTGAATGGCTGCACAAAGTTGTGCAACCATTATCTAATTCCAGAGATGTTCAACTCTCCAAAAATAAACCCTGTTCTCATTAGCAGTCACTCCCAATTCCCCTCTCCCTTCCTCCCCTCTTTATTTTTATCTTGTTTATCTTTATATCTGTTTTTACACCAGTACTGCACTGTCTTGGCTCTTTTGAAATTGAGAAGCGTGAGTCCTCTGACCTTGCTTTTCTTTTTCAAGATTGTTTCGGCTGTTCTGCATCCCTTATATTTCCATATAAATTTAGGATCAGCTTTTCAATGTCTTCAAAAACAACTGGAATTTGGTAGAGAGTGCATTGAATCTGTGGGTCAATTTGGGGAGTATTGCCATCTTAATAATATTAAAGTTTGCCATCCTGTAACATGGGATGCCATTCCATTTATTTAGATCTTTAATTTCTTTCAATGATCTTTGTAATTTTTATCGTATAAATATTATACTTCTTTTGCTGAATTTATTTCTAACTGTTTTATTCATTCTGATGTTATAAATAGATTTGTTTTCTTAATTACCTTTTCGGACTTTTTTGTTGCTGATGTATGGTAATAAAGTTAATTTTACTATATTGATCTTGTATCCTGCAACCTTGCTGAATTTGTTTCTTAGCTCTAATTGTTTTTTAGTGGCTTCCTTAATATTCTCTGTCTAGAGAATAGCGTCATCTATGAATACAGAGAGTTTTATGTCTTTTCCAATCTGAATTTTAAAAATTTCATTCCATTGACTATTGCCATGGTTAGAATCTCCAGTGAAATGTTGAGTACAAGTGGTAACAGTGGACATCCTTGTCTTGTTCTTGATCTCACGAGGAAAACTTACAGTCTTTTGCTATTAAGTGTGATGTTAGTTGTAGGTTTTTGTAGTCAACTTTTTTCAGGTTGAGGAAGTTCCCTTCTATTCTTAGTTTGCTTAGTGTTTTTTCAATCATGAAAAGGTGTTGAGTTTTATCAATGCTTTTTCTGCATCTATTGAGATATCATGAGGTTTTTATCCTTTATTCCATTAACGTGGTGCATGACATTGATTGATTTTTATATGTTGGGCCAACTATCATTCCCATAATAAATCCCACTTGATCTTGTGTATAATTCTTTTATATAATATTTTGCGGATTTTGTTTGTTAGTGTTTTGTTGAGGATTTTTGTGTCTATATTTATAAGCCATGTTGGTCTGCAGTTTTCTTGTGATGTTTTAAAGTGGTTTTCGTGTCGGGGCATAATACTGGCCTTATAGAATGGATTGGGAAGTGTATCATTTTCTTTTATTTTTTGGAATAATTTGTGAAAGATTAATATTAATTCTTCTTTAAAAGTTTGGTGTGTTTCACTAGTTAAGGCATTGGAGTTTTCTTTGTGTGAATTACTACTAATTCAATGTCTTTACATGTTATAGGCTTATTCAGATTTTTTATTTTGTTTTGAGTCAATTTGGTAGTTTGTGTGTTTCTAGGAACTTATCCATTTCATCTAGGTTTTAAAATTTGTTGGCATTCAATTTTTCATAGTATTCCCTTATAATATTTTTATTTCTGTGAAGTTAGTTGTAATGTCCTCTCTTTCATTCCTGATTTTAGTAATTTGAGGTTTCTCTCTTTTTTCTTTTACTTGGTGAGTATAGCTAAAGGTTTGTCAAATTCTTTCTTGTACAATACTCTCTGTTTTAAAATATTTTTAGTAGCCTCATTGAAATACAATTGTTATACCAAATTGCACATATTTAATGTATACAATTTAATAGGTTTGAACACATGCACACACCCATGAAACCATCACTGCCATCAAGATAATAAGTATATTCATCACCTCTAAAACTGTCCTCTGCCACTTGCCTCTTTTTTGTAGTAAGAACATTTAGCTTGAGATTTACCCTCTTAACAAAATTTAAAGTGTACAATAAAGTATTGTTAACTATAGGCACAGTGTTATACAGCAGCTCTCTAGAACTTCTTCTTTTTGCATAACTTTTCACCTGCTGTACTCCTCATTTCCCCTCCCCTCCAGCCCGTTGTAATCACCATTATGTTCTCTGCTTTTATGAGTTTAACTATTTTAGATACCTCATGTAAGTGGAATCATGCAGTATATGTGCTTATGTGACTGACTTATTTCACTAAGCATAGTGTCCTCCAGGTTCATCCATGTTGTCACATATAGCATGATCTTCTACTTTTTTAAGGCTGAAAGATACCCCATTGTATGTATAACACATTTTCTTTATCCATTCATTGATTTGGGGACATTTATGTTATTTTATATCTTGGTTGTTGTGAATAATGCTCCAATGAACATGAGAATGCAAATATTTCTTTGAGATTGTGATCTCAATTCTTTTGGATATCTACCCAGAAGTGACATTGCTGGATTATATGATGTCCTATGTTTAATTTTTTTGAGGAAACTCCATGTTATTTCCCATTGAAGTTGCATCAAAATCTCAAGGGCATATTTTATTTTATTATTTTATTTTAAAGTCCAGGATACATGTGCAGGGCATGCTGGTTTGTTACATAGGTAAACGTGTGCCATGGTGGTTTGCTGCACCTATCAACCCATCACCTAGGTATTAAGCCCCACATGCATTAGCTATTTATCCTAATGTTCTCCTCCCACTGCACTCTGACCAGCCCTGGTGTGTGATGTTCCCCTCCATGTGTCCATGTGTTCTCATTGTTCAGCTCCCACTTACAAGTGAGAACATGTGGTGTTTGGTTTTCTGTTCATGTGTTAGTTTGCTGAGGATAATGGCTTCCATCTCCATCCATGTCCTTGCAAAGGGCATAATCTCATTCCTTTTTATGGCTGCATAGCATTCAGTGGTATATATGTACCATATTTTCTTTATCCAGTCTATCATTGATGGGCATTTTGGGTTGATTCCATGTCTTTACTATTGTGAATGATGCTGCAATGAACGTATGTGTGCATGTATCTTTGTAATAGAATGATTTATACTCCTTTGCGCATATACCTAGTAATGGGATTGCTGGGTCAAATGGTATTTCTGGTTCCAGATCATTGAGGAATCGTCACACTGTCTTCCATGATGGTTGAACTAGTTTATATTCCCACCAAAAACTTTCCTATTTCTCCACAGCCTCACCAGTATCTGTTGTTTCTTGACATTTTATTTATTTTTTATTTTTTTTCCATTTGTCTTCAATGTTTATTAGTGTGGGAAAACGAAAAATACATGTTACATATTAGGAAAAATGGAAAAGAGAATAGGGATTAGAGGGCTGTGAATTCCAAGTAAATATTACAGCATGTTATCTAGTAGTATGACTGTCATCTAGATTAATATATTTGAGAAATAAACAGAACAATATAAGAAAAACCAAACAATATAATAATAAATAACACATAAGAATTTTTATGTATTTTGATGAGCTAACTGAATCCAAGTCAGTAATATTATACATACAGTTTTTCAATGACATGAAAGTGGAAGTTTGTGAGATAAGAATGAAATGAACTATAGAACATTTCACATTCAAACTGATTGAACCCTTAATGAAATTGATTTCAGGCCGGGCGTGGTGGCTCAAGCCTGTAATCCCAGCACTTTGGAAGGCTGAGGCGGGCGGATCACAAGGTCAGGAGATTGAGACCATCCTGGCTAATACGGTGAAACCCCGTCTCTACTAAAAAATAAAAAAAATTAGCCGGGCGAGGTGGCGGGCACCTGTAGTCCCAGCTACTCGGGAGGCTGAGGCAGGAGAATGGCGTGAACCCAGGAGGCGGAGCTTGCAGTGAGCTGAGATCTGGCCACTGCACTCCAGCGTGGGCGACAGAGCGAGACTCAGTCTCAAAAAAAAAAAAAAAAAAAAAGAAATTGATTTCAGTTTCTTTTTTTACATTATTATACTTTAAGTTCTAGGGTACATGTGCACAACATGCAGGTTTGTTACATATGTATTACATATGTTACATATGTATACGTATGTATACATGTGCCATGTTGGTGTGCTGCGCCCATTAACTCGTCGTTTGCATTAGGTATATCTCCTAATGCTATCCTTACCCCTCCCACCCACAATAGACCCCAGTACATGATGTTCCCCACCCTGCATCCAAGTGTTCTCATTGTTCAGTTCCCACCTATGAGTGAGAACATGCGGTGTTGGGTTTTCTCTCTTTGTGATAGTTTGCTCAGAATGATGGTTTCCAGCTTCATTCATGTCCCTACAAAGGACATGAACTCATCCTTTTTTATGGCTGCATATTATTCCATGGTGTACATGTGCCACATTTTCTTAATCCAGTCTATCATTGATGGACATTTGGCTTGGTTCCAAGTCTTTGCTCTTGTGAATAGTGACACAATAAACGTATGTGTGCATGTGTCTTTATAGCAGCATGATTTATAATCCTTTGGGTATATGCCCAGTAATGGGATAGCTGGGTCAAATGGTATTTCTAGTTCTAGATCCTTGAGGAATTGCCACACCGTCTTCCACAATGGTTGAACTAACTTACAGTCCCACCAACAGTGTAAAAGCATTCCTATTTCTCCACATCCTCTTCAGCACCTGTCGTTTCCTGACTTTTTAATGATTGCCATTCTAACTGATGTGAGATGGTATCTCATTGTGGTTTTCATTTGCATTTATCTGATGGTCAGTGATGATGAGCATTTTTTCACCTGTCTGTTGGCTGCATAAATGTTTTCTTTTGAGAAGTGTCTGTTCGTATCCTTTGCCCACTTTTTGATAGGGTTGTTTGATTTTTTCTTGTAAATTTGTTTCAGTTCTTTGTAGATTCTGGATATTAGCCCTTTGTCAGATGGGTAAATTGTGAAAATTTTCTCCCATTCTGTAGGTTGCCTGTTCACTCTGATGGTAGTTTCTTTTGCTGTGCAGAAGTTCCTTAGTTTAATTAGATCCCATTTGTCAGTTTTGGCTTTTGTTGCCATTGCTTTTGGTGTTTCAGTCATGAAGTCCTTGCCCATGCCTATGGCCTGAATGGTATTGCCTAGTTTTCTTCTAGGGTTTTTATGGTTTTAGGTCTAATATTTAAGTCTTTAATCCATCTTGAATTAATTTTTGTATAAGGTGTAAGGAAGGGATCCAGTTTCAGCTTTCTACACATAGCTAGCCAGTTTTCCCAGCACCATTTATTAAATAGGGAATCCTTTCCCCATTTCTTGTTTTTGTTGGGTTTGTCAAAGATCAGATGGTTGTCGATGTGTGATATTATTTCCGAGGGCTCTATTCTGTTCCATTGGTCTATATCTCTGTTTTGGTACCAGTACCATGCTGTTTTGGTTACTGTAGCCTTGTATTACAGTTTGAAGTCAGGTAACGTGATGCCTCCAGCTTTGTTCTTTTGGCTTAGGATTGTCTTGGCAATGCAGGCTCTTTTTGGTTCCATATGAACTTTAAAGTAGTTTTTTCCAATTCTGTGAAGAAAGTCATTTGTAGCTTGATGGGGATGGCATTGAATCTATAAATTACCTTGGGCAGTATGGCCATTTTCACAATATTGATTCTTCCTATTCATGAGCATGGAATGTTCTTCCATTTGTTTGTATCCTCTTTTATTTCGTTGAGCAGTGGTTTGTAGGTCTCCTTGAAGAGGTCCTTCACATCCCTTGTAAATTGGATTCCTAGGTATTTTATTCTCTTTGAAGCAATTGTGAACAGGAGTTCACTCATGATTTGGCTGTCTCTTATTGGTGGCTAGGAGTGCTTGTGGTTTTCGCACATTGATTTTGTATCCTGAGACTTTGCTGAAGTTGCTTATTAGCTTAAGGAGATTTTGGGCTGAGATGATGGGATTGTCTAAATATACAATCATGTCATCTGCAAACAGGGACAATTTGACTTCCTCTTTTCCTAATTGAATACCTTTTATTTCTTTCTCTTGCCTGATTGCCCTGGCCAGAACTTCCAACACTATGTTGAATAGGAGTGGTGAGAGAGGGCATCCCTGTCTTGTGCCAGTTTTGAAAGGGAATGCTTCCAGTTTTTTCCCATTCAGTATGATATTGGCTGTGGGTTTGTCATAAATAGCTCTTATTATTTTGAAATACGTCCCATCAATACCTAGTTTATTGAGAGTTTTTTAGTGTGAAGGGCTGTTGAATTTTGTCAAAGGCATTTTCTGCATCTATTGAGATAATCGTGTGGATTTTGTCTTTGGTTTTTTTTATACGATGGATTACGTTTATTGATTTGCATGTGTCGAACCAGCCTTGCATCCCAGGTATGAAGCCAACTTGACCGTGGTGGATAAGCTTTTTGATGTGCTGCTGAATTCGGTTTGCCAGTATTTTAGTGAGGATTTTTGCATTGATGTTCATTAGGGATATTGCTCTAAAATTCTCTTTTTTTGTTGTGTCTCTGCCAGACTTTGGTATCAGGATGATGTTGGCCTCATAAAATGAATTAGGGAGGATTCCCTCTTTTTCTATTGACTGGAATAGTTTCAGAAGGAATTCTACCTCTGGTAGAATTCAGCTGTGAATCCATCTGGTCCTGGACTTTTTTTGGTTGGTAAGCTAATAATTATTGCCTCAATTTCAGAACCTGTTATTGGCCTATTCGGTGATTCAACTTCCTCCTGGTTTAGTCTTGGGAGGGTGTATGTGTCCAGGAATTTATCTATTTCTTCTAGATTTTCTAGTTTATTTGAGTAGAGGTGTTTATAGTATTCTCTGATGGTAGTTTGTATTTCTTTGGAATTGGTGCTGATATGCCCTTTATCATTTTTTATTGCATCTATTTGATTCTTCTCTCTTTTCTTCTTTATTAGTCTTGCTAGAGGTCTATCAATTTTGTTGATCTTTTCAAAAAACCAGCTCCTGGATTCATTGATTTTTTGAAGCGTTTTTTGTGTCTCTATCTCCTTCAGTTCTGCTCTGATCTTAGTTATTTCTTGCCTTCTGCTAGCTTTTGAATGTGTTTGCTCTTGTTTCTCTAGTTCTTTTAATTGTTATGTTAGGGTGTCAATTTTAGATCTTTCCTCTTTCTCTTGTGGGCATTTAGTGCTATAAATTTCCCGCTACACACTGCTTTAAATGTGTCCCAGAGATTCTGGTATGTTGTGTCTTTGTTCTCACTGGTTTCAAAGAACATCTTTATTTCTGCCTTCATTTTGTTATTTACCCAGTAGTCATTCAGGAGCAGGTTGTTCAGTTTCCATGTAGTTGAGCGGTTTTGAGTGAGTTTCTTAATCCTGACTTCTAGTTTGATTGCCCTGTGGTCTGAGAGACAGTTTGTTATAATTTCTGTTCTTTTACATTTGCTGAGGAGTGCTTTACTTCCAACTATGTGGTCAATTTTGGAATAAGTGCGATGTGGTGCTCAGAAGAATGTATATTCTGTTGATTTGGGGTGGAAAGTTCTGTAGATGTCTGTTAGGTCCACTTGGTGCAGAGCTGAGTTCAATTCCTGGTTATCCTTGTTAACTTTCTGTCTCGTTGATCTGTCTAATGTTAACAGTGGGGTTTTAAAGTGTCCCATTATTATTGTGTGGGAGTCTAAGTCTCTGTGTAGGTCTCTAAGGACTTGCTTTATGAATCTGGGTGCTCCTGTATTGGGTACATATATATTTAGGATACTTAGCTCTTCTTGTTGAATTGATCCCTTTACCATTATATAGTGGCCTTCTTTGTCTCTTTTCATCTTTGATGGTTTAAAGTCTGTTTTATCAGAGACTAGGATTGCAGCCCCTGCTTTTTTTTTTTTTTTCCATTTGCTTGGTAGATCTTCCTCCATCCCTTTTTTTTGAACCTATGTGTGTCTCTGCACATGAGATGGGTCTCCTGAATGATGGGTCTTGACTGTTTATCCAATTTGCCAGTCTGTGTCTTTTAATTGGAACATTTAGTTCATTTACATTTAAATTTAATATTGTTATGTGTGAATTTGATCCTGTCATTATGATGTTAGCTGGTGATTTTACTCATTAGTTGATGCAGTTTCTTCCTAGCATTGATGGACTTTACAATTTGGCATGTTTTTGCAGTGGCTGGTACCAGTTGTTCCTTTCCATGTTTAGTGCTTCCTTCAGGAGCTCTTGTAAGGCAGGCCTGGTGGTTACAAAAATCTCTCAGCATTTGTTTGTCTGTAAAGGATTTTATTTCTTCTTCACTTATGAAGCTTAGTTTGGCTGGATATGAAATTCTGGGTTGAAAATTCTTTTCTTTAAGTATGTTGAATATTGGCCCCCAACTATCTTCTGGCTTGTAGGGTTTCTGCCGAGAGATCTGCTGTTAGTCTGATGGGCTTCTCTTTGTGGGTAACCCAACTTTTCTCTCTGGCTGCCCTTAACATTTTTTCCTTCATTTCAACTTTGGTGAATCTGACAATTATGTGTCTTGGAGTTGCTCTTTTCGAGGAGTATCTTTGTGGCATTCTCTGTATTTCCTGAATTTGAATGTTGGCCTGCTTTGCTAGGTTGGGGAATTTCTCCTGGATAATATCCTGCAGAGTGTTTTCCAACTTGGTTCCATTCTCCCTGTCACTTTCAGCTACACCAGTCAGATGTAGATTTGGTCTCTTCACATAGTCCCATATTTCTTGGAGGCTTTGTTCATTTCTTTTTACTCTTTTTTCTCTAAACTTCTCTTCTCACTTCATTTCATTCATTTGATCTTCAATCACTGATACCCTTTCTTCCACTTGATCAAATTGGCTACTGAAGCTTGTGCATTTGTCACGTAGTTCTTGTGCTATGGTTTTCAGCTCCATCAGGTCATTTAAGTACTTCTCTACACTTGTTTATTCATCTAATCTTTCTTCAAGGGTTTTAGCTTCTTTGCGATGGGTTTGAACATCCTCCTTTAGCTCAGAGAAGTTTGTTATTACCCATTGTCTGAAGCCTTCTTCTCTCAACTTGACAAAGTCATTCTCCGTCCAGCTTTGTTCCCTTGCTGGCGAGGAGCTGCGTTACTTCGGAGGAGAAGAGGCACTCTGATTTTTAGAATTTTCAGCTTTTCTGCTCTGGTTTCTCCCCATCTTTGTGGTTTTATCTACCTTTGGTCTTTGATGATGGTACAGATGGGGTTCTGGCGTGGATGTCCTTTCTGTTTGTTAGTTTTCCTTCTAACAGTCAGGACCCTCAGCTGCAGGTCTGTTGGAGTTTGCTTGAGATCCACTCCAGACCCTGTTTGCCTGGGTATCACCAGCGGAGGCTGCAGAACAGCAAATATTGCAGAAAAGCAGATGTCACTGCCTGATCCTGCCTCTGGATGCTTCATCTCAGAGGGGCACCTGGCTGTATGAGGTGTCAGTCGGACCCTACTGGGAGGTGTCTCCCAGTTAGGCTACTTGGGGGTCAGGGATCCACTTGAGGAGGCAGACTGTCCGTTCTCAGATCTCAAACTCCGTGCTGGGAGAACCACTACTCTCTTCAAAGCTGCCAGACAGGGACGTTTAAGTCTGCAGAAGTTTCTGCTGCCTTTTGTACAGCTATGCCCTGCCCCCAGAGATGGAGTCTACAGAGGCAGTCAGGCCTCCTTGAGCTGCGGTGGGCTCCACCCAGTTCCAGCTTTGCAGTTGCTTTGTTTACCTACTCAAGCCTCAGCAATGGCGACGCCCCTCCCCCAGCCTCGCTGCTGCCTTGCAGTTCGATCTCAGACTGCTGTGCTTGCAGTGAGTGAGGATCGGTGGGCATGGGACCCTCCGAGCCAGGCGCGGGATCTAATCTCCTGATGTGCCCTTTGCTAAGGCCGTTTGGAAAAGCGCAGTATTAGGGTGAGAGTGTCCTGATTTTCCAGGTACTGTCTGTCACGGCTTCTCTTCACTAGGAAAGGGAATTCCCTGACCCCTTGCACTTCCCGGGTGAAGCAATGCCCTGCCCTGCTCCGTGGGCTGCACCAACTGTCTGACAAGCCCCAGTGAGATGAACCTGGTACCTCAGTTGGAAATGCAGAAATCACCTGTCTTCTGCGTCACTCACGCTGGGAGCTGCGGACTGGAGCTGTTCCTATTTGGCCATCTTGGTCTTGACATTTTAATAATCGCCATTCTGACTGACATGAGATGGTATCTCATCATAGTTTTGATTTGCATTTCTCTAATGATCAGTGATGTTGGGCTTTTTGAGATCTCTATTCTGTTCCATTGATCTATGTGTCTGTTTTTGTACTGGTACTATGCTGTTTTGGTTACTGTAGCCTTGTAGTATAGTTTGGACTTGGGTAGTGTGATGCCTCCAGCTTTGTTCTTTTTGCTTAGGATTGTCTTGGCTATATGGGCTCTTTTTTGGTTCTATATAAATTTTAAAGTTTTTTTTTCTAATTCCGTGAGGAATGTCAATGGTAATTTAATGGGAATAGCATTGAATCTATGAATTACTTTGGGCAGTATGGCCTTTTTCACAATACACAATGGCGTTTTGTTTTGTTTTGTTTTGTTTTCGATGGAGTCTCGCTTTGTTGCCCAGACTGGAATGCAGTGGCGTGATCTCGGCTCACTGCAAGCTCTGCCTCCTGGGTTCACGCCATTCTCCTGCCTCAGCCTCCAGAGTAGCTGGGACTACAGGCGCCCACCACCATGCCTGGCTAATTATTTGTATTTTTAGTAGAGATGGGGTTTCACCATGTTAGCCAGGATGGTCTCGATCTCCTGACCTCGTGATCCACCCGACTCGTCCTCCCAAAGTGCTGAGATTACAGGCGTGAGTCACCGCACGTGGCTCACAATGGTGTTTTTAAAAGAAACGACAATCCTAAAATTTATGTAACACCACTAAAAACCCCAAATAACCAAAGTCATCTTGAAAGAAGAACAAAGCTGGAGACCTTATAATTCCTAGTTTCAAAAATATTACAAACCCACAGGAATTAAAACAGTGTTACTGGCATAAAGACAGACATACAGACCAATGGGATAGGATAGACAGCTCAGAAATAAATCCATGTATATGCAGTCAATAAGGGTGCTAAGAATACAGAATGGAGAAAGGATAGTCTCTTCAATAAATGATGTTGGAAAAACTGGATCTCCACATGCAAAAGGATAAAACTGGACCTTTGTCTTATACCACACAAAAAAATCAACACAGAGTGTTTTAAAGACTTAAATATAAACCTGAAACTGTAAAATACCTACAGGAAAATATAGGGGAAAAACTTTTTAACATTGGTCTTGGCAATGATTTTTTGCATCTTACTCCCAAAGCACAGGCAACAAAAACAAAAACAGACAAATGGGATTGCATCATGCTAAAAGCGTATGCAGAGCAAAGGAAAGAATCAACAGAGTTTAAAGGGTAGCCTACGGAATGAGAGAAGATATTTGCCAACCATGTATCCCATAAGGGATCAATATCCAAAAAATGTAAGGAATTCCTACAACTCAGGAGCAAAATGACAACAACAGAACAAACAAACAAAGTAGAAATAACGTAAGTAAAAATGTACAAAGGAGTTAAAGGGACATTTCTCCAAAGGAGAGGGTGTGAATGGCCAACTGATAAGTGAAAGTGTTTAATCACTAATCATCCGGGAAACAGAAATTAAAACCACAAGGAGATATCACCTCATACCTGTTGATATGGCTATTTTATCATAGCCAAGTTATGTAATAATAGCCAAGAAAAGACAAGTCTTGGCACACATATGGAGAAATTGAAATGCTTGTACACTGCTGGTGGGAAGGTTTATCAATTTTCTCTATATTTTCGAAGAGCTAATCTTTAGTTTCACCTATTTTCTCTATTTTTGTTCTTCATTTGTTATTTCTCCTCTGTTTGCTTTGAGTTTAGTTTGACCCTTTTTAGTTTCATAAGATAGAAGTTTAAGTTACTGATTTGAGATTATGTTCATGTATATGTGTTTATAGCTCTGCATTTCCCTCTTTGCACTGCTTTTGCTGCAACCCATAAGTTTTGTTATGTTGCATGTTTCATTCATCTCAAAATATTTTCTAATTTACCTGTGGTTTCTTCTTTGACTCACTGGTTATTTAGGAGTATGTTGTTTAATTTCTCCATATTGAGTTTTTCCCAAATTTCCTTCTCATGATATTTCTGTCTAATTTCATTCCATTGTGGCCAGAGAATATGC
Organism: Trachypithecus francoisi; assembly: GCF_009764315.1. Taxonomy (NCBI): domain Eukaryota; kingdom Metazoa; phylum Chordata; class Mammalia; order Primates; family Cercopithecidae; genus Trachypithecus; species Trachypithecus francoisi. The sequence continues at coordinate 82,428,674 of NW_022681457.1, forward strand.
CTTGCATTATTTAAACCCTCAAATTTATTGAGGTTTTCAAAATAGCTTAATACATGGGGTCAGTTCTGGAAAATGTTGTGTGTGCACGTGGGAGGAATTTCTACTGTTTTCAGGTGGAGAGTTCTATAGATGTCTATTAGGACAGGTTGGTATATAGCTTTGTTCAAGTCCTCTCCTTCTTTGTTGACTTTGGTATAGTTTTTAATCTATTATTTAAAGTGGAACATTGAAGTCTCACTTTATTATTTTAAATAGTCTGTTTCTCCTTTCACTTCTGTCAGTTTTTGCTTCATGTGTTTTGGGGATGTGTTATTAGATGCATATATATTTATAATTATGCATTCTGGTGAATTGACCAGTTTATCCTTATTAAATGTCCTTTGTCTCGAATAATTCTTTTCTTAAAAGCTATTTTATCTACCATTAGTATATCCACTTCAGTTCTCTCTTTGTTATGGTTTGCAAAAGTGTATCTTCTATCCTTTGGCTTTCAACCTATTTATGTCTTTGAATTTAAAGTATAATTCTTATAGACAATGTATAATTGAATCAAGTATTTTTAATTCAGCCCACAAATATTACTTTTTGATTGAAATATTTAAACATTTAAAATTGAATGTAATTACTGATATGGTAGAATTTACAGCGGCTATTTAGTATTTTCTTCCTATATATCTTATATCTTATTTTGTTCCTCTATTCTTTCATTATGGCCTTTTGTGTTAAATAAGTATTTTCTAGTGTACTGTTTTAATTTCCTTGTCATTTCTTTTGCTAAATATTTTAGGGATATTTTCTTATTGATTGCTTTGGGGATTACAATTAACAACTTAAAACAATCTAGTTTGAATTAATACCAGCTTAATTTAGATAGCATACAAAAACTTTACTCCAAATAGCTGTATTCTCTCCCAATTATTATTAGTATTATTATTAATTTTGAGACAGAGTCTTGCTTTGTCACGCAGGCTGGAGTGCAGTGGTGTGATCACAGCTCACTGCAGTCTTGACCTCCTGGGCTCAAGCAATCCTCCTTCATCAGGCTTCCAAAGTGTTGGGGTTACAGATGTGAGCCACCATACATTAGGTGTGTGTAACTGTGGCTCTCTTTGAGTTCATCTTACTTGGAGTTATTTAAGCCTCTAGGACTTGTAGATTAATATTTTTATCAAATTTGGGGAGTTAATTATCATTTCTTCAAATATTTTTTCTGCCCCCTTTCTCTTTCTCCTCTGCTTCTGAGACTCCATTACACATATTAGACATTAGTATGCTTGGTGGTGTGCCACAATTTGTGAGGTTCTGTTTGTATTTTTCAGTGTTTTTTCTTTTTGTTTCACAGATGGTTAATCTCAATTAATTATCTTCAAGCTTTCTGATACTTCCTTCTGGCAATTCTTCACACATTTCCAATCTGCTACTGAACCCCTCTAGTAAATTTTATTTCAGTTACTGTGCTTTTCAAGTTCAGAATTTTTAGCTAGTTCTTTTATTTTTTTCTCTCTCGGCAGAATAAGAATTCTTTTAAATACATTCTATCTATTTATTGATATTATCTTTTTCATGAGATATTGTTATACTTTCCTTAAGTTCTTTAGTCATAGTTTCTTCTAATTTTTTTGGCTGTGTTGAAAATAGATGATTTAGCGTATTTGTCTAGTACATTCCTCAGTGAGAGTTTCTATTGATTGTTCTTTTCTTGTATATGGGCCATATTTTCTTGTTTATTAGTATGTCTCATATTTTTGTTGTTGAAGATTGGACAATTTAAAAAGTATGATGTGGAAACTCAGGAAATCACATCCTCCTTTCAGCTTTTTGATGCTGTTTGTTGTTGCAGCTGCCTATGTTTGTTTATTTAGTGATTTTTCTGAACAAATTCTGTAAGGTTTGTAATTTTTGTTATGTGTGGCCATTAGGTCTCTGTTTATTTACTTTATTGGTCAGTTAATGGTTGGACTGAGATCGTCTTAAAGGCATTAAATCAATATATCTCCCAGTATTTTCCAAAGGGTTATATATGCATATTGTGGGGATGTTTTCAACACCCTGGCAGTACTTTACATTTCTGCCTTAGCTTTTACTTCTTGTTTGTACAGAGCCTCCAGGCTCACCAAAGCTGAGATATTAGATTCTTCTTAGGCCAACCTGGACATACACAAAGCTTTGCACATGTGCTTGGCCTTCTAGAGTCCTAGGAATATATTGGAGCTTTTCAAAACCCAGAATGGACATTCCTTTCTCCAGTTTTCCTTTTAGATTATTTGGTTAGCTTCTTGTTTGCCCTAACTGTCATCATTGCCTCAGGCCACTGCAATATTAAACAAATACCACTAATTGTTTTCAACAAATGTCCCAGGGGAAAGTTCACAGTGAGTGAACTCTAAATTAGGTCAAATAAAAGCTAACTCCATGAGTGGGGGCTTTCAGGGAACTTCCAGAAAAGCCAGATAATGATATATCTCTGAGGATGGGGATTTTGGGGAGCAACAAATTAATTCTCCCCCCTCAATGGCTGCTAGGCTGCTGGTTTCATGGTTATCATGATTGTAAGTTCATTGGTTTTTAAGGCTACCATGGAGTAGTGGAGAAAAGTATGGAACTAAGGCAGGTTAAAGTATTGCAAACCATACTGTTCTCACTGAGATTTAGCTGTGTGTGTGTGTATTTTTAACAAATGCTCTTCAGATTGTGTCAAACCTTTGATTATTTTCTGAGTTCTGAAAAGATGATTTTTAGTCTCCTCTGCCAGTGTTTTTGTTGCTTTTTTTTGAGGAGTAGGTTTTAAGAAGTCCTTACTTCTCCGTTGTCACTTATTAATTCTAACAGTTTGTAGAGTCTGTTGTGTTTTCTACATACACAATTATATTTTCTTTAATGTTGGCAGTTTTTTCCTTCATTTCCAGTTCTTGCATCTTTTATTTCTTTTGATGACATTACACTGGCCAGGATCTCTAGTACAGTGATAAATAGAAACAGTGGAAGTAGAATTTTTTCTTTTTCCTTATCTTAGGCAGACTTTTTTTTTTTAACACTTTACCCTAAGTATTACTTTTACCATAAATATTTTGTAGCTGCTCTTTATCATACGAAGTCTAGTTCTAGTTTGTGAAATGTCATGTTGTTTTACTTAATTATGAACTAGTTTTGAGTTTCATCAAATGCTTATTTTGTGTGGAGTGAGATGATTCAATGACATTTCTCCTTTATTTTATAAACATGTTGAACTATATTAATTTATGCTGTAGTTTGAATGTTTGTAACCTCAAACCTCATGTCAAAATTTGATCCCAATATTGGAGGTAGGGTCTAATGGGAGGTGTTTTGGTCATGGGGGGTGGATCTCTCATGAATAGGTTAATGCTGTCCTTGAGGGAGTAGGTGAATTTTCACTGTATTAGTTCCCATGAGAGCTAGTTGTTTAAAGGAGTCTGGTACCTCTTTTAAACAACCTCTCTGTCTTGCTTCCTCTTTTGCCATGTGATCTCTGCATACACCAGCTACTCTTCACCTTCTGCCATGAGTGGAAGCAGCCTGAGCAGATGCTAGTGCCATGCTTCACCAGAAGCAGATGCTAGTGCTTTTTGTAGTGCTTTTTGTACAGCCTGTAGAACCATGAGCCAAATAAACCTCTTTTCTCTAAAAATTACCCAGCCTCAGGTGTTTCTTTATAGCATGTAAAACAAATGAAGACAGGCAATTGGTACTGAAGAGTAGGGTGTTGCTCTAAAGATACCTGAAAGTGTAAAAGCAGCATTGGAATTGGGTAATGGTTGGAAGAGTTTGGTAATGGTTGGAAGGTTGGAAGAGTTTGGAGGGCTCAGAAGAAGACAAGAAGATGAGGAAAAGAAATTGGTTAAGTGAACCAAAATGCTGATGGAAATATAGATGGTAAAGGCTAGGCTTATGAGGTCTCAGATGGAAATTACTTCATGTGACATCTAATTGTTAAAAGGAGCCTGGCACTTCCTCCTGTCTCTCTTCTTTTCACTCTCTTGCTATTTCATGTGCCTGCTTCCCTTTGCCTTCTCCCATGATTATAAGCTTCCTGAGCCCCTCACTGGAGGCAGATGCTGGTGTCATGCTTCTTGTACAGCCTGCAGAACTGTGAGCCAAATAGACCTCTTTTCTTTATAAATTACTCAGCTTCAAATATTCCATTATAGCAATGTAAAATGTATCAATACTGCTGCATGTCCCATCGCAGGCCCAGGGGCCTAGGAGGACTGAATGGTTTTGGAGGACAGGCCTGGGAAACCTCTGCCCTGCACCTCATTGGACTGCTACTCCCTGCATCCCAGCTCCCTGGATACCACAGTGGTGGTACAGGCATTGGGCATATATTCCCAGCTGGAGCAACCTTGGTTCAAATGGCCCCAGATACTGCTTGGGCTGCCACTCCAGAGGATGCAAGCAAGCCATAAGCCCTGGTAGCATCCATGTGATGGTAAGTCTGCAAGCACCCAGAATGCAAGAGCCATGGGTGCTTGGTAGCTTCTACCTAGATTTCAGAGGATGTGTTGGAATGCCTAGGTGCCCAGGCAGAAACCTGCTGCAGGGATGGAGACATAACAGAGAGTTCCCACCAAGGCAATGCTTAGTAGAGCTCTGGGAGCAGGGCTCCCAGAATCATAGAACCACCAGCAGCATGAAACCTCAGCCTGGAAAGGCTGCAGGCATTTTCAACTTCAACCCATGAGAGCAGCCATGTGGACTGTTCCCAGTAAAGCCATGGGGGCAGGGGTGCCCTAGGCCTTGGGCGCCTCCCCCTTGCACCAGTGTGCTCAGGATGTGGGACATGGAGTCAAAGGAGACTATTTTGAAGTTTTAAGGTTTAATATGTGTCCTTCTGGGTTTCAGACTTTCATGGGGCCTATTACCCCTTTCTTTTGGCCAATTTCTCGTTTTTGGAATGAGAATATTTACTCAATGCTTGTACCACCATTGTATGTTGGAAGTAAGTAACTTGCTTTTGATTTTACAGGCTCATAGCTGTAAGGAACTTTCCTTTAGTCTGAAATGAGACTTTGGACTTTTGAGTTGATGTTGACAACAAGTTAATACCTTGGGGAACTATTGGGATAGAATAATTATATTTTGCATGTCAGGAAAACATGAGTTTTGGTGGGGCCGGGGACAGAATGCTATAGTTTGGATGTTTGTTCCCCACAAAGCTCATGTTGAAATTTTATTCCAGTGTTGGAGGTGGGGGCCTAATGGGTGGTGTTTGGGTCATGAGGACAGATCCCTCACGAATATATGAATGCCCTTAATGGGGTGGGGGGTGAGTGAATTCTCATTCTATTAGTTCCCATGAGAGCTGTTTGTTAAAAAGAGCCTGGCATCTTCCCCCACTCTCTCTTGCTTCCTCTCTCACCATGTGCTCTCTGCACAAGCCAGCTCCCCTTCACCTTCTACCATGAGTGGAAACAGCCTGAGGCCCTGACCAGAAGCAAATGCAGGTGCCATGCTTCTTGTATTATCATTTGCTAATATTTCACTTAGGCATTTAAAATCAATATTCATTAACAAAATCAGCTTATACTATTCCTTTCCTTTAGTGGCCTTGTCAGGTTTTGGTAGCAAGTTTATGCCAGCCTCATAAAATTAAGTTGAAAGTATTGCCACTTTTGTTGTTGTTGTTAGAGTAATTCAATTTCTTCTTTACCTATCTGAACAACTTTCCTGATGAAGAAATCCAGGTTTGGAATTTTTTGAGTTGGAAGGTATTAAATTGTAGATATACCTTTTTTAATGCATGCAGGCATATTCAGATTTTACATTTCTATTTCAATTTTGGTAAATTGTGCTTTAAATATTGTCCATTTATTTTAAATTTTAAAAATTTGCCACAAAATTGCTTAAAACAATCCCTTTATTAGCTTTGTAGTATCTGCAGAATCTATATTGATGTCCCATTTTTCATTCTAATATTATTTTTTTCTTCTCTGTTATTGGTCAGTCTTACTGAGGATTTGTCACTTTTATAGGCTTTTCAGAAATCAGTTTTTTACTCAAAAAATTATCTAATATACATTTTTATATTATATTTGTTTTTTATTATGTTCTTTTCTATTTTGGGAGGATTTAATTTGTTATCTTTTCCAAATTTTTGTGACAATTCATTTTCAGCTTTCATTCTTTTCTGCTATATGCACTTAAAACTAGAAATTTTCTTTAATGTATTTCTTTAGCTGCATTCTCTAATTGTGTAATTTTTTTCATTATCATTCAATTAAATATTCTAATTTTATTATGATTTTTTCTTTGACACACAGGCTACATGAAAATGCATTGCTTAGTTCCAAACATTCGGAGGTTTTCTTATATTTTCTTATTGATTTGTAGCTTAATTCCACTGTGGTCATACAATATACTGAATACAATTTTGTTTCCTTGCAGTTTATTGAGATTTGCTTTGAGGCTCAGAATATATTTGATTTTGGTACATGTCTTCTGTGCATTGGACAAAAATGATTGTATTTCAGTTTTGGGGTATGGTGTTTTATATATAAGATGTATAATCAAGTTTGTGTTTTTATTCAGTATGGCAATCTATGTATTTTAATTGTAGTTGTTTTTATTACATTCATACTTAGTACACTTATTGATAGTGTTGTGTTTAAATCTACTATCTTATTGTTTATTTTCTATTCATCCTACCTCTTCTTTGTTGACTGTTCTTTCTTTCTTTTGTAGGGCTTAAGTATTTGTTATTACTACTTCATTTTTTATTATGTCCCATTACATTGTTAATTATACATTATTTTACTGTTATTTTAGAGGTGTCCTTAATGATTATAAGCATTCTTAACTTAGTAGAGTCTAATAGAAATTAATATTTTTTCCACTTTCGGGACAATAGAAGACTTTAGAGTACCTCAGCTATATTTATCACCCTCCTGCTTTTATGCCATTATTCTCATGTACTTTAATTCTGTTCTTATTTTATATGCCATAGGATATTACTATTATGTTTCAAATAGTCAATATTAATTAATATTTAGCCATTTCATTCTTCATTCTATGCTTGCACTTTGGATCACTGACTACCTTTTAGTATTTCTTTTAGTGTGGACCTGCTGCTGATGAATTATCTCAGTTTTAGTTTGTCCAAATAGTACTTACTTCACCTTTATTTGGGAAGAATATTTTTATCGAGTATGATGTTTAGGTTGTAGTGTTTCATTTTATTATTTTGAAGGCAGTAATTCTATTTTCTTTTGGCTTTGTTACTCTATTGAAAATCCTTCTGTTGGTTTTATTATTGCTCTTGAAGTAACATGTGTTTTTTGGTTGGTGTATTAATTATACATTGCTGCATAACAAAACAATTTATCAGCTTAAAAACAAGTATTTATTATTTTACATAGTTTCTTATGGCCAGTGGTCTGGGAATGACTAGTTAGGTGCTTCTATAACCTATTTCACAAGGCTACCATCAAGATGTCTGTAAGGGTTTTAGTCATCTCAAAGATTGACTGGGACTAGAGAATCTGCTTCCAAGCTCACTCATGTGGTATCAGAAGACCTCGTTTTTGCTGAAGCTTCAGTCCCTCAACACACCGACCTCTCCATAGCCTATATATGACATGGAAACTGGCTTCCCCCAGAGTAGTTTATCCAAGACAGAGAGAAAGAGAATGCCCAAGAGGGGAGCTACAGTATTTTCATAACCTCATCTCAAAGGGGACACAGTCACATTTCCTGTATTGTCTTTATTAGAAGTGAATTCAACAAATACTAAAAGGGAAGGGAAATAAGCTTCACGTCTTAAAGAAAAGAGTATTAAAGAATTTTCGACATATATTTAAAACCACTTCATCTGGCCATTTTAGCATTTTTTCTTTACCTCTAGTTATAGTTAAATTGCAGCAATTTAACTATAATAAACCTGGAAGTTTTTGTTTTGTTTTGTTTTTTTGTTTAACTCCTACTTGGAGTTCATAAAAATTCTTTAATGTGTGGCCTGATCTCTTTGTTTTTGTAAAATTCTAATCCGTTGTCTCTTCAAATACCACCTCTTCCTTATACTATTTTTTCTCTTTTGGATCCCCATTATCTCTATATTGGATGTTTTCATCATGCCTCATATTTCTCTTACACATTTTTTGTGTTTTTTTCCTGTCTTTTTGTATCTTTGTTCTTCAAATTGAATATTATATTCTGCCCTTTATTTTATTTCACTAATTCCCTTTTTAAGTGTATATATGTTACTATCAAAACCATTCATTGAGTTTTTATTTCATTCACTTTATCTTTCAGTTCTAAATTTCCATTTAATTCTTCTTTCTGGTTTTCAATTCTTTGGCTGGATCCTCTACCTTGTCATTTAGTTTCTTGAACATATCAATCATTGGTATTTTCAAATTAGTGGCTGAAGATACCAATATCTAGATACCCTATGGGTCTGTTTTTACTTTATTTTCTGCTTTTTCTTCTCTTGAATTTTAGATAATTTTTCTTTTTTGTATGTCTGGTTATTTTTGATTGAATGCTGGACATTTTGTATGAAAATTATGAGATAATTGGAAGCTATGGGTGCTGTCATTTTTCTGTTCAGAGGAATAGAAAAATCTTCACTCTGGCAAGCACTTACGTTAGGGCATACCACTTAATCCAATCAAGGAGTATATCTGATTAAAAGACTGGTGTCAGTTTTTATAAAATTTCATCAATCTTATTTCGGCTTTACTTCTAGGAGCTCTTCAGTTTTCCAACTGAAAGCCTCAGGTGTTCACTAGGGCTTCTTGATCTTGGCAGACTCTGAACTTGTATTTTTGTCCTACCAGCCCAAGGAGTCTGACCAAAGTCCTGCTCAGTTTCTCAGCCTCTCACTTGCTGCTTTATGCCCAGCTTCTTGTTTCTCAACCACTTTCAAATAACATATGTGTCAATAAGGAAAGTGGAGTCACATATTGGGTATACCTCTCTGGACTTTCCTTTTTATCTGAGATTTTTGTCCCGCAAATTATACTCTGGAAGTTCTCTCTCTCTTAAAAAAATTCTCCAGATTTTTAAATTGTTTTCAATCAAAGGGTTGATTCTAACCATGCTAGTCCACTGTTACCACAGCATAATATTTTAAAGTCTCTCTCTACTTTTCCCACTTGCTTTTTAATTCCGAGTTCAGTGTTCCACAAAGATGCCCCAGCTGTTTTACACTGATGATTTTGGTCTAGAATCCTCAAAAGGGGCCAGGAGATTTCTGAGCTCATTCTGGGTTTCTGGACACATTCCCTGGATTCTCCCATGTCCTGGGACTATATGTTTGGGAAATGTTGGGTATATAACACAGATAGGTGGATATCTTTGTGTTATGTCATTGCCACTTTATGCATTTTTCTTACAGAGGAAAAAACAAGGATCAGAACTGACAAGCACTAGTGTCAACTCTACTCCAAGGAGAAGTAGGTAATAACCTAGGAGGAGCAATCTGAGGGACACCAAAGAGCCCTCTGAGCCAACAACCCATTACATACCCATAGGAAAAATCTATCAACAGGGATTCAAACTTTAATGATCACCAATGGCCCAGATGTTTTGTTATAAGTTTGTTCATCACTATATTTTGTATAATAGGAAACATGGAAACCATTTAAAGCTAACACAATATGAGATTGAGGAATAAATTAGGGAATATTCATGTAATATAGAGTTGACAAACTATGGTCCACAGCTTCGTACCACTCATGAACTGAGTAGCTTTTACCTTTTAAAATGGTTGGATAAAAAACCCAAAAGAATATAACAGTTCACGACACATGAAAATTATGTGAAACTCAGATTATATTGTTGATAAAGCTTATTGAGGTATTGCCACATTTATTCCTTACATATTGTCTGTGGTTTCTTTCATGCTATAATAGTAAAGTTGAGTTATTTTGACAGAGACTATATGGCTGGCAAAGATTAAAATATTTCCTCTCTGACCTTTATAAAAAATTTGATGTAATAGAGTGTTATGCAGCCATTTAAAATGATACTCTAAATAAATATTTAATGATAGGAGAAAATGTTCGCAGTAGATTAAGTGAGAAAAGTAGGCTCCAAAATATTATTTTATTCTAATTCCATTTTTTATAGTAATCATATGTTATACATCCATATATGCTTAGGAAAAAAAATAGCCCAGAAGAAATATTACTGGGGATTAGTAAACAGTGATGGAATTATAAGTACTTTTTCCTTTCAGAGTGAATTTTATAATCTTCTTTGGGCTTTTCAGTATTTTCTAAACTTTCTCAATTAAATATGACTTTTGGAATACAAAATAAACAATGAAAGTCTTATTTTTCTTTAATTCAACCAAAATTCATTAATTTAATTAAGACTCCATCTTCTAGTATGGCCCATTATTCCAACCCATTTCCAGGATGCAATGCCTTGGTAGAGCACTAGTCTATTAGACAACTAATTGTCACCTTGGGAAGATGTAAGTGGGTTAGCGTGGTCCTAAGAGAACTAGACAGAGGTTGGTTTTGATGAGAAGCAGAAAGGGTATATCAGAATAATGAGGTGTAACTGTAGCGACAAGGCTAGGCTGAGCTTGACCTGGGCAAGGTCTGAGCAGGTAGGAATCAGAATAAGGTGATGAAAAGGAGACAGGTGGGAGGGATGGAGAAAGAACATTACTATTTTGTTTAGGGACAGTCCTGATCATCACTACACATACAGAAATCTGAGGTCTGGGGTTTATACAATTTAGAATTTAAGTTACCTTCTTTAGGAAAAATGACATGAAATTACAAATGAAAAATTAAGTACAAAGTATTTTCTTAGCTAACAAGAAATCATAAATTACTGTGTCCAGGAGCTCTATGATCCTTTCTTCTGAAACCTTTATAGGCAATTGACCAGAAACACCTATAAATGGTTCCTGATCCCTACCTGGCTTTCCCTCTCTCCAGAGCCCTCTATCACTTCCAGTATTTCTCAGCTGTCACAGGGATTTACATGAGCAAGGAGCCCTGAAACTTAAGTCTCATTCGCTTTATGTAACTCAGCTTCTGCTGATTGTCTTTCTCATTTCAAATCTATTCAGGCTTTCTCCCTGTCAATTCTTAGACCTCTAGGTGGTGAAACTATAGGACAGTGATTTTTCTATGACTTGCTATAGGCTTTTCGTACTTATGGGCTGCTGCTACCCCAGCTGCTCTGTTCTTTTAAAGTGGAGACATTGGCACCTTTCCTGCTTTCCCCGGGAGAAGCTAGCATTTACTATCGAGGAGGACAATGATTCTGCCTGAAACAAAGACTCTGGAAAATATGGAAATTTTACTAATTCATTTTCCTTTGCTGATATTATCATGGGTAATTCAAAATTTATTGCAAGTGTCAAATCTTGATTTTGTAAGTGGAGAAATTGTTGGTCGAAGGGTCACACAGATAGTCTCAGCATTTTGGTCTATATTTAAGTAAAATATGTAACAGAGTATTCCAAGTTCTCAGGGTAAGTGTCACTGGAAAATATATTTCCCTGAGTGGTAAAATTTCAAGTAATACTGGGTATCATTTGTCTTTATTTAATCTGAGAAATTCAACATGCATAGCAAGCATTTATTACTTAAGCCTCATATCACTTGTGTGGAGAAGGTTCAGCAAACATTATCTTTTTGCACAGCTGGAAAAAACTGAAGCATGCCAAGGTTGCAGGGATATATGTGAGGTTTATCCAGTAGAGCTAAGATATCAGGGAGGAGCCTGCCAGGCATTTCTTCTTCTCCCCTCCCTGCTGAATTGCTTAGGAAAGAAAACATGAGGATGATTGTGTAACCAGATCCTTTGCCCAGTAAAGTCAGGACTTTTGGAGAACTCTTGCTCTTGCTTTTCATGGATTGGTAAATTTAGTAGGAGCCTTTCGGTTATGAGGAACAGAAATCCATTTGAATGAGCATAACCAGAAAAGTATGACTTTATTATAAAAAAATCTAGCGTTGTTTCATGGAACCCCAGACGGGAAATGCTGCCACTTCAGAAAAACTGAAACTAAGAGCTGGAAAGAGTCTAGGCTCTCTCTTTCAATCCACTCTTTATCTCTGTTTTAATCTTTGTCATTGGAGACAAACTCTGTTTCTTTCACTCTTACGAGAGAATATGGCTCCCAACTTTAGCTACAGGCAGAGACAAATTTACTGGCTTTCTCAATGCCAATCAGAGAAAATTTGATTGTCCTAGGGACAGGTATTCATATGCACAGAGTCATATGGTATAAACATGGCTGCCAGCAGCCTACGCTGGGTGAAGCAGCGGTGGTTCCAAGAGAAAGGGAAGGGCAGTATTAGGAGCCAAGAAAATCACACCAAATATGTTTATTTTAGGTGGAAAATTTATGAGATTATTAAAGTCCTCATTAAGGGCTGCCTTGGGGACATTAGTCTTCACTTTAATCAAAATAGCAAGTAGGAAAATTCTAGTTTCCAGTCCAGCATGCAAGAAACTTAGAAGTTGCCACCTTGTCCTAACAACAAGTAAAAAGCTGAACAAACAGAAAAATCAACAACTCAAAATCTGTCAGAAAAATGAGGTCACAGGACAAACCACTGCCCTCAAAATTGGAAAGACAGACAGGAAGATATAGAGAATCAGAGTTTTTCCAGAGCAGAAACTCATGAGCAGAAACTTCCACAAGAACCAGACCAGGGTAAGGAGACCTGAACTGCAACTGATGAATTGTTGGAGGCTCAGTGAGGACAAATCTGTAAGTTAAAAGCTCCAAGGGGGTCCAGTCATAGGTGGGCCACATGCTTTTTTGAATTTTACCTCCAGGAGCTTTACCAGGTTCTCACAGTGAATATCAGAGAAAAGTTCCATTGTCCTTTTGGACAGAAGATATAAATGTTCCTATTTTGTGATATGTTTGTTCCTATTTTTATGATATATGTTCCTATCTTATGATATATGTTTCTATTTTATGATATATTTGTATATATGTTCTTCTTAATAAGATCTGTCCTTCACAGAAACAATTTTACCAGAGCCTAACCTGCTGAGGTTTTTATGAGAGCCTAGCACATCTGGGAGAAGGTAAACACCCAACTCCAGACTTCTGTAACTATTCTGTCCCACCCAAGGGGGAAGAAATCCTGAGAAGCACTGGTGAACTTCACAGTCCAGGGACACAGGCTCACCAAAGAATTGAGACATAATTACAGGCCTATAGGATGCTTCCCCTCTCCCCACACCTTGCCACTACATTACTAAAGGCCTATTGACTACAGTTTCTTTTACTCAGCACATCTTGTCCACTTTTAAAAAAGAAAATTTTAAGGCAGACTAAAAGGCAAAAACACAGATCAAGGAAAAAGAAGATGCATCAGAACCAGAGTCAGATATGGCAGGAATTTTACAATTGCCAGACTAGGAATTTTTTAAAACAAGAATTAATATGCTAAGAATTTTAATGGATAAAGTCAACAACATACAACAACAGATGGATAATGTAAACAGAGAGATAGAAATTCTAAGAAAGAATACAAAAGAAATACTGGAGATTAAAAACACTGTAACAGAAATGAAGAATGCTTTTGATGGGATTATTGCTAGACTGGACATGGCTGAGGAAAAAATCTCTGAACTTAAGGATATGATGATAGAAACTGCCAAAGATAAAAAGTCAAGAGAAAAAAGACCAAAAAACCCCAGAGCAGATAAAAAGTCAAGAGAAAAAAGACCAAAAAACCCCAGAGCAGGATATCTAAGAACTGTGGGATGGCTGTAAAAGATATAACAAACATATAATAGGGAAATAAAAAGGAGAAAAAAGAAAGGAACAGAAGCAATATCTGCAGAAATAATGACTGAGAATTTCCCCACTTATTGCAGACATCAAACCACAGATCCAGGAAGCTCAGAGAACACTAAGCAAGAAAAATGCCCCCCCCCAAAAAAAACCCACAAAAAACCAGCATCAAGGCATATCATTTTCAAACTGCAAAAATCAAAGACAAGGAAAAAATCCTGAAAGAAGCCAGAGGGGAGAAAATAACACACCTAGAGAGTAACAAGATTAAGTATTACATCCCCAAACCGTGCAAACAAGAAGAGAATGGCATGAAGTATTTAAAATGTTGAGAGGAAAAACCAGCAACCTAGAATTCTGTATGCTGAGAAATTATCCTTCAAAAGTGAAGAAGAATACTTTCTCAAACAAAATTTGAAAAAAAATTGTTACCAGTAGATCTGCTTTGCAAAAAATGTTCAAAGAAGTTGAAGAAAGAAAGAAGTTAAGAGAAGAAAAATAATATAGGTCAGAAACTTCATCTACATAACAAAAGGAAGAGCATAAAATAAATGAAGAATAAAATAAATGAAAGCAAAATAAAAACTTATTTTTCTTATTTTTAATTGTCCTAACAGATAGTTTGCTCAAAATAATAATAAAAATGCATTTAATTATATGTGCTTATGTATATATCTTAGGTATCTGTTTACATATATACATATATGCTTGGATTCACTTACATATAAGTGAAACAAATGACAGAAATGATACAAAGGATTGAAGGGAGGAATTAGGATTATGTTATTGTTATAAGGTACTTACACTACCTGTGAAGTGGTATAGTGTTATTTGAAAGTGGATTTGGATTAGCTGTAAACATATATTGAAAACTCCAGGTCACCCACTAAAAGAATGTAAAACCAGAAGTATAACTGATATGCTAAGAAAGGAAAGAAAACTGAATCATATAAAATGTTCAATTAAAGCCAGAAAAGGCAGAAAAAGTGTAGAAGACTAAAATAGGAACAAAGAAGAAAGGCAACATGTAGAAAGGCAACATATGGAACACATAGGCACACACTGTGGCAGGTAAGGTAGAGAAAATAGTAAATAAATATAGTAGCTATTAATTGAACTATATTATAATCACTTTAAATGTCAAAGCTGTAAATACACCAATGAAAAGAAAGAGAGTGTCAGAGTGAAACAAAACAAAAAATATGCAAGATCCAATAATATGTTATCTACAAGAAACCCACTTTAAAGGAGGCTTCAAGATGACTGACTAGAGATATGTGGTGCTCACCTTCTCCACAAAGAACCAATATAGCACTTCAAATGGAGCATCTAAGATAGAACACTGGAATTCAGAAGAAAAGTGGCAGGAAACATCTGGAGCATGGAAAGAAAGGGAAATGAGGCAGCCAGTTTAGTCAGGATCGCCTGTGAGCCCTGTGAGGTGTGGGAAAGGGTGAGAGATCTCCAGCAGCCCACATTCCTGCAATCCTAGCCATGGGAGAGCCCTGGGACCCTTGTGGGCCCTGACACTAATATCAGGAGCAGTTTGGAGTCTGTGTAATGGCATTATTCCAGAATGGAAGCTCATGCTGGGTTCCATACACCCTCTGAAACTCAAGCAGTTGCAGCACACACCATTTTGAGAGCCCAGCCCCCACAAGACTGCATACTGCCCTGGGGCCCAACAGCCTCTGTATCTTCATGTCTCTAAATCTTCAGTGACATCCCCCAGCATCCACTCAGAGGGCTGGGTGGACAATGTTGGTTAGACCCAGCAGTGCAGCAGGGTCCTCAGCACTCCAGCTTACACAGTGTACTATATCCCGGGGAATGGACGGTATAGTGTGTTGGAGAGGTTATCCCTGGGACAAAGGGAATCAAAGCATGCACTCCCCAAAGCAAGAAAGTCACCCTGCTTGCTGCCACTGAGAGCAACCTCATCCCCTCTAGCAGCAGGGCAGGGTGCCGTGCAGGCACCCTAAGGACAGGCTCTCCCCACCTGTAGCCACTGCTGCCACTGCCACTGGGGACAAAGTGTGATCCTCAGAGACTGAGATACACCTGCCTGGACCTGCTGCCACCAACAGAAATTCCACTTCCTCCAGCATCAAGACCACTGCACACTTGCACATGCCCCGAGGGACAACAATCCTGGCCTGCTCCTGCCGCTGCTGCTACTGCCAACACCTGCCGGGGGCCAAAGTACACATTCCCCAGAGACTGAGAGTCACCTCCCTGGGACAGCTGCCACTGACAACAACCCTGCCACTCAGCAACATGGATGGGGTATACTTGCACACACTCTGGAAATGCTTTCCTGCCCACTGCTGCCACTGATCCCTCCCCCAAAGCATCCCACCCAGGAGCCTGGAGATAGCCACCTTTCCTGCCACATAAACATCACTGAGGGGCCTGAGGACAGGCCCGCTCAACCTGGTACCCAACCCCACTGCCTAAGTATGCTGCCCAGGGGCCTGGGGATTACCCCACCCTGTCTAAGATGATTGGCAGCTATGCACTCCTCCAAGGGACCTGAGGACAAGCTCACCCAGCCTGCAGCAACTACCACTTCTGAAAACTTCCTGGATGTGCCACCTGGGGGCCTGGGTCCTGGAACAGCCAGCCTGCTGCAGCCACCACCACCAGTGTGTGCTGCCTGGGAGTCCTAGCGTAGGCCCACCACTGGTACTCTCATCATCCACACCATATATGTTGCCCAGGGACCCAAAAGCCTGCCCACCTTCCTGGCCTTCTGCTGTCACTGCTGACATCTGGAGGTCCAAGGATTGATCTACTTGGAACCACTGACACTGCTGCCCACCCACTGACACTGCTGCCCACATATGCCACCTGGGGCCCCAAGGACAGACAGAATCAGCCCTTGATGTGGTATGGCTCTGTGTCACCATTCGAATCTCATGTCGACTTTCAATTCCCAGTGCTGGAGGAGGGATCCGGTGGGAGGTGATTGAATCATGGGGGCAGATTTTCTCCTTGCTTTTCTCATGATAGAGTTCCCACACTATCTGATTGTCTGAAAGTGTGTAGAATCTCCCCCTTCACTGTCTCTCCTCCTCCTGCTCTGGCCATGTAAGGCTTAACTCCCTCCTCTTCACCTTCTGTCATGGTTGTAAGTTTGCTGAGGCCTCCTTAGCCATGCTTCCTGTACAGCCTGTGTAATTGTGAATTAAACCTCTTTTATTTATGAATTACCCAGTCTCAGGTAGTTCTTTATAGCAGTGTGAGAACAGACTAATACAGCCCACTACTGTCAGCACTAGGGTCAGAGGACTGGCCCACATGGCATCCCCATCACCAGCAAAGCCTCATCACAGCCTCCACTAACAATTGCAGTCGAACACACTGAGGAAATCACAGATATGCTGACACTGTTTACAGCCAAATAAATCATACAGAGACTATGCGACTGCACACATCCAGAGTCAAAGGTAAAGATCTTTACCCAATCAGCACCACAGATACATCTTGAGAAAATATCTTCTCATATAAAAGCCAATTCAAAAAACTGGAAGAAATAATGTTATACTCAATGCATAGACATCAACTTAAGGACATGAGAAACATGAAAAATCAAGGAAATATGACACCTCCAAAAGAACACAATAATTCTTCAGCAATAGATTCCCTTGAAAAAGAAATTTATGGAATGCCTGAAAAAGAATTTTTAAAATTGGTATTAAAGAAGGTCAGTGAGATACAAGAAAACACAGTAAACAAAACAAAGAAATCAGAAAAACAATTCAGTATGTGAATGACAAATTAACCAGAGGTAAATATCACAAAAAAGAATCAAACAGAAATCCCGGAACCGAGTAAGTCAATAAATGAAGTAAAAAATACAATGGAGAATTTCAAGAATAGGCAAGATCAAGAAGAAGAAAGAATTTCAGAACTTGAAGACAGGTATTTTGAATTAATCCAGTCAGACAAACATAAATAAATAAACAATAAAATAGAATAGAATGAACAAAGTTTATATGACATATAGGATACCACAACATTTGACCAAATGTTCAAATGTTGAGTGTTCTGGAAAATGAAAAGAAGGCCAAAGTTACAGAAAACCTATTTAACAAAGTAATAGCTGAACACCTAGCAATAGGTCTAGACAATAGATCTAGACATCCAGGTACAGGAATCTCAGAGATCCCAAAAAGGTCATTTCCATGGCACATTATAGTTAAACTGTCAAAAGTCAAAGACAGAATTCTAAAAACAGCAAAAGCGTCTAGTCACATACAAGGAAACTTCCCTCATATTAACAGCAATTTCTCAGCAGGAACATTATGAACCTGGAAAAAATGAAATGATATAATAAAGGGCTGAAAAAAAAAGCCTGTAATTCAAGAATACTGTATTCATCAAAGTTGTCCTTAATAAATGAAGGAGAAATAAAGTATCTCCCAGACAAGCAAAATCTGAAGGAATTCATCACCACTAAGACCATGCCCTACAAAAAATGCTTAAGGGAGCCCTATATCTACAAGTGGAAAAACAATATCTACCATCATGAAAGTATAAAACTTACTGATAGAGCTAGTATGCAGATGAGGAAGAGAAAATATTTAAATATTACCACTACAGAAAATAATCCTACTGCAAAGATAAACAATAAGAAAAAAGGAACAAAAAATATACAAAACAACCAGAAAACAGTTAACAAAGTGACAGGAATTAGTCTTCACATACCAGTAATAGCCTCAAATTTAAACAAATTAAAATTTCCAACTTAAAAGATAGAGAACTGGGCCAGGCACAGTGGCTCACGCCTGTAATCTCAGCACTTTGGGAGGCTGAGGTGGGCAGATCACTTGAGGTCAGCAGTTTGAGACCAGCCTGGCTAATATGGTGAAATCCTATCTTTACTAAAAACACAAAAATTAGCCAGGCGTAGTGGTGCGTGCCTGTGATTCCAGGCTGAGGCACGAGAATCGCTTGAACCTAGGAGGCAGAGATTGCAGTGAGCCGAGATTGTGCCACTGCACACCAGCGTGGGTATCAGAGGGAGACTCTGTTTCAAAATATATACATATTTAATTCTATATGTGTGTGTGTGTGTTTATGTGTGTATAGACTGACTAAATGAATAAAGAAAAAAATGACTTAACTATATGTTACCTACAAGCAATTCACTTCATCTATAAGGACACATATAGACTGCAAGTAAAGGGATGGGAAAAGATATTCCACACAGATTGAAACAGAATGCAAGCAGGAGCAGTTACATCAAATAAAACAGACTTTAAGCCAAAAACAGTAAAATGAAACAAAGGTCATTATATAATGATAAAAGGATCAATTCACTGAGAAGATATAAAAATTCTAAATACATATGCACCCAATATTGGAGCACCCAGATATGTAAACCAAATATTACTCAATCTAAAGCGAAAGGCATACTTCAATACAGTAACAGCTGGAAACTTCAACATCCCACTCTCAGCATAAGGCAGATTATGTAGACAAAAAAGTAACAAAGAAACATTAGATTTAAGCTACACTGTAGACCAAATTGACCTGCAGACCATTAGCCAGAAAAGTAACAAAGAAACGTTGGATTTAAGCTACACTGTAGACCAAATTGACCTAACAGACATTTATAGACGTTTTTATTAAACAGCTACAAAATGTACATGCAACAATTTTTAAGATAGACCTCATATTAGGCCACAAAAAAGTCTCAAAAAGTTTTTAAAAACTGAAATAATATAAAGTATCTTCTCAGACCATAATGGAATAAAACTAGAAATCAGTAATAAGAGGTACTTTGGAAACTGTAGAAATACATGGAAATTAAGGAGCATGCTCCTGAATGACCACTGGGTCAATTTAAACATTAAGAAGAAAATTTTTAAAATTCTTGAAACAAATTAAAATGGAAATGCAACATACCCAAATCTATAGAATACAGCAAAAGCAGTGCTGAGGGACGTTTATAGCAATATATGTCTACATCAATAAAGTAGAAAGATTTCAAATAAACAGTCTAATGATGGACCTTAGGGAACTAGAAAAGGAAGGACAGACCAAAACCCCAAACTAGTAGGAGAAAAGAAATAATAAATGTTAGAGCAGCACTAAACAAAATAGAGACTGAAAAAAACAATACAAAGGATCAATGAAACAAAAAAATGGTGTTTTGAATAGATAAGCAATATTGATAAACTGCTAACCAAGGGAAGAAGACAGAAGACCCAAATAAGCAAAATCAGAAACGAAAAAGGAGACATTACAACTGGTATCACAGAAATGTAAAAGATGATCAGACACTATTTTAAACAATTATATATTAACAAAATGGAAAACCTAGATGAAATGAGTAAATTTCTGGACACATACAACCTACCAAGATTGAATCACGAAGAAATAAAAAACCCAAACAGACCAATAACAAGTAACCAGATTAATCAGTAATAAAAATTCTTCCAACAAAGTAAAGTCTAGGACTGAATGGCTTTACTGCTGAATTCCTCCAAACTTACAAAGTAGAAATAACACCAATTCTCCTTAAACTATTCCAAAGAATTAAAGAGAAGGGAATTCTCCCTGACTCATTCTATGAGGCCAGTATCATTCTGATACCAAAGCCAGACAGGGACACAACAAAAGAAAGAAAACCACAGGCCAATATTCCTGATTAACGCAGATGCAAAAATCCTCAACAAAACGTGAGCAAACCAAATCCACACATCAAAGAGATAGCACATTATGATCAAGTGTAATTTATCCCAGGGGTGCAAGGATGGTTCAACACATGCAAGTAAATAAATCTGACACACCACATCAACAGAACAAATAAATAAATCTGACACACCACATCAACAGAACAAATAAATAAAACTGACACACCACATCAACAGAATGAAGCAGAAACACCATATGATCATTTCAGTAGACACGGAAAAGCATCTGATAAAATTTCACATCTCTCTATGACAAAAATTCTCAACAAGCTAGGCATAAAAGGAACTTACCTCAACATAATAAAGGCCGTATAGGACAAACCCACAGCTGATATCATACTAAATGGGGAAAAGCTAAAAAAACTGGCACAAGATAAAAATTCCCACTTTCACCACTTTTATTTTTTTATTTTTATTTTTTATTTTTATTATTATACTTTAAGTTCTAGGGTACATGTGCATAACGTGCAGGTTTGTTACATATGTATACTTGTGCCATCAACTCTTCAGCACCCATCAATTCACCATTTATATCAGGTATAACTCCCAATGCAATCCCTCCCCCCTCCCCCCTCCCCATGATAGGCCCTGGTGTGTGATGTTCCCCTTCCCGAGTCCAAGTGATCTCATTGTTCAGTTCCCACCTATGAGTGAGAACATGCGGTGTTTGGTTTTCTGTTCTTGTGATAGTTTGCTAAGAATGATGGTTTCCAGCTGCATCCATGTCCCTACAAAGGATGCAAACTCATCCTTTTTTATGGCTGCATAGTATTCCATGGTGTATATGTGCCACATTTTCTTAATCCAGTCTGTCACTGATGGACATTTGGGTTGATTCCAAGTCTTTGCTATTGTGAATAGTGCCGCAATAAACATACATGTGCATGTGTCTTTATAGCAGCATGATTTATAATCCTTTGGGTATATACCCAGTAGTGGGATGGCTGGGTCATATGATACATCTAGTTCTAGATCCTTGAGGAATCGCCATACTGTTTTCCATAATGGTTGAACTAGTTTACAATCCCACCAACAGTGTAAAAGTGTTCCTATTTCTCCACATCCTCTCCAGCACCTGTTGTTTCCTGACTTTTTAATGATTACCATTCGAACTGGTGTGAGATGGTATCTCATTGTGGTTTTGATTTGCATTTCTCTGATGGTGAGTGATGATGAGCATTTTTTCATGTGTCTGTTGGCTGTATGAATGTCTTCTTTTGAGAAATGTCTGTTCATATCCTTTGCCCACTTTTTGGTGGGGTTGTTTGTTTTTTTCTTGTAAATTTGCTTGAGTTCTTTGTAGGTTCTGGATATCAGCCCTTTGTCAGATGAGTAGATTGCAAAAATTTTCTCCCATTCTGTAGGTTGCCTGTTCACTCTGATGGTAGTTTCTTTTGCTGTGCAGAAGCTCTTTAGTTTAATTAGATCCCATTTGTCAATTTTGGCTTTTGTTGCCGTTGCTTTTGGTGTTTTAGACGTGAAGTCCTTGCCTATGCCTATGTCCTGAATGGTACTACCTAGGTTTTCTGCTAGGGTTTTTATGGCTTTAGGTCTAACATTTAAGTCTCTAATCCATCTTGAATTAATTTTCGTATAAGGAGTAAGGAAAGGATCCAGTTTCAGCTTTCTACTTATGGCTAGCCAATTTTCCCAGAACTATTTATTAAATAGGGAATCCTTTCCCCATTTCTTGTTTCTCTCAGGTTTGTCAAAGATCAGATGGCTGTAGATGTGTGGTATTATTTCTGAGGACTCTGTTCTGTTCCATTGGTCTATATCTCTGTTTTGGTACCAGTACCATGCTGTTTTGGTTACTGTATCCTTGTAGTATAGTTTGAAGTTAGGTAGCGTGACGCCTCCAGCTTTGTTCTTTTGACTTAGGATTGTCTTGGCAATGCGGGCTCTTTTTTGGTTCCATATGAACTTTAAAGCAGTTTTTTCCAATTCTGTGAAGAAACTCATTGGTAGCTTGATGGGGATGGCATTGAATCTATAAATTACCTTGGGCAGTATGGCCATTTTCACAATATCGATTCTTCCTATCCATGAGCATGGTATGTTCTTCCATTTGTTTGTGTCCTCTTTTATTTCACTGAGCAGTGGTTTGTAGTTCTCCTTGAAGAGGTCCTTTACATCCCTTGTAAGTTGGATTCCTAGGTATTTTATTCTCTTTGAAGCAATTGTGAATGGAAGTTCATTCATGATTTGGCTCTCTGTCTGTTACTGGTGTATAAGAATGCTTGTGATTTTTGCACATTAATTTTGTATCCTGAGATTTTGCTGAAGTTGCTTATCAGCTTAAGGAGATTTTGGGCTGAGACAATGGGGTTTTCTAAATATACAATCATGTCATCTGCACACAGGGACAATTTGACTTCTTCTTTTCCTAACTGAATATCCTTTATTTCTTTCTCTTGCCTGATTGCCCTAGCCAGAACTTCCAACACTATGTTGAATAGGAGCAATGAGAGAGGGCATCCCTGTCTTGTGCCAGTTTTCAAAGGGAATTTTTCCAGTTTTTGCCCATTCAGTATGATATTGGCTGTGGGTTTGCCATAAATAGCTCTTATTATTTTGAGGTACGTTCCATCAATACCGAATTTATTGAGCGTTTTTAGCATAAGGGCTGTTGAATTTTGTCAAAAGCCTTTTCTGCATCTATTGAGATAATCATGTGGTTCTTGTCTTTGGTTCTGTTTATATGCTGGATTATGTTTATTGATTTGCGAATGTTGAACCAGCCTTGTATCCCAGGGATGAAGCCCACTTGATCATGGTGGATAAGCTTTTTGATGTGCTGCTGAATCTGGTTTGCCAGTATTTTATTGAGGATTTTTGCATCGATGTTCATCAGGGATATTGGTCTAAAATTCTCTTTTTTTGTTGTGTCTCTGCCAGGCTTTGGTATCAGGATGATGTTGGCCTCATAAAATGAGTTAGGGAGGATTCCCTCTTTTTCTATTGATTGGAATAGTTTCAGAAGGAATGGTACCAGCTCCTCCTTGTACCTTTGGTAGAATTCAGCTGTGAATCCATCTGGTCCTGGACATTTTTTTGTTGGTAGGCTATTAATTATTGCCTCAATTTCAGAGCCTGCTATTGGTCTATTTAGGGATTCAATTTCTTCCTGGTTTAGTCTTGGAAGAGTGTAAGTGTCCAGGAAATTATCCATTTCTTCTAGATTTTCTAGTTGATTTGCGTAGAGGTGTTTATAGTATTCTCTGATGGTACTTTGTATTTCTGTGGGGTCAGTGGTGATATCCCCTTTATCATTTTTTATTGCGTCTATTTGATTCTTCTCTCTTTTCTTCTTTATTAGTCTTGCTAGCAGTCTGTCAATTTTGTTGATCTTTTCAAAAAACCACTCCTGGATTCATTGATTTTTTGGAGGGTTTTTTGTGTCTCTATCTCCTTCAGTTCTGCTCTGATCTTAGTTATTTCTTGCCTTCTGCTAGCTTTTGAATGTGTTTGCTCTTGCCTCTCTAGTTCTTTTAATTATGATGTTAGAGTGTCAATTTTAGATCTTTCCAGCTTTCTCTTGTGGGCATTTAGTGCTATAAATTTCCCTCTACACACTGCTTTAAATGTGTCCCAGAGATTCTGATATGTTGTATCTTTGTTCTCATTGGTTTCAAAGAACATCTTTATTTCTGCCTTCATTTCATTATGTACCCAGTAGTCATTCAGGAGCAGGTTGTTCAGTTTCCATGTAGTTGAGCGGTTTTGATTGAGTTTCTTAGTCTGAGTTCCAGTTTGATTGCACTGTGGTCTGAGAGACAGTTTGTTATAATTTCTGTTCTTTTACATTTGCTGAGGAGTGCTTTACTTCCAATTATGTGGTCAATTTTGGAATAAGTGCAATGTGCTGCTGAGAAGAATGTATATTCTGTTGATTTGGGGTGGAGGGTTCTGTAGATGTCTATTAGGTCTGCTTGATGCAGAGCTGAGTTCAATTCCTGGATATCCTTGTTAACTTTCTTTTTTTTTTTTTTTGGCGGAGTCTCGCTCTGTCGCCCGGACTGGAGTGCAGTGGCCGGATCTCAGCTCATTGCAAGCTCCGCCTCCCGGGTTTACACCATTCTCCTGCCTCAGCCTCCCGAGTAGCTGGGACTACAGGCGCCCGCCACCTCGCCCGGCTAGTTTTTGTATTTTTAGTAGAGACGGGGTTTCACTGTGTTAGCCAGGATGGTCTCGATCTCCTGACCTCGTGATCCGCCCGTCTCGGCCTCCCAAAGTGCTGGGATTACAGGCTTGAGCCACCGTGCCCGGCCAACTTTCTGTCTCGTTGATCTGTCTAATGTTGACAGTGGAGTGTTGAAGTCTCCCATTATTATTGTATGGGAGTCTAAGTCTCTGTGTAGGTCTCTAAGGACTTGCTTTATGAATCTGGGTGCTCCTGTATTGGGTGCATATATATTTAGGATAGTTAGCTCTTCCTGTTGAATTGATCCCTTTACCATTATGTAATGGCCTTCTTTGTCTGTTTTGATCTTTGATGGTTTAAAGTCTGTTTTATCAGAGACTAGGATTGCAACCCCTGCTGCTTTTTTTTTGTTCTCCATTTGCTTGGTAGATCTTCCTCCATCCCTTTATTTTGAGCCTATGTATGTCTCTGCCTGTGAGATGGGTCTCCTGAATACAGCAGACTCATGGGTCTTGACTCTTTATCCAGTTTGCCAGTCTGTGTCTTTTAATTGGAGCATTTAGTCCATTTACATTTAAGGTTAATATTGTTATGTGTGAACTTGATCCTGCCATTATGATATTAACTGGTTTTTTTGCTCATTAGTTGATGCACTTTCTTCCTAGCCTCGATGGTCCTTACATTTTGGCATGTTTTTGCAGTGACTGGTACCGGTTGTTCCTTTCCATGTTTAGAGCTTCCTTCAGGGTCTCTTGTAAGGCAGGCCTGGTGGTGACAGAATCTCTAAGCATTTGCTTATCTGTAAAGGATTTTATTTCTCCTTCACTTATGAAACTTAGTTTGGCTGGATATGAAATTCTGGGTTGAAAATTCTTTTCTTTAAGAATGTTGAATATTGGCCCCCACTCTCTTCTGGCTTGTAGAGTTTCTGCTGAGAGATCTGCTGTTAGTCTGATGGGCTTCCCTTTGTGGGTAACCCAACCTTTCTCTCTGGCTGCCCTTAAGATTTTTCCCTTCATTTCAACTTTGGTGAATCTGGCAATTATGTGTCTTGGAGTTGCTCTTCTCAAGAAGTATCTTTGTGGTGTTCTCTGTATTTCCTGAATTTGAATGTTGGCCTGCCCTACTAGGTTGGGGAAGTTCTCCTGGATGATATCCTGAAGAGTGTTTTCCAACTTGGTTCTATTTTCCCCCTCACTTTCAGGCACCCCAATCAGACGTAGATTTGGTCTTTTTACATAATCCCATACTTCTTGCAGGCTTTGTTCATTTCTTTTTCTTCTTTTTTCTTTTGGTTTCTCTTCTCGCTTCGTTTCATTCATTTGATCCTCAATCGCTGATGCTCTTTCTTCCAGTTGATTGAGTCAGTTACTGAAGCTTGTGCATTTGTCATATATTTCTCGTGTCATGGTTTTCATCTCTGTCATTTTGTTTATGACCTTCTCTGCATTAATTATTCTAGCTGTCAATTCTTACACTCTTTTTTCAAGATTTTTAGTTTCTTTGCGCTGGGTACGTAATTCCTTCTTTAGCTCTGAGAAGTATGATGGACTGAAGCCTTCTTCTCTCATCTCGTCAAAGTCATTCTCTGACCAGCTTTGATCTGTTGCTGGCGATGGGCTGTGCTCCTTTGCAGGGGGAGATGCGCTCTTATTTTTTGAATTTCCAGCTTTTCTGCCCTGCTTCTTCCCCATCTTTGTGGTTTTATCTGCCTCTGGTCTTTGATGATGGTGACGTACTGATCAGGTTTTGGTATAGGTGTCCTTCCTGTTTGATAGTTTTCCTTCTAACAGTCAGGACCCTCAGCTGCAGGTCTGTTGGAGATTGCTTGAGGTCCACTCCAGACCCTGTTTGCCTGGGTATCAGCAGCACAGGTTGCAGAAGATAGAATATTGCTGAACAGCAAGTGTACCTGTCTGATTCTTACTTTGGAAGCTTCCTCTCAGGCGTGTACTCCACCCTGTGAGGTGTGGGGTGTCAGACTGCCCCTAGTGGGGTATGTCTCCCAGTTAGGCTACTCAGGGGTCAGGGACCCACTTGAGCGGACAGTCTGTCCCTTCTCAGATCTCAACCTCCGTGTGGGGAGATCCACTGCTCTCTTCAAAGCTGTCAGACAGAGTCGTTTGCGTCTGCAGAGGTTTCTGCTGCTTTTTTTGTTGTTGTTGTTTAGCTGTGCCCTGTCCTCAGAGGTGGAGTCTACAGAGACAGGCAGGTTTCCTTGAGCTGCTGTGAGGTCCACCTAGTTTGAGCTTCCCAGCGGCTTTGTTTACCTACTTACGCCTCAGCAATGGCGGGCGCCCCTCCCCCAGCCTCACTGCTGCTTGCGGTTAGATCGCAGACTGCTGTGCTAGCAATGAGGGAGGCTCTGTGGCCGTGGGACCTTCCCAGCCAAGTGTGGGATATAATCTCCTGGTGTGCCCGTTTGCTTAAAGCGCAGTATTGGGGTGGGAGTTACCCAATTTTCCAGGTGTTGTGTGTCTCAGTTCCCCTGGCTAGGAAAAGGGATTCCCTTCCCCCTTGCGCTTCCCAGGTGAGGCGATGCCTCACCCTGCTTCAGCTCTCGCTGGTCGGGCTGCAGCAGCTGACCAGCACCGATTGTCCAGCACTCCCTAGTGAGATGACCCCAGTACCTCAGTTGAAAATGCAGAAATCACCGGTGTTCTGTGTCGCTTACGCTGGGAGTTGGAGCCTGGAGCTGTTCCTATTCGGCCATCTTGCTCCGCCCTCTCACCACTTTTATTTAATATACAGCTGGAAGTCCTAGCCTTTCCAAATTGGAAAAGAGGAAGTCAAATTTTCTGTCTTTGCAGATGACATGATCTTATCTTTGAAAAACCTAAAGACTTCACCAAAATATTCTTAGATCTGATAAACAATTCAGTAAAGTTTCAGGATACAAAATAAATATACAAAAATCAGTAGCATTTCTATACACCAACTAAAAAAACTAGCTAAGAAAGAAACCAAGAAAGCAATCCCATTTATGATTGCTACAGAAAAAAATATACCTAAGAATACATTTAACCAAGGGGATGAAAGATGTCTCCAAGGAAAACTTCAAAACACCTGATGAAAGAAATTAAAGAGAACACAAACAGATGGAAAGATATCCCATGCTCATGGATCAAAAAACTAGTAGTGTTAAAATGACTGTGCTACCCAAAGCAATTGATAGATTCAATACAATTCGTATAAAAACACCAATGACATTTTTCATGGAAATAGAAAAAAAAAGTAAAATTAGTATGGAACAAAAAGAGATCTAAAGCAATCTTGAGCAAAAGAACAAGGCCAGAGGCATCACCTTACCTGACTTCAATATATTGCAAGGCTATAATAACCAAAACATCATGGTATTGGTATAGAAACAGACACAGAGACCTATAGAACAGAATAGAGAACCCAGAAATAAATCCATGTATTTACAGTCAAGTGATTTTTGATAAAGACTCCAAGAACATACATTGGAGAAATGACAACCTCTTCCATAAGTAGCGCTGGTAAAACTGGGCATTTATATACAGAAGAGTGAAACTAGACTCCTGTCTCTCACCATATACTAAAATCAACTCAAGATGGATTAAAGACATAAATGTAAGACCCCAAACTCATATCTATAGAAGAAAACACAGAAAACACTCCAGAACATTGGGCTAGGCAGAGGTTTTATGGCTGAGAGCTGAAAAGCACAAGCAGCAAACACCAAAACAGACAAATGGGACTATATTAAACTAAAAAACTTCTGCAAATGTTTTTGCAAAGGTTTTACCTTTCTGCAAAGGAAACAGTCAACAGACTGAAGAGACAGCCTGTTGAATGGGAGAAAATATTCATCCAACAAGGGACTAATATCTACAATATACAAGGAACTCAAGCAACTCAAAGCAAAAAAACCAAATAGTTCCATTAAAAAGTGGGCAAAGGATCTGAATAGACACTTTGCAAAAGAAGACTTGCAAATGACCAGCAGGAATATGAAAAAAATGCTCAACATCAGTAATCATTAGGGAAACACAAATCAAAACCACAGTAAAATATCATCTTACCCCAGTTAGAATGGCTATTATCAAAAAGACAAAGATAACAGATGCTGTCAAAGATGTCGAGGAAAGGGAACCCTTATAAATTGCTAGTGGAAATGTAAATTAGTACAGCCATCATTATGGGGATTTCTCAAAAAACTAAAGTAGAGGTACCATATGATTCAGCAGTCATACTACTGGTTATTTTTTTTTTTTAAAAGGAAATCATTGTATCAAAAGGATACCTGCACCCCATGTTTACTGCAACACTATTCACAATAGCAAAAATATGGAATCAGCCTAAGTATCCATCAGTGGATGAAAGGATAAAGAAAATATATACACATATATACAGACAGTGGAATACTGTTTAGCCACAAAATGAATGAAATCCTGTCATTTGTTGCAACATAGATGGAGGTCATCATATTAAGTGAAATAAGCCAGGCACAGAAAGACAAATATTCATGTCCTCAGTCGTATGTGAGATCTAAAGAAGTTAATCTCATGGAGGTAGAGAGAAGAATGATAGTCACCAGAGGCTGGGAAGGATGTGTATGGTGGTGGTGGGGGAGGTGATGAAGAAAGGTTTGTTAATGAGTACAAACATATGGTAGATAGAAATAATAAGTTCTAATGTTTGATTACAGAGTAGGGTGATTATAGTTAACCACAATGTATGGTGTTTTTCAAAATAGCTAGAAGAGAGGACTTGAAATGTTCTCAAGACATAGAAATGATAAATACATATATACTATAAATATGTACAAATACTATGTAACAATAAAATGTTTTTTAAACATTATGTATTATGCCAACACTAATCAAATAAAAGTGAGAGTACCTATATTAATTTCAGGCAGAGCAGACATCAGAGCAAGGAACAGATACAGGCATAATGAGGAGTATTACACAATGGTGAAGGGATGAATACTCCAAGAAGACATAACAATCCTAAATGTGTATGTGCCTAACAATACAGTGTGAAATCCATGAGGCAAAAACTGATACAGCTGCAAGAAGAAATAGGTGAATCCAGTATTATAAATGGAGACTTTAACACCCCTCTATCAGAAATGGACAGATCTAGCAGGTAGAAGATCAGTAAGAACATAGTTTAACTACATAACATTATAAATAGACTGGATATAATTGACTTCTATAGGCTATTTCATCACATGACAACAGAGTATACATTCTTCTCAAGCTCATATGGAACATTCACCAAGACAGACCACATTCTGGACCATAAAACACACCTTAACACATTTGAAATAATTGAAATCGGCCGGGCGCGGTGGCTCAAGCCTGTAATCCCAGCACTTTGGGAGGCCGAGACGGGCGGATCACGAGGTCAGGAGATCGAGACCATCCTGGCTAACATGGTGAAACCCCATCTCTACTAAAAATACAAAAAACTAGCCGGGCGACATGGCGGGCGCCTGTAGTCCCAGCTACTCGGGAGGCTGAGGCAGGAGAATGGCGTGAACCCGGGAGGCGGAGCTTGCAGTGAGCTGAGATCCGGCCACTGCACTCCAGCCTGGGCGACAGAGCGAGACTCTGTCTCAAAAAAAAAAAAAAAAGAAATAATTGAAATCATACAATGTCTGCTCTCAGAACACAGTGGAATTAAACTAGAAATCAATAACAGAAATGTAGCTGGAAAATCCCCAAATAATTGCAGATTAAACAACAAACTTCTAAATAGCACATAGGTCAAAGAAGAAATCTCAAGAGAAATTTAAAAATATTTTGAGGTAATTGAAAATAAAAAGACAACTTAAAATTTATGGATGCACCAGCACTTTGGGAGGCTGAGGCGGGCAGATCACGAGGTCAGGAGGTCGAGACCATCCTGGCTAACATGGTGAAACCCCGTCTCTACTAAAAAATACAAAAAACTAGCGGGGTGAGGTGGCAGGCACCTGTAGTCCCAGCTACTCGGGAGGCTGAGGCAGGAGAATGGCGTAAACCTGGGAGGCGGAGCTTGCAGTGAGCTGAGATCTGGCCACTGTACTCTAGCCTGGGTGATAGAGTGAGACTCTGTCTCAAAAAGAAAAAAAAAAAAAAATTATGGATGCAGTGAAAGCAGTGCTTAGAGAGAAATTAATAGCATTGAATGCTTATGTTAGAAAAGGAGAAAGATCTAAAATCAATAATCTAAGCTCTCATTTTAGGAAACTAGGAAAAGGAGCAAGTTAAAAGAAAGTAGAATAAAAGAAATAATACAAATTACAGCAGAAATCAATAAAATTGAAAACAGGAAACAGAAAATCAACAAAACCAAAAGCTGTTTTTTGAAAAAAGATCAGTAAAATCAATAAACTTCTAACTGAGAAAAACAGAGAGAAGATGCAAATTACTAATATTAGAAATGAAAAAGAGGACATTGCCACAGACCCCACGGACATTAAAATGATAATAAAGGAATATTATGAACAACTCTATGTCCACAAATGTGACAACTTAGAAGAAATAAACCAATTTCTTGAAAGACACAATCTGCTAAAACTCACACAAGAAGAAATAGACAATATGAAGAGGACTACATGTATCAAATTAACCTTCCAGAACAGAAAATGCCAGGCCCAGATGCATTCACGGGTGAATTCTTCCAAACATTTAAGGAAGAAAGTATGCCAATTCTCTACAATCTCTTCCAGAAAATAAAAGCAGAATGAAATAGAATCCAACAATGTATAAAAAGAATTATACACCATGACCAAGTGGGATTTATCCACAACATGTAAGGTTGGTTTGACATTTGAAAATAATTAATGCAATCCATTCCATCAACAAGCCAAAGAAGAAAAATCACATGTTAATATCAGTAGATGCAGGAAAAGCATTTGACAAAATTTAACACCGTCCATGATAAAAACTCTCAGCAAACTAGGAATAGAAGAAAACTTCCTCAAATTCATAAGCAAAATATATTTTAAAAACCTACAGCTAACATCATACTGAAACTAATATACTTTAATGGGAAACTTGAAGCTTTTCCACTAAAATCAGGAATAAGGCAAAGAAGTTCCCTCTAAGCACTGCTTTTCAACATTGTACTGGAAGGAAGTCTTAGCTAGTACAATAGGACAAGAAAAGGAGATTAAAGGTATACAGATTGGGAAGGAAGAAATAAAACTGTCTTTGTCTGCAGCTGACATGATTATCTATGTAGAAGATCTTAAAGAATAAACAAACAAATGAAACAACCCCGCTGGAACTAGTAAGTAATTATATCAAGTTTGCAAGATACAAGTTTAATATAGAAAAGTCAATCACTTTACTATATATCCACAACGAACAAGTGGAATTAGAAATGAAAAACACACTACCATTTATATTAACACCCCATGAAATGAAATTCTTAGATATAAATATAATAAAATGTGTACAAGATCTATATGAAGAAAACTACAAAATTCCGATTTAAAATACCAAAGAAGAACTAAATAAGTGGAGAGATATTTCATGTTCCTGAATAGGAAGACTCAATATTGTCAAGATGTTGGTTCTTCCCAACTCGTTCTATAGATTCAACACAATCCAAATCAGAAACTCCAAGTTGTACCATGGGCGTCAACAAACTGATTTTAAAGTTTACGTGGAGAGGCAAGAGACCCAGAACAGCCAACTCAATACTAAAGGAGAACAAAGTTGGAGGACTGACACCATCTGACTTCAGGACTTAACTATAAAGCTACAGTAATCAAGACAGTGTAGTGCAGTGAAGGAATAGACAACAGATCAACGGGAAAGAAGAGAGAGCCCAGAAATAGACCCATATAAATATAGTCAAGTGATTTTTGACAAAGAAACAAAGGCAATACAATGACGTAAAGGTGGTTTTTCCAACAAATAGTGCTGGAACAACTGGACATCAATATGCAAAAAAAAAAAAAAAAAAAAAATTTAGTCACAGACATTACACCCTTCACAAAAGCTAAATCAAAATGGATCACAGACCTAAATGTAATAAGCAAAACTATAAAACCCCTAGAGAATAACACTGGAGAAAATCTAGATCATCTTGAGTATGGTAATAAGTTTTTAGATACAACACCAAAGGCACAATCCAAGAAAGAAATAATTGTTAAGCTGGACTTCATGAGAATAATAATAATAATAATAAAACTGTTCTGCAAAGACAATTTCAAGAAAATCAGAAGGCAAGCCACAGACTGGGAGAAAATGTCTGCAAAAGACACATCAGCTAAAAGACTGTTATCCAAAATATACAAAGAGTATTTAAAACTCAACAATAAGAAAACAAACAACTCAATTTAAATCTTTTTTCCTGTCTCTTCTCCCGTCTTCCCTCCAACTTCCTCCTTCTTCCTCCTACCTGTAGGTAACTCATATTAATGATATAATCATATACAATTGTCTATACTCACATAGCATTTTTTCTATTGTCTTTATTATATCACCTTCTCAACATTTTTCTTTCCTCACTTAGGAGTAACTCATGGAAATCTCTCCAACTAAGTGGTCAGTGATTGTCTGTTTTTCAATTGCCACATATTTTAGAGCATGCATTTGGCAACATTTATTCAACCATTTCCCAGCGACAGTCTTTCATTGTTTCTAGCTTTTCCGCCTCTAGAGTGCTGCAAAGAACATCCTTATACATATGTCTCTACAAGTTTTACCACTGTTTAATTACTTCCAAAATATGCTCCAATTAGCCTGTTTTGGTAGAAAAACAAAAATGTATTCTGATTTTTATAAAATTTTGTTTAATTAATCACCCAGAGAACAGGTTGGCCTTTTATTATATTTAGTTATATTTGATTCATCATATTTTGGCATCTCTCAATATGTTCCTCTTATACTTAAAGAAAAATACAGGAGTCCCCAGCACATTGTTTTTAAAAACTCAACTTTCAAGAAGTCTGTTTATGATTTGGATTAAAAAATATTCTCCCTTGTGCCCCAAATTCTGACCATAGTTTTAATTTAAGAAGTGCAAACTCAAATGTATGATAATGAAGAGTTACTTCTCGTTGTATACATAGCATTTGTGGTACCATTGTCTTGTATCATCTTTTAGAAAATTTTATAAATAGGTCAAAACGGGGACTTAGCATGTCTTCTTGCATTAGTGATGAGGATTGTAACTAAGCCCAATCTTTTAGGAAGAAAGTAATCATTGAATATGGCGGTTATCATCACAGAATTCCAACTACAGTTCATGGCTAGAGCAAACTACTCAGTGCTGTCAAACATTGCCATTGGGCATTGGAAACATAGAGAAAGCAATTCGTCAAAAGTTTCATGCTCTGTAACGTGGATAGCCCACTTCTGAAATAATTCAAAATACATAGAATATATTTCCATGAATATTTTTGTCATAGCTTTTTATTTACATAAACAAAAAAATGGAAAGAAAACTAAATGTCCAAAAATAGGAGAAAGGTTAAGTAAATAATCACAGAAAGATGGGATGGACCATTATGTAGCCATTATAAAGGAAGATTAGGAAGACCATTTAGCAGTATTAACTTAAGAGAATAATGCAGGCTACAAAATTATGTGTGCAAATTGGTTACAGCTGTATTAAAATATACGTAGGGATAAAAAGCAAGTGAGAAGTACACTGAAATCCTGACAATTGACCGTATGAGTTTTGGAGAGAGGAGGATTTTGATTGATTTTAAAAATTCTATTGCCCAAATTTTCTATAGTTGTGTTATATTACTTCTATGCTTTTTAAAAAGACAGAACCAACTAAGAAAATAGATTTCTGATGGAATTATAAAGAAATTCACCCTCGTGCACCAGTGGGAGTTATCCTGATTCAAGTAACATAAATGAGATGACAGCACAAGTTTTCATAGCAACAGCATCTTTTGAAGGCGAAGAATATTTGAGAACAGATAATACAAGAAAGATTTTGTTTGTTGTATTTGGGTTTTTCAATATATTAATCCAGAATTTATTCAACCAAAACAGCAGGACTGTTGACAAATAAACAAAAAAAAGGAGAGGACAGAGTTAACTCTGAAGGTGAAATTCAGAGAAGTATGAGGAGCAACAGCAAACACCTTGTGTACTTGAATCCAGCTCTGTCAAAACCTAGTATTTCCAATTTTGCTTATGAAAATCTTTCTTTAACACATTTTTCCCCTTTCCTTGCTCAGAGGTAATCAGTATCATACATTTTATTATCATTCCCATATATATATTTATATTGTTACTATATTTGTATGTATCCATAAATAATAAACGGCATAATTTGCAGGTTTTCAAACTTATTGTCAGTGACATCATCTTGAATATATCATTGTGTACTTGATTTTGCACTCAGGATCATGGCTTAAGATTTAACCATGTGGACACATGTAGCTTTAGGTTATCTATTTACCTATTTGTAGAGTAGTCCACAGAATGAACATGCCACTAGTTATTTATCCTTTCTCCTGTTTACGGATATTTAGGTCATTTCCATTTTCTTTTACTTTCATCGTAATGCTGCAATAAACATTCTTGTTGGCTCACACATGTGTGAGAGTTTCTCTGAGGCATATGCTCAGAAGTAGAATCGCTGGGTCACAGAGTAGCTCATTTTCACCTTTATTAGATAAGGCCAAATTATTTTCCAAAGTGATTGTACCAGTTGATACATTCATAAACAGTATATGCACATTGTTGTAGCTACAAGTATTCTTCATTACCTGGTGTCATCAAAATTTAAAATTTTGACAAACTGAGGGTATGAAGTCTTATGTAATTTGCAACTTTGTGATTCCCAGTGTGCTCAAACTTTTTTTTCATTGATTTATGGTTGAAGTTTACTCTTCTTCTGTTAGTTGTCTGTTTATGTCATTTGTTCATTTTCTTATGTATTTTTTCTTATCAAATTGTAGCTCTGTGTGAATTTAGACACTAGTGTTTTGTCAGCTCTATGCATTACAAATGTTTCTTCTATCTTGTCTTTAATCTGTTCATGATAGCTTTTCTTGGGCATAAGTTGATTTAAATGACAGATCTATCAATCGTTTACATTATGCTTTGTACTTTCTGCTTCTCACGTAAGAAATCTTATTTTTTAAAAGATACTTATTTCTCTACAACCATAAAGATATTCTTCTATATTTTCTATTGAAATCTTGAAGTTTTAATTCCCAAATTAAATCTTTAATCTACTTAAGATTTATTTTATATAATGTGAGTTAAGGATTGAATTTTAATTTTTCCTTTCGGGTATGTCACAGCATAAATGACTGAACAGTCCATCCTTCCTGCACTGATTATAGTGCTGCCTCTGTCATAGATCAAGTTTTCGTATCAGTCCATTTCTACACTCTCTATCCTGCTCCACTGATATCTTCATCCTTCTCTAAGCCAATTTCACATTGTCTTCATTATTATGGATTGAGATAACCTAGCTATGGTATGTGAGCCTTCCAACCTTTTTTTTTTTTTTTTTTTCTGAGACAGAGTCATGCTCTGTTGCCAGGCCGGAGTGCAGTGGCGCGGTCTTGGCTCACGGGCAACCTCCAACTGCCGGGTTCAAGCGCTTCTCCTGCCTCAGCCTCCCTAGTAGCTGGGATTAAAGGTGCCTGCCACCACACCCAGCTAATTTTTGTATTTTTAGTAGAGACGGGGTTTCACCATGTTGGCCAGGATGATCTTAATCTCCTAACCTCGTGATCCGCCTGCCTTGGCCTCCCAAAGTGCTGGGATTACAGGCGTGAGCACCGCACCTGGCCCCCACCTTCTTTTTCAAAACTATCCCAGTTATTTGATTCTCTTTGCTTTCCTAAATGAATTTCAGGATCGGCTTTTCCTGTTAGGATTTTGATTGCAATTGCATTTGATTTTAGATTATTTTGGAGAGAAGTGCCGTCTCCACCATATCAAGTCTTCATCCACCTTGAACATATTATGTCTTTCCATTTATTTTGGTCTTCCTTTATATCTATCCACAGTATTTTGTAATGCTCTCCATAAAGGCTATGCACATCTTTTGTTGGATTTATTCCTAGATGCTTTATGTTTTTGTTGCTATTATGAATAAATTTTCAATTACATTATCTAATTGGCATTTAGGAAAACCATTAATGCTTGTTATTCTTGTATTTGGAAGCTTGTTGACTTCTCTTGTCAGTACTAAAAGTTTGTATGTAGATTACCTTAGATTATTTAGACAATAATAAATCAGCTGCCATTTGTTATATTCAAAGTTTCAAATTTCATTTACCTCTGATTCCGTTTACTCCCATTATATATTGACATTGACTTCCATTACAATGTGAAACAGAAGTGTTGATGGCAAGCGTTCTTGCTTGTTCCTAGCTTTACTGGGAAGGCTTCTGTGGTTTCACCATTGTGTATGCTATTTACTTTAGGTTGAAAACAATGTGCAACTTTTACTTGTTGTATGCACAGATGTATATATTTCTAAGATCAGTATTTCATAAATTGTAGGTCACAATCCATTATTGGGTGTGAAATCAATTTAGTTTGTTGTAACTCATGTGTTTTTAAACAATTTAATTTAATTTAATTTAATTTTACATTTCAGAATACATAGGATATGCAGGTTTGTTACATAGGTAAACGTGTGCCATGGTGGTTTGCTACACCTATTAACCCATCACCTAGGCATTAAGCCCAACATCCATTAGCTATTTATCCTGATGCTCTCCCCCACCTCCCCGAAAGGCCCTAGTGTGTGTTGTTCCCCTTTCTGTGTCCATGTGTTCTCATTGTTCAGCTCTCACTTATAAGTGAGAACATGCAGTGTTTTGTTTTCTGTTCCTGCATTAGTTTGCTGAGGATAATGGCTTCCAGCTCCATCCATGTCCTTGCAAAGGACATGATACTGTTCCTTTTAAAGGCTGCATAGTGTAACTCACGTTTTTTAACAAAGGGAATAAAATAAATAGTATCAGAATGTACTACTCATATTAAAGGTGAATATTGTTTGTTAAACATCTATCACCTGTCTACCTATCTATCTAAATGGGTGTGTGCATGCATGCACATGCGTTTATACACTGGATTTTGATATAAAATGTATTTCTTAAAGAGGTCACATTTTAAAAGTTTGAAAAATTCTGTATTGTATCATGGTTTTAAAAGTGTTCTTCACATTTACTATAGCCTTACTAAATTTTTGCCTGATTGATCTCTCAGTTTTGGATAGAAGTGTCAGAAAACCTTGAATGCTGATTATGGATTTTTCAATTTTCCCTTTAATTCTAATATTTTGCTTTGTATATTTTGAAGTTATGTTTTTAGATGCATAAATTTATAATTTTTATACATTCCTGGCAGGTTTGTTCCTATTATTTTACGTAATTCCCGTCTTATTACCTCTTAGCTTTTTGCTTTTCGCATTAAGTTAACATCATCTCAGTAGCTTTATCTAGTTATTATATACATGTATAACTTTTTATCTCTTTACTTTCAGTCTTCTTGTTTTGATTTGTTCTAGGTATGTATCATATGTTCAGCAAGCAGCTAGATTTAAAAGTTCAATCTAATATGCTAATCTCTGTTTTGTAACAGATGCATTTAGTCTAATTAAACTTATTGTGATTATTGATGACCTCTAACATGTTTTCTCTTTATTCACATTTTTCTTGTGTTTTCTTCTCCCAGTCCTTTTTGGCTTTGTATTTGATTGGTAAACTATTTTTAAAATATGTCTTTCATTTTTTCCTCTGTTGCTTGTTAATCTATTCTTTTTTTTTTTTTTTTTTTTTTTTTGGAGACAGAGTCTTGCTCTGTCGCCCAGGCTGGAGTGCAGTGGCGCAATCTCGGCTCACTGCAACCTCTGCTTCCTGGGTTCAAGCAATTTCTCCTGCCTCGTTCTCCTGAGTAATAGGACTATAGCCATGCACCACCACATCCAGTTAACTTTTTTGTATTTTTAGCAGAAACGGGGTTTCACTGTGTTAGCCAGGATGATGTTGATCTCATGACCTCATGATACGCCCACCTTGGCCTCCCAAAGTGCTGGGATTACAGGCGTGAGTCACTGTGCCTGGCCTGTTAATCTATTCTTTTAGTGTTTTTTCTTATAGTTTCAACATATCCTACTTGAGTTTTTAAAAGTATTCTAACAGTGTGTTATTATTTAGCATTTCTATTCTTCTAAACATAGAATTTTATCATGTGCAGTCAATATTTAAACCTACAAACGTATTTAATTAATTTTTAGATAATTATTTCATTGTTTCCTCTATCCCCTACCTTTGCCATAGTTTCACATTTCTCTTTAGTGAAGTATATCATTTACCAAGTGTGCCAGTGTGCATCTGCATATGGGGGACTCATTTAGTCTTCATGTTTCTGAAAATGTCTTTTTGCCCTCACTCTTAAATAATAGTTTAGCTAGATATAAAATTCTATGTTGACAGCTGTTTTCCCTTAACCTTCAAAGGATATTACTACATTATCTTTTGGCCACAGTTGTTACCGAAAATAAGTCCACTGTCAGCCTAATGGTTCCTACTGGTTATCTCATCTGTTCTCTCTGACAGCTTTAGGAGTTTCTTCTTATTATCAACAATCTGTATGTTCACTGCGATATGTCATGCCCTGTCTACAGTGTCCTTTTCATCAGAAAACACATCTGTGATCATGAAAATCTTCAGCTTTAATCTCCTATTAAAACCTAATATCCCTCTTTTTCTGTTGATTGGAATAGTTTCAGAAGGAATGGTACCAACTCCTCCTTGTACCTCTGGTAGAATTCGGCTGTGAATCCATCTGGTCCTGGACTTTT
Source organism: Trachypithecus francoisi (assembly GCF_009764315.1). Classification (NCBI taxonomy): domain Eukaryota; kingdom Metazoa; phylum Chordata; class Mammalia; order Primates; family Cercopithecidae; genus Trachypithecus; species Trachypithecus francoisi. Next base: position 82,468,026 of record NW_022681457.1, read on the forward strand.
TTTGGTTTAGTAGGCTATTTTTTTTTTAATTATTACCTCAATTTCAGAGCCTGCTATTGGTCTATTCAGAGATTCAACTTCTTCCTGGTTTAGTCTTGGGAGAGTGTAAGTGTCCAGGAAATTATCCATTTCTTCTAGGTTTTCTAGTATATTTGCATAGAGGTGTTTATAGTATTCTCTGATGGTAGTTTGTATTTATGTGGGGTCGGTGGTGATATCCCCTTTATCATTTTTTATTGCATCTATTTGATTCTTCTCTCTTTTCTTTTTTATTAGTTTTGCTAGCAGTCTATCAATTTTGTTGATCTTTTCAAAAAACCAGCTCCTGGATTCATTGATTTTTTGGAGGGTTTTTTTGTGTCTCTATCTCCTTCAGTTCTGCTCTGATCTTAGTTATTTCTTGCCTTCTGCTAGCTTTTGAATGTGTTTGCTCTTGTTTCTCTAGTTCTTTTAATTATGATGTTAGGGTGTCAATTTTAGATCTTTCCAGCTTTCTCTTGTGGGCATTTAGTGCTATAAATTTCCCTCTACACACTGCTTTAAATGTGTCCCAGAGATTCTGGTATGTTATATCTTTGTTCTCATTGGTTTCAAAGAACATCTTTATTTCTGCCTTCATTTTGTTATTTACCCAGTAGTCATTCAGGACCAGGTTGTTCAGTTTCCATGTAACTGAGTGGTTTTGATTGAGTTTCTTAGTCCTGAGTTCTAGTTTAATTGCATTGTGGTCTGAGAGACAGTTTGTTATAATTTCTGTTCTTTTACATTTGCTGAGGAGTGCTTTACTTCCAGCTATGTGGTCAATTTTGGAAAAAGTGCGATGTGGTGCTGAGAAGAATGCATATTCTGTTGATTTGGGGTGGAGAGTTCTGTAGATGTCTATTAGGTCCACTTGGTGCAGAGCTGAGTTCAATTCCTGGATATCCTTGTTAACTTTCTGTCTCGTTGATCTATCTAATGTTGACAGTGGGGTGTTAAAGTCTCCCAAGAACAAAGCTGGAGGCATCACACTACCTGACTTCAAACTAGACTACAAGGCTACAGTAACCAAAACAGCATGGTACTGGTACCAAAACAGAGATATAGACCAATGGGACAGAACGGAGCCCTCAGAAATAATACCACACATCTGCAGCCATCTGATCCTTGACAAACCTGACAAAAACCAGAAATGGGGAAAGGATTCCCTATTTAATAAATAGTTCTGGGAAAATTGGCTAGCCATAAGTAGAAAGCTGAAACTGAATCTTTTCCTTACTCTTTATACAAAAATTAATTCAAGATGGATTAGAGACTTAAATGTTAGACCTAAAACCATAAAAACCTTAGAAGAAAACCTAGGGAATACCATTCAGGACATAGGCATAGGCAAGGACTTCATGTCTAAAACACCAAAAGCAATGGCAACAAAAGCCAAAATTGACAAATGGGATCTAATTAAACTAAAGAGCTTCTGCACAGCAAAAGAAACTACCATCAGAGTGAACAGGCAACCTATACAATGGGAGAAAATTTTTGCAATCTACTCATCTGACAAAGGGCTAATATCCAGAACCTATAAAGAGCTCAATCAAATTTACAAGAAAAAAACAAACAACCCCATCAAAAAGTGGGCAAAGGATATGAATAGACACTTCTCAAAAGAAGACATTCATACAGCCAACAGACACATGAAAAAATGCTCATCATCACTCACCATCAGAGAAATGCAAATCAAAACCACAATGAGATACCATCTCACACCAGTTAGAATGACAATCATTAAAAATTCAGGAAACAATGGGTGCTGGAGAAGATGTGGAGAAATAGGAACACTTTTACACTGTTGGTGGGACTATAAACTAGTTCAACCATTGTGGAAAACAGTGTGGCGATTCCTCAAGGATCTAGAACTAGAAATACCATTTGACCCAGCCATCCCATTACTGAGGATATACCCAAAGGATTCTAAGTCATGCTGCTATAAAGACACATGCACACGTATGTTTATTGTGGCACTATTCACAATAGCAAAGACTTGGAATCAACCCAAATGTCCATCAGTGACAGACTGGATTAAGAAAATGTGGCACATATACACCATGTAATACTATGCAGCCATAAAAAAGGATGAGTTTGCATCCTTTGTAGGGACATGAATGCAGCTGGAAACCATCATTCTCAGCAAACTATCGCAAGAACAGAAAACCAAACACTGTATGTTCTCACTTACAGGTGGGAATTGAACGAGATCACCTGGACACAGGAAGGGGAGCATCACATACCAGCTCCTATTGTGGGGAGGGGGTAAGGGGGAGGGATAGCATTAGGAGATATACCTAATGTAAATGATGAGTTAATGGGTGCAGCACACCAACATGGCACATGTATACATATGTAACAAACCTGCACGTTGTGCACATGTACCCTAGAACTTAAAGTATAATTAAAAAAAAAAACACCTAATATCTAATCTCTTAATGTTTCTCCATCATTCCCTCCATCCTCTTCTTTTGGAACATCTACCAAGTATATGTTACAGCCTCTCAATGGATCTTTCACGTCTGCTAACCACTGTACTAAAAATCATCTCTTTGTCACTCTGGACCAAGTTCTGTGTTTATGTCTCAAAACTATTTCCGAATTTACTACTCTCTTTGGATCTAATCTAGAGTTTTTCTTGTCTTTTGAGGTTTTATTTTGGTAACTGCTTTTTTTTTTTAGTCCCAGTATATATTTGGTTTTTCTAAATACCCACCTGGTTTTGTTTTATTTATATCTGCTTTGTGTTTCATAGTTCCTTAGTTGCTATTAATGAATGCAATGCTTTAATTTGTGCCTTTGAACAGTCTGGACATCCTTAAAATCTTGGTAAGACTGTTTCAAAGATAAAAAAATTTTATCTCTAGGCATTTCATGCTTCAATTAATAATTTTGATTATTTTCTAGGCTTTCTTCTTTAGTTTTAGATTTCTTCATTTGCTATATAGCAGCTACATCTTGAAAGAGAGAGAGAGAGAGAGAGAGAGAGTGTGTGTGTGTGTGTGTGTGTGTGTGTGTGATATTTTTCTCTCATCCTATTTGTCTAGCAGTTTTGGGAATTTATAGTTGTCTCCATCTGACCTTTTCTCAGGCCCCTAGTGCAGCACCAGGTGGAATTTGTTCTGCAGTGATATTGGGGCTATCACAAATCTAGTTATAGGGCAGCAGGTATCTGGCCAAGTTCCTGGCCAGAAAGTACATCTACAGTCTGCTTTCCAAGCCAAGAATCCTGTGTAAAATGTAGTCTCAGGAAGTAGTCGATAATTGCTTTATCTTAATAGACTTTTTTTCTGTAGAGGGAGGAACTTCATTCAAACCCCTGGCTTCCATAGTGAATCTTCTGATCCACTATTGTGCATGAAGCACTTTCATTTCTGTTACATGGCAGGAGTCAAGATTCAAGCCAATACTGTGTGCCTACAGGCCTGGAACATAACAGACTCATGGCTTCAGACCCACTCACCACATTGTGATTAATTTCTAGTTCTGTTCAATGACACTGTTAATTTTTTTAACCCTCTCTTCTTATATTTTAATAGGCATTTAATGTGTTTGAAGCAGAGCAGGTGGATCAAAGTATTCATTCTTGATGCTTTATCTTGACTGGAAGTCCAATTCACATTGTAAAGCTTTCATTTTATTTGAAAGTTCGTTTAATTTTAGTTTCTGAAAGCTACATGATAACTACACACCGAAAGTAATTTTTGTTGTTGAGACAGGGTCTCATTCTGTTGCCCAGGCTGGAGTGTAGTGGCATGACCATGGTTCACTGTACCCTTGACCTCCAGAGCTCAATTTATCCTCCCTCCTTGGCCTCTAAAGTAGCTGGGACCCCAGGTGTGTGCCACCATGTCTGGCTATTTTTTTTTTTATAGAGATGGGGGTCTCCCTGTGTGGCCCAGGTTGGTCTCAAACTCCTGGGCTCAAGCAATCCTCCCATCTTGGCCTCCCTAAGTACTGGTATTACAAGCACTAGCCCCTGTGCCTGGCCTGAAAGCAATATCTTTTACTAAAATAATTTAACTCGTATTTATTAAACAATTTCCCAAATGTATAAGCATTTTATTGTTTTAGAGAAAATAAGACAACTTAAAAGTCTGTTGTATTTGTTCCAATTTTAGTATATGTGCTGCCAAAGCGAGCACAAAAGTCTGTTGTATTTGTTGAGGGGTTCTGTGCCCTTCATACAACATGGCACCTTCCCCAGAAAACCATCTTAGAAAACTCTACAATTCAATTTCAGAAATGGGTAGAGAAAGTGCACAATGCATTTGTCAATAAAAGTCAACCTGGGCCAGGTGCAGTGGCTCACGCCTGTAATCCTAGCACTCTGGGAGGCCGAGGTGGGCGGATCATGAGGTCAGGAGATGGAGACCATCCTGGCTAATATGGTGAAACCCCATCTCTACTAAAAATACAAAAAATTAGCTGGGCGTGGTGGCATGCACCTGTAGTTCCAGCTACTCGGGAGGCTGAGGCAGGAGAATTGCTTGAGCCAGGGAGGCGGAGGTTGCGGTGAGCTGAGATCACACCACTGCACTCCAGCCTTGGTTAAAGAGTGAGACTCTGTCTCAAAAAAATAAATAAATAAAAATAAAAATAAAAAATAAAAATAAATAAATAAATAAAAATAAAAGTCAGCCTGATATAGTGGCAAAGAGGCTTGGGAATTTCTGGGAATCACTCAGTCCTGGCTTTAAGTTCCAGTTCCACTGATTACTAGGTTTATGACTTTGGGCAGATTACACAACTTTTTAAGCTTCCTTCTTCTCATTTTAATGTGGTGATAATAATAGAAACTGATAGAACTGTTTGAGAATTAAATGATGTAATATGCATGAAATGCATACACACAGTGCCTGGCACACAGGAAGTGCCCAACAAATATTAGCCATTGTGGCCATTATGAGTAAATCATGTTTGTCAACTAGCTTTGATAAATAAAACAACCAAATCATGATGTCAAGACATTAATGGAAAGTTCATCTGAAAGAGTAATAGAAAAATAAACTCACTCTTTTACAGTATACATATATTATGAGTAGTCCAAACAATGAAAATCACATCAATCACAAAATCAAAGTGCAAAAATCGCTAGCATTCCTATACAACAACAACAGGCATGCAGACAGCCAAATCATGAATGAACTCCCATTCACAATTGCTGTGAAGAGAATAAAATGCCTAGGAATACAGCTAAAAAGGGAAGTGAAGGACCTCTTCAAGGAGAACTGTAAACCACTGCTCAAGGAAATCAGAGAGGGTGCAAACAAATAGAAAAATATTCCATGCTCATGAATAGGAAGAATCAATATCATGAAAGTGGTCATACTACCCAAAGTAATTTATCGATTCAATGCTATTCCCATTAAACTACCATTGACATTCTTCAAAGAATTAGAAAAAACTATTTTAAAATTCACATGGAACCAAAAAAGAGCCTGTATAGTCAAGACAATCCTAAGAAAAAAGAACAAAGCTGGAGATATCACATTACCTAAGTTCAAACTATACTGTAAGGCTACCGTAACCAAAACATCATGGTACTGGTACAAAAATAGACACATAGACCAATGGAACAGAATAGAGAACTCAGAAATAAGACCACACGCCTACAACCATCTGATCTTTGACAAATCTGACCGAAACAAGCAATGGGGAAAGGATTCCCTATTTAATAAATGGTGCTGGGAGAACTGGCTAGCCATACGCAGAAAATTGAAATCGGACTCCTTGCTTACATCTTATACAACAACCACTCAAGTTGAAGACTTAAATGTAAAACTGAAAACCATAAAAACCCTAGAAGAAAATCTAGGCAATACCATTCACGACATAGGCATGGGCAAAGATTTCATGATGAAAACACCAAAAGCAATTGTAACAAAAGCAAAAATTGACAAATGGGACCTAATTAAAGTAAAGAGCTTCTGCACAGCAAAATAAACTATCATTGGAGTGAACAGACAACCTACAGAATGGGAGAAAAAGTTTGCAATCTATCCATTTGACAAGGGTCTAATATCCAGATTCTACAAGGAACTTAAACAAATTTACAAGAATAAAACAAACAGCCCCATTAAAAAGTGGGCAAAGGACATGAACAGACACTTCTCAAAATAAAACATTCATGCAGTCATGATCATTGCAGAAATGCAAATTAACACCACGATGACATGCCATCTCACACCAGTCAGAATGGCGATTATTAAAATGTGAAGAAACAACAGATGCTGGGGAGGTTGCAGAGAAAAAGGAATGCTTTTACACTGTTGATGGAAGTGTAAATTAGTTCAACCAATGTGGAAGACAGTATGGTGATTTCTCAAAGATCTGGAACCAGAAATATCATTTGACCCAGCAATCCCATTACTGGGTATATGCCCAAAGGAATATAAATCATTCTGTTATAAAGATACATGCACACATATGTTCATTGCAGCACTATTAACAATAGCAAAGACATGGAATCAACCCAAATGCCCCTCATTGGTAGACTGGATAAAGAAAATATATGGTACATATACACCATGGAATACTATGCAGCCATGAAAAGAAATGAGATTATGTCCTTTGCAGCAACATGAATCGTGCTGGAAGCCATCATCCTCAGCAAATGAATGCAGGAACAGAAACCCAAACACTGCATGTTATCACTGTAAGTGCGAGCTGAACAATGAGAACACATGGACACAGGGAGGGGAGCAATACACACTGGGGCCTGTTGGGGGATGTGGTGGGGAGAGGGAGAGCATTAGGAAAAATAGCTAATGGATGCTGGGCTTAATACCTAGGTGATGGGATGATCTGTGCAGCAAACCACCATGGCAAACGTTGACCTATGTAACAAAATCTACACATTCTACCCTCCGGAAGTAGAAGTTGATGAAAAAAATAAAACTGAAAACCACATCAATCTCTATCACACGAACAACAGTGTTATATAAAACCACAGTCTTTTGAAGAAAATGTGATTCAATTGAGTTTTCTTGACTAGTAATTCTTTTTTTTTTTTTTTTTTTTTGAGATGGAGTCTTGCTCTGTTGCCCAAGCTGGAGTGCAGTGGCGCCATCTCGGCTCACTGCAAGCTCCGCCTCCCAGGTTCACGCCATTCTCCTGCCTCAGCCTCCGGAGTAGCTGGGACTATAGACGCCACCACAACGCCAGGCTAATTTTTTGTTTTTGGTAGAGACGGGGTTTCACTGTGTTAGCCAGGATGATCTTGATCTCCTGACCTCGTGATCTGCCCACCTCGGCCTCCCAAAGTGCTGGGATTACAGGCATGAGCCACTGGGCCCGGCCCTTGACTAGTAATTGTAATCAAATTTGTCCCAGCCTCCAGTGGCCAAAATATCATCTTCAAATTTTCAATAGCTGTGAATCAAAAATCTCTCCAGGAGGAAATATTAAGTTCCTCCTGGTTTTCATGTGGCTAATATATTATCATTTCAACATTATTGTACTCTTCTACTCTTATTAGTAGTTTCTGTTGATGAAGAGGTTTCTTTCTTCCTCCTGGAGTTTAAAAAATATCCCAGCAAACTAAAGGATGATCTCAGTCTGAGAAGAACAGTTCAACTATGTGATGATGCAATCCCTATAAATATTGTCCTGTTAGACAATGGCTCCGTGGCTTAAGTGGCCTAGTTTAACAATTAAAGCCAACCTGCTTGGTCCCTTGTGGTCATAAAACCAAGAACCTAGGGATTCAGTACAATCCCGGGGGACTCAACTTTAAAGGCACCTTATTTAACTTGCTTTTAAAAATAGTGCACCAAGTTTTCATGTGTTTTACCTGGCAGACGCACTGACTTGGGGGTTGGTCTTTCGCCTGGTTTGGCGTCAGTGCAACACCTTTTGTTGATGGATGGAGGGAGGAAGTATGCTAAAACGAGACAGTGATGCGTGTAGAAAAGCTTGTGTCTCATTCAAAGAATAATGAGACATCTAGAGGGGAAAGGAGAGGTCAGAAGCAGGGTTTCTGCTAAAGAGAAAAAGGGCTGTATTGCCAGGGCTGAATTCACATCATCTTTGGAACAAGTGTCAATGTTAGAACATATGACACTTCTTTCTTTGGGAGCTGAATAGGAGCCTAGACATGCTAGGTCTTTAAGGACACATTTAGAGGCTTCTGGGTTCACCTTCAACACCAGTCCCGGTTGCCAGTTCACTATTCCTTAGACCTTAAGGTGAACTCCACTGAAGAGCAGGCATATTTACATTGGAAGACTGTATGACTCTCCACTCTTTGCCCTAAAGTTTAGAGGGACTGTGCCAAGCACTGTGGCAAATAGGAGATTGGGGGGTTGTCAGCTTTCTGGTGTTGTTATTGCTAAGGAAGGACGTCAAGAGAAAATAGAGAAGGGAGGCAAGGACAGAACCTTGGAGCATTAGGAGAACTATATTCGTTTAGTTTGTAAGTGTGCAAACTGAATCTTTTATGATCTGACATTCCTGTCCCTAATTCCTCTGTTCAGACTCTTTCCTGTCTTTGGATTTCCTTCAGCCATTTCTAGAGGTCTACCTCAGATGGAAGTAATCTTTCTCAACGTGATATCTGCTCCTCTTTCGTGGTACTGATCAATCTGTACTTCTTGCTATAGTTATTTGCACACCATGTACTTATATGTTTGAAGATTTGTTTTGTGAGTTAGAAAACTCAGCTTCCTACCATTGTGGTCCAGATCCTCAGGGAGCATCCTGAAGATGATGGTGATGGTAACAGTGAGGAGGCAGATGATGAAGATGATGATGATAATGGCAGTACATCGGAGCACAGCAAGTATGTCTTTGCAAGCAGAGTATCCTTGGTTTGAACTTAACTCTGCCATTTGCTAATTGTAAGGCACTTAGCAAGTTCCTCAACTTAGCTGAGTAAAGTCATTTTGAGGATTAAATGAATTAACCTACATTAATATGTGCTGTATTCTAGAGCACACAATAATATGTGATCTAGAAATATTCAATTCTGTTTTCTTCTCTGCCTCTCCCTTACCCAGTCCATGATGGTTCCGAGTGTATAAAGAGCTTCCATCTTCAATGTAGTAGTCAGGAGTCTTTCCTTGATGGAAACCCAGCTTAAACAAATGAAATGATAGATCTTTTTATTCATGTAATTGCAAGAGCAAGGCTAGGCTTGATCCAGCATGGAAATGACATGATCAGAACCCAGTTTTTCTCTCTTCATTTCTTGACTGCTTTCTCTGTGATTTTTCAATTCTCAGGTGGGCTCTATTCCTCTCTAGCTGCTCCAGCCAAAGTCCTAGAATTTTATCCAACTGGTTTCGATTGGCCTGGCTTAGCTCACATGCCCATCCCTGAACCAACTGCTATGGCCTGGGGGAAATGATGGCCCGAGTGGCCAAGTTGGGGGTGTTATATTTTCTCTGAGCTGAGGGTGAGAGCAGCCCCATCCAATCCACATGTACCAAGAGAATTGAAGACTTGCTCCCCAAGGAAAATCAGGGGGCTGTGACCAGAAGAAGGTGATCCAGTGACAGGCAAAACTAACAGATGCCAATCATCTACATGACTGCAGTGAAGCTAAATGCACCTAGGGAAAGCTCTTCTTCTGCCTTGTGCAATTTCTAAACACTTTGAGGTGACATGTAGATGCCTATAGACCTCAGTGGTTTTGGACTTATTACTTTCCCAGTGCTATGGTGTTGGTTTGTTTTTGGAGAAGGAGGGAGGATCTAGTGAGCTAAGTGAAGTTTTGGGAATACGATGCTTCTCTCAGTGTCCTAAGGAAAAAGATGGCACACTCAAAGCATTGAGTATAAGGAATATTTACATGGATATGGGCAGGGTTAGTCGACAAGGGGTAGTGAAGCTCCGTGAATCTTGCTGGAGGCAGTGAGGAGCAGGAAGGGGATTACGAGTCCAGTGAGAGTTGGACCTGTAGAAGAGGGGCTCCTCAACTAGTCTGTGGCCTTGGAGGGGTACAGCTACTGCTTGAGCTACAGAAAGGCAGGGAGGGAGCAGGACAGTAAATAACCCAGCCTCCCTCTACTCCCATCCTCCATTTTCATGCTGGTGCCTCCTATTGGCTAAACCAGTCAGAAGCTGTAGGGCAAGGGAGGCCAAGTGATACAGTGCACAGAGACAGGCAGAGAAGGGCAGAGAACCAAGAACAGCCAGCAAGGTCCTACTGTTCTGCAAGGTTTGTTGTCTGGGAGGAAAGTGTAGTGTGTTAGATACTTGGCTCATGATCAGTGGAGATGGGGGAAGGGGGTGTTTAGTCAGCGTCTAGCTAAATTCTGATTTATTCTCTTTGCTTTTGGAAATGTAATAATCTCTCCATCAAAGCTCCATCTATCTGCCAAAATAATGCATGTCCTTTTGTACAAATGAAAGAATTACTGCTATTATGCAAACACTGAAAAGGGTAACACATTTGCATGCAGAGGGGAAAAAAGAAAAATCCTATTTGGAATAAAATTAAGTATACCAATGTGGCAACAAGATACATGAGTATCCATTTAACACTTGGATGGGAGCAGGACTAACTTTCATTGCCAACCCCAATGAAATAATGGAAGCCAAAAAGAAAATACTCTGAAAATAGAGGCCTGGATAGAATAAATGGGAATTGGGAATTTCTGGCCATTTTAACACTCCCCCCTCAACAGAAACAAAAGATTAAAATAAAGGTTTTCACAAATACTAACCATGAATATTAATGTTCTGTAGCTGATGCCTGAACCAAGTTCTTCATTAAAAAGGCCTTTCGGCAGAGAAATGTTAGCATGCAGGATTTGGAACTGGTGTGAGGCTGTGTGGAGAATATGCTTTGCATCTGAAACCAGAAGGAAGGCAGATGCATTAGATTCAGAACTTGTCAGATGTTGATGATATTGTTTGATCATTGGGAAATAAGAGCTTAGAAAAGAAGGCAAAGGAATCACTTATTCTGGAGAAGAGAAAGTTGAAGTGTCACCCGAGGGGATATTCAGTTCATGAAAGGCTTCCCTGTACTCCACGTCCCGCGTGTTATATTGACACTGCTGGTTTGCTTGTCTGTGTCTCAACCAGAATGAGAGTGGACAGGAGGCAGGGACTATGTCTATCAATACCTTATTCTCCTCTGTAGCTCCTGTGCTTAGCACAGAGTAGGCACCTAAGGAATGTTGAATTGAGAATGCACCATAGAATTTTAGAGCCCACAGTAGCCTCGGAAATCACCAATTTCAATGATTCTAAACTAATAGATGTGCTTGGGTTGGGGATTTGGGCAGTTGTGGTTGGGGGGAGAATAAGGAAAATGAGATGTATCTGGGAGGGATTTTTTTGAAATGCACCACTCCCAAACCCACCTGCCACTCTAGCCCTGACAACATATATGGTCCATCAAGACCCAACGAAAGTGAACATTGCATTTTGGAAAGATTCACTGGTAACCCCCTCCCCAACCATGCGGAGAACCACTGCCCAATACTTACCCACCAACTACCGCACAATCCTTCCTGCTTCCAGGGTTCAGCTCAGTGCCTGGTGCAAAACAGGTGCCACCAGCAGTTGCTGAGTGAATGACTGTCACAAGAGAGATGTTTAGAAGAAGTAGTAATAATTTACCCAAGGCCACACACAGCCAGGTTATAAAGGATTATCATATGTGCAAAACTCTTAGAGAACAATGGCATTTAGTAAATGCCATCCAAGTGTGAGCTGTCACTAGAATTATTATTGCAGAGGAACTGCTGACCAACTTTTTTCAACACCTGCCTCTCCATTCCTAAAATCAGGGAAAAACTGAATGCATTCATTTGTGAATGAGGACATTGGTCAGGACTTTCTGTTTATAGGTGTCCTTAAATAGTGGGACCAGCCCTCAGAGGAAGCTTGGGATTCCCTTGCTCCATCCTCTGCTGAAGTATTAAAATGTGATGGGCGCTCATCTTTCAAGGTTGATTAAGATTAGATGCAGCGGCCGGGGGCGGTGGCTCAAGCCTGTAATCCCAGCACTTTGGGAAGCCGAGACGGGCAGATCACAAGGTCAGGAGATCGAGGCCACCCTGGCTAACCCGGTGAAACCCCGTCTCTACTAAAAAATACAAAAAACTGGCCGGGCGAGGTGGCGGGGGCCTGTAGTCCCAGCTACTCGGGAGGCTGAGGCAGGAGAATGGCGTGAAACTGGGAGGCGGAGCTTGCAGTGAGCTGAAGTGAGCTGAGATCCTGCCGCTGCACTCCAGCCTGGGCGACAGAGCAAGACTCTGTCTCAAAAAAAAAAAGATTAGATGCAGCTTTCGTGGAGGCAAAAAGTGGACTAGAGCTAAAAGCTTCCTAGGACCAGGAATCACACCATCACACCACAACTCTATAATCTTCATTTGGAAACTGCATTACTACTATTGAATGCACTGAAATGGATGAAAGAAACCACAGCTCTATCTCATTATCTCTTGGTCTGTAGAACTGATCGTAATTACAGTTTATTTATTTGATGATAGATATAGTTTTGGTAGTATAGTGTGTCATTAAAAGCATGGATTCTGTGAGTGTACTAAATACCACTGAATTGTATGATTTATGATGGCTAAAATGGTGAATTTATGTTATATAGATTTACATACACACACACACACACACACACGCATAAAGCAGCTGGATTCTAGAGCCAGATAGTTTGAGTTTGAATACTGGTTCTGTTACCTACAGGCTGTGTGACTTTGGGCAAGTTTCCCAACCTCTCTGTGCTTCTGTGTCTTCATCTGTAAATGGGATAATAATAGCACTTACTTTCTGAGGTTGCTGTAAGGATTGAATGAGCTCATATATGCAGTACTCCTGGAGCTGTGGCATGTAGCAAATGCAATCCAAGCATGAGCTCTCGTTAGTATTAACATTGCAGATGACATTCCCACAGAGAGATGAGGCTGTTGTTAACTTTTGTTGCTTGTCTACAATGATATGCATTATTTAATAGATGAAGTACAGATTGACAACTGAAGTTATCTTAGTTGTATGATATTGAGTCAGACTGTGCCTGTTTGTGAGAGAGAATAGTTTGTTTTCCTAGGCATCGTGTTAATATAAATGATTTCTTTTGCATTCCTGAATCACAGAATCTCAAACACTAGAAAAGGTCTCACAGCTTATCTCAGCCTGAATAGAGAAGAAACTGACTTGCCCAAGGTTACACAACTAGCTGTGGCCTGGTCTTCTAATTGCTAGAGCACTGCTCTGTCTGCTCATCACCATAGCTACAATAACTCAGTGAATGGAAATGCATTTTGTTTTCACATCTGTAATCTTTAAAGTGAAATACACACACACACACACACAAACACACACACACACACACAAATCAAGGTGCAGACAGTATTTCAATTTTGCAAGGAGTCATAGGCATTTAATTGGAATGTACCATGTTTTCTGTTTTGAAGGGAGATGGTTAAGACTGCATTAATGTAACAGGGTTCCTAGTTAAAAGTAACAGAAACAAGCTCAGGCTAACTTGAACAGTCAAGGAATTTATTGGAAGGATATTGGATAGCTTGAGAATTGAAATGGGGTAGGTGAACTATGCTCAGAAAATAACCACAACAAGAGGTCAGGGAGTGGCTGCCAAAGCCAAGGTCACCCCTCAGAATTGGTCTGGTAAGGATGCTGCCAGGCACAGCTGCCCCTGAACATGCAATGCCAAAGCCCCAGATCTTGCACAACACAGCAGCCAGTGGACTCTCATCTTTGGTGGCGCAGCTGTTCTGTGTACTTTCACCTGCTCTCATCTGTGCCTTTGCATCACTCGTCATGATTCCAAGTCCCAGAAGGAGTATCTGGTTAGCTGGGCTGGGTTAACTGGTCTGAGACCAAGTGTGGTTGGCCAGTGGGGGTGTGGGACAGGGCACAGAGAGAAGGTTCCTACCTATAACCAAGGTTTACAAAGGAGGACTCCTCCCATTTGGATTCTCCCCACATAGGAAGGTATTAGAATGCTGAGTAATTGAAAAAAGAAATTAACAAAAAAACCCAAAAAATCCATGTCAATCAGGAAAACCTAGAAATGATGCCTAGACCAGCAGCTTGCCTTTTGCCCTCTCTGGAGTCGGCATCCTCTACTCTGCCTGTTCTCCCCCTACTCCCTTCCATCCCCATCACCCCCCATGCAGGAGGAAACAGATGTTCCAAGCAGGACTACAAGGTCAAACGATTCTTTTACAGCTCTGTTAACTTCAGTCACTGCCAGAGTCACCCCTATAACCCTTGAGCATCTTCCTACTCAATTAGAATAAAATCCAACCACTTTACTGTTTTTTTATTGTGATAAATTTGCATAACATAAAATTCACCATTTTGGTCATTTTAGAGGAAACAATTCAGTGGCATTTAGTACACTTACAAGGTTGTGTGACCATCACCACTGCTTTATTTCAGAACATTCTTACTGTTCCCCAAATGAAACCCCCTACCTATTAAGCAGTCACCCTCCATTCCTGCCATTCCTTAGACCCTGGAAATTGTGACTCTGCATCCTGTCTCTATGGATTTGCCAATTCTGGAAATTTCATAGAAATGAAGTGATATAATATATAGCTGCCTTCCTGGAATACCTACTCCTCCCCCTGCTCCGGGCCCTCCACGGCCTCATCTCAGCGTAGGATGGGAAACCAGCAACAGTTACTCAACCCTTCCCTGAGGATATCTCAGAAAGCAGAGGGAACCGCAGAAGAGAGAGGAATCTGAAAAACCATTGGAAAGACACTAAGAATCCCCTGGGAGCTGTCCACCATAGAGGGAGGACACTGAGGAAGAACAGCACTTGGAATCAATGTATGAGGTGGTTTTCCGAGGCACAGGGCTGCCCAGCAGGGACTCTGCAGCAAACCAGCATATTTAAGCCCAGATTATAAGACCAGAGGCCCTCCCCTCTCTCCATCCTCCACCCCAATCCACACTCCTGGCAACTTAACCAGAAAAAGCATAAGTTAGGGCTATGCTAACAGCCAAGATGGCTGTCTTAACTAGGGCAATGTTAAAATAATGTAACCAGGAGATGGTAAAGTAGAATAGCTTAAATTAGATAGGGATGCATTTCTCTCATACATAACAATTACAAAATGAGTGTTTTAGACTGGTGCTCCACATTGTCATCCAGGGACAAAGATTGACTGCAGAGCTGTTATCTTCAACACAGGGCTTCTAAGCTGTCTGTAGTGAGGGTTCAGTAGGCCAACTGGGATATGACGCCTTGCAAAGCTTGAGCTCACCTGTAGGATTAGTATATACTTTAAACCAGCAGTCAGTATCTGGTCCTGTCTCCTTCATAACATGAACTGTGGGGTAGGAAACACGGGGAAGCATTAGGAGTGACCCTTGTAACTATCACAGCTAATACTCCACTTAATAGAACTTTTGCTTTCCATCTCCATGATCTTGAGCCTGAATATTCCTAAGGGAGGAATGTTCCCACCAAGGAATTGGAAGCTGAGCCTGTCTTTGGCCATTTTGGAACTCACACCATTGAACCAACAGGAAGAGGAGGGATCACTATATTGGGTACCAAGAAGAAAGCGGGTTGCTGCCATGCAATAGGGCTGGGAAGACTATATTTTAAACTCAGGGGATTTCTGGGGTCACTTACCAGGACTTCCATGGACTTCCATGTCCAATAATGAAGGTCAGTGGGAAACTGACCACCCACTGCAGAGAGGAGTAGTAAGGGCTCAGCTATTTGGGGATGAAGGTTTGGATCTCAGACCTTCTCAAGATAAGGTGATAAGTGTTTAGTAGAGGATAAAGTGATCACAGAATAAAAGGAAGCAGTGATTATTTGCTCCGGCCTCATGAAAGACTACAGAAGGGGAGACCATAGCAACCATACTTATTTTTTATGCCAATTACCTCATCCTCCCCTTGCCTTCTCCATACTATTTTACGTGAGGAGTGCTGATGGTAGCCAAGCTCAAAATTTAGGGTCCAGGTGAGAGTACACTTGAAATGATGTCACCAGTAATAATACAGTGGCTGATAACTTGTGTCTCCTTGTGTTTGGGATGGGGTTCTCATTTAAATGAAGGGAAAAAAGGGGACCTGGGTGGAAAATGGGGTGTTGTGATTTGATTATTCTTTGTTCATGCTGCCATATCTGTTATCTACATCTGTCTTAGTTCTTTCCCCAGGCTGATCCCTATAGACTATCATCCGGACTCTCTTGCTAGTGGGTTTTCTGTCTGAGTTAGTGGATGATACGTACTTGCAACTTGCAGGGTATTAGAGAATGGGAGGGAAGATAGGTCAAGGCAGTTTCTCCCATGGTCCTAGCCTTGAAGCCTCCCCTCTGGTAGAAGCCAGATCTTTGTCTGACTGCAGCTCCTGAGGGAGCCCCTCCCCCATGGTTCCCACTCTCCTGTTCACTCTACTTGTCTCTTCATTATTAGGGGTGGTAATGGTTCTCTGCTGCTGTTGGTATCTAGATGCCTCATCAGCTCTGCCCACACTTCTCTAAGTCCTCCCTTGATTGAGATCTCGTTAAGTGGGGTGAGCTGTTTCCTGCTGGACCTGACTGATGTAGTGTCCTTTTCCTCCCCAAACTCCTGAGCTCCTCAAGAATGGGACTATTGTCCCAGTCATCTCTATATGCAAAGGTTATCTGGTCATAACATGTGAAATGATTCAATCACAACAGTGCTGAAGGTCTTTTCCCATGAATCTTGCAAAGCCAGAGGAGAGAACAAAGTTAACTAGCAGCATGCTAGTTAATTTCTTTATTTCTAACTATTTCTGGAAAAACAACCAGGATTCTTTCCATATTAACTCTTCCCTGAGGTCCCAGTAGCTTCGGGTATGGCCCCAGTGTTCCAACACAGTATCTATCGGGGACCTAGATAATGCTTTTTCAAATTAGGACATTGATTAAATTGCATTTCCAAATGCATTATTTTTAAAAGGCTATGTATCCAGGAAGCCAGGTATGTGAAAACTTTCACACATAATTGCAAGTGCAGTGTATAAAACAATTTGCTTAAACCTTCAGGCTTCTAAGGTGCTTAATGCCTTTTATTAAGTGACTCTGCTCCACTAAATAACCATCCCTGGACTTCTTCCTTTAGGACGTGTTGCTACAGATAAACTAATCTGTGCTTTGGAGTTGCCTAATATATCACCACTTCCAACTGATTGAAAGTGGTCAGGGCTGGGAATGTAAACATGAGGGCATGATGCCAAGTTAAATCTATAATCCAGGGGTCAGATCTGGGGAGGGAGAGAAGGCAGAGGAGAGTGATCTGGGAAGACTTATGTCAAAGAGTTTGGGTAGAAGAGGTCAGAATCTGAACAAGGGGTCCAAGGCCAACAAGGGGCATCAGCAAGAATGATGAAAGAAAGTAAGCAGGGCCACTTTGTAAGGTTCCTTTCCAGATTACTATCCTCCGCCCCTAACTATTCTCAGAGTATAGGAATAAGTGGCTGAAGTATAGAGGGCTAGCAGGGGAGGTGGAGATCAGGGTAACTCCTAGTACAGGCCAAAGATGAAGGATTTCTGTTTGCATTTCTAGTCTTATCTTTCTTTTGTTGGGTTAAACTGGACAGTCCTACTATCCTTAGTGCTTACTGGTAAAAGACAATATATTTAAATTTTCATGAGTATATTTACCCTTCAGAAAGACTCATAGGATGTGAGAACTGGCAGAATTCTTTTTTTTTTTTTTACATTTTTACTAGAATTTTATTTAGCCTCATTATTAGAACACAAGGGAGATCACAGATTTGATGTATGAAACTATTTTTAAATTCACACTTAAATACATTACGATTAAAATGAATTATCTTGAACCACCCAGTCATTTTGCTGTCTTTTGCTGAGTAGATAATCTGTGCCAGTCATTGTGAAAAAGTCTTCATTTTAAGAAAAAAGTTTAGTTAACAAAAAATTTAACAAGTTTAACTTAGCAAAATACACTCAAAAGGAAATCACAGTACAAAGAAAGTTTTAAGTCAAGGCCTCACCAATTCCTCCAGTATTAGTATTGTGTCTCAATTTTCAAAACTCACTTTTAAAAAGCTTCAACTTAACCTAAAGGATCTTAAATGAAAATATAAATTAGAATGAACAAACATGAGAAACATTTCTTTGAATCTGGGAGCTGGTGCCTTTGAGTTTTCCAAAAAAGCATATCTCCCCAATGTGTTCACTGTGATGTGGTGTAAAAGGTCCATGTGTAACATACTGAAAGTCGGATAACTTCTCTCTGAAGTATACTAACAAAATGTTAATTGAGAAAAGCTGACAATAGTTTTAGTTTACTCAATAACACATGCTAGAAGAAAATTTTGCATGAGAAAACACTGAAGAGGTATATATATAGAGAGAGAGACAGGGTCTCACTCTGTTGCCCAGGCTGGAGTGCAGTGGTGCATCTTGGTTCACTGCAACCTCCCTCTCCTGGGTTCAAGTGATTCTTGTGCCTCAGCCTCCCGAGTAGCTGGGATTACAGGAGCCTGCCACCTCATCTGGCTAATTTTTGTATTTTTAGTACAGAGGGGGTTTCACCATGCTGGCCAGGCTGGTTGTGAATTCCTGGCCTCAAGTGATCCACCCGCCTCGGCCTCCCGAAGTGCCGGGATTACAGGCCTGACCCACTGCGCCTGGCCTAAAGAGGTAATTTTTAAATCCAGATTTCACAAACTCATAGTGCAAAATGGGTCCCACAACTTCCTCCATTATGACTGGTCTTCACTGCTTGTTGGCGGCCTGTGAGAATTTGATTGAAATAACTCAAATGCTGCTAACAAAACAAGTCCTATTCACCCATGCTGTTCTGCCCGCTGTGGCCAGTCCCATCACAGCCGCTCACTGACTGGCTCTCCAGACAACTGTAGGCGGTCACGCCCATGCCTCGCATCCCCTGACTGCTGTAGGCCCCGTTGCTGGCCCTTGTTGTCAAATTCAGGAATAGTTCTATGTATCTGTGCCGCATGCCGGCCTTGTCTCTGGACGTAGCTGCTACTGCTTCTTCCTGAGTAGCAAACTCAACATCTGCTTTGCCCGTCACTTTTCCATCTGGGCCCATCTCTATGTGGACTCTCGCCGGGTTGAGAGGAGAGAAGAGGTTGTAAATGTCTCTCTTGGTCGCTTTGTATGGCAGCCCCTCATTCAGAGGCAGTGGTGGTGGTGCTCTGCCCTGTGACCTCACTGTCGCTGTATTTGTGGTCACACATTCCGGAGAGACAGTAGCTGAGGTTCCCCCACTCGATGCACCTCGGCGGTGCAGAGGCCGCCGTGCTCCTCGTGGCTCCGGATCCTGCGCCTGCTTGCTTCACGATGCCAGGGTAGTTACCGGCGGCCCCGGGCTGGTCACAGGGGTCCGGGGCTGCACGGATATGAGCCTCAGGGGGACCTGAGTCCGACCTAACTTCCTCCTGGCCGCTCTTGAACACCTCCATGTCCCTGTGCCTTGTCCTCTCCTTGGGCGTTCCAAGAGCCTTCTCAGCTAACTCCTGCAAGGCCAACTCCTGCGATTTCCAACCCTGAGAAGAACTGAACGATTTCTTCTTTGTGCATCCAGACGCGAGTGCTCGAAGTTCGTGCGGGAAGCCCTAGTTGGTGCTGCCGGCACTGTTGGGACTGCGGTGTTTCCTTCAACACCCGACCCACCTGGGTTCTGTGGGACTTGAACACCGCAATGCGCCAGTGTCCCATGCTTTCTTGGTCTTTTTCCAGGGCCATTTTTACATCATCTCCTGATCCAAGTTCAACAAAAGCCTCACCACTCTGCCCACCCCTCTCTGGTGTGGATGAAATTCGCCTGCATCCCAGTTGGGCATGGTGCAGTTGGAGAGGACGTCCTGCGCATCCTCAACAGAGCAGGGCCAGGGCGGGCCACGGAGCCTGACCACAAAGCCTTCCCCTCCCTCAGGGCTCAGCAGCATGGACTCTTGATGGGGTGGATGTCAGGTGAGTGGGGTGTGGCTTTTTTTGTGGCACGGAGTTGGGCAGAACTGGTTTCTGTTGCTATCAAGCAAGCGTGGCTGGCAGCCAAGGGCCCCCAGATTCCACCGAAGCGCGACCACACAGAGGGCTCCAGGGAATGTCCAGGTGCCTCTTTTTGTTCTCAACCTGCATCAGAAGTCCACGTGGACTGGGGCGGATGCCTTCCGTGAGGTCTGAAGGCCCCGGCTTGATGCGCGTGTTTGGCTGAAAGCAGCGAACCCAGGCCCTTGGACCAGGTGACCACGTTCCCACAGCCTCCTCCCAGCACTCCAGCAGCCTCAGAGGTTATCCGTATTACTTTTATGTATGAAAAATGGAGGCCCAGAGAGATTGTTACTGTTAGAACTAGTTATGGTATAGACAGAAAACGAAATTCCAACAATAAAGGGAATTGATTGGTTCACATAACTGAAGCATGTAGAGGTCTATCAGCTTCAGGTGTTGTTTGAACCAGTTGTTCACTGCCCAGCAGTATAACCAACATTCTGTTTCTTTTCCCATTCTGCTTTCCTCAGTATTCTTTCACTGCCTGGCAATCTCATCTCTATCCTAGTGGTCACACATGGCTGCATTATCATTGATCTATCATTAATCTATCATTGATAGGATCTACAACAGGCAGAGGAATCTTTTCTTTGCCAGAAGCCCTTTGCAAGTGTGTTTCAAATCCCTTTGCTCTGATTGGGTTTCATGACTGCCCTTGAACTAACTTCTGTAGCCAGGCGGATAGGCTAGAAACAATGGCTTTAAGACAATCAGGCCCAACTCCTGGAGTCTGGGGTCAGGTGAACAACCATAATATCATATAGGTTAGAATGGAGAAAAAGTGGTTTCCCAAATTTTTGGGGGGGTTCCAATAGTGGGAGAATAAAGAAATGGATACTGAGAAGACCGACAGCAGGTGTCCAAGGGCAATGTCTTGTCCAAGGTCAAGCCGCTGGTCATGGCTAAGCTGTGACTGAAATCCAGCTCTCCTCACTCAACGTTTGCAGATGGATGGTTATATAATTCCATTTAAGGTACATGTTTCACAAAAGCCATCCAAACAGAACCATGGATTTTCTTGCTTACATTCTGTTTATTCTTCAACTATGATTAAAAATATGTACTAAAACACACTTTGCCATTTAGTCACAGTGGTGAAGACAATTGTCTGAGTTAACTAATTTTGTATCTTATTAAAGCATGAAGGATTTCAGGAGAAATTAAGATTTTAGAGAATGAGAGCTATCATTTAAATAAGTGTCCTTCAGTCTTACTAGGGTCTTGGCAGTGTTCTGGAATGTTTTTCAGAAGAGGAATAAATTTTTTTGATAACCTATATGAGATGCCTCCAGCCTGGATTTTCATCTCTGTGATCAAAAGATTTGTTAATGTCCTATATTGAGATCCCTTTCTCTTACTCAGGAATTATGGAGGCAGAGAAACAGAAAAGAAGGCACAGCCCTCGAGGAACTCCATGTTTGGTGGGAGAGGCAGATAACAAAGCAGGTAGGTGAAATACCATGACAGTGAGTGAGTGGGTGGGAAAATCAAGTGCCTTGAGAACACAGAGGAAGGCAGAATGTTGGGATCAGGGAAGAGCCAGGGAAGGCTTTCTCAAGTGAGCTGGATGGGAGCACAGAGGGGTTCTACAGAGGGAGCTCATGAGTATTTAGGCATGAAACCTCATAGATTATGTGAAACCCCAAATAATTCAGAAGGGCAGAGATGTAAGGGCAAGGTAAGGAGTAGGGCGAGAAGGTGCAGACAGGGATCCTGGAACACAGTAATGGAGGGTCTTGGGGCTTGTATTATGGAGCTTGGTGTCTTTCCGGTAGGTGATGGAATGCTTCTAATGAATTTTCAGTAAAGACATGGTTTGCGTCTTGGACACATTTCTATATCAGATTCTTTGGTTGAAGATAATTCTAATTAAGTTCCTACAGGGGGGTGCATTGGAGATATATGGGATCCTTCAGAAAACCCAATAAAAATCTGAAGAACCCAGGCTCTTAAGGAATTTCCCAGGACCTATATAGCAGGAATCAACTGCAAGTCCCCTTGGTCAGGAAGTATCAGGGCCAACTGCCCCTAGCGTTATTCCACCTAGGATTCAAATTCCAAATGAAAGATGTCATAGTGCTCCAGCTTGGGGGCACACCTGGCCAGGTAAAGTCATCATCTTCACTGGCAGTCCCCCTAAGTCCGTATCTCATGGAGTGAGTTCCTGAAGGAAAATCAGCGTGATGTTACCCTAAGAAAGAGCTACGCTGGCTGAAGTAATGGGTGTCCACTTCAACAGCTGTGTGGAAACCGGATCCGAAGGGCACTAAAGACGAAGGGAATTAAAAGTCAAAAGACAGTGGAGCTATGGACCAGGGCTGTGGTAGTATTGTGGGATTTATGAACATTTATGAGATAAAAATTGGTGATTGATTTTGGCAGAAGGAAGAGGGCAGAATCAAGGATTATTCCCAGGTCCTAGAATGTGGTAGTAGATGTTACTACTGGAGAGAAGATAGAGGATGGGGAAGGGGAGATGACAAATTGCTTATGACATGCCAAGTTTGAGAACTCTGTGGGACATCAGGTGGAGGCTAGAATTTGAAGCATAGTAACTGAACTGAACTCATAGGTATGGACGATGTAACTTAGGAAGGATTCTGAAAGGAGCCACAGAAAAGATCAAAATAAGTTTTGAGCTTTGAAAAGATTAAAATAGATTCGCCAAGAAAATAAGATCAAAAGACAAAGAATAGAAGGAGGAGGGGAACCAGAAATGTGCGGGGTCATAGAAAGCCACAGGATAAAATTTCAAGGAGAGAGCAGATTTGAGCTCTGGTGCAGGCAGAAGCCACATTGTAGGGAGCTAATGTATAAGTGGGAGTGAAAACGTGTGGGCTACCCTTGCAAGAATCTTGGATGAGAAGGGCTGGTTAACTGCATGGTAACTTGGAGGGCATACAGTGTCAAGAGAGGTTTTTGTTTGTTTGTTTTGTTTTTAATTATTTGGTCATTTGGATTTTTGGTTTAAATTATCATTCACATACCATAAAATTCACCCTTTTAAAGTATACAATTCTGTGGGGTTTTTTTTTGTTATATTCACAAAGTTGTACAGTCATCATCATGGTGGTACATGTACCACCACAAAGTGGTACATCACCACTGTCTAATTCCTTAACATTTTAATCACCCCCCAAAGAGGCTTTGTACTCATTAAGCGGTCACTCCTCATTCCCCCCTCCTCCCAGTCCCTGGCAACCATTAGTCTACTGTCTCTATGGATTTGCCTATTTTGGACATTTCATATAAATAGAATCATACACTATGTGGGTTTTTGTGACTGATTTCTTTCATTGAGCACTACAGTATTTTTAAGGTTCATCCATGTTGTAACATGTAACAGAATTTCATTATTTTTTTATGGCAGAATACTATTCCATCGTATGGATGGACCATAATTTGCTTATCCATTTGTCAATCGATGGACATTCAGTTGTTTCCTTTTTTGACCTTCTGAAAACGCTGCTATGAACATTTGTGTACAAGTTTTACTATAGACATGTTTCCAGTTCTCTTGAGTGGAACTGATTTTTGTTGGGCGAGACCTGATACTCTTTACAAGCGGAGGGTAGGGAGCTGGTGCGGCGGGAGAGGTGGGAGAGCCAGGGGATGGGGAGGAGGAGGGAGGGCTGGAGCAGAAGAGGCCACTTTCTTCAGCATCACTCACTTTCTGTTTGGCACAGCCCTAATGCGGGCTAATCTCACTTAACATCTTCTAGACCCTCTGCAAACACCTAGACCCTCTGCAAACACCTCATACTTGCTGACCAGGGAGCGAACCCAGCGCTTGAATAAAGCACCCCTAGACCCGGCAGAGCCAGGAATCGGTTGACTGGCTCGTTTTCTGATGCAGATCACAGTTTTGGGGTCTCCTCTGGTTAGAGCCTGGCCCATTCGAGTTTGGTTTTCTCCTGGAAGTTCATTCACAGGTGAATAAGGTCAATTCACCGTGGAGTCTGCATCTGAATCCTTGTTCCTTAGGTCATCCTGGCGTCCCAGCTGCCCAGGATGAAAAAACGATACCCGGGTACCGGGGGCTGGGGACCAGGAACGCCCGCGCTCAGCGTAACCGCTACCCTCCCCCGCCACCGCGCAAGCGCCGCTTCCCTGCCAAGGAAGGGGCAGGGAGTGGGCGGGGCGGGCACCTTTGGGGCCAATTGGAAGCGAACATCCCCGCCCTCCGAGCCGTTGGACCGAGTTTGACCCCGGCGGTGGGCGGAGGAGGTGGGGCGAGCCGCGCAGCCAGGAAGGGGGCGGGGCCCGGGGCCTGGAGGCGGGGCCTGGGGCTGTCAGTCCCGCGCCCGCCGCCGCGCCGCGGCTCCTCGCATGCCGTGGCCCGGGTGGCTGCAACGCTGCCGCCCGCCGCCCGCCACCCTGGCACCCCGAGCCGCCTCCCGCCGCCCCGGCCCGGCGCGCAGGTAAGGCTGGCCGCCGCTGCCGAGCCATCGCGCGCCCTTCCTCGGGCTCGGTCCGCCGCGCTGGCGCCCTCTCCGGGCCGTGTCAGCGCCGCAGCTCCCCACTGCGCCCGGGGGCGGTCCCGGGGGGCGGGACGAGAGCCCTCCCCATCCCCCCGCACGCCTCCGGGCGCCGGCCCCCCACAGCTGGGGTCCCCTGTCCGGCCTCCGCAGCTCCAGCGCGAGGAGCTGTCCTGAGCCCCCTTCCCTGGCCGATTACACAACCTCCGGCCCTAGCGCGGGGGCCCCTCCTCAGCCCTGGCCCCACACCTGTCCCCGCGACGCGCTCCCAGGCAAGAGGGCAGAGACCCGGCGCGACCGCGGGGGCCAGGAAAGTTTCACTTTGTGGTCAGGGTTTGTTGACGTCCGAGAGATGCGGGGAGACAGAGGCTGAGCGGCGAGGATGCGCCTCGCCCGCCGCGTTCCCTGTGCCCGGGGTGGCCCTGGTCCAGGTTTCCCTTTCAGAAGTCCTGCCGGCAGCCCGGCTCTGGGCCGGGAGGCTGCTGCTGCAGGGCGCCCGGGTCTCTCGTCTCTACGTTAGCGAGCTCTGGATTGCAGCAGTCTGGGGACGGCTCAGTCTCTCGCGCTTGCCCCCTTTCTTAATTTAACATTGACATTTAGACCAGTTGGGCGAATTTACTTAGCCTTTTCCTGACTGTATTGGTGAGTTGCTTTCCCATCCCTAATTAGTTAATTAACAAGGTGGGAAAGCTAAATAGATCCTGGAACGAAATGCCTTCAGTCTGGCAACTCTTTAAAAACCTCTGAGAGCTCTGGGCTCTGGGTGCGTGGAGAGATGCTTTTGGCCAAGGTGAGAGAGCGATTCCACGTCTTCTGGTTGCTCGAGGAGGCTTTGGTAATAATGGCACGGCTTTCTCTGCCTCCCGCTGATTGTGCCGTTTATTGAGGGTCTTCAGTCTGTGGTGGGTTATTTGGTTTTCTTCACTCAAGAAAGGAGGAATCAGAAGTGTTGCTGATGAAGCAGTTAAGGAAAACACTGAGGTTCAAGTAAGTTTGGATACTTGTCTGCTTTACCAGGTTACCTTCGTGTTCAGAAAACCTTGGCTCTTCCCATTCTCTCCCCATCTTCCCAGTAGGGCTGTGTCCAGCTGTGTTGGCATTACTGGTTCCTCATTTAGTCTGAAGACCTCTTGCTACTTGAGTGTACAGTTCTGCCTAGGGATAACCTCTAAGAGTGGACTTAATTAGCACTTTTATCTGTCCGTTAAGCAATGCAGCTTGAAATCTCTTGTAGTCAGGCGCTGTTGTAGTGTTGAATCTTTAATAATATCTGATTTATTTTAATAGTGTTTCTATAATAATCTTTCTATTAGCATGCCAGTTCTGCAACACCAGTAGTTTTGGTATAGAAGCAGCAATTTACTAGAAATATTATCATGGTAAAAACAGTTTTCTAACAGATTTGCAGCCCAGTTTACTTAGATAATTACTGATAGAGGCTGTTAAGATTTTTTTTTAAAGTTTATTATTTGGTGCAGTAAATGTTACAATGCTTCTGATGTATGAGGTCTTTATGAGGTCATTCCTTCCTGTAGTAATGATTACAGTTCTTGTGTCACTTAAATCTGTTTTGGAATAATATTCTATGAGTTTTCACCCATGCTGATTCATTTTTAGACAAAATTCAGAGCTAACAAGATTTGGTTTTAATTTGCCAGCCTATGTTTTAATAAAGAAGATATTTATTGTATTTTGGGTGTTACATTAGAGGTAGGATAGCATGTTTTATTAACATACGTACTGTTTTTAGGGGTTTGCAGATATTAAGCTACTAATTCTCACAACAGTCCTATAAGGAAGGGATAATGAGATTGAGGCCCAGTTGCTGAACTCAGATCACATAGTTAAGTAAATGACAGCGAGATTCTAACCTAGGCAGCCAGAGTTCAAAGTCCAAGTACTTACTGCTGGACAATCCTGCCCCTGCAGATTATGCTTTCAAGAGGCAATTATTTCTACCTGCTGTCTGTACAATATGATATTCTGCATGGTGGGGAGGAGAAGAGCACTTTACAGTATAACAACAAACACCAGGTTAGGAGTTCTTGTTCTGGTCTTAACTCTGCCACCAGCTAATCTGTGATTTTGAGCAAGAAACCTTTTCTCCTTCCTTTTCAATTCCTCACTGGTGGAATAACAGCAATTGAAGCAGATGAACTAACTAGCCTTACTACCCTAGGGAACTGGAGAGATAAGTCAATGCAGATAAGAATAAAATATCCTTCTTCTTAAGGCATAAGACCAGGTGTCAAGTGAATGGAGTGTGTGTCATAGGAAGGACTAGGAGGGCATATATTCTGCTGAAACCACTGGCTACCCATGGGAGTGCAGTGGTTAAGGACTTCATGTTAATACTTCAGTATTGTTTTATTTTGTTGCATCAAGGATTGTTACTTTTGTAATTAAAAAAAAAAAAAACACGACAATTAAAAGAAGTCATCCTATAGAGGTGGGGTAACCATGTGCAGGACCATGTGAGGAGCATTATAGGGGACTGTCTGGCATCGCTTTGCAGGAGGCATCACTTTGCAGGGGCCAGATGATGTTAGGACCTGCATGGCAGACCAAAGAGTTCCCAGAATCATGGGAAGTCAGGCTTGAAAGGAAACTTTTAAAGTCATTTAGTTTAACTCCCTCCTCCCGTCTCCCTCTGCCATCTATCTAGTGGATAAATCCCCCTGCATGCGGGCACCTGTCCCACTCAGTGCTCATCCTGCTTCTGCTTGGACACCTCCAGGGTCAAACATTTGGTGTGCTTCACAAACTGTGCACCAAAGAAGACAGGATTGTATCTGGTGCTAGGGAATGGGAAACCACAGAAGGCTTCTGGCTGTTCTAGCTTGTGCTCTTGAAAGACTATCCATTGTCAGAGTGAAAACTATATTTGAGGAGAAAGGCCAAACCAGGGAGACCAGTTAGGAGGCCATGGCCAGAATCTAGGATGAGGGGATCCAGGCTGAGATCAACCGTGGCATGAAATGGGCCCAGGAAGGAGTGGATCCCGGAAGGCAAAATCCCTGCACCCAGCAACTGCCTGCCCATAAGCAAGAGAAAGGAGGAACAAGATGACATTCCCAGGGGAATGGTGAGGGGCAATAAGAGGACAGAGGTTTGGGAGAGCCACTGATTGGAGCTGGGAAATCCACTGGGGTGGGGAGGAGAGACAGTTTTAAATGCGTAGCCCCCAAAGCTGTATCGTAGACTGTGGCTAATGCAAGGCCTGTGCAGACCAAAAACAGATTACTCAAGGAGGGAGTTTACCATCTAAATATGGTGGGAAACCCTCTGCATAATGAAGAAAAATTGCAGTATTTCCCAGTGGGTGTTGCAGCTTTTGACACTGGCTCATTTAACCTTCCACTGCACTTCTTGGTCAGGTTGGGAATCGGGTATTCTTCCTGCCTCAGAGGTAGAGGGGGTGGCAGTGAGATGGAGCCTGCACCAGTGAGTCTTTCTGACTCCGAGTCTTAAATACAGAATTGGAACTGGGAGCTGTAGGGCTGGAGCATTTTGTGTGTGAGAGGATGCTGCCTTCCTGTGGTTACACAGAGATGGGATTGGGGTGTGACTGTTTGGAGTTCGGCTGGGGGATGCATTGGTGACGCTTTTTCCTGATTTTGTAGGGAAATGTTCTTTTAGGGGATTCTGTTGTCCAGTGACACCTGTTAAATAGATTCTGGAGAGCCAGTGCATGTCATGGGGAGTACTGAGAAGTCATTGGAAGTTTTTCTTTCCGATTCAAACACAGATTATGTGGCGTTCAAAGAGGGCTCGGAGCACAATATTTTGATTACCACATTGACTGGAAAACAGGATAATTTGGAGGAAACAAATAAGATTCACATAGGAAACCATGAAGACAGAGCAAATTCACACAGGAAGCCATGAAGACAGAGAAAATATAGTTGTGAAGGTTTTAAATTAATTTTACTCTTGTTCCTTTATATATTTCTGGCTTAAGATACAACATTTACAAAATATTTATATTTACAAATTTATAAGTTGGAAGATGTTCTATATGTAGGAGAAAAACTATATAATCTCATTTTTTTGGGGTGTGGGGCCAGGACAATATTGTTCTTGGATTTTCAATATTTTTTAGACTAATAGTTCTTTACCAGAGGTGATTTTGTCCCTCAGGAAACATTTGGCAATGCCTAGAGATCTTTGGGTTGTCATAAGTTGGGGTGGTGTTTGTGCCACTGGTATCAAGTGGGTGCAAACCATAGATGTTGCTCAACACCCTGTAAAGCATGGGACAGCCCCCACAACAAAGAATTATTCAGCCCCAAATCTTAATAGTGTTGAAGTTGGAAAACTCCACTGTAGGCAATTAAAAAAAAATCTTACTAGGAGCAAATTGAGTTTAAAGGGAAGAAGAAGAAAATACAAAATATTCCTACAAGCTGATCACGTCTGACATCCAGGAGGAAGAAGCAGCTAAACAACCTGTTGGAACACAGGCGTTTGCCTGCCACCCAGGAGCTATTTCAATAACTGGGTTGTTCGGCACAGTAGTCTGGAACCGGAAGTAGAGGCCATAGTAGTAGGAAGAGGCTGTAGGGGTAATTAGTAGAGGCAGAAGGGTTTATAGGCCAAGAAGGGAAGCCCCTTTTCCAGAATACTTTTGAAAAGTTCTAGTGAATTTTTCAGACGTTATTTTGTTAAGGACATTGAGTAGTGCTTAGGAGATACAGTCTCCACTCTGAGGGCGCATGAACCCTCTAGGCTGTTGATGAGGGAGCCTGAGCACTTCCCAGGTTTTTCTGCATCTAGACATGAGTAGAGGGTGAAGAACATTTGGTTTTGTTTTCAGATTATATCTGTGTCCTCCTTCGACCCTCCCTTTTAAAACTTTTTCATTATGTAAAATTTTAAACATGTACAGAAATGAAGAAAATAGAATACTGAATCCCTGTTTACCCAATGCCTGTCTTCAATGATTGTCAACTCCTGGCTGATATTGACCTATATCTTAGACACCCCTCCTTTTTTAAAATCTAGAAAATAGCATAAATAGTTACAGATTGCCTGCCTAATAGGGGAGGCTTGGCAGTGAAGGATATAAGTGATTTTCTGGTGCTTGGGCCTCCCTGGAGGAAAACTGATAACCGACATGTGTGATTATAAGAGCCACGAGGGCCTGAGAAATAAGAATAGGCCCAGGCAAATCTGGAATGGGGGAGCTCAGCTCTTCTTGGTGGGAGAGTACAGTGATTAGAGACACACTTCGTTCTTTTTAAACCTCCTGGGTAGAGAAGAAGCCTACTTAGAGTTCTCTGCTAGGAGAAACGTGTTTTTGGTATCAGTTGTGGAGAGTTCTTTCGGTTCCTGGAGGGAGCATAGTTTTCATGTTTCCTTTTGAGATGCCCCCTTTCCTGTTGCATGACCCTCTAGGGCAGGGTTGTCCAATCTTTTGGCTTCCCTGGGCCACGTTAGAAGAAGAAGAATTGTCTTGGGCCACACATAAAATATGCTAACATTAATGACAGCTGATGAGCTAAAACAAATCACAAAATAATCTCATAATGTTTTAAGAAAGTTTATGAATTTCTGTTGGGCTGCATTCAAAGCTCTCCTGGGCTCTAGGTTGGACAGGCTTGCTCTAGGGCGTGCTGTGTGGTATAAAGCCAAGGGTTCCTTGTAGCTTCTGCTTCTGACCTGATGGCTTCTCCACAGGGTCGGGTATGATGACTCCTCCCCAGAAAGCACAGGGCAGGGTTGGGTGGGAGAAAGGCAGTATTTTCAGTGGTTATGAAATGACCTTTTACAGCAATTGCTTTCTGCATTCATCAGTGGATAGAAGACTCTTGCATTCCAGCCACTGGTGAGACAGTGTTGTAGCTGACACTTTGGAAACAGGACTTTCTTTTCCCAGTTGTGTCTCCCTGAACTATAGGATTATTATTATTATTTTTTTAGGCCATTGGAGAATTGGCATGCCTTTACTTGACTCAGTGTTGTTTTGTAATATGCATACAAAAATGGATTTAAGAGTTGAGAGAGTTCTTGAATAATCACATAATTGATGTCTATGAATTCTAATTAATGCTAGTTTCTACAAACTTAGACATTTTGGACTAGGTTCACAAGCAACTACATTGGTGTGAAGACCTGGGTCTTCAGAGAGCTGTATTTTCCATCCTTATGCTATTTATTAAATGCATTTTTACCCTCTACTTATTCCACAAAGAGGTGTAGATGGCATTAGTTTATTATGAACATTCTGTATCACAATTGCAGATTTTCAAGTATCATGCCTTTCTCTAGGAAGGGGCTGCTCCTAGTCTGTTAATAATAATCATTATTCCCAAGAACCCTTCTAGGTAGGAATTAGCATCCTCATTTTGCAGATGAGTAGACTGAGGTTTGGGGAGGTTAAGGAATAATGCTAGGAGGTAATACTGAGGTTTTTTGTTTTGTTTTGTTTTTAGTCCAGAGCCACTTGATTTCAAAGCCCAAATGGTTTTCAATAAGCCTTCTGTCTCTCATGGTTAAAAGTTGGTGGAAGTTTGTACCAGGATTGGTAGAGAAGATGGGGGCAGGTGCTGTGAAAGGGGACTGAGAGTACTGGTTACTCCAACTAATGAAATCTTCACACTGAGCCCCCCTGAGAAACATTGCTTTTGAGTGTGATAAATTACGGATGTCCTGTTTTTGAGCTGACTTTACAAAACAGAAGTTGTACCCTTGTATCTCTTAGCCAGATTTGCTCGGTGGATGTATATACTTCAGTCTGCATAGTGTTTTTTCTTGTAAAAAAATTAGATTAGTTGTCATTTAACAAGTGGGAGATTTCACGCTAAAATACAGATTTCTGCCTTCTCTTGAAAAATCAGAAGATCTGGCGACATTGGCCCCATGTTCCTCTAGGCAGTAGTTAGTTACGGTGGCTGCCCTCTTTGGATGCAGCATAGACTCCCGAGTTTGCCATATTCCCCACCCTGGCCTCTTCACCCATTTATCTTACCTGCCAGGATTCTGAAGGCATTTGAGTTAGAGGCACCCTAGTAGAAGTTATATATGTTCTCTCTGTTGGTGTCAGGGATGTATTAGAGAAGGCTTGTTTTGTTTTTAATTAAAGATTCCGCAGCATTTATTTCCTCTTTGTAGAAGCCTGGGGAGGGTAACTATACTTGGCATATAAACAGATACACTCACATTCCCCTCGCCCTGGCCCCCAGCAATGGCTAATTGGACTCTCGATGGGTTTTTGGACTAAGAAAGACCAATCAGATTTGGGATTTGGACACCAAGTCAGTAAGCTGAGGAGCCTCAGGCAAGGAGGATTTATAAACTCAAGCTGGAAGTGGTGACCTTGGAAAGGTGGAGTGGAGTAGTGAGTAAAGAAGCTAGATGTCAAGGAGGTGGAAGATCACGTGGCGGCAGAAAGAAAGGTGTTTCCTGGTCTCTCCTTCTACTGTACTTCCTGCAGTTGGGTTCCTCTGTGTCCACAGCATTCATTCTGTGATATTTACTGAGCACTTACTATAATGCCAGGCACTGTTCTAGATGTTTGTGATATATCAGGGAACAAAACAAGACAAAGTTCCTATTCTTCTAAAGCTTAGATTTTGATGGAAGAAAAGACAATGCTAAGCAACAACAACAACAACAAATAAAATATATTAGATGATAATAAATACCAAGAAGAAAAATAAAACTGGGTCAGGAGACAGGAGTGGATATGGGAGGGAACATTATATTAGAGAGATTGTTTAAGGAAGGCCTCTTAATAAAGTGATATCTGAGCAGAGATGTAAATTAAGTGAGAAAAAGTAAGCCATGAGGAAATTTAGAGGTGGAGCATTCCCTACTGATATGGTTTGGCTGTGTCCCCACCCAAATCTTAACTTGAATTGTATCTCCCAGAATTCCCACATGTTGTGGGAGGGACCCGGGGGAGGTAATTGAATCATGGGGGCCAGTCTTTCCTGTGCTATTCTCGTGGTAGTGAGTCTCATGAGATCTGATGGGTTTATCAGGGGTTTCTGCTTTTGCTTCTTCCTCATTTTTCTCCTGCCACCGCCGTGTAAGAAGTGCCTTTTACTTCCCGCTATGATTTTGAGGCCTCCCCAGCCATGTGGAACTGTAAGTCCAGTTAAACCTCTTTTTGTTCCCAGTTTCGGGTATGTCTTTATCAGCAGCATGAAAATGAACTAATACACCTACAGAGGGTTCAGCAAGTACAAAGGCCCTGAGGTAATTGTATGCTTGACCTGTGTGAAGCACAGCAAGGAGGATGTTGTGCCTGCAATGCAACAAGTAATGGGAGAGGAGGAGGTGGAGGGAATGCAGGGCCTCACAGTTATTTAAAGACTTTGGATTTTATTCTGAGTGACATGAGAAGCTATTGGGAGATTTTGAGCACAGGTGACATGATCTAGCTTCTGTCTTAGAAATGTTAATTCTGTATGGAGAATGGATTGTAGGGCAGCTAACGTGAAGCAGGAAAACTAATTAGGAGGCTACACAATAGTCCTGATAAAATACAATTGTGGCTTGGACTAAAAGAGAAATGGAGATGGCAAGAAGTGGACAAGTTTTGAATATATTTTGAAGGTAGCATTGACAGAATTTGCCAGTGTATTGGGTATTGGTTATGTGTGTGAGAGAGAGAAGAGTCAAGATTATTTGAACCTTTGTGTAAAAACATAGCTTCATTTGGTGGCATTTCAACTTGTCTTCCTAGAAACGTTCAAAAGCAAGGTCAACAACAACAACAACAAAAAACCTTGAAAACTCTATTCACAGCAAATGTAGGAGAGAGATTTAGTCCGTAGACTTCAAAATACATGTAAAGACTGTCCCAAGTAGATGAGATCAGGCAGAAGCCATTGAGGAAATGAAGGGAAGCAACACAGAAATGGTGAGAGAGCCGAGAGATAGTAGATCTTGGAAAGCACTGGAAAAGTCATGTTCTTTAAGATGAAAAGTCCACCCTGACATGAAAAAGTTATATCTGTTGCTTGCAGTAGTTTTGGGAACTGAGTGTACAGC
The DNA here is from genome assembly GCF_009764315.1 of Trachypithecus francoisi. Lineage (NCBI taxonomy): Eukaryota > Metazoa > Chordata > Mammalia > Primates > Cercopithecidae > Trachypithecus > Trachypithecus francoisi. The sequence continues at coordinate 82,501,500 of NW_022681457.1, forward strand.
TGGTGGAAGAAACCCTCCTACATGTAGTTCGGTTCAGAGAGCAAAAGAAGAGGCGTTATGTAAAGAATCATATAGTCAGGCTGCCATATTTGTAGGAAGTACTCTGTCTCTGTGGTAGCAGGGAAGAAGAGTCTTTGGGTTGTAAAAACAGCTCATCTGAAAGAGTATCCTAGGCGTGCCCTCCTCCCCTGCCAAGAGGAATTTCATGCAAATACTGTAGCTTGTCCAGGAAAACCCGCTCAATGATAATGGAGAGAGGAAATGGTAGGCTTTGGTTTCTGATAATGGTAGGATAGGTTATTTGGACCAAAATTCCACTGAAAATATTAAAATATTGGATATATTTTTTAAATTGAAAAAATTTGGATTTTCTTAAAAGCACTAAAGAGCTGAGGAGAGAGACTAAAACACTAGAACACCTAAGTTGCTTTTGCCCTGAGAACATTTGTTGATCCTAATAAATATAGACTTTAGCTTTGGTGGCCTTGCAGGACAAAGAGGTTTTTGTCAAAGTACATGCCTTGCTCAAGGTGGAGAGTCTCATAGGAGACCATCTCCATGTAAAGCTGGATTTATTCAGGGCAAAGGTGAACCAGAAATAAAACTAGTTCTCTCTACCCTCTGGGACAGCAGGGAGGTTGCCCTGGTACTGAGCAGGGTAAGAGAAAAAAGGAAAAGTACGTTGTTGTGACTGACAAGCCTTTTCACAGATGTTTTTTTCTTTTTTGAGACAGGGTCTTGCTCTGTCGCCCAGGCTACAGTGCAATACCACAATCATGGCTCACTGCAGCTTCGACCTCCTGGGCTCAAATGATCCTCTCACCTCATCCTTCTGGGTAGCTGGGACTATAGGCACACACCACCAAGGGCGGCTAATTTTTTGTATTTTTTGTAGAGACGGGGTTTTGCCATGTTGCCCAGGCTGGTCTTGAACTCCTGGGTTCAAGAGATCTGTTCTGCTCAGCCTCTCAATGTCCTGGGATTACAGGCATGAGCCACCATGCCTGGCCCTTTTTACAGATTTGAGGATGGTTTTATGTCACCTCAATTTCTGAGAACTTCAAGCTATGAACTTGGTTTAAGGTAGTTCCAAGTTTAAGGTAGAACCAGTTCCAGGTTCCTAACCCCACCCCCAGATACCTGGCAGAATCAAAGATGAATCTTCAAAGGAGGGCACCTTCTTCCTAATTTTCAAGGGACAATGAGCAGTACAGTCGGAAATAACAAAGCATACAGGGAAACAAAATACGATGCGAAAAACAGCAGAAGCAATGAATAGAAAAAAAGAAAACCAGACTCACAAATTCTGTATGTATTATAAGTATAGAGACAAATAAAAACCTATGCTTATTATGTTCATAGAAATAAAAGTACACTTATAAATATCTTCATGGAATGGGTAACAATTAAAAGTGGCTTGGCAGATTTTAAGAAGGTTAAACAGAACTAGAAATAAAAATATAAAACTGAAAATTTAAAATGTAGTGATTTCCCATTAGACAGCACATTTGAGAAAATCAAAAAGAAAGTAGTGAATAATTGAATGATGAAGCATAAGAAATTATTCAGATGCTGCATAGGGAGACAAAAAGACAAAAATTATGACAGTCTAAAAGACATGGAAGCTGGAGTGAGAAGATCTAACATGCATTTAATTGGAAAGGAGAGGAAAGAGAATGGGGCAGAAACAACTATTCAAGGAGATGATGCTTGAGATTTTTCCAGAATTGATCAAATTTATTAAGCTGAGAATTCATAAGCAGAGCACTGAAGGCAAAGAGAAAATTCTAGCAGCAGCAACAACAACAACAAAAAATATGACTTTGGAAAGAGTGTTTTACTTCTCAACACCAGTGGAATCTAGAAGATAGTAGAATAATATCTGTAACTGAAATAGCTGAAAACTTAGGATTATATGCACAAAGTACCTTTCAAGAATAATGGCAAAATGAAAACATTTTCATATAAAGAAGAATGTGGAGTTTGCCACCACTTTAGTGACTTTACCTCACTGAAGGCAGTCTTAATTGTTATGTACTTTATGCAGAAGGAAAGCAATTGCAGATGGAAAAAGCTGAGATGCTATGAGGAATTAAGGATTTTATAAAGAAGTCACCATGTGGGTGAATGTAAATATAGATGAACAATGAAGCATAAACAAAATTTTAGTATCTTATGGGCTAAAATATTTAGAAATGAAAGACGACAACAGCATATAAGTTAAGAAAGGGGGTAAAAAGAATCAAGAGGATTCTAAGGTCCTTATATTACCTGGAAGGAGAGTAAAGATAATGACTATCTTCAGGCTGATACATTAACAATATATGCTGTCATTTCTAAAATGAGCACAAAAGGAATAGAAGCAGGGTATTCAACATCCCAGCCAGTTGAGGAAGACTCATTGGAAACATAAGACTACAGAAGGAGTGAAAATAAAAGAATGGAAAACTATATACTGTCAAATAATAAGCAATGTATCAAATAAAGTAGAGATTGTGATTAAAAACATTATTAGGGATAAAAAATTATGTTCACAAGGAAAATATGTTTGAAATGTATATGTACCTAACAACTAAATAATATATAGAGAAGAAAATGACAGAACCACAAAGAGGAAGAGAAATATCCATGATCATAGTTATTTTAAATGAGGAATACCTAAGACATTTTAAAGGAGAACTAAGTCAGAGAACTTGCTGTATGGATATCATGTCTTATTATAAAGCTATTGTAATAGCAATGGCATGGTATTGATTCAAGGATAAACAAAGAGTCCAACAGAACAAAGTAGAAGGCCCAAAAACACTCCTTAGCATTTACAGACTCTGGATATATTACGAAGGAGACGCTACAGATAAAGGGTAAACTTTACAATAAATGATACTAGGACTCATGAATATGACATGAAAAAGATGTAATTTGACTATCACTTTACACAGGGCATAAAAATCAGTTGCAATGGATGTCCTGAGACTGGGTCATTTACAAAGGGAAGAGGTTTCATTGGCTCATGGTTCTAGAAACATGATGCTGGCATTGGCTCAGCTTCTGCAGTGGCCTCAGGAAACTTACAATCATGGCGGAAGGTGAAGGAGGAGCAGGCATGTCACAGAGCCTGAGTAGGAGCAAGAGAGAGAGAATGGCGGGAGGTGCTACACACGTTTAAACAACCAGATCTCATGAGAACTCACTCACTGTCAGGAGAACAGCACCAAGGGCATGGTGATAATTCATTCATGAAGGACCCACTTCCGTGATCCAATCACCTCCCATGAGGCTCCACCTCCAACATTGGAGATTACAATTAGATGTGAGATTTGGGCAGGGACACAGATCCAAACCATATCAATGGGCTTTTAAAACTTAAATTTGAAAGCAAAAAAGTGGAAGATTTTGAATGGTAATATAAGAGAATATCTTCATGATCTTTGCACAGGGAAGGGCTTAAATAAAATTCCAAAAACATTAACTTAAAAAAAGGTTGATGGCCAGGTGTGGTGGCTTACGCCTGTAATCCCAGCACTTTGGGAAGAAGAGGCAGGCAGATCACTTGAAGTCAGCAGTTTGAGTCCAGCGTGGTCAGCATTGTGAAGCCCTGTCTCCACTAAAAATACAAAAATTAGCCAGGCGTGGTGCCACATGCCTGTAATTCCAGCTACTTGGGAGGCTGAGGCATGAGAATCACTTGAACCTGGGAGGTAGAGGTTGCAGTGAGCTGAGATTGCACTACTGCACTCCAACCTGGGTGACAGAGTGAGACTCTGTCTCAAAATAGATAAATAAAAATAACAAATAAAAGTTGAGAAAATTTATTACATTAAAATTGAAAATTTTAAAAATAAAAACCACTATGAAAATAATGGAATAAGGAGTTACAGCCCTGGAAAAGAAATTCGTGAGCTTCGTGAGGACAGGGGCTGTGTCCATTTTATTCATCATTGTATCTCAGCATGTTCCATAGTGCCTAAAATCAAAGCTCCAGCACCCAAGATACTTTAAGTACTTACAACCATTCCCAGACGATGGATACTCACCTACAGAGAATACTCCACATAAACCGCAAACATTATTCTATTACTTTCTTCTGTTGCTGTTCATTCCTTAGAGAAAAAAGAAGAGATATATAGAAGTGGTGACTTAACCAGACAATTGTTTAAAAATACGCATTTAGTGTAGAAACTATGTGTTCAGGATTGTGCATGTTGCTGAGAAGAATATGTAGAAATATAAAACAAGAGTGTCTTCCCAAAGGAGTTTACAGCCTACTTGGGAGATTATGACAAATATGAAAAAATACTTGACAAATCTGGACCATTTAAATAATGCTATTTATGCTGTAGCCATACACAGGACAGAGATAACACTTCCAGATGTGGTAATTGGGAAATATATCATGCAGGAGGCGTGGATTTGATCTGTGTGTTGAAGGAGGGTGAATTTATGGGCAGGAAGAGAGCATGGAAGCAGGCATCCCATAGGAAGGATGCTTTGTAGGAAACAAAAATTTAAGGTGCTTTGGGGAAAGGGCAATCTCATCAGAGTGGAAGGAGACAGATTAGAAGTATAGGTTCTTTATGAATAAATATGAATGAGTAGCTGGAAATTTTCTGAGAAAGAGTAGTAGTGATGTGAACATAAAAGCCTAACTAGTTACGATAAATGTATCCGTAAGTAAAGTAATTAAGCCAGTTTGGGGTTGGCAGAGGAATTGTAGCAGGCATCTGTGGATTTTACTACCCAGCAGCATTCACTTTTCTCCTGGTTGTGGGGCCCTGCCCTGTTGTTATTACCTGGAACTAATGGTTAAGATGATGGTTCAAAGATTAAGCCACCATGGAAGACAGCATAGCGGACAAATGGAGAGAAACCGCATCCAGGTGACCCCATTTGTACTAAACCTGGTTACCTGGTTTTTCTTTAGTACATATGCCAGTTTGAACTGGTTTTGTCATTTGAAATGAAGAATGAAAACTGACAGAAGAATAGACAGACAGAGAGATCAGGAGAGCAGAGTAGAGAATTCAGAAACAGACTGATACACACGTGAGAATTTCCCCACACTGAACATTCTTCAGTCTTTGCTCTGAATCTCTTCCCAGCTTCTTGTAGTATCCCAGGTCTCAGGCCCTAGACTTCTTATCCATTCTCAGATGAATGAATTCAGTCTTGTGGTATGAAGTATCTATTTGCATATGACTCCTAAGTTTATATTTCCAGTTTTTGTTATTCTCCTGAGATTCAGACCGATATATTCGCTTGTCCACCAAGATTCTCCACTTGAGTGTATAAACAGATCTGAAGTGTAATATGTCCGATACCAAACTCCTGACTCCCAACCACCCGCCTTACCCTAAATCTGCTCCTTTCTTAAGAGTCTCAGGTGTGTAAAATGGCACCATTGTCCACCCAGCTTCCCAGGCCAAAAACCTAGGAGTTACCCTTGAGTCTTTTCTTTCCTGTAACTCTCACATTTAGGCCATCAGCAAGTCCTGTTGATTCTACTTCAAAATACAGCCTGGATCTGACCACTTCTTATCTCCATATAGGAGGTAAGCAGATATGTAGGTTCCCAACATAGTCCAAACCAGCACCATCCCTTGCTTGGATTATTGTAGTAGCTTCTAAGTGGCTTCTCAACTTCCTTTTTTTCCTCTTATGGTCTATTCTACACACATTAGTTAGAGCAATCTTTTCAAACACAAGTCTGATCATGTTACTTGCTTGTTCAAAGCCAGTGTTTTCCCATGACATTTTAAATATCCCATATCATTACCATGGTCTCCAGGACCCTGCAAAATCTGACCCCTGCCTAGATTTCTAAATCATCTCTGCTTCTCTCTCACTCACTCTGCTACAGTTACACTGGCTTCTTCACTCTTCCTACAACATGCCAAATACACGTCTACCTTAGGGCCTTTACATGTCTTCCTTTGGATCTTTTGATGGCTCATTCCCTCACCATTCAGGTTCTCCTCAAAGTGGCCTTTCCTTTCCACCTCCCCAGACCCTAAGCTTTCTTGGTTCTTTAGAACACTTATTACTGTTTTGTTTATTGTCTGTTCTTCTCATTAAATGAAAGCTCCATGAAGCAGGAGTGTTGTCCTCTTTAAAAGTATATTCATTCCCAACATTGGAATAATGCCTGGTTTATAGTTTGAGCCAATACATTTTTTTGAATTACTTATTAAATGAAATTTTTATATGATTGAGGTAGCACAGCATACCATTTTGTAAGAGATTTATTATCCAATGACTGGTTTTGAGAAAACTAGTTAGATATTTTAGGAGAAGATATATCCTTAATAAGAGGATATCATGAATGACAATTTAGATGAAATAAATTTTAAAAAACCTGATATACCAAAGCTAACACAAGTAGAAACAGAAAACCTGAATAGAGCTATGTCTAGTTAAGAGTGTAATTCATTATTAAAGACCTTCGCATCAAACAGCAGACAAACAGATTTTCTGGGGCAGATGGTTTTTCCAGTAAAGTCTTCCAAACACTTAAAAGAAATAATAATGTCAATCGTACATACTCTTTCAGAGAATAGAAAAAAAAGTAACATTTCCCAGCTCATTCTCAAGAAAAGACATTATATCGAAACCTGACACAGACGTTACAAGAAAAGAAAATTAAAGACCAAACTCTCCTGGACATAGATACAGAAATACTAAGCAAAATATAATCAAAATGAATTTAGTGATACCTAAAAAAGATAATCCATTATAACCGAGTGGGATAAACTTTAGGAATTCAAGAGTAGTTTACCATTTGAAAATAAATCAAGATAATACCTTGTAGAAACAGAATAAAGGTGTAAAAATATACAATCATCTCAGTAGATGTAGAAAAAGGATTTTATGAAATTCAGTATTGATTCATGATTTTTAAAAAGCCTAAGCAAAGGAAATTTGTTAATCTGATAATGAGTACCTAAAAACATCTTAAACATCATACTTGATGGTGAAATGTTGAAAGTCTTCTCCTTGAGATATCTGCTAGCATCACTTTAATTTAACATTACATTAGAGATCCTAGCCATTGTAGCAAGGCAAGAGAAAGAAATAAAAAGTATATGGTTTGGAAAGTAAGAAATAAAACTGTCATTATCAATAGGCAACATGACTGTATATATAGAAAATCCAAAAGAATCTATAGATAAACTATTAGAATTAATAAGTAAATTTAAGCAGGGGTGCTGGATACCAGGTCGATATATAAAAATCAATTGTATTTACATATACTAGCAATAAAAAATAGAAAATGAAATTTAAAAAACAATACCATTTACAATAGCCTCAGAAAACACCAGAATCATAGGAATAAATATGATAGAGATGTAAGATCTCTACACTGAAAACAAGAAGATATACTGAGAGAAATTGAAGAAAACTTAAGAAAATGGAAAGATATACCATGTTCATAGAATGGATGACTCAATATTGTGAAGATGTCAATTTTCCTTAAATTAATTTTTATATTGTACAAGCCATTCAAAATTCTAACAGGCTTTTAAAATGGATATCAACAAACAATATAAAATTTGCATGGAAAAGAAAAGGGCCAAGTTAAGTTGAGACAATTATTAAGAACATGAAGGAGGCTGAGATAACTTATGGCACCAAATATTTAGAATTATTATAAAGCTATAGTAATTAAGTCATTGTGGCATCTGTGCTAAAATAAACAAATGGCCCTGTTGGGGAGGAAATAAAAATTTTCCTCAACCTCTGTGAGTTCTTAGTTGAGACAGATTCCTGTAACAAAAGACGCGATTAACAAGATAAAAACAAACAAGCTTATTAACATGTGTAGCACATATCGTGAGGGAGAAACTTTAATGAAAAGTATCTCAAAGCGATGGCTTAGAACTCTGGCTTATATAGCATCTTCAACAAATAGCAATACGTTTGTAGACAACTGAAAGGACAAATGAAAGTGTTTTAGGCTTCTAATGGTGGGAAATGATGGGAAGGTAAATATATGGGAGGAAACTAATGGAATGAGGTTTATTTTCAGGTTCCTCTGATGCTGTCTCTGGGCTGATAAAGAGTCTAGAGTTGTCTCTAGTCAAGGAGAATTTGTATCCTGCCTGTAGGCGGAAAGTAGGGTAGGGTGAGCTTTTTCTCTGTTTACTGCTTCTTAATTGCCTTTAGCTAAAAAGTAATTTTTATGTCAGAGGAATATTTTGGGGTGACATATTCCTGTTTCCTTAAGCCCAGTGGAACAGATTAGAGAATTTAGAAAGAGATCTTTATGTGATCACTTGTTTTATGATAAAGTTGACACTAAAATACAGTAGAGAAAAGATGTCTTTTCAATAAATAGTGCTGACTCAATTTAGTATCCATATGGAAGAAAATGAACCTTCCTCAAGCCATTCACAAATATCAATTCTAGCTGCATTGTAGATCTATATATATTAGGTAAGACAATAAGGCTCTTAAAAGAAAACATAAGCGAATATCTGTATATCCTTAGAATAACCAAACATTTCTTAAACACTACACAAAAGGACTAACTCTAAAGGAAAATATTGATGAACTAGATTAGACTAAAATCAAGAAATTCTGATCATGAAAAGATACTATTAAGATAATGAAAGAGCAAGCCCAGAGTAGGAGAAGATACTATAAATAACTACAAATCAATATGAGAAAGGCAAATAACCCAATAGAAAAATGGACAAAAAGCTTGAACAAACACTTTACACAGAGGATGTTCAAATGACCTACAAATATATTAAAAGTTATATCAATTGCATTCATTGTCAGAGAAATGCAAATTAAAACTACAAAAAGATGTCTACATGTTCTTCAGAATGGCTAAATTTAAAGTGTCAGACAATACCAAATGTTGACAAGAACATGGAACAACTAGACTCTCATATATTATTGGTGGGAATGTAAACTCATACAACTATCATGGAAGACTGTTGGGCAGTGTCTACTGGGCAGTATCTACTACAGCTGAACATATACTCTGTACCCCCAATTCCCCACTCTTAGATATATGACAAACAAATGTAGTATATATGTTTGCCAGAAGACATATATAAGAAGGTATGCAGCATTCATAATATTCATAATAGCCTCAAACTGGAAGCAACCCAGATATCCAAAGACAGTAGAATGGATAAATAAATCATAGTATATGGAATATATACAGAAATGAGAATACGTAATCTATAATCACATGCAAAAGCATGGGCGTATGTTACAAACATAATGCTGAGAAAAAGAAGACAAACACTGAAACAGTCAGCACTAATCTCTGGTAATAGGAATCAGGATAGTGGTTACCTGGTTGTGGTAATGACTGGAAGTGGGAATTAAGGGGACTTTTAGGGTGTGAGTAATATTTAATTTCTTGGTCTGGGTGTATGGTATGGGATGGGGTTATTTTGTGAAAATTCATCAAGTTGTACAATGATGTCTTGTGCCCTTTTCTGTATGTATCTTATACTTCATTAAAATTTGTATTTAAAAAATCCTGGATCCTTACTTCAATTCTTAAACGAAAATGAGTTTTTTTAATAATCTCAGAAACATGAATTGGAAAAAATTTATTTGAAAAGAAAATTAAAATGGTAATAAATAAATATCAACATGACGAAAATGTTTAAAAAATAATAATGTATTATGTGTTGCCAGTCAGATCATCAGACAGTAAAAGATACAAAATACTCAGTGTTGCTAAGCTTTGGTGAAAGGGGACTCTCATGTTCGATTGTTAGAATAATTTATTTCTACAGCATTTTTTGGAGGACTTTAAAATTTAAAGTGTGCATACTATTTGACCTAACAATACATTTCTAGGAATTTTATCCTAGGAAATATTTGCATACATAAATATATCAGGATAGTACTTAAAACATTTTTATAATATCAAAACTGGAAAATACTTTAAATGTCTATGAATAGAGTACTGGTTATATAAGGTACACCCTGTTTAATAAAGCATACTATGTCTGGTAGAAAGAATGAGGTTGATCTGTATTAGTGGATGAAGTCATATGACCAGGAGACGCTGATTGCTAAATGAAAAGAGTAAGTTGATGAACATTTGTATAGTGTGATCTCATTTAAAGAAATATATATTTCACTGGAAAATTCTGGGAAAATATACACCAAACGATTTACATAAAATGATCACATATAGTTAAAAGTATTCATGTGCATATATTAAAATCAGTAGGAACTATACCAAAATGTCAACATTGGCTCTCTCGGGGGATTACTGAGGCATTTAAATTTATCTTTGTATTTCTTTGTATTCCAAATTGCCTACAATGAGTGTATGTTGATTTAATAACCAGAAGATGCTAACTAGGATTATTAAATTTTGTGTGTGTTTTACCAATTTCATGATAAAGATCACACTCCTAAAGAAAGTGTTTCTTTCCCATCCTTAACTGCCTGTCTGTCCACCTTTATCTGGCACTGATCTTCCACATGCACCCTCCATTTCATTTGTATACAGAACACAGATACTTTCTTATTGGAAATAATTTAAACAATGAGGAGCACATAGAGAAAAAACGTGGAAACTGGATCTTTTTCTGTACGTTTGCTCACATATGTATGTGTATATACAAATAGAGTCTTTTTAAAAGCATAAATGGGATGCTTGCCTCTTCCATCTTAACCACATTCCATTACTTGCTGTCCCTTGAACCATTCACGCTATTTCAGCCTCATATAACTAGCCAAAGGCCCCTTTTACCCTTTCTTCCTGTCCCTATGCAACCAGCAATTACAGTGTCTAATTATTTGATGTTTTTCCTAAAGACTTTTGATGCAAGAGGTTCAAAAGGGACAAAGCCTGAAAGGAAAGCAGACATAGCCATTGCCGTGTAGGCAGCTGAAGGATGATGGAAATGTGGCAGGATACTGTTTCCAGTTATTCACTGAGATTTTTGTCCCTCTGGTTTCTCTTAGTGAAGGCACATCCCCTGCCTAGACAGCTAGGGTGCTCCATGCTCATTGTCTCAGGGGACAAGTGACATAGCGGATTTCAGAAATCGATGCTTAGCTTTTGATTTGCTATAGTCTGGTTCTTGTGGGGCACCAAAGGACTCAATGCAAAAAGATTTAGAAAGATGCCCCGTGAGTAAGAAAAGCCTTCTTTAGTACCTTTAAACTCCCTTCCTGATGGGGGTGATGTTGCCCTTGGTGAGGAGAGAGGGGGAGAGCTGGAGGGAAGGAGGAAAGGCAGATGTCCGTGGTTCCTTAGGAGGCAGGTCTTGCTCTGTGTCTACACTGAATTCTGAAGGGCAGTGACCATGCAAACCCCTCACAGGCCTGGCAAGCCAGAAAGCAGAGGAAACCCATGCGCCTGTATTTAGGCAAGGCTCAGAGGCTTTGGCACTCGCTGAGTAAGGCCTTGGAATGTAGACTTAATTCCGGGGAGATGGGGTTGGAGGAGAGACCTTGAATTGCCTGGAATTAATCTGTAACAGAGGATTGCATTATAAATTAAGATGATTAGAGAACAGGTAAGTTGCATTCGGTACATACGTGAGTTTGAAAACTGAGAATTGTCCTCATAACAAATAGAAGAATTCTGATTTTATTTCTTTGCTTTGGTGGTGGTGCTGGTTGGGTTTTGATGTTGGCCATGAGCCCTGGGGATTTCCTTAAGCATGATCCTGGGAAGCTGTCTCACTTTCTCCCTGGCTTTGCCTCTCCACAGGGCTGCTGACCACCAGCAGCATGGACCTCTGGAGGCCGAAACAGGCCTGACAGTCACAGATGTGTTTGCCATCTCATCTTTATGTGAGTGGAGTAAGGGAAGATGAAAGCCACAGAATGAGACCTTTCTGGACACAACTGTACAGGAGCCCAGCCTGGAATGCACTCAGAGTTGATGCTGAATAATCTAAGAGATGCATATAAAAACCAGCAAGGAACCCTTCTTTAACTTACTAAATTTGAGGGAAAATTCTTGTCATTGACTTGCATTCATTCAAGGGTTGGTTAAGTAATTTTCAGACCTAAATTTATCATTGATCATAGCATTTAGAGTGAATTTTGGAAATCACTCAGTAACTTCAGCTTCATCGGTGCCTAGAAAGTTCACCTAAGCAGATGTCACAACACAATAAGCCAATGGAAACAAGAGGACAGATCGGCATCACTGGACCTACAATAGAGGAGGTTATTTCTTTGTGGCCATTCTAGGTACTCTGTGAAGCTCAGGATGTGGATATTGTTGGCCCAGCTGTATTTGTGCTCTGTTGTCCCACCATCATTTCAGATTTGCTGATCTTTGCCACAAGTCCGAATCAACTCATCCATTTTCTCATCTTTCTCTGCCTTTTCCCCGCCTCCTCCTTGTGCTTTGTACCCCCTGCTTCCTTGCTCTGTGCTGGGGCTGCGTGACTTTCTCCTTTCCTCTGAACTCTCACCCTGCTTGTCCTTGGTCCCTTCTTTCTCTGTGATATGAATATCCTTGCTTAAATCCAGCTGTATTGTTCGTTTTGTGGCATGCCATTTCCTTTCCACCTGGCAGACTCTCCACCAGCTAGGAAGGGACATGTATCTGCTCTTCAGGAAATGCTGTCCTTTGGGTGGAAAAGGACTTGCTTCCTGGCAGTGCCAAAATGAGGATCTTTCTCTGCTGAAAACAAAACAAAACCCCTTTATCTGTGGAACTTCCTGCTTCCTCCACTGAAAGCTGTGCTTCTCCAACATGGGGCGTTATGCCAGGGGCACATGAAATCATAGGACAGACTGGGTGCATCTTCCTGGATGCTGCTTGAAACTTTGGGGGGAAATAGTTTTGACTTTTTCTTCCTCGTAGAAGCTATTGCCGTACATGGATATGTAAAAATTTCTTGTTTCTGGTAAGCTGCTTTGGGTTATGTCTTCAAAATTCCTGGAGTGTCTTTCTGCTTCTCTGCTGTTGGGAAGGACTAAAATGGAGACTTCTGAGCAGCACCTAAAGTATTCCTTGTAAGTGGAAGACTGCTATGGGTTTGACCCAGCACATTTGGCAGCTTGGGCTGATTTAATGAAGTTGGACAAAATTTTGAAATATTAATAGAGATGTCTTCCTTCTCTACCCCTTAAAATTTCCCTATGTCCTCCCCCCTTATTCTGTTATTAATTCATTACTGGAAGCATTTGCACTGTTACAATAGGAATGTAAAGATAAAGAAACAGGTAGGGCTCCTATTGAGATTTTAAATATCTGTATTTTCAAATTCATAGCAGAAACAAAGCATGACTTTTCATTTGGAAGAGTTTGGCTTTCAACATCAAAAGCAAATCTTTGAAGAAATTGAGGTGTTATGGGTTGAATTGTGTCTCCCCAAAAATTAGACGTTGAACCCTTAACTTCCAGTATCTCAGAATGTGACCGTATTAAGGAGAGAAGGTCTATTACAGTGGTAATCAAATTAAAATGAGGTCATTAGTGTGGGCTGTAATCCAATATGACTGATATGCTTACAAAAAGTAGAAATTTGGACACAGAGCCGTACATACAGGGAAGATAGTGTGAAGAGACATAGGGAAATGATGGCCACCTACAAGCCAAGGAGAGAGGCCTAAAACACATCCTTCCTTTAGCCCTCGGGAGGAACAAATATGGCCCACACCTTGATCTTGGACTTTAGCCTCCAGAACTGTAGACAATAAATTTTTGTTGTTTAAGCCAGTCAGTTATGGCAGCCCTATCAAACTAATACACAAGGCATAAAGTTTTGCCATAAACAACAGATTGGAAATGTGTTTCTTCACATCTAATATCTTGGTCTGTTCAGGTTGCTATAACAAAGTAGCATGGACTGGGTAGGTTAAACAACAGACATTTATTTCTCACAGTTTGGAAGCTGGAAGTCCAAGATCAGATGCCAGCATGGTTGGGTTCTGGTGAGGGCCCTCTTCCCGGCTTGTAGACAGCTGTCTTTTACAGTATGGCAAAGAGAGGGAGAACTCTGGTCTCTTCCTCTTCTCTTTATTTTTATTTTTATTGAGAGGGCGTCTTGCTCTGTCTCCCAGGCTGGAGTGCAGTGGCATGATCTTGGCTCACTGCAACCTCCGCCTCCTGGGTTCAAGCAGTTCTCCTGCCTCAGCTTCCCAAGTAGCTGAGATTACAGGTGCCCACCACCACACCTGGCTAATTTTTGTATTTTAGTAGAAATGAGATTTTACCCCATTGGTGAGGCTGGTCTCGAAGTCCTGACCTCAAATGATCTGCCCGCGTAGGCCCCCACCAAGTGCTCTTCCTCTTGTTATAAGGGCTCCAGTTCCATCATGGGGACCACACCCTCATGACTCACTTAAACCTACCTACTTCTTAAAGGCCACTGCTCCTAATAGCATCATATTGGAGGTTAGGGCTTCAACATATGAATTTGGCGGGTACACAAACTCTCCATTCATAACATATAAGAGGTCACCAATTGTAAGGTACCTCCCAATTTTAAAAGACATCTATGTCTAAAGAAATGTACTACATCTTAGAATCAATAAAACATGGCAGTGTAGATGAAGAATAAAAGTACCCTCTTCTGTAAACTAGCTAAATATGGCCTAAGTCAGGGACAGGGAGGAACCAGAGGAAATGTTCCAGGGTTTATATTCCAGTGGGTTCATGGAGAGATACCTAGTTTCCTGTTGTTTTTGCAGTGGGCTGACCCTTGGAGGTGGGGTGAGAGGAGCAGGGACATCCCTATGTCACTTTCCATTCTTGCTGTTTCCCAGGATGAGGCCCTATGTCTGCAAGGTACAGCACCAGCAAAAGTACAAAAGGGCAGGGTAGCTTGTCTTCATTAGAGACTAGAGAGTAGCACAGGACAGTGTCCAAAACTCCTGGTCTATAGATAATTTATTTGGAAATAGCAAAGAGGTGGATGGAGGGAGAGATTGAGAATAAGGGAGTCAGAGAACCCAAAGGAGCTCGTAGTTGAGATTGGAAGGTTGTGAGCGATCCCTCTGCCTTGGTGCTTGGAGGCCAACATGAGGACCGTGGAAGCAGTGGAGGATTTGATAGGGATAGAGGCCAATGGGCAATGACCAGGTGGAAAGAAGGCAGTGGAGGGAGGCCAGGGCAGGCACCATGTCCCCAAACGCCTGAGAAACCTTAGCTAGAACCCTAACAAGAAGGGTGATAGTGGTGTGATATCTTGAATTGATCAGGTTAAGCTTGAAATGATTAATTTTACCCAGAAGTAACTGAGTTTACCTGGAAATAACCTAGATTTAACTTCTAACTTTGCAGGGAATAGGAGGCCAATACAGAAACTCATTCTTGTTATAAAGAGAAAATGTATTTGACTTTATACATGTGAGTCTAGATTTTAAAATATTTCACTCGGTGTATCAATTTTCACTTCTAATCCCCTGCCCTCCACATTATATTGGCTTTCCAGATACTCTGAAACTCTTCATTGTCAAAATAATTGAAATAAAGTTGACTTGTGTTAATAGAAATGTACACAGGATTCTTTTTCAAGATGACAGACTGAATACATTCATTTGCCTCCCCTGCCTTCTTGGAATCCTCTGAAATGGTGGCTAAAGGCATCTAGAAAAAAAATAAATTTGTGACAGCTCTGAAAACAGGAGGCAGTACTCTGGGTAGAAAAGATATTTCATCAAGACAAGCTGGATGGGCTTGCAGTTTGTTATTTCAATGGGAAACCATGTATTAGAACTAAATGAAGAATTGTGTCAGAGGTGGGAGACCTTGTTCAGACAGGATCCAAGCTAGGAATTGGCACATATGGAGAACGAGAGTAAGCTTTGAACAGTGATCTTGGCTGAGCCTTGGAGGTGGGGTGAGATGAATTAAAGAGCAGAGACATCCCTCCTCTGGATGGTTAACTAGAAAGATGTCCTTGGGACATTTTGGTTAAGTAACTCTTTCCTTTCTAAGATGTGTATAGAGCAATTTCAATTCTAAGAATGGTTTTCTGAACTTATGAATGATTTGCTAAGGGACAGCCAAAGGTATAAAGTTGGGACAAGAAAGCACTGCAAAGCAATAGCTGATGTAGACCCAGCAGACAAAAAGGAAATCCTGAGGGTAGAGCCAGAGGGTAGAAAGGAAACTCGTCTCCAGCTAGGAGGGAAATGCTTTTAAGTGCCCTACTTTCCTTTGAAGGTGGTGGAGTTCCAAATGTACTTGCTTGCTCCCTACCTGCATGTTCCGAAGAGAAGAATCTCTGCACACAAAGGCTAGAGTCAACCCTCACATTCAGAGCAAACAGACCTGCCTAACTACAAAGGAAATACACATGAGCTACCTATACTCATCTACAGTCCTTCAACAACAAATATAAAGGATCTCCTAAGGACCTCTAGACATCTGAGGGAAATCAACAACATAGGAAACAAAGACCAAGAGAAACAAACAAGAAGTCACTTGAGAGGATATGGAGATATTAAAAACAATTCAGAGATTTTTACATAGATAAAACAATGACTCACTGCTATGAAAAACATGTTATGATGGCTGGGCACAGTGGCTCACACCTGTAATCCCAG
The DNA here is from genome assembly GCF_009764315.1 of Trachypithecus francoisi. Lineage (NCBI taxonomy): Eukaryota > Metazoa > Chordata > Mammalia > Primates > Cercopithecidae > Trachypithecus > Trachypithecus francoisi. Next base: position 82,518,000 of record NW_022681457.1, read on the forward strand.
GATTTTGGGAGACCAACGTAGGAGGACTGCTTGAGGCCAGGAGTTTGAGACCAGCCTGGGCAATATAGTGAGATCCTGTCTGTCCCAAAAGAAAAAAAAAATTAGCCAGGCATGGTGGTATGTGCCTGTAATCCCAGCTACTCAGGAGGCTGAGGCAGTGAGCTATGATGGCACCATTGTACTCCAGCCTGGGCAACAGATAAGACCCTGTTTTTTTTTTTTTTTCCTGTTGTTTGTTTGTTTGTTTGCTTTTTAAAAAAGGACATGGTATATTCCAAATAAGTAAATGAGATAAAATTGAGAAAATCTTTCAGAAACTAGAAAAGATGGCAAATTTAAGAAATATGTAAAAAGACAATATAATAGTTTGAGAAGGTCCAATATTTGCATAATGCAAAAGAAATGAAGAAATAATGGAATAATTTTTCTCTGAGCTAAAGGAAGAATCAAATTCTTCAATCAAAAGGAGCCCACTAAGTGCCAAGCAGGATAAATGAGAACAGATCCAGATCAAGACACATTATGATGAATTTCGATACTCTGGGAATGAAGTTATACATTGGCTAAGTAGCTATTTCCTTTCTATGATGTGTATAGAGCAATTTGAATTCTAAGAATGGTTTTCCGAACTTATGAATGATTTGCTAAGGGACATCCAAAAGAGTGAAGCTGGGGCAAAGAAGCAATGCAGAATAATATCTGATGTAGACCCAGCAGACAAAAAGGAAATCCTGGGGGTAGAGCCAGAGGGTAAAAAGGGAAGTCATCTCCCACTAGAAAGGAAATATATTTAAATGCCTTACTTCCTTTGAAGGTGGTGGAGTTCTAGATGTACCTGCCTGCTCCCTACCTGCGTGTACCGAAGAGAAGAATGAAAGCTCTCAGCAACAGAAGAAACTACATTATTCATAAGGAAATAGGAAGTAGATTCACATATTACTTCAGTAATCGATGCAGTAGATACCGGTAGACAATGGCATAATGCTTTCAAAGTTTTAAGGGAAAGTGAACTAATAATTCTATACCCAGCTGTATTAATTAGGATTCTTTTGGCTGCAAGGAACAGAAAGCTGTCCCAGTGGCTTAAATAAGAAGGGACTATATTATCTCACATTTTCTGAAATTCAGAGATAGGGCATCACCAGCATTAGTAAATTTATCAGCTTAATAATGACAGATAATAATCAGGATTCCTGATTCTTCTGTTATTTTGCAGAGCCTCCTTAGCTTGTTGGCTTTGTGCTCAGGCTAGCTCCTCTATGATGACAAGATATCCACGGTAGTTCTGGGAACCACAGTCAGAAATAACAGTCTCCAGAGGAAGATGGGAATGCCTTTTATTCAGAACTCCTGGAAAACTTAGTTACCAAATTTTAACATGTCTATTTCTAAACCAATCACTGTAAGGGTAATAGGTAGACCACCCGCCTGTGGACACACAGACAAGGAGAATACCTGTACAAAGGAAGATTCTATTACGAAAAGTATCGGGATGGGAGTAGATGAATGTTGTGACACCCAGTAGTGTCTGCTATACCAGCCATGTGACCAGTTAAGTGTGTGAGTGAAATAAACATTTTCGGACATGTAAGAACTCAGGAAGTTCACTTCCTATATAGCCTTTCCAAAAAAAGAACTATTAAAGGGTATCTCCAGCCAAACAACAAATGATCAAGAAATGGTTAAAATGTTGGATGCAAGAAACCATGATAACCCAGTAGTGCAATGAAAATAAATCCCAGTATAACAATTGTGGAGCCGATTTAGAAAGCAGCTGCCAACAATCAGAAGAAGCCACGGTGTCTTCAAAGAGAAAGTGATTCCATTGCAGAAACTGTATAGCTAAGAACTAATAAGGGCTTTATCGTATGATGCTGCATATGCCTTTTCTTTTTTTCTTCTTGGGAACTGTGGGGAAAATACAGTCATAATCCACATACAAAGGAAACAAAAATGAGTCTTGGTTCTCAGCAGTTGATGGAGAGAAGGAACAGAGAGTCCACTTGATCTTCACACTTGAAACATTATTCTTCAAGTGGCACAGATTTCATGTCACAGGATTACATTTTGTTCTTTTGGGTTCAGTCACACTTCTTGGTTCTGTACATTCCATTGTATTTTCAATACTGTTTACTAGTTTTTATGCTTTAGAATCAGTTTAAAAACAAAGCATGGAAAATACAATAACAATATGATGTACATTTATCAATCACATTTGGAGGCTAGGAGATGAAGTGGAAGAAATATAGGTGAGTCTTCGTGGCAGTTAATGTTTTTAAAAGGGATACAGCAAGAAATAAAGATGTAAGTGCATTCAAGTTAGGAAGGAATCCATCAGAAGAACTAAAGGGAGAAATAGATATGTTACCTCTAGGGCATGGACTGTCATGGGGGTGGAGTCAGAATAAGACTTCTCTACTCTTCCGTACTTGTTTTTTTAAGCAAATGAATGTATTACTTTTGCGATAACCATTTTAGTACAAATACTGGTATATCGTGGAGTGGAACACTCAATAGTAGGCATTGGCACTGACGGAGCTGAGAAGCCCCATTGGGAATGCTGTGTATTTCTGGTGAGCTGTGTGCCCTTACCCCTGTGTCAGTGAATTCTCCCATCACCCAGACGCCTCTGCTCTCATCACAAGCCTCCCTATCACTCACGTGTTGCTATCACAGTAGAACTCAGCTCTGTCAGAAAACTGGCCCCTAAGTGAGGGTGAAGTTTCAGAGATGGCAAAAGGCCAGTATTAGTTACCCTTGGAAGTCCTTAAATAGCCCACCAAATACGCCTCATGCAGTGCTAGAGACTGTGCTGCCTTCAATAAACTTGGTAAAGCTGGTGTTCCCCCATTCAATTGTTGTTCCTTGCATACACAAGCCACGTTCTACCAAACCAAACTGAACCAACCGGTCAAAAATGTCTTAATCTACAGATTCCCACTCAAGATGTCAAAATGCTCATACTTGAAGAGAACTGCAGTGAGCCTCGTGAAGGACCAGGGGATTCACATCCCTACGTCATGGTCACTCAAGGGCATGTACTTTTGCAATGAAATGGTACATGCAATTGATCAGGCTCTCTCTCTGCAGTGGTGGAGATGCGGTTGAGCAGAGGGCATAGACCCAAGTCTGTGTAAGTTGAATACTTGACTGACTCAGCTCTACTGTATTTCGTAATTGTGCTTATTACTCTGAAAAACTCAGATTAGGCAGAAGCTTCTGCACACATGGAAACACAGATAGTCCAATGCTGAGAGTACTCATCAGAAGTTAGAAAGCCTAAGTTCTGCTGCCTGCCTTCCCACTCCCTGCTGTGACCTTTGGTAAATCCTAGAACTTCCTCTCTCTGAGTCTCAGTTTATCTGTCTTTAAATAGGAAATAAGTTGATAACATTTGGCTAGTACAGTCATTCTCAAAATGTGATCTATGTGTCCTTGGGGGTCTCTGGGAAACCCATTCAGGGATGCATGAGGTCAAAAATACTTTCATAATAATACTAAGATGCAATTTGCCTTTTCCATTTTCATTCTCACGGGTGTACAGTGAAGCTTTACAGAGGTCACAGGACCTATGATATTGCAACAAACTTAATGCAGAGGCAGATTTTAGGATCCAGTTGTCTTCTATTAAGCCAGACATTAAAGAGACTCACTAAAGTGAGAAACAGCACCACTCTTTTCACAGGTTTTTTTTTTTTTTTTGGCTTTGGGAAAGTATATTTTTCATAAAGTATGTTACTTATGTTAACATGTAAAGAGGTTATTGACAATGAACTAATAAATATTTTAGTAATTTTTGTTTTAATTTCTGATATGGCAAATAATATAGATATTACCCCATAAACAAAGACTCTTTGGGGTCTGCAATAATTTTTAAGAATGTAATGAGGTCCTGAGACCAGAGAGTTTCAGAACTGCTGCTCTGGTGCTTTGCAGTTAGCAGGGTACTTTCCACACCTTATTTCATTGGTCCCTCTCCTCCCTGTCTCCTTCCTTGTCTCTTTCAGCCTCCCCCCACCCTCCCCCTCCCAACCCAACACATGCAACACACACGCACTGAAAGACAAACCTGTAGTTTTTAGCTTGGTCTTCTATCTTGTCTCAGTTTCCAAGTTTTGCTTCATATGGTTTGATCATGTGGAGGAAATGGGGACGATTGCATGAAAACACCTAGCAATGATCCAACGATCTTTTCTAATGGTCAGCATTCATTTTTAACTTGTCATGACCTTAAAGTTATCTGTGTAGAACTGTTTTATAGGAAAATATCTAGAACTGGAAATTCCCAGGAAAATCATAAAAAAGAAACTAGTTATGAAAGACTGGAAACCTTGCTTCCAAACCACTCCCACTGAACCAGCCAAGAAGAGATCATCAGCTTTTGGCACAATTCTACAGTTCTCACTTCAAGCTAGAAGCAAAATTATTAAATTTTAGTTACCTCTAATAGTTGTGCAATTTTTAAACATGGGAGAAGACTTTATTTGAAAGAAAGTATTGTCAGATGAGTAGTGCATTCAACTGACAGCAAAGATTTCTACATCCAGCATCTTCATTAGTGATTCATAGTGCAGTTCTAGCAACTTACTCTTTCCTGAATGTGGTTGCAAAACAAGGTTATCAACCATTCAGATATCTTCAGAAAGATGAAGCATGGGAACCAACACTGGGGTTGCCAACTCCATGGGCGATGGCAACTTCTCTCTGGTTTATAAAGGTAGCCCCCCATCGTTTGAGCCTTTACAAAATAAATGAAGGCTGTGCAACCAAAGGTTTATCCTGGAATTTGCCTGACTCGTTTATTCATTATATATATCTGTGTAGATATATATACACACACACATGTATGTGTGTCATATATATGCATATGTGCGTGTATACATATATATGTATGCGTGCGTGTGTCTGTGTGTACACCTACTATGTGCTGGGCACTACAGACTGCCATGACTGCAACTTACTTTCCACTGAAGGAAGACGTACAGAAAACCCTCTGCATTAATAAGTGAATTATATAGATCTTCAGAAGGGCAAAATACTTTGGGAACAGAGAGCAAGTGAAGGGGAATCAGGGATACAGGGTGGCCTTGCTGAGATGATGACATTTAAGCCAAGTCCTGTATGGGGTGGGGTGGAGGGGGCAGTGATCCCATCAGCAGGAATGGCCAAGGCAAAGTCCCTAAGGTGGAGTGTCCAGGACAGCAAGGAGACCCGTGTGGGGATTTCCTGTCCTCTCTGAAACAGATATTGACCGTTTGAAGCAAAGGATTTAGAACTAGGTGACAGATGTATTTGCAGCAAACTCTAATATTTGAAACACATACATTAGGAGCTATTGTGTTACTAAATGTGTTGCTGTAGCAGTCATCAAGATCACAACCGTGACTTGAAACACAGACTGCCGGGCTCCACCCCCAGAGTTTCTAAGTCAGTAGGTCCAGGGTGGAGCTTGAGGATTTGCAGCTCTAATGGGTTCACAGGTGATGCTGATGCTGCTTCTTTGGTTACCATACTTTGAGAACCACTGCTCAATAGGCGATGGGATTTTCCTAATAGTTCCGTGGTGCATTTTAGGTATAATGTATTGACAACTTGCTTGGGAACATATCTTTACATAAGCGACTTCTATTCCTCAAGAGTTCATGTGATCATACGGCATGGAGCTCAAGCGGTCGGCAGGTCTGACCCTTTGCCTTCCAAGCAATCATTCTGGCCTCGTGATGCAATAGTAACTCAGAGAGGTTGCAACTGCCCATTGTCACCTAGTTGTTAGGTTGTTGAGAAGATGCTGATATACAAAAGTAATGAAAATGAAGCTCGCCTCTCTTCCTTATTTCTAGAACCACTGGATGTGCAAACATAATTAAATCTTGCTTTTTTATTAAAATAGGGAGGATACATTTTGCCCTTGACTGAGAAAATCAGAAGTCACGAGCCCCTGCTGTCTTTGCCACATTTTAAGGCTTAGAATGCCTACAGTGGATGGATGTGGGCTCTACCTGTTTTGAACATGTGTGCTTCTGATTTCTTCCTGAAGTCTCTGATTTGCTTCCTTGATTTGTTTTCCTCTCCTCTTTCCTCCTGGGTCATGCCTGGGGCCTGCTCTACCACCTGGTTGGTGTCCACTTTGCAAAGGCGGACTTGCTGGGAGAGGTGGCAGTGAGGTCATGTCCTCCTTTCCTTAGTTGGCAGTTGCAGTGTGGAGGGGTGACCTACAACATGAGATGCCTTGTCACTCTGCCCGGATTTAGTACCTAACCTGAGACATTTGCATTGATTTGTTCCTTTTTTGGTGGCAAAATTTGTGAGACAAAAAAACGACACATTTAACAGCAGCTTAATTTAACTAAAGATCTCAAGCTTATGTCTCTCCCAGAGGCATGTGTGAGGTTTTTTCTCTTTACTGTACTCTTGAGGTGATGAGAGTGCCTTTTTTTTTTTTTTTTTTTTGTCCTAAAAAGACATTTGCCCATTGACTTGGCCCCTTTACCTCCCTGCACCTTATAATCCTTGTCAGCAACACAGGAAATGTGATCCTTCTTTAGAAATGAGACCTTTGGAGGTTCTTGAGCTCAATGGCCTGGTTTGCTGCCAATCTGGGCAGCCTCATGGGAGGAGCATGATTTCAGGATCTGTGCCAGGAAGGAGTGCCTGGGGGACTTGCTCCCAAAGCGGTTTGTCTTCTGTCGCCACTGTTCTCCCTTCTGGCTCTGTCAGTCGACTTCGATGTGCACAGACAAGGACCTCTTTGCTGAATAAAGGACAGGGTACTTTGGAAAACGGCTCAGAAACAACAGGGGCTCATTTATATTATGTTTTGTTCTTTTGTATGGTATTGTCTTTGAGAAGTCAGCTTTTTAGGTGGGGCACGGTGGCTCACGCCTGTAATCCCAGCACTTTGGGAGGCAGAGGAGGGTGGATCACCTAAGGTCAGGAGTTCAAGACCAGCCTGGCCAACATGATGAAACCTTGTCTCTACTAAAAATACAAAAATTAGCTGGGCGTGGTGGTGCGCACCTGCATTCCCAGCTACTCAAGAGGCTGAGGCAGGAGAATTGCTTGAACCTGGAGGTGGAGGTTGCAGTGAGCCAAGATTGTGCCACTGCACTCCAGCCTGGGCAACAGAGCCAGACTTCGTCTCAAAAATTAAAAAAAAAAAAAAAAAAAGAAAAAGAAAAAGGAAAAAAATAGAGAAGTCAGCTTTTAAATATTCATTTCTAGATATTTAAAATTTTTAGTTAGCAGTTAGAAAAAAAAAACCCAGAAATCTCTAAAATATTATACTGAATGATGCTAATAAACTCACAGTGTCATATTAGGATTTGAATAAATATCTTTCTTGTCCTTACTGTCCAGCTGCCATGTGTGGGCAAAATGCCAGAACCCTTTATTCTCAGGACCTTTCCCCCAGTGGAAAGGGGACACCTCTCAGAGCTCCATCTGTGGTATGAGCTTGTGGGCAGGGTGGGAGGGGGAACCTGGAGCCAGAATGATGTCTGGACATTCCCCTTTTGGGCTACTGACTTATACAGGAGTGAGGAACCCCAGGGATCCGTCTGACTGACCCTTGGAGGCAGTTCCCATATCTGGAGTCCCCTAAGCCATGGCAGGCCCCACTGGATCTGCTAATGGAATTGGCTGGGGCCTGGCATCTATATCTTAAAAGCATTCCTGAGTGATTCTAAGGGGCAGCCAAGGTTGAGAACAAAGTGTTCATGGGGAGCCCTACTGCGTTTGAGTCTGGTTTTGAAGATCTCTGTCAGGGCCCATCCTGATCTTTCCTGGCACCTGGATAGGTACAGGGATTTCCCAGCAACCGAGGTGTCATGTGAGCAGATGGGTGAAACTCCCTGAGTGGTGTTGTTTGCACTCTTTTGTGACTGACACAGCCAGCAGGAGTCTGTGTCTGTGAGAGGCCAGGGGAGGTGAGAAGGTCCTGCCCGTTCCCTTGGTTGCTGGGCCATCTGGGTCCCTGTCGCTGGGGCCTCTGTTCTGAAGGTATCTGCTGATAGAAGCTGCAGTGGGTGGCAGAGGAGGAGGAGGTAATTTGGTCCCATCTTGGCATGATGTCCTCTGAATCAGCGAGTCATTGCCAGACAGTTGCTAATTGTCACATTGTGTGTCTGATGATTCTCCTTTATTTTATTATTTTATTTTTTAAAAATAAAGACCTACTGTTTCTAAAGAGACCTGGCAGTCAACCAGAAAAGTATGAGTTAAAAGCTTGTGGAAAGGGGGATTTGGGGCTACTTTTAGTGATTACAAGCAGGGGCATTGATACCCACCAATCAGAACGAATGCAGGACATACACTGGAATGGGGACTTGGGGGTCCCCTGTCAGGCCTGAGCTGCCCCCCAGTTGATGGATCATGGGGAATGTTTGGGGTTCCTGAGAGTGGGGTCAGGGCAGGGTGGGGGTAGTGGTGAGATACCCCAGAGACTTAGGCAGTGACTGTTTATCAAGTAGTACAAAATATTTCAGTATTTTACCAAGCAGTATGTCTGTACAGGTATATATCATCCAGATATCAGGGCTGCTTATAAAAGATGCCAAAAATTCTGGTTAACCTCAGCTTAAGTATGGGATGAGCCAGGCTTGGTGGAAGATATTGTGGGTGCATAGCTGTGCCTGTCTCATCATTGCTGTGTCCTCGGGGCCCAGCCCAGGGTCTGGTAGATAGTAGGTACTCAATAAATACTTGATCCTTGAATCTAGTTCTTCAGCTCTTATGGCTCTCCTAAGGAAAATTAAAGGAATGCTGTTGAGCATGACAATGTACCTGACATTGTATCGGGCACTGTGTAGTGAGGTTATCTCCAGACACCCGGATGCCTTTATGGGCACAGCATCTGTGGAAAAGGAGAGGATATTTTCATGCCAGTAGAATGTGATGAGTCTTTAACCTGGATTTGTTAAACCAGACTGCTCACACCCTCCATAGACAATGTTGGGGCTACGCGGACAGGCTTATGCTTCTGAGCTGACAGTTCAGTGTCTAGGTTATGTTACTAATATTATATCTGCTTATTTATTCTGTTGCAGACTCTTCTTTTTCAGTGTGTCCCTTTTTTCCTGTTCCCTTGCTCACCATTTTTACATTATGACCTATCTGGAGTAGAGGTTCTGTGTCTAACCTTGGGGTAAGGAGCACAGACTCTGGATCAAACCACCTGGATTCAAATCTTACATGTGGTGTGACCTGTCTGTGCTCTGACATCTTCAGCCATAAATGGAAATAATAGTAGGTCATGCTTCACGGGGTTGTTGCAAGTATTACTATATGTAACGCACTTAGAATAGTGCCTGGCACATCCTCAGTGCCATATGGATGCTTGTTCCATTTACGATCTAATTTTAAATGACCAGATTTCAGATATGCTAATGTAAGACACAAGAGCTAAACCAGGTGACTCTTATTACTAGGGGAGGAACTGGGGAGCGATTGGTTGCTCTGCTTCTCTATTTTAGAATTCAATAGGGTCTTCCATTTTGAGCATTGGGAGAATAATCTTTGTCAGGAGAGTTTTTGGGTGCTGATTTGAAAGTCTCTTTACTGTATTTCTCATCATTATATATTGCAGGAGAATTGTCATCCATCTGCAGTGCTTCCCAAGTAACTGTCTGGGGCCTATGGTGATGTATCCCCACTGCTGAGATGGAAGGGAGTCTTCCAAATACTTGGGAGATCAGCTGTGCTAGTTATAGCTGTCATGTGCTGCGCATACTCTCCCATCCTCCTCTTTCTCCTTTGGGAACCTGCTCCCCTACCTGGTGTGATTCTGGTGGGGCTGTCCATGAAGGTGACTTGTGCCTCCTCCTGCCTTCACACGTGGGCAGTGACCTGCAGTGGGCCAGCTGTAGTATTACATTCCTCCAGTTACAGTGGCTGGTTTAGGGATGGGCAATTTGTCCAATCTGGGCTACAGAGGTGCCCCCGGGGGGTTCTTCTCCTGGATCTACTGAGGGAAGACTATTCTCTTCATTTGTGTTAGCAAGTTGTAAGGATGCTGGCCTAGGCCCACCAGAAGCTGCCTTTCCTAGGATATGGAAAGAGTATCTACAGTAGGAAAGAGTGACACTAACATGCAAAGAGAAGTGGATACAAGCAGAGCAGAGAAAGAGAAGTGGAAACAGAAACACAACCAGATCATTTGAGTACCTAGGTCCAACTTTAGCTGAACCAGTCTACACACTAACTTTTCAATTATGTGAATTAATAAATTTCCACTTGTTTTGCTAGTTTAAATTGGGTTTCTGTCAACTGTGATGAAAAGATTCCTCACTAGTAGAGTCTTGAAATATTTACTAAACACTAGATTTTCTGGAATTCCCTAATATGGCCTCATAATAAAAGTTTGAAAAAAAAAAAAAAAAAGAATGGATCAATTTGCTGCCTGGCTTGACTCTCTTGCTGCTTTAAGAATGGGCCAGCGAGGTACTTCTGTGACCTGATGATGAAACCATTCATATTGGACTTCAACACTCTGTGCCTTCCTTTATGTTCCCTCTCTTTGGAATGCTGTTCCCTTTGACTTCTTAGGTTCTTGCTGGCTTGTTCACCATTCAAAGTTCCATTCAAATGTTTTTCTTCTGCAATCATCTTTGATCTTGCTAGTCAGATCCTTTTTCTTCCTTCTCTGGGTTCCCATAGCACTTTAATTTTTCTCTATATCAATTTGTATTATGTTATACTCAATTGTCCAAGTGACCTATGTGTCCTCTGGAATCATCCTGGCTTTGAGATTCTAATGGCACTGACTTGAATGCCCATTGATGTGAGGTGCAAACTTGGTCTTCTCCTAATTAGGGTTTTGGGTTGGGACTGTTGGGAGGTGCCCATTAAAATCACCTGTATCTCCCTCTAGCACTTTTATGCGTTAGTTTTTATACTTACATCTTTTCTTTAATTCTAATTGCCTTTAAGGATCAAGAATGAGAATCTAATTCAGGGTGTTTAAAATAAATTATTATGGAGGATTTTAACTTTTTTGTTTAGTTTATATTTTCTACATTTTCTGTACTGGGCATGTGTTACTTTTATACTTAGAAAAAAAGTATTATGGCTGAGCGTGGTGGCTCACATCTGTAATCTCAGCACTTTGGGAGGCCAAGGCAGGTGGATCATGAGGTCAAGAGATTGAGACCATCCTGGCCAACATGGTGAAACCCCATCTCTACTAAAAATACAAAAATTAGTTGGGTGTGGTGGCATGCTCCTGTAGTCCCAGCTACTCGGGAGGCTGAGGCAGGAGAATCGCTTGAACCCGAGGTGGAGGTTGCAGTGAGCCGAGATCGCACCATTGCACTCCAGGCTGGGGACAGAGCGAGACTCTGTCTCAAAAAAAAAGAAGTGAAAAAATGTATTAAAAACCAGCAAAAATGATTCTCTGTTATGTAGATGGTGTCAAAATAAGAGTGGCAAAATCACGTGAAGGAAGTGATAATGATAGCTTATTTTATTTTCTAATAATCTTCTTGTTATATAAAAGACATAAGCAAACCATTAACTATTTATTAATTAATCCCTGATTATTTCAAATGGTCACTGTAAATAGACCTCAAATAAGGGTTTTTATGATCTGATTTTCAACAATTGGCCTTGACATTCAATACTAATACTTATGCTTAATTTTATATTTGACAGAACTAAGCCATACACAAGGTATTTATTCTCAGGATATTTAATATCTGCTGTGTGGTTTACAAACATCCATGATAAGACAGAAGGCAGAGACCTATCTGAAATGCTCAGTATTCCTAAAGAATATAAAACATTTAGCAGAAAGTATGACATCACGAGGGCATACATTTTGCTTAATTTTCCCCCCTCATTTGATTAAATATGTCAAATATCCAAAATCAAAAGTGGAAGGAGACAAATAGTGATTGTCAGTTTAACTGGGCAAAATTCAGTGTCCAGTGTCTTGAATGATACTATAGTGATAAGGCAAAGATTATTTAATACTTAATGTAGAGAAAATTAAGATGGAATATAAACTTTTTTGACATGAACTATGAACTGAACATATTATATTCATTTTACAGTATATTGGCTTTCCTTTTAAAAATTAATCTTATGTGTACCCCCTTGTTAATCTTTTTTTTAATAGACAGACTTTTAACACTCTAAGAGGGTGGTTTGTTTCTTGATGGTAAGCCAGGGTACCTAAGGATATTTTACAAACACATCCATTAAATTGCTGACTTCTCCAAGTTTGACAATTTACTAAACTGATATAACAGGTAGTTCAATTTAGCAGCTGTATGGAGAGCAATCGTTTAGCACAGTTTGATATTTAACACTGCAGCTTAACCATAAAAATACAATTTATGCTAATATGTTCTATTCAGGCCTGTTTCCAACAAAGCCTACAATTTAGCCACTTCGAGTTCTCACAACTGCTGTTTACTAATAATGCTTGATTTCAACAGAAAAAACAATTCCTTGAATTCAAACAGCATGGGAAACTTGTATTTTGAGGGAAGTTAATCATTTGGTGATTCTTTAATCCTTATGCTAAAAGTTGGATGTAATTTTCACATCTTCTCTGTTTTCTTTCTTCATGTTATATGGTGTTTTGGTCCTTAGAGAATTAAAACAAGTACAGCATATTCACATTTTATGCAGAGGATGCATTCCTAAAAAACTCACATAATTTAAAACTTGCACAATTTGAGTCTAGTTTTCAGTTAGGAATAAATATAAAGTAAGATTTGCTTGACTTCAACTGTACATAAAGAGAGGGTTTATTAATTTTTTATATGATATTATTTAAAATTTACATGAAATGCAACTGCATGGTGTATCTTTTGCCCTCTTTCAGTGTCTTCTGGACTGTCCATCTCTTTTCATGTTCATGTTGCTGAGTCAAAAACGGGGGTGAAGCTCCTCCCCCATTAGCCAATGTGGAGCAGCCACAACAGGAAAGGTGTGGCAGTTTCAAACCATGACCACATGGCCACACATTCATTGGCACTCCTTCCATTGAGAGGTTGGGTCTATGACTCCTCCTCTAGCATCTGAGCTGGCTGTGACGACTTTGACCAGTCTTTACTGTGGACGTGATGCTATGCGATGTGATTCCCCAGGTGTAGTTGATAGAATAATGTTCCCTCCCCTTGCCATAGATGTTCACATCCTAATCTGCAGAACCTGTGAATATGTGTTACTTTAGGAACTTGGCAGTTACCAAAAGGAACTTGGCAGATGTGATTGAGTTAAGGATCTTGAGGCTGGAAGATTATCTTGGATTATCTGGGTGAGCTCAGTGTAGTCACAGGGGTCCTTATAAGACAGAGACAAGAGTTTCAGGGCCAGAGAGAGATTTGAAGATGCTAGGCTGCCGCCTTTAAAGACACTAGAAGGGGCCATGGGCCGAGGAATGCAGGTGGCCTCTAGAAGCTGGAAAAGGCAAGGGAACAAATTTTCCCCTGAGTCTTCAGAAGGATTGCCGCTCTGCTCACACCTTGATTTTATTCCAGTGAAATCCATGTGGGACTTCTGACCTCCCAAACTGTATGATAATAAATTTGTATTGTTTTAAAGCACTAAGTTTGTGGTAATTTGTTATAGCAGGTGTGGGAAATTAATACACAGGGCTAGGACACGAAAGGCCTGGTTCTCCTGGAATGTTCATTCCCTGTCTTCTCCCATCCTTTTTCTCAGGATGCTCCCTCTTGGAATCCAGCTACCATACTATGAGAAACCCAAACTGTGCATAGGTGCTCTGGTCAGCTGCACAAAGGAGCCCCACCTTTGAGCCACCCCAGCCCAGGTGTCAGATATATCAGTTAAGAAATCCCTCTATGAGTCCAGCGCTTAGCCATTAGAGTTACTGCCAGCTCTTTTTTTTTTTTTTTTTTTTTTTTTTTTTGAGATGGGTTCTTGCTCTGTGGCCCAGGCTGGAGTGCAGTGATATGATCATAGCTCACTGCAAGCTCAAACTCTGGGGCCCAATCTGTCCTGTAACCTTAGCTTTTCCAGTAGCTAGGACTACAGGCGCACACCACCACACTCAGCTATTTTTAAAATTTTTTTTTTAATTTTTTGTAGTAGGAACCAGGAGTAGGAATATGTGGGCCAGGCTGGTCTTGAACTCCAGGCCTCAAGTGATCCTCTCATCTCAGCCTCCTGATTGCTGGGATTACAGGTGTGAGCCACCACACCCGGCCCCCAGCTCTTTGAATTTTTTGAGCTGAGACCCCAGACATAGTGGCACAGAGACAAACTATTTCTGCTGTTCTCTGCCAAAATTTCTGACCTGCAGAATCCAGGAGCTTAATAAAATGGCTGTTTTAAACCAGTAAATTTGGGGTGATTTGTTGAGGCAGAGGACGAGGTGAGGATACATGAACCAAGGCAAAACATCTCACTGTCTAGAGGCAAGTGTGGTTTGGCCTCTGGTGGAGGTTAATGTTACAAGCTGATTCGGACTGATGCTGTGATAGAGCTGAAGGAAAAAGGGATGAACCCGAAAAGAGACATTAGGCATATCTCACTCATCAAAGGCTCAAATTACTTTTAAACTCCCTTTATTTTCCTCCTGAATGATACAGTGATCTCAGGACACTTTAACTCCATTTACTTCCCTCCTGATCATAAATTATTGTTGTCATGCATTCTATTCCTATCATCTTTTTAACTGACAAGGCATTTTTGATGTTTTATGCAAATAGTGTTCATTTAGATTTATCCACATCTTTGTTAGTTTTTCTGCTTTCCTTATTGTATCTCAGATCTTTCATCTGGGATCACCTTTCTTCTTCTTCATGACGAAAATTCTTTAGAATTTCTTTTAGAGAGTGTCTGCTGGTAGCAAATTCAGTTTTTGTCTGAAAATGGCTTTATTTGCTCTCATTTTCTAAAAGACACCTTCACTGATAATATAATTCTAGATTGGCAATTGTTTTCTTTGAATTCGTTGAAGATATCATTTCATTGTCTATAATCTCCATTGTTTCTGCAGGGAAGACAACTGCAGTCTCGGAAGGTAATCTTAATTTTCTCTGGTTTTCTTTTCCCCCTCACTTCTGTTACTTTTTTCATAATTTTGTGAAGTTTCACTGTGATGTGTCTAGGAGTGGGTTTCTTTCACTTAGTGTGATTGGGTTTCACTGGGCCTTTCACTGGATACTCATGACCACCATCTTTCATTTGTTCTGGAAAATTCTTGGTGATTCTCTTTTAAAATATTTCTTCTGCCCATTCTCTCCCTCTTCTTATACACTGAATAAAACATATGTTGGACTTTTTCCTCTCCGTATCTTAGATTTTCTTTTATATTTTCTGTTACTGTCTGTCCTTGAAATATTTTAGGTCATTTCTTTGGGCCTTTTCACTAATTTTCTCTCTAATAATGTCTAATCTCTTGTGAAACCCAGTCATTGGTCTTTTTTTTTTTTTTTAATTTCTGGAGACTCTTGGGTTATTTTTCAAATCTTTGATGTCATTTTCAGATCCTTGTTCTGTGTAGATAGGCTCATACTTTATTTGAACATAGTGAGCATGGTTGTTTCATGGTTTGCATTTCTGTATTAGTCTGTTTTCACACTGCTATAAAGAACTACCTGAGACTGGGTAATTTATGAAGAAAAGAAGTTTAAGTGACTCACAGTTCAGCAGTCTTAACAGGAAGCGTGGACGGGAGGCCTCAGGAAACTCACAGTCATGGTGGAAGGTGAAAGGAAAGCAAGCACCTTCTTCACATGGCAGCGAGAGAGAGAGAGCAATGGGGGAAATGCCACACAATTTTAAACCATCACATCTCGCAAGAACTCATTCACTGTCATGAGAACAGCATGGGGGAAACCTGTTCCCATGATCCAATTACCTCCCATCATGTCCCTTTCCCAACTTTGGGATTTATAATTCAACATGAGATTTGGTTGGGGACATAGCGCCAAATTGCATGAATTTCATAATTCCAATATTGCTTGTATTGGCTTATCTGTTTCTGCTGATGTTGCTTCTGCTTATATTACATTGTTTCCTAGGCTGCTTGAGTATTTTTTTTTTTTTGCTAAGTCTATTATTGTCCTTAAAAAATAGTTTGTGGGAATTATCTGAGGCCTAAGATAACATGCTCCTCTCCAGAGAGGATTTCTTGTTCTTTTGCTGGGTACGCCAGGTCACTCCTGGTCTAATATAATTTTAAAATAAACTATGGCTTTTGTTTGTTTGTTTTGCCTATACAGGTAAGGTAAATTTGGACAGAAAATTCTTGCTAGAGCTGCCTTTTTCCCTTTCCTTAGTTATCCTCCTGATTAATTTCTTAACGCTCTTCAGAACTCTGTTCAAATATCTCCTTACCAATGAATCATTCCATGACCACTTGCTATAAAATATTATTCTTGTGTAGCGTAGGCTTCCTATCCCATATTATTTTGTTCATAACATTTTTTACCATATAGAATGCTCTGTGATTCCTTGTTTTTGTAGATTTTAATTTTTTAAATTGACAAATACAAATTGTATATATTTAATGGTGTACAATATGGTATTTTGAGATTATATATATAAAATATATATACACACACTGTGGAATAACTAAATCAAGCTAATTAACATACCCATTAACACACATAATTATTATTTGTTTTGTGGTGAGAGCATTTAACATCTACTCTCTTAGCAATGCGTAAGTATATAATACATTGTTATTAACTATAACCACCATGTTGTACAGTAGATATCTTGAACTCATTTTTCCTATCTAACTGAAATTTTGTCTTTTTACCAGCATCTCTCCAACTCATCCCCCACCAGTCTCTGGGAACCACCATTTTTATTCTCTGCTTCTATGAGTTTGACTTTTTTAGATTCCACATGTAAGTGAGATCGTGCAGTATTTGCCCTTCTGTGCCTGACTTATTTAGCTTAACATAATATTCTTTAGGTTCATCTGTGTTTTTGCAAATGATAGATTTCCTTATTTTTAAAAGCCAAATAAATATTCCATTCCATCCAATACATATTACATCTTTTAATCCATTCATTTGTTAATGGACACTTTGGTTGATTCCATATCTTGGCTATTGTAAATAATGCTGCAGTGAACATGGGAGTTGCATATATCTCTTCAACATACTGATTTTATTTCCCTTGAATATATACCTGCAAGTGGAGTTGTTGGACCATATGGTAGTTCTAGTTTTAATTTTTTGAGGAACTTCCCTACTGGTTTTCATAATGGCTGTATATCTTACATTCCCATCGATAGTGTAGAAAGGTTCCCTTTTCACCACATCCTCACTAACACTTGTTATTTCTCATCTTTTTGATAACAGCTATCCTAACTGGTGTGAAGTAATACCTAATTGCAATTTTAATTTACAGTTCCATGATGATTAGTGATGAGTATTTTTCACAAATCTATGGCCATATGTATGTCTTCTTTTGAGAAATGTCTTATCAGATCCTTTGCCCATGTTATTTTCTTAATACTGAGTGGTTTGAGTTTCTTATATATTTTGGATATTAACCCATTATCACATGATTGGTTTGCAAATATTTTCTCCTGTTCAGGTTATTTTTTCATTCTGTTGATTATTTCCTTTGCTGTGCATAAGCTTTATAGTGTGATGCAATATCACTTGTCTATTTTTGCTTTTGTTGCCTGTGCTTTTGGGGTCATATCCAAGAAATCTTTACCAAATCCAGTGTCAAGAAGCTTTTCTCCTTTGTCTTTTTCTGGTAGTTTTATAGTTTATTATGTTTAAGTCTTTAATCCACTTTGACTTGATTTTTATATATGGAATGAGATAAGGGTCTAATATGGTTTGGCTCTGTTTCCCCACCCAAATCTCATCTTGACCTGTAATCCCCACGTGTTGAGTGAGGGAGGTGATTGGATCATGGGGGTGGTTCCCCCATACTGTTCTCATGATAGTGAGTGAATTCTCACGAGATCTGGTTGTTTGATAAGTGTGAGGCTCTTTCCCTTTGTGCACTTTCTCTCTCCTACCTGGTGAAGAAGGTGCCTGCTTCCCCTTCTGCCATAATTGTAAGTTTCCTCAGGCTTCCCCAGCTATGCAGAATTGTGGGTCAATTAAGCCTCTTTCTTTTATAAATTATCCAATCTTGGGCAATATCAGTGTGAGCATGGACTAATACAGGGTCTAATTTCAATTGTCTATCCAATTTTCCCAACACCACTTCCCTCATATGGGTTCTTGGCATTTTTGTCAAAGATCAGTTGACTGTAAATACATGCATTTATTTCTGGGCTCTCCATTCTATTCCACTGGTCTCTATGTCTGTTTTTGTGCTAGTACCAGGCTGTTTTGATTACTCTAGCTTTGTAGTAGATTTTGAGATCAGATAATGTGATGCCTCCAGCTTTGTTCTGTTTGCTCAAGATTGCTTTGTCCATTTGGGGTCTTTTGTGATTCCATATGAATTTTAAGACTGATTTTTCTATTTCTATGAAAAATGTCACGGGACTTGTGGTAGGAATTCAATCTGTGGACTTTGGGTAGTATGGTCATTTTAACAATATTAATTCTTCTATGTTACAGATTTATTCCTATCTTGTAAACTTCAAAAGGGCAGAAACATTGTTTCATTCATTGCTCATTCCTGATACCTACAATGATGTCTGGCGCATTGTAGGCACTAAATAAATATTTAGCAGAACATATAAATGAATGTTTATTATCTCAGATACTCAGAATCCTTTAGACAGAATTCAGTATAGTACAGTATACAGATATTTGTCGATCAGGGATATGAACAATACAAAGCAGTATCTAGAATAATTGATTACCCTTAGAGATCCACTTAATTAAAGAATAAAACTTCTCTCTCCAATACCAACTCATATTTTTAAAAATCATGTTTAAATATATTTGATAAATAGTATTCATTTAATACTCTGCTGGAAGGACAGTATCATAATAAATAGTTTATGAAATGGGCAGCGATTAATAAATACATTCATGCTAAAAATGTCCTATTCAACACAAAAATGTAATGTCAGTAAAACTGTACCACTTGTTCAACAAATACTTATAGAACTTCAGTGTTATGCATGGAAGCCTTGTAATTATGAAAATGAATATGATAATGTTTTGGTAAAATAATATTTTACATCTTGTGCAAGAAAAACCTGAGCAGTTATTTTAGTTTGGCACCAAAATTTCCTTCCACTTCTGAGCGTTCAACTAGATAGTTATATAAGCAGGCTCTCATCTCTTAGAGATTTTCTACATATTAGATTCCGAAAGGACCTTAGAGAGCAGGACATTCTCTTCCCTTGATTTTAAAGATGAGGAAACTGAGGTACAGATAGCACGACTTGAGCCACATCATATAATTGGATAAGGGATCTAGATCTTGGCTCCACAAACTTTCCAGATGGCTGCCTCCTAGTCTATAAAGATCTTAACTTTGAAATAGATTGACTAAATCTGTGACAGGTTTAACATGAGTGGGTCATTTTTTTTTTTAAACTGACTTTTGTCTTCACAGAAGAGACTTAGAGTTTAGCCCTGCACTGAAAGTTTTCCAGGCAAAACTTTTAGGAATTTCAGTATTAGGAGGCAAATCTACTCTGCAGCCAACTAGACATGGACAAGCATCTGACCAGGGCCTCCTTTGAGCCACTCTCCTTTATAGATAACTGGGATAGTAATGGGCATTTCCTCCTTCTAACTATTGCTGTTCCTCACCCCTATATCTAAAATGCAGGAGGAACTCAGCTTTTCCTGGACTTACAAGAAATATTTAGCAGAACTGCATCGTCAAGTCCCTGCAAATTTGAATGTTGAAACTCTAAACCCAATGGGATGGTATTAGGAAGTAAGACCTTTGGGAATGAATTAGGTCATAAGGGCAGAGCCCTCATGATGGGATTAGTGCCTTGTAAGAGGAGACACCTATAAGAAGAGAGTTTGCCTCCTCTCTCTCTGGCATGTGAAGACACAGCAAGAAGGTGGCCATCTGCAAACCAGGAAGTGGGCCCTCACCAGATGCTGGATCTGCCAGCACCTTGATCTTGAACTTTCAGCCTCCACAACTCTGAGAAATAATTTCTATTGTTTATAAGCCACCCAGTCTCTGGCAATTTGTTATAGCAGCCTGAACTAAGAGTAGACTCTTCATGTTCTGTACTATGTCCTGGAAAATTCTACATGACCTGGCTCCTGCCCCCTTCTTAGGCCTCATTTTGTGGTACTGTCATCTTCCTCACTACAATCCATCCTCTTCTCAAACTCACCTTAGCATAGCAAACTATGCTTAGCATAGTTCACATGCCCTTAACCTGGGATTAGTTTTCCATTCTTCCCATGGCTAGCTCCTTCCCACCCTTCATATCTCAACTTGAAAGTTGTCTCCTTGGAAAAATCAATTAACCAAGCAACCAGTCAATCAATCAGTCATCCCCTGGGAAGGGCCTTCCCTGCCATTCTGTCTAAAGCAGGTCCTTTTCTTTTGGTCCTCTGACTTGGTGCCTTTTTTATTTCTTACATAGCACCTGTGACAATTTATAATCATTTTATTTATTTGTTTATTTTCTGCTCCTTTTCAAGATTATATGCCCCTAGAGGGCAGAAGCCTCATTTGTTTTGTTCTGTGGGCCCAGCTGGGTGCCTGGCATGTGAAAGGCAATCCATAATGGTTTGTGGGATATATAATGAAATGATGTCTCAGAGTTACCTCTAAACTCTCCATCCTGTGGCCAGCAGTGGCCCTTCCCCCTGTTATCTGTCCATTAGCAAAACCGGATCTTTCTAGTAGTGGTCAGTGTGCTTTTTTACAAGAAACGAAACTTCTCTGCCATGTGTCCTCCATGGGGTTACATTTTAAACTTTTGATCCCTTCTCTCTGCCTTCTGGGTGATTGCTTTTCCCTCCTCTCAAGTCAGTGCTCCTTGCATAGACTTTGCTTTCTGAAATGTGAATTCCACTTCTGGATATTTGTTGTGCACCTTTGAGTTCTGAGTTGGTTGCTTTTTTCCTCACTTCTCCCTTACGGCTATCATGTCAACTTTGATATGACAGTTTCGATCTCTTTTTTTCCCCATTCAGGTCATATTCTTCAGAGAACAAAATGTTGTTACTGAATAGCCCTTCTGTATTGTCCACTTGTTCATTTTTTTCTCAAGAAAAGTTCTATCCAGGTTTATTATTTGGCCAAAAAATACATAGTATGGGCCCAGCGTGGTGGCTCACGTCCATAATCCCAGCACTTTGGGAGGCTGAGTGGGAGAATCCCTTAAGGCCAGGAATTCAAGACCAGCCTGGGCAATGTAGCAAGACCCTGTATCTACAAAACAAACTTGTTTAAAAATTAGCTAAGTGCATAATTTCATAGCCCCAGTTACTCAGGAGGCTGAGGAGGGAGGATCGCTTGAGTTCAGGAGTTTGAGGTTACAGTGAGCCAAGATTGTGCCATTGCACTCCAGCCTAGGCAACAGAGCGAAATGCTGTCTCTCTCTCTCTCCAAAAATATGAGTATGGATTTTCTTTCTTCATTGTTCTACTTGTTTATCTGAGCATCACTTGAATTCTCCTTTTGTACATGAGAGGCTGTACGTTTGTTACATCCTGCTGCTGTCTATGGACAGTGGGCAGCAGACGGAGACTTCCAGTAGGCTACTCATCATCAGGACAGTTTTTTTTTTCTTTTGTTCTGTCTTTTTAATTAAAAACAAACCAAACCAAACTCCAGGAGCCCCTCAGCTGAGAAGGAGGTGGATCTGGTGTCCTGATGGCTTTTGAGCTCTGGCATCCCATCCCATCCTGCTTGCTGGTGAGACAGCCACTTAGGAGTGTGCATGGCTTGTGGCTCTAGGGGTTTGGCTTACATGTGACTGTTTTTCTTTTTTCTCCACCCAGCTGCACCTTCATTGGCGGTGGCTTTTTTCTGTAAGACAGACAGTTAATCTTTGGTGGTTATTCCCCCATACCTTTTCTTCTCATTTATATTCCGGAAATAATATATATTTATGCATGTGTATGTGTATGTGTGTGTCTTCCTGCACATAAGGAAAAGGATAACAAAAAGTTTGATCATGTTTTGAACTATGAGTATGTTCCCTACTCTATGTTTGCGCTTGTTAAATTTGATTTTTGTGCATTATTGATGTCTAGATCTTCTTGATTTGGATCGGTCATGGTTTCATTGCTATAAGTAATTTTTGATAGGGCTTTAAATTTATAGTAGATATTAATAAAAACTGTTGTTAATTATTCTCCTTTTCTTCCTCTAGGGCAGGGGTCTGCTACTGCTCTGTGGCCTATTAGAAACTGGGGTGCACAGCCAGTGAGCTGTGGGCGAGCATTACCGCCTGAGCTCTGCCTCCTGTCAGATGAGCAGGGCATTAGATTCTCGTAGGGGTGCGAATTCTGTTGCGAACTGCTCAAGTGAGGGATCTAGGTTCCACACTCCTTTTGAGAATTGAACTAATGCCTGATCATCTGTGGTGGAACAGTTTCATCCTGAAACCATTTCCCTGCCACCGGTCTATGGAAAAGTTGTCCCTGGTGCCAGAAAGGTTGGGGACCACTGCTCTAGGGACTCCCTCATACTAGACTTTCATTTTGTTGGCATTTGTTTCATTCAACTAACATTTATTAGGCACCTACTCTGTACCAGGCAGAGCCTTGAGGATACCAAATAGTCTCTCCCTGTCTTTCAACTGGCCAAGACCTATTCATATTTCAACTTTTTAAAAATTGGCAGATTTAATAACATGCCTCCTATTCTATCACCAATTCTGTTGGTAAGTAATTAACGGAAATGTTAAATAGTACTGGGCAAGAACTGACCCGGTGGAATTACATTTGTTAAATTCCCCCAGGCTGACATTTACACTGACCTGTTAATCAATTTTGTCTTCACTGGATAAATAAATTAGAGTTTCCCAGTTTCATGATGGGTAGGTCATACAAGATAAAACTGAAAGCATTATATAAATTCCTCTTTTTGAAGGACACGATTTATCAGATTTATTCTAGAAACCTGTTGATTTCTGCCATGGCCGTAGCTGTTCATCAAAATAAAGTAGGGCTGCGCTCGTGTGTTCTGGAAGCTTTGAGTGCAACAGCAGGCAAGGGGAAGGTGAGAGGGACTCAGTTCCATCAATGCCATTAAACTGCTTTTCTTTGTGAGGAAGAAGAAAATGGAAGGACAAGGATTTTGTTACCTCTGAATCCCCTTTTGCATTCTCATTCTCGAAACTTTAGTTGTCACTCAGGTGGATTCAGACCTTTCCAGCCCCTTTGACATGGATGATGGATAAGGCTTCACTTTCAATGCCATATGGTTGCTGTTAATTAAAACCAAGCAAACAAGGAAATCTTATAAAGTACCATGATAAGGAAATTGATGTTGGAAGCACATCCTTTGAAGTATGTTTTACAAATGGGATGAATATACGCCCATTCCCTCATGTTTTCATCTGCCACCTTCTCGTTTGCAAGAAGTAAGCATTTCTTTACTTTTACTGACTCACCTCAGAAATATTTACTTCCTCCTCCTTTTAAATGCTAGGCAGCAGAACCCCTCTGCAGACCCTGGACCCCCACATTTCACCAGCTGTCCCCTTGGCCTGAACTTGCCATGTGACTGAAGTGCCCACACATTCAGTGGAGACTGGGATATTGTCTTTCACATTTTCCCTTCTCTTCCTTCACCTTTAAAAGTATGTAGAAGAGACAAAGTCCCAGAATGATGAATCCAGTGAGAGCAGTGAGAAGCCATATATCTATAT
Source organism: Trachypithecus francoisi (assembly GCF_009764315.1). Taxonomy (NCBI): domain Eukaryota; kingdom Metazoa; phylum Chordata; class Mammalia; order Primates; family Cercopithecidae; genus Trachypithecus; species Trachypithecus francoisi. The sequence continues at coordinate 82,541,716 of NW_022681457.1, forward strand.
ACACACACACACATATATAAAATAAAACACAATTTCCTTTCCTTTTAATGCTTTACCTTCTCTTATCAACCCTCATTCTCTCATCAGTCCTCACCCAACTTTTTGCAGCAGGTAAAATCTCCACTTTACCTTGGAGGAGATGGAGTGGGAAAGTGGTGTGGTTACCCAGTTTGTGGAGGGTCACACAGCTAGTGCACTGCAGAGCAGGAAGACGTGGCAGGCCTTGAGTTCAGCCACCAGCTCAGCAGAGGTGGGGAGGCTGGATCTGATATACCCTGAGCCTCCCCACCACTTCCTCCCTCCTGCCCCCAACAGAGCCGGCTCCTCCAAATGTGACCCTATAAATAGGGTTTGCATTTCCCCATTTGCTTCCCAGCTCCATGGGGATGAAGGCAGAGTCCTTCTGGAATCTTGCCTTTATTTTCTGACAGAGTTCCTATAGGGCTATTTTAGGTGTTGTTATTTCGATGTTTTACCAGGCTAATGCGAATGGTGCCAAGCTCACTGTAAGAGCTTGCTCCCCTTGGAGCCACGTACCTTCTTCTTCTTGTTTGCTTTCCACCCTCCTCACTGTTCTCACAAGGGGAGGACTTTCCTTATCTCCTTGCTCCTGGGCCCAGCTTGCCAGAGCTTACCCACACTTTGCAGAAGCGAATCCTGATGTGTGCTTCTGAGCCAGGCCTCTCTCAAGCTTGCCCAGCCTTGCAACGATACCCACTTTAGCCCTGCTGGGCATGGCTTGCCCTGGTCTTGCCTTGCTTTCTCTCCTGCTGGCCCAGACACCAGCAGGCCCATCCTCCTAACATTCCTCAAGGAATATTTGCTTGGCAGCAGAACCTCTGCTCCAAGGAGACTGTTCCTCTGAATTGTCTGTCAAGGGATTTATCCAAGAAGAAAACAGCTTGCTACTTCTTGTAGCTGATATGTGGTTTAGGGTTAATAAGCCTTGGTTGTTCTTAATCAAACAGCTCAAGCCCATGACCCTCAGATGGTTCCATTCATACCCTTTCCCCCTTTTAAAAACAGCTTTTTTGAAGTATAATTTGACACCATAAAATTAACGAATTTTAATTGTACAATATAATGATTTCAGAGTTGTGCAACCAACACACATTGCAGTTTTAGAATATTTCCATCATCCCCAGAAGATCTGTTGTACCAATTGTAGGCAATCTTCATCCCATCCCCAGACCCAGGCAATCACTGGTTTACTTTTTGTTGTTATAGATCTGCCTTATTTGGGCATTTCATATAAATGAAGTCATATAATAAGTAGTCTTTGGTTCTCTTTCTCTTTGTTTTTTCACTTAGTAGAATGCTTTTGAAATTCATCGCATTGTAGCATGTATCAGTTATTTCATTACTGCCTACTGTATTCTATTGGATGAATGAATATCCCTTGTTTTGTTTATCCATTTGCTAGCTGATAGACATTTGGGCTGTTTATACCTTTTGGCTATTATGAATAATACTACCATAAAAAGTCGATTACAAGTCTTTATGTAGACATATGTTTTCATTTCTCTTAGATAGTTAGTAGGGAATTGCTGGGTCACAGGGTAAGTTTATGTTTAACTTTTTAAGAAACTGCCAAATTTTTTTCCCAAGTGATTGCACCATTTTACGTTACTGTCAACAATATCAGAGGCTTCCTGTTTCTCTACATCCTTCCAATACATACCACCATTGTTTCTTAAAGGTTGGCTTCGGGCAGACACAAAGCCCTGCCTTGCTTCTTTGCTAAGCATTGCACCTTCACCAGACTGCAGATTCATTCATTCAGACCTTTCTGCTCCCCAAATGCAAGTCTAAAATGGCAATAGAAAATATGATTTTATAGTATTCATTTTCCTGCTCCCATAACTGGTAGCAGACTGTTTTTAGTTTCTTTCTTTATAGTAGATACTTTTTCTCCTATAAAGAAGGGAAGAATATAAATTTTGTAGTGCACCATGCAGCAAGGAAGAAGGGCTCATGTTAAAGTGTAAATGGGCCTTCTGAGTACGCAGAAATCAACCAGTGTTACTTTCAGAATGTGGCTCTTGCTAAGCCCTGGATATGAGATCACAAAAGGCTCAGGTGAGCTGATTCCCATTAGGCCAGGTGGGAGCTGATTATTGTGTGGTGCAATGATATGTTAAAAAAAGAAAAGAAGGCCAGGCGCGGTGGCTCAAGCCTGTAATCCCAGCACTTTGGGAGGCCGAGACGGGCGGATCACGAGGTCAGGAGATCGAGACCATCCTGGCTAACACGGTGAAACCCCGTCTCTACTAAAAAAATACAAAAAATTAGCCGGGCGAGATGGCGGGCGCCTGTAGTCCCAGCTACTCGGGAGGCTGAGGCGAGAGAATGGCGTAAAACCCGGGAGGCGGAGCTTGCAGTGAGCTGAGATCCGGCCACTGCACTCCAGCCTGGGCGACACAGCGAGACTCCGTCTCAACAAAAAAAAAAAAAAAAAAAAAAAAAAAAAAGAAAAGAAAATAGAGTGAGTGACAGTAATAGGGAGAGAGAACAGGACAGTGGAATAGGAAAGGCCTGAGGAAAAAGTGTGCACTTTGGCCTTTTTGAGTCCAGATCCCATTACTTAGCTGAGAGCTTGTGAGCAAGTGACTAAGCCTCTTGGAACCTCAGTTTCCTCCTCAGTAAATGGGGATGATTTTCTCCACCTTGTGAGTACTGATGGTCTTAGAGCCAGCATGTGGAGTGTCTCACACCAGGCCAGGTATACAGAAGGCAGAAGCAGCAGATTGCTGCTGTTAGGAGGAGGAGGAGGACAGCAGCCAGAACCAGGTTGTGGGTCAGGGTGAATGCCAGAGGGTGGGTAACAGTGGTTCTCAAACTTTCATCTGCCTAAAAATCATTTGGAGGCTTGGGCTGGACCCCCAAAATTTGTGATCCAGGAGGGTAGAAGTGGGGCCTGAGAATCTGTGTTTCTAACAAGTTCCTGGGGGCTGCTGATGTTGCTAGTGCAGGTGCCTTGTGCTGAGAACCTCAGGTGAAAGCAGGAGTGCTGGGGAATTGAGTCGCTGGCACAGGGAAGAGAGGATGCCTTCTTGACACTGCCTGCATCCCAGACTCAGTTTAAAAAGATGACGACGGCTGGGCGCGGTGGCTCAAGCCTGTAATCCCAGCACTTTGGGAGGCCGAGACGGGCGGATCACGAGGTCAGGAGATTGAGACCATCCTGGCTAACACGGTGAAACCCCGTCTCTACTAAAAATACAAAAAACTAGCCGGGCGAGGTGGCAGGCGCCTGTAGTCCCAGCTACTCCGGAGGCTGAGGCAGGAGAATGGCGTAAACCCGGGAGGCGGAGCTTGCAGTGAGCTGAGATCCGGCCACTGCACTCCAGCCCGGGCGACAGAGCAAGACTCCGTCTCAAAAAAAAAAAAAAAAAGATGACGACACAATTCCTGTCCTCAACTTACCAGTCTGATGCAGTGATCGTTGGAGCAGAGGGTGAGGGGCAAGGACTGGGAAGGTGGCTCCTGAAGTCTAAACTAGATCCTGCATGCATACCTTTTCAAACTCTACTTGTCCCCAGCAGAAGATTCTAATATTGCATTTCAGGAAGGCTCCCATGCTTCTCCTCCTCCATGGCTCTGTCTCTTTTTTGTTTATTGCTGTATTCTTGGTACCCAGAAGAGTGCCTGGCACTGAGTGGATGCTCATTTGCTGCGTGAATGAATGAAGGTTGAAAATTGCCATTGGTATTCATTTGCTAGCGATGCTGTAACGAAATACCACAGACTGGGTGGCTTAAACAACGGAAATCCATTTTCTTGAAGTTCTGGAAGCTGGAAGTCCAAGATCAAGGTGTTACAAGTTGGTTTCTCCTGAGGCTGCTCTCTTTGGCTTGAAGACGGCCACCTCCTGTGTCCTCCCGTGGTCTTTTCTCGGTGCATCTGCACCCTGGTGTCTCTTCCTCTTCTTACGAGGACATCAGTGTGCTGGACCCACCATTATGTCCTCATGTAACCTTTTTTTTGTTTGTTTTTGTTTTTGTTTTTGAGGTGGAGTCTTGCTCTGTCGCCCGGACTGGAGCGCAATGGCCGGATCTTAGCTCACTGCAAGCTCCGCCTCCGGGGTTTACGCCATTCCCCTGCCTCAGCCTCCGGAGTAGCTGGGACTACAGGCGCCCACCACCTCGCCCGGCTAGTTTTTGTATTTTTAGTAGAGACGGGGTTTCACCGTGTTAGCCAAGATGGTCTCGATCTTCTGACCTCGTGATCCGCCCGTCTCGGCCTCCCAAAGTGCTGGGATTACAGGCTTGAGCCACCGCGCCCGGCCTCATGTAACCTTAATTACCTCTTTAAAGCCGCTGTCTACAAAGACAGTCATATTGGGGGTTAGGGCTTCAACATATGAATTTGGGGGGTGAGGGGGCACAGTTCAGCTGTTGCCTGCAGCTGCTGACTGGAGGGGGTTGTATATCTCAGCTTGGGGATCCACAAGGGTTGAGAACCCCCAACGTAGTGGTTTCCTTAGGACCTTCCTGAAAGGCTGAGGCACCAGCCAAGTAAGGGAAGCTTTGGTTGTAAACTAATACATTCTATAATTTAGACCAGAAAGTAAAGACATAGACTTGGGTCTTAATGGGAAAAAAAAGTAGGAATAAAAAGTATTGGCAGACACAGTTTCTAGGAGGAATTATTCAGTTCTTTTATTAGAGACGTTGCCTATTGGTATGATCGATTCTTTTTTACTTGACATGAAATTGTGTGAGGCGATTCCTCAGTTACGTGTTGTTCATAGACCTCACATCTTTGCATGCTTCTAAAGTTTGATTGTAGAGCTGAAGCGTCCACGTGAGGTGTATTACCCTGAGCAGGGTCAGGGAAAGGCAGGATTGCTGGAGGAATCAGACAATGGGACACACACAGCAGGCCAGTCTCACTATTGTGCCTGTGGGTATTGGAGAGAAACATGGAATTTGTCACTTATGCTGTGGGTCTCACAGCATGTCGTCCTCTCACAGCACTGTCCTTGTACGTTGCAGCTTCTCAAGGAATATATTACACCTCAGACCTCTGCTTTATTTGCAGATGTTCTGATGAATGAGTCTGACATTTTCTGAACTTCTTAGTCCTCTTCCTCTTTCATGCTCAGGTTTAATCATCAATCAGTCTGGGAGCTGCAGGAGAGATGGTGGATGTGACACTCACCTCTGCCTGCACCTGCTCCCTCCACCGGATACTGGCAGGTGGGACTTCCTGAGGCTGAGAGGCAGGCAGGCAGCAGCTGGGGGGTGGGGGAACGTGGGGCCACACCCCTCTCCAGGGGTGGCTGTATTCCCTCATTTGGTGGTAGCAGCAGGTGGCAGCTCACACAAGGGAAGAACCACCTGGAGCCTCTAGATTGTGGAGTTGGAGGAGCCATGGAAGGTAATAGTTCTCATCCTATCCCTTCATCTACTGCCCTGTCAAGTCCTATCCTGAACTCCCTTTCTGATTTTTATTTTTACCTTGTTTCTCTCCCTCTCTCCACCGTAGTCCACTCACATTGCTATAACACACTCCATAGGTCCTGACTTCTTCTCCCCACCACTCAGCTCACTTCCATCCTTTCACCTTTGGTTATAAACAGGTGACCACTATTAGGGTTTTAACATTGCAAACATTAGAGATATGTTGAGTACTGCTGTTGTATTAGTTGCCCAGATTTCAGAACAAAGTACCACAAACCGGGTGGCTTAGAACGACAGCAGTGTATGGTCGCACAGTTCTGGAGGCCAGGGGTCTGAAATCAAGGTGTCCGCAAGGCGGTGCTCCCTCTCGTGGCTAACAGACCACGAGCGATGGTCTGTTCCACCCTCCCAGCTTCTGCGGATTCCTTGGCTTGTGGCAGCATAACATGGCATCCTCCCTGAGTGTGTGTCTGAGTTCACATTTCCCCTTTTTATAAGGACACCAGTCATATTGGATTAGGGACCCACTCTACTGTATAATCTCATCTTAACTAATTACATCTGCCGCGACCCTAGTGCAATAACAGCAGTTCTGAATTACTATGAGAAATAACTTTAGATTTAGTCAGAATTGCAGTATCTAAGAACATGCTTGAAAATAAATACCATAAATTTGTATAACATGCTTACTTTTAAGATAGCAAAATATGGAAATTGCATGTTATATACATTAGGAGGCAAAGAAAGGGGCATCACACCCTCAGGTGTGAATTCTTTTTTTTTTTTTTTTTTTTTTTTTTTTTTGAGACGGAGTCTCGCTCTGTCACCCAGGCTGGAGTGCAGTGGCTGGATCTCAGCTCACTGCAAGCTCCGCCTCCCGGGTTCACGCCATACTCCTGCCTCAGCCTCCCAAGTAGCTGGGACTACAGGCGCCTGCCAACGCGCCCGGCTAGTTTTTTGTATTTTTTAGTAGAGACGAGGTTTCACCATGTTAGCCAGGATGGTCTCAATCTCCTGACCTCGTGATCCGCCCGTCTTGGCCTCCCAAAGTGCTGGGATTACAGGCTTGAGCCACCGCGCCCGGCCGGGTGTGAATTCTTAGAGGCAGAATTAGAACAGACATGAGGTTTGTGAATCTTTAGTTGGGAAGCAGTCCAGAACAAACTAGCCTAGCAAGGCAGGGTAAGGATTGGGAGTTCCGAGTTGTGTTTCTGGCATTGAATGGCTCCACCTGAGCCAATTGCTCATCCCTTCTGAGCCTGAAAGCACTCGTCTCAGGAGAAGAATAGTGCTTTAGAGAGAAGTAAAAGGAATTAATGAATGATGCCGCAAACGTATTTAGGAGATCCTCGGATGAAAGGTGTGGCAAGAGTGGTGGTAAACTTTCAAGTCACACGTGGAATAGACACCAAAAATGATCTTCTCCTTTCTTTTCCATTGACTTCAGTGGGTCGTAGCTCTAATCACAGATGTAGACATAGTGTGGTTGACCCAGAGGGCAGATCAAAGAGAACATCAGTCAGGTGGATGAAACCACTAGTTTTGAGATGAATTTCTGAGTTTCCTACATGCTGTTCATGTTCAGGGCTGAGAACAGTTTGCTGTTAGGGGGGTGCTGGCTGGGTGTGCTTCCACTCGTGAGCCCACAGTAGGGCCCTTGATCTCTGAACATGCTTTGCTGGTTCACTCACTCCCAGATGGATCTGTCCTCCAGAAGCACACCTCTCCATGGACATTGGCCACCACAGACTCTCTTTATGTGCTCCCTGGAAAGGTAAGAAGCACCAGCATTCTGGTCCATATCACCTGTTCTGGAACTTCTGCCTTCCATCTTGGCTTACTTGGTCTAAAGAAAGGTCCTTTGAGAGCAGCCTTGGCATCATGCTTTCTTTTCTAAAAATAGCAGCAGAATTCAACTATACTGTGCTCAGACTTATCCTAATCGACCAATTGAATGAACTGTAAAAATTGTATAAATCAGTTTTTTTGTACTTCGAAAGAAATACAGCACTGTAATTCAAACCAGATTCATTAAGTGTGTGTTGAGAGTCACAGGAAGAATTCAAGGGCTAGATGGCCAGATTGATTCATTCGATCAATATCTCCTGAAGGCCCACTATCTGCTACCGTAGGGGCTGGCCTGGAAACATTGTGGTGGGCATTCCTGCTGCATTCCTGCTGCGGGGGACTGATTTGGACAAATTAATTTGTGTGTATCCACTTGTCTCAGGTCAGGTTCCCTGGGAAACCAACTCTGAGATAAAGATTTGCAGGCAGGTTTATTGAGGAGTGCTCTCTGGGTCACTATCTGTGGAGGAATGAGGGAAGCAGGATTGGGTAGAGGGGGCAGTTGAGCTGTGATGTTATTCACAGCGAGGTCCCTGCTGATCCCACAGGAGGCTTGGAAGCTTGGATGACTCCTCATAATTGTCCCAAATTGAGGCAAGAGGGCCAGGTCTTTATATTCTTGCATCCCTGTGCCAATAGGCATTGGACTCACGGCTGCTCTCAGGAAGGGATGTGACCCTTGGGGAGCCAGCTCCTTTCAGTCTGGAGCAATGCCCAGAAATTGACTCAGCTGAGAGCCATCAGCAGTGGAGAGAATTCCATACCTCAGCCCTTCACCTCAGTCCTGAAGGGCAGGTTGCGTGGAGATAATGGCCATGCACCAGAGCATCTGCTACTTTCAATAAATGTGTGTGGACCCAACCACTGTACTAGATGCTGAAGCTATGGTGACTACCATAGGTATGGCCTCTGCTCTCACAGAGTTTTCCATCCAGTAGAAGGCCAGCAAGTAAAAAGGCAACTGCAATTCAGAGTTTACTGTCCTGTGTGATTACACAGTAGGAGTTCAGGAAGGCTTCCTGGAGGAGGTTACATCTAAGCTGAGGTTTGGTCGTGTGAAGTGGGTGTGAAAAGGGTATTCCAAGCAGAGAGCACAGCACACAGGACATCCCAAGGACCAGAGATAAAGAGCTTCACAGCTTTGAAGAATGATTAAGGTTCAGAATGGCCAGAGGATACAGTGTGTGTGTGTGTGTAAGGGGTGGAGTGGGGTTATGGATGTATGTGAAGCTGGAGGGGTGAGCTGGGGCCAGGTGTGATAGCATGCTGAAACCATGGGAGTGGCCAAGCCAGCTTAGAGAAAGTGTTAGAAAGGAAGGAATTGGGCAGGAAGGGGAGGGAAGAGAACCCACTGCTCCTAGGATGGGCACAGAGCAGAGCTGATAGCAGTAACTGAGTCGGAAGAGGAGGAAAACCAGATGTCTTCTCCATCCCTTCCAGGTCTACATTCCTGTCATTAGTCTGCCTGAGCTCTTTGGGAATCTTACATAAAAACAGACATTGCCCTTTTTCTCTCTTGTGCCTTTGGCTTTTTCCAGTCTCCACCTCCACCCCCTGCCCTCTTTGCTGTGAATGCATCCAGCTCTCTTCCAGCCTAGGAATCTCTTCTTAAGAGGCCGCTCTACACTAGCTCTTGCCTTGACTGCCCCTTTCTTTGAAGACACTAGTTTTCTATCTGTCCCCTCACCTTGCGTGCCCTCTGTCCTGCACGCATAATTTGGTTTCCACCTCCCTCCACTGAATTCCCTCCAGTGGCATCAGTGACATTTTCAGTGACCTTCTCTGCAGTTGTCTCCTAGGCCTCCCTCCAGCATTGATGCTGGTGACTCCATCCTTTCTTGGATGCTCTTTTTCAGGGTCTCCTGACACTGGGGCCTCATGATAGTCTTACCGATTGCCCTGCCTTTGCCACTGGCTCCTACACAGCCTCCTCTTCTTCTGATTCTTCCATTGGGCCCCCGGTGACCCCTGACTCCTATTATTCCTTGCCTATGGGCTGAACCTAGTGAACTGCTTTCAATGAATAAAAGAGAAAAAGAGATGGGATATCTCTTCTGTAATTGGGCTACAAAAGACTATAATTTCTGTCTTGCCAGCAGCCTCTGTCTCTGTCTCTGCCTCTCTCTTTCCATTGGTGAAGCCAGTTACTGTGTCAGAGAGGCTCACATGGCAAGGAACTGAGCCCCTCAGTCCAACAGCCCACAAAGAACTGCATCCTGCCAACAGCCTGTGAGTGCCGACAACCACTGAACGGTCTTGGAAGCAGATCCTACCTCAATCAAATCTTGAGATGACTGCCGCCCTAGCAGGTATCTTCGGTAAGGCCTTGTGAGAATATCAGGGCCAAGGCCTTGATTGCAGCCTTGCAAGAGACCCTGAAGCTGGTAGTGAACACCCGGTTAAGCCGTGCCTGGCTTCATGACCCCACAGACTGTGAAATAATAAATGTGTGTTGTTGGGAGTAATTTCTTATTCAGTAATAGATAACTTGTATACACCCTGATCTCTTTGTTCCTTACCAAGGTCCCTTACTCATCAGAACCAAATTCCATGCTATTTCCAGACCACACTGTGTGCTTTCTTGCTTTCATAATTGTGTGTGTGTGTGTGTGTGTGCGTGCACGCACATGCATGTTGTTTCTACTTTGCTTGGAATACCTTATTCTATCTTCTTTGCCTGGAAAATTCTTGCTCATCTTTTTGCCTTGAGCACTAGGAGACTTTCATTATATAATAATGTTTCAATAAATGTATATCTGAATTATTGAAAAGAGTTTCCAAAATAATAATTATTCTTTTGAAGAATCCACTCAGAGAAAAAGTGCTTAAAGGTACTCAAAACTTTTCAAAGAATTTAAATCAGTAAATATTTATTTAGCATCTGCCTTGGCCTGGTCCTGTGGATATGAAGATGTCAAGAACCAGAGTGCTTGATTTGGAACATGGAATGCTCACTTCATACCCATTTTCTCTTCACTTAATTCCTATTTATCCTTTGAAGCTCATCTGTTACATGCCACCTCTTCAAGGAAGCTTTCCATGACTTTTAAAGTAGATCAGGTCAACTTATGTGCATTTATTGATGATTGTACTTCTCTTTTGAAACGTGTCCCACCATTGTAATGAAGTAATGAATTGAGTGAAAGGTAGTTTAATGTCCATCTCCTTCACTGAGCTGTGAGCTCTAGGAGGGCAGGGACCCTCCTTGCCCATGTCTGCCCTTGAGTCCTTATGCCTGGTCCACTGCCTTGCCTCTAACAGGAGATTAATAAATATCTGCTCTATCACTATAGGCCCAGTTGGTTCCTAATGGTTCCTGGACCCTAGAACACCACATTCTAGGTGAGGCAGCTGCAATGGCAGCCCAGCATGACAAAGACCATGACATGGGTCTTGTTACTGGGTACAATGGAAGTATAGCAGAGGGGAAGTGGAAAGACATCACAGATGAAATGGTCATTGGGCTGGGTTTTGAAGGATAAAAAGCAGTTTGCAAGGTGGAGGAGTGGTGAACTCAGTGAGAGGTAGGACTTCCTTAGTGAAAACAAAGGCAGTGTCCTACTGCTATAATAAAATACTAGAGAATAGGTAATTTATAAATAATATTTATTTCCCACAGTTCTGGAAGCTGGGAAGTCCAAGATCAAGGCACCAGCAGATTTGGTGTCTGGTAAGGGCTGCTGTCTCTGCCTGTAAGATGGCAACATGTTGCTGCGTCCTCTGGAGGGGAGGAACACTGTGTCCTCACATGGTAGAAGGGACAGGAGGGGTAACTTGCCCCCTCAAGCCCTTTTACAAGGCACTATTTCATCCATGACAGCAGAGCCGTCATGGCCTATCACCACTGAAAGGCCCTGCCTCTTAATACTGTTACACTGGGGATTAAGTTTCAACATGAATTTTGGAGGAGACACAATATTCGAACCATCTTAAGTCAGAGAAGGATTATAGTGGGTTAGAATAGAGCTTCCCAACCGAGTCGTGTGCGGTGGTATCCTGAGATGCTGTATGTACAGATTTACCAATGTATTGATCTTTTTAGCCTTTGGGCTGCCAGGTTCGGTCTGGGGTGACTGGAGCTCCCAAGCCAGTTGCCATCAGACACAGCTTTGTCTATTTTCCCAGTGCACTCTCAAATGTTATCATCTTCTGTGTGTACCTTGACATGAAAACACTTGGCTGGAGGGCACCAGATCAGCTCCAGATGGAACAAGGCAGGTGTGAGGGGATTTGGCAAGATGAATCTGGAAAATAGGCTGTGATCAGATTGCAAAGGGCATTCCATGCTTGGCTAAGAGTTTGGATATTGCCCTGTAGGAAGTGGGGAGCCATTAGTAGTTTGATCATCTGCTTTCTGACCCCCTCCCCAATCCTGTTATTAATAGACTGTATACATTTTTATAGATGCCAGATTACTGTGGTCCAAGTGAATAACTTTTATAAATTCGATTTCAAATTTCTCTGAGGCACAATACAGAATATCCTGTGATGTGGCAGTTTTTCCAATTGTGTTGTGACCCACTGGTGGCTTAAATCAGTTGTAACTGCATTGCAAGTAATTTATTGCAGCTAGTGAAACACTAATTGTTTGAAATTATAGTAATTTAAAAAATTAAATCAGGTCTATATATTCTTTCTACATCAAATCTATATACAACAGAAACGTATTGTCTCACAGTTCTGGAGGCCAGAAATCCAAAATAAAGGTGTTAGCAGGGCCAGGCAGCTTCCTCTGAAATCTGTAGAGCAAGGATCCTTTCTTGCCTCTTGCAGCTTCTGGTAGCCCTAGATGTTCCTTAGCTTGTGACAGGGTTGCTCTGATGTTCATATAGCCGTCCCTCTGTGCCGCTCTAAGTCTGTGTCCAAATTCCCCTTTTGTTTTTGTAAAGACATCAATCATACTGGATCAGGGCTTACTGTAATGAGCTCATCTCTTCTATTTTATTTTATTTTACTTTGAGTTACGGGGTACTGTGCCAGATGTGCAGGTTTGTTACATAGGTAAATGTGTACCATGGTGATTTGCTGCACCTATCAACCCATTACCTAGGTATTAAGCCCAGCATGCATTCGCTATTTTTCCTGATGCTCTCCTTTCCCCTGCCTCCCTCCCCTAAACAGGCCCCAGTGTATGTTGTTCCCTCCCTGTATCTATGTGTTCACATTGTTAGCTCCCACTTATAAAAGAACATGTGGTGTTTGGTTTTCTGTTCTTGCATTAGTTTGCTGAGGATAATGGCTTCCAGCTCCATCCACATCCATGCAAAGGACCTGATCTCATTCCTTTTTATGGCTGCATAGTATTCCATGGTGTATACGTGCCACATTTTCTTTATCTAGTCCATCATTGATAGGCATTTGGGTTGATTCCATGTTTTTGCTATTGTAATAGTGCTGCAATGAACATATGCATGCATGCATCTTTATAATATAATAATTTATATTCCTTTGAGTATATACCCAATAATGTGATTGCTGGTTCAACTGTTATTTCTGGTTCTAGATCTTTGAGGAATCACCACACTGCCTTCCACAATGGTTGAACTAATTTACATTCTTACCAACAATGTAAAACATTCCTATTTCTCCGCCACCTTGCCAGCATCTGTTTCTTAACTTTTTAATAATCACCATTCTAACTCGTGTGAAATGGTATCTCACTGTGGTTTTGATTTGTATTTCTTTTATTGAGTTTTTTTTTATGTTTGTTGGTCACATAGATGTCTTCTTTTGAGTAGTGTCTGTTCATGTGCTTTGCCGACTTTTTAATGGGGTTGTTTTTTTCTTGTAAATTTATTCAACTCCTTGTAGATTCTGGATATTAGACCTTTGTCAGTTGGATAGATTGCAACATTTTTCTCCCATTCTTTAGATTGTCTCTTTGCTCTGATGAAAGTTTCTCTTGCTATGCAGAAGCTCTTTAGTTTAATTAGATCCCATTTGTCAATTTTTGCTTTTGTTGCAATTGCCTTTGATGTTTTCGTCATGAAATCTTTGCCCATGCCTATGTCCTGAATGGTATAGACTAGATTTTCTTCTAGGGTTTTTATAGTTTTGAGTTTTACATTTAAGTGTTTAATCCATCTTGAGTTAATTTTTGTGTAAGGTATAAGGAAGGGGTCCAGTTTCAATTTTCTGCATATGACTAGCCAGTTCTTCCAGCACCGTTTATTAAATAGGAAATTCTTTCCTCATTGCTTGTTGTTGTCAGGCTTGTCAAAGATCAGATGATTGTAGGTGTGTGGTCTTATTTCTGAGTTCTCTATTCTGTTCTATTGGTCTATGTGCCTATTTTTGTACTGGTACCATGATGTTTTGGTTACTGTAGCCTTGTAGTATAGTTTGAACTCAGGTAGCATGTGTCTCCAGTTTTATTCCTTCTGCTTAGGATTGTCTTGGCTATATAGGCTCTTTTTTGGTTCCATATGGATTTTGAAATAGTCTTCTCTAATTCTATGAAGAATGTCAATGGTAGTTTAACGGGAATAGCATGGAATCTGTAAATTACTTTGGGCAGTATGGCCATTTTCACGATATTGATTCTTCCTATCCATGAACATGGAATGTTTTTCCATTTGTTTGTGTCCTCTCTGATTTCCTTGAGCAGTAATTTGTAGTTCTCCCTAAAGAGGTCCTTCACTTCCCTTTTTAGCTGTATTCCTACATATTTTATTCTCTTTGTAGCAATCGTGAATGGGAATTCATTCACGATTTGACTCTCTACTTGTCTGCTGTTTGTGTATAGGAATGCTTGTGATTTTTGCACATTGACTTTGTATCCTGAGATTTTGCTGCAGTTGTTTATCAGCTTAAGGAGCTTTTGGGCTAAACTGATGGTGTTTTCTGGATATAGGATTATGTCATTTGCAAACAGACAATGTGACTTCTTCTGTTTCTATTTGAATACGCTTTATTTCTTTCTCTTGCCTAATTGTCCTGGCCAGAACTTTCGATACTGTGTTGAATAGGAGTGGTGAGAGAGGGCATCCTTGTCTTGTGCCAGATTTCAAGGGGAATAGTTCCAGCTTTTGCCCATTCAATATGATACTGGCTGTGGGTTTATCATAAATGGCTCTTATTATTTTGAGGTATGTTCCTTCAACACCTAGTTTATTGAGAATTTTTAACATGAAGCGATGTTGAATTTTATCAAAGGACTTTTCTGCCTCTATGAGATAATCATGTGATTTTTGTCTTTAGTTCTGTTTATGTGGTGAATTACATTTATTGATTTGCACAAGTTGAACCAGTCTTGCATGCTGGGGATGAAGCCGACTTGATTGTGGTGAATAAGCTTTTTGATGTGCTGCTGAATTTCATTTGCCAGTATTTTATTGAGGATTTTTGCATTGATGTTCATCAGGGATATTGGCCCAAAGTTTTCTTTTTTTGTTGTTGTATCTCTGCCAGGTTGTATCTCTATCAGGATTATGCTGGCCTCATAAAATGAGTTAGGGAGGAGTCCTTCTTTTTCAGTTGTTTGAAATAGTTTCAGAAGAAATGGTACCATCTCCTCTTTGTACCTCTGGTAGAATTCAGCTGTAAATCTGTCTGGCCCTGGGCTTTTTTTGGTTGTTAGGCTATTTATTACTGCCTCAATTTCAGAACTAATTATTGGTGTATTCAAGGATTCAACTTCTTCCTGGTTCAGTCTTGGGAGGTTGTATGTGTCCAGGAATTTATCCATTTCTTCTAAGATTTTCTAGTTTATTTGCATAGACATGTTTATATGAATAATGTTCTGTGATAGTTGTATTTTTGTGGGGTCCATAGTGATAACCCCTTTATCAATTTTTATTGTGTCTATTTGATTCTTCTCTTTTCTTCTTTATTAGTCTAGCTAGTGGTCTATTTTACTAAGTTTTGTCAAAAAAATGGCTTCTGGATTCACTGATTTTTTGAAGGGTTTTTTTGTATCTCTATCTCCTTCAGTTCTGCTCTCAGTTATTTCTTGTCTTCTGCTTGCTTTGGGATTTGTTTGCTCTTGGTTCTCTATTTGTGATGTTAGGATGTTGATTTGAAATCTTTCTAGCTTTTTGATGTGGGCATTTGGTGCTATAAATTTCCCTCTAAACACTGCTTTAGCTGCATTCCAGAGATTCTGGTGCATTGTCTCTTTGTTCTCATTAGTTTCAAAGAACTTCTTGATTTCTGCTTTTCATTATTTACCCAGGAATCATTCAGGAGCAGGTTGTTCAATTTTCATTTAGTTGTGTGGTTTTCAGTGACTTTCTTAATCTTGAGTTCTAATTCGATGGCACTATGATCTGAGAGATTGTTTGCTATCCTTTCAGTTCTTTTGCATTTGCTGAGGAGTGTTTTACTTCTGTTTACGTATGATCGATTGTAGAGTAAGTGACATGTGAGGCTAAGAATAGTGTATATTCCATTGTTTCGGGTGGGGAGTTCTGAAGATATCTATGAGGTCCACTTAATCCAGAGCTGAGTTCGAGTCCTGAATATCTTCATTAATTTTCTGTCCCAATGATCTAATGTTGACAGTGGGGTGTTAATGTCTCCCACTATTATTGTGCGGGAGTCTAAGTCTCTTTGTAGGTCTCTAAGAACTTGTTTTATGAATCTGGGTGTTCCTGTATTAGGTGCATATATATTTAGGATAGTTACCTCTTTTTTATTGAATGGAACCCTTTTCCATTATGTAATGCCCTTCCTTGTCTTTTTTGATTGTTGTTGGTTTAAAGCCTGTTTTGTCAGTAACTAGAATTTCCAACACCTCCTTTTTTTCTGCTTTCCATTTGCTTGGTAAATTTACCTCCATCCATTTATTTCTAGCCTATGTATGTCTTTGCATGTGAGATGGGTCTTTTGAATACAGCACACTGATGGGTCTTGAATCTTTATCCAACTTGCCATTCTGTGTCTTTTAATTGGGGCATTTAGCCCATTTACATTTCAGGTTAATATTGTTATATGTGAATTTGATCCCATCATTCTGATGCTAGCTGGTTATTTTGCAGACTTGTTAATGTAGTTGCTTCACAGTGTCATTGGTCTGTGTACTTCAGTATTTTTTTTAGTGGCTGGTAATGGTTTTTCCTATTCATATTTACTGGTTCCTTCAGGAGCTTTTGCAAGGTAGGACTGCTGGTGACAAATTCCCTCAGCATTTGCTTGTCTGAAAAAGATTTTATTTCTCCTTCACTTGTGAAGCTTAGTTTGGCCAGATATGAAATTATGGGTTGGAAATTATTTTCTTTAAGAATGTTGAATATTGGTCCCCAGTCTCTTCTGGCATGTAAGGTTTCTGCTGAGAGGTCCACTGTTAGTCTGATGGGCTTCCCTTTGTAGGTGACCTGGCTTTTCTCTCTGGCTGCCTTTAACATTTTTTCCTTCATTTTGATCTTGGAGAATCTGATGACTATGTGTCTTGAGGGTTGATCGTCTCGTGGAGTATCTTACTGGAGTTCTCTGGATTTCCTGAATTTGAATGTTGGCCTGTCTTGCTAGGTTGGGGAAGTTCTCCTGGATGATATCTTGATGTATGTTTTCCAACTTGGTCCCATTCTCTCTGTCTCTTTCAGGTACCCCAGTCAGTCACAGGTTTGGTCCTTTTACGTAATCTCATCGTTCTTGGAGATTTTGTTCATTCCTTTTCAGTCTTCTTTTTCTAATCTTGTCTGCCTGTCTTATTTCAGCAACATAATCTTCAAGCTCTGAGATTCTTTACTCCACCTGGTCTGTTCGGCTATTGATACACTTGTGTTTGCATTGTGAAGTTCTCATGTTGTGTTTTTCAGCTCCATCAGGTCATTTATGTTACTCTCTAAACTGTTTATTCCGGCTAACAGCTTCTGAAATGTTTTATCATGCTTCTTAGCTTCTTTGCCTTCGGTTAGAACATACTCCTTTAACTTAGCAAAGTTTGTTGTTACCCACCTTCTGAAGCCTGCCTCTGTCAGTTCATCCATCTCAGCTGGAGAGGTGTTGCAATCATTTGGAGAAAAGGCACTCTGGCTTTTTGAGTTTTCAACAGTTTTGTTTTGCTTCTTTCTCATCTTTATGAGCTTCAATCTTTGAGGCTGCTGACCTTTGGATGGGGTTTTGTGGGATCTTTTTTGTTGACGTTGTTGTTGCTTTCTCTTTGTTTTTGTTTTAGTAGTCAGGCCTCTCTTCCATAGGGTTGCTGCAGTTTTCTGGGAGTCCACTCTAGACCCTATTCACTTTGGTCCCTAGAGGTGTCACCAGTGGAGGCTGCAGAACAGCAAAGATGGCTGCCTGTTCCTTCCCCTGGGAGCTCTATCCCAAAGGGGCACCAACCTGATGCCAGTGGGAATGCTCCTGTATAAGGTGCCTGGTGACTCCTGTTTGGGTGAGGGGGGTGGGTCTCACCAGTCAGGAGACACGGGATCAGGGACCCACATAATGAAGCACTCTGGCTGCCCCTCGGCAGAGCAGGTGCACTGCTCTGGGGGGAATCCCACTTGCCCAGACTGCCCAGACTCTTCAGAGCCTGCAGGAAGGAAAGAGTAAGTCTGCTGAACCACAGATTCTGTGGCCACCCCTTCCCCCAGGGACTCTGTACCAGGGAGATCAGAGTTCTGTCCTAAACCTCTTGCTGGAATTGCTGAAATTCCGGCCCGGTGAGGAGGAATGGATATGGATTCCACCTAAAGAAGCAGTCTGGCCATGATTTGCCACAGCTGCTATGCTGCACCTGTAGGGAATTCCTCCCAGTCCAAACTACCCAGTCTTCTCGGCACCAGTGGGGAAAAATGGCAGTCTAGAGCCACAGTGATGGCAGCTGCCCTTCCCCCCAGGAACTTGGTCGTCTTAGGCAGTCTCCAGCCTGCTGCTAGTGGCCACCGAGCATCTGCACAGCTCTCTGCATGGGACCCAAGGCCCTGGTTGTGTGGGCTCATGAGGGGATCTCCTGATCCACAGGTTGCACAGATCTGTGGAAAAAGCATGGTTTCCCAGGTGGGGTAAGACGATCACTCACTGTCTCCCGTGGCTGGGGCTGGGAGCTCCGCTTTCCCCATGTGGCTCCCAGGTGGGCCATTGCTCCACTCTGCTTTTCCTCACTCTCGGTGGGTCACATCAACTGCCTAGTCAGTCCCAGTGAGAGAAGATAGATACCTCAGCTGAAGGTGCAGGATTCACTTGCCATTTTCATTCTTTTCAGTGGGAGCTGCCAACCGCAGCTGCTTCTAGGCAGCCATCTTGGCCCCTCCCCCACAAGTTTTCCTTTAACAACTTCATCTTAACTACGTTTGCAAAAACCTTACTTCCAAATAAGGTCAAATTCGGAACTACTGGGGGTTAGGAAGGATGTCAACATATTTTCTTGGAAGGACACCATTCAATCCATAACAACTTCATTTTCACTCACTTGCATTTTAATACTCTTTGTTGGGTCAGAATAAAGTGGTAGAGCTTATATAACCTATAGTCTCATTATGTCAGACTCTGAATATGTCCATGGGAGTGACTGTTTGTGAACTTGAATCTGTTGGGCAGAAAAAAAGTTTGGACCACTGCTGTAATATAAGCTTGTCCCGTTGGTTATCTGCTTACATCTCAAAGACATTTTGCTTCTCCTTCATCCTTAGGAAGCTGGCCCTTTAAGACTAGGTTCCACCAATGAAGTGGTTATCAACTTGGAGTGATTTTGCCTCCGGGGACATTGGCAATGTTTGGAAAATCTTTTGATTGTGTTATCTGCAGGTGAGGAGAAGGTGTTACTGGCATCTAGTTAGTAGACGCCAGGGATGCTGCTAAATAAACAACCTGCAATGCACAGGACAGGTCTCCATGATGAAAAATTATCTTTGTTCAAAATGTCACTTGTACTGTTGTTCAAAAACTCTGCAACAATGGGTTTTGTGTACCTCAACCTCTAGGGTGGCAGTGATAAAATGCTTGGCTTGAGTTTGGTGGGACTCTAGTACATCTTTCTTTCAGCATTTTTCTTTACCATTGTCTTTCCAAGAGACTTTGATATTCTCAATACCTATGCCACTCTGGTTAGTGTGATGAGGTGAATTTGAATGTAGAATCAAGTCAGTATCCCCAAAGCCATTCAAAGATGAGTAAGAGTTCTAGTATCCCATCTGGTCCAACTTTCTGAACCAGATAAAGATGCATAATAACTTTCATACACTCAATGTCCAGTGATGTCCCAGGGGGTACCTAGTAAATTCACAAATGACATGTGTTTTACAAAATTAACATGAAAATCAAAATATGAATTGTGGAGTAATTCGGTATGACATTTCCTTATTTTCCCCAATCAACTTGTATTCCATTTTTAAAAGACATTGGGTGATAATTATTCTTTATATGCTATGAATGATTTTCAAACCACTGATCCAAGGAAAGTCAAGTCCTTTTGGCTGAGGCTGACCTGGGTAAGCCCTGGTTTGGGGTCTGGTTTGATCTGGAGATCTGGGCCTGGCCTCTTTTCTGTTTTCTTGGTTTCTCACTTTGGTCCTAAGCATCCTTGGGTAAATGTTTATTGTCCTTTCCTCTTTTGTATTGCAGTTTATTTTCCTATATTTCTGGCTTAAGTGAATCTCTTGATGCTTTTTTACTTATAATCCTAATGTACTGCTTAGATGAATCAATACCCCTCCAATTTTTGGTGGGATTCCCTGATCTCTTACCTCAGGTGTTTATAAATTAATTCTTGGCTTATGGTGCCTCTAATTCTAGCTAATGTTTGCTGGGAATATTTTCTATCTATCCATTGTCTTCTTTTTGAGGTGCTGAAGGCACCTGATTAAGGAAAGCCTGTGAGGTCATTTGTCATATGTATTTAGGACCTTAGAAAAGGGACCAGTATTACTAATTGGAGAGGGATATTATTTTCCAGGATAGAGATACTATTGGACAATGTTATTGATAATAAGCATAAAGCCCACCTAATTGCAAGTTATGAAGTATCCTATTCTTGGAATCAGGAAATGTTTTCTCTTGCTTTCATATTTCTCCTTGTATCAGTTATTACCATAATGCTGCATAACAATAATGCAATCCCACACAATTGCAGTAGCATACAGTTATGAGCATTTGTTTCTCATTTATGCATCTGCAAACCAGTTTGCTAAGGTCTGGCTGATCTGGGCTGGGCTGGGCTGGCCTAGATTGCAGGTTTTTTCCAGGTCAGCTACACACATCTCTCAATTTTCTTGTTCCAGTGTCATGCTTGTGCCAAGACACGCTTTTCTCATTGTGATAGCCGAAATACAAGATGTAAATACTGTTGACCCAAAACAGTCATGTGGCGAAGCTCACTGTCATTGGGTGCCTTGGTTACTATTGCTGTGGAAAAATTTCCCTGGAATTTAGTGGCTTAAAATAATAGCAGTCATTTTATTGTCTCCCCTGATTGATGTGGATCAGGGATTCAGGTGGGGTTCAGCTGAGTGGTCTGGCCCAGGGTCTCTCATGCAGTTACAGTCTGATGATGGTTGGAGCTGGCATCGCAGGGAGCTGCCCAGGTGTATCTCATGCTTTTCCATGTGGTCCCTGCATGAGCTCATTTGAGCTTCCACACAGCTTGGTGGCTTTAGGACTGTCAGGCCACTTACAAGGCATGTTAGAACTTGGCACAATTGTTGCAGAGGACCAAGTGGAAGGTACCTTGTCTTTTATGACCAGCCTTGGAAATTCACATAGCGTCATTTCTACTAGTCTCTGACGGTTGAAACAGTCACAAAAACCTGCTCGCTTTCATGGGGAAGAGACATGGATCTCAACTCTCCATGGGATGGATGTGAAGGTCACATTGCAAAAAGCACATGAGGGATGAGAGATAGTGTTGCAGCCATTTTTGGAAAGTACAATCTGCCACAGTGGGGCAGGGAAGCATTTTCTGCCCACAGTGGAGGGGGAGGAGAGTGGATATTGGCTAAACACCACCTCAAACTCTCATATGCCTTTAGCACTTTGTATGGGGCTGTAAACACTGTGGGCGTGCAAAAGTGGATCCTAGTTGGGCACCTAGAAACAAGGCCTAGATGGGAAGCTTGTGCAAGATGTTTATTAAGGGAATGCTCTTAGGAAAAACCTCCAACAGAGGGAGAAAGCAGTATAGGACAGGGAAGAAACTAGGAAGAAATGTGGTTTTAGGAGAAGTCTGGCTTCAGTTAATCCTGTGAAGAGCTCTAGAGTGTGAGATGCATCATACAGATTGTCTTGTCTTGAGGCAAGGGAGGTGAACTCTTATTCCCCTGTATCAGTCAGTCGCAGGTGACACTTCGCGGGGGAGTGGGGAGCGCACACCTCTCAGATGTCTCTAGCTAAGGCAACTGTTGCCTCTGCTACCATCTACTGCTTGTACCACTGAGAGCCACTTGTTTCTCACTGTAATGTTACTCTATTTTCTCATAACTTCTGCAGGGTAGATCTTCATGGTCAGAATTTTTGGGTTAGTGGACAAACTACAGTCTCCATGGTTGCACTTGGTCCTGAGGCCATACTGATACTCATCATCTTCCTTGTCTGCTACCCTTTCTAGACTCTTCTTTCTTGGCTAGCACATCTGGCTAACCAATGTGGCTTAGTGTGATGAACTTTCTGGCCCAACTTTCATCCTGAGGGGGTCTGAGCCTCTGGTTTCTATCCCCTGATCAGGCTGTGGTTGTTGTACTTGCCAGTTTATGAGTTAAAACTGGGTGTTGAAGCACCAGGAGATACTCTAGTGGGTCACCTGTCACATGTATCATGTCACACCTATTCCTTCCTGCTCCCATTAGGGAGAAGTCTCTCTACTTCCTCATATTGATCATGGTCAGACCCCCTTGCTAGTAAGACAACTCAGTTTTTTTGCCTACTCTTAGAATGAAGAGGCTAAAGCAACCTGCAGGTAGCAGCTATAACTTAATTTTAACAAAAACTGTGTTCCTTGGTGGACACATCTCTAGCCCCATGGAGCGTAAGGTACTACATGTAGGAAGTGCAAATTCCCCAAGGGACACTGGGAGTAATAATGAGTGGGGTCACTCCTGCTTGGTCCCCCAGCCTTAGTTCCCAGACCTATGCACTCTGTTTATTGGGAACCAGCCCCATATTATGGCTTTGGCTTAAAGTATATGCTACTTCCTGAAGGGCAGTGCCTCACCTGTACAGGGTGTTATGTCCAAGCTTGCCCCTTAACTATGCTTTTAAGAATTGTTCCAATGCTCAACCAAGCCAGCAGCATCTAGATGGTGTGGTAAGTAGCAGGAGCAGTGGATCACATGATCATGTGTTCCTGTGCACCTTCTTTGCTGTAAGGTGGATTTCTTTGTCTGGAGTGAATTTATGCAGGATCAGACTCTCAGCTATAGCAGTCAATTAGAGTCCTTGGATAGTAGTGGTGGCTGAGACCTGCAGGCAAGAAAGATAAATCCATACCTGAAATATTTGTCATTTCTGATCAGGATAAAATATTGTCCTTTTCAGGGTGGGAGTAAATCAACTTGTCACCATCAAGCCAGTTGGTCTCCTCTAAGGATGGTGCCATCTCAGGGTCTCAGAATTGGCTTTTGTGGCTAGCGGCTTGGATGTGTAGCAGCATCAGGAGCTAGATCATCTTCGGACTTCAGGAGCTCCTGCTGTTGGGCCTGTGGGTAGCCTCTATCTCTGTCATCATAGCTATTCCATTCATGAGCCATTGCGTAAGCCCTGGATGGCCAGGGACAGAGGCTGGCTGAAGTCTCCTGTCCAGTGGTAGTTGAGCACTCTTCCATCATCAGTGCTCACTGGTTGGCCTTAACACACAACACAGAGCTCATGTCACTTGGTGCCTACTCCCACAGGTCCAGCCACGTGCCCTTGGACAGACTTCCTTTTCTCCAGTCTTCTAATCTAGTTTTACCCAAGCCCCTGACCCACTGTCCAAGCCCCCGACCCACCATCTAAGCCTTGCATGACTGCCCATGAGTCTGGATACATCTGTCTTTACCATGGGCCACTTTTCTCTTCATACAAAATGGGTGAACAGGCCTGCTTCCTGAAGCTTTGCCTGTTGGGAGGCAAGCTGACCTATCTGTGAGCCAAGCCAAGCCTTGGGTTTTTTCCTTTTCTGTCATCCAGGAATGGGCCATAGTTGTGATCTAGGAGAGAAGATGGGTTGCTGCAATAGTGGTGAGTGACATGGTGGGGGTGGGCCTGGTCATCTGCCCCTGCAGCTTGTGCCCCTTGGCCCTGCTTGTGTGAAACCTGGGGTGCACCGCTTCTACTTTATGAGGATTGTTGCTGGGCCCACTTGACCTATGACTTGCTGGATCTGACTGTACTTAGTTCAAGATTTGCAGCTCTGCCCATATGGTCACTTGCTGTTTCATGTTCAGATGTTCAGTTTTCACCAAGTTCCAATAACTACCAGGAGCTGTTTTCGGAATGGTATATAATCCTTTACTTACGATGGCATTGTGGCGCTCCTGAACCCTCAGGGTCTGCACTAAAATTCTCCTACTGGAGCATGCCCAAGGCTCTACATAGCACCTTCATTCACCACAGCTGCCATCAGTGCCTTGAGATGTGCCTGGTCACATGGTCCAAATGGCAAGGCTGCTTATATTGCAGCCTGGAGCTGCCACAGCTCTTTCTTGCCCTGGGTGCCACTCAAAATGGGCAGTCTTCTGTGCTACCCGTTTTATAGATGAGACGTTTTGTGTTTAGAGAGGTTGAATAACTTTTCAAAGTCTCAGAGCTAGTTCCTGGTGGTTTGGGAGTCTATATGTGCCAAACTCTGCCGCTCCATGTTGCCTCTTTTACGTTTTCAGGCCTATTTCCAGGATATCTGTGAATAGAAGGAAAACTCACCTGTGGTTGATTGCATGTGGGTGAATTGGCTTGCCCTTGAAATGCCAGATGTAGATCAGTTTTAGCTTTTCAAAATAGCCTCTGACTCAGGTAACTGCATTGTTCAAGGACAGGAGCTGGTGCCATGTCCTACCCTGACTCAGGGAGTGATTCAGACTGAGAGTTGGCTAAATCTGGAAGGATTTTTGGATAGCATTATAACCTTTTAGGTATTCGTCTTATCCTTTAGCTAAGAATAGATCTGGACCATGAACAAGCCCTTCTGAAATCATCCTCCTCCACCAGAGTTCTGAACTTTCTTTCCATGTCCAATCTAGACAGTAGGGATCACTGCACGTTGAACTTTTCTTGTTCTTTCTTCTGCCCAGTTTGTCGTTGTCCGTGATGGCGTTCTCCCAGATGCGCTTGGGTTGACTAGAGCATAAAGGGCATGGTTGGCTCAGAAAGGTTAATTTTCTTGCCTAAGCTATTTATGTGGAAGCCAGGACTTAACCCCAAGTGGTTCAGCTCCACTGTGTTAGACTAGGGCCATACTCAATAGTTTTCTATTTACTGACAGCTA
The DNA here is from genome assembly GCF_009764315.1 of Trachypithecus francoisi. Classification (NCBI taxonomy): domain Eukaryota; kingdom Metazoa; phylum Chordata; class Mammalia; order Primates; family Cercopithecidae; genus Trachypithecus; species Trachypithecus francoisi. Next base: position 82,566,301 of record NW_022681457.1, read on the forward strand.
TAGATGAGAAACTAACCCCTACTTGTTTAACAGTGTCTTAGAGAATTATGACTTTGGGGGAATTGTATCAGGATGAATATAGTATCAGTTTTGGATTTTATTCTACTTTATTTGATAAAATGAAGTTTTATTTGTATAAAGATTATTCTGGCAAAACTTTTAGTTTTTTCGGGACTCTGGACAGTTCTTTTAACTTTTGTTTATAGTGGCTTACAGATTAGTGGGAGGTAGACTTTAAGAAAGTATAGTAAAAATATGAACTACTGCCTTGGTGCTGTTGAGTAAGGATGAAAAATAAATCACTGAGTCCTTTCATGCTAATATCATTCATTTCATATATTAATTTCACTACCAAATAGGTGCCTCCATATATATATTTACAAAATAAACATACAATTTTGACTAAAAGAAAATTTTAGGCTCCTTCCCATCTCTCCTAAGGTCTTTTAGACCACCCAATCTATTCACTTCTTGTCCACTCTGAGCATAAGACAAAAGAGTTTGGAGGATTTATTGAAATGAGCAAGATCTGAACGTGAGAGCACCTTCCAGCCCCTTCTCCTTCATGGTTCATATTGTAGCTTCAATAATTTGCTCCCAGCGCTGTTCAAAAACCATATAAGCTTATATTCAAACAAAATTAAAACTGGATTTCAAACTTCATCCCTAACTTTTGGGCTCCTGTCTCTTTTTATTTTCATCACTGGAAATACTTTTGAGTCATACCTGCTTCTCCACGTTGCTGAAGTGATTGCCTCTAGGAGGAAAGAGAGGGTAACCTTGGCCCTCTTCAAGTATCAACACAAGCATGGGATTAAGACAATAAATCATAATATTTAGACCATCTGATATTTGGGATTAAGTTGTACTCCTGCTCCATTAGCATGGCTGATCTGAACTGACTTTAGTTACAGAAATTCTTGGAATAGACTCCTAGGTGGAAAGTGCTTTCTGTGGCTAGTGCTCTACAGAGGTCCTGACCTAGGGAGTATTGTATTTCTTACTTAGGATCAGGCTCCATTTCTCCTAAGAACTCACGGCACCCTGGACCGTTTCATTTCTAATCCTGACCATACACGAAACAGATAATGGGCCTCAAATTTGCATGTGGACTTTCTGTTAACTACAACAGCCCCATCTCCAGTGCGTGCTTGTGTTCCTTAGTTTCTCTCCCTGTCAGGCCTCAGCACATGCAAAATATTTCTGAGTTTGGGCTAAAGAGTGAAAATCCAGTGTGATGCTGCCTTTGCTTTTTCCCTTCTCCTGACTGTTATAATTTGCTACGAGAAACTTGTCCAAACCAAGAAGTAATTGACATTAGACACTTGTGGTGTTAGCACCAAAGGAGGTAATGACTCCCCTGGGGAATTCAGCCTTCACTGTTCTTCACCTTCTGCTGGAAATGAGTCCCGGCTACAAGCCTAAATCATTCAGGAGTGAAAGGAGAGGTCCCAGGTCGCCTCTCTATCTTTTGACAGTAGATGAGTTCCAGATTTTTCCTTCAATTTCCAGATCTTCCCCAGAAATAACTTAAGTCCCGGAGGCCCTTTTCTAAGCAGCCTAACCCGTGAGTCATTCCTGTGCTCCCCATCTCCCACAATGATTGTATTCCTCTGTCCATTCGCAATTTTAATTATGCCTCTGCTCAATGGGCTTCCCTTCTGGTTAACTTCTCTGGGTAACTCATTAAACCTCTGAGTCACAGGTTCATTATTAAAGAGAGGACAAAAATGAAAGAACAAAAAGGAACTGTGCCCCGGGAGAAACTTAGGGGTGGATTACTGTGGTTAAGTGTAGCTGAGTAGCTGGAGGCCTTAGTTGCCTCTTCTCCCCTTTCAGGATGTGCCCTGCATGGCAGGACACATTGCAGGACTTAATACGGTGAGATCATTGTTGTGGTTGGTTTTAATATGAGGGTTTTTTTGATGTGTGCTGTTGTAGGACAGTTTGCAATTCTGGTGAAAGTGCTTCCCTCCTATTTAACTATGCCCTCTAAACTTAGGTGGTCTCATAACAATGATGGAGCTACTAATTAAAAAGAATTCCAGTCTTCACTTGTGCCTCTGAAAGAACGTAGGAGGGAACCAATTCATAACCCGTAGAGACACTTCTTAATATTCACTTTCCTTTTCCATCACAATTTTTCTAAACCAGCTCCCACCCCACCCCTACCCAGTCTACCAGGCAATATCTTTCCTTCCTTACCTCTTTCCCAAGGTAAGTTGCTTTATTCTTTCACCCTTGGATCTCCCTTTTGTAAAATGGGGTTCATGGTAGTACCTGACTGATAAGTTGTTGTGAAGATTAACTGAGATAAAACATGTAAATACTACCAACAGAGTGCGTGGAACATTGAAAATGCTCCAAATGATTAGATGTTATCATGTTCAATTCAGCCTCCCCAGCCTCAATTTTGATCTTCTCAGTGGAAACACTAGAGGAAAAAAAACAAAAACAAAAACAAAAACAAACCTGGAAGCTGAGGAAATGGTTCCTAAAAAATAATAACAATGGATATCATTTACTGAGTGTGACTCACGTCCCAAGCTTGTGGAACCATTTCTGTGCATTATCTTTAATCCTTACTGCAACCCTGAGAGAGAGACAGATACTATTATTACCCCTATTTCACAAATGAGGAGACTCAGACTAAGAGCGATGAAGCAAGCTGCCCTAGGCCACAGCTTGTAGGCAGAGGAGCTGGAGTTCAAACTCTGGCCTGACGGACTTCCAAGTTCATGGTTTAATGGCTTTGCAAAAAGCTGCAAGCCAGTGGTGCAGCATCAGAAAGGCCAGTGTTCTCTGCATGGGTCCTGACTCACAAGGGCCATGACCCCCTGCTCAGAGACATAGGGCCTTGATGACGACTGGCCTGTCCTTGCAAACAGCTGCCAGGTTGGAGCCAGACCCGGCAGGGTTGGGTGAAACCACCTGGCCTGTGCTGAGGTGAAGTCTCTGAAGGCCTCCTTGGTTTTCAATGAGAGACAGAGAGAAATGTTTTTTTTTTTTTTTTTTTTCTCTGCAAAGGTTGGCATTTATTTCTTAATAATCAGTTTTAAAAAATGTATGTAGCCTCCCTAATCAGCAAAACAAAGGCTTTCTGTACTTTTATGCATGCTAGAAACTACTAATGAGTTCTTGGGGATTTATCACTGACTCTGGAACAGAAGTAGAAGCCAGTATATCTGGAGTCAGTAAAAACAGGTTTTGCCAGGTACTTCGGCTGCAAGGGAACTTTTAAATATTCCATACATCCAGTGCTGCATCTGTCCTGGGGAATTTGAGGATGAACTGATGTCCTGTATAGGATGCCTGGTGCACACTTTTCTCTTCCATGTCCTGGAACCTTGCGGGTGGGCCCTGTGCAGTCCTTTTAGATGTGTCATCTCAGGTGGTCTGCCATCTGAGGGTCTTCTTTCTGGGTAGAGAACCAGTTACACAACTCAGTTTCCCCAGAGGCCAGAATGGAATACTGAGCTTTGCACCAAGTGTAAGGGCCAACATACTCTGGGTTCTCAAGAGTTAGCAGAAAAAGGGGCTGCTGCAGCCTTGCGCACTGATTGATGCCTGTTTTTTTGTGCACACGAGAGTCAAATACCATTATTATTAGTGGCAATTCATTAGTATTCCTCTTCTTTGTCCTCTTCTTCTCCTTCCCCCTCTCTTTCATCTCCTTCCTTCTTCCTCTCATCCTCCCAATTTTCCTCCTTGGTTTCTTTTAACAATAAAAGTATGTAGAGCAAGAGAGTATGTCAAGAAGATTTGGCAGATCATTCACTCATTCATTCATGTACTCATCCATTCATTTCTTAGACATTTATAAAGCACTTACTCCAAACTAAGCATGGGGTGGGGCTACAAATTCAAGTAAGAAATCTTTCTTATGGGATGTGCGCAGTCTAGGAGGGAACAGGCAGACGTCTGACAATTACAAGAAGTAACATGTTCTGAGGACTCATTATGTACCTGGCATTGTGCTAAGTTACCCTTTAACCAGATCATCTCATCTAATCCTCATAGAAACACTCTGAAAAGAGTTTTAGCATTTTATCCTCTTGTACATGAGGCTGAGGCAAAGACAGATGAAGTAATTGGCCCAAGGTCACACAGCTAGCAGGCCACAGATCTGACTTGAACCCAGGCAGTCTGATTCCAGAGTCAGTGTTATTAACAGCTCTGCCACAGCCTCCCTCATAATCACAGCACACTGTGACAAGTGTCACCCAAGTGGGATCCAGCAGAAGTGAAATTTGAACCTAGTCTTGAAAAGTGAATAGGAGTTTTCGAGACTGAAGAAGTCAGGGAAGATCATTGCAGGCCTAGGGAACAATGTGAGCAGAGACAGGAACACAGAAGACCCAGTATCCACAGCCCATAACCAGGAGCAGTATCATGGACCCATGTGTCAAGGTTGGGGACAGGCAGGGAACTAGAGAAGAGACCAAAAAAACAGCTGGACAGCTGTGCCTACACTGCAAAGGACTTTGAGTTTGATTGCTCATGAGAAGGACTTTTGTCCTATAGGCAGTGGAATGACTTGACACCTTCTAAGAAAAGAGGGGAATGATTTGACTTGTATATTAGAAAAGATGATCATCATTTAAAACTAAATGAAGAAAATATCACACAATCTTTGGGTGTCAGTAATATGAGTAGTAGGATTTTTTCCCTTTTGTTACTTTATATATTTTCCAAATTATCTTTAATGAACTTGTCTTGCTTATTTAAATAATGTGCATATCCTTTACATGCATGTGCATATACACATGTAAAGGGTATGTGTGCTGGAGAAGAGAGTTGTGAATTGGCGGCAGTGGAGAGGGAGGAGTGAAGTTGGAAGGGAACTTTCATGAGACTACGTAGAAAGCAACTGGGAGTGTCAAGGCTTTGGTGAAAGTCAAGGGCTTTGGTTATCAGCGACCAGATATAACTTGCTTCTGCTGATCCTTAACCCCACTTGAAGGGCCTCGCAGGCACTACACACTTCACAATGAATAAATGAATGAACAAAAGAAAATGAAAGCAATGTGGTTGGAGAAGAGGGCATGAATTTGAGGAAGATTTTGGAGAGACAACTAGGAATCACATAATGGTGCAACGAGGATGAGATTTCTACTTTAAACATCGGGAAAGTTGATCACCCTCTTATCTGTAATAGAGAATGGGAGGAAATTCATGAAGTGAGAAGCAAGAGATGATGAAGATTTTGATTTTGAATATATTGACTTAGGGGTTAAATTGATAAAACAAATTTAACTCTCTGTTGCAAAATCCAAATTGGATATAGAAGACGGATGAGCTAGAGAGAGTGTATCTTCAACGAAGACAGCCCTGAAGGAGAGCTGCTGCTGTATGGGAGGGCAAGTGAAATGCAGTTGAAAGCTGTCTTCAGAACCTTCCAATCCAGTTTCTGCCACCTCCATTGTCAGGGAATGTCTAGTTGTCCACATAATTTATTTCTAACTACATGTTTTGGTTACTTGCTGTTTAAATATATTGCATGCACACTGATATGGTTTGGCTGTGTCCCCACCCAAATCTCATCTTGAATTGTACTGCTCACAATCCCCACGTGTTGTGGGAGGGACCCAGTGGGAGGTAATTGAATCATGGGGCAGTTTCCCCCGTGCTGTTCTCATGATAGTGAGTGAGTTCTCATGAGATCTGATGGTTTTATAAGCATCTGGCATTTCCCCTACTGGCACTCATTCTGTCTCCTGCGGCCCTATGAAGAGGTGCCTTCCACCATGATTGTATGTTTCCTGAGGCCTCCCCAGCCACATGGAATTGCGAATCAATTAAACCTCTTTTCTTGATCAATTACCCAGTCTTGGACATTTCTTCATAGCAGCATGAGAACAGACTAATACACACACCAAGTGCACAAATAGTTAAGTTTATAGTTTGTAGAATTTACATAAAATGAACACAGTTCTCTCATCTCCACCTGGACAAGAAGAGATCACTCCCAATTTCAGCACACCAGAAATCTTCTTTGTGCCCCCTCTCAGTCATTATCTGCCACCCATCAAACATAAACACTATTTAGTCTTATATTGCCATACTCTAATTTTGTCTGGTTTTAATCTTTATATAAATGGGATCATACAGCATGCTATCTTTTTGACCTTTTCCCCTAAACATTATGTTTATGAACTCTATCATCCTGAGTTGCATAGATGCAACTCCATCGTAGCTAGAAGTGTAAGCTTTCTTTCCATGTTTTAAATAATTCTTAGAAGGGCATTTCAAATGCCCCCTTCTTCTTTCAGTATTTAATTGCTTTCATGGTCAAAGACTTTAATGTGTCTCACCATGTTCTCTAAGTGGCAAGACAGAAGCAAAGCTATGTGTTAGAAATGTGGGGATTTCCAGCACAGTCAGGAGCAGAAACTAGGGGATTGCATTCTAATTATTTTTCTTCCTTAAAGTTCAAATGTGGTTAGAATTGTGACTGACTAGCTCAATATGCCTTCAATTTTTGACCAGATATATTACATGTTTAAATAAGAACATATCTCCCTGTTAACAAAGTATCATTTTTACTGATATGTACCAATATAACCATTTGCTATAACAGCAACTCAAAGAATTTCAGATGCAAAGTTTTATTTTTTAAATCAATAGTCTTTATGTTTTTAGGGCAGTACGAGGTTTACAAAATATTGATCTGAAAGTACAGAGAGAGTTCCCACACATCTCTTTTCCCTCTTCATATAGTGCCCCCTATTATTTACATGTTATATTAATGGAGTACAAGATGCAAAGTTTTAAAACTGAGTCAGAGGTAAATACTTCCCAGGTGGCAGTAGCTCACAGCATAGTGATTTTTCCTGTGAGAATAGCAGGGAAGGCATGGACGGGATAGAGCATTCTACTCAGAAGCACAAATGCAGTTATTATGGATCCATGCCAATACAAAGCTTCGATTAGAAACAAACATCAGAATCTTAAAACACCTCTTAAATTAATCACCAATGTGTTGCTCCTGGTTATACAAAGCCCAAGATGCAAAGTGTTCACAGGCAAGAATGTTTCTGTTGGAAATACCCTTGGGACTGGTGGAGGAGGAGAGCATGGTACCATGTTCTTCTTCTTCTTTTTTTTTGGTTTGCAAGATTTAATAGAGTGAAAAGAGAGCTCCCATACAAAGGGAGGGGACCCAAAGAGGGTAGCCATTGCCGGCTCGAATGCCTGGGTTTATATCCTGATCATTGTCCCTACTGGCTGTGCTCTCAGACAATAGATGATTGGCTATTTCTTTACCTCCTGTTTTTGCCTAATTAGCATTTTAGTGAACTCTCTTTACTACATGATTGGTCGGGTTTGAGCTAAGCTGCAAGCTCCGTGTTTAAAGATGGATGTGGTCACCTTCCCAGCTAGACTTAAGGATTCTTAGTCGGCCTAGGAAATCCAGCTAGTCCTGTCTCTCAGTCCCCCCTCTCAACAGGAAAACCCAAGTGCTGTTGGGGAGATTGGCCAATGACTGCTTTAACTGCTTCCTGCTGAATTGGGGTGTAGTAGGGGTTGTGCTGTTGAGATTTCCTCAGGAGGAGTGCCTTTGATGTCATCAACATCAGAGCGTGGGCTAGCAGGCTGGTTCAGGGGTCCGCGGTAGATTTTAGTCATGCACTGCATCTGGGGCTCCATTTGAAGAGCCATTTGTAACTTTACAGCTTTGATTCTGGAAGAGACAAGCTTAACAAGGAGGTTAAAGATACAGGGTCCAAAGAGGAGTAGCAATATTATAGCTGCTAGAAGTCCTAAGAAGGGGAGAATCCAGGGCATGCATTGGCTGAGGAGGCCCCAGGGTCCCTTGTTTTGAAGCTCCTCTGCTGTATGTTGTATTCAATCTGGAATTTCTTTAACTTTCTTGGTGACTATTCTGGATTGGTTAACATAATAACAGCATTCTTCCCCTAAAAATAAACAAGTTCCCCCTTTTTTGGCAGTTAGCAAGTCTAAAGCTCTTCGATTTTGAAGGACTACTGCTGCTAGGGAGTTAAGTTGATCTTGCAAGGTGACCAGGGAGTCAGTGACCTGTTCCATGTTACCATTTAGTTCTGGAGATAGTTTGTAGAACTGAGTAGAGGTTGTGATACCGCCAATGCCAGTACCTAGTCCGCCTAGCACTCCTGCTCCAATAACAAAAGGAAGAATGGGTACGCTTTTGTTGCGGGGCTTAGGTATGACATAATTGTATAAATCTTGTTCAGTGTAGATGGTCATGGGGGCACTAAGAATGAGAGGAAGCACACAGATTCTGAAGAGCCATTCAAACAACGATAGGCTGAGGTACCACAGACAAAAAATGTTCCTGAGGGTAGGCAGACTATTTGTGTGGGAGGAGTTACCCACCTGATGCATTGGGAGTTGGTTGTGTCTATAGTATGGCTAAATTTTATACAGGTGAGATTTGAAGTATGGGTTAGGTCCTACTAAAACGGAAGTGGTGTTTATTTCTGTGCTGAAGTTGTTCCATTGTTCAGGTACAGGGATTGAAATGTATGGCCTGAAGTGCAGGGGGGTATTTTTTTGGCACACTTCACAGGCCCTGACTATCTGCTTGATAGTTTTGAAAAGGCCTGGTCCAGTAAATAATGATTTGGCCATCTGATGGGTGCTATCAATGCCTAAGGAAAGGTTTGGTGAAGGGTTTTAAGTAATTTCCATTGGTTAGCTGCTGGCAGAAATATTTTTCCTTTATTGATGGCTAGCCATCCTGAGGGGAGGAAACTATGTCCTCCTGAGGTTCCCCATTCTATTTCTTCTGAGTTCTGGGGCTTGGTTTCCCGGAGGGGGTTACCCCACACTAGGGGTCCTTCTATAAGCATTTCTAATGGAGGGGCCCGCCTTGCGGCTCTTTTGGCTTCAATATCCGCTTGGCGATTGCCTTCTATTTCCCTTTCCTTTCTTTTCTGATGACTCCGGCAGTGTAAGACTGCCACCTCTTTAGGTTTCTGTACAGCCAATAACCTCCTAATGGCTTCCTGATGTTTGATAGGTGTTCCCTCGGAAATTAGGAATTCCCTTTCTCTCCATGTTGCTGCGTGGGCATGGAGGACTAGGTAAGCAGACTTAGAGTCTGTAATATTTTACCCCTTTTCCTTCTTCTAATTCTAGTGCCCGAGTGAGGGCTATTAGTTCCGCCAGCTGAGCACTAGTTCCTGGAGTAAGGGGATTACTTTCAAGTATTCCATTATCACTGACCACTGCATACTCCGCTTTTCGAAGTTCTTTTTCTACAAAGGAACTTCCATCAGTATACAAGTTGAAGTTGGGATCAGTCAAGGGAACCTCTAAAAGGTCCCCTCGAGTGGCATAGGTTTGAGCAGTTACTTGATGACAGTTCTATCTTTTCTTCATTGTCTGGAAGAAATGTGGCTGGATTGAGTTGCGCAAGTGCGCAGTCGCAGCACTGGCCCTTCAAGTAATAGAGCCTGATATTTAAGTAAACAGTTGTCTGACAGCCACAAGTCTCCTTTAGCAGCAAGTATGCCATGCACGCCATGAGATGTCCACATGGTAAGATCTTTTCCCTGTATTATTTTAACTGCTTCAGATACTACGACTGCTACTGCCGCCACTACCCATAAACAATGAGGCCAACCCTTTGCCACTATATCAATTTCCTTACTCGGGTATGCCACGGGTTGCAAGCTCGTCCCTTGGACCTGTGTAAGGACTCCTAGAGCTATTCTTGTTTTTTCTGTGACATATAAAGAAAAGTCTTGGCCCACTGGCAAGCTTAACACAGGGGCTTGGGGTAGGTCCTTCTCTAGGGCCTGGAAAGCTGCTTCTGCTTCAGGTGTCCATCTTACTAAATGGGTATTGACTTTCTGAGTTTCCTTAGTGTATATAATGGCCTGGCTATTTTGCTGTACCTGGGGATCCATATTTGGCAGAAACCTGTTATGCCAAGGAACCCTCTTTGTTGCTTTAGGGTTTTGGGATGAGGATAACCCAGTATAGGCTGGATACATTCCTCACTGAGGGCCTTGGTGCCTTTGGATAATTTTAGCCCTAAGTATTTAACCTGCTGTGAGCAGAGCTGAGCCTTTGGTTTGGAAACCTTGTAGCCACAGGTGTTGAGGAAATTTAAGAGCGCTTGGGTGTCTTGATGGCACGAGGTTTCTGAACTAGCGGCTAAAAGTATATCATCCACATACCGAAGGACAAGAGTGTCCAGGTATGAGAATTGGCTCAAGTCTTGGACTAATGCCTGGCCAAATAGATGAGGGCCATCCCTGAACCCTTGGGGTAAAACAGTCCAGGTGAGTTGAGACGGTGGGTTCGAAGGATCTTCAAAGGCAAACAAGAATTGAGAGTCAGGATGTACAGGGATGCAGAATTAAGGTCCAGGACTGGAAACCACTCTGCTTCCTCTGGTATTTGGGAAAGCAGAGTATAAGGGTTGGGTATAGCTGGGTATAGAGGAACAGCAGCCTCACTGATAATCCCGAGATCTTCCACTAACCTCCACTGTCCGTTGGGTTTCTGTACTCCTAAAACTGGAGTATTGCAGGGACTATTGCATGGTTTTACTAGGCCTTGGGTTTTTAGGTCCTTAACAATTTTTTGAGTCCTTGTTGGGCCTTGGGTCTAAGGGGGTACTGCCTTTGGTAGGGAAAGAAAGTGGAATCCTCTAGTTTAACTTGAACAGGACGGGCATTCTTTGCTCATCCATGTGGTCCTTCTGTTGCCCAGACTTCAGGATTAATTCCTTCCTCAAGCAGGGGACAACAAATGGGCGTTCCTTTTCCTCTGTTCAGGTGTATAGTGGCCCCTGCTTTTGCTAGAATGTCTCTCCCTAACAAGGGAGTGAGGCTTTCAGGCATAATTAGAAAAGCATGTGAAAAGAGTAAAGCTCCCCAGTCACAACTTAGTGGCTGGGAGAAGTATCTAGTGACTGGCTGTCCTAGAACCCTTGGATAGTGACAGATCTGGAGGACAGTTGTCCGGGACAGGAGATTAAGACTGAGAAGGCCAAGCCAGTGTCCAGGAGACAGTTTACCTCCTGGACTCAATGATCAAGCATACCTGGGGCCCTCAATGATCAAGCATACCTGGGGCTCTGTGAGGGTGATGGCATGGGCTGGCGCTTGCCCCAGGCACCCTCAGTCCTGCTGCTGGATCATCTGGTTAGTGGCTTCTGACTCAGGAGACCTTCGTCTCCTGGGGCAATGGGCCTTCCAGTGATTCCTTGACATAAGGGGCATGGATGAGGGGGCAGCTTACTTCTACTTGGACAATCTTTTTTAAAGTGTCCTTGTAGACTGCACTGGAAGCAAGCCCTATTAGGCATTCGATTTGCCCAGTTTTCCCTTTTCCAGAGCCTCCAAAGTCCGCTTGCCTGAGGGCCGTGACTAAAGCTGTGGCCTTTTTTTGAGGCGGAGTCTCGCTCTGTCGCCCGGACTGGAGTGCAGTGGCCAGATCTCAGCTCACTGCAAGCTCCGCCTCCCGGGTTTACGCCATTCTCCCACCTCAGCCTCCCGAGTAGCTGGGACTACAGGCGCCCGCCACCTCGCCCGGCTAGTTTTTGTATTTTTAGTAGAGACGGGGTTTCACCGTGTTAGCCAGGATGGTCTCGATCTCCTGACCTCGTGATCCGCCCGTCTCGGCCTCCCAAAGTGCTGGGATTACAGGCTTGAGCCACCGCGCCCGGCCGTGGCCTTTTTAAAATCCTGTTTGTCCCGTTCCGCCTGCTCCTCCTGATCTCTATTATGAAAAACCAACGTTGCCAAGTTCAGTAGGGTTTCTAAGGTTTGTTCCGGGCCTAAGGTGGACTTTTGAAGCTTTTTTCTAATGTCTGCAGCTGACTGAGTGATAAACTTATCCTTTAAGATTAGTTGGCCTTCAGAAGAGTCAGGTGACAGGGAGGTATGCTTCCTCAATGCCTCCCTTAGTCTCTCCAGAAAGGCGGCAGGATTTTCTTCCCTTCCCCATGTTATAGTGGACATCACTGAGTAATTCACAGGCTTCTTCCTAGTTTTCCTTAGTCCCTCTAGCACGCAAGTTAGCAAATGTCTGTGACACCAATCTCTGTGTTCTGATTCTGTGTCCCGATGAGGGTCTATCTACACTGGGAACTGCCTGCTGGCCTGTGGTGAATTGTTCTCTTTCCTCTGTTGTCATCCTATCATTGACCTGACTGAGATACCAGAGATCGCCAAACTCTCAGGCTGCAGTTATGGCGGCACTTCTCTCATTTGGGGTTAGTGTCTGATTTAGCGGTAACATTATATCTCTCCATGTCAGATCAAAGGATTGTCTTAACCCTTGTACAACATCAATATTGCCATCAGGGTTATCTGAGAATTTACCTAGGTCTATTTTAATTTGCTTTAAGTCTGAGAGAGAAAAAGGTACATGCACTCTGGCTGGGCCTAATTCTCCTCCTCCCACTGCTTGGAGGGGGCATAATCAGGGAATATTGGCACTCTCTGGTTCATTGTTTACCCCTTTGTCTATCTCCTTCTGGACTGAATGGGTTGTAGGGGAGTCCTTATTAGTTGGGGAAGGGGTCAGGGGGGCGCTGGGTTAGGGAGGTAGACTCTGAGGGCTTCCTGAAGAGCATGAATCACACTTTTTATGTAATTGCGAGTTGTCTCTTAATGAAAAGAAAGTTTGTACATATGGCACTTCACTCCATTTGCCTTCTTTTCTACAAAAGTGTCTAGCTGTAAGATGGTGTTATAATTTATACTTCCCTCAGGAGGCCAGGTTTCTCCCCCTTGGAGGATATCGTGGCCAGGCGGTACTGCAGAAGAATATAAGTCATTTCTTTCTTAGCGTCTGAGGGTCAGATTGGTCCCAATTCTCCAGAATACATCTTAGGGGCATTTTTGCCTTGGGGGAAATGTTTCCCATCTGAAGAAAGAACATAGGGATGCCAGCAACCCCTAGTCATTTTCCGATGAGCGTTAGTCATAGGGCATCCTCTATGGTCCTAATGCTTATTCCTTTCCAGAGCATGTAACCACCTATGGACTTCTGCTTATCGGATTAGTAACGCTCACCGATGCAGCAGTCCTGCACCCCTTTTCCCGCGTTTCTTGACCACAAAGAAAGGGGTCCAGGCTGCTGGATTCTAGCGGTCCTTTACCAGCGTGCCCAACATTGCCTTTGTGCTCAGGGGTGAGTCCTAGAACTGGACTGAGTTCCTGAGTATTTCATAACAACCCAGCTGCCCCATCAAGATGCATCCCCATGAACAACAGCTCCTGTGCAAATTCGTTTCAGAGACCATATAGATAACATGGTACCATGTTCTAAGCAAAAAGCCGTCTCTTCCCTAGGTGATCCTTAATGGCTCTGGAGAGGATAGCCTTAGTTAAAACTTTGTTACATTAATAAAATGAGCCAATAGTAAAAGATATTCCCAAATGTCTTGTTTTCCTTGTTAATTTTTTTTAATTGTGACAAAATACACACAACAAAATTTACCACTTTAACCATTGTTAAGCATACAGTTCAGCAGCATTTAATACCTTCACATTGTGCAACCTGGTATTATCCTTCTCCAGAACATTTTATATCTTACGACATTAAAACTGCACTTACCAAACAATAACTCCTACTTCCTCCTCTCCCCTGCCCAGTCCCTGGAAACCATCATTCCACTTTCTGTCTCTATGAATTTTATTACTCTAGGTACCTCATATAAGTGGAATCATACAGTATTTGTTATTTTGTGACTGACTTATTTAACTCAGCACACTGTCTTTAAGGTTCATCTGTGTAGTAGCATGTGTCAGAATTTCCTTCCTTTTTAAGGCTGAATAATATTCCATTGTATGGATATACCACATTTTATTTATCCATTCATCTGCTGATGGATATCGGATTGCTTCAATTATTGTCTCTGTTTTGTAACTAGAAAGTTACTCTTTAGCCAGATATTTTACCTATTATCAAAAAGCTATGGCTTCCTTGCATTCTTCAGAATAAACATAAAATTTCCTGCCAATAACTTTCAGATGCCATAATTGTACTAATTTATGTTATGGTAACAACTCTAGACACTGAGAATTTTAGGTTTCAAAAATAAATCAGAGGTAGATTCCATCCTCAAAAAAGTATGGTCTAGCTGGCAAAATAAATTAGGCACACAGATAATGTTAATAGTTTGTCTGTGTGTAGAGAAGATGGGGAAGAGGGCCTCAGAAAGTGATGTGGGAATATTTGACTGGGGAGACTAAAGAGATCATTGAATTCAGGCTCAGGAATTTGGACTCAAGATAGGTAGTGGGAAGCCACTGAGGATTTCAGATTGTTTTGATTTTTATGGATTACTTTGTTTCTTTTCTATTTAATTTTTTAAAAAGTTATGCAAAACATTTACATGCTTTTGAACTTAAAACTATAAAATATGATACATTCAAAGAGATCCAGCTTCCACCTAAATCCCCTTCCCATTGTTCTTTCCTTTCTCCTATAGGTAACCCATTTTATTAATTTTTGGTTTATCTTTCCATTTCTTCTTTTTGAAAATATAAGCAAATATGTGACCGGGCACGGTGGCTCACGCCTGTAATCCCAGCACTTTGGGAGGCCAAGATGGGCGGATCGCAAGGTCAGGAGAACAAGACCATCCTGGCTAACACAGTGAAACCCTGTCTCTACTAAAAAATGCAAAAAAAAAAAAAAAAAAAAAAATTAGCCAGTTGTGCTGGCGGGCGCCTGCAGTCCCAGCTACTTGGGAGGCTGAGGCAGGAGAATGGCGTGAACCTGGGAGGTGGAGCTTGCAGTGAGCCAAGTTTGCGCCACTGCACTCCAGGCTGGGTGACAGAGCGAAACTCCATCTCAAAAAAAAAAAAAAAGAAAAAAGAAAATATAAGCAAATATGTATATGTATGTATTTTCTTCTTTATATTAAAAAAGTAGCATATTATGTTCATTCTTCTGAATTTTGTATTTTCACTTATATTCCTTCATATCAATATGTAGAGATTTTCCTCCTTTCTGTGTCTGAGAATTATTCATATTATTCTCAATTTTATGAATGCATCATAATTTATTCAACTAGTTGCCGATTGATGGACACTTGGGGGTTGTTTTCAGTTATTTACTGTTACAAATTGTGTTTTGATAAATAGCTTTGTGCATGTATCATTTTATATATTGCTAGTGTGTCTTAGGGATAGATTCATAGCTTAAAGGATCAAGGCTTAGGTAATTTGGCCATACATTGCGACAAAAATTCCACAGGAGTTATACCATTCTGCATTCTTGCTAACAATGCATGCAAGTCTCTGATTCTTCACAGTCATGCCAGTAGGGTATGTCATTAAACTTTTGGATTCTTGCATATCTGATAAGGGGAAATGGTGTCTTGGTGTAGTTCTAATTTGCATCCACAGAAACTACTGATATATTAGGGATAAATCAGTGGACCTTAACAACTTTAAATGTGGAGGCCAATGAGAATGAGAAGAGTAAAAGGATGAAAACATCAAGGAGAGCAAATATAGGTGACAGTTTATCATTTGAGTTGCTCATGGGACACCCATATAGAAGTGTTAATTGTGCCTTTGGGTCTAAGAAAGACATCATACATCCACATAAAGATGGTGGTTGAAGTTGTGAGAATGCATGAGACTGCCAAAGCTGGAAATGTAGATAAGAAGAAGAGCAAGAAAATATATTTCTAATACAGCCACAGTTGGATAAACCAAATCATCTTCTTTCTCTATGTCCTTCCTCCCTTTTTATATTATTTTTGAGATTTTAATTTTTATTATTAATATTATTTTCAGATTTAGAGGTGACAGATCTGCTGTGTCCTCTACTGAAATACTTGAGAAAAGAATGACAAAGGAAATTGGTGGATTACACTTGCCACTGAAAGTGTGGTCCAGGGATCCAGTAGCAGGAAGATCACCTGTGAGCTTGTTAGAAGTACAGAAGTTCAGGCCCTAGCCCAGATCTATGGCTTAGAAACAGTGTTTTCTCAAGATGTGCGGGCAATTCATGGCTTCTCCATGCCCTGTTGATCAGCTGGACTTTGCTGGCCAAAATAAAAAGTTGTCTGGTTGTGCCTTAAATTTATAATTCTAGATCATAACCGGGTGCTCTGTATTTTCTACTATGTTTCTCTAGTGGGCCTGCTTTCACCATCCCAAGGTTATTACTTCACACTTTTTCCCTGTCTGCAAATTTCACTTGCCCTCCCTGCTTATTCTCAAACCATGTCCTTCCCTATTTTATGTAGAAAATTGAAGCCATCAGATGGGAATTCCCTCATACTTCCACCACCAAATTTATCACCATGCTGGCATTTACACCCCCTTGCCTTCTTCTCTGTAGTGTGATGGAAGAAGTGTCCCTTCTTAGATCATAGACCACTCTTCCTGTGTGTGCCAGGATTCTATTCCCCTTCTCTAGGATGGGCTCCTTGGCCATCCTCTTCCAGTGCCATCAATGGCTCCCGCTTTTCTGGATCATTCCCATCAGTAGACAAACCTGATGACATCAACTGTCTTTTTAAAAACCACCTCTTCCTTGACTGCTTGCCCTACTCTACCCACTGCCCCATTCCTTTGCTTCCCTTTACAGCAAAACTTCTTGAAAGAGTTGCCTTCATGCTGTCTGCCTTCTATCCACTATTCAGTACTTTTCATCCTGGCCTCTAACTCACCACACCATGGAAACTGTTCTTGTCAAGGTTATCAGTGACCTCAATGATGTCAAATCCAATAGATACTTTCAGCAAAATTTGACACATTTCACCATCTTGAAATGTTCCCTCTTGTGGTTTTTGGGACACCATACTCTGCTGGTTTTCCTCTTCTACCTGACCTTTTAGTGTTGATGTTTTCTCTCTTTCTCTCTCTCTCTCTTTCCCCCTCCCTCCTTCCCTTTCCTCCTGTCCTCCCCCTCTCTCTCCTCTATCTTTCCCACTTCTCTCTTTATCCTCTCTCTTTATGCTCTCCTGTTGTACTTGTGCCCTCTCACTTCCTCCACCTTCTCAAATCTTTCCTTTCATTCTCAATTTTTTTTCTTTAGAGGGAACATTCATTTTATAGCTCCCCATAACTTTCCCATTCCCTGTTGCCTTATACACAACGTGTTCCATGCATTTACATTGACTACCTGGCCTCTGTGGCCATTTGTATTTGGGATCACTCTCCTAAGCCACATATTGTAGATATTTATGTAAACATTTTTCTCTCTTTCTTGATAGTATGTTCTCTAAGAGTTCATTTCACCAACAGTGCCTAGCATAGTGCCTTGAGAATAATAGAAATAAAATTTATTGAATAAAATAAATAAGCAAATACATATATACATGCAAAGATTCTTGAAAATCTGAAATGTAACCATTTTCACTTTAAAGAGGGTATATAAGAAAAATGCCTGGAACAGTGTTGGGCATCTAGTGGGCATTTGGGGTTTTTGGTTAACTAATTGAATGTTAGCAATCTGTAGAATTTCTGATATGACAAATAACTTAATGACTCACTCACCATTTAGAAGTATTCTGAAGTATCTTAATCTTTAATTTCTTAAAATTCAGCTCAATCATGTATTTCATTAGAAGTAGAAATATGAGGCAGAGAATGTCAGGATATCAGAAAAACATGATTGAATATTTAGTGACTTCTGACATAAATGCTATTAAGAATAAAACAAAGTGTTTTACATTAATGTGAGTATATCTTTTATGTATGGTTCAAAAATCATTTTTTAATTAATATTGCTAAATGAAAATACTAATAGCCTAAGGCTACATGCCTCAGACTAAAGTAAAATAATCAATAATGTGATCAAGTTATCAATAATGAAAATATATTAATAATGAGAATTGAAAAATGGGAAATAAAAAATAAAGAAAAATAAAAAAAGAAAAATGGGAAATAAAAACAGTGATTTGGAGATGGAAGACATATTTAGCTTAATAACCTCAGGCAAGTCCTGTGTCTTGGTTTTCTTAGGTCTAAAACAAGAAGATTGGATTTAGCTATCTCTAAGTTCTTTTCCAGCTATAAAATCTTTGCATTCATGCCGGGCGCGGTGGCTCAAGCCTGTAATCCCAGCACTTTGGGAGGCCGAGATGGGCGGATCACGAGGTCAGGAGATCGAGACCATCCTGGCTAACACGGTGAAACCCCATCTCTACTAAAAAAACCGGGCGAGGTGGCAGTCACCTGTAGTCCCAGCTACTCGGGAGGCTGAGGCAGGAGAATGGCGTGAACCCGGGAGGCGGAGCTTGCAGTGAGCTGAGATCCGGCCACAGCACTCCAGCCTGGGCAGCAGAGCGAGACTCCGTCTCAAAAAAAAAAAAAAAAAAAAAAAAAAAACTTTGCATTTATGTAATAAATAAAGGGCTACTAGTTATATGATCCTGATGTTTACTTTTTCAATGCGTGTTTGATTCTGTTCAGAGAAAATACCTGGTAAGCCCTAATGGAAACCATCTGTTAGAAAAAGAAGGAGACAGAATCGTGGGGCTCTGTTGACTTCCCTGGTCTTACCAGCAAAGAGAAGAGGTGTAGTAATTTTTAAAAAGGAAGAAAGGAGAGAGATCAAAGTGGGAGAAGGAAAAATAACTCTCCTCTTTCCTCTGAGAGACTGTGGTGGCTCTTCCACCTTTCCGGAGACTCATCAGCACCTGTCTGGTGGACAGCACCACATCTCTAAACTCTAAGGTTCTAACCCCTGTTCCCAAATTCTGGAGTTCACTAACAAAGTGGTTTGCATTCTTTAAAAAAATGAAATGAAACCAAAGAGGGACATACAGAAGACTTCCAAAATAAAATGGTAGATCTTAAATTGGGTGCTTGGTTTATGAATTATTTTGTATTGATCAACTTTCCATTATAAAATAAATGAATTAAAAATATATATCACAATAAAACAAAAAGAAGAGCCATTCTCATTTAAAGAGAGGCCTTATCTCCAGAGAAATAATTAGAGGCCATTATATATCAATCCTAAAGGGTTTTAGTAGAAACCCTTACTGCTCCCTCTGAGGTATAAGGTAAGCAGAGGTAAGCAAGCAGGGTAGTGGCAGAGATCACATGTGAGAAAAAGAATGTGAAGAGGAAAATAGAAGGGATCTAGATATTTGATGAAGTCCAGAAAGGCTGACTTTGATATGAACAGCAGCATTTCAATCAGGCTCATGAGAAGCTCCACAATGCAGAAGTCAAAGAATATGATCTTTCCTTTGAGCAGAGTCTGATGAAAATTCCTAGAGTGGGACTTAGATTCCCCCATATTTTTGTATTTAGGTTATGAGAATGAGACTAAGAACCAGATTGTCACTAACAGAGAGCAAAATCTCAGCATAATTTTCATTGTGTGGAGTTCAGAAATGCATTTGAACTGCAGGCTTCATCATTTGTATCTCTGACCCATTTGCTTTTATGCCTGGAGGAAGGTCCAGGCAGCCACTAACTGCTCAAATCCTTCCGTTCTGGACTTGCTCTTCCTCTGTCAGTTCTCATCCTTACTTTCTTTTTGAGTGTTCTAGATGGCATTAATAAACATTCATCAGTGGCTTGGTTACACTAAATTATCTTGGTTCCCTTCCCACATTACTTCATCTTCCCCTGACCTTACTCCTTCTCCTGGACTCATTAACACTCATTCTTGGCATTCAGTAGATGTTGACTGAGAACTTACTATGTGTTAGTTACTGTTCTAGGTGCTGGGGACAAATGGGTGAACCACATATACGTGGCTTCTGCATTGATGCAGGGTGTGGTATGGTGGGGAAGGAGAAAGTAGATGTTAAACAGCCTTCTACAGAGGTTAATACATATTTTAGTCCATGCCATGTAGAGAAGATATGGTGCTATGAGAGACAATATCAGGGGTGACCTACTCAAAATAGAGTGGTCAGGAAACTCAGCTGTGAGGAGGTGGCATTTAAATTGCATACTGACTGACTAATGAGAGGGAGCCAGGCAAGTGAAAGAGAGGAGAGCGTGTTCCATGCAGAAAGTAAAGTAGGTGCAAAGCTCAGGAGAAGAAGACTATGGCACTGGAAGACCTGAAAGAAAACTGGTGACATACCCCAGACACATACAGTGGTGTAAACAGATAAAAAATATGGTTGATTTGTTCACATAGGGAATACTTTGTGCAGATCTGAGGACACTACTCTTAAGGTGCTGGCATGAACAAGTGCTCATGATTGGTTGTTCAGTCTCAAATGTATGGCATGACTCTACATATACAATGTACCAGTTAGGATTCTCAGTTGCAAGTGCTAGAATGCCCAATCAAAACTTTCTTAAGCAAAATACATATTTATTAGTTGACATATCTGAAAAGTCCATGACCGGGGATACCCTCAGGCCTGGCTTTACCAATAGTTCAAATGTTTTAGACTGGCACTGTCCACTAGAGATAAAATGTGAGCCATATGCATCATCACTTCAACATGTAATAAAAATAAAAATTATTGGTGAGATATTTTACATTCCCTTTTCCTTCTAAGTCTTTGAGATGCAGTGTGTCTTTTGTACTTACATCACATCTGTGTACTGGTCACATTTCAAGTGTTCAATAGCTACATATGGCTAGTGGCTACCATTTTGGACAGTGCAGGTCAAGGCCTTCGATCTTCTCAGTTTCAATTTGATAATTACCTAGATTGTCTTCCTAGTAGTCTAAGCAAAAGCTTCTTTGTGCCTCACTGGCTCTAAAAGAGTCCTGTGACCACCTTGAGAAAACATCATGACCAGGAAGAAAGTGCTGTGCCCAGCGGTTTAGAACTAAACTGCATGCTGTACCCCAGGACTGCAGGAGAGGGGTAGGCTCCATGTGAACTCTGTGTATAGAATATATATTTATTATTTTTTGGATAATAATGTTGGGGGATCAATTCTCCCCACATAAAGAGGACTGGCGAGAAGACTATTAATGTATTAATGGAGGTTATCTCTGGAAAGAATGATTTCAGGGGTTATAAATGGTACCACTTTTATTTTCTGTTTTGTAGATTTGTTTTTAGTTTATTGCTACTAGCATGCACTGTTTCATTTTTATTTATGCTTTTAATGAAGAATATAAACATAACTTTCTTTCTTGTAAAAGGGTTGGGACCAAATAGAGGGAATGATCTAATACTGGGGTGACCAAATGTCTTGGTTTTCCTAGGACAGCCCTGGCTTATACCAGTGATTATAGTGTAATTATTAATTGAACTCCTTTTACCTCCAGCGTGTCCCATCATAAGAACATATGGTCATCCAATATAATAATACTTTAAAACCATCATGGGTACTGATATGGTTAATTCAGACCTCACAAATACCTTGAGATAACAGAATGATTTGATAGATACACCTTGAACCCCAATAAAAGACAGAGTAATCACACCTTGTATTTCTGCATCATCAGGAAATGAGACACTCCAAGAGTTAATTTTTCTAACTGAAGCTTGCCCTGTAAGCATCAAAATGTTTTAACATTTAACTACTTTTAATGGAAATATTACTCTGGGATATTTTATATTTTCCCACCTTCTTAAGTGGAGTAGACCAAACATAATGGAACTACTTCTTGTTGACACAAGTTATTGCAGAGCTTTCCACCTGGTGGACAAAAGCTCACTGGTGTGTTATGAATGGATTACAGGCATGTAGAAATATGATCCCTCCATCTCCACCTCTCAGGGAAGCCAGGCTGGGCTTGAGGGGTGACAGAATCCCCTGGATCAGTTACCTCTGGCTGTTTTCCTCCATGAGTCATCTGAATAGATTCATTTTCTGTATGCATCTTGACTTGCAAAAGGTTAGGAAGCATTAGTTACTGTTTTGTGTTGTAGTTCAGAGATTCTGGCAGGTCACCCTCCATCCTGGGGTTACAGGGGGTGATTTACATTTACCCTTGAGCTGAATTTCCCTGAGTTGACTACTTCTCTTTGCTCTTCGTAGCACTCTTCCTTTTTACTTTGCAGGCAATTGCCATTGCTTGTTACTGTCTTTTCTATGTAGTCTGCTCTCTTATTTTACACAGGTTTGTTTAGGTTAGGTGAAATATACTTGAGTATAGCTCGACTCCCTTAACTGAAGATTTAGTAGTAGCTGTTCACATTGTTGTCTTCTAAACTCATTGCTGTGCTGTTGCTATGCTCCAGGTATCTAAGATGATCTTAAATATCACGTTATGTTTCCTCATTAGAGATGGTAGAAGTCTTATAGAGGGCTCTTTATTCTTAGAGTTAGTTGTGGTTTATTATATATGTATATAATTTCAAGAAGACTAAATTGCTAGATAATACAGTATTACAGGAAAGAAAATAATATTTTACACAAACACATATTTACATGCATATATATGTATACTGAGAGAGAGAGAGTGAGAGAGACATTTTTAAAACATGGAGGACAGTTATGCCCTCTTTGCAAACTAATTTCAGAAAGGTCAGTTGTCATGTTCACTCAACAAATAGTCCCTTGTTGCTATTCTGAAACTGAATGTCCTTCTGGCTGGACAACTGGACTCAGCCAATAAGGCATTTCTGATGCTTTTGTGTTCTTATGCAAGGATGGACCTTTTCCAGCATTGTAAATGACAGCAGGAAATACTCAATGGGCCACAGGAAGTAATTGACATCATCTGGGATTGTCTGGCTCAGAAGTTAAAAGTAAGGACTTTAAAATCTGACCTGGGATTGAATTCTAGTTCTAGCATATGTTAATTCTGTGGATTAGACGAGTTTCGTAATCCCTCTGAGTCCCACTTCTCTCACTGAGTTGTTATGAAGATGAAATGAGAACATGTTTGCTGTTAGCTAAGCATAATCTTTGGCTAGTAGTGAGTGGTCACTAAACTGTAGTTTCATTGTCATTTTTACTAATAATAATATATGGAGCAGCTAATGATTAACCAGAAGACTTACCTTTGGGGAAACTAGAATAAATAATCAAACATAAGTATAATATTTTTGTAATTGGCCTAATTTTGAGTAATTAGTTGGCTATCATATTTCTCACTAAGTAGTGACATGTATGAACAATTCTGAAATTAAATGGACTAGAAAGCCTCTAGAATTATTTTATTCTTCACTATCCATGGTGTTTACTATGTGGCATCATATTCTTTGCCAGGCAATTGCAGGCTGGTAGATGCTTTCAGCAAGACACTTGTCCTGGATTATAACTGACTGATAGTTTGATACAGATTCTGCCCTCCACTTTTTGAAAAATTGGTACATTATTTGTACTTTACTTAACTCCTATAGGATTTCCCCCATATATCTTACATTTCTCAAAAACAACAGATAGAGGTGTTTTTGGAACATCTGTCATTCCTAAAGCTCTTTAAGCAAGTTTCCAAGAGGGCAGTGATTACCCTGACCAACTGCTATATCTTCTTCTTTTTTTTAATTTTTTTATTTTTATTTTTTTGTTATACCTTAAGTTCTAGGGTACATGTGCACAACGTGCAGGTTTGTTACATATGTATACTTGTGCCATGTTGGTGTGTTGCACCCATCAACTCGTCAGCACCCATCAACTCGTTATTTGCATCAGGTATAACTCCCAACGCCATACCTCCCCCTCCCCCTCCCCATAATAGGTCCCGGTGTGTGATGTTCGCCATCCCGAGTCCAAGTGATCTCATTGTTCAGTTCCCACCTATGAGTGAGAACATGTGGTGTTTGGTTTTCTGTTCTTGTGGTAGTTTGCTGAGAATGATGGTTTCCAGCTGCATCCATGTCCCTACAAAGGACACAAACTCATCCTTTTTATGGCTGCATAGTATTCCATGGTGTATATGTGCCACATTTTCTTAATCCAGTCTGTCACAGATGGACATTTGGGTTGATTCCAAGTCTTTGCTATTGTGAATAGTGCCACAATAAACATACATGTACCTGTGCCTTTATAGCAGCATGCTTTATAATCCTTTGGGTATATACCCAGTAATGGGATGGCTGGGTCATATGGTATTTCTAGTTCTAGATCCTTGAGGAATCACCATACTGTTTTCCACAATGGTTGAACTAGTTTACAATCCCACCAGCAGTGTAAAAGTGTTCCTATTTCTCCACATCCTCTCCAGCACCTGTTGTTTCCTGGCTTTTTAATGATTGCCATTCTAACTGGTGTGAGATGGTATCTCATTGTGGTTTTGATTTGCATTTCTCTGATGGCGAGTGATGGTGAGCATTTTTTCATGTGTCTGTTGGCTGTATGAATGTCTTCTTTTGAGAAATGTCTGTTCATATCCTTTGCCCACTTTTTGATGGGGTTGTTTGTTTTTTTCTTGTAAATTTGTTTGAATTGTTTGTAGGTTCTGGATATTAGCCCTTTGTCAGATGAGTAGATTGCAAAAATTTTCTCCCATTGTATAGGTTGCCTGTTCACTCTGATGGTAGTTTCTTTTGCTGTGAAGAAGTTCTTTTTTTTTTTTTAATTTTTTTTTTATTATACATTAAGTTCTAGGGTACATGTGCATAACGTGCAGGTTTGTTACATATGTATACTTGTGCCATGTTGGTGTGCTGCACCCATCAATTCATCATTTATATCAGGTATAACTCCCAATGCAATCCCTCCCCCCTCCCCCCTCCCCATGATAGGCCCCATGTGATGTTCCCCTTCCCGAGTCCAAGTGATCTCATTGTTCAGTTCCCACCTATGAGTGAGAACATTCGGTGTTTGGTTTTCTGTTCTTGTGATAGTTTGCTAAGAATGATGGTTTCCAGCTGCATCTGTGTCCCTACAAAGAACACAAACTCATCCTTTTTTATGGCTGCATAGTATTCCATGGTGTATATGTGCCACATTTTCTTAATCCAGTCTGTCACTGATGGACATTTGGGTTGATTCCAAGTCTTTGCTATTGTGAATAGTGCCACAATAAACATACGTGTACATGTGTCTTTATAGCAGCATGATTTATAATCCTTTGGGTATATACCCAGTAGTGGGATGGCTGGGTCATATGGTACATCTAGTTCTAGATCCTTGAGGAATCGCCATACTGTTTTCCATAATGGTTGAACTAGTTTACAATCCCACCAACAGTGTAAAAGTGTTCCTATTTCTCCACATCCTCTCCAGCACCTGTTGTTTCCTGACTTTTTAATGATTGCCATTCTAACTGGTGTGAGATGGTATCTCATTGTGGTTTTGATTTGCATTTCTCTGATGGCGAGTGATGATGAGCATTTTTTCATGTGTCTGTTGGCTGTATGAATGTCTTCTTTTGAGAAATGTCTGTTCATATCCTTTGCCCACTTTTTGATGGGGTTGTTTGTTTTTTTCTTGTAAATTTGTTTGAATTGTTTGTAGGTTCTGGATATCAGCCCTTTGTCAGATGAGTAGATTGCAAAAATTTTCTCCCATTGTATAGGGTGCCTGTTCACTCTGATGGTAGTTTCTTTTGCTGTGCAGAAGTTCTTTAGTTTAATTAGATCCCATTTGTCAATTTTGGCTTTTGTTGCCATTGCTTTTGGTGTTTTAGACATGAAGTCCTTGCCCATGCCTATGTCCTGAATGGTATTCCCTAGGTTTTCTTCTAGGGTTTTTATGGCATTAGGTCTAACATTTAAGACTGTAATCCATCTCGAATTAATTTTCATATAAGGAGTAAGGAAAGGATCCAGTTTCAGCTTTCTACTTATGGCTAGCCAATTTTCCCAGCACCATTTATTAAATAGGGAATCCTTTCCCCATTTCTTGTTTTTCTCAGGGTTGTCAAAGATCAGATGGTGATAGATGTGTGGTATTATTTCTGAGGGCTCTGTTTGGTTCCATTGGTCTATATCTCTGTTTTGGTACCAGTACCATGCTGTTTTGGTTACTGTAGCCTTGTAGTATAGTTTAAAGTCAGGTAGCGTGATGCTTCCAGCTTTGTTCTTTTGACTTAGGATTGTCTTGGCAATGCAGGGTCTTTTTTGGTTCCATATGAACTTTAAAGCAGTTTTTAACAATTCTGTGAAGAAAGTCGTTTGTAGCTTGATGGGGATGGCATTGAATCTATAAATTACCTTGGGCAGTATGGCCATTTTCACGATATTGATTCTTCCTATCCATGAGCATGGTATGTTCTTCCATTTGTTTGTGTCCTCTTTTATTTCACTGAGCAGTGGTTTGTAGTTCTCCTTGAAGAGGTCCTTTACATCCCTTGTAAGTTGGATTCCTAGGTATTTTATTCTCTTTGAAGCAATTGTGAATGGAAGTTCATTCATGATTTGGCTCTCTGTTTGTCTGTTACTGGTGTATAAGAATGCTTGTGATTTTTGCACATTAATTTTGTATCCTGAGATTTTGCTGAAGTTGCTTATCAGCTGAAGGAGATTTTGGGCTGAGACGATGGGGTTTTCTAAATATACAATCATGTCATCTGCAAACACGGACAATTTGACTTCTTCTTTTCCTAACTGGATACTCTTTATTTCTTTCTCTTGCCTGATTGCCCTAGCCAGAACTTCCAAGACTATGTTGAATAGGAGTGGTGAGAGAGGGCATCCCTGTCTTGTGCCAGTTTTCAAAGGGAATTTTTCCAGCTTTTGCCCATTCAGTATGATATTGGCTGTGGGTTTGTCATAAATAGCTCTTATTATTTTGGGGTACGTTCCATCAATACCGAATTTATTGAGCGTTTTTAACATGAAGGCTGTTGAATTTTGTCAAAAGCCTTTTCTGCATCTATTGAGATAATCATGTGGTTCTTGTCTTTGGTTCTGTTTAAATGCTGGATTACGTTTATTGATTTGCGAATGTTTAACCAGCCTTGCATCCCAGGGATGAAGCCCACTTGATCATGGTGGATAAGCTTTTTGATGTGCTGCTGAATCTGGTTTGCCAGTATTTTATTGAGGATTTTTGCATCGATGTTCATCAGGATATTGGTCTAAAATTCTCTTTTTTGTTGTGTCTCTGCCAGGCTTTGGTATCAGGATGATGTTGGCCTCATAAAATGAGCTAGGGAGGATTCCCTCTTTTTCTATTGATTGGAATAGTTTCAGAAGGAATGGTACCAGCTCCTCTTTGTACCTCTGGTAGAATTCAGCTGTGAATCCATCTGGTCCTGGACTTTTTTTGGTGGGTAGGCTATTAATTATTGCCTCAATTTCAGAGCCTGCTATTGTTCTATTTAGGGATTCAACTTCTTCCTGGTTTAGTCTTGGAAGAGTGTAAGTGTCCAGGAAATTATCCATTTCTTCTAGATTTTCTAGTTGATTTGCGTAGAGGTGTTTATAGTATTCTCTGATGGTAGTTTGTATTTCTGTGGGGTCGGTGGTGATATCCCCTTTATCATTTTTTATTGTGTCTATTTGATTCTTCTCTCTTTTCTTCTTTATTAGTCTTGCTAGCAGTCTGTCAATCTTGTTGATTTTTTCAAAAAACCAACTCCTGGATTCATTGAATTTTTGGAGGGTTTTTTGTGTCTCTATCTCCTTCAGTTCTGCTCTGATCTTATTATTTCTTGCCTTCTGCTAGCTTTTGAATGTGTTTGCTCTTGCTTCTCCAGTTCTTTTAATTGTGATGTTAGAGTGTCAATTTTAGATCTTTCCAGCTTTCTCTTGTGGGCATTTAGTGCTATAAATTTCCCTCTACACACTGCTTTAAATGTGTCCCAGAGATTCTGGTACGTTGTATCTTTGTTCTCATTGGTTTCAAAGAACATCTTTATTTCTGCCTTCATTTCGTTATGTACCCAGTAGTCATTCGGCAGCAGGTTGTTCAGTTTCCATGTAGTTGAGCGGTTTTGATTGAGTTTCTTAGTCCTGAGTTCCAGTTTGATTGCACTGTGGTCTGAGAGACAGTTTGTTATAATTTCTGTTCTTTTACATTTGCTAAGGAGTGCTTTACTTCCAATTATGTGGTCAATTTTGGAATAAGTGTGATGTGGTGCTGAGAAGAATGTATATTCTGTTTATTTGGGGTGGAGAGTTCTATAGATGTCTATTAGGTCAGCTTGGTGCAGAGATGAGTTCAATTCCTGGATATCCTTGTTAACTTTCTGTCTCGTTGATCTGTCTAATGTTGACAGTGGAGTGTTGAAGTTTCCCATTATTATTGTATGGGAGTCTAAGTCTCTTTGTAAGTCTCTAAGGACTTAGTTTATGAATTTGGGTGCTCCTGTATTGGGTGCATATATATTTAGGATAGTTAGCTCTTCCTGTTGAATTGATCCCTTTACCATTATGTAATGGCCTTCTTTGTCTCTTTTGACCTTTGATGGTTTAAAGTCTATTTTATCAGAGACTAGGATTGCAACTCCTGCTTTTTTTTGTTCTTCATTTGCTTGGTAGATCTTCCTCCATCCCTTTATTTTGAGCCTATGTATGTCTCTGCATGTGAGATGGGTCTCCTGAATACAGCAGACTGATGGGTCTTGACTCTTTATCCAGTTTGCCAGTCTGTGTCTTTTAATTGGAGCATTTAGTCCATTAACATTTAAGGTTAATATTGTTATGTGTGAACTTGATCCTGCCATTATGATATTAACTGGTTTTTTTGCTCGTTAGTTGATGCAGTTTCTTCCTAGCCTCGATGGTCTTTACATTTTGGCATGTTTTTGCAATGGCTGGTACCGGTTATTCCTTTCCATGTTTAGGGCTTCCTTCAGGGTCTCTTGTAAGGCAGGCCTGGTGGTGACAAAATCTCTAAGTATTTGCTTATCTGTAAAGGATTTTATTTCTCCTTCACTGATGAAACTTAGTTTGGGTGGATATGAAATTCTGGGTTTAAAATTCTTTTCTTTAAGAATGTTGAATATTGGCCCCCACTCTCTTCTGACTTGTAGAGTTTCTGCCGAGAGGTCTGCTGTTATTCTGATGGGCTTCCCTTTGTGGGTAACCCGACCTTTCTCTCTGGCTGCCCTTAAGATTTTTTCCTTCATTTCAACTTTGGTGAATCTGGCAATTATGTGTCTTGGAGTTGCTCTTCTCGAGGAGTATCTTTGTGGCGTTCTCTGTATTTCCTGAATTTGAATGTTGGCCTGCCCTACTAGGTGGGGAAGTTCTCCTGGATGATATCCTGAAGAGTGTTTTCCAACTTGGTTCCATTTTCTCCCTCACTTTCAGGCACCCCAATCAGACGTAGATTTGGTCTTTTTACATAATCCCATACTTCTTGCAGGCTTTGTTCATTTCTTTTTCTTCTTTTTTCTTTTGGTTCTCTTCTCGCTTCATTTCATTCATTTGATCCTCAATCGCTGATACTCTTTCTTCCAGTTGATCAAGTCGGTTACTGAAGCTTGTGGATTTGTCACGTATTTCTCGTGTCATGGTTTTCATCTCTGTCATTTCATTTATGACCTTCTCTGCATTAATTATTCTAGCTATCAATTCTTCCACTCTTTTTTCAAGATTTTTAGTTTCTTTGCGCTGGGTACGTAATTCCTCCTTTAGCTCTGAGAAGTTTGATGGACTGAAGCCTTCTTCTCTCATCTCGTCAAAGTCATTCTCTGACCAGCTTTGATCCGTTGCTGGCGATGAGCTGCGCTCCTTTGCAGGGGGAGATGCGCTCTTATTTTTTGAATTTCCAGCTTTTCTGCCCTGCTTCTTCCCCATCTTTGTGGTTTTATCTGCCTCTGGTCTTTGACGATGGTGATGTACTGATGGGGTTTTGGTATCGGTGTTCTTCCTGTTTGATAGTTTTCTTTCTAATAGTCAGGACCCTCAACTGTAGGTCTGTTGGAGATAGCTTGAGGTCCACTCCAGACCCTGTTTGCCTGGGTATCAACAGCAGAGGTTGCAGAAGATAGAATATTGCTGAACAGCGAGTGTACCTGTCTGATTCTTACTTTGGAAGCTTCCTCTCTGGGGTGTACTCCACCCTGTGAGGTGTGGGGTGTCAGACTGCCCCTAGTGGGGGATGTCTCCCAGTTAGGCTACTCAGGGGTCAGGGACCCACTTGAGCAGGCAGTCTGTCCGTTCTCAGATCTCAGCCTCCGTGTTGGGAGATCCACTGCTCTCTTCAAAGCTGTCAAACAGAGTCGTTCGGATCTGCACAGGCCTCTGCTGCTTCCCCTGTTGTTTTTTAGCTGTGCCCTGTCCCCAGAGGTGGAGTCTACAGAGACAGGCAGGTTTCCTTGAGCTGCTGTGAGCTCCACCCAGTTGGAGCTTCCCAGCGGCTTTGTTTACCTACTTAAGCCTCAGCAATGGCGGGCGCCCCCACCCAGCCTCGCTGCTGCCTTGCGGTTAGATCGCAGACTGCTGTGCTAGCAATGAGGGAGGCTCCGTGGCCGTGGGACCCTCCCAGCCAGGTGTGGGTATAATCTCCTGGTGTGCCCGTTTGCTTAAAGTGCAGTATTGGGGTGGGAATTACCCAATTTTCCAGGTGTTGTGTGTCTCAGTTTGCCTGGCTAGGAAAAGGGATTCCCTTCCCCCTTGTGCTTCCCAGGTGAGGCAATGCCTCGCCCTGCTTCAGCTCTCGCTGGTCGGGCTGCAGCAGCTGACCAGCACCGATTGTCCAGCACTCCCCAGTGAGATGACCCCAGTACCTCAGTTGAAAATGCAGAAATCACTGGTCTTCTGTGTCGCTCGCGCCAGGAGTTGGAGACTGGAGCTGTTCCTATTCGGCCATCTTGCTCCGCCCTTCATTACATTTTTTATATAACATATCTTCTCCTTTCTTGAATTCGTTATCCTTCCTTGTTTTTTTCCTCAGCTGGAAGAGATCTTCATGTAACCTTAAATTTTTTTTAATAAAGGGTGTTTGGGTGATATAATTTCTGTGTCTTTGAACATACCTGTCTTTTGTCATTGCATAAGAGAAATTACAGTTTAGCAGCTGGCAGAATTCTTAAATTACAATAACATTCCCTTAGAATTCTACAGAAATTGTACCAGTGTCTTTTAGCATAGTGTTACAGATGAGAAGTATGATATCAGTCTGATTTTCTTTCCTTTTAAGCAACCTGATTTTTCTCCTTTATGAGGAAGTTTGTCATTGTCTTTGCTCTTAGAGTATCAGAGTACATCTGGAAGTGTGTATTCTTTCAGTAGTCCTACTGCCTAGCACAGCATTTGATCTAAGGCCTAAAGACTTTCTTCAGGTTAAGGAAATGTTCTTCTGTTATTTCCTTGATTATTGTTTTCTTCTGTCTTCTTTATTAATGATGTCTCCATCTGGAACTCTTATTAGACTAATATTGATTGGATATTCTGGATCTCTCTATTATATCTTATGTTTTATCTGATTATTTAAATCTCTTGTGTGTGTGGTGTGTGTGCACTTTTTTGGGAGGGGCAGTGGCATTTCAAAAGGAGCTGATATACTGCCCCTATTCAACCTTTGGCTTCTATTATATTTGGAACAAACCTGTCACTTTCCAAAGAAGCTGTGGACCTATTTCTGTGTCCAGTCATTCTGTGTGGAGAAACTGACCATATTCCTGATGTCCCTTAATTTGCCTTTAAACTGCTGCCTATGATTCTCCTCCAATCCTGATTCTCTGAGTTGGGGATTTTCCAAGACTGTTTTCTGGAAACCTGTACACTTACTTCTTAGGGGTCTGTACTAGTCTGTTCTCACACTGCTAATAAAGACATATCTGAGACCAGGCAATTTATAAAGAAAAAGAGGTTTAATGGACTCACAGTTTCACATGGCTGGAGAGGCCACACAATCATGGCGGAGGTGATGGAGGAGCAGAGGCATGTCTTACACGGTGGCAGGCAAGAGAGCGTGTGCAAGGGAACTGCCCTTTATAAAACCATCAGATCTCATGAGACTTATTCACTATCACAAGAACAGCATGGGAAAAACCTACCCCCATGATTCAATTACCTCCCACCAGGTCCTTCCCACAACATGTGGGGATTATGGGAACTACAATTCAAGGTGAGATTTGGGTGGGGACACAGCCAACCCATATCAGGGTCTTTGCAGAATCATGAGCTTATCAGTACTAATTAGTTTTTCCTCCCATGTCCCATCTACTTTGTATCTTCCCATATTATTCAAAATGTCTGCTTTATTGATGGCATCTTTCCCTGGTTCCCAGCATTGCCAGTCATGTTTTGGTCATGTAAGTCGTTTTTGGGGGTAAGGAATGAAAGGGAGTAAGTATCTGAGCCCAATTTACCATTCCCCAAACCAAAAGCCCCGATGTGGAAATAGTGGAGCGTTCTGACACATCATATGGATAGCTGGACCAAATGACCTTCCAGCCTCATCTAACTCCGGGAGGCTTTTTCTTTAAAGCAGCATAATTAAAGGGTTGAGAAACAACTTTTACTGAAAAGGCCAGAGAGATAGTGTTTAGTTTACTCAGGAGAACAGAATAAGGTGAGACTGAAATGGTGAGTCACACTAAGCCTGCTGAAGATACAGCAGGAGAAACTAAGATTAAATTACAGCCGAAGTGATTCATATTGGTCACTACAAAGATCATTTAACCCTTAAAAAGTTGTGTGGCATCATGATACATTGCAAAGCCAAGTCACAAAGCCTCATTTTCTGGAGCTGTTCTCTTTAAAGGTAAGAGGATGGACTCGAATCACCTTCTGAATTATCTGACAGCCGTGTGACATGATTATACCTTGGTGCCTGAGATGTTAGATGGGAAATAAACAACAGCATCTAGTAAACACTCCTGGGGTAAAAAAAAAAAAAAAAAATCTTGTTTTCACCCAGTCTTACTGATTTTTTTTTTTTTTCAGTGTGAAGAGAGAATGTTTTGTCAAAAACAAGTTCTCCAAATTTGTAAACCTAATTGGAGACATCTTTAGTTTCTTCTCAAACATGCTGGGAAAAATAGGAATGTTACTGAGACTCCTTCATCATCCCCTTGCAGCCCCTATTCCCCGGGGCTGGGTAGAGGGCGAAGCAGAGGGCAGGGGCTGGACCAGGGAGAGAGTGACAGGCTTTCTGTGCTAGGTCTGTGCCTTGTCACAGAGCCTCCCGGGCTCAGGTCTGTGGTGGCCGCGGGAGAGCCAGCTCCACGCTGTGTGGCTGGTGACATTTCCGGCTGCCAGGGCCCAGCCAATCAGTGATGGACCCAGCTTGCTTGGGCGATGACACATGAAATATGATAATTTTCTGCCAAACGGCTGGAAGAGGGGAAGGAAGAGAGTGTGTGTGTGTCGCTGGGAGGGGTCCGCACAGGAGCGCCTGTGATGAGGTGGGAGGGTGACAGTGCACTTGCTTTCACGGTTTGCCTGGCAGGACTAGGCAAGGGAGGGAATGTGATGCTGGAGCGGCGGTAGGAGGGCCCCTGTAGTTCCCGAGGTGAGCCACTGCCACTGCTCTTAGGCGGGAACCAGCAGAGGAGCAGACAGCGCCATGCTGGAGCTCTGGGGCTGGGGTGAAAAAAAAACTGTCAAAGGCATTTGCCTTCTTATCACACATGAACAAGGTTAGGACTCTTGTTTCTTCTCAGTGCTACCTCTTTAAAAGCCAGAACAAAACTGCAGTAAACACCATCTGGGTGGCTAAAGTACTCGAAGAATAATTTTTTTCAAAAAAATTTAGGCTGGAGGTTGTCTCTCCCCCTATCTTGTTTTTCTACCTCCATACCTTAAAAGTGAAAAACAAAACAACAGAACTCAATGACAAAATCTTGAAGAAGGGCCTAAGTCTGAATCGTAAAGACTGTAACTAAGGTTCAGGTGGTAGTTCTGATTACTGATTCTGGTTGAAAGAAAGTGTGTCTTGGAATGCAATGTGGCTCTGGATTATGTTCGAGTTTAGCAATAGTGGCAGAGCTATTCTTTGGTTTGTGGACATGGACCCTGAGCCTGCAGAGCAAGGCAGGGCAGGGCAAGCAGTGCCTATGTTGAGCTCTCAGGTGCAGAGGCCCCACTCCCTTCAGCCACTGTTGAGGCTCCCCAGCCCCTGATCAGCCAGAGGCTGATGAGGTGTGACACGCCTGCTGACAGGAGTGCCCTGTCTCCTCTGACCCGTGAACATGGGTGTTCAGAAGTGAAGGATCATAGTGTTTACATAACATGCCGATTAGTCACTGAGAAGCTCATCACTGCAATAAATATTTATGGCTTGCATTTGCATTTTTTTCTCTCTCTCCACGTATATATGTATAATATATGTGCATATATTATACATATATGTTGTTTTTTAAAAAGCACCAATAAATGAAATCCTTATCACTGCGTGCAAGCCTACTGTGGCTTTAGGCATGGGACTGGCTTCCTGCGCTGGGAGTGACAGCTATTCCGAAGTGATAATTGGTGTACTGTGTCTTTAAAAGGTTAAAACCCCTTTCAAAAAAGGTCTGGAGTCCTAGTGGAAAAGACAAGCAAGGCATGGGTTGGCTCTGGATTCAGAAAACAGCTGCTGATTAGATTCTGTGTCTGCGGGCAGAATTTATTCCGTGTTTTTCAGCAGCAGGAATTCAAGAGGGATGCTTCTGTTTGGGTTTCTGATCGTGATTTATATTTATTCAGAGGAATAACAGAGGGTGGATCTGTTCCCGGCGCGAGCATGCTCACAACCAGCCGACTCTCCCATTATCCAACTGCCTAGTTTGGTGCTTCAATGTACATGGCTATTCCGTGTGCATATGTGTGTATACAAACACGCATGCATGCCTGGATGGACATACGTTTGCACAGGTTATTTTTTAAGGACAATTCTTTCAATAAGGTCTTTACCCCTTACTTGAAACAGGTGTTCATGAAAAAAATGCACAAAATCCTGCCTGGCCGGAATAATTCATGAAGAAGGGGCTGGATCCGTGGGTCAGAGAACACAGGACCAGTTTGCCATCCCAAGGCCGAAGGTAGGGGACTCTGGGTTTTTATTCGGCGGATGGATTCCTTGCGCTGTATTTTACCTTGTGATTGTGTTTTTGCCTGCGGCCGCACCGAGAAGCAAAATAACAAGCTGCGATTCCATTTTGTGGCTGCCTTTCTTAGGCAAGGTGTCCGGCTGCCGAGGCGCAGGGGCTGGCCGGGTGGGCTGCGCGTGGCGGCCGGTGCCCCCGGTGGGCTGAGCGCGCTGCTCGGCCTGGTGCTGGGGAGCGGCGCGAGCCTCAAGTGACCCCCGCGCGTCAATCACAGGCAGTGGCGGCAGCGGCGGCAGGGCTGTAACCCTGTGCGCGCCGTGCGCTCCAGCGCTGCTTGCAGCAAGCTCTGCTGGGCTCTGCACTCCCACACTGGCGGGCCGGTTCCTGAGGAGCCTGGGCTGGGGGGCACAGGCATCGCGTCCCGTGGCACCTGCGTTTTTTTGTGTTGCCTTGGCTGCTGCTCCGGGATTGTTTAGGCGGACTCCAGTAGCCTGCTTGGTTGAGAATGAGATTCGTATGATGCTGGCTGCTGAGACAGAAGGGATAGCTTTCTCTTCCCCACTTAATCCTAGCCCCCTGAAAATATTCCTAAAGCAAAATCATCTCCCAACCCCCAACCCGACCCAACCAAACCGAAACCAAACTCCTATTCTATTGGGGATTCTTGCCTCCCTGCTAGCAGAGAGAGTGTCCCCTCCAAGTTATGCCCCACATTTTACCATCTTTTAAATGGAAACACTGATGGTGCCGAATGGTCCCTGATGATATTGTCCGGGCTGCTGAGGACTCTTGAGTGTGGCAGTCCCCCTGAACCCGCGTAGATTGGATAGAGAGTGGTGGTGCAGAGGAACTTGGAGGCCCAGCACTGGTTTCCTTTAACGTAGCTGGTTTGGTTTCTGTTGCAGGTCAGGAATATTTCTGTGGCTAGGCTCTTCCTTAACTTTGGGGGCAGTGATTGCAGGAAGAGGGTCTGCAGGTCTGGTCGCTGGGTGAGCAGCACCCTGGCCCTCTTTCTGGTATACCTTGACATTTCTGGTAGCCCTTGGCATTGTAACCACAGCAGCCAGGTGCCCACTAGCTACCTGGAATGCTTGGGTTTTGTTAACTCTGGTGTGCATTTTGGGTGTTGCAGGGGGAGGGAAGAGGAAAGAGGGAGAATGAGGTGTTTGCTGAACTGATCTGCATGTCAATGTTCTCCAGCCCCTGTTTGTGTGATTATGTAATGATCAGACGTGTGCCCAAACAGCTCCCTACCATCTCCTGGCTCTCCCCCAGACTGAAGAAATTGGGTGCTACAGTTGTTTAAGATATCTTTATGTAATTATGTGTGTGCTGGGGGCAGGGAGAGAGTGGGGGCAAGGAGGAATAATTCGAGCCACTTAAATGTGAAGAACACAGGTCAATGATCATGTGTCCCTCTGAGGATGGTGTGGTATTAGCTCTGGGTCAGTGTTGATCTGAAGACCCTCCTGTATCTCTTTCAGCCAGTAATTGCTTATCTGAACTTTCATTTGGTAATTTCACCCCTCTTGCACCCTGGAGACAGTTGGACCCAGGAGAAGGACCCCTGCAGGGACTACAGTTTCCCAATTCCAGGCAGAAAATGAATTCTGAAGCCAGGGTAATAGGCCAGGTCCCAGCTGTTCTTCATGGTCCCGCTGAGCAGCCAGTGTGGGGAGGAGTTCCTGTTCATCAAGGTGTCACTTGTGCTCTGGGGTTGGGCTATATACTGTGGGGCTGAAGAGTAGACCTCAGATGCTGTCTGAGCTGTTTGAGATAAGCTCTTTAAAGTTGTGATGCCTTGCAGAGGCTGGAGGGCCTTTACATCCTTGCATTTAAAGATTGTGGGAATTTTTTGCAAGGAAGGAGAACAGCTGTCCAACTAAGATACCTGCAGGCAGGAAGAGAGGGTGTGTGTGACACTTAGCTCTCTCTGCTTCCTCCCCTCTCAGTCTAGTTAAGGCATCCACAGGATACAGAATTGTTAAAAGGGACTCTCCTGTCACACCCCTGAGCACCTCAGCCTGGGGCTATTGGGTAGATTTGTTAATTTGATGGCAAAGTCTGGGCCCTTAAAGCTAAGATTGTTTTTTTGCCCTCAACACCCCAGTGGGTTTGCTTTGAGGGCCAACTACTACTGTGAACTCTGTGGCAGTGGATCAAGATGTGCTCAACTGGCACTATTGTTGAGCTGTCTCCGCCCATTGTGTTTTAGTGGCAGCCACCCTCCTTGGAGTGGAGAAGTGTGTGCTGCCTTTGGGCCCTTGCCAAGTGAGCCATTGATACATTTAGTGTGTGAAAGGTACAGGCAAAAAGAAGATGCATTTAGTCTGCAGTCCTGGCAGGTTCTAGGACCCGACTTGATGAAAGATAACATTAAGAAGGCTGTTTGACAACTGGATAGCATTTAACTTGTCTCTCACTCCCTACTCTGTGAGTTCCCCGATGTCTTTAAGGCTCTTTTCTGCCCTCCATGCTGAAAGCATGACATGCTGTTCTCCATGCTGTTTCCTGGGGAGTCAAAGTATATTTACAGATCTGCAGATGCACTGGGCGGGCAGGGCTGGAAAACACTGGCTGTATCAAGAGGCAGCACTGGCATTCTGGGTCAGACTTGGCCAAAGCCCGTGACCAATTTTCTTCCTTATCAGTAAAGTAGGTGTAACCATCATAACCTTACTAAGACCACTGAACTATGTTGCGAAGAAAAATGAGATACATTTAGTGACATGTGCACTGTAGTTGATGGGTACTAGGATAATACCACAACAATTTGGAACTCACATTTACATAATTTCACTTATCCAGTTGGGACCTAGATGGCAAATCAAAAGAAAGGTCATAAGTCCATGAGCTACAGTTCATGAATTTTGATCACTGGAGGAAATTTTATACCCTCTTTCAGGCCTTTACATTTACTTCAAGTTTTAAGAGGCTTGGTTATTAGTTTGTCAAATGCACCTAGCAAATTGGAAGCAACTGATGCTGTACTGTGCAAGGATTATTAAAGGTCTTTTATCAAGTATCAGTAAGAAGTAAGAGTAACACAAGAAACAGGAAAATTTAAAAAAATTTAAAAGGCCCAAGAATTCAAGGCATGGCATTCTAGAGCTAATATGAGTGTTTAATGTAAGCAATTCAGTGAAATTTTATGTATTTTGATGGATCTTTGGTATTCCGTTTTATAACATAATAACTGATGCTCACAGTGACCCACATGTATCCATAGAAGTTCAGATTATATTTTGTTCATCCAATTTAAAAAGACATGAGAGTTTTGAAGTATCCCCAAATGATTTTTTCTCCTGATTCTTAGAGAAAAAACTGCAGCTATCCATGATAATGGCACCTGTGAGGTTTCTGGATAGCCGGTGGCTTACTGGTCAAAATTGTATTACAACTATAAAGCCCTGCTGTTGAAATTGAGAACTTTATGATCTTTTGTCAGAATTTATCAGGGAACTACTATGCTACTGTTATTATTAGTGGTTATGTTCTAACATTTGATGCTAAAGAAAATACTCCTGAACTTCAACCTGTCTTGTTATGATCAGGAAACACACTCAGAGTTCTTCCAACTTGATGACTTTAATTCTGGAGTTGGAAGAGACCTGATGATGGAGAAGATGGAGCAGGAGAGGTAGACCCTAGTGCCATCTGTTTCTTACATCTGTGTAGCAAATGTAGACTTGCCACCTTCCGGATGTTGTTCAAGCTGTCATGGCCACACCTTTATGCTAAGCAATGGTGTTTTTTAGTTCAGACGTCGTGCTGAAAACTGGAAGGTAGCTGAGATACACGAGCAGTGCTAAACTTGGCCTGACCCTCTGACAATGTGCTCAGTTAAAATTTGCTCCAAAACAAAGGCAAGAGGAAAAACAAAAGTAGGGGAAAATAAATGTAGACACTTTTAAAATAGTATTTTAAAAATTCAGCACAGCCGGGCGCGGTGGCTCAAGCCTGTAATCCCAGCACTTTGGGAGGCCGAGACGGGCGGATCACAAGGTCAGGAGATCGAGACCATCCTGGCTAACACGGTGAAACCCCGTCTCTACTAAAAAATACAAAAAACTAGCCGGGCGAGGTGGCGGGCGCCTGTAGTCCCAGCTACCCGGGAGGCTGAGGCAGGAGAATGGCGTGAACCCGCGAGACGGAGCTTGCAGTGAGCCAGGATCCGGCCACTGCACTCCAGCCCGGGCGACAGAGCGAGACTCCATCTCAAAAAAAAAAAAAAAAAAAAAAAAAAAAATTCAGTACATATGTGGAAAATGAGAGGACCTAATTAAAAGTAATGGAAGAGTATTTCTCAGTTTCTAGATGCACAGACATTCACTGTTTTGGTAACTTACTTGAAAAATTCTTTAACTAAAAGAAACTGTCAGTAACAGGTTATTGAATATAATCACAAATACTCAGAACTCTCCAAGGGTTCCCTGTATTTAATAGTAATATGATGGAGAAAAGGGTATTCCCTGAAATCCCAGGAGGCTTGGAAGGCAGAGGAGGTGGGGTGTGGTGGTGGGAACTGACTGAACCACACTATCCAGAGGGCTGCCCTGTTGGGAGGCTTCACCTCCAACCTGTTGGGAGATTGGAAATATGTGCTTGGGAGGCGGGACAATGATGGAAGTGGTGACTTCATGACTGATGGGACTCCCCTCCTCATTACTGTTTTTGAAATGCCAGGTGCAGCTGGAATTCTTGTAGATAAAGGGGGAAGCTTTATATCTAAATACGAATTAGGGGTGATCTGAAAATGCCCTTCAGATTTGGGGAACAAAGCCAGGGAGAAGCATAGGGATGCTAGTCTCAGAAATCGTGAGATCTCTGATTATCGGTGGACCCTTGCATTGGGGTTTGGGTTCAACTTTTTAAAAATGTGTTATGTATGAATAACTGAGATCCAAAGAAAAGCTAATAAACAAATAGTAGAAGGATATGGAAAAAATAAAAGCAGTGTTATAAATACACGATGTGCTCTGCCGAATCTCAGTCACCAGTTTTAGTCTATTGAGTCATTCATTGGACTTCCAGGCTTAGCATTAGATGTTGAAACTATCTTAAGATCAGAGGAGCTGGATACAGTGGTTCATACCTGTAATGCCAGCTACTCAGGAGGCTGACACAGGAGGATCACTTGAACCCAGGAGTTTGAGATCAGCCTGGGCAATGTAGCAAGACCCTGTCTTAAAAAAAATAAAAGTAAAATTATCTGGACATGGTGGCTCACACCTGTAAATTCTAACTACTCAGGAGACAGAGGCAGGAGGATCTCTTGAGCCCAGGAGTTTGAGCCTACCATGGGCTATGATCACATCACTATACTCCAGCCTGGACAATAGAGCAAAGACGTCTCTTAAAAACAAAAAGATCAGAGATGCCCTGATAAACATGAACTGATTTAATTTAAATAGAAGAAGAATTTTGAAATCCTCCTCCATCAAAATTCTATACAGTAGAACCTTGACATTCTCAGTGGATACATCTCAAGCCCTTGGCAAATCCCCAAGTTTGCAACTGCAGAAATACTTGCATAGGCTCTTGACTTCCTCCTGAATCAGGTTTCAGTCCAGAGTGAAGAGGTTCCTATGACTCTTCACAGGCTAGCAATTATTTGCCTTTTCAACTTGCATTCAAGGAAATTAAGTTTCTTTCACCTCCAGAGTTTCTGTTTCCCTGGTGGCATCTTGGGATGGGGAAACTGGGCCTTTGAGAAGGTTCCCTCTCTAGCTAAGTGACTTGTTCTTTTCTGTGGCTTTGCAACATACAGTTCACATTTGTGCTCCAGAGAAAAGACAAATTGCCATGTGGTGTGGCTATTAGGGGTTGTTCACAAATAACTGAAAAAGTGTTGAATCTACAAGCATCTGCTTGGTTTGCTAAAAAATTGCACATGCGTTCAGCCCCTCAAACTCTCCCCAATTCCCTGGCCCTCAGTATACACTTAATACAGTGTTAGAAACTTCCCCTGACTGTCAGCAAATCTTGATGAGGGGAATTGGGGATCGCACAGCTGAAGCGTCTGGTAAAGAACTTAAAATGAGAGCATCACCACTGAAATCTTAGCAAGAGAAGCAGAACGTAGTCATTTGCTCCATGCCCTCATTTTGAAGATTTCAAAATTTGAGAAAAAAACCCACTATGATTATGATTGTATTAAATAAAGGAGCCAGAGCATAATGTACCCTGGAGGTTGGGCCTTGCTGTACCTTGCTGGGAAGATTCTCACAAGAATGTTTTGGAGTGGTTTGGGGAGAAGCTCATAGAATTTTAAGTGGGTTTGGAGCACACCAATTACAATTGAGGACAGCATCTTTGCCCAGCAACTAGAAAAGATATGGCAGGAACTGCAGCAATTTGATATGAGAGTTTCTTATTAAAATTTGTGTTGTGACCATCTTTTGAAATAACTTTAATGAAATAGCCCCTAGATGCAAATGAATGCTTATAAACTGTGTAGAAAGGTCTAAAGAATAACATTATGACCAACACTTATATACTTACCAGTTGATTTGAGAAAAAGAATGTTACCTGAACCTTTTACGTCCCCTGTGTACCTCCCTCCACCCCATCCCCTTCCCTCTCTTAGGGATTACCATCTTCTGGACATTTCTGTACCTTTTATTCCCCTATGCTTTTCTTTATTGTCTTATCCTCCTGCATTTGTATCCCTAAACAATATATTGTGTAGTTGTTTGTGTTTGTGAACTTCATATAAATGGAATCACACTGTTTTATTCTTTTGTTCTTAATGCTCGCATTTAGTCCATGCACACCATACCAGTAAGGCTCACTGGTTGACAAACAACTGAAATATTTCCATATTAGTTGGTAAGTTGCTGCTTACCTGATCCTTCCCAGGTGCTCCTATGGTACTTCTCCAAGTCCGCCCCTTTCTAAAGGGATTACATCTGGCATAGCAGGGGGTCTTGGGTACCAGCTCTGGCACTAGGGCATGGACTTCATTTGATTGGACACTGTGCCAACTGGTTGTTAAATGTTTCGTCCTGGATTCATTCACATTGTTGGGTGTAGCTGAAATTTTTTCATTTTGCTGAACCATAATATTCCACTGAATGAATATATGGCAGTTTATATGTCTATTCTATTATTAATGAACACTAGCTTATTTCCAGCATTTTGCTATTATAAATAGTGCTGCTGTAAACATTTTTTTTTTCAAGTTCCCTGCTAAGTATGTGTGTAAGTTTACTTAGGGAATACACATAGTAGTAAAATTACTGGTCATAGACTATGGGCATTTTCAATGCTGCTAGGATAGTTCAGAATTTCTATTGTGTCATATGAGTCTCACTTTAATCAAAAATTAATTTACAATGTGTTTAACCAATATCTATATCCAGCTGCAATTGCTCCTACTGCTCTCTAATCTTGCAAACACTTTATATTTTGTAGGGTATTGCCAAAAATTTTTGCCAGTCTTATGCATGTGTAACAGTATCTAATCTGGTTTCAATTTATATATGTTTGATTACTAAAGGGGGTCAGTATCTTTTCATAAGCTGTTGACCTTTTGGATTTTCTTTTTTTGTGAAGTACCTCTTTAAGCCTTCTGACCATTTATTTGAAAATTGGGTAGTTTACATCTTTCTTATTTATTTGTAGGAGTTCTTTATATATGCAGGAGACTATTTCTCTGTGTTGCCAAAATACCTTCTCCTTATTTGTGATATTTTGTTCACCATCTTTTTTAGTATCTTTACAGTGGCAGAAATTCTTAATTTCAAGGTAATAAAATTTATCAATCTTTCTTTTATCATTGAACATTTTGTGTCTTTTGAAGGACATCCTTAAGAACAATTCTTATATTGTCTTCTAAACATTTAAGCTTTGGCTTTCATGTTCAACATTTTCCCTTGAGAATGACGATTTTTATGGATTTGATATTCCTTATCAGGATGAGGAGCTACTATTCTGTATTTGCAAAGAGGTTTTTGTCTTTCAAATTATATACATGGAGGTTTATTAAATACTTCCTCTGCATTTATTGAGAAGATTTATATAATTTTTTCTTTAATTTGTTAATATCTGGTAAACTAATTTTCCAAAGTTAACTTAACCTTGCTTTCCAAGAATAAACCTGACTTGGTTGTAATGGGTTCATTTCTTATACTTTGCTAGGTTTTTTTGCTAATAAAATTTAGAAGTTTTAT
Organism: Trachypithecus francoisi; assembly: GCF_009764315.1. Lineage (NCBI taxonomy): Eukaryota > Metazoa > Chordata > Mammalia > Primates > Cercopithecidae > Trachypithecus > Trachypithecus francoisi. The sequence continues at coordinate 82,609,146 of NW_022681457.1, forward strand.
ATCTATCTTCATGAGTGTGTTGTACTCTAATTTTCACTTCTTATGTTATCCTTGGCAGGGTTTTGTATCATGGTTTTGCTGAATTTGTAAAGTAAGTTATAAAACGTTTCCTCTTTATCTGTTCTCAAAAAAAGATTATGTGAGGCTGGAATTCTTTCTTTCCTGAAGACTTTTAACCTCTGATTCAATTTCTTCAATAGATAGTGGGTATTCAAGTTTTAATTTTTTTCTTGAATCAATATTGGTAAATTAGATTTTTCTAGAAATTTATCCATTTTATCTGAGTTTTCAAAATTTTTACCATGAAGTTACTTATAAGATGTTATTTTTTGATGTTCTGTAGGATCTGTGGTTATGTCCCCTTTTCATTTGTAGTACCTTCTATAATTTTGTTAGTCTTTTAATAATTTTCTCAATGTTATTGGAGACTATCTCTAATCCTTGACTTTATGATCCTCTCCATCATTTGTTTTCTAGTTTATGAATATCAATACTAATTTTTATTATTTTCTTCCATCTAACTTATTTACATTTGAGCTATTTTTCTTTCTTAACTTCTTAAGGTAAATATTTGGCTTTTTAATTTTCAGGCTTTTTTTCCCCATTATGAGCATTGTAAGCTATACATATTTACTCTAACTTCATGTGTTTTGATATGTAATGTTTTTGTATAATTTATTTCTAAGTATTTTATAATTTTCACTATAATTTATTATTTGACTTATGATTTAAAACTGTGTTTCTTTTTAATCCTCTTAATATTTGTTTATTTTTCTTATTGTTACCTTTTTGTTACTAATTTCTAACTTAATTGCTTCATGGTTGCCAAATATTGTTTGAGTGCTACCAAGCCTTTTAAATTTATTGTAAGACTTGATATGTGGTCACTTTTCATAATGTTCTGTGGATCCTACCATTGTTAGATGCTGTGTTCTATGTAACTCCATTAGATCAAGCTTCTTCACTGTGTTGTCCAAGTCTTTTATATCTTTACTGATTTTTGTATGCTTGATTAATCAGTTACTGAGAGAAATATAATCTCCCACTATGATTGTAGATTTTTCTCTTTCTTCTTATGGTCTGTCAGTTTGTGTTTTATATATTTTGAGCCTTTGTTATTAGGTACCTATAGGTTTGAATTGTTTTATCTTTCTGGTGAATTGAATCTTTTATAATGAAGTGAAACTTGTTTCCCTAGTAATTCTTTTAGTCTTAAAGTCTATTCTGATTAATATTAACATAGGTCTACCAACTTCATTTTGGTATTTTCCGATAGAGCCTGAAGTACAGCTTTTAGAATTTTCTTTATTGAGAGTCTGTTGGTGACAACTTCTTTGATTTTGTTTGCTTGCAAATACACTAATTTTCCCCTTGTTTTTGAGAGAGGTTTTTACTGGATAGAATTAGGGTAGAATTCTAGGTTGTCAGTTATTTTCTCACCAACACAATGAAGATATTATTCAACTGTCCTCTGTTTCCATTGTTTCCTCTAAAATCTGCTGTTTTGAGAATAATCTGTGTTTTCCTTCTGGTTCCTTTAAATTGTTTGGTGTTCTACAGTTTCACAAAGCATATCTAGGTTTATATTTATTTTTATTTCTCACACTTGGTATTCATTGAAGTTCCTGGATCCATGTGATAGTATCCTTTATGTTATGGGAAATTCTTATTCTGTCTCCTCTTCCCATGAGGCCACAAAATATAAAAGTGAAGGTCACTTTGTTGGCTAATGTCTTCAAGCTAACTTCAGGGATTGGCTCTTATTCTGGGCTTCAGATTTTGCTTAGTTAATATGTCTTACTAACTTGCCAGCTCATCGGTCATTTCAAAAGATGTTTTTCTATAGTTTCCAGTTTGCTTAGTGTTTTCAGTAGAGCTGGCTACATATCGAATCCACCATAGTTCAGGAAATGAAAGCCTATAAGGTTTTCTTTAATACCACAATAATCCTTAACACTTGAAACCATGAAAGACTATACCAAGTCTATTAACAGAATGTATATATCCACATGTATTTATTACAGTGGCCAGTCTATTTAATGATTCATTCAATAGATATGATACTGTGTTCTTAGTAATGTAATTCATACATGTTTCTTCCAGGCTAAGACAGTAGACAAGTTGGTGCTAGTGGGTTGGGTAGGGGTGCTTTAAAACTGCCAATAAGAGTCTTACTGGAATAGAAGTGAATGATATTGAGTAGATATAGGTAGTTTCGCCTTTAAATGCAAAAGTATATCAGGCACTAGGGAGTTAATTATTATTTCTTAGTAAATTGAGAAAGCTGATGGATTTTTGGCCGATTTTCAGTTCTACACACTGGCAATTCTACTTTAACAGGCTATTTCTCCCTATATAGCTTTTATTCCAAACCTGGAACAGAGTGAGTTAGGATTAGAGATGGTCTCTTTCCTTTTCCACTTACTAGATGCCCAGAACCGCTCACTTTTTTCTCGTATGGATGCCTGTTGTTTTTTTCTTTTTGCTTTTTTCTGTCTTGGGCCAGAGTTGTACCTTCCTATCTCTTTAATCTCCATTTTTTTATAGAATTATAGGATTCACTACCTGCAGACCAGCTCTCTTTTGGAGAAATAAAAAGTGAAAGCATCTAGTTCTCCAATACTATCTCTCTCAATTTCCAACAAACAGGACTTGGTTGGCAGCTGGCATCCCCAGGTCCCCTTCCACTGCCCATGTATCTGAGTTGCGCTTGGCTGAACTCAACTTCCATGCCTCTTGGCCAAGGGACTTTATAAACTCTCTTTGTCCAAGAGGTTTCCGACTGATAAATCTGATGTGGTTTACTGCCAGGCCAGCGGGTCCTGCTGCTCACTTCTTGGTATAACTTCTGCACAAAGGACAGTTGGGTTGTCATTGTTCTCTTCCCTTCCTGTGAGCCTACTAGTGGTGGGGCATAGCAGATGGACATTCTGGCTGCCGTGGGCCTCCTGCAGGCCCAGGGGAGGGAACCGTGCCAGTCTCACGTTCTCTTCCCATTACTGCTGCCTCTTTGCCCTGTTAACCTCTCTGTTCACTTTTCATCCAGCGAGAACGGGGATGCACCTCATATGGGGGCTGTCTTAGGTAGGCACGTTGGCACTGGTTGGTGAAGCGTTCCCTCTTTTCCCATCTTTCCCAAAATTCAAGGTGGTAAGAGCTCACCTTGCTGCCACTGCAGAGTAGTATGGCATTTGCTTCTTCTGTCCTCTCTAGCTCCTTTTCTCTCTGACTGTGGCCCCTCTCCCCTACCCCTGTCCCTAACTATCTTGGAGAAAACAAAAACAATTCAGGGGTTATCAAGGATTACAAGGAAGGGACATGTTTTTCTTGGACAAAGACAAATGACCTCCTTCCCTCCCAAAGCCGAGTAGTTTTTGGAAAGGCACTTCCTCTTTTTAAATCTAATATATGCATGCTTTCTACCTGGGAGGCAGAAGCCACAGAGGGGTCCAGTGAGAGCCTTGCGGGCTTGCCAGTATTCTCTGTGGGTGGGTCACTGGCTGGTTTTGCAGAACATCTGCCCCTCTGAAGCAGGCTGAGGACCAGTCTGCCTGGGGGTCTGATCATTTCCACTAATTTGTAATGGCAGTGCTGGAAATGCTTGCAGCTCAGGGGCCTGTCACCTAGGTTTGGCTTGGAAAACCAGGTGGTAGACTTTGAGGAGAGACAGAAAGGAGGGAGGGAGGGAGAGAGAGAGAGGGAAAAGGAAAGGGGGAAAGAAAGAACAAGGAACAAAAACAAGTAAAGGAAGCAGAATGTAAGTAACTCTCACTTTTGGCTTCAGAGCACAGCACTTTTCAGTTTCGACTGCATGACATCAAGTCTCTTGTTAAAATGTTTTCTAAATTGAGTACAATTTACATGTAATAAAATTCACCTTTTGAAGTGTACAATTTAATGAGTTTTGACGAGCGTCTGCATCAGTGTAGCCATCACCATCATCAAAATATAGAACATTCCCATCATCCCTTAAAGTTCCTTCATGCCCGTCACAGTTAGTTCGTCCCTCCCACCCCCATCCCCTCGCAAAACTGTGTTTTCTAAAACTAGAGTTTTGACTTTCCTAGAGTTTCATATAGATAAAATCATAAAGTATACACTCTTTTTGCTTCTGGCTTCTTTCTCTTAGCATGATGCTTTTGAGATTCATCCATGTTGTATAGATCAGCAGTTCATTCTTTGTGTGGCTAAATTGTATTCCATTGTGTGCATATGTCACAGATTTTTTTTTTTCTTTTTGAGATGGAATCTTGCTGTGTCACCTAAGCTGGAGTGCAGTGGTGCGATTGCAGCTCACTGCAACCTCCACTCCTGGGTTCAAGTGATTCTCCTGTCTCAGCCTCCTGAGTAACTAGGACTACAGGCGTGTGCCACACAAAAAATACAATTTTTTGTATTTTTAGTAGAGACAGGGTTTCACCATGGTGGTCAGGCTGGTCTCAAACTCCTGACCTCATGATCCACCTACCTTGGTCCCCAAAGTGCTGGGATTACAGGCATGAGCCACCGTGCCCAGCCGCCACAGATTTTTTTATCCCTCCACCTGTTGATAGAAATTTCGGTTGTTGGCCGGGCGCGGTGGCTCAAGCCTGTAATCTCAGCACTTTGGGAGGCCGAGATGGGCGGATCACGAGGTCAGGAGATCGAGACCATCCTGGCTAACACGGTGAAACCTCGTCTCTACTAAAAAAATAGAAAAAACTAGCCGGGCGTGGCGGCGGGCGCCTGTAGTCCCAGATACTCGGGAGGCTGAGGCGGGAGAATGGCGTAAACCCGGGAGGCGGAGCTTGCAGTGAGCTGAGATCCGGCCACTGCACTCCAGCCTGGGCGACAGAGCGAGACTCTGTCTCAAAAAAAAAGAAAAAGAATTTTCGGTTGTTTCCAGATTTGGGCTATTGCAAATGAAGCTACCGTGAACACTCACATGCAGGTCTTTGTGCCCCCTCAGCTCTCCTAGGAGAAATCCTCCAGGTGCACATTCTGCCTGTTCTTGTGCCTGCCAGCCTGTCACCAGGTGGGTTCTTCTGTTTTTCTTCCTACGAGTGAGCATCAGATAAGAATGGAATTGTGGATGCCACTACCTGTGCTAGTCCCTAGCACTCACTTAGACTATACTCTATTCTAATTGTCTGTTGACGTGTTTGACACCCTCACTAGGCTACAGACAATTTGACATAGGAATTAAGAGCACAGGATTCAAATCCCAACTCTGTCATATACTAACTGTGTGACCTTGGACAAGTTACTTAACCTCATGTGCCTCCGTCTCCTCAGCTGCAAAGTGAGGATAACAGTACCTATGTCATGGGGTTATGAAATCAGATAGATAGACAGACATGCTTGGTCTATAGGGAATACTATGTTGTTGAATGACTGGACAAGAAGTAGTATCAGGGTCTGGAATGCACACGTCAGATCTCCTTTTAGCAGCTCATAATGGCACTGGAACTGTCTCCATCAACTGCTCTGTTGCCTGGCACCCAGGCACCCCAGTTCCCACTGGATGACAAGCACTGCCTTAACACTGCATGAAGAGTGCTTGCTTCCTTTGTTACCTGCTAGCTCTTCTTCCAGCTTGGATGCTGGCTGCCCCCTCTTACTGCTAAAGTTCTGTTTCTGTTTCCCTGAATGTGTATTACTCTTTGAAAAACATAACTATAAACTGTAAGGGATCCCACCTGTTTGTTTTGTTCCTTCTCTCAGTTCTGGGTCCAGATACATCAACTATCTAGGAAGCAAGGCCTAGAAAGGCCCCACCTGCACACTCTTAAATCCTTATACCCTAGTTCACAAAAATCTTTGTGTTCCACAGGGCTGAAAGCCCCATGTTGACTAGAGACATGGCAGAGGAACCACAGGCTCAGAAATATTTGTCCTACAAGAATGTAACTGTCAGGGCAGCCTTCATCATAGCCAGGGTTGTAGATGCTCATCCCACTTCTGCAAGCCAGGGCCAAGGACCCCTGTGGATGGCAGCTCTCTTATTAGGATGGGGGATTGGAGGCCCATGAGGGCAGAGTTGGAAACAAAGATTTAGCCTCACAGCCCTTAATCCAGAGAAGCACTTCCTGGGTCTGACCATTTTCTCTCTGAAGAATAAGATGATTCTGGACCAGGGTGATCAAAAGAACTAGAGAAATCAAAATGTAGGATTGATCTTTGATACTCACCAAAGTGGGGGCATAAAGTACAATGAATAAAGTTTTAAGTACAACCCTCTGTGGGCCTGTGGGAGGTGTTTCTAGAGTCTAGGAACTCTGAATGGTACTGTGTCACGGTCTCCTTTTATGCGCACTCTGTGTAAAGCATGGTGGTAAGCACCTTCCATGGATAGTCTCCCTTAATTCCACTTCTGGGAGTAGAAGGTGATTATTTTCCCTTACAGCAGTGGGTCTCATCAGGGGCTTCTGATTTTGTTGGTCTGGGGCAAGCCCTCGACATTTGGACTTTTAAACACTCCCCCAGTGATTTTAATGTGCAGCCAAGGTAAGGACCTGTTTTACAGTCAAGGGAATTGAGGCTTCAGAGGTCAGAGTCACTGGCCTGGGGGTCACCAAGCTGTGTTGGGAGGCGCAGTTAGAGCACAGGCCTGTTTGACCTGGGACCCTTCTGCTGCTGCCAACCAGAAAACGGTCAGGACCAGGCACGGTGGCTCAGGCCTGTAATCCCAAGACTTTGGGAGGCCGAGGTAGGCAGATCACTTGAGGCCATGAGTTCGAGATCAGCCTGGGCAACATAGCGATACCCCAACTCTACTAAAAATGTAAAAATTAGCTGGGCATGGTGGCACATGCCTGTAATCCCAGCTACTCAGGAGGCTGAGGCACAAGAGTCACTTGAACCCAGGAGGTGGCTGCAGTGAGCCAAGATTGTACCACTGCACTCCAGCCTGGGTGACAGAGTGAGACTGTCTCAAAAAAAAAAAAAAAACAAGAAGGAAAATGGTCAATGCTGGCTTCAGGGTGCTGGGCAGGAAACGGTCAGTAGGGATGCAAAGATGCTGATGGCTTTTCCAGGGCATCCCTGCTGACCCAGCACTCTTTAAGAGGCAAGCATGTGTGTGCTCTGAGTCTAAAAGGCTCCCTGGACAGAAAGCCATCAGCCTTAGCTCCTGGCCAGCTCAACAGAGGAGCACACCACCCAGCTGCCCGTCAACTGTTGGTCCAGGCTTAGCTTGGTTGCATCTGGCTTCAAGAAACAAGGACAGATGCTTTTTGATTTCTTTTCTAGTGTCAACTCATAGGCAGGCATAAATGTCTTGGTCCCTCCTGAGGAGAGAAGGGTAGGACAAGTCTGGCAAGTGTGGTCTTTTCCAGCCTCACCTCCAGTAATAACTGCAGAATAACAAGGCCTGAGTGCTCACTGCATTCATCAGAACCACACTAAGGACCTTGCACACATCACCTCATGTTACCTTCACAGGAATGTTGTGAAGTAAAGACTCTTAGTATCTCAATTTTTCAGATGGGGAAACTGAGGCACAGGGCATCTGGCAGCAGAAATGGGAGTGATCCTAGGCAGTTGCTGAACCTGGCTCAACTCTTAATCATCATCCTACGTGACCTCCGTAGGTCTGTTTTTGCCTTGTTCTTGAATTGTTTCAGGAGCCCCATCTAGTCCCCAGCCTGAAAAATCAACTTGGAGCAAGGGAAATGCTGCTTCATTTCTGGCACAGAGTTGGATCCATAGCAGGGGTTCAGTACATGGTAATTGGTGGATGTATTTTATTTTATTTCAGTTGATTTTATTTCTCCAGATTCTACAATATCACAGTACTGTGATAATAATAAACTTATCCCAGGAATGTAACCCAAGTTACCCAGTTTTTTTTAATGTTTTGACTTTTAAGTATTTCTAAATACTCTCCGTACTCTCTTAATTGTGTCACATTCAGTTTTAGTGGCTGTGCTACGTTCACACCCTATAGTTGTCCTAGAAGAGCACCTCTCTGCGCTGTAAGAGCCTCGATGTCTTTCTTTGAAGGATTCTTTACCGGAATAGAAACTGAAACGATTCTAAATGGTAGCTATCCCTGCACCATCCAGGCCCTCAGAATGAAGTTGTTTGTTTGTTGGGCTCTTCCAGGATAATCCACACAAAACTCTATCCCAATGTAGTAGCAGACATTGCAGGCACTCTGCTGAGATGGCCTTGGATCACTTTGGCCGCTTCTGTGTGCCCATCCTGCAGCTTCTGTCGCCTCTATTTCTAAAGCTTTGCCCCATTGCCTTCTTCAAAGGATTGCCCTCTTGCCCAGAGAGTTGGAGTGGCTGGGAGTTTTTGTCCCCGCCATGACAGTCTGTAGCCAGTATTAATTAGAGCAGGAATATGAAAGGTCAGCCACCTTGCCCTAGCAGTGGGGTATGGGGGTGTACAAACTTGGAGGAGGTTCAGTTTACATTCCAGGACCCTCCCTGGGGTCAGGCTGAGGCTGGGATGTGGCCTGAGGTCATGCTTGCCTTGGCCTCTCCCCTCTCTGTCCTACTTCTCCACTCTCCTACAGACTCCTCTGGGGACATTTCTTCAATGAATCACTCATCTAGGAATCCTTATCTCAGGGTTTCCTTTCGGGGAACATGACCTAAGTGAAAGCAATGTGGGCCGGATGTCTTTCAGACCAGCAAATGCCTCGAATTCTCTTTTAAGCATTCCTTTGAGTGTCCAGGATTCTGCCCTAAGCCTCCACCTAAGCTGGGGGTCCCACTTCCCAGGAACACTAACCCAGCCCTCCTCCTCACCACTGGCTCATTCCCGTGGGTAGTTTCTGGGCTTTCCAGCTCTCCCTCTCCTCACTTCTTAGCCAGACGTTACTCTGCCTCTGTTTCATTCATTCAATACCCAACAGGTATTGAATTCCTATTCTGTGCCAAGCATCCTCCTAGGTGCTGGGGTACAGCTGTGAATAGAGCAGACAAGGAGCTTGCCCTAACAGACTTTAAGGGAAGAAGGCAATTCACAAGTAAACAAAGAAGCAAGATAGCACACATTAAGATCATGGCTGTGAAGGAAATAGGCTAAGGAGGCGATGGGGTGTGAGTGAGGCAGCTTCCTGGGCTGTGTGCGTGGTGTCACCTCCCTCCTCCTCTTCAGCCCTTGCATGCCTGGCCATACTTACTCCTGAAAAGAGCCACCTCTGACATGCGTCTTAATAAATGCCAGTGACATTGTGCTATCTTTGTCTTTCTTGCCCTCTGAGTGGCATTTTGTGAAGTTTAAAACTCTGCATCTTGTTTTCTTCCCTAGGCTTCTGAGGCACCAGCCTCTCCTGGTTTTCTTCCTGCTTTTCTGGCTTCTCCTGCGTAGCCTCCTTTGCTGCCTCCACCACCCCCCTGCTTGGCTGTTGAGGATCGCAGCTCCCTAGACTCGCTCTGAGGATTTTTCTTCTTACAATGTAGTCTTTCCCCTGGGTGAAGGTGTCACCTCCCCTGGTGTCAGTTTCCATGCATCTCATCTGGACCCCTCTTTGGAAGAACCGACTGTAAATGCAACCCTCTTCTCAACATCTCCACTTGGATGACTCAACACATGCATAACTTGGCTCAGCACCTTCCTACATACATGACCAACCCACACCCCAGCCCCTCCCTCAGCCTGTGAGTCTCTCCTCTTCAGATGCACCCTGTCTTAGGAAGGGGCATCACTGTCCCCCAAGCTGCTTGGGCCAGAAGCCGGACTTCACCCTCTTCTCTCCACCACCTGATACACCTAAGCTGTCACCAAGTCCTGTCCATTCCTCCTTCTAAGGACAAGTGCATGAATCCATCCACTTATCCATCCTGACGTCCACTCCCTCTCCAGGCCGCCATTGCTTGACTGCTGCAGGAGATTCCTCACGGGTCCCCCGCATCCTGCCTTGACTCTCCCAGACTGTTTGCATGGGCCCTGGTCATGTCTGTAATTTCTTGCTGAACTAAAGATAATTGAAAATTCTTCCCAAGGTATGCACCACCCCAGGCGATGGGCCCTGCCTACTTCTCCAGCCTCACCTCCAGCCACTCTTCTTTCTCCCTCTCCTTCAGCCTTCCTAACAGACATTTCATTCCCAGTTGTGGTCTTTCCACACGCATTTCCTTTTCCCTGGGAAGCTTTTCAGGGAGGCCTATATGTGTGAAGGCTGCTTTCTTTTTCCCTAAAGTGGCGTGATCACCATTGGGATGTGGGGTGAAAGAGACCACTACAGCCTCTCTATTCCCTCTCTACTGGGAAATTTGGAAGAGGTCTAGGTGGGAGCACAGAGAGTGGGGAGAGGGAAGGTATAGACAGGCCCAGCCCAGGGACAGGCAATAAAGGGGTACGTTGTCTGAAGAGAACATAAAAGCAATAATGTAATCAACGAAGTCTGTTAGATTTTGACTGTCACCTTGCACCAAAAATTCTAAAACCTGTTGATGCAAAATACTCTACGCCCAAGGGAGGACTGCTCCCTCCTCTTCCCTCCACTGGATGTGGGAATAACTCTTGGGAGCCTACCAAGTAATAGCAGCAATCCTTGTCATTTGCTGACCACCCAATGCCAGGCACTTTGTTAGATATGTTAGGATTCTTATCACATTAAATCCTTATAGCAGCCCTGTAGGACAGGGCTTGTGGGACCCACTTTAAAGGTGAGGAAACTGAGATTGAAGAGGAAAGCTGGTACAGGCACATCTTGAACTGCTGGCCAGGAAGCCCTGCCCATGGGCAGCTATTCTTGAGCAGGGAACTGACTGCATTGGCCTGGGCAGAGAAGACTTTCTGAGATATATATTATATATCTCAGAAATATATTATATTATATATATATAAATGTATATATTATAAAATATATATATAAATATATATATTATAAAATATATATAAATATATATATATAAATATATATATATATATTTTTCCCTTCCGAATAGCTCTCGCAAGCACTGGACTTCCAGTAAATCTGCTTTAGGGCAGGGCTTTGTAATTCAACATGAACCCTGAGATGCTCCAGATTCTGCTGACAGGGGAGAAGATCATGGCCTGAGAATATTTTGGTTCAGGGACAATAATGTAGATTTGGATAAAGATCAGGCTGGACTTGAATTCTAGACCTACTACTTATAGGATCTTGGGCAGATTATCCTCTGAAACAGAGCCTCAGTTTCCTCTCCTGTAAGCTGGGGGGTAATAATAGTACTTCATAGAGCTACTAGGAGAGTTAAATGATGCAATGAAGGTGACACTTTAATGAGCGTGCTCGTTAGGTGATTAGACTCTATAATGTGTATTAAGCTCATGTCAGATTAAATGATGTGTAATGGATATGTGACAATCAGCTGACATGAGGAGTTCAAGACCAGCCTGGCCAACAAGGTGAAACCCTGTCTCTACTAAGAATACAAAAAATTAGCCGGATGTAGTGGCGGGCACCTGTAATCCCAGCTACTCGGGACGCTGAGGCAGGAGAATTGCTTGAACTCGGGCAGGGGAGGTTGCAGTGAGCTGAGATTGCACCATTGCACTCAGCCTGGGCAACAAGAGCAAAACTCCGTCTCAAAATAAAATAAAATAAAATAAACAATAGATATGTGACAAACGTTTGTTTTCTTCCACATAAACATCATCAGGAGAGTATAAATGTTAATTTTTCTTTTTAGGTAGACATCCTACTCTTCAGGGAGTCCATTAAATAGATAAGAGACACTGAAAACACCTAGAGGTGAATAAACCACATCAAATGAGAGCCCACATTTCTGGTTTAAGTTATTTCCTAGTGAACGAGTTATTTCTTCAGGACCAATCAGTAAATGGATACGTTTCCTGGACATAACATCTGGTTAAAAAGGAGCTTGCTGATATAATTCAGGATATAGTGGCAGAGGTTTTATTCGTAACAGTTTTGTTTTATTTCCTCATTGATGCTACAAGGAGACATCCAAAATGGCCGTAGCATGTGTTCATCTTCCGCATCTTGTGCAGACCTCAGTGACAAAGATGCCAGCCCATGGGGCTGAACTGCTCTTCCTCTTTGCAAGGAGGGAGCAATTGGTGTATTAATTAAGCAGTGGATTTTTACTGCTTGCTGAATAAATAGATCTGGTCTGTCTTCTAGCCTGGGAACCAGCGCTCTTAGATTTTTATATTATTTCTTCAAAACAATAAATTCTTACAACCCTCTATTGAGAAAACAAAGCCTCCACTTGCTTCAGCTGGAAAGAAGCTCCATTTGTCTCTCTTCCTACCTGGAGAGACACTGCTACCTTCAGAACTCAGACAGAGGATGACTCTGTGCTGATGGCAGCCAGGTGCCTTCGCAAATTCTTAGAGAGGACTTATTCCACCTCCTTTGTACTTCCAGCATGCAGAGGTGGTGTGTGTGTGCCTGCACGTGTGCATGTATGATCTGTTTACCTGTGGGCAGGCTGACCTGAAGATACATCTCAGCCCTGAGGGTCCTTGCCTGAGCCAGGACAGGGAGGTAATGGTAAATGGCAGAAATCCTGTGGATAGAAGTTATGAACCTTGGCTCTTAGGCTGTGGGAGGCACTATTTAGAGATGAGTGCGAGATGATGATGCGTTTTGGTGATGGTGTTGTCAGCAGTTCTTCTGAGACTGGATTCTAGATCACTTCCTGCCCCTTCCCCCTCCAGGGAGACTTCCAAGAAGCAAGGGCCTTCCCTACTGCCCTGCTGGCTTTGTGTTGATTGATGGTGGCTAGAGGAAACTAAGTTTTTCTTATGTTGGATAAAAAGAACCTAAATTAATTTTGTGTTCATACAGTGAGAACTTTGGTTCTAAGATGCACCAAGACTAAAACAAACAACAAACAGATGAAACCAATATTTCCTGCCCCCAGGATGCTGGGAGGTTAAGTGACTGCTTTATTGTGCAGAGTGCAGGGACCCTCTGAGAGCAAAATGATGCCAGTGGGGATGGCGGGCTCTGACTTTTTCCTGGTCTGCCCTTTCCCTCCACTCTGGGTCCTCCTTCTCTCAGCACCCCCCCCCCCCAGCCCTTTCCTTCCACCCAGTGTCCTCCTCTCCCAGCACTTCTCTCTCTCTCTCTCTCTCTCTCTCTCCCCCCTCCTCCCTCCCTCCCTCAGCCCTTTCCTTCCACCCTGGGTCCTCCTTCTCCCAGCACCCCCACCTCTCTCTCTCTCCCTCCCTCCCTCTCTCCATCCCCCAGCCCTTTGCTTCCACCCTGGGTCCTCCTCCCAGCATCAAAGAATTAGGTCATTCAAAGCATCTCCTCTCCCTAAGAGTGTGGATCTCACCCACCACATGCTGTCCTTGATGTGAGGCCTGACAAAGATTCTCTCCATGACCAGACATTAGGCTCTTCTCAGCTTTTTTTTCAACTAGGGGTCAACTTTTGAGCTTCTGTGTTTGTCTCAGCATTGTCCAGTTGTAGCACGAATCCGGTTTAGACAGAATCCTCCATCCTCAGTATCTGGTCACCCTTGATTTCTGATTGGGTTCCTCATCTGTCTTACGCTGTTCCTGCTGCTGTAACAAAATACCTTAGAATGGGTAATGTACGTACTGCTCACTATTCTGGTGGCTGGGCAGTCCAAGGTCAAGGCACCAGCAGATTCAGTGCTGACGAGGGCCTGTTCTCCAGAGAAGATGCCTTCTACCTGTCCTCAGATGGTGGAGGGGGAGGGATTTTCTCTTCAGCCTTTTTTATGAGGACACTAATCCCAGCCCTCATGACCTCATCACTTCCTAAAGGCCCCACCTCTTCATTCTATCACACTGGTATTAGGTTCCAACATAAGAATTTTGGGAGGACACCAACATTCAGACCATAGCATCATCCTCTACCATCTGCCAGGTGATGTCTGCTCAACCTTCCTGCCTTCAGCAAGAATCCTGTTAGGCCAATTTAACCAGAATCCCCCCTTACCTCTGATGTTTCTGCAGTAATTTTCCATCCACTGACCCCTGCCCTGCTCCTTGGCTGTGCATTCCCACTTTTCCTTGTATTTGGAGTTGATCCCAATCTCTCCCCCTGACTGCAGAACACTACCGTGGTGGTCCCTACACCAATCTTGGTGGTTTCCCTAAATAAAGCTTGCCCTATAGTTCTTTAGCAAGTGCCACTGAATCATTTTTTCTTTAACGAGCCCTCCATGACTGTTGTCAGGATCCTCTGTCACAGTAGGGGCCACTTCTTTCCAAAGACCATGTGATAGACTTCTTTGAGACAGGAGAACTGGAGTTCATTAAAAAGCATGCCTTGGCTGGGTGCAATGACTCACGCCTGTAATCCCAGCACTTCCGGAGACCAAGGAAGGTGGATCACAAGGTCAGGAGATCGAGACCATCCTGGCTAACACGGTGAAACCCTGTCTCTACTAAAAATACAAAAAATTAGCCGGGTGTGGTGGCATGCACCCGTGTTCCCAGCTACTCAGGAGGCTGAGGCAGGAGAATCGCTTGAACCCGGGAGGTGGAGGTTGCAGTGAGCCGAGATCACACCATTGCACTCCAGCCTGGGTAACAGAGAGTGACACTCTGTCTCAAAAAAAAAAAAAAAAAGCATGCCTTTTTGAGTGGGAATACAAGGAACGTGGAAAGGAGCTGGGCCTCACTCACAAACTTGAGTAGAATTTCACCTCTGGCCAAGTGGTGATCAGAAAAGCAGTGGGCCAGGCACCTAATGCAGTTGCCTCCACATATGTTGACAGGAAAGGTTCTGTCTTTGGACACCACACAAGTTCACAGTGGTTAAGGAAGGACTAGATAATTCAGCACTAACCTCTGAAGAAGAGGAATGCTCATAAGCTGGTTGATGCCTATACATTTTCACTCATCAACTTGAATCCTGAAGCTTTTTAAAAAATAAAAGCTACTATGTATTGAGAGTTTTACTTTGGCGGTAGACATTGTTTTTATTCCCATTTTACAGAGTGGAAAACTGCTGCATAGAAAGGTCCAGGGATTCACCAGATGTCACAGAGCTAGTAAGTGGCAGATCTGGGAATCGCACCTAGGAAGCCTGGCTCCAGAAGTACTCCCTCCACTACTCCACATTGTTAAATGTGTCAAAATATATTGATATTCATTAGAAGTAACTATGAGTCACTCGGTGTGTAATATGTGGTATATAATATTCAATTAATATTCATCAGGGTAGTGCCATGATTAGTGGTGAGTTATATGTTATTTTAATAACTGAGGGTACCAATAAATGTTCTTGCTCACTTTGCTCAAACAGTTTCTCTGTCTTTAAGCTGTTTCTTTGCCCGGAGCACTCCTATTTTTCTATAGGCCATGTTCTCATTCTCCTAATATAAAGCAAATAAATGTTTATCAGTCACTTGATGTGTTCCTGGGGGATGTTCACAGCCACACCCTGTCCTGATGCCTCACTTCCTGCCTCAGAGGGCCCTCCTCAGCCTTGCCTCCTACTCCTCTCCTCACGGTTAGCCAGAACAGCCTTCCCCTGGGCCTCCTTCCCTTGGGTCCAGTTATACCTCTAAACAAATTGCAATCTTTAAGTAATTTTTAAAAAGATATATATTTATTTAGTCTGAAATGTGCCTTTCTCTGGTCAGCACTTCTGATTGGCCTGGGTGGCCTGCGTTAGCACACCGGGTTGCCAAGAGTCTGGTCCTGCTTTTTGGTTAACCTAAGCACCTTTGCCTCTGGTAATGTTAGGCCATTTGAAGTCCTAATGTGGTCATTGCACTCCCTGGATCTGAACAGCCCACTGTGGAAGCATTCTCTAAAGCGGGTGGAATGAAGGCTGGGGCCAGACTGCATGGGGTGTGTAGGGGTAGATGAGTTCGTGCTGGGAGACCAAAGTGTGCAGATGGAAGGGAACTGGGTTCGTGGGGAAAGGAGAGGGATCTGCTGGACATCCTTCACCGAGAGGTAGAGGACAGGAGAGCCTGCACAGAGAGGCCTGCTTGGGGCCACCCTGGTCTTCAGCAGCTACACCTCTCAGTACTTGGGCTTCTTCCCCACCTGAATCAGTGAGCCTGTTCATCCTTTCATAAAAGGATCAAGTTTTCCAATGTGCGGCTTAGCTTATTACTTCCTTACTCTTGCTTACGGACCCGACCATACTAAAACTTGTGAGATTTTTGTTTTCTGGAGGGTGGTAGTGGGGGAGGATCCTGACTTGCTGTTGCAAGGTTAGTTTCTCTTCTGCACAGTGGCCAGGAAGGGAGCCCTTGCAGCATGGTTCTAGAGTATGTTTTTTAGATTGCTTAGTAAGGCCTGGGTTACCTGTTAAATATAGACACCATTTTAATTTATTTCCAAGTAGACAGACTTGGGACCTTTCAAAGCCAACATGCAAAGGCCACAGTCACCTTCAGTGCTGGGTTACAGCAGAGAGCAATTTCAGGCCTCAGATGTCATTCGCAGTAACCTTAGCACTGGTCATTGTTGAGCCACGATATTTGAAAACGTTGTGTTAGAGTATGTTCATGCCAGCCTCACTAGAGCTCATTTTGAATTTCTGGATAAACATTCTGGTGTTGCTGCATGTTTTGGGAGTGGAAATGTTTGAATGTTTGCCATTCTGGGTGATGGAAGGAAAATAGAACAAGCAAGTGGTGAGATCCTTGGTCTCAGTGTTCAAGGGAAATGCAAACAATATAAGGTTAACATGGAATGAAGGCTGAGAAGCCACATTTGCTGTACACCTTGATAGGAGAGACTAGGGTAGCTAATAAATGTAAGCTTGAATTTATAAGGCAGCCCGGTGAATGAGCTAATGGAAGAGTATAGGTTGTGGCTCCAGACTGCTGAATGTGAATCCCATGTCCTCCTCTTACTAGCTGGGTCATCTTGGACAATTTACTTAATTTTCCTTCACCTCAGTTTTCTCATCTGTAAAATGGGGAGGTCAGGTTAATACTATAGCATAGCGTGGTTAGGAAGAGTAAATGAGTTAATATGTATGAACTGCTTTGAATAGTGGCCTGGTACTTAGAAACTGCTACGTAAGTTTTGTTAAATATATAAAATAGGCTGGGCATGGTGGCTCATGCCTGTAATCCCTGTACTGGGCATGGTGGCAAGTGTCTGTAATCCTACCTACTCAGGAGGTTGAGGCAGGAGAATCACTTGAACCCGGTAGGTGGAGGTTGCAGTGAGCTGAGATCATGCCACTGCACTCCGGCCTGGGCAACACAGAGTGAGACTCCGTCTCAGAAAAAAAAAAAAAAAATATATATATATATATATATAAAATATATATATATATATATATATATATATATATATATATATATATATATATAATATATATATATATAATATATATATATATATATAATGTATTATATAGAAACATGGATATTTAATATATAAATATATAAAAATATGTATATTTATATATGAATATAAATATATATGTACATGTATATAAAAAGCCTGAGGCTCTGACAGGTGAAGTAAGTTATACAAAGGCCCCTGGGCTAGTCAGCAGTGATGTTAGAATTTGAGCCCAGCACTCTTAGGCTCCAGAGCAGAGTTTCTCAGCCTTGGCACCACTGACGTTTTGGGCCAGATGATTCTTTGTTGTGAGTGCTGTCCTGGGCATTGTAGGCGGTATAGCAGCATCCCTGGCCTCTACCAGGGGCCACTGGGTAGCGATGTCAACCCCCTGCCCCGAGACATGACAACCAAAAATGTCTTCAGACATTGATGAATGTTCCCTAGGGCGGCTAAACTGCCGCTGGTTGAAAACCACTGGGCAGAGAGAGGGATTAACACCCTGGAGAGAGGTTTGCAGCAGCCCGACTTCTCAGTTCCAGGGTTCAGAGCCCAGTTCCCATTTATCACCTTATTTCCTTACAGACCAATGGTCAGAAGGCCAGGATCATGGTGGCTGGTATGTGTACACACAGCAGCCGAGAAGCCTCTATATGTGGGTTTGAGCCAGAGGCTTCTCAACTGTGGATATTTTTGTTTTTCTTTTCTTTTCTTTTTTTTTTTTTTTGAGGATCTCGCTTTGTCACCCAGGCTAGAGTGCAGTTGCACGAACGTGGCTCACGGCAGCCTCAACCTTGTGGGCACTAGCTGTCCTCCTGCCTCAGCCTCCCGAGTAGCTGGGACTACAGATGTGTGCCACCACCCCCAGCTGATTTTTGTATTTTTTTGTAGAGATAGGGTTTCACCATATTGCCCTGGCTGGCCTTGAACTCCTGAGCTCAAGCAATCTGCTCGCCTCGACCTCCCAAAGTTCTGGGATTACAGGCATGAGCCACTGTACCCAGCCTTTGCTGTTTTTTGAGCTGTTTTCTTTTCTTCTTTTTGGCTGGGCACGTTCAGACCATAAGGTGGGCCAGGCTATGTGGCTGGTTTGAGTTTCTCTCTGTGACTGTCGGCAGCAGAGTCCATGCAGCCACGCTGACCCAGGCTGCCTTTCTTGGAAGCACAGCTGGTTGATTTAACTGGAGTCCCAGTGTGAAGGGCTCCAGAGCAGAGGGGTCAGCCGACAAGAGGAGAGCCAACGTTCACTGTTTATCGTTGCCACGTCCCGATACCGCCTCACTCAGCACTTATTCTGATTTGCAACATCTGGGTCTTTTTCTTCTCCTCCTGCCTTCTCTGTGCTCTCTTTGGGTTTCAGAACTTGAACCTGTGGCAGCAGCAGTGGGCTGTGGTTCAGAGCGTCTGGGCAGATGTGAGATGTGAGCAGAGCCGCTGTGTTCTTGGCACTCAGCTGCTAGTTCCGCTCTTGAAGCCCCATTTGTAAGAAATATGTTGACCAGCCGCTCAGTGTCTCTGACCAAGTTCTTAGAAAAGTCTTAGAGCTAGCACTATGTGTCACTCCTAGTGGGTGGGTGTGGCGGGGATGGGATGGGGAAAGAAGTTTTTTGTTTGTTTGTTTGTTTGTCTGAAGATAAAGCTCTGGCGTTTGGACTCATTTAAAGAGAGCTATGCAGAGTCTTGTTTGAATGTCTGTTTTTATGGCTTAATGGCTTTACATCAGTAGTCACAGCTTTGGTGTCCAAATATTTTAGTTCTGTTTCAGAACCTGCTTTTCCCTTGTTTTGATGCAAGCTGTTTTCCCAGGGTACTCTATTTCTTTCCAATGGAAAGGTGATACTCACCCTTGCACTGAATGAGTGTTAATGCCGATAGGGAAACAGGCGGCTCTTGTGGGGGCAGAACCGATGTGCCTTTCTCCTTAAAATCTCCAGGATGCTTTCTCTTTGTGAGTGTTACTCCTTGCCTTTTCCCATTGGAAGGCCATCTCTTTTCACAAGCAATGAAATCAGGACATGGGAAGAAGTGACTGTAGGAAAAAGAAGACAGCTCGTCAGTAAACGTAATTAACCTCGATCTCTGGAGGGCTGCCTCTTGAGTGAGCTGTGTTCTAAACCAGCCCGAATGGATGTTCAGGACAGAAAGAGAAAGTGAGTTACCAAGACTTCTGGGGAGTGCTGTGAGCAGGGGTTCCTTTCCTACCTGGAGGGAGCCCCACACATTCAACTCATTTGCTGAGTCCTAGCCAGGTGCTGTGCTGGGGACACACTGATGACAGCCTGTGGAAATGCTGGGCCTGGTGGACCCAGGAAGCGCTGACTCCCAGAGGCGGAGGGGCAGCCTGTCTGTGCAGCGTGGACCTTGCTGTGGTAACCCACACCATCACCCCTTCTGCCCTGTGACACCAACACTCCACTGTCAGGAAGCACAGTTAAGGGGAAATGAGTTTTGTATTTTAGCAAAGTTTAATTGAAACTCAAAATTCCCCCCAGTTGGATGCAAACTCTCTTATATGAGTAGAAATAACTGTGCAACCCAGAATTGGGAAGTAAGTTTGGGGCTTTTGGGGTTGGGCCTGCCTGCTGTTTCCCTGGTTTTCTCTGTGTTCCTGCATATTGATTAGAATTCTTGTCCCTGTTAGTCCAGGGTGAAAGGGGAAGGCTGGTAAGTTTGGACACATTAATCTTACACCAGACGAGTTTCCTGGAAAAAGATCAGATCAGGCATAAAGCAGGGCAGTCCTTCTGGCAAAGTGACTCTGTGTGGTCAGGTGGCAGTGGCCGTCTGGGGAGCCCGGAGCCTCTGGATGAGGAATGTGTTGGCCACCTCTCCAGCTGGCCTGCTCGTTTCAGGGCTCCCATGTGGTGGAAACAGGACCATAGAGAAACAGGCAGCCTCCCAGGCAAGCCAGTCATTCAAACCTCTCCCTTATGCATTATCTAATAATTATGTAGTAAGGAATGGGAGAGCTGCCTGAGTGGAGTGTTGACAATGTGCAGGTTATGTAAGAAAGCTTGCCCAGAGACCTGGGTTAACAGGCCTCGTATTTCTCATCCCCCTGACCCCAGGGTTGTAGACAATTGCCCTTCAGTTAGCTGCCTGGCCAGCCCACGCCTTACCCAGACTTGGAGTAAGGTTTCTGGAATCAGACAAATGTGGGCTTGAATCCTGGCTCCACCACTTACTAGTTGGTTGTCAGGGGGAAAGCTGCTTAACTTCTCCAAGCCTCAGGCAACTCATTTGTAAAATGCTCCAAGGATTAAAGGAGAAACTATATAAGAAGGGCCATGGATAATTCATCCCCCAAACCTCAGCATCACACAATAATCCCAGGTAACAAACCTGCACATGAATCTAAAATAAAAGCTGGAAAAAAGAAATAAGGGCTGTCACAGTGCCTGTACTGTGGCTCTTCAGAACTCAACCCAGTTGTCACTTGGCCCAAGAATCAGCCCTTCCTGGATTCCAGGTCCCTCATTTGTGCCCCGAGCATCTTTTCTACCCCTAGCTCTTGTTCACTTTTCTGTTTCTCTCTTTAGACTGTAAGTACCTTGGAGGCAGGTGCTATGTTTGGTTATCTCTGTGCTCAGAGCCTGCACCAAAGCAGCCAGCACTTAAGGAGTGCTGACTGAACATTCCAGGCTTGGTTCTAAGTAATTTACTTGTGAAAATTTATTTAATCTACACAGTAACCCAAGAGGTAGGGACTAACATCATCTCCATTTTACAGACAAGGAAACTGAGGCACAGGGTGATTGAATCACATGTCCAGTGGCACAAAGCTAGTCATTGGCTGAGCCAGGATTTGAACCCGGTACATCTGTTTCAGAATCCGTTCTCTTTTTTTTTTTTTTTTTTTTTTTGAGACGGAGTCTTGCTCTGTCACCCAGGCTGGAGTGCAGTGGCTGGATCTCAGCTCACTGCAAGCTCTGCCTCCCGGGTTTACGCCATTCTCCTGCCTCAGCCTCTGGAGTAGCTGGGACTACAGGCGCCCGCCACCTCGCTCGGCTAGTTTTTTGTATTTTTAGTAGAGACGGGGTTTCACCATGTTAGCCAGGATGGTCTCGATCTCCTGACCTTGTGATCCGCCCGTCTTGGCCTCCCAAAGTGCTGGGATGACAGGCTTGAGCCACCGCGCCCGGCCCAGAATCCATTCTCTTAACCACTGTGCTGTCACTTGAGTTGTTCATTGGATGGTGAGTGGATGGGGCAATGTTATTATGGTTCAACTATTATTAGTTGTTAATTCCAGGCAAGCCACTTACCCTTCTAGGTCTGCTTCTTTGTTCATTAAGTGGGGAGCAGGGTTCTTGTGAGGATTAGATGGGAGTGATGAGTATAAAGGAGATTGCAAACCCTGTCCAGAGTCATCACCTTGGAAGTGTCACCATGGTAATCAGAGTCTGTTATTCCTACAGGGAGTTCCATCCACAACTGCTCTGGTGGGGACAACGGGTGCCCTCATTCCCCACAGGGCTCCCTACCTTCTCCATCCATGCACACTGACATGTGGGAAATGAAGGCCTACTATGCAGTGAATTTCTGCTCTTGGCAGCCCATGAAAAGGACTAGAGTCCCCCATGCTGTCCTTTGACCATGGAATACAGGAGAGTTTAACCTCAGGCCCTGCAGGAGAGTTGAGGCACGGTGTCCCTCCCACCCCAGGAAGAAGGGGGTGCTGCGCTTCAGACTCTGCGTAGGTCTGGAATGGCAGTGGCTCTTGGGTAGTGAGGTGGCAGTGTCGGGGGCGTTGAGAAGGTGGATGATGTGATTGTTGGTGACTCCACAGCTCCTGCCTTTTGATATTCCAGCCATGGAAAGCTGCAACCAAGGTTTCCCAGCAAAGACTTGGAATGCAAAGCAGACTTTAAAGTGTGAGTGTGTGTGTAGTGGGGATTGGGGGTGGGAGTGTGTGAGGTGTAGGGTATGTGGTGTATGTTTGTGTGTGTGAGATATGTGTGTTTGTGAGGTATGTGGTGGTGTGTGTGATGTGTGAGGTATGTGGGGTGTGTGTGGGGGGCATGTAGTGTGTATGTGTGGGGTGTGTGTGGTGTGTGAGGTATGTGGTGTGTGGTGTGTGTGTGTGTAAGGTATTGGGTTATGTGGGTGTGGTGTGAGGTATGTGTGGTATATGTGAGGTATGTAGTGTATATTACAGGGTGTATGTGTGTGAGGTATGTGGGGGGTGTGTGTGGTGCATGTGTGTGGTGTTTGGTGTGTGTGTAAGGTATGTGGTCTGTGTGTGGTGTATGTGTGGTGTGTGTGGTGTGTGTGGGGGTTGTATGTGTGTGTAGTGCATGAGGTATGTAGTATGTGTATGTGGTTGGAGGTGTGTGGTGTGTTTGGCATGTATGGTGTGTATGGGTTGTGTTTGTGTATGTAGTGTGTGGTGTGTGAGGTATGTGGTGTAGGTGTGTGGGGTGTATGTGTGAGGTATGTGGTGTAGATGTGTGGGGTGTATGTGTGAGGTATGTGGTGTAGGTGTGTGGGGTGTATGTGTGAGGTATGTGGTGTAGGTGTGTGGGGTGTATGTGTGAGGTATGTGGTGTGTGTGTGAGGTATGTGGTGTGGGAGGCATGTGTGTGTATGTGTGGTGTGTAAGATATGTGGTGTGTGTGCATGTGGAGTGTGTGTGTGTGTGAGGTACATGGTGTGTGTGTGAGGTATATGGTGTGTGTGTGAGGTACATGGTGTGTGTGTGTGAGGTATGTGGTGTGTGTGTGAGGTACATGGTGTGTGTGTGTGAGGTATATGGTGTGTGTGTGAGGTACATGGTGTGTGTGTGAGGTATATGGTGAGAGTGTATGGTGGATGTATGTGTGTGTGGTGTGTGTGGGGGGATTGAGGTATGTGGTGTGTGTGGTGTGTGTGTGTGTGTAAGGTATGTGGTATATGTGTGGTGTGTGTGGGGGGCATGTTTGTGGGGGGATGTGAGGTATGTGGCATGTGTGTGAGGTACATGGTATGTGTGTGAGGTATGTGGCGTATGAGGTACATGGTGTGTGTGTGAGGTATGTGGTGTGAGTGGGGGGCATTTGTGTGTAGGGGGATGTGAGGTATGTGGTTTGTGTGTGTGTGGTATGTGGTGTGTGTGTGGCATGTGTGGGGGGTGTGAGGTATGTGGTGTGTGTGAGGTACATGGTGTGTGTGTGGTATGTGGTGTGTGTGTGTGGCATGTGTGGGGGGTGTGAGGTATGTGGTGTGTATGAGGTACATGGTGTGTGTGTGAGGTATGTGGTGTGTGTGTGGGGTGTTGGGGGGCATTTGTGTGTGGGAGGATTGAGGTATGTGGGGGGGGTGTGTGTGTGTGTAAGGTATGTGGTATATGTGTGGTGTGTGTGGGAGGCATGTTTGTGGGGGGGTGTGAGGTGTGTGGCGTGTGTGTGAGGTACATGGTGTGTGTGTGTAAGGTATGTGGTATATGTGTGGTGTGTGTGGGAGGCATGTTTGTGGGGGGGTGTGAGGTGTGTGGCGTGTGTGTGAGGTACATGGTGTGTGTGTGTGTAAATTATGTGGTGTGTGTGTGGGG
Organism: Trachypithecus francoisi; assembly: GCF_009764315.1. Classification (NCBI taxonomy): domain Eukaryota; kingdom Metazoa; phylum Chordata; class Mammalia; order Primates; family Cercopithecidae; genus Trachypithecus; species Trachypithecus francoisi. The sequence continues at coordinate 82,632,862 of NW_022681457.1, forward strand.
GGCATGTTTGTGGGGGGATGTGAGGTATGTGGTGTGTGTGAGGTACATGGTGTGTGTGTGTGAGGTATGTGGTGTGTATGAGGTACATGGTGTGTGTGTGAGGTATGTGGTGTGTGTGAGGTACATGGTGTGTGTGTGAGGTATGTGGTGTGTGTGAGGTACATGGTGTGTGTGTTTGAGGTATGTGGTGTGTGTGTGGGGGGTGTGTGTGGGGCATTTGTGTGTGGGGGGATTGAGGTATGTGGTATGTGTGTGTGGTGTGTGTGGTGTGTGTGTGTAAGGTATGTGGTATATGTGTGGTGTGTGTGGGGGGCATGTTTGGGGGGGATGTGAGGTATGTGGTGTGTGTGAGGTACATGGTGTGTGTGTGAGGTATGTGGCATGTGAGGTACACGGTGTGTGTGTGTGTGAGGTATGTGGCGTGTGTGTGGTATGTGTCTGGGGGGTGAGGTATATGGTGTGTGGGGGGGTGTACGTGAGTTATGTGGTAACTCTGATTCTGGAGTGAATGTATCCTCCTTTCTCTGTCAGGTGTGATCTGAATCATTTCCTTGGCTCACATCTGATGATGCCCTTATTCTCTGCAAGGCCTCACACCTCAGTCAGTTTGGGTTCTATTTCCTTTTTCCCTCTCTTTTGGCCCCTTCTCAGCTGGGCTGTCCCACTCTTCTCTCTGGATAGGCCTTGCTTTCTCCTTCTTCTCCTCTCTTCTCACATATGGGCCACACTCACCTGGAAGCACTCTCTGCTTGAGAAGAAGGGCTTAGGCATGTCTTAGTAAAGACTCTTTAAAATCAGCTGGGCTAGGGTGGCCGTGGTGGCTCACGCCTGTAATCCCAGCACTTTGGGAGGCCGAGGCGGGCAGATCATGAGGTCAGGAGACCGAGACCATCCTGGCTAACACGGTGAAACCTCATCTCTACTAAAAATACAAACAAAATTAGCCAGGCATGGTGGCGGGCGCCTGTAGTCCCAGCTACTCGGGAGGCTGAGGCAGGAGAATGGCGTAAACCCGGGAGGCGGAGCTTGCAGTGAGCCGAGATCGCGCCACTGCACTCCAGCCTGGGCGACTGAACGAGACTCGGTCTCAAAAAAAAAAAAAAAAAAAAAAAAAAAATCAGCTGGGCTAAACAGTAGAGCCTGGGGTGGGGAGGAGGGTACATTCCATATCTCCACTGTCTGACCCAGGAACCACTGGCCGCATGTGGCTATTGAGTATTTAAAACATGGTTACTGCAACTGAAGGACTGGATTTTTTATTTTATTTCATTTTAATTAATTTAAATTTAAATAGCTACATGTAGCTAGTGACCACCATTTTGGACAGTGCAAGTTTAGGGAATGTGACATCCAGAAGAATCAAACCAGATTCAGTTATATTGCTTGGGGATTTTGGGCTATTTATCCTTAATCTGGGCACTTGGTTTTAACAGAGTCAGGATTTGTCAGTTGCATACTCAGGTTTTCAGAAAGTCTCTTGCTGTCTGCTCAGGTAAGGTAGAAGCCACATATACTGGCTGCAGTGATGGTAGCCAGTTTACAAATTCATCATCCTTTGACCTTCTCCACTAGCACCCTGCTCCTTGTAGCCCAGGCTGCCCTATGGATGACTGGGCACAAATGTGTGAGGTTCAGGGGATCCCAAAGTCAGGGGACCAAGTTCTCTAGTCCTGGGTCTGCCACTTCCTGGCTGGGGAAGGTATTTCACCTACAGGGATGGATTGAGATTTTGTAGGGCTTGAAGTTTAAGCAACGGGGGTACCTCTTTAACAAAAAGAATATAAAATTACAAATACAAAATTAGGTACCCTGGTGAATATTTATTTAGAATGAGAAAAGAAATCACATCCAATATAAGTTTTTAAAACCTGACATGTATCACAAACTTTATAAAATCCAGAAAAAAAAAATTTTATTATTTGCCTATGAAGCCTGCATAATACTTTTTTCCCTGAATTTTTTTTGGCTGAATACACTTTGATCACCTCTTCATATGATAGTGATTTTGTAATTTTTCTAAAGGGAGGTTGAAAAGAAAATTTAGTTTTTCTTCTAGCGTGATTGACAATATTTATTTTCTTATTATCAATAGTTACATTGCATAAAACATGACTTCAGACACAGACATCCACTTTTTTTGTTGTTGTTTTACTGCCATAGGTTTGGGTCCTACAATACAGGAATTTTGATAAAATATATTTTGTGTAATTCCTACCAAAAAGGGGGAATATGGTATATTTATAACTGTATTCATTATATTATCAAATACATTTCTGACAGGAGAAAACTTTCTTTTTGGAATAGGTATCAGTGAAAACTAAATTTTCCTTCAATTCCACATGTCCAAAGACTGGAAGAAAGCTCTATGCTCTAGCTTCTGGCTCTATATATTTCTTTTCTTTCTTTTTTTTTTTTTTTGAGACGGAGTCTCGCTCTGTCGCCGGGGCTGGAGTGCAGTGGCCGGATCTCAGCTCACTGCAAGCTCCGCCTCCCGGGTTCACGCCATTCTCCTGCCTCAGCCTCCCGAGTAGCTGGGACTACAGGCGCCCGCCACCTCGCCCGGCTAGTTTTTTGTATTTTTTAGTAGAGACGGGGTTTCACCGTGTTAGCCAGGATGGTCTCGATCTCCTGACCTCGTGATCCACCCGTCTCGGCCTCCCAAAGTGCTGGGATTACAGGCTTGAGCCACCACGCCCGGCCTATATATTTCTTTTTTCTTTTCTTTTTCTTCCTTTTCTTCTTCTTCTTCTTTTTTTTTTTTGAAATGGAGTTTGGCTCTTGTTGCCCAGGCTGGAGTGCAATGGCGCAATCTCAGCTCACCACAACCTCCGCCTTCTGGGTTCAAGCAATTCTTCTGCTTCAGCCTCTCGAGTAGCTAGGATTACAGGCATGTGCCACCACACGCAACTAATTTTGTATTTTTAGTAGAGACAGGGTTTCTCTATGTTGGTCATGCTGGTCTTGAACTCCTGACCTCAGAGGATCCTCCCGCGTTGGCATCCCACAGTGCTGGGATGACAGGCGTGAGCCACCGCACCCGGACCTCTCTGTGTATTTCAATCCTATTTTTTCTCCCCTATTCTTATGTCTCAGGTGCCAGGTATTACACCTTTGAGTCTCAAAGCCATTGAGTTGTGGTAAGCGTAGCTCTGGAAGCCATGGGGACAACTAGCAATCACTTGACTTTGCATTAATGTGACTGTGAACAATAGACGTAAATCCCACTACACCCAAACTAAATTTATCCCCAAATTAACTTTCCCTCATGCTGGATCCCAAAACACCTATAGCTACTGTAACACCATTCAATATGAACATGAGGGCAAATGTATCAGGAGGAGACATCAGAGTTGAAAGATACAGTGCTCTTCATCAGTTGCAGTTAAAATCTCTTACTATTGCAAATTTCATTTAAAAATTACATGATTCTAAGAATATATTGCTAGGGCCTTGAAAGGGGTCCATGCTGGCAGGGCCCTGAAGCTTTCTTCCTTAGCATCACAATAAATCTGCACCTTACTGCTCTGAGCCTTGGGGTCTTCATCTTTAAAGTGGGAAGAATAGGATCCATTTTATAGAATTATCATGGGTATTCAGTGTGCTGTATTTGAAAGCTTGTTTACCTTGTGCCTGGGAAAGAAATGCTCAGAAACAGGAAGGAGGGAGGGAGGGAGTGAGGGAGGGAGGGAAGAAAGGAGGGGAAGGGAAGGGAAGAGAAGGGAAGGGAAGGGAGGATGGGAGGAAGGGAGAAAGAGAGGAAGGGAGGAAGGAGGGAGGGAGGAAGGGAAGGAAGAAAGGATGGAAGGAAAGAGGGGAAGGAAGGAAGGAAAGGAAGGAAGGAGGGGAAGGAAGGAAGGAAGGAAGGATTTTTTTTTTTTTTTGACAGAGTCTCTCTGTGTCACTCAGGCTGGAGTGCAGAGGCCATCTCAGCTCACTGCACTCCCTGCCTCTTGGGTTTAAGCAATTCTCATGCCTCAGCCTCCTGTGTAGCTGGAATTACGGGCAAGTGCCACTATGCCCAATTAATTTTTATATTTTTAGTACAGACAGGGTTTCCCCATGTTGGCCAGGCTGGTCTCAAACTCCCGACCTCAAGTGATCTGCCTGCCTCAGCCTCCCAAAGTGCTGAGATTATAGGCATGAGCCACTGTGACTGGCCCTTTTTTTCCCTAGCCATCTACTTCAAGTACAGTGGCCTGCTTTGAATTCAGTGGCCCCTACCACTGAGCAGCCCTAAGGGATCCCTAACCCTAATAAGAAATGGGGCTGGAGAGTAAGAACCAGAAAGCTCACATGAATGAGAACACCTAAGGGAACTTCTGAGTGGTCAGAACTTGGTATTGTTTCTTGAACCAAGTCTTACTACTCATGACTTTCCCATGCCACATGATTCAGGGAGATGGTGCCTGAGTTATGTGAAGGCCAGAGGAGATTCTGAGCAATATGAGATTGGAGCATGGTTCTCAACGGGTGCAGAGCTTGTATAATAAGGGACTGCTCTTATTATAAAATAATAAGAGCGTGGGTACTGGATGCCTTTGGAATTTGACAGCTGTATCCAGTACTCTGCAACAAAATTCCACAATCAGATTTAGATATCCTTGGATCTGAAGAGGAATGGTTGGGCTTATGGTAATGGTAACGAGAGATTCTTTAAATTTGAAAAGCAAGTCCTGAGACTCTTGTCCCCCACCTGGGCCTGCCTTCTCTGGCTGCTGCCCTCTGCCAAGTGGGGCAGGTGGGTGGGGGAGGGGCTGGAGCAGAGTCCAGGCACAGACAGTAGATCAGGAGGAGCCTGGGGTTGGCAAGGAGCCACTCTTAGACCCCAGCACAAGCTAAATCTCTCTCAACTCTGCTTTCCTCATTTATAAGTAAGGGGATTGGGCTGGATAGCCTCTAAATTCCCTTCTGATGCTAACCATTTAAAAATTTGAGTATGTTGGGATTGGCCCACCCTCCATGGCTAACCTTCTGAGGCTGGCAGGATGGGAAACACAAATTTGCAAACCCCTGATGTCCTCATTCCCCAGCGTCCTTCTGCATCAGCCGCACTTGCCTGCAGTACCGGGATGGTTAGCAGCAGCCGTGATGGCATTTTGGGAATGCCTGCCCTTTCTCCCAGGTGGCAGGTTGCATGTGTCAGTGCTCAACTGAGCAGAGAGGCCGACCTCTAAACAGTTAGTCTAGTGCAACACCGTTTTAAAGATAGGCAAACAGTATCTGCATCTAAATGCTTAGAAAATTACTGGAAGGGGCCAGACATGGTGGCTCACGCCTGTAATCTCAAGACTTTGGGAGGTCAAGGTGGGTGGATCACTTGAAGCCAGGTGTTCGAGACCACACTGACCAATGTGGTAAAACCCTATCTCTACTAAAAATACAAAAATTAGCCAGGCATAGTGGTGTGCTTCTGTAATCCCAGCTACCAGGGAGGCTGAGGCACGAGAATCGCCTGAAGCCAGGAGACAGAGGTTGCAGTGAGCTGAGATTTCGCCACTGCACCGCTCTAGCCTGGATGACAGAGTGAGACTCCGTCTCAAAAGAAAAGAGAAGTACGTGAAGAAATTAATCCAAAATGTTAAGATTGTTTCTCTGTAAAATAATAGGTCACTCCATTTTTTCTTAATTCCTTTCTGCTTTGTCCCCTTAAAGTTTCTACCTTAAGTATGTATGGTTACAACTTTAGAGTTGGGGGGTGGCTGTTTCCAGATGAAGACGGCTCTGGGACAGGGGTCAGTGACAGACAGGGAGAAGCTGGCAGCAAGGTTGTGAGAAATAACCTGCAAAGCTGTCAGAAGAGCAGGCTGTGCCAACAGCAACTTGCTATCACATTCTGCACCCACCAGGCTGTTTCTAACAGGCATTGAGGGGCAGGCTTGGTCCTGTGGGGTCACAGGGTCTCTTCTGGCACTGGAGAGGTGGGTCTTCAGTGAAAGTTCTGGTTCTGCTATCAGGTGTACCATTGCAGGTGAGTTGCAGTTCTCAGCCTCAGTTTTGTCATTAGTGTAATGTCGATGTCACCAACCTCACAAGCATTTCACAGGAGAATGCTTGTGGTCCATAGCAGGAGGTCAGTGGGTATTAGCTGTCCCCGCCGTTTCACTCTTAGGCTGCTTAGGGGAAGGGCAGCGGGAGACACCTCTTGGCTAGGGGAAGGGCGATCCAGCTCACAGCACTGCAGTCTGATTGCCCAAGCCATTTTCATAGCAGCTCTTTCACTGCAAGGCACACTTTTCCTGGAGGGTATTTACTGCCAGGACCACTGAGAAGCTGCCCCAGCCTTCCCAGCAGCTCCTGCCAGTCCCACCCCGGCCAGTCAATCTCTGTGAGTCCTCAGACCTCCTAGGTTGTCTATATTTTTTTCTTTTTTCTCTTTCATACCGAGTCCTGCAGACTCCTGGGTAGTCTGAATGCTGCCCTGTATTGTCTGTGTGATCAGGGGACCCCTTGCAATAGTGTCTCTTACTCCATTTAGACCTCTAAGCCTCCTAAATAGCCAGCTGGCTCCCCCTCTTAGACCCTGATTTTAATCTAGAATTTCCAGAAAGCCAGTTCAGCCCTGTCTCATATTTTTAAAAATTTGCCTTTAACCCTGCTTACAACACGACAAACCAAAGTTGCAATATACGAAATCCTATCCCAGCTCCTGAACTCTAACAGCAAGGATTTAGCAAGATACTTTCCAAATGGAAAGTCAGGTTATTTCATTCTTTCCTCTTTTCCACTCACTCAACAGATATTTCTTGAACACACACTGTAATAACAATAATTCTCATTGATTGGGTGCTTGTTATGTGCCCAGGGGACTTCCAGGAGCTCACAATCTACTGAGGATACAGACAGGTGATTGTTTACAATGTGATGAGTGATATTAGAAGCAAGGTGGAGGCTGCCTTGCAAGTAAGTAAAGAGGGACGTTCCTTCCCCTTCCCATCAAGCCTAGCTATTAATTGTGTGATGATGTCTTTTTCATGGGAAATCTGCTGCTCCTGTGACTCCTAGTTTAATTATCCCTTCCCAGGTCTACGTAAAGGAGAGATGACCAGAGCCCTCTGTCCAGAGCTGGGATTTTGAAACTCCCATCCCGTGCAGAGGCCGGGATTGGCCTGGCCACAGTAGGGTCTGCACAGTTGTAAGCTGCCATCTTCCTTTTCAATTGAAACAGAAAACCAGAAAGTATCAGGCAGACATAAGGGCAGTCTTTAGGTTCCCTTTCCCTCCTGCATGCAGCTCGCAGCTGTTTATCTGTGAGAAACAGGTTTGCCCAGTGGAACGTTTATTTGGTTTCTCTGGCTGATCATGGGAACACACCTGCCACTTTACCACTTCCTGAAAATCAAGCAGTTTCTTAGAAAAGGGACATATTCCTTAAAATAAATTGTGTGGTTTGGGAGTGAGATATGGTTTTTTGGATTTTTATGATTTAATGTGTCTACAAAAACATTAAGCCACAAGATAAAAATATACTGACTGCCCCTATGAGAAAATGGACTTTCCTTAGGATCAGGAGGCTGGTCATTTTAATTTTTATGCCAGGTTTTGTTATGTTTTCAAGATTTTTTTTTTTTTTTTTGCTGTTTCTCATATGCTCTCTTATGCTCTGGACATATCACGGGCAGCCATTGGTACTGTTTACTACAGTGAAACTTCTACTTATAAACTTAAATCATTTTGACTGAAGTTTTATAAGAAAAAGGCAAATAATAAAACACATTTTTTTAGATCTTAGTGTTTAATACCCTAGTTTCAGAGCATGCCCTGGGCTGAGTGTATGGTCCTCAATGCTGTACCTACATCTGAAATACTCTACAATAAGAACAGATTGTTCTGGCAAATAGCTGGGAGATAGTCCATCATGTGTCTATTAATAAAATAGAACTAGATTTATATTTAGTATGCTATATTTACTAAGGCAGGACTGGGGACCATGAACATTTTGGCAATTTTTTTCAATTGAGTATTTGGAACTGATTACTATGTATTTACTAGAAAATTTGACTAATCAGCATGTCCTGTTTTTAGAACTTTCTATAATAAGGTCTTCTTTTAGGAAGAGACAGATGAGCAGTGGATAAGAATGTGAAATTTTGGAGTCAGATTGGCCTGGGTTCATATCACGACCCAAATTATGGCACCTTGCCCCAGAGACTTGGCCTTTCTCATCTAACGCCTCCTCATCTTCAAAGGGGGCGTTGTGCTGATACCCACCTCTCATCCTTGTTGTGAAGATAGAACACAATCATACTTGAAAAGCAGTCAGCACAAAAATGTTCACCCCTGACCTGTATTCGATGTTGCATGACAACTCATGGTCTTCATTGCCCTCACGGTCATTGTTGCTGTTGTCTGATCTATCAGCATTGTTGTCATCACCACCATAACGATCATCCTCTATATATTGCAGCCTTTGTCACAGCCAACTCCTTTCTCCAAAGAGGCCTTCAGTGGGAGGAACTTGCACTGTGGAATATTGCGATTCAGTATTTGTAGGAAACTAGGCTAAAATAACACAGGGCACATTCCAGAGTGTTATATTAGAACTAGACATAGTTAACTGACTTTATGCCTTAGTTTGGTTATCAAGAAATTTAGATTTAACGCCATTGTCTTAGTACTAGAGAATGTGGCCCCTTTCGCCACCTTTTGAAGCCTATCGGTGTTGATACCTGATCAGGATTAGGGGATGCTCGCTCCACAGATGCAGGTCTCCCCTCCTTTCCTATTCATTGGGAGATCTGAAAGCAGTGCAGGGAGAGTGAGGAGGCCACACAGAGGTCAGACTCCTCTGTCATGTCTCCCTTTTCAGACGACTGCCTCATGTCTGGAGACCTCGAAAACTGATCTTGAAATCCAGGGCTTGGTCTGTTCAATGTTTTCTTAAAAATTAAAATAGAATCTCTCAAGGGCAGAAGTCTCCTCTTTTCTTCCTTCTCCTCACCCAGGCCAGCTCCACTCTTCCTGAAGGTGACATGGAAGTGCGGACTCAGTAAGTGCTTACAAACGTGGTCTATCTAGAGCTCCTGCTCTGTGTTTACAGAGTTGGTGCTGCATTTAAGGAGAACAGAGATGCCTTTGTTGTCATGCTGACCGCATTCCCTTCCTAGTAAGCAGTACTGACTCCTGAGTCAGGCCCCTAGGTTCAGATCTCAGCCCTACCATTTATTAAGAGGATGGGCCAGGCCTGGTGGCTCACTCCTGTAATCTCCCAGCACTTTGGGAGGCTGAGGTAGGGGCATTGCTTGAACCTAGGAGTTTGGAACCAGACTGGGCGACATAAGGAGAACCCGTCTCTACTTGGGCGTGTTGGCATGCCTATGGTCCCAGCTACTCAAGAGGCTGAGGTAGGAGGATCGCTTGAGACTGAGAGGTGAAGGCTACAGTGGGCTGTGATCACGCCACTGCACTCCAGCTTGAGCACCAGAGTGAGACCCATCTCAGAAAAAAGAAAAAAGAGAGGATAATCCCAGGTAAGCTAATTAACCTCTTTGGGCTTCATGTTCATGATCTGTAAAATGGGCATACTAATAATATCTACATCATAGGACTGTGGTGAGGCTTAATGATCAGTATCTATAAAGCACTTAAGACCATACTAGGCACATAAGAAGAGCTCTATGTGAGTTGGCTATTGTTGTTGGCCTTGCCTTTTTCTTCTAGTAACTACCTGGGCTGTGACTTCCCTAATTTTTCTGAAAAATGGATAAAAAGCCTGGATTTTCTTGCAATGCAAGGTGTAGAAGGGGAAATAGAAGCAGAGATTTCGCAGTGTGGTACCCCTAAGTCAGAGGTACTTAAAATCAGTTGGATACACTTTTCTAGGTGGAGGAAACCAGGGACAGAGCAGGCAGAGGTGGACTGAGGGGACAGAGAAGCAGGGTGTTGGCTGGAGGCAGGGAGATGAAGGGAGGACTGCCTTGGAGGCAGTATCACTAGACCAGGGTGTTCCTGCTTGATTTAAAGCATGCTTTGAGGTGCTCCAGAATATGTTAAAGCAGAATTGGCTTTAATTTGCTTCAGTAAGGAAACTTATATTTTCAGGAAGAGGAGAAGAGAAGGTCATTCAAAACCAAATGGCTGCAAGGTATCCTGTGCAGTAGAAAGTTGGGATCTGAGTGTTGTAATCCACTGAAGGGAAACCAACCCTTACAGGATTTAGTGTCTCACTTGAGATCTGTCTGGACGGTGGAGGGATACCTAGTGTTCCTTGGCGAATGGCACATCCTGTCGAGTTGAGAGAGGCCACCTTCATGTAGGCAGTAACTGTGGTGAAAGGGAGACCTCTTCTAGATACGTAATGTCAAGTACCTGGAGCAGGACATGCAAGTCCCCTGCAATGCCAAATTAATCTCAGAGTATATTCTCTCCACGAGGCTGCCCATTGCATGGAGATTTGAGAACAGGCAGACGCTGGGCCTTGTTCACCTCTGGATTTCTAGTAGAGGCCTAGAAGTGCTTTGGTGCCTGCATTATGCATGGATTATAAATCTGGGATGACCTGGGAAGTAAAACTTAAAAATGGGGCAAGTGTTGATAGAGCCATTCCCAGCCTTGGAAGAGACAAGTGGAGTATGCGGCATCCCTGCCATCACCTGGGCTTGTTGATGGAGGGGAAGGGTAGGACAAAAAGGAAGGAGGGGAGGGAGGGAGGGATGGAGGGAAGAAGAGAGGGAGGGAGGTGGGGAGGAAGGAAGGGAGAGAGGGAGATGGGGAGGAAGGAAGGGAGGGAAGAAGAGAGGGAAGGGGAAGAAGGAAGGTAGGGAGTTAGGAAGAGAGGGAGGAGGAGGGATGAAGGGAGGGAAGGAGAGGAAGGAAGGGAGGGAGTTAGAGAGAAAGAGAGGGAGGAGGAGGGTGGAGGGAAGGGACGGAGAGAGGAAGGAAGGGATTATTTTGTGCATACATTCAGGTTAGGCCAGTTCAGCTCCCACCCCTGCTGGTGGAATTTAGATCCTGTGATGTGTGTGTGGTTTCTTCTCCTACCCTCTCCCCACCATCAATCTGTATTTTATCACTTGCAAAGGTGGTTGTAAACTAAAACCAAATGACCGAATAGCACACATTCAGATTTATGCTAATGAAATGTTTAGATATAATCTTACCCTTTTTTTCTTGTGAAATGATTGATTTCTGAGCCTTGGGGGTCTGGTTCCATTGAAACACAGCAGGACCTTCATATCCTTTTGAAGAGAATGAAGATGAACCCCTGCAGAATAGAACACCCTTAAAATTGGTAGCTAGGGCCAGGGTTTTTATGTGTTTTAGAGCAAAGTTTTGCAAATTGCTTGCTCTGTGGGGGCACAGACCTAAATTCTCCTCGGCCAACTCATGATGCTTAATTCATATTTGTGGATTGCTAGATGTGCAGTTAATTAAAAAGCACTCTACATTGCGTGGTTCCAAAGAAACTTGCTCAGATACCCTGGTATATTTTACAAATAAAATTAGGTTTTGTGGGAGTTGTAAAATTATGTATGTATGTATGTGTATTTCTTTAAATCTCATATGCAGGAATAATGTTTCTGAATCCAGTCCTGTTTCCTGTCTCCAATTTATGTCTTCAGCCTTTCTCTATAGCAGTGCTGTTTCTTTGTAAGTGTAGTCCAGGACTAGTTTAGAAATCAGATAATTTTGTTGAGTCTGTAGTCAGAAAATTCACTGATTTGGTTTCCAGGTTCTAGATAATGAACATTAGAAAGATAAGATGAATCCCACCCATTTTCCCACCTTTTATTCTTAGCCTTATTAATATCTACTTCATAATATTATTTAATATGGGTCTCCGTTAACATGGACCGTTGACTATGAAACCCATCGAATTTTACTTTTACCTTTTACCTTTCACAACTGATGGGCAGTGGCATATTTGGGATATGAGGGTGTGAGATATTGTTGGAGGGTGGGAGGAATGGTTCTGAGGCCCAGAGGTGGAAATACACTTGGTGTAGAGCATGAAATGCAACAGGAGTGACTCTGCAAATACAATCCTAGAATTCATTCACAAATATGGTTTTTGTGTCTTCAAATAGCCTTCTATTGAAGGGAAATAGAATTCAGTTAAAATTGCTTGAATCAGGTTGTGAAAGGCTATGAGGAAGAATGATGTTTTTGTCCAAAACCAAACTCAGAAACATCACAGCTTCAAAAGCCTGTCCTGCCTCCTGGCTGAGTGACAGCAGCAGCCTGAGTGGGGACTGACCCTGTTGGACATGTGTTCTCTCCCAGAAAGAAATTCCCCCTGCAGAGTCGTGAGAGGTCTGTTCCCCTGTTATGTGAACCAGACTGTCTTCTGGGGAGGGGTTTGGGTGCTGGCAGAGCTTGGGGAAAGGAGAATTCTGCCCAGTTTCTTAAATTAAGGTATTCTCCTGGATGAGTTTAATATTACTAACCAGAAAAGAAAGAAGAGTTTTAGGATTTAGCAGTGTGTGTATTCACTGGACTCAGAACCACAGTAACTTCTCAATGCACATGGCCTTCCCACTTCTTAAGTAAGGAAACAAACTCAGGAGGGGTTTAGGGCTTGGAGGGAGGACAGAACGGGGCTTTGAACCTAGGTCTGTAGAACGTGCTGAGTTTTCCTTTTGCTGTTTCCAGGCTGCACAGCAGATAATTTCTGTAATGATACTCATCTCATCAAACCCAGTTAAAAAGTAGAAAAGATGTAACATATTATAGAAACATTTCTATCCTAAATGGATACATTTTATCAGGGTTAGTGTTTAGCTATCCAAAAAATATGCTTGGCTGGAGTGGGATAGTTTTCCAAGTGCTGAATTTCAGTCTTACATTTAAGAGTGGCCAGATAAGATTTATCTAGACAGTGCTGGGAAATAATATTTTAAAGAGAAAAGAGTCCTGGTTGGGGATTTAGGAGACCTGGGTTTAGTAATAATAACAATAGCAATAATAATAATAGATAATAATGATAGCACTAATGTTTGTCAAGCATTATCTATAGACCAGGTACTGTTTTATTAACTTTACAAGTATTAATTCACTTAATTCTTATAAAAGTACTCTGAAACACATTCTATTACAATCTTTCTTTTGCAGATGAGGAAACTAAGGCACAGAGAGTTTAAGTAACTCGCTCAGAGTTTGACAGCTACCAAGCAGCAGAGTTGAGACTTGAACCCAGGCCCTGCAGTCTCACTGCAAAACCCATCTCTTCTCTGTCACTATCTTCACCTATCTCTTTGCCTCTCTAGGAACCAACACTGTGACTCCCAAAACATTGCTTAATCTGGGATATCATTAGACTCAAACATTTCAAAAACACTTTGGAGAATTATATCAGGTTATCATTTAAAAATTTTTGATGAATACCACTTATTCTTACTATCCTTTCGTAAAAGAAAAAAAAAATCTTAACACTCTCCCCAACAAAGTAGAAGGAACATAATCTCAGATTATAAAGCAATCCTTCCCCAAAAAGGAGAGTTGTCCACTTTATAGGAACCCAAACCCAGTTGCTCTTTTGCAGACATGCCTAGAGTAACTGTTGTATGTCAGGTGGAGAACAAGACAGACCTAGTTCCTAGCCATGTGGAAGTTGCATCCCGGTGGGGGAGAGAATCATTTAAAAAGTAAACAAAAAATTGCATAATTACAAATTTGTTGAGTTTGGAAAGAAATGAGCACAGTCCAGGGATAGAGAATAAAAATTTGTGGAGAGAAGAAGGTGCGGGGCATCTACCCTGCTAAGGCAAGGCTGTCCTGCAGGGGTAGGGACAGCCTGTGGCAGGGGTGGGGCATCTGCCAGGCACAGGGACAGCGTGTGTGAGGCCCAGAGACAGGGCAGAGCCTGGGGTCATGAGTAAGGGAAAGGAGGCCCCACAGCTGCTGGAGTGTCCTGAAGCTTGGGGCACAAGAGGAGGCTGCAGCCCTCAGAGTCAGCAAGGAGCTTTGATTTTTACTGGAGGTGCCAGAGGAAAGAAACCATTGAGAGGTTTTAAGCCAGGGCCTGACATGGTCTGACTTACCTTTCATGGGATAACTCTGTATACTGCTGGGGACAGCAGTTGAAGAGGGACCAGAAGGGAAGCCAGGAGCCCAGTTGGGAGGCTGTTTTGCAGCCCTTCAGGCCAGAGGCCAGGGCAAGGAGCAGGATGGACGGGGAGCTGGAGGGGAGCCATAGGAGTCAGTATGTATCCCAGCAAACAGCACTCTCCGAGCAGGACAGTTCCCAGGCACTATCTGCAAAGTCAGGGTACAGGGGAGCCTCAAGGGCAGGGCTGGGGCTGAGAGCAGTAGAGCCCTAAAGGCTGAGGACAGGGGAGGGTGCTGGAGCCCTGAAGGATGGGGCTGCATTGCAGGCGGCAGCCAGGACCTTTGGGAGCAGCCCAAGCCAGGCTGGTACTCTGACTCTCCCTCTCTTGCAGGGCAGGAGCCTATTTGCTGTCCTCTCGCCCGCTCCATCTCTCCCTGTGACCTGCCAAGGTTGTCCATCAATGTGGTCCTTCCAGGTGAGCCCTGGGCAGAAACAGGTGGCAAGGGCAGAAGGCAGATCTGGTGGGAGAAAGAACGTAGCCAGCACCAAGGCCAGCCCGAGTTGTGTGTGAGCAGCTGGGAGCATGCAGGTCCTTTTCTTGAGGTGGACACACTGGAGAAGGGAAAGGTAGCTGGGGAAGAGAATCCTTTCCCCAGGGACTGGCACTTGGAGACCACTGACTGAATCCCTCAGGGCTTCTGTTTTTTTGTTTGTTTTTTCATCTGTAAAATCAGCCATGGGACTGGGTGACTCCACACTTCCTTCCAGCTGTTTTCTAATGGGATCCTATTGAGGGCTTACTTTCTGCACCGTGGAGTCTCTCTTTATCTTCTAGAATCCAGTCCTCCTCACCCGCTGCCCAGATACTGAAACAGAGGGACCACGGTGAGGGAGGCGGTGGTGAGTTTGGTGGTGGCTTTCTGCAAGGGCGGGAAAGCATTTGGCAGCTGCCCTGCTGCTGAAGCCTACGCTTCGAACCTTAGATGCTGCGAATCTCCTAGAATACTGTCTCTGAAGTCCCAGGTGGTAGACATACCAGGCCCAGGAAGAGGAAGACTTTTCTCTTGACAGGTTTATGTACTAGCCAGCTAAGCCTCACTCAAGCAGAATTCTCCAAATGAAAAGAAATCAGTGGGCAATCTTCATGCCTTTATGTTGCTTTCCAGACGAACACGAACATCCCAAGTGAAATCCCAGCAAGTAAATGCATTTCCTCTCCCCTCTCTTGGCTCTTTTTAAAAACCCAGTGAATAAGAATAAAAAATGCAAATAGGCACTTCTGTGATCTAGTTCATTTCAATGATAAGGGAACTTTAAGGCGGTTAACTCTATTTCTGATTGCTTTCTAAGACAAGAAGGAGTGGTTTCAGTGAAGCCAAGGGAATCTGCTCTACACAGGAGTCATTATGAACTCAGGTGGGAGGCAGATGGCTATGCTGGCCCAGCAGACACTGGGGCTACTGCCCCTGCCTGGAGCAGAGCTGGGAGTGTGTGGAGGAGAAGGGAAGGGGGAGGGTGGGAAGGAGGGCCTGCAGCTTTTTCCTGATGCCAGAATGAAGCCAGTACAAGGCTACCTGGGCCAGTTGCTCAGAGAAGCTTCTCCACCTTCTGGGAGAGGGAGTTCCTCATTTCCCCTGGAGCCCACGGTTTGATTTCTTGAATCCCACTCTTGAATTCACTCTAAAACTTCAAAGCTCTGGGATTCTCTGATAGGAGGAATTCTAATCCCCCTCCTTCCCTCTGTGCTTTTTACCCTCCTTCCTTTCTGAAGGTAATGAGGTATTCTGGAAGAGAGTTGAAGAGAATTGATTCTCCCTCAGAAACCAAGATAAAGCCAGTGTGAAAAACACAAGTCAGCAAGAATACAGAAAACCTAAATTCATCTAATTTCAGCTTAGTGTCTTGGGAAGTTATCTCGTGTAAAAGTATCATTACCTCTGAAATAATGTAGATCAGTGGTTGTTTTGTAAACATACAGGTTTTTGTAGTTTCCATACTAATTATGTGACATGATATTAAATGATGCTTTTCCTGGCCTTAGCTGAGACCCAAAGCTGAGAACAGTGGGTGCTGGGATCCCCCAAATTCTAAAAGGAGATGTTAGGTTATTGGTGCCTGGGCCAGTTGAGTGCATGTGCCTGGGGCCTAGTGGTTCCCCCAAGTCCTAGCTCTCCTAGAAAAGTGTGCCGGCAATGGGTTAGTCAGGACTACCTCTGAAGGCAGATGAAGACAGCAGCACGGAAGGGGCTGCACATCCACTGAAGGTGGGGTGAAGGTGGCCATTTCCCTGTGGGTGAAGCAAGCTCCAGGGCAGGCATCTGGCTAGAGCAGTCCTGAGCAGACCCCGCCTGGGAAGCTGCCTGCCAACCCCTTCGGTAAAGCAGCGCCCGTGAGCTTTCAGATGCACTGCGTTTTCTTTCTTCTTGTTTCCTCTTTTCCTTGTAAACTCTAGTAAGTCCTTTAACAGTAAATCAATGGATCATTTCTATTATTCAGGATAAATGGCATTTTCCTAGAAAGTTAAACATGCACAGCATATGACCCAGTGATTTGACTCCGAGGTATTTACTCAAGAGAAGTGAACACATATGTTGGCAGAAGACTTGTACGTGGATGTTCATAACAGCTTTGTTCAAAATAGTCCAAGACTAGAAGCAACCCAAATACCCATCAACCGGGAAATGGATACGCAACTTGCAGTCCACCCAAATAGTTAGATATTATTCAGTAATAAACAGGAACAAACTACTGACACATGCAGCAACATGCATGGATTTTCAAAGCATGAGACTGAAAGAAGCCAGATGTCAACGAGTATATATATTGTACAATTTCATTTACATGAAATCCTAGAATAGGTAAAACTAATCTATGGGGGGAATGTCAAAACTATGATTGCCTTGGCGTGGGATAGAGGGAGATAAGAGCAGGGACTAACTGAGAAAGAGTGTGTTAAAGCAAACTACATATGGCCTGAGAAGGACTCCGTACTTCTATATTTGAGTTCTTATGGATGAATTGCAATCTAGCTGAATAGGTAGACAAGATTTAGGAGTATGTGCCTGTAACAATAGCTGGGTCTTGGCCAATCCCAGTGGCCATACTTCAACCATTTATAAACTGCTGGGTGTTCAAACTGTGTTCAAATAAGGCAAATGCCAACTTGTAACCAATTCCGCCATTCTGTACCTCACTTCCGCTTTCTGTACTATGTCATTTCCCTTTCTTTTGTCTATAAAGCTTCTTCCACCATGTGGCTGCGCTGGAGTCTTTGTGAATCGGCTGTGATTCTGGGGGCTGCCTGATTCACAAATCATTCATTTCTCAATTAAACTCCTTTAAATTTAATTCGGCTGAAGTTTTTCTTTTATCAAGGATGAGGGAACTTTCTGGCATTATGGAAGTTTTTATATCTTGATTAGGGTAGTGGTTACTTGGGTATATACATTTGTCAAAAAAATCACACTGTTCACTTGAAATGGTCTCATTTTACTATATATAAATTATACCTCAACGCAACTTATTTTTATAAAGAAAACTAACATATAAAATAAAAGTTTTCTTTAAAAAATGACTCGGTGTAAAGAGATCTGGTGGTCTTGGGCTCATCAATGTGGCCAAGGTTTTGCATTATCAGCAGCTGAGGATTTTGAGCTTCTTGACGTAGCCCCATTCTTGTCTTTTATCTACAGCTTCCTGTTAATTCATTGAAGGCTGTTCTATGAAATCATTGATAAAAGGTTTGAATAGATTTAATTGTCAAGTAATGTGCAGATTCTTGGACAATGTTTCATGTAGATAGTGAAACTATCCTGCTATCTGGTTATTTCAGCAGATCAACCTGATCCCACTCTCTGTGGAAACATGTTCATCAACTTATTCATTACCAGGAGAATTCTGCATCCACATTTTCATTGTTCATTTACTGTGGAAAGATCTCAGAGATAATTGTGTATAATTAATTTCAGTTGCATGAAGCAGCTCCTGTTCACTTCTGCATTTTATTCTTCTGGGGCTAGCACATATGCTAGATAATATACTTTGGAATATGCAGGGTTTTTTTTTTTTAGCTTTAAATAGTGTTCATTGTAAATTAACCCACTAAGCATTTTCTAAGCTTTAAATGCATGTTCTTCATTGTGCTGGGCACTGTGGGGTGTATAAAAACAAATCCCAGACACCAGTCCTGGAGAAACCTTGAAGGTTTGTTTGACCTGGCCCTTAATTTCAGATGGGTAAGGCATCATCACCCCTATAGGTAACGCAGTAAGTCTGGAAGTTGGAGTAGATCACCCATCCATCCACCTGCCTTTGAATTACTTCATTTTGTAATAGGCAATCTTGGAGATTTGGTCTTAGTGGTTTGTGAATTTAGTGACAGTATGTCCAACTCCTTGGTTTTAACCCGTCTGGTTCCCATTCTTCCAGAAAATAAAAACAACTGACATTTAGTGAGTACTTAGCACGCGCCAGGCACTGTTCCAAGCAGTTCACGTGTCGTAATCCATTTACTTGTTAATGAAATTATCTGAAGCTGATATTCTTATTCTCAATTTACAGATTTGAAAACTGGAAGACAGAGAGGTTAAGTGGCTTGCCCAGAGTCACATAGCTGGTCAGTGGAGGGGTCAAGACCCTAACCCAGATAGCCTGGCTCTATCCACACTCCCCTCAGCGATGATCCTCTGCTGTTTCTGCCAGTCCCAGGATAACACCTGCAGGTTCTGTCCTCTATCCTCTACCAAGAGGCTGCCCCTTAGTGAGAGTAACTTTCTTCCTGTTGTCTTACATCTTATTGTTTTCACTTACTAATAGATTAATAAATAAAATAATTTATTTTATTAAATTTAAAAGTCATATTGATGTGACATCAGTTATCCCTGTGTAAAGTAGACAGCAGGGTGCATTTTGGAATTTTAAAATATGAACGGAGCTTTCAGATGCTTAAATTCGTTCATTTGTATGTTCACTCGACCAGTATGGGCAGGATGCCTACTATGTTGCACATACTGTGTCAGGTGCTGGGAATGAAATGACAAATCACATACAATCTCTGTCCTTTTGGAACTGACAGTTTAGGGAGGGTGACACACAGTAAATCAGTATTGTGCATGTGATTATTTAATTACAACGTTGAAAAGAGAGAGTGATAAGTTGAATGTGACTCATACTAGGGGGTCAGTAATCACTTGTTGAATGGATGAGTCAGTGAATAAGTGAATGAATCCCCCAGTCTAGTGCTGGGGGGCTTTTTTTGGGGAAGTGATATTTCAGCTAAGGTCTGAAGCATGAGCAGGGATCAGCCAGATGAGGATGGTGGGGTGGGGAGGGACTGTCACCCCTGCAGCACCTTCCCTTCTTAGAGTCATAGGGACACTATGTGTGGGATGTCAGCAGTCTCAGGGTCCTTGTCTCAGGACTGACACTTGAGAAAAACCTCTTGTTTTAGTCAGACGCACTCACATTCTGCTCCGTTTCAAATCTGTTTAGACATTGTTTAGGCCATCTCTTTATTGTTTGTCCTCCAAATGTGTTACTTGTAAGATTGGTTCCTTAATAATTTATATTTTTATGTCTGGGGCCAATATTTTTCCTCCAAGAGGAGCACATTTCAATGTCATGATGAAAGCTAATGGGAGAAACCTTTTGTTCTACAAAAATTTCCTTATTTTTTCAACTTTATTGAGGCTATAATTGATATACAAAAAACTGTACATATTTAATATGTGTAGTATAATGAGTTTGGACATATGCTTACACCCATGATGCTGTCACCACAGGTAAGGTAATACACATATCCGTCACCTGCAAGAGTCTCCATGTGTTCCTTTGTTTCTCATTTTGTTTTTTTCAAAAATTTACTTTGTAGGATTATAGAACACATGTGCTTCATAAAGAAAAACACTGTGTGTGTAGGTAACAGTCATCATATACGGAAGCCTTTGAGCTGAATGTGGGTTTTGTACTTTGGTGTCTCACGTGTGGCTTCATCAGTCTTTGCTGTGTCCTTGGCATTTGATCTCAGAAGTAGCTGCGTCAGGCTGTGCCATATCCTTGCTGGGCACTGACTGGTCTGGGTCCTCCATGGCGTGTGCTCTTCTCACACTGAGTGGGGTTTCCGTTTGTCTCTTGGGGAAAGAAAGGCAGTCACCTTTAGTTTGCATCTCTTAAGGGCAGTTGACATCCAGGGCAGGTGAATTCTATTAGCGTGTTTGATCCCTTGCTTGTGACACAGATTTCTCCATACGAGGGGGTGACCTCCTTAACAGCGTTGTCTTTAGTAATGAGCATTAGCCTAGAATGGAACTGTCCCCAAATCCTCAACAAGCAGGTCAATGGGAGAGCCATCACCTGTTTTATTCTACTGATATAAGTAGCCTACAGGGTGTAGACATGAACGGGAAGGAGGTTGGATGCTAGGGAAAAAATACATCCATAGAAACCATTGTTTTGAACCCCACCTTTGCTCGGGAACAAGCCTTCTGACCTCAGGCAAATCATTTCACATTCTGAACTATTGCTTCCTCACTTACAAAAGGGGAGAAATTACTATTTATTGAGCATTTAATGTGCACAGTCATTATGCTTTAGCTGTCCGTTTTGTTTTAATTGTTCACTTCAGCCTTACCACAATCTTACAAAATAAGTATTAGTATCCCCATTTAACAGATGGTAAAGCTAAGGCCTAGGGTAGTTGGTACCATGTCCAGAATCAGACCACCCATAGATGGCAGTGTCAGGATTTGAAACCCAGACCTCTGCCGAGCAAGCCCATGCTTCCTCTTTCCTCACTGTGCTCATGCGAGGGTGGTCGTGGTGAGTGTGGGAGAGCCATGCGCAGGTGTGCTCTAAACCATAAAGCAATCGTTTGTTATTTTCCCCTGAGATAATTGACTAGTTTAGTTGGAATATGAGTTTGTTGTTATTGCTTTAGGGTTGAATATAAACAAAAATTTGGAGACTGCTATCTCCAAGGGCGTATCTGTTTTCAGTGTCTTATCAGTTCACCTGGCTACTAAGGTGGGGGAGGAGGGGGCTTAAGAGCAAGAGACTTATTTGCATAAAAGTATCCAAGTGCAAATGGATACACAGCGTCATGATAGTGCCATCATCTCTCACCCATCAGCAGGGCATCCTGTCCCCAAGCATTCTCCAAATATTCGTGTATTTGTAAAGCACCTACCCAAGGCTGATACCAGACCCTGGAGTATAACATTGAAGTTAGACTCTATTTGACAGAGCTTATATTTGAGTGAGAAAAACAAGACCCAAAAAAAAAGAAAAACCCACAAAATATTATATAACTACTGATGGTGTTCAGGGCTAAGAAGAAAAGCAGGGTAGGAAGGAGGCCAATGTGGCTAGCGTTAGTATCAGCCAGGGGAAAGAGGAGGCACTGAGGCCAGCCAGGTGGCCATGCAGGCCAGGTGGGGCTCAGCAGGTCAGTGATAGGACCTGGATGACCATGATGGGTGGCTTTTACTGCTCAGAGACATTGACTTTTATTTTGAGTGAGATGGGAAGCCTCTGGGAGCTTTTGGAAGGGGAGAGGGAAGGGTGGAGATGAAAGCAGGGAGTCCAGATGGGAGGCTATGGCTGTGTTCTAAGTGACAGCATTGGAGGGAAGGGAAGTGATTGGATCCAGGCTCTGCCTTCAGTTAGAACTGACAGGATTCACCTTGGTCTCCCTGCCCTGAACCTACACAGGAGGCATAGGAGGAAGAACCCAAGTTAGGCCATTTACCAGATGGCACCTCGTAGTGGAGACACGGTGGACAAGGTCGCATGAGCATGGGCAGTTGAGACCTTGAGGTGCAGGGTGAGGCCAGCAGGGCCTTGTGTTTCCAAGGTTAAGCACAAGGGAGACAGAGTAACTCATGATCTGTGTAGCATGTTTTCTCATTGAAATGCCTGCAGCAAGGAGGCCATCCTGTGGCCTAGCACAGGTGCCACATGCAGCTGGAATGAGTCTGGAGGAGTCAAGCTAGAGAGGGAAGGTGAGGAGGGGCTGCTTGGTGGGGCCTCAGCATCTTCCTCTAGAAGGGGATCTGCAAACTGCGGCCTGCTTGTGAGCCAAATTTGCCTGCCGCCTGTTTTTATATAGCCCCACAAACTAAGGATGATTCTTACATTTCCAAAGAGCTGTAAAATAAAAACATCAAAGAAGATGGTCCATAACCCTTTCTGGCCCTTTATAGAAAAAGCTTGCCAATGCCTGCTGTAGGCAGATGATGGCCAGGACAAAGAAGCCCCATCCACCCTACCTCATGCCACTCCTGAAGAGTCTCAGACGCTAGCCCTGGGCTAGAAATGCCCACTGCAGAACAGCTCTCTACCTGGAGTTCCTGCTGGAGTGGCCCCTCTCTATGAGGGAGAGTGCCCAATAACCACTGGAAGCTTGAGTGATGATTGGAAAGACTGACCCTGGCTCTCCATCATGGTGGTGGTGAGGATGAAGAGGAATGACAGAATCATATATTTTGCAAGCTTTAAAGAAGACTGTTTTGCCTATTATGCCTGAAATACTCAGAAGTTCCTCTTCCTGCCATAGATATCCTGACATTGAGTGTCCTTGAGACACAGTCAAGGTTTAAGTCAGGACATAGGCATTGAGCTGGGACATTAGCATCTTGTCCAGATTTTTCGGTGATCTGTAAATGACCTTTAGCACGCCAGGAGCTCCCTGTGCTCTGCAGCTATTGACTGTACCAGGGTGACTTGCTGGGGGAAAAGACTAGGCTCATGCTCCTTTGAGTGCCTGATGGTAGGATGTGTTCCTTGGGGAAAACACCCAAGGTCAGAAACTGAGCCAAGAGAAGACTGATTTGGAGAAGAGAAGGAGGTAGCTGGGGAAGAGAAAGGAAAAGACCTGGGAAAGGACAGGGGTTACCTTTTTAAACCAACCTGACCTTCTGCTCCTGGCGAGCAGGCTGGTCCTGGGTCCAGATCCAGTGAGTCCCACAGGGAGCAGCCAGGTCCACTGTGAATCCTTGGCAAGCAGCCTGCCCTAGAAAGTGGAGTGCACTGTGTAGAGGCCCAGGAGTCATTGCAGGCAGTGGCCTGGCCTGGGGCCGACCCTGAGCTGCAGGTCAGCCTAACCTGTTTGCCTTCCCGCTCTGGCTAGGAAGAGGAGAGTCTTCGGCTCTCGAGGGTTGCTAATGCAGCAGCTGCAGTGGTTTCCACCATGCATCCCCTGTCCCCGAAGCTGGGGTGAAGGACCAGCCTCTGAGGAGCGGTGGCCTGGGGAAAGGGGCTAGAGCCTGGCCCCTCCCTGCAGATGTGTCCATCCCCATCTTTCTCAGTTCCAAGGCAGCTGCACCCCCCACTTGGACCACTGCTGGTGTAAAGGGTGCTGAAGATTCCTGAGAGTCCACTGTGGATCTGCCTGGTGTGGGGAAATTGGCCTTGGCTGGATAGTTATCCATCTCTCTGTCTTTTTAATGGACAGTAGGGCCCAGTTGCCAGCTGCCATCACAGCAGTGGGGAGAGAAGGCACAGAGGGCCTCAGATTTTGATGCTCCCTTCTACCATAAAAGCCTTTTTGGTTTACTTGTCAACTCTTTGGAACCTATTTATAAGCTCAGAGCTCCATGTTATGTGGTTTTTTTCCTTTTTGCCAAATCCCAAAGCTACATGTAATGGACAGATGGTATTAACCTTGGTATTAGCTCATAGTTAAAGCTGTTGCACTTTGTCCTCCTTCTTGCTATTGCTGTAAATTTTAACTTTTAAGACTTTTAAAAAATAACATAGCAAATAGGCTTGAGTCTACACCTACCTAGGAATTCACAAATTGTATTCAAATCTAGAGTTCCCTGGTCATTTCGTACTTTGCTTAAAAATAATTCTCCTCTCTGCAGAGCACATCCAAACAGTTTCCCCACATTATTTCCAGTGGAGGACCCAGCACTCAGAGATGCCCTTCTTTAAAGGTAACCAGAGGAAACAGTGGTAATGCCAGGACCCAAGAGTGTGTCTGTGTCTCTCATCAGCCTGCAGTGTGGGATGTGTGACAGCTCCCCAGAGCATCTTCTGAGGGGAGGGGCTAGATGACAGGGGTGGCTGCACTTCTGTGAGACCTCAGGATGCTTGGATTCAGCCCCAGCTGCCCCTGCTATTGCCGCCAGAGGTGGCAAATGGCATTTGACAGCTGGGCTGCACAGTGGGTCCAGCTCATTGGTGATGGCCCTTGGTAGGTCCAGATCTCCTGTCTGTCCCATCTGACCCTTATTGCTCCTAATCTTTGTTTAGCCCCAGCTGCTGTTGTGGCTCTGATTGTTATAAAAGATGGCATGAAGGATAATATGAGGAAGGGCTTTAATTTTGCTGGCTACCAAGGAGAGAGTGAATTAAAAAAATAGATCCAAGTGTGTACATTGAAAAGATGTTTGAGTTAACCCCCTAATGGGGTCAAGTCCAACGATGGGATGGTTTGTGTACTTTATGACAAGCTCCTTCACCCTTGCTGTTTAACTGTCCCAGCCTCAAACACTGGCAGGAAGCACAGTCCTCTCCTTAATCTCTGCAAGGCCTCCCTGGGAAACCAGATTAAGGAGCTTCTGTGAAGAGAATCTGCTTATCAACATACTGATGAATGGGCTGGGTCAAGGGTGAGAGTCAGAGGCAGCCAGCGCTGAAGCGTAACCCCCTTGGATTAGAGTGGGTCATTCTGTCTTTATGCCTATGTTAGCTGCTAAAGCAATTTGCAATCTGGACCTGATGCTCCTTTGATAGTCTTTCTTATCCGGAGTGTTTCCGTGGGCCAGCTACCATTCAGCTGTGTCACTGGTTAGCTGCTGTCAAGACATCTTCTGTGAATTCCTTTCCATCCTGACAGAAGCAGTTGATCCATTCTGCATATCCAGAGGTTCTCCTCATGACTTAGAGCCCCCCTGAGAAGAGAAACAGGTGAGCCAGGTGGTCACCTACACATGTTCCAGTACCTGGTTAGGGTAGTTCCAGCCCCTCTGTCTAAAAGTTGCCCATGAGAAACTATTAATGGAGTAAGTAAGAGCATCCCTATGTGGAAGGACCAGCCTGGAGATGGCCACTGCTGCCTCCTTGATCTGTTCTTTTCAGGGCTTTAGAAATGGTGACAAGTCACACTAGTTTTCTGCACCTTCGTTTTCTTATCCATAAGAAGTAGGATGGAGAGATGATTGTCTGGCTCTGACCTCCTCTACGTTTCTGTAACCCCCAGCTCTCTGCTTGCTACATACACCCAAATGTGAATGGTTTCTTCCCTCTCCTTCCCCCTCCTGTGAACCTGACCAGGGTGCCATAAACCCAAAGGAAATTTGGAAGGAAGGGAAGAAAAGGCCTGTCCCAGTCCTGAGCCCTTGGGGAATCTCCAGTGGAAGAATTTAGAGAGCCTGTAGGGGAGAGCAGACGGGAAGGAGGGGAAAATGCAGAGCCAGGAGGGGCCGCCACTTCCTTTTGTGGGGGAGGATGGAAGGATGGAATCTTTACCCCTTTCCACATCTGGTTCCAGGATGGATGATTTGGGGGAAATTTTCTGCAGATGGCCAATCCCATTCAGAAATTCTTCTTGGCTTCTATCAATAGTTGTGGCCCTTCTTAATCTGGATGTATTTGCTCATTTCCTACAATAATCAGCTCTCACAATCGTAAATTTTAGAGCCAGGGAAAAACTTAGAGGCCAGCTTCTTAGCTTCAGTTTGACAGATGGAGAATCCTGGACTAAAAAAATTTAAATGACTTGTCCAAGGTCACACAACCATTTAATTGAGAGAGGCAGAATTACTAGGGTCTAATTTATATACAGTGAAATGTACAGATCTTATGTATGCCGTTAGATCGATTTTGATGAACTCATGCACGCGTGCAGCCCACACCACCACTGGAGAACCAGAATCAGAATCATGCTCTTGGCTACAAATGCAAAAGTACAGAAAGCACAATGCCCAGTGAAATTTCAGCTTCCATGTGGGAAGACCTTCCTTTCCCTGAAGGTCTGGTCCCCACTCCCTTAACTGGCATATGGTATCACATCCCCTTGCCTTTCTTCTTTTGTCCCATTCCCAGAATCTGTATTATTTTTGAGCTGGAGTTCAGATGTCATCCTAGTTTAGGCAGAGTTGTCTAGGAAACTAGAAATAACTGCAGATTCCAGCCTCCACGGATCGGGTGATCCTTGGCTTCTCTCTTCAGAGCCACGTTAATTCCTGCCATCCTTTTCCAGCGTTCTCTGCTTTTTCCTGCCCTCACGTTCCTGGGATCACCCCCACCTTACGCAGTTTACTTTCAGCTCCCCAGCAGAAGCAGATCTGACCCTGCAGCTTAACTTCCCAGGAGGCAGTTGCTGGTAGCAGTTGATGCTGGGTAACATGTGCACGGATGACTCTGCGTCTGGGAATGTATGTGACAGTGGAGGAGGAACGCCTGTGAAATTCAACTTCTGTTTGACTCATCCTTGCCTTCCAGGAACTGGAGGAGGTGTACATTTCAGACTGTTCAAGTCCATTTCACCTTAAGCATTGCTCTTGTGTATGTGTGCATTCATTGTTTCCTTCCCTCCCACTGCCATTCAGAGGAACTGCAGCTGTGAGCCACTGCACTTGGGGTTACCACTCTCAAAGGGAACCTGCTTATCTTCCGTCTATATCTGCTAAGTGAAAAAACTTGTCTCTACATCAGCAAAGCTGGGCAGTGATGATATCCCCTTGTTTTCAAGGATCTTTATCTGATTCCCTTGCCTGACTCCTAAAACCTAAGTCTCTGACCTGCCCTCCAATGCTCTTTGCACAAGAAGCTGCCTGTCTTTGTTAAGATCTGTGGTCCACAGTCCTGTTGAATGTGTAGTTCATTTCTTAGACTCCCAGCATGTCTAAAGAAATAGGAGGCAGAAGGCAAGCTTGGAGGGAATGGGAAATGTTGAAGCCATGCAGAAATGGATGGGGAGAGATGCATGCCAGGATGTTTGCGGTGGCTTGGGGGTGGAGGCAGAGGAGGTGCTGGGTGGCAAAGAGGAGGGAAAGAGAGGGGAGAGGGGAGGAGAAAAGAAAACAATGACTCAGTTCTTACACATCGAAGTATGTGCGTAAGTGTGAAAATAACTAAGCCCTACAGTGTTTCAGCAGAGGAAAGGATTAGAGTTCTGGATTTCTGAGCATTTCTGTCTTGTTCTCATGACTTGTTAGCTTATGGTCGGATAAATGTTAGGGGAGCATCAACAGAAGGAGAAGAGAGGTGGAGAGGGTGCAGAGCCCACAGTCATTGCTTATTTGTTTGGACAGACAGCCATTTCACTGGTGGATAAAACTGCACTTAACTTGTTAATTCCCCTTTGAAATGAGGAAGCATTGTACGGGGCCTCGTGCTTCCAGTCGGTCCCACCTTTGGGTGGTCTGGCCTTTTTAAGTTCTTGTAAAACTTCTATGTCTGACGATGCCACCTCCACCTCACATCCCCCAAGTTTCAAAATTCAGAACTGCCCCTGACTCATCCTTCACCCCCCACCGCCCGGCCAAATTTGTTTCCAAGCCCTTTAGATATTTGCTTTGTGGTATCTTCCAGATCTGTTTCTTTCTCTCCCATTGCCAACACTGTGGCCAGCCTGGGCTACACTGTAAAAGCTTTCTAATGTTCTCATCACCTCTCGTCTAGTCTGCATCCCCACAAAAAGCTAAAGTCTTGAAGTTTTTATTTAATTATGTTAATCTGCTGTTCACAAGTCTCCAACTGCTCCCTGCAGCTTATTGGAGAAAGCCCAAGCTTCTCTGTGTGGGATTCAGACCTCTCTGAAATCTGGCCTCCTTCCTTCCTATCAACGCTCTCATCTCTGCCTCCCTTGCACAAATCCTCCTCCCAGGGCCCGGAATGCAGGCAGCATGAGCAGGATGCAGAGCCTGTCTCATGCGGCTCTCACAGTCTCCCCACACCCCCAGAGGCCAGCTCACTTCTTAGCCACCTGCCTAAAATTTCCCCACCCTTCAAGGTAAACTCAACCCATTTTCCCATAAAGGCTGACTTGCCTCCTCCTGAAAATGCCAACTGCCCTCTTGGGCCTCTAGCAGAACACACTCCTGTATTCTTTGTGTCTTGATTTACTGTATTGCCAGCTACCATTGTGGATCTCATCTCCTTGGTTAAATCATAAGCCCTTAGAGTAGAGCAACTAGGTTGTTTTTTTTTTCATTTCTTTTTTATAACCCTAGTGCTTGGCCCAGTGCAGTGTGCTCACAGGCCTCCATGAATTCTTTTGGAGGAATTAAAGTGGACTTCTCAGGCAAGCTACAAAGTGACTTTGTGTATTCAGGTATAACATAGTCCCCAGATTGAGCATGGCGTAGGAGTTTTATTTGGAGTCATTAGCCATTCTGCCCATGCTGATGGACACAGGCAGAGCTATAGGCTCTGAATGGCACACAGCTTTTAACCACCACCAGCCTCCAATACCCTGTCTAGAGTGTGCTGAGGGGCTGGCAGCAAGGCCTCTCCTCCCGCTTAGTTTGGGGTTTTAATCACGTTGCCAAGAACCTAGTCCTGGCTTCGCCTCAATCTGATGCCACCTCCCTCCTGGAAGATGTTCTTCTTTTTGCTTTATTTTGGCTGCCAGTTTCACTGCTCTGCCGCTTTCAGGTTTGTGTGCTTAAGGTGTGCCCACAGGAAAATTAGCCAGGATTCTCACTCCACATGTGACTTCTTCGTTAGTGGGGTAATTGAAGAGATGCGAGTGTTCTATTTCCAGCCGGCATTATACCTGTGGGGGCCAGACCCAGCAGGAAACTCCAACAATGGCAACGGTGGAGATATTAGGGGGGAAATATCCCCTTAGTGAAAATGTAGAAGGTCCTCTGAAAACACTGCAAAATTTTTGCAAAAGGAGGGAGTCAGATACATTCAGATCCCTTTCCAATCCAAGAATAGTTATTCTCTAAGAGCAGACAACTATCAAATCTGGCTCCAGGTGTCTGCTTACTACAAACACAATGGAATTCTCCAAGTCCTAGCAGGGTTTTGACCAGCTCAGGAGAAAATTGCTATGTAAATACCAGTAAGGGAGTGGGGTTAGGAGGGTGTTTATGTCAAATTATTGTACCAAAGCCAAATGCAAAGCAGGGACAAAAGTTATAGCTTGAGGTAAACAGACCACTGGCCCCACTTTGGGGGTCTTTGTGCTACACTGACCTCGATTATGAAAGTGTTTGTTGTGGTAGGATTTGGTCTATGACCACGAAGGTTTTCCATCTCGTCAAGGGGGAGATTTAAGGAATTCCCCGACTGTGGCATGCTGTAGCTACTAGAGGCATAACCGTGCCAATTTGACTTTTCTCTCAGATATAACTGGGATGTCTTTATGGAGAAGCTCATGAGAGATGTTTAGGCATCAAATCCACCTTGGGAAATCCTGGTGGAGGTCTTCAGAATCCAGTTGTTGATCTGCAGGCCTTCTTTTCTTTGACGCTTGCCTGCTACTTTTGCTGGTCTGGACAAGAGTGAAATGATCCCAGTGTAATAAAGGACTTCAGAGCTCATCCAGTTCCACTGTCCACAAGGCACAGAGATGCCCAGTTCCCTGATGGGCAACCACCTGGCCCTGCTCAACCCTTCCCAGCGGTAGGGAGTTCACTTTGAGGCCACCTATTCTGCTGCATCTAATTATGAAAACGGGCTTCCTTTTTAAACATGAACAGGCAATTCACAGGAGGAACAAGGCAAATGAAAAACTGTTCGTCATCCCTGGTAATTAAAGAAAAGCAAATTAGAAAAATGAAAGGTTGTTCTTTCCTCTAACAAATTGGCAAAGATTGTCTAAAGGTTAGCAGTCAGTGTAGGTAAAGGCTTGAGGAGATGGGCTCACACCTATTTCTTAAAGACTATTTGGCAATATGTGTTAAAAAGCCTTAAAATCCCAAATGTCCTTTGGCTTGGTAACTTCAGAGAGATGCTCTGTGGCCAGTGGTGGAGGTGGGATGTGAATCCAGGCAATTTCTCTACAGAGCCCACATTCCTACCCTTATATTCTCCTGCCTCTTGTAACAGACATGTGGAGTGGAAAATAGGTGCTAAGCAGTGTGTAGAATCTGACCCCATTTTTGTTTAAAATATTAAAGACATGACATTACTTTTATAATTAGAAAAAATTATTTACAAAAATCTATTTTTTATATTTAGCTAAATTCTGATTTTTCATAGCCATTACCCATTTTTAAAACCCATTCATTTACCAAATTTTCATTGAGTTCTTTCTATAAGCTGGGCCTGGTGCCAGCTATTCCAGTTCAGCAGGGTAGAAAACTGGCCAGGCCCAGCTTCCATGCCACAGGGGAGACTAATGATAAATAAGTAAACAGACACTAGTGGAAGCCATTTATTGATGCCAACTCTGTGCTGGGCATTCTTCTAACTGATGTTGATGTTTCATAGATTTACTCTTTCAGTCCTTTACATAACTCCTTTAATAACCCCGGGCAGCATATAGCATTAACACCCAAGGCCACCCAGCTAGTAAGCAGTGGGGTCAGGACTCTCTAGCCTGAGCTGCCAAGCTCTCCAGCTTCTCCAGCCTCTCTTCTTACTAATGTATTATAGTCCAGCCACACTGACCTTCTTTCCTGCCTCAGAAGCTTTGCACTTGACATTCTTTCTGCCCAGGCACCCGCTCCCCCACTAGACCCTCTCCTCATGCAGGTCACAGAGGCCTTTGCTGAGCTCCTGGTTTGGTCCATCGTGACTTCCCTCTTACCCCTGCAGACATTCTCCATCACTTTCCATAACATCATCTTGTTTTATTTTCTTGTGGCCGTTATCACTCTCTGACATTATCTGACGCTGTTTCATCCACTGGATTGTAAGCTCTGTGGAAAACATGATCCTTGTCCATCTGGTTCACCCACTATCCCCAGCACCTAGCACAGTACCCAGCATAGGGTAGGTGTTACTGGAGACAGTGGGAAATGAATAAATGAGGGATGATGACCACATATCTCAGGAGAGTGGTCTCCAAAGTGGGATGTCGGTGTTGGAGACCATGGAAGGTGAGATGGTCCATTGTGGGGCAGGAAGAAATGATGATTGAGAAGTAGATAGACACATAGGAAGATGACCCACACACATCTCATCCTTTTTCCCATTTTTCTGGATGACAGGGCATGAATATAATTTATAAATAAACAAATGTACTCATAGGCAGGTACACTCAAATGTTTATTGTTAGGGCATATGACCAAATATCTTTGGGGATCACCAGCCTAGAAGGAGAGAGAGACGAGGAAACAGGCCATTCCAATATGGTGGAAAAGGTGGCCTAACATAGCAGAGTGCTGTGGTAGCATCTGCAGGGCCACCTAACCTGCTGTGGAGCATTGACTACTGGGTAAAACTTATGTTTTTCATTATTTTGTCAATATTAGGAATGATCATTTTTAAAACTATTCTAAAGTACATAAGCTCTCATTTTTAGACCATTAAAGCAACCTAAATGACCATAGCCTTTATGGTCATTGCCCTAATAAAAGATGAGAGAGAGAGAGAGAGAGAGAGAGAGAGACTGATTGATTGAGATTTCACTGTTAACTAGTTGGAGAGGCTAACTCCAAAGACTTATATGGCTGTTAAGGAACTGTGGTGAAATATCCAAGTTGTCCTTGCTTTCTGAGCTGCAAAAGTAATCTGAAAGTTAGAAAAATAAACATAGTTTGAAACTCCAGTCTTCTAGCTTAGAGAGGTAGTAGGAGGTAGCAGGGGAAAACTTGGTCTTGAGTCTCACCCCTGACTCTTTCTTTCTGCATGACTCTGAGCAAGTCCTTTTCTCAGGACTCCCATCTACAAGACTGGCATGAGGATGCATACCTCATAGGCATCATGTTGTGAAGATTAAACAAAATTGCTTGATATGGAGTGGGTCTTGATGAATATTAGTTCCTGTCTAGTTCCTCTGTTTAAGGAGAAAACCCCATGTTATTTAGAAAGGGCATCCTTTAGAACATCATCGGGAACATGCTTTTTTTTTTTTTTTCTTCTCTATACTTGGTTAAACTGAGTCGTACTTGAAATACATTCTTCTTTAAATCACTTAAATTGATTTCATGTAAACCATAGTCACCCTTCCTGGGGTGGTATTGACCCTTGATATTTTACTGGTGATACCATCAGGCCAACTCTCTTTTCTTCCTGGGTTTGACCTCGAATGATGCCACAGCTGGATTTCTGTAGTACAAATAACTCTTGTCTTCTAAGCATGGAGGGTTGCAGTTGGATGGAAGCAGAGTAAACAGAGAGAAGCCAGGACCTTGGCTTGGGAACCACCTGTGTCCAGGGAACAGGGCCTCTTGTGGAATGGGGGAGGAGGGCTGGGTGGCCAGTTTGGAGGAGAGGAATTGGATGAGGAAGGGAAGACTGAGTTGGGCAGCACTCAGCAGATTCCTTGGCATGCACTGCAGAAGGATTCCCTGAAGGGCCGCACAGAGAAGAAATGTGCTGTGTGTTTGGCAGGCCAGAAACCACAGAGAACCTGGCAATGCTTTTTGAGGATTTGGGAGCAGAAAAGCAGACTCCCTAGGTGGTTATTTATAGAGCCGCAGCAGTAATGATCAGTTAGAAAAAATAAATTATAACTCAGTTGACCCTGAAATAACTTTTCTTTTGCAACCCCAGGCATTCCACACAGGCTGCTTATACACCACTCGCTGCCGATAGTGTTCCTGGAGGCTGAGGGTCAGTCCCACACCAGGCTCACTTATGCCTCCCCCAAGCTTCAGCACAGTCAACAAAGCAAGGAGAGGGAGTTTCTGGGTAGAGACAGGGAGAATTCTGGCTGGATGACTCCTTTTCCGCCGCTGCACCTCCCAAATTGCTAATTTGTCCCTCCTTTCCTCCCTCAAGCCTTCTGTAACATGAGGCATAAGGTGGGCTTGGAGGGAGTGTGGAATTTGTGGCATGCTGAGCCTTCAACTTCCGCACACCTTGTGCACATGCATGTGTGAACGCCCGCTTGTTTTCTGTGCCTGAGTTTTGGCTGCAACAAGAGCTTCTGATTGTAATGTTTTTGGAGAAGCTGGTTGCTAAGTTCACAGGGCCATAGGCTTTTATCTTCCCCTTAGCCAACACTGATGTTCACACTGACAGCTTGGCAACGGGGTCACCTTGAGCATGCCCAGCCCACCGCTTGGCATCTTGACACTTGGGCATCTATCCTGTTTCCCCCTCCCACCCATCTGCTCCTTCTTTTCTATTCCTTCATTCATTTGTTCATTTGCTTGTCAATCAACAAGCTTTCATTACATCTGGCTGCAGATGCATTTTATTTGGCTTGCAACATGGTGTCTTAAATTTGGATTTGCTGCTGACACATAAAGATGGAGTAATTTCGTATAAGAATGCAGATACCTGGCCTCTCCCCGAAAATTGCAGTTCTGGCAATACAGGTGTACATTCCCATGCTCTGGTATTCTCCACATGGGCAGGAGGGGCAGCAAGCCCCTTTGGTGGCATGCACTTGTAGTCCCAGCTACTTGGGAGGGTGAGGCAGAAGGATTGCTTGAACCCGGGAGGCAAAGGTTGCAGTGAGATCACAGAGCTGAGATCACATCACTGCACTCCAGCCTGGACGACAGAACAAGACTCTGTCTCAATCAATCAATCAGTGAATCCAGCCCCTCTGATTCATCACAGCTTCCAGTGACCCCTATTGTCTGGCCATCACCAAGACAATAACCACCCATGTCACCTACACCAGCAGCTTCACCCATTTATGTTACCCGCCTGGTTCTGTGAGCGTTTGAATTTGTGACCCTAGTGCAGTTTCTAATTTGAGGAGTTTTATGGTCCAGTGGGGGAGATAGAGCCATATCTGATTTTTGTGTATGAAAAGTGCCTTGAAAATTGTGTATAGGGGAGGAAAAGATTGATTTTTGATTTCAAGAGTTAGGGAATTCATGGAGAAGGTGAGTTTGGAAACACGTTTTAAAAATACAGTGCGAAGGCCGGGCGGGTGGCTCAAGCCTGTAATCCCAGCACTTTGGGAGGCTGAGACGGGCGGATCACGAGGTCAGGAGATCGAGACCATCCTGGCTAACACGGTGAAACCCCGTCTCTACTAAAAAATACAAAAATCTAGCCAGGCGAGGTGGCGGGTGCCTGTAGTCCCAGCTACTCGGGAGGCTGAGGCAGGAGAATTGTGTAAACCCGGGAGGCGGAGCTTGCAGTGAGCTGAGATCCGGTCACTGCACTCCAGCCCGGGCGAGAGAGCGAGACTCCATCTCAAAAAAACAAAAAACAAAACAAAACAAAAAAAACAACAGTGTGAATATGCCAAGAGGGAGCCCTGAGCAGTGCTCCAGACGCAAGGATCGGTATGGGCAGAAGCTCAGAGGGGTGAGCGAGCAGGAGTCAGTGGGATGGGGGCAAGGCTCTTCTGTTTTCAGTGGGATGCTCCATTGCCAACCCTGCCCAACTTGAAACCCTTTCCAACCTGAAACCAGGCACCCCCTGCCCTTCAGACCTGGGCCTGGCTCTGCAGCCCGCCCCTTAGTAGGCTCCCCTCCCCAGTGCCTGCTGGGTGGCCCTGTATGCAGGTCCTGGCCCATCTGTCAAAATTTTCCTGCAGTAATAGAGTCCTGCTGTTCTTCCCTGTCCCAGCCCAGAACCAAGAGAGAGAGAGAGAGGCAGAGAGAGAGGGAGAGAGAAAACCGATCTGTCTCCATCCAAGAGGACAACAGGTGGCCCTAGGTACAGCCAGTGAGTGGACACACTCAGTAAGGCTCTGTGGTTTCCTGGTCTTCGCTCTACTTCTCTGGTGCCTTTCTCTCCCCATCCCTTGAAAGCCAGCTCCTCAATGTGTGAGCTCCTCTGGCCTTCTCCCTTGGTGAGCTCACACATTCATGATCATTTATAGGCAGGTTTCTCCCTAGCTGGCATCGGCAGCCTAGAGCTGCTGCTGAGGGTTGGCAGGTGGAGACCCTGGGTAGCTTGTGGCAGGTTCGCCTTGGTGAGTTCCCAAGTGTCTCAAACACCACTGAGCGAAAGCTGCTGGGTCATCCATTTGCTGGGTACCCTCTTTACTCCTCCTTTCCCTCACTCACTCCTCTCAGCCTGGAACTGCCTTCCTCTCCCTTTCTACATGTTGAAATCCTTCTGTTTTTTAAGCCCCTTACTGTGTAACACCTCTGATATGGTTTGCCTGTGTCCCCACTCAAAATCTCATTTGAATTGTAATCCCCATAGTCCCCCTGTGTCGAGGGAGAGACCAGGCGGAGGTGATTGAATCATGGGGGCAGTTTCTCCCGTGCTGTTCGTTCTCATGATAGTGAGTTCTCACAATATCTGATGGTTTTACAATTGTTTGGTAATTCCTCCTGTGTTCCTTCTCCTTCCTGCCACCTTGTGAAGAGGGTGCCTTGCTTCCCCTTCACCTTTCACCATGATTGTAAGTTTCCTGCGATCTCCCCAGCCATGCAGAACTATGAGTAAATTAAACCTCTTTCCTTTATAAATTACCCAGTCTCAGTATGTCCTTATAGCAATGTGAGAACAGACTAACAGAACCTCCCTGAAACTTTCCTGATTCGAGAAGGTTCTAGCCCTCATTATATCATAGCAACATTGCCAGAAATCAAAGAATTTGCCCCTGATCCCGACAACTCAATAAACACAGCATTTTGGAGCCAGAAGAGAGCTGGGCCAGTCTCTCTTCCATGAAGAAGACCTCATCCAGCATGCTCACTTTATTCTCTACATGCCTCCCACCCTGTGTTTCTTTTCGGGTAATGAACTCTAAAACACAGCCATTCATGGTGGGGACGTGAAGTCTCTGTCCACACCCAGACTGTGTGCTGCTCGGTGGCAGGAACTGGCTGCTGTATTTGTCTTCCCGAGGACAACTTTACACAGTTCTGCATGAAATCTGTGCTCAGCTGTAAGTAGTTAGTAGCCAGTTGCTGGAGTGAACTGAACTCTTGGAAGAAAGGATAAGAAATTACTGTATGCATGAGACTTGTCGTTAAAGTTATCACTTAAGGAAGAGTGGAAACAGTTTAGGAGTGACTGGGTCAGAGAAGGTAATTTCTGTAACATGAGGACACTTTATGGCCAAGGGCCTCATTGCCTGGAACATTAAAGTTTGGTCATTGAGAAATTGGCAGTGCAGCCCATGAAGACTGAGAAAGGAGACCTTCCCCAATCTTGGGAATCCATCCCAAGATCCCAATACCATCCACCCCACCTTCTTGGCAAAGGAAGAATTATAGACCCTGCCTTTGGGAGTGGAGTGTAGACTCCACCCTAAGGACATGAAGAAGCCAGGGCCTGGTCATAAGAGGGAAGCTGGCTTCTCTGATGTTCCTGGCTCTGGGATTCTGGCCTATCCAAAGCATTTGGGCCAGAAGTGAGGGCTTCCAGCTTGTTTCTTACACCTGCCCTGGCTCAGTGCCGATGACGGTGTCCCTGCATCCCTCTGTGGCCTTTCACGGTGGTCTTCTCCTGGGCTTCCTGTTGGCTGCCCTGCTCATGGCTGTGCTGTGGCTGCGGGCAGCCCCACAGGGCTCTGAGTGCCCATGTCAGCACCTAGGCTTCTGCTTTTGAGCTGGGGCTCCCACGCAGCAGCCTGGGGTCTGGGGGTGCTAGTAGAACTAAGGAAGGTGAAATAGCAGGACTGAATGCAGATGCATGCCCTAAGAAATTTCACCTATTTGGATCTCTCCAGAACCTATGTCATCTTATCAATAATCATTTAATAGCAACTTGTAATATTTTACTATGTAAAGAGAGTGTCCACATATATTAACTTCCTTGATCCTCACAAACACCCTATCCCTTGAGTATTTTCTACCAGCCCCATGAGGCTCAGAGAGATTTACATGACTTTTTGAGGATTTGAACCCAACTCCTTGGGCTCAAAAACATCTCATTCTAGTACACCTCGTTGCCTTCCTAGCCCTGTATCCAGGTAGACCTGACTCACCAGCATGCTTTCTATGTGAAAGGACACCAGAGCTGGGAAGTGAATCAACACCACCGCCAATCCCTGCAACGTCCTCTTCTCTGTCCTGTCATTGAGAGCACCAGCCTAAGGGCACGTTTTTCTCCTTCCACATCCTATTAAAGCTCAGTCTAACTCCTACTATTGAAAATGAGAGAAACAGGAAGGAAAGTCTCAAATTCCAACTTTGGGAACCATGTTGAAAGAAGGTGCTCTTGACCAGGCATGGTAGTTCATGCCTGTAATCCCAGCACTTTGGAAGGCCAAAGCTGGCAGATCACGAGGTCAGGAGATCGAGACCATCCTGGCTAACACGGTGAAACCTAGTCTCTACTAAAAATACAAAAATTAGCTGGGTGTGGTGGTGCACACCTGTAGTCCCAGCTACTCGGGAGGCCGAGACAGGAGAATCACTTGAGCCCAGAAGGCAGACGTTGCAGTGAGCCAACATCATGCCGCTGTACTCCAGTCTGACAACAGAGCAAGACTCCGTCCCCCGCCCCCTAAAAAAAAAAAAAGATGGCTCTGTCTCATTCTTCTGTACTTTCATTTGCTCATTAGACAGATATGTTTAGAGAATCTGCTATGTCTCAAGCACTGTTCTAGGTGCTGCGGTTATAGTGGTGGACAGAAAGGTAAAGTTCCTGCCATCTCAAAGCTCACATCCTACTGTCAGGGTAATAAGCAAGTAGATGATGAACAAATGTTTCATATAGTTCTAGGGTATAAGGAGAATAGAGAAGGCTGGTGAGATGCAGTGTAACCATCAGGAGGTGGGAGTGAGAACTATTTGGGTAGATGAGCAGGAGAGACTCTGCAAGAGGAAATACACAGAAGGAGCCTGACATGAGAAAACTGGGGCAGCAGTTTTCCAGGAAGAGAGACCAGCACAGGTCTGAGTTGAAACTCTGAATGGAATTTTAGGAAATTATATTCTTCATGATGGTTAGATCCTGTGGGCTGTCATCACTGCAGTAAAACAATGTGGTGCCTAGTAGGAAGAGGTATCCCAGGAACCCTCCACGTGTGCTATGGGATTTCTGAGAAAACCTGTTCTGAGTTCTAGGCAGTGGACTCACAGTTGAACTTGGAGGGAACCAAGAATTGCTTCTATCACAGCCTTACGAAGAAATGACCATGGCATGGCCTGAATGCTTCGGCATGGAGGACCGGAAGGGGAAGCCTGATTCAACAGTTGCAGACTCTTGAGCCTTGTGACTCTAATGACGACAAAAATCAGGAGATTTTCTAAGACTCTATGTTTATGATTTTGAGAGTAGTGCTGCTGGGATTCCTGGTTTGGGTTCTATTGACTGTTTCATTGTTTCTGTGTGCAAGTTACCCTCTCTAAGCTTAGTTTAATTAATATTATATTAAGTGAGGTAATTAGATTTTATGAACCCTAAGGCTCTTTTATTCTTAACCTTAAAATAAATACATTTTGTAAACAGTTTTTCTTTGTGTATGTGGTGGCCTTTTCTGTGCCTCTGCTTTGGATGAGGTTAGAGGGTTGCGTGAAAGTGAGTCATTAGTGGTTCCTTTGATATAAGACAGGTGATACTATTGAACATCGTTGGTGGTAGACCAGTGGTTCTCAAAGTATGGTCTCTGGATCAGCAATAGCTGGGCTTGGGAACTTGTTAGAAACTCTAGCTGTCAGCCTCCACCCCAGACCTACTGATTAAAAAACCCTAGGAGTGTAACCAAAGCTCTGTGTTTTAACAAAGTCTGCAAATGATTCTGATGCATGCTAAAGTTTAGGAACCACTGGAGTAGAATATGTGCTTTAAGATTTGGGTCTACCAACTGGGCATGGTGGCTCACACCTGTAATCCCAGCACTTTGGGAGGCCAAGGTGAGCAGATCACAAAGTCAGGAGTTCGAGACCAGCCTGGCCAACATGGTGAAACCCCATGTCTACTAAAAATACAAAAATTAGCCGGGCCTGGTGGCGCATGCCTGTCATCCCAGCTACTTGGGAGGGTGACGCAGGAGAATTGCTTGAACCCAGGAGGCAGAGGTTGCAGTGAGCTGAGATTACACCACTGCTCTCCAGCCTGGGCGACAGAGCAAGACTTGGAAAAAAAAAAAATAGATTTGGGTCTACCCCTGATGGATCCTTACATTCCAGTCACTGTCATGGCCACAGCAAGTAGTTGCATGTCTGTGCAAATATTGCAATAAGATGTTTATTCAGCTTGGCTTGATGAACAGTCCTGTGACTCTAAAGCAGAAAAAGTTCCTGGCCTGTATTAGTACTGGACCCACACTCTCTTCTCTGGTATTATGTCCTATCCACTCCTCTAGGTGAGCACCTGCATGGAGGAGGGCTTAGCAAAGGGGTGGGCTGCTTCCAGAAGCTGTGACAGAATGCTGTTGGATGTGCTTCTAGGGAGACTGGTATAATTAGAGAAGTTGTGCATGGTTAGTTTCCATGCAGTTTTGAAGTATGAAACTGTCTTGGGTCTCTAAGTCCTCGGTAGACAGATCTGCTTGCAACTGATGTGAAGGTCAGCGGTGAAGAAAGGTCTCAGGTGCTGTAGAACAAGCAATCTGGTGACCCTGCTGTACACTGAGTTTAGAGTTCTGATTCAGTTGGGTTTCCCTCATCTAAATGTCCACTCATGAACTAGAATGAGGTGACCAGATGGTCCAGATCACCCAGGACTGCCCCGTGTTTCCCCTTCCTGTCCCTCTCAGTCTGGTGTCTCGGATTTGTTCCTGTGTTGCCCACTCCTGCTGGATCTTGTCCAGTCGAGGGACAAACGTCCTGAAGAATGGGAAGAAAGGAGGTTCTGAAGGCACAGATTCCAAAACCATGCCCGAGGCTGAGGACACTGATGCTTGAAGGGAAGGAAACTGGCACACTCCAGGAGCCCCAAGGAGAGCTGGAGCTGGAGGCATGTGGCCCGCGAAGGGTAGAAGTAAGTTCATTTCTCTGGTAGGGCTTAGGGGAGGGGTAGTCATAGGTAGGGCTTGGGAGGTGGGGCTGGGATGGCTCCTACAGGGCCAGAAGGCAAAGAAAGGATAGCAGATGGGCACAGCAGGGAAAAGGGTGTGGTGAGGAATCTGACTGCTCCAGCCCAAGCTGGTGTGGCCTCTCTGCTCTCCCCTTCTGCCCCCTTTCTGTAATCTTTCATCTCTGAGGATGTTGGGCCATTCCTGGGTCCTTCCTTCCTCCTGCCATTCTCTCTACCCTTCCACCCTGTTGCCTTCTCCCCTCCCCGGCCTCCTATTGTGTCCTGCCCACTGCCGACTCCATCCTCCTTATCTCATGTCTATCCATGATTGACATGATGGAAAGAGGGCACAGTAGAGTCCAATGGTGATAAGCACTCTCCCTGTTTGCAGGTAGCAGCCATGACCAAGAGCCATTCACATCATCCGGCAATCCATCCAGAACCCACTGAATGGAGGACAGCACAGCGAGGTCTTTCTCATTTTTTAACTGCAAAAGCTGGAACAAGAGCCAGAGAAGCCAAAGAAGCAGTACAAGTCCAACAGCTTTCAGAATAACCCTGAGAAAATGGTTGAATTGTGACCAGTTTTGCAATTAGATACTATGAGAAGAGACCTTCCCTCCTGCACTGGATTTCCTCATCCCTGGAGGCCATTCCTCATGGGACTTTGGCCATCTCATATCCACCTTTAAGCATGTTATTCCCATTTCAGCCGTGGTAGCATTGGGTATCCTTCCCTAGGAGAAAATATTAATCTTTTCTCCCTCCGAGTTCTGGATTAAATTGTCTTATCTGAAACTGGGTCACTTTAGGCTAGAAGCACCACTAGATGTTCCTGTTCTCACAAGTTGCCAAGTTCATGTCACATCTGTTTCACTGTTAACAGGATCCACTTCTGCAAGAGGCTGCCTGGCCGGATCAGTGTGTCTCCTGGCCAGCTCCTTGGCACCCTTCTCCTCTCCCCTGCCCTATCCCAGCTGAAACTTGCACTGTGGTGACTCTCTCCCCTCCTGGTGCTTTGACTGGATGTGTGAGAGAAAGTATTGTCTATGGCACTGACATCTTTGTATGTTTGGAGGTGATTGGAACACGGATCCACCCCTGGAGGAAGGTGGCTGTGAAGGAGGCCAGCCTCAGCTCAGTGCTCTACTCTCATCGCTCTTACTCCCACCCTTTTAGTGCCTGCCCTACTCCAGGATAATTGTGCTTTTCTTTTTTCAGTTAAATGTAACATTGCTATTTTTCATTATTGCTAAGCAGCACATGCTTGTTACAAAAACTTTGGAAATTTAGACAAATAAAAAGAAGAAAAAACTACCTCCAAATCCTACTTACCCCAAAGACAAGATGATCATTTAGTCATATAGTGTCATACATATATAATATGTACACATATATTCCAATGTAACTGTAATGTCACAATATCATGTATAGTCTTTGATAACACATATTGACACTTAATATATGAACAACTTCCTAGAGCAACAAGCTCAGTTTACAGCAATTGTGATGTAAGAGTACTCAGTTCTATAGCTACAGCATCCTTTGTCTACCTCATCTCATGGTTTGATGTTTAGGTTGTTTCCAACTTTTCTCCACCTAAACAGCATTCATGAATGTGGTTTTAGTTTCCTCTTCCTACAATTAATTATTTCCTTAAGATGAATCCCCAGAAAAGAATCAAAGGAAAATTTGCAAAAGTTACAAAGATGTCAAGGTATGGAGCCAGCATCAACTGCTCAGAACCCAAATGCATGAGAGACCAGGGTGCCGGAAAGGCAACGTATGCCCTTTCCCGGATGCCTTTATATAGCCACACTTGGGTAGCTCTGGCTTCCATTGCCTTGCCTGGAACAGGGAATACCCATGAATGATGGCTGAGGTAAGCAGGTGGTGAATGAGGGAGTGATGTTGTCTCTTTGGGGTTAGTATGTGGCTGTATCCCGTGAGTGCTCATTGGATGCTGAGAAACAGTCATTCGTTCATTCTTTCATTACCCATCTATGGAGCAGCCACTGTTGCAAGGCACCAGGCGAGAGGCTGAGAAGACAAAGATGAGTTAAATAGTGACTTCATCCTTGGGAAGATCACAGCCTAGAGAAGGCCAGTGACTCATCACACATGTTTACTCCATAGTGTAGTAAGAGGAAAAACAGAAGTTCAGTAATGCATCTCAGGGCAGAAAACTTGTAAAAATCTGAAAGTCCCAAGGGAAAAATATGAAAATCACATAATCCTCTGGCCCATTCCTCACAGCAAACACATTCAGGCGTATCCTTTAGACTGTGAGCCTGGCTTGCTTGTGGTCATCCTCACCAGATACAACCTTGATGGCATTGCCTGTGTCCTGCATTGGCACCTCTGGTGACCTGGCACCATCTTAGACAACTTCTTCTGAAATCTATTAAATGAAAAATCCAACAGGAGTCAACAGAATGAAAGGTAAAGGAATTCATGAGTTGAAACAA
Source organism: Trachypithecus francoisi (assembly GCF_009764315.1). NCBI lineage: Eukaryota > Metazoa > Chordata > Mammalia > Primates > Cercopithecidae > Trachypithecus > Trachypithecus francoisi. The sequence goes on from NW_022681457.1 coordinate 82,675,213, forward strand.
AGTCTCCATGTTTTATGTATGTAGGGAAATTTGCATTAATTCATATCCTTCTGCACAATGGAAACTTTTTCAAATATTTCATTGTAAAAGTAACATGCACATTTGAGAAAATTGGGGGATGAGAGAAAAGGAGAATGTTACCATATTTCACTATCTAATCCAGGGCTTACAGCATTCTAGTGACCATCACACTGAAAAATTTGTATTAAGATGATGTGAAGATGCTGGGCGCGGTGGCTCACGCCTGTAATCCCAGCACTTTGGGAGGCCGAGGCGGGCGGATCATGAGGTCAGGAGATCGAGACCATCCTGGCTAACATGGTGAAACTCCGTCTCTCCTAAAAATGCAAAAAGTAGCCAGGCGTGGCGGCCGGCGCCTGTAGTCCCAGCTACTTGGGAGGCTGAGGCAGGAAAATGGCGTGAACATGGGAGGCGGAGCTTGCAGTGAGCCGAGATTGCGCCACTGCACTCCAGCCTGGGAGACAGAGCAAGACTCCATCTCAACAAAAAATAAAAAAAAAAATAAAAAAAAAAAGATGATATGAAGACAAGAGCTGAGGAATGAGTGAGTGTCATTCGTGTGTTGGTTTTTCCAATTTACTTTTTGTTTATTATTTCTTTTTGAGATGGAGTCTCACTCTGTCGCCCAGGCTGGAGTTCAGTGGTGTGATCTTGGCTCACTGCAACCGTCTCCTGGGTTCAAGCAATTCTCCTGCCTCAGCCTCCCAAGTAGTTGGGATTACAGGCGCCCACCACCATGCCTGGCTAATTTCTGTATTTTTCGTAGAGTTGGGGTTTCACCATGTTGGCCAGGCTGATCTTGAACTCCTGACCTCAGGTGATCCACCTACCTCGGCCTCCCAAAGTGCTGGGATTACAGGAGATTACAGGTATGAGCCACTGCACCCAACCTCCAATTCTATTTTTAATTAAACACGCTTGACAGGTAATTACATTCATATAGTTCAAAATTCAAATAGTACAAAAGCATATGGAGTGAAAACTTTACATGCCAAGCCATCTAGTTCCCTGGGACACTTAGTGATACCAGTTTAATGTATATCCTTCTAGAGTTTTTGTGCCTATCAAACCATGTATGTATACAGAACATGAGTTTTTTTTTTTTGTTTTTTGTTTTTTTTTTGAGACGGAGTCTTGCTCTGTCGCCCAGGCTGGAGTGCAGTGGTGGGATCTCGGCTCACTGCAAGCTCTGCCTCCCAGGTTCATGCCATTCTCCTGCCTCAGCCTCCCAAGTAGCTGGGACTACAGGCGCCCGCCACCTCGCCCGGCTAATTTTTTTTTTGTATTTTTAGTAGAGACGGGGTTTCACCGTGTTCGCCAGGATGGTCTCGATCTCCTGACCTCATGATCCACCCGCCTCGGCCTCCCAAAGTGCTGGGATTACAGGCGTGAGCCACGGCACCCGGCCAGAACATGAGTTTTTAATGGAAGGCTTGGCAACATTATTACTAAATATTCTAAGTTTAGCCTGAACTATCCCTGTTGTTCCTAGTGGCAGGCCTGGGGTATAGGTGAAGAAGAAGAGAGAAAAGGGCAGAAAGAGGCGTGTGTGCGTGTGTGTGTGTGTGTGTGTGTCTGTGTGTGTAGGAGGTGTGTGGGTGGTTGTTGCTGATGGAGACAGTGAAGGAATGAGCATTCATTCATCCATTCAACTAGTATTTATTTACTGAGCATCTATTATTCTAGACCCTGGAATAGATACTATTCTAGACCCAGGAGATAGAGGAGTGAACCAAAACTCTTTGTCCTCATGGATATTATTTAAAATGGAAGGTGGTAGATAATAAACATAATAAATAAGTTATGTAGTCTCTTAGAAAGTGGTAAGTATCATGGAAAAACTTAAGTAGGGCGTAAGAGATGGGCAGTATCAAGGAAGATTTTCGAGTGGTCAGGGGAGGCTTCATTGAGAATGGGGCCTATGAACACAGATGTAAAGGAGATGAGGGAGTGAGCCCTGTGGATGCCCAGGGATGGAGCTCCCGCAGAGGGAAGAGGCAGTGCAAAGGCCCTGTGGCAGAAGTTTGAGCCCTGAAGGCTGCCAGCGGCCCTCTTCTCCCCTCTCCAGGCTGTTCCTGATGACCTCTGCCCTCTGACTGGCCTCCCTCAGTTCCCAAAGAAGCCCAGGTCAGGCTAGTATGTTCTAGGTATAGTGCTGAGATTATTCTATATGAGATGTTAGATTTTCCTTTCTTTATATTTTGATCCTGATGTTTAATGTTACTCCTTCAAGATAATTCTATGCTTTGGATGTTAGTTTAGTCTGAATAAGAGGAAAAGTGGGGAACATTGTTGTAGAGGGTAGACTAAGATTGAGACTTGAAAGTCCTAGATTTTATACCAACCTTAGTGCTAGTTTTCAAGCCTTTTGAATTGAGTACATTATTCAGCCTCTCTGGTCTGTAGTTTCCCCACTTAGAAAATGAAGGGGGTGTACTTAAGGGGCTCTAGGGCTGTCCCCAGCATGGTGGTTTTCAAGCTCTGTGACCCTGCGAGCAGTTAAGATAAGAAGTGGCATTGGATGACGTCTAGTGATACTGCTCGGGAGGAGAAGGGGGCTTTTGCCTGCAGAGGATTCTGTGTGCATGATAACATGTGTTGCTACTTGATTCTCCCTCTTGGACTAGAAGAGCTCAGGTTCATCCTCAAAATAGAACATTCCATCTGAGTAAGTCCAGAATCCCTGATGCTCACAGAGGAGACGCAGCGGCACTGTTCGTTGCGTTCTTCTCCTTGTTAGTTGAGTGTGCTGCTCCCTTTCAGCCCTGGAGGGGTTGTTTTCATGCCCCTTGGCTGAACTGATTCTCAGTTCGCAGTGGAGGTGGACTTGGTGGGGCTGGGTCTCCTTCTTTTGTTCCTTTGGGTGTCAGAGGCTCCCTCCCCTCTTTACTATCCTCAGTTTAGATGCCTGGAGTCTTTCATCCGCCCTGGTGAATCAGGCAGTGAGAGGAGGGAGTGTGTCATTGGCATCACCATTGTCCCATGCGGAGCAAAATCACTGTGAATTTAAAAATCAGAACGTGTGTAAAAGGTGTGGGGGCAGAGCTGGGGCCTCCAGAAATTTCATTTAGAGGGAGAAATGTTAAACATGAATAGAAGCCTTTTCTCTCTTACTTTTAAAGGGTGAGTCACCTTGGTTGTAGTTACTTTCTTCCTTATTCCTCAGCATTTCCTCTGTTTTTGTTTGTTTTTTTCTTTTCTTTTCTTAAACTACCCATCTTAAGCACTACTAGCTGCTGTGAAACAGGGCAACAGAAGAGTGGCTTCTGGAATTGGGATTCACATTCTTTACTGGAGTTTGTGGGGGGACGGCACGTTCCCTAAGCATTGTGGAGGAAATATTGATGCCCATGCACCTTTCACTGGAAATGGGTCCTGAAATGTTTAATTTGTTGAAACCAGCTTCTGATTTGTGCTATTTTCCCAGGACTTTTAAAAAATATATACACAAAAATCCCTCTGTTACTTCTTACATTTTGTGTGATGTCCTTTGTCTCCATCAACTGTTGTAGAGAGAAATTGTATTTGGAATATTCATAACAAGTCTATCGCTAATTATCACTTTAACAATGTGTTATGGAGTGTATCCATGCAGTCATCTGGGAAGGCGCATATGCCGTGAAATGTGGGGATTTGCTGTGTACTGCGTGTGCCTGCTTTTAGCGTTTCCTCAGGTCTTAGGGAGGAAGTAGAGGTGCTTGGTAAGGGGGAGTGGAGGAGAGGACTTCGTAACTGAGGGCCTGCATCCTGCATTCCTGTCCTCCCGGAAACAATTTCCAGGGTAGATTGCTTTTGAGCGTAAGAAAAGCCTTTATTTGAAAGAAAAATCTTTCTCCATACTGAAGCCTCATTTCTGGAAAGCTGCAGAGATTGGAACTGAGGTTACCCCAGGTCAGGGCCAGGTAGACAGATCCTAGCCATAGATCTAGTTGCTGATGTAGAAAGAGGCTGCTGGCCTTAGTGCCTTCCTGATACTCTAGCAAGAAGTGGGGGGCAAAAAGAGCTAAAATTGCCACCTGATTTGCAGACCTCAGAAGCAAATGAAAAGGAACTTCACCATCTCAAGGGAGGATGAGAAAGAATGCTGCTTCCTTTTCTTTCTTTCTGCTCTCTTTTCTCTTGGGAAGGAGAATGAACTCATGCTGGGCTCCATCTTCAGGATTCTCAGTGGGTCTGAGCTTTGGGAAGCTAGAATTCTATTATCTCAGGGGCACGTGGAGCTCTTTCCACCAAGTCTTCCTGATTGGCGTGGATGAAGCCCCAGAGGCTGCTTTCAAATGAGGCCAGAGTAATGGAGCATAATGGAGCAAACCTCCTGGTAGAAGAGTTCAGTCCTACTACAGTGATAAATCAGGAAGCCTTTATGAGGGGCTGGTAATGGGACAGCGGGGAATGAGTTGCCAAACTTGGCTCTGCGTGACTTCGTGGCTCCTTTGTGGGTCCTGTTTTTAGCGCTAATGGGGGATTCAGGCTCAGTCTTTTCTGGGTATCCTGGGAATATTCTGAAGGGTTTAATTTGGATAGTTGTAGAGTTACATCTGTTATAAAGTTTTAATAATGAGTTTTTATGGCACTTGGAGCCTGGTTTTGTTAAATGTTACTTTAGAAATAATAACAGCACTTTATTATTGTTATTATTGAGTGCTTACTATATACTAGGTGCATTATTCATCATAATCATTAACAATGAATTTTGTTTTGAGATGTAGTCTCTCTCTGTTGCCCAGGCTGAGTGCAGTGCTGCCATCTTGACTCACTGCAACCTCCACCTCTTGGGTTCAAGCGATTCTCCTGCCTCAGCCTCATGAGTAGCTGGGACTATAGGTGCACACCACCACATCTGGCTAATTTTTGTATTTTTAGTAGAGTCGGGGGGGTTTCACCATGTTGGCCAGACTGGTCTCAAACTCCTGACCTCAAGTGATGCACCTGCCTCGGCTTCCCAAAGTGCTGGGATTATAGGTGTGAGCCACAGTGCCCAGCCAACAACAAATATTAATGCAGTACTTATGATGTACCAAACTCATAATCACACTTACCTCACCAGGTCTTAGAAGAACACTCCCTCTGGAGCCGTCATTTACGCCTGAGGACACTGAGGCCCTGAGCTTAGATAACTTGTTCAAAGTGGCCCTGCTGATAAGCTGCATGGATGAAGTCAGCGGTTTTAGGCATGTCTTTCCACCAGCTTCTGGAAGAATAGCACACAGGCCGTCCCCCCTCCCCCATTTAAAGCAGCAGAAGGTGGAGTGAAGACCATGACTAGGGCAGTTCCTGGCTCTGTGTGATCAGAGGGTGATATTGGTTCAGGGCCCGGCTTATCAGTGCTGCACTGATATTCACAGAGCATTCGGCTCTGGAGGCTTTGCACCTGTTTATAATGCATTGTCAAAACTTGGTGTTGGCTGCCTCTTTAAAGAATTGATTTAATAAACCCTGCGTTTCTGGATGTTTGGTTTCTTTGTTTTTGCTTGGGGTCATGGAGGTGGGATCCTGGAGGAGTTGGATGGGAGTGTATTTGAGAGGGCAAATTCTGGGTGTGTTTAAAAACCAAGCCACCACATATTTTGATGCAGCCTTCCTGAAGACAGGTGTGTGTGGGCAGGTGCACTGGGGGCACTGGAATGGGCAGAGGAAGAGGTGGGGTTTGTAGGTGGAAACTCAGGGCTGGCTTTGTTGTAGTCTGCACGGCCCGCCAGGCCACAGCCATTAACTGCACCAATATCGCCACTAATAGGTGGGTGATTCAGCTCCTTCCTGCATTTTATTACCGGACAGAGACTTTAACAGCCCTTTGATTTAGCAAGTTAATAAAGTAAGTGATCAGGCTCCACTGTTTAACCACTGACTGGATGGCCTGGGGCTTGTTGCTTTCTGGGAACCCTTCTGATATTGTTTTAGAATTAAAAGGAGAGAAAGTTATGGAATTTGAGTGCTGTACTTGAGTCTCCTGGCTCCTTCCTAGGCAGCCTCACCAGCCCAGCGTGCCTGGCCTCCTTCCAGTGCCAAACTTCCTCTGATTATGTCGTCCAGGGACTGGCTGGCTGGCATGGCCAGGATCCAGTGGGCTCCGTGGATGTCACTGACCAGGGGTTAATATCCAAGGGATCTGAAGGTCCTGGCTGTCTTTGAGGGAGAGAGTTGGATAAGAATGTAGGGTCTCCTGATGGGGCCCTGTACTAATTTCCTGTAGTTGCAATAATAAATTAGCACCAACTGATGGCTTAAAATGCCAGAAATTTATTCTTTCATAGTTCTGGAGACCAAGTCTGAAATCAAGGTGTCAGCAGGGCCATGCTCCCTCCGAAGTCTCTAGGGAAGGATTCTTCTGTGCCTCTTCTAGTTTCAGGTGGTTGCTGGCAATCCTTAGTGACCTTGGCTTGTAGAAGTGTCATCGGGTCTCTGCCTCTGTTGTCATCAATGGCCTTCTCCCTGTGCGAATCCATGCATGTTTCTCTCTTCTCCTTATAAGGCACAGTCATGTTGGATTTGGGGTTTACCCTATTCTAATATGACTTCCTCTTAACTAATGACATCTGCAAAGACCCTATTTCCAAATAAGGTCACATTATGAGGCTCTGGGTGGACATGAATGTTGGGGGGACACAATTCAACCGAGTCCAGGTTTTTCAGAAACACGTGACAAAGAGGCAGGAACTGTGGCGAACTGATTCATAAAAGGAGGTGCAACTAGAGCCAGGCTCAGGATTCCCAAACAGTTTAGGCAGCACTGTGCAGTGGAACTTCCTGAGATGATGGAATACAGTTCTGTCGCTATGCCGCTTGAAATGTGCCCAGTGTGGCTGAGGACCTGGGTTTTAAATTGTATCTCGTTTAAATAGTCACACAGGACCAATGGCAACCATAGCAGACAGGGAGGCTCTAAACCCTCCTGAGAATAAAATAAGAGAAGGAGGGTTTGAATGTTTAAAAGTTTGGGCAAGGTCATTTGCATCCAGGGTGGTCACCAGGGGCTTACAAGGCTAAGCAAGGTAGACTTTGTTCTGTTTCCCTCCTTGATTAGGAGAAATCCTCTGTGACACACAGCCAGCCAGGCTGCATTTCACTTGGGGTCCTCTGGACCCCAGGTGGTGGCCATTAATCGGGGCTCTGAATGTTTACCTCACTCATGTGTAGTCACACACAGAGCATCCCATGCCCCACTCCGGGGTACTCATGCCCTGGGCCCCGTGATTTGTTAGTTCCATCACTGGAATCCTCCTGTGGGCAACTTAGAAAGGAGGTGCCTTGGGGGTGCCCACAGGTGGCCTTCCCTTCATCTCCTGGGTCAGAGAATGCTTCCTGGAGGAAGTGATGCTTAAGCTGTGCCAGTGGCTGCTGCAGAGTCCTGTCTGTGTTCAGTACAGGAGAGTAAGCTGAGGACTTAGGACTGCAGGACTTTAGAACCAAAAGGAACCCCAGCAATCATCGGGACAATGGTCTTGCAAGTTCTGAAACCACCAGAGACTCTTCCTCGAATGAAAGATCATCTGTACTCTTGATATGTAGAGCCGGTAACAGGTGGGTGCTGCTTTGGATGGGGAGGTGGGAAGAGAAGGAGGCCAGAGACCTTCTTAGGGCTCCACCTTCCCTCCTCTACGGACCCTGTAGCATAGGGTGAGGAAATCACAGGTCGAGACTGGCATCCCTGTGGCAGACCAAGAAATGGAGGTTCAGAGAGGTAAAGAAACTTGACAAGGTCACACAACAAATTGATGAATATTGTCAATTGGAAGATTTTGCAGATCTATTCCTGAACCTCCCACCCCCAGAAATCCTTGATACCCTTTTTGAAAGAAGATAAGTTGGTCCAGTTGTCAGCTATTAACAAACTGTGGGATTTCTGCTCTAGGATCAGATGCTATTTCTGATTTTAATCCCATCAGGAAATGGTATTTTGATTAGCTGCTAGTTTTGTTTTGCAGACTGACTGAGATTCGTAGGTAATCCTAAGTTGCGTGTATTACCCTTCCTAGCATGTGCCTGCTATGTGCCAGACACCAGGCAGAGTCCTTCATCTCACTGTGTCATTTAATCTCCATGGATCCCTGATATTGGTATCATTGACCCCATTCTATAGATGAGGAAACTGAGGCTCAGAGAGGTAGAGAGTAGGATTCAAAGCCTGTGTTCTTTGCACAGGGAGATGCTGCCTCCCTGGGAGGGTGGTGATAAATGTGAAATGTTCTGGATGAATTAGAAAGAAGGTCCTAAAAAATCAGAGTGCCATTTACGGGTAAGGATGAGACAATGTGGCTCAGGAGGGAAGGGGGAGCCAGATCCGAGGCTGACCACAAGCCGATATGAGGCAGTCAAGCATCCTGACAGCAATGCCGTGGGGTCTGAAAGTGTGGTAAGAAGGCAAGGAGTGAAATGACACAAGGAAGGGGAACAGACAGCTTAGTGGTTGTCCTGGTGGAGCCTAGGGGGATGGGAGTGACTATAAAAGCACAGCGTGAGGGATCCTTGTATGATGGACATGCTCTGTATCTTGCCTGTGTTGATGATGTTATGTGGATTCTGATATTATGATATAATATAGCACTGCAAGATGTTACCATTGGGGGAAAATGAGGGAAAAGTACCTGGGATCTCTTTGTATTATTTTTTACAACTCTATGTGAATCTACAATTATCTCGACAAGTTTAATTAATATATAGATATAAGCCCTGAAAAACAAAAAGGAATACAAGGAATTCACCAGGCATCTGTGTCAAAGGGGCAGAATTCCTGTTCCTTTCATGCTCTGAAAGGAGAGCTGGAACATGGTATTCCAAAGCAAAGGTGTATTCAGATGTCCATATGCAATGCATTGAGGCTTAGCCTGGGCCCCTGCAAGGCTGAGAGGAACCACCTTCCTGAGTTTGCTGCTAAGGTAGAAGGCAATGGGAGAGACAGAGATGGCCAGAATCCTCAGAGGTGGTGCCATGTGGAATAAATACTGGCCAGGCAGGCAGGTGACACTCGTCAAGTTCCTACTGGGTACCAGGCACTGTTCCAGGGCTAGGGATTCAGGGGGAAGAAAGCCAGTGTGCTTGCCTGTAAGTCTTGTATTTTAGAATAGGAGACAGAATTAAGGAACAGGTAAGTGAACAGGGCAATGTCCAGTGCTAACATGTGCTTATGAAGAAGATAAAAGAGTAGGCCGAGCATAGTGGCTCTTGCCTGTAATCCCAGCACTCTGGGAGGCTAAGGTGGGCAGATCACCTGAGGTTGGGAGTTGGAGACCAGCCTCACCAACATGGAGAAACCTCTTCTCTACTAAAAATGCAAAATTAACTGGGTGTGGTGGTGCCTGCCTGTAATCCCAGCTACTCGGGAGACTGAGGCAGGAGAATTGCTTGAACCCAGGAGGCAGAGGTTGCAATGAGCCAAGATCGCACCATTGCACTCCAGCCTGGGCAAGAAGAGTGAAACTCTGTCTCAAAAAAAAAAATTAATAATAATAATAATAATAAAAAGAGCAAAAAGTAGGACAGGGTGACTGAGGGGCTGCCTTTGCTGGAATGTTCAAGGAAGGCTTCACTGAGGAGGTGACCCTTAAGGGAAAACCCAAATGAGATGGAAGCAGCTGTGCAGATGTGTGGTGAAGAGTATTCCTAGCAGTGGGAAGAGCAGGTGCAAATTTCCTGAGACAGGAATAGCTTGTTGTGTTTGAGGAACAAAATGAAGGCCATTGGGTGGGAATTATTGAAAGGGTGGAGGGAGATGAAGCTGAAGAGATGGGCAGGGCCCAATCCTATAGGCTCTTGTAGGCTTTGGTAAGGGTTGATATTGGGAAGCTGCTAGAAGGTTCTAAGTAGGGACGTGATCTGCTGTGTGGGGGATGGATTTTAGAGAAGCAAGAGTGGAAAAAAGACGATGATGTGCTACTTCAATAGTCCATGCAAGAAGATAGTTGGATGATTTGAATTTTGGCAATGGGATGGAGAGAGTTGTTGGGTTATGGGGATACTTTGGAAGTAGAACCACTGCGGACTCACTAGGGGTTTAGACGTGGGTGGGTGGCATGAGAAAAGCAGGATGCCTCCTAGATTTGTCAGTCGCATCCTACCACAACTAACTCCAAAGGACTGGTTCCATTCTTTTTGACTCCTGTGAATTTCCTTCAAGGGGAAAACACTAGAAATAAATGAGAATTGAGCTGAGACCCAGTAAGTTTGGAGTAGTGTGGAAATCCACATGACCAGTTTCGTTGATCTGGTTCTTAGCTCTTGCTGCGGGAACTGAGAACATGCTCAGATTGTCTTGTTGGTGGGATTACTCGTAAGGAGATCAAGGAGATGAAGAAGTTCTGAAATATCCTGGAAGTTGCCCCGTGATGCCCATGGAGAACTGCAGCATGTCCCTTGTCACCCTCAGCAGCTCTGGAGACCAGGCATCTTCCCATGCCAGCCACTAACTCAGGCTGAACCTGACCCAGCTGTGCTCTCTGCCTGTCCTTCTCCTGTAGCCATGCTCCCCTTGTTCTTCTCTCTCTGGGTCTCACACTCCCAGCTCCTCAGCAGGGAGAGTCTGCTTGGATTGGCTGGTTCACCACAGGGCAAGTCTGCGGGGCAGAGGGCTCAGCCAGGCCCCGACTGAGGCAGCTGAAGTCTTTGACGTATCTCCTGAAGGTCATTGTCTTTGGCGTGTGCACATATTCTTGACTTTGTCATGGCCAGAGGATCATGGGACTCAAAACATGCACGACAGCTCAGGTGCCAAGAGTTGCCTTTAATCTCTGAAGACATAACAACCACAGGGTTCATCGACTGTCCTGTACACAAAAGTCACATCATCTAGAAAGACAAATGTCAGGTGGATAAGAAGGGGCTCGTATGGCAGGTTAAGGTATCTGCTTCTTTTGGTGAAAGCGTGGGGAACATAAAAAATAATCTTTTATTTGCAAAGTACTCTATCTATAGTGACTTGAAATTAACTTTATCTTTGGTACTGCTTCTTAGAGGGGCCTAGGGAGCACTACATTTGTCCATTGTTCATCAGTCTATCAAAATGGCTTCTTAACATGCACTTTCCCTGGGCCCTACCGCAGCACTTCTGAATCCGAGTCATCCCAGGGTGGAGAGCTACTGCCCTAAGGAATATTAGCGTGATCTACTTCCATTTCCTCTGCATTGACTAAGTCGGACTTCACCATTGGTTTTGTCCATCAGTTTCTCTGAAGTTAACCATGGAAGAGCAGATTTTGTAAAATCTAATTTGATAGGAGTCTAGTCGCTATGGACTGAATTGTCTTACTTTAAAATATGTTGAGCCCTAACTCCCAGTGTGAGTGTACTTGGAAATAGCACCTTTAGGATAAAAGTTAAATCAGGTTATAAGAGTCACTAATAGGATTGATGTCCTTTTGCGAAGAGACACCTGAGAGCTCACTTTCTCCTTTGCATGCCCTTACAGAGGAAAGGCCATGCTGGGACACAGTGAGGAAGTGGCTGTCTGCAAGCCAGGAAGAGAGCCCTCACCAGAAACCTAATTGGCTGGGACTTTGATCTTGGACTTGTAGCCTCCAGAGCTGTGAAAAAAATAAATTTCTGTTGTTTAAGCCACCTAGTCTGTGGTATTTTGTGATGGCAGTCCTAGTAGGCTAAGCCAATAGTATTTTCAAACAAGTTACTCTCCATGTACTTAGGGTTTCTTTAATGTACTTAGATTTCCTTAGAGCTCGCATGCTAAGAATTAGTCCTTCTGGTCCCCAAATCATGTAAACCAGATGGCCTCACCACTGTGCTCAGAACCCTGCAATGGCTTCGTGGAATTTGTAATAAAATCTAGAGTCCTTGCCATGACCAGTGTGGCCCAAACCCCTGCCTGCTGCTCCAGCTTCATTCTCAGCTCATCATTCCTGGCCACTGTTCTCCTGAGCCCAAGCACATTCCCACCTCAGGGTCTTTGCACTTGCTGTTCTCTCTGCTTGGAAGGCCGTTTCATGCCATGCATCTCAAATAGTGTTCCCAACACTTTATTCTCTCATCTTTCTTTATTATTTTTTCAGAGTACTTATTACTGATACCGTATTGTGTCTTTGTTTGTCTGTCTCTTCCACTAGAAAATAACCTCTATGAAGTCAGGGATTTATATCTGTTTTGTCCATCACTGAATCCCCAAATAGTGCCTGGCACTTAGTAGATGCTCAATAAATACCGGATGAATTGATGAACCTCACAACTGGAATTCTAATCAATGCTTTATGGAAGAACCACCACATCGCTGTCTTTTTCATTAAGAACTGGGAAGCTGTGACAGCCCTAGTGTTCTGCCTGAGTCAGACCCTTTATGTGATGGTTATCCAGTCATAGCCAACACTTACTGAACACTTGGTGTGCTGGAGAATGTACTAGATGTTAGGAAAACTGAACTTTGGCCCCTGTATTTTACAGGGTAAGGGGCAGACAGTCAGAGCCCACAGAACAGCAGCAGTGCCAAGGTCCTCTTGGGGAGGGCATGGACACATCCCCCTTCCCCTGAGAGAGTGGTTTACTCACAGTGGGGGGCATCGGGGTGTCAGTGAAGATGTCCATGGTCTCAGCAGAGAAATGGAGCTGATGAGGCACCCAGATGGCCATCACCCCTCCTATCCCCAAAGACTTCATACTTCTCTGACCCATTTGTGAGGAGGATTAAATGAGGGTGTGTTATGCTAGACCCAGCCTCAGGCCCAGAGGGAGCCAGGCTCACTGGTCTGATGAGGCCCTTTCCAGCCTCTTGACCTTTCTTATTCTGTGACCATACGGGGATTCCTGGTCACACCTCTTACAGGCAGGAAAGCAGCCCCCAGGGAGCAGGAGTGAGGTCTCTGCTGGGGTCACACCCGGTGGTCAAGTCTGGGTCACAGTACTACCCCCTTGTCATTGCACAAGCTGGAGGCTCCCATGCTGAGCAGGCTCGGCAGCTTCTTTGAAGGATTTTCCTTTGTGTGTTTATCAGATCTTGGATTTTCCACCATGGTCAGCTTGTGACTAGTTATTATCCAGATGAGCTGGCTGCCACCCACAGAATGACTTGGGGAAAGGAGAAGCCACTGTGTGTGGACCTTATCACTGTGGGCTCAGGCGTGCTCCTTGTGCCCACCATGATGTTTGATGCCAGCAGAGCTCGGGAGAGGCTCTGGAGCCACGTCCAGCTCCTCCTTGCCCTCACGTTCTGCTGCTCTTATAATGGCAATTACAAACCCGGAGGGGCAGAGGAGAAGGCATAGACTTTGGAGTCAGTTGGCCCTGGGTTCAGACCTTATCTCCACCATTCATGCCTTTGTGCTTTGGACTAAATTCCTTAGCCTCTCTGAGCATTGTTTCCTTGCCTCTAGGATAGGAACAGTATCATCCTCTTACTTTAGTTTTTTCCTTCTCTAAGCCATTGAGCCTCAAATTGAGTTGGTCAGTGGACTGAAGACCTCGAAAACCAGCCCCCTCATGGGGCTTTGAATTATGGAGAAGCTGGACTCCAGTACCCCTAAGTTTCCTGCCAATGCTGGAACTATAAATTAATGTCAAGAACAAAATACTGTGGTCAGGAGGGCCATCCAGAGACCCTGGTGGATCCCACTTTGAGAGCCACTGTTCCAGGCATTTGCTCCTTTGAACTTGTTGAACTTATACATTCTGATTGGCTTGGGGGCCCTGATAATAGGAAGACCTTGACTTTGCTTCTCATTGCAGAATACTTGAAGGGTTTATTTTAACTGAATTATCTCCGTGCCTTCTCCCACCCCTAAAATGCAGAGCTTCTACTTGCATTTGTAGGATCTGTCCCTAGACCAGAGCCCTCATTTGTTCTAAGAAGGAGTTGGACTTCCAGTTCCCATGTGACAGGTGCAGAAGCCAAATCTGGATCCATTCCTAGACCTCAGCCAGACCCCTATGCTGGAGGAATAATGGGAGTGGAGGGTAAAATCAGCATTGGTTTTGGAACCAAACAGATCTCATTTGAAATCTGGGCTTCAGCATTTACTGCTTTAGTAGTTTGAGGGTGTGTTAGGCAGAGTCTCAGTTTCCTTATCTGTAAAATGTGAATCAGAGATTGTTGTGAAGATTAAATTAAATTATATAACATTTAAAGTACTTGGCACTTTGAACACTTACTAAATATCTACTATGTGCCAGGCACCACTGCTTTGTGCTGGCTCAAAGACTCATATCCTAGAGGGAAAAAGACAAGTGGATAAGCACATTTTTGTCCCCTTGCTTTTGAATTTTCTACTTTATAATGTGCTTTCACACACACCCAGTAATTTTTGTTTTTTTGAGACTGGGTCTCACTCTGTCACCCAGGCTGGCGTGCAGTGGCATGATCTTGGCTCATTGCAGCCTCTATGTCCTAGGCTCAAGTGATCCTCCCACCTCAGCCTCCCGAGTAGCTGGGACTGTAGAGGCACACCACCATGCCTGGCTAATTTACAAAAAAAAAAATTTGTAGAGACAGGGTCTTGCCACATTGCCCAGGCTGATCTTGAGCTCCTGGGCTCCTGTGATCCTCCCACCTTGGCCTCCCAAAGGGCTAGGATCACAGGCGTGAGCCTGTGAGGAGAGGTCACTTAGCCATGGTCTCATTGTCAGCATTTGCCAGGGCTGGACCAGAGGCTGGTTTCTGACTTTTAGCAGGAGTTCCTTCTTCTGTACTTTTACAACCCAAAGCCTGAGCCACAGGCTGGAAGCATCAACATCACCTAGAAATAGTTAGAAGTGCAGATCTCGTGCCTGGCCCCAAACATTCTGATTCAGAATCTGAATTTTAAGAAAACTGAGACAGCTCTAGTGTCATGGATAAATGGCAGTGCTCTAGACCCTGACTGTCCAGATTCCAACCCTGGCTCCATTACTTATTAGTTCGATGACTTTGGGTAGATTGGGCAAATCTCAATGCTTCTGTGTCCTTAACTCCAAGATGGCTAATTAGAGTACCCACTTCAAACTGACCATTGTTTGGATTAAATGAGACGATGTTAAGAGCCAGCATTCCTTGAATGCTTGCTGCAGGCCGGGTGAGGTGTTCACTGCCTCCCATGAGCACAGACTCATGCCTGGTGCACAGGCAGCCTCAACCAGTGTTCACTTTTTCATTACCTCACAGGACTTGAGAAAGAGAATTACTTCTCATGATATTTATGCAAAGAGGAGAATGGTTATTTCACAGTGCTCCAAAGCTTTGATGAACCCCATGTTGAACATATCCTTAACTGCAGCATCTCACATGAAAGTTTTTCTAGCGTTGGTATAATAATGAAATCGGCATCTGAAAGCCGATACTCATTGGATATTGTGAAATGCTCTGGAAAGCTCCGTTTCAGCTTAAAAAACTGTATGATTCCCGTAGAATGTAGTTTATAGACAGAACAATTCCAAGCTGAATAACCATGTAAAATTATAGGATACTGGAACTGTCACAATTTCTAGTGATCATCACATTCTACCATCTCGTTCTGCAGATGAGAAAACTGAGGCTCAGAGAAGTCAAGTGGCTTGCCTAAGGTCACCCAGATGGTTAATGGCAGAAACAGAGCTAGAAATGAGGGTTTCCCACTCAGCCCAGTTCTTCCCACTATGAATGTGTGTGCAAATTCTCATTCATTCATGCAACAAATATTTCTTAGGAGCTTACATGGTGCTGGGTGCTGTTTAGAAGCTGGAGATAGTGGTGAGCAGTATAGCAAGGTATTTGTCCTCTGTAGTTCACATCCTCATCTGAGAGTGAGAAAAAAACAATAAGAAAAGAAAGAACGAGATGACTTCAGAAGTGGTTGACTGCATAGGAGGAGACAAAATGGGGAAGTATGCTAGCAATGATTTGGGAATAGTTGGACAACACTGCCAGAGAAGTCCTCTCTGAGATAGTACATTTGAGACAAGCCATGAATAAAGTGAGTCATGAAGACGTAGGGATAAAAAGCTTCCAGCAAGAACCAACATACTACCACCTCCCAGCTCTTACTCCTGGTACCCACTGTCACAGGTTGGTTTCCCCACAAACAGATTCAGAGATGATGGATCTACGTGTAGGAAGTTCGTTGGGGAGGGAGGGGCACAGGGTGGGGGAGAGGGAAAAATTGAACTGTGATGCAGTTCCAACAAGGGCCTGAGTCCGTGCTCCAGAGTTCTAGAGCTGAAATGGCTCTTTAGAGTTGCCACACATTGGGGCTAAGGAGCCAGGTCTTTGTCCCTGTGCAAGTGATCAGTCAGTGGATAAAGACTGCTTTTGGGAAAGGTGTATGACCTTGGTAACACAGCTCCCTTCTGAATTCCTGGGAGAGACTCAAGTGTGAGCTGTCAGCTGACAACATTCCCAGCAGCCAGAAGCAAGAGTGGCTCCGTGCTGGAGGGAACCTGGGCAGTACCGCAGCATCCACCATAGCCTGTCTTCAGGGCACTAAAGATGTATTGCTTGCGGGACTCTCCTACTGAAGGAAATAAGAACACCTTTCTCCTGTCTTATTTTTGCCTTGTTTGCATATTCATTTATTGGTCACGTACTTGTTGACATTTCCTGACTTCCAGCTTATGGGATGGGCACTGAAGGGGCAGAAATGAATTAGGCAAATTTCCCATCCTGGAGCTTGCAGGACTTTGTGGAGACACAAGTAGACAGAGAGGTAGTTAGACATGTATTTCCATGTAGCTCTTCCAGTCGATTAATTGTACAAAAATACTTCTGTAATGGATATGGTGGTCACTTCGGCATTCAAATCTACGTGGCCAATGAGAACTTGACATAAACTGCATCATACCTGAAAATGTTCACCTTCATTCAATGCACAGAGATCATGGAAGCTGATAAACGGATTCGATTAGCTTTTTCTGGGAAAAGGAAGGAGAGAAGTTGGAAAGATTGCCTTGTACATGCAAATGATAATAAAAGTAACTAATGCTTATTGAATGTTTATACTGTTCTGAAAATTACATGCAGATCTCTCCACTTTACAGATGAGGAAATTATAAGAGAAAGTTAAGAATTCTTGAGTTCTTTTTTTTTTAAATTGGGAACATGAAGGCAACTTTTTTTAAAAAAGGCTAACAAGTCTAAAATTTGCAAACTCTTCAAATTTACTTTTGGCCTTTGTTCAGTGTGTATGAATGTATTTCATAGTTTTTATCAGTTTGTATGTGCTGGGTTTGTATGTGCTTGCTTCTGTCATTTATATCTGCTGTTTTGTTATATTTGTTATTATTTTATTTGCAATTATATTTATTATATGTTGGGGTTACATTCCCCCCAGTTAATTCTGCATTTCTGAGAAGCAATAGGAACAATGACTTCCAAGCACAGAGGTCTCTGTTTGGCTGTCTAATGGCCACTGGTCTGGATTTATATCCAGGCCATTTTCAGGGCCTGGGATAAGCAACAGAGCTAGAGTGGAGACAGAGAGGGAAGGTCAGTATGAATTCTCTGGATTTTCTAACTCAAATAAATTGATATACATGAAAGTTATTGGAAAGTGATAAAACACTATATCAATTGTGATATTTTTGGTGTGTCATCATCATCTGGATTCTGTAAAGGTGTGTCAGGTCTGATTGCAGTGTCTTTAGATAAAAGCAAAGACTTTTTTAGTAAGCATACTGTATCAAAGTGGGTATTGTTTCCATCAAATTATTCCTCTGTGACGCTTCCACTGCATTCATGATGTAGTGCCAGGTCACTGATGTGAGTGCCTGGCCTAGCCAGGCAGGTCAAGCCAGTGGGTCATAGGGATGGGGTAGGAGACGAGTGGCTCCTGGAGAGCCTGGACCACCAAGGGAGGCCACCCCTGAGCCAGCTCAGGTGAACTCTGCCTTGCAGGAGGGTTGCACAGTGTTGGCCAGAATTACAGATTTTTACTGTAAATTCTGATTTTTAGCTGACTCACTTGGGCTTTTATAAAATATTGTGTATGCCAAATAAAACATACCCGTGAACTAGACTTTGAAGGGCTGCACTACATGCAAGCTGTGGCACCATGAAAGGGATTCTGGATGGGGAATGAAGAGATTGGCCGGGGTGCAGGGGGCTGGACAAATGATATTTGAGGAGCCTGAGTTGATACTTCTCACCCGAAGGTCTCGGGCAAGGCGCATGTTCACTATCAGCCTCCATTTAAATCTTCATCTGTACAATGAAGCTCTTACAGATTTTCATAATATGCAGGAAAGCACCTAACACCATCTGAGTGCAGCACCAAATGCATGACTTTATGGTCCCAGTGGTTCCGTCAGCCAAAGTAGAGAACCACTGGCTTAGAGCATCTCTTAGAAATGCCTTCAGACCCTGTGGTCTGTTCTTAGAAATCCCCAGGAAAGGCCATTCATCTTTTAAAGGAGGGGGTCATATTTTGGAAACAGTCAAAAGTCAAAGTTTATCAACTCAAGTAGCTAATGCCATTTGGACGGTTCCCAAAAAACTGACTTAGGAGTTCTAAATAAGGAGAGTAAATCCCTGGTGTGGTTAGAACTTGGCTCTGAGGAAGGCAGTTTCTTCCAAAGATCATTGTGAACATCTGTGAATTGCAGACATGACGATGCAGCTGTGAGGGGGAGCGGGGAGTCCTGCCGTCCAGCAGGGACAGGGTGGCCACCCAGGGCTGTGACCTTGCAAGGACCCTCTAAACTCTTAACTACACCTGCTCCCTTACCAGGGTCTGGAGTGACTGCTTTCACACTGGAGTTGCACGGGGAGCCAGGCATCACCCCAGGAGCTCCTGCTGCCAGAAGCTTGTTCTTCACTGGTTGGGAAATTATAAACAAAATAATGGTCACTTTTCAAGGTGTTCTTTGATGTCAGTGTTTGAAGAAGCCAGAGAGCTGTCCTAAGAGTGACAAGGACTCTGACTTCTCTGCCTCTCCCCTCCCTCTTCCCTCCCTTCCCTTCTTCCTGTCCCTCTGGGGTCCTCCTCTATTGACTCTCTCTCCCTACCTTACCCTATACCCCCCAAGCCCTGCCCATATCCTTTTCCCAAGAAGCCTGTGGAAAAGGGAGGTCCTGATGAAATTGCCCAGTGAATTTGGATCAATGATTTGTAAGTGCAGCCTTGAAAAAAAATCTTCCTCATGTTCTTCATTATGATGTGGTTCTACTGGAATAATTTAATTACTGGAGCATTTAATGTATTTATTAATGATCTACATCTGTGGCCCCCAATCAGCCTATCGACTTGGATCCCTTCTCAAATAAAGGGCAGTATTCACCCAAAGATGGAAACATCTGCTTTGGTTAGGATGGGGGAGGGGAAAGTGGGACTGACTCAACCCATTCCTCACTGTCCCCAGTCCACCCCCTCCCCAGCAGTGCCTCAGGCATCTTTCCTGGAACCTCTGTGATACCTTGAACAATGTAAAATCCAACTAATCTAGAACTAGGCATAAGAGGGGCATTCACTTGCAGGTGATGGTAAATTGGTAAAGTTGGCAAACAGCAGCAGGGAAGAGGCGTCACCAAGCCAGCCAAGAGGAGGAGGAATGGAAACAGTGATTCACAAAAACTGTCAGGCTGTTTTTTTAGGTGATGCCAGAAGGATATCAATAAGGTGCTCTTGGTGACTATGGAAAAGGCAACTTTAATGGAGATTTGTGGTGGAACAAGAAAGCGCCTCTCCATTGGGCCGAGTTCATGTCTCTTACCTGTTTCAGGAAGAATACCCTGATTTTGGCCGTGAGCAGCACCCTGCTCCCCTGGGCTTTGGGGCAGCCTGGTGACCATCTTCCTGGGTGTTTCTCCAGTTCAGCTACAATAGAGGCAGCAAAGAGCTCCAGGTAGAGAAAAAAGCTGGGACTTTAGAGTCAAAGAAATGAATGTGGGTTGCACGGGACCTGAGGAAGAAGCCGTGCCTCTTTGAGCTTCACTTTCTTCATCTGTAAAACAGTGGTAATAAGTCCTTCTTTGAAAAATAAATGAGTTAAGGTGGCCGGCTGGGTACCAAGTGCATGGCAGGGCTCAGTCGCTATTAGTCCAGTCCACGTTGCCCGAGCAGATTTTGAAGTCAGTAACATTTCTCCCTGATTGTATTAAAGCAATACGGGTTCATTATAGAATGAGTGAACTGTAGACAACCCACAACCACATCTCCGGCATACAAAACCTTCAGAACATCCAAGCCACAGTTCCCAGAGGCTCCTTCAAAACCTCCTCCTTACTTCATATGCCAAAAGGCTGGCCACTGGGCCTCGGAATGCCCACGGCCTGGGATTCCTCCTAAGCTGTGCCCTGTCTATGTGGACCCCCACTGGAAGTCGGAGTGTCCGACTCACATTGGGAGGCTGAGGGAGGAGAATCACTTGAACCTAGGAGGCAGAGGTTGCAGTGAGCTGAGATCGCGCCATTGCACTCCAGCCTGGGCAATAAGAGCAAAAACTCCATCTCAAAAACAAACAAACGAACAAACACACACACACACTCAGGGCATCTCGCACCCATGCAAGCACACTTGAAGGCCCGAATAAGTACTGCTACTAATGCAAAATCAAGCATTCTGTTTAGGATCTCCCATTTCCTGGAGTCCCTAAATTCCTCATTCAGCCTCTCCCAGTGACAGGCAGTTCTCAGCCCCTTACCTCTGTGACATGAACTATATACAAGAGAAATAAGCCTTTTACAAAATATTGCTTAATGAGCAATAGAATACTAATGGCTCACAGGTTCTGGAAAAGAAGCAGAGTGGCCCCACTTATGAGAGAGGAGGCCT
Source organism: Trachypithecus francoisi (assembly GCF_009764315.1). NCBI lineage: Eukaryota > Metazoa > Chordata > Mammalia > Primates > Cercopithecidae > Trachypithecus > Trachypithecus francoisi. The sequence goes on from NW_022681457.1 coordinate 82,695,882, forward strand.
CAAATCAGTCCTATTTCAGAGCAAGGGAGTAACTGTGACAATTCCAGCGGGCAGCCATGTCTAGTTGCACAGGTCATGTGCTGCAGTTTTGAGCAGCATCTTCACATCATGGCTTATTACTCTCTTGGGGCTACAGGGATGTGGAGTTGCTCATGGGGCCAAGGGGTCTCAGGAGGCCAGGTCAAAAATAGTGAGATTCCCCAGGCATGGTGGCTCACCCCTGTATTTCTAGCACTTTGGGAGGCCGAAGTGGGCAGATCACTTGAGCCCAGGAGTTCAAGACCAACTTGGGCAACACGGTGAGACCCCGTCGCTACAAAGAAATACAAAACTTAGCCAGGCATGATGGCACACGCCTGTAGTCCCAGGTACTTGGGAGGCTGAGGTGGGAGGATCACCTGAGTCTGGGGTGGTCAAAGCTGCAATGAACTGTGATCACACCACCACACTCCAGCATGGGTCACAGAGACCCTGTTTTAAAAAAATAAATATAGTGAGAATTAAATGAATTTATATATATATATATATATCAATTGATATATATATATATATCAATTTATATATATATATATCACTTTGGCCAGGCGCGGTGGCTCACACTTGTAATGCCAACACTTTGGGAGGCCGAGTCGGATGGATCACCTGAGTTCAGTTTGAAACCAGCCTGGCCAACAGTAGAAACCCCATCTCTACTGAAAATACAAAATACTACCTGGGCGTGGTGGCGAGCACCTGTTGTAAGGTCCTCTGAGCTGGCCGTACCATGGTCAAGCCATCCTGACATTCCCCTACCCTTGTGATAACGTACTTTGTGATATTGCGGGTCCTTGTGAATGTCCTTTGTAACATTCCCCCCTGCCCTTGTGACAATATACCCTCCCTGCCCTTGTGACAATATACCCTCCCTGCCCTTGTGACAATATACCCTCCCTGCCCTTGTGACAATATACCCTCCCTGCCCTTGTGACAATATACCCTCCCTGCCCTTGTGAATATACTTTGTAGCATCCTCCCCACCTTGAGAATGTACTTTGTAACTTCCATCCCCATGCCTGCAAAAATCGCTCCTAACTCCACCGCCTATCCCAAACCTATAAGAACCAATGATAATCCCACCACCCTTTCTCAGACTCAGCCCACTTGCACCCAGGTGAATAAACGACCTCTATTCTCCTGGGCCAGGTGAAACACTAAGCCTACTCAGGTGGTCTCTTATACAGACATGGGTAACACCTGTAATCCCAGCTACTCGGGAGGCTGAGGCAGGAAAATCACTTGAACCTGGGAGTTAGAGGTTGCAGTGAGCTGAGATGTGCCATTGCACTCCAGCCTGGCAACAAGAGTGAAACTCCGTCTCTCTCTGTCTATATATATAAAAATATGTATAAATATACATATACATATATATAATCACTTGGATATATATATCCAAGATGATCTTGTGATCACCAATAAATGTTAACTGTCATTCCTGTTCATGTGAGTTAATGTTCCTTGTGTTCCTAGGGGGGACTACCTTGTCACAAAAAGCAATATAGATCAGACACAAACATACCTTTTCCAGTTGTTGAAACAGCTTGGATGTTTGAGGGTTCTTAAGTGTGAACTGGGTTGTTGAGGTTGTCAGTGCACAGTGGGTTGTGTGGGTCACAAGGAAAAATGCTGGGGCTGGGGTCCGGGCCACTTACAACGTTAGCTGTGTGATCCTGGTTTGAACTGAAAAGGAGGTATTGCCTTTCTGACCAGACTAGGTTATTATTAAATTACAAAATGGTAGATTGTATTAAGTTTCAAAATGTTAGATTGAAATTTTGATCAAACAAGAGAAGGAACTGTGGAAAGTCAATGGTGGAAATGACTATTTGAAGCAGTTGGGGCAAAGACAATGTGCATCTCCAGGGTGATGGAGCCTTTTGGGATGGAAAGAGTGTGGCATTCAGAATGAGGAGCCCTGCAGGGATTCTTGGTGTATCCTGGGACCAGTTTCTTACATTCTCTGTCTTCATTTCCTCACCTATGAAATGGGAATCATGATACCCAAGCACTCACCCCGCTGACTTCTGACATGAAGATAAAGCTAGATTGGTACGAATGTGCTTGAAACACTGAAAAGTCCTACACAATGGTGCTTCCACTACAGCTTAATTCTGTTATCAGAGTCCACAAACCAGCTTATTTGCTTCTGCTGCCTACTCTAAAATAGCAAGTAACCAGACTTTTATGTGCCAAGACAGAAATAAATGGATTTTTAAAATATTTGGTTTCAGTGCTTTTGTGTCATTGACAGGAGTCTGCTAGAGTCCTAGCGCCCTCCTGGAATGATCCAGGCCTAGAAGCGAAGCTGTGTGTACCCCCAGTGACGCCAGAAGGAAGGACAAAAGAGGCTGTCTCCCCACCCACCTACACACTCTGTGCTAATTGGGCTTCTTTGTTGCCCTCCCCAGAGGCTGGGAAGGAATGTGCAGCCCAGGCGGAATTCCTCTCTGCACCCTGCCCCTCCCCTTGAGGTCACCACTCTGAGATCGCTTATGCCTGTGGAGAGTGTAGAATGAAGTAGAGGGCAGAGCCAGGAGCAAAGAGCCAGCAGCCAGGGAGAAGTCAGGGACTCTGCCTTCTTTCCAAACTGCAAATTACAAGGAGATGGCCAAGAAGCCTCTTGGCATATGGCACAGAGCATGGGCTTTGGAGCCAGATGAACTGGGTTCTAATCTGCCACTCTGTACAACCTAGGACAAGTGAGTCTAACTAAAACTGGGTCTCACTTCTTTCATCTGTGAGCTGGGGACTTTTATATCTGCCTCTTGATGTTCTTGTGAGGAGATGAAGCATACAATGCAGTCTTTGCGTATATTAGTCTGCTCAGGCTGTCATAACAACAGACCACAGACTGTGCGGTTTAAACAACAGAAATTTATTTTCTCACGGTTCCGCAGGCCAGAAGCCCAAGATCAAGGTGCTGGCACGGTTGGGTTCTGATGAGGGCTCTCTTCCTGGCTTGCTGATGGTTGCCCTCTTGCTATGTCCTCACATGGTGGAAAAAGATGGATATCTCCTTCTTGCTCTCCTTTTTATAAGGCCATAGCCCTGTCAGATTAGAGCACCACCCTTATGACCTCACTGAAACTTAATTACTTCCTTAAGAGCCTTTCTCTAGATAAAGTCACATTGAGAGTTAGGGCTTCAACATACGAATTTGTGGGGCAGATAATTCAGTCCATAGCATCATGAAGGGTGGAATTGGACAGCATAATCAAAAGGTAGTAAAAAGAGGGCCGGGCGCGGTGGCTCAAGCCTGTAATCCCAGCACTTTGGGAGGCCGAGACGGGCGGATCACGAGGTCAGGAGATCGAGACCATCCTGGCTAACACGGTGAAACCCCGTCTCTACTAAAAAATACAAAAAACTAGCCGGGCGAGGTGGCGGGCGCCTGTAGTCCCAGCTACTCGGGAGGCTGAGGCAGGAGAATGGCGTAAACCCGGGAGGCGGAGCTTGCAGTGAGCTGAGATCCGGCCACTGCACTCCAGCCTGGGCGACAGAGCGAAACTCCGTCTCAAAAAAAAAAAAAAAAAAAGGTAGTAAAAAGAACAAGGACTAGAACATGAATGCTGAAGCTAAGGATGGGTCCCTGCTACATTCTGCAGATATCAACAGCCATTTCCCAGATCCCGAGCAATACAGATCAAACAGCGGGAAGATGCTTGGAGTTGATAGAGAGCTCCCCTTCCCAGACAAAGCAGTTTTGTGTGATATAAAAGCAAATATAGGAAAATTTGTGAAACTACACTGATAACCCCTGAATCTGGGGACTGTCATGGTATAGCTGGACTGGGGGAAAAATGCAGAACTGCCTTCTCAAAGCTTCTTCTGTGATACTTGCATCCTGAGGCCTAGGCCAGAAGAACCTGTAACCACTCTTATTCTTTCTTCGTCTCTGTGAAAAGGATGGGAAAAAAATTCTAAGCAATTAGCAAGGAATATGAGCAGCAGCCAAAGAAGGACAGTGGCAGTCCTTCTGGATGGCAGTCAACAGTTCCGCCATCCATCTCTGCATATGCTGCTCCACCATCCAGAAGCAGATCCCCTTCAACCTGGGCTGGCTTGTGACTCGCTTTGTCCATAGGATTTGGAGGAAGTGACACTGTGCCAGGTTCAGGCCCAGACGTTTTGAGACCTGGCAGTTCTGTTCTCTCAGAACCCAACTTCAACGTAAAGAAACCTAGATTTTCCTACTGGAGAGAGAGGCAACGTAGCGAGAAAGGCTGTGGAGGATGAGAGATCACATGAAGAGAGAGAATGGCCACAGAGGACAGCCTCAGTGCCCCGCTAGGACCCTCCAACCCCAGTCACACGGCCCTAGCCATACCACATGGAGCAGAGATAAGTTGCCCTCACTGAGCCCCACATTAATTCCTAACCCACAGAACTGGGAGCAATAAAAGGATGGTTTTAAGACACTGCATTTTGGAGTGGTTTGTTAGGCAGCAATGGATAAATGAAGGAGGACCTGCACATCAAAATGGCCTGTGCACCCTGATGCCAGCACTCCACATAGGCTGGATGTATACCTGACCCAGGGGAATGTCCTGCTGCAGCACGATCAACACAGTTAAAGCAAGTGAGAGCCTGAAGACTAGGATGTGGACAGAGGCTGCCCAAGGCCCAGTCTCATTCTGTCTCACCTTGCTCAGGCAGCCAAAGGACCACACTGGACAAATGATGAATACCCATTACCCATCTCTCTAGTTCCTGTTCTAAGGGAAGGATTCAGACAGTGCCTAGGAACTAGGGAAAGTAGGGCTTCTTTCCAATATGTAAAAAGGGATCTGGGTGAGTAGTTTGAAGAGAGGCTTTTGTGAGGAGGAGTTTTGGATTGTAGTGAGAGGTGAGAGGTGCTTCCTCTCTCAGTTCAGCCTGTAATATGTATGGGGCTGGGGTGGAGTAGGGAAGGCCCTTCAGCAAGATGACTCAGACAGCTTGGTTTTGTGTCCTACAGTTGAGAGATATCTGCTCTGATGCTTGACATAGGCCGGAAAAGCTCGAGTGGTCTTTGACACACGGAAGACAAAGTAGAGGATAGCATTTGAGAAGTGCCTCCATTCCCACTACAGCAAGGCAAGGGATGCGTGCCTACATTTGATTGATGAGAGGCCAAGTCAATGGGAGCCTTAGTATCTAAGACCTGCCTGAGAAGACGGAGTGAGGACTGGTGATGAGGACCTCTGGGGCTGAGAGGTGGGAAAGCTGGAGGGATGGAATACAGCCTCTACCCCAGGGGATTTGAGCCAGACCACAACTGGGGAGTCTCTGAAGCTGGAGCCACCTATCAGTCAGCAGCCACCTAAGAGCTTTACGGCTCTGCTTCCTCTCCTTCTCTGGGCTCCAGCCCCTCAGGAGCTTGGAGCCCTGCTTGATAATCTGAGGGCAAGAGGGGAAAGGGGAAAATCAGTACACCGTACCTTCTTTCCCTGACCCCAAGTTCCTACCTGTCACAGGTGCTAGCTAGGGAGGGGAGGAACCCTTGCAACTTGCCTATGTAGGGATAAAGTATTTCTTACATTGAATTGAAGATTCAAGTGTTCATTCATGCAATAAATATTTGAGTTCCTATTCTGTGTGAGGTATTGGTTGACACTGGGGATTTAGCAGCGAGCAAAATACATAAAAATCTCCTCCTCCATGGAGCTAACATTTTAATGGATTAATATCTAGGACTAGACATTTTGACATTGATACTGTATGTTGTGTCTTAGTGAACACAGGACTACTTCCTAAATGACAGTAGCAAATTCAAGGGGAAGATAAATATAAAACAATTATTTAAAACATTTAGACTTAAATGGATGGCTATTTCCCAGACATATGCTACCAAAAGAAAGCTGAAATAACTACATTATCCTCAGAGAACAGAGAACATTAAGGATATTTTTTTAAAGTGACCATGTAATCAGTTGTTCAAATGAGGACTCTTTCCAGAGTTAAAAGAGGTGCTATTAGTAAAGTCTATGGGGACAGCATGTATTAATATAAGAGGTGCTATTAATAAGACCTGTGAGAACAGCATGTGTTATTTAGGACTATCTCAGGCAAACAGGGACCTATGGTCATTCTGGGGATAAAACAGGTCACTGCATAGAGATAAGAGGAGTTCATGAAGCCATAACAATTCTGAGCTTGTTTGTACCTAATAACACAACTTAAAAATACATAAAGCAAAAATTGGCAGAATGGCAAGGAGAAATGGACAGATCTGTTTTCATAAAGGGGAATTTAAACATTACACTCTCTACAACTGACAGAGTAAATAGACAAAAAATTTATTGGAGATACAGAATATTTTATCAACACAAGTAAAAAGCTTGATCTAACAGGTGGTAGGCCAGTTCCGGCCCACCACCTGTTTTTGTCAATAAAGTTTTATTGGAATACATGCCCATTCATTTATTTACTTATTTTCTATGGCTATTGTCTATGGCTGCTTTTGCTCTACAATGGCAGGTTGAGTAGCCATGACAGAGACTATATGGTCTGCAAAGCTGAAAGTTTTTACTATCTGGCCTGATATAGGACATTTGCTAACCCCGATGTAAAGCATTTATACAAAATCCTGACTTAACAATTAAAGAGTACATATACTTTTCAGGTACATGTGAACATTTTCAAAAATTGATCATGTAGCAAATGTCAACTAATTTTTAAAATCCCAATATCATATACATCTCTAACTACAAGAAAACCCCCCCCATATCATATATATCTTTGACCACAAGGCAATTCAATCAGAAATCAATAATTAAAAGATAATGAATCTCCCATAAGTCTGAAATTTTAAAAATTCTTTGAAATAATGATTCAAAGAAGAAACCTTAGTGGAAATTATATATTTGAAATGAATGGTAGTAAAATGCTACATTTCAAAATGAGTGGGAAATGGCTAAAACAATTCTGAGAGGAAATGTATAGCTGTAAATATTTATATTGGTAAAGAAAAACCCAAATCAAGAAGTAAGAAAAAGAACAAAAGAGTAAATTCAAAGAAAGCAGCAGAAGGGAAATTAACAAAATAGAGAATAAAGAGACAACAGAAAAGAGCAATTAAATCAGAAAACAAAAGATAAAGAATTCTTTAGCAAGATAGACCAAAAAAAAAAAAAAAAAAGACAAAAGGAACAATTAGACACTATTGAGAATGAAACTAATAGGTGGTTAAATGGCAAAGGACTGGAGAGTGCTGGGTGATGGGCAAAGTGTGTTCATTTTATTAGTCTCTGTACATTTCTATATATTTGAAAGATTTCAACACACACATACACACACACACATGAAATAAAATCTGCAAATAAACAAAAAAAGGAAGAGTGGGCTCTGAATTCAAACTGCCTGAATTTAAACACTGATTCTACAATTGATTAGTGAGTACCTTGGGGGCAAGTTACTTAAATGATCTCTTTAAAATAGAGATAATAGCTTCTGGCCCATAGCTCCACACTGCCTCCTTTATAAGGCTCTGGGAACTCAGGGCAAGGTTTCATTCACTCTGATTTTTAAAACTCTTTCTCTAGTTAAGGTTGCCCCGGAATTACTTAACACCTCTCCCTCACCTTCCACAGCAATGTTTAAACTACCTGGAGACCTTGGGACACCACTCGGGAAGCATGGGGAGGGAATGAAGAAAGGGCAGAGGTTGGAATGCACAAGGAGGAGAGAGCCAGCATTTATTAAATCTCCACAGTGCATCAGCTAGTGTGCTAGATGTGAATACCTATTTCCTCCTGTGGAAGGGAATAATATTATCGTCTGCTACTGACTGTGCTCGTTTTCATTCGGTACAGCATGGGCAATGTCCCCACAACCTTGTACCTTCAGTGCACTGCTTCCAGTGACTGCGTGGTGTTTCAATGGTGTTTCACATCCCCTCATAACCTCTTCTGATCCTCACCCCTAGTCTAAGGCACTTGAGTTGCTTTCAGTCCTTGCTATGAGAATCAATACTTGAACACATTTCTTCATCAATGCTCCCCCAGGGATTTACATCTGGGAGTGAACCTTCTGGGTCACAAAGAAGAAATAGTATATACTGCAGACTGTTTTCCGGAATGACTGAATCCATTTGTACTCCCACCAGCAGGACACGAAGAAACAGGAATCTTTGCACCCTACTCACCAACACAGGCATTATTAATATTTACTTGTGGGAGTTTATTAGTGTTTTGTTGTGTTTGTTTTGGCATTTTGAATTACTAGTACATTTGAAGGTGTCTTCATAAGCTGTTACCTACTTGGATTCTCCTTTCCATGAATGGCCTGTTCATATGCTTTGCTATTTTTTAAATTGAGTTTCCTGTCCTTTTCTGATTGGCTCTCAGGAGTTCCTTGTATATTCTAGAAATTGATGGTGTGTTGTGTTTAGACATCACAGTTGCCTTCTCCCAGTCTTCTGTGACATTGCTGAGATGTCCTTCACTGGACAGTAGAGCTGGCCCCTGGTCACTCAGCTCAAGAGGGTGGAATCAGGATTGGAACCCAGGCCAGTCTCCCTTGAGAGTCCATGCTTTTTCCATAGTGTTCCTCCCTCCCCACCTGCTTTCTTCAAAGAGGGCAGTTCTCCACTCAGTCAAGACAACATTTGGGTATTTGGAAAGGGAAGTAGTAGTGTATCTCCAGAAATTGCATGAGGTAACCTCCCAGTAGTGCTGCAGAAGCCACGTTGATGCCTAAAGGGTGAGGATTTGTGATTTCTAAAAGACCTTTCCTTTTCTGGAGCTGCTGGAAGCTCTCATTTCTCCTTGCCCACCTTAGCAAGGGGTAACTGTCGCCTTCCTGGCTGTAATTATCAGGCATTAAGCATACCTCTAAATGGAGCATTGAACCGCATGTCCTCCTGGTGACCAGGGATCCCACTGACAACCCAAGATGAATATGCAAAGAAAACTTCCTCAGTGTGCCTCACTCAGCCTAGCCATGCAGCAGGCAGTGTCCTCATTTCTCCAGCACCCACGTAAGGAACCTCAGGTAATTCACCTATGGCTCACTTCCACCACATTTTCTGCCATGTCCTGCCCCCATCTTGCCCCATCCTTTTTTCCCTGCTGTGTTAGATTTCATTGCAGCTCCTTTGATCCAGCCTCCTCTCTGCATCACTTCCCTCCACCCCAAATTATTGTCTGTCTGATGTCTCCATCACCTTTGTCCTGACCTAGCTACTTTTATATAGCCATTTCTCATGGCCGAAAAATGTGATCTAAGGTTCGGATGTGGGTCTCAGCTTTGCCATTCTTCAGCAGTAGCCAGAAAACCTTACTCAGCCAGCAGTGGCCTCCTCAATAAGCATTCAATAAATGCCTACTATGTGTTAAGTGCTATGATGGGCACCAGCAATTCTTCAGTGAGTGATGTAATCCCTGCTTTTTATTTGCTCACTGCAGGAAGGGGCAGGCATTTAAGCCACCAGATGCATCCAGTGTGATGAGTTGATCAAAGAGATGTGCTTAGAAGTGATCGATTTGGCCTAAAAGTAGGTAGAGATGGTCAGGAAGACATCTTATGGGAGCTGACAATTGAGCTAAATCTGGAAGGGTGGGGACGAGTTTTCCAGGTGGACAGTACTAGCAGAGGGCAAGAGCATGGCAAGATGAAGCAAGCGGCGTGTTAGGAATGCAAGTTTATAGTCCTTCTTTCTCATGGGGCTTGCAGGAGAACCACATATGAAAACACATATCATGAATCGCCAACAAGTGCTATAGGAATAGATGCTGTTTTTGTTTGTTTGTTTGTTTGTTTTTGAGACAGAAGTCTGCCTTTGTTGCCCAGACTGGAGTGCAGTGGTGGAATCTCGGCCCACTGCAACTCCTGCCTCTTGGGTTCAAGCAATCCTCTTGTCTCAGCCTCCTGAGTAGCTAGGATTACAGGTGTGTGCGCCACCACGCCTGGCTAATTTTTGTATTTTTAGTAGAGACGGGGTTTCACCATGTTGGCCAGGCTGGTCTCAAACTCCTGACCTCAAGTAATCCACTCACCTCGACCTCCCAGAGTGCTGGGATTACAGGAGTGTGCCATTGCACCCAGCCAGAACAGATGCTTTTAGTTGTTAATTAATGAAAATTTGCCTTCTGGGTTTGATCTGAAATAAGAGAAACACTTAAACTTCTTGTTTCACCAGGTTTGAACAGCCTACTCCATGGCTGTCTTCCATGTACCCACCCCGATTGTGCCATAAGCAAAATGCCGCATAAGAATGTGCTTTCTGTTCAATGCTGGTAACAGTTCTCCTTGTTATCTTTATGTGTGCTATCTGTCTAAGCTTTATGGAAGCTACTGAGAGGCTGGAGTGGACAAGACTTGGGATTGTGGAGTCAGCCTAAAATGGGTTCAAATCCTGGTACTGCCACTTTCTACGTACTCATTCTGGCCCTGCCTCCAAGGCCACCTTGATTAGTTTGGGATGCTCTGCAGCTCTTTGGGGACTTGCTCCAGAGCCAGCAGGTGACTAATTGCATCAACGGCATGTGGGCTTCAGTGGTTTAATTCTGAAAGCAATCTGATCTGTAAGTTTTGGGGATATGGTTCTCTAGCTACTCAGGAGGCTGAGACAGGAGGATCACTGGAACCCTGGAGGCAGGGGTTGCAGTGGGCCGAGATCCCACCACCTCACTCCAGCTTGGGTAACAGAGGGAGACTTCTGTCTCAAAAAACAACAAAACAAACAAACAAACAAACAAAACCATAGCGTCTATTCCTACAGCACTTGCTGGTGATTCATGATATGTGTTTTCATGCATGGTCCTCCACATGTCACTAGGATAAAGGCTAAGCCTCCTCCACGGGCCTCTGAGGCCTGATGTGGGTCAGCCTTCCTATCTTCCCCTGCTTCCCTTTGAACTCTCTAGGTTCCATTAACACTGGCTGTGACCATTCCCATTCCTACCTCAGGGACTTTGTATTTGTTCTTCCTTCTGCCTAGAACTTTCTTTTCTTTTCCCTTTTTCTTTTTTTTTGAGACAGGGTCTCACTGTATCACCCAGGCTGGAGTGCAGTGGTGTGATCATAGCTCACTGCAGCCTCAAACCCCCGGCTCAAGCCATTCTCTTGTTTCAGCCTCCTGAGTAGCTGGGACTGCAGGCGTGCACCACCACGCCCAGCTAATTTTTATTTTTTGTAGAGAAAGTGTCCTACTGTGTTGCCCAGGCAGGTCTTGAACTCTTGGCTTCAAGTAATCCTCCCCGCTCAGCTTCCCAAAATGCTGGAATTACAGACATAAGCCACTGCACCTGACCGCCTTCTGCCTATAACTTTCTTTCACCTGAACTTTATGGCTGACTCTTTTCAGTTAGCAGGTAACAGGTATCAGTTCAGATGTTACCTCTTATTATATCCCCAGGCCATCCTGTTTTATTTTCTCCATAGCACCTCTTACCTGAACCATCTTATTTATTTATTTACTTATTTACTATCTGTCTCCTCTGCTAGAACCTGAGTTTGATTTTAGCAGGAACCTTGTCTGCCCTGATTACTGCTGTATCTCCAAAATCCAGAGCAATGCTGATTTTGCATATCATGCATATAATGTGTATGCCTTATACGTTCAGTAAATGCTTTTGAATCAATGGGCAATTGAATAAATGGATTAGCTGAAAGAAATGCTTTCATAAAGAAGGAGCAACTCTCCATTTTAAAATGGGGGAAAAGAACTTCTTTGGTATCTATTCTTACCTGTGGAATGGAAACATAAATATTTGTGGAACTGCAACAGACTAATGCATAATAAAGCTTTCAGTTGCAAATGCAATAGAGAGTGGTCATAAATGAATAGTAATTACAAGATTAGCATGCTGTGGGAGTCACATTTTGGGCCAACTTGTAATTCTGAAATAGAGTTTGGAAAAGAGTTTCACCCAGGTTATGCAAGATTCATGGCTATAATCTGGTAGCAGGCACTAGCCTTGGGGAAGCTGGGCCTGCATTCAAGTTCTGGTTCTGCATCTTCTTAGCCATGTGAATTTGGGCAATTTCCTTAACCCTCACGGGTCTACATTTATTCATATGTGAAATGGGAACACACCAACCACCACGGTGGCATGAGAGCTAAAAGAGATGATGGATATAGTTCATACAGCACAGGATGGGGTGAGGGGAAGAACTGTCCCCACGTGACCCCACTCTCCCATGACTCTGCACTCCAGCCCTGGCAGTGTGAGCACAGAGGTCATGCCAGATAAATGTCTGCCGAGTGCTGGCTGAGGGACACTCACTGTTATCCAGCTCCTGTGGTCAGAAGCCAGCTTTCCACAAGCCTCACAGACATGACGTACTGGGGCTTGAATTTCACCCATGGCCTAAAAGCAAGGTCCCATTCTCTCAGCTCTCATTACTCAGTGTCTTCTGGGCTTTTCCCTGGGACAGCAAGATAAGAGTGCCCAAGGTCAAGACCATCAGGAGATGAAGCCCCCACTACTGGAGGATGGACCGCGTAGGGGTGAGGTGGAGGCTAAGATTGAGAAAGGGCAGTGCTGTGGGCTACTGTGGGTAACTACAGGAAGGCACCAGAGCCCTAGACATCTCTAGGTGAGGAAGCCCCGGCCGCAGTGCTGAATGGTTGGGGAAGAAGCTACTGTCTCCACCGCAACAGGCTGTGCTGGTCTGGTCTGTGGGATGGCTAGTCATGGTTCCCTTCTACATGTGTCTCTTGTCGAGGCTGGCTGTGAAGACCCTGTGTTCAGGAAGAGTTGTATGGCATGGGGCAGGGGTGGGGTTCCCCATCTCTCCTCCTTTAATTGTCTCTCATGTGTTATGGTTACATATTGGGCATCAGAGAGCACTGCATGGTTTCTGATGGTTCTTCCTACGTGATAGCTCTATGGCTCTCAGCCTTCTCCCTTTGGCCTAGAAGATCTGTCCTTTATGGCTAGCAGCCAAGAGATTTCCACAGTGATTTCTATCCATTGTGGTCCTGCAGAGAGAAGTTGCACCTCTGTTAATGGCTGGGGATGGGCAATTGCAAGGCGGTATGTGGGTGCACAGTCTCTCAGGCGCCCTGTGTGTCACTGGGTCTTGCCAGTGTGTTTGGGAGGAGGACCAGCTGGTGAACATTGCCTGGCAGTGGTGTGAGCCACTGTTTTCCAGCTGCCGTGATAGGACTGCTTCCAGGTCACCAGAAAGACAGGGCAAGATTGGTTCCTAGTGTTGCCCCTGCTGGTGGAGGTGTGGGCTGCAGGACTGGCTCCACTCCCACTTCTGCTTCTTATTGGCCATGGAACCCGGAGCCTCAGAGCCCTCATCTCGAAAATGAAGGGGTTGTTTGGGGGGCTGAGGCAGAAGAATCGCTTGAACTTGGGAGGCAGAGGTTGCAGCGAGCCAATATCGCACCACTGCACTCTAGCCTAGGCGACAGAGCAAGACTCCATCTCAAAAACAGAATAGAATAGAATAGAATAGAATAAAAATTGTGGTTGGATCAGGACCTGGAGACAGCTAAGGTCCTTCTTGCTGTAGGAGTCTCAGAGGCCCCAGAGTGCATAGGCATTTTACCAGGTCCAGAAAGCAGCTTGACTCTGAGTGCTGCAAGGACCACCCCCCCCCCCCCACCCTCCACCTATCCTACTAGGCTGCATTTAAGGAGCAGAGAACCTTGGCAGCTCTAACTTATCTGTCCCCTCACCCCCGAGGAGGAGTGCACCCTCAGGGAAGGGGACACTCTGCTTTCACAGATGGAGAAGTGTTGGAGTGGTGGCTTTGCAGCCTAGTGGCCAGTCTTCTCTGGGGTGAGCAGCCCAGGTTCCCCCCATCCCCCACCAGCCTTGGTATTTGCTAATTTCCCTTCCCAGGACAAATGTGTCACTATCACTCTTAAAATGAGGTGTCCAGATGGGAACACAATACAGATGTGGCCCAGTCATCTCAGAGGAATGCAAGAAAGCTACTGAGATTGTCTAGAATTCAGGCATTTCCCCAGTAGGCTTTATCCTCTATTTATTCCATATCCATGACATCTTATTTTTGTTTTTGTTTTTGCTGTTGTTTTGTTTTGTTTTTAAGACCGTCTTGCTCTGTTGTCAGGTTGGAGTGCAGTGACCTGATCACAGCTCACTGCAGCCTTGAACTCCTGGCCCTAAGCGCAGCTCACTGCAGCCTTGAACTCCTGGCCCTAAGCGATCCTCCCTCCTCAGCCTCCCAAAATGCTGGAATTAGAGGCATGAGCCACTGCGCCCGGCCTATGGCATCTTATTAAACATCTGTCCATTGCAACCTGAGAGAGAGTTTTCTGTTTGCACTCCTGTGTTTGTAAATTTGCTTAATGAAGGCCCTGTTTAAAGGGAAGGACTGCCTCTAGCTCCCCCTAGAGGATAACTGGCTGGGATTCCACAGCCTCAGCTCTGGGAGTTCCTGTGTATGTCTCAAGGCAGCAGAGAGATTAATGACCTGGGTCATTTTGTTTATTAAAATATCACCTTGGGGGTTCTTTATACCATTGTAAAAATGTTTCAACTGAGCACCTTCTGTCTTCTTAAGCCAGTGCCTCTGGGCACTCTTCTTTGTAACTTGTGTACTCAGGGGCTTCTCTGGGCCTCTGCTTGCTCATCTTTAGAATAAAGTAATTTTTTTCCAGTTGTAAATTAATTATATGGTTCTTTATATTAATTATATGGCGTTAGATAAGGACTCGTCTTCACAACTACAATAACTGCTATTTTCGTATTCCCTCTTTTAGGAATTTATCGTAAAAAGGACTCAACCTTTTCCTGACTTTATGCCTCCAAATTCCCATTTCTCGCCCTCTCCTGACGTTTCGCCTTTCCCCACCCCATCCCCATGGTGCTCCAAACTCAGTGGCAGCACAGCATGCAGGTTCAGGACAGTGTCTCTGGAGGCTGCTCTGGGCCCATCACTAACCAGCTGGGCAGCCCCAAGTGAGTCACATAACCTCTCTGTCTGCTTCATTATCTGTGAAAAGGGGATATGGTAGCATTTGCCTTACAGAAAATGTAATTGGTAATTAATGCATATAAAATTCTTAGAATAGTGAAAAGTGGTGTTCAAAGAAGCATTCAGTGTTATTGTTGTGTTTCTATGGGGTGAGGTAGTCAGTAAAACCCAAGGTTAACACCAGACTGTTTTCCTCTAGGAAATACAACAAACAAACAAGCAGAAGACATGGATCCTGAAGTTTCTCATGAACAGGAGACTAGCACAGACCTCTGTTCCTACCATTGGGAGGAGAGTACAGCTGGCTGGCTGCCAAAGTGGGCCTTGGGGAGTAGGAAAAGTCAAGGGCTTAAGAGATGGAAGATCTCCTGGGTCACACCCGGGAGACTATTCACTAGCTGCCCACTGGGCAATAAACACCAACTGAGGACCCGGGTGACACAAATCCAGGATTAGGTACAAAACAAATCTGGTCATTGGAGGACTCAGGCCAATAGGGGAAATAAACTGGTCAATAAACAATCATAGCGCCCTGTAAGGGCTGTAAAAGGGCATCCTAGGGGTCTGCAGTTGATAGGAAGGGATTGGAGAGGGCACAAGGCCAAGAAATAGGACAGGCAAGATCCAAGGGAGTGAGGACTTGGTGATGTCAAAGGCTTCAGGGCCATTATAGACATATCCGTAAGTCACATGCCACATAGGCCACCTGGCTTCTCAAAGAGATCCACACTATACATTTGGGGTGAAAAGTTAGAAAACTACTTCTCAAAATGAGGTGCAACAGTGAAGCCAAATTTATTTTGAATTGATTCTTTTTAAAAGAATATAACCATATATAAACTCAGAATAACCACAGTTCACCATGACACTGTTTTTAGGGGCCCAGCCAGGAATGAGGGTCAGTACCTTGGAGAGCTCCAAGGGGTTCCAAAGGGCTGAGGCACGCACTAGTTCAGCATGAGGCAGAAACCTGCTACCAGGATCAGTGTGGAACCAGCCCCTACTGGTGTGGGCTTCTGTTGACAAGGCTGGTGCTTATTCTCTTAGGTGGAGGTCCCAGGGAGTAGGAGATGGTGGATGGGGGGCAAGGGACCTAAGATGGACATTTGTTATCTGCCCTCTCTTTTGATGGAGTCTTCTTGGTACCCAGGAGAGATCATTGCACTCATCCTGGAGTCAACTAGTAGGCCCTGTTACTAGGATGCTTATGGAGTTTTGCTTTCTTACAAGTGATTGATATCAATTCTCCAGTGGAGGTGACTTCGTTATTTCAGATAAGCAATTGAAAGGATTGTTGCTGCCTAAAGGCAAAATCAAAAAACTGGGACAAGCTTCATAGCAGTTCTGCCATTTCAGCATCATCGATGTGGATTTCTACAGTTACCCAATCAGTCCAGGTCTTGTGGGCAGCTGGGGACTGTCTGTGAGATGCAGGGTGATGCCTGACTTTGAAATGTTTGTTGTGGCTTTTGGCCCTGAACACTTGGGCCTGATTAAGTATAAAACATGACTGACTGCAATCTGGGGAGCTGCACCCACATGCATCTGGTGTGTACATATACATTGCTCTTTTCATCAGATGGACATGTCGTTTGGATATTTATCTCCTGGAATAAGACATTGAAAAATAATTTATAGCTTCAGGAAAGTCCCCAGTCAAATATGGACTCTGGCGAGATGGTGATGTCCGCAGATTTATCCTCAGGGACCTTCTACTTCCCCTTTTTCTTGCATCTCAGCCCTCCTCCCATTGACTTGTTCCCCGTGTGTTTAATGAGTGTCTTTTTGTGCACAGGCCCAGGTGTCTTCACCCACAGTCGACTATAACAACCATATGGCCTAGATCATCTGGGACAATTCTGATTAAGGGGCATTTATTCTTTTCATTAAAAGTGATTTGTTAAATATATAGGGGAATGTGATTTGACTTTATGCTGCTGTAAAGCATAAATAAATTCATAAATCAGGGAAATAATCTTCAATTGAATTACATGTCAGAATTTTGCATGCAGAAAATATGGTCACCATATATCTTAAGACAGAGAGAGCAAACAATTTGCATCTCCTGGGTCGGTTCAATGTATTGGAAGAATCACCTGTATTGAGAAGGAGCCTGGGGTCACTGTTGATTAGTGGCACCTGCCATAGACATCACATGGCAAGTGGTGGCATGAAGACTGTGTCTTTGGCACTACCCGTGTCTGTTCTAAAGGCCTACTGTCCTCACACTGTTCCAAGTCTCTCTTAATATAAAAAGCTGTCTGAGCCGTCAACAGTGAAGGGTTATTACCCTAATGTGGTAACCATCCCAGAGGTTGGAAGAGACCTGTGCCTCAACTGGGCCTTCACGAATAGGCCAGGAGAAGGGAATATTTTAGATCTCAGCACTCCTTGCACAACACATAGGAGCTCTGCTCTGAACCCAAATTGTGTTTCTTAGCTTGAGACCACCTAGTAATGGGAAGAGCCTGGTGTCCAGAGGCAGACAGACCCGGCTGTAAATCCTGAATTCTGAAGCGCCAGCTGTATGACCCTGGGAAGGTTACTTAACTTTTCTGATCTTCAGTTTACTCCTCTCCAAAATGGAAATGATAATACCTACCTCTTAGGGTTATTATAAGAATTAAATCATAGAACACACTTAAAGCCACTGTGGTTGTGCCTGCTGCACAGCAGGTGCTCCATAAATGAGATCCCTTATAACAGCTTATAAGAACTGCAGGCTCCATCCCTTGCTCCCTGTGGGCCATTTGAATAAACCTATTTTAAGTAATGGATGTCACACGTAATTTGGGCAATAATTCCATTTCACTTCTACCCCTAAATCTGAAAAATAAATAAAGGAAGTTGACCTTTACTAAGTGATTTGGAATTTCAGTGGAAGGTTCTATAATTGCTAGCTAACAGGCCCGGGAAACCAGCTCTTGTGCTGTAATTGGAGGTGTGCAGGTCAGGACATTTAATTATGGCCTGGCTGCCTGGAATAGAAACCTTGCCACCATGACAACACCTTTTTGCATCTGCCTGATTAAGTCAACAAATTGTTGGTTCCCAGCCCAAATTGGACTGTGACAAGTGCTTTCTCCCCCTGGAATCTGCCTGTCATGATGTACCTGTCAAATTTCTTTACAAAGGCCAGGCTCAGGTAGGGGAACTCAACAGAAGGAGGAGAGGACACAGCCCTGCTCTGGAGATGTCTGCAGCCTAGCGTAGAGGACAAACTGGACCTGCTGGGGAGCAGGAAAGGCATTTTGGGGTCTGTGGGGCAACCCAGCTGAGTGGTCAGGAGAGCATGCCCTCTGGAGCCTCAGGTTCAAGTCCAACCCCACCCATTGTAGAAGTGTGTGCCTTGGGCAAGTGAGTCAACCTCTTTGGGCCTAGTTCTTGATCTCTACCAAACAGGGGTAGTAATCTTACTTTCTAGGGTTGTTAGGAAGATTAAATGGGGGTAGTGTTTGTGAAGTGCTTAGGACCATGTCTAGCTCTTAGTGGATGCCCTGTTAGTGGTTGATAATATTATCAGGGTTGTGACTCTAATTTTCTGTAAACAACAGTGACTTCTGGGGTCTGAGTTATAAGGAAAGTCAGCATGAGCTGCTGAGTGCCTCCTTCACAGCCTCCCCCTTGGCTGGAGCCTCCTGATGCCTTCCCCCTGCCCCCTCCCCCTCCCCCCCCGCCCCACGACTACACACCTTGGTGTCTTTGCCCTGATCTTTGTCCCCTTGACTTCCTGACCTGTTCCCACCATGCACTGTTCAGATCCAGAGCAAGCATCACAACCATCATGAAATCCTTCCCCAGACGGGGTTAATTGGCCCTTCTCTTGACCTCCCAGAGCATCTTTCACCTGACAGCGTTGGCCCTTTCCATGCTGTGCTATGATCTGTTTCCTTGTGACTCTGTCATCAACCCATTCTGGCTCACACCTTGCTGGAGGTGACAGGCTGGGAAAATCACCTCCCATTTCTGCCTGGTCACTGCTTATCACTACGCATGGGGACAACTGCCTGGCAGGGTTCTGTAGGGATCCTGTGTCTGCCCTGGAATTGAGTCTCCCTCCAGATCCCTCCTTCCCTCACTCCCTCTGTCTGTCTCTCTGTACCTGGCAGGGCCTGGCACTCCAGAGAGGTGAAGCATACTGGTTTCTGATTTCCCTTCCGCTCTCCTGTCATCTGGGGTCCCAGGATCCACCTCGAGGCCTAACAGATGACAGAGTCATATGTTTGCACTTCCCTTCCTCGTCTTCTGCCCCTTCTGTCCTAGCTTCATTCTTGAGCCCTGGCTAACACCATGGGGGCCCTCCCCGTGAGGGTCAGGAGGGGACATGCTGGCCCCGCAGCAGCATGGCAGGGTTCTGGGAGCTGGGAGCTGAGCTCAGCCACAGGAGAGGACTAAATGTGCTCTACTTTTAGTTTTGAAACTTGTCAATGAGCGATATCCCTCCCACATCAGAGCACAGGAAAGTGGCGGGGGCAGAGAGTAGGAGGAGAGCCGGAGGTGGGCTGGGCGGGGAGGAAGGGAGGAAATTGCACCCTGTGGCCCCCACTGCTTACTTGATGACCCAGTGACCTAATGATGACTCATCCCGTCCTCCTGAAGGTGTAGGGGGTGTGTGGGTGGGGTGTGGGGTGAGGGTGAGGGGTGGTGAGCACGTCATACTCTGGGTCCTGTCATCTTGACCTCTCTTGGGTAAAGCAGGGAAGATGTTGAGCTGGGAGCCCCCCACCCTGTGGAGTCATCCCGAGATGCCCCTTCCCTCTGGAGTCCCAGGTGGGCCTGAGTGGTCCCGCTGGCTCCAGCCCTGCACCTTCCAAGGCCCCCTTGCCCACTGGAGTGCCAGAGAGGGAAAGCACAGGGTCCCCTTTCCTGCTCAGGTTTTACTCATTGTGGTTCTGGGACGGAGCCACGGCACCTGCACTGGCCCTGTGCCAGGTGGAGATCAGTGCTTCTCATTCTAGTGACAACCTTCAGAGGCAGGTAAGATGCATCCATGCTGTTCTTATCCCCATTCACACATAGTGGAGGCTTGTGGAGATGAAGTTATCTTCCCAAGGTTCAGAAGAGTGTAAGTGGCATAGCGGGGGCTCTGTGCCAGGGCTGGGCCTTCAATCTGTCAGCCACTGTGACGTGCTTCAGAAGGGGAGGGCAGGGGACCACACCCAGGAAATCTTTGAATCACCTGTCCCCCTACCATGCCCACCCTGTGTAGTCAGGTTAGTCCCTGGGCTGGGTCTTCTAAGGTTATATCATCCAAGGCTGTCAACAAAAAGATAGGGGATGATAAGGGGACAGCCCTGGGGGGTGGCAGCTGGTGCAGGCTGAGAGGGGTCTTGGTGGCAGAGTGAGGGTGCTTGTCTAGAGAACAGAGGGGAGTCCCCAGAACATTCAGGAAGGGAGGCAGAGGACAGGCTCCAGGGGCCTCATCTGGCAAGGAGGACAAAGAGAACTGACATTTGAATATACCTTCTCTGCCTTAGCTGGTGCTGCTTCTACCACTGTGCTTTACTCAACCTGCGCTTACTGATCTCAACCACGTACCAGACACGGGAGGGAGTGGGGGGAGTCAGGCTCAGGACCTGGGTGCACGAGCTTTACAGAGATGTGTGTGCGTGCACATGTGCACACACACACAGAACACAAGGTGTAAGGTGGCCTGAGAGACACAAATCAGACTCCCAAAAGAGGTGCTCTCCATCAGGATGGAGGAGCTGCTTTTGTGAAGAGGTGGGTCAGAAATCCTTCTCCTTCCCGTCCATTCATAGCTTATGCCTTATTTCCCTCTCTCTGGCTCTTGTTCTCATTTTAAAATGGAAGAACACAAGGTCTACAAAGAGGACTCCAGCTCTTGCTCACATATCCTCTTGCCTGGGATGCAGTGATTTATTCGACATTACCCCTGTGCCAGCTTTGTCCTCACTGCAACCCTAAGAGGTGGTGTCATTATCATCCTCCCCCACACGCATGTAAACCGAGGGGCAGAGGGAGAGCTCCCAGTTTGCCCAAGGTCGTGTGAACACAGACCTGAGCAGCCTCTGTTGTCCTGCCTTCCTCCTTCAATGGAAGGGCACTGGTAGATACCAGTGGGCACTTTGATTTAAAGATCTCAGGCCAATTAGGTTCTCAATTGGAATATTAAAAATTGTTTCATGTAGTTTATTTTTTATTTTTAAATTTGTTTTGAGATGGAGTCTTGCTCTGTTGCCTATTCTAGAATGCAGTGGCGCGATCTCACTTCCTGGCAACCTCCGCCTCCCGAGTTCAAGCAATTCTCCTGCCTCAGCCTCCCAAGTAGCTGAGACTATAGGCACGCACCACCAAGCTTGGCCAATTTTTTTGTATTTTCAGTAGAGACGGGGTTTCTCCATGTTGGCCAGGCTGCTCTCAAACCCCTGACCTCAGGTGATCTGCCCACCTCAGCCTCCCAAAGTGCTGAGATTACAAGTGTGAGCCACCATGCCCGGCCATTTCATGTAGTTTAATTGTCTGTACACTGTAAAGCCAGGGTAATGATTGGCCTCATGGGTCATGTGCACTTGCCTACAGGGAAAGTAGGCTTTGTTTTCTTCTAGAAGCTTCTTGCAGAATTAGCTCTTTTCTTCTGAGTATATATCTTTTGCTCTAACTACTTCCCAGGATTTAAAAATGTGTGTGTACATAGTGAGTGGGGGAGTGAGGATAGGGGATGCTGTAAAACAATCTAGCATGTGAGTAACTCCTCTAATCCACTTGTTCTGACCAGCCTATTGGAGGATGAGCATGAGTCTGCCACAATTAAATACATGCAGATTTTGCTAGACAGTTGTAGAGGGTAGATTGTTATGAATCAAGCCATATTTTAAATGATTCCAGTGATGCAGGTGAGTTTGACATCTGCAGTGAATGATTTGATAATCTAAGGAAATCTAAATCCCTTCCCTCTCTCTCCTTTTCTCTTTCATGTAAAAGCTCTTTTTCATGTCTTGGGTGACCTTAGGGAGATGAGTCTTCTGTATCAGCTCTGCCACTCAATAGTACGGGACCTTGAATGAGTACCTGATGGTGCCTAGCTCCAGTTGCTTCAACTGTAAAATGGGCACAGCCAGCCTTATCTGGCAGGTTTGTCGTGAGGATTAAACAAGCCAGTGTGCATGCAGCACTGGGCAGATTTTGGCAGAGGGCGGGCTTTTAGCCTTCACACAGGAACCTTCTGTCGGATGGTGGGGGGAGCCATGAAAACAGTAAAATACAGAACCGTGGGTGAGTGTGAATCCAGGCAGGTACAGGCAGGGGCTGTGGGACCACTGGGGAGGGAAGCCCACCTTTGTGGAGTTGTTAAAGAGAAGTCAGAGGTGGGGACGTTCGAAGTGGGTTTTACAGAGAAAGTAGGAGTTGTTTGCTCATTTATGTATACCTCACTTTATTCCAAATAAAGATTTGAGATCGTATACATTCTACATTAAGGTAAAATAAATTTAATGAGGAAATAATACACAAGGAAAATAAGATGAGAAACTAAAATAAAGTCATGGACAGGTTAGGACATAAACCTGCTAGAGGTGATGAACAGATTTGGCACTACACTTCCTAACAATGAAAACAAAAAGGGAACATGATCAATTGATGGTTCTTAGTCATCATGTCCACAGGATTAAAAATGCACCCAGTGCCCGGGATGTGCACAGCTTTCCCTGGGCCTAAGACCTAAGATACATTTTCCCCATGACCCCACAACAAGGGGACTCTGTGTGACATAGTCCTGAGCAACACTGCTGCACTAACCATGTTGTTCCAGTGTGATTGCTTCTGAGGAGACTGTGCCAGGCAAGGAACACTGTTCTTGGCGGAGAGGACAGTATGAGTCCAGCTTCACGTGGAGGGAATGTCTGCAGGCCTATTGTCAGTGTGGCTCTTAGACCATGTGGCAGTGGGGCCTCTGGGTACCTATGGAAGCAGTTTTGGGGTGAGTGGCATTGCACCAGGTGGGGGGCCACAGGAAAAGCAATGCTGGGGTGTGGAAGACTCACTTTGCAGACATGCCAGGGCCAACCCTGTTAGGACATGACAGGAATCAGGGCTTCTGTGGCCCTTGCAGTTAGGGCCATTTGTAACTGGATCAGGGACTGAGAAGGTGGGGCCTTGGCAGTGCAAGAAGCATGATTGGCTGGGCTGCCTGGCGGTCTTGGGCCCCAGAGGCTGGTCACCTTTATAAAGACATTGCAAGACTTTTTCGCCTGTGAAATTTAAAGCAACAATAACAACACATACTCCGCAGCCTGTCAGGAAGCCATGTGAGAAAGCTGAGCTGCTCCACTGTCAGAGCCTCATATTTTGGGGTTTTTGTCTGTTCTATTTTTGAGGCTGGTAAGTTGGTTTCCTGTTTGTTGCAGAATGGGTGGTTGTTGCTGTCTGTGCCTGCCCTGGCTTTGGCCAGGCCTGGAGGGAGGTGGCCTCACCAGCCCAGGCCCATCCGTCTGCCTTGGACCAGTTCCCTTCTGTACAAATGCCAAAGAGGAACCCAGCATTGCCAGGGGCAAGGAGTGTGGGCACCCTGCCAGCTGCTTCCTAGGGTGCCTGAGCGTGTTTGAAGTCATCATACTCATTTTGGCAACACCTCTCTCTGGGAAGACTAGCTTCATGTCACAAAAAGTGGACATATTTTATACTCAAAGGTCAAATTAGCAACTCAGTAAGAGCTGGGGGATGGGACTGGGAAGAAAGAACCATCTGTCATTGTAAGGACAGAAGGGAGGAAGAGAGAAAAACCCATGTTAATTGATACTTGCTATGTGACTGTCATTTTCACAATTTGTATCTCATTTAATTGTTATATATCATTCCCATTTTACAGGTAAGAAGCCTGAGGCTCAGAAACAGTAAGTCGACTAGAATCATTTGCTCAGGATGTTGGCACTTTGACAATGCCTTAGAGAGCAAGTTCAGCATTCCTCTCCTATTCCCACCGTCCATCACCTTTTTATTGAAGATGGAAGCTGAAAAAAAGAAAAAAGCTTGGGGCCAGGGGCAATGATTCATGCCAGTAATCCCAGCATTTTAGGAGACTGAGGTAGGAGGATTGCTTGAGGTAGGAGTTCGAGACTAGCCTGGGCAATATCAGGAGACCCCCATCTCTATGAAAAATAAAAAGTTAGCCAGGTGTGGTGACACATGCCTGTGGTCCCAACTACACAGGAGGCTGAGTCAGGAGGATCTCTTGAGCCCAGGAGGTCGAGACTGCAGTGAATTGAGATGGCGTCACTGCACACCAGCCTGGGCAACAGAGCAAGACTCTGTCTCCAAAAACAAAAACAAAAAGCTTGGGAAAACTACCAAAGCTAGGTAGTAGCTGAGTCTGAAAGTTACTTAACTAGTGGTCTCTAGTCTACTGCTTTTCCAAACTGCCTTAGATGCTTTCTAAACTGGCAGGGACATGATACCAGTCCGGCATTGAGCAGAGTTTGAACTCATGGCTAGGCAAGCCAGGCCCAGCCACCAAGGCATTTACATTTGGACACCTTGCTTCTCTCCCAGAGCAGCTGGATAGTGCTGTCCCAGTAGGACCTGTGGGCCTAGGGGTATGCCTCTCCCCCACCCCCCACTCCTTAACATAGCAGCTCCAGATCCTGCAATTCCCTCATTGTCTTTTGGGATCAAAGCAACGAAGCCCCTTCTAAAAGCATTAGTCTGTTTCTTTGGCTGATTATTTCCTCTCATCAGTGGTTTTTGGTGGATTCAACCTGCTCCTGGACCCCTAGGGGCATTATTATAAGGAGAACTGATAACTATTTTCACATGTGTGTTTTCTCAATCAACAGATGCTAAAAGTATCAGTAATTTCTTGTAAGAGTCTTAAAATGCCCAAGGCTGGAACTACTACCTGGGGGCATTCTCAGGTCTTAGGAGCTCTTCTCAAATGATTAGTATTCCCAATTAACTCAGCCTAGGGCTGGGTGCAGGAGGGAGTAAAGAGATAAGAAAACCCATCAGCCTGGGTGGCTTGGCCTTGAGGAACCTTGGAAAGGGAAGAAGGGAGGCCAGATTGAAGGGAGGACTTACCTGGGGCAAGGGAGGGGGGTGTTGCTCTTACACTGTCTCTTTGCTACTCCCTCAACCTTAATAATATCCTCACCTAACCTCTTCCTGCCAGGGACCTCTCTTCCTTCCAGGCTCAGCACTGAGGGCCCTTCGGCAAAAAGTCTTGAGCCTTCTCTTCTGGGCCTAATAAGCCCTCGGTTACACTGCCTGTCTTCTGACCTCCCTCCATCGTACCTGCTTTTAAGTCCTCTGTGACTTTATTTAACTCCACTTAGTAATTGTAGCTCCTTGTGGGTAAATGATAGCATTAATTATAGTTTGTTCTCTGCACAGTCATGGTTCAGGGCCAGATAATGTAGACGAAAGGGAGGGAAGGAGTTTAGGTAGGCAGGTAGTGAATTCCTTCCTTTGTCTCAGGGTAATAGGCCCTATCTGGAACACCATGGGAGAAGCAGGAAGGGCATATCCTAGCCCATCTGTATGTGGGAGGCATCTGATCACTTGCATTTCTGATACCCTTGGTACTTTGCATATATAGTGAAAGGGGCACCTGCACTGCTTTTGCATTTTCTATAGCAAGGGGACTTCCCACATCCTCTATCACTGGACACATTTGAGGTCCCTGCTGGCTTCTGAGCCTTCCCTTCTGTTTCATTATCTATTGCTGGCTTAACAGACTACCCTCAAACTTTGTAGCTTAAAATCATGATTTATTATTTCTCACAATTCTGGCTGGGTGGTTCTCTGCTGGTCTTGGCTGGGCTCACTCCCGCAGCTGCATTCAGCTGGTGGTGGGGCTGAGCTGGGAGGTCCAAAAGAGCCTCCCTCACATCGAGGGGCCTGGTGCCAGCTCTTGACTGGAGCAGCCTGGTTCTCCTCTGCACGACCTCTCGTCCTCCAGTGGGCCCGACCCAGCTCCTCCATGGCATGGCAGGCTCAGGACTCCAGGAATGTGGAAGCAAGCCTGCCATGCCTCTTAAGGCAGAGGCCAGAACTGGTGCAGTATCCCTTCTGCCACATCCTTTGGACCAAAGGAAAAATCAAGCCCAGCCAGATTCAGGGGAGGGAGAAATAGACTCAACCCCTGATGAAAGGAGGGGCAAAGTCAGATTGCAAAGGGCCTGGGACAGTTTAGCAATTTTTTACTATATCCTCTTTTATTTACTTTGAAAGATAAAATCCTCCTTTTGGAAACCATTGTGAAATGGCTTCTAAGAAAGCATTCTGAACTTGGCATGGACAGGAAGTTCAGGAATTGAAGCTCTGGTCCCTGCCTGCCCCAAAGCCCAGGAAGAGGCCGTTTTCGGAGTAGAGTTGGGGAAGGCTGCTCCTAGGGATGTGGGCATCACCTTTTTGATTGGCCTGAGTCATGCTGTCTCTCTGGATCTGAGTCAGCATAGTGTGCAGCTCCTCAGGCAGATCCTGCTGCATTTTTCCCTGGGGCTCCTGTGAACCTCATTCCCCCTGTGAAAAGAGACCTGTATGCTTGGGGTGTGGGGTGGGGGTGGTCATTTTTACCATGCATTTTTTGAACTAAAAGTGTTTTAAAACTCTTCTTTCTGAGTGTAGACGTTAGGATTTTTTTGATCTCATGCAACTAAGAAACTCATTCTTGGTAACTTTTTTTTAAAAAAGAGGGAATGTATTAAAGGGAAATGGGAATCTAATGGGATTGATGGGAGCTGAAGAATTAGGCCAGGAGAGAGCAAGAAGCAAGACAATTTACAGGCTAGAAACACACATTTATAGTCTGGGGAAGTGCTGATAAGCATAAGGCTAGCACTGCAGGAACACTGGGGCTGGTGTGACTTTGTCAGCCTGAGGGAGCTGGGGACATTTCAGAGAGTTGGCAGTGTTGAACTCAGAGGACAGCAGGGAACAGCATTCTGGCTGGTGGAATAGCATTTGCAAAGGTGCTGAAGTTTGAAATAAGACATCATGTTTAAGGAACCACAAACAGTTCTAGGGTGAATATCAGGAGAAATCTAGGAGAGAGGTGAAAAATGATCCTGGGGAGGGAGGCAGACAGCAGACAATGGAAGGGCTCACATGCCTACTGAGGAGTTAGGATTCTATCTTAGAGGACAGGGTTTCCCAAACTGAGTTCCTAGAATCTAGTGGCCTGAGAGGCATTAACAGATGTCCTTTGAATAAAAGATTTCATGACTAAATAAGTTTAGGAAATACACATATTATTTTGTGTTGTATTTCCCTTTTGGAAGATCATCAGGATGTTAAAGGCTCTGAGAAGTTCTGCAGTAAAGAAAAGGAGGGAGGAGACAAGTCAGGAGGCTGAAGTGATGCTCCAGGTGAGAGATGCTATGTGCTGTCTGTCCGTGGGGTTAGAAAGGGAGGAATTTCTTCATGCCAACATCAGGGTAAATATAACCCAACTCTACGTGATAGTACAAGAGTCAAGCACTAATTATTTTGAAGGAGCCCCATCAGAAACAGGGAGCTGGGTTGTAAATCTGCTAGAAAGGAAGGTAGCTCATGTAGAAAGTGAGCTCTATGACAAAATGCTAAGTTTTTTGTGTTTTTTTTTTTAAGACAGAGTCTTGCTCTGTCGCCAGGCTAGAGTGCAGTGGTGCGATCCCAGCTCACTTCAACTTCCGCCTCCCGGGTTCAAGCGATTCCCCTGCCTCGGCCTCCAGAGTAGCTGGGACTACAGGCACCATGCCTGGCTAATTTTTTATATTTTAGTAGAGACTGGGTTTCCCCATGTTGCCCAGGATGGTCTCAATATCCTGACCTTGTGATCCGCCTGCCTCAGCCTTCCAAAGTGCTGGGATTACAGGCATGAGCCACTGCACCTGACCTAATTTTTTAAAACCAACTCAAGTATTTCTAGATTTGTTTTCATGACAAGCCCTCAGTTCCCTTTGCTTTTGCTGAATATGCTAGCTTTTCCAGACTTGGGACTTTTGCTGTCGTGGTAGAACGTCTCTGCCTTCTTGGTTCTAGAAGTACAAAATATTTCCCCTCCTCCTACCAGAAATTCTCCATCATTTTTTTTAATAAGAAGCAGCACATAATTTAAAAGCCATCTTTCCTCCCTCCTCTCAGAAGGAGGGAAGGGAAAAGTTTCCTGGAGGAATTCTTCTTAGGCAGAGAAACAGAATTTAAGCCAGGACTGCTGGGGTGGAGGCTTGTAGCCTGAAGCTCACATACTGTGCTCTACTCTCTGTGAGGCTCCAAACCCTGCAACCTGAGGTCTTCAGCACAGATAATGAGGGCTCAGGGGAGCAACCATAGCTGGGCCCTGGTTAAAAATGAGCAGGAGCTTCCTGGAGCATAAGTTCCTTAGCTTCGTGCTGGACTGGGAGACGTGTTCGGCCAGGCGCGGGGCCTGAGAGTGGACCCTCTGTCTTCCTTGATGGTGGACACACCATATTTCTACAAAGACACCTTGAGAAGGCCCTTCACAGAGGATGCCAGGGAGGGAGGACTCTGAGTGATACAGAAAGGGGCTCATTTGACAGGTACTTTTTTGCCATGGCCATCACACTGACACTAGGGAAAAAAGGGAGAGGAAGACTTTTTCCATCAGTTTCACAATGTAGCTTCTGGATCAGCAGGAGAGAGAAAAGAAAGGACAGAAACTAGTGCCTTTTGAGCACCTACTTTATGGCAGGAACTTGAAGCTTGCATGGGTTCAAGTTCATCCATATAAGCACAGTGCTCCTCAGTGCCAGCCTATGAAGTACTTACTGATAATAATTCTAGGGAGAAGGATAGTATATGCTATTGTGTTTTTTTAAAAATCTGATTGTTTCTTTTATTAAGTATAAAATAACATGTTTATTGTAGAAAATCTAGAAAATACAGAGAAGTACCAAGAATAAAATAAAAAATGCTGATGCCTAGCAAGGTAAATTACCTGCTCAAGATAATGGTGGAGCATGGATTTGAACTAGAGAGGGGCACCGGCATTTGCCAAACTCCTCTCCTCACCCACTCATTCACTCAGCCAACACAAATCAAGTGCCTTCTGTAATCACAGAATACCAGATCTATGCAGCATCTAGTTTAACCCTCATTATACAAAAAAAAAAAAAAAAGAATCAACCAGGAGGTAGTTAGTGGCAAGGCTGGAATTTGATCTCTGGGCAAGGCTGCCTTATTCTTTGTCTTCATATAGTTCTCTGTCCTCTGCTGCTTTCTGCAGGCCCCGAAGAACAGAGCTGGAGCTGTCCTGGGGTTGTCATGTGGTCCTGGCAGATGGCAGTGGGATCAATCATAGCTGATCAATGCTCTACTTGATTTGATTTTTGCTCACGGAGAATTAGGTGGGAAATGGAGATTCCAGACAGTGTTCAGAGGTGCTTTAGGGGTTTAACATTTTTGCCCTAGAAAGGCTCGAATGAACTCCATAGTGCTGGATCAGAGTCAAAGATATCATGTATTTTTAACATATGTACAGATAGATACAGAAGTAGAGATATGCATGGATTAGTAAACACACATTTATTTTCCAGTTCTGTCCACTGAAAGGGCCTAGAACCGATAATACCCTAATACAAGTGAGCACACTCACTGCCCAGATCTTAGTCTCTAAAGACCATTCTCTAATAAAAAGAAGCGGAACTCCTTGGAGAAATGACTGATTCCAGGCCTGGACAGGGAAAAACAAAAAGCAAACAAACAAAAAATGAGCCTGAAACAGTTTGTAGTTCCAGAAAGTAAGGAAGTGTTTAAAAACAAAAAACAAAGCAAGACAAAAAAAAGATGGTAGTATGTCCAAAGGACCCAGGAGCCAACCAGAAAGCTCTCAATAGCCCAAACTAGAAGAATTTGAGCAACAAAATGAATAATGATAGTATTGAACTATAACCCAAAGAATCTGACCACATTTGTTGTAAATAAATAATTGAATGAATAAATAAATAGGGAAGAAGGCACAAATCTTGTTTACAGGAGAATTCTAGATATATACTACTCCCCTTCCAGCAGATGGAGCTTAAATTCCCTCCGCTGGAGTGTGGGCTAGACTTAGTGACTCACTTCCAAATAATAGAGTATGGCAAGGGAAAGATAGTAACTTCACAGTTAATAAACCTGGCAGACATCTCCTTAACCAAGTGATCAAGGTTAACATCACCAGTAATGCACCTTGTTGGTATTATGTGACCTCAGAAATGGAGAGAAGGGCATTTCACTTCTGTGGCATTCCCCCCAAAACCCAAAGCCCCTGTTTAATCGTGAGAAAACATCAGACAAATCCAAACTGAGGAACATTCTACAAAATACTGTACCAGGACTCTTCAAAAATATCATGATCATGAAAAGGAAAGGCTAAAATCGATCACTGACCAGAGGACAGTTAAGGAGATGTGACATCTAAATGCAATGTCAGATCCTGGATTAGATACTGGAAGACAAACAGGACAGTCAAGAAAACATTGGTGAAATCCAAATAAAGTCTAGAGTTTAGTTCATTGTATTGTACCAGTGTTAATTTCTTAGTTTAGCTGGGCATGATAGCACTTGCCTATATAGTCTTAGGTCTGTTTGAGGTTATAGTAAGCTATGATTGCGCCACTACACTCCAGCCTGGGCAACAGAAGCAAGACCCTGTCTCTAAATAAATAATAAATAAATAAATAAATAAATTTCTTAGTTTTGAGAACTGTGCCATGGTTATGGAGGATGTTAACGTTAGACGAAACTGTTTGAAGGGTATATGGAAACTCTGCGCTATCTTTGTAATTTTCCTGTAATTCTAACATTATTGCAAAATTAAAAGTTAAAAAATTCTTCCCTAGCAATGGACAAAATAAATACAAAATAGAGAAAGAAATTTAAAAAGCCTAATAAACATGGGAAAAGTGTAGTTTGCCTAGTAATAAAAAAGGCAAGTTACAATAATGAGATAACCATTTTTTACCAACCAAATTGGCAATTTTTAAAAATAAAAACCAAATACTTAGTTTTTTTTTTTTGTTTTTTTTTTAGGGTGTGAGGACCCAGTCATGCTAAACAACCCCTGTTAAGAGCACAAATTGCTTCAAATATCCAAAGGGCATTTTGGCAGTATAAGACCAAATCGTTCTACATTTTTACCTATAAGTACCCCTTTCAAGAATTTATACTAGTAAAATAATCACTGATATGGATAAGGATCTAATATGGTTTGGCTCTGTGTCCCCACTCAAACTCACCTTGAATTTTAACAATCCTCACCTGTCAAGGGTGGGGCCACGTGGAGATCATTGAATCACGGGGGCAGTTTCCCCCATATTGTTCTTGTGATAGTGAATAAGTCTCCCGAGATCTGATGGTTTTATAGATGGGAGTTCCCCTGCACAAACTCTCTTGCCTGCTGCCATGTAAGACATCCCATTGCTCTTCCTTCATCTTCTGCCATGATTGTAAGGCATCCCCAGTCATGTGGAATTAAGTCCATTAAACCTCTTTCCTTTATAAATTACCCAGTCTTGGGTATGTCTTTATTAGCAGCATGAGAACAGACTAATACATGTTTACTTACAAGGATGCTCTTCACTGTATTGTTTGCAATATTAAGAGATTGGAAACAATCTAAATACACAAGAATGTGGGAATTGGTTCTGTAAGTTATGGTAGGTACATCTATGCAGTTATAGATGTGTATATAAAAATATTTAAGTGATAAACACAAAAAATGTTTATAAGAGTATTTTCTGAGTGGTTGGATTACCAGTAATTTTTATTTTCTTCTTCGTGCATTTCTACATTTTTCAAATTTTCTATGCTGATATTTCTTGCTCAAAGGGCCTATATGCTAAGCCCCTTCTGGGGGAGTCACAGTACCTGTGGTTGACATAGTAAAAATTCTGAGTCCTTCCTTCAGGACAGAAATCTTTCTACTTTAGTAACTGAAATATGTTTCCCTGAATATATTTCATCACATTTTTTTCTATTCCTTTATTCCCAGAATTATGCTTAGTGCATAGTAGACGTTCAATATATATTCTGTGAATGAATTAATGCTTATGATGTGGTGGGAAAGGCATGGCCCCAGACCCTGGTTCACAGTGCAACCTCTTCCCGCCTGTTCTAATAGCTTCTCCAGTGGATCAGCTTCTCTGCCTCTCTGTGTGTGACCCTAGGAACTTTTGTGGCACCAGTCATAGAAAGCTGAGCTCCAAGAAATAGGCAGAAGAGTGAGGTAAACCAGGTTAAGAGAAGGATCTTTGAAGCAGTTGGAGAACCAGGCTTGAGCCACCAGTAGTGCTCTGCAGATAGAGATCATCCCTGATGAGACAGGGGGAGCCCAGAAAGTTGGCTCAGGTATCAGGAGCAATTGGCATTCTTGGGGTCAGACTGCATGGATGTCCCAAGAAGCCCCAGAAGGCAGCAGGTCCCAAGTTCCCAGAACCCAAAGTTTTTGTGGTGGCATGTTATTCTGAGTATGTCCACTGCTTCATGGCACAGCATATCAGCCTCCCATGACAGCCCATTCCTGTGTGCGCTGATTCTACACTGATCATTAGCTTTCTAGGAGAGTGGCCCAATCATTCTTCCATATGGTGGCCATTCACATCGGAAAGAGCAGAATCCAGGATCCCCTGAACATTCTCCTCTGCCCACTATTCATCCCATTGCCCTTGAAGGATACAGCTTCCATCCCTGCAGGGCCCTGGGGGAAGCAAGCAATATATTCAAACACAGCTGCTTTCAGTTACTCTGCATTTCTGGCTATGGTTCTGGAAGTTTTCCTTACTTTCTTTATTTTCTGTCCAGATGTCTTCAGTGTATGCAATGAAGGTGGAGGGAAGCTGTCATGTGTAGGTCTGAATGGCCATGGAAGGTGTCCTTTCTCTAAGTCAAGGTCATTGCTAAAGGGAAGGCCCCAGCCAGGGCAGCTCCTGCTCAGCTGCCCCACCTCCTGCTCACTGGTCTCCAGCCGTTTCCATGCTCCTTGGCCTTTTGTGGCTGTGGGGAGGGCAGGTTTCAGGACGGTGGCAGCTAAGTGTTTTTCCCTTCATTTCGAGAGCCTCCTGCCTCCAACTATGAGTGCCTGCTCAGTATGGCAGGGGAAGGGAACCAGAGAGGGTCAGATGGTGACAGACAGCACCACCATGGCTGAAGGAAGTCAGCATCCTAGAGAGAGAAGCTTGAAGGGAGGTTGATTTGCACATTCATTTGCCCGCCCAACAGACATTTCCTGGTGCCTCCTAGGGCATAGTGTGCACAAGAGCAAGCCCTTTTGCCCTGCAGGAGCAAACACCCATCCTCTCCCAAGGACATAGCCCTGTCCCCTGGGCCAGAATCCCAGGCCTAAGAAGATGAAGCCGTGCCTCAGGGGAATGTTCCCTGAACAACTTTATTTATGCTCAGTGTTGCCAGATCCTGGGCTACATGCCGAAGACAAAGATGATTGGAATAGCTCTTGCCTCAAGCAACTCAGGACCTGGGAAGTACAGGTGGATGACTAAATGATGACATGTTAGAGGGTTCATGGTAGATATTTGGGGGCATACAGAGTGGGAGAAACAGTCACTTCTGCCTGGTAGAAGTGTAGAGAGTGTATCTGGAAAGGCTTCACGGAGGAGGTGTTCCTTGAGCTGGGTCTGGAAGGCTGAGCAGGTGTTCCCAGGTGGTCTGAGGAGGGACATGGAGGAGAGGGGTAAAGAAATGCTTTATGCCTGAGAAAAGCATAATGCACTGAGGAAACAAATTAGATTAGTAGGTGTGGAGTATGGGGTTTAGGGGTGGGGAGGGGAAATGTGTGGCTAGAGAGGTGAGTAGGAGCCAAATCAGGAAATGACTTGTATGCCTGTTATACTGGCTAGGATTAGATTTTCTGCATATAACAACAAACTAAAATAACAGTGGCTTAAACACATAAGAGTTTAGTTTCCTCTGTCATAAAAGAACCAAGGGAGCCAGTCTAGCCTTGGTGTATGGTAGTGCCACAATATCAGCAGTATCCCAGGCACCTTCTCTCTTTGGCCCCTCCATCCATAGAGCATGATTTTCATTCTGAAAGTGACCTCATGTCTAACATGGCTGCTGGAGCACCAGCTGTCATATCCATTTTATATAAAGAAACTAGAAAAAGGTGGAAAGGCCATGCAGCCATCTGTGCTCCTTTAAATTCGCCTTCTTGGTAGTGCCACCCAATGATTCACACTTACATCTTATTGATCAGGGCTTGGTCATCTAAGCTGCAAGGAATGAGTGGAGGTGAGAGTTTGCAAAACAAAATGCTCTGTTTCAGCAAAACGCTAAGGGGTTAGAAGGCACTTACCCAGCAAAGAAAGGAATGCAGTGTTCCGGGAATAAAAAGCAGCTAGTGCACAAATATGCAGGTGCAAAGGAGCCCAGGCTATTGAAGGAACAGTGAGCAGACCTGACTGGCTTGAGTGTAGACTCGCGTGTGTGTGTGTACACATGTGTGTCTGTGCTGTGGGGAGAGAGTTATGGATGACTATGGATGACTAGAGAGAGAGAATGGGGTTAGATGATGAGAGACCATGACTGCAGCGGTAGGGAGTTTGGACTTTATTCTACAGGAAAGGGTGAATTGTGCAAAGGCTTTCAGGAGGAAGGTTAATTAGATGTGGGTTTTTGGAAGATCAGTCTGTACACCAGTGTGGGCAAGAAAATGGTATGGGGGTTGGGAGTCAGAATGGATGCATCTTGTCTGTGGGGCCATGAGGGAGCATGTGATATGCTAGCACAAGTGTTAGGGACTAGGGAGATAAAGTTGGCTTGGTGGGAAGGGGCCACGTTGTGGAGGCCTGCAGATTTGCAGTGGGAAGAAACGGAGTGGCTGAAGGTTTTGTAGTCGGAGAGTGATGTGTGTACTCACAGATAGATAAAGAACTTCCTACATAAGGATTCTCCCATACCTTTGGTGGGAGGTGCTTGCTCTTGCTCTTAGGGGAAGAAAAAAGGAAACTCACATTTAATCCTCACATTCTGTGCGCTAGATTTACCACCTCTTATCTCAGTTTGTACATCTGAAAACAGAAGCACAGAGGGATTAAGCAACATTTCCAAGGTTACATGGTATGTTAATCTGTTTGTGCTGCTATAAAGTAATACGCGAGGCTGGGTAATTTATACAGAAAAGAGGTTTATTTGTCTCATGGTTCTGCAGGCTATACAAGAAACATGGTACCAGCGCTGGCTCCTGGTGAGGGCTTCAGGCTGCTTCCACTCATGGTAGAGGGCAAAGAGGAGCTGGCATGTTCAGAGATCCCATGGTGTGAGAGGAAGCAAGAGAGAGAGCAGAGGTGCCAACTCCTTTTGACAACCAGCTCTTGAGGGATTGATTACCAAGCCATTCATGAGGGATCCACCCCATGACCCAAACACCTCCCACTAGGCCTTCCCTCCACCACTGGATCCAATTTCAGCATGAGATTTGGGGTAATGAATATCCAAACCACAGCACACAGTTAGGAAGTAGCAGAGCCAGAGAAGCCAGTTCCACCAGCCTCTCTGACCCTAGAGTCAGAAAGTAGCACCTGACCTTGTTTTGTAAACGAGTTGCTTTTACTCCATGGGATTATCTTGTTTGACACGGCATAGGATTTGACCTGGCTGTTACGTGTGATCCTGTCTGATGACAAGTTGTCTATGCATAAGCTTCTTTTATGTGTACTTATTTAAATGCGGCCCTGATGAGTCTGTCAAGGAGGTAGAATGACAGAAGAGGGAGGGCAGGGCATGGTGCAACTGTCTGGTCCCAACCCAGCTGGTGACTACATTGTTGACCAAGGTCTGAGCTCTCTACTTCCTGTTTAGAGTTTCTTCCTCATGGAACTAGAGGACTCAGACTAGATCAATAGCTCTCAAATAGTCTGTGTGCCCCATCTTGGTGATTCATGCCACACTAGCCTATCACCTAGACTAGTATTTATTTACATTCTTTAAATATGTTTACGTTGATTTAATTTGTTTACTTAGCTTTGACCTAAACAATTATGGTCTGCAAAATTATGAGCTTGATTTTAATTTTCTGTAGGTCATTTTAAATTTTCTGCAGGTCAAATTAAAATAAACTCATAACCATCACTCCTTAGCATTCTGGCTAAGATCAAGTGTAAAATAAACTCACAGCTGCAAATAAAATGCTAAAATTGGTCTTCATGACAATGGTAGCTCACAAATGTTGAACTCATTCATGCCTTGTACGCATGTGAACTCATTTCCCCTCCTCAGTCACTTTGCGAGGCAGATGCTTTATTATACCCATTTTACAGGTGAGGAAACTGAAGCATGAAGTGGTTACATAACATGCCCACAATCATGTGGCTACGTCCACCTAAAACAGTCTTGTTTTAGGTAAGTGCCCCCCACTTTGGCTCCATCTGAGGTGCCACAATTCTACACCTACCTCCGCTGCTGCAGGTGTGGTCACATGAGCTGTGAGGTGAACAGACCAGCTCTGACCTTGGTCCAGGGAAGACGGCGGTATCCAAGGAGGGTGCCTGCAGCTGCCGTGAGGAGCAGGTGAGGAGTGCACAGGGTCATCCTGACTCACTGGGTACCTGGAGGGACGAGGAGCCGGGGCCAAGGTGGCTGCAGGCTTGCGCTCTCACGTTCCCTGGAGCTGGGAAGAACCACAGACAGAAAGGACACGGGGATGGCAGGGGATGTAGGATTTGGCCTCCGTGGGAAGAAAGCTGGGCTCAGCTACCAAGCAAGTTGAGAAGGAGGAATGAGTTGAGAAGGTCATGCAGCTGGCTGACATGGCCCCTCCTTTCCACGGGGATGTTCCTAGGCACTTATTTGAAGTTTTCCTTATTCCATTAAGCATTCATTCCTAGCAGAAGGATTTACACCATTCCCAGCTTTCTTCAAATTTTGCTCTCCTAGATGAGATACAATATGGAGAAATCCACGGGCCAGGGCACTGATTACCTGGACCACATCCCAGGACTGCTAGTGGGATGCCTGTGAGTAACCTGTGCTGCTCTGTAACAAATGGGCTTGGCTGGGTCCCAGAACGCATCAGAGAGCAGACTCCGGGGTGCTTTGATCCCTGCTGGGAGGGAGAACAGCCTGAGCTCTCTCTCCTGCTCGGGCCTCTCTCTCCCTCCTTCCCCGGGGCCCCTGGTTCCTGACCTTCTGCTAGGGGTCACTGGCTAGGTGGCCTTGGGTGGCCACTTTGCCTCTCTAAGCCTGTGCTTATCTGGATGTAGCACAGACTGGCTCCTACTGATTCTGAGGAGTCCTCTAAGGGGTCTTACGCCCACAAACAGGACCATTAGCCGCAGTGACCACGGGCATCTGCTCCCCTCCTGCTTTCCTGCACTGGCTCCCACCGAGGCACATTGCTGCCCTGGAAGCTGCTGCTCCCCACTGTCGGGAGGTGGCCACTCCTTGCAGTGGGTTGTCCGGATAGTCTCAAGCCTCCAGTTCTCAGGCCCAGGACAGTTCTGACTCTGGACAGAGGTGGGAGGCTGGATAGACAGAGGGTGGCACCAGGTCACCCGAGCCCCAGAGCAGCTTCGCTTGAGCCCAAAGTCACATGAAATCCCTTTGGGGAGTTCCCTTGGCTTCTGTCTCTGACTTCTCTCTCCCCAGGGGCTCAGAACCCACCAGGAGAACCTGGGGACATCCACACCCGCCTCCTCACATATTTCTTTCACTACCTCTGCCCCCACTCCTCACCTAAAATTCTCTCCCCCCACGAAAATTACCTTGCAGGCTGGAGGCAGAGGCTCATGCCTATAATTACAGCATCTTAAGAGGTTGAGGCAGGAGGATCGCTTGAGCCCAGAAGTCTGAGACCAGCCTAGGCAACATAGTGAGACCCCATCTCTACAAAAAAAAAAAAAATTTCTTTTTAGTTAGCTGGGCGTGGTGCTGCACACCTGTAGTCCCAGTGATTTGGGAGGGTCACCGGAGCTCAGGAGTTTGAGGCTGCAGTGAGCTATGATCATGCCACTGCACTCTAGCCTGGGCAACAGAGCAAAATCCTGTTTTAAAAAAAAAAAGAAAGAAAGGAAAGGAAAGGAAAGGAAAGGAAAGGAAGAAAGGAAAGAAAGAAAGAGAGAGAGAGAAAAGAAAAAGAGAAAATCACCTTGCATGTGAATGAAGCCATGTAAAAATTCATCAGCTATGTGCATGGAAGGGGCATAAGTGTATGTAAGGAGGTGGTATGCCCAGATCGGCATTGTCTAGTATGGTAGTTGCTGGAAATGTAACTGGTACAACTGAGGAACTGAACTTGTAGTTTTCATTTACATTTACATGTAAAAGCTAAAGCAGTATAGAATATGTTTCCATTACACACAGTTGCACTGTTTGGGAAGTACTGCAGTTCACTTTCACCTTTGCGTCCCATCAGATACTCTTGCAGCGTAGTGCGTGCATCAGACACAGGCGTTATTTTAGTACCTCATTCATAGTTTTTTATGTTTATTATTCAGTAAAATGATAGCATTTTGGAATATTGAGTTAAAGGAAATATATTATAAAAATTATTTTCACTTGTATCTTTTTCCTTTTTTAATATGGCTACTAAGAAATTACATATATGCAGCCATAAAAAAGGATGAGTTTGCGTCCTTTGTAGGGACATGGATGCAGCTGGAAACCATCATTCTTAGCGAACTATCACAAGAAGAGAAAACCAAACACCGCATGTTCTCACTCATAGGTGCGAAATGAACAATGAGATCACTTGGACTCGGGAAGGGGAACATCACACACTGGGGCCTATCATGGGGAGGGGGGAGGGAGAGGGATTGCATTGGGAAGTTATACATGATATAAATGATGAATTGATGGGTGCTGACGAGTTGATGGGTGCAGCACACCAACATGGCACAAGTATACATATGTAACAAACCTGCACGTTATGCACATGTACCCTAGAACTTAAAGTATAATAAAAGAAAAATAAATAAATAAATAATAAAAATAAAAATAAAAAAAGAATAATTATAGTAAAAGGCTAAATAAAATATAATCCATTTTGACACACACACAAAAAAAAAAAGAAAAAAAGAAATTACATATGTAGGCTGGGTGCAGTGGCTCACTCCTGTAATCCCAGCACTTTGGGAGGCTGAGGTGGGCGGATCACTTGAGGTCAGGAGTTTGAGACCATCCTGGCCAATATGGTGAAACCCCGTGTCTACTAA
This sequence comes from Trachypithecus francoisi, assembly GCF_009764315.1. Classification (NCBI taxonomy): domain Eukaryota; kingdom Metazoa; phylum Chordata; class Mammalia; order Primates; family Cercopithecidae; genus Trachypithecus; species Trachypithecus francoisi. The sequence continues at coordinate 82,734,899 of NW_022681457.1, forward strand.
AAATACAAAAATTAGCTGGACGTGGTGGTGCGCACCTATAATCCTAGCTACAGGGGAGTCTGAGGCACGAGAATCGTTTGGACCCGGGAGGTAGAGGTTGCAGTGAGCTGAGATCCTGCCACTATACTGCAGCCTGGGCAAGAGAGTGAGACCCTGTCTCAAAAAAAAAAAAGAAAAAGAAAAAAAGAAAAGCACGTATGTAGCTTATATTATATATTTTTCGGATGGTGTTGGCCTAGAACAGGGGTCAGCAAGCTTTCCTGGTAAGAGGCCAGGTAGTGGTAAATATTTCAGGCTTTACTGGCTATACAGTCTCACAACTACCTAATGCTGCCACTGCAGGGCTGAAGCAGCCAGGGACAGTACATAAATGAATGGGTGTAGCTGTGTCGCCATAAAACTTTATTTACAGAAACAGGCAGCATATTAGATTTGGCTTGTGGGCTGTAGTTTGCAGACTCAGTCTGGAGTAACAGCAGCCAAACAGACATGGACTCTAAAATCAGAAGTGATGAGGAAGAAATGAGCAGCCTCAAGGCTGGGCTGCGAAGTGGGGCAGGCCCTGAGCAGAGGATAGGGTAAGAAAGGCCCTCTAGAAAGATCACAAGACAGGAAACTCACCTCTACCGAATGCCTTCCTGGTGTGTGCCAGGCATTTTTCACCTACTTCACCTCTATTGACTCCTGTCATCCTCAACAAGCCTGTATTAGGGTGGATGCAAGTATCATTAATGCTCCCGTTTTTTAGATGAGAAAACTGAGGCAATGTGGGGCCAGGTAACCTGCCTAGAACCACAGTGCAAGCCGAGCCAGGATCCACTCCCAGGCAGCCAGTCCTGACCCTCCGTGCTGTGCCATCTCGCGGATGCTGTCTTTTTTTCCCTCACTACATCTCCCAACAGTCTTATGAGGTAGGGTTTAGTAACCTAATTTGTTTTGTTTTGTTTTGAGACAGAGTTTCACTCTTGTTGTCCAGGCTGGAATGCAATGGCACGATCTCGGCTCACTGCAACCTCTGTGCCTCTCAGGTTCAAGCAATTCTTCTGCCTCAGCCTCCTGAGTAACTTGGATTACAAGCACCCGCCACCATGCCCAGCTAATTTTGTATTTTTAGTAGAGATGGGGTTTCACCATGTTGGCCAGGCTGGTCTCGAACTCCTGACTTCAGGTGATCCACCCACCTTGGCCTCCCAAAGTGCTGGGATTATAGGTGTGAGCCATCGCGCCCAGCCCAGAGAAGGATTTTTCTATGTTCATATATAAATTGAGAGAAAATTAGCATCACAATTTGCATACAGCTTTATATTCTTGGTGGTGTCTCATTTAATATTGTCATGGATAATTTCTCAGACGAATAAATATTTTCAAAGCCAGACATTTTAGTGACTTCTCAATATTCCATTTTATAGAGTTGTCAGAATTTATTTAACCACTATTCCTTGTTAGATGTTGAGGCCACTTCTAGTTTTTTCGTTATGTTAAATAATACTATGATAAATATCTTTGTATGTAAATTTTTGGTCTGTTGCTCCTTTGATCTATCCTAAATCCCTATAAGTGGATTTATTTGCTCGAAGTATGTAAAATTCTGATACAACCTTCCCCATTCTCTGCCTACTCAGTTGGTTTTAGGACTTTTTGGGACTGATCAGATGATGGGCAGACAGGAAAACTGAAAACAACTTTTCTCATACAGAAGGGCCTGGAGGTATGGAAAGAGAGAAGAGAACAGATCCCAGGGAGAAGAGGGGCTCAGAAGAGCTTGGCCACAGAGGAGAGAGGGAACTAAAGAAGGAAGTCAGGGCAGGTTTGAGGAGGGGAAAGAGAGTGATTTGAGCAGCCTCTCTAAAAGAGAGAACGATGTCTAAAGGACCTTTTAGAAGAAGATTTTCCGTGACTTGTGCAGGACAGTCTCCCTTTGCTGCCCTCTTGGGAGATCTCAGTCAACAATTAACAGAATTTTTCAAAACTTTGGGGAACTGGATTTGTGTTTCTTTTGGGTGTATCTGCATGTGGAGACAGGCATTTAGGTCCAGTTTTATTTAGATTATATGGTTTTGATAAAAATTTGTAAATTATCTGCCAGAAAAAAAAAACGTAAAAACTTACATTCTCACCAGAAACCTGTTTTGTGGCTAATAATTGCAAAAGAGCATTTTTCTATGTAAACGGAGATGTGGTTGTAAGAAGACTACAATAGAATTTACAAGGCTTGATGCTAGGCCAAGCTTTTCTCCTTAATTTACTTGAGTAAGTCATGGAAAGTCTCCAGCCTCCATCCCATGGGGTGTGTAACCAGCTTGCCTGCCCCAGCCCCTCACGGTTTGGGGTGTTGCTCCTATACCCCAAAATATCCCGGAGTGCATAAGTGTAAGCTCCCCACCCACCTAGGCATAACAGCAGTGGGTCAAGAGCAATTGCTCTCCCTATTCTGGGTCCCAGGACTCCTCTGAAGCAATGCTCTCCAGTAGAATCACAATGTAAGCCGCAATGTGAACCACACGTGTGAGTTTAAATGTTCTGGTAGCCACATTTAAAAAAGTAAAGAGAAACAGTTGAAACTAATTTTCATACTTTATTTTCTTTACACAATATATCCAGAAGGTTATTTCAGCATGTAGTCAATATTAAAAAATTAATAGCAGATTTTGCATTCTTTATTTTTTCATAATACATGTTAAAAATAAAGTGTGTGCTTAAACCTTACAATATGGCCTAGCCATATTTCAATAGCCACAAGCAGCTAGTGGCTTCCGTATCCTGTGGCCCTGCCCTAGGGCAGGGGAGGCAGAACCCTGGGCTTCCCCCAGGAACCCTGCTCTCCCTGGAAGCACAGCTGCCTCTCTCCTGGCTATAGGTTCCCAGAGCAACTAGGCCTGATTCTGTCACGTGCCTGTCTGCCCCTCTGTAAACCCAGAATCCCCATCCTTCTTCCCTATCTACTCCCTACAGAGCCAGGCAGCTTTTTACTTTTAAAGTGTTTTACTTTTACTCCTGGAGACCCAAGAAGTCTGATTCTAAATCCACCCCCAGAAAATGGACAGTAGATAATACCACCTCCAGCTGCACCATTTTTGGAAGAGTTTCCTTCCATGATTTTGCTGCATGGCCACTTGTCCTAAGAGACCACTGCCAGAACAGCAACTTCATTGATTCTAGGGAGCAGCCTTACCTTTCTCCTGTTCTGAGCAGGGTTCAGCCCTCAAGAGGCCCTGGCTGATTTTCTGGCCCCTTCATTCTGAAAAAGAAATACCCATGAATGTCATCTCCAGCAAGACATCTCCCGTATATATAAAATCAGGCTGGCGCTCTCAGAAAGTTTGGGGGAAAGATCTATGCGTGTGTGTGTGTGTGTGTGTGTATATGTGTGTGTGTGTGTGTGTGTGTGTGTGTGTGTGTATGTGTGTGTGTGTGTGTGTGTGTGTGAAGGAGCACAGAGTATCTAGTGACGGGCAAGAGTGTCCTGAAGGGCCCTGGTAGCTGTGAGGTTGCCCGCACCCCTCCCATCACCCTGCGAACCCGCCGACCTGCGCCACCTTGCTTCCCTCCCTCCCACTCTCCTTTTGCTAAGTGGCACACGGAGATGTTATTTATTGTAGCATTCTGACAAATAAAAGCCATTCCTCTGATTTACAACCCTGCCACCCCCTCTCTTTGAGTCAGTGTGTGATTCATCTTTTTAATGTGATCCTTCCGAAGCGTGTGGCTCACTAGGGGAATGAATACGGAATGAATCCTCTCTGCCAGCCTTCCTCCTCTGGCTTCTCACCACTCCTCCTGGCCCCAGCACCCACACCCAACAACAGTCTAGTCCGTGCCAGCCTCTGCTGAGGGCTTATCATGTTTCTCCTTTTCTCTTGTGATTCTGTTCCGTTGGTGACTCTGTACTCGGTTCCCAGGGGAACTTAGCAGGGGCCCTGAGGACAAACACCCACCAGAGTCAGCTGCAACCCCTAAGATTCTGTTTGGTTTGGGAGGAACCCAGAACCCTGGAACCTGGTTTGGTTTCCAGGTTTGAAAACCATGGCCTTGGCACCCTGAAGCCCCTCTGCTGATCTAAAAAGGAGTGCCATTGACAGAGGGTGCGGGGGGAGTAAGGTGCTGTGGCCCCCACCCCAGCCTCCAGGCTCCTCCATTCTGACCTGGTCACATCATCTCCTAAGATTTTCCTTGCTTAACTCCTTGTTCATTCATTCATTATATCGTGGTCTTAAACTCCTCCGTAGTCACTTTTCTTTTTGTAAAATTGTGGTATACATTGTAAATTTACCATCTTGCCTTTTTTTTTTTTTTTTTTTTTTTGAGACATAGTCTTACTCTGTCACCCAGGCTGGAGTGCAATGGCTTGGTCTCAGCTCACTGCAACCTCCACCTCCCTCGTTCAAGTGATTCTCCGGCCTCAGCCTCCCGAGTAGCTGGGATTACAGGTGCCCACCATCACGCCCGGCTAATTTTTGTATTTTTAGTAGATACAGTGTTTCACCATGTCGGCCAGGCTGGTCTTGAACTCCTGACCTCGTGATCCACCTGCCTCGGCCTCCAAAAGTGCTGGGATTACAGGTGTGAGCCACCGTGCCTGGCCCCATTTAGCCACTTTTAAGCATACATTACAGTGGCATAGTCACATGATTATGTGGCCGTCACCGCCCTCCATCTCCAGAACTTATTTTGCCTCTCCAAACGGAAACCCTGTACCCATGAAACAGTGACTCCCCTCCCTTCCACTCACAGCCCCTGGCAATCACCATTCAACTCTCTGTCTCTATGAATTTGACTATTCTAGGTACCTCACATAAGTAGAATACAGTATTTGTCCTTCTTTTCTACTGGCGTATTTCTCTTAACATAATGTCTTCAAGATTCACACGTGTTGTAGCACATGTCAGAAGTTCCTTCTTTTCAAGGTTTCACTGTCCAGAGTGTGCATATATCCATGTCACATTTGGTTGAATGATTCATCCATCAATGGATGGATGCCTGGGTTGTTCTCGCCTTTTGACTATTGTGTCACACTCTTCTCCATCCTGGGCATTTCCCAGTGCCTAGAACATTCTTTCCTTTTGAGGGGTTTCTGGTATGGGAGGAAGGCTGACTCCTTATAATGCATAGAGATCACCTGGGAGCAGAGGAGAGACACCTTAGAACAGCAGGAGGTGGCAGGAGAGCTGAGACTTGAAGAGCAACAAGTGACAGAAGGACATGGCAGCAAAAGAAATAGCATGTGCAAATGCTCAGAGGCAAGAAAATCTTGGTTTCTTCCAAGCCTACAAGCAGCTAGGCCTGGCTATAGGCAAGGAGGTGTATTGAGGAGCAGTGGATATGGGGCCCATCGTTAAGGGCCGGAACACCTTTCTCTATCCCATCGACCCTGGGAAACCACAGTAGGGTTTTCAGGAGCCTTTAGAAGGCAGAAGAGCTCCTTCTGTGGCCATATGGAAGATGGTCTTCGAGTGAGAAAGACTCCAGCTAGGAGGCCAGAGGGAGGTTGTCACCTCAGTCTAGTGAGAAACAGAGTCTGAACTATGGCAGTTGGCTAGAAGAGGCAGCCATTTCAAGAGCCCTTTAGGAAGTAGAATAGACAGGACCCAGGAGCCATTTGGATGTGATGGATTCATTTCATTTCAGCAGCAATTATGGAGCTGGGTAAGGAGATCATTAAGAAATGGCATTTAGGGTTTAGTGTGGAATGAGCAGCAGGGAGGAGCTGGGAGTGACTCTGAGGCTTCTAACATGGACAGCATTGTACGTTGTCATGATGATAACTTTCCCCACCTAGTTGTGTACACTTGTAGGATAGGAACCCCTTCAGGTGTGGTCTGGTCCAAGCATGGATTTTACTCAAAAGGGAAGACAAACTCAAAGAGGTGCTCAGTCCACCCAAATGCACACGGCCTTCTCCTTCCTCTGGTCAGCCAGCTATAAAGCCAAATGAAATTTCTCCACTTGCTGCACAACCCTGTTTGTTTTAAGAGATTTTATTGCCAGTTACCACTGGGAGATCTAGAGACATTAACAAAATCACGAACAATGGGGGAACAAGAACTTGTCATTAAAATTTTCTGTTTTTGTTACTCCTGCTCTTCATTCAAGTGTCAGTGGAGCTAAGTCAGTAGTATTCTTTTCTTTCTCAATGCTTGTCTTGGTGGCTTCTGGGGAGGTCGTTCCTGTTCTTGTTTCAGGAATCGGCCCCGCACTACCTTCTGTGCCTGGCTTAGCATAACGTTCCTCCTTGCTCACCAGAAGCCCCTAGGCACAGGTTTGTGAGATTTGACCTGGTTGCCGATCTGGGCTGTTCAGACTCCCGAGGCTGGGAGAGAAGCAGGTTGGCCTCCCTCAGGTCAGCTGGCACCTCCAGTTCCGTCCTGCATTTGTGGCTATTCACTGGTTTGAGCTCTGTGGGGCAGGAAGGTCCTGCCTTATCCTTTCCCCAGAGCCTCCTGCAGGGATGTCAAGGGGCCTGCTCCATCTGGAAGCTTAGGAGGTGGTCCCTGACCATGGCCACTTTAAGACAGACAAGGAACATCCCCAGAATAAACCAGCACAACCAACTCAGCCTCAGAACAATCCTTGCCCTGCCCTGCCCTGCTCCTGGCTCAGCACTCACCTGGCTCAGGTCTGACTTGTCTAGATTTGGCCATGGGTGTCCTGACTCTATTTCCTCCACTACCCCTTGGCCCTGGCGTTCAGCACCTGGTGCTCCCTTTGGCACATGACACCCCCTGCCCCCAGCCTTGGCAGAGGGGCCCAGGCCCCACCCCCATACCACACAAATCCCGCGACTGGCCCAGCTCTCTCCTCAGGGCAGTGGGCCTCTGCACAACGTGAGCTGGCCGTCGCCCACCTTGACCCCCACTTTGAGACCCTGAGTCTCTGCTCCCCAGTCTTTTTGGCTGTCCACTTTGGTTCTCTCCTCCCTGATCTGCAACCTCGTCCCTAACAAGGTTGGTTCTTCGCATCAGTGAAGCTGACTGTCCTGGGCCAGTCTCTCCGTGATTTTGTCATTGTCGTTTAATTTACCCCTTTTCAAACCCGGTGGGGGACAGATCATGATTTCCATGTGGAAGTGAGGAAAATGAGGTTTAGAGAGACTAAGTTACTTGCCCAAGAACACCCAGCTGGGGCGCACATCTGCATCTGTCTGACCCCAAAGCCTGCGCCCTTTCCCACTTTCTCCCCATGCAGCAAGCACCCAATTCTGGTCACGCTTCCTGGTAAGGAGGGGCTTCTGGCCAGGTGTGGTGGTACACACCTGTCATTCCCGCACTTTGGGAGGCCAAGGTGGGCAGGTCAGGGGGTTGAGACCAGCCTGGCCAATATGGCAAAAACCTATCTCTACTAAAAAATACAAAAATTAGCCAGGCATGATGGTTTATGCTTGTAATCCCAGCTACTCGGGAGGCTGAAGCAGGAGAATCGCTTGAACCCTGGAGGTGGAGGTTGCAATGAGCCAAAATCGCGCCACTGCACTCCAGCCTGCTGGACAACAGAGTGAGACTCCACCAGAAAAAAAAAGAAAAGAAAAGAAAAGAAAAGAAAAGAAAGGGGAGGGGAGGGGAGGGGAGGGGAGGGGAGGGAAGGGAAGGGAAGGGAGAAGGGGCTTCTGTCACCTTAATATTTTTTCATAAATATTTGCTGAGTACTATTCCATATATACTTTGCACATGTAACTCATTTAATCTCACAATAGCCCCTGTGATAGGCACTGTCATGTCCCCATTTCCAGCTGAGAAAACTGAGTCACCAAGAGCAGTTTACCCAGACTTCCCCAAGTAGGGAATGACAGAGTTGGGATCCATCCAGGTAGCCTGGCTCCAAAGCCAGAACTTTAACCGCTCCACTGCAGACACCACCCATTGGTGCAAGGAGAGCGTGCAGAGGTAGAGAACAGACAGATGCGCCTAGTTGGGGGGCAGCAGGAGGGGGTGGGAGGAGGGCAAGTGATCCAGGCAGGTGGGCACCATCTGGGGTTGGAGGGTAGGAAGCAACAAGCTGAGGCCCAGGCCCAAAGATGCAGGAGGAACTGATGGGCCCAGCTGCTGGCAGAAGGGTATGAGGTATGGAGTAGGCCCTCCAGCCACACTGGTCTCTCTACGTTCCTGCCTCCAGGCCATATGCCTATGCTGTTTCCTCCACCTGTGATGCTCTTCCCTCAGATACGTGCCTGGCTTTCTCCCTCTCGCCCTTCCTATCTCTGCCCGGGTATCTCCTTCTTCCAGAGACCTTCCTTACCACCCGTTGTAACATAGACCCCTCATCGTGTTCCATCTCCTTACCCTGTTGTATTTTTCTGTCTACCACTTACTGCCAGATGATACGTATTAATTCACCTCCCCCCTAGTACAGAAGCTCCCAGGAGGACAGAGATAGGCCTGTTTTGCTCCCTGGGATTTTCCCAGCCACTAGGACAGTACCTGGCTCGTAGTCCTGCCCAGTAAACATTATTTACAGAGGGAATGAATGAATGAAGCAAGAGCTCATCAGCCCCTAAAACTGTGTCAGAGCAGGCCCAACTGTCAGGCTGACCCGCCCCACCTCCAGCAACAAGATTGAATCCCTGAGCCTGGGGCGAGGCTGAGCCTGTACCTGGGGACCAGTGAGTCCCAGCTGCATTCGCAGGTATTCACTGTCATTTCAGGTGCTCTTATCAGGGCCCCTTGGTAGCCAGAGGACAGTGATATGCCAAGCCGGGCAGGTTCATGGGGCTGGGTGATGAGTGTCAGGAACCCCACCACCAGGGCCTGAAGGGCCACCGGAACTACACTGGGATGCTGAGTTTCTGCACTACTACAGGAGAAAAGCAAGTTCTACTCTTTTGCCGTGTTGGATGGGGCCACTCAGGAGGTACCTTGTACTGCTGGGGCAGAGCAGATGCCATCCAGTCAAACGCCAGGAAATGACAAACACCCCCTCTGCTTGTCCCCTCTTCCTTCGTTCATTGCTGGAGATAAGGAGAAAATCAACTTTTCAGTCAATGAAGTGAGTGCAACTAATGGCATCATCTGCTGTCTTTGAGCCTCTGCTGTGTTTACCAGAACAACACCCCCAGGAGGACAGGGATTTGGTTGGTTGTGCACAGTGACTGGCACATAGTTGCTGCCAAGAACCCCTGCTGATTGAATAGATTTATTGAAAGTGTGATGTGGCAAGCTCCACCACACCCTGCATGAAGGACTCGGTAATCTGATGCATACCACTGTTCTGGGGCCACATAATACCTTTTACCAAGATTCCACCAGCAACACCTCCTGCTGTCTTCCCAGAGGGCAAGGAGCTGGGTGGACTATTGTGGGGATTAAATGCATGACAGGTGTGGGATATAGGAAAGCGCCTGATACTAAGAAGCCCCCAGCAGATGTTTGCTTTTAGAACTGACGGCTACTGTTTCCATTTGACAGATGATGACAGGCTTGGTGAGGTCTAGCCGATGAACTGCCTTGACTTTTAACCCAGGGCTCTTTCCTCTGTACACACAGAAAGTGAATGCATGTGAACTGTTATATGCAGTTTTAACTTAATCAGATCAGGGTGTGAACCTCCCCAGTGGGGTGTTAGGCTATATAATAGTTAAATACCAGGGATCTGGCTTCACTGGGTGGTGGGTTTGGGGGTTTGAAAGAGGGCCTGTGCCTCTGTTGGCCTGCCCCATGAGGCCTGGAGCTGGAGGGTCGAGAGAGCCCTGGGCACACAGCCGTGATTCTGAAAGCTGACAAATGCCCAGTGTTCCTGCAGACAGGCTGAAGAGATGGGGCTGCGTGGCCGGAACAGCTGGGTGGAGGCTGGTGGCAGGAGGCAGTGTGAGTCCCCGCTTTGTTCCTGGGCAGTCACGGGGACAATCAGAAGCATAGAGAAGCCCCTTTCCTTTCCCTCTGGGCTGCAGCCCAGCATTTGGAGCTTCCTGCTTGCCAGCCAAGGAGAGCCTCTGGGAGAGCCCCAGATCAGGCTCTGCACCCAGGCTGGCAGGCGACCAGCACCCTAGGCTGCCCAGCTGAAGCCAGGACCTCTTTTCTCCCACGGCCCTCCTGTTGACTTGGGGAGTAATCCAGGGGAAGAGAGCCCGAACCAGGAGTCCAAGTCCTGGGCTGGAGTCCAGTGTAACTGCTCATGTCTGTGGCTCTGGGCAGGTTACTTAACCTCTCCTCCCTTGTCCCTCCCAGAGCTATCATGGGGACTCAGAGAAAGAGCTTAGTTCCATGCCTGCCACCCACTACACTCACAGTAAAGATCTGCTGTAAGAGTGAAGGGAGGGAGGAATAGCAGGTGTTCCCTAAACATTTTGAAGCAGCTGAAGGGGTTTCCAGAAAGACGGCAGAGAGAGTGCCTGTTTTCAGAACTTCCTTCTCTGAAGCCTCCAAAATGAACAAGAGTCAGAAATGGAGAGGGAAACACCTTCTTTGCTGAAAGCAGACAACAGCTATGACCTCATACCCCCACCCCTGAAGACTATCATAAAACCAAGAAATCCGGGTAAAGTGAAGTTGGGGGCTAAAAGCCAACATCCACCTGAATGGGTGTCACAGGCTGGTCTGCAGCCTCCTCTTCACCTGCATAAGGGCAGGGCCACCTTTCATAAGCAGACAGACCAAAAGATAGACCCAGGCGTCCCAGGGCCAGTGGTAGAAAGAGATTCTCTCAAGGGCCCAGTCAGCCTGACCCTGCCCCCAGAGCATATGCACACACCTCACTGCCCAAAACACTGGCTCAAGCATGGACAAGGCCAGTGGTACATGGCACAGAGGGCATGCTCAGGGAACGTCTACGCCTCTGAATTCAAACCTGTCTCAAGAGAAGGCTCTCTCTTTTTTCTTCATGGACATGTGGCCAGTGTTTAAGTTCTGGGCCCAATCATCAATGAGAAGAACAGGTTTCTTGCCTTTGTAAACTCTAAGGTCCACGAGATTTTCTTTTATGGACTACACAGGCCGGGCCTGCTTGGCAGCCTCTTTCCTTTTGTTCACTTTCTGACTGAGGGCTTTGTTTAAATGCCAAGGAGCTCATCCCTTTATTATTATTGTTATTTCAGCTGCAGGAAACCCAAATCTTTGCAGATTTCCCCTTGCAGCGGATCTTCTGTGATGTGTTCTTCACTGACAGTGGACACATAAAAATGGATGTGGAGGCACATAACTGTGTCCACATGTAACTGCACCTAACTGACTAGGCAGAATACTGGGCTGTTGAGTTGTCTGCAGAGTAGGATGCTGTCCCTTTTGTGGGTGTGATGTCAGGAGCTTATTTTGCCATATAGTGAATCCATAAAATCATGGACTCTCTATGTTGGAAGCTCAGGTGTCAAAACCACTCCTTCTGGCTGGGTGCGGTGGTTCACGCCTGTAATCCCTGCACTTTGGGAGGTGGATCACATGAGGATCAGGAGTTTAAGACCAGCCTGGGCCGGGCGGGGTGGCTCAAGCCTGTAATCCCAGCACTTTGGGAGGCCGAGACGGGCGGATCACGAGGTCAGGAGATCAAGACCATCCTGGCTAACATGGTGAAACCCCGTCTCTACTAAAAAATACAAAAAACTAGCCAGGCGAGGTGGCGGGCGCCTGTAGTCCCAGCTACTCGGGAGGCTGAGGCAGGAGAATGGCGTAAACCTGGGAGGCGGAGCTTGCAGTGAGCTGAGATCCGGCCACTGCACTCCAGCCTGGGCGACAGAGCAAGACTCCGTCTCAAAAAAAAAAAAAAGACCAGCCTGGCCAACATGGTGAAACCCCATCTCTACTAAAAATAAAAAATTGGCCAGGCATGGTGGCGGGCGCCTGTCATCCCAGCTACTTGGGAGGGTGAGGCAGAAGAATCACTTGAACCCAGGTGGTGGAAGTTGCAGTGAGCCGAGATCACACCACTGCACTCCAGCCTGGGTGACAGAGTGAGACTCCATCTCAAAAAAAAAAAAAACCCAAAGGAACAAAAAACAAAAGCAGATAAACAAACCAAAAACACTCCTTCCATCCTCTTAGAGCCTTGAGGTGATCTGAAAGGAGGATACAAGGCTGTTTTGGGGCAACTCAAGAGTTTTGTTTAGATTCTGAAGCCAACAACGCTACTAGAAAGAACAGCATAGCGTCTGAAGTCCCTCTTAAGGGAGTACATTTCCATTCAAATTTCTATGCTCCACAGAAATTTCTTCTTCCACGAAGACTAAGAGGAGAGATGTTTAATGTTTGTCTTATATCCAGAATATGACGGGCGGATGGATGGAGGGAGTTTGTTTCAAAATATCCGTGTTTCAACACCAGAAAACAGAATGTGATGTGGTGATTCCGTTTACCAAAAATAGTAAATAAGGATACTTGTGGCTGGGTACGGTGGGTCACACTTGTAATTCCAGCACTTTGGGAGACTGAGGAGGGAGGATTGCTTGAGCCCAGGATTTCAAGACCAGCCTGGGCAACATGACGAAACCCCGTCTCAACAAAAAATACAAAAAGAAAAAATTAGCCAGGTGTGGTGGCCCATGCCGATAGTCCCAGCCACTTGGGAAGCTGAGGTGGGACGATCGCTTGAGTCCAGGAGATCGAGGCTGCAGTGAGTCAAGGTCTGCAGCCTAGTGACAGAGTGAGCCCTGTCTCAAAAAAAAAAAAAAGACCAGCCTGGCCAACATGGTGAAACCCCATCTCTACTAAAAATAAAAAATTGGCCAGCATGGTGGCGGGCGCCTGTCATCCCAGCTACTTGGGAGGGTGAGGCAGAAGAATCACTTGAACCCAGGTGGTGGAAGTTGCAGTGAGCCGAGATCACACCACTGCACTCCAGCCTGGGTGACAGAGTGAGACTCCATCTCAAAAAAAAAAAAACCCAAAGGAACAAAAAACAAAAGCAGATAAACAAACCAAAAACACTCCTTCCATCCTCTTAGAGCCTTGAGGTGATCTGAAAGGAGGATACAAGGCTGTTTTGGGGCAACTCAAGAGTTTTGTTTAGATTCTGAAGCCAACAACGCTACTAGAAAGAACAGCATAGCGTCTGAAGTCCCTCTTAAGGGAGTACATTTCCATTCAAATTTCTATGCTCCACAGAAATTTCTTCTTCCACGAAGACTAAGAGGAGAGATGTTTAATGTTTGTCTTATATCCAGAATATGACGGGCGGATGGATGGAGGGAGTTTGTTTCAAAATATCCGTGTTTCAACACCAGAAAACAGAATGTGATGTGGTGATTCCGTTTACCAAAAATAGTAAATAAGGATACTTGTGGCTGGGTACGGTGGGTCACACTTGTAATTCCAGCACTTTGGGAGACTGAGGAGGGAGGATTGCTTGAGCCCAGGATTTCAAGACCAGCCTGGGCAACATGACGAAACCCCGTCTCAACAAAAAATACAAAAAGAAAAAATTAGCCAGGTGTGGTGGCCCATGCCGATAGTCCCAGCCACTTGGGAAGCTGAGGTGGGACGATCGCTTGAGTCCAGGAGATCGAGGCTGCAGTGAGTCAAGGTCTGCAGCCTAGTGACAGAGTGAGCCCTGTCTCAAAAAAAAAAAAAAAGATGCTTGTGAAAACTTAAGTGAAAATTCACACATGACTTTAATTAGAGGCGGTGATCCTAAGAGCTCCTCTTACTCTAAAACATATTATTTAATCATCCTCTAAATTGAGTAACTCCTTTTATTGGGAAAGATGTGATTTATTTTCTATTTCTGAGTAATCTACACAGATATCCCTAGGAGTTCCATAATATGTATGGCCCAGGATTTATTGATTACAAGCCTTTCTGAAAAATGTGTATGTAAAAGTATTTCTGGAAAATCAAAATACTTTCTAAGTACTTGCCCATTATGTGCCTGAATTCTTTCTCACAAAATGATGTTTAATTAGAAGCTAGAGTCCTTTAACATTTTAAACTCAAATCATTTTTATTCTTCAGATTGTCAAAGCATTCTTTCTTCCCAGTGCATCAGTTGGCTTGTGCTATAGAAAAAACAACCCGCTATATTAATAACTTATGAAAATAAACATGTATTTTCTTGCTCACATGATGTGAGGACGGTGGCATCTCTGGGCTCTGAAGGCCCTGTATGCCTTCCTATTCAGGGACCTTGGCCAAAGGTGCAGCCAAACCCGAGACACACCGTTCTCTTGTTGCAGAGGCAGGTGCAGGAGCGACTGTGCTGAACCTCACAATCACTAGAAACAGCTTTGCCTCAGACCTGGCACACAGCACATCCCCTCTCATCTCATTGGAAAGTGTCATACGGTCAAGTTCAAAGCAGAAACATCTGCTCCCAGGATGCTCAGGCAGGTCACATGACAATGGGCAAGAGTGTTACATTTAACTCAGGCCTACTGAAGCTTTGCCGGTAGCATTGATTTTGTCTTTAATTAATTGACAAATCTCATTCACAAAGACTTGTCCTTCATCTGTGACATTTTCTAATTTAGAATTTATCTATTTTAGAATTCTTAACTCTACCTAGGATAAAATTTTCTATTTAAGTGACTAAAAGCTAGAGAATGGAGACAGCCCTTGACCAGAAGTCAGATGACTTTGGCTTAAGCCTACCTCAACTCAGCTTTATCAGGCAACCTTGGGCAGTTTTTACCTGCTCTGGGCCTCAGCTTTCTAATCTGTGCACATCAGAGGAGGTAACACTACAAGAATGCTTAGGAAGGAATGAAGCACCAGAGGAATAGATGGTTGTTAGAGATGACATTCCAAGCATTTAACAATTGGCCGAAGTGGATGTGTGCCACAGCACCAAAGCAGCATCTTGGAGGACTCAGTTAAAATTCTTTAGATACTGGATTCCAGAGTGTGTCTGGGAAGAAGGAGCCAGGGCAGTGTTTGAGGATGCTCAGAGCAGTGGCTGATTACCAAGTGGTACAGAGGCATTTCAGCGCTTTCACAACCAGTACAGTCATTTCAGCACATCCCTGCTGAACGCCAGCCCGTGTGATGTTTTTATTCACATTCCTGCAGATGAGGAAAGGCAGCCTTGCCCAGCAGAGAGAATATTGAACTGAGAATCACCAGACCTGAGTTCTGGGCTTAGTTCCACCAGTCACTTGGCAAGTGACTTCACTCTTGTGTGCTCCAGTTTCTCCACCTGTAGAATGCAGTCAATAGTCCCCACCTTCCAAAGCTGGCATTTAGATGAAATGGGGCCTTGTGAGGGAAGCACCCAGCACAGCATCTGGCTGACCAGTAGGTGTTTGCTGAATCTGCATCTGAACTTGATCATATTGTTTGGGTCCTAGCCCTGCCACTAACTGATTCCATGAACCTGTTTCCTGTAAACTCCATAAAATGGGTCAACCTATGGGGCATATGCAGTGCACATAGTGTTCAGAGCAGTGCCTGGTAGACAGTAAGTACACAAATTGATCCTATTTTATTTATTTATTTATTTATTTATTTTTTGATACAGAGTCTTGCTCTGTCACCCAGGCTGGAGTGCAATGGCACGATCTTGGTTCACGGCAACCTCTGCATCCTGGGTTCAAGCGATTCTCCTGCCTCAGTCTCCTGAGTAGCTGGGATTACAGGTGCCTGCTACCACACCTGGGTAATTTTTGTATTTTTAGTAGAGACGCCGTGTTGGCCAGGCGGGTCTCGAATGCCTGACCTCAAGTGATCCACCTGCCTCGGCCTTCCAAAGTGCTGGGATTACAGGCATGAACCACCGCACCCGGCCCTATTTTATTCTTTGTTTGTTCTCTGTTGTCACTGATTTCCACATCAGATCTGCTGAAACCATCCCCATAGCCGCTTCCACCTTTTTCTTCACTGTCATTTCTGATGTATTTTGCTTCTGATGGCTGCCACCTCCTTCCCTCTTCTGTTGTTCTTTGTCTGTTCCTTTCCCTGCCACCTGTCCTGTGCATCATAGTATTAGCTTTGAGAGCTCTGATGCATTCGGCTGCAAGTGCCAGAAAACCCACCTCCGGCTGGCTTAACCTATGTGGAAATGTGCGTGTCATGCACCAGGAAGGAGGGCACATCTCATGGCCCTAAAAGTCATGAAGAGACTAGTTCATCACAGCTCTCGCTCTCCTCGCAGCAGGATTCCCCATGATTAGAAGATGGAAGATGTCAATGACAAATGGGGCTGAATGTGGCCTTGTTCATGCCCAAGTGTAGATTTCCTGGTATATAGAGGAATCCTGGTGCAAAGAGTGAATACACAACCCTGGGTGCCTTTTTAGTGGCATCCTATAAGATTGCTGCCTGGAGGAGTGACCACTAGGACCTGGAGGTCAAGCATGGCCTACTTGAGGTGGCATCACTCACAGCAGGGGCTGCAGGTAGAGGCTGCTCATGGCAAGTGGGAGTCTCTGAAAAACCCAAACCAGACCCAAGAGAGGGAGAGTCAGTTTAAAAACCTGCAAGGGACTGGATATGGTGGCTCACGCCTGTAATCCTAGCACTTTGGGAGGCCGAGGCAGGCAGATCACAAAGTCAGGAATTCGAGACCAGCCTGGCTAACACGGTGAAACCCCATCTCTACTAAAAATACAAAAAAATTAACCAGGCATGGTGGCATGCACTTGTTGTCCCAGCTACTTGGGAGGCTGAGACAGGAGAATCACTTGGACCTGGGAGGCAGAGGTTGCAGTGAGCCGAGATTGTGCCACTGCACTCCAGCCTGGGCAACAGAGTGTGACTCCATCTCAAAAAACAAAACAAAACCTGCCAAGCCCTGAGAGTACTGTCAGTTCCTGAGAACAACAATCAAATCCAACTCCTCCTGCTTCCTTACCCCTTCCAGCCCGTCCTGCCAAAACCACAAAGCAGGCAGAGACAGCTCAGCAAGGAGGGGTAGACACGCGGGGCAGGGAAGAGAGGAGAGAAGAGGTCAACCCAAACTGCTTTCCCATCGCAGGGGCCAACTTGAGGCAGGTCTGAGCTCCGGAGGAGAGAAGCTTTAATTTGGCTAAAGTTTAACATTTTTTTCTCTTATTATTATTGCTCCAGATCAGCTTTGTTAATTACTAAATCGAAACTGTTTTACAGCTACAAGTGACCAGAGGATTATTTTTTAGTAAATTAATTTTTTGGGGTGGGGTGAGGTGGGGAGGTAAGGCCTTCACAGACCAACTTTTAGAAACAGCAATTGAAATTATTTTTTGAAATAATCTTGTATTTATAAGGGAGTTGCAAAGATGGTACCTCTAGATCAGGATTTCTCAACCATTTTTATTTTCATCATTGCTCTACTCCCACCCCAGGAGTCTGTTTAGGTGTTTATTTCTATGATTGTTCTCCCATAAAATTTTAGTCCCACAGATATGCTGGATATCTGTTTATGTACCGTGGCCCTTTAGAGGGCCACAAACCATTGTGATTTTTTTTTCTACCCAACAAACAATTTTCTCCCCTTGGGGACCATCTTACCCCCATTGAGAATGCATGCTCTAGGAGTTCTGGTGTACCATTCACCCTGTCTCCCCTAATGTAACCATCTTACAAAGCTATTGTGGTAGGTGTGTCAAAACTAAGAAATTAACATTACCACAATAGCATTCTGGAACAGGATCCAATCCAGGATTCCACATTGTGTTTGGGGGTGGGGGTCATACATCCTTAGTGTCCTGCATTCCATGACAATTAGACTTTTCTTGTCTTTCGTGACCTTGACACCTTTGGAACATACTGATCAGGCATACTGTAGAATGTTCGTTCCTCACCTTGGGTTTGCATAATGTTTTCTTATGAGCAGACTGAGATTACGGACTTTGAGGGAAAATATGGTAGAAGTGCTGTCCCCTTCTCATTGCATGATATGGGGGGACACATGACAATAACACAATTTATTGCTTGTCATGTTAATCACTTGGCTAAGGTGGTATCTGCTGGGTTCATTGTGAAGTCACTATTGTCCCCTCTCCATAATCTGTCGTTAGAAGCCAGTCAGTACATCCAGCCCACGCCCAAGCCGGGGAACGAAGCTCCATCTCCTGCAGAGAGGAATATCAAATCATTTTCGAACATGTGTTAAAACTACCACAGTCATTAGAAAATATTCTGGGGGAGATATGTTGAGGCTATGCAGATATCCTGTTTTTCCTTAAAGCTTTACCTTTTAATTTTAGCATTCATCTGTAATCCCATCACTTTGGGAGGCCGAAGTGGGTAGATCACGAGGTCAGGAGATTGAGACCATCCTGGCTAATGTGGTGAAACCCCATCTCTACTAAAAATACAAAAAAAAAATTAGCTGGGCATGGTGGCGGGTGCCTGTAGTCCCAGCTACTCGGCAGGCTGAGGCAGGAGAATGGCGTGAACCCGAGAGGCGGAGCTTGCAGTGAGCCGAGATCACGCCACTGCACTCCAGCCTGGGCAACAGAGCGAGACTGTCTCAAAAAAAAAAAAAAATTTAGCATTCTTCAGTGAATCTTGCCTGCTGCCATTTTTCTGTGGTATTCTAAGAGTGATTTTTCTGCTTTCCTCAATTTTTCATTTATTATTTAGAATTCTTTTGTAAGAAAAAGTTATCCCTTCTCCCCCCTCTATCTATCTATTTATTTATTCGATACATTATTTACATTAGTATTGACTCGAAGATTTTTATTCTTTGAGTCATAATACATTGCTATTGTTATTTATTTTGTTACTCAAATTGTTCTACCTTTGGAATATCAGTCATTGGATGTTTTGATCATTGGAAACTTTTTCAGGTTAGATGTTTTATCCTTTTTACTTTCTTCCTTCTTAACTTCTTTTTTTACTTCTTTCTTATTTTCTGGCACTACAAGTTGCTCCAGGCTCATCTTGTATTTTCTGAGCCCTAGCCTTAGAATCAGTGCTTTCTCTAAGGAATCTTGGTTCCTAGAAGACTTTTAGTTACCCAAAGAGGGACCAAAAACATCATGGGATGTGCCCTAGATTTCTTCCAAAGGGCAGAGAACAACCAGCTCTTCAGGACACATTTAGTGGGACAGGGGGAGATAAAAGTGAAGTTACTTTTTGATTGTATACTACATGACCCTTTGCTTCATGTAGCAGTAACCCCGAGTCACTAACCCCCCATAGGGTTGGCCAAATGGGCTGAGGGAGGTGCACATGCTTTGGAAAGTGGACAATGCTTTCCAAGTGTAAAGGCTGATTTCTGTGGCTGACTTTTGATACACTGTTGTTTTTGTGTCCAAGGTACCTGAAAGTCAAGGAGCAAATGAAATGATTCTTGCTACAAAAGGGAACCATTTGGTGTGTGATTTTTAGCCCCTCAGGGCCATGATGCTAACAGATATTGATCAGAAAGCACTTGCATTGCAACACACTGGACAAGTGCTTCTGCAGCACAAGGGACAGGAGATTGGCAGGCTTCATAATATCACAAGGCCACTCTTTTCTGTAAGGGTTGGAATGGGAGCCTTGTGGGGAGACCTGCTGGATGCGGCCTGTGGTCCTGAGGAACAGCCCTGAGCTCAGACATCAGATTGCACTGGAATACTTCTGGTTAGGACAAGCAAAGCCAGCAGGGTAGGTTTTAGACTTGCAGTGAAATGTTCACATTGAATATGGAATAGCATAGGCAAAAAACCCTCAGCTTCCTCTCTGTGAATGACCAGAAGCAGCCAACTCCTCAGTGTAGAGGAGGTGAAGGCCGTTCCTCTTCTGGACTGGTAGATTTCCTCCCAGCCCGCAAGAAGAGTTCCTCTTATCCCCAAGAAGGGGGTTTCACACTCCAACAAGGGAAGCTGATTGACAAGGGTCTATACATCAAAGGAGCTAGCTGCTGTGCTGCTAAGATCAATTCCAACACCTTTTTATAATTCCACAAATTTACAGATTGGTAGAAATACCCAGCTGGGTCTCCACAAGAAGCTTACCTTAGATGGAGATATGGTTTGGCTGTTTCCTCACTCAAATATCATCTTGAATTGTAACTCCCATAATTCCCATGTGTCATGGGAGGAACCTGGTGGGAGGTAATTGAATCATGGGGTGGGGTCTTTCTCGTGCTCTTCTTGCGAGAGTGAATAAGTCTCATGAGATCTGATGGTTTTAAAAAGAGGAGCTCCCCGCACAAGTTTCTCTCCTTGTCCACTGTCATCCATGTAAGATGTGACTTGCACCTCCTTGCCTTCTGCCATGATTGTGAGGCCTCCCCAGTCATGTGGAACTGTAAGTCCATTAAACCTCTTTTTCTTCCCAGTCTCAGGTATGTCTATCGGCAGCGTGAAAATGAACTAATACAGATGGTGTCAGCTTGAGGGGAAAGAGCAACAAGCCACAGAGCTAGGCCTGGGATGCAGTGCTTTTAGTCTTTTGGCCTCCATTTCTTCATCTGTAAATGACAGTGAATGATGTCTGCCATCTATATCTACAATCCGTCATGGCTTCATGAGCATGAAGGATTGTTATAAGGAACAAATGCAGAACTAAGAAGAACGAGGTAATAATGAATCCTGAGCAAACTCAGCCTGAGGCTTCTTGTTTATTTCCTGACAAACACAATCTACTGGAAAGAGACTGCGCTAAGGATGGACAAGTTTGTGCCAGATGATCAAAAGCCCTGCCAGCTCAGAGAATCTGTGACTCCAGCTGCTGCTGGGTTCCTGACATAAAACAGGCACTATATGCAGATAAGTCAACTGCATGAACTGAGTGAGAGAGAAGCAGGTCGGGCAGTGTGCTTGTTCTGGGGTATTTCTAAGGGAGAGTCCTTCAGCTCTGGGAAGCACAGCAAAAATGGAGGCTAAGATTCCATGAGTCCTGATAGAGAGCCAGGTGACAGCCAGGCCCTCAGGACAAAGGCTGGGCTGCAGGAGGACCATGGAACCCTCCAGTATCAGAGCTGATGGGGCCCACACCCTCATTCTTCCCAGTGTTGCCTCCTCTGGGAAGCCTCAGCTGCACACAGGTCAACCACACTTCTGCCTTTGTGCATGTCCCTAAGGAGGGGAGCCTACCTTACTGTGATCCCATTGTGGAAAATTCACTCCCACCTTGAAACCAGAGCTCTGGGGGTTAGGGGAGCTGTATTTGCTTTGATTTGGTGTCCTCTTTAATCTCCAGCATGGTACTTCCTTCCTAGTGAAGGCTTGGTAGAATTTGAGTGGAACTGAGTGTAAAATGTGGAAGGAAACTTGGGGCCCAGAGGGAGGAGTCCAAATAGGAGATGGAATCAGGGTGCATAAGGATGCCCAGATGATGCACTTGATGAGATGTGGGTGTCAGACAGAAAGGCCAGAGGTTCAAGACCTAAGTAAGAACCATCATGGACCACAGGGGACCCAGATGGGGCAGAGGAAGTGGGATCTGGGGCTGAGTGGGACTGTGGCTGGGATCTCAGCCAGCTGCCAAAGCTGTAGTCTAGTATGGGTTGGTGTAGATTATCCATTGGGTAGGACAATGTTGGGGAGTCTTTCCTCCTGTGGGGTTGCATGGGGCACCGCTTAGCAGCAGGAAGGAGGCCAGACAGATGGGGAACTCTGTGACACTTCCAAGAGACTTGTCATTCTTGACGTGGCTTCCACAAGGCTGAGAGTATATGGATACATGTTGGAATCCATTAAGCGGATCTGGCCAGACTCCAAGCCTAGCAGAGAATGGAGCGCTCAGCAGGAAAACCAAAGTAGATGCACTGCCCCCTGGACTGAGCCAACACAGCAGAGAGGGAGTTGGTGACGCAGGTGCTGTCCAGGTGTGCCCGGCAGCGCACAAGAGCAAACCCTGCCTGTACCATTGACTAGCTGTGCATCGTTGTGCGAGTGAGTTCACCTTCAGTCTCTACTTCCTCATTTGTACAATGGGAAAATGGTACTCCCTGTCTCATACGATGGTGGTAAGGATTAAACGAGAAAGTGCATGTAAAGTACTTAGCGCAGCCTCTGACACACAGCAAGTGGTCAATCAATGGCAGGTATTGTTATGTTTAATGAAACTGCCCAAGGCTTTTAAATCTCATTACTATTGACATTTTTGGCTGAATAATTCTTTGATGTGGGGTGGCTGTCCTGTGCCTTTACAATAGTTAACAACATCCCTGGCCTTTACCCACTAGATGCCAGTAGTAACCTCTAGTTACGAAAACCAAAAGTGTTTCCAGACATTGCCAGATATCCCCTGGGAATCAGGGGAAGCAAGACACCCCCGGTTGAAAGCCACTGCACTAACTCCAGAGCCTCCAGGTGCTGGTCTTCAGACAGTGAGTATTTTTCTGGTGGGATTGCAGCCAGAGAGTACATACCATGGCTCAGGCCCAGGGCCCACTTGACCCTGCCCAGGACTCATCAGAGGAGGTGAGGCAGAGGATGGCCCTCTGCAGCAGCAGCCAAGCCCAGCTAGGGGCAAGGGCAGCAGCAAATAGTCATCAGTGCAGGAGGGGTGTGTCAGCCACCACGGGCCAGGGCAGGCTCAGAGAGACGGCTGGAGAGAAAGAAGGAGCAGGCGCACCCCAGACAGGGGTGCTCCCCACAAAGAGAGGCCACAACTTTTAAGTCCCTACTGCCTGAGGGCAGAGACATTCTGTGACATACGGACCCCATGAAAACCATCACACAGGTCAGGGGAAAGGCAATGGGATAGGAAAGATGGAGGGGGTGACATTATTGAGCACCTACTGTATGCCAAGTGTTGTACCAGGGGATTGGTAAGGTGGTGTGATTATATATAGGGTAGACCTTGCTTAGAAGGTCTAAGGCTTACAGTCTAATTTCTGTTTTCTTCTTTCCTTAAATTTACCAACACAGTATTTGAGACTCAAATACAAAATAAATCAACACTAAAGGTTAACTTCCAAACAAAGAGGGAACAGTATGGTGAACCATCCTATTCTTAAGGATGCTGATCCTTGGAGTCCTGCCCAAAGACACTCAACCAACCAACAGGGGAGGAGCCAGATGTTGACTTCTGGCTGACTTAAGAGCTTGTGCTGTTTCTACTGTGCCAAGTTTCAGGACACATCGGGGTTAAACAACATCAGACGAGTCTGGGTAGATAATGGGGACCTCCCTCTCTGGGGAGACCTTACAGCAGGAACATTCAACAGTGAGAAAGGAACAAAGTCATAGGCCAAGGGAACAGGGGTTTATAAATAGCTGGGGAAATGAGGAAGTCTGAAAAAGGAACAAGGCTGATGGAGCCAGGAGGGAAAATGTTAATTAATTAAAATAAGCCAAAGCACACTTGGAAATCTAGAACCCTCCTCCTCACCAAATTTCTGGGAGCGCCCTAAATCCAAAAATAAAGGGAGGTCAAAGAAGTTCAAGAGGCAAGAATAAAGGGGGTTGCAAGATCCAAATTCATGGTGCTGTGCACTCTGAGGTTGGCTTGCTTGGTAAAGGGTGACACAGTTGACATCATAGTTTTCTCTAAAAATACAAGGTCATGGGCACCTAGCATCTATCCTATGCCACCCACACCTGTGATGATGGCCCTGAGTTGTGAAGAAAGGTTGGGATTCCTCTCAGGAGATGACTCTGGCTGCTGAGCCAGGGAGAGCGTCACCGCCATGAACCCTCCTCTGGCCTCTTGTTAGAGCACTCAGCTGACAGATAGTCAAAAACCTCTTTGTGTGGTAGTTTCCCTTCTCTACTGAGGGCCCCTGAGGACAGGGGCAGCATTTCTGGTTCCTCTCTACATTCCCAGTGCCTGGCATGATGCCTTCCCTGTAGGAGGGATGCAAAAATATTTGTCAAATAAAGATAAAGACCTGTTTCCATCAAAAGTGCAGACAGGTTTAGCCCTTGGCGAATTCATCTTTTTTATAAATCAACCAACAACCCAGACTCTCTTATCCTTTAATTGTCACTTCTAGACAACGGAGACAGACCTCACAACGTGAACTTTCCTTGCAGGTTTCCCTCTGCAGCTGTCCCTCTGGTCACTGAACATTGAAGGTGGACTCATCTTTCGCTCCTCCTGTCCTCACGCCCCCCACCCGCACCTTGTCCCATCAGTGGAGGCATTCAGTTGAATCCGCTCCTACGGTGTTTCTTACACCTGCCTCCTTCTTTCCCTTTCTCTTCTGATTTATTTCAGGTCCTCCTGCCTGGGCTATGATGGTTGCCTTCCATTTTCCAATCTTACGCTCCCCTCCTAGATTAAAAGGCTCCAAACCCAGCTGGACCATGTCTCTTTCCTCCTAAGCAATCTCCATTGGCTCCCCTCATTTTTTCAGTTTTGTGCACATTCCCCACACATCCCTCGGGTATTCAGAGTCCCTTCTCTATCATTTGTCCCCAACCCACCCTTCCCATTTCATATCCAACTGCTTTTCCCATATGTAACTGGGACACTGGGGCTCTGGGCCCCCACATCTGTCCTGTGCTTCTCTGCTCTCCAGCCCCTGTGCCTTTGCTCATGCAATGTCCTCTGCTGGGAGAGACCTTCCTTCCCATGGCCACATGGCTACATCCTGTCTTTTAAGATTCAGCCCCAAACTCAGTCCTCTGATGAAGCCTTCCCTGATTCTTCTCCTGCATCTAACTTTCACAGCATTTAACCTTCACCTCTATTGTGACATTTGTCACCAAACACCAGATTGTAGTTATAGTTGTTCTATATATTTTACCTCTACTAACACAATCTCTAAATTTTATTAATTGCATACTCTTCCAGTAAAAGTAGTTTTGAGAACATCCTCCAGCATTACTATATGATATATTTTGTACATGCTAACACACACATATATAAATTAGGAATTTGCAGAAGGATATGATAAGTAGAAATAGAAGCCCTGTTATTTTCTTCCTGTGTTCAATAATGGTGTGTACTGTACTTTGGAGACTACCAGTCTAGTGAATGAACGGTACTTAGGCCGCAGGGGACATGAAGTCAGGGCTGTTCCCAGGTGGTGCATCCAGCTTCGAATGGAAGCAAGCATGAGAGCCAGGCAGGTCTGGGAGAGGATGAGCACTCCCTGGATGGCTGCTGCTGCAGCCAGATGGAGTGTGGCAGCTGGGGAAAGGTTCGGGGACCCCTGCGCAGGAGAGGGACAGCAGCTGGGCGTAGTGCTTGCCCCAGGATTCCAGGCTCTCTTCAGTTGCCAGGCCATGTTCTCAGCAAATAAAGCCTCGGGAGAGGGGGTGGACTGTCAGCAGCTTGTCCCCTTGAGCATGCTGGGGCAGTTCTTAGCAGAGATGTTAATGCAATGTGAAAAAGAGGATCTCTGACTCCCTTGTTATTTGATGGGTAGGAAACTAAAGCCCCAGAGAAGAGACTTGCCCAAGGTGACCGTGACACTCTGATGTGTGAACTCTCCTCTCACTTGGCATCTGGCTTGTATATTAGTGTTCACACTCTCAGGCATCCCCCAGTCACCTTGGCAGGCCTGCAGGCCCAGATGCCCAGACCTGGCTGCACATGTGAAAGTAAGCCAGTGGGCATTACTTTCACAAGGAAGGAGTGGCCAATTCCACCTGTTCCCCTAGCTCAGCCCCCTAACATGCAAGCACATGCATACACATACATGCCTATCTAATGCAGGATATTTTCAGTGCCGCTTTACCAGCCAGAGACCTTCATGACTGGTGATGCCTCTGCTCACTCAAACCACCAGGCTGTGCCTGGCTTGCACTCCAGCACACATCCCATGGCCACAAGGACAGAGCACTCAACCCATGGCAGAAGTGGGTGTGTGAGCAAGCAAGTGCAGGGTCCAGCTGGCTGCTCCAAGTGCCAGCACAGGAGCAGGCTTTGTGCGGGGCTTGCTTTTGGACCAGGCGTGTCATGAGCGACTGCTGTGGTGGACTCTGGCATCCAGGTGAGGGGAATGCGGTGGCACCCAAACAGGGATGCCCACAACCCTGAAGCCCCAGGCAGGTGTTAGAGCATGCTAACAGCTCCTTTAGTCCACTGCCCTGCTCCAGCCTGTGGATCCAGGGCTGGCCTGGTCCTGACACTGCTTTATGTTACATGGGGATGGCTGCCCTCCACTGATGGAGAATGGGAGGGTTACACTGTTACAGCCTTCTACATACCCACCTTCAGTGGGTCCCAAGTTCTTGTCCCATGTCCAAGAAGAATGAGATTACACTGACAGTTGAAGGGTGAGAAGGGCAGAGAAGAGTTTTATTAAGTGACAAAATAGCTCTCAGCAGAGAGGAGATGTGAGGTTGGTCCCCCATCTGAAGTTGGATGGTCTCTCTCCCTCAGTGTGGCTGAGTCCGGGGCTTTTATGGGCTCACAATGGAGCACTGCATGCTGATTGGTTTATGAGTATGCAAAAAAGGCTAAAACAAAGGCACCACTCAAAGGTGGTCATGACAGTGTAAAAAACCAATTAGGGAAGGGTAGGTATATGTAAAAAAGGTGAAGAGTGGGGATCAATCAGAGGAAAGCAAGTCAAATGGGAAGAGAGGTTCTCAATCCAGTCCGTGGATTTACCTGGGACTTGTAACTTGGCTTTCAGGCTTTAAACTGTCTTTGATTTGAAAGTCAGTTTTTCATTAGGGACCTTCCCCTGTCTGTCTAGGGATTTGTCTGCCTCCTGCCATTATCGTATCCACTCATACACTCACACGGGTGCATAAGCACACATGCACAAATGCACATGCATGTGCTTACATATATACACCCATGCACTCACATAGGCATAACACACATGAACACATGCATATACATGCACACACATATGCATACACACTTATTTACTCACTCATGTATACACATGTGTACATGCACATTCATGTGCATACACAGCCACATCCATGCACTTACATAATCATAACACACACATGTACACATACATGCACACATGTATATACAGGCACACATACTTATGCATACACACCTGTGAGCTCAAACACTCACACAGGTGCATGCATATACAAGCATGCATGCACATACACATGCATACACATACGCACCCATGCACTCACACTCAGGTGTATACACACACATGCACACACACGAACACATGCGTATACATGCGCATGCCTATGCACGCATACCTATGCACTCACACATGCGCACACACATGCATACACACTCATGCACTCATACACTCACACAGGTACATACATACACATAAACTCATACACTCACACAGCTACATACACACAGACATACACACAACCATACACTCACACACTCACATAGGTGTATATGCACACAGGCATACACATGCACATGCACACATACACATGTACTCACATGTGCACACACACATATGCATACACACCCAGGCACTCACACAGGTGCATACACATATGTACATGCATGCACATACACCTAGCTCAAGGACCACTCTTGGTTAGGATCCCTTCACGTTCCTTCCCAATGTCCCTGTAATCTCTCTGCCCTGTAGTCTCTCTCACCAGACTGGCAGGCCTCAGTGACTCCAGTTCTGGCAATGTACACTTGTTCTCAGAGCATCTTTTATTTCCAACAAAGAGAAGGGAGCTGAGTGTAGGCTCAAATGGCCTACATTTGAGAGGACAGGTAAAGTGGGGAGACAGATGGGACATGTTTGAGGGTCATGGGAGGAGGGCCTATGCCTACCCATTGCCACCTTCTGAGCCCAAGAGTGCTGAGGAAGGTTGGGGAGATCAGGTGGCTGGGCCTTGTCATTGCTCTGCTCCACTCACTCCTGGATCCTGAAGTGACCTCTCACTGTGCTGCTAGGCAGACTGTGACACTGAGGAGAGGCATTGTGGAGCATTTGGGCATGCCTCTGGCTTAGCTGTGGAGAGGGCCCCCAAGCCTCAAGTCCCTGTACTGTGATCAGCCCCACGAGCCAATTCCTCAGTTGAAGAGAAATGTTTTATTTCATTTATTCAATCAGCAAGGATCTATTGAGTATCTCCTGTATAATAGGCCCTAGAGAAGATCCATAAAATGAACAAGCCAGAGTCTACACTCAAGCCAAACTCAGCAAAGTATGCTCTGCAGGGCATGGAGCACAGAAGAGGGATTAACCAAGGGGTCAGGCTGTGCATTGACCTGTGCATGTGAGAGAGAAGGATCCAGCAGAGAAGCACAGAGGCAGAAGTAGAGAAGTTGATAAAGGAAGGGCTGGAACCTATGTGCAAGCTGAAAATGTGAGCACCACCCCACCCCTGGCCCCCACCAGTATTGCTAAGCATTTTCTAGCAGTAGCTAAGTTGGTATGGCTTTCCAGTGAATGCTTTCCATGAATTGACTGTTTTAACACTAGAGTCCTATGAGGCAGGTGCTCTTATTCACCCCATTTTTAAAAATGCAGGGCCTCACTATGTTGCCCAGGCTAGAGCTATGCAGTGGCTGTTCACAGGTGTGATCATGGGGTAGTGCAGCCTCCAGCTCTTGGGCTCAAGCAATCCTACTGCCTCAGCCTCCCTAGTAGCTAGGACCACAGGCTTGCGCCACTATACCCAGCTTATTCACCCCATTTTATAGATGAGACTGAAGCACAGGCTATAAAAAATTGCTCAAGGTTTTACCATCACTGAACAATAGGACCAGGTAGAGCGCTTACCCCCTACTACTCTAATATGGTACCTCTCATTTTATCCATAGTTTCACTTATTACCTGATTCAATATTTAGACCACACTATGAGGTCCTATATGGAAACCAAAGTACGAAGAATGACCAAAGTACAAAGAAATGTCCAACCCATGGTGTCACAGCTTGTAGAATCACAGTCTGACCTACACCCAGATCTCCTAACCATTAATACACTGCTATAGGCTCCCAAGGCACAGACCGGGGTGCCTTGGGTGCCTGTGCCAGGGCACAGGTTGAGGTGTCAGATGCCTTATAAGAGTGAATGTGGGCCGGGCGCGGTGGCTCAAGCCTGTAATCCCAGCACTTTGGGAGGCTGAGACGGGCGGATCACGAGGTCAGGAGATCGAGACCATCCTGGTGAACACGGTGAAACCCCGTCTCTACTAAAAAAAAATACAAAAAACTAGCCGGGCGAGGTGGCGGGCGCCTGTAGGCCCAGCTACTCGGGAGGCTGAGGCAGGAGAATGGCGTGAACCCAGGAGGCGGAGTTTGCAGTGAGCTGAGATCCGGCCACTGCACTCCAGCCTGGGCGACAGAGCGAGACTCCGTCTCAAAAAAAAAAAAAAAAAAAAAAAAAGAGTGAATGTGGGTGGAAAACCTTTTGGAGGTTCCTGAATAAGTTAAACATAGAATTACCATATGACCCAGCATTTCCACTCCTAGGTCTATACCCCAAAGATTTGAAAATAGGTATTCAAAGAAAAACTTGTACAGGAATGCTCATATCAGCACTATTCACAATAGCCAAAAGGTGGAAATAACCCAAATCTCCATCAACAGATGAGTGAATAAACAAAATATAAGATATCCATACAATGGAATATTATTCAGCCATAAAAATGGATGAAATTCTGATACCTGCTACAAAATGGATGCACCTCAAAAACATGCTAAGTGAAAGAAGCTGGATACAAAAGGCGTATGATTCCACTCATATGAAATACGCAAAATGAGCAAATCTACTGAGATATTAGGTTGGTGCAAAAGTAATTGCAGTTTTTGACATTAAAAGTAATGGCAAAACTGCAATTACTTTTGCACCAACCTAATAGACCGCTGACTGGTGGTTGCCAGGAGGTGGAAAGGGAGAAATGGGGAGTTACTGCTAATGATTATGGAATTTCCATTTGAATCATCAAAAAGTTCTGGACCTTGATAGCGGTGATGGTTGCGCAACACTGTGAAAGCACTTAATGCCAGTGAATTTTATACTTTAAAATGGTTAAAATGGCAAATGTTATGTGTATTTTATGGCAATTTAAAAAAGATGGGAGTGAGGGAGTCCTTGGGACTCACCAAGAACTTCTTTCTGCAAAAAAGAGAGTCACAGTACACTGTGGGGGAGCAGTGGGGCCAGTACCCCCCATTCTCCTAAAAGGAAGGTAAGATTCTAGCAATATCTTTAAATTTTTCTGAGTGCTTCAAAGAAAATCTTACCAATCAATCACTGCTAGTTCCCATATCCTTTCATCACAAATGACATAACTATTACCAGTTTGTCTGACATGATGCTGTTTTGGCTTTATGCCCCCAGCCTGGAGGTTCCCAAACCCCACGATGTGTCACAATCACCCAGGGAGTTTGTAAAATGACATTCCTGGGACTCATTCCCAGCGACTTGGGTTCACTGGTCTCTAGAACTTGGCTTCTGGTCCCAGAGACTTGGGTTCCAAGGTTGGAAATCTATATTTTATAAAGCTTCCTGGGAATTGTGATGCAGCCTGTCTTCAGACAGGTCTTTTGGGAACCACTGTCCTGGCCCATTGAAGCGTGGAAGGCTGTGTATAAGATAGCCCCTGGTGGATAGATGTGTCCTGCAGGTTTCTGTCCTGTGCCCTCCCCCAAACCCTCCCCAGAGGAGATTTGGCCCAGGGCTGATGCCTTCTCTCCCCATTCCCTGCATACTCGGTTCGTCATTCTATCATCTCTCTGGCTCATAGAGAGTCTCACTGTTGTCAAGATCTCTTATGAGGGTTCTCACTCCAAACATAGTGTCCCTCATACCAGAGCCCTGGGAACGGTCTTCAGACCCCACCAAAACCTGTCTGAGGCAGGCAGCCTTGGTTGGATGTCATCCAACTGCACCACCCCCAGCTTTGCCCGATCAGGCCAGAGATCTTCACAGCACATTCTGCACTTTGTGATTGTATACTTTAAAAATATATATTCCATAAACAATATGTAATTATTATTAAAAAGCAGGAAACAGGCTGGGTGCAGTGGCTCACACCTGTAATCTCAGCACTTTGGGAGGCTGAAGCAGGTGGATCACCTGAGGCTGGAAGTTCAAGACCAGCCTGACAAACGTGGAGAAACCCCATCTCTACTAAAAATACAAAATTAGCCGGGCATGGTGGTGCATGCCTGTAGTCCCAACTACTCAGGAGGCTAAGGCGGGAGGATTGCTTGAACCGGGAGGCAGAGGTTGCAGTGAGCCAAGATCACACCATTGCACTCCAGCCTGGGCAACAAGAGTGAAACTCCGTCTCAAAGAAAAAAAAAGTAGAAAATATAAACAGACCGAAGGGGCTATCTGAAGGAGCTGTAATTAATCAACCAAATCAACCAAAATTCTTCTATTCCCCTATTCTGAGATAATCATTGTTTTGGGTTTTGTTGTTTTTTGTTTGTTTATTTGTTTTTTGAGACACAGTCTCAATCTGTTGCCCAGGCTGGAGCTCAGTGGCATGATCACAGCTCACTACAGCCTCACCTTGGCTCAACTGATTCTTCTGCCTCAGCCCCCCAAGTAGCTGGGACTACAGGTGAAACCACCAACTCAGCTAACTAAAAAAATAATTTTTTAGAGACAGGGTCTTGCTATGTTGCCCAGGCTGGCCTCATATTCCTGGCCTCAAGTGATCCTCCCTCCTCTTTGAGATACTGCCTTCCAAAGTGCTGGGATTATAGGCATGAGCCACTGACCCCAGCCGACCACTGTTAATATTTTATGCAGAATAACTTTCTAGACTTTGCAAATGTGTGTGTATATTATTTGTTTGTTCAACAAATATTTATTGAGTGCCTACTTTGAGTCAGGCACTATACTGAGATCCAGGCATACTGGAGTAAATGATATAGACAAAAATCCCTGTCCTCAGGGAGCTTGCAGTCTATGTATTCATATAACTTTTTTTTTTTTTTTAAAAGAATCGTATGGTGCTTTTAAGTAATCTTTTCCCTGTAAAAGTATATTGAGAAAGTCTTTCCATATCAACAAATGTAGAACTACGTCATCATTTTAATGATTGTATGATATTCCATTGGATATACTTTTCCTAGTCTATTTAACCAATTGTTTGCATTAAGAGGTTTGTTCTAAGTTTCCACCGTTATAAACAACTTTGAAATGATCCTGGGGATCTAGGGATCTTTGGTGCCTTTTTAATATTACCTTAGGATAAGTTTGTAAAAATAGGATTTGGAAAAAGAAGCCTGTGCTGCTTTTGCTGTTTTCATGATAGTTCTTTTTCTTTAAATGATTTTTAATTTTGAAATAATTACAGACTCATAGGAAGTTGAGTTGCAAAGATAGTGCAGAGAGGTCCTGTGTACATTTTATCCAGTTTTCTCTAATGGTGGCTTTTTTTTTTTTTTTTTTTTGAGATGGAGTCTTGCTCTGTCACCAGATTGGAGTGCAGTGGCGCAATCTCGGCTCACTGCAACCTCTGTCTCCTGGGTTCAAGTGATTCTCCTGCCTCAGCCTCCCGAGTAGCTGAGACTGCAGGCACATGCCACCACACCCAGCTAATTATGGTATTTTTAGTACAGACAGCGTTTCATTGTGTTGTCCAGGATGGTCTCCATCTCTTGACCTCGTGATTCACCACCTTGGCGTCCCAAAGTGCTGGGATTACAGGCGTGAGCCAACATACCCGGCCTAATGGTGCCATTTTATGTAACTATAGTACATAGTTACATATCCCTACTGTATATACTGATATAGTACATATCCCTACTGTAGTAGGCATATAGGCCCCTGTCATTTTATCACGTGTAGATTAACCAAAATCAAGATACAGAACTATTCCATCACCTAAAAGATCTTCTTACTGCTCCTCCTTTGTAAGTTATACTCTTCTCATCCCCCAATCGTCCCTGACTATTGGCAACCACGGTTTGTCCTCTGTCTCTATAATTATACATTATATGACCTTTTGAGATTGGGTTTTAAAACTCAGCATATTGCCCTTAATATTTATCCAAGTTCTGTGTAACAACAGTCTGTTCCTTTTAATCACTGCACAGTATTCCCTGCTATGGATATACAATCCGTTTAATCACTTATTGTGGGCCAGTTGTTGGCTTTTACAAACAAGGCTCCTGTGAATATTCAAGTACAGATTATGTGCGCAAAATTTGTATGTGTTTGAGATAAATGCCCAGGAGTATTACTGTCAGGTCTTATGCTAGCTGTATGTTTAGTTTTTTTAAAGAAACTGCGAAACTATTAATCTTTTTCAGTGTAGGTATATCATTTTACATTCCCACTGGCAATGTACAAGGGATGCAATTTCTCTGCATTCTTTCCAGCATTTGGTATTGTGAGTATTTTTAATTTTAGCTGTTTTGATAGCTGTGTAGTGATATTTTATTGTAGTTTTAATTTGTATTTCCCTAATGGCTAATGACATTGAACATCTTTTTACATGCTTATTTGCCATCTGTATATCCTCTTCAGGGAAGTGTTCATTCATGTCTTTAGCTCATTTTCTAATTAGATTGTTTATTGTTTTGGGTGTTTGTTTGGACTGCTGTGTTTTGAGAGTTCTTTGTATGTTCTAGATATGAGTCCTTTGTCAGATTTGTTGTTTGCAGATATCTTCCCCTAGTCCGTAGCTTGCCTCTTCATTCTCTTAACAGGGTCTTGTGCAAAGCAGTTTTTAATTTTGATGAAATTCAATTTTGTGGATTTTTTTTTCTTTTATGGATTGTGCTTTTGATATCACACCTAAAGACTCTTCACTGGGCTCTAGATCCTGAAAATCTCCTGTGTTATCTCTGGATGTTTTATAATTTTGCATTTTATGTTTAAATCTATTACCTCTTTTGCATTAAATTTTGTATAAAGTAGAAGGTTTGCACTGAGGTCCATTGTTTTCCTTACGGATAGCTAATATTTCTAGCACCACTTGTTAAAAAAAAAGAAGACTATCCTTCCTTCATTGAATTGCTTTTGTGCCTTTGTCCAAACTCGGTTGACTGTAGCTATATTGAAGTATTTCTGGGTCCACTATTTTGTTCCAGTGACCTATGTACCTGTCCTTCTGCCAATACCACACACTCTTGATTACTGTAACTGTCTCGTGTCTTAACATCAAGTAAAGTGATGCTTCTCACCTTATTTTTCTTTTTTCAGAATTGTTTGAGTGTTCTAGTTCCTTTGGCACGCGCTTTTTAAAGGCTCACGATAACGTATTACCAAACTGCTCCTGAAAGGTGGTACTAATTTAAACTTCCGCTGGCAGTGTAGGGGGCGCTTGTTTCCATACACCCACACCAACCCCGGCTGTTATCATTTTAAAAAATCTTTGCCTATCTGATAACTGAAAAATTATTCACATCCTTATTTTAAATTGCATTTTTTTGGTTGCCTTTGAACCTAAGCAGACAGCCAGTGCCCCCAGATCCGAGTAGAAGAGTTTGGTACCTTGTGACATCAAGCTTCACAGTTGAGGTTTCAGAAATGTCCAACAGAGTGAGCAGGCAGGCTTATGTGGCGACCCCTGCCGACTCCTTTTTTCCCTCTGAAGGCATTGCACCCTCTCTTCCTTGCTTATTGTCGCGCATCTCAGCTTCTGGAGACTAAGTCGTCTGTCCAGGCAGCCACATGTACCACAGGCAGGCATCGCTCTGCAGAAAAGCCCAAACGTACTTTCAAATTGCACTCAAAAGCTGACCACTTCTCACCTCCATTGCCACTACCTTGGCTCACTTGCTGCTATCTCTAGCATGCAAATACTATTGTTGTGATAGCCTCCAACAGCGTGGCAGTCCGATCCTTGTCTCCAGTGCTCTTGTCTCAAAGGGCAGTGGAGTCTCTTCACCACCCAGAAGCCAGAGGGTTGCCTCTAAAACACAAATCAGGGGTCCTCCTCTGCTCAAAATCCTCCCTTCTCACCCAGAGTAAAAGCCAAAGGTCCTGGGTGGCCTGCAAGGTCCTGCATGACCCTGATGGCCAGGTCCCACCCTCCTTGTTGGGTCACCCTGCAGCAGCCGCTGGTGTCCTTGCTATTCCTCAGACCCACCCAGAATGCCGCATGCTCTTGCTCTCTTGCTGTTTCCTTCTGTCTGGAAGACAGTTCTCTCTGCCTGGAATGTCTTCCTCAGCTGTCTGCAGAGCTCACTCACTTTCTCACCTTCTCCCTAGTCTCCATCGGCACTTACCTCCAGCACTCCCTTTGCTGCCTTCTCGTACCCCACCACCTGCTGACCCACAGCAGATATTGCGCTTGCTTATTGGTTCCCTGGTTGTCTTTCCTCCCAGAGGACAGAGATTTTGTTCATTCATTCACCTCCTGCTGTATGCCTAATGTCTAATATACTGCCTGGCACATGGTGCCTGCTCAATAAATACCCGAATGAATGAAAATGAATGGTCACCTAGTAAACAGCCCCTTATTATAAACAATTCCATGGTTTCCAATTTTAATTTATTTCTGAGACGGAGTTTCTCTCCTGTCGCCCAGGCTGGAGTGCAATGGCGTGATCTCGGCTCACTGCAACCTCTGCCTCCCGGGTTCAAGCGATTCTCCTGCCTCAGCCTTCCAAGTAGCTGGGATTACAGGCACACGCCACCACACCTGGATAATTTTTGTATTTTTAGTAGGTATGGGATTTCACCATGTTGGCCAGGCTGCTCTCGAACTCCTGACCTCAAGTGATCCTCCTACCTTGGCCTCCCAAAGTCCAAAGTGCTGGGATTACAGGCATGAGCTCCCGCGCCCGGCCCTTTGCTTCCAATTTTTAAAACAAACAATGCTGACATGAATATCCTTGAAGTGAACTACTCATACACAGTCATGATTATTTCCTTAGGATTAATTTCTAAGATTGAATTGCTAGGTCAAGGGGATGCACATTTAAAAAAAAAAACAAACCACTTTTGACAGGTATTTCTCCAGAAAGGCAGTATCAGTTTCCATACTTACCAGAAATGTGTGACTGTGTCTTTTCCTCCACACTCCCACCAATGCTGGGTCTTGTCATTTTTAGAAAGTCTTTGCCAAGTTACCTGCCACTGTTCTCACGTGAGTTTCTACAGAAGGAGCTTCGTGTAACTTGATAGAATACAACCGCTTTGCAGCAACTCAGAGAGTCTTTCTGTGGTTGTCACCACGCTCAATAAAACCCAAAGGCAGTGCCCAGTGATGTAGCCAGTGGAGCAGCAGCCAGGCTAGTAGCCAGACCCAGATGTGGATCTTTCCCTGAGCCTAACACTTTGTAAAGGGAGCACTTAGATTGTCGAGCGGAGAGAAGGGACACCAAGTTATTTAGAACATTTTCCTGAATTGTTACTTTTCCTAGCCAAGCTTTGAATAGAACCCAGACAGCTGAGAGTTCAAGGTTTTGCTGTCTTCTAAGGCCTGCCCTAAACCAAGGATTCTCAAACTGAGAGTGCCTGAGAACCACCTGGAGGACTTGGGCTTGTTAAAATACAGACTGATGGTTCTGTCAGTCTGGGACAGGCCCAGGGATTTGCATTTTTAGCAAGTTCCCAGATGATGCTGATGCTCCGGGTTCAGCAACCGAACTTTGAGAACTGCTGGCCTGGAGTGTTGGATATGTTTTGTCTGCCTCCCACTGGGTCTTTCCCCCAGCCCCGCTAGGCTGGGTTAGGCACCAGCCTCTGTGGCCCATGGGATCTCCATCGCTGCGCTGACCACATTGTAGTCAGAGCTGCAGTCTTCCCCGGTCTTTTTCCCCTATTTGGAGGCGGACCCAGGTCTAGGCCCCCAATTCATCTCAGTCCACCCAGAGCCTGCTGAGCTGCTTGGCACAGAGGCCTTCAATGAGGGCTCCCCAGAAGGGTGAGGAGCTGTTGTGGAGCCTTCACGGGTGATTGCCACAGACTCCATGTGTGCTGACCAGGGAGGTGCAACACAGAGGTCACCCTGCGGTTTTGAAAGTCATTCATCCGGGATTCATTCTCACTTCCTCTGACACTTGGATTCTGATGTCATCAAGAAGATATTCAGAAATCAAACAGAAAGGCAGTCCAGTGGACTTGTTTTACAGTGAGGAACCAGAGGAGAGGGACTAACTCAAAGTCACACCCCTGAGTGATGACACAGGTAAGTTGAAACCATCACCTCCCCAGCAGCCTTCTATAAAGGAGGTGGAGCAAGAAGACAAATGTGATATGGACACAGGATCATACTGGAGAACAGGCCTGGACCTTCCACCATCACAGGCCTGGACCCTCCACCATCACAGGCCTGGACCCTCCACCATCACAGGCCTGGATCCTCCACCCATCACAGGCCTGGACCCTCCACCCATCACAGGCCTGGACCCTCCACCATCACAGGCCTAGATCCTCCACCATCACAGGCCTGGATCCTCCGCCATCACAGTCCTGGATCCTCCACCATCACAGGCCTGGACCCTCCACCCATCACAGGCTTTGGACAACTCCCTCTCTTTGGGCCGCCACTTGCCCACCGGTAGCCTGAGTATGATACCATCTGTGATGCTTTTGTGTGGATTCAATTTGGTCACTTGTGCAAATGGGCCTTGTGCTGTGCCTATGGGAAGCATTAGACACTCTCTTGCCTCACCATGACTTCTGCTGGGTTTTTCATGGTCCCTTGCCCACCACTCAGTGCTGTTGTCCCAAAGGGCAGTAGCGTCTCTGGTCACACTTTGGCTGGGTGAGTCTCAAGCTCCAAGAGAAGGACAAGGGAGAGATTGAAGAACGCACACCTGAAGGTGCAGCTGGGGCCTCATGTGATGTCAACCCCGCTCGTTTCGTGAACTTCCCTTCCCTCCTCACCACATCCTCCTGGGGTTTTCGGTGTCAGAGCTCAAGGGGAAGGTGCAGGCAGAAGTTAAATATAGAAAGGCACCTACTCATGGTGAAATGCGTGGGCTGAGCCCTGGGTGAGGGGGCGTAAGCACCTGCTAAATTTAGCAGGCTGACTTCCTCTCCTCTTCCCTTGCATGGCATTATGCAAAAAAAAATGCTTGTCAGTTTCCCTCAGGGGATGAATTCAAAGGGTGAAGAGGAGAAGTTGGAAATAAAGCCTGCCAGTTAATCATGACCCTGGGCCCTGGATGGTCCCATCTGCTGTCACCTTTTATCCTCAGAGCAGTTCTATGGGCTGGGCAGGGAGGGTGTTGATGATCTTGCTTTACAACTGAGGATGCTGAGCCCCAGAGAAGCCAGGGACTTGCCCAGTCATCCCATGATAGAGCCTAGACAGGAACTTCAAGTTTCACACAGATGCCCATGTCCATTCTTAAGAACCTAATCCAAAGGTGCACTGGGGGCCGGGTGCGGTGTGGTGGTTCACACCTGTAATCCCAGCACTTTGGGAGGCCGAGATGGGTGGATCACTTGAGGTCAGGAGTTCGAGATCAGCCTGACCAACATGGTGAAACCCCGTCTCTACTAAAAATACAAAATTAGCCAGGAGTGGTGGCGCACACCTGTAATCCCAGCTACTTGGGAGGCTGAGGCAGGAGAATCACTTGAACCCAGGAGGCGGAGGTTGTAGTGAGCCGAGATTACGCCACTGCACTCCAGCCTGGACGATGGAGTGAGACTCGTCTCCAAAAAAAAAAAAAAAGAGTGTACTGGGCTTGGTAGCTCAGTAGGTAATAAAGAGTGCCCAATCTACAGAGGTTTTCAAGGCTCTTGAGTCGTTTGGTAACTGCAGGTGGGAAGCCCACAAGCTAATGAATATGAGTGGCAATGAACCAAGGCCCGGCTACTCAGCCCAGCAGCAATGGCCTTGCCTCAGAACCTGGAAATGCCAAGGCCCAGTCCCAGCCTAGACCTGCTGAATCCGATTCTGCCTTGAAACAAGGTTCCCAGATGATCCATGCACACATTGGGGCTTAGGAAGCCTTGGATTAATGCTTTGAGTGGGCTCACTTAGAGAATCAACTAATGGATTTTTGGACTCCAGTCATTCATTCCTTCACTCCCTCGTTTATTCAACTGCTGTTTATTGATGAATTCCATGTTTGTGGGCTCATGTTAGAAGTTGTGATAGAAAATAGCTGCTAACACAAGTGCTTGCTGTGGATCTGGCGAGGTGTTGTAGGTATATTAATTTGTTTAATCATCACAGAGACCCTATGGGGTAGGTGTGTGCAGTTTGTAGAAGAGGAAGCAGGCTAGAGAGTTTAGGCAACGTGCTTAAGGTCATGGCGCTTAATGAGTGGCAAAGCCAAGATTCCACCCAGGTTCTGGCTCTTAACCAGGAGGCTCCACCGCCTCTAAAGATTACAGAACCAGAGCAGCTTGGTGCTGCTCAGGGCTCAGACCTCAAAAGACAGAAAGGATCCAGGTGATCAACTGGGCCAGGGTTTGGTTTCAATTTTGGCTTTAGGCTACAGAGCCGTTTGCTCACGTAACATTTCATGCAGATTCTGTGAGAGCTAGAGCTGCTGCAGTTGGACAGAGGTGACCCCCACATACATTCCACCCCAAAGGCCACCACTCTCCCCTGTGCCCCCGGAGCTCCATAGAGCACATACTGAAGCCACTCACAAGTCCAACTTCTTTGTTTTGCAGATTGGAAGAACAGAGGCTAGAAAGGCAAGATGTCTTATCCAAGATCACATAGCTAATGAAGACCAAATTAGTTAGGGCTATATGAGCCCCAGATGAACTCTGTTCCGTGGGGTTGGGGGATAGGGGGATTTCATGCCAGAGAGCACATGGCTGATCTATGTAACAACATTTCACAGGGAAAACCCTTTGTCATAGCATTTCTAAATTTTCTTAAGAGTGAAGGAACCCCAGTGAAACTATGTTGACAGCTTGACAGCTACAGGCCCTCTCTCTAGAATTACTCTGTCTCTTTCTCTCTCTCTCTCCATCACACACACACACACCACACACACACACACACACACACACACATTTTTTCTAAGATTTCGGAGAGTCCAGAGAGCCTTTGAATCCTGGAAGAAACCCTCAGGTCAGGAATCATATGCATTTTTTGCCTTTGCTGAAACCCACTCAGGGGAAGTGAGAGGGGCTCAGGGGTAAATGGTCATGGATGCCAGAGGGTGACCCATCCCTACCAGGAGTGCCAAGTGTGAAGTCACAAATTTCAAACAAACCTCTTTTTACACCCATCACACCTTTTTACGCCTTTATACCTTCCAGTGGGTGGCCTTCACTGTCTGCAGCCTATTGGATGGTTGGAAGGAATCCCTGTCATGACTAAAAATAGAGACCCCTTGTTCTGTCTCTCACCAGGGTGGACAAGAGAGAAACAAGTGTGTATTGACTGGGGGCAGATCATCTTTGTGTGGGCAGCAAGCAGCCCTCATTTATGGCGCCTGTCTCAGATGCTTGTGGAAAGCACACCACACTCTGAGCCCAGCTGAGTGGTGGTCCTCCTTTGTGCACTGCTCCCCTGAGAGTCCTCGAAGCCAGTGAGATGGAAAGTGGGTGTCCCCATTTTACAGACAAGGAAACTCAAGCCTCAAAGAGGCCAAATAAGCAGCCCGAAGGACCCCGCTGGTGGGCGGCAGGGGGCCTGTGGCATTCTGACCAATATCTGTGGCTTAGAAGAAGGCTGCTCAGTTCAAACTCCAACAATTCAGCAAGCCAGCTGGGTGACCTCTCTGAGCCTCCTGTCTCCATCATACAAAGGTGACTGTGGTAGTATCAACGCCATAGATCTAACATGAAGATTAGCATAACCTAAGCACTTAGAATAGTACCTGGCAGGTGACAAGTGCTCAGTAAATGTTAACCGCCCTTATTGTTGCCGTGATGGTGATGACAATGATGATGATGTTACTCTAAAGTCTCTATTCACAGTGCTACCCCCTGATTGCTTTGTGCAGGTGAATGGACCACAGTTTCCCATTCAGTAGTTGAAGGAGGTGGGGCAGAGATGGGGAAATGACCTCTCCATGGTCATGAACAAAACAAAGATATGTGTGGCTTTGGTTCCATAAAATTAGGGTTTCTGGTCACCTGCGTAGCCCCTGACTTCTTCATTTACTCTCCCTGAAGCTGAGGGAAAGTAATGAGGATGGACAAGAGAGGGACAAGTTCCTCACCCAGAGGAACCTACAGCCAGCATCCCAGAGTTGTAGCACCAATCCAGCTTGTGGAAAGGCCCTGCGTGACTTCTGACGGGCTTCCCACCTTGCATTTGTGACCAGTCTCACCTTTCATTTGTTAGGTGCTTAGTCCATGTCAGGCACTCAGGACTGAAAGACAAATAATGCTTATACAGGAACCATGTGCCTCCCCTGGCCTTAACTCAAGAATGGGGGATCCTTCTATTGCTGTCTGGTTCCTGTTCTCTGGATTCTCTGGATCATCTGTGCTGGTGGCCTTCTTCCATCTGATTACTGCCTTAAGACCAGCAAATGCTTCCGAGTGGAATCACTGGGTCAAAGGGAATGGTATCTTTTTGAGCCTTTTGATCCATGTTCTTATTGACCCCAGAAAGACACTATTTTAAAGATGCTCATTGCAGCATTGTTTACTGTAAAACCAGCAATAGTCTATCAGTAAAGTTGATTTACATAAAATGGGAGCCAGCTACACAACACAATACTAGGCAGCTATTAAAGATGGTGACATACGTGTACATTCAATGACTTGAAAGATACAGATAATATATCAATAAGAGAAAAAAGTAGTATAGCTGGTAGATGTAAAAAATAAAATCAAACTGCATATGCGTCTAGAAAAAGGTCTGCCAGAAAGGACACTCACGTGTGAATGGTGGTGATCTCTAGGATAGGATTATAAATCATTTTTCTTTTCTTTTTATATTTTCTGAAATTTTCCATGTACCATTTTTATAATCAGAAAAAAATGGATTCCCTCCCCTTTCTTTATCCCCTGCCAGAAATGCAGGTGGGAGTCATAGTAGCCTTGGAGGTGGGCAGCTGCCAGACTGGGTCCTGGGTGACTGGCACTGCCATGGGTGCACGGTAAGAGCTGGCAGGATCAGTCGGGAGCTGGGGGTGCCCTGCAGCACTCCTCTCTAGATCCTGACCAGCCCCAACATGTTCTCAGGATAAAATGCCTGTGCTGGCCCAGCGTACCACCCCCCACCCCTGCCGCCCTTCTTCCTAGCCCTGAAGTCTGCCTATTGGCACTTAGCTTCTTACCCTCTCCCCGCCTCCCTCCTGCAGCAGGTGTTTGACCTTTCAATCTGACAGGCCTGCATTCCTAGCCTGCTGCTGGCTCTCACAGGTGGGAATCCTCAGTTTCCTCATCTGCACAATGGGAGTCATAGTGCTCACTTTGTAGGACCGAGGGTTGATTTCGCATCTTGCACTTAGCACACTCCCTGACCCATGGATCCTCGAGCTGGGGATGATGCTGTTACATCAGGTCACATGCTGGCCCTCCTGACTTGCTCATTCTCTACTCCGTGCATCTGTGAGGGAAGCAGGGCATTTATACCCTGCACCCAGCAACCACTACCTGAGGGCTGGCCCACAGCTGAGATAGTGGGGGCCATTAATTCCCAAGCACTTCCAGTCCTCTGTGCCTGCAAAAGTGAGGCCAGGAGGTCAGGCTGGAGTGCAAGGAAATGACAAGAGACAGGGGAAGGTGCCAAGCTCCAACAGTGTCTGCTGCAGACCTGGGCAGGTTGGCTTAGCTAAGTGCCATTGCCCCATGCCACATGTCTCCCCACACCAGACCACTCATAGGTTACAGCAGTCTAGA
Source organism: Trachypithecus francoisi (assembly GCF_009764315.1). NCBI lineage: Eukaryota > Metazoa > Chordata > Mammalia > Primates > Cercopithecidae > Trachypithecus > Trachypithecus francoisi. The sequence continues at coordinate 82,777,159 of NW_022681457.1, forward strand.
AACAAATGTCTTGAGTCAGGAGCCACCAAAGCTCAATCCGGACCTGCCATCCCCATGCATAGCTTTCCTGGACAGAAGCTCTTGGGCCCCATGCTCATGGGCATAAATAAATAACATTTAAGTGCCTTAGACTCTTCTTATTGGAAGGAATGTGACGGGGAAGTTGAAATGGGGAGGGGAGCAAGTCCCCATTGCCCTTTCTTCCTGCACCAAGCAAAGAAGGAGAGAGGACTTCACAGCCTTTCCCATTTCCCCAGCAAACATGTCACCTTGTGAAGCCCTTGATTTCTAATCTGAAGCAAACAGGGTTGATGGAAAGTTGTCATGATAGGTAAACAGATAATAAATGTGAGGTGATTAGTAGAGACCCAGGCATTTGGTACCCGTTATTAGTGAAGATTTTTTTTCTTTAAATACAATTAGTGGTTTATAATCCATGGCTCTTTTTACTGCATTAGCCACAGAGGGAAACCATGGGGGCAGCAGGCAGTCCATCAAATGATTGCTTCAGAGTGGAACAGAAGGGTGGTGGAGGCACTGCCGATGAATGATTAGGGCCAGGAGCGCCCCAGAATCATCTTGGCGGGGGGCTGGCTGCTGGTGCTTTGTGACTTAGCCATTCATTCATTGACCATTCCTTCATTTATTCATTCAGCAGATACTGATTGAGGATTCTTGATGCCAAGCATCATGGTAGGGACCAGATCTCCTAGGAGCCACTGACAGGCCCTGAAGCCTCGACATGGAGGCCTGTGAAACAGCCGCCTCTGCTTTCTCAGGGGATGTGTTACATTCCCTCAGGTGGAAAGAGGAGAGCCTCTGGCCAGAACATTCCTCCCATATTCCCACCCCCACAAACCTGCTCCACTTCAGGCTTTTATCATCCACGTCATCCTGCCCTTCACTGGGGTCCTCAGAGACATCAGCTGCCTGGAAAGGGGGTCCAAGAGCCACAGGGACCCCTCCCTCTGTCAAGGAAAGACACGTGGTGTGTCCATAGCAAGTCACAATTAGAATTCCAGGTGTCTCCTCTACCCTGTGCTCTCAACTGTGGATGCCCTTGTCCCCAGGGTCAGAGCAGAGTGCTGGAGGCCTAGCGGATCCACCGTGTAGACCTGGCCCATCTTTCAGGTGAAGAATTGAATACTTGTATATTTTACCACATGGGTAGATACATGCATAGATTGCAAAGCAGAATTTTATACATGTATGGCTTTTAACGATCAAACAGGAGACTAAAGCCCTTTTGGCTTATGGGGATTGCTTTGGGGATGTCCCTGGAGCTCCCTGAGGGACATCTTTCAGCGTCGTCCCACCTTAGGGCTGCTTTTTCACCATGTGATCTGTGGGGGCAGTAACCTCCTGTGCTCCACCTGCTCAGTGGGGTGAGAAAGGACACGGCAGACCTAGGTTAGAGAAAGGGGAAATGTCTTGGGTATGGGTTGTGAGAGGGTTAAAGAAAGTCACCATCTCTGAGTCATTTGGGCCCAAAGTCCAGAGAGAAGAAACTGAGGGAAAGGAACCATCTCTCTCCCTTGGTAGTGCTGGGACCCCCAGGTTCTGGCTGGAGCTTGCACCTTCCAGAACCACAATCCTGAGATCCAAGCTCTTCTGAGATCTACACCACTGGCTTCCTGACTTCCACAGCCTCTGTTCACATGGCACCTGATCAGAGACCTTCCTTTCCCACCCTTCTCTCTGCCCCCTGCCTTCCACTCCTGTTATCCTCAAACAAGGTTTGGTTTGCTTCTCAGCACTTGGAAGCACCTGGCAGGTTAGATATGTATGTGCTGGAATGTAATATGTTAGATATGTATGCATTGGAATGTAATATGTTAGATATGTATGCGTTGGAATGTAATATGTTACATATGTATGCGTTGGAATGTAATATGTTAGATATGTATGCGTTGGAATGTAATATGTTACATATGTATGTGCTGGAATGTAATATGTTAGATATGTATGTGTTGGGATGTAATATGTTAGATATGTATGTGTTGGGATGTAATATGTTAGATATGTATGTGTTGGAATGTAATATGTTAGATATGTATGTGTTGAAATGTAAGCTCCATGAGAAGGTGAACTGTCTTCTTGTTCACCCCTTGAATAAGCCCACCCTATAAAACCATGCTTAGCCACAATCTCACTGATCAGTACATCGACTGAGTAGAATTTTCAGAAAAACAAAAGCAAATCAAACAAGAAAATCCAGCTAAATCAAGAACATGAGCTTCCGTTAGACATTTAATACCAAAACATAGCTTCTGAGGAGTGTCAGGAACTCAACCCCATTTGACATAATCTCCTAAGTCTCCCATCTGGCCAGCACACCCTGATCAGACTGGCACCTCCCCAAAGACTGGCACCTCCAGCATGAGGGAACTAGTTTGATTCAGCTCTTCTGCTGCATGCAGTAGGCACTTAGCAAAAGTTCAGTGACATAAATTTTAAAAGGCTGGCTGGGCCAGGCGCAGTGGTTCACACCTGTAACCCCAGCACTTTGGGCGGCCGAGGTGGGCGGATCACAAGGTCAGGAGATCGAGACCATCCTGGCTAACACGGTGAAACCCCGTCTCTACTAAAAATACAAAAAATTAGCCGGGCGTGGTGGCAGGCACCTGTAGTCCCACCTACTCGGGAGGTTGAGGCAGGAGAATCGCTTGAACCTGGAAGGCGGAGGCTGCAGTTGAGTCAAGATCGCACCACTGCTCTCCAGCATGGGCGACAGAGTGAGACTCCATCTCCAAAAAAAAAAGAAAAGAAAAAGAAAAAAAGAAAAAAAGACTGGCTGGCCTCTGAGCTCAAGTCAGAAGGGAAAGATTCTATGTGTTACCAAGGAGGGGAGGCGATTAAGGATGGAAGAATTTTTGACAAGGGTAGAAATCGAGATTTCTGGTGAATCCTCTTCACAGAATATCCAGGGAGTCCCTCCCTCCCCCATTTCCCTTCCATCTCCCAATTACTCTGCTTGACCAGGTTTGCCCACATTTATGCAAAGGTGCCTGATGGCAGGCATTCAATGCAACCACTCACGAATCTGCTGAGCCTGCTAAGGACAAAGTCCCCTGTACCCAGGATCAGAGAGGGAAGAGAGGCAGATCCTACCCCCACATTCTAGTCATGGAGAAGAGAGAAGCTTTTATGAGTCAGACAGTATTCACCGGTGAAGGACAAATGACGAGCCCCTGAGCGTCATCTCCAGCGGTCTCAGGCCTTGAAGGAAGGATAGGACAGGACATTCAGAAAGGGGCAGCTGTTCCCCCACCATCTCCTTATCCTGTGGTTTGCAGCTGCGTAGCAAACACTAGTAGTGATTAGATTTGACGTGTTTCACCAAACAGCTACTCACCAGTCATTGACTGAACATGTAACATTCATTCATTCATTCATTCACCTAGTGTCTGCCAGATGTCAGGCCCTGTCCTAAGGGCTGGGGATTTGGTACACTGAAAGAGACAGACAAGGTCCTTTCCTTTACTTACGAAGCTGACGTGGTGGCCAGCTCACGGTTGGTCTACTTTGTACCAGGCCCTGCTGAGGCCCTTTTCACGGAAATTCTCACTGGGAGTGCAGTTAGTATTTTGAGGGGAAAGTTCTTTGATGTGCAGGCTGTGTGGCATGTTGCAAGATTTAGTGCCTCTGGTTCCTGCCTCGTGCTGTCAGTGGCACCCTCCCCTTACCCCACCTTAGCCTTTGGAACATCCCTAATATCCACTTACAGTTAAAAATGCCCCCTCATGATGTGCTATTGCCCACCACTAGAAAAACAACATGATCTCATGTAATCCTCACAACAGCCCCATGAAATTAGTTCTGGTACTGATCCCCATTTTACAGATATGAGACAGACACAGAGATGTTCAGCAACTCGTTCCACACCACACGGTTAGAGTGATGGATATGAAACCTAGGGGCCCAGGTTTAGAGACTGCACTGCTCACTACCCTGTTATACAGCCTCTCAAACCAACATAGACTGCAAATTCTAGACAGTGAGGGGAGCGATGGTGAAAATGGATCAAAGATGATGCGCCAGAGGGAGACAAGCTAAAGTGGGAAGTGTGTCCATGTGTGAAGCCTTATGCTGACCCAGTGGGCAGAGTAGACAGAGTACAATCAACTGGAAGCCCCACACAGGCCCTAAATCCCCATTAAAACTATGAGGTAAGCAGTGTATACGTGTGCACATTAGGGATATGTACCTTAGTGAAAACCTCTGCTCTTATGGGGAATACTCTGTTCATCAAGGAATAATTATTCCCGGGAAAGATAGACACTAGGAGACTTGCATGTGGAACACAGAAAGGCAATGTCAAGCAAGCCAGATGCTGGGAGGGAGGCAGTGCTCTTCCTCTCCACATCCGACCAATGGAAAAGTAATTATTAGCTGCCTGTGGTGTGTGTCTGAGTCAACCGCAGTGGAGTACACGGAAGCTGTTGAAGCTCTTTTTTGTTCGGAGCCCTTGCTGTGGCTGGCATGTGCTGGGGATTCAATCATTGAGTGGATGAGTGGATGGATGGATGGATGGATGGATGGATGGATGGATGGAGTAATGGACAGATGGATGGATAGAAGGTTGGACAGACAGATGGAAGAGTGGAAGAAAAGATGGATAGATGGATGGATGGATGGATGGACAGGTGGATGGGTGGATGGATGGATGGACAGATGGATGGGTGGATAAGATTTGGTAGCAGCCCCACATGGAACTTCTGGCTGCAGAGGCTGGATATAGTCAGGGTCCAATTCACAATGGTATAGAATTCAGGGCTAAACTACAAGTCAAAATCAATTCTAAACAGCATTATCTTGCCACAAATGAAGTCAGGAATAGGAAAGCATTTCATTTCATTGGACAACCAATGTAAACAAATGTCCTGGCCTTCAGCCCTCAGTCTATCTTAGACAGTTGAAGGGAAAAACTCAGATTTGCTGAGTACCTACTATGTGTCTGGCATCCTACAGAGAGGATGGCTTCTAGTCTTCAAAACAGCCCTGTGTTTGACAAATCGGGATGGTTAGGCTACTCAGATAGGTGAAGCGATGGACACAAGGTCACACAATCAGTGGTTGAGCCAGAAATGAAAATTCAGGCTGTTTATTTCTACCGCCCCTTTGCATCCCAAAGCCCCATGGGAAATCAGATGGATAGGGTAGCACGTCTTTAGGCAGCAGATCCAGGTGGCTGCAGCCTCAGCATGACCCATCTGTATCACGGGCTACCTCTCTGTGTAACACAGGGCCTGCCTAGAGACCCCAGGCCAAGGATGGGGGTGAGGATTAAAGAGTAAGGAACCTGTGATTGTTTCCACTGTGCACCCTGCGAGGGCAGCTTAGTCAGCGGCAGGGCCCATTAGTCACTGAGACAGAGTGGGTGGGAGAGTGGGGACAGGTCAGGACTCTGCAGGAGAGCACCTCGCACTGTGGAAAGACAGCCTGGGACCTGGGCCCTGCTAGGAGAACGCAAGGGCGGGGAGCAGGTGGGTTCCTCCACACCTGCCTCCTAGTTCCATTGCTCCTCCAGTGCTAACACATTCTAGCTAAGCGGAGGAGGAAGACAAAGGTGCTAGGGGACCCAGGAGAAGAAAAAGGAAGGAACAGCTTCCCCTCTTTATTTGAAAGCAAATGGATCTGCGTTCGTATCACAGTTCCTCCCTGCTCTAGCTGTGTGATCTGGGGCAAGTCATTTCTCTTCTCTGAGCCTGTTTTGGCCTCATTTTGTTGTTATAGAAATTAGACAAGATACCACATGTGAAAATGCTTTGCCAGGGCTGGCACATGGTAGAAATCCAGAAATCGTTCTCTTCCTGCCCTACCCTCTCTGGGTAAGTCTGATGAGAGGACAGAAAAGCACTAGCCTCTGGCCAGTCACAGGAGACTGAACCCCCACCCCCTGTCAGCTGTCCCTGTTCCTCCCTGCCTTATATAGGCCTGGCTGTCCTCCCCAGCCATGCTTCTGCCCACTGAGGGCCGTGGTTGCCTGGGCCACACATCTGTGGATGAATGGCAGAGCCAGGGCTAGTACCCGTGACTGCAGACTCCTTGTGCAGTGCTCCTGCCCCCGTTTTGCTTGCCTGTCTGCCACAGTGGTGGGCACAGAGTTGGGGCTCCCCACATGTTGGTTGTCAGGATGAGTGAAGGAGGAAGTGTGAGAGCTCCTAGCCAGGGCCTGTGCAGTGGTGGGTGTTTATTAAACGTTTGTAGAATAAATATAAAGGACACATGCCCCAGACCCAGCCTCTCTGTAAATGGCAGTTTTTAACCTTCTTCCCCACTCTTTGCACCCAAAACTGCTGTCATGGGCTTGCCCTGACAGCACTGGAGAGAAAAGCAGGCAGTGCCATTCCAGAACCTTTGGGCTTCCCAATGTCTGTTCCCTCCTCTCCCAATCACACCAGGTTTGCAAGGTGCAGCTGTACTTGTATAGGCAATGGCAGAGAGGCAGAGAAGCCAGGGGTGTCCTGTCCCACCTACGTGAACTCATCCACTCTCTGGCTGCCCAGCCTCCAGCAGGTCTTGCAATAAGCTGCTTTCAGAATGGCCTTGGAGGCGGAGTGGTCATCAGAGAAAAGGGGTGCAGGGCCTTAGGGCCCAGAGCAACGGTGGTGGCCGGGGAGGCGGTGGCCACACCATTGCCAGCGCCCACATCTTCATCCTGTCCACTGGCCAGCAACGTGGATGGGTAGGTTGAGTATGGGGAGAACTGGAGGACTTAGGTTTGAGTCCTGGATCGGCCACTTCTTAGCTGTGTGACTTTAGGCAAGTTACTTCAACTCTCTCATCCCATTTTCTCATCTCTAAAACGGGAATAGACAACTTCCTGGTTATGCCGTGGTTGTGGGTAGGAAAGGGCTGTTCATGGCCGGGTGCTACGGTGGCAGTGAAAACACTTTGGAAATGCTGAAATACTGTCATGTAGGAATGTCATGGCCACTGTGCTGTTACTAGTGCTCTCTTCTGAAGCACACTGGGGAGGTAGGCCAGACAGTCTGGACTTGAGCCTTTGCCTTAGACAAGTCACATGGTCTCTGAGAGCCTCAGTTTTTCTCATCTGGGAAGTGGGCATGATTACCCTGCCTATCTTACAGGGTTATCTGCAAGCAGACAAGATGATACGAGGAGTCTGGGGTTGAGACATGCTTGGTAGATGTTAGGTGGGTGGGTACCGTGGGTGGAGTGGAAGGAGGGCCTAAGGAAGCCAAGACTTCCTTCCAAGAGAGGCAGAGGGGGTGGGGGCAACCCCAACTTTTTGTCTGCCGAGCTGGGTAACTCCTGGGGACACATTACTCACTTTCCCTGAGCCTCGGTTTTCCCATCTGGAAAGAGAGCTGCAAGTGCCCAGTGCTTGGTGGGCGGTCACTCGGCTGCCACTGGGCTGTCGTGCTGTTCCTCTGCTCCTGGAAGGAGTGACCCACTGAAACTGGGCCTCCCTCTCTGGCAGGTTAGGCCTACAGCTGCCACCTACCCTCTGACCTCACTCGACTCCTGCCTAAATGCCCCCCAGCTCCAAGTACTTCTCTGAAACAGCCTGGCTTCCTGGAGTTCCCCGTTTGCCACCGGCTGCTCTGTGCATGTGACCTCCGGCTTGAGATGTCGAAATCCTACTCCAGCCTGCCCGGAAACCCCCGCCGTCTGGGGCTGTGCAAGGGTAGAGGCGGCACAGGCTCCTTGGGCATTGCCACACTTTGCGGCAGCAAGTCGCGGGCATCGATTCACGTTCTATTTTCAGACATTTCTGTTTCCTCCGCAAGAAGCAGTGGGTGGCCGAGGGAATTCAGTCTTCCGGTGACTGTGAGATGATTCCAAGCATAATATCTTCGTATGGATGATGTATTTCAGAAACTACGTGAAATGTTGTGGTCTGATGGTGCCATGGTTCACTACCAATGGAGAAAAGATTTTAGAATCTACCCTCTTGGGGATCTGAGTGCGGATGTGGGAGTTTTCTCTCCACAGGTTTCTTTACCCTGTTTGTAGGGACAGGAGGCAGACAGGGAGGTGGGCATTTATGGTGGGCCCAGGAATCCCTATAGCATTCACTCAATATTCTGCCAAGACGGCTGCCCCATTTTACTGATGAAGAAGCTGAGACACGGGGAAAGGAATTGATCAAGCCAAAGCAGCACAGTTACACAGCAGCAGACCTTGGACTGGAATCCAGGGCTTCCTGACCACAAAGCCACTGGTTTCCAAGCCTGAGTCCAGGCCCTGTGAGCTGACGGACTGTGGGAACCTGAGCAAGTCACTTGACGCCTCGGACTCCAGTGTCTTTCTGCTTTGTGGGAGGGTTGGATTAGCTCAAAACTTCTTAAGCTTTTCCACAGAGAAGAGTCAATGAATTTCTTTGAGTTTTAAACTTTCTTATGCTATAGCATATATCAAAACTTACTTTAGGAATTTTTAAGTTGTTTTCTTCCCTACGTCTCCAAGTAGAATTGATGGTCTGAGAAGATGCCCCACTACCCCATGGCTCCGTGCTGAGGCTGCCACCTGGATTGAGAAACCCAGGGCTTTACAGATTTCTGAGGACTGGTTCAGCGACAGTGCCTGTGATTTCTGCGTAGTCCGAGGGCTTGGCCAGAGTTTGTGAGACCCAGTGGCGTGTCTGTATGTCTCCGGGGACACTGCTTACTGCTCATCCTTCCTAGAGGCCAAGGCCTGGGGCAGGCCTTCTCCACATGGGGGGTGCCTCCCACTGGGAGCACAGGGCTGGCCAGAACAGGATGGAAGAGGACCCTGCCCTCCCAGAGGTGGCCAATGCTGAATTTGAGTTTCAGTGTCACCAGCTCTTGGCCTTGGACAGATCACATGGCTGAGCTTCATGGTCCTCTATAGACATGGCATGGATCCATATCCTTCTTCAGGATTTCAGTGACACAGAACAGAACAGGTGCAGGAAAGGCCCCAGCACAGGGCCTGGCATGTGGGATGTGCCAGAACAGGTTAAGTGACAGCTGCTATATTTTAGGGCCTCAGAGCCTCACAAATATCTGTAAGCCATTTCCACAGCAAAATCTCCCTTTCCAAATATATCTCCTTGCCCAGTTTTATCGTGAGCCTGAGGTCTGCATCGTCACCAAGGCCTTGGGTTGATGACCCTTGTTAAAACACAGTTCTTACACAAAAATGCTAGACTGAGTTCCCCGCCCCACCTTCTGTTTCATTAACCACGTGACCTTGGCAAGTCATTTCTCTTCTCTGAGCCTTTATTCCTTCATCTGTAAACCGAGGATGCTAAGGAGCAAACGAGTTACTGCAAGTAAGACTCTTTTTCAGGTGTTAGCAACTGGTGGGACAACAGATGGTAGCCCAGGACACTAAACCCAGTGACAGGTATACTCAGCCCTTTGGGGATGCAGATGCTTTGAACCTCCAGTCTTGGAGAGTGAGGGACCTTTCATGGCAGAGATGGAAGTCTCGTCTCAGATATGAAGGATGACCACAGCCAGCCACAAAAAAATGGGACTTCAGGGGGTTGGAGGCACCGCGGGCAGTGGGAATGGCAAGAGTATCGGTCAAGTGCCTGCTTGCACACACAGTATCTTAATCAGTCCCCCAGACAACCCTGCCAGTAGTACTGTTCATCCCATTTTGCAGATGAGGAAACCAGGCTGAGATACATTAAGCAGCTTTTCTGAGCCCACGTAGCTTGTAAGTGGCTCAGCTGGTCTTCAAACCCCAGTCAGTCAGATCCAAAAGTCTATGTTCATGATTGGGCATTCCCACTGGTGGGCTGGGAACGAGGGGAGCCATGTTTCTCAGCAGATAAAGGAAAGGGCGGAGAAGGTCTCGAACATTATTTGTGGCTGGTGCCTGGAGGTGGGGCAGGAGTAGTAGGCACCAGGGTCTAAGAAAGGTTGGGTGGTGGCTGGAGCCTGAAGAGTCAGCCCTGGAGTGCACATAGTGCCCTGGCCAACCATTTGAGCTTCTCTGGGTAGAGAAAGAGCCAAAACTCCTCCTGGTCCTTCAACCACATCCCTCTGACTTCCTTCAGGCCACATCCCTCTGACAGGCCACCATGCTGCTGCGGTCATGATGGGGCCTCTGCTCGCCATCTGTTTCTTCCTTGGGATTCTCAGCCGCCCAGGACACACATGATCATCTGTGTGCCTTAACCCCCCTGGGCATCCAGTACAGGGTCTGGAGGCAGTGGAAGTTTGTGGAGGGAAGCCAGAAATGCATGCCCTGGTTCCTTGGCCTGCGTCTGCCCATAGTGAATGCTCACCCTGGATCTGATCCCTCCCCACTTTTAGAAGAAGGGTGGCATGTGATGCAGACCTCTCAGTTAACAGACAAGAAAGCCAGGACCCAGGATGGCTACTTTCCTCAAGACCCCTGCTTAGGTTACGTGGGGAGCCTGTTTTCTGTGGGAGAAGGAATTGGGGGAGCAGTGGCCCTACCTCCCTTCTCCCAAAGCCAGGAAACTTTGCCAGGGCCCCAGGACCCACCTTTTTTGGCCCCTCAACCCCTTCCATGGGGAGCTGAGCATCCCTAGCTTGTCAAGGGAGCTTGGCCTGTTTTCTTATGGACAGAGAATGCACCTGCCAAGGCTCTGCAGGAGGGAGAGATCTGAACACCACGGGCAATGCAACTGGAAACTGGATATTGGATTCTTGTTCATTTCCCCCAGAACGAATGCCATGGAGGCATAAAGCCCAGGCACTCCTTGCTTCTAAAAGTGGGGAGGGATCAGAATGTTGGAACTCTCGAGATTGCTTCCTAAGTGGGAGCGTGAAGGGCTGTTGTGATAACCATCAGCTCCCAGACACCCTGGGCAGGTACTGGCTGCAGATGCCACCTCACTGAGCATGGAAAAGGTGGCTCTTCAGAGGTGGTGTCTCCCCTGCACACCCACAAATCATTTTTTTAATGAGTTGTCACTTTGACGGTGGGGCTAAGTCTTGGGCCTGATTCAGTGTTCTTGCCTTTTTCTCTCCTCTTCCTTCTTCCTCCAGCGCCCCCACCCTCCTGCTTGCTTGCTTCTCTCTCCAGCCTCCACTTACTGGAAATGCAATCTCTCAGCGCATGAATGGCAGGGAGGGAGGGAGGCGCCAAGATCGAGAGGCGGCTTTGTCTGGCGGTGAATTTAGATAGCATGTGGGTGGCCAGGGAGCAGGCAGACATCCTCCATCCGCCTGCCATGGAGTTTGCCTGCGCTGGTGGAGGAGGAGAGCAGGGTTTAATTCCCCGGCAATGCCTAAGTCCCCAATCTCCAGGCTGGAGATATAGCTCCAGCATGCCAGAGCCATAGGGGAGAAAGGCAGAGTGGTAGGAAGTTGCTAATTTGGGGGAAGAGAGTGAGCAGGGCCCTAGATGGTTCTATTTTAGAGCAGTGAATGAGCTCTGGGTGACACTGACCTCTGTGTCCCGAGCTCAGCCCTCATACTGCCACAACCTCCCACACTGTTGTGGTTCATTTTCCCCGTAGTCAAGGGGGACTCACCTCCTCCTAGCATTGTCAAATGGATTCAATCAGATGTGAGAAGTGCATCCTTATCCCTGTCACCTTCATCGTCATCATCTTCTTCACCATCGTCACCATCAGAGCGAGTGTTAATATGCATGCTGTGTGCTAGACACGGTTCTACGTGCTCTTACGTAGGAAGAGATCTCCCAAACCGCAGGCACTCAATAGAAATTATTTGCAACTGACTCCAATTTTTGCTTTGTTGATAATTTGTTGGGCAAGATGATTCCACCTCTCTGAGCCTCAGGTTTCTTATCTGTGAAATGGAGATGACAATTATAGTGCCTTCTGCAAAGGCTTATTGAAGACAAATGTGTTGAAGCACATAAATTACTTGAAAAAAGTCATGGTCCTGGCAAATGATTTGCTGTTGCTGGAGCATGTTGGTGGGGCACTATCTTGGCGCTGAAAGAGGGATGTGTTTGATGTCACAAATGTTGTACCCCATAGACAACACCCTGAACACCCTGTAGGCACCCTCTTAACACTCCAAAAACCCAATTCCTCATTTCATCATTTTCACTGCTGTAGACCACAGCCCTGAACCTGCCTTTCCTCATTAGATCACGTCTCACCCAGTGGCATCAAACAGCCACCCACATCGGTGGCTATTTTCCTCTATTCTGTCCCCACCCTCAACTGCCTTCCTGCCCCTGGGCTGGCTGCTGTGGGTCCTGCTCCTGAGGCTCTGGCTGGACTTCCTACTGCCCAGTTCACTTGCCCAGCCCTCCACTCCTTTACAGAGCTGCAGCCACCTCCTCTCTGGTCTCTTGGCTCCTGCACCCTCCTTCCCAGACTGCCCTCCACCATGGCAGCCTGAAGGGCCTTTCTAAATCACCCAGTGGCCCATCCTCCTTGGCTGAACACCTTTCAGCAGCAAGAAGGAATCAGTCAGTGAAATGCTTAGTGGCCACTGACTATGTTCAACACCGGCCTGGACCCTGGGCATGGGAGGGGGTGGCTGGAAACATTTGCCTAGTTAGTCTAGTCATTGAATGCATGTCTATCTCTCGCCTTCCCTGGGCCAAATGCTGGGCTATGTGTGTGCCAGCTGGTTCTTTAATTTCACCTGTGCAGGAGGTGTCTGCTCCATTTTTCAGATGAAAAGAGAGGTTTACTGGCTGGCCAAGGCAACACAATTAGAATAGGTGGCGGCGACTCAATTCAGATGCAGGGGGCTCTGAAGCCAAAGGCACCATCCACTCAATGCAGCAGAGATAGCTGCAATGCATATGAGCCTCAGAGAGCCCACCCCAGGCCTGGTGGGTGCAGCCTCTGCTCACTGGCTGGAGAGGACAGGAGGGGTGAGGTGGGAACTGCAGCAGATTTGGGGACATGGAGAATAGAGTGAGGAGGGGGTGAGAGCTGAATTGCACCTTGCACAGCAGCCAGGCAGGAAGGGGAATGGACTAGGGAGTGGGGACTGTGAGCTTGTGCTGGGGGAGAGGCTGGGGAGTGTGAGTTCTGTGCCTGGGCTGGAGAGGGGGCTGGAGGTTGAGAGGAGTGGGACACCTGGAGGAGCAGAGGCCTTGAGAGCCGAGGAACAGCCTGGGAGGAGGACTGGGCTGGAGGCGGGCCTGGGATGCTGAGAGTGCTTCTGAGAAGGTGGCAGGGGGACAAAGAGAGTGAGGAGCCAGGGAGGCCTGTCCCAGAGCCTTCCTCACATCCCTGTCCTCTTTCCAGAATCCCTTGGTTGCTGCTTCCCTGCCTGGCACTTTCTTTTGCAGAACCAGTGCCCCGGAGTCACTCAGCCACAGTGGACCCTCAGAGCACAGGCTTGTTTCCCAGGGCAAGGCCCCAAGAGCCAGGCCATGTTTGGTGAGCGACAGAATAGGAGATGGGAGCTCTGGCTTCCAGTTCTAACTCCACCACCAACTCTCAGGTGAGCTTTGAGGGTCTTGGCTCCCGGCCGGGCCTCAGTTTCCTCTTGGATATAGGGAGAGGCTGGATGGCCACTAACAGCCCTTCCCACAAGTCCTATGGCCTGTGATGTGACTGGGGGAGGGTTCAAGGTAAGGCCTTGGGTGAAATCTACATCCTCCACTGTCAAGCTCTCTGCTTTTCACAGTAGTTACCACTTAGTACCTGAGAGTTGGACATTGGCTGTCAGCACTTGGGTTTCAGAATCCAAGGACATCCCACCCCTTGGCTCTGCTCCTGCTTGTGCTGTCGTCTTCCCCACCCCCTCCACCCTGTCACTTTGTCTTAGCACAGCCACATATGGAGTGTTGCCCAGTGCAGCCGGGAAGATACCAGCAGTCCCTGGGGGCAGTGACACAAAAGACCTGGATTATCAGGGACCAGCATGAAAATTCATGGCCAGAACATTTCCTCCGTGTGGTTTCCCAGTGTGCTCTGAACTGCTTCGTGTTTGCAAGATGGAGTTTTGTGTCTGCTGGTTTATTTATTCTATGCACATAGATTGAGTACCTGCTGTGTACCAGGCCCAGGGCTGGGTCCTAGGGACATGGGTGAACCAGACCTTGGGGACTAGGCAGGCTGGGGATGCTCCTGCCTCCCATGGGGGCTGAAACCTGGTGTCCTCTGCCCTCCTACCTACCTCCAGTCCCATCTGATCACTGCAGGGCCCTCTAGAGAAGAGAGCCTCTGAAGACTAACTCGAAGTGCTTGGGGTTCTGTTGGGGGAAGGCAGGCCTGGTCCTTGGGGGTAGAGCGTCACGATCCAGGCGCCATATGATGGGGAGTAGGCAGAGCTGTGTACGGGAGTTGTTCAGCCCAGGCACAGAGCCCAGCAAGAGCATCCTGAGACGTGAGGCTCTAGCCGGGGTGAGGGTGGCTTGGGTACAAAGTCATGTAGTCCTCAACTCTGGCAGGGCCTTTGTCACCCCCCACGCCAAGGCTACTATTGTTATCTATTGCATGTGATAAATTACCCCATACTTTGCTTCTTAAAGCATTAGACATTTCTGTAGGTCAAAATTCAGAAGCAGCTTAGCTGAGCAGTTCTTGCTCAAGGTCTGTCATGAGGTTGCAGTCAAGGAGTTGGCCAGGGCTGCAGTCATCGGAAGGCCTGAGTGGGGCTGGAAGACCCCCTTTCCAGATGGCTCCCTCACAGGCTTGGCATGTCAAAGCTGACTGTTGGTAGGGGACCTCCATTCTTCCCCAAGTGGGCATCTCCATAGGCTGTTTGAGTGTCCTCATGACATGGCAGAGGGTTTCCCCCAGCAAAGAGAGCAAGGTAGAAGCCACAATCTCTTTATGATCTAGCCATGGAAGTCATGCCTGTCATTCCTATGACATCCTGTTAGTTACATAGGTCAGTTGCCTTCAGTGTGAATACTCGGAGATGAGAACCATTTGGAGGCATCTTGAAGCCTGACTACCCCCAGCACCTACTGTGCATGGGCTGGTTTTTCTGGACTGCTCGCCCTGAGTGTTGAGCACAGAGATGCAAAGTTCACAGGTTCACAGGGGCTTACTGGGGCCCTGGAGTGGATTCAGGGGGTCTGCCACTGGGGTAGGCTGTGAAGACTGGCCGGGTTGATGGCTCCGGAGCTGCCTGAGGACAAGGAGAATCCTCAGTATTAGAACCCAGCATCTCTGTCTCTCACAACAGCCCCTTTTTCCAACTTGCCCATGCCCCCAACAATCAGTGGCATTTGCATTCTTGACAGCTGTACACAGTACACCTGTTTCCCAGCAGTCACACTTGTTCAAAGAATGGGCATGTGTCACTCTAGGAGGTAGTGAGTTCCTTGTCCCTAGAGGCACTTGCTGCAGAGCCACTGGTCAGAGAGGCCAAAGAGGAGAGATTTTGACAGATTTCACTCAGCCCTGGGTTTCTGACTTCCCATTTTCTTTGTGATCTGGCTGTGGGAGTTGTGTCCTTGCTCCTCTTCACAAACGAACTCACCCCCTGCAGGAAGCCTCAGCTAGCCCCATTAGATCCCCTGAATAGGGCCCTGGCCTATGGCTGTCCTCTTGCCCCACCCCCCAGCCTCCCACCTGTGGGGTCTAAGTGCCCGGAATCCTGGCTTCCTGCCCATACTGCCCACATCCCACTGGGAGCCTTCCCCAGATAATCAGGACCATTAGAGGCCTCCTAATGCCACCTGACCGCGGGCCTGTGATGGCCCCCGCGCCGGCTGCCCATGCATTATTAACGTGCAAAGAGCATGAAAGAACTGCTTAGATGGATTGCACCCTGGCGCCCCTGGTGCATTAGTTGCTGCATTTGTAGCACACCCCTGGTGGCCCAATGATGTCCCCCTCCAGGGTCTCCCCCAGCATTGCCAGGCCCAGCTCTGCCCCAGGACTGAGGGCTGATGGGGAGCTGGCTCTTCAGGCACGGGGCATCTGGAGCAGGGTGGGGCTAGGAGCACTGGGGCCAGGGATGCAGGGTTGTGCAGGCCCAGCACTTCCAGGTCGAGGAGAGCAGCAAACTGAAGGATCAGCTCATCTACCCCTCACCCCCTCAGCTCTAGAGGGGAGGACACCAAGGTTTGAGGGGAGAAGTGACCTGTTCAAGGCCACAGGTGAGGGGCAAAGGCCCAGGTTCCTGGTGCTCCCTTCCAGGAGGGAGGAAGTATGAAGGAAGACTTCATACTGAGTCTTCCTTGAGCTGAATCATGTCAGCTCCTAGAGCCTGGGGTGAGGTCTCTCAAATGGACAAAGGGGAATCCTTTGCAGGAGGAGCCTAGTCTCTTGAGGGCCCCTGTTGGAAAGCAGGTGAATTCCCATGGGAAGATGAAAGCCCCTTGCTCTGCAGTCACATTTCCTAAGGTTAAGCACGCTCAACCCCGACTGGCTGGAGGACCTTGGCCGACTCACTTTCCCTCTCTTGGCCTTCGTGTCCCCATCTGGAAAACAGGCACAGTGTTCCCTGCCCTGCCCTTCTGCCTCCCTTCCTGTCTCCCTCCCTGGGCTGGTGTGAGGGTCCAGAGTGGTAGTGGAGGAGAAGGAACTAGAAACTCACATGACACTTCATGTTGAGAGCAAGAACACACCTCTTCCCGGCTCTAGCACCTCGCACCTTTCAACACAGAATCAAAAATTGGGCTGGGTTACCTAGAGTTAACTGGAGGTAACTAGAGGAATAGGGACACATGGCTGAAAGGACTGTCACCTTCAGGAGGCCCTGATCCCAAACCTAGGCCTGCTACTTACAAGCTGGTGGCGTCGGTCAGGGCCCTTCTCCCTCTCTTCTCTTCACTTTCTCCTGTAAAACGAGTAGCGAGTTGGAAAGGAGGAGATTAGAATTCCTCTAAGAATATTCCAGCTTTAAAGTCAATGGGGGCCCATTCAGAATAAAAGGTCAGTGACGGATATCAGGTCCTTTGCTAACAGCAAGTTTGGGAACCCTGGGAAGCCCCTGGTCCTGGGCATAGAGTTGAGGGAGTGAGGCAGTGAGGATGAGCTTTGCCAGCCTGAGAGCCACTGCCTGCTCAGTTTCTTGCCAGTTTTGCAGATGAGCAGTTGATGTACAAAGAGTTGGAGTGAGTTGCCTTAAGTCACAGAGCCAGGGTGAGGGATAGCATGGGCCCCGGTCTGCCCTGTTCTTCACAACATAATGTTGGAAGTAGAGGGAAAGGCAGGGAAAGGGGCTGCCGGTTACTGATCACCCCTGTGCACTTGGCTCTCTGCTTCCCTCAGGATCTCATTTTATTCCCACAGCCACCTTGGGAGGTGGAATCCCTGAATGGAACCCCTGAGGGTGGCGGAGACAGTAGTCTGATTTCTGGTTGTTCCTGGATGGCTGTGTGTAGGGGGAAGCACGTGGCCAAGGCAGTCTGGGTAACCCCTAGTCCATGTGGGAGATGGTGACTGAGAGCGAGATTGCAGCCACGTGGAGATTGTGGGCAGCAGTGCGGCTGGGACAGCAGCTGCTCTCTCTATGCAAATGAAGCCCTCAGCACCCAGCATCCAGCACTGAGCAAACACCCAGCAGAGAAACCCCCTCCTAAACCTCTCTGGGAGCCTAGCCTGTGCCTTCTGACACCTTCACCGCAGCAGTTGCCTGTACCCTAAGCCCAGTCCCAGGCCACAGCAGTTCACAAGAACCATGCCCACCCCCTGGGGGAATTCCCGCATCTGTCTGGAGACAAACTGCAGCCCAGGCAAGTCTGGCTGTAGAAGCTAACCCTAGAAGCCAGCCCTGCATTAAGAGCTGACTGTAGCATTCCCAGTGGCATGTCCGTATCACTTCCAGGGCCAGTCTGAGAACTATCTGTGGGGCTGTAGGTTGAGAACAAGTCTGGCCTCATCCACCCTCTGCGGTTCCCAAGCACATCGCCTTTGGCCCCACCTCTGCACTTTTGCTCGTGCTCTCCCCCTGGGATTACATTTCACCCCCCGCTACTCCCCCTGCTCTGTCGCCTTGGCAGAACCAGCCCCGCATCCCCTGTCCAGCACTGAGTGCCCCAGGCCTGGGTGCTCTCTGTCATTACAGCCTGCTCATGTCCTTGGACTCCAGTTCCCCTCTAAGCTGGGCACACTCCCTGGGTTGGGACTGAGGAATTTGTGCCTGTGCCTGGCTCTGGATTGAGTGTAGTCTCATTTAATCCCTGCAACCTAGAAGACAGATATGCTTATTGTTCTAGCTTTATGGGTGAAGAAAGATACTCAGAGAGGTCAAGTTACTTGCTCAAGGTCATACAGCTACCAAGTGAGAGAGCTGGGTTAAGGAGCTGGAGTTGCATGCAGAGTCTGTAATTGGGAATAGACTGGCCCTTATTCAGCCCTTTGTTCCCAGGCCTGATAAAGCCTAGGGTGATTAAGGACCAGCAAGTGTTGAGGCATTCTTGTTCAAGCAATAAGATGGTGGATGATCCCCCTGTCTCTTCCCCAGGAATCCTGAAGGTGCATGCTGCCGCTCTGTGCACAGCCCACCTCACCCCAACGTGCACCCGTCAGGCCCTGGATGATGGCTTTGGCTCAGGAAATCCTTCCAGCAGTGTGGTGGGCTCAGGATGGTTATACCCATTTTATAGATAAGAAACTGAGTACTAGAGAGGTCTAATAAATGTCCCAGAATCACCCAGCAGGAAGTGGCTGACTATGACTCCAACCCAGGGCTTGGGGCTCTGCGTCTGGTGCTCCTTCCTAGGCTGGCGGGATGAGGCTGTGCTTGCCAAAGTCACCCAGGCTGCCTCTGGCCCAAAGTGACGGAGCAGTTGGTCAGCTTGTCCTCCACCCCGAGCCCTCTGAGAAGAGAGGAAACACGGGTCTGCGGGGGGATTCCTCTGGCGGCGCCGCGCCCCTTGGCCACTTCCTCTGGACACTCTCGTTTTCTTTGTCACTTGTTTTAGTTTCTGCTTTTCTTCCCTCGTTCCTTTTTCTCAAGGCCACTTTCATTTCCGTCTGGCAGTGTCCCCCCAGCCCACTCCTACTCCTCTCTGCTCAGCTCCCACTGCCTGCTGCCACCTTGGGATCCCAGAGACCTTGCCTGCCTGAACCACGTTTCCAAGCTGGCAGGGGTCAGGCACAGGAAGGGGCTGCCTCCCGGCTTCATCCCTTGTGGAGGGGAAGCTGAGGTGGCTGTCAGATGACCCTGGGAGCCCAAGCAGCCTCAGGCTCCCTGCTTAGCCTCTCTGGGCCCCAGGCTCTTCCTCATCTGTGAGATGGGAGGAAGTCCACCCTCAGAGGGTGTGAGGAGAGAAGGAGCTGACACACGTGAAGCCCCAGTAACTAGCACATAGAAAAACCCAGACCTGCGTGTGAGTTCAGTCTCCTGGGCCTGCAGTCTTCTCCTCCAACACTGGGGGCCCACACCTGGCCAAAGGCAGACTTTGCCATCTGTGCCTACTACGCGGAGACACCAAAGCCTGTAGAAAGGTGGTTCTGAGAAAGGAAGAGAGGATTATCAGCTACGCCCTCTGGAGTCTGTAGGTACAGCCCTCTACCGCAGCAGGAGCCCCTGGGCCCAGCACAGAGGCATCATTTTCCCTGCAGACTGCCAGCCACCAGGCACTCAGCACTCAGGCTAGGGCAGCCCTCCGTTGTTGGACAGCTCTGCTTTTTTAAAGAAAGTTCTTCCCTCTAGTCAGCTGAGACCTTCCAGCCTCCTGTCCTCTAGCTTTGACCATCCCCAAAAGGACTGATCTCCTCTCTCCTGTTGTTCTAGATGTCTCAGTATTGCATTTGGGCCTCTCCAGACTTGCCCCAAATCCTTCTGCTCCAGTGTGAGAAGCGGTATCCCAGAGCAGTTAAGATTTTGGACTTCAGAGCCCAACTCCCCCAGTTCAAATCATGGTGAGGCCACTTGCTATCTATGTGACAGTGGGAGTTTCCTAACCCCTCCATGCTCAAAAGGGGTTAACTGTGGGACTTAACATGAGCAGGTGTGTAAACATCACCCACTGCCATGGCTGTTTATGATCAAACATCTAAAAATCTGTAACAGCTACTCAAAGGGCCTCACTTTCAGCCCCCTTCCACTCCTGCTTGCCTGCTGGTTCTATTTGATAGTTTCCCTGTTACAACTTAGACAAGGCAGCCAGACATTGAGGAAGGAGCCCTGGTTTTGGAAGCAGACCTGTGTTCAAATCTCAGGTCCATCCCGGGTTTGATTTACCTGGGAGACACCATGGACCCATGTGTCTTCTCGAGAGCTCATGAAAATACTTGAGACCTGAAAAGAAAAAGGTTTGGTTTCAAAATATGTAAACTGCTCATCAAAATTAATAATTAGTTAATATACTCAAGCATAATGAATTGTGTGATTTAGTTTTTATAGAAACAGCCCTCCCTTTGGGGGTTAGCATGCC
The DNA here is from genome assembly GCF_009764315.1 of Trachypithecus francoisi. Taxonomy (NCBI): domain Eukaryota; kingdom Metazoa; phylum Chordata; class Mammalia; order Primates; family Cercopithecidae; genus Trachypithecus; species Trachypithecus francoisi. The sequence continues at coordinate 82,797,358 of NW_022681457.1, forward strand.
TCGCCTTGCCAAAGTTCCTGATTACAGACAATGACTGCTAAGAAATCAGAGCAGATATTCATCCTACAGGTTACTCACTGCAAATCATTTCAAAAACAAAATTATTTTTTAAATGTATAGTTTTTTCTAGCAAAATATTACATTCGGCAAGGGATACATTTGATAGAATGTCGGGGAGGCTTCCAAAAGTAATGCTGCTTGAGTCTTAAAATGACCCTGGGACAGGTCAACTCATCTCTCTAAGCCACTATCTCCTCATCTGCAAAATGGGGACAATACACCTGTTTTCCAGCATTGTTGAGCCTAGCCTGCAGATCTAATAGTGCCTGTCTGTCTTCTGGGGGTCACTGGAGGAAGGGACAGAGGACTGTTGGCCCTTGCTTTTTATGGAGTTTCCATATGGATGCTGGACACTGACCTGTTTGCTTTATCAGTCCTATGTGTCTGGGCCTTTCGTCCCGGCTTCTGCCCATCCACCTTAGAGCAGGCAGTTACCATCAGCACCGACAACAGTTTGGGCTTTGGGAGGTGGGAAGTCCTGAGAATTCTTAGTTACCAAGCGGCTGTTGCATTAGGTAGGTCCGCACATGCCCTTGAGGATTGAACATCCCTCCTGGGCTCTAGTGTGATTCAGGAAAAAGAGATGTCTGTTCTCTTGCCTCTCGACAGCTATTCCTTGTAAGGAACCATCATTCCCTTGTCCCTGTGACTGGGAGAGGCTTGTGGAAGGAGTGAGGAGACATCGGCTGATAAGTGGCACCAGTTAGGGGCCCAGCTGCATGTTTGCACGTCCCGAAGCGTTCTTGATTCAGGGATGCCATTCACAGCCTGAGAGGTGTCTCTTATGTGCCCATCCTGCTTAGGGTCAGTTGTTTCATTCAAAGATAGTAGAAAGTGTTGAGTCTTGGGTTTCAATTCTGCCTTTCTCATTCACTTGCTGTATGACTCTGGGCAGGTCACTTGACCACTCTGAACCTCAGTTTCCTCCTCTGCCACCTAGGAAAACAAACAGCTGGTCTCTCTTCCCTGAGTTGGTATGGGATTGTGGGTGAGAAAGTCTAAGCAGATCATCATGAAACTTCAGGAGGGAGATGCTATTCTTTGTCTTGGTGTGAAAGCACAACTGGAGTCATTCACAGGCTTCTGCTGAGTGCCAGCCAGACTCTCACCTCAGCCTGGTCCAGGCCTGGGGGCCACCTCACCTGGGCTGGAGCTCATGGCCTCAGGCGAGATTTGGCAGATGTCCTTAGTGCAGACCAGATGTTCGGCCTGTGTGTGATGACTGGGGAGGGACTCACACCTCCCAGTTTTTTCCATGGTATCAGCACCTTAATGCATCACATCTCACTGACCTGGAGCTGCTCCTGTCACCCATGACCTGTGCATCAGCTCAGAGTTGGACGCCTCCAGTCTCCATCGTATGTCCCAAAGAGCCAGAAAGGGTAGGTGTGGCCAGATATGTAGGAACCTCCTGCACATGTAATCCAAGCCAAGTCTTTGTTCTCTGGTCCTTGGTTTTCTCATCTGGAGAATGGTCTTCTGTGGTGGATGTTTCTGTTCACTTTACTTGGCAGCAATAGTAGGTCAGGAAGGAAACCCCATCTGATTGTTTATTTAGCCCTGGGAATTCCATGTGAAGGCCAGCCCCTTTCTCCCTAAGGGGACCAACCAGCTTTGTCAACTGTTCTCAGAGGAGGATCCCAGGAGCAGTATTCTGGTGAGGGCTGGGAGCATACAGAAGACTTATCTTGAAGCTGCATTTGTAGAATAAGCACACTTTTAACCTAGAGTTTATGTTTGCTCATTTAGAGTGGCTTTGGAAGGTGGCAGTGGATAGTGGTGGAAGGGAATGTCAGAGTCCACCCCAAGACACTACTTCAAGCTACTGCAGCAAACCTGGAGAAGAAGATTCATGCTTGAGCTACCCCTCACCTCTCATGACCTTGTGATCCCAAGAGAAACTAACATCTGTATTACCCTCTGAGTTTACAGGCAGCTTATGGCATTTGAAGGAAGTTAGGAAAGCCTACTTCCTCTCCATCTCTAAAGCCGAGCTGCTAGTACCTCCAGGCGGGATTAAGCGACTCTGGTGGTCATTCATTCCTTACCGTGATCTGGTAAATCAGATTGCTTTCCAGCCTTGACCAGGAGAAACCTATGGGAGTGCTAACCCTAACCCTAACCCTGACCCTGGGCTCTGAGGGCTGTGCTGAGATGTTCCACTGCTACACTAAACTGGTATCTATCTCTTCCCAATTTGCAGTAAAGGACAATGTTATTACTTATCATTATCTCAATGTTCTGCTTTTCTCCCATTGGCTTTTCATAAGCTCTGAGCACTTGCTACTGCTTGACTGCTAATGAGTGATCATAGGCAGTAAAATGAAATGTACAAGTAACAAACAAATAATAATGAGGAATATCAAACCAGCCAATTCTATGGAGTTTTACAGCATATTTTTTATGGTTGCTGTGTGTGTGTGTGTGTGTATGATTTTATGGTATGGGTGCATTTTCTGCTGGTGAAAATGTTCCCAGTTCTTGTGATGGAGCCAGAAGTTTAGTATTTCATGGAGTTCCCCCAAGAATTCCATGACTTTCCGTTACAACAATGGGATAAGGATGGGGATGGTGGCAGGAAAGAGAGGAGCCCCATGGAAGGGATGAGATGACCCAAACTCAGGGCTCATTCCTGAGCCCCCAACCCCCAAGGAAAATCATGTGACTCAAGATCTGGCAGATGTGTCCCTTCCTCTCACTCCTACTGCTAACAGCCTTGTCTTACCTGGATTTCTGTAGCTGCTTCTATCTGTCACCACCATGCCCCCTCTAATCTATTCCCCATAGTGCACCAGGGGAATCTTTCTAGAACAAACCTGGTCATGTCAAATCCCAAATAAAATCTTTTAATGGCTCCCCATGGTCTCTGGGGTTAAATGCTAAATTCCTTTAGAGCAACTTGCAAGGACCCTCAGGATCTCCTACCTGGTCTTACCTCTGTCCATCAAAGCTCTGGCCTTAACCTCTTTCTTCCTAGCTCACACACACATGCATCTCTCTCTGTCTTTCTCTTTCTTCCTGTTTCTCTTACACATACACAGATGCATGTGCATGCACACTCAATATTCAAGTTTCAGTTTAGATGCCATTTCCCAGAAGTCTTCCTTGATTACTTCCTCCACACCTGTGGAAGCCTGTGAATTTGATGTGCTCCTCTGCTCCCTGGACTCTCATGCCAGAATGCATCTCACCAACAATTGTCTTTTTGCTAGTCTGTATCCTCGACTAGACTGAGTGCCCACAGAATAGAGACTGTCCTGCTGCATTGCACCTTGCCACATACAATGGATACTCAATAAATACCTGCTAAAAGTGGAGGGAGGAAAGGCAGGCAGAAGGAAGGGAGGGAGGGAGGGGAGGAAGGAGGAAGGAAGGAAGGATGGACCGATTGAGGGAAGAGAAAGGGAGGGGAGAGGAAGGAAGGAAGGGAGGGAGGAAGGAAGGAGGGAGGGAGGGAGGAAGGAAGGAAGGAAGGAAGGAAGGAAGGAAGGAAGGAAGGGAGGGAGGAAGGAAGGGCAGCCAAATTTATTTTCCTGATCTCCAGGTCCAGTCAGGGCCAGCCCTGATATATGTGGAAAACTCATATCGATGCAACAAATATTTCACAAGCATCAGCTACATCCCAGGCCTGTGCTGGGAGCTAGAGATGTCAGAGAGTTGAAGGGAGGTGGAACAAAGACTGCACTGGAGGGAGGTAAGACAAGCCTGCAGCAGACACAAAGCTGACTGTGGTCCACACTGCAAAGGAGATGCACACCAAGAGTTCCAGGAGCTTGCAGGAGGGAGGAAGAGGACCCTACTAGGGTCAGGTGGGGAGACAGAGATCCCAGGGGTAGTGGTAGGGGCAGCCTGCTTGGCCAGAGGCCCTTTCAGTTCCTCCCATGGCATGTTTATGGCTGGCTTCATTAGTCTTCAGAGATGATGGAGAGCTGCATCACTGAGAGTCTGTGTAGCATCACTTCTCTAGGAAAATGTCCATGCCCCTCCCTCTGATGGAGTGGCTCATGCTCACTAGCCTCTGTGCTACCCAGGGCACACCTCTGTTAGGGAAGGCAGCTCTGTGCACCAGTGGGCAGCACTGTGTGGGGTTAGGAGCACAGATTCTGGAGCCGCCTGCCTGGGATCCCATCCCAGCTCTGTTCCTGTGAGCAGCAGGGCAGTTGTGAGTCCATGATTCAACCCCTCTGTGCCTCACTTTCCTCCTCTGTACAGTAGAGATGATAATGATCCTTCCTTCATAGTATTAGTATCATTGCAAGTGTTAAGTGAGTTAATACAGATAAAAACTCAGAACTGTGCCTGGTGCAGAATCCAGATTATATAAATATTTGCTGTTAGCACTATTGATTAACCTATGCACCTATACCTACATCTGTTGTTCTAGCTTATGAGCTTTTTAAAAATTTCAGTAAGGGTCAGGTGCAGTGGCTCACACCTGTAATCCCAGCACTTTGGGAGGCCAAGGTGGGCATATCACCTGAGGTCGGAAGTTCAAGACCAACCTGACCAGTATGATGAAATCCCGTCTCTACTAAAAATACAAAAATTAGTCAAGCATGTTGGCATGCGCCTGTAATCCCAGCTACTCAGGGGGCTGAGACAGGAGAATCGCTTGAACCCAGCAGGTGGAGGTTGCAGTGACCCGAGATTGTGCCATTGCACTCCAGCCTGGGCAACAAGAGGGGGAAACTCCGTCTCAAAAAAAAAAGAAAAAACTGCAGCAAGAATATTTCACATGAGAACTACCTTTCGACAAATGTTTAAGTATATGATAAAGTATCATTCATTATAGGCAAATGTTGCACAGCAGGTCTCTAGAACTTAGTCAACTTGCTGAACTGAATATTTATACTCGTTGAGCAGCAACTTTCCATTTCCCCTTCCCGCAGCTCCTGGCACCCACTATTCTACAGTCTACTTCTGCGAGTTTGACTATTTTAGACACCACGTCTAAGTAGAATTATGCGGTGCCTGGCTTATTTCACTTAGCATAATGTCCTCCAGGTTCATCCATACTGTCACATATTGCAGGATTTCCTTCTTTTTTAAGGCTGAATAATATTCAACTGTATGTATGTACCACATTTTCTTTATCCATTCATCTGCCAATGGACATTTGGTTTTTTTTCCACATCTTGACTGTTGTGGGTAATGCTGTAATGAACATAGGAGTGCAAATATCTCTTCGAGATCTTGTTTTCAATCCTTTTGGATAAATACCCAGCAGTGGGGTTGCTAGATCATATGGTAGTTCTATTTTTAATTGGTTGAGGAGCTTCCATACTGTTCCCCATAGTGGCGGCACCATTTTACATTCCTGCCAGCAGTGCACAAGGGTTCTAATTTCTTCTCTTAGGAGCCTCTTGACATCAGAGCCTGACTCTGGTCTCAACTGTAGCTCCCTCAACTCCTCCATAGGAATCACACATAATAGGCTTTGAAAAGGTAGAATAATAATGCAGGATACTCAGTGCTGGAACTGGGTGAGTCAGAGCTGGATGAACATGTTTCTTTCTAGACAGACCCAAAGCTGTTCCCGATGTGTCCAAATGGAATAAACCTGTGAACAAACCATTCTATTTGTTGAATGTCCCAAATGGGGAAAACTATGGGATCTCCCTTCTTCTTTAGCCCCTTGAAGAGTTGCCGTCTGGGGCCTGGGAGCGGCCCTGGGGGCCCACTCAGAGGTGGTATCCTGGGCTCATAAGGTTTAGCATGCTGATTACGGAATTTCCTGCCTGCTCTGATGACTTTTTGGCGTCTGAGACGTAGATGGAGGATGTTTGAGGGGAGACGTAGGAAGGGCCAAGTAGCTTGGTAGGGCCACTCAGCTGAAACCAGAACTGGGCCTCTGGAGCTCAGTGTGTGGCTGGACCCCAGCCCCGCTCCACAGTTGGAGTCCTTGTGTACCTGGGAATAAATCACTTCCATCTTAGCTTCTATTCTTGGCCTGTGCAACTTAGGGCAAGAGACAGCCTGGCCTCATGTTTCCATGGACATGGGGGCCAGGAAGCATCATGGGCTCCCTAGGACATGGGCTCCCTATCCTAGCTCTGCCAGTTTACCAGATACAGGACTCAGGCAAGACACTGAACTTCTCCAAGGCTTGGTGGTTCCCTGTGTCGGTGCTAACATGAATTGGGAGTCCCACTCGGGCTGCTTTGAGGTTGAGGTGACCCTGAGGAAGGGCTCTGTGTGTCTCCTTCTGGAGCCTGGTCACTATGTCATCCCTCCCTGTTACTGTGAATTTGCACCAGAAAGACGGACATCTCAGGAACCCCAAGGTTTTCCAATGAGCCTAAGACTTCATGGTGGGGACAGGGATGTCCCTGAGTGGTGTGGAGCAGCCAACGGCTGCCCACTAGTTAGGAACATCTGCTCTTGGGCAGTCTCCCTCTCCATGTCAGTGACAAATCCATTTAGAAGATGGAGAAATTGAGCCAAGGGAAGGCAAACTCACTAGGGCTCACTAGGGCTGCCTAAAATTGTTTTAGGTAGATGAGTTATTCATATGAATGAAGGAATGACCATTGGTTCAAGGCAAAGGTGAGAACTGAAGGCAAAACAAGTTCTTGCTCCACCTCCCAGTCTGTCTCACTTCCATCTAACTTGTAAGAGGAGCTTCACTGTCATCCTACACCCTAACAGTTTGAGCCTCTGTGCTCTGTGCCTTTGTACTTGATTTTATTTGGTTTTGTGCTTGACTGATGTTTTCATATACAGCAATAAAGTCTATGGCCAAATCCTCCCCATCTTTCAAAGCTCCTCTCTCTCCTCCTCCAGGAAGTCTTCCAGGGTACCCAGTTGTCCTTTGTGCAGCTCTTGTCTTTAGCTGCAGCAGCACACTCTGAGCCCTCAATTCTAGCTGGCTGGCCTTTATCTCTCACCATATTAAGAATGTGCTTCTTGTTACTCCCATTTGGCCACGGGCTGTTGCCCTTCCAACCTCCTGGTGGGTCCTAGTCCATCAAGCCTAGTTTCAGTCCAGCAAAGAGAAAGGGTTAAAACATGTACCTTGACCCCCCCAGCTAAAATCCACTAGAGCCTTCGTTCTAATGCCTTTGGTCTCAGCTTCCACTGCTCTGGGCTGGGTCAAGGTCTTATTGCTATAATTATAGCACATGCATATGTGTGTGTGTGTGTGTGTGTGTGTGTGTGTGTGTGTGTAAGAGAGAAAGAAAGAGACAGAGACAGAGGAGGGAATGGGAAGATGGGAGAGATGGAAAGAGGAGGGGAACGGACTCGTGCTGGTCCACACACACCATGTGTGTGTCTCGAAGTGAGAGTGAAGCAACCCTTATTCCCATCAGCTGACTCGCCTGGGCAGACCCTCTGTGGGATGCCGAGCCTGGTGGCTGGGGCAGGTGCACTGTTCCCATCCCAGCAAGGTTCAATCTCTGTCATCTAACACTTCATACCAGTGTTATTGAAGTTTCACTAATAATTACCAGCACAACAGCGAGCGTTGGAGGCATTTGCCACGCTAAGCGCTTTACGTGGATTATCTTAATTCTCACCACAACCATTTGAGGTAGATGCCATCTTAGTGCCATTTTACAGATGAGGAAACTGAGGTTTAGAAAGATTCCACGACATAGCAAGCGTGGGGTGCAGACCCACAGCCAGTCTGTCTGGCCCAAGCCTATATTCATCCTCATTGCCCACAATCACCTCACTGCCCCAGAAGCCCAGACTCCTTGGCAAAGGCCCTGGTTCCACCACTGGCCGCCCTATGTGGGACATTCAGTGCACCAGACCTTGGTTCCTCCCCTCGTTAAAATGGGCTGGATGCCACCGAAGGGCCCTGCCAATTTCCCATATGAAAAAGCCGTGCTTGGGGGATTCCGAATCCTTGGATGCTAAGATACCGTCATTTTGATTCTGGAATTTCCGGATTCTGGCCACAGATTCTAGGGTCCTGGAATCCCATGATCCCCATAATCTCTGATCTCCACTAGAATGCAGGCTCCAGGGGAACATGTGCTTCCATCCATGGGTACCCTGCTGTGTGCTAGGGCCCAGTACAGTCAGAGCCTGGTGTGGGCTAGGCGCTCAGCCAATGTTTGTTGACTGAATGACTGACTCACCCTCCCCTACAGTCAATGTCCATCCTCTGGCCAAGGCCCATGCCTGAAATGTGCCCAGTGGCCCATACATGGTGGGCGAGCCCTGGACAAACAGGCAGAAAACTTCCCTTGGGTCCTGCTTGGCCATTGATCTGCAGCATGGTTCCAGGCAAGTCACCTCACCTGCCTGATCCTCTCTTTTCCCAAAAGCACTAGACAAGGAGTCAGAGAAACACACCAGATTTATTCCTGCCTCAGGGCCTTTGCATGTACCACCCCATCCCTCTGCCTGAAATCCTTGTGCCCTGCTCCCTCACTTCATTCAGGCCTTTGCTCAGATGTCACCCCTAGAACCTCACCTCCTTAGAGAAGCCTTCCCTGATCACCTCAGCTTGAGCACCTTCTCTGGTCACTTTCTCTTTCCTTTCTCAAGTTGTCTGTATTTTCTTTCATAGGACTCATTACCTGACAACATTTCTTTGTTTGAATGTTGTCTGTTTCCCCTATTAGAATTTAAGTTCTAAGAGGACAGGAGTTTTTTCTGGTCTGATTCACCACCTAGAATAGTGCCTGACACATAGTAGGTACTCAACAAATATTGATTGGAGAGAAGAAGGGAAAGAGTGTGGGAAAATGCAAGCTCTGTGGGATCCTCGTCTGCCCAAGTTCTGGTCCCCAGATGCTGAGCCACTTGGGCAGCTCTCTCCTGACTCACCCTGAACTCCCACGAGACCCAGAACCTTCCCCAGGTACCACTCTGTGTGCCTTCCTTGTGCCTTCACCACAGGAAACCAAGGTCACAACTGTGTGCCCTCAGAGCAGGGCACAGGGCAACTGGCTCTCCCAAAAAGAGGAGATTGCCAGGCCGAGGCCTGGGCAGAGCTGGCTCTGTGCTTTTGAAGCAAGAGCAGCTGCTGAATAAACATACTCATCTTTCACGACGTGTGTGCAGCTTGAGGCCTGCTTTCTGTTGCTGGCACTCAGATAGCCGGGGGAGAAGGAGAGTCATGCCTGAGAGTGACAGAGAAGAGGAAGGCAGTGGTGTCTGATGCAGCCTGGCTTCTAACCAGCTTTGTTCACATCTCCCTTTCCTGCCCCAGCCCCTCTGAGCTCCCCATGGCTTGTCACTGCCTGCAGGAGGATGCAGCCTCTCAGCTGGAATTCAGGGCACTCCGTGACCCAGCCCTGCCTGGATCTCCAACCTGCTTTCTCCCAGCAGGGTCCAGGGACTGTTTCTCAATGCACCATGACCTGTCCTGTCCCCAAGCTTTGCTTGAACCTTGCTGTCTGTCCAGAGGGCCCTCCCACTGCTCCTCCTACAAGAAGCCCTTCGTGACCACACCCACCCATGAGATCTCACCCTCATCTGGGCCCCCCAGCTCTCCTGGACTCTTCCACTTCTAGGGGATGCTCAGGAATCTAGATGTAGCTCCTTCTGTCCATGTGGGTGCCCCCAGCCTGTGGGAAGTGCTGGTAGGTGGTGATGGGGGGAGAGCTTGGGTGGAACAGCAAACTCTATCCATCCTGTGATGATAAACGAGGTAATGGACATGGCCACACCTTGTAAGCTGTAAAGCACTGTCCTACCTTGGCCCAGCCCCCTTATCTCTGGCCTGGACTCTTGCCTAGCATCCCCATGGGCCTCCCTGCCTCCAGTTCACCCAGCACAGCCAGCCTCCCTACCGAGCCTTGCCCAGCTCTGATCATCTCTTCTCCTCCCTGCCTGCCTTGTTGGTAGGTTCTGGCCTCAGAGGCTAAGACCTGCCCTCGGCAAGCCCTGCTTGTGCTCCTTGCACCCCAGCCTTTGCTCCTTTCCTCCACATGGAGTGTGCTTCTGTCACCCTGCCGTTCTCCTGCTTCTAGGCCTGCCTCAAGCTCTTCCTTCAGAATTCTCTGCCCACTGTAGGCGTGATCGGTGGCTCGGGTCTGTGATGGCACCTCTCACGGTGTCTCATTCCCCGTATGTATGTGCAAGTTTCTCTGCGGCTTTCGGTTTGGGCCTGGCATGGAGAAATGAGAAGGTGAAGGTTTCTCCTGGCAGACAGGGCTGCCTGCTGAGGATATTCTAGGCAGGCCTGGTGTTTGATAAACTTCAGTTTACTGAAGCCCAACCATAGTCCTGAGAGTCACTCTCATTTTCCCTAAGGTAGCACCAAGATGCTGAGGGCCTGGCTTGAGGTCACATGGCAGCATGCAGCAGAGCTTGTCTGGGGACTCCAGTCGGATTTCAAAACTCTCCTTCATAGTATGTGACCATGACAGAGAAAAAAATACCAGGCCTCTTTCCTATCCTTGGATGTCAGTAAACTGCCTTGGGGATTTTGTCTTTTTGCCACCCAGTTCTTCTCATGGTTCCCACGGGTGCTGCCATCACAGCCCTGATAAACAGCTGGCTGGTATGTGAGGACCCACAGTCCCCATCCATCTTCCTACCCTCCCCAGGCTTGCTGTGGGTCCCCTCCAGGTCGCCTGGGCCCAGGTTGAAGACCTAGGCTGGACCTAGCGTGTCTCTCCAGGATGCGTCAGGGAGTAGGGCAGCCCCATGCCCAGATCTGCCAAGCTGCCTCCCATCCCTGACATCCAGGCTGCGGATCAATAAATCTGTCTCCTGCTCTTCTCTCCTGACCATCTGTTTTCCCTGGTGGTCCCCAGGGAGTCTGCCAGCCTGGCTGAAAGCTCCCAGGTCGGAGAGAAGAAGCTATTTGGGGGCCATCTGTTTGAGAGGTGCCTCCGGCTGGGGTTCCGCAGCTGAAGGAAGCAGCCCAGGCAGTGGGGGGCTGCCAGGAGGGGACAGCAGTTAGGGAGCTGAGAGCCTTCTTTATCTTTAGGCTCAGGGCCAGGGTGTGCCAGCTCCCCTGACGCCAGCAGACCAGTGAGATGCCAGGCCTGGCTGCATCTTGGACATGTCGCTGGGGCAGATGGTGCTAGAGGGAGTGGGGAAGACAGTCTGAACCTCACCACCTCCCCCCCGAAAACTCCTTTTAAAACACATACATACACACCCTTAAAATTGGGTTGCCAGTGACAACCTGGCATATCATCTTCTTTTTATATTATTCTTAGCCCCTCTGTTACCATAGCAACCGAACAATGCTTTTAAATATAGCAGTTAATTTTTTCAGCTTCAGCAACAAAGTTCTGGTGCTGTCCAGAAGGCCAGTGGCTGGTTTCTGTCCCAAGGGCCAAGCCCTTCAGACTCATCTCTCCCCACATCAGCCCGAGTGTGAGCTGGGGTCTGGTGTCCTGAAGCCAGCGGGGACCGTCTGTGTTCCCTGACCTGGCTACCCTCTAAAGTCAAGGTATAGTAGAAAGAACCCGTGTTCTGGAATCAGCAAACCTGGGTCCAGATCCCATCCCCTCATCCTCCTGCTGTCCTTGAAACCTTTGCTTTTCCTCTTGGAGCATTAATTTCTTTATCCAGTCATTAGAGACGACAGTATCTGCCTCATAGATTTCAGTGAGTCTTAAATGAGCTAAAGGAGGCGAAGGTGGCATGGTACCCATGGGAAACACTCAATAAATGCGTCTTTGCCTCTTTTCCTTTCTTTTTCCCATCCTCCACTTCTCCTCCTTTCTCCCTTTCCGTCCCCGCCTCCCTCTCTCTTTTGCTTTTTTCCCATCCCTTGCTCCCCACTGCCTTGAATTATTGATGTTAAATTCCCAGCCAGTAACATTTTAACCCTTTAACAGAGGGTTAAAATCCATAACCAGCCTTCTTCCAGCCTCCCCTCGGATCACCCTCCCTCCCTGAGCTGGTGAGCTCATCGGAGTCATAAATCATACATCAGGGCTTGAGAACCCAGGCCCCTGCAGTCCAGCTGCTGAGCAGCCCTGGGCAGGAGGCAGCCTTCTGGAAGGGCTGGCAGGCTCTAAAGCCATGAGAGAGGAGGCACCATTATCGGGAGCTTCTCTTGGAAGGGGAGCTGACAGCCTGTGGCCCACTGACCAGCAGCATTGTTTTGGGGTGCAGTCAGCTCCCCGCCACCCTCCCACCATCATCCTGCAGCTCTCTCCAGCCGCTCCCCCAGGCTTGCTCATCACCCACTCATTTCCCTGCATTCCAGAGCTCAGCGTGGCAGGTCTTAAAACAATAGAAAGCGAAGTTTCTAATGCTCAGAAGCAGTCAACACATGGCACGGGCTGCCCAGCAGGTAGTGAGTTCCCTGTCACTGGAGAGTTCAAGTAGAGGCTGAACATCCCATCCAGGGGGCTGGATGTTGTGGGAAGAACTGTAGTACCAGGTTACAAATTTAATAGACTCTTGTCTCCACCTATGATTCCATAATGGAAATAATAATGTTAAAATCACCATATAATTTTTCAGAACCTTGGGGCATTGGGTGATTGTCCTCATTTACATAAAAAGTTAACTTGCCCAAGGTCATTTAGCTGATAAAGAGGCTGACTGGGAATCCAGAGCTCTACATGCCCCGTTATTCTCCAAGTTAAACTTTCCTGGCTGGAAGCTGCGTGGAAGAACATTTATTGAGCAGTCACACACTGCGTGTGACTCTCTGTGCTGAGCCCCAGGCAGGAGGCTCAGGGACTTGCAGAAGCCAGAGACTGCTCTCTGAGAGTTGGCAGTCCTATTCAGGGACAAAGAGCAGACCCAGAAAGAGAAAACAAGTGCTCTCAGGGCAGTGGGAGTGCAGAAGAGGGAGTGATGCTCTGGGCTGGGGGGTGGGAGGACACGGCAAAAGGGGAAGGTGTCTGCCTACCAAGCCTGCTGCGGGCCACAGGCTCCTGGGGGCCTTTTATGTCTTACATTATTTAATCCTCCCAGGGGCTCTGTGAGAATGGCCCAGCATCCAGTTTTGACAAACGCTTTGCTGAACTTGTCAAGGTCGTACATCTCAGAAGTGGAAGGACCACATGTGTCTGACACCAAGACTTCCACATCAGTGGGACGTGGCAGAGGGAAGGACAAGCCTGCCCCGCTGTGTCAGGAGACCAAGGATCTCCTGTCAGGGTCCGCTGCCTGAGGCCAGCATGGGCAACTAGCCAGGAAGGAGGTGATGGCTGAAAAGGCCTGGTGGCTTTGGCCTCCAGCCTGGGAAGGCACCAGCTTGTTGCTTCCCCCCAGGGAAGATGGAGGGAGCAACAGTGGCTATGAAGGGAGGGGCTGCCAAGCCATGCCGGGGACCAGCTCTGGCCTGTGATACAAGAGACCTGGGACAGGTTGTGGCTCTGTTTCTGGTTTTCTGAGACCCCTGAGGCAGGTCAGCTCAGGACACTGGTTTCCCTCCTCACTCAGAAGAGCAGAGCTTTCATTGTCCTACGCATCTCATGTGCTAAAGTTAATTTGTCACTGTTAGCATCGGCCCTGACCATCTGCCTAAACCATCGGCCAGCCGCAGGCGCCCACTGTCCCCTTACCCTGCTTTGCTTTCTTTTTCGGCACTTACACACCCTGACATTACATTCTCTACCTCTTCATTTATGCTACTGCCTTTCTCTGCCAGGAGACTGGAAACCGCACAGAGGCAGGGCCTGGCCTTAGTCCAGGGCTGTGTCTCCAGCACCTGAGCAGTGCCTGGCATGCACAAGCAGCGGGCACATCTTTACGTAATGAATGGTTCGTGTGACTAGGGCGACATGCCTCCTTCATATCACCACAGCCCTGTTCCTGCTTCTCCTGCCACTTGTCGCAGGGCACTGTAACTGTGTGTGTCGAATCTGTCTCTGCCTCACACAGTGAGATGCTGAGGCAGAGCACGGAGCACAGCCTGGAGCAGGTGCTTGATGAGTACTTGTTGAAGCAGTAGAATAAAGTGCTCTCCTCCCCGGACCTCAGTTTCCCCATTTGTACACTGAGAGGGTAATCACCCTAGAGGCTTGTTAACTCTCCTCCCTCAGTGACATTCTGGGATTAGCGACCTGCCGGCTGGTGTTTCTGCACCTGCACCTTGGTGTGTTTGCTGCCCTGTTTGCCACCCCAATGCATGTCCTGACCTCCAAGGTTGGTCACCGCCCAGAGCCTGCCTTCCCTTTGATGAGCAATTAAAACCCCAGAATAGCCCATTGTTTAGAGTCAGGTGCCTGGACCCTGTATTTATCTCCAGTGTGCCGAGTGTGCTCGGGCCCCTGCCAGCCACGTGGTGCGCATCATTGGAACCACTCGGGCCGCTCAACACAGAGAGCTTGTCTCTGGCATCGGGAGACAGCCAGCTCCAAGGGGCAGCGAGAAGGATGAGGAAAAAGCATAAAAGGGAACCAGCTTTTACCAAGAGCCAGGCATTTGATGAATGCTTTTCATATGTCCTCACAAAGGCTATGCAGGATTGGTGTTATCAACCCCATTTTATTGCTGGGAAGTCTAAGGCTCAAAGAGGTCACCTTCCCATGGGACTTCCTCAAGCCTGCAGAGCTTCTAAGGGCCAAGGATCTGAACACAGGACTGTCTGGCCCCAAAAACCCAAGCTTTTTCACTGTGCTCCTTAGTGTCAGCTGGGTGGTGGTGATGGTTGGTCACTATCAGCCCAGAAAGCTGTACCTCAGCAACTGCCAGTGAGCGAGCTAGAGAGGGAACCAGTAGACCCCATGGATGCTGTCATGGGCTCTGCATTTGCAAATCACCAGCCTTGATTTCTGGCCTCTTCTTGGCCTCCCCATACCCTCTGCCTGTTCTTCTGGGTCCTATCAAATCTTACCTCCTCTCTGAAGGAGATATCATGGCCAGCCATAGGCCTGGGGCTACCAAGTGAGAGAAGCCAGGAACTTGTAGTCAATCATGTGCAAAGGCAGAGGGGGCACTAGAAGGCCAGCCCAGTGGGTGGCAGTGGGGACTGCAGTCTAGGCCTGCAACAGAGCGGAGAGTCCAGAGAAAAGGGCCGACTCAAGGACGTCTTCCAGGCACTACCACTTACCAGCCAAGTGACCTTCAGCAAGCTGGTTGATTTCTCTGGTCTTCAGCTTCCTTATCTGTAAAATGAGAGTAGCGATGGTGACCACATGATAAAGCCCTCTTGGGGAGTCAGTGAAGTAATCCATGTCAAATTCTTAGCTGAGAACCTGGCAGGAAGCAGGTTCTTAAGAAGCTATGATCAGCTGCCATCCTGTGGTGACCACTGCTGCACAGCCACAGGGACTGGGGAGTCCGGCTTGGGGTATGAGGCCATGCATGGCAGGGCATAGCACCAGTGCCCAGGAATAAGGTGGGTGCTTGGCCTTGGGAATGAGACAGGCACATAGTTTCTAGTCACAGGACACAATATTAGGGCAGGGAAGCCTGGGTGGGGGCTCTTTAGATGCCCCTCATTGTGAGAGGAAGGACTGGACTGAGAGCAAGGAGTAGGACTTCACTGGCCGGTTGGCGCAGGGGACCAGCCGTTGGAAGAGAAGAGATGGGGGAGAGGAGAGTCAGACCCTCACTGAGGGCTTAGAGTTAGAGCCATTCCATAAGGCTCTGAAGAATTCATTGACCATTTTACATGTGCTTGTCTTTTTGAAGCAGAGCCATGGGATGTCAGAGCTGGCGCGACCTTAGAGATGGTGTTGGCTGCCCTGGGTCACGCAGCATGATGACAGAACACCCTTGCTCTTCTCTGTGCTTCTGTTTTCCTTTTGGTCACATGAAGAGGGTACACTTTTAGAATCTTTCCAGCCCTGAAAATGACCCCAAGGGACTATTTTCGGGTTTTGCTCATGCTAGGAGAGGGGAGGTGGGAGCTCTGAAAAGGCAGAGTGCACAGATGAGAAATGCAGCAGGAGGAAGTGACCAATCCCCTGGCTGATGCATGAAGAATGGGATGGAGGGCAGAGTGTTGGTCCAGCTGTTACCACCTTGAACTTGAGTAGAGCTCTATTCAGGCATTAGGGTTGCTTGCATGTTGACTCAGATTAGCATAGCTAGAAACTTCCCTAGGGCTTTCTCAGCTCCTGGTGGAAGTGAGTTCTTAACCAAAAGTCCCTACCTCCCCCTGCTCGACTCCAGACACGTCCCTCCAAAGTGCCTGTTCATCACCTGAGCTGAACCTGGCTAAAGTCAGCAGAATCTTAGTTCCCAGTGGGCCAGCAGAGGCTGCCATTGGCCCGATTGCCCTGAACTCTGCATCTGGCATTCCTATGGATGGCGGTGGAGGGCGGGGGTTACTGAGCTGCACCCTCACCTAAACTTTGCCATGTCGATGACTCAGCATAACTGGATTTGCCACTTTCTGCCTCAATTTCCCGGCCTAAGGCCCCAATTATCTGCAAAGCCAGAGCCCCACATGAACTCCAGTCCTCAGTGAGCCCCTGACTGGTGATCACCATTCCACCCAAACCCCACTTGGGGCTGGGTTCTATTCTCCATGTCCTCAAGCTACAGGCTGGGTTCCTGCCCTAAACAAGGAAGATTGTCAGGAAATGACACTGCCTTTCTTCTGGCCTCAGAGATTGCTACTGCCTGGAGGCTACCTCTGTCCTACCTGTGAATAGCCCTGCTTGGACCCACCAGAGGCCTGCCCCACTCACTGGATGCTCCTTTCTCTGGGCTTCCACCTGACATGACCCAGATGCAGCTATCCTAGCCTGCTGCTGGGGTGCCCATTCCCAGGTTTAAAGCTCTGGTTGGGTATTAGGACGCTTTGGGCTGCAGGTAACAGAAAGCTAACTACAAGGGGCTTGCACAATAGGAGTTTGACTCCAGGAGGTAGAGGTGGGGATGGTTCAAAAGCTGAAAAACCTACAGCCCAGACATCCAGGATCCAGGCACATTCCAGCTTCCCCCTTGGCCAGCCTCACCTCCATAGCTGCAGTGTCATCACCCAAGGCCATGGGTGGCTGGCACAGTCCAGGGCCATAGGCCACATGGTGGTGGAAGGTGCAGAAGAGGAACATCTTCCCCAGATTCTCTTTTTATTAGCAAAGAAATTCTTTCCCAGAACCCCTGAGAAAGGCTTCCCTTAACTCGAAAATGGAACTAATTGACCCCGCTGGCCAGAACTGAGTCATATGAGCCAGTCACTAGAAAATGGAATGGAGTTTCATTCAGTTCTGAGCTCACCCCAAGAAAAGCAGCCTCCGACAGCAGAGAAGACATGGGGGTGACGTGGCTACTGGGTTACTTCTAGTACTTAACTGGAAGTTTTCTTGTTTGCAGTTTTGGTGCCAGAGCTCCTGGTCATAGCCCTTCGTGCCAAAGGAAACAATTTGACTTACTCCTCTCAGAATCCATTAGGGCTCTTCAGTGTAAGCAACATACGCTGACTTGAGATAACTTAAGCAAAGAGGGAATATATCAGAAGGATAATGAGAATCTTACAGAATTGACAGGAAGGCTGAAGAAGCAGACTCAGAAAAGGATCCAGGGCCCTTCCAGGGACCAGAAAACAGGAACTAATCAGAAGTGGTCTTGTCATGGCCACAGAGATGGAAGAATGAGCTCGCAGAGTCGAGGCCTGGTAAAGAGCATCTGAGATGCCTGGCTCAGGCTCATGCCCTCCCCTTGGTTGTGAGGAAGCAGGAAGCCCTGATTCACTGTCTACCAACACCAGGAGAACTGATTTCCCCAAATGAAATCAGAATGCTATTGCCGAAGTGGGGAAAGGGGTGCCGCGTGGGCAAAAGTCAACAAATGCCACCACAGTAGCACATGGTGCTTGACCCAGAGACAGAGTAGAGATTGCCTGGCATGCCTTCCCATGTGGAGGTAAACAGTGCACAATCTCAACTGCATGGGGCTGGCCACTCAGAGCGGGAGGCACATGAGCACTCTCTCAGGTCCCCACAGAGGTAGTCCCTCCCTAATGTCACCCTGATAGGGTAGAGGATTCTATGGAATCCGTCTAGAGGCTCCCTGTGCACTCACCTGGGGGATGGCCCCTCCTGGCATCTCCCAGTCACTGTAGAAATTCCAACAAGTCTTCTGTTCATCAGCTACAGGAAACTGGTTTCAGCCCCAGAACATCCCTGAATCTTTCTTCAAGGCTGCGTGAATTGAAGGTCAAACCCCAGGCTTACTGACCCCGACAGGCCAGGGTTCGGCTTGGCCAGGTCTATTGCTGCAGATAGCAAACCATTATGAGCATGTATTCATTAGGGCAGGTAAGGTGCTAAGCACTTGGCATGCAGTCAATCATTTTATTCTTCCAGCAACTCTATCATATATGGCTATCATTTTCCTTTTCTACAGATGAGGAAACTGAAGTTTAGAAAGAGTCAGTAACTTTCTCAGAGTCACAGCTAATAAGTAGAAGAGCAGGATTCAAATCTGACCCCAGATCTCCCTCTTAGTGACTTCACTGTACCATCTACACCCCGCTCCCAATAGGCTTCTTGTTCTTCCCTCTTGGAATGAAAATGGATCCAAGACCTTGGCTCACATATTTGTCCTCTAGGTGTATCCACCCACCAGAGACCCTCCTCACCTGTCCTAGTACCAGGACTTGAGCCTCAGCCTTGGCCCTTTAAGAGCCTTTGAAACTGCTCCAGAACTGCGATCTGAGAGAGGGTAAGTCCTTTCTTGCCCCACCCAAGGCCCTCCATGGAAGCATAATCATAAGTTGCACTTTTTAATTTTCACAACAAAATCTTGTCATTGCCCTCGTGGTCGTTCTGGTTTCTAGAGGACATGGCTCTGCCTTCTGTGGGTAGCAGAGTATCCTTTGCTTCTCCTGCCAGTGCCCTCGACTTGGCAAAAGACCAGGGATGCAGCAGGTGCCCTGGGGATGGTCTAATGCAGCAGTTCACCAGCTGAGCTCCAAGAAGCCCCAGAGGTCCTGCAGAACCCCTTCAAGGGGCAGCCCCAGGGGAGCTGAGGGGAACAGAATGAAATATATCCAGCTCAGCTTCCACCAGAGCACCCTGCCTTTATCTGTCTTACACACTGATCTGCAATTTAAGGGTTATTTTCTAAGACAAGATTCTCTGGCTAAAACTCACTGGTCAGCTAGGTACATTGATGCTTTTTTCTACACGATTCTGCAATGTTTTCCTTGAACTGAGCTCCTATGTCACCCTGGCCACTAAGAGAATTGCCTTTACAGAACATAGCTTAACATTCTTTCTGGCCAGGCGCGGTGGCTCAAGCCTGTAATCCCAGCACTTTGGGAGGCCGAGACGGGTGGATCACGAGGTCAGGAGATCGAGACCATCCTGGTTAACACAGTGAAACCCCGTCTCTACTAAAAATACAAAAAACTAGCCGGGCGAGGTGGCGGGCGCCTGTAGTCCCAGCTACTCGGGAGGCTGAGGCAGGAGAATGGCGTAAACCCGGGAGGCGGAGCTTGCAGTGAGCTGAGGTCCGGCCACTGTACTCCAGCCTGGGCGAGAGAGCGAGACTCTGTCTCAAAAAAAAAAAAAAAAAAAAAATTCTTTCTTTGACATTGTTAGAGAACCAATAACCAGGACTTGCTGTCTCTGTGGGCAACACCTCAGCACATCTGCAGAACAGTAGAGAAAGTTGTCCATTGTGTTGCTCAGAAACTCCTTGAAACAAAGACCCTGGTGACTAATTCCTCTCCAAAATCTGGGCCAGGAGAGTTTGACTTTCCTAGCTTCCTGGTCCCCTCCTACTGCCAGACAATTAAAACTCATCTTTCCTCTTTACTGTGGCCACTAATATGTCCAGAGCATATTCAGCTAGGCATCTTTCTTTTTAAAATACATGTATTCCAACCTGGCACGGTGGCCCATGCCTGTAATCCCAGCACTTTGGGAGGTGGAGGTGGGAGGATCACCTGAGGTCAGGAGTTCAAGGCCAGCCTGGCCAACATGCTGAAACCCCTCCTCTACTAAAAATACAAAAATTAGCCAGGTGTGGTGGCGTACACCTGTAATCCCAGCTACTAGGGAGGCTGAGGCAGGAAAATTTCTTGAACCTGGGAGGTGGAGGTTGCAGTGAGCTGAGATCGCACTTCAGCTTGGGCAGTGGAGTGAGACTCCATCTCAAAAAAAAAAATAAGTAAATAAATAAAAATAAAACACATGTATTCGGACACAACAATAAGAACAATAAACACCGGGGATCCTAAAAGGGGACAGGGAGGAAAGGGGGAAAGGGCTGAAAAACTACCTGTAGTGTACTATGTTCACTACTTGGGCAATGAGATCATTTGAAGCCCAAACCTCAGTATCACAAAATATACCCATGTAACAAACTTGCACACGTACCCTGATTTGTCCTGTAGGCTGTCAACCTCTGATATAGCTGTACCCTAGTTTTCAACGGTAGGTTCACCCTTTCCATGTGTTTGCATGGTTGTGTCCCAATAAAACTTTATTTACAAAAACAGGCTAGCAATTGGATTTGTCCTACAGGCTGTCAACCCCTGATATAGCTGTACCCTAGTTTTCAGTGGTGTGTTAGCCCTTTCCTTGTGTTAGCACTTAGATTTGTTGTCGGTATTCAATGTCTCAGTATTAGAAGTAAGACCGCATGGAACTTGCTTAGAATTTTTTTTCTTAGACTGTCTTCCTGGGAATTGGGATGATGATGCCCAGAAGTGTGGATATTTGTGAGGCAAAGTTCTTGATGCATACTCTGACGCTGCCTTTCAAACGCACTCTGTCTGTTTTCACTATCAGCAGCGATGTGAGAGCACCCATTTCCTCACACCCTGTGAGCGCCAGACAGTGTTCTTCAAAACATTTGCTTCCGGCACCCCCTGCTCCTTTACATCTGCTTTTGCTTTTGTCCAGTGTTTTGAGCCTCGGTCTGCACTTTTATTCCTTAATCTTCCTCACATCCTTTTTGGAAGTAGGTAAGATACAAGCAAACAAGTTTCTGGGTTTTATAGGTCTGTCATGCTGGGGTCAAGTTCAGGGAGTGGAAGGAGCCAGGGAGAGGCAGAGTCCTGAAGATCCAGTGTGGATGGCACAGGCTGGTAGGGCTGACAGCTGTCCTTCTCTGCTGGACGGAGAACACCCTCTGCCAGGGGTACTGAGGGAACTTCCAGAGGCTGCATCATTATGGGCCAGGCCAGGGTGGGGAGATGAGAGCATCTTGGAGAGAAAGAAACAACATGGTGGGAAGGGAAGGAAGTGAGTTTTGGCATCAGATGGGCATAGGCGTCCATCCAGGCTGCATGAGTGAGCCTGGACACGTTCTCTTGCCTCTTTGAATTACCCATTTTGTCATCTGTAAAGGGCATTAAAAAGGTCAACTGCACAGAATTGTCATGAGGGTTCAATGTGATCCTTTATACCAGAACCTCACACAGTGCCTGAGCACATAGAAGGACGTGATGTGTCTTTGTTCAATTGAATTACCTTGCATACTAGTATCTTAGGAGCAGTGGGAAATTGATAATATGAATATTTTTAAAAAGAGTCTATGAATCCAGTGCCCACCACATGGTAGGCTCTAAAATAGTAATTGATGGATGAATGAATGCATGGAACTTTGAAGTCAAACAACTCCAGCTTTGTCATTTATTAGTTCTATGATCTTCACAATGCCTTTCCCTCTGTATGGTTCAGCTTCCTTTTCTGCAAAATGGGTCTGATGAACAAGGATATTGACATGTGCTCACAGATAAGGAAACAGACATGGGCAGCTGAATGGTTTGCCCAGGGTCTCATGGCTGGTGTGTGGCAAGATTCAAGTGCTCACCACAGGCTCGTTGTGAAGTCTAAACGAGGCAAAGAATTCGCTTCTGGCTCAATGGATGTTAACTCCTTCCCATAGGCAGGACAGGCTGCCAGCCTTGGGATCTGAGTGGGGGAAACAGACTAAAGGAAGGGTCTGTAGCCACCACAGGGACTGGGACTGACTCAGAGGCAGCTGCATGCAGGCTGCTAGTTGCTGGCACTGGCACTTGCAAGGAACTCTTCTAAGCTGATTCTCTGGAGACCACCTTTCCCAGGAGCCCATTTCCTAAGCAGCTGTCTCGCCTCCACAGAGCCCAGTTCATGCTGAAGCCAAATAGAGAATTTGCCTTTCCATAGCAGCCTTTTGGCCTAGAAGGTGGAGCCTGGGCTGTACAAATGAGTCCACCCCTGGTGAAGGCCCCCAAAGCCCCTGACAGGGAGAGAGCGCAGAAGCAATGCTTAGCACAGAATGAGCTGGCCCATAGGATGAGCTGCTGTTGATCCTGTAAGCTCACTGTTCCTGTGGCTGTGGACTGGGCCCAGGCGCAGGAAGCTTCACCTCCTGCATATGACATTTAATCCACCCAACATCCCTTCAAGGTAGGTGTGAGTATTCCCATTTTACAGATGAGGATACTGAGGCAAGTACAGGAGGTAAGTATACAACCAGTGAGTGACAGAGCAAGAGTGAGGACTTGAATTTGACTGTCTGACTCTAAAACCTGTGTTTCTAACCATGAGTCACATTTACTGCTGGTTGGTGGACAGGCCTTTGAACCCTGGAATCACGAATCTCCTCCCGCCTGGATCTGTGAGCAAGGAACTGGGGGACTCTAGTTTCTTTGGGGCCAGAGCTTCAGCTATTCTTTTGCCTTGCCTAATAATACTTAAGCATAGATATTTAATAATACTTAAAGCATAGATATTTACTTCTTTGCAGAAAGTGTTTTATCCATTCAACAATCCAATAAATGTTTATTAGGGATTTTTTGTGTGCTGGGTCTTATGCTAGGTGCTGGAGATACATCACAAATAATAATTACAACTAACCCTTACTATGCACCAGGCACTGTTCTAGGCATTGCACATGGATTAGATCACTTAATCCTCACAACAACCCTATAGATAGCTATTATCCTTTCTTTATCAAGGAAGAAATTGAAGCACAGAGATGTTAAGTAATTTGCCCAAGGTCCCACAGCTATTAAGTATCGGAATCAGGATTCGGATGCATGCAGCCTGGGATCAGAGTTCATACATTTACCTGCCCCCGCACTGTTGGAGCTCTCATTGTCTCTGCCCTTCTGGAACTTAGAGTCTTTCTTTGCCAACAGTCATATTAAAATACAACAGTCATGTTAAAATAACACACACAAAAATTTAATTCAGTTTTGTTTGCTGAGAAGCAAACTGGACAATGAGAATCAAGAATGAATGATCCTGGATTTGTAAAGTGCTTGACATCAACAGGGCCAACAGGAAGGAGTCAAGATCATGAGCAGAACCTTGGTCCATTTCCCACTGTGGCCTTGACAGCTGAATGTCCTTTGTCAAGCCTTGTCACCTCTCTGGGCCTTCATCTATTTACAGAATGGATTGTCAGTAATGTACCTATTCCATCTTCTTCCCAAAATTTTCATGGAGACTAAATGAGGTGGCAGATGGAAACAAGATTTCACAATAGGAAAAAGCACTGGGCAAGGGTTTGTTATTCAAAGTGAAAATTGGGTGTCAGTGTGATGAATAAGTGAATGAATGAATGAATGAATGGTCCTAGGAGTCCTGCAGCTTGGCTCCATGGGTGACAAAGAGCTCCCTTCAGGACATCTGTTGAGGTTTTTCAGGGTCCTAACAAGGCTTTTTACCCTTGACCATGCCCCTTGAGTTATTTTGCACTTGATTTGTGTGAACCTCCAAAACTGTTTTAGCGAACATTTATTAATGTCTGCTGGGAGACCGGCCTTGTGCTAGACTCTGCGGGGAGACAGAAATGAATTTTCAATGGACTATGCCCCTGGGGGCTCACAGGCCAGGAGGAGAAATTGTATTAATAATAATGGTAATAATAATAACAATAACATGAACAATAATCTGCAATATCTGAGCATTTTCTACATGATAGATGTTGTATTGAGGTTTTATGTACATCAGTTCATTTAGTCATTACAATTCAATGAATTACTAAAAATACAGCTCCCGTTTTACATATGGGGAAACAAATTCAGAGAGGTTCAATAACTTACCTAAGTTCACACAACTCTGACATTGCAGAGCTGGGCATGAACCAAAGAAAGAAAACGTGGATACAAATAACTCTATTATAAGGTATTATAAATGTGGATACACATAACTCTATTATAAGGTAGAAACTGCTGTACACCCTAGTAGAGGGACAAGGAAAGGCTTCTGAAGGTTCAGGAAGAGAAGGGAAGCAAGATGGTGGTGGTGGTGCTACTGCTGTTGTTGATAGTAATGATGTTGATGTTGATGGGGATGATGATAATCCTTGGGTGCCCGTTTGTTAAGCTTCTGCTTTGTGCCAGGCTCTGACCTGGGTGCTTTCTACTATCTCATTTACCCCTCATAACAACTTTCCAATGTCAATTGCATCTGCATCTTGCTCTTGAGGACTCAGAGCTGGAGGAAGACCAGATGGCCTCCCTAAGGGCACACATCCAGTGTTACCTGGGCTTAAGCTTAAGTGTACCTCACTGCAGAGCTGCAGCTCCTTCCTGAACCAGGATCCCTAACCTTTGAACCAGCGGGCTGGGCATCTCAGAGATGCTCCATAAATGTCTGTTGAATGAATGAATATTGAATGAATGGATCCCCAAGGGCTCAAAGCCTTAAGCCCAGAAGACATAAATAACATGTCTCAAATGAGTATGTGTCCAACTGTAATTTAAACATATGTAGTGGTGCTATGATTACTAAAATACAAGTTAATTGCAAAGCATTAGTTCATTGTAACTTTTGTATTGTTTATTTTCTCAATGAGAAGATAATAGGTATACAGTTACCATCGGGAGGAGTTTGGAGAAATACTTTCATACAAAGAGAGGTCCTTGTGCCGAAAATGGTAGGAACATTCTGCCATCCTGCATGGCTTAACCAAAGTGCTTTGCCCAGCACCTGGCACAGAGGTCACTTGGAGAAGGGAGGCAACCCACCAGCCTGTGGCATTTGTCCTGGGTCTACATCCACCTTTCTTACTGGATCTAGGCTGTTACACTCAGAGACTTCATCTCTATGAGGACCTGACGCCAGCATCTAACAACCTTCCCAAATGGCTGTTGAATGCTTGTATGAATGAATGAATAATGAAAGCAAGAATGAGTGAATGACAATGAACGGCGCTTAGGGAACCCACAAAGGGTGTTTTCCCTGATGAGTGTTTGAAAGTGGGAGTTCCTCCAGCCTCAGGCCTGAACACAGGACCAGCATAACTGTGGGGTTCCCAGGGGCAGACAACTTGTGACTTTCAGCTCTGTACTGGGATTTTGAGACTGTGGTTTCATCCCCAGGGACCTGATCTTGACCTTGTCATAACCATGTTGGAGAAGGGGTGGTGGCTGGGGCCTTGCTTTCAGCAAGGCTGTACTCTCCATTTTTGGATGCATTTTTCAAACTCAGATGAAAGTTGACAGATGGCGGTGGCATAATATTCTCACTTTCTCTACTTCCCACAGGCCTCCCTCCAACACAGCTCTCCAAGCTCTAGAAATCTCTGACACATCTCGACCATGAGACCACGGCTGGCATTTGGCAGGTGAGCCCTCCCCATCCCTCACCACACCACAGGACTCAGGGCAGTTTCAGCACAGCCCAAAGGCCACTAGGCTGTGTTTTGAGGCCAAGAGGTAGACAGGAATGACCTTAGCCTCGGGCAGGAGAATGGAGCCCCACATGCTACCGAGACTTCAGGAAAAAGCCACCCAAATGTCCCAAGTTCTGCAACTGGCATTTCTGCAAATGGCAGCATATGGTGATGGGAGAGTCCTGGGCCGGGAGCCAAGGGAAATGTTTCTGACCCCAGGCCTGCCTTTATTGCTCAGGAAAATCTCATGCAAGTGCCTCCTTTCTGGGTCTCTGTTTCCTTGTCTGCAAAGTGAGGGAGTGGGACTCGGTGGACCCAGCAGGGCTCAGGCCAAGGCCATGGGCTCTGGGGAGGACAGTAGGGCTGACACTGCAGCTGTGTACCACATCCTTAGAACTCAGTCTTCTGTTTGATTGTTCCATGGACTTTACAGCCACAAAGATCCTGTACTGGGCTGTGTGTTCACCATATATGTGTATGTATGCATTTTGGGGAGGGGCCTGTATTCCTCCTAGTAAACACTGCTGGAAGTCAAACTCAGATGCATTCACCAGCCCCATGCCTGCCCTCTTATGACCTCGTCATCAGGACATCATTTATTGCCTGTTGTGCTCTATCCTCTGTGCTGGGCATTGAGGCACAGAGATGAACAAATCATGGCATTGTCCTCAAGAAGCTTCTGCTCCAGTGGAGGAGATCGACGTGCAAATAGCCACAGAACAGCAAAACCTGTGAAGGCAGGAGGGCTCTATTCTTTCAGGGTTTGGTTGTGGGGGTAGTTCAAGGAAGACCATTTGAAGGTGACACTTGAACTGGACTTTGAAGGATGAATAGAAGTTCAGCAGGTGAAAAATGGAAGAAGAGCATTCTAAGCCGAAGGGACAGCAAGTGGAGCAGTGGAGTCGCTGGGATGCAGGGCCCAAGAGGAGGAGGGTGGGAGTGAGGCCAAGAGAGCAGCAGGACTCTGAAAGTCACCCAGGAGCTTGGACTGGGTCCTACACAAGCAGGGAAGGGAGACAGTCAGCCCTGTGGTTCTGAGAGAGGCCCCTAGCAGGGTGTGGGAGGGCAGGGAGGAAGGTGGTAGGGAGGCTGAGATGAGAGGAGGTGCACATGTCAGAACCTACAGAACATCAACAGGGGCCTGGGGCAGAACACCCCGTGCTGAAGTGTCTGTGACCTCAGCTCTCACAGACTCCAGCATCCCTCTGCATCCTTTCAGGTCCCTGGGGCCCCATCCTGCGTTGGGCTGCCACTCCGGCCACAGGACTGCTTCTCTTGGGCTCTTCCAGCTCCCACTCACTTTCCTCCTTTCCTGCCCCTGAAGGACAATAGGCCACCCCCTCCTGGGCAGCAATTTCATAAGAATTCAATGCTGTTCCGAAGGCCCCTAAAGCCTTCTTTTGATAGCAAGGTTGTCCTAGAGTATTTCTGTGTGGTGGGTAATAGCTGGCAATTCTATGGTTTTACAGTTTCCTCTCTTGGTAGAACTCAGAACACTTTCACACCTGTTGTCTCACAGGAGTGTAGAAAGAGTAGGTTCTGGGGCCAAAGAGAGCCTTGCTGCAACCCTACCCCACGCCTCCTTTGAGGAGCAGTGGAACCATCAGAGCTTCAGGAGGGCCTCTCTGTATAGAATACCCACCTCCTGAGGTGGTACCAGAGTCAAATGCAAGAGCTGGAGTGAGAAGCCAGCACGGTGCGCACCACGTGGTCAGCACTTACTTTCAGGGCTCCCCTGCCATCTCAGCCCTGCGATGGAGTGAGTGGCAGCTGATGGGCAGGGCTGGCCTAGAGCCACCTGTGAGTTTTGGGTTCCGAAGGTCGTGTGAGCAGTCAGCATGTGTGCCTTAACGGGAGATCAGGCCAATGGGCTTGACTTTCCTTTGAAAAGTGCGCTCAGCAGAGCTTTCCTGACACCCTTCTGATCCTGGCATTGGTGGATGCTGGGGGCCCAAACAAGAGCAAGTTTGCGCCTTCTCCAGAAGGGACACATAGACAGAGGAAGAGCCACACACAGAGCAGGAGCAGCCCCACAGGCCCAGGGCAGAAACAAGAGAAGCCCAGGAGAGAGGGAGCTACATTTGGTGGGGGCTGTGGCTAGAAGCAGCATTGTGGGGGTGGAGTGAGGAGCACTGGCACCCAAAGGATCCATGGGAGTTCTCAGATCAGCAGGGGGAGGGCATGGGGCCCAAGTGGAGAAAGGCATGGCATGGGAAACACCAGGGTGTGTTGGGGTGTCAGCAGTTGGTGTTTTCAATATCCTGCCCAGCAGAACTCCCCATCACAGAGAAGCATTCATGGAAGCTTAGCACACAGCCCACCTCATCAACTTGATTCTCATCGGGAAGGCCCACACCCAGGGTCAGGCCCCACAGTTCAAGGGCAACATTGATGAGCTGCATGATAAGACCAGATAGGCAACCTCTAATGCCTCTAAGACTTTTCTCGATTGGAGTTGAGGGCACACATTAGCTGCAAATGCTGACATAATCCTGGTGATGTTATAACATCTGTGCTGGGTGCTGGGATAGAGATGAATAAACTCAGTCCTTACCCAGGTAGAGACAAGGAGGGAACAGGGCCTCAGACACCTGTACTGCATGCTCATCAATGCTCTCATGGAGGGGTGTTCAAAGCACTATGGGACCGTAGAGGAGGTGGCAACCAGAGGAGAAAAGCAGGGTGGGCATCATAAGGAGGGAATCTGCACCAGAGGGTAATGATGAGAATGTTTATAGCAACTGAGGTTTATTGAGCACTTACTACATGCCAGGCATTGTTCTCTAAGAGCTTTACACAGATGTACACTCCACCTGCACTAGTTTATGAGGCAGGTGCTGTTTTCATCCTCTTTTACAGATGACAACTGATGCACAGAGAGACTGTGACTGGCCCAAATGCACAGGGCTATGAAGTGGCTTAGCCAGGGTGAGCCTAGACAGTCTGACCCCAGAGTCTATGCTTGAATGACCCTGGGTAGCCTTTCTCTGAGCACTACAGGCACCTACAGGGTTGATACTATGTCTTTTGCTCTAGCACCTAGCAGGCCCTCAATTAAAATGTGTTCACCAATAAGAATGCACAAATGCCTGGATGAACTGGGCCCTGGAAGACTGAGGGCAGCATATGGGGATAGAGATGGCACTCATGCAGAGGGAGGAACTGGAGCAAAGGCCTCAGATAGGGCATCTGGCGTTGCTGTGTGGTGCTGCCACTCTGGAAGCCCTGGAAGACTGAGAGTTTAGACAGCAGCCTCTCCAGCCAACTCCCTCCCCCTCCCCCTGTCCCAAAGGCCTGGCACCTGCCAGCCAGTCCCACCTTGGGATTTGCTGTGCCCTTTGTGCCCTCACGTCATGATTTGTTACCCGTCCTTTCAAAGGTTCCCATGGGCAGCCCTGGGAAGATGACCATGACCCCCCACAGCTAAGGAAGGCCTGCACCTAGAGGGGCTCAGGAAAGAATTCAAAACTCACTCCCTTAAGAGGTTGCTTTCTGAATGTTTGAGACTTCAAGGAGCAGGGTATTTTTGTTGTTGTTTTGTTCTGTTCTTTTTTCAAAGGCTGTTCCTTTCTTGAAGCTCGGTGGGCTGTGGGTGGAAAGCTAGGGTTGGGATTTGGCTCTGTGGATTCTGAACTGGTCATCTTTGAGTCATCTTTGAGTGGATCAGTTCACTTCTCTGTACCTCAGTTTCCATCTCCATTAAGTGGGAATAAAACTAACTACAGAATTAAGGGGGGCAAGGCTTGCGAAAACTCCAGTGCAACACCAGCTTCAGTGAAAATCTGTCTGTCTGCTTCCTGCTTTGCTCCTGGGGCCTCTGTCTCCTCTGTACAATGTGGAGTTGGGAAAGGTTGATCTTTAACACCAGCCAGCCATATAAATATATTCACACACACATATATACCACCTGTCATAAGCATATGCAATTTAATCATTTTATATATTTCATGGGAATATATAACAGTGTCTTATTGTGTATTCTTCTGATTACAAAAGTAATACGTATGTATTGAGAAAATTTTGAAAAGTAGAGGAAAAAAAACTTACTACTATTCCATATCCATGACTGGGCTATTTAGTAAATTCCTCTTCCACCTCTTTTTCTATGCACATACACAGATTTTTTTTTTTAATTAGGATTATACTCTACATTTTATTTTTTAACTCAAGCTGGGCTATTGAACCAGGCTGCTGCACAGGGCTGTCGGTCTCTGTGTCTGGGAGGAACAAGAGGCAGCAGCTGCCACAGCTGTTTGGTGCCCATCTGCCACACTCCTGCCCGGGTGGCTGCTTGGAGGCATCTGACCTTCGGATGTTCAGTGTGTCTGGCGGGTGCACATCTGACACTAATTTTAGCTTGGCCTCTCAGGCTCACTGGCCTTGGGGCCTGCACATAATGAGCGCCTTACGTAGACAGCTGCCAACGATGCAGGAAGAAGGGTCCCACCTTAAAATGTTCCTCATGACCCGCCAGCACTCTGCTCTTAGAGAACAAGCCAGTTCCCTGTTCCTTCTCCCACCAGGAAGGGGCTGCTGTTGACGTTTGTGGCCCAGCAGGCTGCGCCCCGTGGGCAGGTGGCCCACCGAACACACAGGAGATTGCTTCTTTGGATGGGATCATGTTTTTACAGGACAGGCTTTGATTGGAGCTGGAACAGCTGAGAGAGACTTCCCGAGACATTGCAGGCTGTGGGGCACCTGAAATGCCCTCGGGGGTGTGGGCTGAACTTCAGGTGTCTCACCCTGATGCCTCACATTTGTCAAGTAGGTACAAATGTACAGTGTCAGTGGATACCCCGTTTTGTCCTGAAGACAGCCCTGTGTATTAGGTGGCAGTATGCCCACTTGACAGATGAGGAAACCGAGGTTGAGATGGGGAAGTCATTTGCTGGAGGTCACACAGCAAGATGGTGGCAGGGACTTGACTGTGGATGTGGGTCTCTCACTCCAAGCCCAGGGCTCTTTCTGTTCATCAGCACCATAGGTAAGCAGCTCATCCAGGGCCACAGCCATCTGCTGTGATTCCTTATGTTGGGATTATTTGTCCAAAATGGAAACACTTTAATTTTCACCTGAGAAAGAATTCACATTTATTGAAAACAAATATACCTAGTTGGTCTGTTTCTAAAGCACAAATCTAACCATGGCAGGCTCTTCCTTCAAAATGTAGGACATCTCCCTCTGCCCACAGGATGAAGCCCGTATGCCCTCACCTGACATCCAACCTCCACAGCCTGCAGTGGGCTGACCCCCCAAATCTAGGCACCCTCAGCATCAGAGATCTCTACTGTGGCTCTTGGGCAGGGTTGGGGGTTTTCTTTGTGATTCACCTCCTGATCGGAATGGAGCTGCACGAAGCAGGAGGCTCGCAGGCTGCTCATCCCCGTGTCCCTGAGGCCTGTACTGGGCCAGGCACAGAGTCAAGTCCAGTAAATGTATTGGCCCCCAACCCATGGTCCTTCATGAGAAACCTGAGCTCTAATCCAGGCTTAGAAATAAGCTGAGGCCTGCCCAGCCACTACCAGCTTGATAAGGAAGTGGCTGCTTGGCAGCACTCCTAGGAGGGCCTGCAGGGCTGTCTAAAAGCCGCAACCCCCTGGGCAGGCAAGGGGGAGGACTCTGGAGGGCCATCTCCAGATAGGTACTGGAGACCAACATCCTGCCTCCATGGCGAGTCCTCCACCTCCCCCATCCCTCCACTCCCGAGTCCCATAGCAATAATAATGCCTGTGTGATGTGCCCCCTGCCTGACAGTAGCTCTTTGACTTAAGCTCTTTAGGAATGATTTCTGGAAGTGGCATCATACAGCTCTGGGGAAAACAAGTTTTCTAGGGACTGTCTTGGTTTAGTGACAGCAGGACCCTTGCTGTTTGACTCTGTACAGCATTCCCCTCTG
The DNA here is from genome assembly GCF_009764315.1 of Trachypithecus francoisi. NCBI lineage: Eukaryota > Metazoa > Chordata > Mammalia > Primates > Cercopithecidae > Trachypithecus > Trachypithecus francoisi. Next base: position 82,828,709 of record NW_022681457.1, read on the forward strand.
GGCCACAGCCCCTCAACCTCCTAGACTCTGGTGGCCTGGAGGTTATTAGAGGAGAGGCAAGGTTTTTAGAGTCCCACAGCCCTGGCTTCAGCTGCCCCTACCACTTACTAGGTAGGGTTACATCTCTCTGAGACTCAGTTTCCTCATTTGCAAAATGGGACTAGTGATCCCAACTTTCAGCCTATGGTATCTTATTGGTAAAAGTCTAGCACAGCGACAGGCACATGGTGAATAATTATGTTCCTTCTCCTGGAGGCCTTTTAGGGCCTGAGAGCCTGCCTGAGAAATGCTCTGCCACTTGGTGAGGGTGGCAGTCTCTAGGGACAGGTGTTGGGGCGTGTTGCACATGACACGCAGTCTAGTAGTGAGCCACTTCTCTCATTCTGACACGTTCTTGGGGGTTTAGCCAAGGACAAATCTTTTGTTTTCTAATGAAAGCCTATGAAAGAAGGTTTTTGTAACTGATTCATTTCATTTCACAATCAGCTTTCCAGGAGGATGTCTTTCATTCACTTGTTCATTCATTCATTCATTCACCCTGCACATATCTCCAGAGCCCCGACAACCTGCCAGGTGTGGTAGGAGATGTACAAATAGGCCATGCAAGGACCTTGCCTTCAAGGGGCTCGCTGTCTAAGCAGTAATTATAATTCTGGGTAAAAAAGTGGAGTGGGGCACACAAAAGGCAGAGTGCTGAGAGGGGAGAGATTAGAAAAGATTCCCGCAGGGCTGAGTAGAAAAGCTTTCATCAAGAAGGTGGTACCAAAATAAGGCAGTTAGAAAGCATAGAGGGAAAAAGACTTCATTCTCCAAAGAAATAAAAGCATAAGATTATGAAGAGTCAACTGAAGAAGGTATTATAAATTGTTCTATAAATAAAATTGAATCTCAAAATCCCCCCAAAAAATTGTTCATAAAATGGTTACGAAGTATATCTGGCAAAATAAACATGGACGAATGGCCTAGAAAAAGTCAGTGTTGGTACAGAGATAGACCTGTGGCTCAAAGAACAGAGAGCCCAGAAGTAGATATCAGTGTACGTGAGGCTTAGTATGTGAATGCATGGCATCGAGAATTAGAGATGAAAATGCAGGTGATTGCTGATGTGTTCTAAAGACAGCCAGCGAGCTATTTGTAGGGAGGGAAGGGAATGCAACTGACTCCCTACCTCAGTTCCTACACCAAAATAAATTCCAAGGAGATTAAAAAACATGAAACCATAATGATACTAAAAGAAAGACAACGAGGGAATGTTTATGTCATACCAGAATGATGAATGCCTCTTTACATGTAATATCAAATCCAGAAACTGTGAAGGAAAACAATTAAAAACCCTATGGGCAAACACCCCACCATAATCAGGTTAAAGGATGATAACAAACTAAGAAAAGTATTTCAACATAGGCATGATGGGTAAAAGGTTAGCAGCACTAATACCCAAAGAGCTCTTGTAAGCGAAGTATTAGATAAAGACAAATTGCCAGCGGAAAAATGGGCAGAGGCTATGAACAAGCAATTCACAAATGGCAAAATACAGAGCATAGAAAGCATGTGAAGAGTCGTCACCCAGGGGCAGAGGATGCACATTAAACAATCAAAGTGTCCTTCGGGGGCCGTTTCAAAGAATGAAAATACTTGGGGAAATGCAGAATGAGGAACAGGAACACCGGAACACTGTTTAGTGGGTCACGAATTGATACACATTTTCTGGAGGGGAGTTTATATGTCAGTACTTTCAAATGTCCCTACCTTCCAACTCAGTAGTTCACTTCTAAACAAGTATCCTAGAGTGCCCAGGATTATGTGTGTAGGAAAGCAGCAGAGCGTTGATTAAGACTGTAGAGTCTGAGATCAGAAAGACCTTGTTTCAAGCCACCTGGCCCTAGAAAAGTTCCTTAACATCTCTAAGCATCAAAGTCCTCATCTGCAAAGTGGGCATAGTAATACCACTTTCATAGGCTTGTGGCAAAGCTTAGATGAGATAACACTTATAAAACTCTTAGCCGAGGGTTGGGCCCCTACTAAGTGCTGAATAAATACTAGCTCTTTTATTATTACCAATAAGGATGTTCATCATAGGATTGTTTGTAATAGCAAATAATGGGACGCAACCAAATTGCCCACCAATAGGGAGCTCCTGGTTATTCATCACAGAAATGTGCACAGTGATGCAGCCCTCTGAGGACCCGTATTTATGAAAATGGAAACATGCCTTTGACATATTAACGTATGATTTTTTAAAGTATCGAAAGGGTATGGGACATCCTTTCCAAATTGCACAGAAGCATACATCCATGTATCTAGAAAGATGTCGTTGATTCTTGTTATTCACAGTAGGTAAGTTCTATAAAGTCCTCACAAACACAGAATTAGCAAATACTGAACTGTTGCTCCTAGGAGAACTACAGCAGGAGATTCCTGCCAGCCTCTGGTGACAACATTTTTGTCAGCTGATCAGTATATAACCTTGTTTTATGTGTGTTTCTGTTTTAACATACCTTATTTAACATAGATTGTGGATTCATTAATATTGAACTCAGGGCCAGTAGCACTATAACTCCTCTCTGAACAAAGCTTACCTAACACGGCATTTCCTCTGTAAGGTGCGCAGTAGCTCCCCTGTGCGTGGGAACACCAGAAAGCACTTCAGCTCTGTATTTGGAGGCCATTTGAAAAAGTAAAATCACCAAACAAAAAGTGCAAAACTGCGAAAACTGTCCATAGTGTCCTTTTTGTGGACACTTGTTTATCGTATGGGATCTGAAACTAGAAGGCAGAAGGTCGCCTCATTCAGCCTCATCTAGGAACACGCACGTTAGGCAACACAAAATTTTCACCACACTGGGCTCAGTGGCTTGCGCCTGTAATCCCAGCACTTTGGGAGGCTGAGGCAGGTGGATCGCTTAAGGTCGGGAGTTCAAGACCAGCCTGGCCAACATGGTGAAACCCTGTCTCTACTAAAACTCCAAAAATTAGCTGGGCATGGTGGCACAGGCCTGTAATCCCAGCTACTCAAAAGGCTGAGTCAGGAGAATCGCTTGAACCTGGAAGGCAGAGGTTGCAGACAGAGTGAGACTCCATCTCAAAAAAAAACAAAACTTCACCACTCTGCACATCCATAAATGACTATGAATGTAAGTATTGATTTGGAGGTTACAAATAAATTTGATCAAGCAGATAAATTTGCAAATACAGAATCTATGAATAATGAGGATTGACGATATCTAAAAAGATAGTGCCTTCATTCATTCAGGCTGCTATAACAAAATACCATAAACTGAGTGGCTTAGAAAAGCAGCAGTCTATTTCTTACAGTTCTCAAGGCTGGGAAATTCAAGATCAAGGCAGATTCATGATCCGATGAGCCTCTACTGTCTGATTCATAGGTGTTACCTTTTTGCTGTGTCCTCAAATGGTAGAGGGGATGAGAGGGCTTTCTTTGGCCTCTTTTATAAGGGCACTAATCCCATTCATGAAGATTCTGCCCCCAGAACCTAATCACCTCCCAAAGTCCCCACCTCCTAATACTGTCACCTTGATGGTCAGGATTTCAACATATGAATTTTGGAGGGATACATACATTCAGGCCATAGCACATGGTCATGTCAGTAGTGAGTCAGGATTTAAGGGGATTTTTTTCTGTTCTTCTTTATACTGATAATGCTTTAACTTTTTACAGTGGGTACATATAATACGATCAGTCAAAGCAATAAAGCTATTTTCAATCTAGAAAGAAAACTTGTTATTGATGGCACTCCATTGTCAAGATAAAAATCCATACTCATTAGAATAATATAGTTAACACTTTTATGTATTGCTTGCTGTGTGCTACACAGAATTCTAAGCCCTTGACATATTCATGTAATGGAGTCTTCTCACCAAGAAACTCCATGAGGTAGACTGTATTATTATCCCCATTTTATAGTTGAGGCAAAGAGAGGTCAGATAACTTGCTCAAGGTCACAGCCAGTAAGGGGCAGAGTCCAGATTTGAACCCGGGAAGTCGGGCTCCAGAATCCATGCTTTCTTTTTTTGTTGTTTTTGTTTTTGAGATGGAGTTTCACTCTTGTCACCCAGGCTGGAGTGCAATGGAGCGATCTCAGCTCATTGCAACCTCCTCCACCTGGGTTCAAGCGATTCTCCTGCCTCAGCCTCCCAAGTAGCTGGGATTACAGGTGCCTGCCACAACACCTGGCTAATTTTTGTATTTTTAGTAGAGACGAGGTTTCACCATGTTGGCCAGGCTGGTCTCGAACTCCCAACCTTGGGTGATCCATCCACCTTGGCCTCCCAAAGTCCTGGGATTACAGGTGTGAGCCACCGCGCCAGGCCAGAATCCATGCTTTCAGCCAACAATATGTAAGTGTGCTCAGTCCCAAGCCTGGCACAGGGCTCTGGAGATGCCCAGGAGGATCTGACCAAGCTCCTGGCCCAAGGCACTTCTGGTCTAGGTTGAAGGCAGTGGCAAGGGTGCACCAGGCACTTCAGGCTCGTGGAAGCGGGGTGCTCCCCATCCCAGCCTGAGGACTCAGAGAAGGCATTGCTAGCCCAGCATTCAGTGTCCCCACAGTCTCCTGCCCTTCTTTCTCACTTCTTTGCAGGCACACCCTCCCACCAGGGTGCCCCTGCCATACCCAGCCATCCCCTGCCCCTTGAACCAGCCATGTCTCTCAGACAAGGCTCAGCTCAAACGCCATCTTCTTTCTCTGACCATCAGAAAGAAGCAAGGGTTCCTTCCCCTGACCTCCCAACACCTGATTCCTCTCTGTTTTGGAACTTTATGGTTATTGTGTTTCTACTCACCTGTCCACACTCCCCCGCCATAAGCTGGTGTCAGAAACCTTTTATTCCCAGCACCCAACACAATCCTCGCACATGTTATCCAGCAATACAAGTGTATTGAATGAAGAAATGAACAAACATGTGGAAATATCTAAGATCTGAGGCTTCCAAAGACCTAGGCACATGAGATTGTGGCAAAGTAGTTGTTGAAGGCTGCCAAGGCCCCGGAGGACCCTGGAGGGCTGAGCTGTCTGGCTAGAAGCCTCTGTCACCACGGGACTGGGAGGCGGAGCCGACAAGCTGCAGGGCCAACATTAGCCAGGGTGTTGTTTCTGCGGCTTCTGAAGCACCCCCACCCTAGTGAGAAAGACTAAGAAAGGTCCCATTCAACTTGTCTTGGCACTTCTAAGGGAAAGGATGGGGTTTGGATTAGCTGGGCCAGGGACATCTTTTCTAAAATAGCTTCATGCATATTCAGCTGCTCCCTGAAATAGTCGGGCGGCTATTTTCAGCAGCTTCTACTCAGATGCCCACACATAATGGCCTCTACCTTGAGCATGTAAACCAGTAGGAAGCAAAGCAAAGGGTACGGGAGGACAGTGTCAGAAGGCTTTTCATGGCTTTCTACCACTCCCCCCAAGCCCTTGGTGTGTTTTTCCTCCCAGGGACTCTCTCCCATGAAACGGAAAGTCCTGGTTACTATGACAACTTGCTGGAGGAGGTTTCCCCGCCAGTGACCCTACCCACCCAGATCCCAGAAAGCGCAGACTCACCAGGGCAGCCATAGCTTGAGGCACGACCTCCAAACACTAAGTTGGCGAGTTCACTCCCAAGAGAGCCCCTGGGCGCCTGTTCCCTCATGGTTTGCACGCATTTCTAACAGGTGCCCCGTGGAGGCTGAGGGAGGCCAGTGAAAGATGGGACCCTACCAGCAGGGGGTTGAGGTCACAACAGACAATCCAGCTGGAAGGGTAAAGAGAGAACCACTCTACCAGGGAAACATTTATTTGCAAATACCTACGGAAACATCAGTATGTACCTTGTGCTGTTTGCCGGGGAAACAAAGATAAATAAGACTCCGTTCATTAAATGAATGGGTAAGCAAACACTTGTAAGTGTCTTTCTCTAAGCTGTAACTTTGTTCTCCCAAAAAGACTGTTTTTAAATGTTGAAAATACAGTGTCCTAAGTGCTGAGGTTAAGGTGAGGACATGGGATTCCCAGGGGAAGGAAATGGGCTCTCCGAGGAGGTTGGGAGGTGAGCTTGAGCAGAGAGGTAAGAGTTTTCTTGTGAAACTAGCAGGTGGTGACCTGTGTTCCAGGTGGCCAGCACAGCACACATGAAGCAACAGAGGTGGAAAAAAACAGGTCCGTTTGGGGAACTCCAGCTCAGGATGTCTGGAGCATGGTGCCGAGGAGGAGGCAGAATGATCAGAGGAGAGACGGGGGAGCCACATCACTGGGGCCTTGGAGGCTCTTCTCTTTGAGAAGAGCTCCGTGGGACCACTGTGTGTTTGGATGGATTCCTACCCACCCCAGTCCACCTAAGGTCTCCCTGTGTTACAGTGTAGAACAATGATTAGAAAAAAATGAGATTGTGTTAAAAGTTTCACGGTGAGAGGTGTGACTGTAAGAATGAGTTAAGTGTTCATTCCACCTTCCCTGGAGATGTATCAAAAATTAAAATGAACTGGGAGGCCAGAAACCTGGATCCCAGAAAGAGCTGGGGAGGGACCAATGTGGGGCCTCTGGGCCTCAGCCAGGTCAGCCATATGACCAGAAAAAGTGATTGCTTACATTTTATACATCTGAATTTATATTCGTTCTCTTGCCCCATAGCCATCCAGGAAAAGAGTCCTGTTTTGTTCAGGACACCCTGAGAAAGGCAGGGAAGTGTGCTTTGATACCTTTTAGGAAGACAGCCACCCAGAGGAGTCAGAGGAGAGCAACAGAAGGGGTCAGATGAGAGGAACTGAAGGAGATCGGCTCGGCTATCTGGAGGTCACCTGTCAAGCATGCCCTGACCCCATGTCACTTCCCAATTGGCTTCTTTGAAGGCATTAGGAACCATCAACAAGAACCGTGGTGCCCACAGGCAGATGCATCTTTCTGCTCTGTTCATCCCCCATCATTCCTCCATCTGCACTCAGCCTCTTTATTTATTTGTTCATTTATTCATTCATTCATTCATCTGGAGCTGTGGCTGGGAAATGGTTGGCTTAGATAATGGTTTCTTCACTGAATTTTCAAGGATCTGTGAAACCCCTGAAATGAGAAGAAAATGAGTACATACCTCATGTTCATTTTCTGATAGCTCATGACTTTCAGCAGATTCTCAAAGGAGCCGGTGACCCAAAAAAGGTTAAAAACCACTGATAGAGATGGGAATTGTTTTATTTTAAAGCAAATGATTTCACCTTTTGGTAGATAAGCCGGGTGAGGGAGCATGGAGTGAAATCCCTAGTTCTGCACTGAGCTTTCTCAGATGGTGGAGGGGCACCGGGGACTCTGTCATTGCTCCCAGCATCACCGTGCACCTAAGTATGTGCATTCGCTGCAGCTGAGCCAGGTCCAGAGGCCCTCGGAGCACAGAGGGCGGGGAGCAAGATCCCTTACCTAAGACTGCTCTGTTTCTCTCCCTTCCCAACCACAGCCTTGCTGCGAGGTCCCTTTCCAGCCTGCATGTGGCAGAGCATGATGAGGGTCTCTTGGTTTGGAGAGATGTGGAAAGCTGGAAGAAATCTGAGAAAGGAGAGGCACATAGACTGGAGTTGCAGAGGTCTGGATATTTAATGAAGCTTTGAAGAGAAGGGGCAGCTAAAGTTTAGTGATTAACTCTAAAAGTCAGCTTGTGTCACCTTGGCTGGAAAACCTCCCATAGCTTCCTATCTCTGAGTGAAATTCAGTGAAATTCAGAAGTTGCATAAATGCCTTCACAGCCTCAGTGATTGTCTTGCCCCCATATCCTCTGGACCGTGTACTGTTCTACAAACTCTGGCCTCAGGGCCTTTGCACTTACCATTTCCTCTGTTAGGAAGCATATGCACATGGCCCATCCCTCACTTCATTTGGGTCCTTACTTAAATGTCCCTTTCTCAGTGAAGCCTTCTCTGGTCCCCTACTTAACAAGGCAACACCTCCTACTGCCACCACCTCCATTCTGTTCCCTTTTTCTGCTTCGCCTTTCTTGATAGCACTCAGGACCAGCCCACATGCCACTGTCTGTATACTGTGCCCAGTCCCTGGAACAGGGCCTGGTCCATAGTAGATGCTAAATGGTTATTTGTGGAGTGAATGAATCCATTCTTACCACGCTCCTGTGTTTATATATTGTAATCTCATGCTACTCCTGTGATAACTCTGCAGGGTGGATTTTATTCTCCCTTTTCACAGATGAGAACCAGAGACTTGTAGCAGCTAGAACTGCTTCCTGGGTTCTGCGGTCTCAGAACTGCTGTCTGTTTATACTCCATCCCCACCCCTGGAAGACTTGATACTGTCTTCACCAGGTCTCCTTGACCCATAAAAGAGGCCAGGCTTTTGCATGGGTCCAGTCAGTACTTAGAAGTACACAGCACACTCTCACAATCCAGTTATGTCCAGGCTTGGTATGTCCTGGAAGTGGTCAGGCATGTAAACTCATCAACGGCAAAGTCAAAGAGAAAAGAAGCCAATTGTATGGGGCTTTTGACAGATTCCTACTCCTTGCTTTCTCCCCATTGTGTATCTTGAACATCAGCCCATTGTTCTGGAAGAGATTACTTAAGTGGTGACTTTGAAAATACAGTCTATGGCCGGATGTGGTGGCTCATGCCTGTAATCCCAGCACTTTGGGAGGCCAAGGTGGGAGGATCACTTGAGCCCAGGAATTCAAGACCAGCCTGGCCAACATGGTGAAACCCCATCTCTACTAAAAATACAAAAAAATTAGCTTGGCGTGGTGGTGTGTGCCTGTAGTCCCAGCTACTCAGGAGGCTGAGGCACGAGAATCTCCTGAACCCAGGAGGTAGAGGTTGTAGTGGGCTGAGATTGCGCCACTGCACTCCAGGCTAGGTGACAGAGTGAGACTCCATCTCAAAAAACAAAACAAAACAAACAACAAAAAACCACAGTCTAGAACCCAAAAATAAACCCAGAATTCATCAAGACATGAGACAACCCCCACATGATAAGCCAGTCCATTTGCTTGTTTTCAGATCCACTGATGCCTGTTGTTTCCACTGTTACACACAGTTCTAACACACGCCAGCCCATGAGAAACAGAGAGTTTGCAAGACAGAGAGGCGGGTTGGAGAGAGAACCATGCTACCCATACCCCAGGTGTTCCTGGTGCTGGTTATTGAGAGTTACAAAGATGAGTATCACACAGAAGGTGCCTTAGGGAACTTACAATCCAGCAAAAGAAACAGACAGAAAACAAAGAAGTTCAAGTATATTTATTTATTCAAATCCTGACCCTGTTCCAAAAAGGATTCAAGGTAGAAATCAGGTTTGTGATACTGTAAGTGCTACAGTTGAGATGGAGACCCGGGTTCATGAGATAAGGATGATCTCTTCCCCTGGAGAGTTGAGCTGGGCATGGGAGCGAAGCGGCGTGGCCCACTTCGTGAGCTCCCAGGAGCCCATGTGGCTGGAGAGGGGGGTGAATGCCATCCATCCAAGGGATGTGCTGTGAGCCATTCCTTCTGCCTGAGGAACTTACAGTGCAGTGAAGGAAACAGGCAAGGAAACAAAGACTTGGATCTGCAACCTCCCTGCCTTGCTCTCAAGGACCTGCTCTCAACATATAGAAAGCCACAGACTGAAGGGACCTGCAGCAGTTCCTGTGGTGGCCAAGGCAGGTGCTCCTATAGGCCCTGGTCCTCCTGGATCTCTACCCTCAGGCTGCACTCATAACAGTCCCAAAAGTATTTCTGCTTGGGGGAGTAACACTTTGCATTCAAACAGCAAGTTACAGTTTGCAGAACACCATCACATCCATCTTGTGTGTTCCTTCAAGAAGAAGGCTGGGGGAGTGCCAATTTTTCAGTGTATGGATGGGACAGTGGGGGCTCAGAGACAAGTCTCATTCCTGAGAAGTGTTAGAGCCAGGACTGGAATCCAGGGAGAAGGAGAAGAGGCCCTGTCCACACAAGCACATGGTAGTAGGGCAAACACAGGCACTTGACCATATAACAGTAAGAGAAGGTTCTTTAGCAGACAGGAGAATATCCAGACTCTGGAATCAGACAGAACCAGGTTCACATCTGGCCATGAGCTGTGTGCCCTCACCTCACCAGTGAAAGAGAATAATGGTATCCACCTGGCAGGTTGTTGTGAAGATTAAATGAGAGGATGCATGTAAACACACCTGGCACAGTCGCTGATGTCAAGAGCCAATATGTCTTAAGTTCATGGTCTGGGGCAGGCCATTATCTCATCTAATCCTCCAAGCAACCTACAAAGTGTATACTGTTACTTGTAATCTCATTTTACAGATTAAAGAAACTGAGGGCGGAGCACAGTGGTTCAAGCCTGTAATCCCAGTACTTTGGGAGGCCGAGGCTGGCGGATCACGAGGTCAGGAGATCGAGACAATCCTGGTTAACATGGTGAAACCCCATGTCTACTAAAAATACAAAAAATTAGCCGGGTGTGGTGGTGGGTGCCTGTAGTCCCAGCTACTCGGGAGACTGAGGCAGGAGAATGGCGTGAACCCGGGAGGCGGAGTTTGCAGTGAGCCGAGATCGCGCCACTACACTCCAACCTGGGTGACAGAGCGAGATTCCGTCTCAAAAAAACAAAAAAGAAAAAAAGAAACTGAGTTCAGGGAGGTTGATCAAAGCACCCATAGCCAGCAAGTGATGAAAACTGAAAACAGGCCCCAGAGCCCAGCTATTAAACATGAGGCAGTAATTACACCTCCTCTCATCTCATTGATGAACCTTCAGCCTGCACAAGTTCAGCCACATACCAGGTCTATGGAGGTGACTCCTGACCCCAGCAGGAGGACAGCACCATGGGACTGTACAGCAGGGAGTCGCTGGAGACCCTGGAGAGGCCATGTGAGCTTGACCTTGGAGGAAATGGTCAGCAACTGCAGCCTTGGGAAGGAAGGGCTGGAAGGTCACTGGCACCAGGCAGAGCTGCATGGCCAAGGTGGTTGGTGGCTTTGGACTAACAAAGTGGTGACCTGGAATCCAGCAGGCTGGGCTTCCCTTTCCCACTTCCTTCCTCTGCTGCCTGTCTCGCTGAGTCACCTCCAGGAAGTCAGAGTGGTGAGGCAGACAGTGAGGAGACCTGGGTCCTCCTGCACCCCTGTCCCCACCTCCTCTCATGACCCTGGGTTAACCACTTCCCCTTGCCAGGGCTCAGTTTCCACATTTGTCAGAAGAGCAGACTTGATCTCAAGGTCAGGCAAAGGTCTTTTTTAAAGGCAGTGCTTTTGGAAGACAGGACAAAGGACCACACAGCTGCTAACCAATTAGGGACTGATAGTCCTCCGAGCTCCGTAACAACACCCTGCACCCCACACAACTTGCTGAGTTCTTCCATGGGTTATGAGGGTCACCAGCAGTGATAGGACCAGGAGGGCGGTGATGGGAAGAACCTCTAAGTGCTGTATAGAGATGGCAGTGGGAGGCAGCACCACAGAGGGCTGCCTGCAGGTCCTGAGCCTCTTCTAACTTAGCTGCATCCTCTGCCAGGCTGCTTTGACTCATGCTCCTGAATTTTTACTGAGTCCTGGGCCCTAGTGAGAGTCCGAGAAGATGCTCCAGGATTTTCAGTGCGGGTACAATCTCACGGGAAAACACACAGCCACTGTGGGCTTCCTCCCAGCCTCAAGCCATGGCCATACCAGCCCTGAGCCAGGCAATAACCCTTTCCTTTACTCAAACTCAAGAGAAGCTGTTTTTGCTAAAGTTCCAAACCTGTTTATAAAACTTATCCCTGAGGACTTCATATTCTGAAGGCACCATGACCTCATCTCTGCAATGATTAATTGTTAGCACTTCATAGCTCCAGCTCTGAGATGCAAGGATGTCTGTGGCTAAGAGGAGTTCCCATGAGTGGTGAAGTGTTTGTTCCAGGGCCTAGGGGGTTGCCTGGGTAAAGGATAGAGTGGGATTATGTCATCTACCGGTGCTTTTTACCACTTTGGGGATGGTGGAAGGGAGTTACAGGGCACATGGACTGCAAATATAAGGCTCTTTTCCTACCAGCTGGGGTCCAGTTGGCTTAGTGTAGCTTTCAAGCCCTTCTTGATGTGGCCTTGCCCACTGCTTCAGCCTTCCAGTGCAGGTTCCCGTCTGTCTTTGGGGCTTCAACTCCACTACCTGGCTTGGGCAGATCCCCATTTTGCTGTGTTGTTTCATGTTTCTCTGTCTTTGCACATTTCTCTTTCACTGAACCACCCACTTCCTCTCCTCTCCCATCTCCACTTAGTCCTCTTGTAAACTCTCATTTGAGACCCAGTTTAGATGTCATTCCTTCCACGGTGTCTCCTCTGACCTCCTCCATCTTCCTTGGTGGCACTTTTGTGCATATTTCTGTTATTAGATTTTCACCCCGCTTTGCAGCTCTTTGGGTCCATGTCTGTACAACTCCGCGAGCACCAGGACTAAGTCCCAGGCCAAGCCCAGGGCCTGGAAGATGTCCACTGGAAGGAATAGAAATGAGTTCCCCAGAGCGCAGCCCCGAGTGAGCTTCCACAGGCTCTTACTGAGGTCTCGGAGGCAGCAGAGGATGGTGGAGAGGCCTAAGCGAGTTTGCATCGAGTCCCCTTAAGACTTCTCTGCCACCGGGCCGGGCGCGGTGGCTCAAGCCTGTAATCCCAGCACTTTGGGAGGCCGAGACGGGCGGATCACGAGGTCAGGAGATCGAGACCATCCTGGCTAACACGGTGAAACCCCGTCTCTCCTAAAAATAGAAAAAACTAGCCGGGCGAGGTGGCGGGCGCCTGTAGTCCCAGCTACTCCGGAGGCTGAGGCAGGAGAATGGTGTAAACCCGGGAGGCGGAGCTTGCAGTGAGCTGAGATCTGGCCACTGTACTCCAGCCTGGGCGACAGAGCGAGACTCTGCCTCAAAAAAAAAAAAAAAAAAAAAAAAAAAAAAAAAAAGACTTCTCTGCCACCAAGAGGTTCTGCATCCCTAGGTACCACCTGTGCCCGGCTGGGCATCAGTTTCCACTCTGAAAACTGGATTCATTTCTTTGGTTTGTCTAGAGCAGATATTTTGTGGTGTTTCTGGAAAGTCTGTAGGGCAGCTCATGCAGAGCTCCCCAAGACACCAACCACAGGGTATTCGGCAGGGTCCTCCCTGGGCTTCACTGACCTGCTCCATCAACCCTCCCAGAGCTCGCTCAGGGCCGGGCCAATTCATGGGCTGGGAGCACAGGGAAGAATCAGGCTTGGTGCCTACCCTTGAGAGCTCACGACCTAGGTAGGGAAACAGACACATCTACAGCAATGCCATGAACACAGAGCGCCACGGAAGCCAGGAGGAGGCCAGCCCTGAGCTACCCGTGGAGGTAGACTTCCTGGCGGGGATGGGCCTGAAAGACCCAGGGCAGCATAGTTCACAGTGAGCACCAAACATGCAAGCCACTGAGTGTGGCCAAGGACAGGCACAGAAGATGTGGCCTCAGCTGCTTCAGCTGTTGGGGTATGTAAATATCTGTGCCTGCGTGTCCCTGTGTGCATATGAGAGAGAGAGAGAAGGAGACCACAGAGAAGAGTTGAGAGGTAAGAGGGCTTGAGCTGGCACAAGCGATATCCCCCGAGACCCTTGGGGAAGAGCTTTCCAATTAAAGTCCTGGCTGATGGAGGCTGGGCTCCCTTGATTATGTAATAGCCAGGGAAATGTCATCAGGGAGAGCGTTAGAGGAAGGCGGGATGTGTCTGAGCAGGGCTTCACCATTCCCAGAGGGGAGCTGGGAGCAGATTTGTAAATGAACCGGGATTCACACATAGTCAGAAAGAACATCCAAGCTGGGGCAGCCAGTCCTTATCAGGAGGAGGGGACACAGTCACAAGGTTGTGGCAGTGGAACTCATGTAGTTGAACACAAGGTCTCCCTCCCAGCCCCTCCTCCCTCAGGTGCCGCCAGCCCACTGGATCACTTGCCCATCCCAGTAGGATGGTCTCTGGGGAAGCAAGGAGAGAGGATCCAGGCCAGCGCTGCACCATTCTGGCCCAGAGGATGTGTGCCCCGAGAGCTGTGCCTGTGAAAGAATGTGGTGCAAGGGTGCCTCGTCCTCTGTGGCTCACAAACTAACCCTGGGATTGCACAGGCAGGAGGCCCACAACCACATGAGTACCTGTTGAGCACTTTAGTATGTTCTGCTGGGGAGAGGGCACATCTCATTTTAGTTCAACTGTGAGTCACCCCTGGCCCTCAAGAACCATCTCCGAAGCCCATTGATAAAACACACAGATCAGGCTCAGCATGGTGGTGCACAGATGCAATCCCAGCACTTTGTGAGGCTAAGACAGGAGGATTACTTGAACTCAGAAGTTCAAGACTAGCCTGGATAACAGCAAGAACCTGTCTTACAGAAAATTTAAAAATTAGCTGGGCATGGCGATGCACACCTGTAGTCCCAGCTACTCGGGAGGCTAAAGCAGGACAATCCCTTGAATCAAGGAGTTTGAGGTTTCAGTGAGCTGTGATTGTGCCACTGCACTCCAGCAGACAGTCTGTGTCTATACACACACAAACACACATACACACACACACACACACACACACACACGCCAGTTCTCAGCTTCTGGGGAATGACAAGAGTTTTAGAATAGGACAGACTTTGGGCCTCAGTTTTCTCATCTGCAAATTGGGAATACTATTAATACCACCTCCAGGGATTATTATTGTGAGGCTTAAATAAATGTGAAATGGTCAGCCCAGATCGTGGCACATAGCAAGTCTCAGTAATTGGTAGCTGTGATTATTTTCACAAAAGCTTCCACAGAGAGGGGGTTGTCCTGTTTGATTTATATGCCATATACTGTTTTATTTTATTGCAGTAAGAACACTTGAGGTCTACCCTCTTAACAAAATTTCAAGTGCACAATGCGTTGTTGTAGACTACAGGTATTAATGCAATATTGTGCAGCAGATCTCCAGAGCTTCTTCATCTGGCTTAACTGAAACTTGATGCCCGTTGATTGGGAACTCCACATACTGCTTTAAAAGATTTGGGATGCCAGCATGAGAATCACAGAGCAGAGCACAGGGCAGTTTCCATGCAGAGGTGTGGTTCATGTTTCCAGCACCAGCGTAAAAGACAATGTTCCTGCCCTGGGTGGGACTGAGACAGCCATCAGCTGGTTCAAGAAGAAGCAGGTGGGACTATGGCCTTGGAACTATAGGCTGAGCCCCACCTAGCTGGACATTGTGATAAGACTAAGAACCTGTAAGTGATCTATCTGGATGAAGCTTATTGCCCCCAATCCTTCCCACTGTTTTATCACTCTGAGTGACTCCCTGCCAGAGTTAGAGTTTGGACAGGAAGAAGATCATTGGCATTTGAGGACAAGGCCAGAATGTCCCCTTAGATACCTTGGACATGCTCGGTACTGATGGAGCCCAGGGGTCTCAGCTGCTTGGCCTGAGAGGAATAGCCCAACGTCAAACCTGGTTGCCAACCTGACCTGTAGAGAAATGACTGTGTCACATCCTTAGCTGTCTAGCTCACATGGTCATCCCAGTGACCAGTGTGTGCCTGGGGTGTGACAGCCAGTGTCTCTTAGAAGGAGGCTCAACCATCCTGGCCCATCTCCCCTTCAGGGCAGGATCCAGACTTGGTTGCTAAAAGGATGAGGCACAGGGTACAGTAATGGAGGGGGTGGCTGTGGGGTCAGACAGGTGCCAGAGCCTTAGCAAAGTGGACCTGAAGTTCTCATTAGGGCAGCAGGATTGAGCTCAAGTCAGACCCTCAGATAGATGACCTGCCTCCCAAGGGCACTAGGAGAAGACTGTGGCAAGCGAGTAGAGGCAAGTCCAGAGCATCCACAAGGCTTGTGGCTTCTGGTGAGAAAATTAATTCTAGCCCTAGATGGAACTGGGTTTCCCACATCCTCCCAGGTCTGGGCAGGCTGAACTCAGTGATGGGTAGGGCTGAGCCTTCAGGCACTGAACTGAGAGTCTGGAGCCAAGCAGAGCTTGTGGGGAGGAGGGACACTCCTGGTCTACCTGGTGCCAGAAGAGCCACGCTGGGCAGCAGCACCTTGTAGGCTGGTCAGCTCCCCTCCATACCAAAGCAGTCTTCCATGCCTGCCACCAGCCCCCTCCCCAAATGCATGCAACTGGTCTCTGGACCACTTAGAGAGGCTAGGGAGGGACTAGCAGCTTCCATTGCAGGTACAGGTAAATGAGTCCCATGCACCCAACTGGGAAGATAGGATCTGCCCTTTCTATGTTCAGAGGCAGCCATGGTGCCATGGAATGCGTGCTGGACTTGGATTCTGACAAATGGGCCCAAATCAAGGCTCTGCCTTGCCTGCTCTGGGACCCTGGCCTCTGGGAGTTTCAGCTTCCTTACCCACAAAACAGGGTCCCAGAAGGCCTGCATCATGAAAACTCGAGCCACCAGAATTGGACACATGTCAAAAAGAGTAGGGGAGTGGCTTTGGGGGGGTGAGAAGAAAAAGGAGGGAGAAAGAACAGTGTGTGCCAGCCCCTGCCTCCATGGCAAGGGTCTTGCACATTCCAAATGCCCAGTCGTAATATAAGTCCTCCCACCCAGGATCCTTGAGATGTATCCTTGTGGAGCACCTTCTCCCTGGGCCATGGGTCCTGTACTGTGACACCTAACTCTATGCCTGGAAACCACCCTCCCACTTTGTGCCATTTCTCTGTCTTGATTGCCAGACCCTGATCCCATGAATCCTTCTTCTCCCTGGACATCTGGCAATGGTGATAGGGAGCAGAGTCTAAGATGAGCTGGCTTGAAAGTGTGCTTAAGGCTCCCACCTCTAACTACTTCCTCTTTGAGATGAGGTGTGGCCTCCTGCCTGGAGAACTGTCATCATCTGAGCAGGGCTGGGCATGCTGAGCCTTGGCAGCCCTGGGGACCTGGCCTCAAGCGGGTAGGGCAGTCGTCACAGTCACTGTAACCAAGAGGTGTGGTGTGCTCGGGCCCAAGGGGGCTGGGGTTTCTCTCCATGTTGCTTTGATGTGTGGGGGATGGGTGGGAGACAGTGGTCCTGCTCAGACTGGATAGTGCCTGCTGCTGTGTGGTTGTGGTTCTGGGGAAGAGGTGTGTGGGTGGAGAGGACGGGGAGCAGGAGGCCACCCCTGGGAAGAGGAAATGGACAAGGCTGCTTCTCTAGGCCCGCAGGAATTCCAAGCCCCTGGCCTAGAGCAGCTGGGCTAATCACAGCCTCCTCCTTGTTGGTGGGAATGGGACTCCTAAAAGAGCACCAGCCTTGGCCAGAGCTGGCTAAGGAGGGCAAGGTTAAGCTGGGGAGTAGGGAGGCCCTGTGGGTCTGTGGCCAGCTGCCTAATACATTGTGGCAATCAGGCTTCCAATGGAGGGGCCGGCCAACTCAGCCTCTCTCTGGAGCGGAGCATCCAGGTCCCAGCGGCCCAGGAGTGCAGCAGACGCAGATGCCTGCCAGGAACAGGCTGTGGGGATCGCCGAGAGTAAACAACAGAGGAGAATCGCCTTGCAAACCACACTCGATGGAAATCTCCCCAACAGCCACGTCGCAAAATGGAACCAAAATATTTATTCAGAGCAACATTTTTTTTAGAATTGCTCTTCAGAAGGTGACACAAACAGGCCAACCTCTCAGACAGCCCAGCACAGAGAGGCATGCCCTGTCCCCAACCCAGTAAAGCCAATAACCCATTAGCTGGGGTCTCCAGGTCAAGTTCAGCTTTATTCAGAGTCCTAGCCCATCTTTTCAACACTGTGCAGGGGAGACTGGAAGCAGTTTAGGCCCATCTGGAAACTATTAACAGGCCCCTTGCCTTGGTGACCCATCACCGCTCACTAGAACTGTTGCTCCTGCAGCTCACCTGACCGCCTGGTGTGCGGGGAAGCAGATGCATCAGCCAGCCTCACGTCATTGGAGATTTGATAGTTACAGGCCAATGCTGGATATTATCCAGATATTGGACTTTAGCTGGGACCTTGTCACACATTCCTCTCTTCTTTTCCCCATGGCCAACGCTAATTCTTAGGAACAAGACTAGCTGTAGGACTTCTGGACTTCACAGGCTCAACTAACATATATTAAAGTTCTCCTAGCCAAGAACATTCTAGGTTCTTTCATTTTTTTTGTCTCATCATTCCTCCTGATGGCCTTTGAGGTAGGCATCACTACTCCATTTTATAGTGAAGCAAAGATAAACCCAGAGAAGTTAAGGAACTGACTCAATGTCACACAGCTGGTGCACGGCAGAGCTAAGATTAGAGCTCAGGTCTTTGTCACCCTTTTCTAGCGTCCACTGTCTTCTCTCACACTATTGTATTTCTCTATTACGACATAGGCTTGTCATGAGGATTAGACTGGATGATACGTGTGAAGCATGTTAGAGCAGTGCATGGCTCTCAGTGCAGGCTCATTTTCATTCCTCCTGCCTTTTCAAGGAGATTGTTTAAAAGCGACAGTTGGGGTGGGAAAAGAGAAACTGAGTTTTGTCTCATTGTCTCATTTTATAGGGATGAGTAGGTGGTGGAGCTCAGGCATGGCTAGATCCAGGAGCTGATATAATATCATCAGATCACCAGACTCTTATTTTCCCCATTCTTTTCATCTTTACTCCTTTTCGTGTTGATCTCAGTCTCATCTGCTGCTTTTGGGTGTCATCCTCCACACGGCATAACACAGTGACTATAGGGTGGAGAAGGGCCATGGCCCCTGCTGGCTCCTAGCCTTCACCATCCCAGCTGGTGACTCCAGAACGAAAAGTGGACTTTCCTCCCAGCTGTTGCAAGATGAAAAATCCCAGGGAGGTGCTGTGATTGGCCCATCTCGGGCCACATGACTACTCCTGGGCCAGTGGGCAATCATGTTTGGCCAAACAGGTTGCCCCTCCCTGCCATGGCCATGATGGTGGCCTCCTGTGAAGGGAAGCCCTGCCTGAATCGAGAGTGGAGTTGGGGTGCAGTTTCCTAAGGAATTCTTGCCAGAAGAAAGGGGAGAGAGGATACTGAACAGAGAAAGAAAAGCAATGACCGTGCATTACCCTGGGATGGATGAAAGCACTGAGTCAGTGATGATGTGATGCAAAATATGTAAGTCATTATATATTGGCTTATTCCTTAAATCTTACAGATAGGGAAACTGAGGCTCGGAAGCATTGTGTGACCCTGTCATGCTCCCACAGTGAATTTCTGAGACACTGGGCCAGAGTCTGAGTCCCCTGTTCTTCCCCCTTCACCTGCATGGGGAGGAAACTGTCCCCGCCATCCCCAGCTTCACCCAGGCCTCAGGGACTGCTGAGAAACATCTAGTTGCCGGGCACGGTGGCTCATGTCTGTAATCCCAGCACTTTGGGAGGCCAAGGCAGGTGGATCACGAGGCCAGGAATTCAAGACCAGCCTGGCCACTGGTGAAACCCTGTCTCTACTAAAAATACACAAATTAGTGGGGCATGATGGCACATTCTTGTAATCCCAGCTACTGGGGAGGTTGAGGCGCTTGAACCTGGGAGGCGGAGGTTGCAGTGAGCCGAGATGGTGCCACTGCACTCCAGCCTGAGGGACAGAGCAAGACTCCATCTCAAAAACAAAACAAAACACCTGCTTGGCAGAGCTGGTCGAGGGGAAGCGGGGTGATGTGGCATTAGATGTTGCCTGGCCATTGGCAGTTCCTCAGCCGTCCTCAGTCCCCAAGACCCTTTGTCACCTCAGCTCCATGACATTTGCTGTGTCTGAGCTGGGCCGTGTGGACACACCCTGGAGCCGCAATCATCAGCAGAGCCTGTGGCCTGGTTCTCCTCCCCATGGGCTCGCCCACCACCCCTGCACACTTTCCTCTAGGCCCATATTGAGGGCTGAGTTTGAATCATATTCTATGCCAGGTGCAGGGAATTCACAATGAGTGATAAACTCTCCTGGTCTTCCTAGGGAGGGCTCAGCAGGCTCTGAGTGGAGACAGCACCTCAGTACTAACATCACAGGGTGATCAGTTCTCTGATCCCAGGGCTGGGCATTGAGAAACAATCCATGTGGGATTCCATGGTGAGCAAAGCATACATGTCACTCTCATCTGACAAGACTACACACAGAAATAAAAGTTATAAATGCTGCTACCTGAGAGGCTCTGGAGAGGTGATGCCTGGTGCTGGGGAATGTGCACAGGGCTTGGTTTAGTTGGGGGCAGGGGAGGGCTTCCCTGAGGAGGTGACATGCAAGGGGAAATGGAAAGGTTGAAGAGGAGTCAGCTGGGTGTGGAAGGGATGTACGAGCAGAGTGTCCCAGGCACACACACAGCATGTGCAAAGGCCCTGAGGCAGGGGGCACTGAAAGAAGACTCTATGCCCCGGGTGGATCGAGGGGGAGATGCGGCAGGAGGGGCAGGTGGGGTCACTGAAGCAGGCCTTGGACACCACGTGGAAGAATTTGGCCTTCGTCTCAATAGCAGAAGGAAGCCATTGAGAGGATTTAAGCAGGACAGGCCTGGAGCACACAGGGGTACGGATTAAAGCCTGGAGTCAAGGACATTTGGGGTACCTGTGGGGGGACAGGGACACCCATGGGAGGGTGGTTCTATAAATGAGGAGCCAGCAGAAGGCCTCTGAGGGCCTTCCTAGGCTACTTGTGCCAGCATTTTAAGAATTCCATGGCCATGAAAATGGGGTGCAGAGGATGGGACCTGTGATGGGGAAAAGGGGAGTACCTGTTCTGTTCCAATAAGTGTGGACTACAGATGAGCTGTTTTCTTTACCCGCCCCTCTCAGGGCTTTGTACATTGCTGTCTACATTGGGGAACTCCAAGATGACTGCAGAATAGGCAGTGTTTTCCCAACGTAATTGACCATGGGAAAGGCTGCAGACAAAGGGACTCCTCAGAGGTGCTTGAGTGGAAAGGCGGCTGGATGTGATCTGTGATCTCAGTGTGAGGATTCCATCCTGGTGGCTGGCAGCTCGGTGGGGCTGGGATAACCCCAGACAAAGGATACCTGTTAATAGGCCATTGTAGGAAAACCATCAATGGGCCGATCTACTGCAAACTCTATGGAGGGGTTCTGGGTACAGGACAGGGAGGAGGTTCCAAAGCAGGGAATCTCTCGCCTTCTCTGTCCTCATTCCTCTGCCCTTTCTCCTTTTCCCCTGGTTCCTGCATTGAGAATCCCATGTCCTTGAAATATTCCAGGCTCCAGTCAGCACCCTGAGAGCTCTGGACAAGCTGTAAGCATGAATGCCACTGAACAGGATGAAGCGTCGCCAGAATAAATAAATTCGTGTGAAGGCCATCCCTTGTGTCCACAAAACAGTGGCATGGGTGGGGAATGGAGGAAAGAGAAGGGGAGGATGTAGTGGCTCCTTGATGCCTCCTTCCTCTTCACCCATTGATTTGTTTAATGGTCATTTAGCAAACATCAGGCACTGGACTGGACATTGGAGACCTGGCGGGACATGAGACAGACTCAGGGCCAGCTTTCTTGGCACTGGGATTATGTCTGGGTGACATTCAATTCTCCTGACAAACCTGCTTCTGGCTTTGTCACAGGCCCCTCTGGGGAGGTTGGCCCCAGCCAGCTGGGTGTAGGGAAATGCCCCGCCCTGGTGTCAGAGAGGCCGGGGTTAGAAACGCAGCTGTGCATCAAAGCTCTCTGTGTCTGTTTCCTTTTCTGCAGAAGAAAGACAACCCCACCTCTGCACAGGCTGGGGTGGGGGTTCAGGGAGGTCCCACACTCCTGGCACCTAACGTGATGCTTTTAACGAACTGGCTTTTTGTTCTCATCCTCTCTCTTCACCACCAGGACTTGGCCAGGAAATTTCTGATGGTTTGGTTTTTCCCAAACTGAACATTGTATCCCTTCTTCCCTAGCTCAACAGCATGTGCAATTTAAACTCACAACCAAACTTGATTTATTCATATTTAGGGAGTCCTCAAAAGTACCCTGCCAGATAAACCTTCAACTTTGAGACGCTAATACAATCTTGGGAAAAAAAATGCTTAGAGTTCAAGAAATTGGGCTCAGGCTCGTGGTTTTGGTTTGTTTCAAGCAGTGAGATACAGTGAGGAGAAGCTCTGGGTGTGTAACCAGGAAATCCAGGTCATGGTCTGGTGCACTGCCTGTAAGCTGAGCTGAGCACCCAGCCCTCCCCAGCCTCAGCCTCAGCCTCCCCTCCTATAAAATGGGGGTAATAACCCTTTCCTCCTGTGGCTGCTGGGGAAACTGAGTGAGGTTCAAAAGCAATAATGAACTGAAAAGGCTGTCTGCCTCTCCTGAGCTACTCAACATCTTCTCTATAAGTACTTACAGGTCCTCCTGGGAAACTTGCATTCTCTCACTGCCTCCTTGCACCTGAGACCACCCATCTGGCCTCTGGGAGACCCCAGCCGTTCCTGACCCAGCTGTTTGGCTCCAACTGTCCTGTGGTTAGAGCAGCTAGCCGGCTGTTCCAGGAAGTTTCTTTCTCAGGCTGGGCCCCTAGGGAGGGAGCTGAGCCCCATTTGGTGGGGGAGAAGACAAGGCCTGGGGTGGAGGCAGGGGGACCGCCAGCCTGGGAGAAGCTGTGCCGTATTTTTCAAATAACTCCATGTCCACAAAGCTAAAAATGTGGTCTGGCTTTACATATTTTATATATATGTGTATTCCCGGTACATTTCCTTCTAATTTTTAAAACCATACGTAACGTCAGGGACATTTAATCCATATGGTTCTGATTCCTTAACACTTAAATCATCCAAATGTTGTTTTGTAGAATCTATTTGCAAATCTCTTTACATAAGTGTTTAACTCATTCTTTCTCAAGAGAATCCAGGCATGGTCCCTGGGTGAGTCCTCCTCCTCTTTCCCTCTCCTCACTCCCCACTCGAACTGGCCAGATGTCTTGACTGTCTCTGCTCTGGGCATCACTGCTCAAGCCCTGCCCTCAAGGCTGGGGGAACCTGGTGGGAGAGGACAGAGAGGCAGACAGCCTCCTATCCTTCCTGGCTGTGTGATCAGTCACAAATGAAGCTCATCAAACCCCTTTCTTCACCTGTAAAAAGGGATAAATAATAAACATCTTCCAGGATTGTTGGGGGATAAAGCAAGGTGATGTGTAGAAAGTCCTTAGCCCAGAGAACAGGGCTTGCCACCCACATACAGAAAGGTAGGGAGAGGCACGTGGGACTGCAGAGTCATTCTTGAGGAATCTTGAGATAACAGCTCCAGGGCAGAGAAGCTGAAGCCGGAGAAGCAAAAGAACACTGCCTGTGGGAACTGGGGATTCAGACAAGGGTCAAGCAGTGGCTGCAGCGGTCAGAAGGGTGGGAGGTGATGGGCCTGATTCCAGGAGATGCATGGACAGAGCTCAGGTGGGAGTCTGGGAGGGCACTGAGCATCCACACTGTGCTCTGCACACGGGGCCTGCCCCACGTGTGCCAGGGAGGTGGGGAGGGCCCCAAAGGACCTGGCAAACCATGGAGGAAGTCAACAGGGAAAGTGGTTCTCCCAGACGAAAGGGTCATGGGCTTCCCACCTGGAAGTCTTCCACACCCATCTGTCAGAGCACATGCATGCCCTAAGGGCCCCCAGAGACTCCCACCTGCAGACACAACTCCAACTGCTCAGCCTGGAGTTGTGGCCCAACTCAACTGCACGCAGCCCCTGCCCAACCCCCACCAGGGTCTCTCCACTTTCTTCTCCCTCCCTTCAGGCCATTCTCCAACTTTCATATTCTTTTCAGCTGTTTCCGCTGCCTCCATGGCTTTTCCTGGCTTTTCCACTGATAAATACCTACCCACTCTTCAAAATCCAACTGAAAACTCATCTCCTCTGACAAGCCTTCCTGGGAAGATTTGCAAACAACTGGCCCTTCCTTTGTGCTCTCCTAGTCTTCATCTGACTGAGCCGTACTCACCTGGGATGAACTCTTTGGGGTCTGTGCTGGGAGCTGTGGTGTGGGGATGGATAAAAGTCACTCCTGTCCAGGAGGTCCCCTGTTCTGCAGGAGGCAGAGCCCCATTTGACCTGTGGCTTTCTGAGAAGGCAGAGTGGGACTCCAAGATGGTCGCTATAGGACTCTGTGGCTGTTGGTGTGAGATGGGAGCTCAGCTAGGAGGACACAGGATGGCCAGGGTGGCACAGCTCCTGAGGGCTTCCCCATGGCAGGGGCCTATTGGTCAGCTCTGATCTGGACACCATCAGTGCCTGTACCCATAGAGCAGGATTCGTTTCTCCGGCAATTCCAGAAGGAGCAAATCCCAGACAGAGCTGCATCTCCGGGATGGAAGAGCAGATGCTCAGTCTAAAATTAGGCTGCTAACTGCGACTTCATCTAGGTTTCGGAGCAGATCTGCTTCTTGCATCTGCCAGTGTGTAGTAAAGGAAAGGCAAAGCCCCTGCCTCCCTGTTGAGGCTGGGCAGTGATGGTGATAGCCAGCTGGAGCCCAGGCATTCTACAGGCTACCTGTAGTGCTTTCCTGGGCTCAACTTCATTAACTCCTCACAAGTCCCCTGAGAAGGAGGCTTAGGAGGTGCAGGGTGGGGAGGGGCCTGTCCCCTACCCTGCAGGAGCTGCCTCTGCTTGGGGGTGTCTGGTTGAAGCAGAAAGGGATGATAATCAGGGAAAATTTCTTCCCACCTCTTCTTTGTCTACTGTTCCCACCTCCATTCAGGCATCCTCTGGCTCTCTATTGTCTGCCTTAGCAGGCCCTGCTCTCCAGGAAGGGTAGAATCTGTTGGAGGCCTCTGTGTGGGCCTTCTTTTATCTCTCTGAATCCACAGCTCTCACGGTGGCCTTCCAAGCCCCGTGTAATATGCCTGACATAGGGCCTTTGCACTGGTTGCTCCTTTGCCTATAAAGGCCTTTCCTCGTAACTGCGTGGCTTGGTTCTTCTCCTTTTCAAGTTGCTGCTCAAATGCCACCTTCTCAATGAGGCTGACTCTAACCACCCTATTTAAACTTGTGACTCATCTCCCACCCCTGCATTCCTGGTTCCCTTACTCTGTTCTGCCTTGTTGCCATAGTCCATACCTTCTGCTAATATGCTCTATAGTTTACTTACTTATTCTGTTTCTTGTTTGCTGTTTGTCTCTTTCCCCTAGAACATAAACTCCACGGGGCAGAGATTTTTGTCCATTTTGTTCACTGATGCACACTAAGTCCCTAGAACAGGGCCCAGCCAATAGTGGCTGAACATGTGTTACAGAATGCATGAATTCACGGAGGACGGAGGCACCTGGGCTCAGAGCAGCTTCCTGTTTTTGCTAAACATGGGCCATGGCTGCTCCAGAGAAAACCCATGCCATGGAGATACGGTCCCTCTGCTGGAAAACTGCTTCTAGGTCCTCTCTGGGCCTCTGCTTGCTCATCTATTAACTGGGGCTGATGGTCCCTGCCCTGCCCCTCACAGAGCCTTGGGATACACCCATGAGGATGTGGGTGTGATTATGCCCCAAACCATAAAGAACTACCCAAATAAGTATGAGGTATGCATTTGTTCAGTCAATATCACTGTGCACCTACTGGGTGCTAGGACCCATATTGAGTGCTAGGAGTCCACAGAGGAGTGACAACTTGTGCAAAGAGGCCCTCCCAGGGAGTGAGGCCTCTGCTAGCTATGAGAAAGAAGGAAATGCTCAGTTACTTCCGAGTTGTTGGAGATGTGAGACCCCAAAAAAGGAATATGAGGTCCTCCTGGCATCTGGGGGAAGTCCTGATTTAGCCATCCATAAGGGTTCTCTAGACAACCAAAATCAATATGATAGACATAGAGATAAATGTAGATATAGATACAGGAAGAGACTTACTGTAAATAATTAGCTCGTGTGCTTATGGGGGCTGAGAAGTCCCATGACTTGCTGTCAGCAAGCTGGAGTTCCAGGAAAGCCCATGTGTATTTCCAGTCTGAGTCTGAAGGCCCGAGGCCCAGGAGAGCCAATGGTATTAAGTTCCATTCTGCAAGTGGGTAGGCTTGAGACCCAAGATGAGCCGATGTTTCATTTTCATTTTTTTTTTTTTTTTTTTTGAGATGGAGTCTGGCTCTGTTGCCCAGGCTGGAGTGCAGTGGTGCGATCTCCGCTCACTGCAAGCTCCGCCTCCTGGGTCCACGCCATTCTCCTGCCTCAGCCTCCCAAGTAGCTGGGACTACAGGTGCCCACCACTGCAACCGGCTAATTTTTTGTATTTTTAGTACAGACAGAGTTTCACCATGTTAGTCAGGACAGTCTCGATCTCCTGACCTCGTGATCTGCCCACCTCGGCCCCTCAAAGTGCTGGGATTACAGGCGTAAACCACCACTCCCGGCCTCAGCCTTTTCATTCTATTCAGGTCTTCAGTAGATTGGATGAAGCCCTCCCATGTTAGGGAGGATAATCTGCTTTAAGTCTACTGATCCAAATGTTCATCTCACCCAGAAACACCTCCACAGAGACACCTGGAATAATGTTTGGCCAAATGTCTGGGCGCCACATGGCCCAGTCAAGATGGCACATGAAATTAACCATCACACCCTCCTCCCACCCCCAGACTGCTATTGATCTTTAACCTTCAAACCAAGACCCAGCCACCAAATTCACCCTCCCCAGGTCTCCCCTCAACCCTTCCACCCTGCCACCCTTTGGGACATTGCCTCTGCTTATAAGTTTGCCTGACTCAGCCCTGTCTAAATAGGACACAGCAGGTGCCCAGGATCCTTGCTGGGATTCTCATGCTTCCAGTCAGAATTCAGGGTGGGTTTGAGGAGCAAGTTGCAAGAGATCAGCAGAAAAGCCTGGGGAAGACAGCTCTCAGAGGGCTTGTTTTCCGGGTGGAAGGCACATGGCTGACTGGACTAAGAGCCTGGAGTTCCTGAAGGATCATGGAAGCTTCCTCTGCACTCCCAGGCAGAATGGCAGAGGCTGCCACATTCCACCCCAGCTATGGGAAGCCTCAGGAGAAAGCCTTCTAGGTGCCCTGTTTATTGAGCACCTAGTAGGTACCAATCATAGACCCCAGTGCTCTCCTAACCTGGGGCACCAGACACAAATACTTTACTATAATGTGAGAAATACTTTGATGGTATATACAAAGCTAATTACCAGAACATCATTGAGAAGGGGCCTTTCAATTCTGCTAAGAGTGGAAGTCAGGAAAAAATAAGAAAAACAGGACATTTGAAGGAGAGCTTATAGGATGAGTTCACTAAATAGGCAAGAAGAATTTATAGGGGAGCTGGAGGGAAGGGTGGATGCGGGATAGGAGAAGGAAGGGCATGCCAGGTAGATGGAACAGCATGGGGAAAGGGTGGAGTATACATATTCACATTGTGTTTACGGACTAGTGAGCTGTCTGGCCCAGGCCACGCCCTTCCTGGGCATGACTGCAAGTGGGAAGATTGCAAGGATGAAGGCTGAAGGATTGGGGTTCTTACCTCTGGCCTTGAGAGGCCAGAAGGGCCGCAGTGGGAGCAGAGCCTGAGCAGGGATGGGGTGAGGCCACTTCCACAGTCCTTTGCTGTGGATGCAGGTTTTTGAAAGTAGCCTTTGCACCAGGCCCCATCCCCTCCTGTATTCATCTCTCTCTCCCATGTCTTCGGCAGCATTCACTGCTTTTATCCACTGTTGTCATAGTTATTTTCTGTACTGTGCAAGGCCTCTCCGGAACCAGACTGTGAGCTGCCTGAGCACAGGATCCTTCATGCCTCATTTGTCTTGCCTTGGGATTCCTTCCTGCCCACCCCCTGCCCTGCCCAGCCCTTCGCCCTGGGCTAGCCACGTGGGTTATATCAATCGGTTGGATGAAAATCTCAGGAGAGAGGAAGAATATAAGGGCATCTCAGAATTCTTCTCTCCATCTGCTACTCCCAGAACTCTTTTTTGTCATTCCTGTTGCTGTTTACCTTGTGTTCATGTTTATAGGGTCTGATTTAATTCTCATTTCCCCCTTCCCTCACTTCATGAGCTCTTGGCAAGGACTAGGTCTTATTCATCATACTATCCCCCAAAGAGCTTGAGTTGGGGGGCTTGGGGAGCTTCTTTATTGAGTGACTAATACATATTGCTTCTGTTATTGATACTTGAAATGCATTTTCTCTTTTAATTTCATCTGCTCTAATTTAATCCTCTAATTTTTTTTTCCTGGAATGTCTTATTCTCCCCATTTAGCAGCTGTGAAAACTGAGGTATAGGGGAGTTAAGCAGCCAGTAAGGGTCAGGACCAGGACATGCACCCAGATCCGTCTTAATCCAAGCCATGGAAGTTGATGCTGTACTTATGTACCTCCCTTGGTGGGCACAAAGCCATGAGCAGAGTAAATATTTGTTGTTATTGATGATCTTGCAAGTCCCTTGGCTTGGGGAAAACCTGTTCTCACAGCTGCCAGGGGAGTGTGGCTTGACTAATCTTCTGATTTCCTGGAACTGAAGGCCCCGCCTTCCCCACCTGGGGCCTGCTGAGCCCTATGGGAGTCCCCCAAAATGCTGGTGAAAAGCCAGAATGAGGCAGTCCCAGGGCCCAGGCCAGACCCAAGTCTCAGTTTGAAGTATAGGAAAAGAGGATGCTTTTGTCATTTGGGGAAAACTATTCCATGAGCTTCAGGCCAACTGGCCTCCTGTAGTTGCTGGTTACCAGGCAGGATGGTCAGAGCAGCCGTGTATTAACAGTTCAGTATGATCTGAATATCTGTGACATTCCTGGAGCTAAGATTTGGTTGTGCACAGAGATGCAGAATCTAAGGGGGCAACAGCCACATGAAGAAATGACTTTCACAGTGGGGCACAAGCCAGGACAGTCTGTATCAAGTGCTGGAGGCTCATGGCGAAGGGAGTGGCCAACACTACCTGGGGGCCAGGGAAGCCTTCACAAGGAAAGTGGCCTCGGAGCTGGCCTGGAAGGCTGAGTGGGAGCCAGCCAAGCAGATGGGTGAGGGGAAAAGTATAGGGAACTGCATGTGCAAAATGCACTTGGCAGGCTCAGAAACAGTGAGAGATTCTCTATGGTGGGACCTAGGGTGGATGGGGAGAGTGCAGAGAGGGAGGTTTGGATTGGTAAACTGAGGCTCTGTTGTTAAAGGCCCTAATAGATCGGGTGGTTTCCCTGAACAGGGATCCACTTGAATGTGTCCTAGAGAGTTCTACCTGTGTGGAGAATGGATTGCAGGGGTAAGCGTGGCACAGCGCTAGGGAGAAGGCTGTTGGAACTTGTTGGTGATGGTGGCCTGAACTGAGGCACCAGGCATGGAGAAGGGCTTCTGGCTTCGGGCTTGAGAAGATTGATGCCCACATCCATGAAGATGAGCAGTATGAGAGGAGGAGGATTCTGAGTCACCACATGGGAGGAGAGTAATCAATGCTACTGTTCACTGAGCACCTACTATTGTGTACTTTGAAGAGTTCTATTGCACTATCTTGTCAAAACTTCCCAGTAGCCCTTGGAGATGAGAACGACAAGATCAGTGACATCAAGTGACATGCCCAAAGTGACACACTAAGTGTGGGACTGGAGTCTGAACCCAGGTCTATGTGGCTCCAAGGCCCATGCTGTTATCCACAGTATCGGGTTAAGGACTGAGTCAGGAAGCTGGAAACACGGTTCTCAGGCTGGAGAGAAAGGATGGGAACTGAGTCTGGAGGGTTGGACCTCAGGAAGGTGATGTCCATGAAATGCAAACTCTAGTGTCTGTCCTAGGACAGAAGCTTCATATGTGCAACAGGTGTATGACGAGCGCTCCTACCACACACGTGTGCATGCACACACACAAACACACACACACCCCAAATAGGAAAAAAACCAAAGCATCTGAGTCCAGGAAAGCACAGCAATGGGGATGGAGGATGGAGAGGGGATGGTTGCTAAGTCAGTATAAGACCTAAATATAATTAACCCAGAAGGCCCACAGGGCCTGGTTGCTCAGCTCCACCCCACCTTAAAAGTGCTCCCAACACACTGTGGTGGTCCCTAGCTCCTTGGGGGCAACAGTGGGTTCCAGAAGTGTGTCTAATTTTGTTGTTATAAGCTGGAAACAAAATTCCACAGAGATAGTCTTCTAGATGGCAGATCAGATGCCAACACTGCCCTCTGCTCTAATCTCTTTTAGCTTGTAAAGTCTCTACAGTGTGATGCTGGCTTTACAGCAGATCCAGGCCGTGTGTGTGTGTGTGTGTGTGTGTGTGTGTGTGTGTAACATTTCCATGGAAACAAGCATTCAGCATTCTAGCCTGGGACACCTGGATCACAGTTTTCTTGAATTGTAGCTCCAGAAGTAGAATGAATCTTATCTTTCCATCTCGTATGCCCCCTACTCCGCCCCTCTCCAACCTTGTCAAACAGCAGTGTAACATTTAGCAAGTTACACTGGGATATCTGTTTACCTGTCAGTCTCCATCCGTGAACACAGGCTTGTGTGTTATATGTTCCCAGCACAGAGATGGTGCCTGATTCATGTTTGAGGAATGGAGGAATGTGGGAAGGCCCCCAGGGCCAAGTACTGGGACTTTCTCAAGACCTGGCCCAGTTGCTTGCAGGGGATGGGGAGGAACTGGCACCTGGTACCACCTGCCTTTCAGATACAGTGTGGGAAAGGTGACCTGCACCCCAAGTCTGCCTTTCTGCAGACCAGTGGGGGACTGGTCCGTCGGTGAGGGCTCACAGAGCAGAGTCGAGGTCAGGCTGATAGCCTCTAATCAGGACTGCCCACCCCCACCTTCTTTCTCTGAGCTCTGAGGCTGGAGTCCTGAAGACCTTCTGGCTTCCAGTGAGAATTGGCACCAGAACTGAGGTGGGGGCTGCGTCTTGAAGTGGGGACAGATGGTTGTGGGAGGAGCTAGGTGAAGGCTCCTCAGCTGACACTCCTGGCCTGGAGAATGACTACCGCTGGAAAGGCCCACATGGCTTGGAAGGCTCAGGAGAATCAAGTCTGACTGTGTCTGGTACAATGAAGGGGCTTGACAAATTGCATTTTCCTTCATCCTTCTCCTCCACCTCGTTAGGGCGAGCTCAGGACTCTGTGTTTTTGGGGGTTGGCAAGGGGATATCCCAGGCTCGCTGATGGCTGCAGAGGAGTTTGTCAAGAGCAAGGAGGAAGGAGACAAATCCCAAGTCACCCCAGTCTCCTGAGCATTCAAGCCAGTCTGGCTGAGAGCCCCGCCTTTCATCCCAGCCCCCAGCCAGAGACCGCAGGACATCAGCCACAGTTCTGGGTTGGGTACATTCTCCCCCTTCTCTGGTTAGTTTGTCTTAGGATTTGCTCCTCAGGAGCATTCATTCACTTAAACATTTGTAAACTTATCAGTCCTGGGAGGGGGGAAGGATCAAGATGGAAAGTTCCCTGAAGCTCCCAGTCTGAGGGAGAGGAGGCCCCCAATAACTGACTTCAGTGTGAGGTGATGGGCAAGTCTGTAGAGGGAGGAACTATTGAGTTGCCTGTGGCATCATGGAAGGTGACCAAATCCATTGGGAGGGTCCCTTGAGGCCAGGCCACCTCTCAAAAGGGAAGAGGATGTCCTTCGATTTAGGGCAGGAGCAAGGCTGTCAACTGAGCCTGTGTGTGTGAATGATAAAAAGTCACCCCTCAGGGCATATGAATTATAACAAGGCACCCACCTCCTCTGCCTGGAGTTGCTTTCAGCCAGAAAACAGGAAGCAGGACAGTGGGGGCAGGGCAGGAGTGGAATGAGGAGCAGGCATCTGTCCCAGGGGGCACCCCACCCCAGTTGCCCTGCTCAAGAGAAGGAGCTGTATAAAGGGCAGGCTTGGATTCAGGGTATGAAGGACAGCCGGAGGGGTGGAGAAGACATTTCAAAGGGAAAGCCTGTGTGAAGACCTCAAGAAGTGGAAATTGGTGCAAAGTGGTGCGTTGGGGGTGGTGGCTGGGCAAATGGCAGGGTGGACTGAGCTCTGGGAGATGCAGCTGGTCCGTGGGGCCTTGCATGCCAGATCAGGAAGTGTGGTCCTTCCCTTTGGGGCTTTGTCAGAAGGAGGATGACCCAATTAGAGCTGGGATTGGGCCCTGGGAGCTGATGGAAGTTGAGAGAGACTGGGGTGGTGGTGATCCACAGAACAGCTGGGCAACTTGGCAGCTGGTCACTGGGTTTGCAATCGTGTACGTGAGTGTGCAGACCCGTGTCCAGCTGCAATCACACCTGCCTTGACTCTCTGCAAGCCCTAGAGCCATAGCTTCCTCCTCTCTGCCCCTAGGAGTGTAGTGCCTCTTAGAAAGTGGGAGTTCCCTCCGTTAAAGCTGGGGGTCTGGGAGGAGTCTATTTGCTCTGG
This sequence comes from Trachypithecus francoisi, assembly GCF_009764315.1. Taxonomy (NCBI): domain Eukaryota; kingdom Metazoa; phylum Chordata; class Mammalia; order Primates; family Cercopithecidae; genus Trachypithecus; species Trachypithecus francoisi. The sequence continues at coordinate 82,860,831 of NW_022681457.1, forward strand.
TTTTGGAGGAAGGATGGTGGCTCCATCAGAGGGTGTTGTATGAAGACACACAAATGCCCAAGGCCACCAATCCGCCCTTTGGGCCTAGAGAAGTTGAGGGCATGATTTTGGAGCCAGAGGAAACCTGGAGCCTCCAAGGATCCCCCTGGAAACTTGGGTCAGCATGGTGCTTAGTTCTCCTGTGGGACCTCAAACTTTCATGACCCTGAAAGGGAGTGGTTGGTTAAATTCTGTATCCTAGGCACTTAACTTACCTCACTGTAGTCCTGGCTTAACCCCACTCTACACCCTCCACCCCCAGCTCCATTATCTCCTCCTGAGGCTGTTTCTGGAGTCAGCCAAACCTAGGGCCAGCCCTGGTACCACTGTGGCAGAGGGCTGACCTCTGCCAAATAACCTCTGGTGGGCATCAGTGAAATAACAGATCACGGAGAGAGATCTCAGGATCTTGGCCTTCCCGCAGAACTGTGGGGGCCTGGCTGGGAGCTGGCTCAAGTGTTCTTGGTCCTGGCCAGAGCAAGGACCAGAGTGACTCAGGCCCAAATCCCGGGATCCAGCAGCTTCTGGTAAAGTCAAGCCATTGGGAAGCCCCGGGGTGTCCCCCGCCCCCACCCCAGGCCTGAGCCCAGGGAGGCCCTGGCAGGCCCGCCCCGCCCAGAGCTCATTAAAGCGGATTCCCGCCTGGGGAGGCGCGGGCTTCCCGGAGCCGGGCTGGCACCCAGGGGGAAGGCGGGGAGCGCACACTTTGGGGACGGCGATGGACGCCCGCTGGGCCCGGGTGCGACCAAGGCGTGGCGCCGAGCGGCAGGGCCCCGGCGGCGGCGACCGGGGCTTCCCTGACTGCCCTCCCTAGAGGGCCCAGGAGGAAAAGACAGCGCGGGAGCCGGGGCGGGCGCGGAGGGAGGGGCGGCGCCCGGAGTGACACGGCCTGTCACCGAGGAGGCCGGCGCGCAGACCCTCCCCGCGGCCGCGGGCAGCCAGGGATTCCCTGGGCGAGGAGACCCTCCCCTGGCAGCCGCCAGCCGCGCCCGGGCCCATCTGCGACCCTGGCCGCGAGGGCATCCCGGAGTGGCCGGCAGTGAGGCCAAGCGGGCGGGCGAGGCGCCGCGGGCCAGCGGCGGGGTCCCCGTGCTCGGCGACAGGAAACTCTGGGGAGTGAATGGAAAGAAGTGGGTGGTCCGGCCCCTGCGACTTCCCCTGACATCACTGCCCAAATAAGGAGCTTCCAAGCGGCCGCGGGGCGGCCCGGAGCCGCGCCCGCCGCCGGCGCCCGCCCGCCAGCCCGCCCCGCGCCCACCCCGCGCCGCGTGGGCCGCCAGCGAGCGCCCGGGGCACCGCGGGCGGAGCCGAGCCGGGCGGAGCCGAGCGCGCGGGCGCTGCCGAGCCGCGCGGAGGCCGGGCGCGCAGCCCAGCGCAGCCCAGTCCAGCGCGGCGCAGCCCAGCCCAGAGCAGCGGAGCCGCGGCCGCCCGCAGGTAAGCAACGAGCGCCCCGCGCGCCGCGCCCCCGCCGCGGCCTGACAGCCCAGGGGACGGGCATCGCCGAGCGGGCGGCAGAGGGACCGGAGGGAGCCGCATCGGTGGGAGAGGGCTGGGCGCGGGCGCGCGTGCAGTAGTGCGTCGGTGCCAACTCCCGGGACCCTTGGAGTGAGGGGCCCCGGCTTCTTCGCAGCCTTACGGTGGCCTGATGCACGCGCTCTCAGCCAGCGTTTCCCAGACACTACTTCTGTCACCACCCTAGGGCGACACAAGCGTTCCCGCGTTCACACACTTCTCTGACACACTTGCGCCTGGCACGGCCGTTGGCGTGTACAGCCTCCTGTGTCCAGTGCAGATTCTCACCCTAGCGCGGCGCTCACCTCTCGCACCCTCGCACCCTCGCACATCGTGGGACACGGCACATCCGGCGGGAGCTGCTGAATGGGTTTGGCAGCCCTAGCTTCCCCCCAAGGCCATGCAGTTTCAGTCTGTCAGAGCCCTCCAGCCTGGGGCTTCTCCGGGCTCATTGGGAGTGAGTTAAACTAGCATTGCTCTGGATCTTCCCGAGGAGCCCCTCCTCCCGGCATAATGACACCTGGCACTGGGGGTACATCCTATCGGGTTGTACCTGGCATGGTCAGGAGGGTGTGGCGACTGGGAGAGAGCTACTCCCACCTCACTGCCTGGGTGTTTCCAGAGCGGCTTCTACTCCAGGGGCATTTCTGAGAGAGCACCCTCCCTAACCCCCCTTAATCAGAACAGGGTGCTTGGGCTTCAGACAGAAGTGGTGGTGGCTGCAAAACAGGTGCAGATGGCATCACCCTTGGCATCCTGCAGGGATCTCTGCATAGTGGCCACAGTTGTTTATCTATAAAAATATAATGTATTGATTGATGTTTCATCAAGGACATAGGGGAAACTGATAGAGCCAAATGATGGGTGACTCTGGGCAGACCCCTTCATCTCTTCCGGCTGTGTTTTATCAAAAATGGAATGAGTGTCCTCAGAGGTATGTTTTTAGGAAAGATTGAGATCACGCAAGTAAAAATTGTTTTGTCAATGTAAAGCCTTGTGCACATGCCAGTAACTGTGGTTTGGATGATTTCTGGGCTGGTAGTTGTCATGGCTTTGCTCTGTGACTTAGAACATGCTTTCTGTTCCATCATCTGCAAAAAAGGGGTCACTAATAAGTGTCCTGTGTGCCTAGTAGCAGATTTTCCCAATGTGTTCAGTGGATTGTTAGTTCTGAAAGCTGTTCCACCAGTAAAGGTTTCCCTGTTAGAGTAAGAATGGCAAATTGTGCAAGCTCTCTATTACCCTTTTGGCCAATTATAATCCATACAGGCAAATGAAAGGCTCTGAGAAGTCCTGCAATAAAAGAATCTGTTTAACTTTGTCCAGCCCAGCATTTTTTTCTAGTTGGCTCTGGGGCCCTTTTCAAGTTAGTAGGCTTGATCTCCAAGGAAACAGTGCTTCAGGGGCTACCCACAGAGATGATGTAGTGTTGTACAGTTGCAACCAAACTTTGAGAGCTAAATTCTAATTGCTCTGTTTTAATGGAAAGTAAGCAGAAGCCCAGAACAGTTAAGAGGCTCATCTGAGGTCACACAGCTAAACAGTGGCCCAATATCACCCAGTAGTTAGTGGTAAAGCATGGACCACATCGTGACTCCCCATCCAGTGCTCTCACCTCATTGAATGACATCCAGAAGTTGACAATTCTCCTCTAGAACCAATCTTGCTGCTTTGTATGGACACGTCGCAGAATGTGTTTAAAAAACATAAAGATTCAAATGATTTATTGTTGAATGAATTAAGTGATGATCAGTTACCTACTCTGTGCCATTCGTTTTGGGGACTTTAGCATGTAAAGTTCAACCAGATGTGGAGCCTGTGGTGAAGAGCTCGGTAATGGTACCATGGTCATCTCTTACACATGCACACATACACACGTGTGTGCACTCTTACACACTCAAACACCCATTTCTACACACAAGTTTGTTCCTGTACATGCACACACCCACAGCCCACTCCAACGCACTCACATGTGCCATTCTGTACATTCATTTGCACACACAACCCCGCTCCTCTACACACACCTGCTCCCATGCACTCTCGCTTATGCGATCCTGTATACTTGTTCACACTCACACATCTGCTCCTACGCACACTCTCACACACACATTCATCCCATTGTGTTCTAGGCTGGAGCTATGAGGTAGTTGTGGCAATGGGGATGTCTGCTTGTCCCCATGTCCCCAGAGCTGGTTGGGGGGGGCCTGGCACCAGCTCCCCAAGATGAGCACATGGGAGTGATTTGCAGGGCCAACCCAATGCCACATTTCCTTCATGTCTTCCAGTTTCTTCCATTTTCTGCCATACTTGCGGATATTGGCCGGCTACTGCTTGGTTGCATGTGATTGGACAGCCACAGCTCTGGCTTCTCCTGTGCTGTTTGTTTTAATCAATGTCAAAGCACTGTGAGGGCAAGGACTGCAGCATCTAGCAGAGGGCCTGGCATAGAGGAGAGGGTCAGTAGCATTTATTGAATGAGGGTCTGCCAGATGCTAGGATGGCCATGACCCAGGCCAACATCCAGGGGGGTTTGGTGAGAGTGCCTGCTGGGCCCTGGGCACCATTCTAGGGACTACAGCAGTGAAAACTATTTAATCCCTTCTTTCAGGGAGTTTGCATTCCAGTGGGAAGAGAAATAATGAATATTAGTGAATCAGATAAAGCTAAGTCATCATATACATGCTGAAGAAACTCAAACAAAGCTGTGTGATGGAGAATGCCAGGGAGGAATGGGAGAAGCTACACGTGGGGGCCCAGCGAGTTCTCTGAGGAGCTGACATTTATCTTGAGATCTGAGTAATGAAGAAGTGACAGCCTTGCAAAGCTTTGGGGAAAGAATATTTGTCATAGACGAACAGCAGGTACAAAGGCCCTGTAGAAGAAAGGAGCTGGGCTAGGGACCAGGAAGAGGCCATACTTGCAGTTCGCTGCTGATTTTCTTGCCAGCACCCTTTGGAGGGGGTAACTGCTGGTGTTTGATCTGAGACCTACTTATCTTCCTGGTTCAATCACTAAAGCCAAACAGTGCATCCTGGGCTTTGTGGGGTGGGGCTTCCCTCTAGATCTGTCCATCCCCAACCCCTGTAAATGAGGAGAAGGTCAGACTTCTAAGGCCCCTCTTAGCTCTACTGTTACAGAATTGGATGCTGTGTTTGCAGGAGGTTTGCAGGAGACCATTCAGGTGGTCCATCTGGAAGGATCGTGAATTAGTTGTGCTGCTTCCATTATTAATAACCATGATGTCATACATCTGTGCGGTTCCTGATCGGCTGCAGAGCACTCTCCCTTATTATCCTGTTCACTCTGTGGACTAATCTGCCAAGCGGGGGATGGGATGGAAAGAGCGCAGACACTGCCACACACTGCCGCAGGCTCACCCAGGCCACTTCACCCCCTTGAGCCCCTGCTTCCTCCGCTGCAGAGCAGGATCACAGGAGAACCTGCCTCCCAAGGCTGTTGGTGGGGTGAAGTGAAAACATGCACATCAAGGCCCCGGCATGTAGTAGGCACTTGGTAACTGCTAGTTCCTGTTTTACAGATGAGGAACTCAGAGCTAAGAGGGATCATGACTTTTTTGTCTGCTTCTGTGTCCCTAGTCTTCCCAGCCCAGGGCTCTGGGTCCATAGTGGGCTTTTAATAACTATTGGGTTGAGTTGAGTTGCCTGTGGTCAAATAGCTGGTAAACGGCAGAGCTAGGACTCAAACCCAGGACTCTGGGCTCCACAGTCCTTTTTATAAACATCACGCTCTTTGGGAATAATTGTCATGGTTAATAAAGACGAACCTTCACATGCATTTCTGAATGAGTTATTGTTGCTTGGTTGAGAATCTTAGAATTGGAAGGTCTCGGCTTTTGAGGTGTGATATTCTTTGTAAATCAATTAACAAATTTCTTAAGAAACGTTTTAGAACCTTCCAGAAAAGGGTGTAGTTGTGAGAAAATGGTCTGAGAATTGAGAGCAGTAGTTCTTAACCAGGGGTGCCAGGTGCTGTCACCTGAGGGCTTTGAACAGAAGAGCTCCAAGTTCCACCCTGATTGTCTGGGGAGAGTCTGGGGACAGCATGTGGGCATGTGGAGAAGTGCCCCGGTGCTAGATGTTCTGCCTGGGATGAGAAGCCCAGCCAGCAGGAGGCCCAGGAAGTCAGGCAGGCCTTCCATCTGCCTCCCATTTCCATCTGTCCTTGGCTGTGGCTCCGACCCCCTTGTCCTGGACCTACAACGGCCACATGGTAGGAGCATGAGCGATGGCGTCCCACAGACCGGAGTTTACATCTCCTGCTTTCTAGCCCTGTGCCTTTCCTATTTGCCTTGCATCTCCTAAACCTCAGCTTCCTGATGTGGGAATGCTCACAATTACCTACAGGGTGACAGATGTCTCATTAGATACCTGTGCCTGGCACTTAGTAGGTGAACCATAAACAATAACTAGTTTCAGTTGTTAGGATGAAAAATTAATGAGAATAATAAAAACTGCAGTATTTGCAAATGAATCAGCTGCTCCTAAAAGGGGCAATAAAATAGACCAATTTGCCCCAAACACCAGCCTTTGGGAGGAAGGTACATTCCATGCCATAAGCATCAGCCTTTGGGTGAAAGAATTACCAGCTCCACCATCTTCCTAAACCTCTTCATTGCATAACCATTGCTCCATGGAGAGCTGAGGGGCTGAATGGGGACCAGGGCCAGCATCACTTCCCATGCCTCTGACAGATTGATGGGCTCAGAGATGAGGATGTGAGCTTTGGATATCAGTGTGAGTTCAGGCTTGTACTCACCTATATCAGCCTGGTCTCTTGCTCCTGAGGCCACCATGTGGGGAAATTGGGGTGTAAACACCCAACTTGTGGGAGTCTCGGGAGGTTGTGCTTCTCACTTTACTGTTGTTTATTCATTTATTCAACAGTGGATTGGGTCCTTCCGGGGGCTCAGCTCTGGGCTAAGCACTAGGAGAGAGCCTGTGTCCCCAAGAAGCTCAGAGCTGAGCAAATCCACCACCCACAAGCCACATGGCCATGTGCAAGTTGCATTTCCTCTCCAGGTCTCAATTTCCTCATCTCTAGAATGGGATCATTCTGGTTACTTCCCCAGAGGAATATTTTGTTGTTTTTAGGGACCCAGCCCAACAGGCTCTGGAGTGCTTTCTAGGCCTTAGGATCTCTGATAGAGTGGTCAGGCAGAGAGAACAAGGACTTTCTTACCAGGAGGAACTTGATTCTGATGCTGGTCCTGCCCTTTTCTTACTGTGTAATTTGCTGCATTTCTAAGTTCTCTGTGTTTCATTTTCTTCATTTATGAAATGCAGTTATAATGCTTTCATTGCAGGGTACTGTGAGTGTTAGTTGAGATGATCATATGAAGTACCTGGCTCTGAACAAATGCAACCCCCATTTCCTTTCTGTCTGGCTCTTAACTCTGCTGCCTGGTGCATTGCTGCTTTGGTGAGTCATCTCAGCCCATCAGTTCCCAAGTTCCAATACCCAGGAATGGTCAGGGTAGGCAGACAATCAGATTAGAGCTGCAGGTAATAAGCACGTACGTGTCCCTTGGTGAAAGGTGAGCATGGGGAGATGGTTCCAGCCCACAAAGGAATCGGGGCCAGGGTACAGAGCTGGGAGTCCTGGGTTCTGTTCCTGGAACTGCCACTAAGTACTGTGTGTCATTTGCCAGTTCCCTCCCCTGTCTGAACCACAGTGTCCTCAGCTGCAGGCTGGCCTGCGGGATCCCCTGGGTTTCTTCCTGCTCTGAGAAGTCCATAGGCCTTTGATGTGCAAGTGCTGAGTGAATACAGTAAGGAAGTGAACTGGCTGCGTGTGGGGGTGTGAGGATTTTACCAGCTTTTTCTAGCCTGGACTCTGTTGGAATTGATTGTGTGAGGAAGCCAGCAGACAGGCTCTGGACAAGGAAGAGACTGTGGTTTCTAATTGGCAGAGCCACTTATGGGAAAGAGGGCAGGCAAAAAAACGTTAATGACATTAAATTAAATTAAAAGAAAGGCATTACCCTATTTTTTTTCTTAAAGAAGACCCAAAGGGCTCTGAGCCAAATAGCTTTACTCTTATTTGAATTCAACAGTATGTTTAGGTATAAAGAGTTGTTTTCAAGTTACCAGGGTGGAGACAAGAGATTACAGAATAAAACCAAACATATAGTCATTTATTTAGCAGACATCTATTGAGCCCTCACTATATGTCAGGGGCTGCTGTAGGCACTGGGGTACAGCAGTGACCAAAACAGACCACAATTGGGGCTCTCAGGCAGCTCATAGACTAGTGGAGAGAGGCCAATCGTGAACAAAGGAACACGGCAATAGGGAATGTATCAGATGGGGGTCAGTGCCATGGAGAAGCACGAAGCAGGGTGGGAAGTTAGAGAATGCCATGGGGAGGGATTCAAGGGCTCTTTTCTCTCTCTCTTTCTCTCTCTCTCTTTTTTTTTTTGAGATGGAATCTCGCTCTGTCACTCAGGCTGGAGTGCAATGGCACAATCCCTGCTCACCACAACTTTCTGGATTCAAGCGATTCTCTCACCTTAGCATCCCAAGTAGCTGGGATTACAGGCGCGCGCCACCATGCCTGGCTACTTTTTGTATATTTAGTAGAGACAGGGTTTCATCATGTTGGCCAGACTGGTCTTGAACTCCTGACCTCAAGTGATCTGCCCACCTCGGCCTCCCAAAATGCTGGGATTATAGGCGTGAGCCACCACGGCCATCCTCAGAGGTTCTTTTCTGTAGGATGGTCAGAGAAGGTATCACTGATATGGTGTCCCATGAGTGGAGCCGTAAAGGAAATATAGAACTGAACAGACTAAGGAAAATTTCCTTTCTCTATGGGGCACATGGAGGTCTATGGAAACATCTCATTTGAAGCTGGAAGGGTCAGCTCGGTCAGACAGCTCAGTCTCTGCGCTGTCCTGCTTTGGAAACAGTGTATCAAGTCTGCTTAATGATAATCGTTACAGCAACATTAATAATAATAATAATAGTGAGCCACATGGGATAGGGCTTTAAGCCTTCAAAATGTCTTTCCATGTAGACTGTCTTATTCAGCTCTGTCACAAGCTGGAAGGTATTATCTCCAGACTGCGGTTGAGGAACCTGAGAACTATAGATGTGGGGTGACAAGCCCAGGACTGTATCAGAAATGAGGGGCAGAGTGGACACTCAAGCCCAGACTTGCTGTCCACTGGACACCGTGTTTCTCCCTGCAGGGCAGCTGGGATCCACCACAGTACCCAGCATACCCCCTTGCATGCAGTAGAGAATGGTATCTATTTCTTGAAAACAATAATAAATCCACAGATGAAGAAGGCATGACAACTAAATACCATGTTCTATACTGGCATGAATTCTGGAACAGAAAAAGGACATTAGTGAAAAAACTGGTGACATAGTTACTAGTAATGTACCAATGTTAATGTCTTAGTTTTGACAAATATACCTGTTATGTAAGATGTTCACATGAAAGGAAACTGGGTAGAAGATATATGGGGTCTCTGTTCTATCTTTGCAACTTTTCTGTCAATCTAAAACTATTCCAAAATGAACATTTTATTTAAAAATAAATGAATGAATCCACATACACTTCCACTAGCTGTCCTCCTCAGGATTGCTTAGGAAAGCCATAAAGAGTCAGAAAGTAATTAAATCTCTGCTACTGGTCACCCCAAGCATACTATCCCAAGTTGCCTGTGTGAGAAGGAGCAAAATTATAAACCAGTGCCTGTAACAACACTGGCAGAGGAATTTTCTGTTGGAGATGTCTCCCCCAGGGACTGCCCGCAAGTGAATTTCATGTATACCATATAACTTCCATTTTAACCTATGCCAAGTATGCCCTTTGTATTTGGTGAAGGTTCACCAACTCAATTTCACTCGATGCTATAACAGACAGAAGCATAGTTTTACTTGTAGAGCTATATCATGTGACTATATATCTATATAATGAATTGCAGTGACTGGTAGCTGGGAAGGAGTAGGTGCAAGGAGAACAGAGTCAGAAGAGTCAGAGGGCTGGAAACGCTTTAAAGGTGATCTGGTTTTCTTTCGCGGTAGAAAACATTTAGGCCCAGGGAGAGGTGTCTCATGGAGTGGATGAAAGAGAACAGGGGCCAGGGATTTGAGGGGCTTAGTGCCTCATTCTCCATTCACAAAACAAGTGAGTTGGCTTAGGTGAGTCTCTGGGGACCCTTGGGCTGAAAGCCACTGAGCAAGGGATTGATCCAGGCCCACCCAGCAACTGCTGAACCACACAGCTGAGTCTGTCTGGGACACCTGGCCTCCTAACGGTTTCTTGCCTTGGCTTGCGAACATTTGGTGTCACCCTGAAATCTAGGAGAGGCACAAGATGCCCAGGTGGGCAGGAAACCATCATTATCATGGGTTGATTAGAACCCATCTGTTTTTTAAAAGGGTAGGATATCTGGGCTCTTTATTTTAAGCAAGCTCTGATCTTATGAAATAAAGCAGTCCAGCTTTTCCCATGGTGTGTTTGTAGACCACAAGTGCCATGGGGTCTAAAGATGTGTTACAGGGAGAAAATGAAAGTCCAATGGCCAATAAAGACCCTTATCCTGTAGGAATTCTCAGTCTTTAATATGCAAAAGTGCATTGGGTATCTGCAAAATAGTGTGTATGTGTGAGGGCTGTGAATGTGAGTGTGTGTGTAGAGGTGGGTACTATGTGCAACTTTTTAAGATTAATTGATCAGAGAACAAACGTATATATATGTTTTATACACACACACACACACATTTAGACACATGCAGAGTGGCTGGAGAAGAGTTCCACAGAAAAACATTTGGGGAAATGCTAAGGTTATCTGAGGTCAAAGCTAGAAAATTAACGTGAATCAACAGTGACTCAAAACTTATTTCTGCGTGTTAGTTTCAGCATGTCACTTTCTCACATTTTTTCCCACTTTATTAGCTTAATTTCTTTTTTCCTCAGAAGAAAAATGCCATGCAAATGATCCTTCTCCCTTCCCTACGTGCGGTGCTCATGGGAGGCAGAAGTATTGTGTGTGCTTATTGAGACGAGGGTAACCAAGCTCATGTGACAGATCAATGGTGGGTTTGTAACCCAGAAACCCACATGTGACATTGGTGTTTAGGAGCTAAAAAAGAACCTTATTTTAAAATGCCGCTAAAGACCAAAAACCCTTTTGTCAAACATGGCTTTCACACGCGGAGTTGCCAGCACCTGCGTGGACACAGGCGTGTTTATTACCCCACAGGGCAGCCTTCTTCACTGGTCAGTGTGCCTGGTCAGTGGAAATGCCTGGTGAGGTGGGACACCCTCTGATTTGATGATGATTTCTCACTAGGCCGATCTTCACCTGACTCATAATCCCAGCCTTTCACTGCTCCACGTTGCTCATGGGGTGAGTCCTGTAGACTGCCTGGCCTGCTCTTTGAAACTCTTCCCATCCCAGGCCCTGCCTCAGCCTCCACTTTCCCTGATCCTCGGCCCCATGCGTCAGTCCTGCCCCATCCCAAATCCTGCTCCTCACTCCTCCAGGCACGTCCCCAAGCATGTCAGGGTTAGGGGCCAATTCCATGCTATGATAACCTCTCGTCAGAAACTGGACTTCAGTTTCCTTTCCTGGCATATGAGAATAATACTCTCTTAAAGGCTCTGCAAATAAAGCAAAGGATAAATAACAGAGAGGGAAATTTTAAGGGAGAATTTTCTTTCTCTGTGGATTAGATGGCAAGGGATATGTGGGAAGGCTTCAGAAACAACTAATTGGTGATGAAGTGGTTGGCTTAGCTAGTCCTTAAAACTCTGGCGTGTTCTTATCTGACCTGTGTGACCTCAAACAAGTTACTTGACATCTCTGAGCCTCCCTTTCCTTGGCTATAAACATGGACTGCTGTGACCACCTCTCAGGGCTTTGAGTCAATGCTGTGAAGTTTGTCAGGAACCCAGAACAGTGCCAGGTGCATAGAAAGCTATGTATTAGTTATTATTTAAAGAATTATTAGTTAGAAAATTATTGTTCTATCAACCAACTAAAAACATAGACAAGTTTTAAAAAATGTGCAAAAGATAAACGGATAGTACACAGATGTAAAAATGGCCCATAAATATATGACTAATGCTCTAGCCACTAAAAAACCCAAAAGATTGTAAATTAAAAATGAGGTTATTATTGCCTAGAAGTAGCAAAATGTAAAAAAAAAAAAAAAAAAAAAAAATAGAGAAGATCTGGTACTGGCAAGAGCCAAAGGGCCTTGAGAATCTAGATTGGTATCAATGAAAATTATAAATGCATATACAGTCATCCCTTGGTATCCATGGGGAATTGGTTCCAGGACCCCCTGAGGGTGCCAAAATCCACAGCTACTCAAGTCCTTTATATAAAATGGTGTAATGTTTGCACATAACCTACACACATCCTCCTGTATACTTAAGTCATCTCTAGATTATTTATGATACCTAATACATTGCCTACATATCACTTCATTTATGTGGATCACATAGTCCTTGGCACACAACAAATTCAAGTTTTGGTTTTTGGAACTTTGTGGATTTTGTTTTTTGTTTTCGTTTTTTTTTTTTTTTTTTTTGAGGTGGGGTTTTACTTGTTGCCCAGGCCAGAGTGCAATGGCACTATGTCAGGTCACTGCAACTTACACCTCCCAAGTTCAAGCGATTCTCCTGCCTCATCCTCCCAAGTAACTGGGATTACAAGCGTGCACCACTATGCCCAGCTAATTTCCTGTATTTTTAGTAGAGACAGTACTTCACTGTGTTGGCCAGGCTGGTCTCGAACTCCTAAACTCAGGTGATCCACCTGCCTTGGCCTCCCAAAGATTACAGGTATGAGCTACTGCACCCAGCTGGAATTTTTGTTCCAACTAGTTTTGATCCTTGATTGATTGAATCCATGGATATGGAACCCACAGATAGAGAGGGCTGACTGTACCTACTTTGGTCCAGCAATTCCCTGGCTATAGAAAAATATGTACTCAAAGATATATGTGTACAAAGGTACTCCCTTGTAGCATTGTTTGTAGAAGAGAGAAATTGGAAATGACTTCAGTGTCCAGCAGAGACAATGCTTAAAAGGTTTATGGTGCATTTGTGCCAGAGAATACTTTGTGGCCATTTTGAAAGAAAGACATGATCCTTTAGGCCCTAATGTGGGAGGATATTAAGAATGTATTCTTAACTGGAAAAAGGTTTCTGTATAATATGTTTAGGACAATCTCATTTTTATGTAGAAAAAGTTAAACAGTTAAGTCTGTGTGTGCACGTGTAGAAATGTTTCTGCGCTTGGGGAAACAGCCTGGGAACATGCCCAGTGAACTATGCCTGGCGGTTTCATCTGGGGAATAGGCTTTGCGAGGATGACGCAAGACTTGTCTACTTCTTACTTTAAATATCTCTTTATTTAAGAAAAAAAGATAAATACAGAAAACAAAAAAGAAAGCCCAAGAAAATAAAGAGAAAAGAAAAATCTTTACATTACAGGATTGTTATGATGATTACATGAGATCATAATACTTGACAAATATTTAACACAGTGCCTAACACTTAGCAAGTGCCCAGGAAATGCCTCTAGCCTCTTCTTCCTTCCTCAGAGTCTGTACCTCCCCTGCCCCCGCCATGCCAATCCCAGTGTTTTTCCCTGACTGTGAGATCAGTAAGCACGCAGTGGTGCTTCAGCAGTGTCAACACACGTCACCGTCCACGTGTCTGCCCTTGTGGGGCCGCCAGTCTAAAGCACCCACCCCTCCCATTCCCTGGCAGTCTCTCGGGTTCTTTCTTCTTGACCTTCTTTTGAAGAGCTGCCATCCTTAACCGGGTGCTGCCCAGCCACACCTCCTGGCTCTCAGAAGGAGCCTCTGGCCACCTTGCAGTGTGGGGCTGCCTTTGTTACCACCACTTGCCAAGGGTAAATCTTAAGGATTTGGGTCATTTCTGTTTGTTTCTTTTCCGTTTCCGTTCCCGGCCAGGCTTTCCCACCCCCGGGGATGTGGGCTTTCCTGACTCCCTTCCCCCATGAGCTTCCACCTGGCCCTGATGAATTCCATCATGCCTGCTTAAAACCATTTTACTTGCAATTTGCTAATTTAATTCTAGTCTTACAAAATTTTGGCAACCCTGCCAAATTGGGTGCCAGATGCAGATTTAATGAGCATATTTTCAGTTATTTCTTTCCTGTCTTCATGAAGATGCTGAAGAGAACAGGGTCTGGAACTCATCCCCAGGGGACTCCGTCTCCAGAGCATCCCTCCCCGCATTTGATCCTGAGCCACTGTGTGTGACCCTCCAGCCAGGTCTCTCCCCATCTAACGGGGGGAGCTCTTTGGAGAAGGAAGCTATTATCACATCATCTCCTAGTCTTAGAAGCCCCAACCCAATTCCCATCATTTGGAATTCATAGGAAATGTATTTGGGGAAAATTACTTATTTCCTTCAGCGCATGTCTCCCAGCAGCCATATGCAGCTCAACAGATGTTCAAGGATTCGTGTATTTAACAAACACGTATTGAGTACTTTTTAGAGGGATTTCTTGCAGTGTGGCCTGTTGACTAACTGCAACAGAATTATGGTGGGGAATGAGGAGATTGGGGAAATACAGATTCCTGGGCCCTGCCCTGCAACTGTAGAATCAGACAGTGGGAGAAGGTGGAGCCTGGGATTCTGCAACCCAGGGGATTCTTACGCCTTCGGCGTTTCCACATGTGTTACCTCATTTCAGTTCATCCCAACCCCTTATGGGAGACGTTTTTATCTCCCAGAGTAAGACTTAATGAAGTCAAGGGGGAGGCTCAGGCCGCAAAGTGATGACCATCAGAACTGGTACTCTACTTGAGGCTTTTGAGTCTAAATATATAGAGCTCTTTCCATCTTCCAGGACAAGTGAAACAAGTAGAGTTCACCGGCTTCGGAGGCAGAGGCCATGACTTTGGGCAAGTCACTTCCACTTCCATGCCTTGGTCTTGTCATTGGTGCAAGGATGGGGTTGGCCTACAGTCCATGACCTCCAGACTTTTAAATTCGTGTAACCCCCCTCCATATCCTCCCAACTTTTTGAAAACCCAAATAAAATCTTAGGCCAAATCCCAGTACATACAAAGAGACAAAAATTGGAGACACCTTGAGCTGCTCAGGGCTTTCTAGGAGGCAAATTGGACACATTTCATTTAGCATTTGCCATTGATCATCTCTGTGTCTCCTCCCCTGGCCCCCCGAGTGGGACATGGTGGCTGCAGCCTCAGACTTTGGAGTCTGGCATACAGAGGTCCAGTCTGGGCCCTGCCACCTTCTGGCTGTGTGACCTTGGGCAAGTCAGTTGCTTCTCTGTAAGACGGCGGTGATGATGGTTGAGTGGAGGTGAGGGATGAAATGCGCCAATGCATGCTCGTTTAATACTGTGCTCAGTGCCCAGCACGTAGGAGGTGCATTAACTTCATTTTCCTTTGTCGGACTGGGATGAAAGACATGAGAAATTAAACAGTCGTGGAGGACATTTCCCAGGGCCATAAAGACACAATGCCATATGAGTGAGTGGTATGGATGCTGAGGCCCAGGCATTCATTGGTCTCTATATTTCAGCAAATGTTTCAGCCCCTGCAGTGGGTGAGATCTTGTTCTAAGGAAAAAACCTGTAGAAAGAGGGGCTTTTGGAGAAGGTAGGGTTTGAGCCCAGCTTCCCAGATAGGGCTCCTGGTGCAGGGAGGCAGAGCAGGCTGGCAGGGCTCACCAGGAGCAAGGACCAGGCTGGGGTCTGGCAGGGCTTGTGAGAGTGGGTCCCAGGCCTGCCAGGCAGGGCCACACCAGGCAGAGGTCTCCCAGAGGCCCACCGAGGGGGCCAGAACAGAACATCCCATGGGCTTCTGGCCCAAGAGACCAAGAGTGTGGATCCCAAAGTTTGGTGGCAAGAGATCCAAGAAGGAGCGATTGGGACTTGGTAGGGACTTGTGGCTCAGAGGCAGTGAGGCTGAGGAGAGAAGGAGACTCCAAGCTCACCACAGTGGTGTGGAAATGAGGTGACTAGGCCAGGCCCCTCAGTCAGATCCCTGTGTTCCCCCTGCTGGAGCCAGGCTGCAGGAGGAGTGTTCCCCAAGGCCTCAGCGTGCCCTGGAAGGGCCTCCAACTTAGAACCTACTGGAACCTCCCATAATATGATGGGGAGAGTGGAAAAGGAGAGAGCAAAGTACCATGGGAAGGGGAAGTTTTCCATGTCAGTGGGGTTATTTCTGGCTTTGCTCCTGCTCTTGCAGTCACTGTGGAAACAGCCTATGCCTGGTTCAGTGTGGAAACATGACAAAGTTTTCAAGGGTGATGTGTGCTAAGCAGGCAGCCAGGAGGCTGAGTGTGTATCTGCCTGCCTCCCTCTCCTGCCCACCCCACCCACCCCATGTCTCTCATCCTGGGCCACCTTCCTCCCAAAGCCCCATTTGGAGGAGATGTGTCTCACACAGTGTGAAAGGCAGAATAATGCCCCGCTCAAAGGTGTGTGCATCCTAATTCTCGAAGTCTGTGAGTATGGTGGGTTCCAGGGCAAAGGGGAGGGAAGGTAGCAGATGGAATTAAGGTTGCAAATCAGCTGGCTTTAGAATAGGGTGATTGGGCCGGGCGTGGTGGCTCAAGCCTGTAATCCCAGCACTTTGGGAGGCCGAGACGGGCGGATCACGAGGTCAGGAGATCGAGACCATCCTGGCTAACACTGTGAAACCCCGTATCTACTAAAAAATACAAAAAACTAGCCGGTGGCGGGTGCCTGTAGTGCCAGCTACTCCGGAGGCTGAGGCAGGGGAATGGCATAAACCTGGGAGGCGGAGCTTGCAGTGAGCTGAGATCCGGTCACTGCACTCCAGCCCGGGTGACAGAGCGAGACTCCGTCTCAAAAAAAAAAAAAAAAAAAAGAATAGGGTGATTGTCCTGGATTACCCACAAGGTCCCAGTAGAATCTCAAGGGCCTTTAAGTGTGGTAAACAGAGACAGAAGGGTCAGTGCCGGGGGATGCATTGTGAGAAAGACTTGACCTGGCCATTGATGTCTTTGAGGAGGCCACAAGCCAAAGAAGGAGGGCAGCTTCTAGAAGCTGGAAAAGGAGGAGACAGATTCTTCCCTGGAGCCTCCGGAAAGCAATGCAGCCCTGTCAACACCTGGATTTTAGCCCAGTGAGACCCATTTTGGATGTCTGACCTCCAGACCTCTCAGATAATAAGTTTGTGTTGTTTTAAATCATTAAGTTTGGCTTAAATTGGTGATAATTTGTTACAGCAACCTTACAAAACTAATACATGCAGTACAACAGGGAGGCTGAGGCCATGATGGGGACAGGTCCTTGGAATGCCCTGGAGGCAGAGGACTCTGTAGTCATGCTCTTCTGTTTTATCTCCATCTGAGCTTTGCCTTGTGCCTCACTCTCATGGGTCCCCATTGGCCAGACCACTCTGCAAGTAAGAAAGTGGCCATAGACCCTTGAAACATGATCTCCTGCAGGCACACCGTGCAGACGTCGTCTCTTCCGCCAGGAATGCCACCCCATCCTCCTCCATAAGCCCTCCTATTTCTCAAGGCTCCTGTCCCATCTCCCCCAAGGAACATCTCCTTCCTCTGCCACTGTGTGTGCCTCTGCCGGCTGAAACTGGTTGTGCCCCGCACTCGTGGGAGCCAGGCTGTGCCCGCACGCTGAAGGGTCTGGATCTGAACACAGGGTGCCTGGGGTTTGCCCCTGGCCCTGGCACTTGGAAACTTGGATCTTGAGCCAACCCTTCCCTCCTTCCTTCCAGGTAAACAAGGCTGATGAAGAAGACACTGCTCTCCTGGGGAAGCACTGCTGTCTGTTACTTTTCTCTCCCAGAGATACAGCCCAGGAGTAACAACTCCTCTCCTAACCTTGGCATCCCCTGCGTACTACCTGGAAACCCCCCTCTCCTTACTTCACCGAGCATCTCCCATAAGCCCAGGTCTGGACAAAACCAGGAAAATGTGGAAAACCAGGGTCAGGTCATGATGGGTGAGGTGAGCAAGGTGCCCGGGGTGCAAAATTTAAGGAGGTGCTTTTCCTCGGGGTCATGCAAATGTGGCATGGAGAATAAACCCCACACTATTTTATAGATGAGGAAACAGACCTAGAAAGGGGAAACACCTTGCTCAAGGGCACACATTGGTAGAGCTGGGGCCACAACAGAGGCCTGTCACCTTCAGTTGCAGGGCAGGTTCACTCTCCTTCAAACTGAATGCATGAATGAGTGGTTGGGTGGGTTCGTTAGCGCAGCATGTGTTTATTGAGCACCTATTCTATGCTGGAGGCTGGGCTACAGCTTGGGAACAAGACAAATAGGGCCTGGTGCTCCCCTGAGGATTTATATTCTGTGAAGACAGAATAAGTAATGATGCAATTAGTTATTTAATTACAGTGGTGATACATGCTATGCAGGGGATGGCCAGAAGCCATAGGTTGTGAATGGTTGTACAGTCTGTGCACTGCGCAAGTGCATGTGGAGGACCTACTGTGGAGACTCTGTTAAGGAGTTTCCAGTAAAATATGGAAGACAGGATCAGTTTGTTCTTAAAGTAACAGTACAAGACCATGAACATTAAGAAGAAGAGCCAGGTTGGAAGAAGGGCCTAGAATTGCAACCTTACTTCCTTCTCTTCTAGGGCCCTGGGCCCTCATCTTCTCTCCCTCCCTGTTTGGCGGTCAGATCACATGCAGTCAGTCCTCCCTTGGGAGTCTCAGAGAAGGAGCCCTGCAGCCAGCAGGGCCTGGGGGAGCAAGAGGAGCGAGGCATTGCCCTGTCTTGTGTGGCAGAGCTTCTGCTGCCCTGGATTCGATTCAAGGGCTTAGAAGCCTGGGATAGCAGCAGGGGCTGGAGTCTTCAAAACCAAGGATTCTCTGCCTGGACAAAGCATGGTTCTCAGTATTGCCTGTTCTCTGGAATGTTGGGTCTGAGTGGAGCCTGGCTTCCAGGAATTAGGCATCCCAACAGCTCACTCTGAAGCTTTGGGTACTTATGCCTCAGAGTGTTTCTGCATGCATGAAGACAGCTTGTGTAAAAATACAGGGAGATGTGTGCTATTGTTTTATTAAAGTATCTTGCCTGCCTGTTGGGTAAGGCTGGCTCCTAGGCCAACCACCTGGGCCAGCTGTGGTATAGTATCCTGGGAGCCAGTTCCCCTTCTCCCTCGTGCTTGCTGGGAGACTTTGGATAAGCCTCACCTCCCTGAGCCTCACTCTGCAAAATGAGAATGATAAAGGCCTAGCTTACTCAATTATTAACATCAAAAAAAAAATGGATATGCAAGTGTGCTTTAAATCCCTGGGTTATATGGGCATGAAGACTGCCACCAAATGGAGACATTCCTTCAGTAATCAAAAGGGGATCTGACTTATCTTCTGGGAGTTAGAGGCCATCCTGGCTTCCAGGAGCAGCAGAGAAAGACATGTCATTCTCTCTGTTTGTTTCCTTTAATTAGAAAGAATGATTCTGGCTGGTAAAGAAATCAACCTCCTGACAGGGCCTTAAATAGAAGGGGTCCTTAGAGACAGACTTGTTCAGGTTTTTGGTTTGTCAGGAGGGGAAACTGATGCCTGGAGGAGAATGTGATTTGTTCTTGGTCACGTGACCAGTTAATGGTAGGGCTGTGGTCAGATCCCAGGTCCTGTTCACCCATCTCCTCACCACACGTACTGTCCCATAAGTCCATGAGTTTAGCTACTTCAGGCACAATAGGTGGCCGCAGCCTGGCAGGGAAACAGGGAGGTGACCCTGGTGAGGAATAAGAGGATAGGAAGGTTTGCCAGGCACAGTGGCTCATGCCTGTAATCCCAGCATTTTGAGAGGCCAGGGTGGGTGGATCACTTGAGCTCAGGAGTTTGAGACCAGCCTGGGCAACATAGTGAGACCTCATCTCTACAAAAATAAAAAAATTAGCCAGGGGTGGTGGCACGCACCTATAGTTCACGCTACTCTGGAGACTGAGATGGGAGAATGGCTTAAGCCTAGGAGGCAGGGGTTGCAGTGAGTCAAGACTGTGCTATTGCACTCCAGCCTGGGCAACAGAGCAAGACCCTGTCAAAAAAAAAAGAAAGAAAGAAAAAAGAAGATAGGAAGGCAGGCACAATCTGGGGAGGGGGTGAGTGGGGTGGACAGAGGGGAAGGTAACAATATGAAAGGTCTTGGTACAGAGCGACTAGAGGTGGAATGCCCTTCAGGTTCCTTCCCCTCCTTCTGGAACCACCCCAAAGCCTCTGTCCATCTCCAGGTTCCTAGGCCATGTAGCTAACACCAGCACAAGCATCTGCCCTGCTGACGTCAGGCCATCAGGGGTTCTGGGAGCTGCAGCACAGACAGAGGGATGTCAAGTGCCCTGGGACAACCTTTGGTCTAGGCAGACTGTGTATCTGTCACTTTAGTAACTTCACCTGTTGCTTGGTACCAAAAATGAGGTCCTGAATATGGTGGTGTTAGGGCAACACTGGAAGGCAGGGCAGTGGTAGTGTGTTTATTTGTTGCTATTCATGCACTCGTCTGTTCAGCATGCTTTCACTGCAGGCTGACTGCATGCCAAGCACTGGAGGTACAGACAGTTCATGTTCTTGCCCTGAAGGCACTCCCTGTCTGCGAGGAAGACCCAGGTGCTGGGGAATAAATGTCATCGGACAGTGTGATCGGTGTTACACCAAAGCTCTGGATGGGGGTTAGAAGCGTTAGAGAAGAGAGAACCTCCAGCACCTTCCTAGGGAATCTGGGTTTCTGATGGCAGTCAGCAGGCATCAGAAGTGGCGAAGGAGCATTTGTGGCCTAACCAGAGATGTGATGCAGAAGTACCGCTTGGGGCAGCATGGAGGGAAGACCCAGGAAAGTATGGGAGTCACGTGGGGAGACCAGGGAGGAGGCAAGGATGCTGAAGCCTCGGTCAAGACAGTGGGGGTAGGGTGGAGAGGGGCTCATGGGCATAGGGACTTAGGGAGCTGGTTTACTGAGAACCTGGTGGCATATGGAAGGTGGGGGCTGAGGAAGAGGGAGAAGAAGTCAATGCTGGTTCCTAGACTTCCATACATGCCTCAGATGCAAGGCCCCATGCTAAGACCCAGAGTCTAAGTAGCTGTGAGCCCCTAGGGCTCCTGGCCCTTGGCTGACACCCCAGTCTGCCGGGTCCCTCAAGAAGAACCAAGAGGATCATGTGACACTGATGGGCTGCAGACTGATGTTCACCAACATACACCCAAATCGCTTTCCCTGTCAACAGGGGTAGTAAATTGAGATAATTCAGTATTTATTCACTCAGAGTCACCAATTATGTTCAAGGCTCTGTGAGTGACACAGATGCATCACACATCCCAATCCTGTCCTCAGAGGTCAGATGGTTGGTTTGTGATGCCCACATGCATTTGTATGTATTATATTGCACCCATACAGGGTAGAGAAGGTAAACACCACGACAAAGAGATCAGATCCTTAAATGAAATATCATTCCTGGCCAGAGAGAGAGTAGGGTCATGGAGGGCTTTGTGGAGGAGGTGGCCTACGAAGTGGGCTCACCGAGGCTGGTGTGGGTTGGATTTGGCCACATTAAAATGGAGAGAAAAATTCCAGACAGAGACAACCACAAAGAGGCATGAATGTGGAGCATGGCAGTTGGCAAGAGCAGGGCTTTGCAGGGGAGTGTGGATGCCAAGGCAGCCTGGCATATTTGTAAAGTGTAGACTTCACTCTCTAAGGGGAACCACTGAAGGATTTGGGATTTAGGGCGGGGAATGACTTGGTGAGAGCTGGCTATCAGGACAGCCTGTCTGGTTCTATGGATAAGTGAGCTGGGCAGGACAGTGCAGATGCTGTTGTGTGTTGGGCAGCGGGGTCTGAGCCAGGTTGGGGGTGGGAAATCCTTGTCCATTCATTGACATGGATTGAGGCTTTGGGCCAGGCCCTGTTCTAAGCACTTTATGTGCATTACCTGATTGAGTCCTTCCCACAGTCCAGCCAGGTAGGTGCTACTGTCATTCCCACTTTACAAATGATAGTTCTGGCCTGGAGATGTCAGGTCAATAACTCAGTGCATAGCTAGGAGGTGGAGGAGGTGGGATTCAAACCTAGTAGCCTCAATCTTAAGCCTGTGCTCTTAAATCCTCTTAAATCTCACCCTAAAAATGGCATCCCAAAGGGACTAAGTACGCTAAGAGTGGCCCTGCCAGGGTTGGCAGTGGCTCTGAGGGTTGACCCAGGGCTGCAGGTCCTCTCGCCATAGCCACTGGCTCCCCTCACCCCCTGTAAGCAGTGTTGGGCCCCACAGGGCCTGCTCTGGTTCACCGATTCGAAACCAGAGCCCACGTATAGGTGGTGACAATGTAAATAACTGATGCAATGGAAACTTTCTATGGAAAAAGGTACCCACTCAAACAGCCACAAAGTCCAAAAAAAGGAAGAACACCACAGCAGACCAAGAGGGCCCTGTGTCACACAGTTTCCTTTGGCACAGCCTTTCTGTCTGGCTGAATCTCTGAACTGGTGGAGGTGGGGATGGGGATGGAGTGGGAAACAGGGTAGCCCTGGGCAGGAGTGGGGCAGGTTGAGATCTAGACTAGAAGCCTGGCTGGGTCCCCGGAGGACTCTGGGTCTCCAGGCTTCCCCTCTTAGCTAAGGGGGCAGCTGTCGTGTGGGCAGAAAGCAATTCTGCCTCCAAAAACACACACCTGTTATCGCAGTCTTCCTAGTAGGCATGAATTACTCCCTCCCCCTGCCCCACTGTGGGCCAGTGGTGGAGGTTCTGCAGTCCCCGGGGTCTCCCGAGGCCTCCACTTGCTTTGCTGTGAATAAGTTGCAGGAGTCTTGTTATGGGATCTGGTATCTTCTCATTTTAGAAAATGAAATAATCATAAGCATAAGTAAAGCTAAAAGACCAGAAGTAACCGGAAGAGGAAGAGGGAGAAGGTGGATTTTTCCGGGAAGCCAACTCTATCATTTTGTTCTTACCCAGGCCCAGGGCGTGCACTCTTGCTCTTGTTTCAGAGGTGAGGAAACAGACTTACGGATGTTCAAGGACTCGAAGAAGGCAACACAGTGTCTAACACCAGTAGTGTCCAGTTTTATTTAATGCCAGAGCCTTGGGCTCTCCTGCAAAGCAAGGCTGTCCACATCTCTCTGTTTTCACAGCCTCAGTTTCCTCAGTTGTCAGATGGTGATGATGGAGCCTGACTGTAGCATTAGTATGCCCGTGAAAAAATGCAGGGACAGTCTTGGCATGTGGAAGACACTCAACAAATGTTGGGTTCTTCCTTTACCTCTGACTTCTGTGTCTACAAGCTGGGGAGATTTAGAAGACTTCTTGCGGGGAAGCAGCTCAGGTTTGGGGCTCCCTGGGAGAAAAGGCCAGAACCACTGATTTTCTTATCTATCTTCTCTGCTAGATCCATCACAGCCTGAGATATGGGCAAGGTCTTCTTCACCTTTGCACCCTGGGGTCTAGCCCAGTGATAGGGAGTGTCTTGTCCAAGGTTACTTGGCTGGTTGCAGCTGGACCTCAAATGTGGGGCCATCTCATGGGCTTTCTGTTGTACCCAGAGAGGGAAAATGATGTCTTCTCTGCTCCCCTGTGGCAAGTGCCTAGTTCCAGGGGGCTTTCTATAAGAGAGGGCTGCGAGGTGTGGCCTGATATAGCAGGAAGTGACCTCACTGCTCCTCCCACCCATACCTTCCCCCACACCCCAACCCCCACCCCAGCAGCTCTCAGAACCTTCATCTCCAAGTGCAGCTCCTCAGGTCTCGTCTGTTCCTCCTCCTGCCACTCCAGTATTCTCCTCGACTCCTGGGCTGGGTGCCCCCCGTACACCAGCAATATCTCCCTTCCCTGTCCCTGCAGTGCCTGAAAACCATGAACCTTTCTTCTGCCAAATCCCAGTGTAGAGCTTATGGGACAGCATATTCCTGCCTGCCACTAAATGGAATATGTTATCTTGCACTTGGAGTTCCTCTTTTTTGCTCCTTCATACAATGGAAAGTATCACCGTTCTCTATTTTTAAAAGCCCTGTCTTTCCTGGAAAACATTTTTGGGTATCCTCAAAGCAGGTCTTGTCGCTCTCAGTGATGGGGCTCCATTGCCTGTCTCTCTGCCCACTCTCCGTGTTGGGGATGCCTCACTCGTCCGTGAGTCAGCTACCATGTGAGAGAGAAGCCTCTTGTCTGGAGAACACAGTCAGGGACCAGGAAGTTTCCCAAGGCAGCCTCCAGGCTGTCAGCCGCATGTCAGACTAGAGTGCACTCAGCTGAAACAAAGGTGAGCCCCCCCAGGAAAGTGAGAGCCGGAAGGCTGACCACAGAGAGGGAGGTAGGTCGCAGAACTGACCCTAAACCCCAAAAAAGAAGCCAGAAGGAGGAGAGATTGACAGAGGGAGGGAGACTTGGAAGGTGTCCCACCATAACTGAAGAAGGGCACAGGCATTTATTGAGTGTCTTTTGTATACTGGGTTCATACTCATTTCACACACACTTTGTTGCATCTGATCCACGTGACAAACCCAGGGAGGGGTGAGAGTCTTCACTTCTAACTCATGAGGAAAGTGAGCTAGTAATGGATGAAACCAGGGTCTGAACCTATGTCTTTCTGATGATGTTAAGGCCAACTCTCTGTGCTAGGCCATGCTACTTCTGTGGTGCTGGGTAAATGAGGCATGCCAGTAATTCTCTCTGTTCCCCTCCCACCCACCCCCTTGCCAGTATCCAGCATGAGCCACCAGGATTATTCCATATGATTCTGCCATGTGTGACCCATGTCTTAGATTTCTATGTTTTCTTGTTGATCACAGACCACAATAACAAATAAAACTGAAAATAGAAGGATTCATCGCACAATTCCCTGCCCCATGCAGATCAAACTCGGCTTTCCATGTGCCGGCCTCTTCTGCAGGTGTTCCATTCAGAGTGGAGGGAACGGCCACGTGTCAGGAGGGTGACAGGGGCCTCAGGGCCAGGCTTCTTCTCCACTTTCTTTAGGATCAGGGTGTGAGGCCCAGTGCCAGAGTCCAAAGCCCCACTGCCTCCCTGCCAGCCCTTGGAAAACAGGTGTTATGACCCAATGAGGCTGGCCCCTGCCAGGCATCCAGGATTTTTCTGTTATTAACCCTTTTTCAGCTGCAGTGATGCGAACCCCCGATGCCCAGACTGGATGCAGCTCCTGCCAGCTGCCCGCAAAGGCCTTGCTTTGATGCGGTGATGGAGAGTGGAGAGCAAGGGCCCTCCCCCCTCATGATTTTGGGTGGGGCCAGCAGAGGAGCCGGCCCTGGTCCTTCCTGCCCTGGGTGGGTGCCACCTTGCAGATGGGTTCCTCTACCCTTAGTAGCCCCCTCCCTGTTCAACTGTTTTCTAAAAAGAAGACACTTTTATATCAGTTTCTCAGTTTTTATTATAGTAAAATGCACATAACATAATTTACCATCTTAATCATTTTTAAATGTACAGTATAGTGTTATTAAATACATTCATAAAGTTGTGCACCCATCACCACCATCCATCTCTTCTTTTCTCTTTCTTTCTTTCTTTTTCTTTTTCTTTCTTCTTTCTTTCTCTTTCTTTCTTTCTTCCCCTCTCTCCCTTCCTTCCTTCCTTCCCTTCCTTTCCTTCCTTCCTTTCTCTCTCTTTCTTTCTTTTCCTTTCTTTTCTTTTTCTTTCTTCTTTCTTTCTCTTTCTTTCTTCTTCCCCTCTCTCCCTTCCTTCCTTCCTTCCCTTCCTTCCTTCCTTCCTTTCTCTCTCTTCTTTCTTTTCCTTTCTTTCTTTTCTTTTTTTCTTTCTTTCTTTCTTTTCTTTCTTTCTCTTTCTTTCTTCTTTCTCTTTCTTTCTTTCTTCTTCCCCTCTCTCCCTTCCTTCCTTCCTTCCTTCCTTCCTTCTTCCTTCCTTCCTTCTTCCTTCCTTCCTTTCTCTCTCTTTCTTTCTTTCTTTCTTTCTCTTCTTTCTTTCTTTCTTCTTTCTTTCTTTGTATAAACTTAAGGGGTACAAATGCAGTTTTGTTACATGGATATATTATATAGTGGTGAAGTGTGGGCTTTTAGTACAACCATCACCCAAATAATGTACATTGTACCCAGTGATTTCTCATCCCTTACCCCTCCTACCCTCCCAACTTCAGAGCCTCCAGCTTCTATTATTCCATACTTTGTGTCCAGGTGTACACATTATTTAGCTTCCACTTAAAAGTGAGAATATGCAGTATTTTATTTTCTGTTTCTTAGTTGTTTGACTTAAGATATTGGGCTCTTAACTGTTTTCATGTTGTAAAACTGAAGTTCTGTGCTTATTAAACACTGGCCCCCCATTCTGCTCTGCCCCAGCTCCAGACAACCCCTATTTTACTTTCTGTCTCTATACTTTTACATCATTTCAAATTACAAAAGTGATACATGCTTATTGCTTTAAAAAAGAACACTATGAAAATGTAGAAAGAAGAATGCAAAATGCATGTTTCAAGCCCCACCCATTCTGCAGTTCCCCCAGGACAAGATTGCATCCCCCAGATCCTTTCCAGCAGTCACAGCTACACAGATAGGTATGTGTCTATGATTTTGCTTTTCACCATCCCACTGAGAGGAAGTATGTGTCACAGCTGAGAGTGCAGGCTCCAAGAGTCTAACAGACCAAGGTTCACTGCTTGGTCAAGCCTTAGCCTCTCTAGGCCTCAGATGGAATATGGGGGCAGAAGTGGCATCTTCCACCCAGCAGGCTGTTGAGGGAGGGGGGTAGGGAGACTACCCGTGAGAAGCACTGAAGCTTGTACATCACATAGACAAAGCTTGACACATAGGCAAAGTCACAATGAATCTCTATTATTGGTAGGAGTATATGTTTATCTTTAAGAAAAGTTATGTTCCCATGACTATTCCATTGTGTATATTTATCATCATTTACTTATTAAACCAATTTCCTGCTGATGGTCATTAAGGCTGCATCCATCCTCACTGTTAAAATAGTGCTACAATGATCATCCCTATGTGTGCATGTGTGTGTATGTTTGTGTATGATATGTGTGCACACTTGCAAAGCTGCCGAGTCAACATACATTTTGGTAGACATGGTTAAAAGATTCTCCTCATCTATACCCTACCAGCAGTATTTGAGAAGTATTTGATGACCACTCCTCTCTCCACCACTTGATGGTAGCAATCACTTTCCTCTTTGCTAACCAAATGGGGAAAAGTGATACTGATTTTTTTTTTTTTTTTGAGAAGGAGTTTCGCTCTTGTTGCCCAGGCTGGAGCACAATGGCACAATCTGGGCTCACTGCAACCTCTGCCTCCCGATTTCAAGTCCTTCTCCAGCCTGCCTCAGCCTCCCAAGTAGCTGGGATTACAGGCATGTGCCACCATGCTCGACTAATTTTTGTATTTTTAGTAGAGTATTTTTAGTAGTAGTATTTTCACCATGTCGGACAGGCTGGTCTCAAACTCCTGACCTCAAGTGATCCACATTTTTAACATATATTCTTTATTAACAAGGCCAGCATTTTGCATATCTTTATTAGACATTTTTATTTCTTAAGCAATGATCTGTTCATTTTCTTTCTCCATTTTATTGGCTATATGTCTTACTGTTTTGTGGATGTTTATTACATATTATGGATATTGACACTTTTTCATATATGTTGCAAATATTTTTATCCAATCTGTCATTTGCTTTTTAACTGTTGATTAACTGGGGTTTTTTGTTTTATGTAATGCTTAATATTTTTATGTAGTTAGATTTATTAATCTTTTCCATTAAGAGCACTGAGGTCCAATTTGGGCTTTGAAAGTTATTTTCCAACACTAAAATATAGAAATATTTTAATAGTTCTGGTATTTTCATGAACTTGCTTTTATAGGATGTTTATATCTCTAATGCATATAAATTTCTGTGTGTCTATGGTGCATGTATTCTATTTAAAATGGCATTCTCCACCCTTCCTCATTCTCTACCCCATTTTGCTGCTTAATTTTCATTATAACACCTGCCACTATTTGCCATGCCGTTTGTTTTACCTGCAGGTTTGTTACTCATCTCCCCTCACCAGACTCAGCTCCATAAAGGTATCGACCTTTTCTGTTTTGTTCACTGCTGAATTCCCAGTGCCCAGAACAGTGCCCAACACATAGTAGGTTCTCAATAAATATTTGTTGAATGAATAAACAGCCAGCCAGTTGTCCTAGTGCTTTTACTTAAATAATCCATTCTTTCTCTGCTAATCTAGAATTCCATCTTTGACAGCCTTCTCTTCTATAGTTTCTTCTATAGTTATCAGAGTCTACCTAGGTTTTCTCCGTCTTCTTCAGTTTTATAATTTATAATTTTCTAGAAAATCACCAACTTGTAAATGCATTGACACAGTTACATATCAAATTCTCTTTAATTTTCAAAATGTTCATGTGTATGTTTACATCACTTTTCTTAATGCTTATTTGTGACTTTGCCCATTACTGCTAGTCAAATTTGTCACCGATTTGTCCATTTTGTTGGTCTTCTCAGAAAGCTTAGTTTGCAGCTATATGTGTGTATATATACATATATGTGTGTGTATATATACGTATATGTATACATACATATACATGCATATATGTATGCAGCTATATATGTATGTATATGTGTGTGTATATATATATAGTTGTGGTTGCTGTCATTTTCTCATTTACTCATTTTATTTTCAACTTTATTCATTTCTTCAAGATTATTTTGGTTTATTTCATTCTTTTTTAGTTTCTTGGGTTATGTGCTTAACTCATTCAGTTTCAGCCTTTCTTAATTTATCACGAAAAGATTTAAGCCTTGTATTTTCCTCTAGATGCAGCTTTGATTGCACTACACAGATTTTGAAAAGTAGGGTTCTCAATGTTGTACATTTATAATTATCTTACGATAGCTTTGCTGTCCTCATTGATTCAAGAGTTTTTTTGAAAATAATTTTTAAATTATGTGTATCATTTGTTTATGTATTTTTATTTTTTGCTATTTGTTAATGTCTAATTTTATTTCATCAAGAACTGAGGCTGTGGTCCGCACAATTTGTGCATTTTGGAATTTGAGATTTTCTTCCAGTCTAGTACAAGGACATTTGAGAAAAAGGTGTTTTCTCTCTTTCTTGACTGTATATGAAGTTAAAATTACTAACTACGTCTTCAAACCCTTTGTATTCTTCTTTGGAGGTTACTTATACCATCAAGTTCCGAATAATAATTCTCAAGACATTTCCTGTTCTTTCTTTACCTCCTCCTTGTGGTTCCAAGAATGTCTTATTTTAAACATTTTGTGGTTCTGTGTTTATGATTAGAGTAAAAGTTCATGATTTTTGTATCTCCTTGGAGAAACAGACTCTTTGGCAATACAAAAGGCCCCAGTTTAGTGTATTTAATTAACATTTTTGCATTTTGTCTGATATTAATATTAGCTTCCTTCTTTATTTTCATTATCATTTGCCTTTTTTCCATTTATTTGATTTCCATCTTTTTTGTCAATTTGTTTTAGGTGTGTTATTTCCAAACAGCATATAGCTGGATTTTTTTCCTTTTATCCAGCCTGGTCTCTTAACTTTAAGTAATTTAATTTATTCACATTATTGTGTTTTTTGTCATCTTATTTTGTGTCTTTTGTTTACTATACTTTTTCTTTCCTGTTTAATTTTTCCTTTCCCACTTTTGGTTAAATTAATAGAATTTTCTTTGTTTCTCCCTTCTCCTTTCTCCCACACAGTGGTTTAAAAGGGTTGCATCTTGCTTTTCTTCTAGAAATGGTTAGTTTTTACGCAAATTTCTCTATTGATGTCAAGAATTAAATGGCATCTAATTCCCAACAAGATAGGATCATGATTATCAACATTTGTTTAGACTTCACTTCACGTTTTTCTGCTTTTGTTTTTTCTCCCTGTTTCTTGTATATCCTATCTTGTCCTGTTTTGAATTACTTATTCTGGTACAATTCTTATTTCCTTGGAGTAATTCTTCAAGTAATTTTTTTTTTTTTTTAAGAAGAGATGCATGGGTGGTGGGTGGCACACTATTCTAGTACTTCTCTCTGGCTTTGAGACTTGGCTGAGTAACGGATCTAAGGGTTTTAACCCTTTTTACTCCAAGCTCGGATGTCTTTGCCCTGTTGTAAATGATGCAGATATCAAGTTGAATGTCAATTTGATTCCAAGCATATTTGTAGAGACTGTCAAATGCCGGCTTCCCAGATATCATCAGCAAACTTGTTGGTAAGGCAAAGCTGAGTTTATTATGCACTTGCCGAAGGGAGGGCACCGATTCCAGAGGGCTTTGGCCTGTCTGGGAGGAAGGAGGCAAGGTTGGGTTTTCTGAAGCCAGGCAGTTCCCTTTAAGGTGGGTGTGTCAATGTGGGGACTTGGTTAGGGTTGTGTAAGGAACACAGTAGTCCAGGACTGGTGGAAACCATGAGGTAAGGGATTTTGAGGCCAGGCAAGGGATTAAGAGAATCCTAGGGCACCAGCTGTTGATTGAAGAGTTGAAGATGGGTCCTTCAGGAGGTTTCTGTGATGAACAGTCAAGCCATTTACCAGGGAGAGAGGCTCCTGGGATAATAAAGTCATGCAGCTGAAGGCAGAAAGGTGTGTGGGGAGGTACTTTCTGCTCCCAGTACCTCCCTGCCCAACTCCCACTTTGGTCTCTTTGGAAACTCAGAGGATCCACTCTTTTTGGGGAGGATTTCAAGACCCCACTCCAGCCTGCCCTGTCATGGAGGAACTCTGAGCAAGTCGTGGGGTGCCTGGCAGGTGGGCCCTCCCTGCCCGGCTGGGTGAGGACAGCTTCGCTCTGATTAGATTTCCTGTCACTCCCACTCGTCTGTTTTCCCTCGGACTTTCTGGCCAGCTGATGCTTCTGTGGATCTGTTCTTATTTGTAGATTTCTCCTTTTATTTCAGGGGCATTGCGGGAGGCGAAGAGGGAGATAAATGGGCTCGGTTTGCCATCTAGGCCCTCATGTGTGTGTGACATTTTCTGGTGACCTGGACACGGGTGTGGTGGGCAGCCCTCTGACCTGCTACAGAGGAGGAGACTGGGGGCAGTCACTGACACCAGCCTCACACCTGCATCCCGAAGAAGTCTCTCTCCTTCCGCCTGATCCTTTCTCCTCAAGCCACGCTCCTCATCCTGGCTGCAGGACCTCACTGATGAAAATGACCTCACTCCACAGCACCACCACATCCAGGCCACTTCATCTGTCAAACCCTTATGCCCCAGTCCCTCGCAGCACCTCCCACTGTCACGACCCCTCACCTCCAGCCATGTGGACACCATGCAATTTTCTTGAACATTCTGGCCATTTGGGGGTCCTCTGTCTTTTCTTTTCTTTCTTTTTTTTTTTGGTGAGATGGAGTCTCGCTCTGTCCCCCAGGCTGGAGTGCAGTGGCGTGATCTCGGCTCACTGCAACCTCCGTCTCCCAGGTTCAAGCAATTCTCCTGCCTCACCCTCCCAAGTACCTGAGACTGCAGGCATGTGCCACCATGCCCAGCTAATTTTTGTATTTTTAGTAGAGATGGGGTTTCACCATGTTGGCCATGATGGTCTCGATCTCTTGACCTCATGATCTGCCAGACGTGGTGGCTCATGCCTGTAATCCCAGCACTTTAGGAGGCCGAGACAGATGGATCACGAGGTCAAGAGATCTGTCTTTTCTTACATGACTCCCTTTGTTTTAAATATCCTCTTTCTTTTTTCTCTCTCTCACACATTCAGACACCATCAAAACTGACTACCCCATACTCTGTGCTCCCCTTGAAGATAGGGACTAAATCTTTGCCATCTATTAATGCTGGCACCTACAACCCAGCTCTACCCAAAATAGGCATTGAGTGGACATCTGTTAAATGGATGAACAACCAAATTGGGCGCTAAAGAGAATTGTTCCACACTGACTGTGTGTGATGGGCCCTACTCGGGGTGAGGGAGTGAGTCGGAATGACCCTGCCTGAGCTGTATGCAATCTAGAAGGGCTTTAAGCAGTGGCTGAGCACAGTGAATGCTGTTATTTACCTTAGGAGAGGCACAGCAAATGTGCTTTGGGTATTCTGGGGAGGCAGAACTTAGGTCCAATTTTGTGGGAGCTGGCTGAGCCTCCTGAGGGAAGATTCAGCCAGGTGGGCACGATTGCAGAGGAAGGGGAGTAGCATTCCATGCAGAAGAGGCTGCCTGGGCCAAAGCTCGGAGGTAGGAAACTGTAGATTGTGTTTGTAGAATAGCATGTTCTGAGAAGTGAGTGTTTCTACACTGGGAGGAAGAGAGCACGGCCATTTTGATTAATAACTGCAATCTGTTGGAGGGCACAAGGTCAGATTGGGGAGGATAGAAACCCACAGAGTAGTGAGAAGTTGAGCTGATTCGGACGGCAGAATCAGGAACTGATTGATAGACAGAGCCACAGAGCAAGCCTCTCCACTGTGTGGTGCTGCGATGCTGCCCTGGGGGTAGGACGGGGCTGGCTGGGTTTCATAGCAGCAGGTACATTGGGAAGGGGACAGTAGGGGGGCATTGGTGACCTGTATGCTCTGTAGGAATCAGCAGTGTGATATGGTTGCCAAACGTGATTCTGAGGCTGTGTGAATAAAAAGCAGGGTGCCCAAGAGGAGAAAGGTAACAGTGCCCCAGGCCTGTGTGCAGGTTACTCCAGACCCAGATTACTGGGTTCCACTCTGAGATAATATTCAGAGCAGTTACGTGGGCCGTGCCAGGCCTTGTTCCAGCCCTTTTCCACGTACAGACTCATTAAAGTATGGGCCCTGGAAGGCACTCACCATTCTTAGCCCCACTTGCCAGGCACAGCAAGGCAATGCAACTTTCTCAAGCTGCAGATGTCAGAAGTGGAAGGGCTGGATTTGAACCAGGTATACCTGGCCCTGGAAAACACTTTCTCATCCATCCCACCACACTGCCTGCAGTGGGCAAACCAGAGCATCCTCCAAAGAGCACGGCGTGGGTATGACAGGCCATGCCACCACTGACTGAAACAACTTGGGCTTTCTAGTTTACAAAGCACCTTCCTCTGTATTTCCTTATTTGATCCTTACAACAATCTGGCAAGTCGATTATTAAACACCAATACTCATTTGTGTATTCGTTCAGGAATCACTGTTGAGCTCCTGCCCTGAAACAGGCCTCCCTTGGCCTGTTTTATTTTGTGATTTGGGGAATACAATATGCTTTTATGTCTATTATTGTATTTCATTGCCACACATGCCTGGATATAAGTCACTTTTCCCGGTTTTATTAGTTTTCTCTTGCTGCATAACAAATTACCTCCAATTTAGT
This sequence comes from Trachypithecus francoisi, assembly GCF_009764315.1. Lineage (NCBI taxonomy): Eukaryota > Metazoa > Chordata > Mammalia > Primates > Cercopithecidae > Trachypithecus > Trachypithecus francoisi. The sequence continues at coordinate 82,893,625 of NW_022681457.1, forward strand.
GACTTAGAACAACACCCATTTGTTAGCTCATGGATCTGTAGGGCAGAAGTCTGGTACAGAGTGGCTGGATTCTCTGCTCAGGGCTGAATCAAGGTATTGGTGGGCCGAGTTCTCATCTGGAAGCCCTGGGGAACATTCTGCTTTCCAAGCTCATTCAAGGTGTTAACGAGACTCAGTTTCCTACAATGGTAGGACTGAGATCCTGTTTTTTTGCTGGTCATCAGCCAGGGTTGCTGTCAGCTCTTGAAACCTGTGGGCCGATCTTTTCCACATGACCCTCCATCTTCAAGGTGATGAGGGTATGGTGAAGCTTTCTCCAGATCCTAATCTGACTTCCTTTCCTATGATTAACCAGAGAAAATTCTGCTTTTTAAAAAAAATTCAATTTTTCTATTAGATTTGGGGGTACATGTGCAGGTTTGGATACATTGTGTGATGCTGAGGTTTGGGGTAGAATGATCGTGTCACCCAGGTAGTGAGCATAGTACCCACTAGGTAGTTTTTCAGCCCTTGTCCCTCCCTCTCTCTCCCCCACCCAGTAGTTACTAGTGTCTGTCGTTCCCATCTTTATGTCCACGTGTACCCAATGTTTAGCTCCTGCTTATAGGTGAAAACACATGGTATTTGATTTTCTGTTCCTGTGTTAATTCTCTTAGGAGAATGGCCTCCAGGTACATCCATGATGCTGTCAAGGATGTGATTTTGTTCTTTTTTTTGACTGTATAATATTCCATGGTGTATATGTATCACATGTTCTTCACCTCATCCACCACTCATGGGCATGTAGGTTGATTCTATGTCTTTGCTATTGTGAATAGTGCTGGGGTGAACATACAAGTGTGTGCGTCTTTTTGGCAGAATAACTTATTTTCTTTTGGGTATATACTCAGTAATGGAATTGCTGGGTCAAATGGTAGTTCTGTTTGAAGTTCTTTGAGACATTTCCAAACTGCTCTCCATAGTGACCGAGCTACCTTACATTCCTACCAACCGCATATAAGCATTCCCTTTTCTCCACAGTCTCGCCAGCATCTGTTGTTTTTTTGCCTTTTTAGTAATAGACATTCTGACTGGTGTGAGATGGTATCTCACTGTGGTTTTGATTTGCATTTCTCTGATGATTAGTGATGTTGAGCATTTTTTTCATATTTGTTAGCCACTTGTGTGTCTTCTTTGGGGAAATGTCTATTCGTGTCCTTTGCCTACTTTTTAATGGGATTATTTGGTTTTTGCTTGTTGAATTGTTTAAGTTCCTTATAGATTCTGAATATTAGATCTTTGTTGGATGCACAGTTTGTAGACATTTTCTCCCATTCTGTAGGCTGTCTGTTTGCTCTGTTGATAGTTTCTTTTGCTGTGCAGACGCTCTTTGGTTTAATTAGGCCCACTTGCCAATTTTTGTTTTTGTTGCAATTGCTTTTGAGGACTTAGCCATAAATACTTTCCCAAGGCTGATGTCCAGAATGGCATTTCCTGCAAATTCTGTTTTTAAAGGGCTTTCGTATCAGGCCAGGCCCAGATAATCCCCCTCTATTAAGGTCAGTTGTGCCCTGTAACATAACCCAACCATCCATCCTATTCACCGTCCTGGTGGCTATGCAGGGTTTGTGCACTAAGGGAACCGGAAATTTTGAGGGCCATCTTAGAATTCTGCCTACCACACTAGTGAAGAAATAGAGGCTCAGAGAAGTTAAGTGTTGGGTGCAAAGTAGGGGGATGTGGGGATCAGGCCCTGTACCAAGTAAGCCGCTTGGGAGCAGTTGGGGGCTTGGTCCTCCAGGGACCAGGCAGGGATTGTTCTGTGTCTAAAAAAGTTGACCAAGAAAACTCTTTGACCATGTTTCTCAATCATCTCCTGCAGGATTCAAGGCACAAACCCAGCAGCCTCAACCTAGTTCATGGAGGAGCCTCGTGGGGTCCCGGCCAAGCAAGCCCACCCCTCTGGTGGGAAGAGCGGTGCCTAGGAGGAGGGCGGCTGCCACAGGAGTGGACATGAATGCTGGCTCTCAGAGAGAACAGCGTTTCAGTTTTGGTCATCGGAAGTGGTGCCTTCAGCACAGGTGGGAAATTGGGGCTGTTATTGAATATGCTTGCCAGGAGCCATGTTGGTCCGTCTTGCATGAGCTTGCTTAGTTCTTCCTCTGAAAAATGTGTTATTGTTATTATTAGTGTTATCGTTGCTTTCCTGATGCCTCTGTGAAAGTTGTTCTGGAAGTCCTGAACCTTCCTTGGTCAGGAGTAGAGACCTTGAGTACCCGTGACTGGCTGCTCCTCCTCACGCTGTCTCCCATGAAATGCAGTCCTGCCCTTCTTAGTTCCTCAGTTTCAATTCTGTCCTGGCAAAGGACACATTTCCTCTCAAAGGGCCACAGCCCCCTCCCAAGGGGCCAAAGCCTCCACAAGCCAGTCCAACTGTGTCCTCCTGATAGCCAGAGCTCTACCCTCTTCTCCTACGTAATGGTTCTTGCCTGAAGACCACCCACTGCCCACCCAATGCCTAGTCAGAGGAGCATCACGGGAGTTAGAGACATAACAGCAGGTCTTCGGTCCCCTTTCTCACCCCACCTGCCCCCAAGTTGTGAAGAATTGAAAGGATGTCAGGGTTGGGGCAATGATTCTTGGAATTTCAGCAATTTCAATAGCAGGGCCCCAGCTCCCGAGATAGTGATCAAATGGGCCTGGGGAGAGGCCGGGTATCAGCTTATGTTTATATATGCATTTAGATCTTCAGGTATGTGCTGTGGTTTCAGGCTAGATGTTCAGGCTGCAGTACAGGTTAGGCGTGCAGTATTAGAAGCTCGTTGGGTCAAGGACAAGTCCTTGGATGTTTTCTCTGGTTTGGAGAGCCAGAATCACCCAGAGAGCTGGGGATTAGAGAGAGGGTGCCTGGTATGACGAAGGAAGGGAGGGAGGGAGGGAGGGAAGGAGGGAGGGAGTTCTCTGGCTTACCCGTGCCCTCTGCATCAGACTCTTGGGGGTTGGGGACGCAGGAATCTATGTTGATTCTGATGCAGTCAAGGCTTGGGTACTCCAGGGCCTCTTTCTGGGGCCCTGGAAATGCGCATCCTGTCCTGTGTTTGGGTCTGTGGTCCCAGCTGTGATTTCCAAGGTGACATTTCCCAGCCTGGCATGCCAGGAGCAGTGACTCTTCCGCTTCACTGAAAGCTGAAGTTTCCTCACTGTATAGAGAAGGGGATGGAGCCACAGGCAGCCCTCAGAGATGGCATCACTGTTGCTGCCTGGACTGCGGGTTGGCTGGGGCCTGGGCCTCTGCCCACAGTATGACAGCTTGGGCCTACCAACCCCAGGCCTAGACCAGGGTTCTCCTGAGGAGGTAAAGGAATCATTCCCTGGATTTCAAGGAAGAACTGCACATTGGAGCCTCATTTTGAGAGGCGATGTTTGTTGTGGTACTTAACAGTGTAGACCCACCCTGAGTTCAAATCCCAGCCCCGACTCTTAGTGGTTATGTGAGGCACTTACTGGTTTAAGAGGCAAATTGCTCCATCTCTGCCTCATCCTTCTCACTTGCAAAATGAGGCTAGCAGTGGTACCTGCCTCGCAGGGTTGCTGGGGAAGGCCCCTAGAATGTTGCCAGCCACGTAACAGGGACTCCCCAAATGTGAGCCGCCCTTCTGGTGCATGTGGGCAGTTTGGCCACCACCCTGCTCTCTCAATTACAGCCCTGTGTCCTCTGCATGCCCTGCCCTCTGGCTCCAGTGCTGCATACCTGAGGTCAGGGTGAAGCACGGGGACTGATGCTGCTGCCCACATGGTTGGTACTTTACAGACAGGTTGGAGTCCTTCCCAAACCTCAGTGAGTCTGGTCCTGTTGCCCCTGTTGTGCACATAAGGAAACTGAGCACAGAGAGGTTCAGTAGTTTAAAGACAGCTACACAGATGGTAAGGGGCAGAGCCTCTGGTTACAAAAGACCTAGCACTTTTTTCTCCACCAAGATGCTACCTGAAGAAAAACAATGGCAGCTTCAAGGATGAACCCTTCCCCAGGAATGTCTACATGTTCATAGGAATCAGTCATGCTGTAATGAGTGGGGCCCCTGGCTCGGCATCCTGGGTAGGCACTTCCTGGTACCTGGATTTAGCACTTGTTTCCTTCTGTGCCTATCACTGTCATTTAGGGTCTCATGAGCAGTCTCAGGACAGGATCTGGGTCCATTCCGTGAGGTGTACAGCAGATACTTGAACTAGTCCAGAAGCGTAACCCTCTGAGGGATGCAAGCCAGAGATATGGGGGAACTGTCCAGGGAGTCTAGATGGGGGGTCCTCTGCAGACCTGGCATTTCCCTCCCCTCCCCCGCTTCCTGCCCAGACTCTCTGTTTGTCCGTGTGGGCTCAGCCAGCTGCTTGGAAGAATCTGTAGAGTATGGGACTTGCCCAGAGGGAAATGAGCTGTCAGTTCCAGTGAGAAACCTGGCTCCTGCCTCTGTCTGTGCTCTCCGTGGGGAAGAAAGTGCCTGTGATTAATGAGGTGCTGACTTGGTGCTGCTGGAGTCCAGGTGATCATGGCCACTGCTGGCACGGCCCTCCCAGCCACCAGGGAGGAGCTGGGATATATGGCATCCAAACAAGACAGAGGCCTGCAGTGCTGCAAACGCCCCGGTGGGGAGGGCAGGATGGCCCATCAGCACCATGGGAGGCTTGGGCACAGCTATGTGTGGAATTACCGAGGGCAGGGAACATGGAGTCACAGCCGCTCTTCAGAAGGGGCCAGAAGTGGGGCTCTCTCCAGAATACATGATTTCTGAATGAGGAACTAGAGGACAGATCTCATTTGAAAATGGATATGGAAGCAATTTCTCAGCAATGAGAAACTTGAGCAGTTTTCAAACTTTTATAGTCTTAGAAGCTATTTTTAAAAGTCAAATTTTGCATGGAATGTCAATATATAAAACAGGTTAAAGTGATAGTTTATGAATACATTTATTTTTTAAGTTCAAATTTTTAACATTGTTTAAAAGTTCTCATTTTTATTCCTATTTCTTATCTCCAAATGCTTGCCTTTTAGACTTAGTCTAATTTAAGTCAAATGCAAAAGGCTTTTTTTTTTTTTTTTAAATATATACTGTCTTGCTCTGTTGCCCAGGCTGGAGTGCAGTGGTGTGATCATAGCTCACTGCAACCTCAAACTCCTGGGTTGAAGGGATCCTCCCACCTCAGCTTCCTGAGTAGCTGGGAGTACAGGCATGGACCACCACACCTGGCTGTCAAGTTTTTGACATTTATGTATTATTTATTATGGAAGTTACATTTATTATGTTATTAACGATGCCTCTGTTTTGATGCATGAACACACTGAAATCTGAGGTTCTAGATTAGGAATTGGCAAACTATTGCCTGTGGGCCTAATCCAGGCTGCTGCCTGATTCTGTAAAGTTTTATTGGAACATAGCCACACCATTTTTTGATGCATTATCTATGGCTGCCTGAGACTGTCTGTTTCACAAAGTCTAAAGTTCTTACTATTTGGCCCTTTACAGAAGAAGTTTGCTGACCTCTGTCCTAGATCATCATCGTATTGCTGTATCAGCCGCAATATCTAATATTCCTTTTTCTTTCTTGTTTCATTTGGCTTGGCTGCAAAGTATTAAGGAATTCTTTTTTTTTTTTTTTTTGAGACGGAGTCTTGCGCTGTCACTCAGGCTGGAGTGCAACGGCATGATCTCGGCTCACTGCAATCTCTGCCTCCCAGGTTCAAACTATTCTCCTGCTCCAGCCTCCCGAGTAGCTAGGCTTATGGGTGCGTGCCACCACGCTGGCCAATTTTTGTATTTTTAGTAGATACGGGGTTTCACCATGTCGGCCAGGCTGGTCTCAAACTCCTGACCTTGTGATCCACCCACCTCGACTTCCCAAAGTGCTGGGATTACAGGCGTGAGCCACTGCACCCAGCCAAGGAATTCTAAATCACATCCTTAACATGATGTGAATGGTAACAGATTGTTAACAGCTTGCCTTAAAGCCACAGAATGGTCTTCAGTTCAACATTATCTGGGCATCGGGGGAGGAGTAGAAGGGAATTCTGGTTTGCATCAGTGACAATATCAAGCAACTGCTTGAATTCCTTCCTATTACACCATCTCACACACAAGTCAGACAGGAAGCCCCCCCATCATTTATGATATTTTCATGATAATCCACATAATATATTGCCTTATCATTGAACACTTCAGAGTGTACTTGCTTGTATGGTTTTACATATGCATACACGGTCCTGAATTTAAAAAATGACAACACAAAGCTACCCAGTGAAGAGCTCCACTCTTCCTAACTGAAGACACATTTCAACAGTGAAGGTCACCATCTATCCAGACCTTAATCTGAGGTCTGCACAAACCAGATTAAACCAGCAGCACTTGCTGGCTGTATTCAGTGTGTTCCCATGTGCTATAGAGCGTGTTTGAATATGTGTACGTGGTCGTTTTCTGTTAAAATAGGAGTCAAACTGTACTTTTAGAATAACATTCTCAAGGAACATTTGAAGAGCCTCTGAAACACTTCCATGGAACACGATCTGGAGACTACTCCTTCAGCAAATATTGGGGTTCTCATCTTTGTACTTCAGGATACTGGAGGGGCCATGGATGCTGAGAGTTGCAGGCAGAGGAGGAAGGAGGAGAGATGGGGAGGGGAGAAGTTGAGCTGATGCTGTGGAGAGAGCAGTCAGTAGTGGAAACAGTACTCTGGCAACCCAGGGAGGCCATGTGAGCTTCTGCAGAGGCTTGGGATGTCTCCTAGCAGTTGTTGATGAGCAAACTCAGCTCCTGGGGCTGCTTTAACGACTTCTGGCCTGCGCCTTGGAAGAAAAGGTGCAGAAGAGCATGGAGCAAGGTAAACATGTGTGCAGAGAAGCGGGGGTGGAGAGCATACATGTCATTTCTGATCCGCATGCAGAGAGCCTCTGTGGTCATTCAACAGGTCAAAGTGTGAGGCAGTGAGGAGGTAAAAGGACAGCAGAGGGGCCGGGAGAATCAGCTTGCCAAGCCAGGGCTGGCACAGGAGGAGGAGGGCCTGGAGCATGGGCCGTATTTGTGAGAGACCGACGTGGCCCCAGGATGGTGGTGGCTGGGATTGGACGTTGGCCTTAGGCATTCGAGGCAAAGCCCACTGACCCAGGAATGAAACCCAGGAGTCCTGACTCCCAGGCCACCTGCCCTTCCCTCAGTGGGTGCAAGGAAGAGAGCCAGGTTTTTGGAGGCCATGGGCTAGAGAAGCCCCAAGGGGATAGAAAAGCCCTGTGCTTTCTGAGGTTGTGCTGCTTACCCCATAGAAAGGGGACATTTTTAGGTTTTAAAAGGATGACCTCATTTTTTTCTTATTTACATAGCCCTGTTTGTTTATACAGCCCTTTAAAAATAGCAAGTGTGTGCTAAGCTTAGTGCTCTCTCTCCCACCAGCAGTGGCAGAGCCACCGTGTGGGGAGAAACACCTTTTTGTCTTAGAGAGGGGCAGCCTTGTTTCCGAGGACAGATGGGAGCAAAACAGGACAGGTAGGAAGTTTCGTGGTTTCTCATGTCGTTTCTCCAAAATAGCCACACTGCTGCCTCCCACTTCCTGCCTGACTCGGCTGGGGTAGATTTTCTCCTTTAGAGGATGTGTGTTCTGTGTATTCCCAGGGAGGCTCGAAGGGATCTGTTGCCAAAAACATGCTCGACCCTGAAGCCCTGGGGCTTGGCACTGAGGGCCCCAGCTCAGGTTTGGACCACTGGGTTTGCATCTGGGCTCTGTCGCATACTAGCTGCGTGACCTTGGGCGAGTGACTTCACTTCTCTGTGCCTCTTCAGTAGGATGGAGATAGCAACTCTAGCTATATCCAGCAGTTACTGTGCAGATTAAATGAATATGTGTGAAGGGCACAGCCCAGTGTGGGCACATAGCAACTCTTAATGAATCTCTTAATAAAAAAACAGCAATGTTGTTGTTGATCTCCATCCCCTTCCTGGACAACTGGACCAGCCTCCCAGCCACCTTCCCTTTCCCCTGGCTTCCCTGCTCCAGCGCATCCCACCGTGATCCCAGAGTGATAGAAACGTGAAACACAAATCTGACCCTGCTATCTGCTGCTTAAAATCCACCCACAGCTTCCAACGCCTATGGCAGGAATGAGCATTCTTTTGCTCTGAATGGCCAGATAGTATGTGAAGCTTTGCAGGCCATTTGGTCTCTCTTGACTTTGTCATTGCAGCCTGGAAGCAACCACAGATAATATGTAAAAGATGGGCGTGGTTGTGTTCCAGTAAAAATTTATGTATGAAAACAGGCAACCGGCTGGATTTGCCAACCCTTGACCTACAGGATGAATCCAGACCCTTAGCTCAGCATTCCCAGTCCAGCCTATTCCCGTTATCTCCATCCTTCTTCCTCCCCCACCCCTGCTCTTGTGCAGAACATGTCACACTTTAATCCTTTGCGTGTGCTCCTCCCTCTTTCTGAGTTTTCCTTCCCTGCCCCCTGAGTGCCCCTCCCCCATGGCATTAGGACCCTTACTCTGGGTTTCTGTGGTACCCTGTCTTTATTTCTACCCTGGTCACATATGCAAGTTCCGTCTGCCTCTCCATGAGAGGGGCTCCCCTCTAGGCAGGGGTTCGGCCTTCCTCTTCTGTACACCCGGCAGGGTGCTGTATAGGTTTCTGCAGGTTCTCAGTAAGCATTTGTTATTGAACACAAGGATCTGCAAGATGGATAGTTGGTCTTCCGGAGCTCACAGTCAGCTTAGGAAGCTAGGATATGAGCCAGTCAAAAGCCATCCAGCAATCCAGTCAGGAAATCATGATGGCCCATGTGTTTGGCCCTAACTCATGTCAAGTGGCAATTCTGAGCTTGATAAAGGAAGGTGAAGGTATTTCAGTTGGTTGTTGCAGGATGAGACAGAGACTTGCAGAGATAAGGAGGTCAGGAGGTCTCTCCAAGTTGGGGAAATCATAAGAGAAGAGCAGACCTGACCAGGCCTGGGGGCTTAGGCCTCTAATCCCAGCTACTTGGGAACCTGAGGCAGGAAGATCACCTGAGCCTGGGAGTTTGAGACTAGAATGGGCAAGGTAGTGAGACCTCATCTCAAAAACTAGAAAAATAAAAATTTAGCCAGATGTAGTGGTCATACTCCTGTAGTCCTAAATATTGAGGCTGAGGTAGGTGGATGGCTTGAGCCCAGGAGATGGAAGCTGCAGTGCGCTGTGATTACACCACTGCACTGCAGCCTGAGGGACAGAGCAAGACCCTGTATCAAAAAACAAAACAAAACAAAACAAAAGAAGAAGAAGAGCAGGCCCACTGCTGGGCTCAGGGTGGGGAGTGAACAGATCAGTCTGGCCATAGCTGTGGGCCCTCCCTTGGAAGACAGAGGGGGCCAATGCTGGAAAGCAGGGCGAAGGTTTCATCAATGAGTTGGGGGTGGTGAGGAAGCTTAGACTTGATCCTGTGAGCCAGAATTTCTCCAAGTGTAGTCCACACACCCTCCCATAACAGAATTACCTCGAATTTCTTTAAAATGCAGATTCCAGGGCTCTGTCCCATACTGGAGGCCAGAAGGCTGAAGGGAGTCAAGGCTATGATCTGTGGGAGGAAGAGGCTGCACCATGGCTACGGGTGCACCACAAGTATTATTCAGAGTGGTGTCACCTGTAGGAAGCCGGGTGATGCCTTTCCTAGCCAGACTGGGGACAGGTGAGGTAGGAATGAATAATCCTCCCAAAGGGCAGATGGGAACACCCAAGCTTAGAGGTGGCAAGTGACTTGCCCAGCGTCACACTGTCAATTACTTGCAGATGTGGGGCTGACCAGTTCTGGAACAGGCTTCCTCTCCCAATCTCAGGGCCTCGGGTGGTCCTGCAGGTGCCGCAGGTGGAAAAAGAACAGGCCAAGGCAAATGCCTCTGGTACCCAGCACTGTCTGGTGCACAGTAGTGGTTGGTCAGTAACTGTTGAACAAATGAGCGTTTCTGTTTGCTTGAGGGAAAGGGTAGGGGTGGAGGGTGAGTGGCTGGGTGAATGGGTGCTGTGAGGACAAAGGAGAGTGGAGTTTAGATGTAGCGCTACTGTCGCAAGCGTGAAGGTTTACCAGACAGAGGGGTGAAAAGATGAGTGGGGCACTAAGCATACTGAATGTGAGAGCTGCTGGAAATGCAGGACTGGGGAGTGCTGGGCGGGGCAGGTGATATGTGCAGCTGTGGAAGCTGCGACCAAGTCAAGGAGAGCAGTGCAGAGAGAGAAAAGCAGGGGATTAGAGACCAACACTTGAGGACTGAGCACAGGCATCTAGGAAGAAAAGGGTTGGATAGAAGAGTCAGAGAAGTGCTCAGATAAGTGAGAGGAGAGGCAGGGCAGGACAGGAGGATCAGAAAAGGGAGGTTTGAACAGCCAGTCACCTAGGCAATTTAGTTTGGGCCGCTCTTTAGAATAAAGCCAGCTAACCTAAAAGAAATTATGTCATGGGTAAGTAAAAATGTCAATCAAACTAAAACTGAAATCACGAGTTTCTGTTTGCTTGAGGTTTGTGCTCCTGGCCAGCGTAGCTGCAGGTGTGGGAGAGCGAGTGGAAACTGGACCCACCTGTGCCACCTGTCAGGACAAGCCCTGCCGTCTTGCCTCTGTTCGGACTCTGTTTGGCATGCCTCCCTGGGATCGTTTCGGTGCTCCCAAGCCATTGTCCTCCTCTCCTGTGTCTGCCTTAGCACCTTTCCTCCTTTCCTTCCATCTCTTTTATTCATTCAACAGATATTCTTGGGACTAAAGCTTGTTCGAAGGAACTCAGCTGCAGCCCCCAAATCCCGCAGGGCCTTTGAGTCACCCACTAGAGAGCTTGAAACATGGAGATGGAGATTCCTAGACCTGCAAATGCAGGAGTGGCCAGCCATGCCTGGTTGCTCACTGCAGCTAATCGGAGCAGCCTGTCTGGGGCTACCTCTGTGAATTTCCTCTTCTGGAACTGCTTTACCGTGGCTGGTTGGGAGTGGGGGACTGAGGCCCAGGTGTCTGGGTGTTTATTCTATATGGCTCCAAAAATATAGCATTCGGGCAGCCTCCCAGCTAACCTCCCTGGAGCCCTGGCTCTCCCTCTGATGAGCCTACATGTGCCACCAAAATCGTCCCCTCCCCCACTCCTAACAGACATGTCAGTCAGTTGACACCACAGCCACCATCATCATCCTCATCCATCCTCAAAGAGATAGGTCATCCTTACCTTTGGCCCTACTTAAACATAAGGGACCAAGCACCATTCTGGGTGACAAAGCACAAAACACCTGCCTGTTGGAGTTACATTCTGGTAGGGAAATAAACAAACATATCGTCACTAGACACACATGCACACTCACTATAGACTGTCTATTTTGTGAGATCTTAAATACCTAAGTGTATGTAAAATAAATGTAAAGATATTATCTTCTTAAGTAACATACATAGTATGTGACAAGGTGGCAGTCAGGAAAGGAATAGGGGGTGCAGGGGCTAACAGGTTGTCAAGGTTTGGAAATCAGGCAGTCAAGATGGATGGAGAGTAAAGACCTGAGGGAGGCGAGGAGCAAGTGCTAGGGCTATAAGAGAAGAGTATTCCAGGCAGAGGCAAGATCAGCCTGCTGGGAACAGCAAGGAAGCTGGTGTGGCTGGAGGAGTGGGGGTGGGGGCACAGGAGCAGAGGAGGCTGGAAGGGAGGCAGGCACAACATCCAGAAGCCCTGGGAGGCCTGAGCAGAGAAGTGGACTGTCCTGCCGAAGGAGGCTGTGGAGACTGCCCTGGAGAGGGCAGGGGCAGCAGCCCGAGGCCAGCTAGGAGACAGTGACGTGACAGATCAGGAGACGATAGAGTCGTACACCAGGGTGGCAGCTATGGGGGCCATGGGGAGGGGTCTGATTCCAGCTCCATTTTGAGGTCGAGCCAACATGATTTGCTGACAGATGGGATGTGAGGTATAAGAGAAATAGTTCTGAGAGGGGAGCCAGGCTGACACTCACACGTGTTCAGTCTTCTCTCAGACTAGTCAACTTCTTCAAGCCTCAGTTTCCTCATCTGGAAAATGGGCCAAGTGGATAGATAACTTCCTAGATCCCTTTTGGCTTGGGAAACTCATCCTTGAGCTCAGGTCACTGGGGCCTGGCGTGGTCAGGGAAGGCTTTGAAGAAGTGAGTGGAACTCGGGCTTAAGAAAGGACTTAGACCAGACACCACCGAATGGGACAGGGGCACCCAGGCAGAGGGTTGCAAGGCCTGTGAGTGGTGCCCGAGGGTGGCGGGCAGATACTGCTGTCAGAGTACTGGGCCTCGGTAGGAGGCTGCCAGGAGCCACAGGGATGGGCACACCAGCTCCTCAACACTACGCCCTTTAGAATAAACCAGCAGGTTCAGGGACCGAGCACATTTTGCAAACACTGAGGCCCTCAATTTTCAGCATTTTCAGATGGACATGCTTAGGCAGGAAGGAACAAGGCTTGGCTCCTGGCCGGGGGAGAGTTAACCTCCTGGCCCGGCATTGCATAACCGCAGAGTCTGCTGAGCGCAAGGAGACTCTTCTGTGTGGCAGCCAGAGTGGCAAGCCTGGTGGCTCCGGGCTCTGGCACCGTCCCGCAGCGGAACAAACAGCCCTCCCTTCCCAGATAATGGCCTTCATTGAGCATTGTGTCCATGGCCAGCGCCCAGCACAGGGCAGCTCAGCCTGGGTAAGTTTCCTCTCTTGGCTGCTTAGCAAAATATTTACACTACGCCTTTCTAGTAAGATGGTTCCTAGGAATCAGCAGGCAGAGAGCTGGGGAAATGCACCCACCAGTGACCCTGGTCCCAGCTTAGGGAAGTGCTGCCACACACCCAACGACATGTGAGCCTGGTGCAGTCACTGCCCTGCAGGGCTCTTTCATAAAAGAAGACACTGAACTAGAAGATGCTTGGAAGCCTGTCCAGTTCCAAAGCCATTGGCATCTTCTCTAATTAAAGAGCGAACTCCAGTTTCTTATGATGTGGGAGTAGAATTTGGCTGGTCTTTAATATCTCACAAAGGGCCTCTTTCTCAGGAAAGCATGTGTGTGATTTGGGAGAGGTGAAGATGAGACGTCTGAATCCTGCCTACTTGGTTCTCTCCTGTGCACCATGAATGTCAGGAAACACTGTTGGTATCTCCTGTGCACTGTCAATGTCCCTCTCTGTTTCTTTGAATGGGGAGCAAGGGGCATAAGCCAGATCACTCCAGGCGGTGCTGCACTTTAAGAGGTATCTGGACCAGTCCTTGGAAACATGCAGCCCTTGTCAGAGGAACATTTGAAGAAACTGAGTAACAGAATACTTGAGAGGCAGACTTGCTGTCCTCCACCACCCCAGGGGTTGTCTGGAGAAAAAGGGTCAGAGATGTTCTGTGTGGTCCTTGGGACAGGATCAAAACCAGTGAGTGAAAATCACATGGCTCGTTATTAGGACCATGGCCCAAACAACAGGCCCCATACGTATTTTAACTAAAAACACACACATTGACCCATGTCTCCACTTCTGGGAATCCGGTCCGTGGAACAATGCATCAGTCTGTAAAGATATGTGTATAAAGGATGTTTATGGCGAAATTCTAGTAGGAAAAATTAGAAAAAATATAATAGTAAATTTAAAGATATTCCATCCAAACCATGGTCCATCATTCAGCTGTTAACAAGATTGAGACAGACCCTGTCTCTCTGTTTAGAAAGGCAGTAGTACAGTAGAGTGGTTAGGAGCACAGAGTTTGAAGACAGACAGCCAGGGTTCAGATTCAGATCCCACCACTTACAAACTGTGTTGCTTGACCCTCTGGCCATCACACTCTTCTTTGGTAAAGTAGGGATTGCAACAATGCCTGTCGTTTAAGCTTGTTAGGAGCAGTAACTGAGTTAATTATGTGAGGTGCTTGTAACTGTGCCTGGTACAAGATAACTGCTCAAAACTTGTTGGCCTGTAGCCTAGAAAGACTGTCCATGAGGAAGGCAGAGTGCTGAGGAATGTACATAGGGTGGTGCCATTTTTAGAAAAACCGAGCAGGTGCAGTAGCACGAGCCTGTAATCTGAGCTACTCAGGATGCTGAGGCCGGAGGATCATTTGAGGCCAAGAGTTTGAGACTAGCCTGGGCAACATAGTGAGACTCCATCTCAAAAAACAACAACAACAACAACAACAAAAGTCTCCCAATCTTCCCCGCTTCCCATATCCTGTTTGAAAAAAAAAAGGAATTGCTATTGCCTCAGGCGGTGAGTGGCCTGAGAGCAGCCTCTCAGGAAGGCTGGAGTCTCGAATGGCAGCTTGGACCCAAGCCCTTGGCAGTCCCTTCAACCCCGAGACTCTGTGTGTCGCTCTTGGAAATCTCAAAGTACGTCCTACCCTGCCTTTAACTGAACGGGGTAGTCTGCTGTTTGCAAAAATATACTTGCCAAGACACGTCCTTTGTGCAGGTGGGGAACAAGGTGTTGGCTGGGGGATTAGTTCTGCAGACTGCCCATTGCCCTGCAGTGGCACTCGTCAGTGGAGCCCACATGGTTCCACTTGGGGTGCTCTAAGTTTCCTCCTAGACCCATGGGTTTGTATGAGCCATGCCAGCCGTGACGCCATGCCCTGTCTGAAATGGACTGCACCTTGGTCGGGCACATCATGCTCAGATCCACCCCCCACATGCCACAGGCTTTGGGAGTGGAGGGAGAGGTCATAGAAGCCCCCCAGCTGGGGCCTGTCTCTTGTGGAAATCAGTCATTTCTTCTCCTCTTTGGTTAAACCACTTGAGATGCGGTTTAGAGTGCCATATTAGCAGAGAGAAAACACACTTAAAGGAGTCTTGGAGTTATTCATATATTTAACAAATATAAAAAATTTTCAAAATATTTCAGCCAAGCAGCAATAAAATACATAATATAACACTAGTGAACTCACCACTCTGCTTAAAAAAAAAGACTTGTCAAATACAGCGGAAGCCCCTGCCTTGCTTCCACAATGTGGGTCCTTTTCTCCTGTGCTCCCAGGAGTGACCATCATCCTGAACTCGGGGTTACCATCCCACGGTTGTTTTCTGGGTTTACCCTGCCCCCACAGGGCTTGCCCTGAGTTGGGTGAGGCCCGGTGCCTCTCTGCCCACAGTCCTTTCCTGTTAGACTCCTTTGGTGAGTTTCAGCCTTTTGGTTACATCTAAACGTCCACTGATCCTGACACTGTTGCGGGGCAGTCCTGATGCCTGTCCTGTCACTGGCCTTGTGGTCTTGTGCAAATCCCTTTTCTTCCTTGGTCCCAGCATCTTCACCTGTCAAACATGGGCTTTAGACCCTGCTTGAGCTCCCTCTAGCTCTAGGCTTGTGTGGTGGGATGGGGAAGCCAGGCCCAGGGCTCTCCAGGTGGAGGAGATGAGAGGTAGCCCCAGTACATCCCAAGGTGAGGGACGGGCCGATTTCCCAAGTGCAGGACATAAACCACAAGTAGAAGATCAACTGATTTTAGGAGAACATGCTGGAAGTTCTTTAACTGAATAGTATAATTATTTATTTGATTCAATAAAAAAAACTAGTTGGCAGTTCCTCCTGTGGTCCCTATTGCTTAGGAAGAAGCAATGTTTAAACAAGTCAAATTCAAGTCAAAGTAAATTAAACTATTACATAAATAGCAATATGATACGATGGCATTATTTCTGACAAAACTTGTAATGGTGGTCAACAAATGGCACAATGTTTCCCAAACAGGAGCTAATGACTTAAAGGGTGGGGCCCACCTGGTCTTCTGAGATGCTGGGAGAGCCAGTTGCCTAGCTCAGTGCTGGATGTCAGAGCCCCGGAAGTATTGGGAGGATGACTTCATGGAGGGCTCCCTACGTAAAACAACATGGAAGAAATTTCCTTCAGATCGTAGTGCCAAGAAGAGCTTTGCTTTTTCTGAGGAACTGGCCCATGTATCATCAGAACACAGAGATTGTGCAGCTAACTGTGTTGCCCTTCTTCCTCTGACTGCTGTATACTAAATCTGTGGCCCCAAGAGAGCTACCATGAGGGGCCTTCTAAGTGACTTATCCATCTTCTTCCATCCCTTCTGGTCTTTCATTTCCCCTGGGTTGATTTTTCGTTTTAAATTTGTGTTCCTATTTTGTGTTTGTAAATTACCTCAACTATGCTGTGGAATAAAGCAAGTTAAAATTGCAAAAACACAAAAAGGGGATTAACTAATTAGTTAATCTATCTGAGCACAATCTGTACATGACCAAAGCATGCTTGGCTCTGCTCAGCCTGTTGGGACCTCCTATAAGGAACCAAAGCCCTGTAGAAAGGAGGCTTGCCTTAGGCAGAGAGGGTGGGAAAGCGCTTGGGATGGCCACTGCCTATTTTCCACCCCTGGATTGGAACCATCTAAACCCCTGGGACTTGCACCCCCTGTTGAGTTTTGAGATCATCTCAGAAATGGGACTCTCCCTGCAGACTCAGAGCCTTTAGACCCAGGGCTGGTGGCCCTTCACACGCCTCTCTCGCCACCAGAGCACTGTATTTTCAGGCAGCTGTTCCTTGGGGAGGAATATTGAGTGCCATCCCATGTGCCATCTGTTTCTGACCATTCTGGTTCTGCTGCTGACCCCAGACTGCCCATGTTGTGGCTACCTCTCCCATCTGAGTCCCTGCACTGCCCAGTCACAGACATCTGCTGCTGGACCCCACACTGCCCTGATGGCTCAGAGCGGCCCGCTCCAACCTGCATGATCTCACAGGCATTGTGGCACGAAACACTGATATTTTTAGTGCAAATGATGAAAAACGTTATGCTAAGTGAAAGAAGCCAGACACAAAAGGACATATGGTGGGTGATTCCATTTTTATGAAATGTCCAGATAAGGCAAATTTATAGAGACTGAAAGTAGCTGAATTAGTGGCTACCAGGGGCTGGAGGGAAGGGAATGTGAAGTGATTGCTAATGGGTACAGGATTTCTTTTCAGAGTGATACACATGTTCTGGAATTACATCATTGGGATGGTTGCACAACCCTGTGAATTTTATGGTATGTGAATTGTATCTCAATTTTTGAATAATCAAACGACTAGACACCATTTAAAGAGTTATGTTTATCAGAAAGATATTCAAAGTTTACACAATTCTACTCATTAGCAAATTAATAGGCCCCTTTTCACAGAAGGATTTAAAGTGACTTCTGCAAACTATTAACTGAAGCTTTCCACAATTTTAACTTCATTCATTCGTTTGTTCATTCATCACTCACAAATGCCCATGAGTGCCTACTATGTGGCAGGCACAGAGAACATGAAGGTGATTAAAATACAGCCCCTGCTCTCCAAAATGTGTAGCTGGGGAGATGGGCATGTGAAAAGATTAGTACAGTGAGGGAATACAATATAAAATGTCATGAGGCCAGGCGTGGTGGCTCACGCCTGTAATCCCAGCACTTTGGGAGGCTGAGACGGGTGGATCACAAAGTCAGGAGATCGAGACCTTCCTGGCTAACACGGTGAAACCCCGTCTCTACTAAAAATACAAAAAATTAGCGGGGCGTGGTGGCGGGCGCCTGTAGTCCCAGCTATTCGGGAGGCTGAGGTAGAAGAATGGCGTGAACCCGGGAGGTAGAGCTTGCAATGAGCCAAGATTGTGCCACTGCACTCCAGCCTGGGCAACAGAGCGAGACTCTGTCTCAAAAAAAAAAAAAAAAGTCACAAGACCCGCCCCACACGTTCCAAAGTAAGCAACAAGCAGCCAAGAATTGACAACTGTCATTGCCACCAGAGAGGGGAGCTGTGAGTGGCCTGGGCTGGAAGGCAGGGGTGTGTTCCTGCTCAGGAAAGAAATCACTCACTCAGGCCAAAGCCTATTGGGAAACCCACTTGGAGAGGATGCAGCTTGTTAGAAGGATTTGGAGCTCTTGGGAAGGGAGGGGGTGTTCCTGCAGGCAGTGAGCCCCCAGCGGCTGACTCAGTGCCCAGCATTCCTGGCTGTCCTCCACTGCTCCCTGCCCAGGGAATCCTCTGCCCTGTCCAGGTCCCTCAGAGCCTCCTTGGGCACTTCCTGGGAGGAGGTGCTACATTCACCTTGCCAGGGCCAGGCTGGGACAATGAGAGGCAGAGACTGCCCCATTTCTGTGTGGCAAACAAGAAACATGGTTATAGGTTCTTCTGAGGCTTCAGTTGAACCTCAGATCCTAAAGGGCCCAGCTGTGCCCATCTCTTCCATGCAAAGATGAAAGGAGGGGACAGGAGCTGGCACTGTGGTACACTGAAGGAGGCACTTAGGAGGGTGATGATTCTAGGTTCTAATGAATTCATTTTTTTATGCCAGCAAACCCTCCTGGTCCCCTGAGTTCAGGATACTGTATTTGTCCAGGCTAAGGATAGCTCAGGAATGCAGAAATGAGTCTGATCCTGGGCAGGACTCAGGGAACACCATGAATCCTTGAGAAGCATGAGATAGAGAATCAGAGTCCTGAGCTGTGGATCCAGCCCAGCCACTTTCCACCTCTCTGAACCTCTGTTTCCTCATCTGCAACATGAAATGATAAGGCCCTTCCCAGAGGGCTGTTTTGAGGAACTTCTCAGTTGTGAAGTATGTTCAGACGTTGTGTTTGCAGCCTAAGGGGGCATTTGGAGCCATGAACAGGAGGTCTACAGGGAGGAACTTGGGTGAAATTAAATGAGATGGTGGCTACAGGGGCCTTTGGTGAGCTGTAGTCACTGCCCTAACGTAAGGGGGCATCGTTGGGATTATGATCCATCTGAAATGGGTGTAAACACCTGCCGGGGAAGGCGGAATGGGTTCTGTCTGGGATGGTAAGGGGCTCCAGGGAGAAACTGGCAGTGGTGACAAGAAGGATTCGGCTGAACAAAGGAGGGAAGACAGGGGACTGGGCGGCAGGCCAAGGGAGGGGCTTGAACCCTGGCGGGAGGCAGAAAGGGTGAGAGAAGCTGGGGCACAGGTGGGTGGGAGTGGGAGGAGGAAGGTGGGGAGGCGGGAGGAGTGGAGGTGGGATCACAGGGTGGAATAGCCAGACTGCCAGGCAGGAAGGTGAGGTGACATTGGGTCCTGTAGAAAAAGCCTGGGCCATCGAGAAGGGACAGTTTATATCCTCACAGATCTAGTCAGGAGGTTCATCTGGGGCCAGAATCAGGTGCTCTGGGGTGAGCCGACCTCAGGCAACTGGAGCTCCGAGGCTAGGGAGAAAAAGCATCCAGAATGTCAGGACGGGAAGGGTCCCCGGAACCCAACTCTAGTCAATACCATATTTTTGCGATGTGGGATCAGGCAGCACAGTCTCACAGAGGACTTGCCTGGTTGCTCAGGACAGTGGGAGAAAGCCAGGCAGGTCTCTAGATCCTCAGGCCTGAACAGTATTTGAGTTTTCCCTTGCTTCCTTGATTAAAGGCTGCTGGAGCCACATGTGGAGGTGAAATGGAGAAGTGGTTAAGACACATACTGCAGACCCCCTGCCTGCCTTGGCTTGCAGTCTCACTCTTTATTAAATGTGTGCCCCCGGGCGCATGATGGAACTTCTGTGACTTCGTGTCCTCATCTGTGAGATGGACGTAAAAACATTGCCGGCCTGATAGGATCATTCTGAGGACTGAGGACATGTCAGGTTCTCGGCAGAGAGCCTGGCACATGGCGCTCTGTCCCCATCAGCATTTCTTAGGATTGATTATCCCAGTTGCTCCACAGTTTGTGTCTTTGTTACAAGATGGAATTTGCCTTCCTTAAACCACCTTTGGTTTAAGGAAGTCCCTTTGCCCATGGATAGCTTATCTTCTGGCTCTTCTGTTTTCTCAATTAAATGTTCTTGACTTGAGCCTGGGTTACATTATCATCCATTCAACTTAGCGTTTATCTGTCCATTCACTCATTCATTTGCTCATAATTCCCTGGACAACCCGTGACCTGTGTTTGGAACGGGGTGTAACATACGCTAGTAATTTTCTCAAAGGGTCACCCTTCTGCCCCACACCCTGAGCCCATGGCCTTCTTTCTCCCAGTGTGGGATTTTCAGAGTTCACCTGGGTGAATGGAAGAAAGGCTATATGAATTGCAAGAGCTTATTTTCTGGAAATGCAGCCCCAGGAAATCATACTCGACAACGTCATCTTGTTCAGGGAGCACAGAGTGGGAGCTTAGGGGGTCTCAGGGCAAGTTTAAGAAGGCTGAGGACTGCTCCCCTCAGGCACACAAACAGTGCATTCCCTGAGTGCTTTTGAGAGCTCAGATGTTGTCAAAAAAGGAAGATCTGGAGGTCAGATCAGAACCTAGAGTGAGAATACCTGACAAGAAATTGCGTTTGGAATTCAGTAAGTATTTATTGAATTAAACCGGCCTCCCTGGGTGGGGCTGGAGAAGCTGGACAGGTGGTACCCTGGTCTGTGGGGTCCTCTCCTCACCAGAGCTGAAGGAGGTTGTGGGCCACTGCCCCACCAGTGGTCGATATTCACAAGTGGTGCCATGAGCCTGCTTTGCAAGAACCGTCCCTCTCTGGCCTGTCTTACTGGGTCTCTTTCAAGAGGCTCAATGGGAATGCCCCTCCCTCCATCCAGCAGGACTCCCCTAGGCCACCAGCCTCAGTACTCTCTTGTTCTCACAAATTCACCCACCTAGGGATGTAATGGTGTATGAGGTTCCTTGACCTAAAAGAACCCTGTCCTGTAGGAGGAGAAGAGCTTGTAAACAAATACATTACCACAAGGTATAAGATGTGTGATAGGAGCAAAGTGTCTAAGGTACAGAGGTGACTGACTGAATGTAAGGGGGCCACAGAAAGCTCGCTGAGGGATTTGATGTCTGAGGTTGTGTATTAGGGTTCTCCAGAGAAAGAGAACCAATTGTGTGTGTGTGTGTGGTGTGTGTGTATATACAGAAAGAGAGATTTTAAGGAATTGGCTCATGCAGTTGTGGAGGCTTTTCAAGTCCAAAATCTGCAGAATATGCCAGCAGATTCCAGGAAGGAGGAGCCGGGGCCAAAGGCAGTCTGCAGGCATCATCGCCCTCTCGTCTGGGGAGGGCGCTCTTTTTCTGTTAAGGCGTTCAGCTGAGTGGATGAGGCTCACCCATATTGTAGAAGGTGGTCTGCTTTACTCAGAGTTTACCAATTTAAATGTTAATCTTGTCTAAAAAATGCCTTCACCGAAACATCTAGAATAATGTTTAACCAAGTGTCTCGGCCTATGGCATAGCCAACTTGACACAAAATTAACCATCACAGGTGGGTTTAAAGGACATTGAGGAGTTTGCTACATGTCTAGGAGGGAAAGGGCATTTCAGCCAATGGGAACGGCATGTGTTCTGAGAATTCTCCAGCTCCGTGTGGCTGGAAACACAGACGGAGGGAATGAGAGAGGTGAGGCCTCCAGAGGCACACCACGGGGCCTAAACCAGTGGGGAGGCTGAAGGGTCTTAAAAAGGGGAGTCATTAGGGATTGGAGATAGCCTTTGAGCAAACTTAGAGGTTAGGCTGGAACCCTTTCTTCTGGTACGCTTAGTGTAAATAGCTTGCTGAATCTCAGCTGTGGTAGCTGACAGTGTACAGTGACTTTGCTGATTACCCACCTCCAAAGGCAAACACAGCCTGCCGGGTGCCCACACAGAGGCTTGCAGGCCCTTAGGCGGTCGGGTCATTGACTAGTGTCCACGGACTACCAGGCTGCCCAGGTGAACAGGGCTGGCTGTTCCTACCCTCAGTGGAACTAGGTGGGCATTGTGCATTGGTGGGGACCCAGGTTCAGGAACATCAGAAGTATTCTCCCTAAGGGCAGACACCATGGAGTTCTGAGATGATGCCCTCAATGCGAAGGGTTCATCTTCCTTTCTGGTGTCCACATCCTGGAAGGGACATTGACCTCAGCCGACGAGTCATGAATGCATTGATTTCCTGACTCCTGGGGCATAAGTGCCCACCTCCACCTCTTCCCTGGGAATTAGTATGACGACAGTGAAAACCATTTTTTTTTTTTTTTGAGACAGAGTTTCATTCTTGTTGCCCAGGCTCACTGCAACCTCCACCTCCTAGGTTCAAGCGATTCTTCTGCCTCAGCCTCCCAAGTAACTGGGATTACAGGCATACACCGCCACACCTGGCTAATTTTTTTTTTTTTTTTGGTATTTTTAGTAGAGACAGGGTTTCACCATGTTGGTCAGGCTGGTCCCAAACTCCTGACCTTAAGTGATCCACCCGCCTTGGCCTCCCAAAGTGCTGAGATTACAGGCGTGAGCCACCGCGCCTGGCTGAAAGCTATTTTTGAAAGGATAACATCATAACAGCATTAGAAAACAAGGTAGGAAGTCATCCGTGGGATGGAAACATTCCTAAATCTTAGGAAGATAGAAAGCCCATGAGGTTGCACAGACAGATAAATCAGTGCAGAAAACATTGCAGCCCAGGACTCCAGAAGTCTCAGTGATTTTTGTCTCAGAAGAGCCAAGCATAGTTCAAACCGAGAGCCAACAAAGCACAGAAGAGGAATGGGTTAGCAGTGTTCTCCCCTGAGAGCTCTTCCGAAGAGCAAGTACAGTTGGCCCCCTCCCCGCCGCCTTCACGAAGGGGCAGGCAGCCAGTGGCCGCCAAATTCCCCAACAAATGCTCTCTAAGGAAAGTCTGAGACAGCAGCTGATCAAGGGCGTTTCAGACCTCTCCAGCAGACTGGATGTGGGGCAGGGAGCCAGGAGAAGGATTGGCAGCTCCGTCTCAGGGTGAAGTATACCATTATGCCCACCATGGAGAAAAGTCCTTCTTTTGGCAATTGTGGGAGTTCCCTGGCCACTTCCTGTCCACGGTTGTTACTGGGAGACTTGCCACACTGCTTCACCTTCTTACAGGGAACCTTTCCGTGACTGCCACTCTCACATTCAAGACTGAACTGGTCAGAGAAATAGACGAGACACCTCACGGGAAGCCCTATGTAGTTAGTATTCCACTTATATCATTTTTCTCTCCTTCTGTAGTGATGGAAATTTTAGCCAGGCACACGGCCACTCAGCTAAACACTACACTGCCTCACCCTCCTAGCAGCTAGGGGTGGCCATAGGCTCGTGTGAGCTGAAATGACAAGTGCAACTCCAGTTCTTTCCTCCCCTTTCTCATTCCCACTGAGTAGGGTGTGGATGTGTTGGTGGGAGACAGAAGCCACATGCTGTGAATATCAGAAGACCAAGATCAAAGACGCCCACACGGTGAAGCCACCATATCAGCCATGGCCACTTAAACTCAGATTGCACATGAGACAGAAATAAACTGTCTCATCTAAGGCACTCCTGCAGTTAGGTCCTTGTTATAGGAGCTAGAACCTGTATCCTAATACATATCCTAACTTTACAACATAATCTCTCATTCATAAATATATTGGATAACCAAAATCACCAAACATTGGAAGAAAACCAATAGCATGGAAGAGAAGGCCTTAAATGGAAAAAAAAAAAAAAAAGGAAGAGCTTATTTCAAAGGAAACAGTTTGAATATAAGAGAACCCAAAACTAAATTATCAGTAGTATGCTTAACAATAAGTAAGACTTCTTTCATTCACCTCTGTAAATGAAATAACCTGTAATATAAGAGGAACATGTTGCTATGAAGATGGCACAATTGGAGAAAAGGAAATACTTGTTGAAATTGTAAAATATGATTATGGAAAAAACTTCGGTGGAAAAACTGAATAACACAATGGATATGCATGAAGACCAGATTGGTCATTTCAATGTTAAAACCAAGAAAACCTCCCAGAAAGTAGAGCAAAGTCTCAAGAAGAAAAAATTAAGACCCATGGAGGATAGATCCAGAGGTTCAATATCCATCAACTAGGAGATCTAGAACTAGAAGCCACAGACAGTCAGGGAATGGGTAGAAATAGTCAAAGATATAGCCAAAGAAATTTCCTCTGAGTTGAGAAACACACATGGCCAGGCATGGTGGTTCACACCTATAATCCAGCCCTTTGAGAGGCTGAGGTGGGAGGATTGCCTGAGCCCAGGAGTTCAAGACCAGACTGAGCAACATGGTGAGACCCCATTTCAATTTAAAAAAATAAAATAAAAAAAGAAACACACACAGATTTTAAACTAGAAAGATCATACTGAATTTAGGGCAGGAATTAGTAAAATGAACATTCAGACCCATCTTGGTGAAATTGCAGAACATCAAGGATAAAAAACAAAAAACTTCCAGAGAGACTCAAAACTTACCTCGGAATTTCACACTAGTAACACAAGATGCTCCAGTACAGTGGAGTACTTTCACAATTCTGGAGGATAAACTAAGAATGATCCTGTCAAACTTTGAAAAATATAGTTTTTTAAACGTGTAAGATTCAGAAAGTTTATCACTCGGTCACCTATATTTTCTAGAAGATAATAAAACATCCTGGAGTTATTTCATCAATCAAAAAAGGAGTCCAAAATAATTATTAAATGAGGTTCAAAAAGAAGTGAAGGAAGCTATCCATTTTTCTTCTTGTGACCAAGTTTCAGTAATGTGGAACCACTTGCCTTTCTCGTGGGTCCATTCATATTAAGTGGCTCTGCAGGCAATGGTATCTTCATAATCATATTGTTAACTAGCTTCACTTTTTAGAATTATCCTATAGAGTAGGCTTAATTATACTGTCGACGAGAATGTAAATGTTATACGAAAGCAGTAACATATAACTAGCAAAAATCCGAAGGTGGGCAGGGGGAAGGAAATGAAGAGAAGAGAATATGGGCAAATTTTATTGGTCATAGTAGGAAGTGAATAGACACTGTCTAAAGTTGATAGATCAGAAAATTGCAACTTAAGTATATTACATGAAGATGCTAAAAGCAACTGCCAGAACCACCAAAAATTGGTAACTACCAAAAATTGTGAGATGGGGTGGAAGAAAGTTGGGAGAGAGAGTTTGAATGCAAAAAACTCTGCGGTTGACAGCAGAGTCAGTACTGTAACCAAGTGAGGATGGTTTGGAATTCTGGGGCTTAGAAGACATCAGATTTTAGAGAGATTAATAATTTGAGAAGAAGTGGACTTCATAACCACACCAGTACTATATCTCTTCAGTACTTGCTGCCATCCTAACACATCTGTCCTACCATTCCAGACATCGGATGTATCATGACCATGAGAAGGTTCATTTGCTCACTCAAAAAATGTTATGGGGAATTTATTTAAATAAACAAATCTGAAAGCTGATTTGATTCATGCCCTCAGCCTCACCCCCCACTATTATGCTCTGCACACCCAACACTCTAATCACACTGGACCTTCTCACACACTTAGGATTTCCCCCAGCATCTTTCTGTCTTTCTCCCACTCATCCGCTTTTCTGCTTGGTGAGATCCTGTTCATCCTTCAGAGCCCAGTGTGTGTATCTCTAAAGCCTACACTGGTGAGCCCTCCCTCCCCATCCCCAGGAGTCAGCCTCTCCCAACCTGTACTGGGAACCTGTTTCTATCATGGCATCTACCACCCCTTATTATCTTTTTGGTTCTTTTTTCTCTTTCCCTATAAGCCTTGTATTTTTCAAGTGTAAAGCCCATGTCTTTTCAAAAATTGAGGTACAACATACATACAGTTATGTACACAAATCAGAAGTGCACCACTGTACTGGAATAGTTTTTTTTAACATATGTATGTATGTGTGTGTATGTGTGTGTATATATATGTGTGTGTATATATATATGTACATATATGTGTGTGGAATAGTTTTTTTTTAACATATGTAGGTATTTGTGTGTGTGTGTGTGTGTGTATATATATATATGTAATATCTATGTAACCACATCAAGATGTGGAACAAGTGAACACCCAGAAAACTGCTTAATGCCCCTTTGTAGTAAATACCCACCTACTCCATCAGAAATCAGAAACCACTATTCTGATTTCTTTTCTTTCTTCTTTCTCTTTCTTTCTCTCTTTCTTTCTTTCTTTCTTTCTTTCTTTCTTTCTTTCTTTCTTTCTTTCTTTCTTTCTCTTTCTTTCTTTCTCTCTCTCTTTTTCTTTCTTTCTTTCTCTTTTCCTTCCTTCCTTCCTTCTCTCTTTCTTTCTTTTCTTTCTTTCTTTCTTTCTTTTCTTTCTTTCTTTCTTTTCTTCCTCTCCTCTCCTCTCCTTTCCTTCTTTCTTTGTTGGAGACAGAGTCTCACTCTGTCACCCAGACTGCACTGCTGTGGCGTGATCTCAGCTCACTGAGATCCTCTACCTCCTGGGATCAAGCAATCCTCCCACCTCCACTTCCCAAGTAGCTAGGACCACAGGTATGCACCACCACACTCAGCTAATTTTGTTTATTTTTTGTAGAGATGAGGTCTCTCTACATTGCCCAAGCTGGTCTCAAACTCCTGGGCTCAAGCAATTCACTCAGTTCGGCCTCCCAAAGTGCTGGGATTACAGGCATGAGCCACTGTGCCTGGCCTATCCTCTTTTCTAATACCATAAGATTGGTTTTTCGCCTATCCTTTAACTTTAATTAAATGGAATCATATAGTATGTCTTAGGCTGCTAGTACAGAATACATACAGCTGGGTAATCTATAAAGTAAAGAAATTTGTGGCCGGGCGCGGTGGCTCAAGCCTGTAATCCCAGCACTTTGGGAGGCCGAGACGGGCGGATCACGAGGTCAGGAGATCGAGACCATCCTGGCTAACATGGTGAAACCCCGTCTCTACTAAAAAATACAAAAAACTAGCCGGGCGAGGTGGCGGGCGCCTGTAGTCCCAGCTACTCGGGAGGCTGAGGCAGGAGAATGGCGGAAACCCGGGAGGCAGAGCTTGCAGTGAGCTGAGATCCGGCCACTGCACTCCAGCCTGGGCGACAGAGCGAGACTCCGTCTCAAAAAAAAAAAAAAAAAAAAAAAGAATTTGTTTTTTGCAGTCTGGAGGCTAGGAAATCTAAGATCAGGGTGCTGACATCTGGTGTCTGGTGGGGGCCTTCTTGCTGCATTCTTACATGGTGAGAGGTACCAGGGCAAGTGAGATGAAGTCTCCTCAGCAAGCACTTTTATGAGGCACCTAATCCCATTCACTAGGGAGGAATCTTCGTGGCCTAATCATCTCTTAATACTATCATGTTGACAATACCTGAATTGTGGAGTTTCCACATTCACATCATAGCACGGTATATAGTCTATTGTGTCTGAATTCCTTTACTTATTATTATATCTGTAAGATACATATTTTTGTCTGTAGCAGTACTTTGTTCTTTTTTATTGCTGTGTAATAATTGTTATATGAATATACCACAATTTATTTATCCATTCTATTTGTTGTTGGCTTTTGAGTTGTTTCCAGTTTGTTTTGTTTTGTTTTGTTTTGTTTTGCTATCATGAATAGATCAGCTATGAAAATTCTTCTTTGTGTTTTTTGGAGGACATACATAGTCATTTCTATAGGATATAGTCTTAGGAGGGTCTGAGGGTAGGTGTGTGGCATTAGTCTTTGCCAATCAATTGTCCAAATGTGTCTATTTACCTTTCCACTAACAATGCACAAGAAGAGTTCCAGTTACACCACATCCTTGCCAACACTTGGCGTCATTTTGTTTGTTTCATGTTAGCTGTTCTGGTGAATGTGTTGTAGATTTAATTAACATTTCCCTAATGACAACATTTTATTGAGCATTGTTTTATATGCTTCAATACCTCACTTTTAATAATGGATAGAATATCCAGACAGAAGATCAACAAAGAAGCAAATGACTCAAACAATACTATACACCAAATGAACCTAACAAATATATGCCAAAAAATTCCACCAAATAGCAGCAGAATACACATTCTTTTCAAGCACACATGGATTTTTTTCTTCATGTTAAGTTACAACACAAGTCTTAACAAATTTAAGATTGAAAGCATACCAAATATATATTCTGATCACAATGGGATGAAACTAGAAATCAATAGCAAGCCAGGCACAGTGGCTCACACCTGTAATCTGAGCACTTTGGGAGGCCAAGGAGGATGGATCACTTGAGGTCAGGTGTTCAAGACCAGCCTGGCCAACATGGTGAAACCCCATTTCCACTAAAAATACAAAAATTAGATGGGCATGGTGGCAGGTGCTTGTAATCCCAGCTGCCCAGGGGACTGAGGCAGGAGAACTGCTTGAACCTGGTAGGCAGAGGTTGCAGTGAGCTGAGATCACATCACATGCACTCCAGCCTGGGTGACAGTGAGACTCCATCTAAAAAAATAGATAAATAGGCCAAGCGCGATGGCTCACGCCTGTAATCCCAGTGCTTTGGGAGGCCGAGGTGGGCAGATCACCTGAGGTCAGGAGTTTGAGACCAGCCTGGCCAACATGGTGAAACCCCGTCTGTACTAAAGATACATGGCTGAGCGTGGCAGCACACGCCTGTAATCACAGCTACTCGGGAGGCTGGGGCAGGAGAATCACTTGAACCCGGGAGGCGGAGGTTGCAGTGAGTGGAGATTGCACCACTGCACTGCAGCCTGGGTGACAGGGCGAGATTCAGTCTCAAAAAACAAAAAATAAAAATAAATAAATAAATAGAAATAGAAATCAATAGCAGAAGGAAATGGAAAATTAAAAAATATGTGGAAATTAAATGACACACTGTAAACAACCATTGGGTCAAAGAAGAAATTAAAAAAGAAATTAGAAAATACCTCGAGAAATGAAAACAAAAACACAACCTACCAAAACTTATAGGATTCAGCAAAACCTGTACTTAGAGAGAATTTCGTTGTGTTAAATGCCTACATTAAAAAAGAAGAAAGATCTCAAATAAACACATAACTTTATACCTCAAAGAGCTAGAAAAAGAAAAAATTAAGGCCAAGGTTAACAGAAGGAAAGATATAAGGATTACAGAAGAAAGAAACAAAATACAAAAACAATAGGAAAAAAATCAATAAAACTAAGAGTTGGTTTTTTTAAAAGATTTTTTTAAATTAACAAATCATTAGCTATGCTAGGAAAAAAAAGAGAAGACTCAAATAAATAAAATTATAAGTTAAAGAAGAGGCATCACAACTGATGCCACAGAAATAAAAAGGATAAGAGACTACTATGAACAATTCTATGCCAGCAAACTGGATAACCTAGAAGAAATAGATATGTTCCCAGAAAAACACAAGACTAAATTATGAAGAAATATAAAGTCTGAACAGACCTACAACTAATATGAAGATTGAGTCAGTAATCAAAAACTCCCAACAAGGAAAAGCCCAGAACCAGAGAGCTTTACTGGTGAATTCTACCAAATATTTTTTAAAGATTTAACATTGATCTTTCTGAAACTCTTCCAAAAAAATTGAAGAGGAGGGAACACCTCCAAACTCATTTTATGAGACTAACAGTACCCTTCTACAAAAGCTAAACAAAGACACTGCAAGAAAAGAAAACTACAGGCTAATATTCTTAATGAATATAGATGCAAAAATCCTTGACAAAATACTAGCACATCAAGCCAAACAGTGCATTAAAAGGATCATACACCATGACCAAGTGGGATTTATCCCTGGGATACAAAGATGGTTCAATATACAAAAGTTAATTAATATTATGCACCGCAGTATCAGAATAAAGACTTAAAATCACATGAACATCTCAGCAGATGCAGAAAAGGCATTTGACAAAATTCAACACATCCTTTTATGATCAAAGTTCTCAAAAACTAAGACTAGAAGGAAAGTACTTCAACATAATAAAAGCCATATATAACAAGCTTACAGCTAATATTAAACCCAGTGGTGAAAAACGGAAGTTTTTTCTCTAAAATCAGGAATAAGCTAAGGGCAAGAATGCCCTTGCTTGCCTTTTCTATTCAAGATAGTACTGGAAGTCCTAGCCAGAGCAATTAGGCAAGAAAAAAAATTAAAGACATTTAAGCCAGAAAGGAAGAAGTAAAATTGTTCCTGTTTGCAGACAAAATAATAGAAAATTCTAAAGTTTCCATTAAAAAAAGTTAGAACTAATTAACAAATTTAGTAAAGTTGCTGGATACAATATCATTTACAAAAATCAGTGGCATTTCTATACACTAACAACAAACTAGCTGAAAAGAAAATTAGAAAAATAGTGTCACTTATAATAACACCAAAAATAATACTTAGGAATAAACTTAACTAAGGAAATGAAAGACTTGTGTACTGGAAACTACAAAACATTTAATAGAGAAATTAAAGAAGATACAAACAAAGGGAAAGACATCCTGTGTTCATGGATTGCAAGAATTAATATTGTTAAAATGTCCATACTACCCAAAACAATCTACAGAGTTAATGAAACCCCCATAAAAATATCAATGACATTACTTTGCATAAATAGAAAAAACAATTCTGCGATTTATATAGAACCACAAAAAAACTCAAATAGCCAAATCAATCCTCTGATAGAAGAACAAAGCTGGAAGCCTCACACTTCCTAATTTCAAAACATAAAAAATTACAGTAATCAAAACAGTATGGTACTGACATAAAGAAAGATATGTAGACCAATGAAACAGAATAGAGAACCCAGAAATACACCCAGTGTATATGCTTCCTGATCTTCAACATGGGTGCCAAGAAAACACAATGGAGGAAGGGTAGTCTCTTCAATAAATGGTGCCAGGAAAACTGGGTATTCATATGCAAAAGAATGAAATTGGATCCTTATCTTACATAAAAATTAACCATACATAAAAATCACCATACATAAAAATCAACTCAAAATGGATTAAAGAGTTGAATGTAAAACCTAAGACTGTAAAACTCCTAGAAGAAAACATAGGGGAAAAGCTTCATGACATATTCTTATTGACCGTTTAGATAACCTCTTGCTTGTAGTGCCTGTTAAAATCTTTTGCTGTTTTAAAAATTGTGGTAAAATAGACATAACATTTACCATCTTTACTATTTTAGATTCAGTAGTGTTAAGCACAGTCACATTGCTGTGCAACCAATCTCTAGATTTCTTTTCATTCTTAGAAGCTGAAACTCTGTACCCATAAAACAACAACAACTCATTCCCACAGCCTCTGGCAACCACCAGTTGACTTTCTGTCTCTATGAATTTGATTACTCTAAGTACTTCATATAAGTGAGATTATGCAGTGTTTGTCCATTTGTGGCTGGCTTATTTTATTAGCATAATGTCATCAAGTTTCATACATACGATGGAATATTATTCGGTCTTAAAGAAGGAAATTCTGACACATGCTACAACAAATTCATAAGAAAATGAATTTTTTTATCCATTCATTCATCAATGGACATTTGGATTGCTTCCACCTTTGTCTGTTGTAAATCATGCCGCTATGAATATAGATGTACACATATCTCTTTGAGACTCTGATTGCAATTCTTTTGAGTATATACCCAGAAGTGGAATTACTGGATTAGATGGTAATTCTATTTTTTATTTTTTGAGGAACTCCCACAGTGTTTTCCATAGAGGCTGCACCGTTTTACATTCCTACCAGCAGAGTGCAACAGTTTCACTCACTTTCTCTACATCCTTGCCAACACTTCTTTTTCTTTTTTCTGTTGTAGCCATTTTAATGTGTATGAGGTGGTATCTTCGTGGTTTTGATTTTTCGTTTCCCTAGTAATTGGTAATGGTGACCATCTTTTCATGTGCTTGTTGGCCATTTGTAGATAGATCTTCTTTGGAGAAGCGTCTCTTCAAGTCCTTTGCTCATTTTTAAAAATCATGTTGCTTGGCTTTTTGTTGTTGTTGAGTTTTGGAGCTCTGCATGTTAATCCCTTATCAAATATATGATTTGTGAGTGTTTTTTCTCATTCTTTAAGTTGTCTTTTTACTCTGTTGATCTTGTCCTTTCATGCATAGAAGTTTTTAAATTTTGATATAGGCAATTTATCTGTTTGTACTTTTGTTGTGTATGCTTTTGGTGCCACATCTAAGAAGTTATTGCCAAATCCAATGTGATAAAGCTTCTTCCTTATGTTTTCTGAGTTTTATAGTTTTAGCTCTAAGTTTAGGTCTTTGATTCATTTTGTGTTAACTTTTGCTCTTTTCAGGTGGGTTGACTGCCTTTTTCTTACTCATTTTTAGGAATTATTTTTCAAGCATGTGTTGCAAATATCCTCTCCCAGGCCATGGTTTGTCTTTTCACTGTATTATTAGAGTCTTTGTTGAACAGAAGTTTTAAATTTTAATGAAGCACAATTTAGCTTCTTTCCTTTATGATTACATAATTGTGTGTTTGTAAATCAAGTAAGAAATCTTTGCCTACCCCAACTTCCATGAAGATATTTTCTTGTTTTCTTCTACAAGCTTTATTGTTTAATCTTTTGTATTCAGGCCTATCATTTATTCCTTTCACATTCTTTTTTGTATATGGTATGAGGTCGGGGGTCAAGGTTCATTGTTTTATATGGATATCCAATTGCTTTAGCACCATTTATTGAAAAGACCATCATTTCCTCTATCAGATGCATTTTTCTTATAAATTAGGTGACTGAGACTGGGTGTGGTGGCTCACACCTGTAATTCTAACACTTTGGGAGGCCAAGGTGGATGGATCACTTGAACCCAGGAGTTCAAGACCAGCTTGGCCAACATGGTGAAACCCCATCTCTAAAAAAGGATATAAAAATTAGCCGGGCACGGTGGCACATGTCTGTAGTCCCAGCTGCTTGGGAGACTGAGGTGGAAGAATCACCTGAACCCAGGAGGTGGCGGCTGCAGTGAGCCAAAATTGTGCCATTACACTCTAGCTTGGGCAACAGAGTGAGATCCTGTCCCTAAATAAATAAATAAATAACATCAGGTGACTGTATGTGTGGGAGTGTGTTTCCTTACCCTACTGTGTTTCCATTGATCTTCTTGTGTCTGCTTATATTGATACTATACTGTCTTGATTACTGTAGCTTATAGTAAGGCCTATGATTTATGTCTGTTTTGATCTTACTGGCCTGGCATTGAGAAGGCCCACGTAGTACTTGCAGACTGAGTGGAGAAATGAAGAAATGAGTTGCAGTAGAGTGATCGTTATAACTGCTTTATCATTACTATACAGTTATATCTATCCTGCCATGTGGGCAAGAATGACAGAAGCCACAGGCAGTCGCTGCCTCTTCTGTTGGACTACACTCTATATGTCACCCAGTCTCCCAGCCATTTTTTCTTCTGTGGTTCATCTTATAGTATGTGTGTGTATATTATTGTGTATTCTATGTATTGCCCTCCATAGTAGACACAAGAACCTTAACTACCTAGGAAGCTTGTAGGTAGGTGTGCCTTTTGTGGCACAGTCACGTGTATGAAAACAAAACGCCATCAAATGAACAACTAGAGACCTGCCAGAAACTGACAAGAGATCAGGCCACTGCAGCAAATGTGGAATTCAGGTGTTTCTTAGGCAGCATTGATGAGAGACTGACTGGACACAAATGGCCATAAGACAAGCCTGCTGGGCCTGCCCAACTCTCATTTCAGGCTTTGTTCTTCCCTCAGCTCTTTCACCCACAAGCACGTCCTGGACCATTTAAGATAAACAGGTCAAGTTAAGTTCACAGATGCCCACTGAGTTCTCATGGGTGTCCAGAAGCCTCTTTTAATCCTCACGGGGAAAAGTGGATATAAATAAACAATGAGATAGGTAGGTGGATAGATAGCTATGTACATTACATTAGATAACTTAGTAGATGAATTAGCTACAAGCATCTGGGCTTTGTAGATGCCTGTAGGCGAGGTAAGGCTATAGCAGCTGATCTCAGTTCATTTTCGGTCTCAAAGGAAGTGAGGCTTAAACACTGTAGATACTTTTCCAGGTGAAAGGAAAAAAAAAGTTAACAAGCTGAGTCCCTATGAAGGAAAGGCAGGCTGCTAGAAACAGTGTTTGGTTACCTGCCGTGTCAGGACTGTGATTCAAATCTGTGTCCTCTTTGTGAGGCTGATGTGGCCCAGCTGCCTGGAGGGTCACCACTGCAGGAGCCACCTGACGGTCCAAGTTCAGGTTCTGTCTCTGCTTCTGTTGGATTAGCAGTGTTGTGATTTTGGGCCTCAGTTTCCTCACCTGTAAAATGGGAATGATAATAGTACCTGCCTGATAGGGTCATTGTGAGGAATAAATGAGCGAATTTGTGTACCGTGTTAAGAACAGCCCTGGCACATAGTCAGAGTTCATTTGCTTGGTCTAGGCACAGGACATTGGTTTAGATGATCTTCCTCTGAATTATCACAACCACAGACAATTGGGGGACATCTGGGCCTCTGCAAGTCTGGCAGAGTAGAGTTTTTGCACATCATTGCTTGATCTTGACTATGAAACGTGTTTTTGCTTTCTATGGGGATGTCACAGGAGACTTCATCCTCCTTGGTGATATCAGTTTCACCTGGATCCCTGAGCCCTCTAATAGGAAGACAAACACCAGCCAGGTCTAACTCGTCTAGGATTGCGTAGGCTTCTCTTTGCTTTCAGTAGAATTTGCTTTTTGACCAGTGTGCAGAAATTCCAAGCCCTGTTTAGGTCTTGGAGTTGGGAGGGAGGAGGAGAAGGAAAAGTAGGAACACGGAGACCAGTCATCCAAGGGAAATGATTTAAGAGCCTCCCAGACAGTGAAAAATCCATCACTCATTATTGAGGGAAAAAGCAGTTAACAAGAAACTCAGCCTTAAGGTTGACATGGTCATGCCGGGAGGACCTTGATGCAACTGTATGTAGGTGGCTGTAGTTAACCAGGGAAGACTTCCTGGAGGATCTCAGACGCAGGGAAAGAAGGCAGGATCCACTTGGTCATTCTGACCAAGATCAGGGCCCTCGGGGGTTTCCTGGATGTTGGCCAGCACTCGGGGTTCAAATCCTGCCTTTGCCTTTTTGTGTCTGATCTAAAGCCATTAGCCTCAGCCCCGCATCCTCCCCGCGTCTATAAAAAGGGGATGTGTAAGAATTAATATGTTTGTTTCGTTTGGGCATGGTAGGTGGTCAGTTAAGTGTTTTGAAATATTTTTAGTATTTTACTGAGAGCTGAGTTCTGTATCAACTCAGGAAATGCAAATCTGAATGAAGCCCAGTTCCTGCCCAGGCTAGCGGGAGGCAGGTTCACCTGGAAGACACTGATGAACTGGTTAAGCCACAGGCCTGGCTCAAGGCAGACATCCCAGGCTTCTTGGGGGAGCAGTGCTGTTTGACCTATTGGATTAGCAGAAAATCTCCTTCCAACACAGGCTATCCATGGACTCTAGGTTGTGCTGGGTTTCCATGAATGAATCCAGGTCAGAGGGTGTGAGGGGCTGATCACCTGGGAAGCACGGTCCAGCCCAAAAGCAGCAGCAGCACGTCCTTGCCCACCCCATGGGGACCCAGTTGTGCCTTCCACCTGCTTTCAGAGGTCAGTCACTGACCATAGCTCTGTTAGAAGATCTGCTTGACATAACTGAATCTTCACAGTTTGCGACTTTATCTCGTCATTCTGGGGCCTAGGAGGGGACGTGTGGAAACACCTCCCAGTGTCCAGAAGCCATCCCAGCACATCGTGGGGCCCCTGCCTGGAGCCCTGAAACAACATTTCCTGTGGCCACATTCCAGCCTCCTGTGCTTTGCATACATTGAAGCTTGTATTAGTCAGGGTTCTCGAGAGGGACAGAACTACTAGGATAGATGTATATATAAAGGGGCGTTTATTAAGGAGTATTGACTCACACGATCACAAGGTGAGGCCCCACAATAGGCCGGCTGCAAGCTGAGAAGCAGGGAAGCCAGTGTGAGTCCCAAAGCTGAAGAACTTGGAGTCCGATGTGTGAGGGCAGGAAGTATCCAGCACAGGAGGAAGATGTAGGCCAGGAGGCTAAGCCAGTCTAGCCTTTTCACGTTCTTCTACCTGCTTTTATCCTGGACACACTGGCAGGTGATTAGATGGTGCCCACCCAGTTTGAGGGTGGGTCTACCTTTCCCAGTCCACTGACTCAAATGTTAATCTCTTTTGGCAACACCCTCTGCATCCTTCAATCCAATCAAGTTGACATTCAATATTAACCATCACAAACCTCCCACCTAGAGTCTCTTTCTTGCAAATCTCACCATCAACATTTTCCCATAGTTCAAAACCCAGCTCAAAGAAGGGTTCCCTGACTCCTCTGTGGAGTGTCTCCAGACTCCTTTCTCGGCATGTCCCACCAGGAACAACAATGTGTAAAGGCAGAGAGTTCAAAGTGTAAGAGCAGGATGGAGAGAGAGGAGGCCAGGAAGACTGGGTGGGCCTGATTTTGACAGGACTGAAGCACCAATGACTGAATCTCTCTGCACTGGGGAGCCACTGAGAATTCTTGACGAGGGGAGAGGCCTGGCGAGGTTGGCAACTAAAGAGATTTCTCTTTCCACAGTGAATGGTGGACTGGGAGAAGGCTAGAAACCTGGAAGCAAGGTGATTAGGAGGCAGTTAGAAGACTTTCATCGGCTTCCCCAAATGCCAGTAGAAAAGTATATGCCGGATTTATAATATTCACATGGGAAATTAGCAAAAACATAGATTCTGGGTCCCCTTTCCAAAAAATTCTATTTCAGTGGATTTGGAATGGGGCTAGAACCTGTGCTTTTAGCAGACACCACAGACATTTCAGAGGTGGGGAGGTGGACTATTCAATAATGCGGTTGGGACAACTGGCTAGCTAGAGAGAAAAAACACTTAAGCTTTATCTTTGCCTCACTCCTTACACCCAAATAAGTGCCACATGGAGCCAAGATGACAATGGAAAAGGAAGGAAACGAGGAAAGGAGGGAAAAAATAAATCATAATGGAACTAGAAGAAAATTTGGGTGACATTCTAAAAAATAATATTGGAAGTGAAACCTAAAAATCATAAAGGGAAAAATTAATGGTATATTTAACCACATGGAAACAAAAAAATTTTCTGTACAGCTAAGACTAATGATAAAGAGAAGATATCTGCAACCTATATGTAAAGGGTCAATAGCTTCAATATCAAAAGAGTTTATGTAAACCAGAAAAATAATCTCCCAAATGAAATAACTGGTAAATACGCTTATGCAAAAATGCTAAGCCTCTCTAGAGATCAAGAAACAGATTTAAAAACATAAGATATCGGTCAGGCACGGTGGCTCACACCTGTAATCCCAGCACTTCGAGAGGCTGAGGTGGGGGATCACTTGAGGTCAGGAGTTCAAGACCAGTCTGGCCACCATGGTGAAACCCCACCTCTACTAAAAATACAAAAATTATCTGGGTGTGGTGGCACATGCCTATAATCCCAGCTACTCAGGAGGCTGAGGCAGGAGAATTGCTTGAACCCAGGAGGCAGAGGTTGGAGTGAGCTGAGATTAAGCCACTGCACTCCATCCTGGGTGACAGAGCGAGACTCCATTTCAGAAAAAAAAATAAAATAAAATAATTATAACTGAAACTTAAGATATCTTTGTGGTAGGCAGAATAGTGGAGCCCCAAACTATCCACATTCTAAGCCCTGGAAACTGAATATGTTGCCCATTATGGCAAAAGATAATTTGTAGATGTGATTTAATTAAGGATCTTGAGGTGGAGAGATTATCCAGGTGGACCCAATGTAATCACAAGAGTCCTTAGGAGAGAGAGGGAGACAGGAGTCAGTATTAGACTGATTTGTTATGAGAAAGATGCGGCTGGCTTTTACCAGCTTTGCAGATGGAAGGGGAGCCTTCCATGAGCCAAGGAATTCAGGCACCCTCTAGAAGTTGGGAAAGGCAAGGAAACTGATTCTTCTCTAGGGCCCCCAGAGAGAAAAGTGACCCTGCTGACACCTTGCTTTTAGCCCAGTGAGACCTATTTCAGACCTCTGACCACTCGAACTGTAAGGTAATACATTTTGCATTAAGCCACTAAATTTGTAGTAAATTGTTACAGCAGCAATGGGAACCAAATGCAACCATTTTGCTTTTCTTTTTAGTGAATGTTAAAGAGACAGTTTATATTCCGGGTAGGCAGGAGGTTAGGGAAATAGTGCTCACCCACCATTGGCGGAAGTGTAAATTTCTGCTTTTTTTTTTTTTTTGAGACGGAGTCTTGCTCTGTCGCCCGGGCTGGAGTGCAGTGGCCGGATCTCAGCTCACTGCAAGCTCCGCCTCCCGGTTTACGCCATTCTCCTGCCTCAGCCTCCCGAGTAGCTGGGACTACAGGCGCCGCCACCTCGCCCGGCTAGTTTTTTGTATTTTTTTTTTTTTTTTTTTTTTTAGTAGAGACGGGGTTTCACTGGGTTAGCCAGGATGGTCTCGATCTCCTGACCTTGTGATCCACCCGTCTCGGCCTCCCAAAGTGCTGGGATTACAGGCTTGAGCCACCGAGCCCGGCCAATTTCTGCTTTTTGAAGAGCTATTTGCCAGTCCCCGTGAAAAACTTCAAGGTGTATTCCCTTTGATCAAGTATTCTACCTCCTAGGAGGTTAGCCTGTGATATACTCATACAAGTATGCAGAAGATATTTGATGTAGCATTTATTGGAATAGAAAGCTGGAAACAACTTTCATAACTATCAGTAAGGGACTGGCTGTGTTTGAGTACAGCTCAAAATGGAATACAGTGCTGCTGCCCCCCAAAAGAAAGAGGTGAACCTAGATATCCATACATAGATTTAAAAAAAGCAAGTTACAGATCAATATAAATACATTAGGATATCAGGAAGAACATAATAAATTAACTGTAGCTTCTCTGGGGAGGGGCATGTGGGGACAGGGAGATTCAGGGAAAAGAGCCAAGGATGGTACAATTCTGCAGTGGTTTAAAATTTTTCAAGTAACTTTTTTTATTTTTATTATACTTTATGTTCTAAGGTACATGTGTACCACATGCAGGTTTGTTACATATGTATACATGTGCCATGTTGGTGTGCTGCACCTATTAACTCGTCATTTATATTAGATATATCTCCTAATGCTATCCCTCCCCCTTCCCCCACCCCACAACAGACCCCAGTGTGTGATGTTCCCCTTCCTGTGTCCAAGTGATCTCATTGTTCAGTT
The DNA here is from genome assembly GCF_009764315.1 of Trachypithecus francoisi. Lineage (NCBI taxonomy): Eukaryota > Metazoa > Chordata > Mammalia > Primates > Cercopithecidae > Trachypithecus > Trachypithecus francoisi. The sequence continues at coordinate 82,932,459 of NW_022681457.1, forward strand.
CCCACCTATGAGTGAGAACATGCAGTGTTTGGTTTTCTGTTCTTGTGATAGTTTGCTGAGAATGATGGTTTCCAGCTGCATCCATGTCCCTACAAAGGACATGAACTCATCCTTTTTTATGGCTGCATAGTATTCCATGGTGTATATGTGCCACATTTTCTTAATCCAGTCTGTCATTGATGGACACTGGGGTTGCTTCCAAGTCTTTGCTGTTGTGAGTAGTGCTGCAATAAACATACATGTACATGTGTCTTTATAGCAGCATATTTATAATCCTTTGGGTATATGCCCAGTAATGGGATTGCTGGGTCAAATGGTATTTCTAGTTCTAGATCCTTGAGGAATCGCCACACTGTCTTCTACAATGGTTGAATTAGTTTACAGTCCCACCAACAGTGTAAAAGTGTTCCTATTTCTCTGCATCCTCTCCAGCACCTGTTGTTTCCTGACTTTTTAATGATCACCATTCTAACTGGTGTTAGATGGTATCTCATTGTGGTTTTGATTTGCATTTCTCTGATGGCTAGTGATGATGAGCATTTTTTCATGTGTCTGTTGGCTGCATAAATGTCTTCTTTTGAGAAGTGTCTATTCATATCCTTTGCCCACTTTTTGATGGGGTTGTTTGTTTTTTTTCTTGTAAATTTATTTGAGTTCTTTGTAGGTTCTGGATATTAGCCCTTTGTCAGAGGAGTACATTGCAAAAATTTTCTCCCATTCTGTAGGTTGCCTGTTCACTCTGATGGTAGTTTCTTTTGCTGTGCAGAAGCTCTTTAGTTTAATTAGATTCCATTTGTCAATTTTGGCTTTTGTTGCCATTGCTTTTGGTATTTTAGACATGAAGTCCTTGCCCATGCCTATGTCCTGAATGGTATTGCCTAGGTTTTCTTCTAGGGTTTTTATGGTTTTAGGTCAAACATTTAAGTCTTTAATCCATCTTGAATTAATTTTTGTATAAGGTGTAAGGAAGGGATCCAGTTTCAGCTTTCTACTTATGGCTAGCCAGTTTTCCCAGCACCATTTATTAAATAGGGAATCCTTTCCCCATTTCTTGTTTTTGTCAGGTTTTGTCAAAGATCAGATGGTTATAGATGTGTGGTATTATTTCTGAGGGCTCTGTTCTGTTCCATTGATCTATATCTCTGTTTTGGTACCAGTACCATGCTGTTTTGGTTACTGTAGCCTTGTAGTATGGTTTGAAGTCAGGTAGCCTGATGCCTCCAGCTTTCTTCTTTTTGCTTAGGATTGTCTTGGCAATGTGGGCTCTTTTTTGGTTCCATATGAACTTTAAAGTAGTTTTTTCCAATTCTGTGAAGAAAGTCATTGGTAGCTTAATGGGGATGGCATTGAATCTATAATTTACCTTGGGCAGTATGGCCAATTTCATGATATTGATTCTGACTATCCATAAGCATGGAATGTTCTTCCATTTGTTTGTGTCCTCTTTTATTTCATTGAGCAGTGGTTTGTAGTTCTCCTTGACGAAGTCCTTCACATCCCTTGTAAGTTGGATTCCTAGGTATTTTATTCTCTTTGAAGCAATTGTGAATGGAAGTTCACTCAAGATTTAGCTCTCTGTTTGTCTGTTATTGGTGTCTTAGAATGCTTGTGATTTTTGCACATTGATTTTGTATCCTGAGCCTTTGCTGAAGTTGCTTATCAGCTTAAGGAGATTTTGAGCTGAGATGATGGGGTTTTCTAAATATACAATCATGTCATCTGCAAACAGGGACAATTTGACTTCCTCTTTTCCTGATTGAATACCCTTTATTTCTTTCTCTTGCCTGATTGTCCTGGCCAGAACTTCCAACACTATGTTGAATAGGAGTGGTGAGAGAAGGCATCCCTGTTTTCAAAGGAAATGCTTCCAGTTTTTTCCCATTCAGTATGATATTGGCTGTGGGTTTGTCATAAATAGCTTTTATTATTTTGAAATACGTTCCATCAATACCGAATTTATTGAGAGTTTTTAGCATGAAACGCTGTTGAAGTTCATCAAAGGCCTTTTCTGCATCTATTGAGATAATCGTGTGGTTTTTGTCTTTATTTCTGTTTATATGCTGGATTACGTTTATTGATTTGCATATATTGAGCCAGCTTTGCATCCCAGGGATGAAGCCCACTCAATCATGGTGGGTAAGATTTTTGTTGTGCTGCTGGATTCGGTAGACCAGTATTTTATTGAGGATTTTTGCATCGATGTTCATCAGGGATATTGGTCTAAAATTCCCTTTTTTTGTTGTGTCTCTGCCAGGCTTTGGTATCAGGATGATGTTGGCCTCATAAAATGAGTTAGGGAGGATTCCCTCTTTTTCTATTGATTGGAATAGTTTCAGAAGGAATGGTACCAGCTCCTCCTTGTACCTCTGGGAGAATTCGACTGTGAATCCATCTGGTCCTGGACTTTTTTTGCCTAGTAGGCTGTTAATTATTGTCTCAATTTCAGAGCCTGTTATTGGTCTATTCAGGGATTCAGCTTCCTCCTGGTTTAGTCTTGGAAGAGTGTATGTGTCCAGGAATTTATCCATTTCTTCTAGGTTTTCTAGTTTATTTGAGTAGAGGTGTTTGTAGTATTCCCTGATGGTAGTTTGTATTTCAGTGGGGTCGGTGATGATATCCCCTTTATCATTTTTTATTGCGTCTATTTGATTCTTGTCTCTTTTCTTCTTTATTAGTTTTGCTAGCAGTCTACCAATTTTGTTGATTTTTTCAAGAAACCAGCTCCTGGATTCATTGATTTTTTGAAGCATTTTTTCTGTCTCTATCTCCTTCAGTTCTGCTCTGATCTTAGTTATTTCTTGCCTTCTGCTAGCTTTTGAATGTGTTTGCTCTTGCTTCTCTAGCTCTTTTAATTGTGATGTTAGGGTGTCAATTTTAGATCTTTCCAGCTTTCCCTTGTGGGCATTTAGTGCTATAAATTTCCCTCTACACACTACTTTAAATGTGTCCCAGAGATTCTGGTATGTTGCATCTTTGTTCTCATTGGTTTCAAAGAACATCTTTATTTCTGCCTTCATTTCGTTATGTACCCAGTAGTCATTCGGGAGCAGGTTGTTCAGTTTCCATGTAGTTGAGCTGTTTTGATTGAGTTTCTTAGTCCTGAGTTCTAGTTTGATTGCACTGTGGTCTGAGAGACAGTTTGTTATAATTTCTGTTCTTTTACATTTGCTGAGGAGTGCTTTACTTCCAACTATGTGATCAATTTTGGAATAAGTGCAATGTGCTGCTGAGAAAAATGTATATGCTGTTGATTTGGGGTGGAGGGTTCTGTAGATGTCTATTAGGTCCGCTTGATGCAGAGCTGAGTTCAATTCCTAGATATCCTTGTTAACTGTCTGTCTCGTTGATCTGTCTAATGTTGACAGTGGGGTGTTAAAGTCTCCCATTATTATTGTGTGGGAGTCTAAGTCCCTTTGTAAGTCTTTTTTTTTTTTTTTTTTTTTTTGAGACGGAGTCTCGCGCTGTCACCCAGGCTGGAGTGCTGTGGCCGGATCTCAGCTCACTGCAAGCTCCGCCTCCCGGGTTCACGCCATTCTCCTGCCTCAGCCTCCCGAGTAGCTGGGACTACAGGCGCCACCACCTCGCCGGCTAGTTTTTTGTAGTTTTTAGTAGAGACGGGGTTTCACTGTGTTAGTCAGGATGGTCTCGATCTCCTGACCTCGTGATCCGCCCGTCTCGGCCTCCCAAAGTGCTAGGATTACAGGCTTGAGCCACCGCGCCCGGCCTGTAAGTCTTTTAAGACTTGCTTTATGAATCTGGGTGCTCCTTTATTGGGTGCATATATATTTAGGATAGTTAGCTCTTCTTGTTGAATTGATCCCTTTACCATTACGTAATGGCTTTCTTTGTCTCTTTTGATCTTTGATGGTTCAAAGTCTGTTTTATCAGAGACTAGGATTGCAACTCCTGCCTTTTTTTGTTTTCCATTTGCTTGGTAGATCTTCCTCCATCCCTTTGTTTTGAGCCTGTGCGTGTCTCTGCACGTGAGATGGGTCTCCTGAATACAGCACACTGATGGGTCTTGACTCTTTTTCCAATTTGCCAGTCTATCTCTTTTAATTGGAGCATTTAGCCCATTTACATTTAAGGTTAATATTGTTATGTGTGAACTTGATCCTGTCATTATGATGTTAGCTGGTTATTTTGCTCGTTAGTTGATGCAGTTTCTTCCTAGCATTGATGGTCTTTACATTTGGCATGTTTTTGCAGTGGCTGGTACCAGTTGTTCCTTTGCATGTTCAGTGCTTCCTTCAGGAACTCTTGTAGGGCAGGCCTGGTGGTGACAAAATCTCTCAGCATTTGCTTGTCTGTGAAGGATTTTATTTCTCCTTCACTTATGAAGCTTAGTTTTACTGGATATGAAATTTGGGGTTGAAAACTATTTTCTTTAAGAATGTTGAATATTGGCCCCCACTCTCTTCTGTAGGGTTTCTGCTGAGAGATCTGCTGTTAGTCGGATGGGCATCCCTTTGTGGGTAACCCGACCTTTCTCTCTAGCTGCCCTCAATATTTTTTCCTTCATTTCAACTTTGGTAAATCTGACAATTATGTGTCTTTGAGTTGCTCTTCTCGAGGAGTATCTTTGTGGTGTTCTCTGTATTTCCTGAATTTGAATGTTGGCCTGTCTTGCTAGGTTGGGGAAGTTCTCCTGGATAATATCCTGCAGAGTGTTTTCCAACTTGGTTCCACTCTCCCCGTCACTTTCAGGTACACCAGTCAGACGTAGATTTGATCTTTTCACATAGTCCCATATTTCTTGGAGGCTTTTTTTGTTTCTTTTTCGTCTTTTTTCTCTAAACTTCTCTTCTCGCTTCATTTCATTCATTTGATCTTCAATCACTGATACCCTTTCTTCCAGTTGATCAGATCGGTTACTGAAGCTTGTGCATTTGTCACATAGTTCTTGTGCCATGGTTTTCAGCTCTATCAGGTCATTTAAGGACTTCTCTACATTGGTTATTCTAGTTAACCATTCGTCAAATATTTTTCAAGGTTTTTAGCTTCTTTGCAGTGGGTTCGAACTTCCTCCTTTAGCTCAGAGAAGTTTGATCGTCTGAAACCTTCTTCTCTTAACTTGTCAAAGTCATTCTCTATCCAGCTTTGTTCCATTGCTGGCGAGGAGCTGCATTCCTTTAGAGGGGGAGAGGCGCTCTGATTTTTAGAATTTTCAGTTTTCTGCTCTGTTTTTTCCCCATCTTTGTGGTTTTATCTACCTTTGGTCTTTGATGATGGTGATGTACAGATGGGGTTTTGGTGTGGATGTCCTTTCTGTTTGTTAGTTTTCCTTCTAACAGTCAGGACTCGCAGCTGCAGGTCTGTTGGAGTTTGCTGGAGGTCCATTCCGGACCCTGTTTGCCTGGGTATCAGCAGCTGAGGCTCCAGAAGAGTGAATATTGCTGAACAGCAGATGTTGCTGCCTGATCGTTACTCTGGAAGCTTCATCTCAGAGGGGTACCTGGCCCTGTGAGGTGTGAGGTGTCAGTCTGCCCCTAGTTGGGAGTGTCTCCCAATTAGGCTACTCGGGGGTCAGGGACCCACTTGAGCAGGCAGTCTGTCCTTTCTCAGATCTCAAACTCCATGCTGGGAGAACTACTACTCTCTTCAAAGCTGTCAGACAGGGACATTTAAATTGCAGAAGCTTCTGCTGCCTTTTGTTTGGCTATGCCCTGTCCCCAGAGGTGGGGTCTACAGAGGCAGGCAGGCCTCCTTGAGCTGCGGTGGGCTCCACCCACTTCGAGCTTCCTGGACGCTTTGTTTACCTACTCAAGCCTCAGCAATGGCGGGTACCTTGCAGTTAGATCTCAGACTGCGGTGCTAGCAATGAGGGAGGCTCCGTGGGTGTGGGACCCTCCAAGCCAGGCACGGAATATAATCTCCTGGTGTGCTGTTTGCTAAGACCCTTGATAAAGCGCAGTATTAGGTTGGGAGTGACCCGATTTTCCAGGTGCTGTGTGTCACGGTTTCCCTTGGCTAGGAAAGGGAATTCCCTTCCCCGTTGCACTTCCCGGGTGAGGCGATGCCTTGCCCTGCTTTGGCTCTCGCTCGATGGGCCGCACCCCCTGTCCTGCACGCACTGTCCAATACACCCCAGTGAGATGAACCCGGTACCTCAGTTGGAAGTGCAGAAAGCACCCATCTTCTGTGTCGCTCACACTGGGAGCTGGAGGCTGGAGCTGTTCATATTCGGCCATCTTGGAACCGCAGAAGCTCAAGTAACTTTTCATTTAACAATTTTTTTAAAAAAGAAGGAGAAAGCTCCCCAGCATTTCCATACTGTCGTTGGTTTTTGGAACTCCTGGTCTCGACAAAACTAGGGGTATGAACCCGAGCCCAAAGGAGAGGCAGGGAACAGAAACAACCAGATTTAGTGATTGATGACATGGCTGGGAGCAGGGATGGAGGTGGTGACAGCCCAGGAGAGGGTCAGCAGGTCAGGACCTGGCCAGGGTCCAGACTGGCAGGAGCCGGTGTCCAGGAGGCCTGGGTTGCTTGCTGGGATACATGCGGATCCCCAGGCAGGGGTAGTTTTCTCTGCATGGACCCCCCGATTGCTGGTAGGTCAATGCTGTGGGATACCCTGACATGAGTGAGGTTAGAATGTTATAGGTGAGTCAAGCATCTGCAGGAAAGGCAGGGCTTCCACCAACAATTGCAGGTTGCTTGGTATCAGCAACTTATAGCTCAGGCCAGCACAGGACCCTTGCCCAGCCCTTCTCGCAGAGAAGCCAAGAGGATGGTGGGGTAGGCCAGTGGGTGAACCTAACCTTGCCAGTCCCATGGGGAGGGTTGTATTTTATAAGATCAGCAGGTATCCCTAGTTGGATCCTCACTTTGACCAAGGTCTAACAGGAATGGGAGGCGTACGTTACCCCGTGGAATTCTCCTCAGCCTAAGGTCAATATTGCAGGCCAGCCTGAGCAAACTAGGAAACGTGGCCAGTGTTTTTCAGCTGGCCACACTGTCACCTGGTCTTAGATTTCAAAATCCAGAATTGTCAGAATGGAAGTGACCTTGAGGTCATTCAGCCCAATTTCATGTTACAGAAGGGAAAACTGAGGCCCAGAGAGGGAAAGTGCCTTGCCTAGGGTCACACAGTAGACCTGTGTGTTCCAGGGCTTCCTGCCACAGGTTACTGGACCCATGGCAGCCAAGGTGACTCCAGGCCTCCTGATCGGCCCTTGCTGAAAGAAACCCACAGGCCGACCCCCAGAGAAAGGTGGAGAAAGCAAGCCAGGGAGGCAGCCCACCTGTGGTGAGGAGACCCAGGTGCTCAGCCCCCTGGCTCTCACCAGGTGTGCTACTCACTGTCCCACCTGCAGCCCAGACCTCTCTGCCCCCGTAGAGCTCCCGAGCAGGTCAAGCCAGCGTCAGGCAGCACCTGCTGTTCAGGAGGAGTTGACCCCAAACTGCAGATCGAAGGACTCAGAAACGTCTTTAGTTTGGCTTGAAAACTTCCCAGCCCTCTCTTGTTGGGTCGGTCATGCCTCTTCTCTGGGCATCAGTGTCTCCCACAGTCAAATGGCGATAAGAGGGATGCAAGTGTTATGAGCTTAAGGACAGGAGTGTGCTCATATGACTCCTCTATTTGGCAGTAATTGAGGCTAGAATTCAGGACACTGACAAGACAGAGCTGCTCTGCCGTGGTCCTCACTGATTGGTCATCTCATGAAAATCCAGTGACCAAGAAGTACATTGGAGGCTGCAAAGTCTCAGTCTCAGTAGGAGAACCATCTAGTCTGGCTTCCATGGAGTCAGGAAGATGGATCTGGTGGCCTGGAAAGCTGTGTGCCAGGATTGTGGTGATAATCATCCATGGTTATCAGTTCTAGCTTGTGCCCTAGGTTGGTAGGAAGCATTCAATCTGAAAAGTGTCCCATAAAGTCAGATCCATCAGACCTGTCACCACCTGATCGCCTGCCTGTGTTCTTATCCCCACTGCTAGGACCACGTGTCTCCAGCATGCAGGCCAAGGCTCTGCCCAACTCAGGAACCAGTGCTTCCCCTGTTTGGGGGAACTCAATCTATCCCAATATCTGGGTGGTTCATTGCGACACTGGCTTCTTCGGGGGCCCTGCTTTGACCTCTGAATTCAACCTTGGCTCTCATTTCTTGAGCACCAGCTGTGTGCCCGGGACTTTACATACATAATAACCCCAGTCAGTCTCATGACAGCCTGTCAGCCTAAAAGCAGCAGAGCCAGGACTAGAATCTAGTCTAGAGATCTTTCCACACAACCATGATAGCCTCTCCACGGAAATGCTTTCTCCAGTAGCAATGATGACTATTATTTATTGAATGCTTACTATATGTCAGGTGTCATGCCAAGCGATTTATATGAGTCAACTCAATTTAAATCACACATGACACTTTTACTGTCCCCGTTTTACAGATGGGGAGACTAAGGCTTAGAGGAGACCCCAGATTAGGGGACCATCAGTTAGGAGATGGAGGAGCCAGGGTTCAACCATAGGCTGCCTGAGTCTCAAAGCTACCTTTGGAGTCACTGTGCTGTGTTGCTGCATGCATGGGTTTAGTAGCTGGATGCTTACCTCGCCACAGATGCCTGTCTTGTGCTTTAGAACTAAACCCTGATCTGTGTTGCTACCTCTCCCTGTGTCCCCACTTACCTCAACCTGGATTCTGCCAAACCCTTTCCAGCCTCCCAGACATCAACATCACACTCCAATCCCCTGGATGAGTTAGTGTATTTGTTCAACTGCTCCAAAAGGGACCAAGTAACAAGCTCAAAGATGTATGATGTATGTCTCTCTCAGGGGCAGGTGTCTTTGTCTCACCTTCTTGTCCCACTGTTCCTTGGGGTGATGTTCTTGTCCATGTGGTCACAGGTGGCTCAGCTCCACCACATCCATGTTCCTTCCTGACAAAATGGGGAGGTAGAGGACAAGCACTTTTCCTTCTGGCTATGGCCTAAAAGTTGCATACATCATTGGCCAGAACTAGCTGCAAGGGAGGCTGGGAAAGGCAGCCTCTAACTGGTGGCCATAGACCCAGCTTGGGGGCCTTTGATTACTACAAGAAAGAGAACTGGCTAATGGAAGAGATATTCAGTCTCTGCCACAATCCCTGTTTCCAACCAGAGCCCCACCTTGACCTTGGCCTCTCTCTTTGCCCAGACTTCCTTCTGTGACTCTCTGACCACCTCTTCCTGTTAGTCTGCAGACCCATATCCTTATATCTGGCTTGTTTTGCCACCACCTGAGCCCACAGCCACTTTTAGTTTTTTTTTTTGCAAGTGAAGAATTCTGCCCCAGCTTAAATACACACATGCATACATGCACACACACAGAGTGTTGTACACAGAGATTTTTAGAAGGGGCACTGGCTTTGTTGCTAGGTCATTAAATAAGAATATTTACTGAGTACCTCCTCTTCAGCCTGTGGCCTTGTGCCCTGGGTTCCCAGGTATTGAAGTTAAAAGGAAAATTTTCTTATATTTTGACATCAGTGTGTTTTATTACTGTCAGTAAAATTTTTGACCAGATTTTGGCATGTTGGGATATGTGGGGGTGTGTGTAAGTAAATTACAAGCGAAGAGCTGTATTAAGCCCCACCAGCCTGGGGCCAGCTTAGCCTAACAGCTCACTGGACATCAGGCCCCTGCCCCCATCTTGCCCCAGCCTTATCTAACTTTGACTGGGGACTCCAGCTCCTCAGTGTAGAGCCCAAGGCAGATTCAAGCTGGCCTCCTGCCAGGACCAGTGGAATTGTCCACCTTAGAGAGCCCATTTCCCACCCGCCCTCTGGAAAGTTCCCCTGGGGTGTCCACCCTGGGCCATGGCCACGTTGTCCTGACGCCTTCGATACAGAAGGTGCTTTCCAGCTTGGTTTCAGAGCTTCAGACCTCCCTGCCTTGGCCCCAGGCTCCTGCATCATTTCCCACTCCCCTGAGGCCTTTGTGGCTCTAGCCCCAGCAAGTCCCAATCTCCTTCCTATTGGGCTGCTCCCACAGTTAGACCAAAGGAAGCTTCTTGAAGTGGGAGCTAATTTGTCAGGTATGCTAACCAGTTGGCTGCTGAAGCTTGGGTTCCCCTCAGGGTTATAAGCTGGTCTCTGAGCCAGAGCTCTTGGTGGCTGACGATGGCCTCGTGGCCCATTCTGTGACCATCAGTAGAGGCTGTCCATCTTCTTCTGGTCTGGGGTTCAGGTATCTGTTGGCCCAGCTCCTGGGCCCATTTCTCTGGTGACATTTACAGGTGCTGTCACCAATTCCCTGGAGAAGTGGCTTTTTTCTTTATCACTTCAAGTTTGTATTAACATTTCACACATACCCTCAGAACCACAGAAGGTAGCAAAGAACGATTTTCTTAGTGTCTGTTGGTCACAGTCATTAGAACGGTCCTTCGGTTTATACCACGTCACAGTTGGAATCCATTCCAAGGCAGAAGTCTCCTTAGGTCCTGTAGGTTCCCCTACATCTGCCCCTGTGGTCCTGGCTGCCCTTGTCCCCCGCCCCTCCTATTAAGCACTTCAGACCTGTCGTGATGTGGTGGAGCAGGCTGGCAGAGAGCACTAGCTCAGGAGTCCAAGCCCCAGTGTGGCTTGGGCTAGCCACTCTCCACCATGGCTCAGATGCCTGTGTGCGGAATGACAGGGTGGCCCCTCCGGCTCACAAGCCTCGCTGACTCTGTGCTCTGGCAGCCAATGGTGCTCCTGTGGCCTTTTTGCTCCCCACTCAGAAGTGTGGGTAGGACGCCTCTCCTTGGAGAAACACCATGTCAAGCCCACAGGTGCAGGCTGGACACTGACCCTGGGAATTTCAGACAGTGCTGGCCCTGTACTCACCTGATGATGCAACAGTCACCTGACTGTCTCCTTCATCTACCCTGCCCCTCCCACCTGACCCTGGGAATTTCACCAAACCGCAGCTGCTGGGCGCTCCCCCACCTGCCAAGGAGAGCCTTGTGGCTCAGTGAGGGGAGAATGCAGGACTAAACAATGTAGGGTCCTACCTGGCCAGCTGACCCCCACTCAGATTGATCATTTCACCACCCAGTCATGCTGCAGGGTCCCATCCATCCATCAGAAGAAGAAAAGCTTACTGCTACCTAGTGTTTCGGGGCTGATCTCAGATCCTTGCATGAAAGGGTCAATAAGAATAGTAAGTATGGCCAACCCTTGATTATCCACACATAGCACCCAAAGGCCTCTCCATCACAGTGCAGCCAGGCCCAGGAAGCCCAGCCCAGCCCAAAGAGCAGTTCTCTGTCTGTGCTGCAAACCATGTCTTCCACGTCTGATTTTTAGAAGGCTCAGCACTTCTACCCACCTTAGCTTAGGTAAGCAAGACCTGGGGTAAGGCTGCCAGGATGAGTTCCCCCACCTTCGCTGGGCTCCCCATTTCTTCTGTCCAGCAGCTGCAGTGTGGTTAGGACATAGGTTGAAAGGGCAACTCTGTTGTTCAGATGCTAGACATCCCCTTGCCGTGGATACAGCGATGTACCCTGGGGCCATGCTGATGCTTCCATAGGACTGAGGGCCATAGACTGCAGTGCCCATCATGCCACAGAAGCCACAGAGAACTTCTATTAATTGAGGGGACAGCCCTGTCTGGGGGGTCAAGAGGCACAGGATGGTCCAGCCCTGCCACCATTCCCGTGTGCTTTTCAGGGAAAATCATATCACCTTTCTAGCCTTCAGTCTCCTCTGTCAAGTGAGAGGAATGGACTAGACAGCCAGTCTCTAAGAATCTATCAGGAGATCATGGGGTAACTTTAGTCTCCATAGAAGAGATCAAAAGTTTGTACGAGACACCCAGAGACAGTTGGCACTTATGCCTAGTTTTGGCCATAAGGCAAATATTAATTGTAAGGGTAACCATTTTGTCCTGGTTTGCCTGGGACTGTCCTTGTTTATTCCTGTTGTTCCTCTGTGATTGTTAGTAGTTCCCATTTCATTCTCCAAGTGTCCCAGTTTGGATGGTATCTTATGTGGCCACCCTGTTGACTGAGATGTAATCTAATGAAATGAGATTTCCCTGTCTTCCCCACACTCAGTCTGCTTTGGTACAAGTCACAGGAGGCCTTTGACTGCTCATAAGAAAATCTCTGCTGATACGTTGTCTTTCACTGACAAATATCAATCACTGTATTTACACCACATCCAATGACTAGAGGGATGTCATTGAATCAGTCACTGTATTCAATGACCAGAGGGGTGTCATTGAAGACATAAATGATCTCCTGCATCATATACTGTTCCTGACTGAAGTGCCACATGAAAAAGTTTTGCAAGAAACTTAGATGTTCCTTCCTCTCTGGCTATAAGACTCTGTAATGGACCAAATCTCCCTTTTCTGCTTGGCTGCCAGGAAGCTCATATATAAATGTATAGCTGAATTATAGAAACACCATAAGTCCTTATTATTGGTATAGCGGTATTCTTTTTATCCCATCAATCCTGACTTTCTGCCTTATTTCCATTTTCTTTGTTCTGATTTGTTATTATTTATAATTATCTCATATTTATAATTTATCATTCTTCTATAAATATGGTTTTCTTATAGTTACTTTGAATTCTTTGTAGCACCAAGTAGAAAAGGAACACAAAAGGAGTGAATTTAGATGATATGCTTTTTAGCTAAAAGATCAAATCACCTGCTCCTCCAAAGCATGTCACAGTGTCTGAGGCCCTGCCCTTTAAGAGACAATTATTTGAGTCTTAACGACTTGTTAATCTTCTGAGCACCTGCAAAAATGTAGTAAGTGGAATTTTCAAGTCTGTATCATCACACACCTAGTGAAAAGAAGAGTGTGGGCATGAGGGGAGCCTGAGGGCAGGATGCCGGCGGTAGGGCATGCTCACAGGAGAAAAAGTAAGCGTAGAGATGCTCATCACCTACCCAGGGCTTCGCCAGGGGATGCCAGGGAATGGACACCTGAGAAGGGGCTAGGGAACCAACTCTGGCCATGGGAGGCCTGGGTCCAGGTGGCGACACTGCCTGTTAGCAACATGGGACCTTCAGTAAGCCACCTTCCTGATGTCCAAAGTCAGGTGGTTGGGTGAGATGGAGTCCATAGTGACTCCAGCCTTGGGATTCCAGCCCTGCTCCTGGGGAGGAGGGTCCTGAGGATGCACCGGAGCCCGTGAAGCTGAGCTTGCCCAGCTGGCAGCTGGCCCTAGGAGGAGACACACACTTGGGGTCCACACAGACCAACTTTGCTCCTCCACTCGAGGGCAAGGATCCCCATACTTTCATGACATCCCTGGGACACTGGACAAAGGCTGCAAAGCCAGAGGAACCTTCCAGAATGATCTTCCTGGCAATTGCTTGAATCAAACAAATGGTCACAGCTGTGTCAGATTATAAGTTCTCACAGACTGTGGCAGTAGTTTGTGGTTTTGCCTTGAAACATGGGCTGGGGTGCGGGTTAGCAAGGGAGTAAAAAGCAGTGAATGATGTCCCTCGTGGACACTTTCAGAACCCAGGGCCAGAGAGGAATACTAACCTGAGAATAATCTACCCCTTGGAAAACTCAACCCTGAATAATCCACTGGCACTTCCCTCCCGCACCATCTGCGGCTCCATCCAGAGTTCACCCAGCAGCGCCTGCGTCTCCGATCTCATTGGGCCCACTTCATGTCCAAGGCACAGTTGAGGCAGGATTTGTTATCTCGTTTATCGATTAGGCAACTGAGGCTTAGAGGGCTTAGACCCACTCAGAATGGATCACAAAGCACAGATGAGAGCCCAGGCCTCCTGTCCCTAACTGCCCTGCAGCTCCCAGAGCCCACTTTGTTTTCTGCTCTCAGCTTCCCACATGGCCAGTCCTCAGAAACACCCTGGCATTCAGGTCACCCAACACGGACATGAGAGCGGGTGAGGAAAGAATTGCAGAGCTTGGGCACGCGGAGCCAGAGCCTGTGGTTCTGGTTGAGTTTCCCTGGTTAACCTTTGAGGGGCCTCAGCCAAGTGTGGCACCGAGTCTGGGCTGCCCAGGCTGTGCATGAGTCCCAGTAACTCTATCTTCTCTTTTGTGTGTGTGTGTACTTCTATCACACAGAAGAAGAGCGTGATTTCTCCTCCGAGGCCGTTGATCTCCAGCCCAGAACTAAAGGGGAGAAGAACCACCCCCAGCATCCAGCGTGGCATCTCTTGTGCCAGGACCAGGGATGACTGGGCCATGGACACAGATGTCTCCAACCTTCAACCGTTCGCATAGCACACGGGGGACTCGTGGGGGCCACCTGCCACTGCCAGCTGAAACAATACAATGGCAATACTGACATCCTTCATGACGTTTTCCCGACAGACATTCAGGCAGAAAGTGCTGGTGCGTTTTCTATCTACAAAGTAGAGGGCCATGCCTCACCAATAGAATAGCTTGGGCCCTGATGACCTGCTCCGAATCCACTCACAGCCAGTGACACTTGCAAAAAACTCCCAAAGCTGTCTTGGGTTTGGCTTCTGCAGCTCTTGACCAATGTGACCAAAGCTGGACACCTCCTTGGGACACTGGGATTATTCATAAATGCAGCCTGCCTTGACTCTCCCTGAGTAGCATCTGAAGTCTTTGTGAAGGTCATGGATCCTGAACAAAGTGTCAAGGGCACCAAGAAGGCTGAGGGAAGTCCCCGGAAGCGGCTGACCAAAGGAGAGGCCATTCAGACCAGTGTTTCTTCCAGCGTCCCATACCCAGGCAGCGGCACAGCTGCCACCCAAGAGAGCCCCGCCCAAGAGCTCCTAGCCCCGCAGCCCTTCCCGGGCCCCTCATCAGTTCTTAGGGAAGGCTCTCAGGAGAAAACAGGCCAGCAGCAGAAGCCCCCAAAAAGGCCCCCCATCGAAGCATCCGTTCACATCTCACAGCTTCCGCAGCACCCTCTGACACCAGCATTCATGTCTCCCGGCAAACCTGAGCATCTCCTGGAGGGGTCCACATGGCAACTGGTCGACCCTATGAGACCTGGACCCTCTGGCTCCTTCGTGGCCCCTGGGCTCCATCCTCAGAGCCAGCTCCTTCCTTCCCACGCTTCCATCATTCCTCCCGAGGACCTTCCTGGCGTCCCCAAAGTCTTTGTGCCTCGTCCTTCCCAGGTCTCCTTGAAGCCCACAGAAGAGGCGCACAAGAAGGAGAGGAAGCCCCAGAAGCCGGGCAAGTACATCTGCCAGTACTGCAGCCGGCCCTGTGCCAAGCCCAGCGTGCTCCAGAAGCACATTCGCTCACACACGGGTGAGAGGCCCTACCCCTGCGGTCCCTGTGGCTTCTCCTTCAAGACCAAGAGTAATCTCTACAAGCACAGGAAGTCCCATGCCCACCGCATCAAAGCAGGCCTGGCCTCAGG
Source organism: Trachypithecus francoisi (assembly GCF_009764315.1). Lineage (NCBI taxonomy): Eukaryota > Metazoa > Chordata > Mammalia > Primates > Cercopithecidae > Trachypithecus > Trachypithecus francoisi. Next base: position 82,947,759 of record NW_022681457.1, read on the forward strand.
CATGGGTAGTGAGATGTACCCACATGGGCTGGAGATGGAGCGAATCCCTGGGGAAGAGTTTGAGGAGCCCACCGAGGGAGAAAGTACGGATTCTGAAGAGGAGACTAGTGCCACCTCTGGTCACCCTGCAGAGCTCTCCCCAAGATCCAAGCAACACCTTCTCTCCAGTGGGCTATTCAGCTCTGGGAGCCACAGTTCCAGCCATGAACGCTGTTCCCTGTCCCAGTCCAGCACCACCCAGTCACTCGAAGACCCCCCTCCATTTGTGGAACCCTCATCTGAGCACCCCCTGAGCCATAAACCCGAAGACACCCACACGATTAAGCAGAAGCTGGCCCTCCGCTTAAGCGAGAGGAAGAAGGTGATCGATGAGCAGGCATTTCTGAGCCCAGGCAGCAAAGGGAGTACTGAGTCTGGGTATTTCTCCCGCTCCGAGAGTGCAGAGCAGCAGGTCAGCCCCCCAAACACCAACGCCAAGTCCTACGCTGAGATCATCTTTGGCAAGTGTGGGCGAATAGGACAGCGGACCGCCATGCTGACAGCCACCTCCACCCAGCCCCTCCTGCCCCTGTCCACCGAAGACAAGCCCAGCCTGGTGCCTTTGTCTGTACCCCGGACGCAGGTGATCGAGCACATCACAAAGCTCATCACCATCAACGAGGCCGTGGTGGACACCAGCGAGATCGACAGCGTGAAGCCAAGGCGGAGCTCGCTGTCCAGGCGCAGCAGCATGGAGTCCCCGAAATCCAGCCTCTACCGGGAGCCCCTGTCATCCCACAGTGAGAAAACCAAGCCCGAACAATCACTGCTGAGCCTCCAGCACCCGCCCAGTACCGCCCCCCCTGTGCCTCTCCTGAGAAGCCACTCAATGCCTTCTGCCGCCTGCACTATCAGCACCCCCCACCACCCCTTCCGAGGTAGCTACTCCTTCGATGACCATATCACCGACTCCGAAGCCCTGAGCCGCAGCAGTCACGTGTTTACCTCCCACCCCCGGATGCTGAAGCGCCAGCCGGCAATCGAATTACCTTTGGGAGGGGAATACAGTTCCGAGGAGCCTGGACCAAGCAGCAAAGACACAGCCTCCAAGCCCTCAGACGAACTGGAACCCAAGGAAAGTGAACTTACCAAAAAGACCAAGAAGGGTTTGAAAACAAAAGGGGTGATCTACGAATGTAACATATGTGGTGCTCGGTACAAGAAAAGGGATAACTACGAAGCCCACAAAAAATACTACTGCTCAGAGCTTCAGATTGCAAAGCCCATCTCTGCAGGCACCCACACATCTCCAGAAGCCGAAAAGAGTCAGACTGAGCATGAGCCGTGGTCCCAAATGATGCATTACAAACTGGGGACTACCCTGGAACTCACTCCACTAAGGAAGAGGAGGAAAGAGAAGAGCCTTGGGGACGAGGAAGAGCCACCTGCCTTTGAGTCCACAAAAAGTCAGTTTGGCAGCCCCGGGCCATCCGATGCTGCTCGGAACCTTCCCCTGGAGTCCACCAAGTCACCAGCAGAACCAAGTAAATCAGTGCCCTCCTTGGAGGGACCCACGGGCTTCCAGCCAAGGACTCCCAAGCCAGGGTCTAGTTCAGAATCAGGGAAGGAGAGGAGAACAACGTCCAAAGAAATTTCTGTCATCCAGCACACCAGCTCCTTTGAGAAATCTGACTCACTCGAGCAGCCGAGTGGCTTAGAAGGGGAAGACAAACCTCTGACCCAGTTCCCATCGCCCCCAGCTGCCCCACACGGACGCTCAGCTCACTCCCTGCAGCCCAAGTTGGTCCGCCAGCCCAACATTCAGGTTCCTGAGATCCTGGTAACCGAGGAGCCTGACCGGCCGGACACAGAGCCAGAGCCGCCCCCTAAGGAACCTGAGAAGACTGAGGAGTTCCAGTGGCCCCAACGCAGCCAGACACTTGCCCAGCTCCCGGCCGAGAAGCTGCCACCCAAAAAAAAGAGGCTGCGCCTGGCAGAGATGGCCCAATCATCAGGGGAGTCCAGCTTCGAGTCTTCTGTGCCTCTGTCTCGCAGCCCGAGCCAGGAAAGCAGTATCTCTCTGAGTGGGTCCAGCCGCTCAGCCTCATTTGAGAGGGATGACCATGGGAAAGCCGAAGCCCCCGGTCCCTCATCTGACACACGCCCCAAACTCCCGGGCACCCACATGTTGACTGTCCCCAGCCACCACCCGCATGCCCGAGAGATGCGGAGGTCAGCCTCAGAGCAAAGCCCCAACGTTTCCCATTCTGCCCACATGACCGAGACACGCAGCAAATCCTTTGACTATGGCAGCTTGTCCTTGACAGGCCCTTCTGCTCCAGCCCCAGTGGCTCCACCAGCGCGGGTGGCCCCGCCAGAGAGAAGAAAATGCTTCTTGGTGAGACAGGCCTCTCTGAGCAGGCCTCCAGAATCTGAGTTGGAGGCTGCCCCCAAGGGAAGACAGGAGAGCGAAGAACCACAGCCCTCATCCAGTAAACCCTCCACCAAAAGCTCATTGTCTCAGATTTCCTCCGCGGCCACCTCACATGGTGGGCCCTTGGGAGGCAAGGGCCCAGGGCAGGACAGGCCCCCATTGGGGCCCACTGTGCCCTACACAGAAGCACTGCAGGTGTTCCACCACCCTGTTGCCCAGACACCCCTGCATGAGAAGCCGTGCCTGCCCCCACCTGTCTCCCTTTTCTCCTTCCAGCACCTCGTGCAACATGAGCCAGGACAGTCTCCAGAATTCTTCTCCACCCAGGCCATGTCCAGCCTCCTGTCCCCACCATACTCCATGCCTCCACTTCCTCCCTCCTTATTTCAAGCCCCACCGCTTCCTCTCCAGCCTACTGTTCTGCACCCAGGCCAACTCCATCTCCCCCAGCTCATGCCTCACCCAGCCAACATCCCCTTCCGGCAGCCTCCTTCCTTCCTCCCCATGCCATACCCAGCCTCCTCAGCACTCTCTTCTGGGTTTTTCCTGCCTCTGCAATCCCAGTTTGCGCTTCAGCTCCCTGGTGATGTGGAAAGCCATCTGCCTCAGATCAAAACCAGTCTGGCCCCACTGGCAACAGGAAGTGCTGGCCTCTCCCCAAGCACAGAGTACAGCAGTGACATCCGGCTACCCCCTGTGGCTCCCCCAGCCAGCTCCTCAGCACCTGCATCAGCTCCTCCACTGGCCCTGCCCGCCTGTCCAGACACCATGGTGTCCCTGGTTGTGCCTGTCCGTGTTCAGACCAATATGCCATCCTATGGAAGTGCAATGTACACCACCCTTTCCCAGATCTTGGTCACCCAGTCCCAAGGCAGCTCAGCAACTGTGGCACTTCCCAAGTTTGAGGAACCCCCATCAAAAGGGACGACTGTGTGTGGTGCAGATGTGCATGAGGTTGGGCCTGGCCCTTCTGGGTTAAGTGAAGAGCAAAGCAGAGCTTTCCCAACTCCATATCTGAGAGTGCCTGTGACATTACCTGAAAGAAAAGGCACTTCCCTGTCATCAGAGAGTGTCTTGAGCCTGGAGGGGAGTTCATCAACAGCAGGGGGAAGCAAACGTGTCCTTTCACCAGCTGGCAGCCTTGAACTTACCATGGAAACCCAGCAGCAAAAAAGAGTGAAGGAGGAGGAGGCTTCCAAGGCAGATGAAAAACTTGAGCTGGTAAAACCATGCAGTGTGGTGCTTACCAGCACCGAGGATGGGAAAAGGCCAGAGAAATCCCACTTAGGCAACCAGGGCCAGGGCAGGAGGGAGCTAGAAATGCTGTCCAGCCTGTCCTCAGATCCATCTGACACAAAGGAAATTCCTCCCCTCCCTCACCCCGCATTGCCCCATGGGACAGCCCCAGGCTCAGAAGCTTTGAAGGAATATCCCCAGCCATCTGGCAAACCTCACCGAAGAGGGTTGCCCCCACTGAGCGTGAAGAAAGAAGATTCCAAGGAACAACCTGATCTCCCCTCCTTGGCACCTCCCAGCTCTCTGCCTCTGTCAGAAACGTCCTCCAGACCAGCCAAGTCACAAGAAGGTATGGACTCAAAGAAGGTACTGCAGTTCCCCAGCCTCCACACAACCACTAATGTCAGTTGGTGCTATTTAAACTACATTAAGCCAAATCACATCCAGCATGCAGATAGGAGGTCCTCTGTTTACGCTGGTTGGTGCATAAGTTTGTACAACCCCAACCTTCCGGGGGTTTCCACTAAAGCTGCTTTGTCCCTCCTGAGGTCTAAGCAGAAAGTGAGCAAAGAGACATACACCATGGCCACAGCTCCGCATCCTGAGGCAGGAAGGCTTGTGCCATCCAGCTCCCGCAAGCCCCGCATGACAGAGGTAAGTTCAACCTTGTTTTTCTTCTCATCACTGATTTTCAAAAGCCCTTGGTGAGCTTTTAAAGCCACAGTATCCTCAGGTTCCAGTTGCAGAACTAGAGCCAGATGAGTGTCAGATTGCCTCTCTGAAAGCTGAGACTGGTCACCTTACAAGGAAACATGTTTATTGAGTTTCTTTGTCAGTGTATCTGTCGTATCGTTGGAATGGATATACTTTCAATACAGTTAGCCATAAAGTGATCCTGCTCTCCCATGAACTTCTGTTGTAAAATCAAAGATATAGGCTCAGTAAGAAAAAAAGAAATTTTCCAAAAGACTGAGTTGGAAAACTTGGCTGACAGGAATGCCTGTAGCAACTTTAAAACTTTATACCTCTCCTTCATTGTATGAATATCCCTTGTCTTGTTAGTCTTTTCCTGCTTTTCTTAATTCTTACATCTGCTGTTTCCATTCTCTAGTACCACTTTAAATCTCCTATTTCCAAGATTCTATAATTTGGCACAAACGACTCCTGAAATATTCCTTCTTCCTTTTCTGGGAGTAAGACAGCAAATGGAGCTGAGCTGCAGTATCCCTCCTTACCAGTAGATGGCAATGCCACTCACAGTTTGACCTATCTGTGCTATGTGGTCAAGAAACGCTAATATTTACTCTTTCATTGCCTTTGATCTGAGGCTACATCAGGAGCTATAGAATGAACTGGTCCCCTGAAAGCTCAGCAAGTTTGAAATTCAGTAATTTTAAACTTCAGACAAAAACCACCACCATACCCTGACAAGGCCAGCCTAGGGATTTGGATTATGTTGACTTGGCATTTGTGGAATAACAGCTGGTCTTGTTTATTGAGCAGCCTCATGGTGCCAGGCACTGTGCTGGGCCCTTGAATCTAGTCACTGTTCACCTCCACCTCTGAAGTAACATAACCATCTCCCTTCTATAGCTTAGGGAACTGAGGGTCAGAGTCTGAGAAAGGTCAAGGTCATCTGGCAAATGTTGGACAAACCCAGAATTTGAACCCAGACCTATCTGACTCCAAAGAGTCTATTTTTCTTCTTTTAATTATTTGAGGAGAGAAAAATCTTAAAAGATGACTGCAAATTTAAAAATATTCATTAGTGTGTCTTCAGACCAGAAGCTCTGACCAAATTAGGTCTAAATTCCCTAAACTAAATTCGTATTGTAGATAAGTGAGCAAAACTCTGTTCTATAATTTCCCATGCTCTCATATCTTCCTCTTTTGTCATTGAGCGAACTTTGTGCGTTGAATTTGTCCTTAGCTTGACTGGATGTTCTTCACAGAACTGTTTTCTAAATTTATTCCCTAGATGTCTTTGTCAGTCTACATAGATCCCTAACCAAGATTTCCACTTTTGCATTAATGTCATGCTAATTTCCTCTTCAGCATCTCTTACTAGCTGTGGCCACTCCCAAGATGCTGTTATAATTATTCATACTGCTAGCTTTTTGGGTACCTATTATGTACCAAGTACTATACTAATTGCTACTTTTCTCCTCACAACTAACTTGATAGTTAGGGTGCAGTATCACCATTTCATAGATGAAGAGACCAAAACACAGAGAGGTTAAGTAACTTTCACAAGGCCACACAGTAAGTGGCAGAGCCTAGATCAAAACTAGATTTTACTCCAGTGCCCTTTTGAATTATCTAAGCTGCCTCTAGTTTTTAATGACTGAAAATGTTACAGGCCATTTAAGAGAAAGGAAGTGTTAATTTGGATTTGTCAATTATTTATTTATAATTGGATTTGGCAATTATTTATTTATAATGCTCCTAAAACCTGTGAACTTTTTCTTGGAATATTCTGTTTGGTTCACTGGCATGTTTCCTGCCAGAATTGCCCCAATCTGGTACATTAGTATAACCTCATGGTCTATGGCTTAAGGCCTTTATACAACTACACCTCTCTCTGGTCTCTGCTTGCGTATCTCCAACGAGAGGAACTCACCATCTCATGATACATTCCGATCCATCTTTGGACAGCGCTCTAAGAAGGCTCTCTATTGTACTGAGCTGACATTTGTCAGCTTGTAGCTTCCAGTCTCTGTTAGTAGTTCTGAGAAGGTCCTTAGGTCTATCTTAGCATTTTGAAGCTCTTCCAAACCATCTTTGTGCAAGTCTAGGACACCCTATGATGTTTTTGTTTCGTCATAGATATTTTCTTCCATGTATAAACTCTGGAGAAACCCCAGCTTGTTAAGAGTCCACTTTGTAGCCACATTCTTTCGTTTTTCCTCCTTGGGAATCATTTTGACAACAACACAGCACTGTCACAAAGTGACTAAGAACAAGGATTCAGGTGCCAACTTGCCCAGGTTTGAATCCCACTACCTTACCTACTAGCTATGTGACCTTGGGCCAATAACGTAAACTCTCTGAGCCTTGGTTTCATCCTCTGTAAAATAGGGATAATAATAACACTTAGCTCATAGGACTGTGGAGATAATTAAATGAGTTAAGACATGCAGAGTGTGCTTAGAACAGTGCATGCCACATTGGCACTCAGTAATTATTTTTAGCTATACTTATTCATATTGTTGTCGTCAAAAGCTAAAATGGATCCCTGGTCCCTGCTCAATTCCAACACTGTGTTTCCTGGGAAAGTGGTACACTGCCACCCAAACCAGCCTCCTCCAGTGTGGCCCAGATATCACGACAGGCTGTGAGGGAGAAGCAGTCCGTTTGCCTGTGGGAGGCACCTTGGTCATTCCATGGACAGTCTAGATCACAGGCCAGGGTGGAGTGGAAATGGTAGGCTCTGGAAACCCAAGGGTATTGCAGAAAACTAGCTGCCTTCTGCCAAAGCAGCAGTCCAGATTCTTGCTCGTTTTCCACTCCCCTCTTCCAAATCTGAAGAGATTATTTGGTGGTCACTGAGTCATAGAAGTTGGCCCTGGAATGGATCTTCAAGATAGTCTAAATCCCCTCAGACTCTGAGGCCCAGAGAGGTGAAGTCATCCACCAAACAGCAGCTCCGTGTGCCATGGCCTATCTGGCGCTGGAACTCAGATTCCCCGATTCCCAGCCAGGCACCTTTCTGTCTAGCCCCATGCTGTCCTTGTGGGGGCAGGTGTGGTGGCTGGCACAGGGGACTGCCGTTCTTAGATTGCCCCAGCATCAGGAAATGTGGTTGCTTCATTCACTGGCTGGAAACAGCATGGTTTTTCATGACTTTAATGATAGTGGCGTGAAGTAGGAGGAAATTCTCACTCCCAGCCCCCGCCCTAAGCACAACGTTTCTGCTCCCTAGGCAAGAGCGCACCCACCCCTGACAACACTGCAGCGTTTAGAGGACATGTTCTTGGAATAGTGGAAGATGTCCAGGAAGCACAAGGCCAATGCCAGCCCTCCCCTTAAGCCAGCTCTCATCATTGAGGCATGGCTCTGTAAAGTGCGTGGGTCCTGCAGGACTAACAGCCCAGAGCCTGCACAGCCTCTCTGTGCCTGTCTCTGTGGTGGAGTTGGGGACGTCCTGCTGGTCAGGGTCCTCAGCCCAGCTCCTGGCCTTTGGTACTAGCACAGAAGGGCCAAGGTCCTGGAAAAAAGAGACCTGTGCTGCACTCCCAGCTCTGCCCTTAACTCACTGGGTGACCTTAGCTTTCTGATCTATAAACAAGAACTGGGCCAGTTTATCTCCAAAGGCAGAGTGGAGCCTTTGTTCATGTGTTCAACATTATTTGAGCATCTTCTCTGAGACAGGCCCTGTGTGGGGTTCTGGGGTGCCCAAGGAGACCAAGATGAGGACCTGTTACCAGGAGTTCCCAGACTAGTGTGAAAGACAGATAACAAACACAGGTCTTATGGGAGGTTAACCTGAAAGAGACAGGGTTCCAGCTGTAACACCAACTAATGGCATGGCCTTGGATAAGGGACTTCTCTCTGGGGATCAGTTTCCTTAATTCTGTAAAGTGGGGCAAATAGCACCTCTTCATGGAGAAGTGTGAAGATTACATATGTGTACTTGTGCAGTGCCATATAAGGCATGATTATTAGCATTGCATTCGTGGCTGAGGATGCACTTTTAACCAGCAATGATTTTGTCATTCCTGCGGTGGGCCAGGTTCACCTCCCTTCGCTGGTTTCCCCGGAAGGCCAGAAAGATCTAGCTAGAGTGGAGAAGGAAGAAGAGAGGAGAGGGGAGCCGGAGGAGGATGCTCCTGCCTCCCAGAGAGGGGAGCCGGCGAGGATCAAAATCTTCGAAGGAGGGTAAGACTCATGTTTGGTTTTCATCGTCTGCTTCCCGTGGAATAAGAGCTGGTGCCCATCGGTGTTCATGGGCAGCAGTGGCTCAGTTGACAAGGGCTCTGCCCACAGGTGCCCTGTGGTCCCAGCGATGCCCTTCAGCAGACATCACCTTCCTGGGACTCTCAGGCCCCTCTGCTTAAGAATGCCATGGGGTTTCTTGGTGGGGATGGGCAATGCTGGGTATTTGTTGAGGATCTGGAGGGGTCTGGGTCTTCCTCCAGTCCTTCATTTTCTCAGATCCTGGCCAGGTTTCTAGTCCCTGAATTGGAGTTGCCATCCCAGTATCCCAGCAAATGTCCAGATTCCTGTCTCTCTTGACATGTATTCTCCAAAAGTCACCTCTGTACTGCCCAATGGCCATCTTGGCATGTCTGGTTTCCCACGGGGCACTCGGGCTCAGCCGACTAGGCTATTTGCAGGGCTGATTGCACACTGTATGCACCTGGTGTTTCCACTGGTCCCCAGCCTGACTGGCTGGGGCCCAGGGCTCATCGGTTGGTGAATATTTTGAATATCATTCCTAGTTATTCACCTTTGATGCTTGACTTTGGGAAACCAATGGTCTAAACGTTTCAGAGCTCACAGCTTCGGGGACTGTCTGGGCTCTGGAAGGGTGCCTTGTTTCAGATGTGCTTTGTGGAATTTTTGTGCCAGCTGTGTTTTGTGTGGCCACATGTTTGCTTCCTGGGATTTGGGTGTCTGTGAGCAGGTCCCGTGGCGTCTGTCTCAGGGTCCTGTGTCTGTGTCCCTGGTGTGATCAGGGTGGCCTGGTCCTGCACAGCCCTGAAGGACAACAACATAGAGGAAGATGTGCTTCCTGTGGAGGACAGTCCCCATGAGCCGGGGCCAACATGGCTGTCACTGGGGGCCTCTGATCCGCTAGCACCTGCAAGCGCCTAACTCACAGGGTCAGCATGGGAGGCACGGGAGTCCTCCGTAAGGTTGGGGGACAACAGAGACTGCCATCCTCCCCAGGGCCACCAGTTGGCATCTTCTGGTGGCACTGACCAGCAGGGGCTCTCAGGAGGGAGGGTGCTTGGAAATATGGGGAGCAGGATGGTCAGTGATGGGAAGGGGGCCAGGGGTAGCAAAAGACCCTGAAACCTACTGCCTAAAATACCAATAGCGGCTACGTTGAAAAAAAACTGGACCAAAGGTCTTCAAAAATGCCAACCCTCTTTCCGTTTGGGGATGGACGCAGTTCCTCCTGCTGTTTGGTTAGAGCGCCCTCGTGTGTCTCTGTGTTTTCATGCCACTGGGTCCCTTAGAGGCCACACAGAGGCAGGATTGATGAAGCGCCTGCTCCCAGCGACTGGCCCTCTTCCTTCTTGCTTTAGAGGCTCTCTGTGGGCTCTGAGGACTGCTGAGTGTTTCGTGGTGTCCCAGGAGCTTGCCCCAGCAGCATTCTGTGTGCGCCTGAGGAGGTTCGCCTCTTCCCTGAGAGGCAGGTGCTCTGAGACCTTGGGAAGCCTGAGATTCCAGAAAGGCAGCTGGCAGGAACCACTCCCCTCCCAGCTCCCTGCTGGATGTCTCTGCCCACAGGGTCTGCATTGGCTGAAGAAAGGGAAAGATCACCCACGAGTCCCCTTCTCCTCTTTCTGCAGCCGGCATGGGTCCTACTCCCTCTCCACCTCCTTCCAGGTCTTCACTCAGTCCCACCTGCTCTGCTTCAGAATCCTCCTCTTGGTTGAGTTCTGTCATCTCTGCCTCACTTACCTCTGTTCTGCCTGAGACTAGCCCCCCAGTTCTCCAGCCCTCAGTTTCCTTATTTGTAAAAGGGGGAGAATAACATTTGTAAAAGGGGGAAAATAACATGTGGGATTTTCAGAGGACCCTGTGAGACCCTATGTAAAGTCTGTAGTTCACAGCTGTTCAAAAAATGGACATTGGTGCATTTTACCACTAGTATATCCATTTCATCAATCTCCCTCCAGGACAGTCCCACTCTGTTCTGTCAGCTATGGAAGGTATCCTCTCCCTTTCAACTTGTCACATGCAATTTGAGCACGTACGGAATTGATTATAGTGTCAGATCCTTTCCTCCCCCAGCCTGGCTGTCTCAAGCTGGGACCTTGCCTCCCACCCTCACTTCTGGTGATTCTTCTACATTCATGGTTCTCTTAGGGCTGGCGTCACCCACCAGAGTGTTTGGAAATGGTGAAGGAGGGGGGAGGGCATTTTGGTTGCCACATAACCTAGGATACCTCCGGTATTTCAGGGATGGGGCCGGAGATGCTGACCTTCCAGTCCACCAACCTTACAACCTCTTGTTCCCCCAAATTGCCAAGAGTGCCCCCACCTAGAATCACTGGGCACACTTCTCTGCAGTCTCACAGTTTTGCCTTAGACTCAGTTCTTCCTTTTATTTATTTCTTTCTTTTTTAACACAAAGAACACATGTATTTCACTCCTGTACACATTTGAGAAGGGTCTCCCATGGAGCTCTGTTCCTAAGATCCAGGCCAGTAGAGGCTGAGAGAGGAAGAAGAAAAAAATGATTCCACCCAGAAGCTTCTGCTCACATTTAAATGGCCAGAGCAAGTCATAGGGCCTCACCTAATTCCGTGGGAGCAGAGAAGTGCATTCCTACTGTGTGCTTGGGAGAACCTGAAATATTTGGTAGATATCATGCTCGTGACTACTCAAGTTGGTTTAACATACATCTGTAGCTTGTTATGTTTACTCAACAGTGTTTTTGACATGCATCCATGTTGATACTTGTAGACCTAGTTCACGATGAATCAGTAAGCCAGACACAAAAGAGTAGATGCTGTATGAGTCCAACATACGTGAGTCTTTTTATCTCTAATTAAACTCGCCTTACTTTCTTTCTTGACCTCCATTTCAGCAACTGATCAATTTATTAATTCATCAAGGAGGAGGATCTGTTTAATCAGTGCCTTTTGGGTGCTCTGTGCCAGAAAATGCAGTGGCCCATGGGAGTTAAATGTCATCCTGCCCTCAAGGTGCTTGGGGACTACACCAAGGTGGCAACACAAGACCCAGTGCTAAGGTGGGGATGGCCAGGGCTGTGAAGCTCACAGCAAGGGAAGGATGCCTGGGGGGTGGAATAGCCAGAGAGGGCTTCCCAGAGGAGGTGGAGCCAGGCCTGGAAGGGCGGGCGAGACCCAGACAGGTGGAGAGGAAGGTTAAGCTGCCCAGCAGTCCACCTGCTACAAGTGTGATGGCAGCTCCTGTACCTGATCAGTGAGACTCACTTCCTCTTGCCTTGAGCATTCTCACTTGCTGGCGTCACCCATCTCCTTAGCTTCCAGCCTCATCTCTGTGCCAACATTGCTACATCTGGGTCTCCAGCCAGGACCTCACCCCTGAACTGCAGACATTGGTTTTGACAACACCTCACACTTACCACGTGCAAACCAAGCCTTCCACTTCCCACCAACAGCATCTCCTTCCACATCCAGATCTCAGGTGATACACCCAGCCCTTCACACTCAGAACTTTAACATTGTCTTGGATGCCTTCTCCCCCTTTCCAATTAGTCCCCCAATCCTGGTGTCTGCATGAAGTAGTCAGTGACTCAGTGTGGTCTCTTTATTCCCTCTGCCACTGCTCTGGCCACCCTATCTCTAGAGCTCCAATGTTGGTACCACTGAGCATCACTAAACATGATTCTGCCTGTGTCATGCTTTTCTCCAAAGCCATCTGTGGCTGCCTCACCTACAGGATCCAGTTTAAACTCAGTCTGTGAGTGCTGGCCTCAGAATCTGACCTGCTTCTGTTGCCCTTCACCTTTTGCTGCCTGCTGGGCCCTGCCATTGCCAAATCCTACCCAGCCTTCAAAAGCCAGTACTCAGCCCTGTTCCTCTAACAAGCCTCCCAAATCCCTCCACAATCTGTAGTTCTTTGTGTTACTTCTGTCATAACCCTGGTGCTAAGATCCATTTCTGTCTCCTCCCAAGTCCCTTCTTGGGTAATACTTTGCACACACAATGCATCAGTCTCTATTTATTGCACTAGTTTCCTGGCACATGGCCCCCTCTGCATTCCCCATCACTTCCACACCTGAACAAAGCTGCATTTCCCAGGCAGCCCCTGTGAGTGCCCATCAGGGATGTGATAGCTCTCTCACCCAGCACCCGTGCATTTGCCTTGGTTGTTTAGAATGGCTTTTTGTTAAGCAGTGTTGTTTTCAAACACACAAAGTTATATTGTTTCTTGAAAGTAATGACTATATTGTCTTAACTCAAGTTCACTTGTCGCAAGGAAAGCTGGGAATTCAGCCCAGTGGGCTTACACGGAAGAGGAAGAGACTGGAATTGATAGGAACCACCTGGCTGACCAAGCCCAGTTGGGTGGTATGACCAAGCCCAGTTGGGTGGCTTAGGTCCGAAGGGAATGATAAGTTCAGATGGTGAGATCCCAGGATTCCATGCCAGATCCTGCCTGCTGCAGGACTCAGCTGCTGCATCTCCTGTGGGAGGGCATTGGCTCCCACACCACCTCACCTACCTCAGTACCTCACTCCAGCCATTGCCACTCTCCTGGGCCATTCAAGTTAGCATACCCAGACTTAAGGTTTCCACCTTACAAACATTTTGACTGAAGGGCCATATTGCCAGATTTCTCTGTTTCCTTTAAAGAAAAACTCTGTAAGAAGTTGACCGTGTTGCTCACCTCTGTATCTTTCCTCCCGGCTTCTCTCAGATCTATTCAAGGTGGGCCTTTGGGCTCCTCACACCTCAGAAGCTGCTCTTATCCAAGTCAATGGTGACCTCACCTTGCAGAAGTCAGTAGTCAGTTCTCACTTCTATTCTTTCCTGAGCCATCAGCAGCATTTGACACAGTTAATCCTTCACTCGTCCATGCAGGACTTTGTCCTCTTGGTTTCCTGGACACTGTCTGTTTCATCTGTTTTCACACTGCTGTAAAGAACTGCCCAAGGCTGGATAATTTATAAAGAAAAGAGGTTTAATTGACTCATTCACATGACTGGGGAGACCTCAGGAAACTTACAATCATGGTGGAAGGTGAAGGGGAAGCAAGGCACCTTCTTCACAAAGCAGCAGAAGGAAAAATGCATGCAGGAGGAACTACCGAATGCTTATAAAACCGTCAGTCTCATGAGAACTCACACACTGTCACCAGAATGGCATAGGGGAAACTGCCCCCATGATTCAGTCACCTCCACCTGGTCTCTCCCTTGACACATGGGGATTATGGGTAATTACAATTCAAATGAGATTTTGGGTGGGGGCACAGGCAAACTATATCACTGTCTTTCTTGATCTTCCTCTTCCTTGACTGGTTGCACTTCCTCACCATCTTCAGTGAGTCCATGATCACCTGATCGCTGAACCCCCATGTGGCCCAGCCCCAGGCTCCATGCTCTTCCTCTAAACTCAGTCCCATGGTGATCGATACACCATCTACGGGTTGATGACACTCAGATCCCTATCTCCAAGGACTTCTCCCCTGAACTCCGGGTCATATATCCAACTTCGTATCTGGGAGGCGGTCCACCTGCACATCAGTGGACCCACCCTTTGTCCACAGCACAGTGCATACTGAAGAACTGTGACTCGGGCCTCTTTGACATTCCTTAAAGAAATTATTTTAAAAGTTTATTTAATTCAGTATTATTCCAGTTGAAGGGGTTACATTTTTAACTAATGTACTTTTCTATCTCATCTATTTCTATAGCTGAATTAATTTTTATCCAAGTCTTAAGAGTTCATGCAGTGTATGCAGCACGTTTTTTTGACAGTGCATTTGTATGTTTTGAAGTGTGTGTGTGTGCCTGTGCATGCACACACATGCCTGTGTGTTTCATGAAATAGTAGCTTGGAGAGAATAGTGTTAGCTTTTAAAAATCTAAAGATTATTTTCTTTTCTAATAATGTTTTACAAATCCATTTCTTCTTGGACTTTGAAACCCAGAAGTGTAGCATGATTTTCAGCCTAAATGTCTGCTCTGCCTTGTCCCATTTTGCTGTGAACTCCAGATTTAGAGTTATGTCTTTGGGAATATTTGTTACCTCTGTGTATTTATTGGGGAACAAATTGATTAAACTATGAATTAAATAAATGGTAATAAGTTGGAAACTTTTGGATAGGTGTGTAAAAAATAAAGACAGTAAACTACTCTGAGAACCCAAACAGGAGCAAAACCACATACCACAGGAGGGTTGGTGGCATGGAGGTTGGGAAATATATAACATAGGCAGACAAACTGTGCCCATGACCCTCACTTGCTGCATATCCCTTCAAAGTCTTTTAAGTGGTCAAAGATTGGTATATTAGTCAGTCTTGCATTGCTATAAAGAAATACTTAAGATTGGGTAATTTATAAAGAAAAGAGGTTTAATTGACTCCTGGTTCTGCAGGCTATACAGGAAGCATGATGCTGGCATCTGCTCGGCTTCTGGGGAGGCCTCAGGAAACTTTCAGTCATGGCAGAAGGTGAAGGGAAAGCAGTGCGTCTTACATGGTGGGAGCAGGAGCAGGAGCAAGAACAGGAGGAGGTACCACACAATTTTTAAACAACCAGATCTCAGAACTCACTATGGTGATGACAGCATGGAGAAGGGATGGTGTTAAACCATAAGACACTGCCTCCGTGATCCAGTCACCTCCCACCAGGCCCCACCTCCATTACTGGGGATTACAATTTGACATGAAATTTAGGCAGGGACACAAATCCAAACCATATTCTGGGGAAAGTCATCTTCTGAAGGAGAGTGGCAAAGTCACTCATTCAGTTAAGTGAGATGGACATTCTGCACAGGCAGTTTCATTTTTCTAGATGCTTGGGCCCAAAGCCACTCTGTCTCACATCATTAGCAAATCCTGGCAGCTTGGCCCTGAAACCAATTCTAGAATCTGCCCATTTTTCCCCACCTCTGGGTCAAGCCACTGGTAGCTCACATCTGGGTGATTACAATGTCCTACAGTCTCCTGCTCCCACCTTCCCCAGTGTGGTCCGTTCTCAGCCCAACAACAGTGATCCTGTTAAGGTCCCCACACCCTGCCGCTCCTATGCCGTGTCCCCCAAAGCCCTCTTAGGCCTGCTTGTGCCGGCTCCAGCTCCTCCCTGACCTCTGCCTATGGCTCTCCCCCTGTTCCCTGGGCTTTGGCCAAGCTCTGCTCTTTGTAAGACAAGCTTCTGCCCCAGGGCCTTTGCACTTTTTGCACTTGCTGTGCTCTCTGGCTGGAGCCCTTTTTCCAGAGACTCCCATGGCCCCCTCTCTTCCCTCCATCACCCTTCAGTGAAGCCTTCCCACACTACCCATGATGAATTTGCACACTCCATGGCACTTCTTACCCCTTCCTTTCCTGCTTCATTTTTCTCCAGGTATTTACTAGTTTGCTTCTGTTTCCTCCACCAGACTGTAAGCTCTGTGAGAGGGCAGGAACTATGTTTTGTTCATTGCTGTGTCCCCAGTGCTGAGAATACTGCCTGGCACATGGGCAGTGCTAGGGAATATCTATTAAATGAAGGAATCTTCCTCCAACGTGCTCAGGATTGTCTGAGACCTTGGGTGAGAGGGCAGGTCCCTGAACTCTGCAACTCTTAGAATCTGGGAGCAGAATTGAGACTCTGGGTCTCAGCAAGGATCAAGGACACAATCAAGGCCAAACCAGGCCAGTGAGAACCCATCCATCAGCCTGAAGGCAGGCTTGGTCTGGGGAAGGTGAAGTCAGATGGCCTCTGTTATGGGGCAGGCTCTGGGGTTGGGAGCCAAGGACTCTTCCTTGCATACCATTCTGCTGTGCAGGTGTTCAAGGTAAAAATGAAATACATAATGCCAGAAAGGGCTGGCTCATGGGCCTCCGGCTCCCAGGCCAGGGCCTTCTCTGAGCAGAGCCCTTTGTGTTCTAGAAGCCGAGAGAATGGGTCCTGGGTTCTCAGCTCTGGATGAGGGGCTGCTCTTTTCCTGGGGTGGGTCTAGGCTATCAAGGCCCTGCCTTATTCCTGAGGCCCAGCACCTTGCTGTCTCTTTAATTCTCAGGCCTTTCCCCAGAAATGTAGATGTGCAGTTCTGAGCATGGCCCAGTGGGCTGGGGAGTGAAGTGTCCAACCCCCATCACATGAGCCCACGCTGAGCTTTTTCCTCTTTTTCTTTATGCCTCCAAATCCTGTTGCCCCCTCTCTCCTGGGGAATATAACCCAGACTTTGGGAAGGAGGTAGTGGTTGTCAGGGCAGTGGGGAGAACAGGATCCTGAAAGCTCAGGTGAGACATCAATGGTTTAGACCAGGAACATGGCAGTGAAGATAGAAGAGGAGCTATAGGACTTCTGATGGCTATGGAGGCTGAGAGAGAAGCCTCCACTTGAGACTGACTACCATATTTCTTGTAGTAACCACTAAGTGGATGGTGGTGCCCTTTATGGGGTGAGAATGGATGGAGGAGGGGAGTGAAAAATAGGTCTGGGGACAGGGAGATCAAAACTTGGTCATGTGACTTTTGAGATGGCAGGCCAAGTGGAGATGTTCAGGGAGACATTTGACAACTGGATAGATGAGCCTGGCCCTCAGAGGAGAGGCCTGAAGTTGAATACACTCTTGAGAGTTGTCAGTGTATAGATGCGATTTAGTGCGATAGGCCAAGATGGGGCCACCTGGGGGGAGGTAGAGAAGAGAGAAAAGAAAAAGGCATCCAGGACTGATCCCAGGATACCAGCATTTCAAGGGCAGACAGAGACACTGCTGCAGAAGAGATTGAGGAGGAATTGCCAGAGAAGCAGGAAGAAACCCAGAAAAATGTGAAGCCTGGAAACCAAGAGAAGAGAGTGTTCAAGGAGGAAGGAGGCTCAGCCCAGTGAGGACAGGCATGTGGCACATGCCCATTCAACAGGGCCCTGTGCAGGTGACTGGTGACTGATGGGAACTGTTTCCATAGCAATGCAACCCTGATGGTATGGGCTGAAATGAGGAGTGGAGGTGCCTGTGTAAGCGTTGTCCGAAGAGGCTGGCTGTGGAGGAAAGCAGCACAAGTTGGGGAGGTGGTGCCTGGAGGCTGTGTGAGCTGGAGCAGGCAGGTGTTTGAACCCAGAGGTCCTCATGTGTGTTTGCTGCAAGGAATGCCTTCTAGCAAGAGGCAGGTGATGATACCAAGGCGAGAAGGGGCAGGGGGCAGGAGCAAAGCCCTGGGACCTACGGGGGCATTGATGAGAAGAAGACACTTCCCTGGTCATGATAGAAGGAAGGGAGGATGCTGGTTTGGGGGTGAGCAGTGGGAAGGATTCTCTCAGCCCCATTCCAGGCCGCTTTTCACTATTCCAGGCCACCTGTGGGCTTGAGGTCTTCACCCACCATGGGTTTGTGAATGGTATTTTGAAACCAGAGGAGAAAATTTCTGTACCCAGGAAACCACTTAGACTCTTGGAAATGTTATTCCTCCATAAAGATGATCCTCCAATAAAAATCTCCAGTGTTAGTCTAGCTAGGGTGACTGTGCTGGCCTTCTGGATTTCCTCTGAGGACTCAAAGGACTTCCCAGGGAACACTCACTCCAGTCATCAGAGACAACTCATGATGTGCTGTGAAACCCAAGTCATGGATGGTTAAAAAAATGTGAAAAGCGAAGCGGAAAGAAAAAAGACATATTGATCATTGGGCAGACTGAGTGTCTGAGTATGCTGGACCCAGAACCCTCCAGAGCTCTGAGCCCTGTCAGGGAAGATCTCTTTGCATCGTATTAAAATTTAAAAGGAGACTTTTTTCCAAGCGGGTACAGCCTTAGGTTCCTGGGTAGGGGGGTCTCGGGCAGCCCCTGGTAATCCCCTGAGAGCTACAACAAGGATGTAGCATCCTCTGGGCCTGGACACTGTCTGCCTGGATCCCAGCCTCTGTTTCTGTCCTGGGGAATCAGGCTGGGCTCCCAGGAGGAAGCTGGCTTCTCTCTGTCTCTCTCCTGTGGGAAAAGCAGCCTTTTAGGCCTCTTAGAGAACAGAGGCATCTGTGCTCGCTTGCTCTCGCTCTCTCTCTCTCTCTCTTTCTCTCTGTTTTTATGTGTATGTGTATGTGTGTGTGTGTCTTTTGGTTTTTATCAAAGTTACACATGTCTGGAGTTTAAAGAGTCAAATATTTCCATAGGTTTTGTTGTGGGAAGCAGCAGTACTCTTTCTCTTTGCCCCACATTTTCTCCCCGCCCAACCCCCACCCACCCGCCGGTCACCACTCCCAGAAGCAGTACCTTTCATCTCTTTTAGTGGATTGTCTTGGTTTGCCATATCTCTACATAATGTGCTCTGGTTGCCCATGACTTGGTTTCTCAGCTTCAGCATTATCTGCAGGCTCCGAAGCCTTTCCCCTGTTCGCATTCCACCTCCCGCCACCTCCCCATCCTCTCATTAGTGTTGTATCATAGATGGCACATGTATACATATATAACAAACCTGCACATTGTGCACAGGTACCCTAGAACTTAAAGTATAATTAAATAAATAAATGAATAAAGATTTGACCCAAAGAAAAAATAAAAATAATAGTAATTCACAGCCAAGCCATAAAGTGAACCATGATTACTTTCCTTTGCTGTTTTCACTGTGTGTAATCATGGTATGTATGTGTGCTTAATTGCACTTCGTTTTCTATACATTTGTTACTAATTCAATCCCAGATTCCCACCTCACCCAAATTTCCCCTTAAGACATTGGAGATGTTCAGCGGCTCCTGACGTGCTGTGTATCCTGTCTTGCTGAGACAGGGGCTCTGCTGAGTTGTCTGATGGCTCCTGACTGCCCCGGGGCTCCCCTCTCCATGGTGGTGCACTCTTATCCAGCGAGCTCCCTCCACCCATTCCCGGAGGTCCTCTCTGCCTCCTGTATTGGGTCTCCTCTTTCCGGAACCTTGGGTCTTCCTTTTCCTTGGTTTTCACCCTCATCTTACAGAGACCATCCTTCAGTGTGGTCTTCTTCAGAGAAGATGCGTGAGAGGGAAATGCTTTGATCCTTCATATATCTGAAAATGCTGGAAATGTCTTTATTCTATTTTGCAGCCGATTGAAATCTATGATAGAATTCTGGGTTGGAAATCATTTTCCTTCAGTGTTGTGAACACATTGCTCCATTGCCGTCTAGCTTCCTGGGTTGCTCTTAAGAGCTCCAAATCCATTCTGAGTCCTGTTGCATTCTTTAGGGTCCTGTCTTAGAATCTTCTCTACAACCCTAGAACATGACATCTCACAGTGATGGGTCTTGGTGTGGGTCAGTTTTCTCACTCAGTGGCTCCTTCGGTCTGGTGACTCTGGAACTTCTGCTTTCAGAAAATGTCTTGAGTTCTTTGATTATTTCCTCTCCTCTGTTTTTTTCTTCTCTCTCTCTCTGGAACTGCTATTATTCAGGCCTTGGCCCTCCTATCTGTTTACTCTGATTTTCATACCCTCTGTCACATTTTCCATTGCTTTGTCTTTTTGCTGGATTCTCTGAGTACGTCCCTCCATTTTGTCTCCATCCATTCTATTGAGTTTTTTATTGTTGTTGTTGTTGTTTGAGATGGAGTCTTGCTCTGTCACCAAGCTGGAGTGCAGTGGCATGATCTCGGCTCACTGCAGCCTCCACCTCCTGGGTTCAAGCAGTTTTCCTGCTTCAGCCTCCCGAGTAGCTGGGACTACAGGTACATGCCACCATGCCCGGCTAATTTTTTGTATTTTAAGTGGAGACGGGATTTCACCATGTTAGCCAGGCTGGTTTCGATCTCCTGGTGGAGTTTTTGATTTCTACAGTCACATTTTTAGTTTTCAAGAATTTTTTTTTTCTTGAATGTTCCTTTTAATGGCATCCTGTTCTTGTTTGATAGACTCTACTATCTTATCTTTCTAAGGCTGTTAACATTAGTTGCTATTAATGTTACTCAGTTTTTTTGGCTTTGTTCTTGTTCTGTTTTTAGGTTTTCTTCCTGCATGGTTTCTGTTTCTCTCAGGTGCCCCTGTATTGTGTGTTTGTTTGGTCTCGTTTCTCAGACGTATGATAGCCTTTGGTGTCGTCTCATGTTTAAGAGTAGAGGGGCTCAAAGATGATTGGAAGCAATGAGTGAGGCTCTTTGACAGCGAGTTCCCCGTAGCTGCCCGCCGGGGCTGTTTTGTCAGGGAGTCTTCAAAGGCGGTGCCTTTCTTCTTGAGCAGAATCAATCCCCAGGAAGGCTCAGTCTTCCTCTTGGAGGTTGAAGGGTCTACTTCCCATGTTCTGAAAGCCACAGGAAAAAGTCAGGGAGGAGGAGAAAAAGGAGGGGTCTCTGCAGCCAGTCTGCATGCATTCACTTCCTCCCCACTATTTTTTTTTAATTTTTTATTTATTTATTTGTTTTTGAGATGGAGTCTCTCTATCACCCAGGCTAGAGTGCAGTGGCATGATCTCAGCTCACTGCGACCTCCACCTCCTGGGATCAAGCAATTCTCCTGCCTCAGCCTCCTGAGTAGCTGGGATTACAGGTGCCCACCACCATGCCCAGCTAATTTTTGTGTTTTTAGTAGCGATGGGATTTCACCATGTTGGCCAGGATGGTCTCAAACTCCTGACTTCAAGTGATCCGCCCACTTCAGCCTCCCAAAGTGCTGGGATTACAAGTGTAAGCCACTGAGCCTGACCCCCACTATTTCTTTATGGCACCCCTGCCGTGCCCTCAGTGTGCCTGACATCCCCCCTCAAAAGGGCTCAGTTTCAACTTGTGCAGAGAAGAAACCTCCAGGCTTTCTCTTGGGTGGGGGGAGGGGAGTCTCCTGAGCTATTGGAGTTGAGGAGGGGATGGGAATCTGACAGCCTCTAACAAGACTTTCCACCCATTGTCCTTACCTCGGTTCCCTCCACCCCAACCTGCAGAGGCTTTGAGGGATCCTGGGATGTAAGTCAGATTGGTTCCCAGATTTCCCTGCTGCAGGCTTGGGATTCTGTCTCTTCCACTCATTCATCTCTTTCTAGCTTCCAAAAGTTTACTGTTAGTCTCCCATCCCACTCCCCTCTTCCTTGTGGGTTTATTATACAAGAAAGAAAGAAAAGAGAAAAGAAAATGAAAGGAAAGGAAAGGAAGAAAAGAGAAAGGAAGGAAGGAAGGAAGGAAGGAAGGAAGGAAGGAAAGAGAGAAAGAGAGAGAAAGAGAAAGAGAGGAAGGAAGGGAGGGAGGGAAGGAAAGGGAAAAGAAAAGAAAAGGAAGAAAGTTTTTTTCCTACTATCTTTAATTAAAGACTGCCAGTAAGGTGGTATTCAAATATTTTTTAGCCACATAGCTCATTCTTCCAAAGAACTCTTCAAGAAATGTCACCCTCTCAGCCCCATCCCCAGACTCCAGGGGCCTAGTGGGACGTCCCTGAACTTGTAGGACTTGGAGGCACAGGTGGGAACCTGACAGTGTTCTGGAACGTGTTTGGGCTTTGAACTGATTCAGAGTCAAATTCTAGCCTCACTTCCAATAATTACTGGCCAGTTCCTTTGCTCTTTGAACCTTAGTTTCTTCGTCTAAAGAGAGGTAACGATACCCATTTCCAGGGTCCTTTTGAGAACTAATAGTAAGATAGCATGGACTTGTTTATCCCAGGTCCAACATACAGAAAGCATACAAGTGTTCAGCAAAGGGAGTCTTCCTTCCTCCTTCATAGTTCTTTCCTTCCTTCCCTCTTCTTTCTTCTTTCCCTCCACTAGCATGACTCTGATTTTCTTCAGGCTAAGGTGGTCTTTCTGCCCAAGGAGTAGAGAGATGCTGTCTTTGTGTGTCTTTGGTGGCCATGTGTGAATGGCACATCATAGAAGAGAGAAAAGTCTGCGCCAGTTCTGTAAATGCATTCACCCATGGACAGTAACAATGAAAACTAAAATGCAAAGTGAATATGGGTCGGGCATGGTGGCTCACACCTGTAATCCGAGCACTTTGGGAGATCATGGCAGGTGGATCCCAGCACTTTGGGAGACCATGGCAGGTGGATCGCTGGGAGTTTGAGACCAACTTGGGCAACATGGTGAAACCCTTTCTCTACAAAAAATACAAAAATTATCTGGGCGTGGTAGTGTGTACCTATAGTCCCAGCTACTCGGGAGGCTGAGGCAGGAGAATTGCTTGAGCCCAGGAGGTCAAGGTTGCACTGAGCCATGATCGCATCACTGCACTCCAGCCTGGGTGAGAGTGATACCCTGTCTCAAAAACAAAACAAAACAAAAGTGACATATGGATTGTTGGACAGATGGAGTGTCTGAGAATGGGGTTGAGTGTGGGTCCACCTGCGTTTGCTTAGCTGCAAATCACAAGAACATTTTACCTTTTCCATCTTTGGGCATTGTTTGAAATGAGGTCTTCTACAGGGAGGGAGGTCATGTGGTGTGAGCCATGGAGCTGGAGACTTTGTGTAAGTCATGTTCCCTTTCTGGGTCACAGTTTCTTCATTTGCAATTGGAAGATGTAAGAATGGGGCTTGGGCTGTATAGTCTGGGGAACTGGGGTTTGAGTCCTGGCTGCCATTACTAGCTCTGTGATTGCTCTTTGTGAGTTTCTCTTCCATGAAATGAATGATTGCCATGTGGTTTGGATGAACTATATCTGACTGTCCAGATGTGAATGTGCAGGGTCTTTCCGGCTCTGGAAACAGCAGAGCTCAGCACTAAATCCTGGGAACTGCAGCTCAGAGAGAGTCTACTGAAAAGGCCTGGGCGAGGGAGCTATGCAGGCTCCTTCAAGCCTTGTCTTCATAAGGAGAAAGCTGGTCTTCCCCGAAGGTCAAAGGACCTCATTTGAGCTTGTCGCAGGATGCTTCTTACTGGGCAGGATCGTGGCTGTGTACTCTGGTTTGAGGTGAGGCATCTCCTGGGAATTCTTTCTTCCGGGGCTCGGAGCTGGGTATCTGCTGCTGGAACACCTGCAGGTGAGGTGAGGAGGAGCGCAAAGGAGATGCAAATTCTCCAAAGGATGCTCTGGCCTCAGAGGCCTGGATGAGAGAGAAAGCACTTCTCTACCCACGGCCTGGAGTCTCTTGGAGGAGGGGCCTCCGCTGCGGTGTATGAAGAATGGAGACCCAACCTGGCAGCTTCAGCAACTCCTTGCAGTCCATGGGGTGAAATCCCGGCCCCGTGAGGCAATGAGGTCCTCTGTGAGTTGGTGCCAGAGGTTTTCCAGCCTGGCTGCACCCCAAGGGCGCACAAAGCTCCGGCCACATCTATCCTGCTTAGTGGGGCTGTGTGTCTTTCCCCACTCTGTGGGTGGAGCTGCTTCTTGGGGGTGCTGGGAATATAAAATTGACTCAGATGCATGAAACAGTTGCCCAGGGCCTGGTACTCTGCCCCCAACCCCGTTGCCAGTCAGAGCCAATGACTTGCATCCTTCAAGACCTGCCCTCTGAGCACGGCATGTGTCCCAGTTTAGCACTAGGTGACAACAGCACACCTGGTTTCAAATCCTGGCTCTGCCCCAACACAAAGTTATTTAACCTCTCTCTGGCTCAGTCTTCTCATCTGGAAAATGAGAATAATCGTTAGTGCTGTGTCTCAAAGTTGTTGCAGATTAAGTGAAATGGCGTTTGTGTGTAATGTACTTGGCATGTAGAAAGTTGATCTCTTTTTCTGAATTATCAATATTGACTTCTATGATTGCCTCTTCAGGCAAAGAATAAATTCCAGATAGTGCCATTCACCTGGCCCCCATACTTTTCAGCAGAGTAAAAACTCTGAACTGGACCTGCATGAAAATCTAGAATCTCTGAGTGACTATCTGAGCATAAGTTATGTAACTGCTCTGTGCCTCAGTTTCCCAGTCTGTAAGATGGAGATGATAACAGTACTGTGATTATATCTTAGAGGGTTGGCATGAGAATTAACCAAGATGCTACATGTGAAGTACTCACAGTGTGTGGCACATAATAAGTGCTTCATAAAACTCAGCTGTTGAGGCCGGGCATGGTGGCTCACGCCTGTAATCCCAACACTTTGGGAGGCTGAGGTGGGCGGATCACAAGGTCAGGAGATCGAGACCACGGTGAAACCCCATCTCTACTAAAAATACAAAATATTAGCCAGGCGCGGATGCGGGCGCCTGTAGTCCCAGCTACTCAGGAGGCTGAGGCAGGAGAATGGCGTGAACCCGGGAGGTGGAGCTTGCAGTGAGCCGAGATCACGCCACTGCACTCCAGCCTGGGCGACAGAGCAAGACTCCGTCTCAAAAAAAAAAAAAAAAAAAACACAAAACTCAGCTGTTGTTATTAGAAAAGAATCCTCAGAAATCACTTAATCCTAATTCCTCATTTGCCAGTAAGGAAGCTGTAACCCAGGGAGGCATTAACATGGCGTATTAATGATAGAAGCCAGCCTCTTGACCCCCACTTAGTATATGCCAACAGGAGGAAGGAAGTAGGAGAGAACATATGATAAGTATGCACAAAGACACGTGCCATCCTTCCGTGGTTGTCTTGATGGCAGGGAGATGGTGCAGTGGTGGGATCAAGTTGGAAACCTAATGTGCGTTCGGCTCCCTTGCAGAGGGATAGTCAACCCCAGAGGATTCCAAGCAGGCTGAGAGCAGCATCCCTCCATGGGGACAGATCCTGAGCAAAGGAGGAAAGTGTCCTGCCAGGGAGGCCTGGGGTGGCCTTAGCTATAGGAAATACACACTGATGAATTCAGGGTAAATGGACATTGGGTTGCAACTTGCTCTTAGAAGGTTCAGGAGAAAAATGTTTCTGTATGTTTATGATGTTTCTAAATAAAAACTTTAAAAGATAATATAGCACAGCTCGGAAGAAGGGGGATCAGGGAAGCCAGGAATTGAGGGAAGACTTTAAAAGAGACAGAGGACACTGGGAGCCAGCCAGGCAGACTTCTGAACAAGTGGAGTCTGCTGAAGCCAGGTGAGGTGGTGAAAGGCCTCAGACCAAAGGAAGCAGCGGGGCCAAAGCTCCAAGCAGGATTTTGGATCTCTGCTATGGATGGGGTCATCTGTTGACATGAGTGGCTGGCAGACCCAAGATGGACAGGCCCAGCTGTCAGAAGAGACAAGGGAGGTGTGTGCTGGGACCCAGTAGCCAGCAGAAGACAGAACAGACTTGGAGTGGGGCAGTGTGAAGTGGGACAGGCTTGCTGGGCAGGCAGGCTCCCAAGAATGTGGTGACAGCTGACAGGGATGGACACGAGAGCCAGAAAGAGCCTACGGCAGCCAGGGAGAAGCCAGACTATGGGTGAGGCCTTGTGACCAGCTGGCACGTGCCGTTGGCAGACTGGGCCAAATGTGGCCAGCCAGGGGGCTGCACGAAGTTTTTAGAGACTAGAGCCAAGGGTAGGCTGGGCACCTCCCCTGCATCCCCAGGGAAAGTGACAAGGAATGGAGGCAGCTGACAAGGGCCTGGAGGCCGAGGGAAGCTCCTCTGCAATGTGAGCATTATTCAGCCTGAAGCCCAGGGTGGAGTCTTCAGGGGCCATGTTCCCCCAAGAGCGGGCCAGGAGGGGTGCAGGCTGACACAAAAGGAAGGGGAGCTACCCCCTCACAAAGAGGAGGAGTCAGGCTCCTACAGACTTTCAGAATGTCAGCAGATCTAGCATCTGGGCTTTCCCAAATCCTCATCTCCCCAGGGTTCCCCTCAGAAGAGTCTGGGGCTGTGTAGCTGGCAAGCTCAGGACCAGACTCTAAGCTCTGTGATTTTCCTGAAGGTTGTAGCTTACACTAGTCTAACCATGAGACACTTGGATGGGAATCAAGTTCTGGGTCCAGAGCAGGAAGGTCCTGGAGTGAGGAGGTGACTGGGCTCCAGCAGGCTCTGCAGATAGGACTGGCCATCCAGTATAGGACATGCTCCAACATCCCCAATGCTGCCTGGGCCGGGGGGCACCGTCCCTCTCCTGAGGACTCACAGGGAGGAGGTGGGGCACCTGAGAAGCCACTCCCTCCCCTTTCACTTAGGAGGAAATGGAGGCCCAGGAAAGAAATAGGTGCCTCAGTTGCCAGAGTGCCTAATTCAATCCCAGCTCTGACACTTACTGTTTGCTGGGCACATTTCTCCACCTCTGTGTAGCTCCGTTTCTTCGTCTGTAAGTTGGGAAAGAACAGCGCCTACCTCAGTACTGTGAGGCGCTGCAAGGCTTGCAGGGCTTGATTTCTCAGTGCAAGTGAGGAGCCCTCGCTGGGTGGGGGTTCTCGCCATGCCTCAGCAAGCACTGGCTGTGAATCTCTCCCCAGTGAAAGCCAAACCCTGGGGTCACTGTTGAAACAAGATCCTTACTCTTTGTCGTTTATTCTGTTTCTTCCCCAAAACCACTGGGTCAGCTGACTTGGGTGCCTGGTGCACCCTCTGTAATAGAAGGGAGAAGTCAAGCCCTCTGGGGCTGCCCCTCTGCCCCCCACCCCTGGAGAGAGTCGAGGCTCTGGGCCCCACAGGTTGGGTTCCCCGCCCACCACCCCTCAGCCTCACCACCCCACTCCATGCCATTCCCCCAAAGGTGCCTCCAGGCTGGTTGCTTCCTTCCAGAGCCTGTGCCTTCATTCCCCAATGCCTTTGTATACTCCATCCCTCTGTGCAGGTGCCCCTACCCCATTTTCTACCTAGTAAACTCTTCAAAGCCCAGTGCAGTGTTTTCACCCTCTGGGAAACTGCCCTGATCTCCCTCCACACCCATACCCACCCCTCTACCAGAGTCAGCTTGCCCACCTCTGTGTCCCTCTGAACTTGTGCATTCTGTCATCAAACACACTGCTGTTTTGTTCAGCCGGCAGTTTATCCAGCCACCTCCTCCCAGGTTGTCACTCCTTAAAAACATGGACCAGAGTGGATTGGTCTCGGTCCGTAACACCTAGCACATGACACAGATGCCATAAATAGTTTACTTTTCATTTATCAAATATTAATTGGGTGCCAACTGTTGTAGGTGTTGGGGGTGTAACAGTTGGGGGAGCAGATGAAAAGCAAGGGACCTTGAACCACCAAAACCATCTTGCAAAAGAGAACAATGTTGCAGCTCTCACACTTCCTGATTTCAAAACTTACTACAAAAACACAGTAATTGAAACAGTGTGGTACTGACATAAGGCAGAAATACAGTTCAGTGGAATAGAACAGAGAGCCCAGAAATAAACCCTAGCATATATGGTCAAATGATTTTCAGCAAGGTTGCCAAGACTATTCAATGGGGAAAGAAAGTCTTTCCAAGAAATGATGCAAAAGCAGAATATCCACATGCAAACAAAGTCCACATGAAGTTGGACTCATACCTTACACTGTATACAGAAATGAACTCAAAATGGATCAAAGACCTAAAGGTGAGAGCTAAAACGATAATAAAACTCTTAGGAGAAAACACAGGGGAAGAACTTCATGAAATTGGATTTGGCAATGATTTCTTGGGTACAATACCAAGCATAGTCAACAAAAGAAAAAATAGATAAGTTTGGACTTCATCAAAATTTAAAACTTTTGTTCATTAAAGGACACTATGAACAGAATGAAAAGGCAACCCAAGGAATGGGAGAAAATATTTGCAAATCATATATTTGATAAGGGCTTGATATTCAGAATATGTAAAGAACTCCTGCAACTCAACAACAACAACCACAATCCAAAAACCCAATTTTAAAAACAGCCGAAAGACATGAATAGACATTTCTGCAAACAAGATATACAAATGGCCAATCAGCACATGAAAAGACATTCAACCTCACTAATCATGACGGAAATAAAAGTCCAAATTACAGTGAGATACCACTTCCCACTCTCTAGGAGGGCTATTATCAAAAACGTGGAAAATAACAAGTGTCGAGAAGGATGTAGAGAAATTGGAACCTTTGTACACTGCTGGTGGGAGTGTGAAATGGTGCAGCCACTGTGAAAAACGGTATGGTAGTTCTTCAAAAAACACAAACATAGAATTACTGTGTGATCTAGCAATTCCACATCCAAGTATATACCACCAATACTGAAATCAGGAACTCGGGTATTTGTACACCTGTGTTCAGCAGCATTATTCACAATAGTCAAAAGCTGGAAGCAACCTCGGTGTCCACTGATGGATAAACAGATAAACAAAATATGATGTAGTCATGCAATGAAATACCACTCAACCTTAACATGGAAGGACATTCTGACACCTGCCACAATTGTGGATGAACCTTGAGGACACCATGCTGAGTGAACTAAGCCAGTCATAGAAAAAGGACAGATACTGTATGATTTCACTGATATGGGGTACATAGACTAGTCGTATCCATAGACAGAAAGGAGAGCAGTGGATGCCAGGTCCTGGAGGAAGGAGGAGACAGGGAGTGAGTGTTTAACAGATACAAAGTTTCCATTTGGAAAATGGAAATTTTTCTGGAGCTGGATGGTGGTAATGGTTGTACAACAATGTGAATGTACTTAATGCCTCTGAACTGCACACTTAAAAATGGTTCAGGGTGGTTCCAAGATGGCCAAATAGGAACAGCTCTGGTCTGCAGCTCCCAGCGTGATTGACAGAGAAGACGGGTGATTTCTGCATTTCCAACTGAGGTACCTAGTCCATCTCACTGGGACTGGTTGGACA
This sequence comes from Trachypithecus francoisi, assembly GCF_009764315.1. Classification (NCBI taxonomy): domain Eukaryota; kingdom Metazoa; phylum Chordata; class Mammalia; order Primates; family Cercopithecidae; genus Trachypithecus; species Trachypithecus francoisi. The sequence continues at coordinate 82,976,768 of NW_022681457.1, forward strand.
GTGGGTGCAGCCCATGGAGGGCAAGCCGAAGCAGGGTGGGGTGTCACCTCACCCAGGAAGCTCAAGGGGTCAAGGGATTTCCCTTTCCTAGCCAAGGGAAGCCATGACAGATTATATGTGGAAAATCAGGACACTCCCACCCAAATACTGCACTTTTCCAATGGTCTTAGCAAATGGCACACCAGGACATTATATCCCGTGCCTGGCTCAGCAGGTCCCATGCCCACAGAGCCTTGCTCACTGCTAGCGCAGCAGTCTGAGATGACCTGCAAGGCAGCAGCCTGGCAGGGGAAGGGGTGTCTGCTATTGCTGAGGCTTGAGTAGGTAAACAAAGCAGCTGGGGAAGCTCAAACTGGATGGAGCCCACCACAGCTCAGCAAGGCCTGTTGCCTCTATAGATTCTACCTCTGGGGGCAAGGCATAGCTGGACAAAAGGCAGCAGAAACTTCTGCAGACTTAAACATCCCTGTCTGACAGCTCTGAAGAGAGCAGTGGTTCTCCCAGCATGGTGTTTGAGCTCTGAGAACGGACAGACTGCCTCCTCAAGTGGGTTTCTGACCCCTGTGTAGCCTAACTGGGAGACACCTCCCAGTAGGGGCTGACTGTCACCTCATACAGGCAGGTGTCCCTCTGGGGTGAGCTTCCAGAGGAAGGATCAGGCAGCAAAATTTGCCGTTCTGCAATATTTGCTGTTCTGCAGCCTCTGCTGGTGATACCCAGGCAAACAGGATCTGGAGTGGATCTCCAGCAAACTCTAACAGACCTGCAGCTGAGGGACCTGACTGTTAGAAGGAAAACTAACAAACAGAAAGGAATAGCATCAATATCAACAAATAGGAATCCACACCAGAACCCCATCTGTAGGTCACCATCATCAAACACCAAAGACAGATAAAACCACAAAGATGGGGAAAAACCAGAGCAGAAAAGCTGAAAATTCTAAAAACCAGAGTGCCTCTTCTCCTCCAAAGGATCACAGCTCCTCGCCAGCAACAGAACAAAGCTGGACAGAGAATGACTTTGACGAGCTGACAGAAGTAGGCTTCAGAAGGTCGGTAATAACAAACTTCTCCAAGCTAAAGGAAGATGTTTGAACCCATCACAAGGAAGCTAAAAACCTTGAAAAAAGATCAGACAAATGGCTAACTAGAATACACAGTGTAGAGAATCCTTAAATGACCTGATGGAGCCAAAAACCATGGCACAAGAACTAGTGGCACATGCACAAGCTTCAGTAACTGATTCAATCAAGTGGAAGAAAGGGTATCAGTGATTGAAGATCAAATTAATGAAATAAAGCAAGAAGAGAAGTTTAGAGAAAAAAAGAAATGAACAAAGCCTCCAAGAAATATGGGACTAGGTGAAAAGACCAAATTAATGTTTGATTGAAACATTAATTTGAAACTGATGGGGACAATGAAACCAAGTTGGAAAACACTCTTCAGGATATTATCCAGGAGAACTTCCCTAACCTAGTGAGACAGGCCAACATTCAAATTCAGGAAATACAGAGAACACCACAAAGATACTCCTCGAGAAGAGCAACTCAAAGACACATAATTGTCAGATTCACCAAGGTTGAAATGAAGGAAAAAATGTTAAGGGCAACCTGAGAGAAAGGTCAGGTTACCCACAAAGGGAAACCCATCAGACTAACAGCAGATCTCTTGGCAGAAACCGTACAAACCAGAAGAGAGTGGGGGCCAATATTCAACATTTTTAAAGAAAAGAATTTTCAACCCAGAATTTCATATCCAGTCAAACTAAACTTCTTAAGTGAAGGAGAAATAAAATTCTTGACAGACAAGCAAATGCTGATTTTGTCACCACGAGGCCTGCCTTACAAGAGCTCCTGAAGGAAGCACTAAACGTGGAAAGGAACAACCAGATATTTCCAGCCACTGCAAAAGCATGCCAAACAGTAGAGACCATCGAGGCTAGGAAGAAACTGCATCAAATAATGGGCAAAATAACCAGCTAACATCATAATGACAGGATCAAATTCACACATAACAATATTAACCTTAAATGTAAATGGGCTAAATGCCCCAGTTAAAAGAGACAGACTGGCAAATTGGATAAAGAGTCAAGACCCATCAGTGTGCTGTATTTAGGAGACCCATCTCATGTGCAGAGACACACATAGGCTCAAAATAAAGGGATGGAGGAAGATCTACCAAGCAAATGGAAAAAAAAAAAAGCAGGGGTTGCAATCCTAGTCTCTGATAAAACAGGCTTTAAACCAGCAAAGATCAAAAGAGACACAGAAGGCCATTACATAATGGTAAAGGGATCAATTCAACAAGAAGAGCTAACTATCCTAAATATATATGCACCCAATACAGGAGCACCCAGATTCATAAAGCAAGTCCTAAGAGTCCTACAAAGAGACTTAGACTCCCTCACAATAATAATGGGAGACTTTAACACCTCACTGTCAATACAGTGAGATCAACAAGAGACAGATCTTGTTGAGACAGATCAACAAGACAGAAGGTTAACAAGGATATCCAGGACTTGAACTCAGCTCTGCACCAAGCAGACCTAATAGACATCCACAGAACTCTCCACCCCAAATCAACAGAATGTAAATTCTTCTCAGCACCACATTGCACTTATTCCAAAATTGCCCACATAGTTGGAAGTAAAGCACTCCTCAGCAAATGTAAAAGAACAGAAATCACAACAAACTGTCTCTCAGACCACAGTGCAATCAAATTAGAACTCAGGATTAAGAAACTCACTCACTCAAAACCGGGTTTTTTGAAAAGATCAACAAAATTGATAGACCATTAGCAAGACTAATAAAGAAGAAAAGAGAGAAGAATCAAATAGATACAATAAAAAATGATAAAGGGGATATCACCACCAATCCCACAGAAATACAAACTACCACCAGAGAATACTATAAACACCTCTACACAAATAAACTAGAAAATCTAGAAGAAATAGATAAATTCCTGGACACATACACCCTCCCAAGACTAAACCAGGAAGAAACTGAATCTCTGAAGAGACAAATAACAGGATCTGAAATTGAGGCAATAATTAATAGCCTACCAACCAAAAAAAAGTCCAGGACCAGACAGATTCACAGATGAATTCTACCAGAGGTACAAGGAGGAGCTAGTACCATTCCTTCTGAAACTATTCCAGTCAATAGAAAAAGAAGGAATCCTCCCTAACTCATTCTATGAGATCAGTATTATCCTGATACCAAAGCCTGGCAGAGACACAACAAAAAAGAGAATTTTAGACCAATATCCCTGATGAACATTGCTGTGAAAATCCTCAATAAAATACTGGCAAACGGAATCACAGCAGCACATCAAAAAGCTTTTTCATCACGATCAAGTTGGCTTCATCCCTGGGATGCAAGGCTGGTTCAACATACGCAAATCAATAAACATAATTCATCACATAAACAGAACCATCATCGACAAAACCACATGATTATCTCAATAGATGCAGAAAAGCCCTTTGACAAAATTCAACAGCCCTTCATGCTAAAAACTCTCAATAAACTAGGTATTGATGGAACATATCTCAAAATAATAAGAGCTATTTATGACAAACTCACAGCCAGTATCATACAGAATGGGCAAAAACTGGAAGCATTCCCTTTCAAAACTGGCACAAGACAGGAATGCCCTCTCTCACCACTCCTGTTCAACATAGTGTTGGAAGTTCTGGCCAGGACAATCAGGCAAGAGAAAGAAATAAAGGGTATTCAGTTAGAAAAAGAGGAAGTCAAATTGTCCCTGTTTGCAGATGACATGATTGTTTATTTAGAAAACCCCATCGTCTCAGCCCAAAATCTCCTTAAGCTGATAAGCAACTTCAGCAAAGTCTCAGGATACAAAATCAATGTGCAGAAATCACAAGCATTCCTATACACCAATAACAGACAAACAGAGAGCCAAATCATGAGTGAACTTCCATTCGCAATTGCTACAAAGAGAATAAAATACCTAGGAATCCAACTTACAAGGGATGTGAAGGACCTCTTCAAGGAGACCTACAAACCACTGCTCAACAAAATAAAAGAGAACACAAACAAATGGAAGAACATTCCATGCTCATGGATAGGAAGAACCAATATTGTGAAAATGGCCATACTGCCCAAGATAATTTAAAGATTCAGTGCCATCCCCATCAAACTACCAATGACTTTCTTCACAGAATTGGAAAAAACTGCTTTAAAGTTCATATGGAACCAAAAAAGAGCCCGCATTGCCAAGTCAATCCTAAGCCAAAAGAAGAAAGCTGGAGGCATCATGCTGCCTGACTTCAAACTGTACTACAAGGCTACAGTAACCAAAACAGCGTGGAACTGGTACCAAAACAGAGATATAGACCAATGGAGCAGAACAGAGGCCTCAGAAATAACACCACACATCTACAACCATTTGATCTTTGACAAACCTGACAAAAACAAGAAATAGTTTTTAATAAATGGTGCTGGTAAAACTGGCTAGCCATAAGTAGAAAGTTGAAACTGGATCCTTTCCTTACACTTTATACAAAAAATAATTCAAGATGGATTAAAGACTTAAATGTTAGACCTAAAACCATAAAAACCCTAGAAGAAAACCTAGGCAATACTATTCAGGACATAGGCATGGGCAAGGACTTCATGACTGAAACACCAAAAGCAATGGCAACAAAAGCCAAAATTGACAAATGGGATCTAATTAAACTAAAGAGCTTCTTCAAGGCAAAAGAAACTACCATCAGAGTGAACAAGCAATCTACAGAATGGGAAAAAATTTTTGCAATCTACCCATCTGACAAAGGGCTAATATCCAGAATCTACAAAGAACTTAAACAAATTTACAAGAAAAAAGACAAACAACCCCATCAAAAAGTGGGCAAAGGATATGAACAGACACTTCTAAAAGAAGACATTTATGCAGCCAACAGACACATGAAAAAATGCTCATCATTACTCACCATCAGAGAAATGCAAATCAAAACCACAATGAGATACCATCTCACACCAGTTAGAATGGTGATCATTAAAAAGTCAGGAAACAACAAATGCTGAAGAGGATGTGGAGAAATAGGAACACTTTTACATGGTTGGTGGGAGTGTAAACTAGTTCAACCATTGTGGAAGAGAGAGTGGTGATTTCTCAAGGATCTAGAACTAGAAATGCCATTTGATCCAGCAATCCCATTACTGGGTATATACCCAAAGGATTATAAATCATGCTACTATAAAGACACATGCACACGTGTGTTTATTGTGGCACTATTCACAATAGCAAAGACTTGGAACCAACCCAGATGCCCATCAATGATAGACTGGATTAAGAAAATGTGGCACATATACACCATAGAATACTCTGCAGCCATAAAAAAGGGTGAGTTCATGTCCTTTGCAGGGACATGGATGCAGCTGGAAACCTTCATTCTGAGCAAACTATCACAAGGACAGAGAACGAAACACTGCATGTTCTCACTCATAGGTGGGAATTGAACAATGAGAACACTTGGACACAGGATGGGGAACATCACACCCTGGGGCCTGTTGGGGGGTGGGGGGAGGGGGGAGGGGGGAGGGATAGCATTAGGAGTTATACCTAATGTAAATGACAAGTTAATGGGTGCAGCAAACCAACATGGCACATGTATACCTATGTAACAAACCTGCACGTAGTGCACATGTACCCTAGGAATTAAAGTATAAGAAATAAAATAAAATAAAATAAAGAGTTGGAAAATAAAAAGGATCAAGGGCCGGGTGCAGTGGCACACACCTGTAATCCCAGCACTTTGGGAGGCCGAAGGTGGTGGATCACCTGAGGGCAGGAGATCAAGACCAGCCTGGCCAACATAGTAAAACCCCATCTTAACTAAGAATACAAAAAATTGGCCCAGTGTAGTGGCACACAACTGCAATCCCAGCTACCTGGGAGACTGAGGCAGGAGAATCACTTGAACCTGAGAGGTGGAGGTTGCAGTGAGGCGATATCGGGCAACTGAACTCCAGCCTAGGCAACAAGAGCAAAATTCAGTCAAAAAAAAAAATGGTTCAAGTGGTCAATTTTAGGTTATGTATTTGTTACCACAATTTTTAAAAGAGTTGTTTTAAAAAGCACAGCCTAAGCAGCTTGGAGCCCAGACAGACACACAGAGCTGAGGTTGCAGAGAGCCTGGAGGAAGCTGGCAGGAGAGGATGAAAGCAGGAGTGGCTGGGAGCCAGGAGCACAGGCGTGTGGTCATGGGCAAGTTACTTAATGCCCCTGTGCATGCCTTTCTCATCTGCAAGGTGGGGAGAGTGATCGCTACCACAGTATGTGTCATTCTGAGGACTGCATGGTGCTTGGGACATGTCAATGCTCGACACACACATACACACATTAGCTTGTCTGAGTCCTGCAGCCCAGTTCTGGCACCTCCTGGCCTGCTTTGCACATGAGGCCATTGAATGGGAGGGTCACAGAAGGCTCAGAAAGCACCTCTGAGGACCTGGCATTTGAGCTGAGGTCTGAGGATCGGGGCAATTAACAAAGGCATGGCAATGGGAGGGGAGGGAGGATTGTTCCATCTGGAGGAACTGGCATGGTCAAAGGTCGGAGGCTGGCCAGAGCATTAGCACCATGCAGGAAAGGGGTGCTGGGGAGGCTGGAGTGGGGGGTGGCCAGAGAGGAAGGGGAGCAGTGGGCAGCCTAGGAGAGGCCTGGGAGCCCGTGGTCAGGTGGAAGGTGTCTGTGGAGTGTGGAGGAAAGGATCTCTGCTTCTTTTCCATCAAATGGAAGAGGCCACCTCAGTCATCTCACTTTTGTGAGGGGAGACTGGCAATGAATACATGAATACATGAAAATTATTGTAAATTTTTGTAAATTATCAACGCTCCATAGGCTTTTTTTTAAATAAATCCTCAAAGCCTGGTGTTGCTATAACTCTGCCACATGATTGGCCCTAAAGCCTGGCCCAGCAGGCATCTGTGCTGGTCTCCAGGTCCCTCCAGAGCGCCAGAGGCTGCCTAGGCCCCAGGCCACCTCCTCGGGCTCCTCGCTCTGCCAGCCAAGCCATTCCCTCAGTGGATCCCAAGCATCCCTGTCTCTGTGCCTTTTCTCCTGCCATCCCCTCCACCTGCAGGGCCGTTTCCCCTTCTTCATCCTCAAAGCCCAGGCCAGGTGCCCCCGTTCCCTGGAGTCTCCCTGGCCCTCCCCCACCCTGCCACCGCCTACTTGTCAACAGCTCTCCTTCCAAACCCCAAGACCGACTGATTATTTTCCCTTAGCTTGACTTTACTATTTTCCGTTTGCTTCAGACAAACTATGCTTCTTCTGCTGGCTGTCTTTTGAACCCACAGGCAGGGAAGGTACAGTTAATAAAATCCATAGATGCTTTAAAACATGGAGGTTTAAATGTGTAGACCACAAGCCTGGGCAGGATATTCAGTGTGATACGGTGCCACTTTCTACTAGCTGTGTGGCTGAGGGCAAGTCACTGTGCCTCTCTGAGCTCAGTGTCCACATCTGCAGGATAGAGACAGCTCTCTCTGCCTCACAGGGCTGTCATGAAAAGCCAGGAGGCTAGAGGACACTTCAGCACCTCCTACCACTCCCAATGAGCACTGTGTAGATCTGCAGTCAATGTGAGCAGGGTCTGTTCTCTTTCTGCCATTTGGAATGACTGCATCTGGGCTTGATTCTAGCCACAGTGCTGCCTCCTGGCTGATGGCTGCTCTGAAAGGCACTACACGTGCTTTAAGTAGTATTTGTAAGTGACACGGCATCCAGGCAGAGCCAGTGCTCCTGGAGAGCTGCCCACAAGCTTTCTGGAGACAATGCATTGACTCATTTCTTTACTGGGCACCAGGCCTGATGCAGGGAGGCATGTGGGGAGTGAGTGATCATCTGTAGCAAGGACACACCCAGTTACGTCAGCCCTGCTTCAAGAAGCAGGAGTCTAGGGTTGTAGTCTTGGCTCTGCTGCCAATGGCTGTGTGACTTTGGGCAAGGCCTTTGTCCGCTCTGGTCTTCAGCCAATTTGCTGACTCTACAAGGCCTCACAGCTTCAGGGGGTGAGCACTGGTCCCTGCACACCTGGGGGCTCCGCACTTAGAAACTTCCTGGCATGTCTGCTCTGAGAACGAGGCCAGGTCCTCTGGACAACTGCGTCTGTTCTGTCTCGGGAACCCTTCTCTGTCAGTTCTGAGCCTGCTGAGAAGAGCACTCCTTGCTTTTCTGTGCCCTGAATTTCCCACTCTCAGGCCGTGAAGGGAGCTGATTCTAGCACAGAGAGGGGTAGAGAGGGGCAGCTCCTGGGAGACTTTAGCCCCGCCCGCCTTCTCCACTACAGTCGTCACTTTGCACACTCAGGAGGGACCTCAAACAGCTTCACCTCTGTTGACCACTGGTTGAGGTGCAGCATGTGGCCCCAGGGACTGAGCCTGTTCCAGCTGTAGTCACCTGCCCTGCTGCCCACCCTCCACCCTATCTGCAGTCACTGTTGACTGAGGGACTTACATGCTCCAGGCACAGAACTAAGCACTAAACTCAGAGGGGCCGTGGTCACTCAGGAGCGGAGCTGGGATTCACAGTCAGCCCTGTTTGGCTTCAAAGCCTGTGTCCTTTCCTTCACACCTCACTGCCATTAACTGGGAGCCCTACTTTCCGCTTTTTCCAACTGTCAGCTTTCTGCATGGCAAGCCTCTGGTGAGAACCTGTTCCTGTTCCTCTCTGTGACTAGGGCCAGGACTGGAATGTCCAGTGAATGCTGTGGATGGTAGTGGTGGTGGTGGTGGTGGTGGTGGTGATAATGGTGGTGATGGTAGGGGTGGTGGTAGAGGTGGTGGTGGTGGTGATGGTGGTGGTAATAGTGGTGGTAGTGGTGGTGGCGATGGTGGTGGTGGTGGTGGTGGTGATGGTGGTGGTAGTGGTGGTGGTGATGGTGGTGATGGTGGTCGTGATGGTAGCAATGGTGGTAGAGGTGGTGGTGGTGATGGTAGTGATGGTGGTGGTGGTGGTGATGGTAGTGGTGGTGGTGGTGGTGATGGTAGTGATGGTGGTAGAGGTGGTGGTGGTGGTGATGGTAGCGATGGTGGGAGAGGTGGTGATGGTGGTGGTGGTGGTAGTGATGGTGGTAGTGGTGGTAGTGGTGGCAGTGGTGGTATTGGTGGTGGTGGGGGTGGTGGTGGGGGTGGTGATGGTAGCAATGGTGGTGGTGGTGGTAGTAGTGGTGGTGGTAGGGATGGTGGTAGAGGTGGTGGTGGTGGTGGTGATGGTGGTGGTGCTGGTGGTGGTGATGGTAGCCGTGGTGGTAGGGGTGGTGGTGGTGATAGTGATGGTGTTGGTAGTGGTGGTGGTGGTATTGGTGGTGGTGGTGGTGGTGGTAGGTGGTGGTGGTGGTGGTAGTGGTGGTGGTGGTGGTGATGGTAGCAGTGGTGATAGAGGTGGTGGTGGTGTGGTGGTGATGGTGGTGGTGGTGGTGATGTTGACGGTTGTAGCGATGGGGGTGGTGGTGGTAATGGTGATGGTGATGGTAGTGATGGTGGTAGTGGTGTAGTGATGGTGGTGGTGGTGGTAGTGATGATGGTGGTGGTAGTGGTGGTGGTGGTATGGTGGTGGTGGTGGTGTGGTGGTGGTGGTGGTGGTAGTGGTGGTGGTGGTGGTGATGGTAGCAGTGGTGATAGAGGTGGTGGTGGTGGTGGTGGTGGTGGTGGTGGTGGTGATGTTGACGGTTGTAGCGATGGGGGTGGTGGTGGTAATGGTGATGGTGATGGTAGTGATGGTGGTAGTGGTGGTAGTGATGGTGGTGGTGGTGGTAGTGATGATGGTGGTGGTAGTGGTGGTGGTGGTAGTGGTGGTGGTGGTGATGGTAGCAGTGGTGATAGAGGTGGTGGTGGTGGTAGTGGTGGTGATGTTGACGGTTGTAGCGATGGGGGTGGTGGTGGTAATGGTGATGGTGATGGTAGTGATGGTGGTAGAGGTGGTGGTGGTGGTGCTTCCCTGGGGCCTATAGTGAGGGATGAGATTTGCAGTGAAGAGACATCCTCTTCCCTGTCCAGTTATTCCATGCTCTAGAAAACAGTTCTCCCACTAGCAATGTCTTCTTCAACCTTGAGAGCCAGAAGGTGTTTAATCCATTCAAAGACGGGGGATTGGTGCCCTTCTTTTCCTGCCCACTGGCTGTGTGACCTCAGGCAAGTGACTTTACCTCTCTGAACCTCCATTTCATCACTTGAAAAAGAGGACTGACATAACCCCCTTCACTGGTTTCTAGTAAGGATGAGGAGGTCCTGGAGTGAGGAGAAGGCATTGTAGAGCTAAAGGATCACAGATGTTCATCTGTGTTCTTGCGGTTGCTGCTGTCTAGCCCATGCAGAAAATAGCTGAGCAGTGTGTAGGGTCCAGTTAGCCACCAGGTACAGGCATACCATGGGGCTGGAGAGACGTTCCTCTACATCTCGATCATAAAGGTGACGTGGCGCTCTGATCAATAAAGGTGTTGCTTCGGCTTGGCAGGGTGGCTCAAGCCTCCCAGCACTTTGGGAGGCCGAGACGGGCGGATCACGAGGTCAGGAGATCGAAACCATCCTGGCTAACACGGTGAAACGCTGTCTTTACTAAAAAAAATACAAAAAACTAGCCGGGCGAGGTGGCAGGCGCCTGTAGTCCCAGCTACTCGGGAGGCTGAGGCGGAAGAATGGTGTAAACCCGGGAGGCGGAGCTTGCAGTGAGCTGAGATCCGGCCACTGCACTCCAGCCCTGGCGACAGAGCGAGACTCCGTCTCAAAAAAAAAAAAAGGTGTTGCTTCCTACTCCAACAGAAGATAAAGATGATCCTTTGGTGGCTGTGTCAGGACCTGTAAAATCCTTTGTGACTTGCAGCACTAGGAGGAGCCCTTGTGACTGGAATGAACAGCAATAAGGCCACCAGCTCCAAGAGATGAAGGCCTGAGGAGAACAGAGCATGACAAAGACTGGTCAGGAGATTGGACCGTCATAGGAGGTGCTGATCCCAGTCAATGAAAAACTTTCAACACAGCGAAGAAGCATCTCCACTTCCCCTGCGCTTACATTGGAGGAGACCAAAAGAGCCATGCCTATAGCAGCCTCCACCTCATTTCCCTATTCTGACCTTGCTTTCTTGTTTCCAGCATCTGGGTCATGGTCAGGTTCACTGTGCAGCTCTCAAGAGGGTCTAGCCCCAGTCTCAGAATGGATATGCCAGGAAGGACCTAAATAAGGAGCCCCTGGGTGTTGAGGGGGTCTGCTCACCCCCTGGAGCTGTGAGGCCTTGTAGAGTCAATGAGGTGGCTAGAGACCAGAGAGGGCAAGGGCCTGGGCCTAGGTCACATAGCCAGTTACCCACATGTGACTGGGAAGAGACAAAGTGTTCTCTGCTAACTGGTTACCACCTCCTTTAATCTCTGAGAAGTTTTCATAGAAATGGCTGTTCTGAGGGATAGCCCAGTCAGCAGTGACAACTCTCACAGTCTGATCTTTACATACGAGCTCTGGAAGCTTTTCAGAGCCACATTTTTCACCCTGCCTACCTCCGTGAAAACCATCTATCCATCTGTCGTGCTAAGAACTGCCCAAAGCATTAAGCACTTTGAACTGAAGGAAAGATGAGACGGGATCAGCGGGCAGCAGCAGGAGCTGAATCACACCAGCTTGTGGCTGTGCCTTGACTCCTCGACCCCACTTTCTGCTAGTGAGGACACTAATTTGGCCCCCACTTTGAGCGGTCAGACATTTAAGGCAGCGGGTAGGTGAGGGGCTACTTACAGATCTAGAGTGTGCATGGTGCAGCCTGCCATCTCACCAGGGGAGTCCTGCTTCATGTTTGTCAAGTGCAGATAAGCAAACCCCTTTATTCTTCATCTTGGAATTTCTTCTAAACGGGTCACCCATTTTGCGCCTCCGTTATTCCGATAGAAACCTAACAGTTAGGTTAACTTTCCTGAAGCTGTTATTGCCCCTGCATATTGTTAATCTGGACCATGATTCTGCATCCCACTGATTGCCATTTTAAAAGTGGAAGAGTGGTTCAAGCTCCGTGTCATACAGATCATGTGTCATAGGAGGAACTGAAGCCTGCTCTTCAGCACTGTATTCAGTGTCAAAGTTTGGAAGCTGAAATGCTTCACATTCCATGTTGGCGGCTCTGTCTTCATCCCTGTAATTTGTTCCCTGCCATCATCCCCTGCACTGCCTCTGCATCTGCAGGATACTGTGGCTCTGTGACGATCTTTCTGTCTGCATCCTCTCTTTCCTCTACATTCATGTCACCTTCATCATCTTCCTCTTCCTCATGCTGCTCCTCTTCTACTTCATCGGAATATTGGCCTTCCTGGGGACAAGACTCTCATCAGGAGAGATGGGCACAAAGGAATCTTCTCTGTGGGGAGCTTCTTCCGCCTGGGACCCCATCCTGGCATGAGCATGGTCATCTCCATTGTCCTCCAGCAGGGGGGTCCTTGGCTGTGATCTTGGAGAGCTTCCAAGGGCTTCGGTATCCCCATCAGCATGTTATGGATTCCTCCGCAAACCTGGCCGTGGCTGGAGAGAAGGAGGAGATGGTAGAGACTCCATCGTGGCTTCTTACTCCATCAGCTGGTCCCAATATTGCCAGGGCTAGAGAGTTGAGCCATCCTCTTAGTACGAAACCATTGGCTTCACTTTTGAGGTGAGTGAGGGAGATATCTCCAGGCTTCTGAACCTATTGAAATCTGGGGCACTTGGTTTTCCTTCCGCTGTTGAAGAATGACTCTGACTGTGATGATTGCTATGAAGGTGAAGTGCCAGATACAGCAAATACTGATTGAGCCCCACTCGGTGCTAGGTACTCTTCCAAGCACATAACCTATATTAACTAAGTAAAATGTGCAACACCTCTTGGAGCATATGCTATTATTTTGTAGTAATTTTTTAATTGAAACAGATCATACATACAAAAAATAATCCAAGTCATAAGTATAGAACCCTGAGTTATTACAGAGTGAACATACCTATGGAATTGTGCCAAGTTACCCACAGGTCAAGAAATAGGACATTATCCCCATTTTACAGGTGAAGAAACTGAGACACAGAGAGGTTAAGTAACCTGCCCAAGGTCACACAGCTAATAAGGGACAGAGCCTGGTTTCCACCTCAGGAGCTCTATCTGGTAAGCCCAGCTCTGTTTTCTACTGCCCATAGACAAGGTGGACCTGGGAGAGCATGACCCATCTCAGGGTCAGGGGAAGCCTCTGAGGAGCTGGGATTGGATCTGAGCTCAGGAGAGAACTGGAACTTCATCAGAGAGAGGGAAGGAGAGCATTCCAGGCAGGGTGATCTGCTGAGAGGCCTGCAGATCTGCTGTGGGGATGCAGGAGGGAGGCGATGTGGACGGCGTGTCACGGCCACAACACACAGACTCACCAGTCACTAGAAGGCAGCTGTGGGACTCACAAAGGGATTCTTCCCTCCACAAAAGGACTCACAACAGGAATCCCTAAATAGCTTGCTGCAAGGAAAACCCACTTTGAGTTGGGAACGTCACATTTCCATAGAGTGGGTTAGAGAAATAGGGCTTTCATTGGAAGAGGTGGCTCAGTCTGCAAATAACAGCTGGGAGATGTAGTAGTAAAACCATCCCACAGCCACAGCCACAGCCACAGCCACAGCTGGGCTCCTCTGAGCAGCATCAGCACATGCTCCATGGGCGGATGCTTGCTCAGGGTCACACAGCTGGTCGGAGGAGGCGGGATTTGAACTCTGCAGTCTGATGCATCAACACCCCCATGCCTAACCACTGCACTCCGCAGCATCCTAATCAGACAGGCCACCTCAGTCCTCTGAGCGGTGACCACACCCTCCCTTCCTTCCTGTTTTCCCACCCACTCACCTACTGGCTGTTTATGTCTGGAGCACCAGTGTGGTTGCAATGTCCATTTAGATTCCAGCTAAACCCACTGGACCTGGAGTCCAGCCCAGCTCCTACCATTAGAAACTATTTTGCCCCAGACTTACATTGTCATTTAATCTGAGCTTGAATACTAGACCTGTTGGGGAGCTCACTACCATTCAGGCTTGCTTTGTTCCAAATTTGTAGCCCTGGGGTCAGAAAATTCTTTCTTCAAGGGAGCCCAGATCTTCCTCCGTGCCTGGTTCTGCCTGTTGGCTGAGCAACCTCCCAGGAGACTGAGACAGTGGTCACAGATGTGACCTGAGGTGTCCAAAGACAGGTTTTCCTTGGTCCCTGTTTCTCCTCTAATCCTAACTGGTGGGGAACAGATCTGCTTGGGGTATGGGGTAAGAAGGTGGCTGTTGTCATGGGGCAATTAGAATGCCCTCTCTGTACTTCTGCCTTCTAGATTGGCGTAACTCTGGGACCTGAGCACGTATCCTCCCCCAACCCCAACCCTGTGTTATTCAGGTTTGACAGCTGCAAGAGATGCCAACCAGCTGCCTTCATAAGCTCTGGCTACCTTGCCCCATTCAGACAGATTAAAAGCTGTTTCACGGCCTTCATGGTACTGATGCCTTGAGCTCATTGCAGGATTTAAAACTGTTCGCAGCCTTTTCTTACTAACGCTGTTTATTTTTGTGATAAAAGATTTCACCTATGACCCTGGTTGACTTTTTTTAGTGCTCCTTAGCAAAAATAATAATAAGAAGAAAAAGAAGTATTCATAAATGTTAACCAAGAAGAAAGGAGATATCCTATGAAAAGTGTGTGGCACATAGTGAGGGCCTGGTCACTGTGAGGTCAGGTGGTTTGGGGAGGCCTCGGCCCTCCCAGCTCTGGCCATTTGTGTGGTGTGGAGCACCAGACAGGCTCCCGCCTCTTCAGGGTCTGGTCACTTCCCCATTCTGGGTCTGGGACATAGGGAGTGAGGCTGGAATAGTGGAAAGAAGAGACCATGGTCCTGCATCAGCCTGGGCTAGGTCCAGTCCCACCTGAGGGCTTCTGTGCTCTGGGCCATTCTGGGAGAAGATGGACAGTCTGGGGAGAATTTCTCACATGTGGAATTGTTTGAGGACATGGAAATGCTGAGACTGGAGGAGAGAAGTCTCGAGCAGCATCATAGCTTTTGGAGACTTATATGAAGGAGGAGCTGGACTGCCCAGAGCTCAGAGCATGGGTGTGAGCACAGGTTGACAACTTCAGCTTAATAGTGAGAGAGCTGCCCAGGAGTCGCAGGAGCTGCCTGGGAAACTGTGAGTCCCCTGGTGCCGGAGGAATATGCACTTGTGGGAGGGTGTGAACAGGATCTACCTGAAAATGGCCAAATCTGAGGATGCAGCAGGCTTCTCTGCATCAGAGGTTTTAAGGACCTTCCAAGCATGAATGTTCTCTAACAGTAATTTTCGAATTGTTTTTAAATTCACAGAACTCCTTTTTACAAAGTTCAGTTTACAAACACACTCCCTCTGAAAAACAATGTGATCCAGAGCTGCTGTGGGTAGGGGTGGAGGACCCAGGGCCCCACTGCTCGCCCTCCGCACCCCCATGCCCCATGAATCCGGAGCACAGATTGAAAGTCACTGTTCTAGAACCCTGCAGGCCAGGGCTGCTCATGGCTGGAGCAACTCCACCTAACGTTCCCAGTGAAGGCACCCACTCCTCTGACAGTTTCATTTCATTTCAACCCAGCTTCTGGGTTCCTGCCTGCCTCCCTAACCCCACTGTCTGGTTGGAAACGGGGTATCGGCTGCGTTTGACGGACCCAAGCTGGCTTCAGCCCAGGCTTGGTGCCTGCTTGCTGGCTCTTAAGCCTCTGCTCTTGGTCACCCAGAATTCACTCCACAGGATCTCCACCTATCGTATCCAATTCTGTAGAATAAAAGCATTTCCTATTCTTAGAGCTGTGCTGGGCATTAGATCCCTGAGCTGCTGCCATCTTCCCAGCTGCTGCCACTGGGAGCTGATGTTTTCCTAGTATAAAAAAAAAAATCACAATAGTAAAACCAAGGAAATGGTGAAAATGCGACTGTAGGTAGCAAGCCTGCAAAATGACAAGAGCTTGCCTCATCAGCAAGAGTCCTTCTGGAAGGTGTAGAAGAAGGCATCCTTGACCCACTCTCCCCTCTTATTTCTCTCAGGCCACTGCCGAACTCTCTCGAATCTAGGTCCACTTTCCTCTTGCCCTTGCCTCTGCCCAACTGGGCTCTCTACAGTCACAATAGCCTCTCCTGGCCTCCAGACCTCCCACCCACACCATCCTCCACACTGCACCCAGGCGGAGACGCATAAAACAGGAGTCTCAGGTCTGACCCTGTGCACCCAAAAAGTTCCAGACAAAGGCATTTCTTCTGCAGAAGCCACCTGACACCCACCCCCGCTGGTTCCTCCTCTCATCATCCGTAGCACTTTGCTCATTGTCTGTATTACTGTTTCCATCTCTTTGCTTTACGATCTTTTAAGTGCCTGTTAGTCACACTTGAGACCAAGGTCAGGGTTTTATTTAGCTTTATATTTCTGGCCCTGGCCCAGCGCCAGGCTCAGACCAGGCCTTAGGAAGTACTGTTGAGTAAATTCACATGCTTGCAGCTCACGTCGCTGTTTAGAACAGAGACTGTGCTGGTGGGCTCTATGTCCCTGGAGGGTGCACCTAATGGCCCCCAGCCTGAGCGTTATGACGTGATGTAGTTTCTGCAGAACCCCAACAAAAGGAGAATCTGGGGTATACCCAGAACCCAGTGTGAAATTCCCCCGTGACCCACATGGCCTCCCCAGTTCACTTTCCACCAGGGGATGTGTCCTACTACCTCTTGGCAACTGAATATTTTGAAGAGAGACACAGCTCAGCAGGCTGTACCACCTGGCACTTGCCCCTCTTCCCACAGACATCCATTCCTCTGTGAGTTTCACTCAAAAAGCAGCGTGTCACTGCGGACAAGCCAGCCAGCTCACCATGGCTGGACCTCCTAGGGCACCGGACCTCTGAGAACTGGCCCCTAGCCTTGCTTCACAGACACAGGTTGCCCGCCAAAGTAGGTCTCAGAGCGACAGTGTGTGCATTGCTCATCACATCTTCCTCTTGCTTTGCATGACTGAGTACACCCAAGAAGTGTGCCTCCTGGGAGGAAAGCATATTTGGCAACAAGATCATAATAAAATCAGAAATTCAGCAAACCTTTAAAATATCCAGACTTGGAAGAGATGCAAGAGTTCTCTAATTAAATATGAATAATAGGTGGAAAAGTCATAATATAAATGCAGAATAGCTTAATACATAGAATCTCAGATTAAGAAGGTAACTTGAAGGCCATTGAGTTCATCCCTTCATTTCAGAAAATAATGCAGCTTGGTGAAGAGAAAAGTCACGGGCTTGAAGGTCAGACATGCCCCTGTTTACTAGCTATGTGACCTTAGGGAAATTACTTTGAGCCAGAAGTTTAGCTCCAGGCTAGATCTGCCTCTTGTATTTTATTTGACTTACACAATGTTTTTTAAAAAACAGAATTGCACAACAGTTAAGCACATGAACTTTGTAGCCAGGCGACCTGAGTTCAAATTCTGACTCCATTAACTAACTGGCTGTGTGACCTTGGGCAGATTACTTAACCTCTCTGTGACTGTTTTCTCCTATATAAATGGGAATCATGACAGTCCCATCACATAGGGCTGTCACGTAATTTAATGAGGTAATGCATGTAAAGCATTTAAAATCGTGCTTGGCACCCAGTGTAAGAGTTTGCTAATATATATTTTTTTTTTTCCAGGTGTTGTGTGTCTCAGTTCCCCTGGCTAGGAAAAGAGTTTGCTAATATTTTTAGTTTTTTTTTTAAATCTGGATTTGTGGTTTCCTTGAAAACACTGGAAGATGTAACAATCTCATGTGGCATTTGGCGGGGCGGGAGTAGCCACTGCCCCTTCAGAGAGGGATGTGCCCTGCCTCTCAGGTCACCACAGTCCCCACCGCTCCCCCTCCTACACCTCCTCTGCTTCGCTTGATCATGTTGCCAGCCCATCCCCCTCTAGTGCCCTGAGCCTCCACTTGGTCTTAGGAGTAAATATATTCATTTATATTTACTGGAACAAATATGCTAAACTAAATATATCCAAGTGAACTAAGTATATCCACTTTACAATGTTATGACACTCATACACAAGCTAATCCATCCAAAGCCCCTCTGTCTGTGTGCTGGACATGTCCTGAGCACGTAGACATCATGAATTCCTTCCTACTAGCTAGGAGTAGTAAAATAATGCTATTCTACCTGCTACCTACTACTAGAAGACCTCATACCCTGTTCATCTGGCCTCTGCGTGAACAGTGCTGGTGACAGGGAGCCCACTGCATGGCAGAGCAGCTTCTTTCCATCTTTGCTATATTCAGAGTCCAGGAACAACAACCTCCTCCATCGCCTTGCCTGAAATGCCATGCAGTTTCCACCACAGCCCCTCTTTGGCACCTTGAGCAGAGGAACGTGTCATGTCCTTTGCGGGCTCTGTGCCAAGTTGCTGCGTGCTTAGCAGAAGCTGCGGGTCTGCTACAACCCAAGATACCATGTGCTGATGGTTCACAGTCAGGCGGCTCAGTAGCACCAGCCGCGGGGATTGCAGGAGAAGCTGCCGAGGGCTGGAGAGAACATCGCACCAGATCGTACTGTGCTGCACTTCAGGGCCCACGAGTCAGATCTGGGGTCCAGTCCTTGCTTCACCACTTTTGAGTTGCCTTGTGACTTTGGGCAAGACACTCAACCTCTCTGTTTCCATTTCCTTCTCTATTCAGTGAAGATTATAAGACCCTCCTGATCAAGGGGTTGTTTAAGGATCTTTTTCTTTTCTTTTGAGTCCATGAGGCTTAGAGCCACCGCATAAGAATGAAAAGATCCATCCGTGAAGACCCTGGTCTCAGCATACCCCTCCCCATAGCCTCTGTCCTGACCTGACCCCAGGTATGGGGCAGAGGGCTGCTTCCAGACAGGGGTCTGGAACCCCTGGTGACACAATGATGGGTCAGGATCTCCAGCCCCACCTTGTTGCATGGCCTGGAAGTCACAGCCCTGAGCCCCAGGCAGTCAGGCTGTTCGATTTCAAAGTCCCTGGAGGCAGCTATTCAAAACCCACAGAAACAGCTCTTTTTCTTTAAGAACAAACCCAAACATTGTTTTTCACACTGACTGACACCCCCAGCTTGTGAGGGCAACAGAAACCAGGTGGGCAGGGGGACTGTGAGAAATTACTCCATGAGTCAGCCCTGCCGGGCCCATCAGCAGTGGACCGTCTTTCAGCCTCAGAACAGGCAGGGAAGTCGGTCACTTTCTCCCCGGGGCAGCCTGTGGCACAGGCCTCCAAGGAGCTGCCTGGGGTGGAGGAGGGAAGAGAACAGCAGACCAGGGAAGCAGGACTTAACCCCCAGGGACCCCCAACATGGTGTTCCAGTTCCCCTCCCTGGCTGTTCCCCAGCATTTCTCTACAGCTGTCAACACCCAGGGGCTCAACCCCAGCGCTGGCTGGAAGGGCTGGGCAGGGAGTGATGCCATTCTTATTTGTCTGCAGTGTAACAGGTCCTTGGGAGAGGGAAGATGCTAACAAAACCTTGGTCAGCATCATCTGAAAGTGTTGATTTGCGGGAACAGGGTGCTGCATGGTAAAATTGCTGGTTGGGTGGTCTTGGCCATGTCAATGAACCCATTGGGCCTTGGTTCCCTTTTCTATACAATGGAGACAATGGTAAAAGGGTTGATGGGAGGATCGAGCGATGCCAGGCATGTGACAGTGCTCTGTCGTGTCTCAGGTATGAGAACTATTTCCGAGGGAAAGAAAGTGATTTGCCCAAGGTCACCCGGCGAGTTCCGACAAGAGCAGAACCGAGACCCAAGCATCCTGCCCACCTCTCCCCCGCTGAGCAGAGTCATTCCTCTCAGAAAGGGGGCAGCGTTATCTGTCCATCAAGGTTCTGAGGCACTGCCTGTGTCCCGCCTCCTTCGGGAGCCCAGAATCAATTAAACTTGCGCCCAGGAGCTCCTGGAGTGGGAAAGTCAAGGCTAGAATCTGAGGATTGCAGGCCCCAGGAAAGAAGGCCTCACTGGTCTCTCTGATGTGCAGCTAATGAATATTTATTGGGCACCTGCTGGGGATGCCCTGACAAATGAGGTAGATGTGGTCCTCACCCATGCAGGGATGATGGGGGCTATGCTTGTGAAAAGGCCATTGCAGTACACACAGCCTGACAAGTGCCCTGAAGCAGGAGCGGGTGAGAAGGCGTGAGAAGGCCCAGAGAAGGCTTGTGGGACGGGCCTCCAAAGGACAGGACCTTGGTTCAAAGTTCTGGTAGAGTGGAGGAGCTGGTCATACAGGAGAGGGGATGGTGCTGGGGCAGGGACATGAGGCCCCAGGTGACCTTTGGCATGGCTGGAAGAGGAGTGCAGCAGGAAATGGGGGGATCAGTGGGAACTGGTGGGAGATGAGCTGGGGAGGTGGCAAGGGCAGATGGTGCCCTGGGCCTTCCCTGCCAAGGAAAGGAGCGGGGCTTTGCTCTGATGGTAGTGGGAGAAGCATGAAGTGGAACCTCTAGGCTGGGAGGAGTGGCAAGCCTCGACAGATTTGGGGACAGCTCCTATTGGCTGTTTTGTGAAGAAAGGAGGCAGTGGTATAGGAGAGAGGGTGGTGGCCAGGGCTGGTGGGGACAGAGAGGTGGCACCCTTGGAGCATGCATTGCATGTAGCACTGATGGTTGTGGTGGTGGATTGATTATGGAGCATGAAGGAAATGGAGCCATCAAGGATGAAGCCCAGCTGTGGGCCTGGCCAGCCACATGGGTGCAGGTGCTGCTTACTGAAAGAGACGGGAATCCAGGAGCAGACACTACAGGTGGAGGGACTTGGAAGACCGGTTCTGGGCATACAAGGTATGAGGTGCCTGAAAACCACCAGAGATGATACTAAGGGGCAGTTAGATGTACAGCAAAGGCATCAGAACTCGAGAGAGTAGTGGCTGGGGGCCATCAGCACCCAGGTGGAGGGTCACCTGGGGAAGGTGTGTGGTGAGAAGAGTCCAGGTCGGAGGCTGGCGGGGGCCATGTTGGCTTGGGAAAGGGTGGGCAAAAAAGGAGCTTGCAAAGGAGACACAAGCAGTAGGGAATGGGGTCACTGGAGCCAGCAGGTGCCTCCAGAAGGTCGGCGAGAGGGCAGACAAGATAAGGCAATCAAACTTGCAGTGGAACAAGCTGTGACCTTGGCAAGAACAGTTGGTCATCAGAGCTGGGCCGCAGTGGCTCAAAAGCATAGAGTGGGGAGGAGGTGTGGACAGCCCTCTCCAGATCCGGGCTGTGCAGGAAAGGGGCAGCAGAGCTGGCGCGGGTTGGGCCCACGGAGGCTTGGGGCTGGTAGATTTGTGATGGGAAGAGAGCTGGGCTTGTGTCTGTGGTGGTGGAAGGGGCTAGGAGAGGGAGGCGGTGACGTTGCTGGGAAGCTATGGGAGAGGATGGTGGATGAGGTGGGCCCTGGCACCACAGGAGGAGCTGGACCTGGAGCCCGGCAGGTCCGCCTCAGGCTTGGGGAGGTCCACACTGATGGACAGCTGCCATAGGCCTGTCCCTGGGCTGGACCCTTTGGGAACCTCAAAGCTGGGCAAGACTCGGTCCTGGCCTTCAAGAAGCAGAGGAGCCACAGGTTCCAGGTCGTTGAACCAGGACTGCCCTCTTTCAAGTCTTGGGTCTTCAGCAACCGTCCTCCTCAAGCTCTCTGGGATGTCCAGCCACGGGCCCCTCCTCCTCTAAACCCTCTCCTCTTGGCTAAGCCACAGTTCTCTCCCAGTTTCCTGCGTCTCTGACCTTTCTCTTTTTGAGGGCAGGGTTTGGGGTGCCATTTGTTCTGCCCACCCTTGCATTTGAGTGCCACCCAGGCCTCTGCCCTCAGCACCACCCCCTTCTGTCTTGTGGGGTCATCCTCCTCACAAATCTACACATCCCCTTCTGAGTCCCACTGATTTCTAACTCTGACACAAGGACGTTTCTTCATGTCTTCCTCATGAACATCTCATACTCAATGCTTAAGGACTCGGATCCTTCATCACTTCCCCCCAAGCTCAAGGGTGGTGCCACTGAGCCAAGTTGAAACTTCTGGATTTTGGTTTCTCCTTCATTCTGACCCCTGCCCCATCGAAATGGCCACCGAGGCCTGTGGAGCCTATGCCCTGAAGGCATCTCAAATCCCTGTTCTGGAACATGAGCCTGGGCCTGGATTCATTCTCTCCTCTTCCAGGTCATTCCCATGGCCAGGGAATATCCTCTCTTGGAGACTTTATATTTCTCTTTAAGGCTTTTATCAAGCCCAAACTTAGCGTGGTGTTCAAGGCCAATGGTGATCCAGCCTGCCTTTCCTCCAGGCTCATCTCCTCTCCGCAACCAAATACTGCAGGCTCTCAACACTCTGACATTGCTCCAGGGGTGCCTACCAAAGTCCCCCCTTCTCTCATGTCCTCCATCTCCACTGTCCTCCATCTCTGCTATCCCCCATCTCCCCTGTCCTCCATCTCCCCTGTCCTCCATCTCTGCTATCCCCCATCTCCCCTGTCCTCCATCTCCCCTGTCCTCCATCTCTCCTGTCTTCCATCTCCTGTCCTCATCTCCCGTCTTCCCTTCTCTCCTGTCCTCCATCTCTCCTGTCCTCCATCTCCCCTGTCCTCCATCTCCCCTGTCCTTCATCTCTCCTGTCCTCCATCTCTCCTGTCCTCCATCTCTCTTGTCCTCCCTTCTGTCCTGTCCTCCATTCTCTCCTGTCCTCCCTTCTCTCCTGTCCTCCATCTCTCCTGTCCTCCATCTCCCCTGTCCTCCATCTCTCCTGTCCTCCCTTCTGTCCTCCATCTCCCCTGTCCTCCATTTCTCCTGTCCTCCATCTCTGCTATCCTCCATCTCCCCTGTCCTCCATCTCCCCTGTCCTCCATCTCTCCTGTCTTCCATCTCCTGTCCTCATCTCCCATCTTCCCTTCTCTCCTGTCCTCCATCTCTCCTGTCCTCCATCTCCCCTGTCCTCCATCTCCCCATCCTTCATCTCTCCTGTCCTCCATCTCTCCTGTCCTCCATCTCCCTGTCCTCCATCTCCCCATCCTTCATCTCTCCTGTCCTCCATCTCTCCTGTCCTCCATCTCCCTGTCCTCCATCTCCCCATCCTTCATCTCTCCTGTCCTCCATCTCTCCTGTCCTCCATCTTCCCTGTCCTCCATCTCCCCATCCTTCATCTCTCCTGTCCTCCATCTCCCCTGTCCTCCATCTCCCCATCCTTCATCTCTCCTGTCCTCCATCTCTCCTGTCCTCCATCTCCCCATCCTCATCTCTCCTGTCCTCATCTCCCATCTTCCCTTCTCTCCTGTCCTCCTTCTGTCCTCCATCTCCCTGTCCTCCATCTCCCCTGTCCTCCATCTCCCCATCCTTCATCTCTCCTGTCCTCCATCTCCCCTGTCCTCCATCTCCCCATCCTTCATCTCTCCTGTCCTCCATCTCTCCTGTCCTCCATCTCCCCTGTCCTCCATCTCCCCATCCTTCATCTCTCCTGTCCTCCATCTCTCCTGTCCTCCATCTCCCCTGTCCTCCATCTCCCCATCCTTCATCTCTCCTGTCCTCCATCTCTCCTGTCCTCCATCTCCCCTGTCCTCCATCTCCCCATCCTTCATCTCTCCTGTCCTCCATCTCTCCTGTCCTCCCTTCTGTCCTGTCCTCCATTCTCTCCTGTCCTCCCTTCTCTCCTGTCCTCCATCTCTCCTGTCCTCCTTTCTGTCCTGTCCTCTATTCTCTCCTGTCCTCCATCTCTCCTGTCCTCTATCTCTCCTGTCCTCCATCTCCCCTGTTCTCCATTTCTCCTGTCCTCCATCTCTCCTGTCCTTCTTTCTCTCCTGTCCTCCCTTCTCTCCTGTCCTCTATCTCTCCTGTCCTCCATCTCCCCTGTCCTCTATTCTCTCCTGTCCTCCCTTCTCTCCTGTCCTCCATCTTTCCTGTCCTCCATCTCCCCTATCCTCCATTTCTCCTGTCCTCCATCTCTCCTGACCTCCCTTCTCTCCTGTCCTCCATCTCCCCTATACTCCATTTCTCCTGTCCTCCATCTCTCCTGACCTCCCTTCTCTTCTGTCCTCCCTTCTCTCCCGTCCTCCATCTCTCCTGTCCTCTATCTCTCCTATCATCCCTGGCCTCACCCAACCCAGGCTCCTCTCTCATGATCCGCAGCAGGCTGCACTCCCTCCCTGATGTGACAAGGTGCTGCACGTGGTTGTGTATACCCCACCCCAAGTCAAGGCACCACCCTTGAAGGCTCAGAGTCCTCTCTCTCCCTCTTTCCCTTCCTATCACTCTCTCTCTGTCTCCATTTGGAAAGACCATGTACCATTTAAGCTTGATGTGGAGGAGGAAATGAAGGGGTCTGAGAGCAGCTGGGGCAGACGGACCCTGGCACCTGCTTCTAGGTTGGCTGGCACACAGGCACGGTAGACATCAGAGTGGCTGTGCTGTGTGGGGATCAGCAGGGTGAAGGCTAGGCTGAAGGACACCATTGTGGGTGTTGGCAGGAGGGGAGCAAGTGCCATGGACCCGATGAGCAGGGCCAGGTGGAGGCTAGTGTCCATGAGGTGGCGGGACCTCCAGTGCAAAGGGGAGACCAAGCCGTCCTCACTCTGTCTTCTCCTAGCTGGGAAAGGGGGCCCCATCTCAGCCATCTTCCCCAGCCACCAGGTCCCAGGGGCATGGAAGGACATGGGAATTAAGATCCAGGTGTGAGCAACTGGTTTTGGTCCTGGAGATCTGCTACGTGAGGATGAGCCGCTGTCACTTGGAGGCAGGTGCCTCGTGCTTGGCCACAGAGTGCCCTTCCTAAGAGAAACGAGTCATTTCCGCGCGCCGCTGCCACGGCCTTCAGTTCCTCCTCTCAGACGCAAGGTGGCGCGTGTCCTGGATCCCGCAGAAAGGTGGCCCCCACTGGGGACGCGGCAAAAACTGGCTGGTCAGGGCAGCCACGGTGGAGAAGGGGCAGTTGTAGACTCCTTGACGGCATCAGTTGGCCAAATCTGAAGTGATTAAAAAAAAAAAAAAAAACAGAGCTCACCTGTACTAGTGAACAGCAGTCCATGTGTGAGGTGAGGGTGAGTGTGCCAGGAGAGTGTGTGAGCATGAGCGTGGAGGTCTGAGTGTGCAAGTGAGTTTAAGTGTGTGGTGTGTGTTCATGGGTGTGAGCGTGTGTGACTGTGTGAGGGTGGAGGGGTGTGGTGCATGTCCGTGTATGTGGGAGTGTGGGGGTGTGGGTGTGCGGGTGTGATTGTGGGAGTATGCATGGGTGTGAGTGGGAGTGTGAGGATGTGTGACTGTGGGGGTGACTGTGAATGTGGGGGGTGTGATTGTGGGGTGTGGGTGTGTGAGTGTGTGGGGATGTGGAAATGAGTCTGGAGTTGTGAATGTGTGGATGGGTGAGGGTGGTGGTGTGTGTATGTGTGAATATGGGGTATATGAGTATTCAAGCAGAGGCGCAAATGTCTGGTTGTGGGAGTGTGTAGGGGTGTGAGTGTGAGGGTGTGGGGGGTGTGGGGTGAGTGAAGTGAGTGTATGTATGTGTATGAAGGTGGGGACGTGAGCATGTGTGAGGGTGGGGTGTGTGGAGGGTAGGGGTGTGGGGAGGAGAGTCGAGTGTGTGAGGGCAGGGGTGTCAGTGTAAGTGTGAGGATGGGGTGTGGAGTATGTGAGTGTGGGGTGTGAGTGTGGGGGTTGTGGGGGGTGTGGGGTGTGAGCATGTGTGTGGAGGGTGAGCATGGGAGGGTGAGCGTGTGAGTGTGGGGGCGTTAGCATGTATGAATGTGAGGGTGAGTGTGAGGGTGAGTGTGGGGTGTGAGCATGTGTGAGGGCGAGTGTGAGGGCAGGGGTGTGGTGGTGGTGGTTCCGTTGCTGCCAGCAGGCTCTCTCCCTTAAGTCCCCTCTTCCAAGCCCTTCCTTCCGACGTCCTTTCAGCTGTAAGCTGACGGCCCCATTGGAGCAGGGTGGAGCCCCTACTGCTGTCCCTGGCTCACCTCCTCCCAGCCACCTCCTGCCCCTCTGTGCTGGACCTGGTTGGGGCAGGTGGTGCAGAGTGAGTAGGGCACGGGCAGCTCTGGCTGGCATTGGAAGGTGCGCTCCACAGGCTGAGAGGCCACGCCTCCAACATGTGCCTTGCCAGTGGCCTCTCAGGCTTCACGAGTCAGAAGGCTCCTCCTGGAAGTATGCCAGGGTCCCCTCTCCTGGCGCATCCCCTGCCACCCTCCCCACCGCATCTGAGACTTGCACATGTATAGCATTAGAACAAGACGGCTTCATCGTGATCCTGTTGCGCATGTGGGACCTGTGGGTTTCCTTCTAAGTGGAAATAAGAGCATTCTGATTCATGCTTCAGGGGCAGCTCCTGAAAGCTGGTGGCACTTCCAGATAGAACCCCAAGCGATGTGGCAGGTGGCTGGGACCCTGCAGCCTGCAGAGCGTGAAGACTGAGGTGCAGGTGAGGGAGAGAGCTCAGGACTCCTCATTCCAAACTCTGAAGCCAGGGAAGCAATGGTGGTCCCTGTTCCTTCTCCTCCCATGAACGTCAGGGCGGCTTCCTGGCAGATTGGACAGGCTTTGGGGGAGGCACTTTCAGAGCCTGGTTCTGGCACCTTCTGGCTATGGGATCTTGGACGAGTCTCTCACTGTCTCTAAGCCTCGGGGTCTCACGGGCTTTCCATGGTGAGGTGGTTGTGCTTTGATTTGGGTAAAGTGCCTGGCAGAGTGAGCCTTTGGTGAATGGCGGCTGCCCGAGCTGCTGCTGTTGTTTTATCATCATCATTCCCTCTCTAGGACTCAGGTGGCCTGCGGTGGCTGTTCTTTGTGGGTGAAGCTGTAGCTGGGCTGGCTCTGCCAAGGAGGCTGTCTGGCACCCTGCAGCTCCACATCCTCTCGGTGGGACGCACCAGTGTCTGCTGCCTCTGGGGGAGGAAGAATAGTGCAGCTCCCCCCGTCTGAGGGGGAGGGGCGCAGGGGTCCATGGTGGATCCCCAGGGTAACTCAGTTCCTCCCACTCCCATGGTCCTCTCTGGTTCCGTGACCTCCATTCCTTGCGTCTGTAACGGGCTGGATGAAGCTAGGAAGCGCGTGCATCTTCTGAGGTGGGAATCTGCCTCTTCTCCTTTTTTTTCCCTTTACTATGACGCCTGTTGCTCATAGGTACAAATCAAACGAAGAGTATGTATATGTGCGAGGCCGCGGCCGAGGGAAATATGTTTGTGAGGAGTGTGGAATTCGCTGCAAGAAGCCCAGCATGCTGAAGAAACACATCCGCACCCACACTGACGTCCGGCCCTATGTGTGCAAGCACTGTCACTTTGCTTTTAAAACCAAAGGTAAGAGAGAGTCAGCTGGGGCACTGCCCCTGCCCGCTGCAGGAAGCTCCCCTCTGGGAGTCCCAGCACAGAGTTCAGGTGCCCAGACCTCTTTGCAGGGGGCCTGGAGCAGCTCCATTTCCTGGATTCCCACCCAGCTTGGTGCCCAGTGGCAGGGCAGCTGGCTCCAGACTGGCCTGTGGCTCCCCATGGCTGCCCCCAGCCATCCTCCTGGAACACGCACACAGCCCCTACACCTGTGGCTGCCTGGCCCTGGCCTGCCCAGCCTGGTGCAGCACTCTTGCTCACCGTTCCTGGTTTTGCATCTTCTCTCATCTCCCCTCCCTTCTGCATGTCTCCTGAGCCGTTTATCCACTGATCTGAGGCACTCCAGCATCCATGCTTGTCACTGCCACTCTTGCATTTGGAAATCCATTCCACTCCCAGCTGCTTAACACACTCGCATGCTCACTTCTCATGCCAGAGTGCACCGACCTCCACCCACCTCTCCACTCCCACCCTGTCCCTGCTCCACCCAGCTTCTCTGCACGTCTCAGCACAGGGCCGGCCCCCGACTCCCAGACTGGCAGCCCTGTCACCCCTGCCCCGGCCACACCCCACATCAGGGTCAGGATAGGCTCTGGTAGTCACTGGTGAAAGGAGGGGCCTACTGTGAAAGGCGTGCATCCCAGAGAGCTGCGATGGGTGATGGGCATGGCCTGGCCTGCCATGGCCACCCAGGCCAGGCCCCTGGTGTGGACGAAGGAGCTGAGTCCATGGGATTCTTGGATCACACTCTCCTCCTGCAGGATAGGCAGGGAAGGTCCTGGCAGCTTGGTCATTGCAGACTGAAGTGCCTTGGAGGGAGACCCAGGGCTCTCGGCACCCTGGTGTCTTCAGCCTCTTGAGCTTTATAGATTCCTGGATCAGGGTTTGGACATCAGGGTCCTGTCTTCTCCTTTGAGCAAGTTGGGGTCTTCTGGGAGCCCCGCGGTTTCTCAAGGGGTGAAACTCAAGGGCATCCTTCAGCTGTGCCACCTGTTGACCTTTCTTCTGTTGGCAAAGTTGCTCCCGGCGAGCGAGGCTGGGCCGCTGTTCTGGAGGGGACCCAGCAGGGTCCCTACCCCTCTTCACTTCCTCTGTGCTCTTGCTACCTGGCCCCTTCCATTCTCTCTAAACCAGGTCAAGCACCAGTTTATCACATCCCCTGGGACAGTGGCCTCTTCTCTGACTGTGTTCCCGTTTCTGGTCTCCTGACACCATTAACTGAACCCCTGCCCTGCTCTGTCCCCTCGCCATCATCTGCAAGTTGAGCTCGAATTTTCCTGCCAAGGTTTTGGTTTAAACAGAGGTGCCTGCCCTCCCACTGCCTTTCCCTGATCCTCTTCTCTCTTAGTGTCTCATAAACAATGTCCCAAAGGTTGCCCAGAGAGGGCAGATAGGCCCAGGACTCCGCACCCACCCCATGGGTGCTTCGAAAGTGTCTTCCATCCCTGGAGCCCTGCCCAGCATGCGTCGCCCTGGACATGGGCTGTCCCTGACACGTCCTCCAACCGCACTTCCTCTGGCCTTCTGCAGCCAGTTGAGATTTTATGGAAGAGTAAGATGGAAATAACTGACTGACAATTCAATGGACGGTCTTCAACTCTAAAAGCAGAAAACTTCTCACCCAAGTCCCCTTGAAGGTGAAGAAAGTGATCCCAGAAAGCAGAATAGCTGTTAATGCTGGAGCTGCAACTAGAACACAGGACCCGAGCTCCAGGGCATCACCCCATCGTCTTCCTTTCTCTGAGCAGTTAGTTTTCTCCCTTCCCTAGGGTGGGTGGCAAAAAGCTGCACTTGGAATGGCCTGTGTCCAGGGGACCACACTGTCCTCAGCCTGAGGAGCCCTGAGAGTTCCCAGCCCAGGGCCATGCAGAGCACACCTGTGCTCCACACGCAGCCGGGGCTGCCCATCGCCTCAGGAAACCATCACTCTGCCCCGTGAGACTGGAAGTTTCCAGCCCAAGCAGTTTCCTGCAGGGGGCCCACTCGATTCCCTTTGCCTTGGGTCCCTAGCAAGAGCCCCTACTTTCTAGGAGATGCCTTCATTGGAAGCCACACTGAGCCTGTCTGCAGTCCCTTCCTGGGTCTCTGTGAGCCAGCACAGAGCTGGGGCCCTGGAGGGCCTTGGAGGGTCCAGAGTGCATAATCTGAACAGAGGGGCGGTAGGCCGTCCACATTTCCAGGGGTATAGAGCATCCCCCGAGGGAAGGCTGCCCCTGCTGTCCCGAAGGCCAGGCCCATGAGGCCGTGCTCTCAACCAGTGATCAGGCAGTGCCCTGAGCTCTTCCTCAGCTGTTCACAGGGGCTTCTAGAAGACTAGAACCTTCCAGAACCAACGCAGGGAGCAGATGGGAAATGGTGGAATCTGAAACTGTTTGACTAACAGAGGGAAGGCCAGTGGGGATGGTGGCAATCGAAGCAGGGAAGGCTCCCTGTTAGCTCTCTCTGCAGTATGGGGGTGAAGGGAGAGCAGGACGCTGGAGCTCCTGTCTGTTTCTGGGGCCAGGTGTCTTTGTGGAGTGCTGGGTCCCGTAAGCCATCAGCTCAGACAACACAGGCCTCTTCTCTCTGGGGCTGTGCGCCTCCCTATCGGGCCACCTCCAGGCCTGCCCCAGGCGGCCCTCCCGGCCCTACCACCCAGCTACCCCAAGGCCTGGGGAGCCCCTCCTGCCTGCCTGTCTGTCTCTGTCTGCCGTGTGTGTCTCGTCTCTTGTGTCAGACGTCGTGGCAGCAGCTCAGGCCTCTGGAAACTGGCTAAGGAACGCGTCAGTAGGTGGGGCTGGGGAGGCCTGTGGGTGGCCCTGTGGCGGCTGGGGGGTCCGATTTCCTCTTCTCAGATGGTTCCCAGAGGCTGGCAGATGGCTGTGCCATGTCCAGGCCCTTGCACCGATCGCCTCGGGGGACAGAGATGGCCTCAGGTCTGCCAGGCCGGCAGGGGCAGGGACAGAGCGGTTGGTCAAAGCCGAATGAGGCAGGCAGGGTTGGTGGTGGATGCCCTTTTATCGGAGGTTCTGCCTCTCCCCCACCCATCGCCTTCCCTCTCACTTGCCTTTGCTCTTCATTCCAGGCCTGTCAGGCTTTGGTGGGGTCTGGGATGACTGAGAAACTATGACTCTGCCTGACAAGCCGAGGCCCTGGCCCTCAACAGGGAAGTGGTGTTCAGGCTGCACCTGCAGCCATGTGCCCCACCTTCCCCTTTCACAGAGGAGGAGATGGACCTGGAGAGGGAAGTCACAGAGGGACCCAGACAGCACTCAGGGCTGCCCAACCAGTGTCCACTCCTGGACCCGCAAAGTCACCTCCGATCCTGACTCCTCCCTGCACCCCCGGGGTTGGGGGCAGAGGAGAGACAGCCCTTTGGGGGGGCTCCCTGGTGCCTTCTCCTGAGAAAGGTAAAACCATTTCACCATAAGCATCATCTTAGCATCTCTTCCTCCACACCCAGCATGGTGCGTGGCAGAGCCCCCAGCTGCTCAATAGAGTGACTGGCATGGGGACAGGGGTCTGCTCTCTGCCAGGCACACTCTGCTGCCATTCTACATGTGTCACCTCATCAAGTCCTCCCACATCCGCACGAGGTAGGTATTACTTCACAGTTGCAGAAACGGGGGCTCAGAAGGTTAAGGAACTTGCCCAAGAGCCCACAGCTAGCAAGCTGCAGAGCCCACAGTCAAACCCAAGGCTGCCAGGTTCCATCTAGGTTCCACTCTGCCTCCACATGGAGTGGGAAAGGCCCCCAGAGTCTCGAGACCTGAGTCTAAATGGAACTCAGCACCAACAGCACTGTGGCTGTGGGCCACCTGATTCGCTGTGTTGGCTCAAGCAGCCCTGCCAGCGTCCGAGACAGCCAGTGATCTTGTCTAATGGTGCCATCAGCACCTGGGCCCAGAGTTAGATCAGAAGCAGAGAGAATCTCAGCCTGGTGGGGGTTGAATTACATGGACTTTGAAGTTCCTTCCAACATTTTCCTCCTGCAATGAGAAGGGCATTTCCCATACGTGGCTATTGTATACCCATTGTGTGCCCAGCATCTAGCTTGGTTCATTAGAGACCTAAACCTTCCAGGCAGAACAGGTGCGACAAATGAGGTAATAGCCAGAATGAGCAGTGTCTGCTGTGCTCTGTGATCTGGGGTAGTCGGGGTAGGGTGGGCGTGGATCCAGGACCTTAGGACAGTGGGTATCTCTGATCCATGGAAGACCCCAGCTGCCTTTTCCCACCTCTTGACTGTCCTACTCTGGCTTTGCCTTCTCATGACAGTGAGGGCAGAAGTCCGCTAGGTTGGACAGGGACCTCTGAGGACCCTCTGGCTACAAGATGACTCTGGAATTATGGCTTTGCTCCCACTATTGCCAGGAGTAGAACATGTAGGTTTATTTCCAGTTATAGGAGGAAAACCCAAATCAGGAAGGATAGAGTCATGAACCAGGACCAAGGTGAAGAACGAGGAAAGGAAGCAGCTCCCCTCCCATCCCTGGTGCCCTTGACTTGAACACCTCTGGGAATCCCAGCTTAAGGTTCCCCCATTAACCTCTTAGCAAAACCCTAAAGATTTCTTCTAATTCTAGGAATGATTAAGAAGCACCCTTTGGTTCATCTGTGGGCCCTCTCCCTGGTCACCTAACCATCCATCTCATCTAATAGTTTTCCTGTTCATTTATCTTCTCATCCTATCTGTTCCTACCATTCTCCCATTTGTCCTCCCACCCATCCAACTTCCCATTCTTTCATCCTCCTATCTGTACTCCTATGCATGTAAAAGTGCATGTGTTCATTCATCCATTCAACCAGCCATTCTTCCATTCATCCATGTCTCCGTCCTCCCATCCAGCTCTCCATCATCCCACCTGTTTATTGACCCATTCTCCATCTATCCTTCCATTTATTTTCATCTACTCACCTATCCTCTGTCTGCCTATTCACCTCCTTATATGCTCATCTAGAGTTCCACCCCTCTGTCTATCCTCTTCCTGTTCTTCATTCTCTTTGTATTTCCTTTATCCACTTTATCTATCCACCCACCAATCACTCTACTCATCCACTCCAGGAGGCTTACCTCTTCCATTCTTCTCTCCTCCGTCCATCCATTCAAACTTACCAATTAATTAGACTAATGGGACAGAGTACCTGATTCAGGGCACTTATGACTTATGATGTTAATGACCATATGGAAATACAGCCATCCCCAGGGCAACAGTGAGCACGTCATAGTTTGGGAGTAGCTGCTGGGCCCAAAGCAATATCCTGAGGCATCTGGCCTGTGTTCTTCTGGGGCAGGCTGGGATGCTCTGCCTGTCCTTCCTAGAACCCTTCTGTCCACCCAGCTGTGTGGCCTGTGAAATGTTGTGCACCTGCTGGGGAACTGAAGCTGTTGTTACTGTTCCCTGATTCCACAGAGCTGCTGTCTCTGCTCTGCAGCTTGTGGGCTGGACCTACAACTTGGGGCAAAGTCAGCCTCCCCTCTGAGGGCTTTGTAGGCATGGAGCAGGACAGAGGCCTTGCCCGGGCCTTCCCTGACCACCCTGGTCCTGTGTCTGCACTGTAGATTGGCCTGGGGAATCTGAAGGCCCAGAAATGGGACTTCTCTATGAAAATCAAGCTTGGGCCCCCAGCCTTGTGGCTCCTGAATCCCTGGCCAGTAGACTTCCCTACTCTCACCTTCTGCCCTCTCGCCATGCGTAATATTGAATTTGCCCTGGTTTCTCTACCTACACTAGAATTCTGCCCTGTGGGCTGCCCTAGAAGTGTCCTCAGCCAGAAGGGCATGCTTAGTCCTCACCCATCACGCCGGTCAATGGGAGCCTCCCACGTCATCCCATACTTGAGATGGCCAATAGTGCTGCCTGATGAGCGTCACCAGCTACTAGGGCCAGACTTAAATCAGAAGCAAAAAAACGAAAGAAAGAAACCTATTCCACTTGAGTTGTCTTTTATTTTCTTTTTTTGTTTGTTTTCTAACCAGCATCTCACTTCCTCATTATACTCTCTGTCCCCTCGCAGCCCCCGCCCCTCCCCCCACCCCCCTACCTAGCTCCTGTGCACTGCCCTAACAGCAGCTGTGGCTACACATCTTGGCCTGAGCACCAGGGCAGAGGGATGCCCCAGCTCCTGTCCAGCCCCTGCAGCTGGCAGGGCCTTGACTGACCTGGAAACCATGGCCTGCCGGCCAGGTGCTACCTCCATGAATCCTGGGCCCACCCTGGCCTCCTGCCCCACAGCAGAGCCTAAGTATTCTCATTTCTTTCTAGGGAATCTGACTAAGCACATGAAGTCGAAGGCCCACAGCAAAAAGTGCCAAGAGACAGGGGTGCTGGAGGAGCTGGAAGCCGAAGAAGGTAACAATTGCCAACCTCCTCCGTCCCCTTTCCCCTCGTCCGCTTTCCCCGTCCTCCTCCACCTTAACTCCTTGCCTTCCCTGCTTCCTTTCTGTCTGCTTTGCTCCATTCCTCCTCATCCCCTCTCTCCCTCCCATGCCTTCACCTTCAGTTCTCCCAACTCTCAGAGACAAAGGTTAAATTCCCTGAATGATTGAGCCGCCTTCCCACGTGCTGATAGGATATGCTGTCAGCCCTAGCTATCATGCATTACCATCTATCATGCAGGTGGAGCGCCTGGCACCCATGGGTGCTCAGTGAATGTTTACTGAATAAATGCACACAAGAGAACTTACAGTCAACGTTGAGTGCCCACTATGTGTCGGGCAGGTTCTAAATGCATGCCCTGAATTATCCCAGCAACCTCTCACAGTGACACTGTGGGACACATACTCTCCAAAGCTCCACACCCACACTCCTGCCTACACACTCCGGCATGGGCCTGACACATGGGCCTTGGAGCTAGGAGAGTTTCACAAAAGCCCAAAGCAGACCTGACAGCTGCTTGTCACCTCCCAGCCCCATCCCCGTACACACCCCGGCCATGGTGGTCAATCCCCAGGAGGCATCTTAGAGTCAGTCTCTGAGAAGACAGGGCAGAGGATTCGAAGCCAGTGGGTCTGGCTGGGCACTGTCAGGCCTTAGCAGTCAGACAGGTGGCCAGAAGGGCTTTGGTGGTGGACGGCAGTCCCTTCAACAGGAGGCTGGAGCCATATCTCCAGCACCAAGCAAAGCAGGAAGCATACTGATTCCCTGAAATCAGCCCCAGGACTTAGAGTGTGACAGAGAGGAGTGTGTATGCACGCACTGTGTGTCTTGTTCCATTTTTGTTTTTCCAATTTGGGGAGTATCTGTAGTCTTACAAAAAAGAGTTAAGTCATATTTCCTTTTAGGTGGAATAAGTCATTTTTATAGAGTAGAACACCGTGAACTTGGGGCTGTTCACCCCAAAGCTAGAATGTGGGTTCACTGTGCTTGACAAGGATACACTGGGCCATATACACATGTTGTCTCATTGAGTCCTCAAAACAGGTGGCAGAAACTTGCGTCACGCATGTTAAGTCAGGGAAGTCAAAGCTCAGACAGGTAAAAATAGCCCAAGGTCACACAAAAACCCTGGCTGCATGCCACTCCACTGCCTGGTGGGCTGAACCAGGGGAGCCTGAGCCTAAGCCAGGGCCCTCCCCTGAGGTCCCTGCCCCGCCCCAGCCTCATTTTCCCAGTGGAGCGAAGGGGGATGCTCAGAGCCACTTTTCTGAAGAAGAAATCCATGCATTCATTCCAGAAGTAATTACTGGGCACAATCTCTGTGCCTGGCTCTATTCGGGGTGCTGGAGGTTCTGCAGTAAATAAAACAGCTCCTGTCCTCAGGCAGTCGGCATGGCAGGGGAGCTGGGCAAGGAACGAAGGTGGAGTAGAGCAAGGGCCTTCCCTGTGAAGCCAAAGAGAAAGCAGAAGAGCCAAGTGAGGGCTGGGGCGCGTGGGGAGGCTCTGTGCTAGACAGAGGGGTGTGAGCAGAGAACCCCCACCGGAAGGAACCGGAGTCAGGAGCCACGTGGGGTCAGGGAGGAGCTCTCCTACAGAGGGAGCAACAGGTGCAGGGTCCCCTAGTGCTGGAGCCCGCTGGGCGCGGTGGCAGCCGGTTCGAAGAGACCTGGAGCCTGAAGGCTGAAGGGCACCGGGGGTGCCCTGGAGCGGAGGAGAGAGGCAGGGCGTCCTCTGGTCTGTGCCGGGGGTGCGGGGAGGCCGGATGTGCTCAGGAGGTGGAAAAGCGGCGGGATTCTGGGTGGGCTCTGGAGGGAGAGCCCACAGGCTTAGCTGGCCCCATATGGGGCAGAAGGGAGTGGGGAGGACGAAAAGGAGCCAAGGAGGACTCCAAGGTTTACGGCCCAAGAGACTGAAGGATGGAGTTTCCACTTCCCGCGACGAGACACATGCAGGGGGGAGCGGCATGAGTTCGTGTCTGTGGAACGGGAGGTGGCGCGTGGGAGGACTGCCTGGAAGGAGCGAGGCGCCCCGTCCCTGCCCACGGTGCTGGCCAGGCTGGGCGCCAGCGCCACCGCGTGGCCTCTCCCAGCGGCGCCCACCGCGCGCTCAAGCACTCTCATTTGTGGAGCGCTGGCGTGGATCCCAGCAGGGGCGGGGCCGCTCCAGCAAGTGCTCTGGGAAGGGGCCGCCCAGACAGAGGCATTCCCCAGTGCCTTGCAGGAACGCAGATGTGGAGGGCCTGGCCAGCCTCGAGCTGGGCAGGGGACTCTTGGCTTCCAGCATTCATGCACTGAGTGCCCAGGACGGGCCATTATCCCCACTGGGTCTCAACTTCCACATTAGTAAAGAGGGTCTTTATGAGCCCTCCCTGCTGGACATCAGGAGATGCTGCTCCTGACTCTCCTTCACTCCTAACACTACCCCTGTGACCTTCGTCTGCAAAATGCTGACAATCCCACCCCAGCTACCTGCCTGCTGAGACTGAGGGGACAGGGATGACAGGAGCTGAAGTTTATTGGGTACTTACTGTGTGCCAGACCCTCACAGTCCTCTCAACAACTTCCTAGAGTGCTTTTATTGCTACCCAGTTTACAGATGAGGAAACCAGACACAGAGAAAGTAAAGTATCCAACGTCACACAGCAAGGAAGTGGTGGTGCTGAGTTTCAAACCCGACCACTTCCTGCTTCTTAGTGCAGCACATCATTTTTAAACTGTCAGAGTAACAATGCAAGGGCTGTAAACCTTAGTTCTGACTCAGCCACCA
The DNA here is from genome assembly GCF_009764315.1 of Trachypithecus francoisi. Classification (NCBI taxonomy): domain Eukaryota; kingdom Metazoa; phylum Chordata; class Mammalia; order Primates; family Cercopithecidae; genus Trachypithecus; species Trachypithecus francoisi. The sequence continues at coordinate 83,013,199 of NW_022681457.1, forward strand.
GCTCTCACGGGGTCATCTGTGCCTGGATTTTGCTGTATGTAAATGAGGGGCAGGGCCAGGTGAACGGGTGATGAAGTAGGCCCCTGCCAAAGTCCTAGGCAAGGAAAGTAAATGCCTGGGGCATAACTGCAAAGTTCACCCCTATCCCCAGTCCTGCTCTTATCCTAATACTTCATTCCTCCTCTGATCTCATCACCCTGCCTCTAGCCTCAGGGCCCTCCCTTTGCCTGCTAGCCCTAGCTCCACCCCATAGCTTTGACCTACATCCGGCTGAATGCCCACTTTTGTCCACTTTGGACATCTGACTGCTGCATATTGAGTGACTTGGAAGTGCTAGTTCCGGGCTTTCTGGCCTCAGGGCAGCTGGACATGGTGGAGAGCCAAAGCCTGGCTGCCCCAGCAGCCTGAGTCAGCTTCTGTGCCAGCCCTCCTGGTCAGTGGTGGGTGCAGTACTGACATGTGTGAGTGATGGGGCTGACTGGCTGGCTCAGCCCACCTGTCAGCAGCCTCATTCTGCAGACCAGAAACAGGTTCCGATGGTCTAGCGATGGGCCAGTGAGGAGGCCAGATGTTAGCAGAGTTCTCCCCAGCATCGGGATTGCTGTCCATTTCAGAGATGCCCAAACTAGACTCCTGACATGTTAGAGGTGACGCGGCTGGTTGGGGCCATCCCAGAGAAATCAGACCAGGAGGCTAGTATTTCAGAGTCCTAACCCCCACTTTTAGACTCTATTCAATAATTCTGTTATAATTCTTGTAGTCTGTTTAAGGAGTGCAAGTGACCTAAATGTCCAACAATATCTGAAACAAGTATCACAGTTTTGTTGTTTGTTTACTCTTGTGAACAATTGCTTCCAAGTCTCTCAACATGCAGCCGTCAGATGTCCAAAGTGGACAAAAGTGGGCATTCAGCCGGATGTAGGTCAAAAACTATGGGGTGGAGCTGAGGCTGGCAGACAACGGGAGGGCCCTGAGGCTAGAGGCAGCCTGGACTTCAAAAGGGCAGTGGCTCCTCAGACAAGAGCATGGCTGGGATGGGGACCTGCTCTGCAGCCTGAGGCCAGCTTAGTCAAGCCACCCACAGAGACCAGAGGCCACCACCCGCCAGATGCCATTGTGGCAGCCACCGGGAGCCTGATCACCATGGCAGATGTGTGTTTACGCTGACCACTGATGGCTCTGTGCTGCTGGACCAGCCAGTGTGACTGCTCTGTCCTGGAATAATAGATTTCATCATGAATGTGTTAATATGGCAGCTATAATTATTTTTAAGCCCTCGATATGTGCCAGGTCTTCATTTTTCTCCTCCTAGAAAACCTGGTGAGGTGAGACCATCACATTCATTCGGCAAAGGGGGAGACCAAGCAGAGCAAGGTGGGGTAACTTGCCCGTGGCGAAGCCAGCACTGAGATGCTAGTGAAACAAAGACTGTCTTCTTTGCTGTGGCTCAATCCCAGCCCTACTACTGTCTTCCATGGGCAAGTTCATTACTCTCTCTTACCTCAGTTTCCTCAGCTGTAACATGAAGATGAGAACAGTACCAGCTTCACAGGATTCTTTGAGGTCTAAATGAATAAATTTACCTAAAGCTCTCAGAACTGAACATTGCACATTCTAGGCATAAAGGAATTATTGTTCACTGTTGTTATTTACAAAGCGCTCCCATATCTGTTACGTTTCGTGGTTGTCCCCACAATCTTGTGCCCTTGCCATGGCTATTTTGCCCAGTCAGCAGGCAAGGAAACTGGGGCTCAGAGAGGAGCAACCGTGAGGGCAGCGGGGCCAAGGCCCAACCGTGACTTGGGTCTTCTGTGTTTGCCCTCAGGAACCAGTGACGACCTGTTCCAGGACTCGGAAGGACGAGAGGGCTCAGAGGCTGTAGAGGAGCACCAGTTTTCAGACCTGGAGGACTCGGACTCAGACTCAGACCTGGACGAAGATGAGGATGAGGATGAGGAGGAGAGCCAGGACGAGCTGTCCAGACCATCCTCAGAGGCGCCCCCGCCTGGCCCACCACATGCACTGCGGGCAGACTCCTCACCCATCCCGGGCCCTCAGCCCCCAGATGCCCCCGCCTCTGGCACCCAGGCTACACGAGGCAGCTTGGTCTCAGAAGCTGAGCGCCTGACAGCCAGCAGCTGCTCCATGTCCAACCAGAGCACGCCGGGCCTCCCCCGGCTGGGACCGGCCCCTCTGGGCTCTGTGGAGAAAGACACAGGCTCAGCCTTGAGCTCCAAGCCTGTGTCCCCGAGAAGACCATGGTCCCCAAGCAAAGAAGCAGGCAGCCGTCCACCAATAGCCCGCAAACACTCACTAACCAAAAACGACTCATCTCCCCAGCGATGCTCCCCGGCCCGAGAACCACAGGCCTCAGCCCCGAGCCCGCCTGGCCTGCACGTGGACCCAGGAAGGGGTATGGGCCCTCTCCCTTGCGGGTCTCCAAGACTTCAGCTGTCTCCTCTCACCCTCCGCCCCCTGGGAAGAGAACTGCCCCCTCGAGCACATGTGCTCTCCAAACTCGAGGGTGCCACCGACCCAGGCCTCCCCAGATACTCGCCCACCAGGAGATGGTCTCCGGGTCAGGCTGAGTCACCACCACGGTCAGCGCTGCCAGGGAAGTGGGCCTTAGCTGGGCCGAGCAGCCCTTCAGCAGGGGAGCATGGCCCAGGCTTGGGGCTGGCCCCGCGGGTTCTCTTCCCGCCCGCGCCTCTACCTCACAAGCTCCTCAGCAGAAGCCCAGAGACCTGCGCCTCCCCGTGGGTGAGTTCCTGCCCCTGGGGGCTGGGCCGCTTCTCCCCTGTGGGTGCGGGGGTTGTAAGTTCACACCCTCCTGGGTATCACACCTGGAACTAAACAGCTCTGCCAGCTCAGTAGTTATTAATAATTTAGCAAACATTTATTAGGCACCTACTGTGCCATGCACCATGCTGGGTGCCCTGAATCAACTGGCTAATTAAACTTTATTTTAGCCTCAGAAGCACAGAGCATGGACTCTGGAGTTCATGGGATCTGGGTTCTACCACGTATTAGTTTGTTCTTGCATTGCTGTAAACAAATTCCTGAGACTGCTCAGTTTCTGGGGAGGCCTCAAGCAGCTTTTACTCATGGCAGAAGGCGAAGCGGGAACAGGCATCTCACATGGCAGAGTGGAAGCAAGAGAGAGAGCTGGGGGGAAGGTGCCACACACTCAAAATGCCAGATCTCATGAGAACTTACTCACTATCTGGAGGACAGTATCAGTCCCCATGACCCAAACACCTCCCGCCAGGCCCCACCTCCAACACTGGGGATTACAATTCAACACAAGATTTGGGCAGGGACAAATATCCAAACGATATCATGTCACTTGCAAGGGGTGTGGCCTTGGATGTGGGTGTAAATACTCATACAGTTCCCCACCCCCAACCCATCCCCATCTGCCTGTGTTCTTTGAGCAGATGGCAGAACTTAACCAAAACCATCACCATCTCCAATATCACCGTCATCAGTGCCCTCAGAGACACCCTGTCAACCATCAGCACTGTCCCCATGGCCAGCACCACCACTGTCACCATTGCACCAACACACCACGGCTGCCACCCCGTCAGCACAGTCACCATCCCTGTCCCCTCAGCTGCCATGACCCCTCAACTGACAGCACCATCATTGTCAGCTGACCACCTTCCGACACCTTCTCTGTCCCATGTTGCCATGACCCAGCCCTGTCACTCCTGGAGGAACACTGATCTAGGAATCCTTGATTTTTAATTTTGGGGTCACATTCAAATTCCTGGGGGTGGCAGAAGGTCAAGAACCTCAGGTGGGAACTCATGTCCAAGGGTGAAGCTGGGTGAAGACCATTTAGGAACAGGAGAGGCAGCAGACCCACATACAGGCCAGGCTCATGGGTGACGACAGGGCCCCACGTTGCTCAAGTATCCCCTCCTCTGAAGACAGATATGCTGGCCAGAGGCATGGAGACCATAGGGCCTGAGCATACTCATGGTCACTGTTGAGCTGGAGATGGCAGCAGGCTCAGCATCCATGGGCAGGGAGTCAGGAGCTTGGTTCTGGGTTCAGCTCAGCCGGGACTCTGGACTCGCTCTGTGATCTTGGGCAAGTCCCCTTTCCACTTCCAGGCCTCAGCTCCCCATGTGCCCAGCACGTAACCTTCACCTTACCTTGTCTTGTTTTCTGACCCCAGCAGAAGGCCGAGTCCCGAAGTCCCTCCTGCTCACCCAGCCCTGCTCATCCTCTCTCCTCCCGACCATTCTCCGCCCTCCATGACTTCCATGGCCACATCCCGGCCCGGACAGAGGAGAACATCTTCAGCCACCTGCCCCTGCACTCCCAGCACTTGACCCGTGCCCCGTGTCCCTTGATTCCCATCGGTGGAATCCAGATGGTGCAGGCCCGGCCAGGAGCCCACCCCACCCTGCTTCCAGGGCCCACCGCAGCCTGGGTCAGTGGCTTCTCCGGGGGTGGCAGCGACCTGACAGGGGCCCGGGAGGCCCAGGAGCGAGGCCGCTGGAGTCCCACTGAGAGCTCATCAGCCTCCGTGTCGCCCGTGGCTAAGGTCTCCAAATTCACACTCTCCTCAGAGTTGGAGGGCAGGGACTACCCCAAGGAAAGGGAGAGGACCGGCGGAGGCCCGGGCAGGCCTCCTGACTGGACACCCCGTGGGACCGAGGCACCTGCCGAGCCCACACCCACGCACAGCCCCTGCACCCCGCCCGACACCTTGCCCCGGCCACCCCAGGGACGCCGGGCAGCGCAGTCCTGGAGCCCCCGCTTGGAGTTCCCGCGTGCACCGACCAACCCCGAGGCCTCTGCCACCCCGCCGCTGGACCGCAGCAGCTCCGTGGGCTGCCTGGCGGAGGCCTCTGCCTGCTTCCCAGCCCGGAGGAGGAATCTCTCTGGGGAACCCAGGACCAGGCAGGACTCCCCCAAGCCCTCAGGAAGTGGGGAGCCCAGGGCACCTCCACATCAGCCTGAGGACAGAGGCCCCCACAACACTTAGCCTCTCTCCAACTGCTTCAGCATCTGGCTTCCAGTATCCAGCAACAGACGTTTCCAGCCACTTTCCTTGAATCATCCCACTCCCTCAGCCCCATCTGTCCCTCCGTCCAGGAGCTCTCACCGCCCCTTCTGTTGTACCTTCCCATGTATGCAGTTACCTGTGCCTTTTTCTATGCCTTTTGTTGCTTAAAAAGAAACAAAACAAATCACATACATACATTTAAAAAAAACAACAACAACCCGTGAGGGGTCTGAGGCTGTGAATAGTTTATGCTTTTGGGGAAAGGCTGACGGTGGAGCCTCCTGACCCTCCCCACTGTGGTTTGCAGCCACCCACCCCAGAGGCTGGCAGAGGGGAAGGGGTGCACTGAGGGAGAAAGGAAAAGGAAACTTCAAACAATATAGAATTAAATGTAAAAGGAAGCACTCCTGTGTACAGATGCGATCAAGGTTCCTGTTTATTGCCACTTTACCCCCTGCCCAGCTCATGGCCACCCCTCTCTGCCAGCAGAAAGATCAGTGTCCCCAGGCACAGGGGTGCAAACAGAGGCAGGTGACCCCCACCCAGGCCCCAGCAGGCAGGCCCAGAAAAAATAATCTTTTCCTTTTTTTTTTTTTTTGGCAAGAAAATAAAATTATGCTTTTCCTAGGATTTCAACACAAAATAATAGGTGCAGGTAGAAGGAGGAGGGTTGGCTCCCCAAGGGCCCCTGGATACTCTGGTAGTCTGAGTCATAGGCCCATCCTGGCACTCCACAGGTGGGCAGGCCATCCCACCCACGCACCCCCACTCCCAACACCTCCCTTCTGCACCCCACCCTGGCCCCCTGGGCTAGGGAAGGAGCCCTGACTGTCCGTCCCTGGCTCCCAAGCCCCTGACCAAGGCCTCACTCTTCTGTTGCCTCCTCTGTTCTAAAACTACCCACAAAGGCGGAAGTGGCAGGGCCCAAGCCTTAGGGGTCATTCCTGAGACTGGGTTTTGGGTTTTGTTTCACCCTGGGGTACAGGGGACCCTGCTCCACTCATGGCTGGGTTTTTCCAGTGCTCCACAGCAGAGGTTTGCAGGGAACTGTTTCGGACCACTTTGCCACAGGACTGTTTCCCCCTCTCCCTGCCCCACACTGTCCCTGTCTCCACTACCCCAAGGAAATACCCAGAACTGTGGCTGGTGGATATGGCCCGGGCCTGTTTGCTGTCTTACACCTCTTTTTTAAAAAGAGAGAGAGGACGGTATTTGATACTTTGCCCAGCCACCACAGATTCTCGTGACCTAGAGGATTTTTGAATTGTCCTAAGTCATTGGAATTCTCCAAAGCAATCAGTGCAAGCCAGTGCCTCTTCCTTACCCCTCCCCCCCCACCTTCAAGAAGCTGCCCTGCATTTCCTGGGGCAAAACTCTACTTTGTAAGAAAAATAATAGGACCAGAAATTTAAATCCCAAGTTGAACTATGGAACTTGAACTCTAGTGTGTTTGCCCCAACTGGGAGAAGTGAGTTTTCCCCCAGTGTTCCAGAACTGGTTTTCTTTACTTTCTACAAAGGAGGGCAGCACAGGGACTATGGTCGTGGCCCATGAAGGCTGGGTTTGATGCCACCCTATAAAGAGCAGGGACCTCTCTGGCCAGTCCCCAGTCCTCAGCCAGGCTGTATAAATCAAGTGCCCGCCCCAGGGCTCTTGAGCTGTTGAAGCTGTTTGGGTACAGGACACACTAGGTGGGGAGGGTTAAGACCCTTCTGTGAGTTCCCTGTGCGGGGCCGTACTTGCCTCTTCCAATTCGTGGCCTTTCCCCGGCTTAGTCCCTAGTAGACAGACAAACCAGCCACAGTCCAGCCTGCAGCCAGACCACCTTGTGCATTCATTCTCCTTTGCCTCACTCAGAGCTAAAACAAAAATGAGACGAAAGGCAGGGCCTCCCTGGGGGTCCACTGTGCTCCAGGGTTCTGGGGAGTCAAGATTAGCCAGCAGCTCCTGACTGCTTCCCTCAGAGATGAGGGCTGTCATCCTCCCAAAAGCAGCAGTAAGCCCAGCCTGGACCACACCATCCATATTGCTGGACAGTGGCCTGGCAGAAAGTGACTCCTCCGAGTCCCAGGAGGCCAGGGCTTTTCCCACCCTTGCCTTCCAGCCCTAACCCATGGGACTGCCCACGGGTTGGAAGCTTCAAGGGCTGAGGTCTGGGAGCTGCATAAAGGCCTTTGCTTCAGCCCAGGTTAAAAATCTCCCTGGGCAGGCTCTCTCTGCCCCAGACCTACAAAGCAGCAGACTGGGGACTCTGGTGGACTAGCCCCTGATATTGGTGGGGGACCCCACACCACTCCACCCCACCCTGCCTTCCAGCTCTCGTGGGCATTTTTCTCCCTGCGCTCAAATAGCCTACCCACCCAAGGTTTCCTCCCTGGGCAGCCTAGCAATGAACAGCGCAGCCGGCAGGGCAGAGGCCCGGCAGTCACCGGGCCCGTCAGGCTCAGGCAGAGAAGCCACAGGGGCCAGGAGTCACTGGAGACTATTTCTAAATGATGGGGGGAAATGCACAAATAGAATCTCACCAAAGGGCTGCCTCCACATTGATGCTGTGCCCAGAGGGACACAACCAATGCCACCAGACTGGGTATATGTCACTGGGCACAGCTCTAACCCCCTCCTCCGGACTCTAGTCCCAGTCCTCTGCGCACAGAGCCTCCAGCCCACAGGTATACCTTCATGATTTGGAGAAAGACGCGTGCCCCATGCACACCCTCCCCTGGGCCTTCTGCCCTGCTCCCAGTCACTTCCAAGCTTCCTGTTTGCCTGTGATGTTATTGTGCCTGTTGAGGGATGCAGCAGAGGAGGCAGTGGCTGACTTGGCACAGATGCCTGCTGCGTGCTCTGTTGAAATGCGCAGGGTGGCCATTCCTCGGTACAGACTAGCCCTGGTCCTTAGGTGTGGGCAGTAGGGGAGGAACCAACTGGTCGAGGTTTCAGAGCCAAACCTTGCCTTCAGTTGGTGAGTCCTTGCCCCCCAGGCCTGCGCTCCACGACGCCCTTCAACCTTGGCAATCTCAGTGCCATCCTGGATAGTAACCCCACTCCTCTCTGCTCCTGCCCGCACCTATGGCTCTCACTCTGGCCTCAAGCCCTGCGACCCTCCAGGAGCCTGACAGCAGCCAGCTGCCTGCACTGTCGCCTCCATAAGCTCCAACTTCCAGACCCAGAAGTCCCTCTGCTTCCCTCTGTTGGAAAAAGCCTAAAAGAATTAGCTTCCAGATTCCTCTAGCTCCTGCTCCATTCCCACCCAGTCCTTCTGAAGAGGAATGAGCAATACATCTGAGCTGGATTTCTCTCTAGTCCTTTCTCCAGACAAATCCTTCTTAAAGCAAAAGTCCTGGCTGAGCACCTGTCCTTGGGGACCGATCTGCCGTGTGACCAGGGAAAGAAAGTTCCCGAAAACCTATTCCACCAATTCTGCTTCTGTGTTGTGAATCCAGTCTGCTTTCCATTAGAAAACCGCTTCGGCACTTATGGTCACTTTACTAAATCTAGTATGTAAAAAAAGAAAGAAAGAAAAGAAACAGAAAAAAGAAATGTGCAGGCAAATGTAAAATACAATGCTCTCTGTAAGATAAATATTTGCCTTTTTTTCTAAAAGGTGTATGTATTCTGTACGTGAAATTGTCTGTAGAAAGTTTCTATGTTCTTAAATGGCAATACATTCCAAAAATTGTACTGTAGATATGTACAGCAACTGCACTGGGATGGGGTAGTTTTGCCTGTAATTTTATTTAAACTCCAGTTTCCACACTTGCATCTTGCAATGTTGGTATGGTATATATCAGTGCAAAAGAAAAAAACAAAAAACAAAAAAAACAAAAAATCCACGCAGGTCTAAAGCACAGAGTCTGACGTTCAAAAGGAAAAATGCTCAGTATTGATGTGTGTGACCTTTGTTGTAAATTACATCTGTACTGTGAATGAGAAGTTTTTACAAGTATAATAATTGCCTTTATTACAGCTCTGGCTGAGTGTTCAGCCTGAGGATATTTTTTAAAAAAAAAAATTAGCATGTTGGAATAAATTTGAAAATCCCAACATAGCCCTGCTTGCCTGGCTCATGGTTTTTCTAGAGGGTTCCACGATGTCAGAGTTGGAAGGACACTGGGCATCCCAAGTGCTCATTTTGCTTCACAGCAATCAGGCCAAGAGAGCGGAGGTGACTAGGCTGCTGTCACACAGCCCAGGACTCTCTTGCAGACCCTGGAAAGGTCTCTCGAGGAAGCGCCAGATATAGCACCATCTGGTTTGGGGCCTGTATTTGTTCCCTAGTCTGCGGTGACAAATCACCACAAACTAGGTGGCTTTAAACAACAGAAAATTATTCTCTCACAGTTCTGGAAGCCTTAACTTCAAAGTCAAGGTGTTGGCAAAGTTGATTCCTCCTGGAGGCTCTGAAGGAGAATCAATTATATGCCCCTCCTAGCTTCTGGTGGCTGCAGACAATGCTCGGCCTTCCCTGGTTTATACACTCATCACTCCAATCCCTGCCTCCACAAGGCCACATTCACAGATTCCAGGCATTAGGACATAAACTTAACTTTCGGGGGGGCCCCCATTCACCTCACTACAAGATGAATAGTGAATTGGTTCTTGAGTGTTGACAGTGGGGAGGCACAGCACTTACTGCCTGTGAGACCTTGGGCAACTCACCTAACCTCTCTGTGCCTCTATTTGTAAATCTGTGAAGTGGAGGGGCATGATCCATATCTGTAAGGGCTGGTGTGCGGATGAAGTGAGATGGCATATACAGGGTGGCTAACAGAGCCTGGGACATAGTAAGCCTTCAACAATTTGTTTCTGAGCAGGCTTTGCACAGGGTTCTGGGGTTACAAGGGTGGAAAAGATATGGAGTCCCCACCTTTTGTATTCAGCAATGATTTGCTGAGTGCCAATGAGAGGCAGTCATTGATACAACAGTGAGCAAGACAGACACAGATCCACCACGAAGAGCTCACATTCTAGCAGGGGAGGCCATCATCAGTTACTCAATCACAGCAGCCATCACAGCTGTGGTGGAAGAGAATGACGGTGCTAATCCAGAATGAGTCTGCATCACCCAGGGGACCTTTCCTGGAAAAGTCCTAAGGGTCGGGAGGATGAAGGGAGCCATGAGAAGGAGAGGCTAGATTGATTGATGGACGATCAAGGGGGATTCTCAGGGTAAACGCCATCCAGAAGTTTAGTGCTAAGAGCCTAAGAGGTTCTGTTCGTTCAAAGCAATCAGAGGATTAATTGTTGCTGGCTTTTGGGAAAGCTGGACTAGTACAATTCCTGGTGCCTAGTGGGTCCTTCATAGATGCTGCTGAATGTTGAATGAATAAATGGTGGCAGTGGATGGTGGTGGTTGAAGAGTGAGGACAAGGTGGGGAAGTGGAGGTAGCAGACACAGACACCTTCTAGGGGCCTGGGCTAGAGACAGGGGAGAGCAGGGGCAGTCATGGGGGAGCGTGGGGTGCAGGGAAAGGAAACCGAGTGTGTGATGGGCTGGTGAGGAGACAAGAAGCCAGATGTAGACTCCTCTTCCCCTGTGGCCCAAAAGAAGGGGAGGGAGGAAGTACAGATGAAGTCAGCCTATCTGTTTGGTGACAGGAAGTTGGGGACACTCTTGAAGGTGGATTGCATGTGGGAAATAGAGTGAAGTCACCTGAGGAAGCTGCAAGGTGAAAAGATCAAAGACATCTGAATAGGTGTGAATGACCTTTGAGGGGAGCAAGAGGAAGCCACCAGGGCAACAGGGAAGGCATCTGCATAGCATCGCGTGCCAGCTGCCTTCTGTCTGCTCAGTGGTATGGTTTTTCCAGCAGTCCTCAGCCGCTGGTTGTGGGCATGGGGAAGGTGGCTCAGGGTTAGCCAGGCCATGGGACACAAGGACAATGAGTTACTGGAGGTGAGTCACTGGCAAGTGAAGAGGTGAGGTCACTAGCCACTGAGCCCACGTGCTGAGAAAGGAACAAGCAGGCCTGGTTGATAAGGAGAAAGGCCAGTGGTCAAGTGACCACTTGGATGAAAACAAGAAAATGTTGTGAGCTGTCTTAACTCATTGGATGAAGACTGTGTCAGCCACAGGCGTGGGTGGCTGAGGTGCGATGAAAGAGCTCACCACTGGAGATGAAGAGGACAGGAAGTGAGCATCCAGGGTGCCGAGTGGGCTGTGCAGGTGGCAAGTGAGGCCATTGCTGAGGATTGCAGGGCTTAAGTGGAGATCCGGGCCATGAGTCAGGGCGTAACTGTCAGGATGGGTTCTGTTATGCAGCAGAAACTAGCAACCCAGACACTCCGGCTGAATGCAAGGGACCTGTATTTCTTTCCCTCACTATGCATTCAGTGTGGGTCAGCAGGGGAATTATGCTTATCCTAGTCAGAGATCTAGACTGATAGAGGCTCCTTCCCTGTGCTGCCATGACCCCAGGGGCTGAGGCAAGTACAGTACTAGGGGCCTCCCACTGGCAAGTAAATGCTTCTCCGTGGAAACAACTATCCCTTCCATGCATATTTTGCTGGCTAAAGAAAGTCACATGGTCACGCCTAATGGAGGAAAATGAGAATAATTGGAAACAGCCCTAATGATAATCGTACAAGGCTAGGACTTCTCAGAATTGGAAGAGGAGATGAGCAGATGTCAGCGATGGGAGGGAGGAGAGCCTGACAGTGGTAGCCTCAAAGGTGCTGGATTTTTACAGTGAGCGAGTGAAAAAAATACCAGTCCAGAAGAGGCCCTGGGAGCAAACGTAGCAGCTGGCTTTAGAATCATGGGATGAAGAGCCATCGTTGGAGCAGGTGCCTGGGGAGCACGTCCTTGGATCATGCGGGGAGCATGTCTCAGTCTAGGCCAGTGGGGAAGGAGACCTCCACAACAGCCCCAGAAGGAGAAGAAAAATAGCATAGTATGTGCCAGGCCCAGTGTGCACCATTTACAAACTTGATTTGTAGTCCCTACAACAACCCAGCAAGATAAGAGTTACTGTCCCCAGTTTTAGAGAGGAAAACAGAAGCTCCAAAGGGCCCCCAGCAGCCGAAGGTGCACAGCTAGGTAGGGGCAGTATGAGGACTAGAAAACCCTTGTGTGGCTCACATGTAGTCCTTCAGGGAACCTGAGGTCCCCCCGCCTCCTCCCATCTCACACTTGGGCTCCAGGGAGGCCCGGAATCTCAGACTGTCCAGCTGTGACCACTCAGGGTCCAGCTGGGGCTTCTCTCCAGCATTCTCCTGACTTATTATGGCCATCTGGTAGCCATTTTAAGTGCCTGTGCCTGAGGCCACAGGTGCAAGGAATGACCAGCAGACACCGGGCCTAGATTCCAGTAGCTGAGAGCATGAAAAGTGCCTGTGAATTCTTTCCTCCACTGTCTGCCAGCAGGCCCAAGGCCCGCCGATCTTTCACACATCGCTGGCCAGCAGGCCTCCCAGGCTGCTCTCTAAGGTTCATGAAGCACTTTCCCATTTGGAGTGGACTAGGACAGGGTGCACATTCCCATTTACAGATGAAGGGGAGACCCGAAGATCACACCCTGGTTAGCAGCAGGGCCACTCACCTGTCCCCCTGACCCCAGCCTCAGAGGGCGTTGGCCACTGCTGTCTGCTGCTGAGGCCTTCACCAAGCTTTTTCTGGGTCCCAGTCCAGGTCTGGGCTGGGGCTGCAGGACTCCGGGATCCTACCCTCACCCTTAGGCCTGGGTCCTCTCTGGGCTCAGAAACTGGAGCCCACACTCTGTCCTGGAGACTCGTGGGGGGGCAGGCCACTGTAGATAGGATGGGCCAGCCTGAGATGAGCATGAGTGGAGAGAAGAAGGAAGAGCTGGTGGAGGACACAGAGCAGGTAAAGAGGGTGCAGACGGGGCTGTGCTGCTTGGGATTCATCATGGGCACTGCTCAGGAGACCCTGGGAGGAGACGCCTTATAACCTCAGCATCTATTCTACAGCAGGAAGGTAGGAAGTTTCAGCCCTATTTAACAAGCAAGGAAATTGAGTCACAGTGAAGTTATTTGCCCAGGATCAGGGTGCCAGAATGGTAACACTGTCTTTCCAAGGACCTCATGGTAAGTGGCAGGGCCAGGAGTTGAAACCAGGTCCCCACATTTGGGAAGTGGTTAGCTTCCTATGGAAAGAGAATCTGGGCCTCTTTGCTACTAAGCAGCCCTGGAACCTGGGTTGGGGCTGGGGAACCCCAACATGCATATTCCCCAGTCCTTTCCAGGCATCACCTACTTCAGGGGGACCCCACTGCCTACTGCTTCCCTTCCAGATGACATCCAGAGCTGAGAAGTGCTTGGCCCAAGGTCAGGGCTATGATTCCTGATCCCTCAGCAAAGCCACCTGCACCACCCCACCCGTCCCTCCTCTACCCCAGGCCTGAGTTCAACTGCCCGTCTCTCTTGCCCAGCTCTGCCTTTTTAGGAAAGGAAAAGAGCAGCCCTGGGGCGGGCGGGCAGGCAGGCGGGTGGGTGGACATGCTAATCCACCTGCTCCCGGCGTCTTTGGTTACCCGTGGTTTGGGGCTGGGCAGCCCCAGCTGGGAGTGCCAGTCCAGCCAATGGGTGCTGCCGGCTGAGCTCTCCACCAGAGCCATACAAGGCTTTGCCACAGCCCAGGCCTGAGCTGGCATAGGGCAACCCCAGCACCAGTGCCCGCCCCGCCCCTGAGCCTGCCAGCCCGGCACGTCCTCGGACTCTGCCTAATCCAGCCTGGGAGCAGATAGGGCTGCCATGCACGTGCACCAGGCCCAGGCTGCTCCAAGGTCAGGGAGGTGGCACCACCAGGGCAGAGACCAGAGTCACGGCAGGGGCCTAGCTAGCCATGGTGATCCTGGTGGGGGTCCAGGGTGATGACGCCTAGGCCTGGTCCAGGCTGCATCATCTCTTGACAATGACCACCTAGCCTGCCTCCTCCACCTCTGAAGAGGTTCTCAGCAAAGCTAGTATCTGGCTCCTGCACCTTCTGGGGTCTTTCCAGGGACCAAGTCCCAACCCATTTAATCCACCCTGGATTCAGACTGCATGTTCCTCTCAAAAGTAGGGGTGTCCATTAGTGTGTGCCTATTGTGAGAGCCATGTGTATATGTCCCCTGTGGCCTGCAGGTGGGGACAGACAGCCCCTCCCCAGCACAGCCCACCCCATCTGTCAGCACATAATGCCTCTAACTTAACGATCATATGATCCCTGGAAGGTAGGAAGCATTGGTCCCATTTAACAAGTAGGGAACTAGAGTCATGAAGAGGTTATTAGCTTAAGGTCAGGGTACCAGGATCCAGCTTCAGAGCAGTCTGACTCTAGAGCCTGTGTTCTAGACCTCTGGGCATGCAGACCTCCTCCTGGAATTTACCATCCTGGAGGGAAGGGGGACCAATGTCTAGAGCAACGTGTGAATGCGGGAATGAAAGGCATGTCTGACATATCTGAGATAAGAGGACCCTTTGTTCCTGAATGCTGAGAGTAGAGGGTTCTTCCCAGGCCTCCAATGCACTGACATTGCCCAGAACATGACTGCCCATGTCTGCAGCGACCCAGACTGGAGAATCCCTGACCACCTCTGACAATTAGATTCTTCACAGAAGCCACTGGGTTCAAGCATCCTTGTGTGTCCTACATAGGCCAAGCCGAAGTTAGGGCCAAGACTGTGGTGCTCTCCAGGGCCACCCTACAGGTGAAGGAAACGTGCTGGCATGGGGGGTGGGGGTTGGCGGACCTGGTTGGCATCAGGCTCTGTTTGCTCACCCAGGAAAGAAGGAGATAAATATAGACACAGGATTACTCAGATACAGCCTGGGAAAACCGGCTCCGGAGCCTTGACTTCAGCCCTGGCCCAGCCTCGCCTTCACCGGCCTGCCCACACAGTGCCCGCTGCCAGGCCTGCCCTGCCTCCTCTTAGGACTCCCTTCCTACCTGCTCTTCCTGGGAACTGGGCATGTACTTGTCTCAACTCCCATAGCAAGTGAGGAACAGACAAAGTCAGTGCTCGCTTGGGTACTGGGAGTCACCTTTGAAGGCCCAGGTGCTATACCAGTACAGTTTCCTCAGTTTCCCCATCTGTGAGGGGAGAGGCTGGTGCATCCAGCCCTCAACTTCCTTGGGCCTGCATGTGAGACCACCCAGCAGAAAGGGGGTGAGGCCGGGGTCTGTCTCACACACAAGGAGATGCCAGTCAGAGTGGCATGTGTTGGGGGCTGACCTCAGACCCTGGAGCCAAGCTGGACGGGCTGCAATCCCAGCTGTGCCAGGTGTTAACTGTGGGACTTCGGGCAAGTTACTTTACCTAACTGTGCCTCAGTTTCTCATCTCTAAAATCAGAATAATAATAGTCTATTAATAATAATTATTACATATTACACAATATAAATCTTACACATAGTATAATAATAATTAATAATAATAGCACTGGCCTCCTAGGGCATTAGAGAGAATTAGATGCATCATTGTGTGCAAAGCACTTACACCAGGGCCTAGCACAGAGCAACAGCTACACATGTTTATTAGAATAGTAACCAGCTGTGGCAGCTGGGGTCCAAGGTACACATAGCCTGGGTGGGCCACTCAGACGCTCTCACCTTCCAAAGGACCTGGTGGGCCCTGGTCTACACAGTGGACAGGTCTCTGCTATTCTCAGGCCCTGGCAACAGCTCCTCTGCCTCCCTTCCCTGACTGACAACTTCTAGAGTCAGGTAGACACAGAGTTGGCAGTGGCTCCACCACTTACAGGCTGTGTTACCTTGGACAAGTGACTGGCCCTCTTTGAGCCTCAAATAGCCATAACCCTAACCCTAACTTCAAACAGAGAGGCTCGGGGAGGGCCATTTCTCCCACATTTCTCCCTCCAGGGATCGGTATGCGAGTAAATAGGGGAACGTGTGGGAAGCTTCCAGCTCAGCTGGGCAAATGGGTTCTCTGCGTTTGATTTCATCCTGACCCACTGCTTTCAATTCCTCCAACTTCCTCCTGTGGCTGTAAGCTTGACCTGAGACGAGCCACGCCTGGGTACATGACCCTTACCTATGCAAGGGCCCTCAGGTATGGGAAACATGCAGCCTCCCCATCATGATGAGTGCAGGTCTCCACTCACAGACCCATGGGGCCCCTAGGAGCTTGTATGTTTCCTCCCGCATAGGCCCCCACTACATGGCACTCATGTGTATCCACACAGCTGTCTGTGTTCACTCTGTACATACCTGCCAATGCACGCACAGACCTATGCACACACGGACACACAGGGGCACAGCTATGCACGAGCATGGAGAAGCAGGTACCTGAAGCTCTGTCCCTGCACATCCTGGCCAGCACGCACGTTTCCACTCTCAGGGGGCGTCCTAGCCAGGCCTGGCCCCAAGGTGGCCGTCCTCATGGCACAGGAATGCAGACAGCTGGGGATGCTCTGCCAGCGGACGTGATAGAAAGGCCAAGGGGAAACCACACGGGCAGAAACCCAAGCAGGCGTGCCAGGCCAAGGCGGGGCCCGTGAGTGCCAGGAATTGTATAGTTGCGGGGGGTGGGGCACGTGCCGATACTTGCTTGCTCTAGTCTCTCCTGTCACCCTGTGTCCTCAGAGTCTCTGAGACTTCGAGGTCAAAAGAGCTCGGAGACCATTCTGCACCAGAGGCAGAGGCCAGGTTCTACCTCCCCAGCCACGCTATGTGGTGGGGTTCTGCCTCTCTCTAAGCTACAGTGTGAGCTGTAAGGGGCCATACTGAGCAGTCTTCCTTGCTGGGAAATCAGAAGAATCTATGAGCACAGAGATCTACAGGAGGAGGACTGGTGTCACTGACTCCAGTCAAGAGAGACAGTGAAGACGATGTGCAAGTCCCTATAACACTCCAGGTGCAGGCTTGGGGGGACTCACACTGACTCAACACTGTGTTCTAAGACGTTTGCATCTACTGACTCCCTGGATGCTCCCAAAGGGGAGCTGGTGCCCCACTTATGGATGCAGAATCTGAGGTGCAGAGAAGTATTGTCCCAGAGCTGGCTGACTTCAGAGCCCGGCAGCTAACCACTGTGTTGTGAGGTCTCTGCCTCCATGCACATTTCACACCCTGGCAGAGAGGTTTGCAAGTGAGGCCTTGGTATTGCTGGCAGAATGAAAGGCACCCTCCCAAATACAGGGACCTCTGGCCCCAGGCAGGAGAGCAGCCTCCTCATCCCTTACAGCATCAACCTTGCCCAAGGCGCAGTCATGCCATCTGTGGGTAAGATCACCACACAGGGAGGAGTCAGGCAGAGCCAGTGGTGGGGGAACGGGGGGGCTTCAGCCTCTTCTGCCAGTGGCTAGGTAGAGACCATGTCAGGGTACCAAGAGAGGACAGACACGAAGGTATGAACAAGGCCATGCAAGACAGGCCCTGGTGTAAAGAGAGGTCATCCTCTTTAGAGGACATCCATGGCCCCCAAGTAGACCATATGAACTAAGAGGGACAGAAGCCAGAGTTCCAGAACACACTGAGTCCCAGGGGCTGGCAAGGACCCCAGTGAGGACCTGCTCAACTGCAGAGTCCCTGAGGCCAAGGCTGACAAAGGTGGCTTCCTACAAAGGGCCTCCTGGCCAGCTGGGACCCCCATGCTCCAGTCCTGTTTGCTGGGCAGAACTGTGGGCTGCTATGCCCTGGGGTTAGGGATCTTGCAGATGAGGGGGAAGGAAGAGAGCATTAAAAAATCCCATCTAATCGCTCGAGCCCGAGTTAGAGGCTGCGATGATTCATGATCGCGCCACTGCACTTCAGCAACCTGGGTGACAGAGTGAGACCCAGTCTCTGAAAAAAAAAAAAAATCCCATTCAGAGGAACCTCCCAACAGCCCAGCTGCCTGTGCCAGCCCCTGCAGTTCCTAAGCACAGACTTGGCCATTTAGTTGCTGCCCCCCACCAGGGATGGAGAAGCTAAAATGGAATTCCTCGTGTGAAGACAGAACAGTCACAGGAGTACCCAAAAGGCAAGTGGAGCCCAAGGCCACACAGGACAGGAAGGACCCTGAGTCCAGCATCTTCCGCACCTCTCAGAGCAGCCCGCAGTGCAGCCTCAAGACTCTCCGCTCCCTCTGCCAGAGCTGACGGTCGGCAGCGTCCAGCAGCTGTGGGAGCCACCCCGCCATTCCCCAGGAGGAGGGTCTTCACCCATCCAGGAGAAGGGGTGCCCAGTCAAACTGCCCTGGGGCTCTAACTGCCCTGCCAGTCCTCGCGTGGCTGGGGGCAGATGACGTCACCCCCTTTGCACCTGCATTTCCACAGCAGCAATGCCCAGCACTCAGGGTCACTGGTCAGATCCAGACATAGCCTGGCACCCGCAAAAGACCCTCCGCGTGGCCATCTGGAGTTTGCCAAGACTTCTCAAGGTGGTTACGCTCCTTTCCAAAGCACTTCTGGGCTTGAGACATCGTTACCCAGCCCAGGACTCTGGGGAAGAGCAAGACAGCCAGGGTCATCCCATCTTCCACTGGACAGGCCCAGGCCCAGAGAGGAGAGTGGCTTCAGGGAAACACCCCTCAAGCTGGAGGCAAGATTTGGGGGACCCAGCCCCCGCTTCCTTCCCACACCAGTCTCCATATGGAGAAGGGGCGACAGGCCCCAGACGGCCTCCCCAGGGCAGCGGCAGGTCTTGCTGTGGTCTTGCTGTGGCCGTTCGAGGCCTCCGTGCCTCCCACTAGTCTTTTGGCAGCAGCTCCCTTCCTCCTCCTGGGCAGCCCTCCCCGCAGTTGCTGATTCTCTGCGAGCCACCCAGTGGCTTGGGCTGCCAGGACCACTCAGACCAGAGCCCCCTGCCCGAGGCTTGGGGAGGGTGCCCGTGCTCCCGGGGACCGCTGGAGTCCGGGCTGGGCCTTCAGGGCCCCCGGAGGGGTCCGGGCTCCAGGGGGAGGCGAGGCGCGGGCGGCCCTGCGGTTCGGAGGTGGGGTTGTGGGCGCACGTGGCCGTGCTGCCCGCGCAGTGATGTCAGGCCCCGCCGCGCCCCGGTCCCAGCACGTTCGTCCGCCGCACGGGGAACAAAGCGTCCTGCGCATTCCTGCGCGCTGACTCATGGCCTGCACGTAGCGCGCCGCCGCCGCCGCTTTGCCCAAAATTGGTCGCGAGGCGAGGGCGGGCCAAGCGCCGCAGCCTGCAGGTCCGCCACGGCCGCTCGCGCTCGGCCCCCAGCCCGAGGATTTCCCAAAACAGGCCCGAGAGGGAGAGGCAGCTGGGAGAACCGCCCAGCCGCGGGGCCCGTGGCGGGGGACGAATCCCTGCCGAGGGGCCCCTCTTCTCTTTCAGCTTCATTTTCTCCATCTGCCGAGGGGGCATTTGCCAGGCACGGCTGTAAGGACTTGGTATGAGTTATCTCACCTAAGTCGCACACCTACCCCGAGGAAGGTGCTATTAGCATCACCATTTTAGATGGGGAAACCGAGGTACGAGGAGGTTCCAGGCAGGGAATGAGACACGGACACTGACTTGCTTGAGGTGAGGTGCTAGTGAGCTGCAGAGCAAGGATTTGAACCCGGGCTGTAAGGTTTCAGAACCTATATGTGTCCCCTCAAGTGAGCTGCGCAGCGTGTGGCCCACAGGGTTCCAGGCTCCCCGCCCTTTGGTGGTTGAGACTGGTCCGTGGGGCTCCAGGATGCGTTCCTCTCTAAGCCTCCATTCTCTTACCCATCAAGTGGGTGCCGGCAGAAGGGGGCCCCCCAGGGGTTATTGGGGAAATTACAAGTGAGGATCCAAGTATTACTGTCTGGTGGAAGGAAGAGGGAAAGGGTTCAACAAACCTGTGTCACCAGCACCCTCCGGTGATACAGCAAAGTATATGAGCATTTGGTCTATATACCAAAGTATAGAGAGGGGCGAGCTAAGCCCCGCCAGGCAGGGCCATACTGAACTGGGCCTCCTCAGGGCAGCCAGGCGACTTCTGAGCTGCCTGTCTCCCACAGGGTATGCACTTGTCAGAGCTGGAAAATGAGGCAGTGGGAGGGGCCCTGCCCAGGATATCTCTGCCAGCCTTCCCTCTTTCGCCCTTGCAGCCTGGTCTCAGAGACCATGGAGTTCTTTGGAGCTGTGGGGTGCTGGGCTCATCAGAGGCCCTCTGACCCTGGGTTTGCAGGAATGAGGCAACCAGCAGATGGCCTTGTTCTCAGATGCCAAGATAGACTGGGCTATGGTGTCACCCACCTGGGGCCCTTCTGAGAGTCCAAAGGAACCACCCCACACCCACTGGCTTGGGACCACCTGGCCTGGGCCTCAATAGCACAGATGCAAGGCCACTGCCCCCACCCTCACCTTTTCCTCTGACTCCACTTTGAACCCAGGAAAAGGTCAGCTCCTCCGCTTGGTATTCGAGATCTTTGTGGTTGGGCCTCAACCTCCTCTCTTACCACGGAATCCCTCAAGCTGTTCACTCCCTATCCTAGGGTACTCCATGCCCTTTCAGGCCTACAGGCCTTTGCCTGGGCCATCCCTCTACCAGGAATGTTCGCTCCACCTCCACAGCCTCGCTCAAAGTCTGTTTGGCTAGAATGCCCTCCCGAGTCTCCAGGCAAAGGCATCCCTCATTCCTCTGGGGTTCTGCAGGTCCATATTTGTCCCTCCCTTTTGGCCAACAAAGAGCCAAGCATGGAAAGGCCCTCCACACTCCCAGCTCCCTGTCCCAGGCAAATAGCGATGCCTTTGGGGTACCTTTCCCCAAATCCCAGCTGGGTCAGAGATCCACAGCCCCAACCCTGGGCCTGACACAGAGTGGGCTTGGCATGTTTGCTGCATAATGGCAGAAAGCACAGCCTTGGAGCTGAAGATCGTTCTTCTTTACCCCTGGCTGTGTGACCTTGGGCAGCTTATGCAGCCTCTCTGAAGCTCACTCCCAGGCTCTGCCTTGCCCTCTTCCTAGGGCTGTTTGTAGGACCAGATGAATGAAGGCAGGAAGAGTGCTTGGCACATGGGCACAGCTCCCCACACAGCTGTCATTCTCGCTGGGTCATTATTACAGACCTCCCTTGTGCCTGAGGCCTGGGTTCCAAGGCCGGGTGGCAGGCGATGAACTCAGAAGCATCCGCAGCTCCTGGCAGACTCAGGCTGAGAAGGTACCAGGAGAAGCAGTTGCTTTACTGTTAGCCTGGGTCAGCCAGGCTCTGGCCCTCCCCTCCCCACTCCGAGGTTCCATCCAAATATCTGAGGCTACCAGGCCTTCCCAGCCCATTCAGGACCTCTTATCTGGGGAGATAAAGGCCCCCTCCCCTTAGGTGGTGGACATCAGCTGGCTGTTGTGTGACCTTGGACACCCTCAGCCTCTCTGGATCAGCCTTGGGGAGTGCTGGGTGGGGGGCAAGCGGCTGACTCCCAAGGCTCCTGGGCCTAACTTCCAAGTGGCATGACAGGGGCTCGCCCACTGCTTCTGAGCCCCCTAGGAGTGGCTCTGGCTCTCTTCGCACGCCCCCCACACCCCGCCCCACCGTATCTGGCCCACAGGGTTGGTGGGAGCTCTCAGGAACCCTGCAACATCATCCCCTATCTCCTATTGAGAATCTGAGGCTATTATTTTTATTTGATATATTGGGAAACTGAGGCCTGGTGATCAGAAGGCTCTCACTCAAGGCCACACAGGCAGTGGCCAGGACACTGGGGTGTGGCGCTGAGCCAGGTGGTCAAGGCCAGTCTGCTACAGCTCCCATTCTCTGGTGGGCTCCTGGCTGGTGATGGCCATCCCCTCCTCTGCCTGCCTCTCCCAAGCTCCAGCTATGTGCCAGGGCTTGGACAAGACCATTAGCTTCTGAGATGCTCACATGAACCCATGGGACGGAGAGGAAGCCAAAGCTCAAGGAGCTGTGATTGCTGCCCAGGGCACACATCCTAAGGGGCAGAGTGAGATTCTGTCCCTTTTTCCCCACTCTGCCTCCTATACCAGCTGCCTCCCCAATCTGGCAGGGTTTGGGGGCTCCAGCAACAGAGGCCTTAGAAAGCCTAAAGGGAGATCCTCTGGTCTCACAGATACCCCCTGGCTATGGACAACTAAGGAGAGGGTGTGCCTGTCCTGCCAGGTTGGGTCCACCAGGCCCGCCTGGGCCCACAGCCCCTTGACAGGCCCAGATGAAGGTGTGAGATCATCAGGCCACCCCAGCCCCCTGTCTGACCTCACTGCCGTGACTCAGCCCTGCCTCACCCAAACCTCCTCCTCCCAGGGGACCCTAGGATTGGTGTGACCAGGCCAGTACTGCCTCCACTGTGTGCCCACCCACTCAGGGCCTCCCACCCTGAGTCACTGCTCACCTCACCACCCAGCACACTGCATTAACGGCCGGCTCCTCCCGGCAAGCTCCCAGAGGTCCTGCTCCTAAAGGCTGGGACTGGGCTGAGGGATGGAGGAACTCCTGCTGCCCCCAGACTCAGGTCCTGAGGTCGATCCCCAGGACCTGTTTTGGGGGACTCTTTTGTTCTGACAAGAAAATCCGAACTGAGGTTGCGTGCTCAGGCCAAGAGCTCAGGCTGACCTAGGTTCAGATCCCAGCTCCTTTCTTGCTAGATGGACAAGATACCTCAGTTTAGCCATCTGAAAACTAAGGGTAATAATAAGCTGCATCCCATGAAAATTCTATCTGGGATCTTATGTGCTGGGATAGTGGATAAGAATGCAGGCCATGTAGCAGGCAGATCTAGATTCAAATGACCTTGAGCAAGTCATTTCAACTCCTGAGTCTCCTCACTTCCTCAGTCTCCTCATCTATAAAATGGTAATAATACTAAGTGCCTTCCCACTGGGATGATTAATTGTGGTGATATATAATATACAGTGGGTTTTGTGAGTGTTGGCACATGGGAAGGTTCAGTAAACAGTAACTGTGATGAATTCTTATGATTCACATAGATTCTTATGATAGCACATAGTAGGCCAGGTTGGTTTCAGTGGATGATGGGGAGGTGGCGAGTAGATGGCCCGGCTCTCTTGTTGCTGATGGAGTAGCATCAGGGAAGGGCTACTGGGGTTCTGTCGCTCTGGAGTGCCCTCTGCAGGCCGAGCTCTAAACTTTCCAGGTGGGTGCAAAGGCTCTAAAGAAGTCTTTCTGGGCTGCCGCTGACTTCAAGCTTTAGTCCCCAAGTCACCACCAGGGCCACGTCACTTAATGGAGGACAAAGCTAATGCTCAGACAGGAGAAGGTGCTTGCCAGCAGCCACCCAGCTAGAAGCCAAGCCCAAGCCTGCAACTCCATGTCCCCCTCTTCCCAGCCTGGGAGCTGCCTGCCTGGACCCAGGATGCCCTCACTTCCCAGTCTCAAGAAAGCCTTCTGGGAGTCTCAGAGCTCATCTGTCCACTGAAGACGCTTGGACAGAGTTGGGAATGCTTCCTGGGAGAGGTAACATTTGAGATGGGCCTGGAAGAATGGTCAGAGTAAACCAAGTAAGTAGGAATGTAAAAATGACGGGAGGCCCCAGCTTGCCCAGAGACATAAGGTGAGGTAGTCTGCTATGCATTCAGAGTGTGGCCCACCCTGGGTCTGGTGGACTAAAGCCTTGGACACCCAGATCAGCCTTAGTGGGATGAGGCAGGAAAGACAGCTGAGGGTCAGAACCCAGGCAGGTCCAATGCCAGGGTGGGCATTTTGACTTGGTGAGACACTTCACCCTGGTGCCATGCTGGGACCAGACCACAGATTTAAAGCTGAAGCCTGGTTCTTGCAGGAAGGCAGCTTTACCTGGAAGCCTCTCAAATCTCAGCACACTTCTCATCTGGCGTGGCACTATATGGTGTGCCAAAGCAAACATGGGTGGGCAGAGCAAGTCAGCAGGGTGGCCACTTGCCTTGGAGGGATTTGGGGACCCAGAGCAGAGAAGGGACCTGTCGTAGGGATCTCTTCCCTGGCATGAAGATGGCACATTCGAATAACACCCTACACACACACACACACACACACACACCCCACTTCTTTCCAGGACTTTGTCCATACTACAAGGCCCACAAGCACTCTGCATCCCAGGGTGAGTGGGGAAGGCAGGCAGAAGCGGGTAGGCAGTGCCTTCCTGAGCCAGGCAGAGGCCAGCTCTCACACTGGCTCCACCACGAAGCACTCCCAGCAGCTGCCCGCTGGGATTTTTCGTCTTAGATGCTCTTGACAAATGTGGCCTCTGACACTCAGAAAGATTAAACCATGGTGTGCCCTTAGTTACATGGTTAGTGAGCCACAGAACCAGCCCCCAGACTGGTCAACCCCTACCCAAACTACCCCTGGGCTGACACAGTCTCAGGCACTTGTCCATAATGGGATAGTGGGTGAGGGGGAATTCAAGCCTGAGTCACAGGGCTTTGAAACTGGAACCCAGATCTGCCAACCCTCAGAGGTGCCAGGGGTGGGCTTGCCTCTGACTCATCCCCATACCCTGAGCTTCCCCTGAATGGTGGTTTCAGCTCCTGACCACCTTTCTGCCCACCAGGGCCCAGCTGTGCCCATCTGGATCATTCATGGCTTAGGATTCCCAGTAGTTGGGCAGGAAGGCCAAGGCCTTCAGGCAAGGAGGTGCCCCAGACACACCCTTGCCTAGGAATGCTGTCCTAAAATCACAGTGGGAACCCTGGCTTTGCCTGCCTCATGGGCACCAAGTTATCCTGATAATACAGGCACCAGGCACTTATTTTTACCTGACACTTAATTCTAGAATGAAGTACTGTACTCCTGCGTGGCCCAGCCTCCTCGTGGCTCACTCCTTCCCAGAGGGGAAAGGGGGCCTCCTGGTGGGGCCCTGGGTGTGCCTTGGAAAACATCAGTTCTAAGTAACACAGTGGGTGTGACTCTGAAAAAATACCAGCTACATGTCTTGGCTGGTGGTGATGGTGGGATAGAAGAGAAGGCTGGGGTTCCAGCCCCTCCAAGCACAGGGGCCTAGGCCTCAGAAAGAAAAGCATGCAGACATCCTGGGTCTCCAGGATCCAGGCCTAGCAGGGAGACCTCTGGCAGGGTCCTCCCTAGACCCCAGCTTCATCATCTGGGTGTAGACCAAGGGCCCTTCCATCTCTGACTTTTTCCTTAAAGATAATCTCAAGTCTTCATCGTTAGAGCATTTTGAAGAATGGCATCAGATGGGAAAAGGGGCCCAGACCTCTTTAGAAGGGGTGTCTGTGCAAAGCTTTGTCTGATGAGATGAAGCCATCTTGTTGCATTTCATTTCACGCCAGTGTTTGGCACAGATCATGGGCCCAGACCCGTGCTAGGCTCTGAGGTGGGGATTCCAGAGAAGACCATGTTTCAATTAGCTCATCATATCAGTGGGGAGATACACCCCCTTCTAGAAAGCAACCAAATAATATTTCCAGGACAAGTGTAATATGCTTTTCAAAGCTCTTCAAGCCTTGACCCTCCTAATCTCTCCAATCTTGTTTCTTATGAAGGAGGATGGGTGCATGGGAGGCTGGTTGAGTAGATATGCTAATGGAAGAATGGATAAAAGGTTTGATGATGAGTAGATTGATGGAGATAAAGAAAGCAGGTGGGAGGAAAGATGGATGGGTGGGTAGACGGATGGATGGCTGGATGAATGGATGGATCGATGGATAGAAAGAAGGTGGATGGGAGAAAAGGTGGATGGATGGATGGGTAGACGGATGAATAGATGGATGGATCAATGGATTAATGGATAGAAAGAAGGTGAATGGGAGGAAAGATGGATGGATGAGTGGGTACATGGATGGATGGATGGATGGATGGATGGATCGATGGATCAATGGATAGAAAGAAGGTGGATGGGAGGAAAGGTGGATGGAAGGATGGATGGATGATGGATGGATGGATGGATGGATAGATAGATGGGTAGGTGGATAGATGGCAGGATCATTGGATAGACATGCTATAGGCTGTTGGTCCCATAGCAGATAAGCATAAGGGGAAAAGTTCTTGCCTAGGGCTCTCTGCCTGCTGAGAGCAGGGAAGTGTGCCCTGGAGAAGAGTTACTGTGAGGTGGGGGAGCTCCCCAGGGGTTGGGGTGTCAGGAAAGCACACTGGGGACACATAGGGTCAGGGCCAGGCTTTGGAGCTACACTGACTTGCTTTCTAACCTTGACTCTGCCACTTTCTAGCTGTCTAACATGGGGCAAGTCACCCTCTCTGAGTCTCGTTTCTTCATTTATAACATAGGGACTCATTACAGTAACTACCCCACAGATATGTTGTGACAGTTCACGAAGCTAATATATGTAAATCACTTAACGCAGGGCTCAGAATATATTAAGCACTCAATAAATGCTTATTTACCCTCTATTCCTAAAAGGCTACGTGGGAAATCTGGCCCTTAGCCCATTAGAAGTAACTCAAAGCCTTGGAGTCCAGAGATTTCCATCCTAGATGCTGAGTCCTGAGTTGGTTTCCTCATTTCAAAAAGTCCAGGAGGACTTACATGGCCTCTTAACAAGGGTGCCTTGATGGAACCATGTCTGCTTTCAGCTGAAATTCTAGCAGTTCCATAGGCCTGGCTGACCCTGCTCTGATTACCCTTAGTTTGATAACAAACAGGGCACATTAATTATTATTTTAAAAGTACGGTTTATGTGGGAGACATAAATCTTTCCAAATGGGCTGAGACGGAGGGAGGAGGACCAAGGGTGTCCTCCAAGGTAAGCCATGGAGACCAGGGGAGCCGGCCCCGCAGGTTGAGGCTGCCCTTGCAAAGACCCAGTTTGAGGACAGTGGTGTGGGTGGTGGCTGGTCCTGCTGGCTCAGGGTGAACTGTGGCTGATGGCAGGAGGCCCAGACCACCCACCAGAAAGAGGCCCTGAGGCTGAGTGGCCCCAGGCCTGAGTGGGGGCAGCCCGACCCATAGCATTTGGGACAAGTGGTGATGGGAATGTCTGAGTCTCCTAAGTCCCTAAGCTGCAACCCAGGCCGGCTCCAGGGCCAAACCCTCCCCAACTCCCAGCCCCTGCAAGCTCCTGTCATCTCCCCCAGCCAGCCCCTCTTCCCAGCTGCTCGCTCTGCTAGGCCGTCTGCATGGTGTGTGCCTGCAGCGAAGACACTGTGTCCCTTCCACTGGGTCTGCAAACAGAACTTCCCAAAACCCCATGGGGCCAAGTATCGATGGGGAAATGACTGGTTTTGCAGAGGTGAAAGAGCAGAAGGCCTCAAGCTGCAAGAGCCATGCTGCTGGAGTCTGCCGGCCTCCATCTGGGGAGCTCTAAACTCAGGTCAGCTCGATCCTGAATGTCACAGGCAGTCAGAGGTGAAAGCACCTGTCGCCATCAGTGGGAAGGCAGGACACCTGAGGCCAGGGAGCGGCGCCCTAGGCCACATAGCATGAAAAGCAGAGCTGGGACAAAGCTTCCTGGTCCAGGGCCTCAATCGCAATCCCAGGCACCTGCTGCAGCCCAGCCCTGTTGTATGAGACATCAGCAGGACACTTAGACTTCACTCCCATGCAACTTCCATTCAGCTCAGTGTCCACAGCTGCTGGACAGCTGCTTGACAGGACCATATTTGCTCTTAGAGCTGGGACTATAGAGGGAGCTTTGGGGTGCACAGAGAGACAGTCTAACCTCATCCCAGTGCCCCAGCCTTCCTGCCAGTAGGGTGCCTCCTGACAGCCTTTCTCCAAGGGACCCAGGATCCTGGGCTCAGTCTGAACCCCTGGGAGAGCTTCACGGGCATACAGGAAAGGGTGAGGCATGTTAGGAACAAGAGAACATGCCCAGCCCCATCAGTGTCTTGAGCAAGTTACTCCTCCTCTTGCACCTCAGTTATCTCCTCTACCAAATGGGAGTGGAGACAGGGTGATTTCTAGGGGGCAGTTTCTAGCCCAGTGCCTTACTCAGAAATACACTCAACTGCTCTCTTCTGCCAACCCTCCCTCCCCACACATCCCTGTTTCTCGGATTGGGCTGCTGCAAGCATAAGGGAAACAAATCGCTTAGTGAGTAAAGCAATTCTCTTCAAATTCTGAGAGGGTGACCTTCAGTGGCTCCCTGCCCGTTCCCCAGCAGCCTTAACAAACTCAGGCAGGTGCCAGGGCCAGAGCAGAGGGGCCAGAGGGCCATGAAGCCAGGCCACCTAGAAAGGACAGGGACAGTGAAGCCAGGACAGTTATAGGTGGCAGGGTCATGCAGTCCGACCACCCACGAGAGGCAGAGGCGAGGGACAGAGGCCCAGGCTAAGCGACCCAGGCAGCTGGGGTTGACTATTATTAACTCAGCTTAATTTTCCCTACCTGGAAACTAACTCTTGTCAGTGGGGTAGCGCTGTTCCAGGAATGGTTTCATCCCCTAAGATCCAGGCTTGCTCAGGTTCCTGGGCCAGTCCTCTCCATTTCACAGGAGCCCTGCTTGTCCAGCTCAAGCGGAGGGCAGAGGAGAGAAACCGGAGCCAGGCCCATCTCACAGCTCGCTGTGCTGACCCTGCAGGGCTTGGGCAGCGGCCCCTGCCTTGTCGTCACCCTTCTTTCACACCCGGGAGGGATCCTGTCTCTGGGTTCATTTAATGCTTCTATTATGTTTCCCCAGCTGGGAGCCTCTGGTTCCCTATTGTCTTGAACAGGCGTTTTGCATTTGTGTAAAGATTAGACGCCTTAGAACCTTCCCTCCTCTCCCTATGGTTTCCCTCTTTTACTTTCTCAAATCCGAGTTCTTTCTTTCTGGCTATGCACTGCTTCCTCATTCTCCCCTTCTCTCTGCCTGTCTTTATCTGCCTCCCTGTTTGTTTTCCTGCCCACCCTGGCCCCCTCTGTCTCCCCGCTGACCTGCTTTTCCTTCTTTCTTCTCTTCACGGTCCAGCGGTTTGAATTCTCTATCCACCCCCAACCAGCCCCCGACCCTGCTTAATTCCGTATTCATATTCTCTCAGAGGCCGATAGAAATGACTGTGAGTATTGCTCACCTCATTCCAGAAATACTCTTCTAAATTCTTCGAGAGGCACGACGTGGGAGGGCAGCGAGCACCTCACGGGGAGTCCCTTGTGCTTTGCTTGAGAGACCAAGCCACCTGCCCACTGGGTGGCCTTGGCTAGGCCCTGATCCTCTTTGAGCTTCCTTGTGGGCAGTCCCCAGCTGACTCCCCTGTAATAATAGCTGCCTCCTGGGGTTGTGGTGACGAAGAGTCGATAGTGCTCCAAGCACGTAGTAGGTGCTCAGGAAACATTTGTTCTTTTTTGCACAGTAGCCAGCCCAGCCTCAGGGAAGGAAGACCCTGCTGTCACTCTCCATCAGTTCTGCCAGTTTCTCCAGGATTTCACACCTGCACGCTTGCTCTGGGCACACCCTAGGAAGATGCAAACTTGCCTGTTCCTGGTGGTCACCTATTGTCCCCTTCATAAATGTCCAATGACAAAGGAGCTGCTGAATACAGGAACTGAGCATTGGGCATCCTGGGTTCTGTAAGTGGAAAGCCAGGTGTGTGTCTCTTCACCTCCCTGCCCTCAGGAAGCACTCACAAGGCCCCTACTGTGTGCAGGGTAGGTGTCAGGCCCTGCCTCCTCTGGGGCTCTGGACCTTGAGATTACAGGGGAGATAAGTGCAATGGTATGAGTCAGGCAGGCATGAGAGACACAAGCCCTGGGAATTCCGAGAAATGAGAGGCCCTTTCCTGTTGTGCCTGGAGACATGGTCCCTGAGAAGACTCTGGCAGGAAGTGGACTCTGAGCCAGGCCAGGGCAGTAACAGAGGGTGCCTGCCAGTTCCCCGAGCTGCTCAGCACAGCTGTGGTTCGTCCCTACTCTCCCCTCCCCAGCAAGGCTTCTGGGCCAGCAGAGGGGCGGGAGCAGAATGCCAGCCCCCAGAGAAGTCCCCTCCTTACTTCTTTTGCAGACAGTAGCCACCAGTGGGAGCCGAGACATCCTGTCATGGCCGGGACAGGAGACTGTTCAAGGGGCGCTTTGTGTGTGTGTCCTCAGGAGCATCTTTCTGGAAAGGGGTTTGAAACCACCTTCTTAGTCTCAAAGGAGCCTGTAAGCCAAGCAGGTGAAGTATCTTCTTGTTTTGGCCTTGTTTGCAAACAAGGAAACAGGCCCAGGAAGGATGCTCTTGGCCATGGCTGCATAGCTGAACAGCTTCTGGAAGGGACTAGAACTCCCGCCCCAGGCCCTGGGGTGATAGGGCAGAGGTTGAGGGGGGCATTTCCTGCGTGAGGTGGGGATGAAGCAGTTCCAGGCTGGTCAGAAGTCAGGCATGAGCTGTGTCCTTCACTGAGGGAGGCAGGCCCAGAGAGGGCTCTGACTCGCCCAAGGCCAAACAGCCTTGCGTGGGCCTTTCACATCCCACACAACAGAGGGGCATCCTCAGCCTGGTTGGCAGGGGGCAGGCAGGATAGATGGCAGAGTCTCCTCTGAGGAGAAGGGTTTTGCTCATGGAACCTCCTCCCCACTCACAGCCCTGGGCAAGACCTGTGGAGCAGCCACTGAGAGAGTGAGGGAGGGGGCTCGGGGCAGCTGGGGTGACTTGAGGAAGTTCAGCTGGACTGCCAGGGGCCCCTGGGGAACGCCAGGGATCCTCAGGACTTCCAGAGGTGCTCCAGGCACAGAGGGAGGAGCTGGCCTTCCATCTCCCTCCCCCCTTCACTGCAGAGGCTGGGTTGGGCCGGGCGCCCGGGGAGGAGGCGGTGTCCCTGGCTCCCAGCCTCCGGTGCAGCGGGGCAGGGCTGGACCAGAAGGGGTGGGGCACAATGCCTGGTATAAGAGGCAGCCAGGGCACCGAGGCAATGAGCTATCTGCTCAGCTTAACAGCAGGACGCTGGCAACAGGCGCTCCCTGCTCCAGGCCAGCCTGCCCGCTCCACCGCTGCTATGATCTCCATGCCCACCACCTGGTGCTCTGTTGCACTAGCCCTGCTCGTGGCCCTGCATGAAGGTGAGCTGCCCTGGCCTCACCTGCTGCCTACAGCTCCTGGGTCTGTCTACCTGCGTCTCCCCCTGGGGCTGCAGTGCCTCCCAAGCCAGCTGGGGGCAGACAGGGGCGGGAGCCTGGCGGCAGTGGTCGCAGGGGGACGGTTCTGCAAATGCAGAGGTGCCCAGGCTCCCCACGGGCTGCTGGGACTTCCCTGGGCTGGCCTGGAGCTGTTGAGCAGCAAGAGTGCCAACTCCCTCGATTATGCAAGAGGAGGGGCCCAATGGGTCCCCCACTCCGGGATGTACCAGGCACCCCAACCCACCTCTCTGCCTCTCTCTCCCTCCTGTGCATGCAGGGAAGGGCCAGGCTGCTGCCACCCTGGAGCAGCCAGCATCCTCACCTCATGCCCAAGGCACCCACCTGCGGCTTCGCCGTTGCTCCTGCAGCTCCTGGCTCGACAAGGAGTGCGTCTACTTCTGCCACTTGGACATCATCTGGGTGAACACTCCTGAGTGAGCATCCATGGGGATGGGGGGCAGGGGGAGCTCTGGGGCAGGGTGTCAGGGTGGGAACTACTGGCATGCTAGAGAACCTGGATACAGTCCAGCTCTCCCTGGGCCTCCAGGTGGGGGCATTGGCTAATATCAGTAGTTATTTGTTTCCATTCCTAAGTGGGGACCACCTGAGCCATAAAGAGGACTGTCTCCTGAGAATTCTTAAGACAGCCTGGTAAGCAAGTGTTGGCCCCATTTTCCAGATTCAAGTACTGAGGCTCAGAGAGCTTAAGCGCCTTCCCCAAGATCACACAGGTAATTGTAAGGGTAGGCACCATCCTCGGTCAGGGAATGCCGGAGCTCACAGTCTCTGCCATGCTGCCTCTGCATGCTCTTCCAAGAATAATACGATTAGTGACAGCACCCGTGCCTTGACTATGCCAGGCTCTTTGCCAAGCTGCACATGCATTATCATCTCAGGAGCCCCCTATCCTCCCCATAAGGCAGGATATTCCCTCAAACGACAGATGAGAACCTGCCCTGTGCTACTGGCTACACCCGGGTGGGAGCCCAGTGCTGTCTGTTCCGCCTGCACTCTCACTGCCTCCAGGCCACTGCATACCTTCAGTTGAAGTTTCTGTGTGTATTTGTGATTTTTTTCCCTTCCCCAAATTGCAAAAGGCAAGAGAAGCCCTGCACGTAAGCGTGTGTGAAGCTAATCCGCATCCAAACACTTGCTTAGGGCGGGAACCCTGCCAGTCCCTGCGTGCTGAGTCTACCTGGAGTCACTACGACTCCAACCACACTGTCTAAAATTAGCTCTGTCACTCGAAAGTACTGGTCCAGCCAGCCACGGCCCCTGCCCTTCCCCTGGCCCACTTGATCAGACTCTGAATCTGAAATCAATCCCATCTGAACACGCACACACGCACACACCCCACTTTCAAGTCAAGCCTCTAAGGCACATTTGTTACCCCTCCAGGCAAGTGGGGACCAGGTGGGGGCAGCGTAGCTATGAGCCTGTGTTTACTTCCGTGAGATGGAGTGGCCGCCCTTCCTCCAGAGATAGCTGAGAGCCTTCTTTGAGAACAGGGGGACCAGCCAGACTGAGAGGGGGGAGAGACTAGGAGGTTCCCAATTCCCAACTTCGGGTAGAATCACAGATTTCCTTCCCCCAATGCTGGGAGTTCTGACTGAGCCAAGCCAGGCCCAGAGAAGGGAAGGGTCCTGCCATGGGCTACCAGGACCCTTGTGGAGGAAACTGTGACTTCAGTGGTATGACTTCTTGAGGTCAGGGGCTGGTCACCTTTCACTGGCACCCTGCTGGCATAGGTGGCTGAACCAGTGGGCATTGTGGACAGTCCCTGCTTGCCAGTGGTTGTGGTTTATTTAATCCTCTCTCTCTCTCTCTTTCTCTCTCTCTCTCTCTCCACCCCACACCACTACCTTGCTGGCTGCCCGCCCACAGACAGACAGCTCCTTACGGCCTGGGAAACCCGCCAAGACGCCGGCGCCGTTCCCTGCCAAGGCGCTGTCAGTGCTCCAGCGCCAGGGACCCTGCCTGTGCCACCTTCTGCCTTCGAAGGCCCTGGTAGGTGGGCACCCAGCCTGCAGGGGCTTAGGGTAGCTGCAAGCCCAGGCATGCCCTGGGGAGCAGGTGTCTGGGAGACTAGCAGAGGAGTGAAGTGGCAAGTTGGGGGTGAGCAGCGACCCAGGGGCCCACAGGCTGCTTGGGTCCATGGCACTATCCCTTCCTGCAGGAACCAGTCACCCCTGGGGGCCTCCCGATGCCCAGCTCTGGGGGCTTCTGGAAACACTCATGTCCTCACTCCTGGGCAGGAGAGAGTCTGCCAGTGACAGCTGAGGCAGCTCAGGCCCAGAGAAGGGGCAGGACATGTCAGGCTGCACAGCTTGTCAGAAGGAGGGCCGGGCTTGGGCCTGGGTCTGTCTGATCAAGTCCTACTGGGCTTTGGATTCCGACCTGAGGTTCAGGGGACTTTGCAACTTGCTCAGGGAAGAAATGGCATCTGGAGTTGGGAAGCCATGTCACCATCCCAGGGTAGCCCCAGAGTTGCTGGGGAGCCTTTGCCATGTCTCCTATCTTACCTGAGCCTTAGTTTTCCCATCTGTAAAGTGGTGGGAAGCTTTGTTCCTTCCCTCATCCACATGGAGAATTTGGGAAAACCAAACTGGCTTCAAAGTCCCAAGCTTCCGGCCAGGCGCGGTGGCTCAGACCTGTAATCCCAGCACTTTGGGAGGCCGAGGCAGGTGGATCACCTGAGCTGAGGAGTTCGAGACCAGCCTGGACAACATGGTGAAACCCCATCTCTACTAAAAATACAAAAAAAACTGCTGGGCATGGTGGTGGGCGCCTGTAATCCCAACTACTTGGGAGGCTGAGGCAGGAGAATCGGCTGAACCCGGGAAGCAGAGGTTGCAGTGAGCCGAGATTGCGCCGTTGCACTCCAGCCTGGGCAACAAGAACTAAATTCAGTCTCAAAAAAAAAAAAAAAGCCCAAGCTCCAGTTCCCATGATGGTTTACAAGAAACTCCTCCTCTGGGGCTCCAGCTGAGGCTCCACCCCTGCCTCAGTTTCCCCTGCGGCTGCAGGTGGCCAGATTCTGGGAAGGCCAAAAAAGCTGCCTCTTTCTGGGGCTAAGAACACATTTGTGGTAGCTCAGTTTTCCTCGGTCCACACCCCACCTGGGAAAGGAAAGACGCCAGGTGCACAGGGATGGAAATGGATCTGCTCCTGCAGGCCGGTGGGGATGGGGATGGGGTGGGGGCTGGGCTGGGCCTGCAGCCAGGTCGCTTCGGGGCTCTGGGCAGTCCCTCACTTGGGCCCTAATGCTATTCATGCAGGACTGAAGCCCGGGCAGTCCCAAGCCAGAAGTCCCCTGCAGACATGTTCCAGACTGGCAAGACAGGGGCCACTACAGAAGAGCTTCTCCAAAGGCTGAGGTGAGGGCGTGGGACACATGCACAGATTGAGCACCTCCTGTATGCCTTGCACATGTCCCATATTTTCTATGCGAGGCAGGCCTGGGTCCTCATTGGGCAGCAAAGAGAACTGAGGCTCAGAGAGGGAAAGCCACTTGCCCAAAGTCACACAGCAGTCAGCGGCATCTGGCTGACCCCAGAGTCTGTGCTCTTACCCACTGTGCTCTTCGTTACGACTAGGTCTGGAAGTGGACTTTGAAGAGGGTTTGAAGGCTCATGACTGGGAAGGACCACAGTTGTTGGTTCAGGCTGTGCAGAATGGAGTATCTCACACATGCTGGGGTCCAGAGAGTCCACCTGCCCAGCCTGCTCCCTCTCTGCTGCCCAGATTGCATGTCCTCCCTGGTGCCTCAGTGTGACTCAGACCTGGTCCCTAGGAGGTGCCCATGAATGCTCGTTCAACCAAACCAACTCAAGAACAGACACTTGCACCTGCCGGGTAGCAGAGTGGCTGTAGGGGCAGCCTCTGGGGCAGGGACTCTTGATCTGAGCACCAGCCCAGCCTGGAACAAGCTTTGTGACCTTGGGTTTGCCCCTCCACTTCACCGTGCCTCTAGTTCCTATGATCTGAACAGGGGAAACAGGGAAATTGCGCCATCCATCCCCGCCTGGGGTT
Source organism: Trachypithecus francoisi (assembly GCF_009764315.1). Lineage (NCBI taxonomy): Eukaryota > Metazoa > Chordata > Mammalia > Primates > Cercopithecidae > Trachypithecus > Trachypithecus francoisi. The sequence goes on from NW_022681457.1 coordinate 83,048,056, forward strand.
GCTGTGCGGTCAGATGAGTGGACGCACATGAAGTGTGTAGCCGAGGGTCTGTGCCCGTGGGAGCTGTGGAGGGGTTTGTCATTCCCACTTCTGTCACTGAGGGTTCCTCGCAGCTGGCCAGGTCCCAGGGCCCAGCTCAGCCCCTCAGGGATTCTCACCTTTCGGGGGCGGCAGAAAAATAGGAGAAAAGGCAGGATGGTGGGATGGACAGGACCCAACATAAACTTAAGAACTTTCTGAGAATGAAAAAAATGAGTACAAGACTTTTCAAATGCACACACTTCATAGTGTACAGAGTGGCTTGGCCAACCTTATACTCATTCTCGGCAGTTCAGGCCTGTTTCTGTTTTACAAGCTAAGAAAGGGGATCAGAGAGGCTGAGATCGTTGCCCAAGTTTCCTTCGCTGGGAACTGAAGCCAGCCTCCTGGCTCCCAGATGAGAGTTCTTTGAGCCAGGATGTGGCCACCCACCCAGGTTCAAAGGGCAGTGGGGTGCCTTGTTTTCTGGGCTGGACTGCCTTGAGCTGGACCTCAAAGAATGAGTAGAATTTTAGCAGGTGGCATCTGGGTGAGGGGAATACACACAGCCTGGGGGGAAGAGCAGGAGCAAAGGTGCGGAAAGGTGTGGAAGGAAGTGGGAAGGCAGACGACGGGAGACCCACAGGGATGTGCTTGGCTGTCCACTCATTCTGGCAGCATTTGATGTTGAACATTAGCTCTGTTAAAGTCCTCATGTGCAGAGAAGCTTCAACGCCTGGGCTGGCCTGTGCTGGTTGTGCAGACCTTGCTTTCAGGCTGTGGCTGCTCTCTGACTCCAGGGCAGCTGTGACCCCAGGATCTGGGCAAGGGTTGTAGCCCCATTGCCCCTACTCTCGTGGGGAGCTCTTGGACAGTCCATATCTCCTGAGATGCCTAAGTTGACCCTTCTTGATTCCCAGGGACATTTCCACAGTCAAGAGCCTCCTTGCCAAGCGACAGCAGGAGGCGATGCGGGAGCCGCGGCCCACACACTCGAGGTGGAGGAAGAGATAGCGCCGTGAGCTGGAGGAACATTGGGAAGGAAGCCGGTGCGGAGACAGGAGGAGAGAAGTGGCCAGAGCTCACGGACTCTCTGCCTGCTTCCTGGACCAGGGCGTTGCTCCCAGACAGCTGGACCCATTTACCAGGATTGGCACAAGCTCTGGCCTCCTCGTCCTGGTTAGGGGGCCTCCTCCAAGGCAGCTCCGTGTCCTCACACTGTCCGGGGAAGCCCTTGGCTTCTAGACTGCAGAGCAGCCTCCAGCGCTGGCTGCGGGCCCACAGCTCTGCTGGAAGGAACTGCATGGGGAGTACATTCATCTGGAGGCTGCGTCCTGAGGAGTGTCCTGTCTGCTGGGCTACAAAGCAGGAGCAACAGTGCAGCTGCAAACACACGTGCTTCAGCCAGCCCTGGAGGCTGGACGGCTCCCGTGGGGCTGGTGTCCTGGCTGGCTGTGTCCTCTCCAGCTTTCCCTCCCCAGAGTCCTTGCACCCTCATTCCCTCGGGACCTTCCCAGTGAGAAGGGCCTGCTCTGCTTCTCCCGTCTGTATATAACTTATTTGCTCTAAGAACTTCGAGAATCCCAATTATTTATTTTAATGTATTTTTTAGACCCTCTATTTACCTGCAAACTTGTGTTTATAATAAATGAGGAAATGTACTCTGGTTTTTTGTCTTGGCTGAGGCAGGGAGTTGGAGGCTCCTCTCAAGAAGGGGCCGCTTGGAAGTTGGAGGACACAAGAAGGAAAGGGCTGGGGCAGGTGGCTGGAGCCCTGGGTTCCACTCCCGCGCTTGCTGGAGGTCTCTGGCTGCTAGCCTGCCCTCTTTGGGCTTTTTTCTGTTATGTGCCTCGACAGCCACCTGCATCTGTGACGTCAGGATTCCAGGACCTATGTTCCCATCAGGCCAGTAACCAATGGCCGGCCCTTTCCCAGGAGCGTGTGTGGAAGAAGCCAAGACACGAGGGTGGAGGGACCCATCACGCCAGCCGCTCTGTCCCAGCAGAGGCTGATAGTAAGGCCCGGAGCACAACCATCCAGCGAGGGAGAAGACCAGGTGAATCCCAAGGCTGTGGGTGCCCCATTGGTCAGTGAGGGGTGGAACCCTCACTGTGACAGAACCACAGCCTGGTCCTGGCCTGGCCCTTCACCTTAGGCTTTGGAAATCATAAATACTTGCCGATTGAATTCATGAGTCACCACTGCAGTGTGATGTTGAACAAACCTCTTTCAGTTTCTGAACCTCAGTTTTTTTCATCTAGAAAATGGGAAGCAATAGACCCCACCTCGCAAAGTTGCTGTGGACACTAGACAGAGAAGTGATGGCACCAGGCTCAGCCCAAGGCCTGACAAGAGGCAGTGGCTGCTTGTGGGGCTGGCAATGGTGATTATGGAATGAGTGGGACAGGGAAGACGATGGACAAAGGTGCTACTCTTGTAGCCTCAAAAGATATGCAAAATAAATAGAAAGACTCAAAAGAGGCCAGGGGTGGCAACTCACGACTGTAATCCCAGCACTTTTAAAGGCTGAGGTGGGAGGATCACTTGACCCCAGCAGTTCAAGACCAGCCTGGGCAATATAGGGAGAACCTGGACTTCCCCTTGTGGGCCGCAGGGACCCAAAAAAGCTCTGTGCGCAGCGGGGGACCTCGGCAGGGCTGGGCTTTGGAAATATGCCACAGAGGGCCGGTCAGGGCTGAGTGAATGAGGAGACCAGCGGCAGAGAAGCCAAGTCATCATAAGTCCTTAGGGATCCTCCGTGCATCCTGGTGGTGAGGCTGGTGTCACGGGGTCAGCCGAGGCACTGGTTGCTTACTCCAGCCCAGGGCGAGAGCACACCTCTCACGTTGCATCTGAGCCTGATGCCAGGGGAGCGTCGCTCCCTGGGAGTGCATCACAGGCTCCCATTCAACATGATCCTGCCCCTCAAAAATCCAAACGCAACAGCCCATGGCCAGGTCAGGCAGCTGGATAAGGCAGCCCTAGGGCCACAGCTGTGACAGAGGCCTGGCAGCAGCAAGAGGAGAACCTAGCAGAGGGTGTGTTGGAGAGAAGCATTCACGACCCTTGGCACAGGCCCCGGGGACCCTGGCCAGGGTTCAGAGATCAGTGACCCAGATGACTGAGCAACTGAGATGATTAAAGGAGTAGAGGAGGCCCAGAAGGCAGGGACAGGTAAGGGTGACACTACAGTCCTTTAGACCCATACACCTGGGAAACAGGGGCCTCCGGCTTCGGCCCTGCACTTCGGGAGCCCCGTTCTGGCCCTCATCCAGCCATACCTCTCTATGGGACAAGAAGTTTGCAGGGCCACGGGGTCACATATGCCTGAAGTCTGTCCCTGCTTCTAACGCACCCTCCAGGTAGCTGGCACTTCAGCTATGTTGGGGAAGGTGGGCTAGAGTTTGGAAAGAAGCAGAGAAAAAGTTACGAGGAGCAGCCACCAGGTCAAACCGAACCCTGGGAAGAAGGCATCTAAGCGTCAGGAAGCTTGGGTTTTCTGGCACAAAGTCTCCCCTCCTCCTGCCTTTTCCATAAATATAGAACAGGCTCTTTTCAAGGTTTTTTGAGTTAAATTTGTGTTCCTTTTGACTGGAACACTAGGCAGAGACCGGCCAGAAGGGGGCACAGGATGACCCAGATTTATTCGGGTTATGTGGACAGGAGGAAGCTGAGGCAGAGAGAAGTTAGGTCCTGTTTCCGGGGCTGTGAGGCTACGGACGGGGCCCTTTGCTACCTCTCCACAGCCCTCGCTCAGGAAAGAGCCCCCTGGAATATTCTCTCTCTCTCTCTCTCTCTCTCTCTCATTGAAAATAGAGTCCAGGCAGCTAGGTCTTCAGCTCAGAAAAGACATTTGCCTAATCACGGTGACAAACTATTGGAATGTGGCCATCCATTAATTCAACAGTTATGAATAATCACCTCTGGGGGGCTCTCGTGAGCAAGACGGACACAGCTCCTGCCTCACAGGCCAAGAGGAGAGTCATTCAAGAAAACAGTGGTTAGACATGAAGATAAGAATCATAGCAAACATTCACGGAGCACTTACTAAGTGCTTTCCACGTATTAACTCCTTGGTTCCTTTCAGCAACCTTATGTAGCAAATTCTATCATTACTATTCCCATTTGATAGGAAAGGTTACTGAGGCACAGAGTAGTTAGTAACTTGCTCAAAGTCACACAGCTAGGATGTGGCTTAGCTGGGTTTTAAACCCCCGGCTCTTAACTTCCATGCTATCTTACCTCTCTGACAAGGTATGTCCACACTGAGATGGAGCCCCTGAGGAGGCGGAGCCCAGGGTGGCTTCCTGGAGAAGGGGACCTAGCCCAACTCTGGGGAAATCAGTCAAGGAGGAGGGTGGAGAAGAGCGTTCCAGGCAGAGGAAACAGCATAGGTGAAGGTTCCTGTCTTCATAGGAAGGGAGCTATTCCCAGCCTGTTTTGGGGAGTTAAAGGAGAGGTCCTGGGAACGGCTGGAAGGGGCAGGCAGGAAGGGGCAGGCAGGTAGAGGCAGTGCGTGCCTGAGCACCAGACCAAGCCCTGAGCATCCGGCATGGAGGTGCTCTAGGAAGCAGAGACTGCCACCACTGTCACCCCCACCACAGCCTCAGAAAATGCCTCCCAGGAGAATACTGCCATGCCCAGAATGGCCTCCGTGAGGGCTTCAGGCCTCTGGAAACCTCTCTGGCTGCCTGCTCAGGTCCCCTGCCTAGCAGGGGAGACAGACAAGAGCAAAGTGAAGGGCTAGAGGTGGAGTATGTTGTGAGCTGGCCTTCCAGCTGGGATGGAGGCTGAAGGACGGGCAGGGCTTGTGCAGGCTGGAATGAGGGAAAGGGCTTGGTAGGAATGGTATAAGGCAGATCTGGCCAGGGCATGAGAGTCCAGGGAGGGGCAGCCGGCCTGATCAGCAGGGGCCAGGGTGGGAATAGCATCCCATGCCAGGAATTTGAACTTGAGTGATAGGTAGCCAGCGAAGGTTGCTAAACGAGGGAGAGCCAGGACGGGAGCTGGCCTTGGGCGGCTGGTTTATTGTTGGCTCCTTCCCGGCCAATGCTTCCAGCTCACAAGGGCCCTCCCAGCCCCTCTCAGGGGAGAGCAGAGTGTGGGCCTCGCCTTGGCCTGCCAGGGATCCAAGCCAAAAGCCCTCGGCAGCTAAGAAGGGGGCCGTGTGCGGGCCTGCCAGGAGCCCTGGAAGAGGAATGCAGCCTAATTAATTCTCTGCAGCTCACAGGGCCTCGCCTTGTGGGAGCAGCTGCCAGGACAGGCCTGCCAGGATGCCACTGGCCCAATCTGTCGATCACTTGGTGCTGAAGGCAGCGAGGGGGACTGCAGGCTGGGAACTGGGGGACGGGGACTTGGGGGGCCAGCCCCTGCCTCCAGGCACACACGTGTCATCCAGTCCCTTCACAGCTAATAAAACAGTCATAGTAACTGTAATAGCCAACAGGCCTTGAGGCTGTCAGCACACCAGACTCTGCCGGTACACTGAGTACTAGTGAGAACACTGCATTCACTTTTCTTACAAGAAGTAAGATAAGTGTTGCTCTCATCTCCATTTTGCAGATGAGGAAACTGAGGTTCAGAGAAGCGAATTTCCCTGCCCAGGGTCATGCAGTCAGAAAGCAAAAGCAGGGAAGCTGGGATGTGGACCCAGGCAGTCTGGGCCCCCAGACTGTATGAATCATAACCACCATGCTAGACCGGTTCAGCAAGGGAAACTGAGGCCCTGGGGAGGTGGGGTGTCTTTCTCAAGGACAGTTGGCTTAAAAAGGGCCTGGGGACACTGGCTGGAGGGGGAAAGGCCATGCCCCTGGCTTGTGCTTGAATTGCCTCCTCCTGACGTTTCCTTCCCTGGCCTGCAGGTCACCCTGAGGGATGTTTGGCTCACTACCTCCAAGTGAGGCAGGCTGTGGGAAGTGATCCTGTCTCTGGAGTCTCTACCTATTTGGTCCCAGTTCCACTGCCTGGGGCCTGTCACAGAAGCACAGCACCAACATTACCCAAGGAGTCTCAGGCTAATCTGCATGTGCTAATCCTTACACAACGCTATGACTCCCTCCACAGGCAGGAAACTGAGGCCAGCATAGGCTCAGAGTGGTGCAGGAAGGTGCTGGACCAAAACCTTGCCACTAGAAAGTGGCAGAGCCTGGGCGGGCTCCAGAAAGGCCTGATGCCAAGACCCTGCCCTTCCCTGACAGCAGACCGGAAGGAGGGGCAGCACATCCATGTCATGCTGCCTCTCCAAACCTCAGTTTCCTCATCTGCCATATGGGGATGAGGAGCCCAAGGTTACAGAGTTGTCCTAGAGTTCATTAATAACAGCCAACACTAAAGGCACTTAGTAGATGTCAGATACTGTCCTAAGTACTTTATTTAATTTTTTTAATTTCCAAAATCAAAATTTATTCATGGCTACATAATACATCATGATAAAGCTGCCTCATAAGGTACCATATGTGGGCATTCATTACCCCATATGTGTCTATTTCAGTTTGTCCAATTTCCCACTGAAGAAGATCAGAACGTCCCACCCCAAATATGCCACTTTCGCATAAGGATTGTTTTGAGCTAAAGGTAATTAAGAAACTGCACGTGTAGAGAGAGCTCTTTGCCCTCCCACATCTGCCTAAAAGCAGGACATAAATTTTCCTTTGTGAAGATTCTTCTCCTTCCCTCTGTTATACCAGGAAGAGAACAACAGTTAATTAGCACTGAAGACAAAAAGTCAGCAAGAAGGTGAGTCTGCACAAACCAGTCGTACTGAAATCACCCTGATCTTCCATTAATTTCCCCACATATTTATCTTCCCACAATTTGCCACCCCTAGGAACCCAAAGCCCTTTTCCTTTATCTTGTCATTTCTCCACAAATGTATCATCCTTTGTTAAAATGGTAGGGGGCTTATATACTATTTTAACAAAGGGTCTTCACTTCTTTTCTAGGAATGCAATCAATGTTTTCATGCACATCACAATTAAAGTAGGAACATCAAATAAAATTTCTACGCCTTTTCTCCTGTTCATTAGTCTTTTGTCAGTTTAATTTGCAAGCCCCAGTCACAGTCTATACAAGGATATAGGAAATAATTTTTTTCCTCCCCTACACCACCAATAAAATAACACTGTGGTACACTTGTACCTAAATTTTTCTATTTATTCCCTATTTATTGTTTGGCTACATTTTAAAATTGAGATATAATTTATACACTATAACATTCACTCTTTTAAGGCACACAGTTCAGTGGATTTTAATCCTCACTTAACATCGTTGATAGGTTCTCAGAAACTGTGCGTTAAGCGAAACGTTTTTCTCATCAATGTAACGACAAAACTCCATTGAAGGGAACATTATTTGAGGATCTATTCTACATTTCTTTTCCACTAAAGTCACCGTTTCCAAGAACCTATCAACAACATTAAGTGTGGATTTATTGTATTCACAAAGTTATACAAGGATCACCACTGTCTCATTCCAGAACATTTTACCACCCCAAAAGGAAATCCCTTACCCCTTAGCAGTCACTCCCACTACCCCACTCCCAAGCCCTAGGCAACCACTAATCTACTTCTACCTCTATAAATTTGCCAATTCTGGACATTTCATATAAATGAAATGATACCAGATGTGGCCTTTTGTGCCTGTCTCTCACATACCATAACACTTTCAAGGTTTATCCATGTTGTAGCATGTATCAGTACTCCATTCCTTTTTATGACTGAATAATATTTCATTTTAGCACTAGATCATATTTTATTCATTCATCCATTAATAGACATCTAGGTTCTTTCTACTTGAAACCTCAATGATCCCATAGGAGGTTCTATTAGTGTCCTATAGACAAAAGACTGAGATCTGGAGAGGTTAAGTAACTCACTAAGGTCAGTTAGCTAGTGAGTAGCAGTGGTGAGATTTGCCCCAGGAGTCTGGCTCTGGAGATTATGGCCTTAACCACTGTACCATACTGCCTCCTCAGTCAAAGTAACACAGTGTGTGGAGGTCAGCACAAAAGGAGGTACTCGGTGGGCACTTAGCAAATTGTGGCACTTCTCCACAGCATTTCTACAAGTGGCAGAGCCAGAGGCTGCCAGGCAGGACCCTAAGCCAGGACAAGGATGTCAAGACAAGTGATAAAGAATTGCTGTCTCAGCACATAGGTGATTCTCTTAGAAAGGAGACATCCGTTCACACCCAGGTGGGCCTGCTCCCTCCACTGAGCATCATTGACCTGCATCCCAGACCTCATCCCTCCACCAATTCCTACCTAGGAAGCCGTGGCTGCTCCTTTCTGGGCCCCAACGCCCTGCCACCAGACAGCAGAGGAAGATCTTTGGGTGAGGTCAAGGTCTGAGCTGCAGTCCTAGTCAGCACAACCCAAAGCATGATCTTGGGCAGGTCTCTGCCTCCTCTGGGCCTCCATCAATTAAATAATGGAACGAGAAAGCTTAATACTTTCTATTTAATTATAAAGGTAATATAGTATATGAACAAAAGCTGCTGCTAAAATTATGCAAAGAATATAGGAATATCTGGGTTAAAAAGAAAGTCTCAGCTGGGCACAGCGGCTCACTCCTGTAATCCTAGCACTTTGGGAAGCCAAGACGGGCGGATCACAAGGTCAGGAGTTCAAGACCAGCCTGGCCAACATAGTGAAACTAAAAATACAAAAAAAAAAAAAATTAGCCGGGCGTGGTGGCACATGCCTGTAGTCTCAGCTACCCAGGAGGCTGAAGCGGGGAATCGCTTGAACTCAGGAGGCAGAGGTTGCAGTGAGCCCAGATTGCGCCACTGCACTCCAACCTGGGCAACGAGAGTGAAACTCAATCTCAGCAAAAAAGAAAGTCTCCCTGCCTTGTCAGCCCAAAAGTGGAATATGTAGCCCTTTTCTATGGATTCAGATATGTATTTTATATCTAACTTTTTAGAGGTGTTTTAAAATAATAAATGGAAACATAAATCTTCCACTTCCGCGACCTGCTTTCTTCACACCACAGAACTCATTCTGGCCCAGTACGTACGGCTGCATTTCAGCGTGTGTTTCAATAGCTCATTGGTGGGCCACAGCACACACACGCTGTTGTTTGTTTAACTATTTGCCTATTGATGCCATTTGGATGGACTTCATTTACTGTTTTTACAAACATGCTGCGGTAAACACTTGTTTATACATCTTTGTCCAGAAAGGACAGATTGTTAGAGGTAAATCACTGGTTCAGAGGACACCACATATGAAACATCCTGCCAAAAACGGGACTCTATTTTGCACTCCTATGGCCTCTTGGACCTAAATGCCCATTTCCTTTCAGCCTTTCCGGCACTGGGTTTTATCAATCTCTTATTTGTTGATCTAAGGAGGAAAGCATTTATTAACATGGAATCTGATGTGTAAAAGATGAACCTGGTTGGATTCTGGTTGGAGGGAGTGAGGGGCGTGGGGTCCATTCCATCTTGAGTGGGTACAGAGGATCCCTCTATCCCTCTAGTCTTCCAGCGCTGGTATCTAGGATCTGCTTGGCTGCAGGTCTGTCCCTCTATGGCTGTTAGCTCTCAGCCCATCCATCTCTCAGTCCTTCCCTCCAGGGCAGCTTGGGCGTGGAGGAGGGACTGTCCTGTCATCCTTCTCAGCTGACCCCACCTCTCATTATAAACATGCCTTTTAACAGGGGCCTTTTGGGGACAACATCTTCATCTGAAAGCGTGTGCAATGAGGGGACTGTAGGCATCTGAGCCCGCAGGTGTTTTGAAGGCAGGGAGCATGGAATGTCCTGGCTGCCTCTCAGCCTGTGGTCCAAACTGGCTTGTTGCAGAAGGCTGGAATTCAGTCTCGCCTCTGCCTAGGCCTTGCTGTGTAGACCCAGGCAGGCTCCTGTCCCCTCTGGGCTCCAGGTTCCCACCTCAGCTGCAAGACTGGGGACATTCCTTCTAGGGAGTAGATGCAGAATCTGTCCCTCTAAAGGCTCCTCACGTGCCACACACAATAATTACTCTCAGAGTGGGAGGAGGGTTCCTCCTGGGAGGTGGCAGATGAGGGCAGGGGAGGGGCAGAGAGGGCAAAGGAAGTGAGTACACCCACGTGCCCTCAGGGCTTGAAATCTGAAGCTCCTTCCCTACCACTTTGCAAGCTGGTGTCCCAGCTGGCTAATATGAGATTGTACGTGTGCACATACGAACCATTCATGTGTGAGCACACTTGCACATAGGAGTGGCCTGTGTGTAAAATGAGTTCCTGTACGTGCAGCTGGTGATCTTTTTGCATGTCTACAGGCATGTGGGTTTGTGTTTCATGTGATGGGTACTCATGCACAACCCACATATGTGTATGTTCCTGTTGTATGTATATGTGTGTCCGTATTGACATGTACATGTGAGTGTCATCAATGTGCGTGTCTTTGCCTGATTGTGGCTGCACAAATGTGTGTGCATGGATGAGGATGCATGCGCACCTGTGGGATGTGCATGAAAGGCTATGATTGCCAGTGTGTGGGTGCATGTGAGTGACATGAACACACACACCAGGGAGGGTGTCTGAGTATGTGTAAGGGCACATGCGTGACGTACATATAAGTGTAGATTGGGGTGTGCATTGGGGTGTGCACCCAAGCACGTGGATCCAGAGGTGCTTGAGTACACGTGTGGACCTAACTATGTATGGCAATACTGTCCGGTGACTCTCAGCAGATGTGAATACACACAACACACAAACATGCATTTGCATAGGTGAGTGAGGGACGCCCCCGAGAGGCCACCTCAGGGTCTGTGAGACAGATCAGCTCTTCCGGCCCCCATCTGCCCCTGGACTGGACCTCTACTCACCCTGAGGAACAACACCACTGTATAAATTCTGAAGTCTTGTTTTATTTACATGTAGATTAAATATTTTAGTAATTAGTAAGTCATTATGACTGTTATTTCTTTTAAAAACAAACATCTCTGTATCATAGACGCAAAATTCAGATGGCATTTGAATAAAAAGCATGAAAGTGGAGGATTTCCCACCCCAATCTCCAGGGCGTCTGGGAGAACCGTGCTGGATAGGCTCATGCAGGGGTTAGGCAGGGAAGAGGAGGGAGGAGCCAGGGCAGAAAGCCTGGCCTCAGTTTCCTGGGCTGCCCAGCCCCCAGCTCCATCCTCACCTCCCGTGGCTCAAGGGAGGGTGGGAGAGGGATATATCAGGCAAACCTGGCTGGAATCAGGAGGCCGCAGGCCAGCCCTGCTCTGGTAGCAACTGGGCCAGGCTTGGCGGCTGCCTCACCTGTAGTATCTGGGATTTCTGTTGCACGGGGGCTCAAAACACAAGTGCCGCCATCTGCCCACCTTCCTCTGCTCACCTCCCTCTGTCCCCAGGACCATCTCTACCCACCCCACCCCTGCCTTCACTGCCTCCTTGCCCCTACCAAACATCTACTCACCTGTCAAGCCCACGCCCATGTCACCAGCTGGCCACATACTCGTCTAAATTCCCAACTGGACTATGAACTCTCCAGGGCAAGGACAGGCTCAGGGCACTCCTGGGTCTCCACAGCCCACTCCAGCCTGGCAAGCCTTAGATAACAGTCACTATTAGATTTTTTAAAATGAAAGATAAAGAGGGAAAAGAAGGGAGGGTGAGGGCTCTGTGGGCGGCAATGTTTGGTACAAACAGCAGGTCATCGGGTGCTCCCAGACCAGGTGAGTCAGCCTGGCCCTTGCCCTGGCGGAGGGCAGAGAGAGTATCATTTATCAACCTCCTCCCGTGCAGGCAGCACCCAGGCTGTTTACAGGCCTTAGCGCTTTTGGTTCTCACCTGACACCTGCAGGAAAGCAGTATTTCACTCCCATTTTCTAGAAACTGACCCTCAGAGAAGATGAGTCAGCAGCTGCCTGAGATTCAAGCTCTCCAAGGCCTTCTTCAGGTTCTCTCTGCTGCAGGCTCTCCCTCTCCTTTACGGAGCCTCACCCACATTCCCTTGGCACTAAGCAGGTATCTGTGATTCTGCCCTAGGGACTGCTTAAAGCTCTCAGAGGTCAGAGTTCGTGGGCTCAAGAACTGCCCTTGGTGATGGATAAGTGATCTGGGTTGGTGGATAAATGCCCCAGCTTCCTCCCTCCCCAGAACGGACAGCTCTGAGCCTTGCACTGCACTATACTGCACTGCACTGTCTCCTGTCTCCCAGACGTCCCGGTTGCCTGCCAGCTGCTCATGAACTTGCCTGTACTGGCTTCTTTCCCTGTCTCACTTCCCACATCCCTCGTGGCCTCCTGGAATCACCTCTCAGATGAACTCCTTGCCCTCAAATCCTAGTTCTGGTCTGTTTCCAGGGACCCCAACCCAATACAGAGCAGCAGCAGGTGCAGAGACTATGTGTGCCTGAGCGGCCAAGAAAACCTTGGTCCAAAAGGGCCCTGTCTCAGAGAGGACAGGGGACTTGGTTAGGGTCTGAAGCACCTCAGTGGAGGTCCGGGCAATCCTGAGGAGTGCTGGCAGGCGGGAGGCCAGCCCAGCTGCAGCCCCGGGCTGTGTAGAGAGTCAGCTTGGGGTGTGGTGCTGCAAGGGAGAGAGGGCACGGGCATGAGCTGTGGGCATGAGCCAGGCAGCCAATGGGAGGCAGGGCTTATCTCAGACTCGAGACCGCACCTAGGCCTCCCTCCTTTCTCCAGAAGGGCGCCCCAGGCACCTATGCCCTGTAGGTCCAGGGCGGACCCCACCTGAAAAGTCCCGGGTTTCAGCAAGCCCTCTCTGGCTCAGCCCTCTTTGGCCTGGGTCCCTCCAGGGAGTGCAGGGAGACCGCCTGGGGTAAGACCTTGGATGTGAGTATGAGCAACTCAGTGCCCTTCTCTGGGTACAGGGCCCAGGTTGGGATGAGAAAGTGAATGAAGTGATCTCAGCACCTCTTCAAGAGCTCACTTTCCTCAGTTCTACCAGAGTCATCTGCACATGCCACATTAGATCTTACCCCACATCTACCACCATACCCCCCTGAACATGCCTGATCTCATCCATTCTCGGAAGCTAAGCAGGGTCCAGCCTGGTTGGTACTGGATGAGAGATCTTACCCCTCATCCCTATATGCTTTTGGAAGAGGGCATTCATTAACCCAGAGGAATGAAGCTTTCATGGTGGGACACAACTTGACTTTGGGAGTTGACTTTCCTTAGACGATGTCACTAGACAAATCACACTACGTCAGCCCCAAGGCAGCCTCAGAAAGTTAGAAGACTGCAGTCTTTAGACCACAGCCAGATGGACTTGGGTTCAAATTTTGTGTCACTCAGAGGAGCCCCTTAACCTCTCTGAGCTTCAGCTTCCTTGGTGGTGAACTGGACAGGCAGTGCCCTGCTAACCCCAAGTAAGCATCTACAATCTCCTTTAATCCTCACTCAGGCAAGGAAGCAACTCTGATTCCCAACTGACAGAAGAAGGCCCAGAGAAGAGCAGGCAGGCCCTGAGGAAGCCAGGCTGTGCTTGGGTAGGTACAGAGTTCCCAGACCCATCCAGCCCCCACCCAGGAAACCCTGGGCCTCTCAGCCCCAGCCACCACCTAGCTGGGCTCAAGCCCTGTCCATTCCAGCCTTCCCCCTGCCTGGCCTGGCTCTGACCCGAGGCTCACCCACTGCCCTCCTCCCTGCACCTAGCCCATGGAGCTGGGGCTGCACCTGCCGTTATCAGCCCTGCTCTGGGACACCTTTGGCCTCAGGTATGTCAGGAACTGGACCAGGACGTTAAAGAGACTACAAGCTGATCCTACTACCTCAGGAAGGTCCTGGAGCCTCACAGCACCTGGAGTAAGCAGGCATGCCTTAGCCAGAGGGGGAAACTGAGGCCCTCTGACTTCAACCTGGAAGGGGAATCAGAGACCTCCTTGATTCCCCTAAGTGGGGACCAGGAAAGCAAAAAGGGTGGGGATGGAAAGAAGGGTAGGTGAAAAATGCAATCAAAGCCAACAATGGACCAGCTATTTCACTTATAGGTATATACTGAAAAGAAATGCCTAGACATGTTCACCAAAACAATGTGTACTAGAATGTTCATAGTAGCATGATTTATAGTAGCCCAAATGGAAATGACTCAAAAGCCCAGCGATAGGAGAATGACTATATAAATTAAACTACAACTGCAGAATACCATGTGGATGATCTCTCAAATGAGAAGTAGAAAACGAAATAGCACGTACCATACTATTCCCTTTCTATACAATTTTAATACAGGCAAAACTAATCTACGGTGTTAGAAGTCAGGACAGTGATGTCCCTGGGGAGTCAGTGACAGGAAAGGAGGGCAGGAGGGCCTTCTGGAGTTGTGACTAGATCCTGTTTCTTGTCCTAGATGCAAGCTACGTGGGTGTTTTTAGCCTGTGAAATTTCACTGGGCTGTACGTTAATGTTTTGTACCCTCTTTTGTATGAATCTTACACTTTTGCGCTTTACATAAATTGAGTCTTCCGGTGTGCACTCATTTGCATCTGGCTTCTTTTGCATAACACTATTTCTGAGATTCATCTGTGTCCTAGCAGGTAGCAGAAGTTTCTCCTTTTTGATTGTTGTATAGTGTTTCATTGTGTGACTATACCACCATTTGTTGATCTATTCTGCTGATGGAAATTGGGCCGCTTTCAATTTGGAGTTACCTCAAAGAGTGCTACTTTGAATATTTTTGCACCTGTCTTTTGGTGAACATCTGTATGTATTTCTGCTGAGGTATACCTATTAGCGAAGTTGCTAGGTCATAGAGTTTACATAGCTTTAGCTTTATTTCATACTGACAAACAGTTTTCCAAAGTGGTTTGCCGACTCACACCTCCATCAGCTGTACATGACAGCTTCCCAACTTCACCAGCATCTGATGTGGTCAGATTTCCTTCTGGTTATCCTAGTACATGTGACATGGCATCCCATGTGGTTTTCATTTACATTTCTCTGGGGTCTAATGAAGCAGAGCATCTGTCTTAGTCCAGGTTCCCTAGGAGCAGACCCTGAGACAACAATCGGAGAATGAGTAGTTTAATTGGCAAGTGTTATTAGTCTGCTAGAGCTGCCATAACAAAATACCACAGACTGGGGGGGGCTCACAAACAGAACTTTATTTTCTCCCAGTTCTGGAGGCTGGAAAGTCCAAGATCAAGTTCCAGCGGGGTTCATTTTCTGAAGAGGCTTCTCTTCTTGGTTTGTAGACAGCTATTACCTTCTCTTGTGTCTTCATACAGCCTCTTTTCTCTGTGTGGAGGCAGAGAGCGATAGTGTCTTCCTCTTCTTGTAGGGACCCCAGTCCCATTGGATTAAGCTGCCACTTATGACCTCATTTAACTTTCATTGCTTCCCTAAAGTAATTATCTTCAAACACAATCGCATGGGAGGTTAAGGCTTCAACATATGAATTTGGAGAGACATAAATCAGTCCATGACAGCTGGTGATCCTAGGGAAACCTAGAGGGAAATGAGGAAGTGAAACAAGGAAAAGGAGGAGGCCAGTGTGTTAACAAGCAAGTGGTCACCTTGGCCATCTGGAGCTTAATCCCACCGGGAGCCTCTGGGAAACTGCAAACCACACACCTTACAGCTCTCCGACCCATGAGTATGGGAGCTGGATTATCATGCACCAGTTCCTGTTGCTCATGGATTGAGGTCAATTTCAAGGTATCTGTGCATGGTCTGGGGAGAGAGGTATTAACTCCCAGGCCCTTGCCGCAATGCAGCCTCCCCAGACACCCTCGGGCCCAGCGCTGCAGGTCCTGGCGGTTGGAAGGAGCACACTGCTACGGTGTCTTCACTACTCAACATCAGATTCTGGCTGTCCTGAAGTGGCTTATCCAGCGGAGCTAGACTTTGAAGGGTGAATATTGATGGGCCAGGAAGCTGAGGGCACTGCAGCAGGGGAAGAGCATGACAAAGGCCTGGATGGAGGAAGCACAGTGTCCAACCTGCAGGCTACGTAGGGAAGGGGAAAGATTGGAGATCAGGTGGGAGTCAGCAGAGCCCCACCGTGAAGATCAGATGGGAAGGGGGCCTCTTGATAGGCTCTGGAGAGGGTTCCCCATCTATGTACCTAGCTGCTCAGAAGCCCAAGCTGGCCTGTCCCTAAGACCATCCCAGAATGTTGTCTTCCCAGGACACCCTCCTGCTCCCCTGCCTCTGACTGTCCCCACTTCAACTCCTGATACAGCAAGCACCCCCAAGTCCAAGAAGATCTTCTGTACCCAGGAGACACAGATATCTCCCCAGCAGAGGATCCAAACTAGGCCCCTGCCCAGGCCCGAGGGCAAATGTTGGCAGATGCTCCTCTCTCCCTCAGAGGCCAGACCACAGCCTAGATGTCAGCGGGGTCAAGGGCTGACCTCAAGGGTTGGGCCTGTATAAAGGACTGAGCCAAGGTAGAGGGTATCCTAAAACACCAAAAAGCAGCCACTTGGTGTCCAACCTCAGCCTCCTGAATTCAGAGTGTGCTTCTCCTCTGGGGTCTTCTAGCAGATTAGGAAGTTACCTCTGTTGGTGCTGTCTGCAGAGACTGCACAGGGAAGGCCGAGGGTCGAGGAACAGCTGGACTCAGGAGTGTGGGCTTGGAGGGGCCACCTTCACCCCCACCACCACCACTGTTTTGGCCTGAGGGAGATTGGGAAGTGGGAACTTAAGACAGGTCTGAGCAGGGTCCAACTGCTCTGGATAGCTATGGGTTTGGAGCCAAGCCATATCCAACTCTATATCCAAACAACAAGCATCTTCGCCATAAACAGAGGTGTGGTCCTGATGGAATCTGATGGAGGACAGGCACAGTGGTCATCTGGTTTCTTTGACAAGCCATGTCTCCCTCCCCCATTAATCCTGCTCTGGGCCAGGTGTGGTGGTGGCTCATGCCTGTAATCCCAACACTTTGGGAGGACAAGGCAGAAGGATTACTTGAATCCAGGAGCTCGAGACCAGCCTAGGCAACATAGGGAGACCCCCATCCCTACAAATAAAAAATAAAATAGCTGGGCATGGTGGTACAGGCCTGTGGTCCCAGCTACTTGGGAGGCTGAGGCAGGAGGATCCCCTGAGCCCTGGAGATTGAGGCTGCAGTGAGCTGTGATCCCATCACTGCACTCCAGCATGGGTGATAGAGTGAGACCCTGCCTAAAAAAAAAACAAAAACAAAAACAAACAAACAAAAATCCTGCTCTGTTCATGTGTATGGCTCAGTGCGGCAGCCTCCCCACACAGCCAGGCAGGGGAGCCATGCCTGGCCATTGGAGCACCCACCCCCTGGGCACAGTTATTGGTTCAAGGATAAATACATGACCCAACCCAGGCCAATAGGATTCTTCCCTGAGACTTTTTCTAGTGCTCTCTAGAAATTTTTCTTTTGAGATTGTGAGCTGTAAGGATGAGTTTGTAGCAGCTGGTGGACACCTTGCATTACAAGAAGAAAATCTGCCCAGAAAAAAAAAAAAAAAGTCAAAAACAGGCAGGCATAAATGAGAGATGGAAAGAAAGAGTTGTAATGATACCAATTAAACACCCAGATGCAGCCATGACTGGAAGTCCTTGGACTTCTTATTTACATAAGCCAGTGTATATCCTGCTCTGTTTATGTTTGATCAGAGTTTCTGTCACTTGCGGTCTAAAGGGTGCTGACTGAAACAGTAGGTGAGAACACAGCCAAGCCCTGTCTGCACCTTCATATCCCAGAGATACACAGATTGCAGGGAATTCCTTTTAAAAGGGCCACTGCAACTGGAATGTTGTAATGAGGCAAAGATCCACATCCTGCTGCCCTTCTTTGAGAAGTGACAATTGGCTAATGCAAAGCGAGCTAACGCTGCCAGCAGTTTATGTTCAAGAGTCCAGAATGTCACTCACACCAGAAGGGCCAAGTCTTGGCAAGCTACCCTCAACCTCACTTTCTGGAGTGTTTTGGAAGGTGGAGAGGGCTGTGATGCATTTTTCTGTCCAACAATTCTGGGGTCATTTAATTACTTTTTCACTTGCTGAACTGTGGAGTCAGAGATATATAGATTTAGGAGAGAGAGAAAGAAATATTTCATTTTTGCAACCTCAGCATAAATAGGCATTGTTGCACATTGTTTAACTGATTCACTTGTTAATTCAATTAAATTCAACAAATAACCTGAATGGTCATCAAATAAAGATTTGGTTGGCTAGATGTGACAGCTCATGCCTGTAATCTCAGCACTTTGGGAAGATGAGGCAGAAGGATGGCTTAAGCCCAGGAGTTGGAGACTACCTGGGCAATATAGTGAGATCCAGTCTCTATGAAAAAAACAAAAAAAAACAAAAAAACTTATTTTAATTAGTTGAGCGTGGAGGTGCACACCGGTAGTCCTAGCTATGCAAGAGGCTGAGGTGGGAGGAATGCTTGAGTCTAGGAGTCCTAGGTTGTAGTAAACTATGATTGTGCCACTGCACTCCAGCCTGGGCAAGAGAGTGAGACCCCACTTCTAAAAAATAATAATAATAAGGGTCTGGTTAAACAAATTATAGTATGTGGATTTTAAAAAATAAAGTAGCAATATGCTGTCATAGAAATATGTCTGTAATGTATGAAGTGTATTCATCAGTTTGCAGAATGATGTGTATAGCATGGGCCTCTTTTTGCAAGTAAAACCTGGAGGCCCTATTATTTTCAGAAGACTTACTATTTATATACTTGGAAGAAAAGGAAAAAAAAATAATTTATCCATGAAGGCTGGGCACGGTGGCTCACATTTGCAATCCCAGCACTTTGGGAGGCTGAGGCAGGTGGATCGCTTGAGCTCCACCTTGGAGTGGAGCTCCAAGACGAACCTGGGCAACATAGCAAGACCTGTCTCTACAAAATACGCAAAAACAAGGCTGGGCATGGTGGCTAATGTCTGCTCTGGAAGGCCAAGGCAGGCTGATCACGAGGTCAAGAGATAGAGACCATCCTGGCCAACATGGTGAAACCCCGTATCTACTAAAAACACAAAAATTAGCTAGGTGTGGTGGCACATGCCTGTAGTCCCAGCTACTTGGGAGGCTGAAGCAGAAGAATCGCTTGAACCAGGAAGCAGAGGTTGCAGCGAGCCAAGATCCACACCACTGCACTCCAGCCTGGCGACAGAGCGAGACTCCAACAACAACAAAAAAAAGCAGTTTAGCCAGTCATAGTGGCATGCATTGGATCCATAGTCCCAGCTACTCAGGGGCCTGAGGCTGGAGGATCGCTTGAGCCCGGGAGCTTGAGATTATAGTGAGCCGAGGTCACACCACTGCACTTTAGCCTGGGCGCTAGAGCAAAACCCAGTCTCAAAAATTTTTTTTGACATAACTGACCTATGAAAGATAACTCATTCTCTTTGGGGGATTCAGTTGATGTAAACTTCAGTTCCCATCACAGCTGCTTCCCCCTCCCAAGGAGTCCCACTCCTAAGATAGGGTCTGTAAGCTGGAAACTTCAGTGTCCTCATGGCATCAGGGCAAGGGCCTCCAGGCCTCAAGTCACCCTCCTGTTGGAGCATCTCATCCTGTCGGTTTCTGTCCTAGCTGCTGTTACCAGTGCAGCAAGTGGAACCTGGGGTCTGTTCTGACGGGTGAGAGCTCCAGCACAGCTGCCCTGATCAGGATCCACAAGGGCAAATCCTCTGTGATCTGGCTGGGACTTCAGAGTCATTGTGCCCCCGCCAGGGTCCTGACAGACAAGCAGCCTACCAGAGCTCTCAGTGGCCTTCTGTATCCTCCCATTGTCAAGACACTGGACCTTGAGGTATCCCTCCCACACCACACAGGAGACAAGCTAGTCTAGGGGCACTATCTGTGGTCTTCTCTCTGCCTAAATACCCCATAGGAGGTTGAATGTTGGCCACAAAAAGATACGTTCACATCCTAACTCCCAGAACTCATGAATGTGATTTGGAAAAAGGATCTCTGCCCATGTAATGAAGGCTGTCAAGAGGAACTCATTTTGGATTATCCAAGTGAGCCCTAAATCCAATGAAAAGTGCCCTTGGAAGAGAAAGTCAGAGGGAGACTTGGCACAGAGGAGGTGATGACTCAGAGATGGAGGAGAAGGCCATGCGAAGATGGCAGCAGAGACTGGAGTCATGATGCAGCCGCAGGACAGCCAGGGGAGCTGGAAGAGGCAGGGAACAGACTGTCCTCCAGAGCCTTCGAAGAGAGCACAGCCCTGCCAACACCTGGGTCTCAGACCACCAAGGCTTGGTCATTCATCACGGCAGCCCTCAGGAAATGGATACACACCCCATGCTGCCCTTTCTAGTCTCCTGTGGGCATGGGCCAAGCATCCTTCCAGACAGCACCCTACAAAGTTCTAGAGTTGTAGAAATGGGCAGAAGCCTCCATCTGTGGATTCCCACAATCCCTCCCCTGACTGGGGCTCAGAGGCAAGGATGGGGCACTGGGTCTTCAGGCAGCTGCTTTACGTCACTTTTGCCTCATCTGTATCTGTTTTTCCAACTCCTTGGTGGCTCCTCTGAGAAGTGGAAGGACTCCCTACTTCCTCCTGAGCTGGTAGGGACTTCCCTCACATCACATCCTAAATTCTCTCTACCTGTGGCTTAGGGTAAAATTCCATGTCCTGTCCTCCAAGATTTGCTGTGAATATCTACAGGGAAGCTTTGGGTACAGAGAAATCTGCTTTCTCTCTCTTACAGTAGATGACGTTGATTCTCTACCTTCTTTGATTTTCCTCTCCTTCTTCTTGAATATGCCCCAGTTTTTAATCTGGAATCCAGCCCATCCTCACATCGCCAATGAGCTTCAGGGAAAGCTGACCCCAACTTCAGTTCCAGGGTAGCTCTAACTGGTGCCATGAAATCCCACCCCATCTGCCATGGTGATTGGTCCAGAAACTCAGGCCTAAGCCCTAATGCAGGGCACACTCTTGGCCCCAGGAATGAGCATGTGACCCTAGCCATGATGCAAGGGGAGAGTTGCTGGGAGCCTGGGGGAAAGCGTTTTCTTGCTCTTAAGAACAGACATGCTCCCCTTCCTCAGAATCATTGTATTGTGCAGCCACGTGGTAATTCTGAGGGATGCCACCCCACAGATTAAACCATTAGACAGAGCAAGGTACACCAAGGGAACTTTAGAGAGATGGGCCAGCGTCACTGGATGAAGCCAGCTCTGAAGCCCAGTCTGTCTCTGGAGTCTGGGGACCTGAGTCAATGTATCTCATTGTTTATCAAGTTTGTGTTGTACTTACTGTTACCTGCAACCAAAGCATCCTAACCAAAATGTTAATCAACAAAGCCAGCTTTCAAGACTTTTGTCTCATATGGACTTCGAGATTCTCTTTGAATCCTATTTTTAACTAAGCCTTGTTCTTTAGTCCTCTTTATATCACTGTCTATCTATTTTAATCCTCTCTGAAGCAAATGGATGCTTCTGGCTGAACAGGAGGAAAATCTCATACAAGAACTATGGGAGGAAATATGCATTGCTATGTCAGAACAATTATCCACATAACACTAATATTCAGACAGAAATCTGGGGAAACTTCTAAGCTGTTAACAGTGGTCATCTCTGGGGAAGAGAACTTGTGGGGGAGCGGGAGTAGAGATTTCCCCTTCTAGGTTGTGTATGACTGAAACGTTTGAATGTTTAGTGTAAGTTTTAATTACATTTGTAATTTAAAATCCTAAGGATTAAAAAGTAATCCAAGACATCCTGAGTTCCTTAGTGTTTGCTCTGCAGGAAGTCTAGCTACTAGACAAAGAAATGACTCAAGAAGCAACAATACTTCTTTAAAATTTAGACATAGATTTTCAACAATTTACAATGGCCTGATCCTAGCTGGTCCAGAAGAGTAAATGTTCTCTGCCACAGGAAAGCCTCAACAAAAGCTTTGCCACATGGGGATTTGTAGGTCTTCAGTGTTGTTTCCTGGGGGCTAAGGCAGAGCTGTGGCTCTAGGGACCAAGGCTTGGATCCTCCTCTTCTCCCGTTCCAGAGTCTGGGGCAGAAGGCACCCCAGCCATCTGAAGTCTGAGTGTCCTCACAAATTTCCAATCTCTACTCACACTCCTCCTGCAGTAGTGGCGCTACCCCCTCTAGTGCCCTGTGCTCTCCTTGGTCAGAGCTGAGGCCCCTTAGCATCTCTGAAGGGGTCTGCAGGCCCTGGGGACCAGAGGTCACACACCAGACCCCAGAGCCCCTGTGCGTTCTGCTGTGCCCCAGGGTCCCCATCTCTCCCTAAGGCCATGGCTTCAGGATTCTATTCTCAGATTAGTCCTAAGCAGTGCAGGCAGGACTGTCTCT
Source organism: Trachypithecus francoisi (assembly GCF_009764315.1). Taxonomy (NCBI): domain Eukaryota; kingdom Metazoa; phylum Chordata; class Mammalia; order Primates; family Cercopithecidae; genus Trachypithecus; species Trachypithecus francoisi. Next base: position 83,070,277 of record NW_022681457.1, read on the forward strand.
GACAGTCCCCCAGGCTAGGTGAGCCCAGGAGCCCCAGAGTGGGTGGAAGGAGCCTCAGCCACTAACCGGGAGAAAGCCCAGGGCAGACCCATCCCCACAGGGAAGAGCTGGAGAAGCTGGGCTCAGAGCTGGGGACGGGGAGGAAGAAAGACGGTAAGGGCTAGGGAGAGAGGGGCTCCACAGGACCGGCTCACCCCGCCAAGCTCCCTTTCCTCCCTGGGCCTAGTTCCAGGCTTGGTCCCTGGACTCTGTCCCTCTCCAGAGCCACTGGTTCCAGGAGCAGAAAAAGCCCCAGTGTGATCCTCAGAGGCTACCTCAAAGGCCCCACTTCCAGAACCTCCGCTTTCAGAGAGACTGGAATGGGGGCCCTCAGGGCTGCCCCTGCTGCTCTTTCTGGGAGCAGGGATGGGTCTGGAAGGCCAGGTCTGAAAAGCAGGGCTTTTTTCCTGAAAAGCAGGGCCAGGCCCTGTTTCCCCCATGCTCCCCCTCCCTGGTGAAGGGCTGGGCTCCTACTGCAAGATGCCCCATCCCCCAGGGCACCCAGAACCCTCTGGACCCCCTAAGCCTCCCCATCCAACCCTGACACCTGCCTGGATGGGCAGCAACTGCTCAGGGTCTACAGTCCCATCTCCACCCCTGTGTTGCTTCCTGGTCCTCAGGGGCCAGGACATGCCGGGCCCTGTGCTGAGCATGAGGCTTCGGAGGTGAAGACTCCGCCCAGTGGACTGGGCAGACAGAGACCCGGAGGAAAACACAGCCAGGACTGACGTGGCTTGCACAGCTGCTCCCTGCTCAGCCCAATGCCGGCTGCTGGTATGATTTTGAATTGGCAAGCAGGAGACATTCCCAGCAGGAAACTCCTTGGACACCGTCACCAGACACTGCATTGCTCATAAGCATTGCCTTGTCAGGAGGCCCTCCACGAACAAGCTATTTAACAAGCCATCCCCTCCTCTCCGGCTCTTAAGCACTTAGCACCATCTGACATTACATACTTTATTAGTTATCTCAGTTTTCTGCCTCCCCACACTCAAATGTAAGCTCTTTGAAGGCAGGGCTTTGTCCGTGTTGTTCTTGTGTCCCCAGCCTCTCGGGCACACAGCAGGCACTGAATACGTATTTGTGCACTCGGTACTTCTGGATGGAGGATGAGGGCTGAACACAACTCTCGTCCCTCCCTCTCTCTCCCCAGGCACCCAGCCAAGCAGTCCCTAAGTCCTCTAGAAACCATCTCCTCCCCATCCCGGAGCTCAGAGCCCAGCCTCTCCAGGCCTTGCTTGGGACTTCTTAATCTCCAAGGCCCTATGCAATGCCACCTCCTCCATGAAGCCTGTGTAGATTCCCCTGCTGTCACATCATGTATTCCTCAATCAGAGTCCCTCTTACTCTGACTGCAGTTGTTCATTTATACGTCTGTACCCCCCATCACCACCACTCTGGAAGAAAAGGTCTTTAGCACTGGGTCTCCAGGGCTTCTATAGAGGGCAGGACAGGATGCAATATCGGAACTCAGGAAAGTTTGTTGGATGAATAGAGGAGTAAGTGAAGAAATGAATGAACGAATGAATGAACAAATGTAAAAGTGAATGAATGGATGAGCTCCCCTGTTAGTGAATGAGTCTGTGAAGGAGCACACAGATGCATGAATGAGCGAGAGAAGTTGCTGAGTGAATGAGTCAGTGACTGAGGGGAGGATGAGGGAGGGCATGGTGAGGGAGCCTGGGAAGGAGGGCCCTCAGCCTTCTCCAGCAGCACTGGCATTGGCCTGGCCCCACCACCCCGCAGCCCTGGGCCTGTGCTCCATGCCAGCCAGCCCTGCGCTGCCTCCTCCCAGAGACAGCTCTCGCCGGTACTGCTCAACACACGCTACCTGATGCCGGCCAGACCCTGTGCCTGGCAATGAATCAGACAGGGCCCTGCCCTGGGGCTCCTGAGACTGGGGGCAGACAGACAGCCTCATAAATAAACTGGATGCCACGCTGGGCAGACATGTGTTCCAGCGGAGTGGTGAGCTCAGGGTTGGCTCCAGTGCCTGGGGCAGGCAGAGCTGTTCTGATGTAGGAATCTGGGAGAACCTCAGGAAGAGACAACCTCAGAGCTAGACCTGGAGGGAGGAGAGGGGTGGAGAGAGGGCTCTACAGGCAGAAGGGACAGCATTGGCAAAGGCACAGCGGATGGAAGGAGCAAAGAGAGCTCAGCAACTGCAGGAGATGGGGTGGTGGGAAAGGATGTTTAGGGAGATGGGGATAAGCAGTGAATGCTGGGCACAGGGGTCCTTTTGGCAGAGTCTGAGATGGGGACTGCAGCAGGATGTAGAGCAGAGTAGGGCACAAAGACAACGGGCTGGTGGCCATGTGTATTCCAGGAGGAAGATGAGAGGCTCCAAAGAAGTGTCATGGGGAACATTTCAGGGAGGTTCCAGGATGCTCAGGGTTGGGTCCTGCTACAGCTCTTGCATAATTGAAGACACCGTCATCATCCTCCAGGTCCAGTGCTCACTGTGAGCAGCCTGAGGCATTTGAGACCCCTAGACTAGGGAGATTATTTTGCAGGGAAGGAATACTTACAAGTTATTTTGCAATGATTCAGACCATGGAGAAGAATCTGGGGTTCCTAAAGCAAACCAGGGAATTTCAGAGTGTAACAGAAACCTTGAAACTGGGTCGGCTAAGGCCAGGGATGCTACTAAACATCCTAGAATGCACAGGACAGCCCCTACAACAGAATCATCCAGTCCCAATGTCAATAGCGCCAAGGTTGAGCAACTCTTATTTGATAGATGAGCAGTCCAAGAACCCTGGATCAAACGGGGTCCCCAGTAATTATAGTGGCTCTTCCATGTGCCAAGAGCTATGCTGAGAGCTATACACCCGTGAGCTCCTATAATCTACCCCTGCTTGATGGATGAGGAAACTGAGGATTAGAACAGTCTGGGACTTGCCCAAGGTCACACAGCTAGAGGTGGTGGAGGTGTGATTCCAACCCTGTCGGTCAGGCTGTTGGGCATGACATCCCACAGCCTCCCCTAGCACCTCTCAGCCAGAGAAGAGCAGGGATGTGGACCCAGGGCTCCACTCTCCAGGATAAATGCCCTTTCCACTGCTCTGTGCCCCTGGCCCACATGGGAATCTTGGGCTCCTTCACTACAGAAGCAGAGCTTGGCAGCTGGGGACCTCGGTTTGTCAGGGACACAGTGGGCGGGCAGGAAGCAGATCCCAGGGACAGAGGGCCTTTGTCTGCCTGCAGTTGGGCAGGCAGGCCTGGGCTGTGCGGCCAAGCCCAGGAGCCAGCCGGGTGCAAACTCATTAGACAGCTGCTGAGGCTGCCAAGGAGATGGGAGCAATTAGAGGGCTCAGCCCCAGCCAGGAAATGGAAGCTACACTGTGGGAGCTGCTGTGCTCTCCCACCCCGCACCTTGGGCCCAGTGTCCTGGGAGGCAGCCGCGAAGTTTTTCCTCAGGATGGTAACAGCAGTTCCATCCTCACTGAGCCAGCCTGTTATGTGTTGGGCCGGGCACCTTATGCATCTTGCCCTTCCTCTCTGAACACCCTTGGGAGGTTGGAAGTACTAACGCCAATGCATTCACATATTCATCCATTCACTCATTCAACAAATATCATTGAATGCCTATTACCTGCCAGTCCTGTGCTAGATCCTGGGGATATGTCGGGGAACAAAACAAATATCCCTGCTCTCCTGGAATGCATATTCTGGAGGGAAGAGACAGACAATAAAAAAGGAACAAACAAGAGAACTGTGGCTGTGGTCAGAGGTATGGAAGAAATGAAGGGCGGGGGGTGGGCCAGGGAAGGCCTCTTTGAGGAGGTGACTTCACAGAGGAGGAACTGAGCTCAGAGGAGGGAATTGACTCAGTCAAGGTCACACAGTTGTAAGTGAAGGATCTGGGCTTTGGTCCCAGGTCTGCCTGACTCCAGGCCTGACCCTGCTGTCTGTGTCCTGGGAGCCCCCCTCTCAGCTGGGGCCATTGCCACATGACACTTGGGTGTAACATTGGCACAGCATCTCCAACTCCTACTCACACCATTCTCAAGAGGTAGGTGAGCTTATCACCTCCATTTTAGAGGTGGGAGAGGGCCGGGCGCGGTGGCTCAAGCCTATAATCCCAGCACTTTGGGAGGCCGAGACGGGCGGATCATGAGGTCAGGAGATCGAGGCCATCCTTGGCTAACACGGTGAAACCCCGTCTCTACTAAAAATACAAAAACTAGCCGGGCGAGGTGGCGGTGCCTGTAGTCCCCTGTAGTCCCAGCTACTCGGGAGCCTGAGCCAGGAGAATGGCGTAAACCCGGGAGGCGGAGCTTGCAGTGAGCTGAGATCTGGCCACTGCACTACAGTCCGGGCGACAGAGCAAGACTCCGCCTCAAAAAAAAAAAAAAAAAATTAGAGGTGGGAGAACCGAGGCCAGATAGGAGCCAAAGCAAGCACGAGGTCCCAGCGAAGGAACGGCAGAGAGTAAACTTGAAGTATTTTGATCCCCAGACACGTGTTCCTTCTGCCATACCTTGACCCTTCCTAGCTGTGCACTGCACCCACCCCAAATACTTAGTAAGCACACAAGAAATGGATTCGTGGATAGACCATGCGTCCTTGGGCAAGGCGTCCACTTCTCCATTAGAAAACATGAAACTGATCCAGACCAGCTCTGAAATTCCCCAAGTTCATTCTATTCAATCAACAGACAGAGATGAAGGCAGGGCCCCATCATAGTCCAGTGGGTAAGAAGGTCATGCAGCTTAAAGTGGATTGGTCAGGGAGAACATTCTAGCAGAAACAACAGATGCAAAAGCATGGAGGTGAGAAAGAAAACAGTGGGGCTCACCCAGGCATTGGTTAGGACATGGAGAGCAATTTGGAACTTTCCCTCTGCTACCTAGATGAGGTCTTGGGCCACCATAGCCTCTGTACCATTTCAATTCCAGCCCTGGCTTGAGTCTGACAGGGTCTGCAAAGAAGATGCTACAACTAGCCCCAGATAGATCTGGGCTACCAGCTGCACACAGACTGTGACCTTGGTAGGAGACTACTCCCCTCACTCGACCTCGGCTTCCCTATTGAGTAACTAAGCACGGGTGATCAGAGGGAGTCAGGACTGTAATAAAAGGTAGGGTTTATAGTACTTCATGTCAGGCAACAATCCCTTAAGACAGGTAACATTATTACAGATAAGAAACCAGAGGCTTAGCAAGGTGGAGTCACTTGCCCAAGGCTAGTGACTAGGAAATAGGCCAGTGCGAATTCACCCGCAGGACTACCCGACTCCGGCACCTGCTCATAACAAAAAACTACCAACTTGAGTAAGTGTCCATGACCTTTGACCTGGGTCGCAATCAATCCCCAGGACTTTATCCATAGGAACGAATCCAAGACAGCCAAAAAGATGTTGCCTACATTTACAATATGGTGGATAATCAGAAGCAACCTGCCTGTCCAACCACAGGGCCTGATTCGCTTTACAATTAGTCAGCTTCAGAGAAATTTGGGTTTATTGAGCACCGGCTCTTTCTCAACAGTCTCTTGTAATCCCCACACCAACCCTGTGAAGCGGGTGTTGCTTTCCCCATTTCTAGACAAAGCCTCTAAGTTCAGAGAGGGTGAGTGATTTGCTGAGAGCACACAGATGGTGACAGACATAGGTCTGTTCACAGCCTCCCCAAAGGTAGAAATGGGGAGATCTGTTCTACAAGGAAGGAAGCTAAAACTCAGAGAGGGTGAGAGGGCCTCTGCTCAAGGCCACATTGACCTCAGGCACTGGGACCCTGCGCTCTGGGACCACATCCCAGCACTGCCACTTCCTACTGGGAACACCTGGATGAGTCACTTAGCTTCTCTAGGCCTTGGTTCCTCATCTGTAAAATGAGGATAAGAATGTCCGTGGCATAGGGTGTCTGTAGGGAGGATTAAGTGAGTTTCTGGCCAATAGTAATGGCACCATGTAAGCAGAAACACGTCCAGGCTGGGGGTGGACAGTGGTTTTACGTGATGGTGGGGGTGGGGGTGAAAGAGAGGTTGGGGACAGGGTGGGTGTGAGAGAATTGGGGGGGACAGAAAGAGGCCATGATAGGGGCTTGGTAGTCTCTGTGATGATTTTCAGAGGCCTTTTGGTTTTTTGTTTTTTGAGGAGTCTCGCTCTGTCCCCAGGCTGGAGTACAGTGGTGCAGATCTCGGCTCACTGCAACCTCCACCTCCCGAGTTCAAGCGATTCTCCTGCCTCAGCCTCCTGAGTAGCTGGGATTGCAGGCCCAGCCACCACACCCAGCTAATTGTTTGTATTTTAAGTAGAGATGGGGTTTCACCATGTTGGCCAGGATGGTCTTGATCTCTTGGCCTTGTGATCTGCCCACCTCGGCCTCCCAAAGTGCTGGGATTACAGGTGTGAGCCACTGTAACCGGCCTTCAGAGGCCTTTTGTACGCTGTCCCTTTGACTGTGGCCAGCCCTTTCATCTGTGGACCAGGCCTTTCGCTAGGGTTACCCCTACCCAGAAGGCAGGCCTGCTACAGTGGTTCCAGCTCCAGCACAGGCTGGCCTCACTGGAAGGGACAAGGCATGTTTGCTGAATAAAGGATTCGGCTCAATCTTTCCCAGGCTTTCAGAGTTGGGAAGACTGTATCACCTCGTCCACCCCATTCCTTTCTGCACAGGAGAGCAAGAGCTTATTCAGAGTCACATAGGGAATGTGTCTCCACAGAGCCAGAACTGGAATCCTGAGTCCTGACACTCAGGCATTTTTCCAATATGGTACTTAACCAGGAGGAGCCCTGCCTCTGGTCCAGCTTTACAACCAGCTGTGGGACCTGGATTCAGGGGCTTATGGCTCAGCCGATGATCTCACAAGGTTGGAGGAGCATTAAATTGGATAACAGATGGGAACTCGCTTGGAAAGAAAACCAGTGGAAATGTGGGGTGAATCCGGGGCCTCTTTGAGGCACAGTACAGAAGGGTGGTGGCAGGGAACACACAGATGTGGCATGAAGGGGCTGCAGGGAAGCTGAGGCTGGGACAAGCCTCCACTGGGGTCCAAGTGGCCCCAGGCCCTGAAGGGCAGGTGGCAGGGAGCTGAGACCCGGCAGAGGGAGGGGAGGCCAGGTAACCCACTGGGCTCCTCCAGCAACGGTGAGACAGACACAGTGGTGAGACAGACACAGCGAGACCAAGACAGCCGCAGGTTAGACTTTTCGCAAGCTCACCCCTGCAGCCAGAGGCAGGAGAGTGGTTAGTAAACACACAACAAAATCCCGGAGCCAAACACCCCCAGGTGTGTCCCAGCCCAACTCTCTGACGGGCTCAGAGGTGAGCCTGCTCAGATTTTCTGCCCCTTCCCAAGGAAGTGGGAGACTTGGAGAGGCCGATGCCTCCCTCGGGCCAGTCCTTCTGCTTCTTCCCCCATGCAGACTCATCCACAAATTGCCTCCAGGTTTATTGCTTGCCTTCCTTCTTTGCTGGACTCCAGCATCGCCCCACCTGTCTTGTGTGGATCCTGCCATCGGTTTGCCAACCCTTCTCCCCAAACCTTCCATATACTCCCTTTCAGACCCTTCAACTTGGCATTCAGCATCTCCATGATCTAACCTGTGACTTCAATTCCCCCTGCTCCTACTCTGCCCCAGTGCTGGGACCCTCTGTCTTGGGACAGCCTCCCCACCTGGCCTGCTCATCCCAGTCCTGATTTGGCTTGGCAGGGAGCACAGCCTGTGGGTGCCTTTCTGAGAAGGTCAGGTGGCCCGTGTGTCTGCCCCAGTCAGAGGAGCTTTGGCATAGAGGAAATCCCAAGCCTGCTACTTCCTTACAGTGTGACCTTGGGATATGCCTCAATTTTCCCTTCTGTAAAATGGGGAGGATGATCCCTCCTCAGGAGTCAAACCTCTTGACACAGTACAGATCACAGAGATGCCACTTGGTACACTTTAGCTATTATTATCACTATCAACACTATTATTACTTCATGCAGTCCCGTGCAGCAAACATACTTTCTGGAGCACCAAGCCACCAGCCGTGTGACAAGGTTGCCAACTCACAAAATGCCATGAAAGTATTAGAAACACTCACCTCCAGCCCAACTGAAATATGGGACACTGTGGCCCAGGGCTCCAGAGCCGGTGAACGGCAGAGCTAGACCAGAAGCCTGATCTCCTGCCTCCCGAGCCAGAATTCTTCCCCCACAAGCTGCCACTGTTAGAAGCCAAGTTCAAACACCAGCCTTTAAGTGTGGTCGTCTCAGAGTACACAAAGAGCAAAGCTTGGCTACATATAATAATCTTTATTATTTGTTCTCACTGTTAACTTCCCCCCTTTAATACCCCTAGGTACCTTCAGAGGGGGCTTCTCCCTCCTCCTTCCAGCCAAGGCTTGTCTATCTCTCCGCTGTTGTTTCTCCCCCTCACTTCCGTCCCCTCTCCATCACTGGGAAGGCCTTTCTCTGACCTTCCCTGGCAGAGCCAAAGGGCAATTGCCGGCTTGCCTTTTCACTACTCAGCTAAAAAGCCAAATTCCTTTCCTCCCGGGGCTCTACTGGATTTTTTTGTTGTTGTTCTTAGCCTCAAGGGTCTATTCTGGAAAAGACACTGAACTTCTCTCTCCTGACTGGCTCCCTCTCCTTAAACATGCCCAGTTCCTCCCACCCTAAAAACCAACAAGCAAACAAATCAAGCCTCTTCTATGCTCTTCAATTGAACTCAGCCCCATTCCTTTCCTCCTCCTTCAGCCCCAGTTCCTGGCAGCAATCAGTTATCTCCAAGTCCCATCTCCTCGGCTTCACCTCCCACGAGGCTGTGTCTGCCCCTCCCCACCCTCCACTCAACCTGCTCCTGCTCAAGGCCCCGGACCTCCATTTTGCTAAATCCAACCAGCATTTTACAGTCGTCAACCTGCCTGGGCTTTTGGCCTCCTCACGCCTGCAGACCACACCCTCCAAGGGCCTTCCAGATTCCCCCCTCTGTTCCACCAGCAACTTCTCGGTGTCCTTGGTGGCTCCTCCTTCCAACAGTCATTGACGTTCCATCCCGGGCCCTCTTCTCTTCCCTTGTTCTCTCCCTAGCCTCCCCCATGGCTAACTTTCCATCGCTAGCTCATGACTCCTAGATCATCCCACACCTGCCTCCTGAGCCCCAGGCCTGGGCGCCCAGCTGCCTGCACTCAGGTGTCTCTCAGGCACCTCAATCCAAGTGTGACTAGAACTATCTTATGATTCTTTCTCTCAAGACCCCCTCCCTCCTGACCCCCATCTCCGTAGATAGCCCCTCCGTCCACCCCTTCTTCTATCTCACCCACCTCATCAGCCAGTCACCAAGTCCTGCTGAATCCACCTTCCAAGCACCTGCACTGTGTGGGCCATCCACCTGCTTCTGACTCCATCACTGTGACCTGAGCCGGGGCTCTCCAGCTGCTCCTGGGAGTCTGCAGCAGCTGCCTAACTGGTCGCTCAGAGTCATACTTACCCCTCATTCCATTCTCCTTACAGCAACCAGGGGTCTTTCTACAACACAGATCTTTTGGTCATTTCCCTGCTTAAAACTCTTCCCCATCTCCCAACTTTTCTCCAGTCAAACCCCCAAATCTTCGGCATCTCCCTCGCCCTAGCTCTCCGCCTCCCTGGCCTTTTTGCTTTTCTTTCAATGCCTCCATTCCTTGCTGTCTCTGAGGCTTTGTGCTTGCTGGTTCCTCTGCCTGGAATGCTTTTCCTTCCCCCTCTCCCCATCCCCGAGAGATCCAGCCTAGAGTTGCTTCTGCACTTCCTACCAGTTCACACTCCCTGGGGCCCCTGAGTCTTCTGTCAGCTGCCAGGTTGTTTGCAGTCAGCCACGGGTGCCTGAGGCTGCTTGATGAACGTCTGTCTCAGCTCCTGGACTGCAAATTCCATGAAGGCCAGGGGCCATGTCTGTCTTGCTTACTCTACAACCATACTGACCCTGGCCCATAGCACCTCAGAGCCCCAGCTGACCAGGCTTCCCCTGTCCAGACAACCTATGCTGATGGCCCAGGAGCAGAATCTTAGAGTGGAATTTAAGGGCCTCATGATTGGACCCCACCCACTTTTCCAGTGCTCCCTGGCCCTAACCCTTTCCACATGCCTCCCTCTATCCAGGCTGAGGACCTCCCCTCTGTCCCCTTTGCTCCCACCACTTCCCCTCCTCTCTGTTTATTGGATATTCTAGCTAGCCCAAGCCCATATCCTCCTCGACACCTCTGTCCCCTGGATCGACAGAGCACCCACCCACCATCCCTTTAAGCATCCTCCACTATCTCCAGAACGAAATCACAAAGCACTGAAAGCCCTTCCTCGTCCAGCCCCACTTACTGTCTCAGTACCCCACTGCCCACACAGTCAACACCCGTCCCCTCTGGCAGTGCCCCATCCCCAAACATGCTCCTTGCTCCATGCCTCCAGATACTCCCTGCCCAGATGGCTCTGGCCCTCATCCCTCATCCCTCCTTGACAAATTCCTCCTTGAGACTAGCCCGAATGTCCTCTCTTCTAATTGCCTTCCTTAGCCCCTGGGCTGAGGTGTGCCCTCTCCAGAGTCCAGCACTCGAGGACTTAGCCTTCAAAGCCATGTTTCCTGGGTTCATATCCTGCCTCCATCTCTTACAAGCTGCAGAGTCTTAGACATGTTTCAACCCCTCAGCTCCCTCATGCATAAAATGGAAGAACTAATGGCCCCCACTTCATAGAATTTTGAGGATTAAATAAGGAAATCCAACTGGGTGTAGTGGCTCGTGCCTATAGTCCCAGTTACTTGAGAGGCTAAGGCAGGAGGATTGCTTGAGCCCAGGAGTTTGAGACCAGCCAGGGCAACATAGTGTAGACCCCATCTCTATTTTTAAGAACGTTAAAAATTTTTAAATCCATAATAAGTATTTAAGCAAGTGCTTGGGCACCTATTGCGTGCTACTATGAAGCTTCTAAGCTTCTTTCCTCTCTTTGGCCCTGACTGGCTAACAAGCCTGTCCTCCATCGGGCCCTGTGCTAAGAGGGGAGACTCAGCCCCTTCCATCTCTGGGTCTCCCTTGCCTAGCCCTGTCCTGGTTCTGAAAAGGCTCAATAAATGCTTATTAAAGAGCCAATAGACCACACACTTGGCGCAAATCATCTCATTGTTCCTTCACTTTCACGTGTATAAATCTTATCTCTCCTCACAGGATTTGAGCTCCAGGGTATGGGGGTTGGGGATTCTGGGGAAGGAAAGCAGAAGGGGTGTCTTCAAGTCAGAGCATTCAGACCTGAGAGGGAGCTCTGTGCTCCTGCATCCCTCTACCCCCCACAGTGCCCAGCCCAGAGAAGGAGTCAAGGAGGGCTTGTTGACAGATGGGCTCACCGTCTTCTCCCGAGAGGAGGCATGTCTCCCACTTCGAGATATTGCCCTAATTACTCCCAGGGCTCTCCCCTCCACACACACATCTGTGTTCTTAGGCAAGAGCCTGCTTGACACACTCCACGGAGTTCTCTTGGCTGCCGGTTCGGAGCCAGCTTGGCCAGTTTCTTCAGAAACTAAAGCAGAAAGAGAAGAAAGTTTTCTTAAAGCCACAGAGCACAAAACCAGAACAGAGGACGAATTTATTCTCACCAGCAAAAGACCAGCCTTAGACTAGCACTGAGTAATCTCCACACTGTCCAAAGAGGGCATGGATGGCATAGCAGAAGAGTTAAGTGTGCTGGATTCTGCAGTTGGAGAACCTCCGATTTGAATCCAGGCTTTGCCACCAAGCAGCTGGGTGACCTTGGGCAACTTACTTATCCTTTCTTAGCTGTAGTTTCCTTGTCATTAAAGTGGGGATAATATTTGTACTAGCTCAGGAGGAGTTGATTAGATGAGTGCTCCAAATGTTGGTCATTGTTATTTTGCCACTGAATGTCAGAGCCAGAAGGAACTTCAATGGTCCTCTGGGAGAGAGGGCACTGTGGCCTGTGAAGGCAACCAGACCTAGATAAGCCATAGAGCAAATTGGTGCTTTCCCTTTACCCCTTGTCACCAATGACTTTTTTCAGAGAACCAAGAGGCGTCTGCTCCTTCATCCCCTGGACTCAGAGGTCACCCGTCTTGGTTGGAAAAGCTCAAATTTGGGGATCTTGAAGGGGAAATGGCAGAGGCATCCATGCCAACATAGGGCCTGTTGTCAGGAGGCCATTTGTTCCTGATGAGCTTCGTCCAACTGAGGGTAGCACTGCCCATCAGTGATGCCATGGCAGGGCAGATCACATCCTCCACTTGCAGTCCATCCAGGGAGGCGCTGTGAACACAGCTTGGATCTTGCAGGGATGAAGACTTTGGAGCCAGGTAGGCAGGACACTGCCTGCTCGCCTTCTCCAGCTAGGCTCAGCTCTCTGGCCTCTGCTCAGCCTGGCCCAGGGGCTCCACCTGCCCACCTGTCTGCCAGATGGAGTGCCTGCTCTGCTCTTTCCCTTTTACCCACTCCAGATGCATCTTGCCCACAGACTTTCCCTCTCCCAGATGCTCGGGCAGACCTGGTGGTGCCATCTGGAGGGGTCAGGGTGAGCACGATGGTAGAGGAGTAGTGGGGAAAGGCCTTTTAACTGAAGCCTGAGGAAACATGGTTTGTTTATTTGTTTGTTTGAGACAGGGTCTTGCTCTGTTGCCCAGGCTGGAGTGTGGTGGTGCAATCTCTGTTCACTGCAACCTCTGCCTTGCCTGGGGAAGCATTAAAGAGCCTGTTTTATCCTCCCACCAGGGAGGGAGTTGCATTGACTCAAGAAAGTAATTGTCAAGCAGTCTTTAAGCAAGGGGCCTACGATGGGTTTTCAGTGCTGAAGGGGAACCCAAACTCCATCCAGAGAATAACAACAGGAGCACCTATCATTCCTCAAGAAGCCACCCTTTTCCTGGCACAAATCATGCATCATTCCATCTAATCCTCACAACAGCTTCTTCTTCACAGGGTGGTTTGTGAGGATGAAAGAGGAAGATGCTTCTATACCAGAGTGCCTGGAAAAGAAGAGTTTAATTTAGGGTTGGCAAATGGTGAGAGAAGCTGCCAGCTATTTCCCTGTTGAAGTATAAGCAGAGCTGCCTCTTGGAACAAACCTTCCTTGTTCAGGGAAGTGTCACTTGACCAGTGTGGGGTAAGTGTGTCTCTCTTAGCTCTCCAGACAGAGCAAGGAGGATCCTGTGGTTCTGGGGAAGGATGTGACAGGACTTACTGTGGCCTGGAAAAGGCTTCTCCCACTCCCGCTTTGTTTGCAGAGCTGGTCTTGAGGCATTGGTGGGCAAGTCTGCATGGTGACCAAAAATCCTCCATATTCAGTGTTCTCTCCTATAGGTCCGGAGAAGATACTAAATACCTTCATGCCCTCCACGAGTGGAGGGAGGATCTGAAATGATGCACTGGCCCAGCTCAGGGGCTGGGATGTTAGTAGAGGGCTGGTTTTGGTTTTCTTTTTTTTTTTTTTTTTTTTTTGAGACGGAGTCTTGCTCTGCTGCCCAGGCTGGAGTGCAGTGGCTGGCTCTCAGCTCACTGCAAGCTCCGCCTCCCGGGTTCAGGCCATTCTCCTGTCTCAGCCTCCCGAGTAGCTGGGACTACAGGCGCCCGCCTCGTCGCCCGGCTAGTTTTTAGTATTTTTTAGTAAAGACGGGGTTTCACCGTATTAGCCAGGATGGTCTCGATCTCCTGACCTCGTGATCCGCCCGTCTTGGCCTCCCAAAGTGCTGGGATTACAGGCTTGAGCCACCGCGCCCGGCTGGTTTTGGTTTTCTACATGGCTGAGGCTAGAAGCCCTTCTTGGCCTGGCACAGTAATTTGCTTTGGGGGCCAGCCATCAGTGGTGCAGATGTGAGTCTAAGGAAGCTGTAACCTTGGAGCCAACCTGTAGAGATCACAGGAGCACAGGCTCCACTGCAAAAGAAGACAAGGATTCACAAAGCTGTGCAGAACATGTCTTCAACAGCAACCCCATGTGGCAGCAAAAGAAGCAGGAACACTGACAGGCTGATGAGAACTAGAATTTCTCAAGTCTCAGCATTGGGAGCAGGAGTCTCTCCTCTGGTCAGAGAAATCTCCTGGGTTCATTCAGAGAAAGGCAGGCAATGGCTTCAATCAGGAGATATAGGACATCCCTTAAGTGTGCAGGTAGGTTTTTGAGCAAGTATCTGGAAAATTTTAAGATGTGTGTAAACAATAGTCCCAAGCTAGTGAGGTGGATGATTCTGGTAACACTTGCAGAGCACTTGACCCTCTCATTGGCTCTTCCCAAGAGCCTTTCTTGCTTGACCTCAGGTTGCTGCTCTTACCTGTCGACCACTGAAAGGAGAAAATTCCAATCTCAGGTCTGACATCAGCTGTGTGAACTTGGACATGCTTTTTGACTTCTTGGAGCCTCAATTTCCTTATATATTTAATAGGAATGATCATGCCTACTTTAACTGAAGCCCGAGGAAGCATGCAGGGAGTAGGTGTGATTATTAAAATTCCCTTTGGCCTGCCTCTCTCAGGAGAATGTGTGCCCTGTGGGGAAAAGCACACTATTTTGTTGTTCACCAGCACACTATCTTTTTTGCTCACCCCGCAGTGCTGAGCACATAGTGGGGACCCATCAAGCACTTGTGAGTGAGTGATTGAACAGCTGAATAATGGGAACTAGAAAAAAATCTTCCTGGGCTGGGTGCGGTGGCTCACACCTGTAATCCCAGCATTTTGGGAGCCAGATGGGTGGACTGCTTGAGCCCAGCAGTTTGAGACCAGCCTGGGCAACAAAGTGAGACCCCATTTCTACAAAAAAATACAAAAATTAGCCAGGCATAGTGGTGTACACCTATAGTCCCAGCTACTTGAGAGACTGAGGTATGAGGATTCATCGAGCCTGGGAAGTGGAGGCTGCAGTGAGCCATAATCATGTCACTGTACTCCAACCTGGGTGACAGAGTAAGACCCCATATATATATATATATATATATATATGTGTGTGTATGTAAAAGATATCCTCCTTGGATAAAGTGAAAGATATGGAGATGGTCACAAGGGGAACTGGAAGATGCAGGGAAGACACAGGCTCTGTCTCTGAATTCTGAAGGGTGGTCCCGGAGCAAAAGGAGCTGAAAGAGGAGTTGCTTAATAAAAGCAGGCCTATCCACGATTTGAAGGAACTGGGCCCTGTAAAAGGCAATGAGTTCCCTGCACCTGTGGGTACCAGCAAGCCCTGACCACCCCCTAGGCAGGTTCAGAGAGGACTCCAGCAACAGATAGAGGACACCTGTCAGGCCTGCTTATAGCTGCTCGGGAACTCAGAGTAGGGATCTGAGGGGCTCCAAGGAGGAGCGAAGCAGCAGGGTTTCCTGGGGGATTATCAGGAGCAGGAATCTTTGGGCAGAGACATGGGTCTGTCTGCCAAAACTTGCTCATTGCAGTTTCCTGGCTTACTGGCCAGATAATTGCAAACAAAACAGACTGGGGCCTGGGCAGCAGCCACCACCCCTTTGTATAGTAGGGGGCCCCTGGGTGGGGCACGCAGGAGCAGGCACTGGGGCCCTGAGTCATGGAGAAAACCAGACCCACTCAGCACCTCTGAGACTCTGGGGCTCCCTCCACCTTTCTGGGTGATGGTGGGCAAGGCCTCAGGCTTCCCATCTGTGGACTGAGACCTATGGTACCCCCACACTGCCCTTGGCCAGCACTGGGGGACAGGAGCCATCAACACTGCCTTCGGGGGCACCAATACAGGTGGAGGGAGAAGCTCGGTACGGCTGCTTCTGGGGAGGTCAGGGAGGGGTTCACATTCTGATCCCTTTCTCTGCCCGGGTGAGGAAAACTCTCACCAGCTAGAGGGGATCAGAAAGTGGCAAAGAAGGGCCTAGCCTGAGTCACTGTATTGGCGGCCAGTGGCACCTCGACTCTGATGTGGGCATCAGTTTCCTGGAGGAGGCACGTGTTTATGTGAGTTTGTGTATCTGTGTGGGTATACACAGGTGCATCACGTGTTTGTGTGTTTGTGTATGTGAATCTCTACAATTATTTTTGTGTGCGGATGTTCCTAATTAATTACATTTTATATATGCCTGCACATGTGCGTTTGCCCTTACGTATGTGTGTGGGTGTTCCTGGGCATACATGGAAATACAACTGATTGCATGAGTTATACACATTCAGTCATTCCACAAGTGTTTACATATATATATATTATTTTTTGAGATGAAGCTTTGCTCTGTTGCCCAGGCTGGAGTGCAGTGGCACGATCTTGGCTCACTGCAACCTCTGCTTCCTGGGTTCACGCGATTCTCCTGCCTCACCCTCCAGAGTAGCTGGGATAACAGGGGTGTGCCACCATGCCCGGCTAATTTTTTTTATTTTTAGTAGAGATGGGGTTTCACCATGTTGGACAGGCTGATCTCAAACTCCTGACCTCAGGGGATCCGCCCTCTTTGGCCTCCCAAAGTGCTGGGATTACAGGCAGGAGCCACCGTGCCTGGCTTACACGAATATTTACAGAGTGCCTACTATGTGCCACACACTGTCCTAGGTGCCGAGAATAAGAACATAAAGAAGAAATTCAAAGTTTTTTCCCCCATGCAATTTACATGTAGTATAAGAGACAGGCAATAAATGAACAAATATATAAATGAATAAATAATCTGAAGGATCACTGTCACGAAGGTGGGAGAAGCAGGGTAACTAGAAAGAGTGGCTTGGGAAGGACTACTTTCTATAAAGAGGTCAGGAAAGACCACTTAGAAATGCAGAATCTCCGGCCTCAACTGAGACCTCGTGATTCAGAATCTGCATTTTAACAGGATCCCCCAGATGACTGGCATGTACATTAGATATTAAGAAGCACTAGGTTAAAATATATTAACCTAGACATGACAAGGTAGGAAAAAGAAAATGAAGGGAAATACTACATCTCTTTCTGCTGCTGGTCATCACATAATAGTTGGCATTTATTAATTTTCTGTTTTCCCAGGCAGGGTCCTTTACGCAGCCAGATCACCTAAACAGTTATTCCTACGGATCTGAGATCAGGCAGGGCCTGCCCACCTAGAGCTAGAAAGGTCTTCAGTTACTTTTAGACTACAACAGTTTCCATACTGTTACTCCCTGCTCCCACTAAGTATGGGAAAGCTGATTTCCTCTTGGGAGTCAAAGTCAATAACCTCAGCCAAGTCATAACTCCTCTTCTTTGCTTGTTCACTCAGCAACATAAGGAGTTTTAAATGGCCAGCTGGCACTCTCAACTTTCAATTCAATGGAAGCTGAATTGGAATTCAACTTACATCCCCTGGTAGAAGCGCTCCTTCCTTGGGTACTAGCCCTTCTAAATCCCAAGTTTCAGGAGTGATTGGGTGGAACTGTGAGAGGCACCACCCTGCTTCTGCTTCCTGGCTCCCCTGGCCACAGATCTAGCTTTGTTAAGAGTGTCTATGGCATCCTGTAAAATGGCACTGCAGCTTCACAGTGGTTTTTATTCTTCCGTCTGCTTCTGGAATTGGTTCGTCATTAGGTCATTCTGTAGTTCTATTGGTCCAGTTGTTTCTGGGCAATGGGGCACCTGGTATGACCAATGGATCTAACTGACTTCAGTCCACTGATATACTTCTCTCTGTGTAAAATAAATTTCTTGGCCCAAAGCAACGTTGTAGGGGACACCCTGACAGTGTAGAAGGAATTTGGTGAGTGCAGATGATGCTGCTGGAAGAATTACGGATTATGGTAGGCAAGGAAAGCAAATCCAAATCCAGAATAAGTGGTTATGCCAGTGAGGACAGATCCCAGTCCCTTCCAGGAAGAAAGGAGTCTGATGTAATCCATCCACCACTAGATGACATCCTTGGCCAATTTGTTTATTGAGTCCATTGAGCAAATACTGGGGTGCCTGAGAAGAGAGGCTAATTGGCATCCACAAAGCGGGTCACATCTTGTCCATCTGTTCATTAAGATCCTTCCAGGGTCGTTAGGAGCTTCTGGTGAGTGCTCCCATGGGATGTAAGTATACTTATGACGCTGAGTCCATTCTAAGAGTCCAATCACATGCCTCTTCCAAGCTTCCTTTTTACCAATCCTTCAGTCTTGTCTCTTCCAAGTCCCTGTTTATCTGTCCAAATCATTAGCCACTTACAATGAATCACTGCAGAACTTAGGCCTTCTGCTCTACCAGATCAAGGCAGTAAAATATACCACTCAAAGTACTACCCAGTGTGAGGATTTCCCTACTCTGTCCTTCAGGGATACTCCAAATGGGGTTATAACATCACAAGGTCTCACTTCCAGCTGGTCCCAGCATACCATGCAGAGTCATTTGTAAACCAGGCTGATAATTTTTTTCTCTTTGATAAGTTGGCTATAGGGCATTTCTATGAGCATAAATGTAGGCTGAGAAAGCCGTGGCATGCTGGAAGAGTGAACCACTTGCTCATGCAATGTACCTGTGCTTTCAAGGATGTGCCCAGGGCCAGACCCATTTATACCATTTCCACTTGAGAGAGGGGCATTGCTGCGCATGCTCAGTTTAATGGCTAGGTGGGTCAGACGACATGGCGGGAAGCTTGGATTAAATGGTTACCTCATAGTCTATGGTCAGATGTTTAGCCTCTGACGGTGCCAAAGGGCAAGCCAGGAACTGTTTCTCCAAAGGTGAATATTTTTTTTTTTTTTTTTTTTTTTTTGAGACGGAGTCTTGCTCTGTCGCCCGGGCTGGAGTGCAGTGGCCAGATCTCAGCTCACTGCAAGCTCCGCCTCTCGGGTTTAGCCATTCTCCTGCCTCAGCCTCCGGAGTAGCTGGACTACAGGCGCCCGCCACCTCGCCCGGCTAGTTTTTTGTATTTTTAGTAGAGACGGGGTTTCACCGTGTTAGCCAGGATGATCTCGATCTCCTGACCTCATGATCCGCCCGTCTCGGCCTCCCAAAGTGCTGGAATTACAGGCTTGAGCCACCGCGCCCGGCCAGGTGAATAGTTATTTGCCAAAGAAGGCATGGCCTTGCTCCAAAAATGAAGGGCCTTTACTGCAGTTCTCCTATCTTGCCTTGCCAAAGGCTCTGTGCGGCATCGCTGTCTGCCACAGACTCTTCAAGCACCATTGAATCTAGTGGATCCTAAGGACTTGGCTTGGAGTCTTAGCCAGCTCTGACCCCATTCAAAGCAAGAAACTTTTGATTGCTCAGGAAATAGTGTGAAGTAGCAGACACAAATGTGGTATATGTTGCCTCCAAAATCTAGAATAGCTCACCCAGTGATATGTCTCTTAGTGCTCAGGGATGCAAAGTTCAATAACCTTCATTCATTTATTTCTCATTTTGAAGGGAATATTCTGAATTTCCTAAGACACTATGTGCCCAGACTTAACTGATGCCCCTGTATTTTCACAGGCTGTTCCTCCCTCATTCTGGAAAACAATCATATTTCAAAGTACCTGCTGTTTTATGATCTCTAGGACCTAGCAGCATGACATCACCAGTGTACTGGACTAGTGTGATGCCTATAAAAAGATGAAATGATCAAGGTCCCCATGAACTACCTTATGGCGTAGAGTTGGAGAGTTGACTCAGCCATAAGGCAAGATGGCAGGTGTGCTGTTGTCTGTCCCTGCCATGAGAAAATAAAATAGTTCTGATGTTCTCTGGCGATCAGGATATAGGAGGGAAAATAGTTTCTGGGTGTCAAATCTACATTAATTTGTTCCAATCATGAGACTGCATTTGGAACATTGTGGAACTATAATTGGAATCACCGCCTGCTTAATTATAATCATCCATTTTCATTTTTCAAGACTCATCCAGTTTACACACTGGCCAAACTAGAAAGTTAACTGGAAGTACAACCCCTGCATCTTTCTTTCATAGTCGTGTTAATCTTTGTGCTTCTGCTTAATATGCATTAGTGCTCTTGACTTACTATTTTGATGTGATTTGGGAACCTATAGTAGCTTTCCCTTGGTCTGAACTTGCTCTATGGGTCAGGGAACCACGCAGTAAATCTGCCAATCTGGAAAGTATCTATTCTAACTCTGTACTGAGAACCTGGGGACGTACCCACTGATAGTACTGCTGTCTGTCATGAAGCAGACTCAGATCAACATTCTATTTGGCATCTGATCCCTATAAACCCCCACTCTCGTTGGTAAATCTCTGGGTAATCTGGGTCTTTAGAAATTAGCATTAATTCAGGGTTAGTGTCTAACAATTTTCAAGAGATCTAGGATCTTTGCCAGTACACTGTTACTCTGAAATAGGTCATTTTGGAGAGGAACAAGAGAAGTTTTAAGGAACTAAATTATATTATTGGGTAGTGTTTCCTCAAGGCTGACTCCTCCATTCAAGGGACTCGGGTTCTGAATTTTTTTTTTTTTTTAAGACAGAGTCTCACTCTGTCACCCAGGCTGGAGTGCAGTGGCTCAATCACAGCTCACTGTAGCCTCAACCTTCTGGGTTCAGGTGATCCTCCTGCCTCAGCCTCCCAAGTATCTAGGACTACAGGCACGTGCCATCATGCCTGGCTAATTTTTATGATTTGATTTTTTTGTAGAGATGGGGTCTCCTTACATTGCCCAGGCTGCTCTCAACCTCCTGGGTTCAAGCAATCCTCCCACTTCGGCCTCCCAAAGTGTTGGGATTACAGGCGCGATCCACCGTGCCCAGCCTGGTATGACATATTGAGTGGGGTGAGGGTCTGAACATTTTTTATGGTAGTGGCTCAAGTTATTTTCCATTGATACAAGGGGTTTCTTTAACAATGGCAACTACCACCAGCATGCCTAATACACAAAGAACAGCCTTTGGGTGGGGTGGGGGGGTTCAAAGAGGTTGGCACTCCCCTCCTCAAGGATAATGTATAAGGTCTTGGACAAGGGAATCACTTCTGGGGTCTCTTAAGGGTCAGGGTTTTGGATAGGAGGACATCTTTCTCCTGAATTTCTTACATTGAGAAATCTCTCCCAGCTCCTGGGAGTACTGAATCCAGCATATTGAATCCAGAACTCAGACAGGCTCATTGACATCAAGATACTAAGGCCATTGGTGCCATAGAACAGAACTGAGGGCAGGAGGAATTCTAGAACTGTGAGTTGAAATGTCCGTTTTTAATGGCACCAGACAGCCTAAAGAAAGAAAATAGCATGAAAAATCCCTAGATCCTTACCTCAAGGCATGGACCCAAACCCTGGAACTTTCTATGGTTGTCCCCCTTGCAAATGAACACCTTCAGGCAAGGTGTCTTGACTTGAGCTGGAACAACCCCTTTAAGAGGGGAGAAGGGCCAGCTTGGCCTGCATGGGACACTCTGTAGGGCTTGGAAGTCTGGGTCTCTGAGTGTACCATCCTGTCTACCTCACTCTGATTCTCAACTCTCACTTCTTCTGGATTAATTCCTGACATCAGATCTAAAATGATATTCCTTCTGATAAACCATCCACACGTGGTATGCCCAGGATTTTGCCAAGATAAGTTATTAAAGTCTTGCAATTCTGTTGGTAAGTAAACTTTCTCCTCCAAAGTTTGACTTTATAATTGGTCAACAGGAACATGCTGGAATCTGACCTAGTCACCAGCCTGGAGGCACAAGGAGGAGTGTTGTTTTCCACCTTGCAAATGAACACCCTTAGGCAAGGAGTCTTGACTGGAGCTGGAACCACCCCCTTAAGAGGGGAGAAGGGCCAGCTTGGACTGCATGGGACACTCTGTAAGGCTTGGAAGTCTGGGTCTCTGAGTGCACCATCCTGTCTACCCTCATTCTGATTCTCAACTCTCACCTCTTCTGGATTAATTCCTGATATTTATGTAAGAACCCTGCAAAGGTTGAGAATTCAACTAATATTGTAACTCAGCAACCCACCAGATCAAAGTAGGCATCTGGTGTTTAGTCATGTCAGCCCTGCCTTGATAAGAGATGAGATTCTTTTTCCAGACCATAGAAAGTTCTTGAGTTTGGGTCCATGCCTTGGGCTAAGGCTCTAGGGATTTTTCATCGCTATTTTCTTTCTTTAAGCTGTCTGGTGCCGTTAAAACAGTCCTTGAATTCCTCCTGCCCTTAACTCTGTTCTCTGGTACCGGTGGCCTTTGAAGACTTGCCTTTGATGGGCACTTCATTTTAGGTGACCACAAGGGGCAAACCTTACCCCAGGACTCAGAGCACCTGCCGCACACACTTGGCTGGTCTCACCCATCCAGTCTCTCCCCACTGCTTTGATGCTGGGCCCACTGGGTAGGCTGATTGTTCAGGATGAAATCCCTGCTTCCCATCCCATAGTCTCCACTGTTTCGGGGACCCAGGCTTTTTCTGGCAGCAAAAGTTCCCACCTATCCCAATCTTAGCCTGCTAATCCAGCCTGCAGCATCCTGCACATGAACTGCCGCCTCTCAACCCATCCCTCAGCCAGGATGCTGGCACCTACCCCAGCCTCACCCCCAGGAGCCAGAGCTCCAGACCTGGCCCAGCGAGGCACCAAGAAACCAATCTTGGCAGACTTTTAACCCAAAACCCCAGAGAAGCTGGCTCTAGGGGACAGTGTGTGGGGCTGAGGGTGGCAGGGGGCGGCACAGGGCCAGAGATGGCAAAGCAAGACACAAGATTCCAGACTAGATAAGCTGCTGGGAACGGGGAGGGGGCCTGGGTGCAGCATTCCTGGGCGGTGACACCATCTCCCTAGCCATAGAGGGCGGCAGGCAGGAGCCTCTGGTTCCCCCGGAGGACTTGTCCTTGCCGCTATCTGATGAGGGAGCTGTCGGTTACAGGAAGACAAGACTATTAACAGGACAACCTGGAGAGCCAGAAATTAACCCACCACGCCAGAGGCTGGGAGGTGCTGGGCGGGGTGGATAATTGAGGGGCCTTGCAATTAAGGCATCTTCAGGTTGAACCAGTCATTCTCAGAGCTGGGACTGGGATCCTCGTCAGCTGGGGGCCCCAGAGGACTTTGGGAAGGGGAGTTCAGTCCCTGCTCTCCATCATTCCTGCTCACCCGGGCCTCACCTCCCACCCTCCCTCCAGCCACTCATGCAATTCACAGGCTATGTTCATTCCCACATTTGCTCTTGCTGTTCCTCCCATCTGGAATGCCTTTCCTCCTCCACCTCACTCAATCCTGCCATTATTTCAAGACCCTGCACAGGCCCTGTCTTATTCAAGAAACTTTCCTGTACCAATCCTATTGGAAAAGATTGCTCTGATCTTGCACAATACAGCCCCTTTATGTTATGGTGAGAACACAGACTCAGAGAGGGGCAGTGATTTGCCCAGAGTCACACAGCAGAACCAAGGCTAGAACTCAAGACTCCTGAATCCCAGACTAAGATTCTTTCCGCCACACCGTGAGCTCTCCAACCAACAATCAGCCTGAACATCTTGTGCAAAACTCAGGACATAGAATGAAGGTCCCCAAGGGTTCAAGGAGGATATAACCATATTTATCAAGCATCTGTTTCATCCCAAATTCTCTGCAGGGATTGGAGCAGGCACAGAAGCAACCGTGTTCTCAGGGAGCTTGCGGTCTATGGGGCAGAGAAGACTCTGCCATGGGGTCACCCAACAGTTTGTTCAATAATAACCAAGAAAGGGCCCAAAGAAGAGGCCCCAGACTGCCAGGAGCTTGCAGCAGAGGCATTCAACCCTGCCGGGGCTCAGGACAAGCCTCTCTAGAGATGCTGTGCCTGGGCTGAGATTTGGAGAGTGAGTAGGTGGCAACCAGGCAATGAGGTGGGATGGGAAAGAACATTCCGGACAGAGGGAAAGGCCAGCAAAGGAAGTCCAGGATGGCTGGAGCTCTGAGGGGAAGGTGCCCTGAAATCTAACAGGGTCATCATAGGGCTCAGATAATGCAGGACCTCCAGCAGAGAGAAGTGTTCTTCCTCCTAGAAGCACTGAGAAGCCCCTGCAGGATTTTCAGCAAGGAACCGCATGTGAGCCTGGTAAAGTCATCAGCTGCAGTGCGGAACTGCCAGCAGGCTCCTGCACCGGTCCAGTGGGCAGTCAAGGAAGGAGGCAGCAAGAGTGTGTGAGGATAGAATCTTCTGGGGCTGTGGGTCTGGGGACTAGGGAAGGAGTTGAGGGAGAGAAAGGAATCAAGGAAACCCCACCTGGGTTTCTGGTCTGTGCAGCGAGTGGAGGGTGGGCAGCTACTGGGGTGGGGTAAGGAGCTGAGGGTGAGATAAGTTGAGTTTGAGCTGCTTTTGAGCTACTGCAGCTCAGAGGAGCTAAGGAACCGAGAGGTGAGAGGGCAAGTGTAGATGCAACCCAGACTGTGGGGGTTGTGGGCACGAGGTACCTACTCTGAGCTGCACCTCCCCACGGAGCTCCTTTAACAGGATGGGTGTCATTGCTCCATTTTGCAGAAGATGAAACTGAGGCTCAGACAATGGAAAACAGTTTTCCAGGAGTTTCTACAATAAGAACTTGGTGAAATCAAGATTGGAACTGGATCTGCCTCCCCATACCCCTACCTACTTTTCCCACCTGAAGCTGCCCTTAAGATGACTCCACGGCCTGAGCTTGACCCAGAGAAACAGAGTCAGAAGCTCCTTATGCAGATTGGGCTGCAGGGAGCTCATTAGCATAGGCACTCAGACAGAATCACTCCCTTCAAGGAAAGAAAGGCAAGGAAGACAGCCTGGAGGTGAGCAGGGTCCCTGTCCCTGTAGTCAAGGCCACTGACCCCCCCAACCCTTCTGTCCATCGCACAAACATGCACTGATGCCAGCTTTGCACTGAGCTCTCTGCTGGGCCCTTCACACCCAGGAGGGGTGCACTGCCCCCATTGCACAGTTGAGGAAACGAAGGCCCAGAGAGAAGACGGTCACAAAGTGAGTTAGTGTAGAAAAGGACCCAGGAGTTTCTGGCTCCAGAATCCCAGCTCGCCCTCTCCAAGAGCTGGAAGGGGTTCAGTGAGCAGCCGGTGGAGGAGGCAGTGAGGGACCCTGGGCTGCAGGGGGCCCAGGGAGTGCAAAGGGACAGAAGGGAGCTGGGTTGGCATCTGAGAGCCTTGTAGTCAGCCGAGGATCCACCATAGCGTGTCTTCGCCTCTTCCCTGCCCACTCAGGCCCAAGTCAGCATCCTGGCCCAGAGGCTTCCCATCCCCACCCGGCCTGTGGTGTCCAGTTCTCCTTCTGTCAAGCTTCATCTGGGGCATTATGGCCAGAGCTGGACCCTCTGGTGCCTTTATTCAGAAGAGACCTGAACAAAGGGGCCTGAGACAGAGCCAGCGCTGGCCTTGTTGGGTGGGGAGGGAGCTAACTCGTGTGGTCTGTGGAAGGGTGACACTGCCCGGCCCTCAGCCTGGGGAAGCCAAGCCTGGGAGGGAGTGGACCCTGCTCTGTGAATCTCGGGGGTAGGGTGGGAAGGCCTGGCTGTGCAGAAGTGGCCAGTGCCCTGCAGAACCTGAGGGATGGCATGGAAGGAGCAGGGCTTGGAGGGCCAGATCTGGAGGGAGGGGAACGAACTCCAGGGGCCAGGCACAAGGCAGACGTGGTCTGGGCCAGCAGGGGGCGCTGCTGCAGCAGAAATGACCCCATGGCCTGCAGGGAGCCTGCCGGCCCTGAGGTGTGTCAGAGGTTACCCAGGCTTCATGGCCCCTGGAGCAGGGCAGAAAACAGCCACCCGCTCCACAGACCTGGCTACTGAGGCACAGCCCTAGCACGGGAGACCCACTGTGGGGTCATGAACAGGCTTGAGTCTGCAAGAACAGACTGGAGCTTGAATCCTGGTTGCTCCTCTCTGTGTGACTTTGGGCAAGTGATGGTCAGTCCCGGCCATGACACAGTATTGCAGACTGGGCAGCTCACAACAGAAACTCATTTCTCCCAGCGGTGGCCGCTGGGCAGCCTGGCGCAGGGCCATTTCTGGAGTGGGCCCTCCTCCTGGCCTGTCCTGTACACTCACATGGAGAGAGAGTTCCGGTCCCTCTTCTTATAAGGCTGTGGTCCTATGGGATTATGACATCATTTTACCTTCATTACCTCCTAAAGACCCTGTCCCCACATACAGTCACATAGAGGGTTAGAGCTTCCATATATGAATGTGGGGACAGCAGGGGCATAATTCAGCCCACAGCAGCAAGTCCTTTCCTCCAAAGCTTCAGCTCCACCTCTATAGAGTGAAGATCCTCACAGCACTTGCCCTGTGGGGTTGTGAGGCATGAACGGGATTGTGCAGGTGAGGTCCGGCCTCTGGCATGGAGTAAGCGTCCATGAGAAACAGGCAAAGTCCTCCCCAAGGAGCAAAGCAGGGGTGCAGGCATCTGGACCAGCTTGGGGATGTCCATGTCCTCCTGAGCCACACACGGCAGGGCAGGGACCTGGCTTATGGCAGAGCGGAGCCTTCAGAGCAGGAGGGAGCTCCAGGGCCAGGAAGGCAAGGAGAACACCAGGAATGGGGCTGGCCACTTGCCAAATTTGCTTCATTTGACCGCGACACTTATCAAGCCCCTGCCTTGTGCCAGACAATGTCAGGGGCAGAGGTTTCAGGGGAGGAGCCATTCTGGTCCTGCCCTCCAGACCCCAGCAGGGGGCACCTCCCGCTGGTGTGGCCTGGGAGCATCTGTCCTGCTGTGACACCGACTGAGTATCTCCTGGTGTCAACGACTTCTCTTTCTCTGTCATGAGGAAAGCTCTTCGGCTTCAAACTAACCCCATGAGGTTGGTATTGGTGTCCAGCTACAGAAAAAGGAAGGCTCAGAGAGGTTAAGTGACTTACCCAAGATCACACAGTAGAAACTGAGTTTATCTGACTCCAGAGCCCATGCTCTTTCCAGTGTACACACTGCCTAGAGCAGACTCACTTTTCCTTCTCTGTGATGGGCCCATCTAGGACCAGAAGGAGGCTCTGAAAGAACCTTCCACAGTGAGCACTTGGGGGGGTCCTGATGTCCCCTGAGAAGCCTCATGTCCTGGGTAATAATTCTGACTCTGCTGCAAATTAGGTGATTTTGGGAAAGTCTCTCGTACCAAGCCTCAGTTTTCCCCTCCCACAAATGGGACTAGGAGTTCATCACAAAGCATAGGATAGAGCACACCCCGTTCCCCCTCACTCCTCACCTCTACTTGCTCCATTCTAAAGACCCACCCTCAAGATCAGCCCCCACCCCTGGGGCAGGCAGCAGCTGTGCCGAAGGGTCCTCCACCTTCTCACAGGTACAGTCCCATGAGGACTGGAGATGCAGGCGCCCAGCGTGAGATGCTTTCTTGATGTGTTGGGCACCCCTGGAGGCTTCCTGAAGGCCCTCAGCAGACCAGCTCCAGCTGGGGAGAAACAGCATCTGGGGGCACAAGAGACCCAGGACCAGGGGCTACCCTGGCCTGCTCTGGGCTCCTTCTTTGGTCTCTGGACCTTCGGGGCTCCCCTGGCCACAGGGGATGTTGCAGGCTTGGCCTGGCTTGGAAAGGGCCCTCAGCCCTGGTATACCCAAATAATAATTAAATTTCCTGGTCAAGCCCATTGGATCAGATGAACTCCCTTCATGTGAATATGGACATCAGCCAGCTGAAACGCCACACTCACTGGCCACCTTTCCCCAGCCCTTGCACTGAAGATCCTATAGGGGAAAGGTACTTCCACTGAAAACGATTCTGTGCTTTGGAAAATACGTGCAAGAGTTGCAGGCAAAAGAACTGCCAAGACATCCCACGGCCAAGCCTGAGGTAAGACTGCAAGTGCTTTGGAAAGAATTTCTGGCAACCCAGGTATAACGTTTTTAACTGAGATGTCCAGTGTTCCTCAGAAAAGGGCAGCATTAGGAAATTCACCATCTGTCAGCCTCACAGGATCTGGCGGTGGGAGAGCCTGCACCCTGGCCAGGTGGCACACTTGGTTCTTGTCTGCATCCAGAAGCAGTTTTGGTTTTCGTTGCATAAAATAAAGGTCTCTCTCTCTCTCTCTCTCTCTCCCCCGACCCACTATAAAAGTAATGCTTGTTTAAATAAACTTGGTAAATATGACAATAAGGAAAAAACATAGAAAAGCCCCCAGCTCTGTCTCACCCCAAGCGTCCTTGATATTTGCTGACATCCTTTTGTTCCTTTGCTTCCCCCTGTGCTTTAGAAGGTGCTCTGTCATCTTCTGCTCGGTACATGTAAGATTTCGTGAGCATTTCCCTTTCATTCTAAGCTCTTTCTCCTCCAAGAGGCTGATCCCATGGCTCACGATCTTACAATTGTTTCCTGCTATTCTGCACAAAGCTGTGATGCATACCTTTATGCCAAAAGCCGTTCTCAAATTTTAAAATATTTCCTTCAGATTGCTTTTTCAGAGTGGTATGGCTGATCAGATGGGAGAGGAGTATGGAAGTTTCTAGATCCAAAGACCCTCTTGAAAGGGTGATTCTTTGCACCTGTGAGAGTCAGAGACAGTCACAGGAACGACGGCCCCTCAAACCGAGAGCCGAGCCCTCTACAATTTGTCCTTGAAATAGCCAGAGGACATCTTCAGGGACACTCTCCCTTCTGCTGAGGCCCACATGGATGGGGGTGTCACAGTGGACCTAGAAAGAGGACTGGAGCTCCCCACCCTGACAGAGGCTCGTGGTTGCTTCATCTCAGAAGCAGCAGCCCCACCGGCTGGAGATTTCTCATCTCCAGCTTGAAGTCAGTCGTGTGACTGTCATTTTTGTGCCACTGACGAGCTGTGTGACCTTCGGCAAATTACTTAACCTTTCTGAACCCATTTCTACATCTGGAGAATGGCGACAATAATGGCACCGACTTTCCTTGGGTTGCTGTGAACATTAAGTGGAGTGATGTTTGCAGCACCCTGCGCCCAAGGTTGGCTACACCACTGTGGTGGCCCACGTAAGCAGTGACGCACGCATTGGAATTGCTGTAATGACTACTTTCACTGCATATTCATTCCACTCTGCCCCACAGCCTTCCTCTGACCTCTCAGTCTTCATTTCTTCAGGGTAAATGGGGCCGAGAATGATTCCCGCCTCCTAAAGTTGGAACGGAGCCAACACGTGTAAACTGCACAGGCTTCGTGGTAGCTTACTTGGCATATTGTTGGTATCCTCCAGTGGAGGAACTCACTACCTTTGGATCAGGCTTCAGGGGAAGCCGAAGCCTGTTTCTGGCTCTACAGAACATGCTGGCTCCAACTTCCACAGAACTCCTCCAATTCCAAACCCCAAGATCCTGGGGTCGCACAGCACTGAAGTCCAGTCCCAGGTTCATCTCTCCCAGCTGTGTGTCCTTGAACAAGTGCATCAGCCTCTCTCTGAGAAGCATCAGCCTCCTCATGTGTAATGCAGGGGCTCCAATCATGGGGTTGTTAGGAAGAGCAAACAAACTCACCAGGCACACAGGAGATGTTCATTACATGTGAATTTTCCTTTCCCCTGCAGATGCTGAAGGGATTCTGTGTTTATGGGGGAATGAGAAAGATTTGAGAGAAAAAGCCTAAATTCTGGGCAAAATCAAGATGCCTGCTTGAGCAATGGGGAATCAGCATTCTCAGCCCTGCCTGCTTCTATCTCCAAGGCTGCTTGGAAACACTGGTTAAGTCCCAGATTCAGCCCCAGATCCCAACAGTATGGCCCAGAGGCCTGGTTTTTAGCCACTTCATGGCTCTTCTGCCTCTATGAAGAGAATGGTGATGGGGACGGGGACGATGTCACTGGGCACACAGTTATTAATGCCTGTGTACCAGGCCCTGTGGAAGGCTCCAGGGGTAAAGATGAGGTCCCCACTCCAGAGACCTTCTGTTCCCATGGCGGCTGGAAATGAAGACTGCAAATTAAGGAAGTAAGATGAGCTAAGCTGAGATGAGCTGGCAAGTGAAGGAAATAAACAGGAGGACGCAACGGAATAAGGGAAGGGCTGACTTCCACGGGAGAGGAGATGTTTGGGCGGAGATTTGATGGAGGAGACGGGGCCTACCAAGACTGGGGGTGCAAAGGTGCTGGGTAGGGAATCAGGCATGATGTGCACGAGAAACAGCAAAGAAGCCCCAGGGGCTGGGATGTGGTGGCCCAGGCTAGTGGGCAGGAGCCAGATTTCCACCACTCAGCCGGGAGGGGGATTTGATGAAAGGATGAAGTGGGGAAGGACAGCAGGTCTGTTCTGTGTGGCTCATGGGGGCAGCTCCAGAGGGGCAGCTTCTGGCTCACCATAAGGCCAGCCTTGCAGATGGACAGAACCATCTAAAGATAGAAACAGATTCTTCATAAAGGAGTGAGCTTCCCACAGCCAGAGGCATGCAAGCTGGAGGAACAGATTGCTTGGAAGGGAGCTCCGGGTCGCACTGGGCTGCACACATTGATTCTTGGTCACTCAGTGGACAGCGGACAGTTGTAGATGCTGCTGTGACCAGCCCCGTGCTGGATACTGGGGTGACTGAGATGGGTCTGTTGTGCCACTGCTCTTGTGGCAGTCATGGCCCAATGGGGAGGAAACCCTGGGAAGAGAGTGGAAAGGATTTGGGGTCACCAGGAGGGGGACAGAGCACGCATGAGGGCCGCAGAGGAAGGAATGAGAGGAGGAGGACGGGGGTAGAGGGAGGGAGGAGGGAGAGTGGAGAGAGCATTTGTGGCTTGAGGGATCGTCAGGGTAGACAGGTACGCACAGGAGACGGGTTTCTGGACTCCCCCACCCCCCTGGCTGCTGTGTGACTGGCCATGCCTGCTGCTCGTGTGCTAAATGGGAACAGGAACCCCAGCTGCATGTTCCTCTTGGAATGTGGCTGGCTGCGGCAGGCAAGGGCTCCGAACTTTTGTTGCTGCTAAAGATTCATAGGAATGTTGGACAACCAATGCACTGTGCCCGGAGCAGAGAGCTGGGGCGGCCTCGGAGGGGCCTCGAAGCCCTGCTGGGGACTCTCCAGGCTGGCCTGCTAGGAGCTCAGCTTGACCTGGTGAGAAAGACCACACCACATGCCCCTTCCTTCCCCGGAGGCCTGAGGACGGGAGATGGGTGAGACAGGACAGCAGGCCTCCCCTGGCATGAAGCAGGTGCCAGCCTAGGGCAGCCCCTGGCCTGCCTCTTGCTGCTCAGCCCTGGGGAAGGAGGCTCATGCTCAGTGGCAGCTCCAGAGCCAATGGGCACTAGGGTGGAAGCTGGGGGCTGGCACCGATCACAGCTCCAGAGCCAACTGCTCATTAATTCACCCCCCACATTTGCTTCAAAATAACTCATTCAGCCTGGGAGAGCTGCTGGCAGCCTGCCAGGGAGGGCTCCAGAGGAGGGGCTCACAGAGCCTTCTCATAGGCGGCCCCCCACTATGGCTCTGCCATGGACAGGTGAGGAAACTGAGGCTCCAAGGGGACAGGGATGACCCAGCAAATCAGACGGGGGCTGCTCTGCAGTGGGCATGGAGGAGGGACACTTAGAGAGGCTGAAAAGAGGGGGCAGAGAGAGCTCCTCTTGGGGTTCCATTGGCCTTCTGCCAAGAAGAAGACGCCAGCACTCTATGATCCAGCCAGACGGGTCCAAGGCTGAGGTGAGGAGGGACTGCAGGCTTTAGGATGAGGCTGCCTCAAATGCTAGAAGAGAGTGCTGGGACCTGAGGCCTGGATTCTGAGGCACACATCTGTCCACCGGGGGCCGGGGAGGGGCTTGGGCCACCATGTCCAGTGCTAGATGCTTCTGTCCCTCAGAGAGCTTGGCCACAGCCAGGCCTCTAATAGAATGGTGTCCATGTCTTCCTCCTCCCACCAGGCCTGGGGACAGCCTGGAAATGGCCGGGCTCAGGACTTACTGGTCAAGGTGGAGCTCTGGCTAAAGCAGGATGCAGCCGCTGCCCTCCAGACCCTTTCTGATTCTTCCCATCAGCTGCCAAGCAGGGGAATGGCCCAGGTGCACTGGGGGAAGTGGGTGTGTATGTGTATGTGTGGGCGTCACTCAGAGAAGGCCACAGAACACCCAGAAAGCAGGAGCTCTGCCCCACATGTCGGGTACAGGGCTGAACTCACTGCCTTCCCCATCTGCTCCTCCCTCCCACCTCGGAGAATGAGCCCCCATCAACCACCCCGGTTCCCACAGCAGACACTTGCTGCCTCCTCCCACCCACCCCCCACCTCCAAACCACCACCCAGCCCTGCCCAAGCCCCTCCGAACTCACCTCCAAACCACCACCCAGCCTGCCCAAGCCCCTTTGAACTCACCTCCAAACCACCACCCAGTCCTGCCCAAGCCCCTCCGAACTTGGAATCCATCCGCTCCTCACCCCCAGCCCACCAGAATCCAGGCCACGACCATCACCCCTTGGGACTGCTGCCAGGTCCTTGTCACGTTTCCCTGCTCGGCATATCCCCTGCTAGGGCACACACACACATACACACACCCACACCCACATACGTGCATGTATACACATCCACACACCCACACCCACATATGCACACATTTATACACATACACCTACACACATACACACAGACATATACATGTGCATACACAATCTATACACACAGCTATATACATACACACACATACACAATACACACACATACATGTGCACACACATACACATACACATACACACATATATACACACATACACAGATGCATGCAATGCACACACACATATACAAACACACAAATATACAAACACCTACACACATATACACAAACATATACACACATACACATATACACATTTGCATATGTACAATACATACACATGTAACACATATACACAGACATATACATGTGCACACACACATCTATACATGCACCTATATACATACACATATCCACAAACACAAACACATACATATATGCACACATACATAAACACAATATACACACATAACCACATATACACACACACGTACACATACACACATATAAACCACTATATATATACATATGCACACAAACACACACATACACATAGATACACACAAATGTACACATACTAACACACACGTGTGCACAAACATACAAACACATGCCTGCACACACATATTTTCACACAAACATACACGCACATGCATGCACGCACACATACATGCATGCACGCACACATGCATGCCCCACTGGCTGTCAAAGGGATCTTTCCAGAACTCCAGCGTGACCAGGTTACACCCCCATTGCTCACTGTAACCTGCCTTTGAGGCCACGGAGCCTGGGCCTGCTCATCTCACTGAGAATCTGGGAAGCAGAGAGATTTTAAACAGAGGCTGGGCTTATTATAAATGCATAAATAAATATAAATTAATGCTGTGTATAGAAACTTGTACAAATCTAAATCATTAAATCAAACGTAGGTTTGGGGGTCAGCAGATTTGGGTCTGAATCCTGGGGGCCGTTTCTTGGGTGACTGTGTGACCTTGGATGAGTCACACCACCTCCCCAAACCCTTTCCTAATCTGGGACATAAGGCTGCTAAGGGCCTTCTGCATTAGACTTCAGGAGGTGCCTGTACCATGCTGTCCAGTTGGCCTGGCGAGCTCACTTGTCTTTCAGCACCGCCCTGGATGCCATGGCCTTGCTGGGCCTCTAGCTGCCCTCCCTCTGGGCCCCCACAACCCCTCAGCGCCCTGCTAGACTCTGTCTCTGTCTCTGTCCTTTCTGCCTACCTGTGAATGTCTCATGAACAGGACCTGGAACAGATGCTAATTATGTTAGATGAATGAGTGAATGAATGACTGAAGTGTGAATCCCTGTAGGTGGACGTGTAGGGACATGGTCACGTGTTGACACCACACCACATACATGCACACAACACACACACACACAACACATAGGTGCACACACACCACACCACACATACACACGTAACACACATGCACACACACAGCACACATAGCTATACACCACACCAAACACCACACACACACAACACACATGCACAGACATGCCACACACAGACACACACACCACACATACCACACATATACACCACACACACAACACACAGATACACTACATCACATACACTCACACAACACACATAACGCATATGCACACACACACACCACACAGACACACACCACACATACCACACATAGATACACAGCACACCACAGACACAGCATACACAACACACATGCACACAGACACACCACATACACATACACCACACATATACACCACACACAACACACATGCACACACACACCACACATACCACACATAGATATACACCACACCACACACACACCAACACACATGCACACACACCACACACACCACACATACCACACAGATATACACCACACCACACACATGCATATAGACAACACACTTGTACACACACCACACAGACATCCCATACACAGACACACACACCACACATACTACACATAGATACACACACCACACCACACACACACATACACAACACACATGCACACACACAACACACATACCACACATAGATATACACCACACACACACACACAAACACACATGCACACACACCACACACACCACACAGATATATACCAAACCACACACATGCATATACACAACACACTTGTACACACACCACACAGACATCCCATACACAGACACACACACCACACATACTACACATAGATACACACACCACACCACACACACACATACACAACACACATGCACACACACAACACACATACCACACATAGATATACACCACACACACACAAACACACATGCACACACACCACACATACCACACAGATATATACCAAACCACACACATGCATATACACAACACACTTGTACACACACCACACAGACATCCCATACACAGACACACACACCACACATACTACACATAGGGCACATCACACACAACACACACAGACACACCACAACACACACACAAAACACATGCACGCACACACCACACACCACACACACACACACCACACTCATGGATATACACTATACAGAGACACCACACACACAGATATAGACCATACATCACACACCACACACGCACCAACACACGCCACACACACACCACACCATGTACACAATTCCATCCCACACCCCCGCCACTCACTCAGCGACCTCTTTGCCCTCTGCGGTCTGGGAAGGGTACGGGTCAGCAGGGCGCCCCTGGGCTGCTCATCTCCACTCAGGTGTTGTGCCCCTCGGGCACGGCCGGCCTTAGCCTGAACCTAAGAAGAAAGGGCAGAGCCGCTTTTTGAGCTCAGGAGGCTGTGGGTCCTGCCAGCAGCGCCCAGCCCCGAGGCAGCGGCTGGGCCTGAGTGAGACCCTTGGGCCTGCAGGGGACATCCCAGAAGTGCACTGGGGCTGGCCAGGCAGGGGCCTGTGGGGTGGGGGCCCGGCAGCCGGCAGCCAGCAGTGCCGCCAAACGCCCACTTGCACCAGCCGCTGGTTTTCAGGGCCTGCTCACCAGCCAGCGGGCATACTGGGCCCAGACGGCCCTAGGGTGTCCTGCCAGGGAGAGGCGTCCTCTGTGAGGGTGGCCTGGGAGGGGCAGAGCGGGCAGGATCATCTGACACCTCGCATTCCTTCCAAGCAAGGACACCAGGCTGGCGCCCAGGGCCACCCCCAACTCGCAGTGTGGCCTGAGATGCGCCACAGACTTCTGTGCAATGGGTGGGCGGGGGCAGGTAAAGGGTCTAGTGCCGCAGCTGAGCTGACCACCCCTTGTCGGGTGCGGGGCGGCGTGCAAAGGGACCGCGGCCACAAGAGGGCGTCTGAGCTTCAACCCGCAGGGAGCCGCGGCCAAGAGGCCGCCAGGTGGGGCTCAGGGTCTGGGAGTGGGTGGGGTTCAGGGTCTGGGAGTGGGTGGGGTTCAGGGTCTGGGAGTGGGTGGGGTTCAGGGTCTGGGAGTGGGTGGGGTTGAGCTGGAGCTGAATCTTGCAGGAGGGGGCAGACTACTGCGTGCGCCCCCAGCCACTCTTTATCTCTTTTCATCTGATGGCAGCACATGCTGAGTACACGCATGAATGAATGAAGTGAAGAAGGTATTATTATTAATCAGTATTTTACAAGTAAGAAGGCAGCTCTGTGCCTACAGGGATTTTCCCAGGTCACACAGCTGGTAGGCATGGAGCCAGTGATGCCCCTGGTTCTGTCTGCCACAGAGCTTTGGAGAAAGCACCAGAAGCAACCTGTGGCATTATCAGCACCCAGGTGCTCAGAGCAGGAACAAAATCCTGGTCCTGGGCCCCTCCAGGGACCCCCTCTGCCACAGAGACCAGGCCTCTCTCTGGTCAGCACTGAGTGATAGTAATCATTAACAAGAAGGAACCCACTGCCACGGCACTTTACACTCTCATGAAGCATCACTGTCCCCTGGGTTACAGAGAAGGAAGAAAAGAACTTGCCAGAGGCCACACAGCTTCTGGTTGGAACACTTTGGCCCCCGGAATCCACAGTCCCCTTGCCATGCTTCATCTCCGGGAGACTGTTTTCCGTGAAGGAGCTCCTAGCCACGTCTCTCCAACTGTTCATCCGATGCAGTTTTCTCGCCTGCTTGGTGGTGGCAGAGGTAAATGATAACATAGCCCAGCCCCATAGACTTCACCCAGAGGAGAAGTCAGATCAGACAGCAGGGGACTCATTCAGGGCAGCGCGGGTCATTAAGGGCCCTGATCCATGACACAATTCCATCGCCCATTCCAGATTCCCATCAAGAAGCCAAAAATATAAAAACCCTTCAAGCTGGAAGCCAGGACACCCTGCCACCACTTTGGGGCAAGAACCCCTCATCCTCAGCCCCACCTTCCCTCTCCCCATCCCTCAGCCACCTCCCCCACTTCCCCTCACCTCCCTCCTCACCTCCACACTCCCCAGGACCTGAGGCCTGACTCGGCCTTCTCCACCAACACCTGCTTTCATCCTGGGAGTTCCCCAGACCCCTGACGACCCGGCCAACCCCCTGCTTCTCCCCCATCACCAGCAACCCTCTCTTCCTCTTTTGTACTTGGCCCAGCCAACCTCACCCATGCCATGGCCTGGGTGTCCTCACTCAGAACTGCCTCCCATCCCATATATCCTCCCAACCCCATATTGGCCTCTATCCACAGCCCTCCTTCACTCAACCCTCCTTCACTCTCTGACCTCATCACAGCACCTTTCTTCTCCTGGGGGCACTGCCCTCCCTGTCCAACCTGGACCCCAAGGGGACTTTCTGTAGCCATAGTCTTGGCCACCCACCCTGCAAAAGTCTCCCCACCACTCTGCAAAGACGCAACCATGGGATAAACCAGCCGGCCCTCCCCGAGGAGCCCATCTGTGTCCTGAACCCTGGACTCCACCCTTCCTTCCTCCCCTCTACCCCCTTCTTCACCTTCTCTTTCCCCACATCAAGAAACACGCTCTAGCCTGGGCAACAAAACGAGACTTCATCTCGACTAAAAATAAAAACATGAGCCAGGCGCAGTAGCACATGCCTATAGTCCCAGTTGCCTGTAGTACCAGCTACTCGGGAGGCTGAGGCAGGAGGATCTTTTGATCCCAGGAGATCGAGGCTGCAGTGAGCCAAGAAGGCACCACTGCACCTCAGCCTGACTGACAGAGGCACTCTCAGAACTTTGGGAGGCTGAGGTGGGTGGCATCGAGACCAGCCTGGCTGACATGGTGAAGCCCCATCTCTACTAAAAATACAAAAATTAGCTGGGCATGGTGGTGGGCACCTGTAATCCCAGCTACTTGGGAGGCTGAGGCAGGAGAGTCACTTGAACCCAGAGGCAGAGGTTGCAACGAGCTGAGATGGCACCACTGCATTCCAGCCTGGGCAACAGAGTGAGACTTCCTATCTCAAAAAACAAACAAGAAGAAAAAAAAAAAAAAAAAAACCCTCCCATAGCCCTACAGTTGGCTCCAACCAGGACCTATCTTTCTTCCCCCTACCCAGCAAAACATATTCCAGGGTCATCTTTACGGCCAGTCTCACTCTTGCACCTGCCGTCTGCTTCCCAGGCCTAGTGCTGTCCACCCCGTATACCACCAGAACGGTTCTTAATGAGTCACTCAACACATTGTTGTTAAATACAGGGAGTGCTTTTCCGTTCTCACCCTGACCAAGAGGCAGACAGCCTGACAACAACCCTGTGAAGGATGTGCTGTGATTGATTATCCCCATTTTGCAGAAGGGATACTGAAGCACAAAGAGAGTAACTGATTTGCTCCAAGTGAAATAGCAGGTAAGCCTCAGAGCGCACCAGCCTCCCTCCCCTCAATATCCCACAAGAACCTCAGACTCGCCACAACCAAAATGAGCTCACTGATTCTGCCCTGACCTTCTTATTCCTGGCCAAGCTGGGCGCTGGATCAGACAATTAGTAGCAGCTGGACCCTAGGCGATTGTATTTAATGCCTGTGAAGTGCTTAGCACAGAGCTCCACACAGAAATGCTCGATGAAGGCCAGCTTCTATGTGTTGCTCTGACACACACATATATACACACACACATACACAAACATATACACAGATGCATGCATGTACACGTACACAGACAACCCAGGGCCTGGCCACTCCGCACACTGGCCTTTTATACTTTATCAATCACAGCAGCATCGATTTATAGCCCTGTGTGTTTGATATGAATGCACTATTTTACAAAAGCCAAAATAAAACTCCTAGAAGCTGTAAAAACCCAGGAGTTTGGAAGATTCCCTGCAGGGTCAATTAGGGTGAATTAGAACCTACAGATGTGAATCTACCCAACTACATAATGGCAACTTGGGCAGTGCACCTTGGAATGCTAATGAAGGCGGCCGCTGATGGGGAGAGAGCCAGCCTGGCCTTCCCTCTGAGGCCTGCGGGGAGGGGGCAGGACCTTGCCCACCCCTGGGCTGTGTGATCAGGACAAAGCTGGGCCCCACTCTGAGCAGCAGTTTCTTCCTCTGGAGATGGGGCTACTATGTACCACTCAGGAGGGGTAAGTTCAAGTCCTTAAGTGAGGACTTAAAATTCTGTGTGCCCGCTTTTTCATCCCTCGGGCAAAGATCTCAGGACTTGTGATAGTGGTTACAGGAAAAATGTAAAAGTCACCAACATTTGCTATGTATGACTGTCTCCCATAAGACAGAGTCATGCTCCCCTTCCAATGATGGAACTCAAGAGTCCTTGCTTTGGACAAGGGAGAGTGTAGGAAGCTGAATCCAGTCTCAGGTATCGCACCTGGGGATGGTTACAACTTTCCTCATTCTACAGATGGAGACTGATCCCTGACTCCAAACACCTGGGATCATAACCTCTCCACACATGTGACCCAGGCCCAGGCTTGCCCACCTCCCTACATGGTGAGGTCACAGCTCTGCCCATGGCCATGCCTGCTCCCTCAGTGCCAGCCTGCCTAGGAAACAACACAGATCTTGGATCCAGAAAACCCAACTCTGCACGTACAGCTGAGCAATCAGGAACAAACCTGCCCCCTCTCTCTGAGCCTTATTTTGCCTGTCTATAAGATGAGGATGATAACTCAGGTAAAACACACACACAGTGCCCGGCACAGAGTAAGTGCCCAACCAAGGTTAGAAGTTTAAAATCCTCACAAGCCCTTCATGAGATAGGATCTATTACCCCCCACTCTGCAGATAAGTAAACTGAGACTCAGAGAGGTTTAGCAACTTGCCCAAGGTCACAGAGCTAAGCAGCAGGAGGAGCAGGAGCTGGGGCTCAAACCTGGTCGGCTTGTCTCCAAAGGCTCAGGATGGAAGAGGAGTAGGTAGGGCCCCAATCCCGTAGGCAAGAAAAGGAAGAGGGAGGGGTAGAGAAGGGAAAGAGGAGAGAAAACAGAAGGGAGGGCTGTCCATTGGCAGATGATGCCTTGGGAGAGGTGAGGCCAGGTGCAGACAACTGCTTTAAGCAGAGGTCCAGAGCCAACAGACGCCAGTGAGGGCAGTGCTGGGCTGGCGGTGGACGCCCTCCCCCTCGCTCTCTTCTCCAGTGAACTTGCTGGCTCAGCCTGTGTCACCAGCATCCCAATGAGGTTCTACAGGCAGGAGTTTGGGGTGGCACTCCCACATGACAGGACTCAACAGGTCCTCCTGGTGCTAGGAACAGATCCAGGGTTCTGCCCTTCTCCCCTGGTGGCCAAGTGCCCCCAGGAGCTCTGTTTGGGGCCACAGGGGCAGGAGGTGGGCCTGAGCCCTGAGCAGCCAACAGCCTGAGATGGCCTCCAACCAACCCCGGAGACCTGGGGCACCTGGAGGGTGGGTGGGGCCCACCTACAGCTGGCTCCCTGCAGTCGCCTGCAGTCCCCGCCCATTTCTGACAGCTGGGAATTCCTTGGGCATGACAAAGTTGGCCAGGCAGTGGGCTGGGAACCTGGCCTGGCAGCCTAGGCAGGGTTCCGATTACAGCTCTGGCTGCAAGCTATCTGTGAGGCCATAGGTACGTCACTTCCCCTCCGTGGGACTCAGCCTCTCCATGGCCAGCGGTGGCAGTGCTGGCCTAGCTAAAATGACTTTCCAATGCAGGGAATCTCAGAATCTGGATTCACAGAAGCCAGGGATTGGAAGGAACCTCGAGCTGTGATCTCCTAATACTGGTTTGCAGCTGACAGTGTCAGAATTACTATGGGAATGTGTGAAAATGCAGATCTAGGGGATCCCCTCCACCCCCAGCAAAGGAGTAGGCTGTGGACCCAGGCACCTGCAGATTTGACAGGCATCCCAGATCCACACCCTCAGAGGGCTTCTTTCCACTTCTGCAGAGGGGAGGCTCTTCCAGAGATGGGATGCCCCAGGATCTCTGAGCAGCCCCAAATCTTTGCGGCTCCATCCCCTGGGGCTCCTCAGAAGCCTAGAGCCGGGTTCCAGCTTTCACTCCCACCAGCAAACTTTCCGTAGAATTCTCTGCCACCACCTCTCTGTCTAGGTCCTCTCCACCCAGGCCACGACAACTGGCCATTCCTACTTTCCCTCCCACCCAAAGCAGAAGACTAGCTTTTTGTGTTTTCTTCTTTTCTAATTGAGGTAAGATTTGCATACAGTAAGGGGCACTATTTTGAAGTGAACAGCTCGATGTATTTCTACCTCTGAACCTCCGTGTCACTACCACCCAGGCTAAGCTCTAGACCGTTTCCCTCACCCCAGGGAGCTCCCATCAAGAACCCCCGCCTTGCCTCCCACACTGTTCTGAGTCCATCACCATGGATAGGATGTGAGAGGCCTGTTTCTGGAGTGATCTGTGCTTTCAGCCCCTGGAATGCAGGCTCCGTGAGGACAGGCTGTCCTATTCCTTGCATTGCCTGGCACCAGGCAGGTGCTAGGAAGGCTGTGGCCCCTTCCAATGGCTCCCACTGGCTCCTAGACACTTCCCTTCCCCTTTCTCCCTCACACAGCTCAGACACACCCACTGACTCCAGCCACGCCCATATCCAAGCTCAGACCTACCGTTGCCCCATGCATTTCCTCCAGTGGTGCTTCCCACTTAGGATGGGGTGGCCCCTAGTTCCTACCACTGTGGCCTCCCTCACCCCAGAACACTGCACTCATAGTGTTTTGTCTCCTACGCCAGTCTCACAATACCTCACACATGCTGGGCTTGACAATCGCACTGCCATCCAGTAGTCCTACCATACACCCTCATACTCACACGTGTGACCATGGGAGAGTCACTGTCCTCTCTGGATCTCAGTTTCCCCATCTGTAAAGTGACACAATTAGGCTAAGTGGATTCTGTGAGCTCCTTTGGCTCTCATAATAGCAAGTGTAAATACATATTTGTTAGACAGATAAATAGCCCCAAAGAACGGGTCATCACTGATGGTGGGATTGTAGTATCTGCTGGAGGCCTTTAGAGGCAGAATTCCAAGTGTGGTGTCAAGAGTGCTGGCTGTGGAGCTGACTGCCTGGGTTAAAACCCTGGGTCTCAACTTTCCCATCTGTAAGATGGGGGTAATAGTGGAGCAGGGTGATGATAAAACAGGAGAGTGCATAGAAGCAGTTGCGGTGCATAGAAGCCTAGCACTCACCTAGTGCTCAGTAGAGTTTAGCTCCTACTGGCATTCCCAGGGCCCAGGGTCACTCAGCAAGGCCCTGGAGTCCACACCAGTCCGGGACCAGAGGGCAGACCAAAATGTGGCAGCAGTTTCTGCCGAATGCCACCAGAGGGCACCATGATGCAGCCAAGTGCGCCAAGGCCTCCCTGACTCACCCCAGGAAGACCGCTCCTGAGGGAGAAGTGCAGTGCCAGCCAGAGCCTGCCGGCCAGGAGAGTAAGGACAAGCCTCCATCCTCCAGAAGGGCTTCCACCAGCACAGCCCTTTCTCCAGAAGATGCCTCACACCACCTTGGCCTGACATTCTGTCCGTTTCTATCACAGCCTGTGATCCACAACAGGCTAGAGAACATTGTCACTTCCTACCAAAGCCATTAGACCCATTTCACAGATGGGAAAACTGAGGCCCAAGAGAAGGCAAGGCCAGCCCAGGTCATGAGTGAATTTTTGTCTCCCTGTTCAGGCTGGCTTCCCTGCACACCCCCTAAGCATCCATGGTGTGACTCCCAGCTGAGGCTGGGGCACCAGCATCTACGCTGCCTCCCTGGTTCCCTGAAGGCTGCAGGAGACAGGGAAAGCCACAAGTGTGATGGTGGGGAGGCGTCAGTATAAGGGATGGAGAAAGCCCAGGAGGTCGGGGGCAGAGAGAGGCAGAGCAAAGCAACACGGGAAACAGGGCCGGGGCACGAGACAGATGTGGGAGAGACATTCGGAAGAGACGGATGGGACAGGAAGAGAGACAGACGGGAGAGACAGAGAAACCAAACCCTGAGGGAGAACTAGGGGAGTGAGAGCTGCCGCAGGAGGCAGAGGAAGGGAGAGGGGAGAGGTCCCAGATGCAGGGAGCGCACTGGGAAGAGAGATGGGGACAGACACAGAGAGACTGCTGGGAGGGGAAGAGGAAAATCCCTCCCCTCTCAGTCCCACAGCCCCCTACGCCCCAGAAACTTCACCCTTGGCTGGAGGAGAGGACCCTCCTTCCCTGTCCTGGGGGCTAAGCCCAGGCTTAGCACTCGCTGTCTGCTCCACCCCCACCCAGCAGGTTCCTGGGCCAGACACCTCCTCCTGGGGATGGCAGTGGAGCCAGGCTCCCTGGAGCACCTGAGGCAGACAGGCACAGTCCCCAAGGCCATGTTGCTAGGAGATGCAGCCCTAGGGCCCCAGCTTATCTCCTGAGCCTCTTCCAGGGCAGGGCTTGGGACTCACCTGGGACCCCAACCTCCCTGAGCTCCTGCCCCACTCAGGCCTGGTGGCCCCCTGCTGGGCATCCTACAGGCCCCTGTGCAGTGAAGAGGCACCCTCCATCCTTGTCCCTAGCCTCCAAAGGCAGAAGGAATGATACTTGATGAGTGCCCATGGTTTGCCAGGCCTCACCAGCTCCCAGCACCCTGTCCGGTCCTGTCCCAGCCACTGGGCCTGGTGTGCTCTTGAGAGATACTAAAGCCCAGAGAGGCTGGTTTAAATTTCTACCTGCCTTTTACGAGCTGTGTGACCTTGGGCAAGTCACTTACCTCCTCTTCCCCCTCATCTAATGATGAGATCAGCAACCTCATCTTTAAGCAGGGACAGTATCGGCTTCATAGGAGGAAAAGCCACAGTAGGGAGAGGGGACAGGAAAGGCTGGTTTCTATCTCTGTTCCTGTCCCTGAGCCTGCAGGGCTGCTGCTGGGGGCACCTCCCAGCACCTCCCCAGTCAGCCCTGTCCTGGCCCTGCTTTGAGCCCAGTGATTCACAGCAGCCTCTAGGGAAGGGGCTGCCCTGACCTCTCCCCAAGGCACTTGGACAGATACAATGAGGGATAAACCCTGGGGCACAGGCAAAGCCACACCCATGTCCCTGTGTGCTGTGTTAGGGACTCGGGTAAGAGCAACTTACCTCCCAGGTCCTGTTTTAAGCACCTTAGCAAACCCACAAGGGCACCTAGTGCAGGTGGGACCATTATCCCCATAAATGGATGCTCAGAGCTATGCCTCTGCCCAAGCTCCCCCGCCAGGCATAGAGGGGCTCTGGTGCTTGGACCCTGGCTGATAGCTTCAAAAGCCCCAGCCCTTAACCTCCAGGCCTCAGTACCTGGAAATCCCAGAGGGTCTCACAGGGAGAAGCAGGAAGGTGGAGGCTGGGCCGGGGCTCCTCCCCGTCGCTCCCACCCCAGCTCTAGTGCCTGGCTTGAACATGGCAGGTGAGAGGCCTGGAAGGCAGCGAGAGGGCCAGTCCAAGGCCAGACTCAAGCTTGATTTATTATTTGCACCGCCTTTAGGCTGGGTCGTAAATTTCAGGCTGCAGCACCGGCCAGGCCCCTGGCAGGCCTCAGGGGACAGCTCCTGGAAGCCTCAGAGTGCGCCATCCAAGGCGAGAGACTTCCCTCACCCTGCCCCAGAGCAGTCTCTTGGGGGAGACCCAAGAACTGCCCCTGGCATCACCAGGATACTCTGGAGCTCAAGGACCTGTGGCCATTCATAGGGTATCCAGCCCCGAGCCCCTTACCCAGGCCCACTCCATGCCTTCACTCCACTTTCTCGTCCCCCCCGCCAGCCTCAGCAGGGGCAGCAGATGCAGTGTGGCTGGGATGGGGGTGGCTGCTGTTGGCAGCTGTGCCCAGGCCACTGCAACCTGTATGTCTGTCTAGCCATGCCCATGCCTATATGGAGATGGATGCCTGAGGTCAAGGCC
The DNA here is from genome assembly GCF_009764315.1 of Trachypithecus francoisi. Taxonomy (NCBI): domain Eukaryota; kingdom Metazoa; phylum Chordata; class Mammalia; order Primates; family Cercopithecidae; genus Trachypithecus; species Trachypithecus francoisi. Next base: position 83,114,731 of record NW_022681457.1, read on the forward strand.
TGCCTTGTCCTGCTCCAGCCCTGTGAAGCCTGCAAGTCCCCTGACCTTTCACTTAAAAATTTAACAAGATGGAAGTGGCCAGCATTCACCAGGCACTCAGAAGCGGCCCTCCACAGATGCCAGCTCCCTTCCTCCTTCCTGCAGGGGCACCAGGCACCCAGCCAGCCTGATCTTCGTTCTCTTCATGAGACACCAGGCCCTTGGCTAGAAGCTCCCTGACTGGGTCCAGGGAGATGAAAGGAGAGAGAAGCAGAGGGCAGGTGATGTGCCAAGCTGGGGGGTGGTCACTGGGTAACCATAAGTCCAAGCAGTTCCATGCCAGGTGTGTAATATCTCTTTCTACCAGCGTCAGCCCCCTCCTGCTCCTGGGACTGCAGCCCTTTGGGGTCTCCTGGATTCACCTTCCATCCCTCCATACGGCACACCCGCCACCCTCCAAAATGAGTTTAGATCCTGGCTCAGGCCCTTTCTAGCATCGTGAGACATTGTGCAAATCACAGGCTGTGCGTGTCACTGATGTAAGACTGAAAGAGCATCCGAGGTGCAGTTATGACCTGGGGACATGTGAGGCCTTGGGTCTCAAACTGCGTGAGAGACTGGGATAGCGGGGGAGGACATGACCTGGCCAGTGTGTACGTGTGTGTGTGTGCACGCACACATGCATGTGAGTATGCACAGGTGTGCAGGGCATGTGCATGTGTGTTCACATGTGTCTGTGTACATGTATGCTGTGTGCTGTGTCACATACATATGTGCTTGCATATGCACTCGTGCATGTGTGTGCAGTATGTATGCATGCGTGTATCCTTGAGAGTACACCCATACGTGCACTGCATACATGTGTGTTTACGTGTTCTTGTGTGTAGTTGTGTGTGTATTTTTTGTGCATGTGCACGAATGTGGGTGCAGCAGATCTCCCTGGCTCCTCTGAATCCCTCTTCCCTTTGATTCCTTCCTCCTCCTCCCTCCGTCCCTCTTAGCCAGGTAGGTAGACAGCACGGGCTGGAGGCAAGGGTGAGTGGGAGATGATCATGCTGCGCCACTCACAAGGACCCTCTAATCCTCTTAGCTCCCACTTAACCCCACAGCCCCTGGTGGGAGCAGCCCCTGCCTGCTCTCAGCTGGCCTGGGGCACCGCCCGCAGAGCGGTGGCTAATGGGCATCCAAGCCAGCCTCCAACTGGTTCATTAGCAACAATGAACTCCGAAGCCTCGTGGGGGTTGGGAGGGTCACTTCTCAACCACTAAGACCCTTTCTTATCCATTATCTCTTTTGATCCTGACAACTCTCTGGAAGGGATTTTAATGTCCTTTTGACAGTGAAGGGCACTGAGGCTGAGAGAGAGAAAGAGGCTTCCTTGAGGTCACACAGCAGGACAATGCCAGAGTTGGCTTAGCTCGGGCCTCTCCCACACATGAGGCCACAGGGAACAGGAAATGCATTGGGATACTCCCCAGGGGAGGCCCACGATCTTAGGGTTCTGACATTTTGGGGTCTCCTCTCCACCAGAGCTCTGGGGCCCCAAATTCCCATGCAATCCCCTTTCCCTGCCCCCTGCCTCCACCCACACCCGAGTTTCCTGGCAGCAGCCTCCCAAAAGACCTGCCTTATCTCTGTCCTTTGCGAGGTCTGCCTGTTCATCCTATAGGGCCAAGGGTCCTGCTCAGGGCCATCTCGGTGACAGTCAGTCCAGCCCGCATGCCCCTCCCCATGTTTTCCTTTCCAGAGCCACGTGGGCTCATTTGGTATGCAGCAGGCAGACTGAGATTGGCCTGGTGGCGGGGCAAGCCCGGACTGGCCCTGGCCTCTCCGCGTCAGCCCCCTGGCCCTGCTCCAACTCGCTTAGGGCACCCTTGAAGGCCTACTGTCCCAACTCACCCCTCCTGACCAACTCTGCACACTGGAGTCCCTGGGCTTGGAACACTTTTCCCACCCTGTCACCCAAACTCTTTGCCTGCCTGACTTCTTCGGGTCTAGACCTAAATGTCACTGCCTCAGAGAACATTCCCCAACTACCTCATCTAAACGAAGTGTCTTTGTTGTTCTCCTACAGGCATGTTTCACAATTTGTACATACATATCTTTTTATGTCTTTGTTGATCTACCCTACTTGATGGTAAGTTTCATGCATGAAGTCAAGGGACATGTATGTCCAACATGGGTCCTGGAGATGCCAGACACATAGGAGGTTTTTGGTAAAAACCTTGTTGAATAAATAAAGGGTGGAGAGATGAACCAGCAAGATGTGCCTCCTCCACACCTGCACAGCCGAAGAGCTGAGTGGCGGGGAGGGTGGGAGCTGCTGCCCAGGTCAGGCGGAAGCAGCCCTGGCTTGTTGCTCATACTCCAGGGACAGGCTAGGGAAGAGGTTCCCCTCCCCAGCCAGCTCTCAGAGAAGCTGGCCAGTCCCTCAGCCTCCCAACTGAGCAGGGGCTGAATCAGCCTCCTGAGGGCCTCTCCTTGTTTCTCTTTTCTTTTCTTTTCTTTCTTTTTGACGATGTCTTGCTCTGTGACCCAGACTGGAGTTCAGTGGCACGATCTCGGCTCACTGAAACCTCTGCCTCCCAGGTTCAAGTGATTCTCCTGCTTCAGCCTCCTGAGTAGCTGGGACTACAGGTTTACAGCACCATGCCAGGCTAATTTTTGTATTTTTAGTAGAGACGGGGTTTCACCATGTTGGCCAGGCTGGTCTCCAACTCCTGACCTCAAATGATCTGCCCGCCTAAGCCTCCCAAATTGCTGGGATTACAGGCATGAGCCACCACACCTGGCCTGGCCCTCTTCTTCTAGGCCTTCCAGGAAAGAAGATCCCGGTCCCCCAAGCCTATGTAGACTCCACCATGTAGCCCTGGTCATGGCCCAAACTTGCTACATGGCCCTGAGTGAGCCCCCACCCATCTCTGGGTCTTGGCTTCCTCATCAAAAAACAAAGGAGTTGAAGAAGATGGCCTCTGTCTGTAGTAGCAGCTTCCAAGAAGTCTCCAGTTCTTGTCTTCTCCTGGTAGTTGCATCCCTGTGTCGTTATTGAACAGAGCTGATCTTTGTACACAATGGGATATTATGAAAGTGACAGAGTGTGGCTTCCTATGGTAGGTCGCAAAAGGACAGTGAGGCTTCCGTCTCACTCATCCTTAAATCACTTTCTCTGGGGAAGCTAGTTGCCATCTTGTGAGGAGACTCAAGCAGCCCAGTGGAAAGGAAATGAGGCTTCTTGCCAGCAAGCAGCTCCAGCCGGCAGGCATGTGATGAGTCACCTTAGAAGCAGATGCTTTCACCCAGGTGAACCTGCAGATGACTGCAGCCCCAAGCCCATATCTTATCTCCACCCATCCTCCACACTGACTGCTGGAGGGAGGACTTTCTAAACTATAGATCTGGGCTGGGTGCAGTGGCTCACACCTGTAATCCCAGAAATCCCAGCACTTTGAGAGGCTGAGGCAGGCAGATTGCCTCAGCCCAGGAGTTCAAGACCAGTCTGGGCAACGTGGTGAAACTCTATCTCTACACAAAAAAAAAATTAGTGGGTCATGGTGGCACACACCTGTAGTCCCAGCTACTCAGGAGGCTGAGTCAGGAGAATCACTTGAGCCCTGGAGACTGAAGCTGCAGTGAGCCGAGATCGTGCCACTACACTCCAGCCTGAGCAACAGAGTGAGACCCTGTCTCAAAAAAATAAAAATTAAAATAAAACATAGATCTGATCATGTTGTTCCTGCTCCAGAGCCTTCCATGGCTCCCTTGTTGCCTACAGAATAAGGTCCAAACCCCTTGGACTGTCATTTAAGACCTTTTATCATTGCGCCCAGTTATCTCTCCAGCCTGATTTCTAGTTTTTCTTTGTCTCAACTCTAATACCCCACTAAGATTGAACCACCTCTAATCTCTGAACACAAGAGATTTTCATGTCTCTGTGCCTTTGCTCACACTGTTCTCTCTACTGAATATTCTTCCCCTTCTTTGCCCAGAAAACTCCTACCAATATGTCAAGACCCAGCCATTCTGATCCACCACGCAGAGCTAGTATCTCTCTTGGCCCCATTGCATCTTGTTGGATTGCACTGATCTGTTTATATGCCTTGTCCCCCACTAGACTGACAGCTCAAAAGCGGGATGTATCTTTCTCTGTATCGCCAGCGCCTTACTCAGTGGCCAGCATACAAAGCCCATACAAGTTCTTAAAATGGAAGACCTTTAGGTTGACCTTTAGAGTCAACACATTTAAAACCCACTTTGAATGGATATATTGCTAAAAGGTGTTATAGACTCCCCTGCTTTTTCTAAACAGTACATGGGACATGACTTAACCTTGCCTGATTTTATGATTTGTGTCAATACAGATGCCGAGTTTTTGTGAAGGAGCCTTGGAGATCATCCAGTAGTGGAGGGATCTCGAGGCTACAGAGATCAAGTAACTTCCTAGGAAAGCAGCTTGTGGGATGAACTTTAGTTAATGTCTGGGCTACAGTAAGTGATGCTCCCTGCTTTACTGAAGGGCTTAGAGCCCTTGCCTTGCCCCTGTAGTAAATGGCCTTGAAGTCTGTGTTCTTTTAGTCTTTCCATGTTTTTATGACCTTCCTGTCTCAGCTTGTCACTGCGCCATGTGTTGGCTCCCACTTTATCCTTCTAATTATTATTCCTGACCCACTGGAGGCAGGAATACCAGATAACTGAGTTCATGGAACCATGTGGAAAGGAAGGGTTATGATTCCAGACTTAGATCTGGGAGTGCCTTTCCCATGGGGAGTGTGGCGTGAGCTCTAGCACAGGGGCTCTGCATGTCCTCCCCTTCTCTGCTATACTCCAGGTATGAGAGGTGCAGGGAAGAGTACCACTGTAGGGGTGGGGACGCAGGAGTAGCTCAGGCTCCTTACGGATGGGGGCAAGAGGGAGAACAGTGAACTAAGACATGTGGATTCAAGTCCTTCCACTATTAGTTGCAAGTCAAGGAACAGCTCAACTAATCCCTCTTGTTTCAGTCCCAGAATCTATAAAATGGAAGTGTTTCCTACATCATGGTGCTGGAGGGAAGATAAAAGTAATATAGATGTAGGAACTTGATAAATGCTAGAGTCCTGCACAAGAGAACATGATCTTCATTCATTCATTCATTTAACAAATACTTACTGGTCACCTACTGCATGCCAGGCCATCCTCTAGGAACTGGGGATAGGGTGGCAAACACTGCAAAGCCCCTGTGCTCACGGAGACAGAAAAATGAATGAGAATGTATTAAGTAATGGATCAGTCGGACGGACAATGTTTTTGATCGGTGGTGTAAAGCCAAGAAGAATTGTTTCTCGCTCACATTACATGTCCTTTGGGGGATCCCTGTGGGGAGTCTGCTCTATGTTGTCTTCATTTAAGGGCCCAGACTGAAGGAGGCTCCATCCCCAACTTCCACAAAAGGGAACATGGCAAATGGCCCAATCGTTCTGAAAGCCCCATCCGAAGCGCTGGAAATGATAGAGGACACGTCTGTCCTATTTCACTCTCCACCGCAAGTCACACTCATCTCTGAGGGGCGGGAAAATGCAGTCCTACTCACACCCAGAAGATGGGGAGCAGGACGTATTTGGCAGAAAGCACTAACGCCCACCATGGATAGATTCATGAGTCAGTACCAGGAAGGCAAATAAAATAGTGTTAGGAGAGGGAGGGGTGACACTTATTGAGATGAGAGCCTGGGTGAGGCCCTCTGGGAAGGGGACATTGGAGCAGATATGTAAATAAAGTCAGGGAGCAATCCTGTAAAAAGAGCCTGGAAGGAGGAGCAAGTGCCCTGGGGCGGGCGGAGAGCAAGGAGACCAGCAGGCTGGAGCAACGGGCCGGTGGGAAGGGCAGGAGAAAGAAGCATTCAAAGGGGAGATCATGGGGGCACATGGTTGGCCACAGCAGGGCTGGACTTTCCTCGAATGAAATAGGACTCATCTGTTGTTATAGGGTGGGGGAAGCAGCAGTGTTAGTGAATAAACGCACAACTGCTACGCCCCTCACTAGTTGTGTGACCTTGGGCACATCACTTAACCTCTATGAGCCTCAGCTGTCTCATCTGTAAATTGGGGGTTATAAGAGGGGCCACCTCCCAGGGTTATTGGGATGATAAAATACTTAGAACAGGACCTGCCATTTCATAAGTACCATAAAAACATTCGTTATTACTACTATCACTTTCCCCCTCTGCCTGGGGACGTCCTTCCCTTCTCCTCTTTCCCCTCTCCCGGTTACCAGTTACTGGTTACCAACCTCTATCTCTAAGATTCAGTTTTAGATCTTCCCTCTCTTGAGTCTCAGAGCCCGAGAGACCTGAGTCCCTCTCCACCTTTCAGTCCCTGTGATCCTCCTCGAGCCTCAGCTTCTGCATCTGCTAAATGGCATCGATTCCGCCACCACCCCCCCCCAACACCTGACTGGGCTTTGAGGAGGCCGGAGCTAACAGTTGAGCACAGATGGGTGCTCCTTGTGCGGTTGCTGGGTGGATTCCTGGCTGCCTGTGCTCCCCTCCCCATAGGAGGCTGGGGGAACTGGGGACCCCTCCTCTACACTCACCCCACCCCAGCGCTGGCAGCCAAGCGCTCCTGTAGGCATGAGCTGGCGCCTCACCCAGGAGGGGAGAGCAGCTGCGCGGATGGTGGGAGAATTCCTCCCGCTGCTGGATTTGTCAAACAATTGATTAAAGACAATGCAATTAATTATTCCTTGATGAAATAGTGGAAATTACCCAAGAAAATGAAGATTTCAGCAGCAGAACATTAAACCCCTCTAATTATGTCATTTCTGAAAAAGGGAGAGGGGGACAAAAAGGATGGAAATGGCGGGACAGAGGAAGGAAAATAAGTTTTAAAATAGATGGGTTGACCCTGGGGGCTCCATGCAGGGTGAACAGGAGGATGGATGGAGCCACAACCCTGGACCTCCACCGTACTGTTCACAAGGAAAGTCGGCCATGACAGAGCTCTTTCGGGAGACTAGAAGCTGCCTGGAAAGCCAGACATTGGGATACGTGCCTGGGGTGCATCAGCTCATTATCATCACTACTGAATCCCAGTGCCTTGTTCCTTTCTGTGAGACAACAGGGCTCAGAGAGGTGGCATGATTTGCCCACAGAGGTACAACTCTAACCAGTAAAGACAGGACTTGAACTCCGATCTAACTCCAGGAACTGTGCTTTTAAACCCCACCTGGTTGGAGTCCACAGCAGTAGGCACTGCAGAAGCCCTTGGCAGAAGCTGCTCTGACCGCCAGCTCCCCAGGGGTCTCAGTGGCCCACTGAATCTCAGGGCTAGGTGTGGGGCGTGGGTGAATGCCAGGTGCTGACATCTCTGCCAATGCCGATGGAGCCCCAGGCCCCCTGGGAGGGGATCTTTCTAGCCCTCTGTCCTCTATGATTTTTCTGGATTTGCCTTTGCAGAGCAGGGAGGGGCGGTGAGTGGGATCTGTCATAGACCTCGCCCAACCATCTCTCCCAGGGAGCCCCAGATACTCCATGGAGCCCAGGAGAAAGGAGCTGAAGGCCTAGATTCTAACCTCCCTCTGCCAGGAGTATGGCTGCAGCATAGCCTTAGGAAGTTCGCTTGCTTTCCTGGGCCTCAATCTCCCTATCTGTAACAGAGGCTATTGGACCATTAGATAGATTGGTCCATTTGTGGATACGGGACCCAGTCTTCCACAACTTCGATGGTGAACTCAGGTCCGAGAAGCCAAAATCAGCTCTAGAGTGGGCAGGGGGAGAAGAGGAAAAAGGGAGGGTCACTTAGGGCCAGTGGAGGAGTGGCTGGGGGATTTAGGGGCTGGATGGAAGAGCAGGGAGGGAGCCGAAAGGAGCCCTGCGGGGGGCAGTGGAAGGGGAGAGGCAGCCACCCCAGGATCCCTCACAGTTTAGGCTCAGTCCTGGGAGGAAACAGGTAAGGAGTAGCGGGAGAGCAAGGGTCCTGGAAAGGGGTTAAGTCGCCACCTCTTTGGGACACCCACAGAAGGGACCAGCTTACGGGAATGGCTGGCTCCCATAGGGCCAGATGGGAAAGGCCCTCGATTCTTCCTCAGCACTGCCTAAGACGCTTCTCCACAGCTCGCTCTTGTGAGCCCTGCTCCTGGGGCAGATGCCATCATTTTTCTGGGCACTCTCAGGCACTGTCAATTTCATTTTGATGAGTTAGAGTTTCCAATCTCATCTAGCATCAAAACTTCAATGTCTCATTCAATCTAAAGAGTCCTTCCTCTCTCTAGCCCAGGCCTGGCTACGACTGAGAAAGCTGAGGTGATGGGGCTGGGAGGCCTGGTCCTCCAGGATGCTTGGGGCTTAGGGGTCCTCTCTGCAGAGCACTCCTTGTAGGACCTCTGCAGAGCCCCTTACTGAGATTCTCAACCGGCATTTCCCTGACATGGGCAATGAGTCTGCAGCAGAGATCACCCCACTGTTCCTGCCCCAGCTCCTGTTTCTGGAATTCTCTCCACTCAGACTCCAAGAAGTCACCTTGCAAAACAGGTAGAACCTTCTGTGCAGTGTGCCTTGTCCACTCTGACCCATGGTTACTCTGACCCGTGGAAGAACCTGGGCTTGCTGGAGTCTGGATCCAAGCCACCACCCCCATCTAGACTCTTTTCAAGCCAGGGGCAAATTCTAGGGAACACTTTTGTCAGCTTTCCCAAGTGTTTCTCCTGAAGCACCACCCCTCACCCAAACTAAGGTGGGAGTAGGTAGGGGGGCACACACCACCCCTCCCCAGGTAGAGCACATGGACCAAGGAATCCTCGTTGTCTTTGCCCTCCCCACACTTGTCACTCTCACCTCCCTTAAGGTAGCATAGAAGTGTGTGTCATGGGACACACCAGCTTGGGGTCATCAGTCCTTTGAGGCCTGAAGAGACCTGCCTCTCACTTTAGAATGTGGGGGTTTGGGGCACCAATGACTCTCAGAGGCAATTCCAAATGAGCAGCATTCCTTTCAGACATCCCGTTGTGAATGCAAACCGCTGCTCTTCCTGCTAACTCAGACTCCTTCTTTGGCCACATCCTGGTCCCTGTCACCTATCCTAGGCCCAGCCCCAGCCCTCTCCCTGGGGCAGGACAATAGCCCCATATGCGCTGGTGGGCAACACCTCACCTCCCCTCCAGCCATCTCAAAGTTCCTGGACAAAGGGACTGTGTCCCGGAGCAGGGCCGAGACCTGCCAGGGTCTCACAGCCTGCTCTAGAACTGTGACCCAAACCCAGGCACTAGAATGGCAGAGCAGCGCTCCTTCCAGAAGCTTGCCCCCAGCCTTCACCTCTCTGGTAGGGGTGGACTGACTAGACAGAGGGGCCAAAGCAGGGAGGAGTCCCTCCCTCTCCAAGGCGGCAGCAAGGGTTCCAGCAAGAACAAGGTCGAGAGCCAGATGGACCTGGGTTTGAATCCTGGTGCTGCCACTTTCCAGCTGTTATTTCTGAAGCACAGTCTCCCCTCTGTAAACAGGGTATGGTGACACTCAGCCACAGGGCTGCTGGGAAGAGTGACTGAGAGGAGGTCCCAGCCAGGCTCTGGCACAGAGCAGGTTAGCTCCCTCAGGACCCTCCCGCGAAGAGCCCCTCCTCCCTCACTAGGCTCTGTTCCAAGACCAGAGACCAATTTTCTGACTGCACTGGGTCTTGAACTTCCCATTTGTGCCAAGGAAAGAAAGGCTGTGGTGTGATGAGGGCCCTGGGAGAGTCTTTGGAACCGGGGTGGGGGCGTAGCCTAGATGGGAAGGGCTGCTCTTCCTACCCATCTGCTCCCAGACCCCTCCCACCAGGGACGGCACTCCAGCCCCTCCCCCAGCTCCCAGCACAGATGGCAGGAAGGAAATGCCAAGGCACGGAGGCAGGGAGGGGCCACCCAGTCCCCAGCGGCTGCAGTCCTTGCCAAGCTTCCCACAGGAGGAAGAAACAAGCCCCCTCCCTCGCCTATGGCACTGCCCCTCAGAGAGCCACAGCCCACTGATGCCCTGGTGCCTTGCATCCTGTTGTCATGGTAACCAGGACTAGCTGACATGCCGACAGGCAGACCAGGAGCTGCTGCCACATGAATCACTTGAACTTGATGTGACAGACACAGGCAGGCAGGCAGCACAGGGGTAGAGGGAGGTGGTGCCCTGTAGGCAGGGATCCTGGTTGGGCAGAGGGAGCTCGCCTGAGTCCCTCCAATCATGACAGGCTTAGGGGCACCAGAAACCCGTCAGACCCCAGAAGTTTCCACTGAAGGCAGAGCCCCTTGGACTAGCCATGCATGAGTCCCCTCCAAGCTCCCATTTCCTCATTTATAAAATTGGGAGAATGAACTGAGTGGGAAAGATCAATTAAAATAACGGGCATGGGCTTGCTTCGTAAATTCAAACGTGACACAAATACTGGCTGTTCTGGAAAGCACAGAGGCTCTCTCCTCACACACACCCGGGCTTCAGACCCCTTGCTGCTGTTTCTTGGTTCTGTGCCAGCCCCAACTTTCTGTTCTGTGGAATGGGGATAATTTGCCTCCCTGCCTGGTTTCAACTATTCACTTAGTCATGCAATAAAAATTCTCAGACCCATCTATGTGCCAAGTGCTGTGTTAGGAACAAGGCTGACTCATTTCCTTCCCTCACTGAGCTTGCATTTTAGTGAGAGGGGCAGACTCCAAGCAAAGAAACAAACAAAATAACTTGGGTTATAATGATGCTGTGATGAATACAAACGAGGGATGGGGTCGCAGAGTAACTGGGACGAGGGCTTACTTTAGGAAGGAGGATCGGGATGGACTCTCCGAGAGCTAAGCAAAGAGACGGAGCTGGACTCTCCAGTGAGGGGAGAGAGCTCGAAGGACAGGGCCAGTGTCCTGGGGAGAGAGAGAAGGGACTGTGTTGGAAGTACAGGAGGAAGACCACCGTGGATTTAGCAGGGCAAATGGGTGTGTGTGAACTCGAGGTTTTATTCCAGATGCAATGGGAGGTGGAAAGTCTTGGCACTTTAAGAAAAGAAGCAATGTGATTTGATCTCCATTGGCATGCGGAGGACACTCGTACTGGCTTGCGGAGAATGCACGTGCTCAGGGAGCAGCCCAGGTAGAAGTCACTGCAGAGGTTCAGAGCAGCGATGAGGATGTTGTGAGCCCAGGGCAGCGACAGAGATGGAGAGAGGTGATCAGATTTGAGGTAATTTAGGGAGACAGAATTGCCAGGACTCATTCATGGCCTAGACATGGATGGTAAAAGAAAGGGGGAAGAGTGACATCTGCGTCTCTGACTGCTGGTGGTGCCTATTTCTTTTTTTCCTTTTTTTTTTTTTTTTTTTTTTGAGACAGGATCTTGTTGTGTCACCCAGGCAAACACAGCAGTGGTGCAAACACAGTTCACTTCAACCTTGACCTCCCAGGCTCAAGCAATTCTCTCACCTCCACCTGCTGAGTAGCTGGGACCACAGTTAAGACCACCATACCTGGATTTCCTTATTTTTATCTTTCTTTTGTAGAGATAAGATTTCACTAAATTGCTCAGGCTGGTCTTGAACTTAGGCGCAAGGAATCCTCCTGCCTCGGCCTCCCAAAGTGCTGGGATTAGAGGTGTGAGCCACCATGCCTGGCCTGGTGCCTACTTCTAAGATTGGGAAACATGAGTGATTTTGTGAATCATCTTTAAAGATGGGACTTAAGCCTATGGGACTTCTGTCTCCAGGGGAGAAACATTCATTGCCTGCCCTTTCCCTTCACTCTCCAGAGGGTTGTCCTGGCCACTCTGGAAGAAATGTATGGAAAGGCTGTATGGCAGGGAACCCGATCAGAATTCTGGTTTGTAAGTGACAGAAACACTACTCAGCCTCCCATAGGCATGAAGAGGGATTTACTGGCTCACAGAATGCACGGAACTAACCCACAGGAATGGCCCAGAGAGCAGCTCCTCTAGAGTCTCTCCAATGCCAGCTCATCCTTTCCAGCTGCAGACCCACTTCTTCCCCAAGCCAGGACACATGGCCACAGTCCCTTAGATTTTTTTAAAAATCAGAATCAAATTTCATCTTAATTTTTTTTTCTCTTCAATAGGGTTGATCTGGCCACCTTTCTAAAAATGTGAAGAAATATGATAATGTATAGTTTGTGAAGAGGAAAAAGACTACCCCAGAAATCCATATATTAAAAAAAAAAAGTTTTTACTGATCTAAAAACTATTCACACACAAAAGCAATGAAATTCTTTTGAAACAGGAAAGAGGAAATATGGAAAAATTCATAATGGCATCCTTTCAATTTGTATATCATTATAGGATATAAAAGAAAGACATTCCCTTGCATTTCCAGTCCAAAAACTTGGAGAACTTTAATTGGCGGGGCTTCAACCATGTACCATTCTTGGGCCAATCAGCTGTGGCCAGGAGTGGGGTTCCTGTAAGAGCCTGGCAGCTCACACTATGACCACAGGGCTGGAGGGGGCTAGGATGGGCTCTGATTCCCAAGAGAAGGGAACGGTGCTGAGCAGATAATGGCCCTAGTGTTCCTTATATGCTTTGAGTGTCAGCTGATATTCTGACTAGAGAGATGGAACAAAACCATGAGAACAAGGAAAAGTTTGCAAAAGGGTGGAAAACTCAGTAAGTTGTCATTTGGAGGTCCGGGAGGGGCAGCCAGAGAAGAGTTTGTGACTCCCAAAAGGCATCCAGTGAGAACAGAGGATTAAAGACATTGTCCTGTCAGAGAGAAGAATATAGCTTCAGCAGCATCCAGGTGTGGGGTGGCAGGGTGGTGGGGTGGTGGGGTGGGGATCTAACTGAGCTTAACTATAACATCTGATGAAAGTGTGAGGACAACTCTGATATGCCCAGAGCCTGGGGTTACCAGGATATGCCTGCTGATTGGAGTTGAATTGTCAAAGCAGACAAAAGTAACGGATAGTCCATTGCTTTCGGAAGAGTGAAAGGGTCTTGCTAGGCTCACTAGCTGTATAACTTTGGGCAAGTTAGATTTCACATCTCCAAGCCTCCATTTGCTTGGGTTTAAAATGGTGAGTTGGCCGGGCACGATGGCTCACACCTATAATCCTAGCACTTTGAGAGACGAAGGTGGGAGGATCACTTGACCCTAGGAGTTTGAGACCAGCCTGGGCAACACAGTGAGAACCAATCTCTATAAAAAATAAATGGCCGGGCGCGGTGGCTCAAGCCTGTAATCCCAGCACTTTGGGAGGCCGAGACGGGCGGATCACGAGGTCAGGAGATCGAGACCATCCTGGCGAACACAGTGAAATCCCGTCTCTACTAAAAATACAAAAAACTAGCCGGGCGAGGTGGCGGGCGCCTGTAGTCCCAGCTACTCGGGAGGCTGAGGCAGGAGAATGGCGTAAACCCGGGAGGCGGAGCTTGCAGTGAGCTGAGATCCGGCCACTGCACTCCAGCCTGGGCGACAGAGCAAGACTCCGTCTCAACAAAAAAAATAAATAAATAAAATGATGGGTGTGCAAAATGAAATAACATATAAATGTGATTGTCTGTCTCTTAAGGTTGAGTGAAGATTAGATGAGAAAATGTATATAAAACACCTGCTACAGGTTGGGTGCGGTGGCTCATGCCTATAATCCCAACACTTTAGGAAGCCAAGGTGGGAGGATCACTTGAGCCCAAGAGTTCAAGACCAGCCTGGGCAACATGACGAGACCCCCCTCTACAAAAAATACAAAAATTATCTCGGTGTGATGAAGCTCACCTGTAGTTCCATCTACCTGGGAGGCTGAGGTGGGAGGATCAATTGAGCCTGGGAGATGGAGGCTGCAGTGAGTCATGATCATGCCACTACACTCCAGCCTGGGTGACAGTGAGACCCTGTCTAAAAAAAAACAAAAACAAAAACAAAAACAAAAAAACACCTGCTACAGAGCCTGAGAGCCAGGCACTTAGTAAGTGCTCAATAATGTTACCTGTTACTTTCCTTACTGCTGCAAAAGTGTGTGGAGGGGATAGGTCTCTTAACTTCTGAGTGCTAATGAGAGAACAGTCTCAAATACAAGAGGCTTTAATTTGTGGTCAATGACTCTACCCTGGGCAACCGTAATAGAAGCTCTACTTTCTGATCATCTGCTCTGTGCCAGGCACTTTGCTAAGTCCTTTACTATATTTTCTCATTTAATCCACACAACAGCAATTAGCAATAGTGTATCAGTTAGCTTTTGCTGCATAACAAATTACCCTAATGTTTATAGCTAAAACAACCACCACTTACTAAGCTCATGATTCTATGGTTTGGAAATTCAGCTGAGCTTTTCTTCTGGCCTTTGCTGGGCTCACTCATGCATCTGCAGTCAGCTGTTAGTCAGTTAAGTGGCTGTGCTTCTGGGGGTTGGCTGGCTGACATCTGCATGCTGAGGGTGACTGAGCCGTACATTTCTCTTCATCCAGCAGGATAGCCCATGCTTGTTCACACAGCAGCTGGGCAGGGCTCCAACAGAGTGGAGGAAAGCATACAAGTCCTCTTTAGGCTTGGGCTCAGAACTGGCTCTGTCACTTCCACCACATTCTGTTGGCCAAAGTAAGTCCAAGACCATGCCAGATTTAAGGTGATGGGAGAAATTGCCAAATTTTACTGCCATGAGGTGCACTCAGGGAGGGATGGGGAATTGTGGCCACTTTTGCAATCTACCACTGATAGGTACTAATATCACTGCCATTTACGTGTGAGAAAATCGAGACTCATAGAAGTAAAAATGGCCTGCCCAAGTTATGCATCTAGAGAGTGGCAGACATGTGAACCCGAGGGTCTCAGGCTTGACTACAGCATGACATTCAAACTTAATTCTCTCAGGGGAAGCTGGCAGGCTCTCGTCTGTCACAATCCAAAACAGCCCAATTTTATAGGCATCAGCGAGTTTGGCTGAGATGAAGACGAGGCAGGAACAGATAAAAAGTTGGGTCTCAGGCAGGTCAGAACCAGCGGGCTCAGACAAAGCCTGCAGCCATGGCGAGGTTCAGTGACACGGACCTTAGCCTGCCTCACAAAGGCACAGAACTAAACTGCATGGGCCAGAGCTGACCCTTTTCCTGGCAGAAACCTTGCCTGGGCCTCAGGCTGGCAGGGTCCCATCAGGAGCCCATGGTGAGGGAGCTGCCTCCGGTGTTGGCTGCTGGGCTCCCAGCCCATGGTGGTGACAGCGCAGGCGGAAAGATCAAAGAGGTACCACAAGGTGAAGTAAAAGATCTGTTCTCTCCAAAGAGCTCTGAGATCATCTCTGCCTGTAGGGAAGTGAGCAGAGGGGCACAGGGTCTGCGATGGGACTGCCCCACCTCCTCACCTCTGCTACGACCGGCCCCTCCCCCACAGAGACACCAGAGCCATGAGCACAGCTGTGCCCAGCCAAGCTGCCGGGTGCCAAGACAGGCCTGGCGGGCTCCCTCTCATCTGTCTCTCTTTAGCAGGAACAAATGGGAATGAGGGAATCAATTAACAAGGCTCCTTAGCCAAAGGACTGCTGCTCCCTCCTTCCCCAGCCTGTTAACCCTTTGCTTCCAGGGCTGAGGAGGGCTGCCCTGGTGTGCCGGCCATGCTGGCTTCTGTCTTGTCTGTGCCAGCTGTCCATGGCAGCTGCCAAGCTGAGGAACCAGAGCCAGAAACACAAGCACCTCCACTCCACCTCGGCGGAATTTGGGATCAGTCTCGAAGAAGACCCAGGACTCTGGCCCACAGGCAGGCCTGGACCTTTCTTCTCTCTCTAGAGACCTGGGATCCTCTCCTGGCTCAAAAAGCTCTGAACAGAACAGACAGGCCTAACAGCGGCCTTCAGACCAGGAGGGTACATCACAGCCGAGCCCTACATGGGCCTCGCACTGGATCTGGGAACGATAAGGGCCCAGGGCACAGGGCAGGATGCATCCAGCCACGTTCAGAAAGCCCTGACAATTCCAACTTCGGAAGCAAACGGTCAAATTTGCTAAGAATGCTCTCTGGGGAATTCAGAAAGGCAATTGTGAGGGCCTGGAAGTCCTGGGTTGCCAGGACCCCTAGGTTGGAGTCCCTAGCTCAATAGCTGATATGGCCTTATGACATTTGGAGTTATTAATTAATAGGCCACTCTTTCTCCCACCAACTCTCACCAAACGACTTTACTTACTCCCCAAGGGTCTTTCCCAGCCTTGGAAGTAAGGCCATCAGTCTTGAGCCTGCTACATTACACAACACGGAGGGGGGGGCATTTCATAGCCTGCTCCACCATGCACAGTGACACTGGGGTCACCCCTGCATGGAACAAAAGAAACAAAAGTGTCTACTGTTGGCCTTTTACATTCAAAAGGTACTCTTCTAAGTCAAAACCGAAAAAAAAAATTGGATGCAGCTTGCATTGAGAGTGCTACCCACAGATTCCACATCCCTGCACTCTAGACTGGATGAAAGACTCCAAAGTTTGAAAGAATGTGAAGAAAGGGATGAAACAGACAGGTCAGAGGGAGGACCACCTGCTGAGCTGCACCCACAAGCTCCAGGGGTTTCCAGAGCCAGGGAGCCACATGGGAACCAAGTGTGTCCAATGACAAGGCTCACTCCACACAGCTGAGTGAGCTCTGTGACCCAGCCAGGGCCTGGGACAGGGACATATGTCAGTCCGTTCATTCATCCATCCATCCATTCATTGCAAAAATGGACAGTGAGTGCCTACTGTATGTCAGACACTATTCTGGGCAGAGTGAACAAGCAGACAAGGGCCTGGGCCTTGAGCAGTGTGAGGATGAGGACCACTCAGTGACTGAAGCTGGCTATTCGCCAGTCATCCAGCAGGAGAGAGGTGGTCTGTGCCCTGAATCCTGGCTCAGTGCCCACTGGGATTATCCAATGGGCAGAGCCCCCTCCTGCCCCTCTTCAGCACCCTAGGACACTTGTTGTGAGCCCACTGGGTAAGTGTGGGGCCCTAGAAAAGCAGAGGAATGACAAGGAGGGGTGGGGGAGAGATGTGGGAAGGTGGAGCTAGTTGGGACACTGCCCAGTAAACAAAACGTGTGCTGAAGCACCCTAAGGTGCCCCAGTACAGGCAGGGGATAGCTGGGCCTCCCTCCCTTGCTCTCAGCGTGTTTGCGTCTCCCTTTTCCTACTGCAGAGGAGGATCCAGGCTGCTGAAAACTCCAGAGGCTGGCCTTGGCCCTAAATTCAAAACTCAAGCCAGGGCTGGGTGCAGTGGTTCACGTCTGTAATCCCAACGCTTTCGGAGACCGAGGCAGGCAGATCACAGGAGGTGGAGACCAACCTGGCCAACATGGCAAAACCCTGTCTCTACTAAAAATACAAAAATTAGTCGGGCACAGTGGCACATGCCCGCAATCCCAGCTACTTGGGAGGCTGACATGGGAGAATTGCTTGAACCCAGGAGGCGGAGCTTGCAGTGAGCTGAGAAGGCACCAGTGCACTCCAGCCTGGGGGACCTATTGAGACTCTGTCTAAAAAAAAAAAAAACTAAAACAAAACTCAAGCCAGGGCTTCTGATAGGCCCAGTGTGAATCATGTGTCCTTCACTGAACCAATCAACATTGCCCAGGAGGGTGGGCTCTGTAAAAGATGGCAGCTCCCATTCAAAAATCAGGGTTAACATGGGTTGAAAATGGTTCCCTGTAGACAAAACCACAGATATCCACACCAACCTTGAGCATATAGAGATACATGGAGCCTCACTTTTCTGACCTGTAAAATGGAGCTAACTATAGTGCCAAATCTCACTGGGCTGTCTCGAGGGTTAAAGTAAATAAACAAATGTGCTTGGCACACTTTAGCAGATATTAGAGAAATGGGAGGCAAGTGTGATTTAGGACTCCTCTGGCCTCAGTAAACCCCTCTCTAAAATGGGTGTCCTGCTCAATCTCCCCAACCCTGATGTCCCGGGACCCCATGGCCCAGGGCCTCCATGCAGGTGGTGAGTAAGCACAGACCTTCCTCTCAGAGATCTAGTGTCCCCCATCTATTCCTAAGAACTGAGATCTCCTCCTGCTGCTCTTCCCCTCTCCAACAAATATTTCCAGCCCCCTGTGACCGCCCTCAACACCCCACATCACTGGCTAGTGTCCTGGGAAGAGAATGTGCAGGA
Source organism: Trachypithecus francoisi (assembly GCF_009764315.1). Classification (NCBI taxonomy): domain Eukaryota; kingdom Metazoa; phylum Chordata; class Mammalia; order Primates; family Cercopithecidae; genus Trachypithecus; species Trachypithecus francoisi. The sequence goes on from NW_022681457.1 coordinate 83,132,755, forward strand.
CTATTCTGAGCTGGGCAACCAGAGTTCAGACCGCAGTTCTGGCTGGGTGATCTCGCTCAGGCACCTTAAGCCCTCTGTGCCGTAGTTTCCTTGACTGTGACAATGGGGTGGAGAATAGTAGAAACTCTCTTGTAGGGTTGTTGTGTATATGGCCCAGCACAGAGCAAATGCCATGTAAAAGTCTTAGCCATTCCCGTTGTTAACGCTGCTGGCCCCCACTCCATCTGCTGCGGAAACAGCACGGACAGGTCAGAGTGAGCTGAGCGCTGGGACAGAGCCATAAACAAGACTGACTGACGCCGGCCCTGTCCTCCTGGAGCTCCCATCCTGATGGAGGCAGACACATCAACAGGCAATTTCAATGCAGTGTGACCAGGGCCACTCTCAAGGGAAGCCTGAGTAGCCAGAGTAGGGGCTCAACCACATGGATACAGGGTCAGGGCTGGCAGCCAGGAGAGGTGATGGCTGGAGGACAGTGCAAGTGGACCAGGTGAGGGAGTTCAGAGTGCATCCAGGCAGAGGGGCCAGACAGTACTCAACCTTGAGAGCTGACCGGGGGAGACACAGGCTGATCTTGGCCAGTTCAGGTGGAGGGAAGGTGGGTGAGGTGGGCATGGAGGGCATCCAGGTGGAGGCAGTTGCTCTCCGGGGCTGAGTGTGGAGCCTCGGCCCCACTCTCTACCTGGATGGTGCCTGTGTGTGATTTTGCGTGATTGAGATTATGTGTGTATGAGTGTGGCCGTGTGAGGGGTGGTGTGTTTGTGGGTTTGTCCCTCAGCAGGGTTGTGGCGAGGGTGTGAAATAGTGTGAGTTTGGAAAGGGTATGCCTGTTTGAGACAGTTTAGGGTGTGACCACTGTGTGTGAAGTTGCATGTGTGATGCTATATGTGTAACTACGTGTCCATGAGTGTCTGTAAGACTGTGTGATGTGTGACTGTATGTGGCTGTGTATTACGTGTGTGTTTTTCTGTAGGTATGTGTGTATAAGTATGTGTATGTGTGTTAGACACACATGCACTGCTGTCTGTGGAGACCAGGGCAATGAGAGCTGCTCTCCCACTTCCATCCAGCCCTGCCGCAGAGGACACACACACACACACACACACACACACACACTCCTGGGACTGGGAGGGGTAGCTGCCTGTCGCTGCCACAGCCAGTCAGAACTTGCTAATTTGCATGTTAATGAAGCCCGGGGAGCTCTCCAGCTCCAGACTGACAGGAGCCCCCGGCACCCCCATCCTCCCCTGACAAGACTGGGAGCGGGGAGTGGGGAGGGCTGAGAGCCGGCAGAGGGATGAAGAGACAGAGAAGGCTCTGGGATGAAGCTCCCCTTTCTCTTTCTCTCACTCCCCCACCCCTCTGCAGGCCCCAGGTCCCTCCACTTAGCTGCCAGCCCCCACACTCCCCCTCCACTCTGCCCACTGGACTCTGAGCTAAGGGAGAAAAAAGGCTGGGTCAGAGCCCTCATCAGGCATGGGCAGCCCTGGGGTGGAGGCAGGGGACACTGCTCAGGGCTCCTCATGGGCTGAGCTGAGCTGCCCACACCTGCCCCCTTCACAGAACATGCAACAAGTCATCCCACAGGCACCTGCAGGTGCCCTGGGGCAGATGCCTTGAGCCAGGCATCTGGGAGCAGCAGGCATTAGTGTGCCCGGGTTGGTGCCAACGCAGTCAGCAGGCGTTCTCCTGCCCTCTGCACCAGGCTTCAGCAGAGGCTGAGGGGACCACTGAGCTCTCAGCCTGGCCTGTGTCCTAAGAGGGAAGAATCAACCCATGTGGGACCCCCTGCCAGAGCCCGGCCAGGAGGGGAGATATGAGGCAGAGTGCGGGACCCGGATGGGGCTGGGGGCCCTGAAGATAATGTTGTGTGAGGAGTAACAGTGGGGTCATAATAGTGGAGGGCACCCACCACCCTCTCCCCAGAGGAGCTGTGCTCCCAGGGAGGGAAGGGCGGTGGCGGCCGCAGAGTGGAGCGTCACAGGTTTGATCAACAGGTCAGTCCAGGATTGTGCTGTTTCATTCTCAGTGCCCTTGCCATTCGCAGTCCTGTCTGGGCCCCGGATCCCTCCCCCTTCTCATCCCACCATCGCCTGTGTGCCCCATCCCCTCCTCCAGAGCTCCTTCCTTTCCTAATCAGCCACATCCCACAGGGGGCTGGGCTCTCTGGGGAGCCCTCCACAGCCAGCTCCTAAACACACTGTCTGGTTTTATCTCGGAGAAGGTGTGTCCCCTGCCTTGGCAGAGGGACAGTCTGGGCTCCGGCCCTGGCTCCTGCCCTGTCACCCTGGCCCCTACTGGGCACTTTCTTTGCTCCTTTGCCTTCCCTTCCCCCATCTCTCTTGACCTGGGTCTGGCCCAGTGCTCTCTGTCTTCCCCTGGGCCTAGGCCTCCATCTCTCCCTCTTTTATCCAAACGCTCAAATATTCATATTTATTCATCTTCTCTCTCTCCTCTCTCAATCTTTCTCTGTCTCTGTCGTCTTGACTCTTGGTCCCTGGACACCTACCCCGGCCCTGCCCCTGCCCCCCACCCTGTGGCTACGTCTGGTCCCCAGATGTGCTCACCAGAGCTGCGAGGCAGAAAGCTGAGGACACCTCAGGGCCCTGGGTCTCTGCAGGTGAGAAGAGAGTGAGGCAGTTGCTGGTGTTAATTGCAGGGAGGATGTCTGGCAGAAATAAGGTGGTTTTTCTGCTTCAGTGACGACTGTTACAATCAAATTGTCCACAGACAATTAGCAGAGTGGGAGAAATAAGAATTAGATTTCTAATTATTTTCCCAGTAAAAGCCGCCCTGGACCCCGTGGGTGAGGGGGAAGGGCTTCTCAGTAGAGCCAACAGGCGCTTTTGTGGGCCTAGCTCCCCTGAAGCTGGGGTAGGGGGAGCACCAAGTAGCAGGGGGTGGAGACAGAGGAATGCACCCCACCCCAGTGCTCAGCACCACCAAGATGGCAGGAAGGAAAGGGCACACCTTGCTGAGCCTTGGAGTTCTGGAAAGAACCAGCATCTAGAGGCTGCTACTGGGTCTCAGGACCAGCCCTGGCACTACCTACCGTCTCCTCCCATTTTCAACCCTCAGTTTGCTCATTCCAAAGACGAGGGACTAAGAATTCTCAGGTAGTGGAGTTGTTGTGAGGAGCCAATGATGCGAGCTGATGGGAGCATCTCACAGCGACTGGCGGAGGGCAGGAGATCCTGCCTGCTCCTGCCCTGGCCTCACTCTCACACCCTGGTGCACGCGCTCACACACAACTGCGTGAATGTGTAAGCCCACACACATTCACGTATGCCTCTGCACATCTGGGTGCACAGCCAAACTCTTAACAAAATGGGCCAGGCATGGTGGCTCACGCCTATAATCCTAGCACTTTGGGAGGCCAAGGCAGGTGGATCACTTGAGGTCAGGAGTTGGAGACCAGCCTGGCCAACATGGCAAAACCCCGTCTCTACTAAAAATACAAAAATTAACCAGGCGTGGTGGTGAGCACCTGTAATCTCAGCTACTTGGGAAGCTGAGGCAGGAGAATCGCCCGAACTGGGGAGGCAGAGGTTGCAGTGAGCCAAGATCATGCCACTGCACTCCAGCCTGGGTGACAAAGTAAGACTCCATCTCAAAAAAAGAAAAGCTTTTCCTTGATCTGTGTGAGCCTCCATTTCCATATCTGTTAAGGAGGCTGATGAAGATGCCTATTGCATAGGGTTCAAGGACACATGTGAAAAGGGCATGGCTCCTGCCTGGTGCATGGCATGATTCAGTAAATGCTGCTAATGATGAAAATACTATATGAGGTGTCCAGCCCATGCCTGCCAGGCTAAAGGAGAAAGGTAGAGGGTGTTTCTGGAGGCAATAGGTTTAGGAAGTTGAAGGAAGGGATGAATAAGCATTTGTCAGTCTCTACTAAGCACAAGCCCTCTGTGCTGCATTGCGTGCTCTGGACCCACCAGGCCCAACCTTCATACTCAGAAAGACAGGCAGCAGCAGAGCAGGCAAGGACCAACTGGGTTTGAGTGGGACAGTCCTGGGTTTGTGTCGGGGCTATGCCGTTGGTACGAATCAGGATGCTTCCGCTTCCCCTCTCTGAGCCTCAGTTTTCCTCTCTGTGAAGTGGGGATAATACCTACCTCATGGGGTAGTTTGCAGGCTGTGACAGTGCTTTGCACCTGGGAACACGCTTTTGGGGTAGAGGGGCCATTGGCACAATCACTCTGACTTGGATACCAGCGCCACACACATCCCGCACACAGACGCAGTGTCTACAGGTGGATGCCTCCAGACCACCTGTGGCCTTCAGGCCTGACTCCACATCGAGGAAAGGGAAGACCTAGCTCACTAATGTCCAACAGGTGCCCAGGCCTAGTGACAGGCAACACACCTGCACAAAGAAGGTCTCATGCAGGTGCCACACGTGATCACTCTGTCACATTCTTACACACACACACAAACACCCCCCCACACACACACAGAAACACCCACGCACCCTTCCTGGGCCCATTCCTTCTCGCACACCCAGGACAGGCAGCCAGGCTGTCCCCAAGTGAACCGAAGAGAAGCTCAAGGGCACACCCACTGGGGCTGTGCTGAGGGAGGCAGCTGCAGCCCAGCTGTGGGGTCTGGGCTGGGGTGAAGGGAGCTGTGTGGAAACCCAGATGGGAGCTGGTGTAGGAGGGGTGCAAGGCTGCATCCTGGGCCCCACCTTCCCACCACTAGGCCAATGGACTGGGCTTGGCAGGGAGGCAGTCACCTACCTGGAGGTGGGAAGAGCCTCTTTCTGTATTGATCCTCCCTCCCCACCTGCCCTTTATTCAACAGTGACAGTGACCCTGGGGAGGATGTCTCTGTCCACCCTCCCTCAGCCCCACCTCTGTCTCCCTCCCCTGCCTCCTCCTGGGTCCATGGTCTCTGTCACTCTGGGCCTGGGTCTCCCCGCCCCCGTGCTGGGCTATGTAAATGTGGTATTTCCCTCCCATCATTGGGGCTGCCGGCTTGGCTCACATTTAATTTGATCCGTGGCGGTGCCTCTGCGGAGCCACTCATCAAAGCAGGAAGACAATTAGGTGAATGTCAGGGTGGCCTAGGCCCCGCAGGGGCCACTAGGGCCTGGAGCTGGGACGGTGAGGGGTGGGCTTGGAGGCCTGGCTGCAATCCTGGTCTCCTTTTGGGCCAGTTTATGCTGGGGTTCCAGTGCTTGTGTGACCAGAGGCCTAGACTGCCCAGGGAAAAAAACCAAGCTTCCCTCTGCCTAGACCCTGCTTTGAGGGGTGTGACTGGTGCCTCTGAAGTACAAGAAAGGCCCAGCAGACCTCTCTTTCCTCCTCAGGCCACAGAAAGCACAGGGCCCAGGCATCTGCATGGCTATATTCAGGTTGACCCCTGGGCTGGCAGTAGTTGGGTTTGGGGGAGGATCCAAGCTCTGAACTGGGTCCTGCTCCATCCTTGCCACCCTGGCCTTGATGCAGAGCCCAGAACCACTCTTTGGCATCCAAAGGGCAGGGAATTTGGAGAACATGCTGGCATTAGTACTTCATGATGGGAGAGATGGCTTCTCCAGACATGTTCAAGGATAGCGGTTAGGAGTTTGGGCAGGAACAGAATGTAAGAATGGGTGGGTTCCTCTAATGAAAGACAGGTTTATGGCCCCCCTGGGAGATCCCCACCCATACCGCCCAAAGCCTGCCAGGAATGGTGGTGGTCAAAGGCCCTGCAGTGAGCATGCGGGGACTCTGATCCTGGGTCATCTGGGCATAAGAATAAATGTAAATGTGACCTTACTTGTGCTCATCGGTTCTACAGCTCTGTGGCATCTCATGCCAAGGACATGAGCTCATTTAATTTCTACATAAACCCATTTTACAGATGAAGAAACTAAGGGTCAGATAAGCTAATTGCCCAGGGTCATTCAGCCAACAAGTAGTAGAATCCTATAGACTCGGGTCATGCACTGTCCACATCTCCAGCTGTCCACAGAGTGCCAGCCCTCCTAAGAGAGCTCCTCACATCCCCAAGGACACCTCCTACTGGGGACCAGGTTATCCAGGTCTCCTGCAGCCTGGTGGAGGTCTGTCTGCTAGGGTGAGCCTCTGCCTCACCCGCCCACCCGTGTGCTAGGGACAGAAGGGGGACTTTATGTGCAATCTGCCCGACTCTCCAGAAAGCACTTAGGTTTACGATGTGCATGAAATTGATCGCCAGTTGGCGCAGCCCCCGCTCACTCAGTGCCAGCCCAGTGCTGGCAGGAGGCTCCCCCACCACCCCCCACTTTCAAGGAGCATCAAAGCCGGCTGCCAAGGCCTCTCGTGAGGGTCCTTCTCCAGTAACAAGTGCAGAATGGTGGGGGGAGTTCTGCCCAAAGGCCTTTCCACAGTGCACACACCCCCGCCCTGTGAGAGTTAAATAGCTCCGTGTTTTATGCCAGTTCCAGCCTCTTCTGCTTCCCCTCTAACAAGCCGATGCTTTCAAAGGCCCCACTAATTGGTGTTTGCACCTCACACACCACGACACTTTGATAGTCACTTAGAATGTGGGTCCATCCATCACATCCAGGGTACAAGGAAGCTGCTCACCTTGCTGTACCAGAGTACCCAGGCCTGTGTGCTCTGTGCATGTGTGCAAATGTGTGCATGCCTACATGCACATGTGAGAGTACTCCTATGCCTTCCTTCATATGTGCAGAATATGTGCCTGTACAGGCACACCTATGTGCACCTATGTGTATAAATGCTCCCTTGAGGATATTTCTTGTGCAACTCTGTGTTTGCATGTCAGTGCATGTGCATGGGTGAACACTAACATCTGTGCACGTGGGAGTGTGAACTTGTGTGTTTGCACACTTTCCTAGGTAGTGTTTGCATGCACATGCAATAGTACTTTCGTGTGTTTAGGCATGTGCAGAAGTGCTTTGTATGTTTGTGTGCAAACATCTGCCTGGGGGCATGTACATAGTGAATTGTTACAAGTCTGAGAATGAGGAATATATTCATGTCTGACTGCACCTATGGGTAAGTGGGTTTGCCTGCCTTAGCACAGGGGAGAACAAACTTGTTTGTGTACATACGGGGAAGATGTGGTGATGAGTGAAGTTCTGTGTCTCTCTGTATCTTTGTGTGAGTGTATATACAAGCATATGTGTGTCTGGCCATTTGTGTCTGGCATGGTGAGAAAAGGTTTAACCTAGTCAATGGCCCATCCGCTTTGGGTCTAAGACCTAGCTCTATCATTTTCTGGCTCTGTGACTTTGAGCTAGTCACATAACCTCTCTAATCTCCAGTTTTCTCATCTGTAATGGAGATAATAAAAGCATCTTCCTCTGATTGGTGTGCAGGTCAAATGGGATAATACATCTTAAGGGCTGGCAGGATGCAGGGGCGAGCCTGTGGGCAGACAGGCAGACTCTCCTCTCTCCTTATGCTTCCCCCTTCCCTGGGAACACCCACGGTGCAGGCACTTTTCCTGGCCTCATCATGTAGCTGGCTGCCCGAAAGAGACCCTGTGGGCACCTGGGGAGAGAACTGGAAGAATCGTGAGAAGAGCCTGGTTGGACCCAGGTCACACAGTGACAGCCAGGACCTCTGAGATTTTTGTCGCATCCAAAGTGAGTTCTCACTTTATTACCTACCTTTGACAGGTGGGAAACTGAGGTGCAGAAGTAGATGCAAGGTCGTGGCAGAGCGGAAACTTGCTGTCAGTGGACACAGCCTACAACCAGGCTGGTGGGAATCCAGGATGTCCTTCTGAGTCCTGAGAGAGAAGGGGCAGCTTGACCTTTCTCATGTGCCCCGTGCACAAATCCTAAACCTGGGATTCTTCCACTGACCCTGGCCCAGGGTGCCTGCCTCAGGCTGAGTGTGGACCTCAAGGAGCCCAGCACTGCCCCTCTGCAAACACAGATTGAAAAACACAGCTCTAGTCTAACCCTATCATTTACTCACCAAGAAACAGAGGGCCAGAGAAGGCTGAAGGCCACAGGGCAGGAGAAAGCTAGAACAAAGGCTGCTTATGTCCCAGACTGGGGTTCTCACTCTCTTGCTGTCCTCGTTCACCATGCCATCACTCAACGGTATTGACCTGGCTGGTGGGTCATGGCTGGGGCAGGGCTTTCCCCATGGGCCAGAGGACCTTCAAACCCACCTGGTGGGTTCAAACCCAGCCCAGAGGGTCCACGCGCCTCCATCTGGGGGAACACAGCCTCTAGACCTGGGCTCCCACACTGCCCCACCTAAGATTGCAACTAGTATGTGTCCCTTGTTTTTCCTTCCTATTTTGCAGGGTACATATTCTATGTTACTTTTCTAATTTAAAACATTTTAACTTTACAAATCACAACTAGCAGCAGTAGTATGGCAGCCTCACCAGTTGACATTCCCAGTCTCATTAGCACCACCATCCCCCAAAGTCATCGTCATCTCTAGCATCAGGGTATGAATGTACCCTGCCCGCCAATCCCCACCCCTTAAACTGTCACTATCCCCAACCCTTCATAAATGTCCCTGACATGGCCCAAGAATCAAGCAGAAATGGTCCTCTTCCACCATCCACATTTCATTTCTCACTTCCCGCTCATCCCTCCCTCACTATGCCCATGCTCATTCCAGGATCATATGAGCTGAAGCCCTCCCCAAATCCTTAGCCCTCCCTGTTCCCAAGAGCACTGGGCCTAGCCTGTCCTGCAGAAACTGCGGGCTGGGCTTTGGTCCTGGAGTCTTCACTAGGGCAGGCAGCCAGCAAAGGGAGCCGGGAGGGGAAGGAGGGGTGAGTGGCCCCCTCCTCAGGCTTGGTGCCCCACCCACCCAGCCGGTGGCCTGTCTGCCTTCCTGAGCTCATTAACTGCAGGTCACCGTTCAGCAGGAAAGACAAGGTGTGGGTTTTGCGGGCATTCATTAGCCGTGAGAGGAACAGTGTGTGTGAAATTAGCAGTCACCTGAGGACCTCGATAATTTCATAATTAGGAGGCCTAATGGCTCCAGCTCTGGATGCCAAATGACTTAACCCCTCGCCTGCTGGGCCCCCAACCCCCAGTCCAAGGCTGCAGGGGAGGGCCTGTAGTGCCCTCTTTGCTCCAGTCCCCCTCTCTAGGGCCCAATAATGTTCATTTCTGCCTCCCCAGTGCCCAGCACAAAGGCTGGCACAGAGGGGGCATAAAACCAAAGTTCACAGAGTGAATGAATGAATGGATTAATGCATGAGCAGGTGTCTGAATGGGGAAAGTGTTCCAGCCCCTGCTGCAGGTGCTCAGGGGAGGAAAGCTTTGGAAAGGGGCGAGGAATGGCTCTGTGTCTGCATGAGTAAGTATGCAGCTATGCACATGCTGGTCTGTGTGTGCATGTGCACGTTTGAAGCCACACACGTAGGTCTATGATGTCTGCTTCTAAGACCCTTTCCTGGGTCCATGTTCAAGCTCTGTGAACACATTCATTCTGCTGCCTCCTCTCTGAGAACAGGGAATGCTCTATCATGGGGCCCAAGTGCCTCCCTTGATGCCATCCTCTCCTGGCACCACCTCAATAATGGTGGCTCCAGAATTTCTATATGGGGGCATTCTTTGGGGGGAAAGGCATTCTAAAGGGCTTACCTTGAACCTGTATAGCAAGTGCATTGTTTTTACCAAGACTGAATGTTTACTTGGGAGTCTGGGATACTGGTGCTAATAAGAGTGCTGAAGTCACACCCTTTAGCATAGGAGGAGCTGGTCAGGACAGCCTCCAAAGACCCCCCTCACCCCGCCACCTTTCTCAGCCTGGCCCCCCTCTTCCCAACCTTCCTCTGGTCCTTTGGAGGTAAAGGATGAGGTGGAGGGGTGGGGTCCTTGGGGCTCCAGTCTAGCGCAGGCCTTACCCAGTTTGGGATAATTGATTCTGAGCCTCCCTGACCCAGCCTCACTGTAGAGAAGAGGAGCTGAGTGGTGTGAGAGGGGAGGTCTATAAAGAAATAGGGAGGAGAGGAGGTGTGGGGAGAACAATAAAGGAATATCGAGAGGAAGAACAGAGGGGAAGGGGAAGGGGAAGGAAGGGGAGGAGGAGAAAGGATAGGAAGGAAGTGAGAGAGAAGAGGGGAGGGGAAGGGAGAGAAGGAGAGGCGGGGAGGCTGAAAGCATTATCAGCACTTAAAAAGCCAGCGGCTCAGTTCTTCTTTGGCACAAATAATGGCTTTTTATGAATAAATCATGTGTCAGACGCCTCCCAGGGAGTGGGCAAAGAGGGGAGCGTGTCTGCTGGGCTCCAAAGTTGATGGGGAAGGGCCAGTTGCAGCCCCCCAGCCACAGGGGTGTTGCCCCCTTTCTCCTGATGGGGCCAGAAGCTGTGTCTGGAATGACCCCTGGCCTGAGCCAGGAAGAGCTCAGTCAGAGCTCTGAGGTGGTCCCACTTCTCCCTGCTCATAAGCTGGGCTGGATCCCAGGGTCTGGAGTGTCCCTCTGCTCCCCTCCGCTCTGACAGACAGCAGAGCAGTCTAGAAGATGCTCCTGGCAGGGGAACACCAGTGCTGGTGCTCCTGGAGAGAGTTTTGTGCCAAGACAGGCAGGCATGCCCAGAGAGGAGGGTGTGCATGGCACATGTGGGGACAGAGACAGCACCTCACATGGGCATGGACTGCACAGCCCCGGCACTTGTGTGGGCACACTCAGAGGCAGATCCACTGTCATTCCCACCACACACACACACACCCAGTGACGCGCACACTCAGCAGAGAGAACCTCAAGCACCACCCCACCTGCCCCCCAGCACACTCACTGACCCCTAACACACACACAGACACACACACACACAGGCCCACACAGACAGACACATATGGGACTACATGGAGACACACAGCCCTGCACACACACACCAGCGGCCCACCCTCCGTCAGCCTAGGGTGGGGGCAGTTCTGCAGCCCATATGGAGCCCACATCCAGCTGGGCTGTCTCAGAGGCTGGCTGTGGGGTTGGGCTGGGGCATCTGTCCCAGGGGAGAGGGGCCATCAGCCTCTATGTGCTCCCCACTTGGCAGGGACACTCACCATACCAGGTTGGGTCTCAGCCCCAACTCAGAGCCCAGAACCTGTGCGGATTCTACTGGCTCCGAGTTCCTCTGCTCCTCTGCTCTCAACCACTTCCTTAGAGGCAGTGGGGGCTGCACGAGAGCCTGGGCGTTGGAGGTACACACTCAGGGGCTCTGCGCCTTGCCAACAGAGTGACCTCAGACAATAATTCCTATCTTATTTGCTCCTCAAAACAAATGTGTGAAACAGGTGCTCCTGCCCCATCTTCCAGACTGAGAAAGGAAGGCTCCAGAAGGTAAGAACATTGGGTATTCCTTTCTAGGACGCCGCCCCCAGTTCCCCGGGGTCCTGGTTTTCCTTCTCTTCTCCCTCTCAGCCAGTGAGTCCCTCCTGTGCCAAGGTGTTCATCAAAGCAGACTTGGACTTCCTCCTCTTCCAACTCTGCAATCCTTCCCCTCCCAAGCCACTTCCAACACCGCAGTGACAACTTCTGTGCTCCTGATTCTTGACCTCCCTTTCCAGCCCAGACACCTTCTGGGCTCTGACCCCACTATGCGTGTGGACACCTCAGGGCCACTATGTTGCCCAGTGCCAGATAATGCCATTTCACCTAGTGTGTATGCTCCTGAACATCTCTCCCTCTGCTCCAAATCCCAAAGATTCTCATGGACTATAGCTCAAATGAGCACATCAATTTCCCTAGGGCTCCTCCTGCTTTGGTGTGCCCCATCTCAAGGAATGGCCCTGTCTCCCCAGATACCCAAACAAAAACCATCGATTGATGCTTCCCTCTCCTTCATCCCCCAGGTCCAATCTACAACCAAGTCCCCAGTGAGTCCATATCCAAAGTACATGTGAACTCATCCTTTCCCTTCCAACCCCACTGTCCTCCCCCATCCCCTGGTTTGAGCCACATCAGCATCTCTGGCTGGACCACATTGTCCCTCTTTCACTGTTGAACTCTCTGGCCCATTAGCCTCCCTGCCATCAGTAATCTGTCCCTCTCTGAACTTTAGCCACACTCAACTGCTTTTGGTTCTGGAATCTACACATCTCTTCACTCTGGGCCTTTGAACATGCCATTTCATCTGAATCCCCTTCCCAATGCCAATTCCTCCTACCAAGCTTAGCTGAGGCAGCACCAGTCCAGGCACCTTCCCTGACTCAAGTGCAAGATGAGTGCTGCCCCATCATCCATTCCCAGGACAGCTGCCTGGCTCCTCTCCGATCATCACAGCTTTCATCTATAATCGCCTATTTGCTGGCCTGTTCTCCCCAGGAGCCTCTAAGTTCCTTAAGTGTAGAAACTGTGTCTGTGTGGCTCTAGGGCAGCCCCAATGTTTGGTATAAGAACTTAACCGGTGCTCACCAAATCTTCCTAAAATGAACGAATACAGGACCTGTGCTGAACACTTTACATACCTTTCCTTATGCCTCACAGACGGTCATGAGATGGATGGTACTACTCCACGGTGTAGTACAGGAAGAAAGGCTTCAGAGGTTGGAAATTTGCCCAGGGTCACACAGCTGGCAAATTGTAGGAAATGGATTCCAAGAGCAGTCTGTGCGCCTCAAAAGGTTCTCTTTTCACCATCTCTACCCTCCTTCCCAAGTTATTTTCTCTGACCTTGTTTTCTCATCTGTACAACGGGAACAAAAATCGTGCCCAACACAGAGCCTGGCACTAAAGGTTCTCAGTAAATATTTGTGCACCCTCTCCCAATCTCTGAGGCTTATTTAGGACGCATTTTCCTGGGCCAAAACTTCGTGCATGCACATGTTCACAGAAACAGGTGCAGAGCTCGACGAAGCAGATCTTCAGCACGGGGGACTCAGTAGGCGCCTAACCAATATGTGCTGGGCAGAGGAGCATTAGTTTAGCAAAGGCTGACGAGTACCCAGACACAAAGCCGCAATAGTGACTCAGGCACAGGAACCCTCCTCCTGCCCCAAGTTCCCTGTCAATTATCCTCTGCCACCACTCCCCTCCCGCTAACCCAAGGCGCGGGAAATATTTAAAACAATTTTATTCATGAAAATATGCTGTACAATGCACTCTACACAGCCTCGACACGGCACACACGCACACGCACACTCTGACGGCACGGCCACGGTACACTGCCTACGATACGCGCCGGGGACGCCGCGCCCACCGCCCGCCCCGGCCGGACACTTATAAATATGGGAGAAGGGCCAGAACTGGCGCGGAGAAAGGGGCGTCGGGGTTGGGGGTGGACCGGGCTGAGGCCCGCTGGAGAAGCTGAGACCGGTACTGAGGGGTGGGGGCGGTTGAAGAGAGGGACTGACTCCGACTGGGGAGGGGAGAAGAGAGGGCCGGCGGGGATGGGAGGGGGAGACTGAACTGTGGGGGTGGCGGTCGTTGGAGGGCGATTTGCGGGTGGAGGGCTGCTCAGGGTGGATGGATTTAGGTAGGTGTGAGTTTTCAGCAGAGGGTTGCTGGCTTCGGGTGGGTGAGACTAAGACCAGTGAGAAAGTGTGTCAAGTGGGAATCAGATTCATGTTTGGGGTGGGCGCGGGGTCACGGCTAGGGCTCCGCAAATGAAACAAGATTTGTAAACGCTCCCTGGCCCATCTCCTAGTTGACTTTCCCGACCACCGTCCACACCAGGCGGCCCACCCCGCTCCTCTCTACTCCCGGCCAGCCTGGAATTCAGCCTCCTCTCCCAGGCTTCCTGCCCAGGAGGAGGGGGTGGATCTCAGGAGTGTGGGCAGGAGCAGTGGGGTGCCCCGGCCCCTCCCTCCCCTTCCCTGGCGGCCGGCCTCTGAGAGGGGTCTCTAGCTGGGCTGGGGCCGCCTCCTGGGGAGCTGGAGTCGGGGGAGGGGACCCGGGAATCGGGATGGGAAGACAGAGGCCCCTTGGGGACGGGACGGGGCGCCCGGGGTCGGGAGGCGGCCCTCAGCCCGGCACCCAGCTCTGGTTGGGGGGCGGGGCCCCGGCCAGGCCCGGCGGCGGCGGAGGCAGGGCCGAATCGAAGTTGAAGTCCATTTCGTCGCTGTCCATGAAGTCGTTGAGGATGATGGACTCCACGTCGCACTCGAGGCTCCCGCTGAACATGTCGAGGTCCAGGTCGGCCGGGAAGCGGTCGGGCGCGGCGCCCAGCGGCCCGGCGGCGGCGGCCGCGTAGGGCCCGGGTAGCGCGTCCAGCAGGAGGCCGCCGGGTGGGCCCCCGAAAGCGGCGGCGTGGCCGGGCGGTGCCAGACCCGCGGCGCCCGCCTCGCCGGGCAGCGTCATAAGGCTGATGGGGTGGGCTAAGGCACTGCGCGAGGGCGCGGGCGGCGCGTATGGGGCCGTCCCCTTGCCAGGGTAGGCGGCGGCGGCGCCCGCCAGCGCCAGCTCCCCGGGCGCGCCCAGCACCGGGCCGGGCCTGGGGGCGGGCGGCGGCGGCGGCGGCAGCAGCGCGGGCAGCGCCCCGGGACGGAAGGGCGCGGCGGCCGGCGCGAAGCTGGCCTGCTTGTTCTCCTGGATGGTCTGCATGGGCAGGCGGCGCAGCGCGCCCATCGCCGGCGGCCCGAAGCCCCCGCCCCCGCCGTAAGCGCCGCCCTTGCAGCCGCCGAAGTAGGCTGGCGTCCCGGTGCGGGCCCGCGGCCCGTACGCGTCCTGCGCGCCGTCCAGCAGGCCCTCGGGCAGCCCCGCGCCGCCGCCGCCGCCGTGCAGGCCCAGCGGGCCTCCCAGCTCGGCCAGGCGGGGCAGCTCACCCGGACAGCGCGTGCCTAGCGCCGGCGACAGCGCGCTGGCGGGACTCGGGTACATGAGCGGCGACGATGGCGCCAGGGCCTCCAGGGCCTCGTCGTCCTCCAGTTCGGCCGCCTCCCCGAGCAGGGGTCTCCCGCTGCCGCGGAAGTCGGCCCAAGCCTCGTAGTCGTCGCTGGCGTGCGAGGCGGGGCTGGCGGCCCACTTGGCTGCGGCAGGCACCGGCCCCGGGGCGGGCGCGCCCGGAGAGCTGTCGTCCGGGCTTCGCTCGGGCGCCTGCAGCTGCTTCTTCTTGCTCGCCTTGCCCTTGATGCGCAGGAACTTGGCCCCGTTGTCCATGGACACGGCCCTGCGCCGCGGGGTCTTGCCTGTCTTTCCGCCCTCGGGGTTCAGCATCCACCACGAACTCTTGCCGGTGCCCTCGTTCTGCACGCGGATGAAGCGGGTGTGCAGCGACAGGTTGTGTCGGATGGAGTTCTGTGGCCAGAGACAAGGACGCGGGTGGGAGTGGGGGGTGAGGAGGCCATGGGGAAGAGAGGACGTGATGGAAAGAAGAGGGGGAAGATAAGAGAGTGTAGAAGGTGGGGGGAGCCAGGGATGAAGATGAGGTAAGGGGGTTGGGAGAGAGAGGGGGCAGGTGTAAGTACCGGGTTGGACAAACCCAGAGTACCCACCCTCTGCCCCAGAACCACACCGCCATCCCTCCCCACTCCCACACAGAGACTGCCCTGAAGGTGGGGCCAGAGCTTTGGTCTTAGCCTTTCCCTGGGGGCATGACCAACCCTGTGGGCTACTCTGAGCCTGCGGGGGGCCTGCAGCAGGGAGCAGGACCCCCTCTCACCAGTTCAGCCAAGACCCACGCGGGGCTAACCAGGCTGCCAGGGCCCCCAGCAGATTACGTAAGGGCTTATGCCGCTGCGGCTCATTTGTCCGCCCCCCTCCCTCCCCAGCCTGGCATGGCGCCAGGAGCCCGAAAACCCAGGGCTCCAGAAATCAATCTCGCGGTGACTGATTAAGCCCTGTTTAGAACTAATTGCTCTTTCGTGTGTGGGGAGAATAAATTACCTGCTTTAATTTCGTGTCTTTAAAATGCAACTGCAGGTAGAGAAGACTGTTAACCCTTTGCTGGGAGGGCCTGGCCAGGGGAAACAGAGTAGGCTGGGGGTCCCCAAGGTGGGTCCAGGCCTGAGACTTTTCAGAGGTATCACCCCAACTCCTCTGATCTGCTGTGAACTCCAGAGGGCTTGGATTCCAGCAGGTCCCTCAAAAGACATCCTTTTGCCACAGAGACCTCAGCCTCTTCAGTGCTCACCTTCAGGCCAGCCCAGCTCTCCTGCCTGCCCTTTGGGCTGCATCCTGCCCTCTTCTCCTGACCCACCTGCCTGCCCTCCAAGTCCCTTCCTGGTGGAGCCTTCAAAAAATCCCCAAAAAGTGTGTGGCAAAGTCCCCGTTCACACACCAGAAGACCTAGGCTCAGAGAGAGGAAGTGGCTTGCCCAAGGTGGCCTTTTCTGCTGTCCCTCAGTTCCTCCGTGGGCTTCACCTCTGCCATCTCTGCATACATCCTCTTTTTAATTCTGCTGTGCCAGTCTCCAGTGCTTCCCATGTCACTGCCTGCTTTTGCCAGGCCTGTTCTGAGGACAGAGGAAGGCAGGGAGTCCACTGGCCCCACTGGAATCTGGAGTAGAACTTCTGCTGGGCCTGCCGCACCCCACCTCTGGGGCCTCCCACCTGGTGGCCTCAACCTCCTGGTCTAGGTACTGCTATGGAAACAGCAGGGGCTTGGGTATCAGAGGGCGGGACAGGATGCCTGGCTCTTTGGCTGCCTAGCTATGTGACCATGGGATGTTTACTCAGTTTCTGTGAGCCTCAGTGAACTACTCTGAAAAAGTGAGCTACATTCAGTAACTACCGCGTAAGGCTGTACGATCATTACATGTGCATGAATAAATGTTTGCACACCAGGTGCTGATAAACGTAGGTTATATCCTCACTCTGGCCAGAAGATCTCACTCCTTAGTTCCCCCAACAGACCTGCTGTTTCCATCTCTTTAACATCATGCCTTGTATGCAACTGTGCTGGGCACCAACTCTGGGAAGATGGCATTCTCCAATTTCATACACTGGGGACCAGAGGCCCAGAGGCATGATGTAACTTCCCATGGCCCCACAGCTAGGCAACGATGCCAGGTACCACTCCAGCTCTGCCCAACTCATGGACCTGCTCTTAACCTGTGAATCCACCCAGCCACACTCACAGCTCCAGCTACTGCTCTCTGAGGCTCTCCCTCCTGCCTCATTCCCACCAGTCTCCGGGAGGAGGGGTCCTTCCTGCTGCCCAGGGTACCCTCCAACCCCTCACCCCCAGCTCCAGGCACTGACCTGACTCCTCAGGGCCCCAGGCTCCCTGTCTCTGGCACTTTCTGGCCTTTGGAGGCAACAGCTGGGACTTGCCAGCCTTGCCCTGCCTGGTTCTCCTGAGACCCTGAGGGGAGGGGAGCGGGGTCCCTAGGGAGCGGTGCTCCCTCAAGTAGATACCCACTTCCTGTTCCCACCCCTGCACCTGGCTCCTGAGCCCCTCCCCTATACCTGTGTTCAGGCTCCTAGGAGGCCTCAGTTCTCCTCCCCCATAGGACTGTCTGGCTTACAATAGGCTCCATCTCCCACTTCCCCATTTCTCCATCTGGAGGTCACTCAGGCACCACCTCTTTATCAATGTCATTATGTCCTGGAAGAAGGACAGTACCAGGTACCAGCACCTAGCCAGCACCTGCCCATTCAGCCCTGGGTACTCTAAGTACTTTATCTAATGTAATCATTAGTTGAACTCCATACAAGTCAGGGATTGTGATCCCTATCTCATAACCAGAGAGTGAAGCTCAGAGATGTTAAGTGAGTTGCCAAGGTCACACAGCTTAAGTGCTGTGCCAGGTATTGATTTCAGGTTGGTCTTTTGTTTTGTTTTGTTTTGTTGAGACAGGGTTTCATTCTGTAGCCCAGACTGGAGTACAGTGGCATGATCTCAGCTCACTGCAACCTCCGCCTCCCAGGCTCAAGTGATTCTCCAGCCTCAGCATCCCAAGTAGCTGGAAGTACAGGTGCGTGCCACTGCTGCCCGGCTGATTTTTGTATTTTTAGTAGAGGCGCGGTTTCACCATGTTGACCAGACTGGTCTTGAACTCCTGACCTCAGATGATCCCCCTGCCTCGGCCTCCCAAAGTGCTGGAATTACAGGTTGGTCTTATTCTAAGTCTAAAGGACATCACATTCTGCCATGGAAGACAGAAACACGTCTGAGAATCCCAAAGAATCTTAGGAAGCCAGTATTCCAGTGCTCCTCAAACTTTCCATGTAAACCATCCCTAGAAGCTGGCAGCAGGGGAAGTCTGGGGGCATGTTGCACAGGCCAAAATTTCCTGCAAGTCTAAGCTTCCTTTTTAGAATTCAAGGAAATTTTGCATATACTTTATAATCCATTCACATTTTCTTTATACACGTTATTCACATGTTTTAGAATTACCGCCAAGACAAGCTCCAGGTCTCTGAAGGTTTGCATTCTTCCCTGCTCTGTCCCATATCCAGCCAGGTACCCCTGGAGCTCAGGCCTCAGCCTGAAACCATGGCTGGCCCAACCCAGGGGAAAGAAAGGACTTGCCCAAGGCTGTCTAAGACCTGGTGGCAGAGCAGGGATGTGAGCCCAGGCCTCCTGACCCCCAACCCAGTGTTCTTCCCACTACCAAACCTGACCTAGACGAAGTTTCTCCTTCTTTGGGGGCCTCAGTGTCCTGAACTGTAAACTAAGGAGATGGGCAAGTTGTACTCTGGGGACCTTTTCAGTGTGGCACTGAAAATCCTTAGAATCATTCAGTCCAGAGGTTTTCAAACATTTTTCTTAAATAGTGGAACTCTTTCTGTAAATGAGATTTAGTGCAAAACTTGAGCATTACACACTCAAGCCATCGGGGGTGGGGACAGGAGTACCTGGATCCCCGTACACTCAGCACCCTTCTTCACAGAAAATGAAGCTCCTGGGGAGGATTCTGCAGGCCAGATGGATGGGGTCGTCAAGGCACAGAGGGATGCCATGCCTTGCTCAGGGTCAGACAAGGTGGCTCAGAGCTGAGTGAGGACCTAGGCCTCTGACTGCTGAGCTGGGCTCTGAACCAGGTGTGCTCCAGGGCTGTGCCCCATGAGAGAAGCTCAGGCCCTGCAGCTCAGTCTGGCTCCTCAGGGACCAGCCACCTGGTACCAATCAGAGCTCCCTGCCAGATCTAGTGGCAAGCACTGATCACAGCTCTGGCTCACACCACAAGGCCTCCTGGGAGGCCAGAGGCCATGGAGGAGGTGAAAGAGGCAGAGGAGGGAGATGCCTCTGCCAGGCAGCAGTAACCAGGGCTCCCTCTTCGAGTCGCCTAGCAACCCACCACCATAGCCACAGCCCTGGCATGCCTGGGCTCCCCTGGTGCCCAGAGCTGGGCACAGCTTCTGGGGCCTCATGCCTCCCACATCTACATCCAGACCTGGAGCATGTTGCTAGAGGAGTCAGGACCTACGTGATTCAGGGCCCGAGGGAGACCATCTGGGGGCAGAGGGAAAGGACAGTGGGTTATATCTCATGCCTACCCCGTTCTCCCTCAGAACCTGGGCCAGGGAGCCCAGCACCCCAAGGATTCTCCCACCAGGGAGGAGGCTACAGTAGGGCAAAGTACATCAGCTGTAGCATTGGAACTGGATTCCAGTTTCAGCCCCATCACCCATGAGTGCTATGACCCTGGGGCAAGATGCTTTCATGCTCCATTCCTCAAATGGCTCCCTGCTCCCTCTCTCACCTCCTTATAGCATGCCACACAGAAGCCAGGGTGACCCTTCAAATAACCAAGATCACATCCATTCCTGCCCAGATCCCTCCGACACCCTCCATCTCACTCAGAGTGAGGAACAAAGGCCTTGCCATGGCCCATAAGACCCACAGTGACCATGCAGGTGCCCCGCTCCATCCCTCCCTCCCATCCTCAAACCTGCCAGGCATGGTCCCGCCTGCCCCCAGATATCCACAGACATCTCTCCTCTCCTTCCAGTCTTTGTTCAGATGTCACCTTTTGGAACGGGGCCCATCCTCACCTCTCTTAAAAACTGTTCCTCTTCCCTGGAATTTCTTGGCCCCCTGATCCTGCTGTATGTTTTTCTAAAGCATTTTCACATTCTAAATACATTATTTATCCTGTCTTTATATTAGAATATAAGCTTCATGAGGGCGGTGATTTTTATCCTTTTTTTTTTTTTTAACTGTACTTCCTGTGTTTGGTACATACTAGACACTTAAATGTTTGTCAAATGAATAAATGGATGAATGAATAAGAGAAAGTGTGTGCAAGGAGGAGTAATACTGTGTTGTAGGGAGATTAAATGAGACTGGGCAGAGTGACTGGCACAGAATAGGGGCTTTTCCAAACTGGGCAGAAAGAAGACACAGGCAGGATGAGAAGCAGGCAGTGGGGTGAGAATGTCCGCAGCAAGTCTGACCCACTGAGGGGTGCCAGGGAGAGGGGTAGGGCATCCGTTGGGGGTGAAGGAGAGGTCCCAGGATGCACAATGCAGCTGCCTGCCCTTCCCAGCCCCCCATCCTGCTCCCCAGAGAGACTTGGATAACCCAGGGCTGGCACACATCAAGGTCTCCCCTGGGTCAGAAGACACTACAGGAGCCCCAGTGGGAACAGAATAACCTCGTCCTCGCTGACAGTGCCTCCCTCATGGACAGGGTCTGATCCATTTGGTGGTGGCAGCTCATCTATCCATCAGGACACCCTCATCTATTCCCAGGATGCCCTTCACCCACGAGCAGTAATGCATTCACCTGACAGCACAACCCCATTTATCCAGCACACCAGTCCCATTTATCCAGCAAGTACAACCTCACTTGCTAACAGCACTCCATTCACCTGACGGGCCCCCTCATTTATCCAGCAGGACACCCTCATTTATCCTCTGAGTCGGACACTCTCCTTCCTCCTGTGGTGTGGCTGTGTTCTCTGACGGAGCAAGCCGACTGATCCAGCAGGACGTCATCTCTACTACAAGTACACTTCATCCCCTGACAGTACAACCTCATTTATCTAATAATGCAGCCTCACCTTGCCTCCAAGTACCACCTCATTCCCTGGCAGTACAACCTCGTTTATCTTCCGGTACAACCTCATTTCTCCTCCCAACACAGCTTCATTCTCCGACAGCTCAACCTCATCTAATCTTATGTCTCCAGCCAGGGCCTGCCAGATCTCCGGGGGCCAAAGGAGAGTGCAGAGAAAAGAGAGTTCCCCTCATTTGCTGTCCCCCGCCTACAAGGGCCGCCTGGTGCTATAACCATCCAATTTCTTGAGGCCCAGAAGGGGCCATGGACTGTGATTTCTAGGCTGCTTGGCCAAGCCAGAGCTCCACTATTGCCCTGCTTCCTGTTCTGTCCCCACTATGGCTACCGAGGGCCCACAGGTTGGATTCTGGGACATGGACTCATGGTTGCTGTACCATCTTCTTCCTTCCTTATTTATTTATTTATTTTGAGCCAGGTTTTTTTTTTTCTTTTCTTTTCTTTCTTTCTTGCCAGGGTATTTATTTATTTATGTATTTAGAGCCAGGGTCTCCCTCTGTCACCCAGGCTGGAGTGCAGTGGCACAATTATAGCTCACAGTACCCTTGACCTCCTGGGCTCAAGTGATCCTCCCACTCTACCCTCCCGACTAGCCGGGACCACAGGTGTGTGCCACCACACTCGGCTAAATTTTTATATTTTTTGTAGAGAGGAGGTTTTCTTATGTTGCCCACGTTGGTCTCGAACTCCCGACCTCAGGTGATCTTCCCGCCTCGGCCTCCCAAAGTGCTGGGATTATAGTGTGAGCCAACTCGCCTGGCCATCTCTGTGCCATCTTCTTCTGATCCTGGGCAGTGGGACTGGGGGAAGTTACCTTTTCTGGGGCACATTTAGTGGTGTGCTGGCAAATGTTTAACCACCAGTTCTTCTGGAAGTTAAAAAAAAAAAAAAAACCCCACCTGATTTGATTTGTAGCTTTTGCTGCTTTCTGTCGTATGGATACTCACATCATGGCCAATTTTAAGCTGCCACATGACGTCACTGAGTGCAGAATTGGGAAGAAGTGTGCATGATCAGCCCTCATGAACCAGTGCAAGCCAGCTCTCACACACCACTGGCATGTGCTTCAAATGCTGAAGCCAGAGAAGGGCACCCACCTACTACATGCCCAACATAGGCTAGGCTCCTTTAATCCTGATAACCATCCTGTGAGTAGGTACCGCGATTTTACAAAGGGGGTAAACGGAAGCTCAGGTGGGTTAAATGACTCCTGAGGCCACAAAGCTGGGAAATGATGAAGCCAGGCTTGGGTCTTAGGGCTGCTGGATTCCAAAGCCAGGGCGCTTCCCACACCTACCCCTAATGTGGCAGGGGACACTCTGCTCTGCTGTCGACCCCAGTGGCCACCTCCACCTTGACGCTCAAGCCCAGGCTCCCCTAGCTTTCATCAGAGACAGGAGACAAGGACCGTGCCCCCACCTACCACCGACCCTGTGCTACCTCCTGGCCTCCCTGGTACCTGGGGTCTTTCAGGATCCTCCAAGTGCGGCCCTGGGTCTTGTGTCCACCCATCGCAGCCCAAGCTCAAGGTCAGGTGTGGATGCCTGTCCAGATTGTATCACAGTCAAAGGCTCAGCCCAGCCCCTCCCTCAGGAGACTGATCCTGACTACCTGATGGGGACAATGACCCAGCACCTGTTACTGCAGTGACCACCTGTGGGGCTGTGGTGAGGGCTCTGATTCCCTCTATGATTCCCATTTCCTCCTTCCCTCCTGGCCTTCCTTCCTGCATACGGAGAGGTGAAAGACAGGGGACAGAATCCTAACTTCATCCATGTGATAGTGGCCTCCACTATAATGGGAATAACAGTCCCACCATCCACAGGGACACATGGGGCCTGGATGAGACCCCACATGTCAAGAATGTCATCCCATCCCTGTCTCGGAGCCCCAGGAGCCTCCCCATCCCACCCCTTGCCCCCACCCAACTCTGGGGCCCCAGCCTGGCCTAGGAACACACACCTGGGTCAGACAGAGCCACAGACTCCCTAAGAGTCACTTGCCCTGCCATCTGGGATGAAGTTCAGGTTCTCAGTCCAGGCCTCTTCCTGGCAAAAGAGGTGACCTGGACAATGCCAGGGACCTGAGGCCATGTGCAAATCCCCGGCACTCGAGTCTGCAGTGGAGAGGGGATAGAAGAGCAGGTGGGGGCCATGGGGGCACAGATGTCTCCAGGTGAGTGGGCTCAGGATCAGCAGTGGATCCCAGAGTGGGCAGCCTGGGGCCAGGAGGAACCAATATCCAAAGCAAGGCATGAGGCTCTGGCACCCCCCAGAGAAACCAGAGCCCACACACCCAGGCTGGGCAGCAAATAAACCAACGGAAGTCCAACCTCACACTGCTCCAATGCCCATTCTTCCTTTCACCTGTGGGCTTGGGTCCAATCCCAGGCTGGTACTAAAGAGCCCTCTGATGTCCTCCAGCCACCTTGGATATCCCCATCCCTGTGCCTTTGCACACTATTCCCTTTACTCTTGTCCCTCTCTCTGCTCTACCAGTTCCTGTTCCTCCATCAAGGCCAGCTCTGTGGCACCTTCCTCATCCCCTATGCAAGCCCCAAAGACAGATGCTCCCACCTCAGTGCTCCTGCAGAGATCTAACAGCAAACCAGAGTAAAGTGGTGTCTGAGCCGGCCTCCCTACTCGAACTTTGTGGGGCAGTCCTTGGCTCACGAGAAGTCAGTAGCCACGAGATGCTCAGGCCTGGCTTTTCTGTGTAGTTTCTGTTCAGCAAAATCTCAGGCCAGAGCTCCCAGGCTTGCCCACCCTCTACCAGGGTCCTGTCTGACCCTCCTCCCCGCTGCTTTCTCCTGCAGCTCCTGCTGCCCCTGCCACCTCCCTACTTGTCCTCAGTACTTCCTGCCTCCTTGGGAAAGTGAGGCAGTGAGGGGGGAAGGACTACTGCTTCCAAGACATTGACCACATGCCATGCCCTGTGCTGCCACTTGAAAATTATCTCATTGAATTTTTGTAACAACCCTCTAGTTGGTTTATTGTCCCCATTTTACAGATGAGAAACTGAGGCTCCAAGAGACAAACTGACTTGTCCAGGGTCGCATAGTGTAAGTGGTGGTGCAGGAATTTACACCCAGGGCGCTTGCTCTTTCTCCTGCCCTGAGAGACCTCCAGAGAGGAGCCAAAGCCAAGCAGAAGCTCCAGGGTGAGCCTGGGGTAGGGGCAAGGGGACTGTCCATACTAGTTCAGCAACCCCTTCACAGACCCTCCTTCATTCAGGATTAAAAAGAACTCCTAAATGGAAAGCATTCAGACTTTTCCATCTCCCCTCTCAGTCTCAGCCCCTCCCTCCCTCTGCAGGCAGCACTTCCCCACTCCCCTGCCCCAGGCCCTGGGAGCAGCTGCAGTGACCTCACCCAGCCCTGCCCTGAGCCCAGCTCTGGGGAGGGCCCAGCAGCTGTGCCCCAGCCCTGCAGGCTGGCTCCTAGGGGAGAAAAAGGAAGAGTGGGCATGGTGCCAAGAGAACCATCTGCTCTCCCAGGGGCATGGCCACCCGCACAGACACTAGCCTTGCCCCCAGGGGCCGCCCTTGGCCCTCTGTCCTCATGCCAAGGGGCTCCAGGAGCCCAGGGTGGCCCACCCAGACCAGGGCACCAGCCCTCATCTGCCATTTTTATCTTAGAGACTGAGAGGTCCTTGCAGGACATGTTGGAGCACTCAAATGTCCACTGGAAAATGAACAAGTGCTCAGAGTAAGCCCTAGGGGCAGAGGCCAGAGGCCAGGGTAGGGTGTGCTGAGCACTGCCTCCCCCAGCCCCGGCCCCAGCCTTGTCGGGCTAAGAGCCCTCAATCCCTTCCCGGGGCCCTCCATCTCTGCACATCTGTTCAGCTGGCAGGTGCCTCAGGAAGAGGGCAAGCCCCTTCCCCCAGGGCCCCAGCTCAGGTTACAAGAGGAGGAGGAGGAGGCCAGCTGAGGACAGAGGGAGGGGACAGGAGAGAGAAGCAAGAGGCTTCACAGCTTCCCAGAGTGTTGGGGGAGGGGAACTCAGAGCTGAAGAGGGAAGGGCCATGCCCAAGGTCACACAGCTTGCCAGTGGGGCAAAGAGGAGCCAATGTCCAGGGGAGGGCAGTCCTGGGTTCAAGGGTGACTTTGAACAATACATTTCCTTCATCTGTGAAAATGGGGTGCCGGCTGGGCACAGTGGCTCATGCCTGTAATCCCAGCACTTTGGGAGGCTGAGGCAGGCAGATTATGAGGTCGGGAGATGGAGACTCTTCTGGCTAACAAGGTGAAACCCCGTCTCTACTAAAAATACAAAACATTCCCTGGGCGTGGTGGTGCACGCCTATAGTCCCAGCTACTCCAGAGGCTGAGGCAGGAGAATGGCATGAACCCGGGAGGTGGAGGTTGCACTGAGCCGAGATCAGGTGCTACTGCACTCCAACCTGGGGGACAGAGTGTGAGACTCCGTTTCAAAAAAAAAAAAAAGGAAATGGGGTGCCTAAAACCTGCCCTGCTTGTCATCCAAGGCTATGGGGAAGGCTCTGGAGGCTAGAAAGCAACAGGCCCAACTAAGGGCAGGAGGGAGCTTGGACATCTGAATATCTGACACCTCGGTCTCAGGGACAGGAAAGGGAGGCATTAGAGGAAGGACCCTATTATTATCCTATTTTGTAGAGGAAGAAACTGAGGCTCAGTTGCCCAAGGCTACGCAGAGGGTAAGTAGAGCTAGGCTCTGCCTGCCTGTTTGCCTCCAAGACTCCTAACCACATGGCTTGGCCTCACCTAAGGGATTCTCAAGGCACCAAGGGGTGCTGCCTATGTTAGGCCTGGCATCTGGGACTCTTTGGGCCTCTGCCCTATCTCAGGCTCATTTTCTCCCCGGGACCCCAGTAGCAGGCCCACACTGGGTGCCTGGGCCAGCCTCTCTCTCCTGTTCACTCCCCACAGCACCCTTGAGTGACCTCTGCCCATGTCATTCCCATGGAGAATTCACATTGAGAAGCCCAGAGCCTGGGATGCTCTTCAAGGCCAC
This sequence comes from Trachypithecus francoisi, assembly GCF_009764315.1. Taxonomy (NCBI): domain Eukaryota; kingdom Metazoa; phylum Chordata; class Mammalia; order Primates; family Cercopithecidae; genus Trachypithecus; species Trachypithecus francoisi. The sequence continues at coordinate 83,158,572 of NW_022681457.1, forward strand.
TCACTTGATTTCCCAGCTTCAACGCCTGCTGGGCCCCACATAAGCACAGCTAGACCCTCAGGGGCTCCCCACACAGTCCTGAGGCCTTGACCTTCTTTGTCTGCTTTGTCTCCCTTCCTCTCTTCTACCTCCAAACACTCAGCTCATTATCTGGCCTTCCATCATGACCCTGAGCAGATCTTACCCTGCATCAGAGTCAGTGTCCTCGTTTTATCTCCCTAGCTTGACCCCTGCAGGCTGGGATCTCAAGGTCAAGGAGCCAGTCCAGTCCCCACCCAGCAGCCCTGCATAATAGGTACCCAGTGGATGTCGCCCTGGATCACAGGGAATGGAGGGAGCTGCCTCAGCCCTGGGGTCTGCAGACGAGGGGAACATCAGGTTCGTCTGCCCCCACCTTCGGGGAGCTCTGTATCTGGGAATGGGAGCCAGGGAGCCAGGGACCCCAGGGCCATTCCCCAGGCCAAAAGCCTGAGGGCTAAACTCCAAGGGATAGCAGAGAGACAATGACTGGGAGGGGAAGGGACAGGGGGGAGGAAGGTCAGAGCCCTGGGCTAGGGTGGAGTTAGCCCTGGAGAGTTTCGTTTCTGCCACTTAGAGTAGGGTCCTGTCCAAGCTGCTTACTTTTCTCATTCTTGTTCCCTTACCTGCAAAATGGGGAAAGTAACCCTACCAGCCTCACAGGGTTGCTGGGAAATTAAATGAAAGAATGTACATAATGGCACATGGCAGGTTGAATCCTGAGCTAGAATAGTTTAGTGTGGCTAAGGCAAGGGTCAGAAGATGGGAGGGTGGCTGGAGAGGTAGACTAGGGCTGATGGCCAGGCCTTGAGTGTCCTACTAAGGCCTGGGGACTGGATTAAGCAGCTATACACATGCCCCTCTTCTCTCCTCTTCTCTCCCTCTTCTCTGCTCTCTGACAGCAGGGACTGTGACGTTTCGTTTATTCACCATTCCAGTTCCAGAGAGGCTTCCTGAGTATTTACAACCACACCGACTCTGGCCTTGCCCCCAGGGGCTGCCCTGGGCTCTCTGTCCCCTTGCCAAGGGACTGCAGGAACCCAGGGCAGCCCTCCCTCTCCTGCAGCAAAGGCTCCTAGTAAGCAAAGCATATCAGCCCTGGCTGTGGCTCCATTCTCTTCATCCATGTCCTATACAGTGTGATTTCTAAGCCATGGGGTGGCTGCATGATGGTGATGTGGTGGCCCAGTCCCTGGGTGCTGACTACATGGGGTTCAGATCTCTGGAGGACCCAAAAGGAGTGAGGAAGAGGGGTGTAGCCTCAACCTGGGCAGCCTGCTTGGAGAAGCTGGTCCATGCTGGGAGGAAGAGACAGGGGGACAGGCAGGAGGCCAAGAAGCCACCCTCTAAGGTATTGGTTCAGAATGACCTGTCACCAGCCATACACAGATTCCAGAGCTCACCCCGATATAGAGGATCTGAGCTGGGGACTGGAAGCCTGTGTTGTCAGAAAGCTTCTAGGTGATTCTGATCATCAGCTAGGTTTGCAAACAACTAAGGACTTGAGGCAGGAATTCTCAGTCAGAAGTCTTGGGTTCCAGAATCACCTGGAAGGTAGGGCTTTGTTCAAACCACCCAAGACCCCACCTAGTTTCTGAGGGGTATCCCAAGGGGTCAGCCAAGGAGAATCAATAGGTGCCTTGGTGACTGTGTGACAATGGCAGTGGGCGTGGGTTGAGAATTCCAGTGTCATGTGTGAAGGTGGAGATGCCAGGGCGACCTGAGATCAGAGGAAGCAGGAAAAGTGGGAGAAAGGGCAGGGCCTGGACAAGGTAGGCTGAGGGCCTATGGGTCCCAGCAGAGCAGTTTGGACTTGGTTGACTTCCAGGTGAACCAAGGAGCCCAGGAGGGTTCTGGAGCAGGAGAGCCTGGGGGCAGGAGGGCTGGCTGGCATGTAGAGCTGACAGCACCAGCATGGGGAGATGCAGAAATGTGGCAGAGACAGACGAGTCTGCAGCTAAATCCAGGCTCCACTATGCTGCCTTGGCCAAATGACCTCATTTTTCTGGGCCTCCATTTCCTCAACTATAAAATGGGGTTATTAATGTGTACCTAGCGGGATCCAGGGAGGATGAAATGAGGGAATGTATGTGAACTGCCCAGCTGACTGCCTAGCACCCAGATATTAATTATCTTACCTCTCTTTCTCCTTTCCATAAGAAGTACCCCCACTTACAGACCAGAAAGGTTTCTCTCTGCAAAGAAGGAGGCCCTTGGGGGAGGGTGTGGGAGGCCCCTCCCCCACACGCCACCTGGCCCCCCTCCCACCTCCACATATGGGTTGGGGGGTGGGGAGAGGCAGCAAACAGCCAAACCCTCCCAAACAGGAGTTGGTTTCTATGGTAACCAGGGTGCCAGGAGAAGGGGGGTGCTCCAGATCCAGCTGTCCCCCTGAGAACCCTACCCAGGCCCCAGAGCCTGAGCTCATGCCCGTCCAACACCCTGAACCCCCATCTGCCTGCTTTGGGGGCCAGCTGGAACTGCCATAAACACTCCTTTCATTGTACCCAGAGCATATTTGCCACCTGGGTACTGCCACAGACAGGACAGGCATCTTTAAACAGGAGTCCCAAGTCCCACACCTGTACTCACATGTGTCCACCTGGGAGAAGTCCTCTCAGTACTATGTGCCCTCTGTCCAATGAACCCCTCATGGCTCCAAGAACCAGTGAGCTTGTAAGTTACAGCACTGAACCGAAAAAGACTGTGTTAAGACCCTTTGGACACAGATGAGAACACTGAGAACCAGAATGGGAGAGAGGTTTGCTCTAACTCACACATGCAATGGATCAGGTTCCCTACAGGTAGGGGTTCTGTCCAGCCCCTCACCTACTCCTTACTCCACAGCTGACTCCAAATGACGCCAAAGGGCTGGACTAGGACACTCTGTGTGATGCTGAAAGGGGATGGGGCACTGCTGGGGAGAAGGAAATAAGTCCTAAAAGCTTTAAGACTCATCTAGCAGCCAGGCATGGTGGCTCACACCACCATGTAATCCCAGCACTTTGGGAGGCTGAGGCAGGTGGATCCCTTGAACCCAGAAGTTCAAGACCAGCCCGGACAACATAGGGAAGACCCCTGTCTCTACAAAACACCTTTTTAAAATTAGCCAGGTGGGATGGTCTGTGCCCATGGTCCAGCTACTCAGGAGGCTGAGGTGGGAGGATCACTTGAGCCCAGGAGGTCGAGGCTGCAGTGATCTCTGCCACTGCACCCCAGCCTGGGTGACAGAGAGAGACCTTGTCTCAGAAAAAAAAAAAAAAAAAAAGACTTGTCTAGCAACAAAATGGGCAATCCCAGAGATGGTGAGTTTCTAGTTGCTGGGAGTGTGTCAGAGGGGGTTGAGTTGGGGAGGAGTCAGGGGTGCAGAGACTGGGTTCCAGGACTCTGCAGCTCTTTGGAGAACCCAAGTCTGATTGGAACATGAGGGAGCAGGCACCAATGCATAGGGAGGTCCAGCCCCACCCTCTCCTGTTTCCCAGGCACCCCCCACTCCGGGTAAACTAGGGTTGGGAAGGGGATCTAGTGAGTCTGCTGGGAGGTAAGGGAAACTGAGGTGAGGAAGGGGCTCCCTCTGCTGTAGCTGATACACCCACATCCCACTCAGTACTTGACTACCCCTCAACCCTTACACCCCATGTGGTGGTCACCACTAGCTGCCACTCAAAGACAGGGAAGGTCCTTTCAGAGTCCAAAACAGGCCCTTCCCTCCAGCCCCTGCCCCACCTCAATCCTACCCAATGGCACAGAAAAAGCTTGAGCTTGGGGTCCAGTTCCCAGGCCCACCACTCCGCAGGTAGCGACCTCAGGGCAAGTCACTTCCCCACCTGGAACACAGGGATGCCAGCCCGCCTGGGTGGTGGTGAGGGTCTGATGAGAGTGCTCTGGACCAGCGGGTGCCTCTGTCCCGGCCCCTCAGCCCTCCGCCCCTCTGGCGGGCCTCTTCAGTTCCTCAACCTAGTCAGTCCCTTGGCTAGTCAGCTCCCTTTAGTCAATCCCTTGGCTGGAGCCCTCAGGGCTTGCAGAGAGGGGCCCCCCCAGACCCGCAGAAAGTGGGGGTTGGGGGCGCTGAACTTTCGAACCCGCAAACCCCCCGCGCCGTTCATTACCTTAACGCGAGTTAAAAATAACCGTCTCATCTCTTTAAATTAGTCTGTCTGCAATTACCGCCTGGCACGGCGCTGCCCGCCATCGTCCCGCTGGAGCGGCGCCAGGTGGCAGGCGGGGCCCTCACCCTGTCTGTCGGTCTGTCTGCCTCCCGGCCCCCTCCTCTCCCGCCGCGTGGCTGCCCCAGGGGCCTCCCTGAGCCCCGCCTCCTCAGCTCCCTAAGTTGCGCGGGGTGTGGCGGGGGCGGCCGCTGTGGGGCCGGAAGGGAGACGGGGGTCCGCGGGGAGCAGAGTGGGGTGGGGGGGCCGGGCACGGCGGCGGGGGAGGGGCGCCGGGAGGCCCGGGAAGCCGGAAGGGCCCGAAGCGCGCCAGCGCTCGTGGGTGGGTGTGAGCAGGTGGCCGTGGGAGTCTGCCGGGCGTGCCAGCAACTGTGCCAGGAGCGGCTGGCACGGGCTCGTGCCCAGGAGGCGGGCAGCTGCCAGCCCCCCGCTCATGCAGTGAGGGGGGTGAGGACACCCCCAACCGGGGCTCACACCGCCTCCTCCCGCACCCCCATCAGCCCTTGGGGCTGGGGATCCCCGGAGGACAAAGGAGGAGGAGGGAGCCCTGCTGGAGCAGGCTGGGGGGAGAGAAGGGGGTGGCTTCAGCTGACAGCCACTGCTTGGGCTGTAGCAGGACCCTGCCCCCAGCCTCTCAGATCAGTCCCTCTCTTCCAGCCCCACCCCACCTGGAACTTACTGGGCCAGATAGGGGTGGTGCCACCCCTCCTAATCCCACCTCTCATCAGCCAGGCTGCCCCAGCCCCTGGGAGAGAAGGGAAGTTCCCATCCAGTGTGCTCCTTCTGGGGACAGGAATGGGAGGCGCCCAGGCCTGGCCTGGGAGCTCCCAATGGAGCTGGCAGCCAGGAAACACAAAAGCAGGCAGAACAACTCCAGGGGCGCTAAGTGGAAGGTGTGCCAGAACTCAGAGAAGCCTGAAAGGCTTCCCAGAGGAGTCCAGGGCCAAGGGAAAGTGAGACTGGAGTATCTGAGAGAAAGTGGGAGGCTCTACCTGGATATTCACAGTGTTGGGACACTGTAGAGGGACCGCCTATCCAAGCCCTCATCCTAGGCCTGGTGGGGAACACAACTAGCCCCTTTGGTTGGGTTCCCAGCAATAAGCCCAGCCTCTCTAGGCCTCAGCATGGTCTGAGTGTCCCAAGCCTGCTGCTTGTCTTGTCTTCTCCAATTCCTGTCCTGCACCACTCAACTACCTCCCTGCATCATAGATATGACCACAGGGATAAGGCCAAGCATGTCATCCCTTCCTGATCTGGCCCATTCCACCCTTCCCATGCCACCTCCCTGTCATGCCTGGACACCCTTGGTTTGAGCCTGGCACACCCAAACTGTCCCCAAATCAGACATGCACAATTTCACCTCCCTGCCTTTGGGAATGCAGTCAATACTTCCTGGAAGACTATCTCCCAAATTCTCCCCTCCCCAATGAAGGCAGTGCAGACCAAGTGCCACCTCCTCTGTGAGGACCTCCCTGGCTCCCCCAGGGTATCTAACTCCCCTTCCCTGAACGCCTACCCCCATCCCCAGCCTTTCCTTTCTACAAAACACAAGGCCTGGGTGTGGAACTGGCTAAGTCCTGATTATTCTGAAATAGATCCAATTAATGCCTTCTCCTTTGGTCCCCGCCCCATCTAACACAGGGTTTGGTACACCCCAGGGATTCAATTGCAGTATGTTTGTAGGGGAGGGGAATAAGGAGAGAACAGTGGGCCCTGGCCCCAGGCCTGGCACCTGAGGTGTTCTGTCTGTCAACCTGAGCCTGGCTGGGAGTTGGGATGGCTTTTTCACCAGGCCTCTGGAGTAAATGACTGGGAATGGGGAAGGGCACCGTGCAGGAAGCTCCAGGAATAAGTGGGGAAGTAGGCTCCCTGGGGAGCTGGGTAGAGGGTGAGATAGAAGGGCACAGCATGGGGCAGGCCCCTTTCCAGTGCCTGGGTGGTCTCTGCCAAAACCTAGGTCAGTCCACGTCTGAGGCTCCCTCTCCAATGCCCAGCCCACGACTGGGAGCCCAGGCACAGGGACAATCGGTGTGTCCCTAGCAGTGTGGTGCAGTGGAAACTGCATCCAATGGGCAGGCAGGAGGCCTGGGCCCTCATCCAAAGCCTGCTGCTCAGTGATGCCCTGGAAAGACTCCTATCCCCTTCCAGGGCTTCAGTCTCACTGTCAGAAATGAACTCATGGGTCTAAACTATCTCCAAGCATATTCTCAATCACGTTTTAGGATTTATACCTCCCTATATTCAAAAGCCTTCAATGTGCCCCTCCCACCCCCAGCTGCCAGCAGGACACTGTTCCAGAGGTGCTTGGGGACCCTGGAGGGAGAAACATGTAGGCTGGATTCCAGCTTTCCCATCTACTAACTGTGTGACCAGTTCACTCCTAAATACAGGCCTCAGGACCTTCCTTGTACTTGGGGCCAATGCTGGCTTTGGGGACCCTGGAGGGAGACCATCTGGTCACAGTAAAACCACCTCAGGGACTGCTGAGAGCATTAAAGGCAGATGTGTAAAGGTGCCTCTCACAGTGCTTGGCCCCAAGACCTTCAATGAACTGCAGTTCTCTCCTGACTTCTAGCCTCATGTTTCCTCTTCCCATCTTTCCCCATGCTGCCTGATGTGTAAGCTGAGCTGGAGCTACACCTCCTGCAAGAAGCCCTCCCGACCACTCTGGCCCAATGTACTGTCCCCTGCCTCAGCATCCTGTGCCATCCACTCAGTTCCCTGCTCTTTCACTAGACACACACTCATGGCTTCTTGGTGTCATGACTGTATGCTGGGTGCTGTGGGCACAGAATGGCTCTGACACTGCCACTGTCTTCCAAAAGCAGGGTAGAGAGGGGAAATGAGACAGAACACAAATGACTAAAACCCGCTACCAGCAGGGAGAGGGCCAGAGAACGGGGAGTCCTAAGCTAGCTAAAAAGGGTTAGGGAAGGCTTCCTGGAGAAGGCATCTGAACTCTGTACCCTTGAGGACACTGAATACATCTCCAGGGAGGAGAAGGCCAGGGCAAGGGGAGCAAGGAGGTAGGAACAATTCCCAAGTGCAGGACACACTTGGGAGAAATGTGTTCTGGTGGGGGCTGAGCCCAAGGGGATGGGAGAGGAGATGCAGAAAGAGATCCAGGTCTACTCCTCCGGCCTGTGTTCCTACTCCATAGTGGCTAGTGAGGGACAGAAGCTGCCAGCACTAACCCTGAGAGCCGTGGGCTCCCAGGTAGGGATACCCTGGCTCTACAATGCTGCCCCTGGGTATCTAGAGCTGTTCATGCCCACAAGTCTCCCCTCCTCCACTGGCACACCTCCTTCCTCTGACCCAGCTTGCAGGCACCACAGGGCATAGCCCCTCCCTTGATATAGGCATGCCTCCCTCACAGAGGCCACCCCCTCCATAGGGAGGCTGACAGCTCACCTCCTCGGCACAGGTACCCCTCCAGCCTCCTCTCCCCCAAAGGCATAGACTATCCCCACTCTCCAACAAGATGGCCAGGGGAGGAGCTGGGTCGAGAGGCCACAATCCAAGCAAGCCCCTGTCCCCTCCTAAGATGGCTCCCCGCTTTCCACTGGCTGGCACTGAGGCCTCCCTGGGGTACCCTGCCCCTCCCCCAGCCCCTAAATGGATCTGGGCTCCGACAGCCAGGGAAGTGGAAAAAAGCATCCTGGGTGGGTATGGACAGATCCCCAGCTCTCAACACCCTGCCCTCACACCAGCAGGGCCATCACCAGTGACCCCCATCCTGACCTAGGTAAGGGGGGGCAGCAGCCACCCCATGGAGAACTCCGATCTCAGGTCACCTAACGAGTTCCCCACGCCGGCCTGGCTGGTGCCCTAGGGTGAACTCTGGCACCACAAGAAGAACTGTGGGCCCATGGTCACACTCCTCGCCCTGGGGACAGCTCCAGTAAGGGCAATGATAGAGATTTGGGAGGGAAGCCGGCATTGGCCCCAAGTCATTATTCCAGCGCTCTCAGAAGGGTGCCCTGGTGAAAAGGGTAAAACAAGAGTCACACAAAGCAGACTCGGGGGAGGAGGAGGGTCCCCAATGTCCACAGCCTGGGAATGGGTTCCTCTGCTATGCCCCCAAGGACAGGGTGGGGACATTCCTCGGGGACGCCTCAAAGTGGCAGTCCCTTGTCACCCCACCAGACCTCCCACCCCGCATCCCTCCCCGCAATGGAGCACGCACACAGCTGCTCCCAGTACGCCCCCGCCCGTCCGCTGGCCGGCCCCACGCCCTGGGCGCACACTCTGTGACCCCAGGGGGTGCCAAAGAGCCCTCCTCCTGACTGCCCGCCTGCAGCCCAGCACACCTAGCAGCCCCTGGAAGCCCCAGTCGGCGTCCCCAGCCCCCTCCCCAGTCGGACGCCCCCACCTTCCAGCCGGCCGAGCTGTTGCTGTCGCCTTTATCCTTGAAGTAGGGCACGTAACGGACCATCCAGTCGTAGATCTGCGAGAGCGTGAGCCGCTTGTCCGGGGCGCTCTCGATGGCTTTGGTGATGAGGTCGGCGTAGGACAGGTTCCCCCACGCGTTCCGCCGAGAGCTCTTCGCTTTCCGCAGCGGTCCGACCTCCGCGCCCAGGGGCGGCGCTGGGGCCATCGCCGGGGCCGTAGCCCGGCGCTCCGGCCCGCAGTCCTCGGCGCCCTCGGCCACCCCTGCGCCCAGCGCTCCGTCCTCGTCGCCGGCCAAGTCAGGCTGCGGCAAGGGCCAGGTACACGAGCGCGGCCGGCTCTGCGGCGCGAAGTCCGGGTCCACGTCCACCTGATGCGCTCGCAGCTTCGCAGCCATGGTCCCGCCCGGCTCGGGCGAGGAGGGGAGGGAGGCTTCGCGGAGGGTGGGCGGGCGGCTCTGGGATCTGCACGCCCCGGGGAGGCCCGCGGGAGGGGTCCCTGGCGACGCTGTCTCAGCCGCGGAGCGCCATGGGCCGAGGCGCGGAGGCAGGGGGCTGGACGCGCTGGGGAGCACGAAGGGAGGGAAAGACCGGGGCAGTGAGGGGGCGGCGGCCCGGGAGCCCAGCGGGCACACACCTCGCCCAGCCCCGTTTCTAGCACCTGCCGCCTGCCTGCGCCTGCAGCCACCACCGCCACCGCCGCTGCCGCCGCTCCCCGGGCGCCGGCCCTGCACACGGGCCCCGCTCTCCCGGGACGAGGCCGGATTGCACCATGCCGGAGCCCGAGCCGGTGCCGGAGCCCGCGCCGCCGCCGCCCGGTGAATGCAGCCGCCGCCGCCGCTCCGGCTCCAGCGCCAGCTCCCGCGCCTGCCGCGCTCAGCGCCGGCTGCACCTCCGGATGGGCGGGGGACGGGGAGGGGGCGGGCCCGGCGCGGGAGGGGGCGGGGCGTTTCGCCTGCGGCCGCGGAATCCTCAGCCAGCCCAGGTGCCCCGCCCGTGGGCTGGGAGACGGGGTGCGGATCTCCCAGCTCGGGGCGACCCCGCCGCAGCCCCTGCAAGCAACAGCGCCGCCTACGGAGCAGGGCGGAGCTGCTGGCGCGACCCCGCCCCCTGCTCGGCGCGGAGGGGGGGCCTAGGGGGCGGGGCCTTAACGCTCCCATTGGTCCGTGACTGGACTGTCCCGCCCATGGACTCAACAGGATCCCTCCCAGAAGCGCGTCACCGGTTATTGTTACAACCCGGGGTTTCCCGGGGCAACGGGATGGGCGGGGCTCAGGGCACTGGCCCCGCCTTCTACTCCGGAGAGGACTGCCCCGCCCTTTGTTTCTAGACCCCTGACGTTCTCAAGTCTCCGTTCCAAGAACCTGACAGGGAGGATGCTCGAACTCTGCTCTTCTTTGTGCCCTGGACTGGGCTGGGGAAAAAGAATGGGTCAAGAATACTTGGGTTCTAGGCCAGGCTTTGCCACAATTCTCGCTCCTCCATCCGCAAACATGTTCTTCATGGTGCCTGTGGGCATAGTTTTAGAGCTCCAGTTCTCAAAGTTTAACGCAGAGCAGAATCATCCCCTAGAGCTTGTTAACACTGTTGGACCCCAGCTCCAGAGTTTCTGATTCAGCAGGTCTGGGTTGGGGCCCCAGACTTTGTATTTCTAACCAGCTCCCGAGTGATGCATGAGAGACCACACTTTGCAAACCATTGTTTTAGAGTCTGTGGGAGGTTCTTACTACGGTTGTTGGAACAAGTACTTGTCTAAAGTTCACAGTGGTTGGGGAGAAGCTTCTTATTCAGTTCCTGGATATTTATTGAGCACCTCTGACGCACCAGGCACTGTCCAGGGCTCTACAGTGAGAACAGCAACTGAAACAAATGAAGTCCCCTGCTGCATAGACTACTCAGGAGTCAGATGCTAATCAGATCATCACATGAGCTCAGAAGGGCGAGGCTAGCTGAGAGGTTGATCAGTCCGTGGCCTCATCCTACAGGCTGCTGAGCTAGGTTTCCCAGTCACCACCGCACCTGCTGGCCTTTGCTCAGGGTATTTATCCCCTCTGCCTAGAACATCATTTCCCCGCCGCAAGGCCCTCATCAGAGATTCTCCCACTCTTCAAAGCTCCGTGCAAATGTCACCTTAACCCTGACACCTTCTCTAGCCTCAATTCCGAACACCTTTTGTTCTCTGCTTGCCCAGACCACTTATTGAGCTGCCAGCAACACCTTGTGCCCCTGTAGCACAATATTCCTATTATGCCAATCAGGAAACCGAGGCCCAGAATGGGCAGGTGACTTGCCCTGGTGGCATGGTCAGGACTGGAATCTCAAGCTCCTGACTTCTTTACCAGCCAGTACCTTGCTCCTGGGGAGGCCGGAGATGCAAAGGTCTCTGGGCAGTGGGAGGGCTGAGCCCAGGCCATGGGAGATGGCCTCCTTTCTCAAAAATTTCTTCCTTCCAGTTTAGGACATGAGGAGCAGGGCCAAGGGTGAGGGTAGGGGTGGGGCTGGAGGAGCCCCTCCTCATCCCCCAACGTGGAAGCAGGTCTTGCTTGCAGATGTCTGGCATGGCATCTGCCTGAGTTACATCACAAGGCAAGGGTGGGCATGGCAAGTGCTGGCTGATGACACCCCCGCCATCATCCATACACATACACACATCCTGCAGGTGGTTCTGCTTAGAGTCAAAAGGAGCCTGAAATCATTGCTGAATCCACCTCCCCACCACCACATCACTCATATGCCCTCTATGCCTGGGGAGTCCACACTGGGAGCTGCCCGCCTAAGGGACCCTGGACACCGAGCAAGCCTCCTGGCAGTCTGCAGCCCTGGCCCAGCTCTGAGCTGTGAGACAGAGGCCTGCTGAAGGCCATACCAGTGCTGGGAGGATCCTTCGCTGGGGGTCCTGGCACAGGCTGCCACCGTGGGTCTGGGAAGCCAGGTTGGCAGAGATGCACTAGAGGCTGACTCAGGCTCTGTTCAGGGCCCTACTCTGCCCAGTGTCCACAGCTGCTGCCTGGACTCTCCTCTGAGGCCCATGTCTCATATACTCAGCTCCTACACACACACACACACTCAGACTCACACCCAATAGCACACACTCACATTCTTCTTCACTCACAACTTGGCCCCTACTCACACATTCATTTTGAGGCAGTATAATGTAGCGATTAAGAGTAAGAGCATGGGCAAGTTACATAACTGCTCAAAGTCACTCTTTCCTACTCTACAAATGACCACCATAATAGCACTACCTTCACAGGATATTTGAAAAATTAAATACGTTTATGAATGTGAGCACCAGGCTCAGAATAAGCGCGCAATAAATGCTAGCTGTTTTTATTGCTGCTGTTGTGTGTACATATCTTCCCTTCCTACTTTGCCCAGCTCATACAGTACCACCTGCTCTTACCATGCACACACTCACAGCCGCTCACTCACTTAGGCTCTCTAACAAGCACACTCGCCACGTGCCTCACACTTGTGTCCCAATTACACAGACCCATGGTTTCTACCTAGAGTTCCTTTGACCACCAGCTGTCACCCTTCCCTGCTCCCCCAGGCTGGCTCTCAACCTCCCATCCACCCTCCCTACCACGCCCACATTCATTTCTGTTCACAAACAAGCCCCCACTTGCTTCCCCTTTCATTCCTCCTTTTTCCACACGCAGGCACATATTCTTCACTCACACCTCCCTGGACACTGGAACATGCTCACATTCCTGTGCACGCACACTCACTTGCCCACAGGCAGATGGATGTGCGTGTTACCCACTCAACTTGTGCTTGGATCACAAAACTTGTACACATACACTCAAACAATCCCAGTGCATGCCTCAATACCTCAGCTGGCTTGCCCATTCCCAGTGAGGAGCGCACATCACATAATTCTCCTAACACACACTGCCATCAGCAGACACCCCCTGACCCAGGGCTACAGTGGCACTCCCCTCGCCCTCAAGAGACTGTCTCCTCCCTGTCACTTCCCATCCTCCAGTCTCAGCTCCCCAGCCCCTCCCAGAGCTCAGAATAGCCCCTGCCACCACTGCTGCTGCCACCGCTGAGCCATCAGGGCCCGCCAGAGCCTGCTTCTCAGTGCTTGCTGCCAGCTCTCTCGGCTCACTCAGGGCAAGTGAGGACAGGAGGACGAGTTTCTGTGAGGCCTGATGGGCATAGCTGCACTGCATCCCTAACAGCCCCTTCCAGAGCCCACCTGGAAGAAGTCAGCCTCCTGGGATTGGCTGCTGCCACTTGCTCAGGTTTCACCTGTGTGCCCTGGTCCTCATACCCCTGGCTGAAAGCAGAGAGGGCTGCCTCTCAGAGAAACCCAGGTCTGGGAAGGAAGAGGTTTGCTCAAGGAAGCGCAGTGAGTTAGGAACAGAGCCAGACCACAATCAACCCAGTCATTCCTAGCCCATCATGCGGGGGCTTGAGAAGACCCTCCCCTAAACCACATGGTTATCAAGAACCCACACCCTGCCAGCACTGAGCGGAGGCTGGTTGATATTTAATGCCACCATTGCCAGGAAAAAAAGAATAGCACAGGAGTGATGTCTGGGGACACCTCTGGAGGGGAAGGGAAGGGGCTGGTGACCAGAGGAGGCCTCCAGGGCAGAAAGGGGGAGTGTCTGCAGAAGCCAGAGGGGATATCAGGACAGCTGGGAGCGCCTCCAGGACAGGCTCAGGCCTGGCCCCTGCAGGGACGGTGTCAGGGAGTGGGTGGGGCTGAGCTGAGGAGGCTCCGCTGAGGGCACAGTGCAGCAATGCGGTCCCTATGAGAAGACCCAAGGCCCCTTACGCGGCCTGCACAGACCACAGACCAGGCCTGGGCAGAGAGTTCTGCTGGCCCTGGGAGGCAGCTTACAGCAGCGACTGCTGGGTGCCCAAGAACATGGAGCCCAGGCCCAAAAGACCTTGTACCTTCCTTGTCCAGGAGGCTGTACCACCACTGTACTGGCAGGGTAGAGAATGAATGCCAAAGTGAGCTCCTCTTACAGGCCAAACCCATTCTGCACACCATCGCATTCAATCCTATATTCTTATCCCCATAAGGTTCCCCAAGCACTCACTAAGTGCTAGCCCCTGTGAAGCACCTGACAGGCATTACCCAAAAGAATCAGACTCCTAGGAGCAAGAACTGGGCACATCTCATTCATTGTTGTGTCTCTGGGGCCTAGAGCAGAGGCTGACACAGAGGAGACCTTCTGTACATATTTGTTGAGTGAAGGGATGTAAGAAGAAATCACAACCACCTGAGAAGCAGAAACTATTATTCCCATTTTCTGGATGAGGAAAGTGAGACTGAGAGAAGGGACGTGAGTAACATATTTCCCTAGAAGTCAAACTAGAGTCTAGGTTTGCTCCTTGCATAGCACTGAGGAGCAGGGAAAAAATGAGCTTTTTTTCCTTTTTCCCTTTTCTAAGTCTCAGTTTCCTCATCTGTGAAATGGGAATGGCTGTACTTACATCAAGATCCCATATGTGAAGTGCCAAGCACAAAGCCCTGCAAAGAGTAAATGTCAAACATCACATGTCCTTCGTCCTCCTCCTCTGCCTTGGGTTTGTCCTGATAGTCTAAATTTCGGCAGGACCACACCTGGGATCTAGAGTGCCTGTACGTCACCCCCTTTCTGTACCATGGGAAGGAGGTAGATTAATTTGTTAGGACTGCTGTGATAAAGTACCACAAACTGGGTGGCTTAAAACAATAGAAATGTATTGTCTCACAGTTCTGGAAGCTAGAAGTCTGAAATCAAGGTGTTGGCAGGACCACACTGTCTCTGAAGACTCTAGGGGAGAATCCTTCCTTGCCTCTTCTAGCTTCGGGCAGTTGCCGGCCATCCTGCATGTTTCTTGTCTTGTAGATGCATCACTCGAGTCTCTACCTCTGTCTCAACGTGGTGTTCTTCCCTGCCTGTGCCTTCACATGGCAATCTCCTGTCCGTCTCTGTCTTTCCTCTTCTTATAATGACATCCGCCATATTGGATTTAGGGCCATTCCTTTCTAGAATGACCTCATTTTAACTTAGCTAATTATATCTGCAGATACTTTATTTTCAAACAAGGCTATATTCTGAGGTTCCTGGAAAGGCATGAATTTTGGGGGGCCACTACAGAACCCAGTGCAAGAGATGTAATAGAAAACATGTAGGATTTGGAGACAGGCAGGTCCAGATTTGAATTCTGCCTCTTCACAAAGAAGCAATTTGACTTTGGCCTTCTCTGAGTCTTGTTTCTTATCCCGTAACGTGAGGACAACAACCTTGACCTCCCAGGGTTGTTGCAGGGAAAACATAAGTGATGATATGATGGCAGTGCCCGGCAGAATAAGACCTAGCATCTCACCGTGGCCTCACTGCCAGCCATGTCCTGCCCAAATGTCCTCTCCTCTGGATTGCCCTATCCCCAGGGCCTCCAACAGTGGCGTGAAAACACTGGGCTGCAGTATTCTGCTCTTGGCCAAGTCACTTCTCTCTGGAGCTCTGTTTCCTGATCAGTCAAATGGGTGGAGGACCTAGGCAGATACTCTCGAAGCTTCCATCTGAGGGTGATGTTCATAGAGTCTTGAGACCTCCTCGCAAAATATTAGTTTGGAACTCTAAAGACACAACCGTCACTATAAGAAGTCACTGAAAAGGGAGTGAGCTTTCTAGGAGAAAGTTGCCCCTTCCAGCTTCTCTCCTCCCACCAGGCCCTCCCAGTCCCCACCAGGTCATGGAGGCAGTGGACTTTCCCAAGTCAGTGAGCCTCCGCCTGTGAGGACCCTCCACACTTACTGCTCTCCCCTTCTCAGCCATAGCCCCAGCGCTGGTAGGTGACTGTGGAAGGAGGTAGCTAGTACCAGCTCCATTAAGGATCCGCTGTGTGGCCATGGAATGGTTACTTACCTCAGTTTCCCCATCTGCAAAATGAAGATCACATGTATCCCACTCCCCCAGAGGAGGTACAAGAATGAGAGGAGATAATGAGGCAGGGAAGGAGCCATGTGGCCTCTGAAGAATTGTAAATATTTCTCTCTCTGGCTGATAGTTTGGCCTTGCCCCGTGTCCTCTAGATGTGTGGCCAGCGTCACCACCTTCTCAGCTTGACTCTTGGTCTCAGGGTCTCACCGTACAGGGAACCCTGGTAGAGAGGCTGGCGCCTCCTGGTGAATTAAGATAATTAGAACCACCAGTCCTGCAGAAGTGGCTGATGGAGGAAGGGAGGGAGGAAAGGCCTCCTGTGTGCCAGGCACTGTGTTGTGTGCTCCCTCTTATTTAATCCTGAAAGCCACACTCTGGAGTAGCCAGAGCTATTCCCATTGCAGATGGGGAAACTGAGGCAGGACTCCTGAGGAAACTTCACAGTGCCATTGTGAGAATGATAATAATAATGACTGCTATTGACTGCTATGGTCAAAATGTTTAAGTCCCCCCCAAAATTAATATGTTAAAATCCTTACCCGAAAGATGATGGTATTAGAAGGTGGGGCCTTTGGGTGGTGATTAAGTCATGGGGCTGGACTTAATCCAGAATGGGATTTGTGCCCTTATAAAGAGGCCCTAGAGAGACCCCCTTCCCCTTCTGCCATGTGAGGTTGCGGCAGAAAGTTGAAGTCTATGAACTAGAATACAGGCCCTCACTAGACTGAATCTGCCAGTGCCTGGATCTTGGACTTCTCAGGTTCCAGAAAGGTGACAGACACATTTCTGTTGATTATAAGCTACCCAATTATAGCAGCTCAAGTGACTAAGACAATGACGAAGAAAACAATGTATCAAAGCACTTAGTAAGTGCACCCTTTACGCTAAATGAGTCCCTGGCTCTCACTTGATCCTAAATTAACCCTAGAGCCTGGGATTATTTTAGAAGGGATAGCAGAAGCTCAGAGAAGTAAAATAAATTTCCCCAGGTCACAGAGCCAGAACCTCAGCCCCGATTTTCCAGCCCCAAAGCCAACACTTTCATGGCTGCAGCTGCTTTCTCTCACCTGGTTGCTGCCTGCACAGGTGGGTGATGCCAAATAAGTGGGGCACAGACTTCCCAGGCCAAATGGAGCAGACAGGGTGGCAGGGAGGGGGCATGCCCTCTTCTCCCCTTTGTGTTGTGTGAAACATGCTTAGCCCACACCCTTAACTTCTACTTTTAATGAGTGCAATTTAATACTTGGGTTAGAGTAAGTGAGGACAAGCCAAAAATGTGTTCCCCACCAATGCTGTCATCCTACCCTTTGTAAACTCTCATCAACCAGCCGATGGTCCCTCAGCTGGCCTGACCACCCTGGGACCTGGTTCCGGCCCCAGGCTGCTTTGCAGTCACTTCTCTGCTGCTCCTCTGGGTGCTAGGCATGACCTGATCTGGACCCCACCACAATGACCACAGCTCTTCCCCGCAGGGCCCAGGCCAGCCACGTGTGCTGCCCACATTCTCCCTGCAGCTGCCGTTCAGAGGCCCTCTCACCCAGTAGAAAGACCTCATGCCATGTATGCTTATCCTAAGCCTACCTGCCTAACATGCTGTTCCTGAACCTTCGTTTTTATCTCCTGATCTCCTGGCCTCTGTCCCTTAACATGGAGAATACAGGAATTGAGCCCAAAAGGCTTGGGTTAGAAACCGGCTGTAACTCGGTGACCTTGGACATTTCATTTCCCTGAGCCTCAGTTCCTTAGCAGTAACGCAGCATTGGCATTGGCAGCAATAGCACAGGACTATTGTGAGGATGATAATAATAATAATAATGACAGCCTGGATGCAGTAGCTTACGCCTATAATCCCAGCACTTTGGGAGGCTGAGGTAGGTGGATCACTTGAGGTCAGGAGTTCGAGACCAGCCTGGCCAACATGCTCACGCCTGTAATCCCAGCAGTTTGGGAGCTCGAGGTGGCAGGATCACTTGAGCTCAGGAACTCCAGACCAGCCCAGGCAACGTCTCTACAAAAAAATAAAAAACTTAGCCGGACGCGGTGGCCTGCGCCTGTGGTCCTAGCTACTCAGAAGGCTGAGGTGGGCCGGGCGCCGTGGCTCAAGCCTGTAATCCCAGCACTTTAGGTGAAACCCTGTCTCTAGTAAAAATACAAAAATTAGGCAGGCGTGGTGGTGGGCACCTGTAATCCCAGCTACTTGGGAAGCTGAGGCAGGAGAATCACTTGAACCTGGAAGGCAGAGCTGAGATCGTACCACTGCACTCCAGCCTGGGTGACAGAGCGAGACTCTGTCTCAAAAAAAAAAAGAGACAAAAGAAAATAACAATATTTCTTAAGAACATATTAAGTACAGCATCCATGCTGAGTAATTCCGTAGCTCTCACTTGATCCTTCATCAATCAGGAGATTATTTTACTGTCATCCCCATTTCACAGATGAAAAAAGGGAAACAGAAGTTCCCGGCACATAGTAGGCACTTGACAAGTGCTGCTTCTTTCTATGGCTTTTGGTTTTTCAACCATCTAAATTCATAAATTAAACCAACTATCTCAAGCTGAGCCAGAGTACACAGCAGTTGTTCCTACCTGTGGCATCTGTAGGTGTCCGGCTTGCTCAGTGACTCTAGCTGGGCAAACGGATCATCCAGGCTGGCTCCTTGTTCTGAGATACCTCATCCAAAGATCTCACCCATCCAAAGTCATAAAGAGCCTATGCTGGAGTCAGGAGATGTGGGCCCCTGGGCCAACTTGATCAGTGGTTTACTTAACTCCTCTGAGCCTCAGTTTCCTCTATTAATGTTGCAGAGAAGAGTAGTAGGAGTGGCACATAATAGGTGCATAATAAACTTTTGGCTCGACAACCTCTCCATATGCCTTAGTCATTTGAATGAGATATAATTAAAGACCAAATCAAAACACTGACCAGCCAAACACACAAGGGAGCCATAAACACAGTGAACAAATCAATAGAGAGGGGGTGGGCGAGCAAGTGCTCTCCTGATGTCACTGGATGGGCCCTCCATCCCCACATTGCAATGTGTACAGATATGCTACCTTCTTGCCTGCTGGGAAGCACAGAGTTAAATCTTGTATCAACCACAGGAACTATTCTAAGTGTAGGTTTGTAGTTCATTCTCTTTTCCTGTTGGATTACAAAGCTCTTACTTCTTTTCCTTACTTAATGGTTGTATTATTATTTCATAAAAATCGGAATCTACCCAACCCCCCCCCGCCCTTTTTTTTTTTGGAAGTAGAGGCATAAATGATGAGGGGAAAAGTAGCACAGATACAGGAAGTCAATCCACATATAGGGTGAGACAGAACTCAGGCAGCTTCCTCGCATCCCTGGCAAATGCCTTTGAAAGTCAGCTTGCCTGTCACCTCTTCTAAGAAGCCTCCTTGGATCACTTTGGATATGACTTAGGTTTCTCCAGAGAAACAGAGCCAATTGGAGATAGATTAGACAGATTGATTGATGGATGGATAGATAGATAGATAGATAGATAGACAGACAGACAGACAGATAGATAGATAGATAGATAGATAGATAGATAGATAGATAGATAATGAGGAAACTGGCTCACACAATTATGGAGGCTGAGAAGTTCCACAGTCTGCCCTTGCAAGCTGGAGATCCAGGAGAGCCAGTGGTATTGTTTCCAGCCCAACCCCAGATGCCTGAGAAGCAGGGGAACTGCTGGTATAAATGCCAGTCCAAGGGCAGGAGAAGACCAATGTCCCAGCTCAAGCAGCAGGCAGGTGGGAAGGAGACAAATCCTCTCCTTCCCTCCTCTTTGTTCTAATCAGGCCTGCAGCAGTTTGGATGATGCCCACCTACATTCGGGAGCTCAATCTCCTTTACTGAGTCCACTAACTTAGAGGCTAATCTCATCTGGAAACACCCTCACAGACACCCAGAAATAACATCTCATCTGGGCATCCCTTGGCCCAGTCAAGTTAACACATACAAGAAACCATCACAAATGTATCAGTCATTCCTCCTATGTTCCCGATGCATGCTTCTCATTCTCACTCTCTGTTGTAATTACCTGTTACCAGGCCTGTTTACAGTCTGTGAGTTTCTCTAGCCAGGGTCTTTGCCTCACTCGTTCCTCTGTCAGGCCCAGTGCAGGACCTGAATGGGAGATGGGAAGGAACGGGGAAAGGGAATATAAGAGGCTTCACAGAGGTGAAACATTTGAGCTAGGTCTTCCAGTAATTTCCTGAGCACCTATTATATGCTGGGCATGAAGTGTGCAAGAATAAGAATGCCATATCCATTAAAAAATGTATGTAGGCCAGGCACGGTGGCTCACACCTGGAATCCCAGCACTTTGGGAAACTGAAGCAGGTGGATCCCTTGAGCTCAGGAGCTCGAGACCAGCCTGGACAACATGGCAAAACCCTGTCTCTACAAAAAAGATACAAAAATTAGCCAGGCTTAAGGGTGCGCACCTGTGGTCCCAGCTACTTGGAAGGCTGAAGTGGGAGGATCACTTGAGCCTAGGAGGTCAAGGATGCAGTGAGCCACTGCACAGTCCATGCTGGACAACAGAGTGAGACCCTGTCTCAAAAAAAAAGAGTACATAAAGGGCCTGCCATAGTGACAGGCACATGATAGGAACTCAAGACGTGACAGCCATAGTTGTAATAGGAAAACACTGAAGGTCATCTGAAGGAGATTGTGCTATTGGCACAATTACACAGAGAAAAACTACGCAGCCCTCAAAAGTAATAAGGTAGACTTCTATGGACTAACACAGAAAGGTGGTTCTAACACAACACTCAGGAAGAAAGGATGTGAAGGAAAAGTCACAGTGTCTATTGCATGCTAGGTGCCATGTGTCATATGATTACATGTCTGTAAATATTACACATGTGCATTACACTTGCATGTATATATGCGCATATATAGATATTTCTGGAAGGATTCCCCAAATCTGTTAAGAGTAGTTAGTTCCAATCAAGAGTGATATTGGGGATTGGGGAAAGCCTCCCCTTTTACTTTATATGGTTTTATATTGTTGAATATTTTTATCATAAATGTAAAAATAGTGAAGGGAAAAAGAAGAGTTGCTAGAGGAGGCATGTACTTGAGTGAATACTTTAATTAATGAATAAGTGCTCCAACCAGAGCCTCAGTGAAAAGCCCAGTGACTTGGTGAAGTGTGTGGTCCAGCAGCCTGGCCTTGTGACTTCCACCGCCCCAGGACAGGCCTGATGAGTGCAAGGGATAGGAAGACATGGAGTCTGATGGGGAGGGCCTTGGAGAAGGTTCCATGGTCCCACACAAATCAGAGGTAGGGGAATTGGCCTCCCTTGAGAAGGGATGTGACTTGGGACCCCTGTGGAGTCACAGGGGTGGCCAGAGCTGCCTGAAGGTGAACGCTGTGCTCAGGAGGCTGGTCCTCTGCCAGAGCTGGGCCCTGATGGAGTCATGAAGACAGGACCCAATGCTCTGAGATAAAGAGGGAGCCTTGGACATCACTGAGCCATTGCCCCTCCTCCCAGTGTGGGGAGGGGGTCAGGCACATGGACAGGGGCAGAATTCGGGAATCATGATGTGGAGTAGCTGATTTCCCAGGCTCCCACATGGCTCCCCAGCAGGGAGGGCCTGATGAGTAGGGAGAGCATGAGTCTTAGAGAGAGACACAGGTGGTTTTGGAGCTTGACACACACCCTGTGAGACCCTAGGGCCTCAACTGCCTCCTCAGGAAAATGGAGGAATAATGCCTCTCTTGAGGGTAATTGTGAGGGTTGGATTAGGTACGAAAGTGGCCAAAGGAAGCCTCTAACTGAAGTAGGACTTAATCCATGGTGTTAAGATGGGTATAAGGAGTGTCTTTAGGAGGGGTTGGGAATTCATGGATAGGAACAGGGTAGCTGGGGCTTTGGACTCTGGTCTTAGGTCTCATGCATGATATACCTCAGCGAGTGAAATCTACACTCAGCCCCGGCAGTTAAGAACTTGGTCTGGGGCCGGGCGCGGTGGCTCAAGCCTGTAATCCCACCACTTTGGGAGGCCGAGACGGGCGGATCACGAGGTCAGGAGATCGAGACCATCCTGGCTAACACGGTGAAACCCCGTCTCTACTAAAAAATACAAAAAAACTAGCCGGGCGAGGTGGCGGGCGCCTGTAGTCCCAGCTACTCGGGAGGCTGAGGCAGGAGAATGGCGTGAACCCGGGAGGCGGAGCTTGTAGTGAGCTGAGATCCGGCCACTGCACTCCAGCCTGGGTGACAGAGCGAGACTCCGTCTCAAAAAAAAAAAAAAAAAAAAAAAAAAAGAACTTGGTCTGGAGTCAGTCTCCAGTGCAAATTCCATTCCCTCACTTCTAATCATATGGCCTCTCCAGGCCTGAGATCCTTCATCATAAAAATGGAGATAATAGTAGTTTCTATCTCGCAGGTTTGTTATGAGACTTAAATGAATAAATTTTTGTAAATTACCTAGTACAGTGCCTGTACTGTAGGGGTTGTAAGGCAAAGAGGCTCAAATCTTTTCCACCTGAGAGAAAAGGACCCAGAGTTCCCAGTGGACCTCAGGCTGTGGCTTAGAGAAGAGACTGTCAGAAGGAGGAGGTGTGTGACTTTGGCAACCACGGTGCGGAGTGGTGAAGAGAGCAAAGGCCTAAAAGTCAGACAGATGCAAGCCAAATACCAGCGTCTCTACTTTCCAGCTGTACTTGTCTAAGCCTCAGTTTCCCTAACTAAAAAAAGTTGATTTTTGTGCCTGTTCTTGCTCTACCAGATATATTAAAGTATATATATAAAGGCTTATACCTGTAATCCCAGTGCTTTGGGAGGCTGAGGCAGGCGGATCGCTTGAGCTCAGGAGTTTGAGACCAGCCTGGGCAACATAGCAAAACCCCGTCTTTACAAAAATTAGCTGAGCATGGTGGCACACACTTGTGGTCCCAGCTACTCAGGAGGCTGAAGTGAGAGGATAACCTGAGCCTAGAAAGTCGAGGCTACAGTGAACCATGATTGTGCCACCGCACTTCAGCCTGGGCAACAGAGTGAGACCCTGTTTCAATAAAAAATTAAAAAATGATAAAGTAAAACTCCAGATACCACATCACCCAAAGCTCCCCCTTCATCTTTATTTGCCATAGCTCCTTATTTCTGATCACAGTCTCGTGGGAGGAGTGAGCACTGGACTTGGAGTCTCAAAGACTCGCCTTTCAATCCCAGGGCATCCCCGTCACCTGTGGGATTTTGAACAAATCTCTGCACTTGACACACTCTCCATTTCCATGTCTGGGAAAACGGAGAATTCCTCCTTCTTCACAGGGCTGGTGGGAGTGACAAGTGAGGCATTATGTGTGAACATGCCTTGCCCAATGTCTGCAGAACGCTTGTCTTAGGGTTAAATGTTCATTGTGACTTTTTCTTCACAAGCCTTTATTATTATTATTATTTGGATGCCTACATTTTACAGTCAGTTTAAGAACAACTTAGCTTTACTCTCCTTGACCAAATGAACACCCTGAAATGTGGAAAGCATACATACTCTAAGTCTGATGGGCCTGGTTTAGATCCTAGCTCTAGCTCTGTGTCCCTGGCCAAGTCACTTTGCCTCTCTGAGTCCTAATTTTCTTAGCTATAAGGTGGCATTGATAGTATCTATTTCGGCTGGGCACGGTGGCTCACACCTGTAATCCCAGCACTTTGGGAGGCTGAGGCGGGCGGATCACTTGAGGTCAGGAGTTTGAGACGAGCCTGACCAACATGGTGAAACCCTGTCTCTACTAAAAATACAAAAAAAAAAAAAAAAAAAAAAATCAGCCCAGCATTGTGGCGAGTGCCTGTAGTCCCAGCTACTCCAGAGGCTGAGGCACAAGAATCACTTGAACCCAGGAGGCAGAGGTTGCAGTGAGCCAAGATCACACCACTGCGCCCCAGTCAGGGTGACAGAGCGAGACTCTGTCTCAAAAAACAAAACAAAACAAAACAAAAAAACCTACTTCACAGGATTGTTGTGAGGATGACAATGACAATAGTGGTAATAATAACAGGGGAGGGGCTGAGAACTGGCTTCGCAACCACTATCAGGGTGGGACAGCTGTGGAGTGACAGATCAGACACCTGGGCAGGTAGAAGGGTCTTCATCTAGCAGGTCACCACCTGAAAAAAACACCTCGAAAGCTGCTGTCACCTGCCTGAGGGTGTTACTTGAGGGAGGAGTGGCAGTAAGGAAGGGCAGGCTTAGGGGCTGCAGCCTAAAACTGGGTTCCTGTGTAACCCTCTGCACATTGTCTGTCTTCACCGACAGCGGCTGCCTCCTGAAGCAGAGTCTCAGTTCAGCTGGGAAAGGTCTTTGGATGAGATATGTCAGAACAAGAAACCAGCCTGGGTGATCTGTTTGCCAAGCTAGAGCGACTGAGCAAGCTGGACACCTAGAGACGTCCCAGGTAGGAACAGCTGATGTGTATGGTTGGTGGGAATGTAAATTAGTTCACCCATTGTGGAAGATGGTGTGGTGATTCCTCAGAGATCTAGAACCAGAAATACCATTTGACACAGCAATCCCATTATGGGGTATATGCCCAAAGGAATAGAAATCATTCTGTTACAAAGATGCATGCACGCATATGTTCATTGCAGCACCATTTACAATAGCAAAGACATAGAATCAACCCAAATGCCTATCAATGATAGACTGGATAAAGAAAATGTGGTACATATACACCATGGAATACTATGCAGCCATAAAAGGGAATGAGATCATCTCCTTGGCAGGGACATGGATGGAGCTGGAAGTCATTATCCTCAGCAAACTAACACAGGAACAGAAAACCAAACACTGCATGTTCTCACTTAAAAGTGGGAGCTGAACAATGAGAACACATGGACACAGGGAGGGGAACAACACACACTGGAGCCTGTAGAGGGGTGGGTTGGAGGAAGAAGAGCATCAGGAAGAACAGCTAATGCAGGCTTAATACCTAGATAGGTGCAGCAGACCACTGTGGCACACTTTTACCCGTGTAACAAACCTGCATATCCCGCACAGGTACCCCAGAACCAAAAATAAAAAATTTTTTAAAAAAGACCTGGAAAAAAAAAGAGAATAATGGATTTAATTTATGAATTTAGATAGCTGAGAAACCAAAAGCCATAGAAAGAACCAGCACTTGCCAAGTGCCTACCACGTGCCTGGAACTTCTGTTTCCCTCTTTTCATCTGTGAAATGGGAATGACAATCAAATAATGCCAACCTCTCCGGATTGATGAAGGATCAAGTGAGAGCCATGGAATCACTTAGCATGGAGGCTGCATTTTATAAGCCCTTGAGAAATATTAGCGCGTATTATTATAAGGCATAGGGCAGAGGGGAGGGGTGGTTAATGAGACAGAGATCACAAGAAGGGGTGGATGCTTCAGAGAAAGATGATGGATTCAGTTGGAGCGAGCTGAGTTTGTGTGCCAGTGGGTCAGCCAGCGAAGAAGTCCATTTGGCAGGCAGTTGATACGGTGGTGGTCATGAGGCCACAGTCTGGAACTCTGGGCAAAGGTCTGGACAGGAGATGTAAATTTGGAAGTCCTTGGCCCAGAGGTGGTGAAACCATGACTGGTTGGGGGTGAAGACCCCAGGGGTGATGCTGGAGCAGAATATGAAAAGAACAGAGAGCCAAAGGGGGCTGCTGAGGAACACCAAGATGTTAGGGGGAACAGAGTCAGGGCAGACTGGAAGCTTCTGGGAAGGAGCAGCCCGTGAGCTCAGAAAGGGTGAACTCAAAAGAATCAGGAAGAGAGTGGTTAAAGAAGAAGGAACTAGTAAATAGCACATAGGTCATGGACAGGTTAAGAAATCAAAAGCCTAAAAGCACATGTTACAGTACATACTTTCTCAGGCCAGTGTAGGCCAAAGAGTGAGGCAGTGACTGCCCTAAGTATACACTACCAGCTCCCAGCCAAGTGAGGCCAACCTGTAAAGCTCACGTAAGAACTCTGAGTCAGCCAGGGGCCCTCAAAATGGAACCTCAAGGCTCTTGAAAGGCAATGTAGAGGAGGAGAGGGGCTCAACCTCTCTGCCTGAGACTGTGAAACCCTGGCAGGCCTCTAAGCAGCTCTGAGACAGTTTCCTCATCTGTAAAAAGGAGATCATATCCAAACTTTATATCAGGGTTGTATAAGAATTGGATGACATCATAAGATACCCAGTATGCAATGGGCACTCAAAGGTTAGTGTTCTCTACTATTTTAATATAAAAATATTGATCCCTAATGATGGTCCTGAATCACTAAGAAAAAGTTACATTCAGGTCAATTGCCCTCCTTTTGGAAGGGCAATTGTACTTACAGGGAAGGATGTAATGTACTTTAAAAAGATTCACAGTAGCCGGGCGCGGTGGCTCAAGCCTGTAATCCCAGCACTTTGGGAGGCTGAAACGGGTGGATCACGAGGTCAGGAGATCGAGACCATCCTGGCTAACACGGTGAAACCCCGTCTCTACTAAAAAATACAAAAAACTAGCCGGGCGAGATGGCGGGTGCCTGTAGTCCCAGCTACTCGGGAGGCTGAGGGAGGAGAATGGCGTGAACCCGGGAGGCGGAGCTTGCAGTGAGCTGAGATCTGGCCACTGCACTCCAGCCTAGGCGACAGAGCGAGACTTCATCTCAAAAAAAAAAAAAAAAAGATTCACAGTAGAAGTCACATCTGTCTTATTTTCGAAGATAGTTGGTCTTGGTGATGGGGTACCCCCGGCATGACCACCAGGCTCCCCTTCAGCACCATGATTCAGTGGCTTTTCCTAGAAGGAAACGGGCATCTGCCGATTAGCTCCCTGTTTGGAAGTCATGGGGAGCTTTCCTCACTAGTCCAGAAAGACCCAGATGGCTGGGGGATGAGAGGAAAGCCATGCAGAGCTCACAGAGGAGCCCCAGCGAGGGTTCAGGTTAGGAGAGTCAGGCTAAGTTGTTCTTAAAATGTCTGGTAAAGATTCAGTCACAGTTAACATTTACTCCAAGTACTGAGCCAGGCACGGTCACCTATCACATATCACACAGTCTCAGTTGTCACTCTCACCAACCTCAGGAGGAAGATGGAATTCTCCTCTATCTCACACATGGACACGGAGAGTCTATCAAGTGAAGTGATTTTCTCAAAGTCACACAGGTGGCTCTTGGACGGGAAGGAGTGCCTGTGGTCAGGAAGGAGAAGTAAGCTGGATGTGAGGAGCTGGGAAGGAAGCCAATGAGGGAGGAAGCTGTGGGCAGTGTGATGTCTGGGTTTCACTTTAATACTTTCTAGCAGAACAGTACCAGACACAGGGAGGGGCTGGGACCTGGCCTCACGACTACCACCATGGAGGGACCGCTCTGCAAGTGACAGACCAGACACCTGGGCAGGCAGAGGCGTTTCCATCTAGCAGGAGCCCGCCACCTGCAGACAAGTATCAAAACACTGCCATCACTGTTCTTATTCTATGACTTAGTGAAGGAGTCACGACAAGGAAGGGAAGAGGTTTGAGGGCTGCGTGCCTGAAATTGAGCCTCACTGGTATCCAATGGTGGCCAGGAGAGCAGAAGCAACCAACACACCAGCTGTGAGTCCACAAGGCCCTGGAGGAAGTCTCAGGGTCAAGTGGGAATGAAACGGAGATAAGAAAACCTACAACACTGGGCTTTGCAAGAAGCATGTAACAGCACATGGGGAACGACCCGGGGAGTTCCTGGTACCGAGCAGGCGCTGCTTTCTTCTTCTCACCTCGTGTTTGTCAGATGAGGATGCGGAGGCCTGGAAAGGAAGAGTGACATCACATACATAGTGAACTAGTGATGAAACCCAGACTGGGATCCCGACTGCCTGCTACCCAGGCCCCAACCCTTAGGCACTTGATGACCCGTTCCTCCTGAAGCAGAGGGACGTGGTTGCAACACCACAGCAGTTCAGATCGTGTTAACAAACATAGAGTCTGGACTGTACTGCCCAGCACTGGAGCCACTAGTTCCGTGGAGTCCCCGAGCACTTGAAACGTGGCTAGTCCAAGTGAGATGTTCTGTTAAGTATAAAAACACATCAGATTTGAACATTTTGTAGGAAAAAAGGTTTCAAGTATCTCACGAATGATTTTTGACCCTGATTACATGCTGAAATAATATTTTGACTGTATTTGGTTAAATGAAAATATTTTTAAGTTAATGTTACCGGCTTCTTTTTACTTTTTAAAAAAGATGGATGCTTACTGATTATTTGTTTATTGAGATGGGATCTCACCCCATTGCCCAGGCTGGAGTTCAGTGAAACAATCATAGCTCACTGCAGCCTTGAACTACTGGGCGCCAGCAGTCCTCCCACCCCAGCCTCCCAAAGCACTGGGATTACAGGCGCATGCCACCAAGCCCAGCTCCTTTTATTAAGGCAGCCACTAGAAAATTTAAAATTATACACATGGCTCACCTTATATTATCATTGGGCAGCACAGGTCTTGTAGTAGGAGATGAGGCTGTCCTCGCCTGTTCAGAGGACTGAGCTGAATTCTAGACTGCACATCTCAGGAGGCACCTAGGCAAAGAGGAGTAGATTCAGAGCATGAGGAGGGTGGGGAAGGGACTCAGAATGAGGTCACGGTATTGGACAGCTCTAAGGGCACCACCCTTGGTATGGTCCAGCAGGCATATGAGCTATGTCATGTAAGGGACAGTTGAAGAAACTGGACATGTTCCACCTGGAGAGAAGACATGGAGAGGGGATGTGATCACTGTCTTCAAATAGCAAGGGACAGTCACGGGACACTGGGGACAGATGTGTTCTGTGTGGCTTCAAAGAGGAGAGCTGAGATTCAAGGCAGAGCTCCAGGGAGCAGACTTCCACTCTAAGGAAGGCCCAGGGCCCTCCAAAGCCAGGCTGTGCTTCCTTTTCTGGGGGCACAGAGAGGGAATGGCATTTGGGGCCCCTTGGCGGATTTGCCTTGGGAGGGGTGAAGCACAGAAGAAAGAAATGTGTTAGATTATCTGCAGTGGAAAACGTCCTCACACCTTGGGCCTCTGGGGCACCCCTGGGCTGGGTGGCTGCCCCAGGTAGGCCAAAACAGAGGGTCTCTCTGAGGTTTCAGCCTAATAATAATAACACTACAAAACTGCTTATTGAGCATCTATTACATACCAGGGGACTTTACACATATGATTACTGTGTCTCTCGCCTACCCCGAGGAAGTGGGTACTATTTCCCAGTTATTAGGTGGTGAAGGAAACTGAGGCTCAGAGAGGAGGAATGCTTTATCCCAGCTTACACAGCCAGGATGAACTGGGAGTTGAACCCAGTCTGGCTGATCCCAGGGCCCACAGGCATGGGGTGGCCTCCTCAGGGAGCCTAGAGGGGCAAGGGCCAGCTAGAGCCCTGGGGAAGCTGGGTTGGTTCTTCATGGGAAGCCAGAGCCCCACTGGGCTCTCCAATTAGCAAGAGCAGAGAAATCAGAGGCAGCAACAAGCTCTGCTAATGAGCTGCCACATTAAACAATGAGTCACACTTCCATACGGTGCCGCTCCAGCCCTAACCCGGAACAAACAAGCTGTGAGAAACAGTTTACAAAACAGCGAGGTGTGACTGTCTCCCTGCTGCCGCCCGCTGCTGCTGCCACCATCAAGGCACTGCAGCCACCACCATGCCCACCGCCCATGGGCACACACAGGTGCAAGGGGCAGACCCGGGAGGGGGCTAAAGAGCCAGCCCTGACTTCTGAGCTCAGCGGGAGTACCCTTCTTTGGCAGTGACCCGGGGACAGACTCTGAGCTGCAGCTTCCACTGCATTCTAACCATCTCCTGGGATGCAGGGATTCTGTCATTTGGTCACTCTGTGACCTAGGGCAAATGACTTAATCTCTCAGGGTCTCAGTTCTCTTATCTGTATTGTGGGGATAATAATATCTAGCTCATTCTTTAATTGTGAAGACTAAATGTGATCATCACATAAACCTACTACAGAGCCTGGCACAGAGGATTTATGCAGCAAACCATTCAACCCCCCAACCCTTGCATCCTTCCCTTCTCTTGTATAGGGAATCCAGCTCAGAGCTAGTCTTGTAGAAATCCCCCATTCATGGTGTCTGCCTTCCTTTTCCTGACCTATACTGTATCTACTTGTGTCCCTGGCTTACCCGCTACTGAAATATGGGATCCTGTGAGCAGGGACTTGTCTTACTCATTTCCACACTCTTAGACCCAGCACAGGAGGTGGCAGGGTGCAGTGGGAGGAGCATTAGGCATTAGGGACAACAACTGTGAGTTCAGATCTCTCCTCTGGCAGTTATTATCTGTGGGATCCTGAGCAGCTATGCTAAGAACCATTTACTGAACACTTCCCTGTGCCAGACCCAAAAGCTTCATGTGTTCTATCCCATTTAATCCAAAGAGGGGTGTTACTGTCCCATCTCACCAAAGAGGAAATAGGCTCTCAGAGCAGCTAGGTAGCATGGTGTGATGTCTTTGTAATGTGTCAACTAGGCTCAGCTGAACTACGTTTCCCAGAATTCCCTTTCCTGTATGTTTCAGGTTAGAATCCCCTAGTGGTTCTGTTTCTCTAATTGAAACCTGACT
Organism: Trachypithecus francoisi; assembly: GCF_009764315.1. Lineage (NCBI taxonomy): Eukaryota > Metazoa > Chordata > Mammalia > Primates > Cercopithecidae > Trachypithecus > Trachypithecus francoisi. The sequence goes on from NW_022681457.1 coordinate 83,188,578, forward strand.
GATACACATGGCCAAGTTTTCGGAGTAAGATAGTGATGGAGCTGGAGTTCGAAATGGGTGTTTCTGTCACCCAGCTGAAGATTGTTAACTACTCACTCTGATAATAATAGCTAATACATAGTAATTATGAGCCAGTTATATATTTACTCATTTAATCCCCCCAGCAATCCTATAGGTCATTTCTATCATTAGCATCTCAATTCTTACAGGTGGGGAAACTGAGGCACAGAGCGGTTAATTTGCACAAGGTCACATAACTAAGAAGTGGGAAATCTGAGAGTTAAACCCAGATTGATTGGCCACACAGTCCATCTTTTTATCTGTTGCATTCTTCTACCTCTCAACTCTATATACTACAACTTAATCCCTAAGACTCAACTTTCCTCATCTATAAAATGGGGATAATCATACCTAATGTACAAGATATTTGTGATAATTAAGTGTGAAAATGTAGTTACAGGGCTTCTGGACAGAAGAAATAACAGGGAGTCGATTCACCCTCTCTCCTAAAGCAACTGAAAACCTAGATAAAATATATGAAACAACAGTTTTCAGACACTGAACATAAGGCAGTACAAAACAGCAATTCCTCCGAGACAAGAAACTAATGAAGTAAGTCCTACACTTGCCAGCTTCTACCTGGGGAGAGTTTCCAGGCTGCAGCACAAGGAGTAGCATCCAAGCTATTATAGCTCCCTGAGTGGAGGAGACAGAATAGAGATGCTGAGAGGCCAACGTGACTAGAGTTCACAGGGCAGAGAACTGGAGAGGAGAGCTTCTCAGAGAGAGAGCTCCAAAGATCTGCAGAGAGTCCTCTTCAAGCCTTCAGGTGAATATTGAACGGTATTTGTATGTGAGGAAAATACCTAGGTTTAAGAAAAGAGTATCCCAAAGGTGCAGAGGAAACAGTTTCCAAAGACCTGGAGTGGTTTGCGTCCCTATCAACCAGAGTGGAAAACTTCATAAATCACAAAGCATCAAGTAGATTCCTTAAAAGGGCATTGCTTTAACAGTGGGAGGAAACACAGTGGTCCTGCCTAAGAACGCTGCGAAGTGAGCCTCAAAAAATCAAACTTTTCAAGTAACTTAACTGCATCCCAGAACAAAGTTTAATAATATTTATAGGAATATTAAAATGGTCAGCACACAAGGTAAAGTTCATAAAACATCCAACAAAAAACTACTAGGCATGCAAAGAAACAGGAAAATACAACTGATAATGAGGATAAAAAAATTAAGCAATAGAAACATACCCAGCCAGGTGTGGTGGCTCACGCCTGTAATCCTAGTGCTTTGGGAGGCCGAGGCAAGCGGATTACCTGAGGTCGAGAGTTCAAGACCAGCCTGGACAACATGGTGAAACCCTGTCTCTACTAAAAATACAAAAAATTAGCCAGGTGCAGTGGCACACACCTGTAATCCCAGCTATTCTGGAGGCTGATGCAGGAGAATTGCTTGAACCCAGAATTGCTTAACCTCCTCTTGAACCCAGTGAAGGTTAATCGCGCCACTGCACTCCAGCCTGGGCTAGAGGGCAAGACTTCATCTAAAAAAAAGAAAAAAAAAAAAGAAAGAAACATACCCCCAAATAGCACAGAAGATAGAATTAGTATATAAGACATTAAAACAATTATAATAACTATATTCCATAAGCTTAGAAAACTAGAGTAATGACTGATCTTGTTAAGTAGAGAGAAAGGGGAGAAAAGACCGAAATCAAACTTGTAGATGTAAAAAAAATACAATGTCTGCAATGAAAAATGACACTGGATGGCATTAACAGCAGATTTGAATTAACACAGAAGAAAGGACTAGTAAATTTGAAGACATAGCAATAGAAACTATTTAAAATAAAATACAGAAAAATATATATATATAATGATATATACACTATATATATATATAAAATGAACAGCTCATCAATGAGCTGTGGTATAATTTTATGCAGTCTAACATATGTGTAGTTAGAGTCTCTCAAAGAGGAGAGGAGCATAAAAATATTTAAATAAATAACCAATAATTTCCCAAATTTGATACAAACCATAAACCATGGATTCAAAAATACCAACAAACATCAAGCACCAAGGAATGTAATGATTAAATTGTTTAAAACCAGTAATAAAGAGAAAATCTGAAAAGTAGCAGAGAAAGAGACACATTCTATACAAAAGAACAATGAATGACAGCAGACTTCTAATTGGAAATATTTCAAGCAAGAAGACAGTAGAATAACATCATTAAAGTACAGAAGGTAAAAATTAACGAAAAAACCTGTCAACCCAGAATTCTGTATCCTGTGAAAATATATTTCAAAACAGAGGAGAAATGATTACTTTTTCCAAAATAAAAAGTTGAAAACATTCATCACTGGCAGACCTGATCTACAAGAAATGTTGAAGAAAGTCCTCAAGTCAGAAGGAAAAATGACACCAGATGGAAATTTTAATCGACACCAAGAAACAAAGGGACTCTGGAAAAGTAGTTATGTGAGAAAACATTGAATACTTTTTTATTTCAAAAGTATCTTTAAAAGATAATTTATTGGTTAAAGCAAAACAATAAGTATTCTGTGTTTATAACATATATAGAAATTAAGCACACGACAATAATAGCCTAAATGTTGTGAAGGAGGAAAGAGAAGCATGCTGTTGTAAGGTTCATACTCTGTGTGAAGTGGTATAATATTACTCAAAGTGGTTTGGGATTGAGGATGCACACTATAAACCCAAAAGTAACCACTAAAAAATAGTTGTATCTAATTAAGCTAATAAAGGAGATAAAATGAAATCACAAAATATCCAATCCAAAAAAGGCAGAAAAAGAGGGAAAAGGGAACAAACAATATATGGGACAAATAGCAAGCAAATAGCAAGAAGGTAGATTTAAACCTAATCAAATAAATAATCACATTCCATATAAATGGTCTAAATACCACAATTAAAAAGCCAAATTGTCAGATTGTTTATATGAGCAAGATTCAACTCTATGTTGCGTGTAAGAAATCCACTTTAGGCTGGGCACAGCGGCTCATGCCTATGATTCCAGCAATTTGGGAGGCCGAGCTGGGCAGATCACTTGAGGCCAGGAGTTCAAGACCAGCCTGGCCAACATGGCAAAACCCTGTCTCTACTAAAAATACAAAAATTAGCCAGGTGTGGTGGCTACCTGGGAGGCTGAGGCAGGAGAAGCGCTTGAATCCATGAGGCAGAGGTTGCAGTGAGCCGAGATTGTGCCACTGCACTCCAGCCTGGGCAACACAGTGAGACTCCCTCTCAAAAAAAAAAAGAAGAAGAAGAAGAAGAAAGAAAGAAATCCACTTTAAATACAAAATAAATAAGTTAAAAGTAAAAAGTATTAGTAAAGATGTACTGTGCTAACAATAATCAACAGAAAACTGAAATGGCTATATTAATATAATGTAATATAAAGTAGATTTCAAGTAAAGAATATTACCAGTCATTATGAAAGAGTCATTTCATAATGATAAAGTGTTTAGTTCATCAAGAAAATATAACAGACATTTATACACCTAATATATATAACAAACATTTTTTCCTAAATATAACAAATATTTTATATACCTAATATCAGAGTTTCAAAATACATTAAGTAAAATGTGATATAATTACAAGGAAAAATGGATGGACAAATCTACAATTACAGTTGGAGATATAATTGATAGAACAAGCAGGCAGAAAATCAACAAGAATGTATAGTAAACTTGAACAACACTATCAACCAACTTAACTGATATTTATAAAACACTTTGCCCAACAACTGAAGAATACAAAGTTTTCAGTGTACATAAAAACATTTATCAAGATAGACCATATTCTGACCATAAAACAAATTTCAATACATCTAAAATTAGTCAAAGTGTGTTCTCTGACCACAGTGGAATTAAATTACAAATCAATAACAAAAAGGTATCTGAAAAATCCCCAAATAGTTGAGAACAAAATAAGATACTTTTAAATAACCTACAAGTTAAAAAAAAAAATAAAAGAAATCAAAAGAGGCATTAGAAAGTATTTTGATCCAAGTGAAAATAAAAATGCAACATATCAGAATTTGTAGGATACCACTAAAGCAGTACTTAGTGGGAAATTTATAGGACTAAACACCTATATTAGAAAAGAAGAAAGGTCTCAAATAGTGTTATCAGCTTCTATCTTAAGAAATAGAAAAAGGAAGAGTGAATTTAACCAAAATCAGCAGAAAAACAGAAATAATAAAGACCAGAGCAGAAATAAATGATATAGAAAAACAAAAAAGCAATAAAGAAAATCAATGCAATCAAAAGCTATGTGGTTTTTTTTCTTTTATTTTCTTTTCTTTTTTTTTTAAAGAAGATCAAATGACTCTTGGAAAAATACCAAGTGAGTTGTCTGCAGCAGAGCACATGTTTTGGAGTCCAACAGACCAGATTTCAGTTACAGCTCGAGTGTTATTATGTGATTTTGGATTGTCCATGCCTCGGTTTCCTCCTGCATAAAATGTACCTGCCTTGCTATTTCATACATTGCTGATGAGGGTAAAAATGTAAAAAATTTTAAATGCATTTTCCCTTTGACCCAACAGTCCCAGTTCTGGGAATTTATTCTGCAAGAAACTCTTTTTTTCTTTAACAGCTCTTCTAAGATCTAATTCCCATACCACACAACTCACCCATTTAAAGTGTGTAAGTCAACAAATTTTAGTTTGTTTTCAGAGTTGTGCAACCTTTACCACAATTTATTTTAAAACATTTTCATCTCTCCCCTGAAATTCCATACCCATTAGGAGTCACTTCCATTTTCGACCACTTTCTCCAGCCTTAGGCAACCACTAATCTACTTTCTCTATATATAGATTTGCCTATTCTGGACATGTTATATAAATGGAATCATACACAATCCTTCATGACTGGCTTCTTTCACTTAGCGTAATGTTTTTAAGGTTCGTCTGTGTTGTAGCATGTATCAGTACCTCATTTCTTTTTATTGCCAAATAATATTTCATTGTATGAATATATGATGTTTATCCATTCACCAGTTGATGACGTTTCGATTATTTTTATATTTTTGCTATTATGAATAATGCTGCTATGAACAATCATGTACAAGCTTTTGTGCAGTTTTATGAACATGTTATTATTTCTCTTAGTTGTATACCTAGGATAATTTCTGGGTCACATGATAACTCCATGTTAACATTTTGAAGAAACGTTTCCAAACTGTTTTCCAAAGTGGCTGTACCATTTTACATTCCCACCAGCAATGTATTGGAGTTCCAGTTTCTCCATATTCTCATTCATTGTCATGGACTAAATGTTTGTATCCCTTCAAAATGTATATGTTGAAGCTCTATGTCATTGTATTAGGGATAGGACCTGTAAGGAGGTGATAAAGGTTATACCTTTATCATAAAGGTGAGGCCCTAATATGGCTCTTATAAGTGCCCTTATAAGAAGAGGAAGATATTTATCAACCCATGTTCATAGCAATATTACTCACAATAGCTACAGTGTGGAAGCACCCCAGGTGTCCATCAATGGATGAATGGATAAGCAAAAGGTGATATGTCCATACAATGGAATATTCCTCAGCCCTAAAAAAGGAAGGTGATTCTGCAATATGTTATAACATGGATGAACCCTGAGGACATTATACTAGTGAAATAAGCCAGCCACAGAAAGACAAATTCTGTATGATTCCACTCACATAAGGTACTTAGACTGGTCAAAATCATAATGACAGAAAGTATAATGGTGGTTTCCAGGGGCTAGGGGGAAGTGGAAGTGGGGAGTTATTGTTTAATGGCGTTTCAATTTTTTAAGATGAAAAGAGTTATGGAGATGAATGGGGGTAATGGTTATACAACATTATGAATGTGTTTAATGCCACTGAACTACATGCTTTAAAATGGTTAAGATGGTAAATTTTATGTTGTATGTATTTTAGCACAATACAAATATTGGAAAAAAGCTGCCAATATATTATTTGTGATCTCATTCAAATATGTAATGAAAGTATAGGCCGGGCGCGGTGGCTCAAGCCTGTAATCCCAGCACTTTGGGAGGCCGAGGCGGGCGGATCACAAGGTCAGGAGATCGAGACCATCCTGGCTAACACGGTGAAACCCCATCTCTACTAAAAAGTACAAAAAACTAGCTGGGCGAGGTGGCGGGCGCCTGTAGTCCCAGCTCCTCGGGACGCTGAGGCAGGAGAATGGCGTGAACCCGGGAGGCGGAGATTGCAGTGAGCTGAGATCCGGCCACTGCACTCCAGCTTGGGCGACAGAGCGAGACTCCGTCTCAAAAAAAAAAAAAAAAAAAAAAGAAAGAAAGTATAAAAACGTAATTTCAGGTTAGTGGTTAACCTGAGGAGAAGGAGCAGGAAGGGATGAGACTGGGCTTTAGCTGTGCTTTTAATGTTTTTATTTTCTACAAAAAGAGAGAGTTCTGAAGTAAATGTGACAAAATATCACACATTTGTTAAATCAAGTGAATGGGCTATATAGAGGTCAATTATATTTTTCTGTACTTTACTGTATTCTTAAAATATTTCATAATTTGAAATCTAAAAATTAAGTTGATAAAAATAAAAGAGAGACACCAGCATACACTTATGTGCTCTCTCTCTGTCTCTCTCTGTCTCCCTCTCTCTCTACACATGCAGAGGAAAAAAGGGTCCCAGGTACTCAGTGTGATAGTGGTCCTCTACAGGCCAGGAAGAGAGGCCTCACCAGAAACCAAATCAGCCAGCACCTTGATCTTGGACTTCCCAGCCTCCAGAACCATGAGAAATAACATTTCTGTTGTTTGAGCCAACCAGTCTGTGATATTTTGTTATAGCAGCTAAAATGAACTAAGACACTTGTTATTATGTGTCTTTTTGATTATAGCCATCCTAGTGAATGTACAGTATCTCACTGTGGTTTTGATTTGCATTTCCCTAATGGGTAACAATGGTGAGCATCTTTTTTGTGTGTGCTTATCATATCTTTTTTGGAGAAATGTCTGTTCAAATCCTTTGTCTATTTTTCAGTTGGGCTATCTTTTTATTGTCAAGTCAACGGAAACTCCTGTACTCATATTAAATGATACACACAAAGCCTGTTTGTTGCAACACTGTTTGTAATAGCAAACAGATTGGGAACAATCTTGGTCTTCATCACTGTGAACTGTGTAGTTTATCCATACGATGAAATATTATGCAGCTGTGAAAAAGAGAGAGAGAAAGGTCACAGAGTACTTTATGGAAAGTACCCCAGGATATATTGCTAAATGAATAAAAACAAGGAAGGTGTAGAACAGAATGTATAGTATTCTTTTTTCTAAGAAGAGAGAAAAATAAAATATATTATTATTTGCTTACATTTTCTTTGCTTTTTTTTTTTCTTTTTGAGATGGAGTCTAGCTCTGTTACCAGGCTAGAGTGTAGTGGCGTGATCTCGGCTCACTGCAACCTCCACCTTCCAGGTTCAAGTGATTCCCGTGCCTCAGCCTTCAGAGTAGCTGGGACTACAGGCATGCACCACCACACCAGGCTAATTTTTTGTTTTTGTTTTGTATTTTAGCTGAGACGGGGTTTCACTGTGTTGGCCAGGATGGTCTCGATCTCCTAACCTCGTGATCCACCCACCTCAGCCTCCCAAAGTGCTAGGATTACAGGTGTGAGCCACCATGCCCGGCCACTTATATTTTCATAAAGAACCATAGGAAGGACCCACAATAAATTTAAAAAAGTGATTACCCATGTGATAGGAGGTGAGTTAACAGGAACAAGGATAAAACTGAAACTTTTTATTGTATATCTTTGTGTATTATTTTGATTTTTGAACCTTTTAAATGTATTGCCCACAACGACAAAAAAATTAAATTTGAAAAGCTTAAAATTTACAGAGTGACCAGCTCTTCATAGGTGCCTCCCTTGGGCGCAGGCCTGATTCTTTCCCCTGCAGATAGACGTCCTTCATGGCAGTATGAGACTGAGCCATGACCACACAAAGCTCTAAGCTTACGTCATTCTGGACCCCAGAGGAAAGATTAGCATTTTCCTGCCCAGTGTTTGTAGATAAAAATCTCAAGGAAGGACTCTGATTGGCTCTGCTTCATCACACGCTCATTCCTGTGGGAAGAAGCAGCAACTGTAATTTACTGAGTCATCTGAGCCACAGCCACAGGAGTGGAGGGAGTGAGGGGGTGTCACTTCTTCAAAGAGAAGAAGATGCTCTTATCAGAGGGGGATGGAATGCTGTACAGATCAAAACAACAGGCATCCACCCCAGCAAATGACAGTTCTTAGAGTGTGATACATGCCATGATATAGGTCAACACAGTGGGCTGTGGGAGCCCAGAGGAGGCAGCAGTCTAGCCAGGAAGCCTTCCTGGAAGCAGTGATGCTGTCTAGGTTTTAGGAGATGAGTAGGAGACCTTCATGGGAGAAGAGAAAATGTGGACAGTGTTTCAGGCAGAGAGAACAGCAACATGCAGAAAGATGCAGAGAAGGAAGGTGGCATTATGGGCTGAATTGTAACTCCCAAAAAAATCTTTTTTATTTTTTTTTGAGACAGAGTCTTGCTCTGTTGCCCAGGCTGGAGTGCAGTGGCATAATCTTGGCTCACTGCAACTTCCATCTCCCAGGTTCAAGCAATTCTTCTGCCTCAGCCTCCTCAGTAGCTGCGACTACAGGTGTGCACCACCACGCCCAGCTAATTTTTGTATTTTTTTGTAGAGGTGGGGTTTCACCATGTTGGCCAGGCTGGTCTCGAACTCCTGACCTCAAGTGATCTGCCTGCCTCGGTCTCCCAAAGTGCTGGGATTACTGGTGTGGGCCACCATGCCCAGCCCCAAAAATCATTTGTTGAAGCCCTAACCCCTAGTTCCTCAGAATGTGACTATATTTGGAGATAGGACATTTAAAGAGGTGATTGATTTAAATTAAGCCCTAAGGTGGGCCCCAACCCAGTTTGACTGGTGTATTTATTTATTTATTTAGGAGGCAGAGTCTTGCTCTGTTACCCAGGCTGGAGTGCAGTGGCACGATATCAGCTCACTGCAACCTCCACCTCCCAGGTTCAAGCGATTCTTGTACCTCAACCTCCCAAGTAGCTGATACTACAGGCATGCACCACTATACCCAGCTAAGTTTTGTATTTTTAGCAGAGACATGGTTTCACCATGTTGGCCAGGCTGGTCCTCGAATTCCTGGCCTCAGGTGATCCACCTACCTTGGTCTCCCAAAGTGCTGGGAGTATAGGCGTTAGCCACCGTCTCTGGCCTTGACTAGTGTCTTTATAAAAGGAGGAAATGTGGACTCATAAAAAGATACCAGGGCTGGCTCGGTGTGCACAGAAGAAGATCATGTGAGGACACAGTGAGAAAGCAGCCCTCTGCAAGCCGAGGAGAGAGGCCTCAGGAGAAACCAAACCTGCCAACACCTTGATCTTGGCCTTCCAGCCTCTCCAGAATTGTGAGAAAATAAATTTCTGTTGTGTCAGCTACTCAACCTGTGTTATTTCATTATAGAAGACTAATTAATAAAGGTAGCATGATGCATTTAGTAAGACCTGGCTGTTCCACCTTGCTGGGCTGCAAGGTGCAAGGCAGGACTGGCAGGTTCTTGAGCAGGACAGTGTTATAAGCACAGTTTTGGTCTGGGGAAACATATAGTTTAGTAGAAATAAAAATAGCTCATACTTCCTAAGTGTCTATTCTGCTAGACATTGTGCTAAGCTCTTTACATGCATTAACTTGTTGAATTTTCACAACAATCCTGTAAATACTGTTATCCTTCCTGTACAGTAGAGAAAATTGGGGCACAGAGAGGTTAAGTGACTTGCCCAAGATCACACAGCAGACAAGTGATGGAGTTGGGATGGAACCCAGGTCTGTCTGACCCAATCCCTGAGAAAGAGGATTCTCAGGATCTGGTGACTGCTTGGAAGTGGGTGGAAGTGGGTTGTGGAGGGGGACATGGACAGTGACTGAGGTTTTCAGCCTCAGTACCTGGTGGTGCCACAGACTTTGGGGGAATAATAATGGCATTTTTCCCAAAATACTCCTGAAATAATGGCTAATATATTTGTTTTCCTGAAAATATTCAGCGCTCATAGCTACTGTTATCATTGCAGCTCCGGAGAAGGTGGGGGCGCTGTGCTCTCCTCCGGGCTTGCCGCTCCCAGAGCTCCTCCCCCAGTGTTCCTCACCATGGCAATCCCTCCAGGCTTCGGTCCCAGGCCCACTTCCTCCTGGAAGCCCTCCCTCTGTTGAGGCTCAGGGTTACTCCTCTGATACTTGTCTGAGTGTCTCTGGGGAGCTGCTTGGTCCCCTGGGGTAGTTTGTGCATAGGAGGGAGTCCATTCATGTTCATGGTCTCCCTCCCTCCCTCCTCCCTTCCTTCCTTGTCCCTCTTCCTCTAGAAATCCATGGCATCCTTGCCATCAGACCTCTGCGACGATCCCACCTGGGTGACAAGAGACCCCAGTCCTCACTTCCAAGCACCCTCAGGCACATATTAGCTTACCTAAAAGCCAGTGATGAACTGGAATGGGTAAAGCAGTGGGTGTCGGAGGTGGGACTCTGAGACCTTGGTGGAGCTGCAGCCCTGCTCCCTCCCGTGAGCTGTCTTGGCCTTAGCTTGGACCCCTTTGCTTCCTTCATATCTGGGACCTGGCTTCTCTGAACTGTGGGGGCTCTTATTTCCTCCATGTGAGATTTACAGAGTAGGGACTGGGCTGATTGAATGTACAGACAACTCCTCGGGTCGGCCTGGCCTCTGCTAAAGGGTAGGGACCGATTAGGCACCTGCAGTGCTGGGCCCTGTACTGAGCACACCCAGGAGAAAAGGGAAGGAGCAGGCAGCCCTCTGTTCTGGGAGGGGACAGCCTCAGGCTGAGGGCAGGGCAGGGAGGTAGGTGGGGGGAACTTGGGGCATAGCCTACTCCCATCTTCTGTGTCTCCATATGGAGAGGGACTAACAGGTTGCTCCCCAGCCTGAGGCCTGGGTCAGACCCAGTGGGGCACACTGTTGGGATGGATTAAGGAAATACTCTGCCAGGGACTTTCAAGCAGCCGCCTCCTGACCACCTGCCCTTCTCTGCCCCGTCTCTGTCACCCTCTCACACACTGTCACACTTATTAAATGAGATAATCTGAATAAAGCACTTAGCATCCTGACAGGCGAGCAGTGAGCAATGGATAAATGTGAGGCCCCCGCCCCCACCCAGTCTGTCTGCACATGCTGCATGCATGAGCCCTGGTGGTAGCACTGACACCCCCCTTATGCCCCAACTTGCAGAGACTCACAAACACCCACTCACAGAGGAACCCTTATTCACATTTTACACACCATCTCACCCCCACCGCATTTCTTTCTCTCCATTGAACTCCCTCAGCAGGCTCCTGGGCAGAGGACAAGCGGCCCCTGTGGCAAGGGCAGGACTGGGGAAGACACTTGCTCCCCGTGAGCCAGCCTGGTCCAGAGACTTAAATCTGTAAATCTGAACAAGCTGGAGAAGGGGCCTGGGGCTGGCAGGAAGGATGATGGAGGAGGCTGGAGATAGACAAGCTGATGCCAGCCTCCTGACAGGGACCAGGAGGAAGCTGAAAGACAGGCTGGCCAGGGCCAGGGAATGGGAAGGATGCAGAGAGGCATGCAGAGCCTCTACAGGACCAAAGTCAGCTGGGAGCATCGGTTGGCAATGGCCATTCCTAAACCACAAGGCCTCTTCCTCCTCAGGTCAGAAAGTAGGATCCTGAGGCTTAGTAGCCTAGGGCTGACCAGAGCCTGGGAGGGTTAGAGAGGAAGGGAGCAAGGACTTTGCCTGTCCCAATCTCCACCTCCAAGGGTCATGTATAAGAGCCCTTGGTCAGAGTTAGACATAGGCCTGGAAGAGACAGACAACATATGGAAATAAACAGAACTGGCAGCCTGGGTCATCAGAAGAGTGGGGGAAGGGAGGGGAGCCTGGGCTCCAACAGACACTCTATACCATCAGCACACGTCCACCACAGATTCCCTGCCCACATACAGACACACACAGCCCACACTCAATACCATCAGCACACACCCACCACAGATTCCCTGCCCACAGACAGACACATGCAGTTTACACTCAGTACCATCAGCACACGCCCACGATGGACTCCTGCCTACATACAGACACACACAGCCCAGAGACATTACCTAGGTTGAACAGATCACCTAACAGCACACAGACACACTGAGCCACACAGTATTGACACCTCTTACCTATCTCTCACATCTGTATATGTACAGTATGCACAATAGTGCCACACTTGCACCAACAGCAAAGCACCCCAACATACACTGGACATACACTCAAGCCATAACCTAACAGAGCCAGCAGAGATTCTCCCCCTGCCCAAATGGATAACCCAGAAATAGACATACACTTTCTTACAATGCAAATGTACACACACACACAGGTCCACATGCTCTCAGGGACATACACACACGTACACTGCACATATGTGCCCCGACATGCAGATACTCCTCCTTCTACTCAGATAGTCCTGGATTTTCTTGTCTTTCTCCCCAATGCCTTTCCTGATCTCTATTTCCATCCCGTATGTCTCTTCAAGACTTATTAGGCAAGACCCTGTCAGTCCATGGCTGGCCTCCTTGCCTCACCAAGGATGCAGGCACACACACATGCACGCATGCACACACACGCACACATTGCACATGGTCATGGGATGCCCTGGGGAGCAGCCTTAGCCCACAGGGAATTCTCCTGCCATGCCGGGCAGCAGGAAGATAGGGTAGGGACTTCACGGGGTGACTACCCTACCGCAGAATGGGGCCTCCTGGTTCCTTGTTGGACCTCCCAGCTGCTCTTACTGCTCTTGCTACTTATTTGCAGTTCCAGACCACCCTGTGCCTCTCCCAGCACCTTTGCCTTTGCACGTGCAGTTCTCTGCCTAGAACGCCCTCCCTGCTCCAGCTGTCAGTGGCTGTCACACTTTTGAATTTCATGGATCAGTTAAAAACTTTAAAAGAAAGTTTGGGGAATGATCGAAGGTTGCCAAGTTTTCATTTCATTAGCAAAGATATTTAAAATACAACTACCATCCTCTAACCACCATCATTTCATAAAAAGGATGCTTTAATACCAACAAAGTAGGAAGGACGTAATCTCAGGATAAACAGTAATCCTTTACATTGAACACATTTAGCTTTACGGAAAACCCATTGTGTTGTCCTTTTTCTCATTTCACCCCATGAACCACTGGAAACTTTATCACAGATCAGTGTTTCAAACCACAGAGTCCTCAAGCTCACCTTGGGCCTCCTCCAGGAAGCCTACCCCACAGTCACCCCCTGGCTCCCCCCAGCACCGGTCAGTGTCTGCGGGACTCTGTTGCACTCTGCACATATAGCCACAATCATTATTGTTTACCAAGGGCCCACCCAGTTAAGCGCTGCCAGGTGCTTAACACGGATTATCCCATTTTATCCTCATAACCCTGAAAGGTGAACATTTTACAGATGAGAAACCATAAGTGGCTTCCCCCAATCCTGCAACCCCTGCTGGAGGCCTGATTGCTGGAGGGTGGTGGAAAGAATCGCAAAGACAGATCTGGCTGCTAATCCAGGCTCTCCATCCCTACTTGCATGGTTTGGGCAAGTCATTTCACCAATCTGGGTCTCAGTTTTATCATCCATGAAATAGGAACAATACTACCTACCTGGCAACACTGTCCTGAGGGAATGCGTGCAAATCTCCTAAGACAGCGTCTGGCACACAGAAGACACTGGAAAATGGGGGCTGGGCCCCTCCCACATTCCCCGTTCTCCCCTCCCCAAGCCCAGTGACTTTCTCTATACCTCATTCTCCCAATTGTCCATCTCCCTACCTCTCTTTCTCAGGCTCCTGTGTTAAACTCTATTGCTTGTCCCCTCCTCTAAAACTGGGAGTGGCCCAGGGAACAAGCCTTGGCCCTCTTCCCTCTTCTATCTAGTCTCCCTCACCAGCTGAGCTCATTCTGTCCCATGGCTTTAACTTCCTCCCTTCCTTCCTTCCCTTTCTCCCTCCCTCCCTCCCTCCCTCCCTCTTTTCTTTTCTTTTTGTTTCCTTTCGTTTCGTTTCGTTTCGTTTCTTTTCTTTTCTTTCCTGTGAGACAGGGTCTTGTTCTGTCACCCAGGCTGGAGTACAGTCATGGCTCACTGCAGCCTCAACTTTCCAGCTTAAGCATTCACCCACCTCAGCTTCTCAAGCAGCTTGGACTACAGGCTGCGCCACCACAGCTGATTAATTTCTATGTTTTGTAGAGATGGGGTCACAGTATGTTGCCGTGGCTGGGTACAAATGATCAGCCTCAGCCTCCCAAAGCGGTGGGATTACAGGCATGAGTCATCGCACCCGGCATCCCCTTGGCTCTAAATATCATCTACACATTGACTCTAAAATATGAATCTCCAGTCCTGATCTTTTCCCAGGATCCAAACCTATATATTCAACTGCCTACTTGACACCTCTCCATATGGCCTTATGGGTCTCCCAAACTTAGTACATATGAAACAGAGACTTGATTCCTCTTGCCCCAAACCATTCCTCTACCACTTGTTCCATCTCAGTAAGTCACACCATCATGGCCTAGTTGCTCAAGTTGATCAGCCTGGCCAACATGGTGAAACCCCATCTCAACTAAAAATATAAAACATAGCGGGCATGGTGGTACACACCTGTAGTCCCAGCTACCTGGAGGCTGAGGCAGGAGAATCACTTGAACCCAGGAGGTGGAGGTTGCCGTGAGCTGAGATCATACTTCTGCACTCCAGTTTGGGTGACAGAGTGAGATTCCATCTCAAGGAAAGAAAAAAAAAAAAAAGGAGAAGAAGAAGAAGTGCACTTTCAAAGTGAAGTTGTAAGAAGATTTGAAGCTTCTTCCCAGGCCTTTTGCAATACTCATACTTGGAGACCCAAGCTGCTATGTGGGAAATCCAACCACCCTGAAGCTGCCATGCTGTGAGGGAACCTAAGCTTCCAGAGAGGCTACCTGCAGAGGAGAGAAAGATGCCTAGTCAGCCTCCAATTGTTATATATCACAGACACCCTTGAGTCACCCCGGCTGAGGCCCCAGACATTGTGGGGCATAGATTAGCCATCTCCACTGTGGTCTGTCCAAATTCCTGACCCCAGAATCATGAGATATAATTACAACAAATTATTGTTTTAAGCCACTATTTTTCAGCATAGTTAGCTATGGAGAACTAAATAACCAGCAGGAGGATTACTCTGGGCTTGTAAAATTAGTTGGGGTATGTTCTCTCTTGCATATTTTCTGAGAGTTTGTGTATGATTGGTATCATTTATTCCTTAAATATTTGATAGAATTTCCCAGTGAAACCATCTGGGTGGGAAATTTTTATATTATAAATTCAATTTCTTTAATAGATATTGTTTTCCAGATTTTCTATTTTCTCTTATAGAATAATCTTCATAAATGCCACTAAATTATATCACTACCCTTATGAAAGCCCTCAATGGCTTCCCTTTGCACAAAAAATGAAACCAAAGTCCCTTCCACAACCTGTAAGGCTCTTTACGATCTAGCTCCTACCTACTTTTCTGATCTCACCTGGAATCACATTTCTAATATTTACAGGACTGATTCCTTAATATCATTCATTCATTCATTCAGTTTGTTAGTTATTAAGTTAGTTAGTTAGATATGGGGTCTTGCTCTGTCACCCAGGCTGGAATGCAGTGGCACAATCATAGCTCACTGCAGCCTCAAACTCCTGGGCTCAAGCAATCCTCCTGCCTCAGCCTCCCAAAATGCTGGGACTTAATATCATTTACATTTCAGTCCAGGTGTCACCTCTTTAGGGAAGTCTTTTAGGCCAAGTCAAAATTACCCCCTCCATTGATCTGTCTCATATTATCTATTTAAAAAATTTTATATCACTTATCATTATCTGACATTATCTTTATTCTTAGTTAACTCATCTATTATTGCTATGTATTCACCACACCTTTTAGAATTTCAGGTCCATGTAGGCAGGGACCTTGCTGGTCTTATTCATGGCTGTGTGCTAGGAGCCTAAAACACATGGCCATAGAAGATGGTAACTACATATTTGCTGAATCTTTGGCTTGTTGTGCTGGCCCCCAGCCCTGTGCTCTGCTGTGATCAGTCCCCAGACATGGTTAGCATCAGGTAAAGGAATGGGTAGAGTTTCTAGTGGCCACACCTCCACAGTTTTTGTTTTTCTTTTTCTTTTTCCTCCTACCAGCGTCTGACTCCAGCCTGACTCTCTTGCCCATCACCAGCAATCAGGAGGCATCTTCAAGGCCATTTAGGAGAAGGGATCCAAGTGTAGCACCTGGACACAAAGCTGTGGCTACTCATTCTAGTTCAGAAGCTTCTGAGTCCATGAGTGTCTTTGAATAAATCACTTCCCCTCTGTCTCTCACCCGACACATTGTAGATGCTCAGTCATTCTCCAGTAAAGATCACTTGACTGTGGGATAGACCCACATTTATATAGTTCTAACTTATCCCAATACCCTTGTTATAGATGAGGAAACTGAGGCACAGAGAGGCTAAGTAGCTCCACCAATGCCACAGAGTGAAAAACTGGAAGTGCTGGAGTTCATAGATTTCCCCCTCAATTTATGATTCTACCAACAAGGGCATCAATTTCAGAAATTAACAGCTGCAAATGATGGCATCAAACCGGACGCCCCAGCAGCCCTCCGAAGTGCATCTCCAATTCAGGTTTATCTTCATTAAGCAAGTAATTCATTACCGGGCAGTAAGCATTCACATCAGAGAGAGAATATTAAAAAAGTAATTATATTTTTTCACAGTGAAGCTTTCTGGGTAAATTGTATGCAAATTGCTGTCTAAATCAGGCTGGCAGATCCCATGCAGGTCTCGGCACCATTTGGGGGAATATTTGGGAGGCTGGACTAGTCACTCTCTGCCCACTTTAGTGAGTGTCTAACACAGAGCCTGGCATTGAGGCAGAGAAGGTTTAAAAATAATAGTCTTTATTATTTCTTAACTCCATCAAGCCTTGGTTTCCCCATCTGTAAAATGGGGCTCTTCCTAGGACTCAATAAGGGAGTGGAGAGGACAGTCTCCAGCACAGGACCTGCCTGGCATGGACATGGGAGGCAGCTGACTTGGGAAATGGCAAGACAACTTCAAGGAGGAACACAGGGTTGTATCAGTGAAGCACTGATACCTATGGGCCCAGAGAGAGGGTCGAGATAGCTGCTGGGTTAGGGCAGCGGGTGCTGGGGTAAGGCAGTGGGCGCTGGTGAGGGACCAGGAGGACTGGCTTTCTTCTCATCCTGGCTCAGCCACTAAGTCATGTGTGACCCTAAGTCCTCTGGGCTATGCTTAATACCCAGCCATCTTTAACTATGATAACAATCACCCACCAGGTGCACAGAACCACCGTTGCTCCCAGGTCACCTTGACCTCTAACCTGTAGGAACTAGAAGGCCTATGCTTGAAAAGGTAGGCTTGAAGAGCAAAGGCATCAATCCTCTCAGTTTACTGATGGGAAAAAGAAGCCCAGAGAAAGGCATGAGTGACTCAGAGTCACACACCAGGTAAGTGATGGAGTCAAAACCAGAAACCCAGGACAGAGCAGCTCCAACCTGCACTGTCAGGACCGGTCTTGCAATGGGCACTTGCCGCCTGTTCTGGAAGCTGTTGCACATGTGGCTTTATCTCAGGGTTGGGAAGTGACCCCGCGCTTGGGTCTGAGAGAGGTTATTTCCCAACTGAATCTTAGTTTCTCCACTTGTCAAATTAAACAGTTGGGAGAGACATCTCTATGGACCCCTCCCATGAGACTTACTAGGTAGGATTTTTAATGACATCCTTTCCCTTCCCCCATGGCAAAAACTCTGAGGAGAGCCAGGACTGCCCAGAGAACTAGGGGCAGAAGCGCTGGGCCTGGCTGAGGACACCTTTGTGCCAGTTCCCAGCCTACCTTGCCCACACACTGGCCACCAGCTCGTGGTGGTTTAGGAAGATGCACAGTGCCCCCTTGTGATGGGGGCCACCGACTACAGAGCTCCAACAGCCCGGGTCACAGGGCTAAGGCTATGCCAGAGACCATCTCCAACAGGCCCACACAAAGGTACAGTACCGGCACACAGAGCTGTTGGGGGCTGTGGCTATATCTGGAGCTATAGTCACTAAAAGTCCAGCCAGGCACGGTGGTTCACACCTGTAATCCCAGCACTTTGGGAGGTAGGCGGATCACCTGAGGTAGGGAGTTTGAGACCAGCCTGGCCAACATGGAGAAACCCCATCTCTACTAAAAATACAAAATTAGCCGGGCGTGGTGGCACACGCCTATAATCCCAGCTACTCAAGAGGCTGAGGCAGGAGAATCGCTTGAACCTGGGAGGCAGAGGTTGCAGTGAGCCGAGATGGCACCATTGCACTCCAGCCTGGACAACAAGAGTGAAACTCCATCTCAAAAAAAAAAAAAAAAAAGTCTAGCTCCATTCCGACTCACACTTGGGCTGGTACACACAGCTACACCCATGGGACATGCAGACAGGAACAGGTGTCCACACCAGCCTGGCCAGATATGGCTATACCTGACCAGATACGGCTGTGTGACATTGACACACAGCCACCCACAACACCCAGCCACAGTTAAGCCTTGGGTAGTCACCCAGCAGTGGTGCACCACAGACACTGCATTACCCCATCACACCCAGACACTGGCCCCTTGGGGAGAACAGGTACCTCCTCTCTGTCCCAGCTCTTGCTCACAACCTTTCACCTGTGCAGACCGTTGGTTCCTCATTCATGGGGCTACTAAAAAAGTCTTCCTGCCACCCAGGGACAGTCAGTTCCCAGGCTGCACACAGAAGCACCTGCTTCTGTGCATGTCCAGACACACGTTACGGCTGCTTCTATATCGGGGAGGCCCTTCTGTTCTCCTGTCTTGCTCAAGCATTGCTTTCGAGCATCCAGTCCTGCAGGGGATTTTAGAGACCAATCAAGGCACGGCTCCTGCCTTCTCCCGACCTTGACATCTCTGAGATGCAGCCCCAGCAGCAAGCAACCCCGGGCCTTGCCAGTCAGGCCTCCTCCCACACCCTTCTCTGAGGCTGGGTTCGGGTGGGCTTAGGAATGAGCATGGGCTTGTGGAACTTTCTTCAGGCATGAAACCTTCCCAGGCACTGGGAGTTTCCTTTCTGACTGGCCTTTCTTTAACTTATCTTTCTAGAAGAAATGCAAGGCTCCCCTGGAAGCCTTTCCTGACCATGCCTGTAGCACTGGCCCCTGGGTACAGCCATGGTCAAGCTTTGACCCAGGAGTCAGGAGCACCAGGTCGAAATCCCGCCTCCTATTCTAATTTTCTGAGTGACCCTGGGCCCATCTAGTCTTTTTTCTGGGCCTCAATTTCTTCTTCTGCACCATGGGGGCAGGGCGGGAGGACAGCTTTGAACTCAGCTCAAAAGGACCCTCCAGTCTCATATTTCTCGAGCTGTGCATTCCCCAAAGACCAGGACTGGTGACTGAGGCAGCCAGAGCCAGACCCCACTCCCTGGTCACCTGCTGTAATGTTTTCCCCCGACCCTGGTCTGCTGACTGCAGACACCCCTGGCAAAGGCAGAGCAGAGCAGTGGAAGGCGCGGTGTCATTGGAATCAGAGAGAGCTGCAGGCATGCTGTGCTGCTTGAGGGTGGGTTCTGGACCTGCAGCTTCTTCGGCAGGGCCTGGTGTGCAGGCGTCACTTAAACATTTGCTAAATTGAAACCAATTCACTCCTTCCTAGCTGTGTAGTCTTGGGCGGGCAATCTCATGTCTCTGAGCTTCACTGTCCTCCAGTGTAAGATGGAGATACCAGCTCAGCCCCGGTTATCTGTAGTCATGAGGATCCCTTGAGATGCTGCATCCCTCCAGAAGGCACAGGTCTCGACCCAGCGGGAGTCCCGCCAACAGGTCTCTCTTCCTCCTTCCCCTTCAAGCCTGCGTTCTCACTTGGCTGGCAGAGGCGTGGGACTCCCTAGAGCCCACCGGCCTTGGGGAAGAAGAGTTTGCCACAGGAACGGCTGGGAAAGCAGACAGAGGAGGGGCATGCGTGCCAGCATCCTGGAAATGAGTTTGGCCGGGTGGCAGCAGCCTGCTTCTCACTCTTGCCACACCGAAGGCCCCATAAGGCTCTGAGCAGGCAGCTGGGGTGGGATGAAAAGAGAGGGAGGCAAACCCCTTCCCCCACAGATACTATAATCCTAGCCCCAGAGGTAAGGAGTCACCAGGTGTCCACCAAGGGAAGGGATCCCCTCTGAAGCAACTCCTCTGTCCTTCCCAGAGACACTTGCTCAGTGCCTTTTAAAACTGTGCATTCCCTGGCCAGGGAGCCCTCACTCTGCTGAGCTAAGCCTGCTCCCAGGCTGCCTGAGTGCATCTGCTCCTTCTGCTCACGACAGCCCAGGACATGCAGACCAGCCAGGTCCCTGCCCTGGCCTCCACCTCCTAGTCCTCTGCAGGCCAGACAGCAGTGCAGCCGTTGCTTCTACCACATGGGTCTGAATCCTCTCACCCACTCTGACATGTCCCTGTGTATCTAGGCACATGCACACAGATACACACACACGTGCACTCCTACAGGGCCCCCAGGATCCAGTCCACCCCAGAAGGGCACAGCCACCCTCCCCTGCACAGGGGCTGCTCTCCCTCCTCTCCTGCATCTCCACTGCTGCAGGACTGCCTTGGAAGACAGAGAGCAGGGGAGGTAGGGGCCCTGAAAGGACACATCTCCCACTGAGAGCCCTTCCTCTTCCCCACCCCCTGCCTTCTGCCACTTTCCTATGTCAGGGCCATGCTGATGACACCAGAGAATCCATCAAATGCCACCCCCATGTCAGGTCATGTCACAACATAATTAAAGCATTAGATCTTTGTGATGAAGCCGTTGCCATCAATTCTGAGAATGACTGATCCAATCTACAGAAAGGGAAAATTTCTCTCCGCCCGCCACAACTGCCGCAGCTGGCTTCCCCTCCCTGAGAAGGGAGACGGCGGTGCTTGTTCTATTTAGGGCTCCAGACCTCAGTCTGGGAGGCAGGAACTGAGCCATGTAGGGGGAGGGCCGGCCTTGGGGTGTGTGCCCGTCCTGCCTCTGGGCCACTGGGGAACAACAGTGCCTGGAGGCCTGGGACTCCTTCAGGCCCAGTCACCAAGTCACTCTGACTTTGGGAAAGGCCCTCCCCACCTCTGGATTTCAGTGACCTCTTCTGTAAATGAAAAATGAGGAGGGGGAAGTTTGAAGGTTGGGAGGAAGGTGACTTGGTCTTTAATGACCATGGAGGTCAAAGCAGCAGGAGCATGGGGCCAGGTGGCTCAGGTTCCGATTCCAAATAACTGTTGCAGCTGTGGTCAAGTGAGTTCTCTTTTCTCTTTCCCCTCACCCACAGGAGGGGAAATTATTTCTGCCTCACAGGGATCTGGGGGAAATTAAAGGAGACAGGGAATGTGAAGGCCTAACAGAAAAGAAATACCCCACCCTCTTGGCATCTCCAGCCCCATGCCCTTCAGCTCCTGGCAGGCTCTTGGGCCCAAGATATTGGCCAAAGGCCTGAAGATTTAGGCCGGGCTGTTTTTTTTTTTTTTTTTCTTCAGGACTAAGTATGGACACAAAAATACTGGGTCTGCAGTGACAGAGGACAGATAGAAGAGATAGCACAGGCAGGAACAGAAGAGTTGTCTGTGTCACTTCTGAACTGATGTCACCATCAGGAGGTCTAGTGTAGTAGGAACAGGAGCCAGGCCTATGGGAATGAGAGGTCAGGGCTGACCTAAGAGAAAAGGAAAAGCACTGGGCCAAGACCGTCAGTCTGTGGTTGGCATGGCAGGTGAGAACAAGGCAAGTGGCAGAGCCTCCAATCTGAGGGTGTTGGGGGGAGGTGGAGACAAAGGCAGAAGCAGGGAGACAAGAGTGGGACCACTGCAGTGACCCAGATAAAAGATGATAGTGGCTTGCACTGAGTTTCCTGAGGAGTTGAGAGATAACTCCAAGGTCTTTGGTCAGAGTCACTGAAGAGTTACCATTTTTGGAGCTGCCACTTGTCAAGTTTGAGTCGACTGTGGGGGAAGAAGGTTAGAGGTGGGAATGCAGGGTTTGGTTAAAGTCTGAGATGCCTTATAGCCATCCAGGTGGAAATGAGCAAACCAATGGATGCACAATCTGGAGTTCAGGGCAGAGGTGTGTGCTGAAGAAATGCACCTGAGGCTTGAGAGTCACTGGTGGAGAGAGTCCCTAGAACCATGAGCTTGGAGGAGATCCCTTGGGAAGTGAGGGTAGGCCAGGAGAAGAGGGATAGGGACTGAGCCTGGAGCACCGACTGCAACATTAAGAAGGAAGGGAGCTGAGGAGGAATCAACAGTGGAGGCTGAGAGGGCTTGGTTGGGAAGGGAAGAGAAAAACCAGGCCAGTGTGGTGCCCTCGTTGAAAGGGTTCAGGGAGGAAGTGATCATCTGCTTTAAGGATAATGACAGCCAGGTAAGATGAAGATTTAGAACTGGCTGATAATGACGAGGAGTAAATATTTGTTGAATGAACAAACAGGGAACAAACTGAAAACCCATCAATAGAACTGGGGCATTAGATGGAGTCTGGAATGGGACCTGGCCACGTGGGTAGAGAATAAGGGGATCCTAGTTCAGCAACAGCCAAGGAGCCTTGGGGTCCAGCATCCAGAGCCAGGTTGGATCCCCTAACCCCCTCCAGCCTCAGGCCAGGCAGGATCAGTCCTGGGAACTAGGGAGGAGACATACTGCTGGTGAGTCAGGCAATGATGGCTGTAGAGGGAGGTGGGTCTCAGAGGCCGGTGGAGCCTGAAGATTGACTCTAGACCACAGATTCAGAGTCAAGAGGCAGAGTTTAGATGTCACAAAGCCTGCTGAGATGTGTTCTGTGCCAGGTACTGTGAGAAGCATAGAAGGGAGACTCCAAAGGCATAAAACAAGGTCTTTCCCAGATAGACTCCCATCTAATGGGGGAAAGACAGAGGATGGGGAAGTGGAACACATGATAATGGTATGTGCCATCCTTGTACGATTCCTTTAAGTGCCCTGACAAGCTTCTGGATCCCAGATCCTACCAGGCTCCATGGAAAGAAAATCACCTTACATCCGAAGGGCTCTTCCTGGCCATCTAAGTTTTAAGTCTCTGGTTTCTGACCTCACTTCTTGATTCTCCTGTTTCTGGCCTGATCCTCTGGATATGACCTTTGGAATCCACTTAAGTGCTGACACTTTAAGGCAGTCATTCAGTCCTTCGCACAGGCCCCTAAAGGTGGGCTGCACACTCCAACTGAGCTCCTGGTTGGCATGCTGGACACCCACAGCTTGTTCTGAACCTGCCCCCATTCCAATCCTATCCTGGTCCTGCTTCCATTGTGAGAGTGTATGGCAGACACACCCGACAGCAGTAGCTTCACTTAAGCATACCCGGAGAATTACCCCAGTGTGAGATGCACCGACTGTGTGTTTGGAGTTCTGAGCTAAGGAATCCGGGAGTGGCCAACCCAGAGATTCATTCTTTATCTACGAGGAACATCTAAACCCCTAGCCTGTCCCGTGGAATGCGGGTCCTACAGGGTATCCAGGCCCTTTGTTTTGGGTTAAATGAAGGTGGCCAGGCGGAGGTTGTTAGGGGGAGGGTGCTAAGGGAAGGTGCTATATAAACTGCATGCTTTTCACAGGCAGTGTGGTTCTCCTTCCAGCCCACCCTGCCAGCCTGCTCTGTGCGTAAGTTCCCACTAATTAAACCCCGTGTCTTGTTGGCTGGCTCTGAGTCTCTTCCTGGGCCTCTTGAACATGGTGCCATCCCTACTGGATTTAATAAGGGTCTGGCATGACAGCGAAATGTCTCAGGATCCTGGCTTTCTGGGCCACAGAACAAGCTCCTTCACTTCAGGCAACCTCGGCCAATGGACCCCACTCTAGGCAGCTCCTTCAGGCTCAATCTCCAGCCCCCAGATCTGCACCACAGTTGAATCTGAATCTGAGCTCCTATGCCTTTGGGTCCGCTCTGTCAGGATCTGGTTCTCCTTCCTGGCCACTTGGCCTCTCTGCTCAGCTCTGGGCCCCTCCCACTCCCATCCCCTTGAGCAGCACTCCCACCCCACCTGACCCAGCCCCAAGGCTGGAAGACAGATGGGTTGTGTTCTAGCAGTGCAGGGTGGGGTGGGGTGGGCAATGGCTGTGAGAGCACAGAAGGCAGAAGAATTGATTCTAGTCCAGGGGCTCTGAGGCTACTTCCTGAACACAGTGCATTTAGGCTGGTGGGGGCTGGGGACTGGGGGTTGGGGGGTTGGACAAATGCAGATATCATTGTTGGAGACACAGGAAGCCATCCTGGAGAAGGGGTGAGCATGGTCAAAGGCACAAGGTGCCAGGGAGAGTCTGCTTGGGAAATGGAGTAGTGAGAAGCCTCTCAGGGTAGGGATGGTGCCCAGGGAGAGAGAAGGCTGGAAAGGGAGTACGTTACAGTCACCAGCTACAACCTGGAGGCTGCCAAGTGTGGCTTTCAGCAAGAAGCTCCCACCTCCTTGCACTGCCACAGCCAGCCCTGAGACAGACCAGATGCCTAGAAAAGACCTTTCAAGCTGCCCGGGTCTGGTGTTCCTGGCTCAGTGACCCAGTGCCTTCCCTCCAGGAGACACTTCAGTCAGTCTCTGAAGGCCCTTCCAGGTCCCTCAGGTTAAGACAAAGTCTCAGTCTCTGAATAATTTACTGTGGCCTGCATCTCCCTCTTAGCCTAGAGCAAGGGTCATGGAGGTTTGGGGGAAAAAAATGTAATCATCGGCTTAAAGATGATCTTGGAAGATAAATCACATAAGGGAGAGAAGCAGAAGGCCAGGACTCCTGGCTTCTGTCTGGAGAATTGGGCTGGAGGAAGGGAGTCACTGATGGGACAGGGGTTGAGGAAGAGGACATGCAGACCTCAGGACACAGAATCAGGACTGGGACAGATCTCCAGGGCATCCAGGTCACTCCTGTACAATGCAGGAGTCCCTTCTTGTCCTCTTTCCCAAGTGACTGTCCAACATCCATGTGCACCCCTCCACTGATGGAGCACTCACTCTCTTGAAGTTGGCCATCTTATTCTTGGACAGCTCTTCGTTCTCCTACATCTAAATCTGCAGTTCCAATCAAAGCCAGAGCTCTGTGCTCTTAGGTTCCACAGAAACGATTCCATTTCCCCCTTCACACTACAGCCTTGTAGAGATTGGAGAATGGTGACCTTGATGCCTGCCCTCTGAGGATTTTCTTTCTTATGAGGCTGCTGAACCAACTCGGGGCCATCCATCGGGCTTGTAGTCAAGTCTTGCATCTTGGGTCACCACCTGGAGGGTGTGCAGAGTGGTGTTTGTGCCTGTGTGCCTATATGTATTTGCGCCTTGCACTCCACTCACACTTGTGGCTGGGGAGCTGCAGGTGTGCAGACTAGCTCTGTATCTGGGTGTAGGAAAAGCATTACTTCATATGAGCCTGGGCTGTGGCCATGTGTGAGTGAGCACATGGCCATGTGTGATAATTTATGACGGTGGCTGTGTGCGGGTAAGAGAGTGCATGACAGTTTGTGAGTGAAGGGCTGTGTGTATGTGACAAACAGTCATCACAAGTGTGAGTGTGCAAGTGTGATTTTGCACATGAAGGACTGGCCGTACATGGCTGGAAGGACCAGCCAGGTACGTGTGAGTTTTTGACACTGATTAGATTGTCTCTGAGTGTCTGGTTGTGACTGTGTGTGAAGAGTATATGTGTGACAGATTGCAATTTAATGCATATGTGAGACTGTGTTTGTGACAGATTGTAATTTAATGCACGTGTGAGACTGGCTGAGGCCGTGAGTGTGTGAGAGATTGGTTGCATGTGTGACTGTGCACCAGTGTGTGAGGATGTGGTTGTGTGTATGTGCTTGGATATATCAGTGTAGCTGTGTGTTGGCTAATGGCTGTGTGTGCTTTTGTGGCTCTGTGTGTATGATGATACAACGCATGACTGGGACTCCAGTGTGTGTGTGTGTGTGTGTGTGTGTGTGTGTGTGTATGAATGGCAGTAGTTAAGTGCAAATGAAGGTGCCTGTGCTTGGAGGTGGAGGTGGGAAGGGCGAGGACGGTGCAGGATAAAAAGGGGACTTGCTCGAAAAGGTCTCCCTAACCCCATTTTAATCAGAAACAGAGCAGCTGTTAGTCTGAATAGACACTGCACAACGGCAGACGTCTTAATCTCTTCTGCATTGTGATTCACTCGGCGAAGCCCTATTACTCAGCTTTTGATAGGAGCTTACTTGTCTCAAGTGTTTTCATTATTGCCCTAATACTATCTATTAACATACTGGAGGGAGCTCGCTGCTGTCTGGAGCTGGCATCACTGGGCTTTTAAAGATTATGGGCCTTGCAAATACATAATGTTTTACTGCCTTGCAGACGTAATTCATTTGGGGTGGGGGGTAGCTCACGTAAATAGACAGGTAAATAGATAACCGAGTGGGAGAGAGAGGGCGCTGGAGGGAGAAAGAAAATCTAGGATTCAAACGCGGCTGGCGTCTCTAGCTCAAATAATCGCCTTTTGGGAGGAGGGGCCAGACAGACATCTGTCTCATTGGGGGCAATTCTAGCCTCAAGTCCTTCAGCCCTGAGTATCTTGGGGTGGAGGCACAGTCTGATCCCACTCGAGAAGTAAGACCCTAGACTTCTCTAAGGGGTGCTTAGAGGTGCACATTGGAGCAAGATGCAGGGAAGATCATGGGATCAGGAGTCCGGGGGCCCATGTTCCAACCCCAGTTCTGCAGCTGAGTTGCTGGATGACCTTTGTTTCCATCGCTTAACTGCAACACAAGAGTCTGAATTAGATGATCTAAAAAGCCAGCTCCAAAGTTCTCAGTTCTGGTCCTAGCAGGTGCTTGAATCACAATGATCAGGTTTAGCTCCATCAACCTGGAATCCTGAGGAAGAAATGGCTGAAGCTATGGCATCTCCAACATCTCAGAACTGGCAAAAAGCAAAAGAGTCATCTAGTCTAACCATCACCTCCCTTTAGCGTTCCTGTCGTGTGAGAGCAGACCTACAGGGACAGGGATCTCACTGCTTTCTTTTCCTTTTTACAATATATATTTCCTTGAAATAACAGAGACATAAAATGAACACATTCATATAAGCCCCCCATCCCAAACTAGAAATTGCAGCACGTGTCAATCAGAAAATTTTAAGGACTTTCTAGAAGATAAAAAAGCAGAGAGAATCAAATTTACAGAGGAAACCAGAATGGTTAAATCAGCACAGAAGAAATTGGCTAAAGAGCTGTAAACTGTTCTTTTCAACAGAACCTTGGAGAAACTCCAAGTACAGGGAAGAAGGAGCAGGCCACAGCACGACCATCAGGTAAGGACTATTGAATAAGCCAATGGACAAACTAGCCTCTTCCTCTCCCAACATACATGGAATGCCTGGCTATGGCTTTTGTCTCTGATCTTGAAGCCTTGTGAACTGCGTTCTGAGCAAAATGGAAGATCACCTTAGGAGGTGTAGTAATGGTTACACTGATGGCAATGAATCACATCTCTTAGTATTCACAGCCTTGTGGAGTCCCCTACGCGTTGATCTTGCAATCGGAAATTTCACTTGCTTTGGTCAATGGGCCCTTGGCAAGCATAACGCAAACAGAGGCTGGATAAGCACATGCACACTGGAACTTGTCCTCTTCGGACCCAGCCATGGTCTGTAAGGAAGCCTACCCTAGCCTCCTGGAGAAAGGCTCTGGAGGATAAAAAGCCCTGTGGAAAAAGAGGCCATCTAGTGGAGAAACTAGGTTCTTCAGCAGACGGCCAGCACCAAGGCCCCAAACATGTGCATGAAGCCTTCTTGGGCCTTTCCACCCAATCCAACTGCCAGCTGAATGCAGCACCGTGAAAAAGGCAAGCCAATGCCACGTGGAACAGAAGAACAAGCCCAGGAAACTCATCAAATCAAAAGAAGTAATAAATTATTGTTGTTTCAAGGCACTAAGTTATGAAGAATTCTGTTATGTGGCACTAGACAGCTGATATAGGAGGGATGACTATCTGGGTGTTGAGGCCAGAGAAGCAAAACTGAGCTAAATTCCTGCAATGGATGCGAGAAAAGGGGGAAAAAGCAAAGCCAATGACACAGTGCTGCTCAGGACTTCACACACAGCGTAAAGTCTGCCTGACTTTGGCAATCGAGAGGCCTGCCTGTGTGCTATTCCCTCATTCTTCCTCCCACTCTCCCTGGCACAGAGCTGCAGGCAGTCTCCCTTCAAGGAAAAGAACCATCCTGGAAGCAAGTCTACACAACTAGGAAAGAAACTGACTCCAGTCTCTTAAATACATTTGTCCACTTAGTTTTTAATTTATAAATCTGAATGAGCACCATGGATCACCAGATATTGGAAGCAAATCAAGAATATGAGAAAGACCAAGATGAAAAACCAGCATGATTCATCCTGGAGGAAATGGAGATAATGTGGGAGACAGAAGGGAACTTTAAAGGAGTTCTAGGTCATATCCTCCCAGATATCCAAAATAAATTTGCTTTAATAAAATAAGAGTAGATGGTTATGGAAAAAAAGCTATCAAAGAAGAGGAAATCATCCTTGAAAATTAAAAACACGAAGACAAAGTCAAGGAAATCTCCTAGAAGGTAGAGTGAAATTACAAAGAAATACAAAATATGAGAAAATTAAAGACCTACTATTTGCCTCATAGGGATTCTAGGCTGAGATAACAGAGAGACTAGAGGTGATGAAATAATTTAAAATATAATTTTTAAAGTATATTCTAGAGCTAGAGAAAGATCTGAGTCCTCAAACTATAAAAAGACCCACCAAATGCTAAGCAGAAAACACTGAAAAGACACACATCCTGGTGACATTTCTAAATTACAAAATAAAAACAAAATTCTCAATGCTTCTGCTTATTTTGAACCTACAATTCTGTATCAGCCAAACTATCAAGCATGAAAGCAAGTCCAAGATATTTTCAGATAATAAAGGACAAAGAAAATTTACTATCCATGCACTGCTTCTGAAAAAATAATTACGTACAGCAGGCAACAAAAAAGAAACCTGAGAAACAGAATTTCACAGGGTTACAAAAATTTGAAGGAAACCAGTAAATATCTAAAAGTCTGGATAATATGTGAAAATGGATCTATAAAACCTCATACAGAGTTTAAGAAACTATTTCTTTTAAAAGTATAGGGATAAAGTAAAATAACATTTGTAACTAAAGTTTCAACAAAGTATGAGCAGTAGGAGGAGATTTAAGACACTATTGGAAGAAAAAGTGCTTAAATAACTTTATTTAAAATGTAAGGCACTAGAAAAATAAAATACTATAATGGCATACTATTCATGTAATAGTGTAATGTGTATGTTGTACAAATATATAATTTGCCAACAAATAGAGATAAATAGAAATAAAGAAAATCTGATCAAACAAAAAGCAGAGGAATAATTCAAACATATCAGAGATTGTAATAAAAGTTAATGGATTCAACTCTGCTATTAAACTACAGAGACTCTCAGAATCAAGGAAGAACCCTCACCAAGATCCATAAGTAGCTGTGCATATGCTCAGGTTCACACACAGTGCAGATATTTTTTAAAGTCACATTTAAAACAATACGATACAAAAACAATTAAAAGAATGAAAAATGAGGCTAAGCATGGTGGCTCACACTTGTAATCCCAGCACTTTGGGAGGCAGAAGCAGGCAGATCATGAGGTCAAGAGTTTGAGACCAGCCTGTCCAACATGGTGAAACCTCGTCTCTACTAAAAATACGAAAATTAGCCAGGTATGGTGGCATGGACTTGTAATCCCAGCTACTCAGGAGGC
Organism: Trachypithecus francoisi; assembly: GCF_009764315.1. NCBI lineage: Eukaryota > Metazoa > Chordata > Mammalia > Primates > Cercopithecidae > Trachypithecus > Trachypithecus francoisi. Next base: position 83,218,444 of record NW_022681457.1, read on the forward strand.
TGAGGCAGGAGAATCACTTGAACCCAGGAGGTGGAGGTTGCAGTGAGCCAAGATTGTGCCACTGCACTCCAGCTCGGGTGACAGAGTGAGACTCTGTCTCCAAAAACAACAACAACAAAAAAAGAGAAATGAATATATGCTAACAAAATAAATGAAGGCATAGAAATATTAGCATCAGATTAAATAGAATCAAAACAAAAACCCTACATGGAACAAAGGAGACTATAAAACGTACAATCTACCAAGAAGTTATGACAATGCAGTGAGTTTCGTAGTAAACAATGGAATATTAAAATATAGAGACAAATAGCTTTAGAACAACAAAGAGAAAGTGAAACTTGCAGTGATACTTGATTTTTACAATATACCTCCCCAGAAATTGATAGATCAAGTAAACAATAAGTGAAGTGATAGGATAATTTGAGTACACTAATTTAAAATTTTGGTGTGAGACTTATATAACAATGTAGTAAAGATACATCTTTACACATTCCTTTTTAATATCGATGGCACATTTACAAAAGGGGACAATTCATTAAAATTGGCCACAAGTGAAATCTTAATTCCAAAAAGTGAAAAACATATGGACTGCATTTTCTGACTACAATTTAAAAGCTAGAATCGATGACAAAAGATAGCAAACCAACATGGCAACAACTTGGAAATTTATAAACACTATTCTTTATAACTCTTGGGTTAAAGAGAAACTCAAAATTAAAACAACAGATTATTTTATAAATGAATGCTACAGACAGCACCTTGGGATGAAACCAATTGTCAAGGCCAATGCAGTATTTGTAGAAAAATGTATAGCCTTGAATACATGTATTAGAAAACAGGAAAGAGGAATTGAATCCAAGCAGCTGGGAAAAAGAAAACCAGAAGGAAAAAAACTATAGAAAGAAGGAATTAATTGAGATAAAAGCAAAATTAATGAAACAAGAAACAAATGTAGACTTGGTAAATAAAACCAAATGGTGGCTTTTTCATTTAGTCATTCCCCTTATGGCTCACGAAGAGGTAAAAGTACTAATAACAATTTTTTAAAAATCAGATCAGCAAAGATCTACTTCTAAAAATGGTATCAGTCCCACAATGGACTTAAGGGCAAGTTGTATCAAACCTAGGAACAAATACATTCTGTTACTTAAATTGTTACAGAGCTTAAAACAAACGCAGAAAACTTCCCAATCCCTTCTGCTGGGCTAGCACAACTGTAGTACGCATCTGTTGTTTTTGCTCCTCAGTGTTCATTCATCCTTCAAGCAACCACACTCTGATTTTCCTTGGAGGGAACCCACTGTACCCCACTCTGTGTCTATGCATTTCCAGGGAATTTGACACCACCCCTAGTTCCAGAACTGGGCCCACAACCCTCAGCAAGCTTTGTTTTTCCCCATCACTGTGATTGATTCAGAGATGGGCATGTAATCTAACCAAGGGCAATGAAACCCAAGAGGTTTTTCAGTGACTTCTGGAAAAAAAGTTGTTCTTGAAACTAAGGCAGTAGATCCTGGAATAGCCATTTGCCTGCCATGTATAGTCTGAGACTAAAGTGAACATAAAGGGAAAGCAGAACCAAGAGATGGAGAGAAAAACGAGCATTGATTACAGCATTTGAGCCCTGACTGCAGCCATGCCTGAAGTACACCCTCCCCCCATACCCTTCAGCTCCATGAACCAATGTTTAAATCAGCCAGGGTTGTCATTTGCAATTGAAGCCACTAACCCTGACATACCAATGTGGAACAAAGATAACACACACGGGAAAGTATAGCCCAATCACAGTTACATAAATATATGACCCATAAATACAATGGTAGCAAAGTTAATTTAGCTATACATTATAAAACCAATAAATCATGAGCAAATAGGTGTTTATCCCAAGAATTTAGCATAGATCTTAACTTTACAAACAAAATTTTATTTTTAAAATTTACTATAATGATACATTAAAGACAGAATACTAAATTATCATCTCTATAGATGATTTAAAAATTGTAATAAGCTTCCTTAGCCAGATAAAGGATCCAGAGATGGTCAGTTTTATGAGTCTACTTGGCTAAACTATAGTCCCAGTTATGCAATCAAACACTAACCTAGGTGTTGTGAGAATATTTTACAGCTGTGAGTGAAGTTCATAATGAGGTGACTTTAATTAAGGGAGATTATCTTAGACAACCTGGGTGAGCCTGATTCTATTAGGTGAAAGCCTTTATGAGCAGTATTGAGACTTTCCAGAAGAAATTCGACCTCTGGACTACAGTTACAGCTCAGGACCTTCCTGACTGCCCGCCCTGTAAGTTTTGGACATGCCTATCCAGCCTCCTCAGTCATATAAACCAATTCTTGAAATAAATCTCTTAATATGTATGTCCTAGTTGTTGTTTGTCTGGTAGGACCCCAACTGATACAGGTCTATAACTGCAGCAAAATATACTTATCTGTGAACCCCAGAAAGCAAGCATTCCTTCTCAGACAGGGACAAGACAAGATGTCCACTATGCCCAGCATTTCGAAGGGATAGTGTTAGTCCGTTCTCACACTACTATAAAGACATACTTGAGACTGGGTAATTTATAAAGGAAAGATGTTTAATTGGCTCATGGTTCTGTGGGCTGTACAGGCATCAGCTACTTGAAAGGCCTCAGGAAACTTCCAATCATGGCGGAAGGGGAAGGGGAAGCAGGCATGCTCTTCACATGGACGCCAGGAGAGACAGCGAGCAAAGAGGGAAATACTACACACTTTCAAACAACCAGATCTCGTAAGAACTTACAGTCATGAGAACAGCAAGGGGGAAATCTGCTCCCATGATCCAGTCACCTCCTACCAAGTCCCTCCCCCAACATTGGGGATTACAATTCAACATGAGACTTGGGTGATGATATGGTTTGACTGTGTCCCCACTCAAATCTCACCTTGAATTGTAGTTCCCATGATCCACATGTGTCGTGGGAGGGACTTCCTAAGAGGTAATTGAATCATGGGGATGTTTACACCTACGCTGTTCTCATGATAGTGAGTTCTCACTTGATTTGATGATTTTATAAGGGGCTTTTCCCTCCTTGCTCAGTACTTCTTGCCACCATGTGAAGAAGGATGTGTTTGCTTCCCCTTCCACCATGATTGTAAGTTTCCTGAGGCCTCCCCTGCCATGTGGAACTGTGAGTCAATTAAACCTCTTTTCTTTATAAATTACCCAGTCTTGGGTATGTCTTAATTAGTAGCATGAGAACGGACTAATGCCTGGCTAATACAGGTGGGGATACAGAGCCAAACCATATCAGATGGTCAGGGAGTGTTTTAATTGGAAGATACAGTAGACTGAATAATGTGCCTCCAAACCCCAAGATGTCCATATCCTAATCCCCAGAGCCTACGAATATGTTGCCCAACACGGCAAAAGAAACTCTGCTTGTATAAGAAAGTTAAGGATCTCGAGGGGAAAGATGACTCTGGATTATCCAACTAGACTCCATGCAATCACAAGGGTCCTTACAAGGGAAAGGAAGGAGGCAGGAGAGTCAGGATCAGAGCAATGTGGCCATGAGCCAAGGAATGTGGGTGGCCTCTGGAAACTGGAAAAGGCACAAAAATGGATTCTACCCTAGAGCCCCCTGAAGGAATGCAGCCTTGTCAACCCATTTTGGACTTCGGATCTCTGGAATGATAAGATCGTAAATCTGTGCTGTTTTAAGCCGCTAAATTTGTGGTAATTTGTTACAGCCACAGTTGAAGACTAATACAAAAGGTAGTATTTGAATGAAGACCTGAGGGAAGAGCAGGTGCAAGATAAGCAAGTATCTGGGATAACAGGGCTTCAGATGGAAAGCAAGAGCAAAGGCCCTGTGGTAAAAATGCTAGAGGAACAGCAAAAGGGCAAAGTGCTCTGAGCAGCAGGGCCAGGGGGAGGGACCAAGAGATGGGTCAGCAAGGAGTGATGGGGATGAGGCCAGCCCACGGTGAGCCTGGTAAGTGATTGTAAAGGCTTTGGCTTTTACACTGGATAAGACACCAAGCCTTTTGAGAGCCAAGAGCAGAGCGGTGCACAATTTGACTTACATTTTAAAAGCACCACTGTCTGCTGTGGGTGACCAGGGATGAATTCACCATAAAGCTAATGAAGCTGAAATTCCAGAACTCTGTGCTTGCACGGATCCCTTCCAAGACCCCAGTCATGCAATCAGGTGGTCATACGTTTTGTAAAATTTACAAAAGTAGATATCTTAGCCACAATTAGTTAAGGCCACTTCATCTCTTTCTTGACTTTTCTACCATATCTTCTCTTGGTACTGGAGTGGGCACAAATATTTTTAGGATCCATTTAGGAAAAATTGAGCTGGGGATACCTTTTGCTGGAGTTTACTGAGATATATTTGTGTGGTTCACAGCTCTTTCCATGTTATTGGAAGTTATTACCAGCAGTCCTGGAGCAAGATTGGCTTCCAGGAACCCTCCCACCGCCCACTCTATCGACATACCCAGGATATTGATGTGAGAGCTTTAATAGAGTGTTGTCAGCTCACAGAAGTTTTTAAATTAGTCACTGCACAAGAAAACTTGAAAAGCCCAGAAATCTTACCGCTCATATACAAAAGAATCTTGATAGAGCTTTCTCAGATTTGACAATTCTTAAAATTTATCCAACTTTACCATTAACAAATTGTGAAAGCAAAGGAAACTTTTCTAAGCTATTAATAATAATTTAAAAAATGAACTTTAATCAAATACAGTAGAGGAAACTTTTGTATTCTTTTTATTAAAAAATGTATTACAGGCCAGGCACGGTGGCTCACACCTGTAATCCCAGCACTTTGGGAGGCCAAGGTGGGTGTATCACCTGAGATCAGGAGTTAGAGACCAGCCTGGCCAACATGGCAAAACCCTGTCTCTATTAAAAATATAAAAATTAGCCGGGTGTAGTGGTACATGCCTGTAATCCCATCTACTTGGGAGGCTGAGGTAGGAGAATCGCTTGAACCCAGGAGATAGGGGTTGCAGTGAGCCAAGATCGCGCCACTGCACTCCAGCCTGGGCAACAGACTGAGACTCTGTCTCAAAAAAAAAAAAAAAAGTGTTTCAAATCATGTCATACAAACAAGTGATGAAAGAATATGAAGGCAAAAAATATAAGGGAAGAAGTAATATAGCAATACATCAAGTAATTAATCAATTAAAAAGATTATATTCTTTTTCCGGATTAGGTAAGGTATTTGTGGTATTGTCTGCTTTTAAAATTTTTGTGATTTTCTGTGATTTCTTTGTCATCTTAAATAGATATTTACTTTCATACCTAATTTACTGTTTTTCATTTTTTAATTATTAGTGAGGGCCACAAAAAATTGCGTGTGCTTATGGCCTCACAAGACCTGACTCCCCTGGGGAAGGGCATTCTGTGACTGGGGTTGTGTGCTAGTCCTTGGCGTCTTTGTTTGGATCCATTTCTTACCCTCCTCTTGCCCTATGGCGGGGAACTGACCCTGTGGCCTGTTTCCAGGGATCCTGTGTCTACTGCCTTTTGGCAGCATCTGACCAATGAGAGGCCAAAGGAGACGAGGAGGTTGGGAGAAGGGAGTATTGGCTCTTCCTCCCTCCTTTCTGCAGCTTAGTGGGCATCCCTGGCCTCTGCTTGCTGCCTCCAGCTCCTGTTAAATAGGCCTGCCTGGGTTTCAGCTTCTTTCGGAGTCCCTCTGGCCCCTGGGTGTGGGTAATGCCACCTTTTCCTGTCATCTCTACAGCCTCGTGGTGGTCACCACTTCCTGCTGTTGAGGATTGCTGGACGGCCTCCCCTCCTATGTTTGGCATCTCAGCAATTCTGTCACCTTGTAACCAGTTTCCAGTATTGCATCCCTTCATGGAATGACTGCTATTTTCCTAGGCAGATCCTGACGGAAAGAAAGAGGTAAGGATAGAAATAGGGAGACCTGTTAGGGGGTGAATGTAATCATCCAGGAGAGAAATGAAGGCGGCTTGCCCCAGAGTAACAGCTTTGGAGGTGATAAGAAGTGGTAGAGACAAATGATTTGCTTATAGATTGGATCTGGGAAGTAAGGGAAAGAGAAGGGTCAGAGATGACTGCAAGGTATTTGACCCGAGCACCTAGAAGAACAGAGTTAGCCCTTAGTGAGGAGGTGCAGATTCGAGGGGATAGAAGGATCTGAGGAGTTTGCTTTCGGATACTGGGTTTGAAATGCCTGTGAAACATCAAGTTGAAGTTGTATATATGAGGCCTCTCAGGAAAGAGATTTATTTGAGAGGCAGATGTACATTTGGGAGTTATCAGTGTAGAGATAGAAGCTCTGTAACCATTGATGACATTAATGGAGCAAGATAGAGAGGAGGTCCTGAACTGAACTGAACCCTGGAGTAAACCAGTATTTAGAGACTGGGAAATGAAGAGAGTCCAGAGAGGTAGGAGGAGAACCAGAAGAGTGGTGTCCTGAAAGTCAAGTGAGGAAGATGTGCCTACGAGAGGGGTCAGATGTGTCCAATTCTGCTGACAGGTCAAGTACAGTAAGGCCTGAGATTGACCAGCAAGTTTTGCAATATAGAAGTCATTGGTAAGTGACCCTGACAAGAGCAATTTCAGGAGAATGTTGGGGTTAAGAACTTGGAAGCAAATTTGTAAAGTTTGATTGTAAAGTGAAGGAGATAACTGGTATAATAGCTGGAAATTAAAGTGGGTCATTTCCAAGTGGGGAGAGGAATATAAAAACATTATATATATGTGTGTATATATATATACACACACACACACATACATACATGCATACACATATACACATGCGCACATATATAATAACTTTTTGTTAAAATATAACATACATAGAAAGGAGTGCACAGATCATGAATGTACAACACGGAGGGTTTTCACAAGTTCACATATCAATGTAACCACTACCTAAATCAGGAAAAAAAACATTGCCAGCATCCCAGAGACTCCACATGCTCCTCTCTTAGGGGTTACCCACTCATTCCTTCTCAAAGGTAACCACTATTCTAACCAGAAGTTCATTGTTGTCTGCTTTGAAACTTATATAGTAGAATCATACAGTATAACTTCTTTTACTCAACATTGTTTGTGGGATAGATGTAGCAGCAATGCATTCATTTTTATTGACATATAATATATCCTTGTATGATTATTCCATAATTTGTATATCCATCCTATTCTTTTGTTTGTTTTTTGTTTTTGAGATGTAGTCTCACTCTGTTGCCCAGGCTGGAGTGCAGTGGTGTGATCTCGGCTCACTGCAACCTCTGCCTCCTGGTTTCAAGCGATTCTCCTGCCTCAGCCTCCCGTGTAGCTGGGATTACAGGCACCCACCACCATGCCCAGCTAATTTTTGTATTTTTTAGTAGGGATAGGGTTTTGCCATGTTGCCCACACTGGTCTCACACTCCTGACTTCAGGTGATCTACCCGCCTCAGCCTCCCAATTCTATTCTTGATAGATAGGCATTTGGCCTGTTTAATGATTGTGCTATAGTATTTAATGTTACTATGGATATGCTTCTACTTGTCTTTTGGTACACAAATGTATGCATTTCTGTTTGGTATATACCTATGTATGAAACTACTGGATCATAAGGAAAGTTTATTTTTGGCTTTAGTAGATTTTTGCATTGTTGGAATCTGCCATTTGATATTGGAATACATTCTCAAATAAATGTAGTTATGTAGTTATGTTATACATCATTTTTAATGGGCATTTCTTGCTTTTTTCTTTTCTTTTTTTTTGCTAATGACTTATTACTTCCTGTTTATTTTTATTTTATGTTTATTTTAGACTATGGAAATGATATTAGGCAAAAAGCAAATTCAAGTGATTTTCTTATTCAAGTTCAAAATAGGTCATAAAACAGCAGAGACGACTCACAACATCCATAATGCATTTGGCACAGGAACTGCTAACGAACATACAGTGCAGTGGTGGTTCAAGAAGTTTGCAAAGGATACGAGAGCCTTGACAATGAGGAGTGTAGTGGGAGGCCATCGGAAGATGACAACCACCAATGGAGAGCAATCATCAAAGCTGATCCCCTTACAACTACACGGGAAGTTGCTGAAGAACTCAATGTCGACCACTCTATGGTCATTCAGCATTTGAAGTAAGTTGGAAGGTAAAAAAGCTCAGTAAGTGGGTGCCTCATGAGCTAAGCGAAAATCAAAAAAATTGTCATTTTGAAGTGTTGTCTTCTCTTATTCTACGCAACAACAATGAACCATTTCTCGATCAGATGGTGACATGCCATGAAAAGTGGATTTTATACAACAGCCGGCGATGACCAGCTCAGTGGTCGGACTGAGAAGAAACTCCAAAACACTTCCCAAAGCCAAACTCGCGCCAAAAAAAGGTTATGGTCACTGTTTGGTGGTCTGCTGCTGGTCTGGTCTGATCCACTTTAGAGTTCTGAATCCCAGAGAACCCATTGCCTGTGTGAAGTATGCTCAGCAAAGTGATGATATACACTGAAAACTGCAATGCCTACAGCCGGCATTAGTCAACAGAGAGGGCCCAATTCTTCTGCACTACAATGCCCGATCACACGTTGCACAACCAATGCTTCAAAAGTTCAATTAATTGGACTACAAAATTTTGCCTCATCTGCCACATTCACCTGACCTCTCACCAACCAACTACCACTTCTTCAAGCATCTCAACAACGTTTTGAGGCAAGGCACTCCACAATGAGCAGGATGCAGAAAATGCCTTCCGAGAGTTTGTCAAATTCTAAAGGACAGATTTTTATGCTACAGGAATAAATTTATTTCTGGTTAGCAAAAATGTGTTGATTGCAATGGTTCCTGTTTTGATTAATAAAGATGTGTTTGAGCCTAGTTACAATGATTTAAAATTCACGGTTCAAAAGCACAATTACTTTTTGCACCAAAAAGTTTTGTACCAATTTCCACTCCTACAGAAGGGCAATTCAGTTGTTCCCCATCCACCTGGTACTGTTATGAGCCTTTTAAATTTTGGCCATTCTGAAGAGTGTATCATGGTGCCATACCATGGTTTTAATTTTCATTCCCTTGATGACCAATAAGGTTGAGCATATTTTCCTACAGTTCATGGCTATTTGGGTATTTCATTTTATGAAGTGGTTGTTCAAGTCTTTTGAGGAGAGATAAGAAAGTGTTAAATGGGAGAGGAGAGTCTATGGATTACGGGCTTTACCTGCAACAGCAAGGGTTCACTTGAGCTTAGTGCCCATGAATTTAAGATGAGACTGGTCAGCCTGTCTTGTGCTTTTCTCCAAACTCATTCAGTTGCACAGGAAAAGCAGGGAGCATATGGACAATTGGAATTAACTATGGTCGAGAGTTGCCCAAGTGATGTGAGGAAGTAGGTAAAGGGCACAAGAGTTGAGGAAGTGTGCAAGGGAATGGCAATGATGAACCATAGAATAAAAGCTGGTTAGAGTGGAATATAAGGACAATGAAAATATAGAAGGGTCGCTAGATTATAGGTCCTGGTGGGTTGAAGAACTGTCAGAGTAGAAAAAGAGGAATGAGTTGGAAAAATTAGAGGTGGCAATCTAAGAGGTAAATTGCTTACACGGAGGTTATAGCGATGTCAGAGCTATTGGTCATGATCAGCTCTACAGCAAAATGATGGCCTTGAGTGGATGAAGCAGGGTGGAGGACCAGATTGTAGTGAAAGAGGAAGTCAAGGAACCAAGAGATCAAATGTTTCAGTCTGTTTTGTGCTGCTATAACAGAATACTTGGGACTGGGTAATTCATAATGAACAGAAATTTAGCTGCATGCAGTGGCTCATACCTGTAATCCCAGCACTTTGGGAGGCCAAGGTGGGCAGATCACTTGAGACCAGCGAGTTCAAGACCAACCTGCCCAACATGGTGAAACCCCGTCTCTACTAAAAATACAAAAAATAGCCAGGTGTGGTGGCACATGCCTGTAATCCCAGCTACCCAGGAGACTGAGACATGAGAATCACTTGAATCTGGGAGGCAGAGGTTGCAGTGAGCCAAGATGGTGCCACTACACTCCAACCTGGGTGACAGAGTCAGACTCCATCTCAAAAAAAAAAAAAAAGAAAAAGAAAGTATTGGCTCACAGTTCTGGAGGATGGGAAGCCCAAGATCAAGGTGCCAACATCTTACAAGGACCTTCTTGTGTCATCATGTGGTGGAAGGCTAGAGGGTAAGAGAGAGTGAACCCACTTTTTCAAGCCTTTTTTTATAATGGCATTAATCCATTCATAATGGCTCTGCCCTCTTAATTACCTCTTAAAGGCCCCACCTTCCAACACTATCACATTGGGGATTAAGTTTCAACCTATGAATTTTGGAGGGGACACAAACATTCAAACCATAGCACCAAGGTACCAGAGAATGATCTATTTGAATGTTGAAATTACCAAGAATTATGGCAGGATTACAACTGGAGAGAAGCTATTTAAATTTAGCATTAGCAGAGGAATGAACATACACAGCAAAAGACCCATCTGTACATAGGAATCATCTTGTACATAGACATTCATAATTTAAATGAAATGATGTTTCAAAGTAGTGCAGAAATGATGGATTATGCCATAAATAGTATTGTAACAAGTGTCTATCCACTGGGAAAATAATACAATTTTACTTACTTGTTTCTCACACAATCTACAAGAGTAACTTTTAAATGGACTAAAAGAACTAAACATTAGAAACTATAAAATTACTAGAAGAAAATAAAGGAAAATGTTCTTATAATAGTGGGATAGAGAACATTTCCCTAAGCAGGATAGATCTGAGATCACAGAAAATAGTAACAGTTAATATTTATTGCACCGTGTCCTATGGTGATTACCATTCTAAGAACTTCTCATGTGTATTGATTCATTTAATCTTCACAACAACCCTATGCAATAAGTACTTTAATCCTTGTTTTATGTAAGAAAACTGAAGCACAGAGAGGTTAGGTAACTTGCCGAAGTCACACAGCTAAGATAAATCCAGAACAAAATATAAATAACTGACATGTAACTATAAAACTTTTACATGACAGAAAAAAGTTAGTGAAGTTTAAAGAAAAAGGACAACTGGGAGACAATATTTATATTACAAGTTTTATAACTTTTCTTTTTAAACAGCTTTGAGATATGATTGATAAACAATAAGCTTCACATATTTAAAGTGTACAACTTGATGAGTTTTGACATAAGTATACACCTGTGAAACCATCACCACAATAAAGAATGAGCATACTCATCACCCCTAAAAGTTATTTATAACTTTCCAAGATTATTTCCATGTCATACATACATAAGGAGTTACTACAAATCAATAAAGCAAAAAATAAAAATGGGCAAAGAGTATAACCAGGAATTCATAGTACAAGACACACAAATAGCTAATAATCATATGAAAATATGCACAACCTCATCCCAGCACTTTGGGAGGCCAAGGTGGATGGATCACTTGAGGTCAGGAGTTCAAGACCAGCCTGACAAACATGGTGAAACCTAATCTTTACTAAAAGTACAAAAATTAGCCAGGCGTGGTGGCATGCGCCTGTAGCCCCAGCTACTCAAGAGGCTGAGGTGGAAAGATCCCTTGAACCCAGGAGGCAGAAGTTGCAGTGAGCCGAGATCACGCCATTGCACTCCAGCCTGGGTGACAGAGTGAGACTTTGTCCCTACCCCGACAAAAAAAAAAAGAAAAAAGAAAAGAAAATATGTACAACCTCAGTTGCAGGGAATGGAAATTAAAATGATGAGGTAGCATTTTAAGCTGAGTGGTGAAACTTGGCAAGGTTGATGCCATCCATAATTAGTTAAAAACAGCAAAGTTCATGAGAGTTTGGCCACATGGGCTCTCTCATTTGCTGCAGTGACAATAGGTATTTGCATACATCTTTTTGGAATAAGACAGATGAACTCCACATCTAAAATACACACGACCTATTTCCTAATAGCTGAATTTTCTAAGAATCCAACCTTCGGCAACAATCACATAATACATGCCAAGGTATAATGCAGCACTTTAAATAGAAAAACATTAAAACACTGGTGGGGGGTGGGGAAGCCAAAACTCCCATTAATGATTAAGTAATGTTTTCAATGGTATAAGCATACTCTGGAACATTACATAGCTATTAAAAAGAAGTGAGATTTCTACACAAACATAGGGAAGACTTTCACCTTTTATTCTATGTACTTTTGAATTATTTCCGTTCTTAACAAGTAGTTTTAAAATAGTGAAAATGAAAAAAGTAGTGCATGCTTGTAGATAAACAAATTCATGCAATACAGAACTTTAGAGAGGAATATATGGACACCCCTCCCACGTGTATTAATTCATGAAACTAAGAGCTAATTGTGTGCCAGAGATGAGCAAAGCATTGTCCCTGTCTGCACACAGCTTACCTTCTAATAGAAGAAAGGAAAAGCAAGTGTGTTATCTGCATGTAAAAATAGATACCTAATTTAGATTGGAAGGAACAAAAGGCCACTTTGGGAAAGGATAAATAAGAGTTCAGTGGTGGGCACAGTGGCTCATGCCTATAATCCCAACACTTTGGGAGGTCAAGGCAAGAGGATGATTTGAAGCCAGGAGCTCAAGAGCAGCCTGGGAAACATAGAGAGATCTTGTCTCTACAAAAAATTTTTTAAAAATTAGCCAGTAATGGTGGCACCCACCTGTAGTTCCAGCTACTTAGGAGGCTGAGGCAGGAAGATCGCTTGAGCCCAGGAGTTAGAGACTACAGTGAGCTATGATCGTGCCACTGCACTCCAGACTGGGCAACAGAGCCAGGCCTTGTCTTTTTTTTTTTTTTTTTTTTTTTTTTTTTTAAAGAGTTAGCAGTAGGGAAGAGTAAATGGGAAAGAATCCACGAAGAGAAAGCAGTGCACGAAGCCTCCAAGGTAGAGGGCAGGACTGTGAGGCGCACAGGAGCACTGGAGGCCAAAAACAGGCCCTGCTCTGCATAAGGGAACATGCGGGAGAAAGAGGAGTCTGGATTTTCAAAGTCTGTTAGCTGCAGGACTGTATGGTTTACATTCAGAAAAATTCACCTTTTTTAGATAGACGGTTTGATGGATTTTGACAAATGTGAACACTTGTGAAACCACCACCACAGTGAAGTCACGTAGCATTTCTGTCATCCCAGCAAGTTCTCTTGTGCCCCTTTGTACCTAAGCCCCTTTCCCCGCTGCCAGCCCCTGCAACCACTGATCTGCCTTCTGTGACAGCCCTTTTACCTCTTCCAGAGATTGTCATAATGGACCTGTATACTATATAGCCTTTGGCCAAAGTTTCTTTGACTCAGTCTCTTTGCTATTCATCCATGCAGACGTGTGCATCAGTAGTTCATTCTGTCTTATTGCTGAGAAGTATTATAATGGAATGGTGTATGGATGCACCACAATAGGTTTGTTCAATCACGAGTTGATGGATGGGTTTGTTTTTTTCCAGTTTGGGACTATTATGAACACATCTGCCTGGGACATTTGCCTACAGGTCTTTGTGTGGATCTATCTTTTCATTTCTCTGAATACCTGAGAGGAATTGTTGGATCATATGGTAAGTGTATGTTTAACTCCCAAACTGTTTTCCAAAGTGGCTGTCCCATTTTGCATTCCCACCATTAATGTGTGTGATTCCTAGTGGTTCTCATTTTCAACAACATTTGATATTATCAGTTTTCTAAAAATTACTATTCCTTTAGCCATTCTAATATGTGTGTGGTGATATTTCACTGAGGTTTTAGTTTGCATTTCCCTAGTGATTAATGTTGTTGAGCATATTTTCATATTCTTATTTACCATTTGTTTCTCTCTTTGACAAAATGAGCCTCAGAGGCCGGGCGCGGTGGCTCAAGCCTGTAATCCCAGCACTTTGGGAGGCCGAGACGGGCGGATCACAAGGTCAGGAGATCGAGACCATCCTGGCTAACACGGTGAAACCCCGTCTCTACTAAAAAATACAGAAAAACTAGCCGGGCGAGGTGGCGGGTGCCTGTAGTCCCAGCTACTCGGGAGGCTGAGGCAGGAGAATGGCGTAAACCCGGGAGGCGGAGCTTGCAGTGAGCTGAGACCCGGCCACTGCACTCCAGCCTGGGCGACAGAGCGAAACTCCGTCTCAAAAAAAAAAAAAATGAGCCTCAGAACTTTCAATTTACATTAAATTATTTGTAAAATGTCAAAATATGAAATAATAATTAATAATAAATACATGTTAAATGAAGTTGGGGGCCGGGAGTCCTAGCTGCTCAGTGCTTCACTGTTGCCTGCCTTGCCCCCCTGCCAAATCCTGGCCTCTGAGAGGGCACCATGGAGCAGTGTTTCAATTACCAGACAAGGATCTTCCTAGCTAGTCTCCAAAGACAGCTCCCCAATGAGCTGTGGCTTACAGTAGTCATGCTCTTGTGTATTCCCCTCCCACATTGAATTGGGACTGACCCTGTGTAACTAATAAAATGCAAAAGAAGTGAGGCCTTGTGACTTCTGAGGCTAGGTCAGAAGAAGCCATAAAATGTCCACCTTGGTCGTCTAGAATGCCCACTCTGGGAGAATCCAGTTGCCATAACATCCAACTATGCCAAGACCATATGCTATGAGAAAGTCCAAAGAAGCCATATAGAGGAGCTACATGGAGAAAGAGAGAGAGAGAGAGCTGGCCAGCCACGATCTGTTCCAGCCATTCCAGCCCAGGCACCAGCCATATGAGTGAAAGAAATCATCTTGAATGTCCAGTCCAGCCAAGCTTTCAGAGGACTCCAGCCCCAACTACCCTCTGATTAAAATTCTACAAGGGTCTGAAAGGTAGAACTACCCATCAGGATCAACCCCAAGAACCATGAGGGATAATAAATGGTTGTTTTAAGTCCCTGAGTTTTGGAGTGGTTTGTTATGCAGCAATAGCTAACTGGCACATGGATGGTGCTCAGGTTTGGGGTCTGCTGACTTGGAAAGGTGGTAAGCCTGGGAACAAGAGAGAGGGCTGCTGGCTGTTGTCATGTTCCTTCCTTTTCCTTCTACATTCAAACTCCCTAGATATCATCTTATATCCTTACACTGTCAGTGCCAGAATTGTGGGTGGCTATGAGAAAACGGAGACTGGCAAGAAACAGGAACTGAGAAAGTCAAAGCAGATGCCAGGCCCAGGAATGAGCCCAACTCCAACAAAATATTAGGAACAGTAATTCTTTACATGTTAACAGTCCTTTGCAGTTTCTAAAGCACCCTGAGATGTGTTATTTGACCCTCATATCAGCTAGGGGATATGAGGGTCAAATAAGATAATACATTTTAGGGTGTTACTACCCCCATTTATTGAATTAGATAAAGAAATAGAGGCTACCCCCGTTTAACTAGATTAAAAAAAATAGAGGCTCAGGAAAGTTAAAGACTGCAGAGAGCATAGCCCTGGTATATCACATGCTGGGAGTTCTTGTTGGAATGAGGAAGAACCAGGATTAATTCACAACCAGCTTGGGTTGGAGACTGGAACAGTAAATTGCTTAGGTTAAGAACCCAGTGATCGGGTGCAGTGGCTCACACCTGTAATCCCAGCACTTTGGGAGGCCGAAGCAGGTGGATCTGAGGTCAGGAGTTCGAGACCAGCCTGGCCAACATGGTGAAAACCTGTCTCTGCTAAAAATATAAAATTAGCTAGGTGTGATGGCACATGCCTGTAATCCCAGCTACTTGGGAGGTTGAGGCAGGAGAATCGCTTGAACCCAGGAGGCAGAGGTTGCGGTGAGCCAAGATCACACCATTGCACTCCAGCCTGGGCAACAAGAGCAAAACTCTGTCACAAAACAAAACAAAACAAAACAAAACACCTGGTAAGGGCAAAGCCAAGGTTTAATTACTTACTGAGCACCTCTTGACACTAGACTACTTTCTTTGGAAGCTTTGTGTACTCTTCTTAGTGACTATCTGTAAGGTAGATGCTATTACCATCCTTATTTTGCAACAGGTCTCTGACACCACCACTCAGAGATATTGTCCCCAACACTCACCACTTCAACCTATCATGTCTTCATAAGGGCATTACCAATTCTCTGAACACTGGTTCTGTAGCTGGAGCCTAATGCCTACATGATGAGCACAGGGTTCTGGCTGGCTTTCTTACCCCTCCTGTGCACATTGGTGTCCTTACTGCCCTTGAGCCCATTGTGGTCATGTCATTTCTGTGCTGAGAGAGCATCAGGGGCTTCCAACAGACCAGGCTCTTCATCAACCCCCAACCCATCAGCTCTGCCCAAAGCTCAGGACCAAGCCTGTCCCTAGTTGTAGAAGTCATTCATTCATACATTCAACAGATATTTGTCAAATGCCTAATGTGTGCCAAGCACATTTAGGAAGGCCAACAGAGTGTACCATACAATAGACACCTTCCTTGACCTCAAGAAGCCTGCAATCTAGCAAGGTATATAGACAACAAGTTCTCTGAGGGCACTGAAGAGATTTGTAGAATGTACTGCAGAGTGAGGAGAAGGAGGTAGGGAAGTAAAAGGGAGAAAATTGAGAGAGCAGTGTGTGCAAAGGCCCCGATGCAGGAAGGTACACTGCATATGCAAGGAGAGGAAAGAGAGCAACTCCAGACGAAGCTTACAAAGCAGACACTAGATCATACAGGGCTGCACA
This sequence comes from Trachypithecus francoisi, assembly GCF_009764315.1. Classification (NCBI taxonomy): domain Eukaryota; kingdom Metazoa; phylum Chordata; class Mammalia; order Primates; family Cercopithecidae; genus Trachypithecus; species Trachypithecus francoisi. Next base: position 83,235,053 of record NW_022681457.1, read on the forward strand.
AGCCCTGTGAGGGATTTTAGTTTTGAAATGGGCATAGAAGGTGTTAGGACAGTGATGAGGTTTTGATTAGTAGCTTGAACTGTTCATTGATTCCACTAAGAGGATACAAAGCCTAATCTCAAATGACTGGATCCTAGGTTTGGTCTCCACATGTGGAGCTCTGGCCTTGACAAGTTGCCTGCAGCTCTGTCTTGCACCCACTACCCTCTGGCCCTGGTAGAAGCGTGGTGGAGCAGAGATAATTCATTGCCTACCCAGTATCAACCCGTTTGTTCCTAACAGGAGTCTGCTTGTGTTTAAGGATTCTTCTTCCTATATGGGAACTATATACTTCAGAGCAGCTAGGCCCAGGCCCAAGCCCAGGCCGCCCCCAGGGAGGATCCTAGCTGGCATGAATCAGTACTGGAAATCCTATCCCCCTTGCCTGATGCCTTTAGAATGGAAAAGTAAGGAGGAATACGACTAAGCATCTGATGGGGGGCTTCTGGGAAAAGTTTCTCACCCAGAGATACCCAGAGGCAGAGTGTTTTTTCTTCTGCTGGGCACTGTGGTGTCTGGGGATGCCTGGATCTGGGGTAGTTCGTTTGTGACTATGAAGGGAGCCATCCTGAGGACAGAGTCAGTACACTCAAGATAGCAACAAAAGACAGAACAAACCCGGGGCCTTGATGCTGTCATTAAGCCACTGTATGGAAGCTCAACTCCCTCTCTGGAGGGAGTTCCTATTACGACAAATAGTGCTTTTCTTTTCTTCTTTTTTTGTTTTTTTTTTGAGATAGAGTCTTACTCTGTCACCTAGCCTGGAGTGCAGTGGCACAATCTCAGCTCACTGCAACCTCTGCCTCCCGGGTTCAAGTGATTCTCAAGCCTCAGCCTCCTGAGTAGCTGGGATTACAGGCCTGTACCACCACACCTGGCTAATTTTTGTATTTTGAGTAGAGACGGGGTTTCACCATGTTGGCCAGGCTGGTCTCAAACTCCTGACCTCAGGTGATCCGCCCACCTCAGCCTCCCAAAGTGCTGGGACTACAGGTGTGAGCCACGGAGCCTGGCCATGTTTTCTTATTTATGGCTGCTGAGTCGGAGATCTTCCGTTACTAGCATCCAAAAGCATGCTGTACATCTGGACCCAGGTGCCCCCTGCTCCCTGCCTGAGCCTCTGAGGCTGACCCCTGTCCACATAGATTTGTGACAAGCACAGTTTAAGACTCCTGGCCACAGGACCCCTCTTACCTGCTAGAGCATTGTTGATGCTCAAGTTATGGCAACAAAGACTTCTTTCTCTCTCTTCCCCAGAAACCTCATTTTAGATCTTTCACCTCGTCTTGAACCTTGGATCCCTCAAACATAACTTGCACCTTTTGTGAATTACATTCCTGTTCCTGTAACTGGGGATAAACAGGCTCTGCCCAAGTCTTGGGTGCTCCCCAGCTCAGCTACCCTTTTTCTGGCCCCCCTGGCTTATTCAGCTAAAGATCAGACAGAAACTGTTCTACATGTTGAGCCTGGCAAGGCTATAATGAGGAAACTGAGTCAAGGTCAGGGCTTGAGAAGACTGGAAGCAATGAGGAGGGAGACTGCAATATGATGGTTTAGTACTCAGAGCTTGGGAGGCAGGTCATGGAGGAAGGGAGTGTGCAGAAGCCTGTGTGGATGAAAAATGGGGCAGGCTGCCAGTGGAAGGCGCCCCCACCTAACACTCCCTTCCCCTTCCCATCAGCCCGCATCCAGTGTCACGTGTGGATTTCAAAGTTCTCCTTCAGTAAACCTGGACTCTCCACAGTTATAGTGGTTCAGAATTTGACTCCAAGTCAACTAAATTCCAGTTAATTCAACATACAGATTGCCTACCCCTGCACTAGGTACTAGAAATGCCTCAATGAATAAACAACCCCTGCCTTCTAGGAGCTCTCTGTCATCAAAGTGGTTTGCTGTTCCTGCCCCAAGTCTTGCATGGTCTGTCCCTATCCCCACCATCCCTAAAATCATAAGATTCTCCTCTTCCCTCTGCATCCTTCTTTCCTTCTGATTCCCTTGAATATTCACCACTGCCAGGAAGAGTTCCCTGACTTTCACCCTTGGGTGCATCCAGCAACCCTTGGAAATTTCCTGTTGAGCTCTGTCCAGCTGGGTTTATAGCATGTATCGTTTCAGTCTTTAAACATGAGTGTGAGTGTGTGGGTGGGTGTGGGTGGATGGGTGAGTGTGTGTGTGCATGTGTGCTCACATAAATGTGTTTTCCTCATTCCAGCCAGATGCCACCATCCCAACGCATTGTCATCTGAATGCATTTGGAAGGCAGCCTAAGCCAATGCCCTCCTGCCCTTTACTGTCCTCTGAACTCTTGTCCGGCTTTTCTAGATTTCTCTCCTTGATGTTCTGCCAAGACCTCAGACTCATTGCACCCAAAACTGTCCTTCCCAATCTGCTTTCACTCCTCTTTTCCCTTTCTTGATTTGTATCCACATCAGCCACCCAGACACACCAACTCAAGACCTCTAACTCATTCTCCAATAGACACAGTCTTATATAGCCAGAAACTCAGTCTTGAAACTTGAGTTTCATCCTTGTGAAGAGCCACACCCAGTCCTGTTTAACACAAAACTCACACTCCTACAACATTCACACAATTCAGTCACACAAAAATAAAATCAGAACCATACAGTGAGCTCTGCAAAAAACACTCTCCTGCATAGTCCCAGCAAGGCACGTATGGTGATAAATACATGCACACACTCACACATGCACAGTCTTGGGTGACAAGCTTTTCACCAGGAACATCTGGGGAAATGAAACATCATAAAGTCCAATCATCTTGAACCCAGACCCAGGACCTGAATCCATCAATCCTTCTGGGGAGGATGGCGGGCTTTGCCTTTCCCCTGTTCCTGACAGCCCTGTGATTTGTGCCTGCTCCATGGGTGCTGGTGCCATAATTCACCTTCAGTGCCCACAGGATAACTGCCCAGCCTGGCATTTTGCCTGACACAGGCTCTGGATTTGCCTGTGCATGTCCTCCTGGCCTCACAGCCAAGCTGTGTCCCTCAGCTGGGGATGGCGTGGGGATCTCAGGTCATATAAGGCTGTGTCTCCCAGGAAACAGCAAGGCTGCAGAGTGGACCACAGAGATGTTTCCATCACCCTGTGTCTTCCAGGATCCTTTGCACGAGCACTTGGTCAGAGAACTCCAGGACAAACCCCTCTCTCTGCCTAGACCACACTCAAATCCAACCTGCCTTAAACAAATTGGCAAAGAGGATTCAAGCAGCCTGAACCTGGGGCATAGGCACCGATGGTGAGAATCCAGGCTTCTTCCTGCACAGGCAACCTGGAAGCTGCAGTTCCCATCACCTAGCCTTCCCTTTTCTCCATCGCCAACATACACACAGGCTGCCATGACTCTGGGCTGCCTTCCAAAGGGGTGCATCCTAAACCATCTCTGGGGCTCCCTGCCAGGACAAGTAGCAGCTTTGGTGAGAAAGACAAGATGGATTACATACATGTTGAAGTGCTAGTATGGAGGGTCTGGATGAGTGGCTGGGGGGATAATGGGGGTGAGGTTAGAGGACAAAGATCCAAAGTTACAAGGCTATTGACTTCAAAATGGGAAGGACAGATTTTCTTCCTAATTTCTGAGATCTGGGAACAAGGCTGACTTCCACACGAAAGGCTTCTGAAGGGGCTTTGTAATACTGCAGGGCCTGGTTCATTTCACCCAGCACCCACCCCACCCTCCACCCATGAAGGGCAAGCAGAACTACAGTGAAGAGGGATTCCCCCAGGGATTCACTCCTAACAGACTCTGCGGAATCCTGTCCAGAATTGCCCTTTGATCCATGAGCACCCCTTTCTGTCTGGGAACAGTACTGATTTGCCCTTGTTCCTTCTCCAGTTCTCATTGGGGGAAAGACGGAAAATCAAATGTTGTCAGGATAACTGACCAACCATTTGGAAAACAATAAAGCTGGAATTGTCCTTCACTCTTTACACAGAAATAAACTCAAAAGGATAAAAACATAAAGTATAAAAAGTGACACCACACGAGTACTAAAGCAAAGTGTGAATATTTGTATTATGGGCCTTTCTAAGCACAACACAAACTCTAAAAGCAGTAAGGGAAAAAACCCTACAGACTTAACTGCATAAAAATCAAGTACTTATGCTGGACAAAAAATACATATGGTTGAAAGTCAGGATGAAGTAGAAAAATATAAGGAATACTGTCTTTAACATACAAAAGACCTCTCACAAATAAGAAAAAAACCAATACTCCAATAGAGAGATGGGCGAAGAACTTGATCAGACAACTCGCAGATGAAGTAAGAATGTCCATCTGTCCATTAAGAACCAAGTACATGCGCTAGTTCAGTACCAATGAAAAATGCATGTGGAAGGAGGTATCAATTGTCACCTATAAGGTGGCAAAAGTTGTTTGTTTGTTTGTTTTTGTTTGTTCGTTCGTTCGTTTTATTTGTTGAGACAGAGTCTCACTCTATCGCCCCAGCTGGAGCGCAGTGGTGTGATCTTGGCTCACTGCAACCTCCGCCTCCTGGGTTCAAGCAATTCTTCTGCCTCAGCCTCCCCAGTAGCTGAGATTACAGGTGCCTGCCACTGTGCCCAGCTAATTTTGTATTTTTAGTAGAGATGGAGTTTCACCATGGTGCTAAGGCTGGTCCCGAACTCATGACCTTAGGTGATCCACCCGCCTCAGCCTCCCAGGGATTTCTGGGATTACAGGCGTGAGGCACTGGGCCCAGTTTTTTTAAACTGACAATGGTGTAAGAAAGGGTGCTTTCTCCCACACTGCTGATGGTGGGAGAGATGTGGGAAGGTTCATTGTTTCTGGAGGCCAGCAGGCCAATGTCCCCACAGCAATAGCTAATACATACAGCTTTTATGACACACCAGGCATTGTTCTAAGTGCTTTGCATATTAAGAATTTATTTCATTCAAACAGTAATCTCATAAAGTAAATCCAGTTATTATTCCCATTTAACAGATGAGGTAACTGAAGCCCAAGAAGTGAAAGATAATTTTCCCAAGATCTTTTTGCTAGAAAATGGCAAAACTGTTATTGAATCCAGGCAAGCGACTCTCCTATGCTATTCCATACCAAAATGTTAATTGTTCAAATCTTTTGTCCTAGAAATTTTACTTCTGGGAATTAATCTTAAGGACTCAGTTAGGCAAGTGCACAGAGATGTATACACAAGAATGTTGCTCTGTGTGTCAAATATATCAGTGAAAAAATGGGAACTATATAAATGTTCAATAGGAAATCCATTGACTAAATTATGTTACTTCCATAAAACAGAATGCTATGCAACCATTAAAAAGTATGATGTATATTTATATTCACTGATATGGAAAGATTTCAACAACATATTGTTGAGTGGAAAAGCAGGTTGCAAAACAGCATGCATAGTATGATCCCATTTAGGTAAAATTATATATATATCACTCAAGATCTGAGAGGATGCTCACCAAACGCTAAAGGTTATTATCTTGAGATGGCGGGGATTTCAGGGAATTTTTATTTTCTCCTTTCTTCCTTTCTTGTGTTGTTTGGATTTTGTACAGTGAGCATATATTATCTTTGTAAACAGAAAAGGCAATTTTTTAAAATTAGCCTCCTGGAATTGGCATCTCCTTTTTTGTATCTCTCAGTGCTTTGTTCAGCCAACCTGTAAAGAGACCCTACTATGTGTTAGGAGGAAAAAGAGAAACAGACACTTAGAAGGCATCAGGGGCAGAAGCAAGGCCAGAGTGGCAAACATGGGGAGAGAGGCACATATGTCTGCCTGATTGCAACAGGAGCCGGGCCAGAGGCAGAAAGGCAAAGAGAAGATGGACCAGCGAGGAGGAAAGACAAGGAGGTACAGACACAGGTACTTGGTATGAACGCCATGTCTTGGCTCCCAGGTTGGCTAATGCTGTCCTGTTAATGAAGTGAGTGATTAATAGCCAAGGGGATAGAGAGCTGGTATATGAGATTAATCCCAGTTAATGAATCCATTGTTAGCGGCATTAAATAGCAACAGGGGGGAGGGTGGAGACAGCCTCTTCTCTCCTCTTGGCGCATCCAGACCTGAGCTGACTCTGCAGCCACGGGAGAGGGAGGCTCTTGGTATGTGGTGGGGAGAGAGTAGACAACAGGAGGAAAAGAAAGGAGCATGTATCACATCCCTGCTGGAAATCGAGTGCTTTTGCACACGCTGTCTCCTGCTGAGCCTCAGGCAGGCGCACATCACCCCGATTTTGCTGGGCCACGGAGATGACAGCTTGCTCCCGTCCCTGGCTGCCAGACCCTCCTGGCCAGGTTCTTGCAGTCAGGCCACATTCACTTTTGAGGGAAGCTGAGTGACAAGGTCCAGGAAGGGGGAATGAGGGCCAAATAAGGGGAGTGAGGGTGAAAGAGGAGAAGTGGTCACTAGCCACTGGAGACAGGTGAAGATGAAGGGACGTTGGAAGCTCTTCAGGAACCAGGACAGGAAGAGTCCTGTGGTGGAACACGGAGGCAGAGACAGAGTGGGCAGCAGAAGGGCTTGGGGGACAGCAGGAGCCCAGGGGTGAGGCAGCCTTGCCGGACATTACTTCCCTCCCAGACTTAAGCCTCAGGGGCATCCTGAGACAAGGCATCAAAACAGGGACATGTGTCTGCCCAGCTGCCCCCGCCAGGGTTCCAGCTGACAACCTAGAGCCATCTGAGAGGACAGAAACCACTCACTCCTGCCTGCCCCAGGGCTTCTTCCAGGATAGATGGGACATTTCCCGATCCCCGCCTGTCTAGGCACTGTTCCTAAAAGCTGAAAACATGCTAATTTGTTTGACCTTCACGATAACCCTGAGCAATTGGTGGTGGTGTTCCCATTTTACAGAAAAGGACACTGAGGCTCAGGGACAGACACTGTCGCTCAAGATCACATAGCAAGTTGGTGGGACAGCCTGGTTTGGAAACCAGTTCTACCTGGCTCCAGAATCTATGATCTCGCTGCAAGTCTTTCTCCCCCTGGACCAGTCATCCTCAAAGGGTTGTCTCCCAAGAACCATGGGGCTGGGATTAGCAATCTGCATTTCCATAAGCCTGAGTGCTTCTGAGAACCCCTGCCCTGCACAGGCTTCCCTGCCTGGATAGAAGAGAGCACCTTTTCCAGGGAGATGCCAGGCAAGTCTCCTGAGAGGACACATCTTCCAGACCTACAAAGGCCAAAGCACCTAGGAGCCTCTTCTGTCCTCCAGCTGCACACTCTCCCTGGGCGATATCATCCTATCCCATGGTTTTCCACAACATTCCTATGCTGACAATGTCCCAATTTATAGCTCCAGTACTGACATCTCCCCTGAATTTCCATCACATACATCCAGCTGCCCACCTGATATCTCCATTTAGATGTCTAAAGCCATCTCAAAATCAAAGTGAATCCTAATTGCCCCCAAACCTGCTCCTCCACCATCTTCCCCATCTCAGTAAATGGCACCGACATTTACCCAGTTGCTCATGACCAAAGTCGTGGAGTCATGCTTTACTCCTCCCTTTAGCTCATAGTCCACATTCAATCCAATAGGAAACCCTGTTGCTTCTGTTTTTGAAATATATTTCAAAGCTGACTGCCGTTTACCACCTCCATGCTGCCACTGTGCTCTGTCTTTCTCTTCTCACCTGGACGTGTACAGCAGCTTCATAGTTAACCCCTCAGCTCCCAGGCATGCTCCCTACAGTCTTATCTGTACTCCATGGCCACAGTGATTGTTTTAAAACCTAACTCTGAGATGGTGTCACACCTCTGGTCAAATCCCACGAATGACTTCTCAACCCATTTAGAATTAAATCCACAGTCTTAGTTTTGACCTCCAAAGTCCCATATAATATACGCCTCCATATCCTTCACTTCTCTCCAACCTCAGCCACTCTCTTACCACACCTGTCTTCTTTCCTTCCTCAACCCAGCCCCCATTACAGCAAGCATGCCCACCCACCCCCGGGCCTTTGCACAGGCTATGCCTCTGCTCAGGATGGTCTACATGGGCTTCATTCAGTTCCCTGCTTAAAAGTCAGAGTGACCTGGCCAGGCATGGTGGCTCATGCCTGTAATCCCAGCACTTTGGGAGGCCAGCTAAGTTTTATATTTTTAGTAGAGACTGGGTTTTGCCATGTTGCCCAGACTGGTCTCAAACTCCTGGCCTCAAATCACCTGAGGCCTGGAATTTGAGACCAACCTGGCCAACATGGCGAAACCTCGTCTTTACTAAAAATATAAAAATTAGCTGGGTATGGTGGTGGGCACCTGTAGTCCCAGCTACTAGGGAGGCTGAGGCAGAAGAATCGCTTGAACCCAGGAGGTGGAGGTTTCAGTGAGCCGAGATCACGCCACTGCACTCCAGCCTGGGCAACAAGAGCAAAACTTCATCTCAAAAAAAAAAAAAAACAATTTAGAGTGACCTGTCCTACCACCTCCTCATGCTCTTGATCTCCTTACTCAGCTTTGTTTTCCGCATAGCACTCATTATCACCTGGCATAACCCCAAAGATTTGTTAGTTTCATTGTCTATCTCCCCTGTCAGGCTGGCTGTACACTGCATGGGGGCAGGGACTTTTCCTTCACTCAACAACCAGAATGGTGTCCACATGGAAGCTGTTCAATGAGTATTTGCTGAATGAACGAGTGAATGAATGAATTTCTCAGAAATTTTTTCCTTACCTGAAAAATAGGCACACTCATAAAGTTCCTGAGAAAACCAAATAAATACATTAAAATACCTGCTCATGATTGGCATAATATGGGTCCTAATCAAGGGTTTTTGTCATTTTTAGATCTTCTCTTCCCTCCCCTGCTGAAGAATCCATGCTGGCTCTGTGTCTCCTAGTACCTTGAGTGTGGGCCTGAACCTGACCAGGCTGGTAAAGGGTTGACTAGCGTTCACCAAGCATTGGCAAATAGGTAGACTATGGTCAAGTCTATGTCTCATTGTCCCCTGGGAGAAACCGACAGCAATGAATTCCCATCTGTATGATACCTTAGTTTCTTCTATCCTGACATCAATCAATCTTCACCATCATCTAGTGAGATACCCACTATTATCCCATTTTCAGATGAGGACACTGACAACGCAAGTGATTTACCCAGCACTGTAGCTTCAGGATGTGGCCAAGATGGGAATCAGCCCCTAGACATCTGATGCCAAGACCTCTGCTCTTTCTCCTACCTCAGGACTTCCCTGCCTGGAGCGTACTTCCTCACTTCCGAGTTTTCACTTGCATTTGGACTGCTCTCCTCTCTGCTTCAAGTCTCTGAGTTCTCTTCATCCTCTGAGATCCAGCTTACCTTCCTCCTCCTCCTGGAAGCCCTCCTGACTCTCCCTCTCTCCTCCAAGCTTTTCTGGTGCTAGATTCTATACTCTCTGCCCTGTTCTCCGATTGTCTCCTGTATGTTTTCTCTCATCGACTATAACAATAGTGACACAGAAGTTTTGTCTGTTTGTTTGTTTGTTTTTATAAAGTCTCACTCTGTCGTCCAGGCTGGAGTGCAATGGCGCTATCTCAGCTCACCGCAACCTCTCCCTCTCCAGCTCAAGAGATTCTCATGCCTCAACCTCACGAGTAGCCAGGACTATAGGTGTGTGCCACCACGCCTGGCTAATTTTTATACTTTCAGTAGAGATGGGTATTTGCCATGTTGGCCAGGCTGCTCTTGAATCCCTGGCCTCAAATGATCCACCTGCCTCAGCATCGCAAAGCGCTGGGATTACAAGTGTGAGCCACCACGCCTGGCCAGAACTTTTCAATTTCATTTGCTATACAGGCAAGCAGATGAGAGATACATAGAAGAAAAAAAACAAAAGTTCCCCTTCACTGCCTTGCTCCCCAGTCCCATTCCCACTGTCAACAGTCTAGCCTGACCATACATGCACTCACATGCTGAAAACCATGCCTAATAGATAGGATCATATTGTATCCATTCTTCAACTTGATTTTTTTCACTTAGCAACATGTCTTAGTGCGTGTGCCCTATCAGCACACATAGATGCCCTTTTTAAGAGCTGTAGGTCTATGGATGCACCATGACGCATTTAACTGCTTCTCTACTGGTGGGCATTGGGGTTGTTTCCAAGTTTCACTATTACAGGGCAGCCTGCAACAAACAATCCCATGTGTGCCTCTCTGAGCACATGTGTGTTTCTATGGGAGAGAGAACCGGAAGTGAAGTCATGTGGGAGGGTTGCCCCTTCAAAGAAGCAGAGTCCATTCACATTTCATTAGTGGCATGACACACCCACCCATTCCGTACTCTGAATTTACAAAGCAACTCCACAGCACCATCTTATGTGCCTCTCACAAGAACCCTGAGAGGTAATAATGTTAGTACCATTTTACAGGTGAAGACTGGAATTCAACTCCATCCTGCCACTCTCCAGGGCTCAAACTCACATGTGGTCCTTCCTGCGGACAAGACAGGTCCCCAGCCAGACCCTGGGAGTGGAGGCAGTGGTGGGTGTGCGCTCAGGAGTCCCAGCAGGGTCATGAATATTAGAGGAGTGTGGGGGATATTGGGGTAGGGGGAGGGAGTATACAGGTGAGGGCACTTGGTGGGGGCTCAAAAGCCTGAGGAGGGGCTTTCTTCCCACTTCTTCCACGGCTCAGAGGAGCCTGGGCTCAGGCTGAGAAGCAGGGCTGCTATGTTGCCATGGAAACAGAGGGTTCCTCTCTCCCTCACAGCAGGAATCACGGTGATTGGGGGATGGGGGGTGGGAGGAGGACGTTTCCCTGGCAGCACCAAGGGTTGGAGCTAGGAGGCCGGTCACTCCTCTCCCTCCTCCCATTCCTCCCTTTCTCCTCACCACCCCACTGTCCAGGCGGGCAGCCAGCAGGAGGTGTCAGTGGTGGGGCTGGCAGGGCTGGTATGCACCAGGAAGGGAGACACAGTCTGCTGTTGGGTGGGGTGAGGGGTCCGGGTCTTCCCAAAGAAGCTGCAGAAGGTCCCTGCTTTTAGACATCCCACGTGCATTAGGGGCACACATATACCCCGAGTGCTGCTAAGATACTTTTACAGGACAGAAGCCTCCTCTCATGGTCACTCAGAGAGTCACAGAGTCAACCCCACACTCCAGCCCAGCATGCCCAAGCTTACCTGAGGTACATGTGCATATGAACTTCTCAAAAACACACACACAGAGCCAACCACTTACAGGCAGAGTCACACACTGACATGCTTATACATGGATGGGCTCACACACTCAGTCACACACAGTCACACCTACACATACACACCGCATGCACCTGCTACCTGATGCATGCTTGTGATTACATATTTATGTGCATGCAAATATGTGCATGCACACACGCACCTCCCTCTGCCTCTGTGATTGTCAGTTCCTGGAAACACTTTTCCTTTCTCTTCACGCGTCATCCTACTCACTCCCCCTCCTCTTCCCTGTGTCTCCCCCACCCCACTGGCCCTCAGCTTGTCCTTGGCAGGAGACCTGCCCTCTGAGCTTAGCCCTGGAAGGATATGCTGTCATTTCCAAGGGAGCAGAGTCTCAGATGTAGACAGCGCTCAGCCTTGAAAACACAGAAAGGGCTATGGTTGGTGTTGACGGGGCGGGTGATGAGTTTAATACCCCACCCATCTCCCTCCCCTTCCAGGTGATACTCCTGCCCGATCCTGCACTGAATTTAACAGCAGCAAAAGCCACCTCGCTTCCCAAACAGAACAAAAACCTCCTACAAGCTTGCCACAGTAAGTAAAATTGTGAATATCCAAATAATCATGATTAATAGTAACAGGAAGCTAAGTAGCTGTTTACTGAAGGCTTGAGCACCAAGTACTAAGTCCATGGTCCCACTTATTCCTTATATCAACCTTCTAGGTGCGGAGTATTATATCCATTTCAGAGAAGGAACCTGAAGATTAAAGAGCTCATAGAACTTCCAAATGATGGAGATGGGCCTCAAACTCGGGTCTGCCAGATCTGGATGATTCCTAACCAAGGGCCCCCTAAACTTGCACTGCCAAGGTTGCATTCACTGAGCTCCTCACTGTGCAAGGGCACTTTGACAAGACAGCCAGAGTATCCACAGGTTGACTGACACCAGGAAAGCAGACACCTCCCGGTGGAAATGGAATGCCAGACCTTCCTCTCCCTGGGGACCTTTGCTCATTCTCTGCCTCCCACCTGAAGAACACTTGCTGCTCATCTCTGGGACTCTCATCCCTGCCCTGGATCTGGACTTTCTTTCAGCATCTCCTCTTCATGTTACTAGCTTGCTCAGCCTTCCAAATCCCCACTGCAAATCAATTCTTTTGCAGAGAATTATTCTAGTTCCATTTCCCTTCTGGCCCACTCTGGCCAGACCCAGAGAGCAGTTTGGTACAACCACAATGGCTCATCAAAGTGTTATGCTAAACACAGCTCACTTAATTCCTAAGAGGAATTGTATTCTTGGTTACTATTTTTTTTTCTCTCCACTACACTGAGATAATATACCCCTAGCTTTTTGAAGATAAAATGTTCTCTTTTTTTTTAAAGTGCTCATACTTGGCAAAATTTTAAGTTGCCAGACTCTACGGGTTCTCCTTTTTTCTTTAAATAAAAGGGCCTGGGAACTAGTGATTGCCTACTAATCTAATCCAATCCTTCATTTTCACAGACTGGAAAAATGAATCCAAGAGAAGAGGCTTAACTTGTCAAAGAATCAGCTTTATTTGTGAATTGCACAGACTCTGGGGTCAAAAGACCTGGTTTGAAGGCAGCCCAGCTACTGTGTAGCTGGTAGTTTGCCACAATTAGGAAGTCACCAGATCTGTGAGTCTCAGTTTCCTCATCTATAAAGTGGGCTGAGAATCAATTAAAATATTACATGGTTATCACTTTGAAACCATAAAATACTATCAAGTGTTAGCTGTCACCTAATCCTTCAACTGCAAAGCTGGAGCAGAAGCCAAGCCTCCTGACCCGTGTCCTGTTATTCCTGTCTTCCTCGGTGTGTTCAAGCAGGACGAGGGTAAACTGCAGAGTCAGAGACCTGGCTTGAACCTCAGCTCTACTGTTCACAAGCTGTGCAACTATAGGAAGAATAACCCACATCCTCAGTGGTTCTTTATCTGCAAACAGGGGATGATCATAATAAATTTCTGGTTGACGGGATGAACTAAGTCAATATACAGGAAGGGGACTGCGCAGTGCCTAGCACATGGTTGGCTGACAATAAGTGGGTGTTCTCTCCCCTTCCCCTCAATCCTTTCCCCAGCTGTCATTCTCTGAATTTCCTCCGTGGTGACCAATCTCTCACTTCCTTTGAAGGAGGATTTGATTTTGGAAAGAGCCCAAGGTCCAGAGAGGCTTACTGGCCAGGGAGGCAGCCAGTTAGTAATGAAGCCTGGGAAGGAACACCCTTTGGATGTGCAGATGGGTTTCAGCTCTACAGGGGAGAGGAAGAACTTCTTCAGTGGCTCAGGAGCCAGCTCAGAAGGAGGCTGGTCTCGCTGGGGGGCCTGCCAGTCCACCTCGAGGGAAGCAGGTCTGCACCTCCCAAGACTGGGGCCATCAAGTGCGGGCAGCTCCAAGGGGCTGGTTCTGGCCTTGATGACTGCCTCTCAGTTTTGCCAAGCTGGGTGTCAGAGCCAGAATGACACATCATCTCGTCCACTCCCTCGTGTTTTTTAATGAGGGAACTGAAGCCTTTCCTTCCCCGACCTGTCCCCTGATGGACAGAAGGGAAGCTTCAAGTGCAACTCAGAACGTCCACGCTAGAAAGTGACCTTGGGGCCGGGCACGGTGGCTCATGCCTGTAATCCCAGCACTTTGGGAGGCCGAGGCGGGCGGATCACGAGGTCAGAAGATCGAGACCATCCTGGCTAACACAGTGAAACCTGTCTCTACTAAAAATACAAAAAAATTAGCCGGGCACAGTGGTGGGCACCTGTGGTCCCAGCTACTTGGGAGGCTGAGGCAAGAGAATGGTGTGAACCCAGGAAGCAGAGCTTGTAGTGAGCCGAGACTGCGCGACTGCACTCCAGCCTGGGCGACAGAGCGAGACTCCATCTCAAAAAAAAAAAAAAAAAAAGTGACCTTTGTGCTATCCAGCCCAGCCCTCCGCTTCTCCAACCTTCTCTTTCCTGCCCACCCCACTTTACAGATAAGGGAAGCAAGGCCAGAGAGAGAAGAGCCATGAGCCCTAGGTAGCCACAGAGCCGCCAAACACCTATGTCTCCTGACCCTTGCCCTGTGTTCTTCCACTGCCCCGGGGCACAGCTCTTCATATGAGAAGCAAATGATTGCTCCCTTGGCCTTTCCTGAGAGTGTCGACAGAGCAGGAAGGAGGGCAAGCCCAAAAGGAGATGCTGGAGGGGGTTGGGCCACCAGCTAGGAGAAATTGACCAAAATCAAAGCCGTGGCACTACATACTGTCTGCAGAGTCCTGCCAGGGAGCAACTCCTCTGCAGACAGCCCAGCTCCACAGCAGCTATCCCTGCCCTGACGGTGACCGGGCAAGCCCCCCACTGTCTAGCCTTCCACTTCCTCATCTGTGAAAGAGTGGGCGCTATACTGTATACACCCCTGGCCTTCATACCACAACTCCAGGGACTGCAGCCAGCACCCCACGGCAGGATCTGGTGGCCAGGGCAGCCAGAGGGCCTGGTATCACTAATCCCCACAGTGCCTGTCGGAGGAGCAGCAGGAATCCTCAGTGCAGGCTTTTACCTCAAACTTCCACTTTATTGGATTTCAGTACCACCTTTGCCCCTCTGTCTCCCCCAGATCTTCCAGCCCCCTTTGGCAGCAGCTGCTGGGAGCTCAGTCTGGGAAAACTGCACCACCTAGGGGCACTCAGCCCCCACTGCACCCTGGTAGAGGAGGAAGGTGCGATCCAGGGTTCCCCTCTCCTCCCAGAGCTCCCCCAACCCTCCTCTGCCTTGGGGTCCTCACTGTCCCCTTGAGAAGGGCAGACAAAGCAGGGATTTTGAAGACAGAGAAACTGAGAAGGTGAAGCAACAATGATGTGGCAGAGTTCAAACCAGAGCTCAGGCGTCCTGATTCTAGCAAGCTTTTTCTTCCCCCCATCCCAACCTCCAGTCCAAGTGAACATCTGGGTGGGGTGACAGTTAACACATAAGAGATTAGTAAAGGCTGGGCACAATGGCTCACACTTGTCATCCCAGCACTTTGGGAGGCCTAGGCGGGCAGATCACCTGAGGTCAGGAGTTCGAGACCAGCCTGACCAACATGGTGAAACCCCATCTCTACTAAAAATACAAAAATTAGCCGGGCATGGTGACAGGCACCTGTAATCCCAACTACTCAGGAGGCTGAAGCAGGAGGATTGCTTGAGCCTGGGAGAAGGAGGTTGTAGTGAGCGGAGATTGCACCCCTGCACTCCAGCCTGGGCGACAGAGCACGACTTCATCTCTGAGAAAGGCTGGGTGCAGTGGCTCACTCCTGTCATCCCAGCACTTTGGGAGGCTGAGGCAGAAGGATTGCTTGAGGCCAGGAGTTTGAAACCAGTCTGGGCAACATAGTGAGACCTCTGTCTCTATAAAATTTTTTAAATAGTTTTTTTAAAAAGAGATAAGTCTTCAACAATCACTCTTTGGTAGGACAAAGGTCATCTTAAATCACAGAGAAACTTTTTGTTTGCTTCAATAAGGATTTAGGATGGGACAGGTCTGACAACGGGCAGTGAAGTGGCCTTGTGGAAACACCAGGGGCTTTTAGGGTTAGGGGTAGGGGTAGGGTTTTGGGTGCCTGACAGACTGGGGACCAAGTCCTGGCTCTATCAGGGACACAGCTGGGCCATCCCTATCTCCCCTTCAGGAACAAGTCCCTGAAATAGCTGCAATGCAGGATTAACTTTCTTACTGATTTCTTGGGAGGATTATTAACAAATTATGTGACTCCTGACACATGGCTGGTGTCAGTAGGTCTGTCCTACATGCCACGGCCGGAACTGTCTCGTCTATTCTCCACTCAGAACCCTCCACAAGCCTCCAAGCCCAGGGTAACAGCCAAAGTCCCCACTGTGACCTGCCTTCCTTTACCTCCCCCCAACCCAACCCCCGCTGACAACCTTTCTCCTCCTTCTCCACCCACCAACCTCACTTCCTGCCCTGTCCCCTTCCCACCACCTACCACCCACCACTGGCCTTCTCGCTGTTCCTGAACACCCTGGGTATGGTGTTTGCTGCCCCCTCTGCCTGAAATAACACCCGCATAACCTGCTCCCTTACTGCCTTTGGGTTTTTACTCAAATGGTACCTTCCAAAGGGGTGCTCCCTATCTAAAATTTCAATATCCACCCTCCTCCACATGACCACTTCTTCCCCCTCGGCCTTTGTGACCATCTCACCTACTACACTGAATGTAATTCACTCATTTATTATCTCCTCCCATTTGATGTGCTCATTGCTGACTTCTTGGCATATAGTGGGAGCTTGGTAAACATTTTGTCAAATGTATGGATGACTATTCAAATGATAATTTTTAAAAGAAAGAAAAAACTCTGACCCTCAATGCCCCTTGGAAACTCAGAAGATAGGTAACATGTATGATACTTTTCCATTTACAATATCTTTTCTTGTGAAATAATAAATGCTACCCCAGGACACTGTGAAAAGACAGGGAAGGGATGGCCATGCCCTTCACGGATAAGGAACCAGAAGCTCTGTGGATCGAAGGGCTTCTGCCCAGGTCTTCCCGCTGCTAAAGGCAAGATCCAGGAGAACCCAGTCTCCAGGCTGAGAGGCTGCAGAGCTGTCTTCCCACACTGCAGCTTCCGTGGAGCAGGGGACCTGGAAGTACTTATGCTGAAGCACTTGCTTGAAGTATTGTTCTTTGAATAAGCACAGTACTTAAGTGGCCACCCAGTCAGCTTTCAGAGGGCTATCCCAAGGAACAAGCAGAGCCTTTCTTAACATGCATGAAAGCTGACTGGGCACCAACTCTTGCCTTAGCAAGACCAAGAGACGAATCCAGGGCAGAGAATGCCAGACTGATCAAAGCAGCGTGGCTAGCCTCCCAGAGCAGAAGCTGCTTCCACCAGAGGAGCCAAGTCATGGAGCAAAGAAAAGGGATGCTGAGATTGGATCCCAAATCCATTGGGAAATGGCCTTCCCCCCTGGCAGGCCCCATTCCCCAGAGCCCCTCCTGTCCTGCCCACTCCCCACTCTGGGCCGGCTGCTGCAGGACGCTCAGCTCTGTGTGGATATGTTGGCTTGCCCCTCTCCCTAAGCCAGTGCTTCTCAACTAGGAGGAATCTGACAGGGACCATTTGGCAATGTCTGCAGACATCTTTGGTTGTCACAACTAGGGGGATGTTACTGGCATCTAGTGGGTAGAGGCCAGAGATGCGGCTACACATCTTACAATGCACAGTGCCCCCAGGAATTATGCAGCCAAAGTGTCAATAGTACTAAGCGGAGAAACCATGCTCTGGACCATGAGTCCCTAGAGGGGTGGGAAGTGTCAGAGCCTTTTCTACACACCCAGGGTCCAATGTGGCACCTGTAAAGACACCTGTAAGAGTTTGCTGATGGACACAGGCCAGGTCAGAAGACCTTTTGATCTGTTCTGACTCTGGGAGTCTATGATTTAAACCCTCTAACTCTACCCTGCAGGTCTCACACTCCTCATTGGCAGGGCTGATGGCTCCGGGGCTGGAGGTCAGAGGCATCCGCAGGAGAAGGGGTTTCTCTGTGGCGCCACGTCTCCCTTAGGTTCACAGCCCCCAGCTCTGCCCCCACTCACACCTGTTCTCAGTGGTGACGCTGGGCTTTGGAATGAGACCAACATGAGTTCAAGTCTTATCTGTCCGTGCACTCACTCTGTGTGCTCTTGGGAGTCACTTCTCTTCCTCATCTGTAAGCCAGGGGCATAATCCCTGCTCTACCCCACTGGGGCTTTTGCGAATATTCATAAAGTGCTGAACCAGCATGAAGAAAATCTTACTACTGGAGGTGACAAGCTGGCAGGTTGCAGTTGGAGATTCCTGAGCTTCAGGGGCCCCAGTTGGAGAAGAGAGCTTCCTGAAGAATCTCTGCTTACCATGGCATCAGTCAAGCTATGGCCAACTGAGATGTCCCAGGAGCAGGAACCCCTACATCCACACCCACAGTCAGCAAGAGACCAGCCCCAATGAGGCAATCCAGAAGATGTCTCCCCAAAGGAACCCCATGCCGCACCGTGGAGAGAAAAAGGGAGCCAGCCAGGATTCTCACTTACACCACATGCCCCCAGCCATGTCCTAGCCAGTGTGAGGAGTCCCTAGAGTTGGGAGAGACTTTAGTGGGCACCTACCACATTCCTGGCAGAGCTTCTGGAGTTGAGGTCCAGGAGTCTGCCCCTCTCACCAGCAACCTCTGAACCCTATTCCAGAGGCCCTGATAGAGGTGAAAACCCTTAGTGAAAGGATGCGCCAAGCAGGGCATTCAAAGCCATGTGCCTCCATCCGATATTCCTATTCCATCTCCTGCCAGTCTCTTCAAATACCTACTGTCCCACCTCACCAGGACAATTTGCTGTTCCTAGAATTTTCTGGCACCTTGCACCTCTGTGTCTACACGCTACTTTCTCCACCCAGGAATACCTTTCCCCATCTTTTTGGCCACATAAATTCCTTCTCACCCAGACCAACTTACATGTTAGGCCAGTGCCTGGGGCCAACGACACTGTTAAGGGTCCACAGAAATATTTTAATTTTTTTTTTAATTAGAAGAAAAGAATAAAATTTTAGGCTGGGCATGGTGACTCATGACTGTAATCCCAGCACTTTGGGAGGCTGAGGCAGGTGGATCACTTGAGGCCAGGAGTTCGAAACCAGCCTGATCAACATAGCAAAACCTGTCTCTACTAAAAATGCAAAAATTAGCTAGGTGTGGTGATATACTCCTGTAATCCCAGCTACTTGGGAGGCTGAGGCAGGAGAATCGCTTTAACCTCGGAGGCAGAGGTTGCAGTGAGCCAAGATCGTGTCACTGCACTCCAGCTTGGGTGACAGAGCAAGACTCTGTCTCAAAAAAAAAAGTAGTATTGATATATTTGTTTCTATACCAAGGAGGTTGTAAATATGCCTTTTAGGGATGTGTGTATGTGTATGTGTAGGAAAGGGCCCACAAATTTAGAATGATTTAGGATGCAAGAAAATCGTAATGTAGCCCTGTCCTCAACCTTCAAACCTTCCACACCCCCAACAAAACTGCCCCTTCTCTGTATCCCCCCATCCATCCATTGTTGTGCTCAACACATGATATCACACTCATGTGTAAACCTGTCTTTCCTGTAGATGATGAGCTCTGTAAGGGAAGGGGCTCTACCTTACACCTTCCCGTCACCCCTGCACCTAGCTCAGGCTAGCACATGGCAGGGACTCAGCAAAGGCTACGGAATTCAGCTGATGCTCCTTGGTAAAAATAAGGAATAAAAGCTTTACTTCCTCAGGTCACACAATAACACAATAAACATCCATAGCAGAGCTGTCTCTAATCATGTATTCATGCAAATCTGCCCGTGATATGCCAGGCACTGGCCTAGGCAGCAAGAATCAGTCAGCATTAAGAAAACAAACACAATCCCTGCCCTCATAGAGCTTCTGTTAGTACCTCTTGCCAGTCTCTACCCCATATAATCTCCCATCATCTCCCCATCCTGCCCCACCACAGACATCCTCCCAATGCTGGGAGCAAGGAGAGAAAACAGTGAAACACAATCCTGCTTCCCCCACCTGCACCAGCCCCTCCCAGGCCCCACCACCTCTCCCAAAGGTACTGCATTCCTCTCTCTGCCTTCCCGGAAGGTGACTACTCCAGCTCCTGCATGCTCATTAATTTCACGCTCCGTCTCCTGTGTGACTGACCTACTTTCTGCTCTTTCCCCACGTGGCTGCCCAGTGTCTCTCCCACACCTGGGGCCGGGCTTCCCTCAACCACTCCCTCTTCCCTGCAGCCAGGTGTTCCCTCTGAGGCTTCATCCTCCCTACCCCGTTCCTGGAGCAGAGGTTTCCGTGGCCCTGGGGAAGGCAGTAATACAGGCCTCAAGTGGGCTCCCTGACTCTGGATTCAAATGTCAGCTCCCTCCCTCTTAGGTGCAGAGTGCTGAGCAAGCCACTGCCCAGTCTGAGCCTTCACTTCCTCATTTATAAATAAGCCTGCTATGCAAGATGGTTGTAAAAAGATGCCATTGGGAAAAGGATAGGCATCACAGGTATGGATTCAAAAATATCCCTTGTCCCAACCCCACCCACGGGTCCCTGCCCCAGCTGGAATTCCACAATTTCCGAGGAAGCCTGCCACAGCCTCCTCTGCTCCAGGGGTTCTCCTGTCCTTCCCAGCCAAGCCCCTTTCTTTGCCTACTGTCCTCCTTCAAAGCTGTTCTGTGAAAGGGCCATATATGAAAAGCACCCTCAAATACTGAAGGAGCCGAGAAACCAAAGGTGGCAGACAGATCCAGTTTGTCAGTATTGTGAAACTGATTGTGGGAACTTATAGACAGAAGCATGGTCTTGGATGGCCACAAGATAGGTCGATCTCCACCCTGCAAGCCCCCAGACCCAGAGCTTCTATACCACAGGAAAAGGGTATGCGTGCTTCAGCAAGACTATGAAAGGCAGCCCTCTAAAACAGTCAAGATGCTGTATGTGTGATAGCTTATAATTTGTGTGGTAACATCAAGGTTGATGTTCTTACACAAAGGACAGTAAATAAAACAGGAATCAGGGACATTCAGAGGACTGGGGCTAATCAGAAGTCAACATGGTGGATTAGCATCCAAGATGGAGTCACTTTTGTCTCCACAGAGGCCAAGCACAGGCCTCTGAGCAGCCCTCCCATGTTCACCATATTCACCTCCCCCCCCGAACCCCTCCCACAGCGGCCTGTGTTTCTTTATACTTCCCACCTCACTCGGGAACAGACTTGAGGCAGGGCTTTTAATTGGTAATCCCCATTTGGCATTCATCACAGAGACTTACATCTGGGTTTTTCTGGGAGAGCCCTAATGTCAAATAACCTGCATCTCGGAATAAAAACAATAGTAGCTAACATTGACTGTGGGCTACTTCAGACAGGCACTTCACCAAGACTTTACACGAATCTATTTGTTTAATCCTTACGATGATCCTATGAAGTAGGTAATATTATTACTTCTGCTTTTCAGATGAGGAAACTGAGGCACAGAGAGGGGAAAAACTTGCCCAAGGTGCCCAAGGCACACAGGGCCCAACCCCAAACCATTATTTGAAGCAGCTGAACTGTTAACTGCTGCTTGTATTCAGAACTGGTTCAAAAATCCCTTTGCAAAAAAAAAAAAAAAAAAAGTCCCACACACTATATGTAACTTTCCATATGGCAAATAGGATTGTTGGTCCTCTTCTCTCAGGCAGGAGTTAATGGCAGAGTTGAAGCTTCTAGAACTCTGTGCTCTTTCTAGTACATTGGGCTGGAACCAGGGAACTCTGGGTTCCATGCACATGGTCTGGAAGGCCAGTGTCTGTGGTAGCTCCTGGCAGGGGTCAGAATGTGTGACTGCTCTGTGCACTGGGTGTGTGCTGGGAATGCAGGGGCCACAGGGATCATCTGATGAGGGGAAACAAGGACACTGTTTCACAGGATGAGGCAGTATCCCGCTTCGGAAATGCAGTGCAGAGTTGTGGGGACATCAACCAGGACCTGTCCATTCTGCAAATCACATTTGAAAATATGGACGGGGGGCAGGGACAAGGCAGCCATCAACTGCAATGCAGAGCATGGCGTTCCACCCACCTGGCAGGGGCCTGAGCTCAAGGAAAACGGCCTGGACAGTGGTTTGCCCTTCCATGGAGTTATGGGGAACAGAAGGTGCTGAATCCCTATAACACCCCTTGAGTAAAGGGCTGTAGACATGACGTTTTGTCCAATAGAGTTCATTTAGTTTTAATAATGCATATTTGTTTTCTGATTATAAAGATAAAATATGCTTATTGTGAACATCAAGAAAAATTTAAAAAGTCATCTGCAATCCCACTATTCAGAAATAAGAGCTAACACTTTGATCTTTTCTTTTAGCCATTTTTCCATGCCTGTGTATTTTTGCATCATCAGAGTTCTAACAGTGCCATATACCACTCTGAAAACTGTCCAAACCATGATCTCTAATGACTTTGTAATGTCTGGTCATATAGGACATCCTATGATACATTTAATCATTCTCTTGTTGTTGAATATTTAGATCACTTTCTATTAACCCCATTTCAAAACCGCAATGGCTGTTACAGGGCAAGAAGTTATACTGTCCAGTTACATACAAATGAAGAAATAAATGAATAGGGTCAGTCCAGATGTTTAAGGGTGTGAACAGCCAGAGAGGGAAGTTTGGATCTGATGCCGTGGTCACCAATGGGGGTGGAAGGTCTTGAGCAGGCCATCAAAATGCTCTTTGAACCCTCCCAAGGCAGGTGCTACAGGGAAAGCCTTGGCTTTGAGAATGCAGGCAGAGGGGCACTCCCCCCGAGGACTGGCCTAAGGGACAAAGCTCAGCAGGAACCCTGGGGGAACTTGCCAACCTCGCTTCCCTGGTGGTGCAGGACTGAAAAAGGCACTCGCTCTACTTTTTACAGCATTCAAAAGCAGAACTGTCAAAAGCTGGCCCCCAAATGCTCGTATTATGTGGGAGAAAGTCTTGGGGAGAAAATGAGGAAGGAGGGGAATTATGCAATTGAAAACATGTACCAATCCAGACAGAATAATGAAGCACAGACACAAGATTCTGCACTCAATGGAAATTGCATTTAGCCATGTTTTGTGGTTTGAGAAAGAGAGAGACTGACTCAGAGAGACAGATGGAGACACACAGGGTGAGGAGAAAGAGAGGGGAAAAAAGGAAAGAGACAGATGCAAACAGAGAGTCCGCAGCAGCCAGATGGAGTCCCACCGAGGAGAGGATTGGGAGCAGAGAGGCTTGGGGCAAATGGCTTTGTCTTCTCTCTGTCTCTCCTGTCTTTGCACCTGGGTCTTCAGAGGGTCAGCCCAGGGCCTAAGCCGCTTCAGACATGGGCAAGAAGGAAACTAGGAGACTTCCCTCCTTTTAACTGGAGGCTTGAGTTTGTTTTGATTTTTTTCTATTTTTTTAAAAAAATATTTTCCGTGTTTCCAAGTGTTTAAAAAAACAGATCACCCATGGAATACTACTTAACAATAAAAAAGAATGAACTATGGATACACAGGACACCTTGGATGGATCTCATGGGCATTATGCTGAGTGAAAAACGTCAGTCTCAAAAGGTTACACACAGAATGAGTCCATGTATATGACATTCTAGGAATGACAGCATTGTAGAAATGGGGAGCAGATTAGTAGTTGCCAGGGATTAGGGATGGTGGGAGAGAAGGCGGTGGCTGTGATTAAAAAGGGTAACATGAAGAAAACCTTTGTGGTGATGGAAAAGTTCTATATCTTGATTGCAGTGTGGTTACATGAATCTATTCATTGGATAAAATGACAGTGAACTATACACACACAAGGTACCAATGTCAGTTTCCTGATTTTGATATGGTACCACTGGGGGCAACTGAGTGAAGGTCATGGGAGCTCTCTGTATACCATTTTTACAACCTCTTATGAACCTATAATTATTTTAAACTAAAAGTCACCCCCCCAAAAAATGACAAAAAATAGATTATGTACTATTCTTATAGTCAAAAAGTTATCCTAAAATGTTAAGTAACACACAGATGAAGGCTAAAATAGTTATGACAAGATATCATAATTGAAGGGTTATAATCCATATAGAAAGTCTTAAGTGAAAATCCACCCGGTTCAGAAGGCTGAAGAGAAACCAACAGGAGGATGTGGAGAGTGCGGTGTAGAGGGAAGTGCACTCTGCCTCTTCTTGGCTGTGTGACTTCGGTGGGTCACCTCACCTCTCTGGGCCCAGATTCCTCATCTATACAATGAGTTGCTGTGCAAATGAAAGGAGACAGCACTTTTGAAGCAGACAACATTCAATAGATGTGAAGTCCCTTCCTTCCTCGAGCCAGCCAAGGGCCTTGATAAGTGCACTGGCCTGGGAGGCCCCTGCCTTCACCTGCTGGGACGAGGAAGGGAGGCTGGTGCTGAAAGGCCCTTAGAATCCCATATATGCCACCAAGCATGCTATAAAAGTTTTTCAGCCCTACAACAGTTGGGAAAAAATACCCATTTTTCCCTGAGAAGGTTTTTCTAGAATTATATTTATCTTTAAGAATAATTTTTAAGGCCATCACAAATGTGGTGGCAGTGAGAGAAAAATCGTATGGCTTCAAAACAGAAACAGACAAAAACAGTAATTCCATTAGTATTTTTAAATGGTAAAAGATGAAGATAAATCTTTCTGCTATGGTAACTGTAAAACACAAGAGACAACTCAGGTTTTGAAGTGCAGTCACGCTGGCAGGTGGGGGTCACCTGTTCAGAACAGGCCATATAGGTGGGTGCACACACAGGGGTGACCTGAGGAGGTTTTGGGGAGCAGTGGAGAAGCCCGGCACTGCATGAACTCTGCAGGCTGAGAGCCACTAGGTTTGAGTGGCTGATTCACAGATGAGACCCAAAAAAAGAATGATGTGCCTCAAGTCCTCAGGGCCTGCATGTGGCAGTTCAGGCCCTGCTTCTGGAAAGACATCAGCTTAGGGAGTGAGGCTGGCTTTCAGAGGAGCAATGTCTCCTCTTAGAACCGTGATAGCATTTCAATGACACTTTTCAGTGTACAAAATGCTTCTAGAGAGCTGTTTCCTTGGCTTCTCCCTCCTGCTTTAAGATTCCCTCCATCCAGGGCCCTGCCTGGTGCCCAGTGGAAGGTGAGCCATCGGCCGCTTCAGCTCCTCAGTGACAGCAGCCCACTCCTTGTTGGACAGCTCCTGTCGCCAGAAAGCTCTCCTCACCAGCCAGGTGTGATGTCTCTGACCCAGACAATCAACCCCACACACAGCCTGTCACTCCACGATTTGAATTCCACGCCTGTACATTTTAAAGATGAAAACATCTTTATGAGTCCCTTGTTGAAATGCAAATATGGCCGTGAACACCTAAAGCCCCACGTCAGTGAAGACCTTTGAGGTGGAGTGTTGGCAGGAAGCCCTGTGATGAAGACTGGAGGCCAGGAGGTCTAAAGACACTTTTTACAGGGGCTCTTTGTATCCTCCAGGGCCTGAGTCACCTTGGGGAATAAAACAGAAGGATCCAGAAAGGCAGATTCCTTTCTTTCTTGTATCTGCAAGCCTGGATGCTAGGGGAAAAAAAAATCCTATCTGCAGTCAGAGACTGTCTTCCCTGGGGAGATTCAAGGGTCCAGAAACTTCAGATCAAGATGGTGCTGTAAATTCATGCACCAAACTCACAGCAATTATATAAAAAGATAGATTCAAAACAGGAATAGCCATGCTCGAAATCAGAATCAACATTTTTGTGGATCAGAATTTCAACAGAAACACAAGGGGCTACATAATGTGGAAGCCAGGGGTCTGGCACCAGAAGCAGGGGAAGTAGCCAGGAGTTTCACTCCCTCACTGCATGAGGGGCTAAATGAGACCCTTGTGAGGCCAGGGCCAAACCTCATGATGCTGGTTCAGTGACTGGACATGTAAAATTCCCACCACCATTACAGGATGAAAGCCTTGAGTCAGCAGCCTAAAACCTGGCTCTAGACAGGGTCCCAGGAGTGTGGGGAGAAGCTATCAACCCACTAAGCAGAGTGAGTATGTACAGAAAAATAAGTCCCATTTAAGAAAAGCCTGCAAACTCAAATTCCAAAACACATGAGGAAGATGAATGCAGATGTAGACAGTCAACAAAACTAACAATTGGTACAACGAATCCACTACAGACAAAAGTAAAATAATAGAATTATCTGAAAACAATTTCAAAATAAATACATTTAGGCTCTTCGAATAAAGTCAGGAATAACACCCATACATACAAAAGGATAATAAATTATAAATTAAAAACAAGCAGAAACTAAATAAAGCCATTTAGAAACACTGGGAATGAGAAACATAGTTGTTGAACTATACTGGAGAGACAGAATAAATCTAGATTACACATGGTAGAAGATAGGATTAATTATTTGGAAGCAAATGAACTGGGCATTCCACCTACGTTGCAACAAGAGATACATGATAGGAAAGAGCATTGTAGAAGTTAGATGAGGAGGAATACAGCAGACAAATTGCAGACACTGTTAATGCCCAGCCCATATTCCCTTGGCTGACCCCAGCAGTCACCTGAAGATGGGCTCTGTACACAATGACAGCTTCCTGCATCTCTGCCTAAGTGTTTCTGGCCACGGAAGGATGCTCAGCTTGCACAAGAACAGGTGAACTCCTGCGAGAGTTAGTTCCAAAAAAGACCCTCAACCAGTAGGGGCATTAGTTCATGATAAATACTCCAGCTTCCTTTCCCATTGGTAGGACAACTATGTGGCCTGTTTCACATAGTTTCCCACAGGCCCCACAGCGGGGCTGAGCCTCCGTTGGCCACCAGCAGCAAACTGCTCATGTTCAAATCTTTTACTGGCTTTTCTCCTTTCGTTGCCTCGCATCCCCACTTCTTCATTGCACTTCCCAAATAAACTACTAGCATCCAAATCCTTCTCTTGGGCCCTGCTTTTGGGATACCCAAACTAAGAAAGCAAAATAACCATGGCTCAAGCAAAATACAAGTCCATTTCTCTCTCATGGAATGGTCCAGCACTAGGAAGTTTAAAGCTAAGAGGGCTGTTTCGGCTGGGTGCGTTGGCTCACGCCTGTAATCCCAGCACTTTGGGAGGCGGAGATGGGCAGATCACGAGGTCAGGAGATCGAGACCATTGATCTCCTGATGGTCTAACACTGTGAAATCCCAGCTCTACTGAAAGAAAAACACAAAAAATTAGCTGGGCATGGTGGTGGGCCCCTGTAGTCCCAGCTACTCAGGAGGCTGAGGCGGGAGAATGGCGTGAACCCGGGAGGTGGAGCTTGCAGTGAGCCGAGATAGCGCCACTGCACTCCAGTCTGGGTGACAGAGAGAGACTCTGTCTCAAAAAAAAAAAAGCAAAAAAAAAAAAAAAGCTAAGAGGGCAGTCCATCAACACTCGGGCTCCTTCTATCGGACTTCTACCTTATGGTCCAAGATGGCTGCACCAACTCCAGCCAGCTCATATATTTTTCAGATAGTAGGAAGAAGGCAGAAAGAATAGCATACTCCCCTGCTTAAAAGACATTACAAGGAAGTTCCACAAGACTCCTAGTTATACTCATTGTTCAGAACTCAGTTATATGCCCGTATGTAGCTAAGTGGAAGACTCAGAAATGTTTTTTTTTTTGAGACAGAGTTTTACTCTTGTTGCCAAGGCAGGAGTGTGGTGACGCGGTCTCAGCTCACTGCCACCTCGGCTTCCTGGGTTCAAGCGATTCTCCTGCCTCAGCCTCCCGAGTAGCTGGAATTACAGGCACCCACCAGCATGCCCAGCTAATTTTTGTATTTTTGGTAGAGATGGGGTTTCACCATGTTGGCCAGGCTGGTCTCAAACTCCTGACCTCAGATGATCCGCCCACCTCAGCCTCCAAAAGTGCTGGGATTACAGGCATGAGCCACCACGCCCAGCCAAGAAATGTCATTTTTAACCCAAGTGGGCATGTGCCTAGCTGAAAGTTAGAGATTCTATTACTAAGGAAAAAGTGGAATAGACACTGGGAGACAACTGGCATTCTATAGAATGCCAAGCAGTTACGAAACACGGAGTAGAGACTGACAGACTGTTATGTAGGAGTTCCAGAACAGAGGGAGTGCAGGAGAAGCAAGATTACAGAAATAAGGACTGAGAATTGTCCAGAACGAGAGAAAGACATTGCTTATATTCAAAATACGCACTCAGTGCTAAACAGAACAAATAAATTTACACCTAGACACAGCGTAGTGAGACGATAGCACATCAAGAATAAAGAGAAAACATCAAGGCTATTGCAGTAAAAAAAGGCATTAGATGTAGAAGAAAACTAATTACTCATTTATCAACCAGCAAATATGTATTGAGTGCTTTCTTCGAGTCAGGTCTATTCTAGGGGTGGCCAACCAGTCCTGACCTAGACAAATAAGTTTAAATATCTATCATTTATTATCAGATAGGGATTGAGGCCCTTAGAGAAAAAATAAAGCAGAGCAAGGTATAAAAGTGATGGAGGGTGGGAGTGGATAGCATGTCTTAGGGAAAATGCTTAGGGGAGGCCTCTCTGCAACAGTTGAGCTGAGACCTGAATGAAGTGGCACAGCAAGTTATGCACATTTCCGGGGAAGAGCATCCCAAACAGAGAACAGCAGGTACTAAGGCCCTGAGGTGTAAATGTGCTTGTTATGTTCGAGAAACAGCAAGAAGGCCAGTGATCCAGCAGAGTGAACAGGGGTGGCAGAATAAGCAGATTGTCTGGAGAAGGCGTCTGGGGCCAGATCTTATGTGTGGGGCCTTGGTGCAGCAGTGCGTTGGTGTCAACTCAGACTGGCTCTGTCTTGATTCTTTGCATCCCTTCTCAACTCAGCTCAGTGATATCAGCTTGGAAGCTTGAAATCGGCCATGGAGGGGAACATGCACCACAATTAACAAATGCTACAAATCAGGGCTCTCTGCCTCTGAGAACTGGTTGTTACCAGCACAGCACCGCTCATAGCTGTGGTGAGAAATTCAGACGTTGTTCGAATTGGAATCAGAAGCATTGGAGAGTTTTGAACGGCAGAATACTGCAACTTGGTTTCCTTCTCACAAGATCACTGTAGAGAAGAAAGCCTAGGGTGCAAGAATGGAAGCAGGGAAATGGATTAGGAGGTTGTTGGGGTGGACCAGTTGAAAAAGGAATGGGGACAGTCTAGGAAGGCCATGGGGAGGACGCAGTTTTAATCTGGTGTTATATTTTCTGGTACGATCTCCCTTACATCCTATTTAGCCTCTGTTTATAGACTGATTCCACTGGCTGGGAGGAACATATTTTCCTGGAAAGAGCATGGGATTTAGAATTAGTGGGCCTGGATCTACTTCTCAATAGCATCCCTTGAGGAAATTATTTGACGTCTTTTGAGTCCCAGTGTCCTGTGCGTAAAACTGAATACCTGAAAAGGTGGCTGTGAAGACTAAATGAGATAAGGAATGTAAAATTCCCATTTATCCTCTGCTGGGGCAAAGCGCCCTCATCCTCAGCCCCACAGGGTCCCTCCTGTAAAGATCCATGCCTAGAAGCAAAAAGAATGAAACTGCCAGGATCAGCTTCCCAGGGACTGGTTGCTGGTCTCTGCCTGTTCCCAGGTGGGCCACCAGCGCCACCTCGTGTCCGGTCTGAGTTATTGCAGGCCAGCCTTTCCCTGGATGATTTCTTGATCCTGAATCACCTCCATTGCCAGATGCAGCCAACAGTGCATGAAGTGTCCTAACATTCATTGCCTGACCTGCCAACAAAGCGTGCTCTCTGCTCTCCCCCGATCCTCCCCTGCATGTCAGTCTCACCTCCACATCCAGATTGTAGAGGGCACAGGGCCTGTGTCTTCAGCATCCATTCCTTTTACTTGAGCAATTACTTTGTGCCACTCATTCTGACATAATCCTTAAGGCAATTATATCCTTATTCCTTTTCTGGGGAAACTGAGGCCAAGACATAGAAAGTAACTTGCTTGAGATCACTGGGCAAACAATTGAGGTTAAGATTTGATTCCAGGACTTCTCAATGCAAACCCAAGGATTTTTTCCACAAAAACATCCAGCACAGTGTGGGTACCCAGAAGATACTTAGTGGATCATTTCATTTTTTAGGCTTTTTAAAAGAAGTGAGGCAAAAATAACTGAACAGGAGCCAGGGGACCCACTCTCAGGACTCAGATTCAAGCTCTTTTACAACTTGCTGAATAACGTTGGTTGGATCTGGGTCACTCTGGGGCCTTCTGTACTCCATGAGGAAAGAAAAGGGATTAGACTAGGTGGTCCCAAAGTTTCCCTTGGGTCCTGATGTTCAACAGTGGCAAAGTTGAGGAGAGGGCTCTAGACAGGGGTTAAGATTGTGAGCTCTGAGGTCACTGCTTGGGTGAGTCCAAGCTTCACAATAGCTATGAGGTCTTCAGCAAGTTATTTATCTCAGCCTCTGTTTCCTTGTCTGGAAAATGAGGATGATGAGAGTAATTACGTCTACCTCATAGTGTTGCTCAGTTATCTATCTATTAGACCCTCTTAAAACTGTGCTTGGTACCCAGTAGGTAATATATTTATGTTCATTTTTCAAAAATATTGATTCTGGCTGGGCGTGGTGGCTCATTGAGGGACGATGATATTGAGGGCCATCTGCTCCACTCAGTCCACCAATCCAAATGCTAATCTCTGCTA
Source organism: Trachypithecus francoisi (assembly GCF_009764315.1). Classification (NCBI taxonomy): domain Eukaryota; kingdom Metazoa; phylum Chordata; class Mammalia; order Primates; family Cercopithecidae; genus Trachypithecus; species Trachypithecus francoisi. The sequence continues at coordinate 83,265,384 of NW_022681457.1, forward strand.
GTCAGACATATCCAGAAATAATGTTTCATCAACTATCAGGGCATCCTTTAGCCCAGTCAAGTTGATATATAAAATTTACTATCACACGATCTATGTGTAGATATAGACAGATAAAGCTGCCCACACATGTGAGTTCATAAGGATATCTCTGTCAACAGAGAACTATTTGGTGCTTCCTGGTGGTGCCTCCATCCCTTTACATATTCTCCACTAGGAATGCCCCTCATTTTCTATGCCTAGAAAATAAACAAAGCAGGAAGTGGCCAAGATGGCCAACTAGAAACACCTAGCATGAGTGGCTCTTGCAGAGAGGTACAGAGGGGTGAGTAAATACAACACCTTCAACTGAAACATTCAGGTACTTGCATTGGGATTAATCAAGGAAACAACTTGATGCACAGAGAATGAAGAAAAGCAAGACAGGATGATGGCCCACTTGGGAACAACACAGAGCCCGGGGATCCTCCCTCGCCCAGGGAAGCTGTGAGTGAATGAGCGATCCTAGGAAACCACGCTTCTCCCATAGATATTTGCAAACCTCAGATCGGGAGATATCCTTATGAACCCACACGACTAGAGCCTCCAGTCTTCTGTCTGACAGAGCTATGTGGAGTCTTGGTAGAGCAGCTGCTCAGGCATGCGTAGAAACCCTGGAGCCTTAGATACTTGGGCTTTCCAGCAAAAGTAGCTGCAGCTCTAGCAAAGTGGGTGGTTAGACTCCTGTACATACTCACAGGAAGGAGGCTGAATCCAGGGGGCTGAGCAGAAACAGCCCACAGGCCCCACTTCCTTGGCACCTCACATGATAAGACCCATTGGCTCGGAATTCCAGCAAGCTACCAATAGTGATTGCATCTCCCTAAGAAGGAGCTCCCCATGGGAAGGGTGGGCCGCCATCTTTGCTGTTCAGGCATCTTAGCCGTTCCAGCCTTCAGCCTTGGAGAGTCTAAGCCAACCTGGGGCAGAAGAGATCCCCCAGTACAGCACAGTGGCTCTACCAAAGTGTAGCCCAACTGTTGCTTTAAGCAGGTACCCCATCCGATTCCTCTTCAGTGGGTGGGAACTTCCAACTGGGACCTCCAGCCACCCCTACCTGAGCTCTCCAGCCACCAGAGATCTGAATTCCCCCGGGAATGCACTCTTAAAGGGAGGGGTTGGCCACCATATTTGATGTTTGAGTGACTTAGCTGTTCCAGTCTTTGGACTTCAGAGTGTCTGAAGCAACCAGGGGCTGAAATGGATGCCCTGCACAGCACAGATGCTACACCAAAACATGGCCGGACTGCTTTTTTTTCAGTAGGTCCTGATCCCATTCCTCCTCGCTAGGAAGAACCTCCCAACTGGGGTCCCCAGTCACTTCCTACAGGTGCCTTTGGGCCCACAACAGGCTTGTACCTCTCTGGGACAAAGCTCCCAGAGGGAGGGACTGGCTGCCATCTTTGCCATCTTATAGCCTTCACTGGTGACATCTCCTGGTTCTGGAAAATCCAAGGCAACTGGGAACTGGAGCAGGCCACAAGCATACTGCAGCAGCCCTATGGAAAAGTAGCCAGAGTGTTAAGTGGGTGCCCATTCCCATATCTCCTCACCAGGCAGGTTCTCGAGGCCTGGGCCTCCAGCCACCCCCTGCCAGAGCTATCATGCCAGTATCAACTCAGCAACTCCCTGCACAGAGCCTCCAGGGGCAACTGATAGCCTCTCAACCATGCCTCTGCAGTGGAACTGCCCTTGCCACCCTCGGACTAATGAATGGGCAAAGACCCTAAGTGCCTTATCCATACCTCCAAGCTGTAGTTGACCCAACGAGATGAGGCCAGTCCATCTCCTATGGGTCTCACACACCCACCACAGCTCGTCACCAGACAGGAAACCACTGGCTTCAGCCCACAGCACAAACCCTGCATCTTGGGCTGACTGCACTGAGTGATTACTGACCTGCATTTCCCTAGGGTGGAACCCCTAGGAGACAAGCAAATGATCCTTGGCCACAGCTACTGCTAAGATCTCTTCCTCTGCTGCCTCTAAGCTGGGGAAGAAACATTAACACTGAGATCTCCTCAGAGCTGCAGTGGGCAGCCCAGGAGTGTCAAGTCATGAACTACAGCCAGCACTCAAGAAGGAGAGGAACCCACACTTTCAGAGCACTGAGGGGGAACACAGCTGCAAATCTTAGGAAACATAAGGGAGCCACACAACTAACCAAAGTCTACCAACTGACCAAGAATCCCAAATGCCACCTGCTGGCTCACACCCTAAAGCTCCAACACCAAAAATACCTCACTAATGTATCCCCCTCTGAAACCAGAGACAAGAACTCAACTTCAAATAAAGACCCTATGCAAAACCTTGACCCAGTAGAAAAATCCAGAAAAGAAGTCTATTTTCTGTACTCAATCTACACTGCAGTTAAAGGAACACTCACAATGCAGAGATGAGAAAGAACCAATGCAAAAACTCCAGTAACTCAAAGGGCCAGTGTAATATGTCCTTCATAGGACTGCACTAGCTCTTCAACAAGAATTTTTAACCTGGCCAAACTGGCTGGAATGACAGAAATTGCATTCTGAATATGGATAGGAACAAAAATAGGAACAAGGATGACAAAACCCAATTCAAGGAAAATAAGAATTACAATAAAGTGATACAGGAGCTGAAGAACAGAATAGCTAGTACAAAAAAAGAACCTACTGAGTCTGACAGAACTGAATAACACAATACAAGAATTTCACAACGCAATCACAAATGTTAACAGCAGAATAAACCAAGCTAAAGAAAGAATCTCAAAACTTGAAGACTGGTTCTCTGAAATAAGACAGACAGAAAAAAAATTAAGAAAAAAGAATAAAAGAGATTGAACAAAACCTCTGAGACGTATGGGATTATATAAAGAGGCCAAATCTATGAATCACTGGCATTCCTGAAAGGGAGTGGGAGAAAGAAAATCAACTTGGAAAATATATTTCAGGATATCATCCATGAAAATTTCCCCAACTTTGTTCCTGAAAGATTCTATACAAGATCATCCCAAAGACACATTATCATCAGATTTTCCAAGGTCAGAATGAAAGAATGAATGTTAAAGGCAGCTACAGAGAAAGGGCAGGTCACCTACAAAGGGATCTCCATCAGGCTAACAGCAGACCTCTCAGCTGGAACCATACAAGCCAAAGGAGATTGGGGGCCTATATTCAACATTCTTAAAGAAAAAAACTTCAACCAATCATTTCATATCCAGCCAAACTAAGCTTCCTCAGTGAAGGAGAAATAATATCCTTTTCCGATAAGCAAATGTTGAGGGACTTCATTATCACCAGACCTGCCTTATAAGAGATCTTGAAAGGAGAACTAAATATAGAAAGACCACTACCAGCTAATACAAAAACACACTTAAACACACAGACTAGTGTCACTCTAAAGCAATCACACAAATAAGCCAACATAATAACCAGCTAACAGCACAATGACAGGATCAAATTCATACATATAAATATGACCTTGAATGTAAACAGACTAAATGCCCCATTTAAAGGCACAGAGTGGCAAGCTGGATTAAAAAAAAGTAAGACCCAATGGTATGCTGTCTTCAAGAGACCCATCTCACATGTAATGACACTCATGGCTCAAAATATTAATAAAGAGATGAAGAAAAATCTTCCAAGGAAACAGAAAACATAAAAAAGCAGGGGTTACAGACAAAACAGATTTCAAACCAACAAAGATCAAAAAAGACAAGCAAGTGCATTATGTAATGGTGAAGGGTTCAATTCAAGAAGACCTAATTATCCTAAATATATATGCCCCCAATGCAGGAGCACCCAGATTCATAAAGCAAGTTCTCAGAGACCTACAAAGAGACATAGATTCCCACACAATAATAGTGGGGGACTTCAACATTCCACTGACAGTATTAGATCATCGAGGCAGAAAATTAACAAAGATATTCAGGACCTAAACTCAGCATTGGACCAAATGGATCCAATAGACTTTTACAGAAGTCTCCATTCAAAAAGAACACAATATACATTCTTCTCATTGTCACATGGCACATACTCCAAAAATGACCACATAATTGGACATTAAACAATCCTCAACAAATGTAAAAAAACTGAAATCATACCAAACACACTCTCAGACCACAGTGCAATAAAAGTAGAAGTCAACACAATGAAAATCACTCAATTACATGGAAATTACCATACAATTACCAGAAATTAAACAATGTATCCTGAATGACTTTTGGGTAAATAATGAAATTAAGGCAGAAATAAAGACATTCTTTGAAAACAATGAGAACAAACATGTAACATACTAGAATCTCTGGGACACAGCTAAGACAGTGTTAAGAGGGAAATGTATAGCACTAAGTGCCCACATCAAAAAGGTAGGAAGATCTCAAGTTAACATTCTAACTTCACAACTGAAGAAATTAAAGAGGCCAAAACAAATCAACCCCAAAGCTAGCAGAATATGAGAAATAACAAAAATCAGAGCTGAACTGAAAAAAACCAAGACACAAAAAACTGTTCAAAAGATCAATGAATCCAGGAATTGGTTTTTTGAAAAAAAAAAATTAATAAAGGAGATAGGCTACTAGCTAGACTAATTAAGAAGAAAAGAGAAAATCCAAATAAACATAATTAGAAATGACAAAGGGGTTACTACTGACCCCACAGAAATAAAAGCAACCATCAGAAACTACTATGAACACCTCTACACACACAAACTAGAAAACCTGGAAGACATGGATAAATTCCTGGATACATACACACTCCCAAGACTAAGCCAAGAAGAAACTGATTCCCTGAGCAGACCAATAACAGGTTCCAAAATTGAATCAGTAATAAATAGCCTACTGACCAAAAAAAAAAAAAAAATAGAACAGGACCTGATGAATTCACAACTGAATTCTGTCAGATGTACAAAGAAAAGCTGGTACCATTCCTACAGCAAATATTCCAAAAAATTAAAGAGGAAGGACTTCTCAACTCATTCTATGAGGCCAGCATCATCTTGATACCAAAACCTGGCAGAGACACAACAAAAAAAGAAAACTTCAGCCCCAACATCCTTGATAAACATCAATGCAAAAATACTCAACACAATACTTGCAAGCTTCATTCCCGGGATGGCAGGTTGGTTCAACATACAAAAGTCAATAAATGTGATTCATCACATAAGCAGAACTAAAGACAAAAAACACGATTATTTCAATAGATACAGAAAAGGCTTCTGATAAAATTCAACATCCCTTCATGTTAAAAACTCTCAATAAACTAGGTACTGAAGGAACAAACATCAAAATAATAACAGCCATCTATGACAAATCCACAGCCAACATTATACTGAATGGCAAAAGTTGAAAGCATTCCTCTTGAAAACCAGCACAAGACAAGGATGCCATCTCTCACCACTTCTATTCAATGTAGTATTGGAAGTCCTGGTCAAAGCAATCAGGCGAGAGAAAGAAAGGACATCCAAATAGAAAGAGAGGAAGTCAGGCTATCTCTGTTTGCAGACAACATGATTCTTTTTTGTTTGTTTGTTTTTTGTTTTTTGAGACAGAGTCTCTCTCTGTCACCCAGGCTGGAGTGCAGTGGCATGATCTCAGCTCACTTCAAGCTCCGCCTCCCGGGTTCACGCCATTCTTCTGCCTCAGTCTCCAGAGTAGCTGGGACTACAGGTGCCCGCCATCATGCCTGGTTAATTTTTTTTTTGTATTTTTAGGAGAGACGGGGTTTCACCATGTTAGCCAGGATGGTCTCGATTTCCTGACCTTGTGATCCACCTGCCTCGGCCTCCCAAAGTGCTGGGATTACAGGCGTGAGCTACCGCACCCAGCCAACATGATTCTGTATCTAGAAAACCCCATAGTCTTGGCCTGTGAGAGCTCCTTCAGCTGATAAATAACTTCAGCAAAATTGCAGGATACAAAATCAATGTACAAAAATCACTAGCATTCCTATAAACCCACCAACTAAACTGACAGTCAAATTGGGTAGGCAATCCCATTTACAACTGCCACAAAAAAATAAAATAAAATACCTGGAAAGTGAAAGATCTCTACAATGAGAATTACAAAACACTGCTCGAAGAAATCAAAGAAGACACAAACAAATGGAAAACCATTCCATGCTTATGGATAGGAAGAATCAATATCATTAAAATGGCTATACTGCCCAAAGCAATTTACAGATTTAGTGCTATTCCTATCAAACTACCAATAACATTCTTCACAGAACTAGAAAAAAAATATTTTAAAATTTGTATGGAACCAGGCCGGGCGCGGTGGCTCAAGCCTGTAATCCCAGCACTTTGGGAGGCCGAGACGGGTGGATCACGAGGTCAGGAGTTCGAGACCATCCTGGTGAACACAGTGAAACCCCATCTCTACTAAAAAATACAAAAACTAGCCGGGCGAGGTGGCGGCGCCTGTAGTCCCAGCTACTCGGGAGGCTGAGGCAGGAGAATGGCATAAACCCGGGAGGCGGAGCTTGCAGTGAGCTGAGATCCGGCCACTGCACTCCAGCCTGGGCGACAGAGCAAGACTCCTTCTCAAAAAAATAAATAAATAAAATAAAATAAATAAAATAAAATAAAATTTATATGGAACAAAAAAAGAACCCAAATAGCCAAGGCAATCCTAAGCAAAAATAACAAAGCTGATCATCCTGATACCAAAGCCTAGCAGAGACACAACAAAAAAAAGAGAATTTTAGACCAATATCCCTGATGAACATCCATGCAAAAATCCTCAATAAAATACTGGCAAACCGAATCCAGCAGCACATCAAAAAGCTTATCCACCATGATCAAGTGGGCTTCATCCCTGGGATGCAAGTCTGGTTCAACATACGCAAATCAATAAACGTAATCCAGCATATAAACAGCACCAAAAACAAAAACCACATGATTATCTCAATAGATGCAGAAAAGGCCGTTGACAAAATTCAACAGCCCTTCATACTAAAAACTCTCATAAATTCGGTATTGATGGAACATATCGCAAAATAATAAGAGCTATTTATGACAAACCCATAGCCAATATCATACTGAATGGGCAAAAACTGGAAGGATTCCCTTTGAAAACTGGCACAAGACAGGGATGCCCTCTCTCATCACTCCTATTCAACATAGTGTTGGAAGTTCTGGCTAGGGCAATCAGGCAAGAGAAAGAAATAAATGGTATTCAATTAGGAAAAGAAGAAGTCAAATTGTCCCTGTTTGCAGATGACATGATTGTATATTTAGAAAATCCCATCATCTCAGCCCAAAATCTCCTTCAGCTGATAAGCAACTTCAGCAAAGTCTCAGGATACAAAATTAATGTGCAAAAATCACAAGCATTCTTATACACCAGTAACAGACAAACAGAAAGCCAAATCATGAATGAACTTCCATTCACAATTGCTTCAAAGAGAATAAAATACCTAGGAATCCAACTTACAAGGGATGTAAAGGACCTCTTCAAGGAGAACTACAAACCACTGCTCAGTGAAATAAAAGAGGACACAAACAAATGGAAGAACATTCCATGCTCATGGATAGGAAGAATCAATATCGTGAAAATGGCCACACTGCCCAAGGTAATTTATAGATTCAATGCCATCCCCATCAAGCTACCAATGACTTTCTTCACAGAATTAGAAAAAACTGCTTTAAAGTTCATATGGAACCAAAAAAGAGCCCGCATTGCCAAGACAATCCTAAGTCAAAAGAACAAAGCTGGAGGCATCACACTACCTGACTTCAAACTATACTACAACGCTACAGTAACCAAAACAGCATGGTACTGGTACCAAAACAGAGATATAGACCAATGGAACAGAATAGAGCCCTCAGAAATAATACCACACAGCTACAGCTATCTGATCTTTGACAAACCTGACAAAAACAAGAAATGGGGAAAGGATTCCCTATTTAATAAATGCTGCTGGGAAAATTGGCTAGCCATAAGTAGAGAGCTGAAACTGGATCATTTCCTTACTCCTTATACGAAAATTAAGTTAGACCTAATACCATAAAAACCCTAGAAGAAAACCTAGGTAATACCATTCAGGACATAGGCATGGGCAAGGACTTCATGTCTAAAACACCAAAAGCAATGGCAACAAAAGCCAAAATTGACAAATGGGATCTAATTAAACTAAGAGCTTCTGCACAGCAAAAGAAACTACCATCAGGGTGAACAGGAAACCTACAGAATGGGAGAAAATTTTTGCAATCTACTCATCTGACAAAGGGCTAATATCCAGAACCTACAAAGAACTCAAACAAATTTACAAGAAAAAAACAAACAACCCCATCAAAAAGTGGGCAAAGGTTATGAACAGACATTTCTCAAAAGAAGACATGCATACAGCCAACAGATATATGAAAAAATGCTCATCATCACTGGCCATCAGAGAAATGCAAATCAAAACCACAATGAGATACCATCTCACACCAGTTAGAATGGCAACCATTAAAAAGTCAGGAAACAACAGGTGCTGGAGAGGACGTGGAGAAATAGGAACACTTTTACACTGTTGGTGGGATTGTAAACTGGTTCAACCATTGTGGAAAACAGTATGGCGAATCCTCAAGGATCTAGAACTAGAAATACTACATAACTCAGCCATCTCATTACTGGGTATATACCCAAAGGATTATAAATCATGCTGCTATAAAGACACATACACATGTATGTTTATTGCAGCACTATTCACAATAGCAAAGACTTGGAATCAACCCAAATGTCCATCAGTGACAGACTGGATTAAGAAAATGTGGTACATATACACCATGGAATACTATGCAGCCATAAAAAAGGATGAGTTTGTGCCCTTTGCAGGGACATGGATGCAGCTGGAAACCATCATTCTCAGCAAACTATCTCAAGAACAGAAAACCAAACACCGCATGTTCTCACTCATAGGTGGGAATTGAACAATGAGATCACCTGGACTCTGGAAGGGGAACATCACACACTGGGGCCTATTATGGGGAGGGAGAAGGGGGTACGGATGGCATTGGGAGTTATACCTGTTGTAAATGATGAGTTGATGGGTGCTGATGAGTTGATGGGTGCAGCACACCAACATGGCACAAGTATACATATGTAACAAACCTGCACATTGTGCACATGTACCCTAGAACTAAAAGTATTAAAAAAAAAAAAAAAAAAAGCTGGAGGAATCACATTACTCAACTTCAAGCTACACTACAAGGTTACAGTGACCAAAACGTCATGGTACTGATACAAAAACCGGCACATAGCCCAGTGGAACAGATTAGAGATTCCAGAAATGAGGTTGCACATCTACGACCATCTGATCTTTGAAAAAGCTGACAAAAGCAATGGGCAAAAGACTCCCTATTCAATAAATGGTGCTGGGACAACTGGCTAGCCATATGTAGAAGATTGAAGCTGGACCCCTTCCTCACACCATATATGAAAATCAACTCAAGATGGACTAAAGACATAAATGTGAAACCCAAAACTAGAAAACACTAGAAGACAACCTAGACAATACCATCCTGGACATAGGAATGGGCAAAGATTTCATGACAAAGACATTGAAAGCAACTGCAACAAAAGCAAAAATGGACAAATGGAATCTAATTAAACATAAGAGCTTCACAGCAAAAGAAACTATCAACAGACAACCTACAGAATGAGAGAAAATATTTGCAAACTATGCATCTGACAAAGGTCTAATATCCAGCATCTATAAAGAACTTAAACAAATTTATAAGAGAAAAACAAACAACTCCATTAAATAGTGGGTAAAGGACATGAGCAGACACTTCTCAAAAGAAGAAATAATACAGCCAACAAGCATATGAAACAAGCTCAATTATCACTGATCATTAGAAAAATGCAAGTCAAAACCACAGTGAGATACCATCTTATACCAGTCAGAAAGACTATCATTAAAAAGTCAAAAAATAACAGATGCTGGTGAGGTTGTGGAGAAAACCCTTATACGCTGTTGGTGGGAGTGTAAATTAGTTCAACCATTGTGGAGAGCAGTATGGCAATTCCTCAAAGAGCTAAAAGCAGAACTACCATTTGACTCAGCAATCTCGTTACTGGGTATATACCCAGAGGAATATAAAGCATTCTACCATAAAGACATATGCATGCAAATGTTCATTGCAACACTGTTCACAATAGCAAAGACATGAAATCAACCTAAATGCCCATGAATGATAGACTGGATTTTTAAAAAATATTGTACATATACACCACAGAATATTATGCAGCCATAAAAAAGAATGAGACCATGTTTTTTGTGGGAACACGAACGGGGCTGGAGGCTATTATCCTTAGCAAACTAATGCAGGAATAGAAAACTAAACACTGCATGTTTCCACTTATAACTGGGAGCTGAATGATAAGAATTTATGAACACAAAGAAGAAAACAACAGACACTGGGGTCTACTTGAGCGGGGAGGGTGGGAGGTGGGAGAGGAGCAGGAAAAATAACTATTGGGTACTGAGCTTAATACCTGGGTGAGGTAGTAATATGTACAACTAACCCCCATGACACATGTTTATCTATGTAACAAACCCTGACATATATCCCCAAACCTAAAATTAAAATTAAAAATAAACCAACAAAACAAATGGAAAAATAAAACTGCTTATCCTTTGAGTCCCAGCTCAAATGCTGCCTTCTTTGTGAAACCTTTCTTAATTCTTATAGGCAGAATTAATCCCTCCCTCCATTTTGCTCTTAGAATCTTGTACAGTTTCTGTATAGCCCTTTTCATATGTATGACAGTTGTTTTTGAATTCTGTCTCTTATGACATTAGGACCTTAAAGCAGGGTTGTTAGAATGATGTGAAACTAATTTGGTTTAAACAAGTCTATCATGCCAGCTGGACCTGTCAAGAGGCTATCAACAGCTTCTCCTGCTGAGCTGAGACACCAGCAAAGCTAATGAGAGTATTTATTTCAAAGCAGATGTCCCCAGAAGCTGATAGCAAATCAAGGAAAGGCTAGCTCAATCCCCAGCACTGCTCCATATAGTAAATCTTTACTGATTGATTGAATAGGATTGTCATTCAAGAATAATTCAATCTCTTGTGTACAGTTGACCCTTGAACAACATGGGTTTGAACTGCATGGGTCCATTTTTACACAGACTTTTTTCAATATACTGAAAAATTGTTTGGAGGTTTGAGACAATCTGAAAAAACTCAGACAAACCATGTAGCCTAGAAATGTCAAAAAATTTAAGAAAAAGTTTTATGTCATGAATGCATAAAATATATGTAGAAACGATTCTATTTTATCACTTATGACAACAAAATATATAAAAATCTATTGCAAAAAGTTAAAATTTGTCAAGCGTGGTGTACTTGGGAGGACTAGGTGAGAGGATCGCTTGAGCCCACGAGTTCAAGGCCAGCCTTGGGCCACAAAGTGAGACCTCGTCTCTATCAAAAAATCAAAAAATTAGCCAGGCATGGTGGTGCATGCCTGTAGTCCTATCTACTCAAGAGGCTGAGGTGGGAGGATCACCTGAGCCCAGGAGATTGAAGCTGCAGTGAGCCGTGACTGCGTCACTGCAAGCCAGCCTGGGCGACAGAGCAGGACCGTGTCTCAAAAAATAAAAAATAAATCTTATCAAAACTTATGCACACAAACATTTACAGACCTTATGTACATAGTGCCATTTGCAGTTGAGAAAAATGTAAACAAACATAAAGATGCAGTATTAAATCGTAACTACAAGAAGTTAACTGCAGTGCATAAGGTACTATGTAATGATTTTGGAGCCACCTCCTATTGCCATTGCGGTGAGCTCAGCTGTTGCGAGTATCCCTTAAAACAACCTGTGACGCTAATCATCTCCATGTAAGCCATTCATCTCTCCAGTAAACTGCATATCGCAGTAAAAAGTGATCTCTTGCGGTTCTCAAGTATTTTTCTTCGTGTTTAGAACAATATCGTAAATCTTGAATAACGCCATGGGACCTATACGAAGTGCCACTAGTGATGCTGGAAGTGCTCCCAAGAAGCAGAGAAAAGTCAGGACGTGACAAGAAAAAGTTGAATTGCTTGATATGTGCTGCAGATTGATGTCTGCAGCTGCAGTTGCATGCTATTTCAGACAGATGATTCACCTTGTAAACAGACAAAGTAAACTTATGGTATCAATAAATACAGTATAGTACTGTAAATGTATTTTCTCTGTTATATGATTTTCTTTTTTTTCTTTTTTTTTTTTGAGACGGAGTGTCGCTCTGTCGCCCAGGCTGGAGTGCAGTGGTGCAATCTCAGCTCACTGCAAGCTCCGCCTCCCGGGTTTACGCCATTCTCCTGCCTCAGCCTCCCAAGTAGCCGGGACTACAGGCGCCCGCCACCACGCCCGGCTAATTTTTTGTATTTTTAGTAGAGACGGCGTTTCACCATGTTAGCCAGGATGGTCTCAATCTCCTGACCTCATGATCCGCCCACCTTGGCCTCCCAAAGTGCTGGGATTACAGGCGTGAGCCACCACACCTGGCCTGTTATATGATTTTCTTAATAACATTTTCTTTTCTATAGCTTATTTTATTGTAAGAGTGATAAGATTATGTAAGACTGACAAACTTTGTTATCAGTAAGGCTTCTGGTCAATAGTAGGCTATTAGTAGTTAAGTTTGGGGGGGAGTAAAAAGTTATATGCAATTTTTGATTGTACAGGGTGTTGGCACCTCTAACCCTCACATTGTTCAAAAGCTAACTATATACAAAAGGCTGGGCTTATACTAAGAGTTCAGGTTACAGAGATAAGAAAAAGGCATGAACAATCAAAATCACAGGGGCTTGGGAAACAAATAAATCTGATTCAAAGCCAGACTCAGTTATTTACTAGTTATATGATCTTGAGCAAGTTATTTAACTTCTCTGACCTAGTCTCATCAGTTAAAGAGGGGTAACAATACCTACACCATAAGGGTTGCAGTGTGGATTACGTAAGACGATATACACACCTGGCACATTGCAGGTGCTCAATAAATGTTAGTGCTGTGCCCCTTATCAATTTGTAGACAATCAATAGTAACACAGGCAATAATTATCATACTTTATGATCAATGCTATAATGCTAAGGAAGCATAGATGACAGAGGAACTTGTTTTATTGAGCAGAGAAGAAGAAAAGGGAAAACTTCAGAGGATGAGCAGGAGCTGGCCAGGAGGACCTTCTGAGGGAATAGTGTGGACCAACGCGTGGCTGTCCTGGCTCCAAGTCTTCCTTTTTGTCTACTTCCAGATGAGGTGGCATCTAGGGCCTAAAGTGAGCCATCTCTTCCTTCTGTGACAGATGACTGACATTTTCATTTCTTTGCCATACTACAGAAAGTGCCTCCTCTCTCAACCAGAAATATGAACTAATCCAATTTGCAGATGAGTTAATGCTGAGACTTGAAATGCACTGAATTCCAAAGTTCTGATTCCAAGAAGAATGTCAAATGAGTATCACTCTCAATGCATGTGACACATTTAAAAAAATATATTTTAGGTGGATTGATGCTGTTAAATTGAGACATAAACTATGAGTGATATAGTTGCTGTGGGAACCCTTGAAATCTCCTAACATTTTTACATCCACAATTTCATGATCTCAATAACTTAAGACTCCCAGAATCCCAAAATGTTAGTAATAGAAGACCCCTTAGAGGCCCAACCTTCACATCTTCCTGATGGAGAAATGTAAGCCAAGACACAAAGAATGACCTGTCCAAAGCTATACAGCAAAATCCTTAATTTCTGACACTGGAATGTAGGCCTCTAAGTTGGAAACCCAGCTCTCTTTCTCCTGTAGTATAGTTATTCCTGAAGGACTGTTTAGGGTAGGGTCTTTTTAATTGTACACTTCAGTAACAGATGTTCATTTTAAGGAAGATTCATTTCTTTTGGGGCCAATTGGTGCTTTTAACAAAGTCAAACCTCAGATTCTTAACCATCTCCATCATATATACATAAGATATTTGATATACAATATATTAAGTATATATCATAATATATATCAAATATATATCAAACCTCAGGTTCTTGACCATCTCCATAATACTATGACCTAAAGGTGACAGAATCATAGACTTAGAGTAAGAATGAGTTTTTGTTTTTGTTTTTGTTTTTTTGAGATGGAGTCTCGCTCTGTCGCCCAGGCTGGAGTGCAGTGGCACAATCTCAGCTCACTGCAAGCTCCGTCTCCTGGGTTCATGCCATTCTCCTGCCTCAGCCTCCCGAGTAGCTGGTACTACAGGTGCCCGCCACAACACCTGGCTAGTTTTTTGTATTTTTAGTAGAGATGGGGTTTCACCGTGTTAGCCAGGATGGTCTCGATCTCTTGACCTTGTGATCCGTCCGCTTGGCCTCCCAAAGTGCTGGGACTGCAGGCATGAGCCACCGCGCCCAGCCAAGAATGAAATTTTAGAGGTTGATCTGGTTCAATTCATCTTCTACCAAAGAAATACCCTTCTTAAATGTATCCAGTGATGTATTCATTTCCCCAAGAGAATTATCCCATTGTTTGCCCATGAATGCTAGCTTCATCAAGTAGAACTCTGTTTCTCTGTCTACTCTATCCATTAAGAGAAAGGGAAGGAAGGGAATGGTGTTCACTTACTGAGCAACATTTGGGTACTAGACACATGTTAGGGTCTTGGATATGTTATTTTCACTTGATTCTTGAAACATCCCTCTAAAGTAGACGTTCAATTTACAAACTAAAAAAAAATAGTTCAGAAAGTTTAAATAATGTGCCCAAATTTACCCATGGTCAGTGGAACAGTCAAGTTCATGGACTCTCTTCAGTATGCTGAGAGGTCTTGTCTTCCCTGCCTACTGTCTCTCTTCAGTGTAGCTCTTTCAGCAGGCTGTGCTAGAGATTTCCTTTTAAAATAAAAATCTGCTTAAAGGCCTTTGATGGCTCTTCAATACCCACTCAAGGTAAATAGTTCAATACCTACTCAAGGTAAACAGTCCAAGCTCTTTAGCTTAATAATCAAGGCCCTTGACAATCTGGCTCCAATCAAATATTGTAGGCTCACTTCCGTCTTCTTTTCCGATGCATCCTAGGTTTTCCATGAGGATGCCTTTTTGTCTTTGTTCACGCTGTACTTGCTGCCTATGTGCCCTTCCCCTCCTTCTCTGCCTAAAAAAAAATCCTAGTTTTCCTTTAAGGTCCACCCAAATGTCACCTTCTTGGTGAAGTCTTCCCCAGTGTCTCTGGGTTCAATGAATCCTCCTCTGCCTTCTCCATTATTACAGAGGACATTGTAAAGTCCTCTGTAGTAGCCTCTTTTGCATTGTCATCGTCCTTCATAGACTAAGATCCTTAAAGACAAGGATTGTACTTTACGTTTATTTGTATTCCCAGTTCCTGGCACATAATAGGAGTTCCATAGATATGTGTGGAATAGAATTGAGGCCTAATCCTTTTCCACATGTTAGCCCTTCAATTATTTGAAGACCCTTCTAAGGCCTTGCCCTGCCCCACTCTACTCCTATTAATAGTTATTTCTTCTGCAGGCTAAACGTTCCCAACTCCTTTCAGCTGCTCCTTGTAAGGTCTGATTTCCAGATTCCTTATCTGGTCATTTGCTTCTGGGTGATAATTTGCCAACATCCCTCTTTTAAAATATAATGCCTAGGATAAACTTAATAGCCCAAAGTCGGGCCACAGCAGAACAAAGTGAGGGGATTCCAATCTGTGATTCCAATCTATGACGTTTTCTTAGCCATTATTGTGTTCCAGGAGGCTCTGCCTACTCTATTTTCTTTCACTCTTCAATAATCTGGTGAGGTAGGTGTCATTTCTCCCATTTTACAGGTGAGAATATAAGCCATCTGGTAAGGCACTTTGAGAATAAGTTGAAGTCACAATCCCAGAGCACAAAGGGAACTTGTGATCAACTGATACCTTTAGATCATTCTTACATCAACTGCTGTAAAGTTATTATTTTTTCCAGTTACCAGCCAGCTAGGGACAGGCTTAAGGGCAACTGAGGACAAAAAGAATCAGTACCTTTAGAAGGGTGTGAAACCAAAGCGCAGAGAAAAGGCAGGTTGGATTAATGACAAACTTCCTAACAATAACAGCCTTTATCTAGGAGCTCAAACAGAGACTGGAATGTCTTAACCACACAGCTTCCTGGAACTATTTTTACTTTGTATTTTACAAGAGGAGCAACAGCAGAAGCATCTTAGATAAACAACAAGGTTTGGGCTCAGCACATGTCTGAATCTGAACAGCCAGTGGGGCCCTGTGGTCACAAGGCAGATAATAAGGAGGTTGCCTCTTTGGTCTGTGGCTTGGGTCTGAAAGGGTCCTACTGTGCACATTCATTCTATAAATATAGACTGATCACCAACTGTGTTCCAGGCATGGTGCGAGGTGCTGTGGATGTAATGAAGAAGAAAGACAGAGTTTCAATCTGTGGAGCTTACAGTCAGGTGAAAGATAAGCATAAATGAAAATGATATGCACAGATCCTAGTAAATACAATGATGAATGAAGGTGCCAGGCTATAAGGAGAGCAAAAGGAGGGGCATTTAATTTATCCTGGGGTAAGGATGGAAGAGAAGATATCAGAGGAAGTTCCTGGGGAAGGTAGTCTTAATTGATGTGTAGGACTTAACATGCTGAAGGCTCTTATGTATTTCAATGCATCCCCCCCACATCCCACAATACACATACTTTATTTAAGCATCAGAAACCATCTTTCCCATTTCCTTCACTATCTCTTCCACTGGGTCATCAACAACATGGTAACAAAAAACAAAACAAAAACTACTATTTCCTCAACTGTCAGTGCCAGAATAATCACTCCTTTTTGCTGTACTGTAATGCAGAAAAGAGCAGACCTGGGGTTTCCTAGCATATCTCCTTTAAAAAAAATTACATCCTGATTAACTTGCTTATTTCTTCCCTCTCCATTGCCTCGGTATTTCTTGACCTCCCCACACCTGTGACCCAAAGGTCACAGGGTCTGTCACAGCCCAATTCCATTCTCCAGTTGCCTCTTGGTTTTTAACCCCCCTTTTAAAAATCCAAACATTAAACAACTAATAACACCCATGTGTAATTAGCTGTTTAATTGAACAGCACAGAACTGTTAATACGTTGTGCTGTGCCCTGGGATATTAAATGGAATAAAAGCAAAGTACTATATTCAAGGAAACTACAGTCTAACTTGAAATACTACAATGGGATACACTTCACACAGAGATTTTTACCAAGTGACAGTGGAGAGGAGGGAGAAATGAGTTCTTCCTGAGAAGTGTCAGAGAAGTTCTGAGCTGGATCTAAAAAAGAAGCAGGTGGCCGGGTATGGTGGCTCATGCCTGTAATCCCAGCACTTTGGGAGGCCAAGGAGGGCGGATCACAAGGTCAGGAGATTGAGATCATCCTGCCTAACGTGGTGAAACCCCGTCTCTACTAAAAATACAAAAAATTAGCCAGGCATGGTGGCAGGCACCTGCAGTCCCAGCTACTCGGGAGGCTGAGGCAGGAGAATGGCGTGAACCCAGGAGGTGGAGCTTGCAGTGAGCCGAGATCGCGCCACTGCACTCCAGCCTGGAAGACAGAGCGAGACTCCATCTCAAGAAAAAAAAAGCAGCAGGAATCCAAAGGACAATATGCATACTATTTATTTATTTATTTTTAGCAGATGTGGGAATATCACTCTCATGCCAAGACTTATCTAAGGCTACAAGTGTGAATAAGGTTCCTGATCTCAAGAAGCTTTCAGCCTAGAAAAGAGGTTTAGAAATATACCCCAATAATGGCAACATATATTGTGCCATGGACAGAGTTACAGAAAAAACTGCTAGGGGAGTTCATAGAGAAAATGTTTAAGAGAACATTTCTCACTGGATGTAGTAGGCAGAATTCTAAGGTAGCCTCCTAGATTAACCTTCATGTACACCTTCTGCATGGTCCCTGGGACAGTGGCTATGATGAATTTTACTCCTGTGATTAGGGTATGTGATGTGGCACAGGTGACCTTAAAGTAGGAAGATTAGCTAGGTGGGTCTGACCTAATTACAAGTCTTTTAAAAGCTCACCGTGTTCTCTGACTGGTTGAAGAAGGGAAATCAGAGATATTTAATGAACGAGAGGATTTACATGAGGTTCTCTGTTGATGAGACAAAAGGGACCATGTGGCAAGGACCTGAGAGTGGTCTCCAACAGAGATCTGGCAAAACAATGTAGCTGTGAGATCCTAGTCCTACAGGGACATGAATTCTGCCAACAGCCTGAAGGAGCCTGAGGCAGACCTTTCCCTCGCAGAGCCTCTAGACATCTTGATTTCAGCCTATGACACCACGAGCAGAAAACCCAGCCACACCATGCCAGTTTTCTGACCTACACAACTGTGAGTAAATCAATGGGTGTTGCTTTAAGCTGCAAAATTTGGGCTAATTTGTTACGCAGGAATAGAAAACTGGTATGAGCACTTACAACACTGTGCTCTCATTAGCTATTGACATACTAATTTCCCCAACTATGGGCTCCTTAGATTTAGGCTCTAATTATCCTTGTAACCTCAGGGCTCTTCATGAGACAGGTACTCCCCAAAACGCCATGGAATGAAAGTTTAAATTAGACACAGGGATGCAGCTCAGAACCTGGATAGATTCTGACCATTTCCATTTCTCAAGAATAGGCAGACGGATACTGAGACCAACACCAGGATAAAAGGAGGCAGCCCCCTTCAGTCCAGTGCTCTAAGACCTATTCCAGAGGCAAGGCAAGTAACCCAGGCTCAGCTGTCCCGTCTGCTGCTCCAGCC
The DNA here is from genome assembly GCF_009764315.1 of Trachypithecus francoisi. NCBI lineage: Eukaryota > Metazoa > Chordata > Mammalia > Primates > Cercopithecidae > Trachypithecus > Trachypithecus francoisi. The sequence continues at coordinate 83,284,162 of NW_022681457.1, forward strand.
TTGCTGAGGTGGACTTCCCTCCAAGGAGCATTGTTCATAGAAGGATCATTAACAAGACATTCCTGTGTGACCTGCAGATTGCCATGTTCTAAATGATGCCACACCCACTCCACATCCAGCTTAGCAGAGGTTTCGGGATTTATATCGCACTGTATTTTCAAGCAGCCAAAATAGAAGTCAAGACTTCGTTTTTCTAAGCTGCTAAAACGATGTAGTGGTTAAATCAATAGTGTGCCAGGCGCAGTGGTTCACGCCTGTAGTCCCAGCGCTTTGGGAGGCTGAGGCGGGAGGATCACTTGAGCCCAGTAATTTGAGGTTACAGTGAGCTATGATGGCGCCACTGCACTCCGACCTGGGGGACAAAGTGAGGCTCCACCTCTAACAAAACAAAAATAGAATTGTGTAGCCAACATTGTTAGTGGGCCTGAAAGAATGGGCCTGTGCACTCAGTGCGTACTTGTTGAAGGCATGACCGCAGGGACGACTGAGGACGCTGACACTCACTAGGGCATCCAAGCGCTAACTCGTCTCTCACCTACCCTCCCGGTGCAGTGCTATCCTGTTGGAGAAGAGGCCCCTGGGTGGCGGTGCGAAGTAACTCGCCCAAGGTCACCACACGGCCAGCCACTAGCCGGGCGGGGGTCGCCAGAGGTGAGGGCCACGTCAGTCGGTCTTGGGGGTCCGACCGGCGGCTCCTCCACCAGCCTCACGCGGCCTCGGAGTGGGCTACTGGCAGCCTCGGGATTCGAACCCGAGGCCTCGTCCTCGCCCTCGCGCCTTCTCAGGCCTCAGTTTACCCATCTACAAGACGCGTACCCGAGAGCTGGCCCGGGCGCCAGCGGGGCTCCCGGACCGGGGTCTGCAGGACGGCGGGGTAGGGCGGGCCAGGTCCCTGCGCGCCCTCCCTCCTCCAGCGCGCCGCCCCGCCCCCCGCGCGAGCCCAACGGCCGAGGCGCGCGCCACCTCGCGGCGGGAGGCGCGGGGGAGGGGCCGGGGAGCCCCCGCCCCGCCCCGCCCCCCGCCTCAGCAGCCGTCGCCGGCTCGGTGGAGCCCCCCGCCGCCCGCCCGCCGCTCTCCGGAGCCGCCCGCCCGCCCCCTTCCCGCGTCCCCGCTCCCTCCCTGCGTAGCGGAAACATGGCGGCGGGAAGGGAATGAGCCGCCCCGCGCCCCCGCCGCGCCCGCAGGTAAGCGTCTCGCGGCCGCCTCCGCCCGCCTAAGAGCTTGCGCCCTGAAGGGCCGCCTGGGGCCAGAGGGCGGTGGCGGGACCTGCGCGGCCGCTGTGCCCGCCCCGCCGGGTCCGCCTGTCCGTCTGTCTGGCTGGCCTGCCAGTCTGTGGTCTGCGCGGGGCCGGGCCTTCTCTCGGCCGTGTCAGCCGGGCCCCGAGCCCGGAGGCCGGTTCTGCATCTGCGGTCGAGCGGGCGGGGCCCACGGTCCGGTCGCGGCCCTGACGCGGCTGGGACGGCCCGGGGGCCCCGGCACGGGAAACCCAAGGCCGGGGGCCCTTTAGAGGGTCGGCGTCGGGGTGGTCAGTGTGGGTCGCCGTGTCCTGGCCGGCGGGTCCGGGTGGGCCCGGGCAGGCTGGCTGGGGGCCGAGGGCCGGGCGGCGGCGCGACCCCGTCTGCGCTGGTCAGTCGGACACCTCCGGCGCCAGAGGTGGGAATGCCTGTGCTTCTGGCCGGCCGGGTCGCGTTCGGGGCAGGCAGGGACAGAGGTCGGCGGGGCGGGGTGGCCCCCACCGAGAGCAGGGGCGCCTAGGGCCTGGAGCTGTCAGTAGCGTCCTGGGGCCTGGGCCCCGGCCGGCCGACTCAGGTGTGCCGCCTGCCCCGGTGCCCCGCCGGAAACGGGCAGGGAGAGCGGCCCGCACCGAAGTGAGCCAGCGGCCCAGGGGGCCAGACACGTGGGCACAGCTGTGGGCCAGCCCCGAGAGCATCGAAAGAGGTTTCCAGCCGATGGGTGAACTCCGGAATATCTCCTGACTGGAAGGGAATTTAAAAGTCATTTAGGGACTCTTTCTCCCATCCCCTGCCAAAGGATTTTTGAAAATCCCTAAATCCCCCTTGATAATTTGACGAGCCCGTTTGGAACCTCTTCCAGTGTTCCGAAGCGAGTGTCTTTAAAGGAAACGCATTCTGTTCCTGGACAGATGTGCTTGTAAGTTGAAAGAAACAGCTGGTGCCCATCCTTCCTAGTTCTTTTCCCTTATAGGCAGCTGTGAAGATATCTGAAGATAGTAACCATGTCCTCTGAGTCTTCACTTCCACTTCCTTCAGTTGTTTCTCATCTGCTGTGGTCCTCTAAACTGTCCTCTGGATGAGCTTTAGTTTCCGCATATCACCTTAAAGGAGAGTTTCTTAAAAGTGAGCATGGAGGCAAAACCTAGTAAGTTGCTCTAAGAAACAGCCCCAAGGATTGACCTGCTTAAATCAAAAGTACTCTAGATTCCCTTCCTCATTTCTGTACTGTATTTTGAACTTAAAAAAAAATAGAAAACATTTAGTAGTGTTTGTTCAAACAAACTAAAAGACATCTTATTTTGTGGAAATTTGGGGGTTTCCTTCCTTTTAAAAAATGTCTATAAACACTTTATCGAATGTGCTAATTAATGTACATCAAAGTGTTTTATTAAAGTGTAATGTGCCATGCAAATAGAAGAGCTCTTTTTTTTTTTTTTTTAAACTCTGAGAAGGATTGAGACCCAGTTTAGTGCCAAACTGCAATTTTAATATTTGGTTGCAGAGGGAAATGCTTTATTACATTGAACTCTTTGCTCTATTTCTAACTGCCAGCAGAAGGCCCAAAGTTACTATGAAAAAGAACACTTTTTGTTGCTTACTTACCAACCTCCTAAACTCTTGCCTAAGCAACTCTGCAGGTTAGTAATGTTTTAAGCCCAGTAGAGATGAGATGGCCTTGTAGATAAAATGCCAAGCTCTTACATCTGGGATCCTATTAAAGTACTAAGCAAAGTTTCACTGTTTTTACAACTTAGACAAGCACATACCAGCAGTCAAAATTGGTTATTTTTGTTCTTATGCCTTCATTTTTTAGATTGGTCAGTAGTTTTGAACTTTGTAGCACATATGTCAAGTTTTGATTTTTGTGCAAATGCTGTTCCCTTTTATGTAAGTTGGGTAAACATTTGCATAGCACCATTCTCAATGGAACTGTACAGATCTAGAGGGTGAAAGGTAGAGGATACTTAACTGTGAGAAAGAATTGATGTGAATATCCCACTGAAAATTAAAACTTAGGGCTGGATGCAGGGGTTCGTGCCTGTAATTCCAGCACTTTGGAAAGATGAGGCAGGTGACTGAGACCAGGAGTTCTGGACTAGCCTGGGCAACATAGCAAGACCCTGTCTCTACAAAAAATAAAAATGAAAATATAGCTGGGCATGGTGGTGCATGCCTGTAGTCTCAGCTACTCAGGAGGCTGAGGCAGGAGGACCGCTTGAGCCAAGGAGTTTGAGGCTTCAGTGAGCTATGATCACACCATAGCAAGTGACCAAATGAGACCCCATCTTTTAAAAAAGAAAAGAAAATTTAAACTTGGTATGTTCTGATCTTCGCTGTGCACTTATGTACCTACTATGGGTCAAGCACTATGCTATGTACGATGCTCGGCTGGGTTTACAAAGATTTCCAATCTCGTGGAGCTGGTAAATGGATTGTCTCAGAATAAAAGGTGAGAACTACACATAGGTGAGATATGGGAGTAAAGGTTGGGAGTAAAGGTTGCCCAAAGGTGAGGGCACTTAGACTAGTCTAGGAGTTAAAAGAAGGCTTTGGTAAGAGATGATATCTGACCCAAATCTTAAATGATAGGTAGGAGTAAGCTAGGCAAACATGAGCAGAAAGTGTCCTTCAAACAGAGAAAACAGCTTGAGCAAAGGCATCAATGTGAGAAAAGGAATGGCTTGCGTAGAGAACCACAAACAGTTTGGGACTGCTAGGAATATAACAATAGAGATATAAGTGGTAAGTTGTAAGGCTGGAAATACAGGCAGAGGCCATGTCATGGTGGACCTTGTATGCATAAGTATCCTGAAATGAAATCAGTAGGTGCTGTGTTTTGTTTTGTTTTTTAATTTTTATTTAATTACAGAAAGGTGTCTATCAGACATGGTTGAAGTAACATTTTTAAAATGTGGTTGTAGGGATGAAGAGAAAGAAATGAATCTCAGACAATGTATAAGGCTTTAATGATTGATTGTATGTGCAGGTGAGAGGGTGAGGAGTCCCGTGTGATGCTCAGGTTTTTGCCTTGGATGGTTAATGATATGTTGGTAATTTTAAATGAGACAGGAAACAATTAATGATGAGTTCAATTCTGGACTTGAAGATTTTGCAATTTCTTGAGTTAGATCAACAAGCAAATATAGTGGAAGTAAGCTGAGAAAAAAAGGTGTGGTCAGAAAGTGGAATATCGGAGTTAAGTTGTCTGATATGGGATTGTTCTAGGTGACAGCGAGGTCTCTGTGTATGGGTAGCTAAAATTCAGCAGAGGTGAAGGTCAGTAAAGCTGAGTATGACAAGGAATTTCGAGGCTAGTGTATTGAATGAGTCATCTGTGTGGAGAGTGAAGTGATTGAGGATGATGGGATGTGGGGAAGAGAGAAAGATGTGACCCAGGTGCAGTAAAGATAGGGGATTAATCAGGAGGGTGGTAGATGACAGATGAGGAGGTGGGGTAGAGAGTGATATAGCCAGATGGTGCAAACCTTGAAGGAGGAGGGGCTTTTAAACACAAGAGTGAGAAGGTAATAGGTTTTTTTACTTTTCCTTCCTGGAAGCAGAGTTCTGATCTCTTTATCTTTATTTAGGACTCATATTAACCATTCTGTTTGCTCCGAAGAGTCTGTTCTTAGTCTTGGAAAGTGGGAGGGCACATACCTCATATTGAATCCTTTCTGCTAATACTTAATGACAAAGGGCAGTGGAGGTTTTTTCCTCTGATGATCATTAGTGGGTGGGTAGGGATCAATCAGATAAAGCAGTGAGGAGATATACCCATGGTTTTCTAGACAGAATATAGTGGAAAGAACCTAGGCTTTGGAGTTAGAAACACCAAAATTCAGATCTAGACTCTGTCATTTACTAACTTTATGACTGTAAACAAATTATTTAGCCTCTGTGAGCTCAGTGTCCTTATCTGTAAAAAAATTGTACTTCATAGGATATCACAAATATTACATGAAAAAATATATACATACATACCATACACATAAAATCACAAGAAAAGCAATTAGTGACTCATAGATACAAAGTAAATGTTAGTTCCTTTCTTCCTTCCTTTAAGGGGCTTATGCTCTGCTAGCTGAAATAAACCCTTTACATGCTTACCTTAATTATAAAATAGAACATAGTGAGTACTCTAAGAGAGGTAGTAGCAAAGTGATAAAGCAGTTCAGAGGAGGGAGCTGTCATTTCTAAACATTTGGAAACAAGGTTGGGCTTCATTTTCAAAATGAATTTTACTTGGGCCATGAACAAATTTCAATAGAGTAAATAATTTAGGTAGAGGTATAAAATAGGGAAAGCATAGGATATGGTATCGTTAAAAATTAACAGCTACCACAGGTTTGAGTATTGTATAAGTTAATAGTAGGAAATATGGCTAGAGAGATGGGCTGGGGCCTTGGTATTAAAGATCCGAAACTGTGATACAGTTTGGAGTTGATTCCGGATACATTAGGGAGCCACACATTGGATGTCCTCTTTCCCTACCTCAGTTTACTATCTGTAAAATATATAGGCATCAATTCAGGAACTTCAAATTTTTGTTTGCAATAAGCCAAATAAGAAATTCCACACTTGAAAATAAGTTCCTGTGTAGATCAATTTTAGGTTAAAAAAATCTAAGATTTGTTTTGTAGTTGTAGGTTAATCTTTGCAATAATCTTATTTGATTGATAGGCTTAGTGAGGTTAAGAAACATACAGGATCTCACTGGTAGAAAGTGACCAAAGAAGCTCTAATTTCAAATTCTGTCTTTTTCATTCCACCATACTGATTAAGATTTGAAAGGAAACCTGAGTTCCTCAGGGTCACTAAAAATTAACTGCAGAACCCTGGCAGATCACTTTTACTTTGTCGTTTATAAAATGAAGGAAGATGTAGCTGTAAGGTTTAACTAAGATAAAGTACAAAGTACTTTACATGATGTTGGTCACATATCAGGCACTCAAATATTGGGTCTTTCTCTCCCCGTCTGTGAATGAGGGAATTTAACCACAGCATTGCAAGGCCTTAGTGTTAACTCTCTAGGCACCAGTAAACTGCTAGAACTAATTACATTTGGCCCTCTGTATCCATGGGTTCTGTATCTGTGTATTCAGCCAACTATGGATTGAAAATATGGAAAAAAAAGGGATGGTTGCATCTGTACTGAACATGTACAGACTTTTTTCTTGTCATTATTCCCTAAACAATAGTATAACAACTATTTACATAGCACTTGTATTGTGTTAGGTTTTATAAATAATCTAGAGATGTTAAAATGTATAGGAGGATGTGTGTAGATCATATGCAAATATGATTTTATGTAGGGACCTGATCATCCCTGGAAATTGGTATCCAAAGGACTGGGGGGCCCTGAAACCTTTTGATAACCTTATGGCCAGATAAACCCAGCAAGACTTATCACCTGTTATCTTTATCCCAGAATCAAACAGTCTGTCTTCCATACTGTTATTCTTGTTCTGACCTGGCTTCCTTTTACTCTCTTACAGCCCTGCTTTTTTGCTCCTTCCACTTGTTCTCTCAAACTCCTGTTTCCCTGTTTCCTACATTGTTAACCATTTTATTGGATGTCTTTTTGTGTGTCCTGGCCTTAAGTGGAAGCCAGGCTCTCTCCTGAGTCATGGAGAACATACTACTTCCTCTGTAGCCCTTTTAAATGAATGCGACTCATTCTCCTGCACCCCTCCCATCCCAAAGAAGAGAGGTAAGGATAACTGTATTTTTTTACCCACCGCTGTATCTGGACCATTACTTCTCCATCTTCTTAAAACCCCTGTGCTCTTTGGCTATATACACCCTTGGTTTCTGATATATTCTTATACAATATCTGTTAAGATGAAAATGCACATAAACTACAATCTGGCAATTCCACTCCTAGGTATATACCCTTTGGAAACTCTCTAATGTATGCATAAAGGGATGTTCAAAAATATTCATGCAACATTGCTACAGGCAAAAATTTGAACTAATCTAAATGCCTGTCAATAAAAGAATGAAAATATTGTGGTATATTTACTTAATAGAATTCCATACAATAGTGAAATGAGTAAACTAGATCTATATAGAAACATGAGCAAATCTCACAAATAAGGGGTTGAATGAAAAAGGCGAGTTGCAGAACACATTTATATAAAGCTTAACATGCATGTATTATTTAGGGAGGCATACTTATGTAAAGAACTACATGGTAATTATAAATACCAAATTAAGGATAATAGGTGTCTCCAAAGGGTAAGTTGGGGAGAAAAGACCAGGAATAATGCAAAGAAGGGCACACAGGGAGCTTAAATTGAATTAGTAAATATTTTTCAACTGAGTTGTGGATATATGGGTATCTATTAATTATTCTTTATGCCTTTTTATATATCTGAACTTTTCATTATATGTGTTTTTTGTTTGTTTTTTGGGACGGAGTCTCGCTCTTGTCTCCCAGGCTGGAGTGCAGTGGCGCGATCTTGGCTCACTGCAACCTCCACCTCCTGGATTCAAGCAATTCTCCTGCCCCAGCCTCCTGAGAAGCTGGGATTACAGGCATGCGCCACCACACCTGGCTAATTTTTGTATTTTTAGTAGAGACGGGGTTTCACCATGTTGGTCAGGCTGGTTTCAAACTTCTGACCATGTGAACTGCCTTGGCCTCCCAAATATATGTATATTTTTAAAGAATAGATAGCATTCCACTCTTGTTAAGAGCATAATACAGGGAGGGAGGGGATAGCAGAAGTATAAAGAAATACTAATATTAGGGTGAATCATAAAATTTTTTACTCACCACTAATATTAGAGTGAATCATAAAATTTCTGTTTTTGTAAGTCTAAAGTGATTTTATATAGGCAGATTCAAGTGGCCTATTCAACCTAATGTAACTAATGTTCTGGTTGAAATATATTCAAAATGCACTGGGCATGGTAACTCACACTTGTAATTCCAGCACTTTGGGAAGCCAGGGTGGTCAAATCTCTTGAGCCCAGGAGATTGAGACCAGCCTGGGCAACTTGGTGAAATCCTGTATCTGCAAAAAATACGAAAATAATCTTGGCATGGTGGAAACATATTCAAAGTACTATGGGAACGCTAGGGCAGGAGCAACTGATGGCCAAGGCAGAAGGAGAGAAGTGACATTTGGAAAGGTTCCAGAGAGAGAATGACATTTGAACTGAATGTTTTTATCTTTTAAGTTTTTGTAAGAGACAGGGTTTTGCCGGGTGCGATGGCTCACACCTGTAGTCCCAGCACTTTGGGAGACTGAGGCGGACAGATCATGAGATCAGGAGATCGAGACCATACTGGTTAACACGGTGAAACCCCATCTCTACTAAAAATACAAAAAATTAACCAGGCGTGGTGGCAGGCACTTGTAGTCCCAGCTACTCGGGAGGCTGAGGCAGGAGAATGGTGTGAACCCGGAAGGCGGAGCTTGCAGTGAGTGGAGATCGCGCCACTGCCCTCCAGCCTGGGCGACAGCGAGACTGCATCTCAAAAAAAAAAAAAAGAAAGAAAGAAACTTTGCTTCGTTGCCCAGGCTGGAGTGCAGTATTGTGATCATAGTTCAAGAAGTAATCCTCCTGCCTCAACCTTCCAAGTAGCTAGGATTGCAGGTGTGTGCTCATGCCCAGATAAGTTTTTAAAACTTTTCAAAATTGGGAATGGTTGTATGTGGAATTATTTAAAAGAGCAGAAAGAAAAAAAATAGGGGTCTTGCTATGTTGTCAGGCTGTTCTCAAACTCCTAGCCTGAAGTAATCCTCCCACCTCGGCCTTCCAAAGTGCTGGAAATTATAGGCGTAAGCCACCATGCCTGGCCTTACTGAATCTTAAAGATTGAGAAGGAATTCACCAGATAGAGGGTGAGGAGATGAAAGAAACCCTTCCAGATAGGAAGAGGTAAAGACCCCTTTTTAGTGGGTGGAATCTGCCAGGTGGAATATAACACTAGAGGAAGAGACTAAGGAACAATAATAACAAGACATACCTTTATAGTACTTACTAAACAAGCACCAAGTTAAGTAACCTGTGAAAGATCACAGGGATAGCAAGTGGTAGAGCCAGGATTTGAACTCTGGCAGTCTGAGTCTGCAGTCTGTGCTGTTGTACAGTAAGCTATATTCTGAATCACTATACCATAAGCATAATCAGGAGAAAGTGATGTTTTGGATGCCAAGAAAACAACAGTAAGTTTCAAAAAGATAGGAATAGTCAGCAGTGTGAAAGGCCCTAAAGACATGAAATGGGAATCCTAAAAAGAGAAGATGATTGGATATTAAAAAAAAAAATTTTGCTCTAAGTTACAGTAAGGAATACCAGGATGATAGAGATATGGATATCTCAGAATAATAGCGATTCAGTCTGTCAGTTTTGTGGGCCAGTGATTATAATTTCGTTTAATTATGAAGATATAATCAGGGACTGTTAAAAATAGATCTTCTCCATATTTAAGTACTTGATATATTAACATGATAGACTTTTGATCTTCTGCTATCTATAGTCATCATTACTCTTAGGTAACTATGATTGATAGGGACAATTTTGTTTATTCTTCTATACTTTCTGGTTTTGATAAAGAAAAATCTTAGCCTGCTAGTTTAGTGGATTTTTCAGAATGGGATGATATTCTAAAGAACAGTAGTGGTTCAATCCCAAATATTTCATAGACAAGAAGGTGAAAGAGACCTTATAAGCTGCATGGTATGTGGAAAGAGTTATATGGCTTGGTGATTAAGAGTCCTGATTCAAGTCCCAGTTTGCCACTCACTGGCTCTGTGATTTGGGCAAGGAGTTGCAGTGAATGATTTCTAAGATCTCTTCTGTCAAGTTCTGTAACTGTTAAGTCATTTATTCAGTAAAGAAACTGAGGCCTAAAGAAGGGACTTTTTTGTCCAGGGCCAAAAACCGGAATCTGGTTCTCTTGACTCTTGGTCCTGGATATCTGATGGAAGAATCATCAAACATTTGAGGAGCTGCCACGTATTAGACATGTACTAGGTGCGTGAAAAAACAAAAGGCATGTGAAACTGTTTCAGAATTCATTTATCCAATTTGTGAAAGTAACAATCAGCATCTTCTGTGTTTGTTTGTTTATACATGTGTTACCTTATTTCAAAATGTATTTAAAGCAGACCTACTCTATATAATGTACTCTACTAAGAAAGGAAATAACTTTTTTTTAGTATCTGTCAGATATGTTGAAACGTATAAACATGTTATTTTTACCCACCTGCATATAGGTATTATCACCTCTATTTTATACATAAAGAAATTGAGACTTAGAGATAGCTGGCCAAGATTATGCAGTTTATAAGTAATAGGACTCGGTTTCAAGCCCAGACCAGCCTGACTTCAACCACAGTCTTCTTTTCATTTCACCATGTATGTGCCCCACAGCAGTGTTCTATGATTCTGAGACTTTATCAGTACAGGAGGCAAGGTTTACTTGCAGGAATTGACACATATATTTTTAGTCTGAATATATCTTCTATCTCACCAAACAATGTAGGCAAACAAAAGATCCCTGGATAGAAGAATGAAATGGTTTAGCAAATCAGAGTCATAATTATTTTTTAATTTGAGCATATATATGACTGGATTTCTTGTGAGGATCAGTGCTCATATTTTAATAAATTGTAACATTTCTGTACCCCTTCAACCTTTGGTTTGCATCCACTTTCTACTTTTCAACCTTTACCAGCTACATACTAAGGATAAAAAGGTGCACTTTGGGAGACCGAGGCGGGCAGATCATGAGGTCAGGAAATGGAGACCATCCTGGCTAACACGGTGAAACCTCGTCTCTATTAAAAAAAAAAAAAAAAAATTAGCCAGACGTGGTGGCAGGCGCCTGTAGTCCCAGCTACTCAGGAGGCTGAGGCAGGAGAATGGCGTGAACCTGGGAGGCAGAGCTGAGATCGCACCACTGCACTCCAGCCTGGGCGACACAGCAAGACTCCGTCTCAAAAAAAAAAAACAAAAAAAAGATATGGTTTCTTCCCTCAGTGGGTTTTACTATTTAGGTGGCAGGTGTAATAACTTTACCTAAGCTCTCTTCCTCCCCAAAAGCCATAACCTGAGTCTAATCATGAGAAAACATCAGATAATCCCAACTGAGGTACGTTTTATAAAATTTCTTTTTTTTTTTTTTAGAGACTGAGTCTCACAGTGTCACCCCGGCTGGTGTGCAGTGTGTGTGACCTCAGCTCGCTGTAACTTCCACCTCCCGGTTCAAGTGATTCTCCTGCCTCAGCCTCCCGAGTAGCTAGGATTACAGGTGCCCACCACCACGCCCGGCTAATTTTTTGTATTTTTAGTGGAGACTTGGTTTCACTATATTGGCCGGGCTGTTCTCGAGCTCCTGACCTTGTGATCCACCTGCCTCTGCCTCCCAAAGTGCTGGGATTACAGGCGTGAGCCACCGTGCCCGGCCTATAAAATTTCTAATACTCCACAAAACTGTTAAAGTCATCAATCAAACAAGGAAAGTCTGAGAAAGGGTCAGCCAAGAAGAGGCTAAGAAGACATAGTGACTAAACATAATGTAGCATAGTATACTGGATGGGTTCCTGTCACAGCAAAGTAATCTTAAGTAATCATTAAGGAAGTCTGAATAAAATGTGGACTTTAGTTAATAAGGTATCAATATTGGTTCATTAATTGTAACAAATATACCATACTAATGTAAAATGTTAGTAATAGGGGAAATAATACAGGGTTTGGGAACTATCTGCAGTTTTTCTCTAAATCTAAAACTGTTCTAATAGAAAAAGTTTATTTTTAAAAAGTTATAATAAAATTAGAATGTTTAGATGTTATTTCTTTGAGATTTAATTAAAACCCATTTCTTCATAAAACGAGGTGCGTAATTTAGTTGACTCATTTGATGCAACTGACAAACTGCAGTCTGTTGATAGATGCATTTGCCAGAATGTATACTAGGTGGATGTCATAGGAACTTTTTCTGCCTCAGTCTCTTATGTATATAGTGTAAAATGCCAAGTCCTAGTAATAGTGAATCGCGGTACAGAATAGACCACAGTTTGATCAGCTGTCTCATAGCACTTTATAAAGATGGCCAACCTCTCAACATGGTATATAGAATTCTGTACTGTTCTGTTCTCAACTTTGATCCAGTCAATTCTGTGTTTTAGGGACTATCATTTGTGCCACTCCCACAAACCAATTTCTAATCATATGAGGTTCTTTAATTTGCAAGCAATAATAATCTACTCTGGTTAACTTTGTCTGTAGCAGAGTGCTAAACCTTGTTGAATATCAGAATCACCTGGAGATATTTTTAAAATTAAAAGTATCATGTGCCTATACACCATGGAATACTATACAGCCATAAAAGAGGATGAGTTTGTGTCCTTTGTAGGGACATGGATGCAGCTAGAAACCATCATTCTCAGCAAACTATCACAAGAACAAAAACCCAAACACTGCATGTTCTCACTCATAGGTGGGAATTGAACAATGAGATCACTTGGACACAGGAAGGGAAACATCAACACACCAGGGCCTATGTGGGGAGGGAGGAGAGGGGAGGGATAGCATTAGGAGATAATACCTAATGTAAATGACGAGTTGATGGGTGCAGCACACCAACATGGCACAAGTATGCATATGTAACAAACCTGCACGTTGTGCACATGTACTCTAGAACTTAAAGTATAATTTTTTTTTTTTTTTTTTGAGACGGAGTCTTGCTCTGCCACCCAGGCTGGAGTGCAGTGGCCGGATCTCAGCTCACTGCAAGCTCCGCCTCCCGGGTTTACGCCATTCTCCTGCCTCAGCCTCCCGAGTAGCTGGGACTACAGGCGCCCGCCTCGTCGCCCAGCTAGTTTTTTGTATTTTTAAGTAGAGACAGGGTTTCACCGTATTAGCCAGGATGGTCTCGATCTCCTGACCTCGTGATCCGCCCGTCTTGGCCTCCCAAAGTGCTGGGATTACAGGCTTGAGCCACCGCGCCCGGCCTTAAAGTATAATTAAAAAAAAAAAAGAGGGTACAAGAAATCTTCAAGTGTGAAGATCCTGATAGAATAAAAATAACTGTTACAACAACAACAAAAAAGGGTATTATTTGAAGTGGAATATTTTATTCTATTATTCTGTACTAACTTATGCCAATAAACTGTCTACATTTATCGAAATAACTGAAAAAAAAAAAAAGTACCATGTGCCAAAAAAATTATATTGAATTGGGATCTCTAAGGGGATAGAACATAGGAATTAATATTTTCTAAAAGCTCTTTAAGTAATTCTGATACTTACTCATTGTTGCCAGTTTCAGTGAACAGCCCCCAATTCATCTATTTGTTCAGGCCTAACAACTGGGAATTGTTTCTTTAATTTTTTTTTTTTTTTTAAGAAATAGGGTCTTGCTTTGTTACTCAGGCTGGAGTGCAGTGATGCGATCATAGCTCACTGCTGCCTTGAACTCCTGGGCTCAGGTCATCCTCTTCCCTCATCTTTCTGAGTAGGTAAGACTACAGGCGTGTGCTATGGAACCCAGCTAATTTTTAAATTTTTGTTTTATAGGGATAGAGTCTTGCCATCTTGCCCAAGCTAGTCTTGAACTCCTGGGCTCCAGTGATCCTCCTGCCTCAGCTCCAGTAATCCTCCCGCCTCAGCCTCCTGAAGTGCTGGGTTGGTGCCTGGCTGGGAATCATTTGTTAAATTATCTTTTCTCCATTTTTAGTTCATTGCTGACACCCCTTAGAACTATATCCTAAACTAATGAATCTTCCCCCCCTCCCCATCACCACTTCCTTTATTCTAGTCTACACCACCATAGTTCTTCTTTTGGACCGTTATGTCAACCCCCTAAACGGCTTTCGTTTGTTTACTTTTGTACCCTATCCTCCACCAATGTGGTCACCACAGATCATATTATCTCTGCCTAAAATCCTTCAGTAGCTTTCCATTGCTTTGGATATACAAATGATATTTTTCCTTGTGGTCTACATGATATGGAGACTACCTTCTTAGCCTCATGTAGTGCCACCATCCCCTAGCTAAGTTCTAGTTACATTGGCTCCCGTCTCGTTTCCTGAAGATATGAAGCTCTTTCCTGTCTCTCAGACTTGGCACATACTGTTTCATCTGCCTGGAAGAGTCTTTCCCTGACTTTTGATTGATTTTTTTTTTTTTTTTGAGAAGGAGTCTCGCTCTGTCGCCCAGGCTGGAGTGCAGTGGCGCAATCTCGGCTCACTGCAAGCTCCGCCTCCCAGGTTCACGCCATTCTCCTGCCTCAGCCTCCCGAGTAGCTGGGACTACAGGTGCCCACCACCAAGCCCGGCTAATTTTTTGTATTTTTAGTAGAGATGGGGGTTTCACCGTGTTAGCCAGGATGGTCTCGATCTCCTGACCTCGTGGTTCACCCATCTCGGCCTCCCAAAGGGCTGGGATTATAGGCTTGAGCCACCGTGCCCAGCCTTGATTCATTCTTAGACATTACCTCCTCATAGAGGCCATACTGACTGCCCTTCCACAGTCACTCTGTTTATTCTATTATAACACTTAATCACAATATGTAATTATTTATTTGCTTACTTGTTAAATTCCATGAGGACATGACAGCAGGGGTCTTTTTTTTTTTTTTTAATTATACTTTAAATTCTAGGGTACATGTGCACAACGTGCAGGTTTGTTACATTTGTATACATGTGCCATGTTGGTTTGCTGCACCCATTAACTTGTCATTTATATTAGGTATTTCTCCTAATGCTATCCCTCCCCCACCCCGCCACCCTCCGACAGGCCCTGGTATGTGATGTTCTCCTCCCTGTGTCCAAGTGTTCTCATTGTTCAATCCCCACCTATGAGTGAGAGCATGCGGTGTTTGGTTTTCTGTCCTTGTGATAGTTTGCTGAGAATAATGGTTTCCAGCTTCATCCATATCCCTACAAAGGACATGAACTCATCCTTTTTCATGGCTACATAGTGTTCCATAGTGTATATGTGTGACATTTTCTTAATCTAGTCTGTCATTGATGGACATTTGGGTTGGTTCCAAGTCTTTGCTATTGTGAATAGTGCCGCATTGCCAATCTTATTCTTATATCTGACTCCTATCACAGTGCATGGCATATAATGGCATTCATTAAAAAGTTAAATGAATGAATTAATTTTTTTTTTTTTTTTTGGTAGAGGGTTGGAGTTTTGCTCTTGTTGCCTAGGCTGGAGTGCAATGGCACAATCTTGGCTCACTGCAACCTCCACCTCCTGGGTTTAAGCGATTCTCCTGCCTCAGCCTCCCAAGTAGCTGGGATTACAGGCATGTGCCATCATGCCTGGCTAGTTTTTGTGTTTTTATTAGAGATAGGGTTTCACTGTGTTGATCTGGTTTCGAACTCCTGACCTCAGGTGATCCACCTATCTTGGCCCCTGAATGAATGAATCTTAACTGCCACCAACCTGGTCCAAGCTTCTGTCATCTCTCTTCTGAATTGCTATAGTTGCATCCAAACACTTTGCCTGCAACTGCTGTGGGTCCCCTTCAGTCATTTTCCATGTTGCTTTCAGGGTTAAATATTTAAAATTTTAAGTCTGATGATTATACTATTCTCCCTACATTCCTTTTTTTTTTTTTTTTTTCCTGAGTCAGGATCTTGCTCTGTCACCCAGGCTTGAGTGCAGTGACGTGATCACGGCTCACTGCAGCCTCCTGAGTAGCTAGAACCACAGGTGCGCACCACCACACCCAGCTAATTTTTTTTTTTTTTTTTTTTTTTGAGATGGAGTCTCGCTCTGCCGCCTGGGCTGGAGTGCAGTGGCCGGATCTCAGCTCACTGCAAGCTCTGCCTCCCGGGTTCATGCCATTCTCCTGCCTCAGCCTCCCGAGTAGCTGGGACTACAGGCGCCCGCCACCACGCCCGGCTAGTTTTTTGTATTTTTTAGTAGAGACGGGGTTTCACCGTGTTAGCCAGGATAGTCTCGATCTCCTGACCTCGTGATCCGCCCGTCTCGGCCTCCCAAAGTGCTGGGATTACAGGCTTGAGCCACCGCGCCCGGCCTAATTTTTTTTTTTTTAATTTTGTAGAAATGGGGTCTCACCATGTTGCCAGGGCTGATCTTGAACTCCTAGGCTTAAGTGATCCTCCCACCTCAGCCTCCCAAAGTGCTGGGATTACAGGCGTGAGCCACCGTGCTTGGCTCCTTACATTCTTTATATGCTTCCTGCTTGTCTTAATGTAGCTTATAGAATGTTTTCTTTAATTATTTTTTAAATTGTGGTAAAATATATGTAATGTAAAATTTACCATTTCAACCATTTTTAACAGTACTGAGTATAGTCACATTGCTGCGCAACCATCTTCACCATCCGTCTCCGGAACTTGTTTCATTTTGTTAAACTGAAACTCTATCCATTAAACAATAATTATACCTTGTGGAGTCCCAGTAAGTAAGCAGCAATGAGGAAGGAGCCATAGGTAGGGGAGAACAATGAACAATTGTTCTGAGAGACCAACCAACCACTGGCACAACTACCTTGTCTCATAGCCCCCTCCAGTCCTCATAGCCCCCTGTAAAACTTCCCTCCAGTCCTTGCCTGTTTGTAGACAGCACCTTCTCTGCTGTGCTGCCTGTTGTACCCTTGCAACATATTTTCTTACTTTCTCTAATAAATCTGCCTTTTTTATTTTTGAGACAGAGTCTTGCACTGTTGCCCGGGCAGGAGTACAGTGGCCCAATCTCAGCTCATCAGCTCACTGCAACCTCTGCCTCCAGGGTTCACAGGATTCTCCTGCCTCAGCCTCCTGAGTAGCTAGGATTACAGGTGCACACCACCATGCCCGGCTAATTTTTTGTATTTTTAGTAGAGATGGGGTTTTACTATGTTGGCCAGACTGCTCTCGAACTCCTGACCTCATCATCTGCCCGCCTCAGCTTCCCAAAGTGCTAGGATTATAGACATGAGCCACCGCGCCCAGCCAAATCTGCCTTTATTTACCTGTAACTGTCTTGGTAAATTTCTTTACCACTTGCGACATAGGCCCCAGCTAGTTGCACCCATGGCATACATTCCTCCCTCCCTGCAGCTCCTGGCAACCACCATTCTACTTTCTGTCTCTATGAATTTGACTATAATTCTCCAGCTTCATATGAGGGGAATCATACAATGTTTTCCCTCTTGTCACTGGCTTGTATCACTCAGCATGTCTTCAGGGTTCATCTGTGTTGTAGCCTGTGTCAGAATTTCCTTTCTTTTAAAATTAAAGACTCAATAATATAATTTTTACATTAAATTTGAACAGAGTGACCATGGAAGGGCAGTTGGGGAGTGCTCTACGAGGAGGTGATTTTTTAGCTGAGAAAAAATAAACCAAAAGTCAGAGGAAGACACTCCCAGGCAGAGCAAACAGCATGTGGCAAGTCTCAGAGACAGGAAAGAGCCTCATATATTCAAGAATCAAAAAGGGAGCCAATGTGACTGGAACTTAGCTAGGGGATTATGGCACCATATGAGGCTCTGAAGGCAGGCTTCATGTCATGTAGACCACAAGGGAAAATGTCATTTGTATATCAGTGCAATGGAAAGCCACTGAAGGGTTTTAAACCAGCAGAGCTAACATGATCTGTGGTGAGAGTGTTGGTGGGGGATGGGGAATGCAGAACTATCTGCTTTGTATGCATCAGCCTTTCAGTTCTGTGGGCTAGTCATGCCCCATCCCACCTCAGGGTTTTTTCTTATGATTGTTCCTTCTGCCTAGAATGCTCTCTCCCCTTCCTTGTCTATTCATTGTTTAGATTTCAGTGGAGACGTAACTTCCTTAGGGAATCCTTCCTTAATCTCCCAGAATCTATTTAATCTCCATGTTGCACATTTCATAGTACCTTGTGACTTTGCTTTGTAGTACTTACAATAGTTTTTTAAATGAAGCCGTATTTGTATTTTTGGGTTGATTAATATATGTCAGAATAGCAGGGACCATGTCTTCTGTTCAATATTGTATTCTGAGCACCTAGTATTTAAGTAGGTATTTCAGTAAATAATGTAACATATATAATAAATAATACTAATATTTGTTGACTAAATGAATTTGAGTCTGGACCTTGATAGCTTAATGTCTTTCTAAAAATCTACTTCCATATCTAAGCCTTTCTTGACTACTTTCGCCTTTTTCTGTGAGCTTAAAAGTCTTTATTCATTGTTTGCCAGATGCTAAACATTTACAGAAGTAATCCTTATGTCATCTGAAATTTTCTTTTTTTTTTCATATTGCTTATGTTTTATATTTGCTAGTTGGTCTTTTCCCTCTAAACAGCCACTAGAGTTATTTTTCTAACTTTCTAAGTTACAAGTCTCATCATTTGCAGAAATTCTAGTGCATTCATCATCCCTTAAATGATATGTGGTGAAAGGGCAGTTTTAATTTCTGTTTGTCTCAGACTAATAATTTTGTAAGTGTAATAAAAACGATTTACTAGAAAGATGAAATTTTTGAAAAGTTGAAGTGTAAACCTCAAAATCTTATTAGATTTAATGTCATAAAATTATTCTGTTAAATTGCTATAGGAAGTTTCCAAGTATTTACTCTAAATTCTGTACTTTTTGCAAACAGGAAACAAACATTTTGCTGATGAAGACCACACATTGAATAGTAGCACCACTTAAGGTTTCTGTGCAGGGATACCAGGAGGTTCAGGGTGAGGCAGGGTGGACTCTGCCTCCTTGCTCCCCTTTCACCAGATAAGTTCTGTCTTTATTATTGTTGTATTTTACCTAACAATTTGTTTGAAGATGGTTCTTTGACCAAAAAAGGCTTGAAAACCGCTAGTCTGCCTGGCGTTTTAGAAGGGCATTTAAAATTCTTCATCTGATTGCAGCCCAGTTTTCTAATTCAGTCACTGCTTCTTGCCGTAGATCCTATTCTTGAACCACCTGTCATTTTCCATAGGCCATCATACAAGCCCTTTTACTACTTATTACTTTTCCACTTTCCTTTACTTAGAATTGACTAAACTTTCCTCTCTGGGGTATGATGCATTCTCCAAGTTCTGATTGAAAAGTCACCTCCTGTGTGAAGCCTCTTCAATTCCTTTGGATGGAATTGGTCACTACTTTTAACATACCTATGGTAGTTATATACTACATTCTGTTAATCGTTAATGTATTTGCTTGTCTTTCTCATATAACATGGTTCTAGTCCTATCTGTCTTTATATTCCCTAGCGCAGGGACTGGCACGTACTCAATAAATGTTGATTGGATAAATTGGAAAAGTCATCAATATTTGTACGTATCTCAGATATAAAAATAGAAGCTTTTTATTTGGTTTCAGGCAAACTATGTGACTGCCTCCTTGCTCACTTCTCCTCACTTTGGGGACCTATCCCTGGATATTGAGTATGACATATATACAAAGAGTGAAGTATGTGTCTTAGAAAATGCAAGTAATGAACCTCCTACCCAGGTTCTCGTGTGAACTTGCATTAAAGCTCTGTGTGTGTTGGAAGGTGTACAGAGAAAGTTAAAAGCGGATTATTAATGAAATTGTTTTGATTAAAAAATTTGGAATCTGATCCTTTAAATAGCACCCTTGTTTTGTTTTATTTTAATTGAATTTGTCTGTTCTTTCAGTTTTATGAGTGACCTTTAAGTAATCTCTTATTGCCAAGAGAAACTGCCCTCTGGAAAAAGTGTAAGATTTAGGGTCACATGACCAAGATATTCTAATCCTAAATCCAGTGATTACTAGCTGTGTGACCTTTACAAGTCATATAAACTCTCTAAATCTTATTTTCTTCATTTGTAATAAAGGAACAACTGACATTTGTCCTGTGTACCCTACAGAATTGTGAGGGCCAAATGAAATGGAGGGTATGAAAGTGCTGGTAAACCCCAGAAACAGCAAATGCACGTAAACCTTACAACAGAAATTGTGCTGTTTACTACCAGCTCTATGACTTCACACCAGTTAAATTATTTGTACCTCAGTTTATTCGCCTGTAAAATGAGAATATTAATACCTGTATCATTGGGTTTATTGTGAGAATTAAGTTATTTATAAAAAAGTGTCTAGTAGATTGACCTGAGTGTTTGATTATCAGTCAATTTACCTTTGCTTTAGCATCACACCCTTTTCTAGCCTCCACCCTGAATTAGGGTTTAATAGTAATAATTATAAGAAATGATAGTAATTGGAGATTATTTACTAAACACTTGTGTATGCTTAAATCTATGCTAGTTGCTATAGGGAAAGTGGAGATACGGTAATCACTAATCCCTTACATTTCATTTCAGCTATTCAGTATTTAGCACTCACCATGTGTTAGATATAGGGGATAAAGAAATAAACATGAAGCAGCATTACCCCTCAAGGCTCATAATCTGGTAGAGGAATCAGACACAAATAAATTATAATATAGTATAGCACAACAATATAAACGTATACACTTCATGGAAGAGATAATGATTTTGTCTGAGTGTATGAGGAAAGCCTCTATTCTATGCGAATTAGGTTTTAAAGGATGAGTAGAAATTTTTTTAGGTCGGCTGAGGTGAAAGAGGGGGCGATCCAGATGGAAGGAATCAGCATATGCAGTGTTTGGAACTGTATAAATCGTTTATTACTGCTGTGTATTAAGGTTAAGAAAAGCTGACTAGAGGTGAGGCTAGAGAGTAGGCAAGGGCTGGATCATCTGAGGATGATTTTTGTACCGTACTGAGGAATTTAAATGTCATTCTGTAGGCAAGAGGAGTCAGTGAAGGGTTTTAAGCAGAAAACAAAGACTATCCCTTGGGTGTCGTAGGAGAACCACTTTGATGGCCTTGCAAGTGACAGACCAGGGAACTTTATAGATTACCCAAATGTTTTTATCTGATTCTCACAACAGGTCTTTGAAAGTTGGCAAGGCGGGAATTAATCCCATCTAATATATGATATATGAATCATTGAGAATTAAAGATGGCACTGGAAATTAGCTGGCATCATATACAATCAGTACTTATTGAGCAGGGATTAAACCTAGGCCTTTTCCAAATCTAGTTTTATTTTTACAATATATTGAAAGATACAGTCTCTGCCCTAAATGAAATTTAACACTTGTTAGGGATGATTGAGGGATAATTTTCCTTAAAAAAAAAAAAAAAGATAAAATCATGACTTTCACACAAATATAGAATGAACAAAATTTTAACTTGTTAATCCATGTGGAAAACAGATAGTACAAAGATGGCTCAGAGAGGACCCAAAGTACCATATATTTATTGTCAGGAAATGCTGAACTTAATTCACAAATGGTGACAAAACTCGTCAATACCATAGGACAGTTATCAATTGCATTACCTGGGCACAGTTTGCATTTCAATGGACAGGAATTATTTGCATTACTATGAGTTTTCAACAAGTTGAGATATTTCTTGACAAAGCTGTGAAATAGCCTAATTAAAGACAGACCAAGTAACACATCTCCATACAATCAGGTAATCCTAGAAGTCTCCAGATTCCACTGATAGACTATGCAGTAATCTCTTTTGCCCATTTCAAAACCTCCCAGGATTTTATCCAACAGGAATTTAGGACTAATTCTCAGAAAATTCAGGTTAGGGGATAAGGAAATAAACATGAAGCAACCTCAGCCCACAAGACTCATAATCTAGTAGAGGAATCAGACATACAAATAAATTATAATACAATATAGTACAATAATATAAATGTATACACTTCATGAAAGAGATCATTTCATGTGGACCAGGATCTTCTCCAGTTTTCCCTATTACCCTCTCATCAGAAATCCAGGATTGTTCATCTCAACAAAAGTATCCTTTGAAAAATGACTGCATCATACAGTCCCATTATGCAATGTCGGTTTCCATTCTCACTTTCTGTTTAGGTTACCTGCCTAGGACTCTTCTTGAGTGTTTGAATTACCGCTTTCCAGAAATGAAAATCTGCCTCCAAACCCACCAACCTAGTTGTTGGTGGACTGTAATACCCAAGTGAAAAAAGGCTTTAGAGTGTCAGGTGTCTGGATTTTCTAAGCAGTACTTCTGTAGAGTTCCTTGGCATAATGTCATCTTCCCCTTAGCACTGTGATATGTCTTCATACAGTCTCTTTTGCAGTATTATAGAAGGTGCATTCCCAGGAAGCCTCATGTTATAAAGAGTTAGTATAGTAATAGTTATTTCAAGGGTTGTTTTTTTCCTATATGAAAGTAAAGGTGCTTATATAGCTGCAAGTATATAACTATAAAATCTAAAAATTTTGAGGAAATCCAGTGATTGATTTTGTTTAACTTTTGCAAAAGAATATTTCTTTGCCTATCTTCACCAATATCACTTTATCACTTTTATTGTCCATTTTTATGGCAAAGCACCAAGTAATTTAAAGCAGTTGTTTCATATTTGCAGTATTTCTTTTTCTCTTTTCCTTTCTTTCTTTAATTCCTTCATGCTTTGTCTTTCTTCTTCTTCCCTTCCCTTGTTTCCTTTTCTTCTTTCTCTTCCTTCCCTTCCCTCACTTTCTCCTTGTCTTCTTCCTTCTCTGTATTCCACATAAAGGTATGTTAGAATGATGCAAATAATGTTTCCTAAAACCAGATATAGGTGTATCTCTTTGACTTAATGCTGTCAGTTTAAGATTATTTATCTGTTCATATCATCTGTAGATGGTTCTACTCTCTCAAGACTTATCATTGCTTAATTGCTTAATGATATCAATCTCCAGTCCTTTTGTTCCCTAGCTTTTTTTTTTTTTTTGAGATGGAGTCTTGCTCTGTCACTGAGGCTGGAGTTCAGTGGCGCAATCTCGGCTCACTGCAACCTCTGCCTCCCGGGTTTAAGCAATTCTCCTGCCTCAGCCTCCTGAATAGCTGGGACTATAGGTGCCCGCCACCACACCTGGCTAATATATATATATATATTGTATTTTTAGTAGAGAGAGGATTTTGCCATGTTGGTCAGGTTAGTCTTGAACTCCTGGCCTCAAGTGGTCCGCCCGGGTTGGCTTCCCAAAGTGCTGGGATTATAGGCATGAGCCACTGCACCTGGCCCCTAGCCTTTTTTTTTTTTTTTTTGCTGTGAGCGTTTAGCCATGCCTTATTGAATTTTTGTGTCTGTGTGTCATAAAATATATATATATAACAAAATTTATTATTTCATCTTTTTTTTTTTTTGGTAGAAATGGTGTCTTGCTATGTTGCCTAGGCTAGTCTTGAACTCCTGGGCCAAAGTGATCTTCTTACCTCGGCCACCCAAAGTGCTGTGCCTATTTTAACCATTTTTAAATGTACAGTTCTGTGGCATTAAGTACATTCACATTATTACGCAACCATCACCACCATCCACCTCCAGGTTGCTTTCATCTTCTCCAATTAAAACTGTACCCGCTAAACAATAACTCCCCGTTTTCCGCTTCCTCCAACTTCTGCAACCACTACTCTTACTTTCTATCTCTGAATTTGACTAAATAGGAACCTCATGTAAGAGGAATTATATAACATTTGTCATTTTGTGACTGCATGCACTCTTGAAATTTGAAATACGGTATTGATGATGATGATGATGATGGTAATAATAATAATAATGGTTTCCATTTATTTAGTATTGTTCTTTTGGCCACGCATGCTATTTGTTTAATCTTTTCAATCTATGCCAATAAATGACTTTATTCATCCTCATTTGACAATTAAAGAAGATGAGACAAAGAGATTAAGTAATTAATCCAAGATAAAGAATTTAATCTGTGTTCTCTCTAAGATTTCTGCCTTCCATTACACTAGAAGTTGATGGTATTAGTCCTGGTTCCAACCTGTGTCAAGATGGCATTGGAAAAGGATTGAGTATGCTTCATGGTTTCCTTCTCTTCTTATACACCAGTTTACCTTGTTCAGATTTCAAAAACATGGCACAAGATATTTTCCAGTAAAAAGATACGAACTTTATTTTCAGACTCCTTTAGATTATGCACTCTTATCAAAAACAAGGACCATGTCTTTCATTTCTATATTTCTAGCATTGGCCTAGCATGTAGAAGTCACCAAAACATGTGTTAACATGTGTTAATTGTGTGCCCTGAATCTGCTCCTCCTTTTCTATCCAGATGAGTTGGTTTTTGAGATAGAGATAGCTATAAGTATAGTTCCTGCTTTCAAGGAGCTTAGAGTCTAGTTAGAGATGAGACATTAAAAAATCATCATGAAACTCACTTTCTGTTTGAATTGGTTTTGTACTAAATATGTTGGCTTTAAAATGTATTTCAGTCATTTATAGGGCCTAGTTCACGTAACATTTTTTGGGAAAATGAACTATTATTTCATGAGTCAAGGTATTGGACATACTTCCTCTAAACACATATACATAAACTCTGGTAAAACTCCCTCAACCGCTGCCTGCCCACAGTGCAATTGGTGCTTGCTATATATGGGGTCAGTGAGGAGTGATTAAAGCAGGCCATGGGTCCTCCAACTGGGGATTGTGTCCTTGCCTTGCATGAGCAAATAAGTCCCAATCCCCAAATACCTGGCAAGTACCTTACCTCTTTTTCTTGATAGACATGTCACCATTCATCAGCTCAAAATTATTAGTTTTAAGAGAAATAATGAAAAGCCCAATTCTACAGATGAGAAAAAGTTTATGTTGATTAATGTATAATGTATGAAAGAGTGGTTATATGAAAGTCAAAGATCTGAAGGACCAAGTGACTTGTATCTTGTATAGTACTTTTTTTTTTTTTTTTTTTTTTTTTTTGTGAGGTGGAGTATTGCTCTGTTGCCTAGGCTGGAATGCAATGGCACAGTCTCAGCTCACTGCAACCTCTGCCTCACAGGTTCAAGTGATTCTCCTGCCTCAGCCTCCCGAGTAGCTGGGATTACAGGCACCTGCCACCATGCCTGGCTAAGTTTTTTTGTATTTTTAGTAGAGACAGGGTTTCGCCATGTTGGCCAGGCTGATCTCAAACTTCTGACCTCAAGTGATCTGCCCACCTCGGCCTCCCAAAATGCTGGGATTACAGGCGTGAGCCACCGTGCCCGGCCATGTTTTTGTATTTGATACTTACTATTGAGTATACTGAGCTTCTATAGGACTTTCAGTTATGGTATTCTGTTTTAACCCCAGCTATTCTGATGGCATCCGACGTATTTCAATTCAGTTCTGACACCAACCATCCGGAGTTAGAGTCAGACTCCACAAGTTTATGAGAGCATGGCCTCCAACAAGACTTGCCCCATTTCAGATGCTGGTCTCAAGTCAGATCCCCAGGCCACCCATACTTCTGACCAGCTGGCTACAAATTTGAGGAGTTCCCACAATCCCCTTCAGGTTTGACAATTCACTAGAACAACTCACAGAACTCATGAAAGTGCTGTTCTTATTATTACAGGCTTATTATAAAAGATAACAAATCTGGGACAGCCAAATGAAGAGACACTTAGGGTGAGGCCTGGGAGAATATCAGTTGCAGAACTTCTGTGCCCTCCTTCCATGGAATTGGGGCACATCACCCTTCTAACATATCAGTGTGTTCACAGATTAGGAAGCAGCATTGAGCTTCAGTGTCAAGAGTTTTTATTAGGGTTTCATATGTAGGCATAATTGATAACTCAGTGTTCAGGCCCCCTCCCTTCCCAGAGGTGGGGCTTGTTCAAAGCCCTAGCCCTCTAATCATATTGTTTGTTCTTCTGGTAACTAGCCCACATATTGAACCATCTGACTAACAGAAACTAAGGTGTGATCCCAGGGTCTTATGAATAATAAAGCTATTTATAGCACTTGGAAAATTCCGGGGGTTTTAGAAGCTCTGTGCCAGGAACCTGGTACAAAGACCAGACAAATTATATAACACATGGTACATAAGAGAAAGTTTAGTGTAATGGTTAACAGTGGTTTAGTAGAAAGTTATTTCTTTTCCTCATGGGGTTGTGGTGAGGTTTAAGTGCAGTCACCGGTGTAAAGCACTTAATACCATGCCTGGTATGTACTAAGTCTTAAATAGATATTAGCTAGTATTAAGAGGTGTTTTAGTTTCCTAGGTTACTGTAACAAAGTACCACAGATTGGTTGGCTAGAACAACAGAAATGTATTCTCTCAGTCTGGAGGCTAGAAGTCTAAAATTAAGGTATTAACTAGGCCATGCTCCCTCAGAGACTCTGGGTAGAATCTTTTCTGGCCTTTTTCTAGCTCAGTCCTTGGTGTTCCTGGGCTTGCGGTTGTATTACTCCAGTCTCTGACTCTGATGTCACATTGTGTTCTCCCTATGTGTCTCTGTTTTCATATGGTCTTTAACTCTTAAGGACACCAGTCACATTGGATCATGGCTTACCCTAATGACCTCATCTTAACTTGTTTGTATCTGCAAAGACCCTATTTCCAAGTAAGGGCAATTCACAGGTACCAGGGGCACACAATTTTAGGGACACAATTTAACACAGTTCACAATTCTGGCACCCTAAAATTTTTGTTCTTCTCATGTGCAAAATATATCCATCCCATCCCAACATCTCCAAAAGCCTCAACTCCTTCCAGCATCAACTCTAAGTCCAAAATCCCATCTAAATGTAATCAACTCAAAAAGTTCCAAATTTCATCTTTTATATAATCTAAATCAGATATGAGTGAGCCTCTGGGTATAGTCCCTCCTGAACAAAATTTCTTCCCATCTGCTATGAAGCCTAGAAAACAAGTTGCTATTTGCTGCCAAGATACAATGGTAAGATAGGCATAGGAAAGACATTGCCATTATGAAAGAGAGAAAATTGGAAAGAATAAGGGAGTCACTGGTCTAAAGCAAGTTTGTAACCCAGCAGGGAAAACTGCATTAGATTTCAGAGCCCGAGAATAATTCTCTCTGGCTTGATTCTCTGTCCTCTGGACTGCTGGGGCGGCCCTACCGCTTTAGCCTGGGAATGTCTCATTGGCTCAGACCTCTGCATCTGTGGCTTTGCCCTCAGAGCCAGTCTTCCTGTATGTCATTCCATCTCTGTCCATTTCAGTCATGGCTGGTAGTACTTTTGCTGGTACGAAATTCTCAAAAACCTTGTCAGTCTCCTGTGCAATGCAGGTCCAATCCATCTAACAAGAATGTTCTCCACATGTCTTTGCTACATAACTGTATCTCTATTCCTGGCTTTTGCAGAGATGATTGACTGGGTTTGTGAATCACATGCAAATGATTGTCCAACTGTACCCTTGCCTTGGCCTTGTTTCCAGAGCATACTATCTGGATAGGCAGATAATTTTCTTTCTTTTTTTTTTTTTCTGAGACTGAGTTTTGCTCTGTCGCCCAGGCTGGAGTGCAGTGGCGCAATCTTGGCTCACTGCAAACTCCACTTCCCAGGTTCACACCATTCTCCTGCCTCAGCCTCCCGCGTGGCTGGTACTACAGGCACCCGCCACCACGCCTGGCTAATTTTTTGTATTTTTAGTAGAGACGGGGTTTCACTGTGTTAGCCAGGATGGTCTAGATCTCCTGACCTCGTGATCTGCCCACCTCGGCCTCCCAAAGTGCTGGGATTATAGGCGTGAGCCACCGGGCCCAGCCAGCAGATAATTTTCTAAATTACCAAGTGCTGTTCCTTTTTTGCTTAATATTAATAGTTTATTCCTCAATTTATTTCTTTCCTCTCACACTTTATAAGCACCAAGGAGAACCCAGAACATACTTCCACACTTTGGTTAAAAATCTCAGCCAAATATCCAAGTCTGTCACTTATAAGTTCTGCTTTTCACCTAGCGGCTCAACATAATTCAGACAAGTTTGCTGCTGCTACATAACAAGGTGTCCAATAACATGTTGATCATTTCCTTTGAAGGCTCTACGAGAAGCATCTTTAGTGCTCATATTTCTTCCAACTATCTCTTCAAGGAAATTTAGACTTTTTCTGTCAAGCATCTCAAAATTCTTTCATCCCCTACCCGTTACCCCATTCCAAAGCCACTTATTTAAGTATTTGTTAGAGTAGTACACCACTCTTGGTACCAAAATCCATATTAGTTTCCTGGCAGCTACTAGAAGGTAGAAGAGACGGGGAAGGATCTTCAGAGAGAGCATGACTCTACCAACACTTTGATTTTGTACTTCTGGCCTCCACAACTATGAGAGAAGACATTTCTGTTGTTTTAAGATAGTCAGTTTAGAGTACTTTGTTATAGCAGCCCTGGGAAACTAAAATAGAGATGTTTCCTGGAGGTACTATAGTCATCAGTGCAAAGCAGTGAGTACAAAGTATCTTCCTCCATCCTCAGGTTTTCCTGCCATTTGTCTCTCTCTCCTCAGAACATATTTGTGTCTAGTTGTACTATAAAGTTTACTTTTGCTATGTTAACAGCTTATGATTTGGCTTTATCTCAAGAGATCAGTCTTAAGTAGGGATGCTCTGGTGCCAAGAAACCTTCAGCCATCCAACCTTTGCAGGGGTGGGGGCTTTACTTTTACAGACTTCTTCTGCCAGAATGCCTAATTGTGGCTCTTGGTTTCCTCCTCATGCAAATTCTTGTAATGCCTGCCTTCATCATGGTGAAGGTAGAAGAGTCCTGGTGGTACTTCATTTAGATAGGCAGCTGACCCATAATTGATTAATCATGTAATGAATCCTTGACTGTAACTTTTAACAGATAGCTATGTTTTTCTTTTTTTTTTTTTTCTTTTTTCTTTTTTTTTTTTTTTTTTTTGAGATGGAGTCTTGCTCTGCCACCCAGGCTGGAGTGCAGTGGCCGGATCTCAGCTCACTGCAAGCTCCGCCTCCCGGGTTTACACCATTCTCCTGCCTCAGCCTCCCGAGTAGCTGGGACTACAGGCGCCCACCTCGTCACCCGGCTAGTTTTTTTTGTATTTTTAAGTAGAGACAGGGTTTCACCGTATTAGCCAGGATGGTCTCGATCTCCTGACCTCGTGATCCGCCCGTCTCGGCCTCCCAAAAGTGCTGGGATTACAGGCTTGAGCCACCGCGCCCGGCCAGCTGTGTTTTTCAATTGAGTTATTTTTCAAAAACACAACTTTTGCCTACCTTAATGAGGAGTTATACTTTTTTGGATTTCCTTTAGTGTTGATCACAGTGTTTGCAGATCTCTTAGAAGATGCTCCATAAAAATTGTTTTGCATTGAAGAAGGCTTATCCATGGCACTGCTAGTGAGAGACTAGCTCTAGTGATGAATAAGAGATGTTAGTTGCCAGGGCTGTCATTTCAATTTGTCTTGGTTTTACTGAGCTCATTAACAAATTGCCACAGTGGTAATATGAAAGTAATGAACCTTCTGGAGACCCAGCTGGGGCACAGAATGCTAACAGGGACCTTCAGGGCAACTGCCATTGTTGTACACAATCAGTTAAAGGGTTTTAGGCTTTTTTCCCCTTTGAAACACTTATATTTTGTAATATCCAGATCCTATGTTAACATTTGTATACTTTCTGAGTATATTAAATTGAGCTCGGCAAACACGCATCTGATGCCTGCTACTGTCAGGCAGTGTAGTGGATCCCAGGGTTGTAAACATGAATGAGACATCCCTTAGGGCTTCACTATCAAATAGAGAGAAAAGGTGTGTAAACAAATAATTTTAATATGGTATTTAAATGCCATAAGTGTGGGTCAGATATAAATGTAGCATACAAGAGGAAATGATCGTCTAGACAAGGAGCAGGAAGGCTGAGAAAGGGGATTCATTGATTTCTGAGTTAAAATTTGAAGAATGGGTTATAGGTTGATGAGTTCGGTGCATAGTAGGAAAAGGGACCTTATTGCAGATAAGTGGAGGGACTGCAAATCATTTGGAATAACTTAGGGAAATAAGATAAAAAGAAGATTGTCAGCCCTAGATCCTGAAAAATTAAAATAAAATAAAATGAAGTAAAGACAAGAAGTAGATGAGGATGGAGACATAGTAAGGGGTCAAATCTTAAAGGATTTAGGTTTTGAAGTGTTATATATACTGTGCCAAGAGTTCTGGTGGATTTTATCTTGTAAGGTACATGGATCCATTGAAAGATTTTAAGCAGAGAAGCCACATGATCAGATTTTTATTTCAGAAGAGTTACTCTGGTTGTCTTTTATAGGATGGAATGGAAGTAGAGAGAGACCAGTTAGAAAGCTATTTACTAATTCTCTGTAAGGAACAGCATAGTAGACTGCAAAAAGCATGACTTAGGTTGTTTC
This sequence comes from Trachypithecus francoisi, assembly GCF_009764315.1. NCBI lineage: Eukaryota > Metazoa > Chordata > Mammalia > Primates > Cercopithecidae > Trachypithecus > Trachypithecus francoisi. The sequence goes on from NW_022681457.1 coordinate 83,314,490, forward strand.
AAATCCCAATTCAGCCACCTACAAACTGTAACATTTAACTGTCTCTGAAGCTTCTTCATTAATGAAATAGGAGTAATAGTAATGTCTCACTGGATATTACGAAAAATCACAAAAAATAACATAACATGGAGTTGTTCCAAAGAGCTGAGTATAAATGCTAGCTGTTATATTTCAAATTCTGTTTTTCTTGAGTTTTAGGTAACTTATAACCAGGTTTAGCATTTTGAAGAAGCACTTTCATTTTCCTTCTACGATTCTGTTGCAATGAAATAGAAATCGAGACATTTTCAAACACTTTATATTAAGATCCATATTTCAGGATTTCCCAAACACTCAAAAAATAATATAACCAAAGCTTTTTCCTTTGGACACCCTGTCAGACCCTCATTTGGAGAATCAAGGTTGGTGTCTTTTTTTTTGAGTCAGGGTATAATGGGAAAAGATTGGGGAGCGCTGTTTCAACAAATGAGCTATTTAGCTGAGAAATAGCATCAGAGTATGTTCTGCCACCGTTCTTGCAAGTATTTAATAACAATAATGTGAATAGTTGTCCTAGCCATTTTGCATGTTTATTGCGAGGATCACATTCTTTCTTTAAGTAAATGTTTATTAAATAATTACTGTTCAAGGCCCTGTTTCTTATTTATTTATTTATTTATTTTTTATTATACTTTAAGTTGTAGGGTACATGTGTATAACGTGCAGGTTTGTTACATATGTATACTTGTGCCATGTTGGTGTGCTGCACCCATCAACTCGTCAGCACCCATCAATTCGTCATTTATATCAGGTATAACTCCCAATGCAATCCCTCCCCCCTCCCCCCTCCCCATGATAGGCCCCGATGTGTGATGCTCCCCTTCCCGAGTCCAAGTGATGTCATTGTTCAGTTCCCACCTATGAGTGAGAACATGCGGTGTTTGGTTTTCTGTTCTTGTGATAGTTTGCTAAGAATGATGGTTTCCAGCTGCATCCGTGTCCCTACAAAGGACGCAAACTCATCCTTTTTTATGGCTGCATAATATTCCATGGTGTATATGTGCCACATTTTCTTAATCCAGTCTGTCACAGATGGACATTTGGGTTGATTCCAAGTCTTTGCTATTGTGAATAGTGCCGCAATAAACATACGTGTGCATGTGTCTTTATAGCAGCATGATTTATAATCCTTTGAGTATATACCCAGTAATGAGATGGCTGAGTTATGTAGTATTTCTAGTTCTAGATCCTTGAGGATTCGCCGTACTGTTTTCCACAATGGTTGAACCAGTTTACAATCCCACCAACAGTGTAAAAGTGTTCCTATTTCTCCACATCCTCTCCAGCACCTGTTGTTTCCTGACTTTTTAATGATTGCCATTCTAACTGGTGTGAGATGGTATCTCATTGTGGTTTTGATTTGCATTTCTCTGATGGCCAGTGATGATGAGCATTTTTTCATGTGTCTGTTGGCTGTATGAATGTCTTCTTTTGAGAAATGTCTGTTCATATCCTTTGCCCACTTTTTGATGGGGTTGTTTGTTTTTTTTCTTGTAAATTTGTTTGAGTTCTTTGTAGATTCTGGATATTAGCCCTTTGTCAGATGAGTAGATTGCAAAAATTTTCTCCCATTCTGTAGGTTGCCTGTTCACTCTGATGGTAGTTTCTTTTGCTGTGCAGAAGCTCTTTAGTTTAATCATATCCCATTTGTCAATTTTGGCTTTTGCTGCCGTTGCTTTTGGTGTTTTAGACATGAAGTCCTTGCCCATGCCTATGTCCTGAATGGTACTACCTAGGTTTTCTTCTAGGGTTTTTATGGTATTAGGTCTAACATTTAAGTCTCTAATCCGTCTTGAATTAATTTTCGTATAAGGAGTAAGGAAAGGATCCAGTTTCAGCTTGCTACTTATGGCTAGCCAATTTTCCCAGCACCATTTATTAAATAGGGAGTCCTTTCCCCATTTCTTGTTTTTCTCAGGTTTGTCAAAGATCAGATGGCTGTAGATGCGTGGTATTATTTCTGAGGACTCTGTTCTGTTCCATTGGTCTATATCTCTGTTTTGGTACCAGTACCATGCTGTTTTGGTTACTGTAGCCTTGTAGTATAGTTTGAAGTCAGGTAGCGTGATGCCTCCAGCTTTGTTCGTATGACTTAGGATTGTCTTGGCAATGCGGGCTCTTTTTTGGTTCCATATGAACTTTAAAGCAGTTTTTTCCAATTCTGTGAAGAAACTCATTGGCAGCTTGATGGGGATGGCATTGAATCCATAAATAACCTTGGGCGGTATGGCCATTTTCACGATATTGATTCTTCCTATCCATGAGCATGGTATGTTCTTCCATTTGTTTGTGTCCTCTTTGATTTCACTGAGCAGTGGTTTGTAGTTCTCCTTGAAGAGGTCCTTTACATCCCTTGTAAGTTGGATTCCTAGGTATTTTATTCTCTTTGAAGCAATTGTGAATGGAAGTTCATTCATGATTTGGCTTTCTGTTTGTCTGTTACTGGTATATAAGAATGCTTGTGATTTTTGCACATTAATTTTGTATCCTGAGACTTTGCTGAAGTTGCTTATCAGCTGAAGGAGATTTTGGGCTGAGACAATGGGATTTTCTAAATATACAATCATGTCATCTGCAAACAGGGACAATTTGACTTCTTCTTTTCCTGACTGGATACCCTTGATTTCTTTCTCTTGCCTGATTGCCCTATCCAGAACTTCCAACACTATGTTGAATAGGAGTGGTGAGAGAGGGCATCCCTGTCTTGTGCCAGTTTTCAAAGGGAATTTTTCCAGTTTTTGCCCATTCAGTATGATATTGGCTGTGGGTTTGTCATAAATAGGTCTTATTATTTTGAGGTACATTCCATCAATACCGAATTTATTGAGCGTTTTTAGCATGAAGGGCTGTTGAATTTTGTCAAAAGCCTTTTCTGCAACTATTGAGATAATCATGTGATTCTTGTCTTTGGTTCTGTTTATATGCTGGATTACATTTATTGATTTGCAAATGTTGAACCAGCCTTGCATCCCAGGGATGAAGCCCACTTGATCATGGTGGATAAGCTTTTTGATGTGCTGCTGAATCCGGTTTGCCAGTATTTTATTGAGGATTTTTGCATGGATGTTCATCAGGGATATTGGTCTAAAATTCTCTTTTTTTGTTGTGTCTCTGCCAGGCTTTGGTATCAGGATGATGTTGGCCTCATAAAATGAGTTAGGGAGGATTCCCTCTTTTTCTATTGATTGGAATAGTTTCAGAAGGAATGGTACCAGCTCCTCTTTGTACCTCTGGTAGAATTCAGCTGTGAATCCATCTGGTCCTGGACTTCTTTTGGTTGGTAGGCTATTAATTATTGCCTCAATTTCAGAGCCTGCTATTGGTCTATTCAGGGATTCAACTTCTTCTTGGTTTAGTCTTGGAAGAGTGTAAGTGTCCAGGAAATTATCCATTTCTTCTAGATTTTCTAGTTTATTTGCATAGAGGTGTTTATAGTATTCTCTGATGGTACTTTGTATTTCTGTGGGGTCCGTGGTGATATCCCCTTTATCATTTTTTATTGCGTCTATTTGATTCTTCTCTCTTTTCTTCTTTACTAGTCTTGCTAGCGGTCTATCAATTTTGTTGATCTTTTCAAAAAACCAACTCCTGGATTCATTGATTTTTTGGAGGGTTTTTTGTGTCTCTATCTCCTTCAGTTCTGCTCTGATCTTAGTTATTTCTTGCCTTCTGCTAGCTTTTGAATGTGTTTGCTCTTGCTTCTCCAGTTCTTTTAATTGTGATGTTAGGGTGTCAATTTTAGATCTTTCCAGCTTTCTCTTTTGGGCATTTAGTGCTATAAATTTCCCTCTACACACTGCTTTAAATGTGTCCCAGAGATTCTGGTATGTTGTATCTTTGTTCTCATTGGTTTCAAAGAACATCTTTATTTCTGCCTTCATTTCGTTATGTACCCAGTAGTCATTCAGGAGCAGGTTGTTCACTTTCCATGTAGTTGAGTGGTTTTGATTGAGTTTCTTAGTCCTCAGTTCTAGTTTGATTGCACTGTGGTCTGAGAGAGAGTTTGTTATAATTTCTGTTCTTTTACATTTGCTAAGGAGTGCTTTACTTCCAATTATGTGGTCAATTTTGGAATAAGTGTGATGTGGTGCTGAGAAGAATGTATATTCTGTTGATTTGGGGTGGAGAGTTCTATAGATGTCTATTAGGTCCGCTTGGTGCAGAGATGAGTTCAATTCCTGGATATCCTTGTTAACTTTCTGTCTCGTTAATCTGTCTAATGTTGACAGTGGAGTGTTGAAGTCTCCCATTATTATTGTATGGGAGTCTAAGTCTCTTTGTAAGTCTCTAAGGACTTGCTTTATGAATTTGGGTGTTCCTGTATTGGGTGCATATATATTTAGGATAGTTAGCTCTTCCTGTTGAATTGATCCCTTTACCATTATGGTAATGGCCTTCTTTGTCTCTTTTGATCTTTGATAGTTTAAAGTCTATTTTATCAGAGACTAGGATTGCAACCCCTGCTTTTTTTTGGTTTCCATTTGCTTGGTAGATCTTCCTCCATCCCTTTATTTTGAGCCTATGTATGTCTCTGCATGTGAGATGGGTCTCCTGAATACAGCAGACTGATGGGTCTTGACTCTTTATCCAGTTTGCCAGTCTGTGTCTTTTAATTGGAGCATATAGTCCATTAACATTTAAGGTTAAAATTGTTATGTGTGAACTTGATCCTGCCATTATGATATTAACTGGTTATTTTGCTCATTAATTGATGCAGTTTCTTCCTAGCCTCGATGGTCTTTACATTTTGGCATGTTTTTGCAATGGCTGGTACCGGTTGTTCCATTCCATGTTTAGGGCTTCCTTCAGGATCTCTTGTAAGGCAGGCCTGGTGGTGACAAAATCTCTAAGCGTTTGCTTATCTGTAAAGGATTTTATTTCTCCTTCACTTATGAAACTTAGGTTGGCTGGATATGAAATTCTGGGTTGAAAATTCTTTTCTTTAAGAATGTTGAATATTGGCCCCCACTCTCTTCTGGCTTGGAGAGTTTCTGCCGAAAGATCTGCTGTTAGTCTGATGGGCTTCCCTTTGTGGGTAACCCGACCTTTCTCTCTGGCTGCCCTTACGATTTTTTCCTTCATTTCAACTTTGGTGAATCTGGCAATTATGTGTCTTGGAGTTGCTCTTCTCGAGGAGTATCTTTGAGGCGTTCTCTGTATTTCCTCAATTTGAATGTTGGCCTGCCCTACTAGGTTGGGGAATTTCTCCTGGATGATATCCTGAAGAGTGTTTTCCAACTTGGTTCCATTTTCCCCCTCACTTTCAGGCACCCCAATCAGACGTAGATTTGGTCTTTTTACATAATCCCATACTTCTTGCAGGCTTTGTTCATTTCTTTTTCTTCTTTTTTCTTTTGGTTTCTCTTCTCGCTTCATTTCATTCATTTGATCCTCAATCGCTGATACTCTTTCTTCCAGTTGATCGAGTCGGTTACTGAAGCTTGTGGATTTGTCACGTATTTCTCGTGTCATGGTTTTCATCTCTGTCATTTCATTTATGACCTTCTCTGCATTAATTAGTCTAGCTGTCAATTCTTCCACTCTTTTTTCAAGATTTTTAGTTTCTTTGCGCTGGGTACGTAATTCCTCCTTTAGCTCTGAGAAGTTTGATGGACTGAAGCCTTCTTCTATCATCTCGTCAAAGTCATTCTCTGACCAGCTTTGATCTGTTGCTGGCGATGAGCTGCGCTCCTTTGCAGGGGGAGATGCGCTCTTATTTTTTGAATTTCCAGCTTTTCTGCCCTGCTTCTTTCCCATCTTTGTGGTTTTATCTGCCTCTGGTCTTTGATGATGGTGACGTACTGATGGGGTTTTGGTATAGGTGTTCTTCCTGTTTAGTAGTTTTCCTTCTAATAGTCAGGACCCTCAGCTGTAGGTCTGTTGGAGATTGCTTGAGGTCCACTCCAGACCCTGTTTGCCTGGGTATCAGCAGCAGAGGTTGCAGAAGATAGAATATTGCTGAACAGCGAGTGTACCTGTCTGATTCTTACTTTGGAAGCTTCCTCTCAGGGGTGTACTTCACCCTGTGAGGTGTGGGGTGTCAGACTGCCCCTAGTGGGGGATGTCTCCCAGTTAGGCTACTCAGGGGTCAGGGACCCACTTGAGCAGGCAGTCTGTCCGTTCTCAGATCTCAACCTCCGTGTTGGGAGATCCACTGCTCTCTTCAAAGCTGTCAGACAGAGTCATTCGGGTCTGCACTGGCCTCTGCTGCTTCCCCTGTTGTTTTTTAGCTGTGCGCTGTCCCCAGAGGTGGAGTCTACAGAGACAGGCAGGTTTCCTTGAGCTCCCAGCGGGTTTGTTTACCTACTTAAGCCTCAGCAATGGTGGGCGCCCCTCCCCCAGCCTCGCTGCTGCCTTGCGGTTAGATCCGCAGACTGCTGTGCTAGCAATGAGGGAGGCTCTGTGGCCGTGGGTCCCTCCCGGCCAGGTGTGGGTATAATCTCCTGGTGTGCCCGTTTGCTTAAAGCGCAGTATTGGGGTGGGAATTACCCGATTTTCCAGGTGTTGTGTGACTCAGTTCGCCTGGCTAGGAAAAGGGATTCCCTTCCCCCTTGCGCCTCCCAGGTGAGGCAATGCCTCGCCCTGCTTCAGCTCTAGCTGGTAGGGCTGCAGCAGCTGACCAGCACTGATTGTCCGGCACTCCCCAGTGAGATGACCCCAGTACCTCAGTTGAAAATGCAGAAATCACCGGTCTTCTGTGTCGCTGGCACCGGGGGTTGGAGACTGGGCTTTTTTTTTTTTTTTTTGAGACAGAGTCTTGCTGTATCGTCCAGGCTGGAGTGCAGTGGCCGGATCTCAGCTCACTGCAAGCTCCACCTTCCGGGTTTACGCCATTCTCCTGCCTCAGCCTCCTGAGTAGTTGGGACTACAGGCACCCGCCACCTCGCCCGGCTAGTTTTTTGTATTTTTTAGTAGAGACGGGGTTTCACGGTGTTAGCCAGGATGGTCTCGATCTCCTGACCTTGTGATCCACCCGTGTCGGCCTCCCAAAGTGCTGGGATTACAGGCTTGAGCCACCGTGCCCACCAAGGCCCTGTTTCAAAGAATGTAGAAGTGAATCAGATCTAGATCCTAATTTCAAGTGAATTACTTGAAATGTAAAAGGTGTATACAAATAACTAATTCAAGTAAGACAATATATGAGTCAGATAATGTTGAAAATTATAAAGGACTTTGACACTTAAGTTATTTATATTTTGTACAATTATTATATATCGTTATATTTTTTAAAGTATATTTCATATTGCTCTCATTATTTAAAGCACCGCCCCAAGTAAAGCAGAGATAGAGTCACTTTCTTGGATATCTGTAGAAAATAAATAATATTTTTAGATTTCAGGTAGATTTAAAAACCTGTATACCTATTTTTATCCCAGGCTTACTCAGGCTTAATATTCACTGATACTCCAGTAACTTGGTTAAATTAGTCTCTGAGCCTCAGGCGTGTGCATGTATGTGTGCGTGCATGTACCCATATGTAATTGAGATAGTACCATCTAGCTGATAGATTTATTGTGATGAGATGGTCATTATATGTAAAACAGTGCTAACAATACATGTTGGGTTTTTCTGTAGTCTCTTTGCTGTCACCTACTTACCTTTTCAGTGTTGCCCAGTATTGAGCTTTGAGACAGCAGCTTCATTGAAATAATTTAAAGGTTTTTTTTTTTTTCAAAAAAAAAACAAACTTAAGCAATTGTAGGGGAGGAAAATGTCTTTTCCTCACCTGTCCTAGGTTCATGGCTAAAGTCCCTATAACCGAAGACATATTAACAAGAGAAAAGCATAATCAGTGGTTTCTTAAGTTTTATGTGACACAGAAGGCTTCGTAAAGAAATGAAAACCTGAAGAAACAGTTAAACTTGTATATTTTTATGCTAGATGTGATAATGAAGTAGATAATTGGGGAGCAATAGAATTGGACAAAGCAGGTATGATCTAATGGTAATAAGTGGGGGTAATTTAGACCTGTTTGTTCAGATTCTTCTTGGTCTCTCTGCGTCTTTGGCTCCTTTCCTCTAGGAACCTGTCACATGAGGGTCTTATGACTTGCTTCTGGGAGAGTTCAGAAAACCCATAAAACCTGGGAAGGTTTTATGTCCTGCTACAACAGAGGAGATGGAGGAAGGTGAAGGTTACCTTCCTGCTTCTGTTGTTTTCTCACATTCCTTCAGCTTAAAATATTTGGGGATTACCATGTCCTGAAGCCCATCACAAACATAAAACAAAAGTGAAAGGGTTTATAGTGAAAAACATAGTCACAACCTAAATTTTACCGATACTTGTAAATATCACATATCTGTGTGTCTTCCCTTTACCCACCAGCTGTATACAGATTTCTCTATTGATTTCTTTGGGACTTTTCTGTAAAAGGTTTATAACTAATTTGGAGGCTGAGAATGCAAATACATTTTAAATATTTGTAATTAAATTGTACTTTAACAACTTATATTGCTTTTTACCTCTGATGAATTTTATTTACCAAGTTATTTATTATTTGGATCTATCTGTACTATTTGTGTTCCTACACTCTCATTTGTAGCATGAATTCATTTACTGGCATACAGATCATCCATTGCATTATCCAGAGAATACCTTTAGTTAATCTTTTTTAATGTCATATTTATAGTAGGTTCTTTATATTAGTCCTTGTCTTTTTCTCCTGTGAAACTATATATCTTTTTTTCCCCAGAGTCTCACTTTGTTGCCCAAGCTGGAATAAAGTATGTATTTTTAAAAATTAATTTTAAAAAATGCTGCATATTTTGTGCCTAGTGGCAAACACTGCAGCTAAAAAGCTCTGTTTACATAGAGTGGGTTGCCAGCATGGTCTTAAAACCTTAGGTATCTCAATATTTTCTATCATGACCATTTCTTGTTTCTGAGCTTGGGTTGGTTGGTTTGTTTTTCAGGAAAATGAGACTATTTAATATGACCAAGGATTAAATACAGTCTTTTGCCTATGTTTGGTTAGAGCCTTTCAGCTTTGATTGATGTTCTCCATTATATGTTACAGAAATTTTTGTTTCTGGTTCTTTGATGGCACTCTTTCCTATTTTCTGGTACTGCAGAGTATGTACTCATATTTGTAAATCTTCTTTTATCATCACAATGCATCTTTTAAATGAGTTTTAATTAGATAGAACATGTCTTTTTATTACATGGATTTCCTTAAGCTGTAAGGACTTCAAAGATTCAGAAAAATCTTTGAAAAGGTAAATTTTTTATTCTTATTTTTCTGAGTCTGCTTCCTAGGGAATGAAAAGCTAAATTGTATTCATGATTGTGTCTCTCAACTCCTTCCATCCACTCATTAACTTTATGTAATGATCCTGTTGAATTTGAGAGTGACTTACAAATACTAAAGTGCCCAATTGTTTTGTTTCATTTTTATTTATTATTTAATTATACTTTTAAGTTCTAGGGTACATGTGCATAACAAGCAGGTTTGTTACATAGGTATACATGTGCCATGTTGGTTTGCTGCACCCATCAACTCGTCATTTACATTAGGTATATCTCCTAATGCTATCCCTCCTCTATCCCCCACCCCATGACAGGCCCTGGGGTGTGATGTTCCCCATCCTGTGTCCAAATGTTTTCATTGTTCAATTCCCACCTATGAGTGAGAACATGCAATGTTTCGTTCTCTGTCCTTGTGATAGTTTGCTCAGAATGATAGTTTCCAGCTGCATTCATGTCCCTGCAAAGGACATGAACTCATCCCTTTTTATGGCTGCATTGTATTCCATGGTGTATATGTGCCACGTTTTCTTTATCCAGTCTGTCATTAATGGACATTTGGGTTGATTCCAAGTCTTTGCTATTGTGAATAGTGCTGCAATGAATATATGTGTGCATGTGTCTTTATAATAGCATGATTTATAATCCTTTGGGTATATACTCAATAATGGGATGGCTGGGTCAAATGGTATTTCTGCTTCTAGATCCTTGAGGAATCACCACACTGTCTTCCACAATGGTTGAACTAATTTACACTCCCACCAACAGTGTAAAGGCGTTCCTGTTTCTTCACATCCTCGTCAGCATCTGTTGTTTCCTGACTTTTTAATTGCCATTCTAACTGGTGTGAGATGGTATCTCACTGTGGTTTTGATTTGCATTTCTCTGATGACCAGTGATGATGAGCATTTTTCATGTGTCTGTGCTGCATAAATGTCTTCTTCTGAGAAGGGTCTGTTCATATCCTTTGCCCACTTTTTGATGGGGTTGTTTGTTTTTGTTTTTTTTCTTGTAAATTTGTTTTTTTTCTTTTTTTTTTTTTTTTTTGAGGCGGAGTCTCGCTCTGTTGCCCGGACTGGAGTGCAGTGGCCGGATCTCAGCTCACTGCAAGCTCCGCCTCCCGGGTTCACGCCATTCTCCTGCCTCAGCCTCCCGAGTAGCTGGGACTACAGGCGCCCGCCATCTCGCCCGGCTAGTTTTTTTTTGTATTTTTAGTAGAGAGGGGGTTTCACCGTGTTAGCCAGGATGGTCTCGATCTCCTGACCTCGTGATCCGCCCGTCTCGGCCTCCCAAAGTGCTGGGATTACAGGCTTGAGCCACCGCGCCCGGCCTTTTCTTGTAAATTTGTTTAAGTTCTTTGTAGATTCCGGATATTAGCCCTTCATCAGATGGATGGATTGCAGAAATTTTCTCCCATTCTGTAGGTTGCCTGTTCACTCTGATGGTACTTTCTTTTGCTGTGCAGAAGCTCTTTAGTTTAATTAGATCCCATTTGTCTAGTTTGGCTTTTCTTGCCATTGCTTTTGGTGTTTTAGTCATGAAGTCTTTGGCTGGGCACGGTAGCTCACACCTGTAATCCCAGCACTTTGGGAGGCCGAGGCGGGCAGATCATGAGGTCAGGAGATTGAGACCATCTTGGCCAACATGGTGAAAGCCTGTCTCTATGAAAAACACAAAAATTAGCTGGGTGTGGTGGTGTGTGCCTATAATCCCAACTACTCAGGAGGCTGAGGCAAGAGAATCGCTTGAGTCAGGGAGGCGGAGGTTGCAGTGAGTCGAGATTGTGCCATTGCACTCTAGCCTGAGCGACAGAGCAAGACTCTATCTTAAAAAAAAAAAAAAGTCATGAAGTCTTTGCCCATGCCTATATCCTGAATGATATTGCCTAGGTTTTCTTCTAGGGTTTTTATGGTTTTAGGTCTTAATTAATTTTTGTATAAGGTGTAAGGAAGGGATCCAGTTTCAGCTTTCTACATATGGCTAGCCAGTTTTCCCAGCACCATTTATTAAATAGGGAATCCTTTCCCTATTTCTTGTTTTTGTCAGATTTGCCAAAGAGCAGATGGTTGTAGATGTGTGGTGTTATTTCTGAGGCCTCTGTTCTGTTCCATTAGTCTATATGTCTGTTTTAGTACCAGTACCATGCTGTTTTGGTTACTGTAGTCTTGTAGTATAGTTTGAAGTCAGGTAGTGTGATGCCTCTAGCTTTGTTCTTTTTGCTTAGGATTGTCTTGGCTATGCCGGCTCTTTTTTGGTTCCATACGAACTTTAAAGTCATTTTTTCCAATTCTGTGAAGAAAGTCATTAGTAGCTTGATGGGGATGGCATTGAATCTATAAATTACCTTGGGCAGTATGGCCATTTTCACAATATTGGTTCTTCCTATCCATGAGCATGGAATGTTCTTCCATTTGTTTGTGTCCTCTTTTATTTTGTTGAGCAGTGGTTTGTAGTTCTCCTTGAAGAGGTCCTTCACATCCCTTCTAAGTTGGATTCCTAGGTATTTTATTGTCTTTGTAGCAACTATGAATGAGAGTTCACTCATGATTTGGGTCTCTGTTTGTCTATTATTGGTGTATAGGAATGCTTGTGATTTTTGCACATTGATTTTATATCCTGAGACTTTGCTGAAGTTGCTTATCAGCTTAAGGAGATTTTGGGCTGAGATGATGGGATTTTCTAAATAGACAATCATGTCATCTGCAAACAGGGACAATTTGACTTCTTCTTTTCCTAATTGAATACCCTTGATTTCTTTCTCTTGCCTGATTGCCCTAGCCAGAACTTCCAACATTATGTTGAATAGGACTGGTAAGAGAGGGCATCCTTGTCTTGTGCCAGTTTTCAAAGGGAATGCTTCCAGTTTTGCCCATTCGGTATGATATTGGCTGTGGATTTGTCATAAATAGGTCTTATTATTTTGAGATACATTCCATCAATACCAAATTTATTGAGAGTTTTTAGCATGAAGGGCTGTTGAATTTTGTCAAAGGCCTTTTCTGCATCTGTTGAGATAATCATGTGGTTTTTGTCATTGGTTCTATTTATGTGATGGGTTACATTTATTGATTTGCATATGTTGAACCAGCCTTGCATCCAAGGGATGAAGCCGACTTGATTGTGGTGGATAAGCTTTTTAATGTGCTGCTGGATTCGGTTTGCGAGTATTTTATAGAGGATCTTTGTATCGATGTTCATCAGGGATATTGGTCTAAAATTCGCTTTTTTTGTTGTGTCTCTGCCAGGCTTTGGTATCAGGATGATGCTGGCCTCATAAAATGAGTTAGGGAGGATTCCCTCTTTTTCTATTGCTTGGAATAGTTTCAGAAGGAATGGTACCAGCTCCTCTTTGTACCTCTGGTAGAATTCGACTATAAATCCATCTGGTCCTGGACTTTTTTTGGTTGGTAGCCTATTAATTATTGCCTGAATTTCAGAGCCTGTTACTGGTCTATTCAGAGATTCAACTTCTTCCTGGTTTAGTCTTGGGAGGGTGTATGTGTCCAGGAATTTATCCATGTGTCCAGGAATTTATCCATTTCTTCTAGATTTTCTAGTTTATTTGTATAGAGGTTTATAGTATTCTCTGGTGGTAGTTTATATTTCTGTAGGATCGGTGGTGATATCCCCTTTATCATTTTTTATTGCATCTATTTGATTCTTCTCTCTTTTCTTCTTTACTAGTCTTGCTAGCGGTCTATCAATTTTGTTCATCTTTTCAAAAAACCAGTTCCTGGATTTATTGATTTTTTGAAGGGTTTTTTGTGTTTCTCTCTCCTTCAGTTCTGCTCTGATCTTAGTTATTTCTTGCCTTCTGCTAGCTTTTGAATGTGTTTGCTCTTGCTTCTCTAGTTCTTTTAATTGTGATGTTAGGGTGTTGATTTTAGATCATTCCTGCTTTCTCTTGTGGGTATTTGGTGCTATAAATTTCCCTCTACACATTGCTTTAAATGTGTCCCCGAGATTCTGGTACATTGTGTCTTTGTTTTCATTGGTTTCAAAGAGCTTCTTTATTTCTGCCTTCATTTCATTATTTACCCAGTAGTCATTCAGGAGCAGGTTGTTCAGTTTCCATGTAATTGTGTGGTTTTGAGTGAGTTTCTTAATCCTGAGTTCTAATTTGATTATACTGTGGTCTCAGAGACAGTTTGTTGTTATTTCTGTTCTTTTACATTTGCTGAGGAGTGCTTTACTTCCAATTATGTGGTCACTTTTAGAATAAGTGTGATGTGGTGCTGAGAAGAATGTATATTCTGTTGATTTGGGGTGGAGAGTTCCATAGATGTCTATTAGGTCCACTTGGTACAGAGCTGAGTTCAAATCCTGGATAGTCTTGTTAACTTTCTGTCTTGTTGATCTGTCTAATATTGACAGTGGGTTATTGAAGTCTCCCATTATTGTGTGGGAGTCTAAGTCTCTTTGCAGGTCTCTAGGGACTTGCTTTATGAATCTGGGTACTCCTATGTTGGGTACATATATATTTAGGATAGTTAGCTCTTCTTGTTGAGTTGATCCCTTTACCATTATGTAATGGCCTTCTTTGTCTCTTTTGATCTTTGCTGGTTTAAAGTATGTTTTATCAGAGACTAAGATTGCAACCCCTGCTTTTTTTTTTTTGTTTGTTGTTGTTGTTGTTGTTGTTTTTTTTGCTTTCCATTTGCTTGGTAGATCTTCTCCATCCCTTTATTTTGAGCCTATGTGTGTCTCTGCACATGAGGCGGGTCTCCTGAATATAGCACAATGATGGATCTTGACTGTTTATCCAATTTGCCAGTCTGTGTCTTTGAATTGGGGCATTTAGCCCATTTACATTTAAGGTTAATATTGTTATGTGTAAATTTGATCCTGTCATTATGATGATAGCTAGTTATTTGCCCGTTACTTGATGCAGTTTCTTCATAGTATGGATGGTCTTTAAAATTTAGCATGTTTTTGCAGTGGCTGGTACTAGTTGTTCCTTTCCATGTTTAGTGCTTCCTTCAGGAGCTCTTGTAGGGCAGGCCTGGTGGTGACAAAATCTCTCAGCATTTGCTTTTCTGTAAAGGATTTTATTTCTCCTTCACTTATGAAGCTTACTTTGGCTGGATATGAAATTCTGGGTTGAAAATTCTTTTCTTTAAGAATGTTGAATATTGGCCCCCACTCTCTTCTGGCTTGTAGGGTTTCTGCCGAGAGATCCGCTGTTAGTCTGATAGGCTTCCTTTTGTGGGTAACCCGACCTTTCTCTCTGGCTGCCCTTAACATTTTTTCCTGGATTTCACCCTTGGTGAATCTGACAGTTATGTGTCTTGGGGTTTCTCTTGTCAAGGAGTATCTGTGTGGTGTTCTGTGTATTTCCTGAATTTGAATGCTGGCCTACCTTGCCAGGTTGGGGAAGTTCTCCTGGATAATATCCTCAAGAGTGTTTTCCAACTTGGTTCCATTCTCCCTGTCACTTTCATATATACCAGTCAAATGGAGATTTGGTCTTTTCACATAGTCCCATAGTTCTTGGAGGTTTTGTTCATTTCTTTTTACTTTTTTTCTCTAATCTTGTCTTCTTGCTTTATTTCATTAATTTGATCTTCAATCACTGATATCCTTTCTTCTACTTTGTCGAATCAGCTATTGAAACTTGTGCATGTGTCATGAAGTTCTCATGCCATGGTTTTCAGCTCCATCAAATCATTTAAGGTCTTCCCTAAACTGTTTATTCCAGTTAGCCATTTCTCTAACTTTTTTTTCAAGGTTTTTAGCTTCCTTGTGATGGATTAGAATATGTTCGTTCCTTTAGCTTGGAGAAGTTTGTTATTAGTGACCTTCTGAAGCCTTCTTCTGTCACCTGGTCAAAGTCATTCTCCATCCAGCTTTGTTCTGTTGCTGGTGAGGAGCTGCGATCCTTTGGAGGAGAAGAGGCACTCTGGTTTTTAGAATTTTCAGCTTTTCTGCTGTGGTTTCTCACCATCTTTGTGGTTTTATCTAACTTTGGTCTTTGATGTTGGTGACCTACAGATGGGGTTTTGGTATGGATGTCCTTTTTGTTGATGTTGATGCTATTCCTTTCTGTTTGTTAGTTTTCCTTTTAGCAGTCAGGTTCCTTAGCTGCAAGTCTGTTGGAGTTTGCCGGAGGTCCACTCCAGACCCTGTTTGCCTGGGTATCACCAGCAGAGGCTGCAGAACAGCAAATATTGCTGCCTGATCCTTCCTCTGAAAGCTTCGTCCCAGAGGGGCATCTGCCTGTATGAGGTGTCAGTCAACCCCTACTGGGAGGTGCCTCCCAGTCAGGTTACATGGGGATCAGGGAACCACTTGACGAGGCAGTCTGTCTGTTCTCAGAGCTCAAACACTGTGCTGGGAGAACCACTGCTCTCTTCAGAGCTGTCAGACAGGGATGTTTAAATCTGCAGAAGTTGTCTGCTACCTTTTATTCGACTATGCCCTGCCCACAGAGGTAGAGTCTATAGAGGCAGTAGGCCTGTTGAGCTGCAGTGGGCTCTGCCCAGTTTGAGCTTCCTGGCCGCTTTGTTTACCTACTCAGGCCTCAGCAGTGGCAGACACCCCTCCTTCTGCGAGGCTGCAGTCTTTCAGGTCAATCTCAGACTGCTGCGCTAGCAGTGAGCAAGGCTCCATGGGCATGGGACCCACCAGGCCAGGCACGGGAGAGAATCTCCTGGTCTTCCAGTTGCTAAGACTGTGGGAAAAGCACAGTATTTGGGCAAGGTGTACTGATTTTCCAGGTACAGTCTGTCACGGCTTCCGTTGGCTAGAAAAGGGAAATCTCCCAACCCCTTGTGCTTCCCACGTGAAGTGATGCCCCCTCCTGCTTCGGCTCACCCTCTGTGGGCTGTACCCACTGTCCAACCAGTCCCAGTGAGATGAATCAGGTACCTCAGTTGGAAATGCAGAAATCACCTGTCTTCTGCGTCGATTACGCTGGGAGCTGCAGACCAGAGCTGTTCCTATTCAGCCATCTTGCAGTTCCTTCATTTTTGTTTCATTTTTAGAGATTTTCCTTAACTATATTTCTCTCAGAAATCAATTTGTGGGTTGTAATTATAAGCTATCCAAGTATATATTTTCAGTTCAGTAAGTAGCCACTATTCTGGTCATATAATTTTTGAGTTTTGTGCCTTTTTTCCTTACTATTAAATTAGCATATACTCATTTCATTAATAAATACCTATTGAGTGTCTCCTCTTACACCAGGCACTATTCCAGGTGCTGGGATGTAATGTTGAATGAATAACATAAACACCCCAGTGAGAGAGACAAATAAATAGACATGGAAAATTTTAAATGGTGCTAACTTCTGTGTGGAGAATTAAGAGTGGTATGATAGAAAGAGTCTAGGTGACTACTTTAGTTTGAGTGATCAGGGAAGGATTCTCTGTGGAGGTGACATTTAAGCTAAGACCTGAATGATGAGAAGGCAGCCGTGTGAATATTGAGGTGGAACATTCCAGGGAGTGTAAAGGCTCCAAGATCATAAGGAACTTGGCCTCCAGCAATAGCTGAGAAGACCAGTGTAGCTGGAGCAAAGCAAAAGGTGAGAGCTGTAGGAGATGAAGTAGCAGAGGTAGTTAGGGGTCAGATCATGCAGGACTATGTGGGCCAGGATAAGGTACTTGGATTTGATTTAAAGTGCTATGGGGAGCCTTTGGGGATTTTAAGCTGGAGAGTGATATGATCTAATTTGCATTAACATATGGTCAGGACAGGATTGTATAGGGAAGAAAATAGGTCAGTACTGAGAACCTGTAACTCAAACACAGGAAAAAGATTGCATTTGCTGCTAAGGTATACTAAATAGCCCAGTTTTCCTTGAAAAATCCTAAGCCTAGGAGACAAGAAATGTGGCCAAATTTCATTGTTTTGATTCCCAGTTCCACCATGTACCAACTGTGTAACCTTGGACAAATTATAAGACGTCTCTCTGCACTGGTTTCTCATCATTAAAATGAAGATAATAATAGTGCCTGCCTTATAGACTAGTGAAAAATTGAACAACATAATACATGGAATGTGCTTAGAGCAGTGCTTGGCACATAATAAGTACCTAATAGATGTTTAATTTTATATTTTCTTTAGAACTGTGTTTTTGTCTGATGGCCATGTGGTTAATATGACTGGATGTAATGAATTTTTAGTTTAATTTTAAGTAAATTTAACATTAAAAACTGATCTCAGTTCAGTTAGAAAAGTTTTAAGTATATTTGAAACAATTTGGATATGTGAATTTTCTATGTGAATTTTCTTTTTCAAGTGTAAATTTATGAAATTGAAATATGGATCAAGTATTTCTGATGAAAATTTAGCATCTGAATTGAGGTAAGCTATAAGTGTAAATGTATACCAGATTTTAAAAACACTATACAAATAATGTATTTTCGTTAATGATTTTTATGATTACTTGCCAAAATAATATTTTGATATATTGGGTTAAATAAAATGCATTATTAAAATCATTTTTCACTTGTTATTTTTTAAAACTTTAAAAAATGTGACTACTAGAAAAATGTAGAAGTCACCTATGTAATTTTATATTTTTCCAGTAATCACATTTTTAAAAGTTAAAAGAAACAAGTGAAAATAATTTTAATAATGTACTTTATTTAATAAATACTGAACATTATTCTTATATTTCTGTTGGATAGCACTGTTCTAGACCCTGAGTCAGGGGAAGAATAGTAGGAGAAGCATATAGACTAGGAGAGGTGCTTTTTCTAATTACACAAATACCTCTAGAGATTCTGAAACACCTTCATCCAGTGGAGCCCCCTTACCCATCAAATTACTCCTATCTCCTATTCCCTTGCTGAAAATCAGGGCTCTTAGTGAGCCTTCCCTCACTGATAAGAGTTTGTATTCTTCAGGAGTGTCCGGGTGCAAAAAGTTACGAATTGCACTAAATTTAACAAGGTTAGACACCCATGAATGATTTTCATGAAATAAATTTTTGGAGTTATCTCAACTATTAAGTAGTATGGTACTACCATATAAAAGTACAGTACAGTCTACCATGAATCCTGGTCCATTGGACCCCAGAGGCTTAAAGTGAGAAAGAATTAAAGTAGATTTTATGAAAGTAAGGAATGAATTACTAGGTCAAAAGTTGAGGAAGTTGAAGAAGGCATCTTGTGTTCTAAAAGCTAGATTTCTGGGGAGGGGTGGAGGGAAGGCTGGGCACGATGGCTCATGCCTGTAATCCCAGCACTGTGGGAGGCCAAGACAGGCAGATCACGAGGTCAGGAGTTTGAGACCAGCCTGGCCAACATGGTGAAACCCTGTCTCTACTAAAAATACAAAAATTAATGAGTCGTGGTGGTGGGCGCCTGTAATCCCAGCTACTCGAGAGGCTAAGGCAGGAGAATCACTTGAACCCAGGAGGCGGAGATTGCAGTGAGCCAAGATCGTGCCACTACACTCCAGCCTGGGCAACAAGAGTGAGACTCTGTCTCAAAAAAAAAAAAAAAAAAAAAAACTCAAAAAGCTAAGTAACCATAAACTTTGGTCTCTGAAATGAAACTGGACATGTGTTTTTTTTTCTCATGCCTCTTGGTTCCTGCTAGTTATGTGCTTGCATACAGAGGTTTCCTGAGTTGTTTAAAGAGGCATTATTCTCAGGAGTTGGCGTGAAAAAGGTTCCTAATAAATACTGAGCACTATTCTGCCTGAGTTGTTTAGATTGCTTGTTCTATATTCTTTTTACATTACCTTAAATTAATTTAAAAAAATCAATGATGTGCCTTAGCCAAATACCTATTACCTTTCAAAGATTATTTCTTGCCCTCTTAAGTCACTTCTTTTTTTTTTTTTTTTTTTTTGAGACGGAGTCTTGCTCTGTCGCCCAGGCTGGAGTGCAGTGGCCGGATCTCAGCTCACTGCAAGCTCCGCCTCCCGGGTTCACGCTATTCTCCTGCCTCAGCCTCCGGAGTAGCTGGGACTACAGGCGCCCGCCACCTCGCCCGGCTAGGTTTTTTGTATTTTTTAGTAGAGACGGGGTTTCACCGTGTTAGCCAGGATGGTCTCGATCTCCTGACCTCGTGATCCGCCCGTCTCGGCCTCCCAAAGTGCTGGGATTACAGGCTTGAGCCACCGCGCCCGGCCAAGTCACTTCTTTAGAGAAGAGAGCCCCTTCCTGAGTTCTTTACCTGAGTCACAGAATACGCATTTCACTGGAAGCGCTTTTTGGTGAGAAAATAGGTAGTCTCAGAGTTTCCCAACCAGAAATGAGTGTCAAGGCAACTGCTTGAGTTGCTCATAGGAAGACAACTAATATAACTTGATAAGTTTCCTTATTTCAATTTTCTGTGAAGCCATAAAATCAGATACTTGTAGAGGTGAATGATGAGGAAACAGGCATGCAGCTGGTTTGCAGTAAATGTGGGACCCACCTGGGAAGGCACTAAGAGAACACTGAGTTTTAATCTTTTGTTTTTCTGTTGAGGAAATGGCAGCCCTGAGGAAGTGACTTCTCTGTGGTAGAATGAACCAGGCCAAATCTGGATCTTTCATCTCAGTTTCTTGATACAGAGAAACCATGTTTACCCTCAAGTTTGTAATTCTGTAGGATTCATACAAGACCCTGGATAATGCCATGGATTTGTAACTCCCTCAGTTTTTAAAAGATAAGAATCTGAGACTTTAGAGGGGATTTACAGAATGGTTTATGGATGCTGTTCTGTCACTGAGCTCAAATTACTTTATTTACCCCTCTTCATGGCCCAGATAGTTGAGGATCTAATCTATTGTCAGGGCTCTTTGTCCAAGGAGATAGTTTTCTATATAGGATTCTAACCTATTAGACTCTAAGAAGTTAAAGTTGGCCGGGCGCGGTGGCTCAAGCCCGTAATCCCAGCACTTTGGGAGGCCGAGACGGGTGGATCACGAGGTCAGGAGATCGAGACCATCCTGGTCTACACGGTGAAACCCCGTCTCTACTAAAAAATACAAAAAACTAGCCGGGCGAGATGGCGGGCACCTGTAGTCCCAGCTACTCGGGAGGCTGAGGCAGGAGAATGGCGTAAACCCGGGAGGCGGAGTTTGCAGTGAGCCGAGATTGCGCCACTGCACTCCAGCCTGGGCGACAGAGCGAGACTCCGTCTCAAAAAAAAAAAAAAAAAAAAGAAGTTAAAGTTGATCTTGAGATCTCCAGTGCCTTGTAACATTGACATCTTTCAACAGTCTGCTTAGGCAGTGTGTGAACTGATAAAAAAAAAAAAAAAAAAAAAGGTACAGATTAATAATCTCTCATCTGTCCCCAAAGCCATACAAGTGAGACCTCAGCTTTTCATTTTGTTACCATGAAAAGCCGTTATTAGGTGACTCCTGTTTATAGATGATGACATGCATTCAAATCTTCACTCCAGAAGACCTTAGGGAAAAAGCCATTCTAAGAATGTTCTGGAGAGCTACAGGATTGTTCCATTATAACTTTTAAAGATTATTTTAGTTGGAAATTATTTTAAAATGGATTGTACTCCTTCTTCCCTTTAATTTAGTTTAATGAGACTAAGTTAGTATGTGTATGTGTGTGTGTGTAAAGGATACAAAGTTCCATGGGTTTTTAGTATCTATTCCTAACTGTTTTCCTTACAAGCATTATATTTTTATATATATATATATATATAATATATATTTTTTTTTTTTTTTTTTTTTTTTTTTGAGACCGAGTCTCGCTCTGTCGCCCAGGCTGGAGTGCAGTGGCCGGATCTCAGCTCACTGCAAGCTCCGCCTCCTGGGTTTACGCCATTCTCTCGCCTCAGCCTCCCGAGTAGCTGGGACTACAGGCGCCCGCCACCTCGCCCGGCTAGTTTTTTTTTTTTGTATTTTTTAGTAGAGACGAGGTTTCACCATGTTCGCCAGGATGGTCTTGATCTCCTGACCTCGTGATCCGCCCGTCTTGGCCTCCCAAAGTGCTGGGATTACAGGCTTGAGCCACCGCGCCCGGCCTTATTTATATTTTTGAGATGAGTCTAGCTCTTACCCAGGCTGGAGTGCAGTGGTGCAATCTCAGCTCACTGCAAGCTCTGCCTCCCGGGTTCACGCCATTCTCCTGCCTCAGCCTCCCGAGTAGCTGGGACTCCTCCTGAGTACCTGGGACTACAGGTGCCCCCCACCACACCTGGCTAATGTTTTTTGTATTTTTAGTAGAGTCAGGGTTTCACCGTGTTAGCCAGGATGGTCTCGATCTCCTGACCTCGTGATCGGCCTCCCAAAGTGCTGGGATTATAGGCGTGAGCCACCGCGCCTAGCCACAAGCATTATTTTTATAATTAATTTATAATATAGAATTGTGAGGTTTCCAGGAATGTATACAGTTGTAAAAAACACCTAGATTTAAGTCTGTGGATCACAGACTGTGGATCACAGTCAAAAAAGATATGAAAGCCAGTGCCCTAGGTAGTTCCTTCCTTGCACTAACAACACTTTTTTACATTTAAGATTTGACTATTTGCCAAGCCTCGGTACATACACACTGTATATGGTCTATGATAAGTAAACTAGGGATGGTCTTCTTCTTGTTTTAAACTATACTAGGCAGGCATAAGGAAACCAAAAAAGAGGATAGACTTTGAAATCAATCAATCTTTAATTTCAATTTTTATTTTAGATTCAGGGGGTACATGTGCAGGTTTGTTACAAGGGTCTATTGCATGATGCTGAGATTTAGGCTTCCATTGAGTCCATCACCCAGATAGTGAACATAGTACCCAATAGGAAGTTTTCACCACCCTCCCACCCCCACCCCTCATTGTGGAGTCCCTAGTGTGTATTATTCTTACTTTTATATCCATGTGTACCTGATATTTAGCTACCGCTTATAAACGAGTACATGTGATCCCAGAGTACCTTTAATATTAGCTTTTGCATTTAGAAGTTGAGTGACCATGGGTGCCTTAATCCTTAACTTCCAAAATTCAGCTTAAAAAAAAATCTACATGGGAACAGTAATGCCAGAATTGTTGGGTGCTTTAAGTCCAGTAATAAAAACACCTACCAGGAGCATAGTGGATGACTCTCACAAAACAAAATGTTGAGTGGAAGGAAGTGGACATAAATGAGGCCATATGATGTAATTTCATTTAAATAACGTTCAAAACGAGCAAAACTAACCTACAGTGATAGATGTCAAGACCATGGCTACTCTTGGGTGGAGAAGTAACTGGGAGGGGAGGGCACAGGGGATATTTATTGGGGTGCTAGTAATGTGCTCTTTCTTGGTTTGGAGATACATTATAAAAATTCACTGAGCTTTTTTTTCTGAGACGGAGTCTCACTCTGTCGCCCAGGCTGGAGTGCAGTGGCCGGATCTCAGCTCACTGCAAGCTCCGCCTCCCGGATTTACGCCATTCTCCTGCCTCAGCCTCCAGAGTAGCTGGGATTACAGGCGCCCGCTGGCTAGGTTTTTTTTTGTATTTTTTAGTAGAGACGGGATTTCACCGTGTTAGCCAGAATGGTCTCCATCTCCTGACCTGGTGATCCGCCTGTCTTGGCCTCCCAAAGTGCTGGGATTACAGGCTTGAGCCACCGCGCCCGGCCTCACTGAGCTTTTATACTTATGATTTATGCACTTTTGGGTAATAATGTTATAGTTTAATAAGAAGTTATTTTTAAAGTGCCTAATACATAGTTTATTCTCTTCTGCTATGATGGTTCTTTAGGTTAACAACATGAAAGTTTATTTTGACAGAATGATCCTAGCCTCTTTTCCTTGTAATCTTTCCATTTCTTTGTTCTGTAATAGCCTCTTTTTCCTAATTCCAGTTTTATACCTTGGCATGTTTAATAAATATATACTGATGATAATCACAGTTGGTATAGTTGGAGGAGCTTAGGTCAGTCAGTGCCTAACCTTGGGGTAGGCACTATTACTTCCATTTTAAAGACGTAGAAATTGAGGTCCAAAGGCACTTAGTAACCTGTCCAGGTTTACATAGCTAGTGACAAAGTTGGTATTCAAGCCCAAAGCCCATCTGTACTGCATGCTATGTATAGATAGTAACATAATCTCGAGAAGGAATATGTTTATTAGAAGATAAACAGTTTGGAAACATGTTAAACAGGAAATCATAAAGAAAATTGATAGAGGACTACATTTAGGACTACTCAGGAAAAGGAATTCTGTGGCTCAAGATTGGATTTCTTGAAAGTCCCCATGAAGCTTTTTGTGTTCCTTTTGCAAGATGGCTGAATGAGGCTATCAAACACTGATGCACATCCACCTGTTGCCTTTTTTTTAAATTGTGGCAAAATATACACAACTTAAAGTTTACCATCTTAAGACATTAAATACATTTATAATGTGTGTAGCTTTCACCATTATCCATCCCTAGAATTTTTTTTTATCATCCCAAACAGAAATTCTGTACCCATTAAATATAACTCTCCTCTTTTCACCAGTTCCCTGGTAACCATTATTCAACTTTCCATCTCTATAAATTTATGTATTATAGGTTCCTCATGTAAGTAGAATCGTATAGTAGTTGTCCTTTTGTGTCTGGCCAGTTTTACTTAGCTCAGTGCCTTCAAGGTTCATCCATGTTGTCGCATTTATCAGAATTGCGTTCCTTTTTATGGCTGAATAATATTCTGTTGTATGTGTATACCATGTTTTGTTTATCCAGTCATCTGTTGATGGACACTTAGATTGTTTCTCACTTTTGGCTATTGTCAATCATGCTTCTATGAACACTGGTGTACAGGTGTCTGTTTGAATCCCTGCTTTCAATTCTTTTGGGTATGTAACTAGGGGTGGAATCGCTGGCTCATATGATAATTCCACATTTGACTTTTTGAAGAACTGCCAAACCGTTTTCCACAGCAGCTGTACCATTTTACATTCCCACCAGCAATGCTGACGGTTCCAGTTTCCCCATATCCTCACCAACACTTGTTATTTTTCTTTTTTTCATAACAGCCATCCTAATAAGTGTGAAGTAGTATATCATTGTAGGTATTTTTGCATTTCTTTTTTTTTTTTTTCTTTTTTTATTTTTTATTATACTTTAAGTTCTAGGGTACATGTGCATAACGTTTATATCATGTATAACTCCCCAATGCAATCCCTCCCTCCTCCCCCCTCCCCATGATAGGCCCCAGTGTGTGATGTTCCCCTTCCCGAGTCCAAGTGATCTCATTGTTCAGTTCCCACCTATGAGTGAGAACATGCGGTGTTTGGTTTCTCTTCTTGTGATAGTTTGCTAAGAATGATGGTTTCCAGCTGCATCCATGTCCCTACAAAGGACGCAAACTCATCCTTTTTGATGGCTGCATAGTATTCCATGGTGTATATGTGCCACATTTTCTTAATCCATTCTATCACAGATGGACATTTGGGTTGATTCCAAGTCTTTGCTATTGTGAATAGTGCCGCAATAAACATACGTGTGCATGTGTCTTTGTAGTAGAGTAATTTATAATCCTTTGGGTATATACCCAGTAGTGGGATGGCTGGGTCATATGGTACATCTAGTTCTAGATCCTTGAGGAATCGCCATACTGTTTTCCATAATGGTTGAACTAGTTTACAATCCCCCAACAGTGTAAAAGTGTTCCTATTTCTCCACATCCTCTCCAACATCTATTGTTTCCTGACTTCTTAATGATTGCCATTCTAACTGGTGTGAGATGGTATCTCATTGTGGTTTTGATTTGCATTTCTCTGATGGCGAGTGATGACGAGCATTTTTTCATGTGTCTGTTGGCTGTATGGATGTCTTCTTTTGAGAAATGTCTGTTCATATCCTTTCCCCACTTTTTGATGGGGTTGTTTGTTTTTTTCTTGTATATTTGTTTGAGTTCTTTGTAGATTCTGGATATTAGCCCTTTGTCAGATGAGTAGGTTGCAAAAATTTTCTCCCATTCTGTAGGTTGCCTGTTCACTCTGATGGTAGTTTCTTTTGCTGTGCAAAAGCTCTTTAGTTTAATGAGATCCCATTTGTCAATTTTGGCTTTTGCTGCCATTGCTTTTGGTGTTTTAGACATGAAGTCCTTGCCCATGCCTATGTCCTGAATGGTACTACCTAGATTTTCTTCTAGGGTTTTTATGGTATTAGGTCTAACATTTAAGTCTCTAATCCATCTTGAATTAATTTTCGTATAAGGGGTAAGGAAAGGATCCAGTTTCAGCTTTCTACTTGTGGCTAGCCAATTTTCCCAGCACCATTTATTAAATAGGAATCCTTTCCCCATTTCTTGTTTCTCTCAGGTTTGTCAAAGATCAGATGGCTGTAGATGTGTGGTATTATTTCTGGGACTCTGTTCTGTTCCACTGGTCTATTTCTCTGTTGTGGTACCAGTACCATGCTGTTTTGGTTACTGTAGCCTTGTAGTATAGTTTGAAGTCAGGTAGCGTGACGCCTCCAGCTTTGTCCTTTTGACCTAGGATTGTCTTGGCAATGCGGGCTCTTTTTTGGTTCCATATGAACTTTAAAGCAGTTTTTTCCAATTCTGTGAAGAAACTCATTGGTAGCTTGATGGGGATGGCATTGAATCTATAAATACCTTGGGCAGTATGGCCATTTTCACGATATTGATTCTTCCTATCCATGAGCATGGTATGTTCTTCCATTTGTTTGTGTCCTCTTTGATTTCACTGAGCAGTGGTTTGTAGTTCTCCTTGAAGAGGTCCTTTACATCCCTTGTAAGCTGGATTCCTAGGTATTTTATTCTCTTTGAAGCAATTGTGAATGGAAGTTCATTCCTGATTTGGCTCTCTGCTTGTCTGTTACTGGTGTATAAGAATGCTTGTGATTTTTGCACATTAATTTTGTATCCTGAGACTTTGCTGAAGTTGCTTATCAGCTTAAGGAGATTTTGGGCTGAGATGATGGGTTTTTCTAAATATACAATCATGTCATCTGCAAACAGGACAATTTGACTTCTTCTTTTCCTAACTGGATACCCTTGATTTCTTTCTCTTGCCTGATTGCCCTAGCCAGAACTTCCAACACTATGTTGAATAGGAGTGGTGAGAGAGGGCATCCCTGTCTTGTGCTAGTTTTCAAAGGGAATTTTTCCAGTTTTTGCCCATTCAGTATGATATTAGCTGTGGGTTTGTCATAAATAACTCTTATTATTTTGAGGTACGTTCCATCAATACCGAATTTATTGAGCGTTTTTAGCATAAAGGGCTGTTGAATTTTGTCAAAAGCCTTTTCTGCATCTATTGAGATAATCATGTGGTTCTTGTCTTTGGTTCTGTTTATATGCTGGATTACGTTTATTGATTTGCGAATGTTGAACCAGCCTTGCATCCCAGGGATGAAGCCCACTTGATCATGGTGGATAAGCTTTTTGATGTGCTGCTGAATCCGGTTTGCCAGTATTTTATTGAGGATTTTTGCATCGATGTTCATCAGGGATATTGGTCTAAAATTCTCTTTTTTGTTGTGTCTCTGCCAGGCTTTGGTATCAGGATGATGTTGGCCTCATAAAATGAGTTAGGGAGGATTCCCTCTTTTTCTATTGATTGGAATAGTTTCAGAAGGAATGGTACCAGCTCCTCCTTGTACCTCTGGTAGAATTCAGCTGTGAATCCATCTGGTCCTGGACTTTTTTTCGTGGGTAGGCTATTAATTGTTGCCTCAATTTCAGAGCCTGTTATTGGTCTATTCAGGGATTCAACTTCTTCCTGGTTCAGTCTTGGGAGAGTGTAAGTGTCCAGGAAATATCCATTTCTTCTAGATTTTCTAGTCGATTTGCGTAGAGGCGTTTATAGTATTCTCTGATGGTTGTTTGTATTTCTGTGGGGTCGGTGGTGATATCCCCTTTATCATTTTTATTGCGTCTATTTGATTCCTCTCTCTTTTCTTCTTTATTAGTCTTGCTAGCGTCTGTCAATTTTGTTGATCTTTTCAAAAAACCAACTCCTGGATTCATTGATTTTTTGAGGGTTTTTTGTGACTCTATCTCCTTCAGTTCTGCTCTGATCTTAGTTATTTCTTGTCTTCTGCTAGCTTTTGAATGTGTTTGCTCTTGCCTCTCTAGTTCTTTTATTGTGATGTTAAGTGTCAATTTTAGATCTTTCCTGCTTTCTCTTGTGGGCATTTAGTGCTATAAATTTCCCTCTACACACTGCTTTAAATGTGTCCCAGAGATTCTGGTATGTTGTATCTTTGTTCTCATTGGTTTCAAAGAACATCTTTATTTCTGCTTTCATTTCGTTATGTACCCAGTAGTCATTCAGGAGCAGGTTATTCAGTTTCCATGTAGTTGAGCGGTTTTGATTGAGTTTCTTAGTCCTGAGTTCTAGTTTGATTGCACTGTGGTCTGAGAGACAGTTTGTTATAATTTCTGTTCTTGTACATTTGCTGAGGAGTGCTTTACTTCCAATTATGTGGTCAATTTTGGAATAAGTGTGATGTGGTGCTGAGAAGAATGTATATTCTGTTGATTTGGGGTGGAGAGTTCTATAGATGTCTATTAGGTCCGCTTGGTGCAGAGATGAGTTCAATTCCTGGATATCCTTGTTAACTTTCTGTCTCGTTGATCTGTCTAATGTTGACAGTGGAGTGTTGAAATCTCCCATTATTATTGTATGGGAGTCTAAGTCTCTTTGTAGGTCTCTAAGGACTTGCTTTATGAATCTGGGTGCTCCTGTATTGGTGCATATATATTTAGGAGAGTTAGCTCTTCCTGTTGAATTGATCCCTTTACCATTATGTAATGGCCTTCTTTGTCTCTTTTGATCTTTGATGGTTTAAAGTCTGTTTTATCAGAGACTAGGATTGCAACCCCTGCTTTTTTTTGTTCTCCATTTGCTTGGTAGATCTTTCTCCATCCCTTTATTTTGAGCCTATGTATGTCTCTGCATGTGAGATGGGTCTCCTGAATACAGCAGACTGATGGGTCTTGACTCTTTATCCAGTTTGCCAGTCTGTGTCTTTTAATTGGAGCATTTAGTCCATTTACATTTAAGGTTAATATTGTTATGTGTGAACTTGATCCTGTCATTATGATATTAACTGGTTATTTTGCTCATTAGTTGATGCAGTTTCTTCCTAGCCTCGATGGTCTTTACATTTTGGCATGTTTTTGCAATGGCTGGTACCGGTTGTTCCTTTCCATGTTTAGGGCTTCCTTCAGGGTCTCTTGTAAGGCAGGCCTGGTGGTGACAAAATCTCTAAGCATTTGCTTATCTGTAAAGGATTTTATTTCTCCTTCACTGATGAAACTTAGTTTGGCTGGATATGAAATTCTGGGTTGAAAATTCTTTTCTTTAAGAACGTTGAATATTGGCCCCCACTCTCTTCTGGCTTGTAGAGTTTCTGCTGAGAGATCTGCTGTTAGTCTGATGGGCTTCCCTTTGTGGGTAACCCGACCTTTCTCTCTGGCTGCCCTTACGATTTTTTCCTTCATTTCAACTTTGGTGAATCTGGCAATTATGTGTCTTGGAGTTGCTCTTCTGGAGGAGTATCTTTGTGGTGTTCTCTGTATTTCCTGAATTTGAATGTTGGCCTGCCCTACTAGGTTGGGGAAGTTCTCCTGGATGATATCCTGAAGAGTATTTTCCAACTTGGTTCCATTTTCCCCCTCACTTTCAGGCACCCCAATCAGACGTAGATTTGGTCTTTTTACATAATCCCATACTTCTTGCAGGCTTTGTTCATTTCTTTTTCTTCTTTTTTCTTTTGGTTTCTCTTCTCGCTTCATTTCATTCATTTGATCCTCAATCGCTGATACTCTTTCTTCCAGTTGATCGAGTCGGTTACTGAAGCTTGTGCATTTGTCACGTATTTCTCGTGTCATGTTTTCATCTCTGTCATTTCGTTTATGATCTTCTCTGCATTAATTAGTCTAGCTGTCAATTCTTCCACTTTTTTTTCAAGATTTTTAGTTTCTTTGCGCTGGGTACGTAATTCCTCCTTTAGCTCTGAGAAGTTTGATGGACTGAAGCCTTCTTCTATCATCTCGTCAAAGTCATTCTCTGACCAGCTTTGATCCGTTGCTGGCGATGAACTGCGCTCCTTTGCAGGGGGAGATGCGCTCTTATTTTTTGAATTTCCAGCTTTTCTGCCCTGCTTTTTCCCCATCTTTGTGGTTTTATCTGTCTCTGGTCTTTGATGATGGTGACGTACTGATGGGGTTTTGGTATAGGTGTCCTTCCTGTTTGATAGTTTTCCGTCTGACAGTCAGAAGGACTGTCTGTTGGTCTGTTGGAGATTGCT
The DNA here is from genome assembly GCF_009764315.1 of Trachypithecus francoisi. NCBI lineage: Eukaryota > Metazoa > Chordata > Mammalia > Primates > Cercopithecidae > Trachypithecus > Trachypithecus francoisi. Next base: position 83,343,922 of record NW_022681457.1, read on the forward strand.
TGAGGTCCACTCCAGACCCTGTTTGCCTGGGTATCAGCAGCAGAGGTTGCCAAAGATAGAATATTGCTGAACAGCGAGTGTACCTGTCTGATTCTTCCTTTGGAAGTTTCCTCTCAGGATGACTCCACCCTGTGAGGTGTGGGGTGTCAGACTGCCCCTAGTGGGGGATGTCTCCCAGCTAGGCTACTCAGGGGTCAGGGACCCACCTGAGCAGGCAGTGTGTCCGTTCTCGGATCTCAACCTCCGCGTTGGGAGATCCACGGCTCTCCCCAAAGCTGTCAGACAGAGTCGTTCGCCTCTGCACCGCCCCCGCTGCTTTCCCTATTGGACCTCAGCTGTGGGCTGTCCCCAGAGGTGGAGTCTACAGAGACAGGCAGGTTTCCTTGAGCTGCTGTGAGCTCCACCCGGTTCGAGCTTCCCAGCGGCTTTGTTTACCTACTTAAGCCTCAGCAATGGCGGGCGCCCCTCCCCCAGCCTCGCTGCTGCCTTGCGGATAGATCGCCGCAGAGGGCTGTGTTAGCAGTGAGGGAGGCTCCGTGGGCGTGGGACCCTCCCGGCCAGGTGTGGGATATATTCTCCTGGTGTGCCTGTTTCCTTAAAGCGCAGTATTGGGGTGGGAGTTACGCGATTTTCCAGATGTTATGTGTCTCAGTTCCCCTGGCTAGGAAAACGGATTTCCTTCCCCCTTGCGCTTCCAGGTGAGGCGATGCCTCGCCCTGCTTCAGCTCACGCTGGTCAGGCTGCAGCAGCTGACCAGCACCGATTGTCCGGCACTCCCTAGAGAGATGACCCCAGTACCTCAGTTGAAAATGCAGAAATCACCGGTCTTCTCATTTTTGCATTTCTTTAATGATTATTGATGCTGAGCATCTTTTCGTGTGGTTATTGGCCATCTGTATATCTTCTTTGGAGAATTGTCTTTTGCCCATTTTTGAATTGGGTTGTTTAGGTTTTTTGTTCTTGTTGTTGTTGAATTATAGGAGTTCTGTGTATATTTTGGATATTGACAGACTACAAACATGATTTGCAAGTATTTTCTCTGATTCTGTGGGCTGTCTTTTCACCCTCATGATAGTATCTTTTGATACACAGAAGTTTTTCATTTTGGTGAAGTCCAGTTTATCTGTTTTCTGTTTTGTTGCCTGTGTTTTATTTGTCATATCCTATAGTCATTGCCAAATTTAAAATGTTGAAGATTTTCCCCTATATTTTCTTCTAAGAGTTTTATAGTTTTAGCTCTTATATGTATTTAAGTCTTTGACACATTTTGAGTTAATTTTTTTTTGTATATGGTATAAGATAAGTATTCAACTTCATTCTCCTGCATGTGGATATTCAGTTTTCCCAGACTTGTTTGTTGAAGAGTATCCTTTTCCCATTAAATGGTCTTGGGACTTTTATTAAAAATTTATTGACTATTTTTGAGCTCTCTGTTCTATTACATTGGTCTGTTTATCCTTATACCAATACTATACTATTTTGATTACTGTACCGTTGTAGTACGTTTTGGAATCAGAAAGTATAAGTTTTCTAATTTTGTTCTTTTTTTTTTAAGATTGTTTGAGCTATCTGAAATCCTTTAAGATTCTATGTGAATTTTAGGACAACTTTTTCTATTTGTGCAAAAATGCCGTTTGGATTTTGATAGGGATTGCGTTGAATCTGTAGATTGCTTTGGGTAGTACTGCCATCTTAACAATATTAGTCTTTCAGTTCATGAACACAGAGCAGAATATCTTTTCGTTTACTTACATCTTTAATTTCTTTCTGCAATATTTTGTAGTTTTCAGTGTACAAGTCTTTAGCCTTGTTGGTTAAATTTATTCCTATTTTATTCTTTTTGATACTATTTAAATGGAATTATTTTCTTAATTTTCTTTGCACACTGTTCATTGCTAGTGTATAGAAATGCAACTAAACTTTGTGACTTTGTATCCTGCAACTTTGCTGAATTCATTTATTAGCTTTAACAGCTTTTTTGTGGAATGTTTAGGGTTTCCTACATATAAGATTATATCATCTGCAAACAGAGATCATTTCACTTGTTCCTTTCAAATCTGTATGCCTTTAATTCCTTTTTCTTGCCTAATTACTTTAGCTGGAACTTCCAGTACTGTGTTTAATAGAAATGGTAAAAGTGGCTATCTTTGTCCTATTCCTAATCTTAGTAGGGGAAAAGCTTTCAGTCCTTCACCATTGAGTATAATATTAGCTGTGAGTTTTTTATATATGGCCTTTATTATGTTGAAGAAGTTCCCTTCTATTCTTAGTTTATGGAATATTTTCATTATAAAGCACATTAAATTTTAATTTTGTCAAATGCTTTCACTACATCGAGATTACTGTGTGCCTTTTTTGTTTGTTTTTTTTTTTTTTTACTTCTTTCTATTTGTGGTATATTACACTGTTTGATTTTCATGTGTTGAACCATCCTTGTATTCTGGGAATAAACCTCACTTGGTAATTGTGTATGCTCTTACTAATTGTGTGTGCTCTTACTATGCTACTGAATTTTATTTGCTAGTATTTTGTTGAAGATTTTTGCATTCTTAAGGGCTGTTTTTGAAATTAAAGTTTTATTGGAACACAGCCATGCCCATTCATTTCTGTATTATCTATGGCTACTTTCATGTTTCAACAGAGGCCACATGGCCTGCTAAGCTGCAAATATTTATCATCTAGCTTTTTTTTTTTTTTTTTTTTTGATGGAGTTTCACTCTTGTTGTCCAGGCTGGAGTGCAATGGCATGATCTCGGCTCACCACAACCTCCACCTCCCAGGTTCAAGCGATTCTCCGGCCTCAGCCTCCCTCGTAGGTGGGATTACAGGCATGCACCACCAAGCCCAGCTAATTTTGTATTTTTAGTGGAGATGGGATTTCTCCATGTTGGTCAGGCTGGTCTTGCACTCCTGACCTCAGGTGATCCACCCACCTTGGGCCTCCCACAGTACTGGGATTATAGGTGTGAGCCACCATGCCCAGCCTATCTGGCTCTTTATAGGAAAAGTTTGCCAACTTCTGAGTTAGACAAATAACTCCTTACTCTGGTTCCACACTGCCCAAGAAATCTGGTTCTCATTTGGATTCCTGTGTAGATGCACCTTTAAAGTTGAATGGCCCCGGTCACATACCAGTAAATATTTTAGGCGGTTATATTTCTCACAGTAAATTAATAAATTAACATTCTAGTTTACCCATTATTGTGTATGACCTATAGCTATATCCACAAGAGTCTGTTCCATTTTTAACAGAATCAGGGTTCTGAACTCACAAAGCTGAGGAAAGTATCCTGGAAATTGGAAACTTAACCAAATTGCTGCCCTTGGGAAGCCCTCTCTGGGTATCCAGCCTTCTGGCTTCCTCTGATAAAATCTAATTTCACTGCATGTCTTCTTTGATCTACAGTAGTTCATATTTCTATTTTTTTCTATCTTTTGCTTTTAGATTTCTACATCGTACTAAGGAAGAATGATTTCCTATATGATATAGCCGAACCATGCAAAAATCAGATCCTTGAAAAGGTCAGAACCTGTATTTATACATAGTAGAAATAGAGAGTTATCCTCTATTTAGGCTATGAATGAATATATGTGTCACAAAAAACAGAGCAAATAAAAGAACTTACCCTTTCTTGACATTTTATTCTGCAATTGTTACAAATTATGTGTGTCTTTATTATCTGCAAACTACACATACTTATGAGATAAATATGTTATTAATCCTGTTTTATAGAAACAGTAAAGGTGTAAGAGACTTACTCAAAATCGTGTAACTAATAGCTGTAAGATCAAGTCCCAGATCTTTTGCCTGTAAGTCTTAACCTTTCCACTACATCATAAGTTCATAATCAGTATCAGAATTTAGTAGACATGTAAGTATGCAAGCTCTATGAACATTGGAAATAATGTATGTAAAAGTCTATGAAAAAGTGTTAAAACCCCTTTATGGATGTTAAGTATCATAAATAATTCAGATCTTGACCTTCAATATCTAACATATAATCTTTGGGATGATACCAGAGTCCTCAATATACAATATACCATTGGCTTAGTATGGCAAGCAAAATTCTTCACAAGGTGCCTCCTTTCTACTTTTCTAGCCTCAGCTCATTCAGTTTCTGTCATTGGTCCCTGTAGCTTACTTTGTCCCTTTTCATCTATAATAAATGGCTAGCATTGTCCAAACACATTGTCCATTTCCATTTCTGTATTCAATTCCACATAATTAGGAAGAATGCCTAAAATGCCTATTTGTCTTTCTTCTGATAATCCTAGCTCAACTTCATCTCCTCCATTAAGCTTTCCTCAACCCTCCCCCACCCCTGGCAAAGTTAATCATTCTCTTCTGTTTTCCCAGAGCACTTTTTAGAGCAAATCTCTGTATGGCAAAAATCACACGATGATTGTATATTTGAATTGCTATCGTTCCTACTAATCTGTGAGTTCTTTGTGAGCATAAACAGAGGCTTACACTTAACTTGTCTTTGTGTCTTTAACATGTTACTACTAGGCTTAGATTTTGTTACTCAGCTCAGATACATTTTGTTTAATGAATGAAATAAAGGCTGCAGTTCTTTCCTTATAAGGATCTGTATGTACAGATATATAAGTGGGAAACTGACCACACAAAAATACCTAGAAACACATAAATATATGTAAAACGATATAGTGTATGCTTGAGGTAGAATACTGGAATGATCAGAGCCAGGTTGAGTTATTTAGGGAAGAATTCCTCTAGGTTAGTAGTTGGCAATCTATGGCCCACAGGCCAAATCCTTCTGCCCCCAGTTTTTTGTAAATAGAGTTTTACTGGAACATAGCCATGTTCATTTGTTAGTGTATTATATGTCTGCCTTAATGCTATGATAACAGAGTTGAGCAGTTGCAACAGAGACCATATGTCCTGTAAAACTGAAAATATTTGCCATCTGGCCCTTACAGAAAAAGTTTGCCAACCCCTGGTCTAGGAATGGGCTTTTAATACGAAAAGAAGAAGAATGTGAATTGGTGAAGCATGAGTGTGCATCATAATTCAATGAAAACCAGCCATAGTAGTAGGTATGCTAGGTAAGAAAGCTCTACTCCAATCCAGTTTGTCAGAGAGACCTATGCTGAAGAGATTAAATGTCAAGAATGTTTGGATTGAGAAAGAGGGAACACAAATCTAATGGAAAGAAATTTTGAAGTAAACACTCCGGACCTGCAGCAAAATAGTTTCCTAAATAGTAGCAAAGGATGATGATGAAGGAGAAGGAAGCAGCAACATAAATTAACATTGACTGAGTGTTTACTATGTGCCAGGTACTGTTCTAAGTGGTGTGTCTGTGTGTGTGTGTCCTATTTAATCCTCTCAACAACTAAATGAGATAATTGCTATTATCGTCTTTATTTTGCTGCAGAGGAAACTCAGGCACAGGAGGTTAAGCTAACTTGGTCAAGTTAATACAACTGGTAAGTGATAGAACCAAATCTGAACCCAGGCTGTCGGGCTGCAGAGTCTTCATAATAGAGAAGGGGAAATCTGGAGATATTTGGTAAAAATACCCTTAAGCTTGGAATAAGGTACTTAGTCCAAGTAATTGGGAAATGTGCTATCCCAACATGGTAAAAAAATGAACAGACAATAAAAGAGTAATGATGGAAGGCAGGGTGTGCAATTTGAAGAGTGTACTATGAATTAGGCAGAATGGGCAGGGCAAGGAAGCAAATACTTAAGACATGTTATATAGTCATACAGTAAGATATGTTGTGTAGTCAGTCATTGCGTTTAACCTTGATGAGACGAGAAAGCAATTAACTTCTCCTTGCACTCCTGTCCTAAAATACTTGAAGAGCTGATATATCCAATTGAGATATAGATTAGCAGTGACTTTCAAGGAGGTAAGGGACATTCAACCTTCCCACAAAAATATACACACCTTAGAACCCCAAGTATATTATAATTGGTGAAAGTATCAAGTCATAACATACACCATTCTCTCTCATTCTGTCTCCCTAAGAGAACTGGTTCCTGTCCAACTCTGTATGACTGTTATGGTAAATATTTACCTCTTTGGACCTTTTTTTTAAAAAAGTACATATATATTGTATGTATGTTAAAGTAATACATATGCACTATGAAAATTTTGCCAATAGAAGTATACCAAATGAAAACATTGGCTAGAGATGGTAGCATTGGAGGTGAAAGGAGGAGGAGACATTAAACTAAATGACTTTCAACATTTCTTCCAAATCTGTAGTTCTATGTTTATATCAGCAGAGTGGTTACCAAGCACAAAAGAAAAGACTGCAATGTGACTTTGACATGGTTGGATTGAACAGAGGATAAAATGGTACAGGAGAAAATCCAATATATGAAATCTAAATTTATAGAGCAGATTACTTTGCAGTGAACATTGAACTTATTTTTATAAAGATTGCTTTTAACTAGCCATATTGGTATGTCCAAATATACTTAATTTTAATAAAAAATTTCATTTACACTTGTCAGTACTATATTTACTGTGTAAAATAAAGCAGGCACACATTGTTCATTATTTCAAAGAAGGAAGAGATTTCAGCCAAGTTATGTTGTAGTAGCTACAGTGGAAATAATTGAGCTGGGCCTTGCCCATAAACCTGCAATATGATAGAACTTAAAAGGGGGCCAGGCACGGTGACTCAAATCTATAATCCCAGCATTTTGGGAGGCCAAGGCAAGAGGATTGCTTGAGGCCAGGAGTTCAAGACCAGCCTGGGTAACATAATGAGACCTCGCCTCTACAAAAAATTAAAAAGTTAGGCAGGCGCATTGATGCACACCGGTAATCCTAGCCACTCAGGAAGCTGAGGTAGGAGGATTGCATGAGTCCAGGAGTTTGAGGCTGCAGTGAGCTATGATCATTCCACTGTACTCCAGCCTGAGCAACAGGGTGAGACCTGTCTCTTAAAAACTAACTAACTTAAAAGATACCTTAAGTATGTAAGTTATGTGAAGTGCCTACCACAGTGCCAGTAAATGGTAGATGAAGACACAGAAGAGTGGTGTCTTCACCACTCTTGGTGATGATACTATGTTATGTCTTCTGTCCCCACATCACACTTATGTAAGGCTTCAGAGAGAAAGTTGGTATTGTATATATTTGTATCCACACGTACATACACGCACACACATACTGTCCATGCTGCAAAACCTAAACTTGCACAGTGTTGTTTATAATAATGAAATCAGGACTCAGATTTGGAGTCTCAGATTTGGAAGGAACTTTAAAGATTACCCAGTCCAGCCTCCCTCATCCTCCTAATGATTTAATATCTTCACCAATAGGTTATTTTACCTCTGCTTTCACATCCTTAATGATGGCAAATTCATGCCTTTCCTTCCCAGAGAGCTTATCCCACTTTTGGATACAGAGCTCTGACTGGCAGAAAGTTCTTCCTAATAATGTGCTAAAGCTTATCTACCTATAGCTTCCACCCACTAGTTCTAACTCTCTCCCTTGGAGTAATATTGAACAAGTAGAGCAAATCTCATCTCTCTCCTACATGAAATCCCTCCAGATATTTGCAAACAGTTCTCATGTTTCCCCTGAGTCTTTCCTTCTAGTTAACCTTCCCTAGTTTCTTAAATTCTCACTCTCCTTGTTGCTTTCCTTTAAATGAGATTGTGCATCTGTATCTCATTCAAAATATAGGACCTAGAATTAAACATAAAATCCTACTTCTGATGTGTTTGGACTGGCAGGAGTGGAACATCCAGGACTGTCATTGTCCTTATTCCAAATATTGACTGGAATAATGATGATGCTGATGCATTATTTAATGACATCAGATCCATATATGTCTGCTAGCATGATTTGGCACTATAGGAACCACTGAACTTCTTCTCTGTTCAAGAAGCATGAGCCCGAAGCATTCCAAAAAGCATTAGCTTCTCTTTTGCTCTGCCTCACACCTCTGCAAGCTTCTGGAAAGGGTAATCATTATACATAGTTAAAGAATACTAGGACTGCCTGTAGGACAAAGGAAGTCATGGCATTTTCATTAGCCACTTATTGGTAGCTGGATTACTTGTTAAAGGAAATACTGGTGTTCTCATGGGTTCTTCTCTGTGCATACACAAAGATGTATAGTTACTACAAAGCAAGTGGAGCAGGGGGAACACCAAAGAGATATGCTCCCTCTTCTTTGTTCATCTCTGCTACATGGAGGAGACAGGATTTATTGCTTTCTTTGAGAAAGAGATTGGCCAGTTTCCTTCCTCCCCCTTCTTCTGGTGGATCATTCCAGAAGAATATTACATCTCATCATACTTATCTCCTAATAAAGTAAAAGTAAATGAAGGAGAGCTGGGGGCAGAGAATCAGCTGAGATGTGCTAAGAATACTTGGCTGGGCGCAGTGGCTCATGCCTTGTAATCCCAGCACTTTGGGAGGCCAAGAAGGATAGATCACCTGAGGTCAGGAGTTCGAGATCAGCCTGGCCAACATGACGAAACCCTGTCTCTACTAAAAATACAAAAAATTAGCCAGGCTTGGTGGCAGGCACCTGTAATCCCAGCTACTTGGGAGGCTGAGGTTCACTGGAACCCGCGAGGCAGAGGTTGCAGTGAGCCGAGATTGCGCCCCTGTACTCCAGCCTGAGCAACAAGAGTGAAACTCTGTCTCAAAACAAAACAGCAACAACAAAAAAACTTTGTTAATCAGAGAGTGGCTGATCAATGGCGCATGCCAGACGAGTCCCCTGTCTGGTGCATCCCAGACGAGTTCCCTGTGTCCCTCCTGCCTGTAGCTTGTCCTTCATCACCACAGTGAGCAGATGTTCTGCTCACAGCTTTTCCATTTTAATTTCTGTGCATATTGGCATAGTATTATGATTTATCTAAAACTGAGAGTTCTGTCTTTTCTTTTTGAGTTTTCAGAAGTACATTTGATGCATCTTTTTTTCTGTTTTCCAGTTTCCATTTCTAGGGGAAATATTCCTCCCTTCCTGTTCTTTGAAATACTTAACACATATCTGGCATGTAGTAAACACTTAAAATGATAGTTATATGTTAATAATTTGACTGTTGTTAATATACAAGTGATAATTTGTAACTAAGTTTTTAATTATATCTTAATATATGAAGAATTTTTTCTACTTTTACTTGCTTCAAGGGGTGACCTGTTGTGATTGTTTTATTACATTTTGAAAGGATACTGCCATAGCCTTACGGATTTTTCTACTACCTATTATACTTCTTTCAATGACTTCCAGAAATACGGAGTCATTACATTCTCCAGATCTGCACTATGCAATGAGTAGCCACTACCATGTTTGTCTAATTAAATTTAAATTTAATGAAAATTAAATACTCAAGCCTGTAATCCCAGCACTTTGGGAGGCTGAGACGGGCGGATCACGAGATCAGGAGATCGAGACCATCCTGGCTAACACTGTGAAACCCCGTCTCTACTAAAAAATACAAAAAACTAGCCGGGCGAGGTGGCGGACGCCTGTAGTCCCAGCTACTCGGGAGGCTGAGGCAGGAGAATGGCGTGAACCCAGGAGGCAGAGCTTGCAGTGAGCTGAGATCTGGCCACTGCACTCCAGCCTGGGCGACAGAGTGAGACTCCGTCTCAAAAAAAAAAAAAAAAAAAATTAAATACAATAAAAAATGCACTCAGTTGCACTAGCTACATTTCAAGTCCTAAATAGCCACATGTGGCTAGTGGCTACCCATTGGACAACAGGAATATTGAACATTTCCATCATTGCATTAAATTTTGAGAGGCTGAGGCTGGCAGATCCTTGAGGTCAGGAGTTCGAGACCAGCCTGGCCAACATGGTGAAACCTCTACTAAAAATACAAAAATTAGCCAAGCATGGTGGCACATGTCTGTAATCCCAGGTACTCTGGAGGCACTGCTTTGGATATTAGTAGTCTGCGTTCTTGTGCTCTTTTCTCAGAAATTGAAGTGGATATATTTTCTAGGGTATTCCTAAGACTAATCTCTTAATGCTTCAGGGCTCTAAAAATGCATTTTGAGGATTCACGTTACTGTTCTTATTCCAACCCCTTAGTGCCATTACTATCTTTTGGAATAAATACAGGAACTTTCACATCCTCCAAGAAGATTATTTTATTTGGTTTATTTTGTTTATTTATTTATTTATTTTTTTGAGACTGAGTCTTGCTTTGTCACCCAGGCTGGAGTGCAGTGGCGTGATCTCAGCTCACTACAAGCTCTGCCTCCCGGGTTCACGCCATTCTCCTGCCTCAGCCTCTCGAGTAGCTGGGACTACAGGTGCCCACCACCACGCCTGGCTAATTTTTTTTTGTATTTTTAGTACAGAGGGAGTTTCACCGCGTTAGCCAAGATGGTCTCCATCTCCTGACCTCATGATACACCTGCCTCGGCCTCCCAAAGTGCTGGGATTACAGGTGTGAGCCACCACGCCTGGCCCTATTTTTATTTATTTATTTTGAGACAGTGTTTCTCGCTGTTGCTGAGGCTGGAGTACAGTGGTATGATCATAGCTCACTGCAGCCTTGACCTCCCAAGCTCAGGTGATCCTCCTGCCTTAACCTCCCAAGTAGCTGGAACTGTAGGTACACACACCACCATGCCTGGCTAATTTTTATATTTTTTTGTAGAGATGGGGTTTCACCATGTTTCTGAGTCTCAAACTCCTAAGCTCAAACAATTCTCCTGCCTCAGCCTCCCAAAAAGTGCTGGAATTACAGACATGAGCCACCATGCCCAGGCTTACCATAAATTTTAAAGGTCCCAGCCAACAATAAGAGAAAACAAAGGAAGAAGTGGCAAAGTAGAAGTAATTCTAGCAGATATTCCTTAGAGTCGTTAGTCAGATTGCGAACACAGAATCCTTGGGTGCTAACCAGTAACAGGTGGTTGTGATGTTCTTTTTGTAAGTACGTTGTATTATTCAAGATCTGACTTTTCCTTGTGAGAAAGGTATTAAACAGCAATTTTTTCTTTAATAATCCTTGGTATCCACATTGCACACTTTTTATTTTTATGTTATGTTTTTTTTTATTTTTTAATTTTTAATTTTTTTTTGAGACAAGGTCTCTATTGCCCAGGCTGGAGTGCAGTGACGGGATCACAGCTTACTGCAGCCTCCTGGGCTCAACTCAGTCCTCCTACTTCTGTCTCCTGAGTAGCGGGGGCCACAGGTGTGTACCCCATGCCCAGCTAAATTTTTAAAATTTTTTGTAGAGATGGGGTCTCACTGTGTTGCCCAGGCTGGTCTCAAACTCCTGAGTTCAGGCAATCCCCCGCACTTCAGCCTCCTAAAATACTGGGATTACAGGTTACCCTCCTGCCTTAACCTCCTTATAGGTGTGAGCCACAACACCCAGCCATTAAGCACTTTCAAAGCCATTTTTCATTTGTTATTTACAGCAGCCCAGTGAAGCAGGTAGCATTGGGATTATTGTTCCTATTCGACTAATAAGAAAACTGAGATTCAGTTAAGTTACTGGCCTAAAGTCTTTTTTTTTTTTTTTTTTTTTTTGACAGAGTCTCACTCTGTTGCCCAGGCTGGAGTGCAGTGGCATGATCTCTGCTCACTGCAACTTCTGCCTCCTGGGTTCAAGTGATTCTCATGCCTCAGCCTCCCGAGTAGCTGGGATTACAAGCATGTGCCACCATGCTTGGCTAATTTTTGTGTTTTTAGTAGAGATGGGGTTTTGCCATGTTGGCCAGGCTGGTCTCGAACCCCTGACCTCAATAATCTGCCAGCCTCAGCCTCTCAAAGTGGGACTACAGACGTGAGCCACCGTGTCCAGCCATGTTACCTGCCTAACGTCTTAAAGGGAAAATAAACATTAAGGCATGATAGAGTTGAGATTCAAATTAGGGTAAAATTTTAACGTCAAATTCAGCATTTTTTGTTTTGTTTTTACTTTGTTTTTGTTCTATTTTACTACCACTCTGACTGTAATAAAGAAAAGAGTGAAAGTTCTTTAGGGGAACTGAGGTACTCCCAAAGAATTGCTACAGTCCCATTTGTCCTGTGACCATGTGCTTGGGGTGCCATAACAGAATACCACAGACTGAGTGGCTTAAACAATAGAAATTTATATCCTCAAACTTCTGAGGGCTGGAAGTTCAGTGTCAAGATGCTGGCAGGAGAGGCTAGAGATGAGGTCTCTCTCCTTAGCTTACAGATGACACCTTCTTTCTGAGTCCTCATGTGGCATTTTTCTCTGTGTGGGAGAAAGAGATATCTCATGTCTCATCCTTTTGTTTTAAAGGAACCAATTATATCAGATTAGGGCCTCACCTGTATGACTTTATTTAACCTTAATTACCTCCTTAAATCCCTTCTCCAAATGTAATCACATTGCGGGGTAGGGCTTTGACGTATGAATTTGGGGGAGACACAGTTCAGCGCATAACACAGTGTTAATGGGTTTTTAGTGTCTTTTGATATTCTGGCTTAGCCTGGTTAGCTGGAAACTAAATTTAATATTTGCATGGGACCAAATGTAGCAAATATCTGTATTCTTCATTTCTGTGAATATAGAAGCTTAGTTAAATTCAACCTGTGGTACTTGCTGTAAGGTACTTTGCAACTCCAGGATATTCTAATAGCAAAAAAATCTGTATCTAAATTTAATACTTTTCTTATAATGTAGCCTAATTTGTTAATAATTAGAGATCTCGGTACTTTACAGGTAATAAATGTTCCTCTCCTTCCTCCCCACCCACCTTTTTTACAGATGGAGAAATTAGCATACAGAGAAACTGACTTGTCAGATGTCAGAGCAAGGTATTGGTGGATCCAGGGATAAATCTCCAACTTCTTAACTCCTAGACCAGTTTTTAGTCCATTGACTATGCAGCCTAATGGTAAGTATCTTTTTACCTTATCCTGGAAGTAAGAGGGATTAAGAGACCTAGCAAGGACCGGCTTTAAGGAATTCCTCACGACTAATTAGACTACTCATTATCCTTTTCTTTATAGCCATGATGTCATTTTTGTCATTGGCATGAATTTTCCAGATTGGGAGAGGAGGTTTGAAGTTTTGCTTTTCAAATAGTTAAAAATATTTCTCGGTGGCTCATGCCTGTAATCCCAACACTTTGGGAGGCCAAGGTGGGTGGATCACCTGAGGTCGGGAGTTCGAGACCAGCCTGACCAACATGGAGAAACCCCATCTCTACTAAAAATACAAAACTGGCGGGCATGGTGGCACATGTCTGTAATATCAGCTCCTTGGGAGGCTGAGGCAGAATTGCTTGAACCCAGGCGGCAGAGGTTGCTGTGAGCTGAGATCTCACTGTTGCACTCCAGCCTGGGCAGCAAGAGCAAAACTCCATCTCAAAAAAAAAAAAAAAAAAAAAAAAAAAATCTGTAACAGTTTGGCTACGTGATAAATAATTATTAAGAAAGGAAACTATTATTTAATGAATTTGTTCGCTGTGGCAACAGAAATACAATGCAAGCCACTTATGTAGTTTAAAGTTTTCTAGTAGCCACATTAAGAAAGGTAAAAAGAAGAAGGGGCATGGGGGCTCTCACCTGTAATCCCAGCACTTTGGGAGGCCAAGGTGGGCCAATTGCTTGAGCGCAGGAATTGGAGACCAGCCTGGGCAACATAGCAAAACCCCATTGCTGCAAAGAATACAGAAGCGTAGCCAGTCATGGTGGTGTGAGCCTGTAGTTCCAGCTACTAGGGAGGTCATAACACTTTATCACACTTAGGTAACTCTCTGTCTTCTAGACTAAGAGAGGGTGCCTTGTTGTTTTTTTAATCCTTATTACCTAACACAGGGCTGGAACTTAGGTGGTCAGTGAATTTTTCGTTTGAAGCATGGATGAATGCAATTTCAGTACGGAAATATCAAAGATTTTAAGAGTGTTATTTTGAAAATAGTAAGTTGGAAATGGAATTTAAATATCAAATTGTACAAGATTTAATAGGAAGCTACCCTCTTTAAACCTATAATATTGCGTTCATTGATTCATTTTATTGACCTAGATATGTGAGATAGTAAGGAAAATAAGACATAATTTTTACTAGCAGATAGTTCATTATTAAGATATACATGTGATCAAACACAAATACACACATAAGATATAGATAGTTGCTACTATAATATCTCAGCTCCCGTAATATTGTTTGATGCTTAGTGAAACAGAATTGCAAGGTTGAATAGGGTCTTAGAAGTTTATCTAGTTATCTCCCTTTACAACCTGTGAATTTTTCTCTCAGCTTGGAAAAGTTTCAGCATCTTTGGTGATAAGTAGTCATTCAGCCTTTCTGCTTGTACATTTTAGTGTATAACCAGTCCTCCACAGTACAATTCTCATTGTCAGAAAGTCTCTCTCTGACATCTGCTTCCCTGTGGTGAATGCTTTGTCGAATGCCTCCAATCAAAAGACTACATTTTGTGAAATCCCTGGTGAGCATTCTAGTAGCAGGTAAACTAGAACAGGGGTTTTCTATCTTTAATGATATATCTCCAGTGCTTAGAATAATGACTGGCAAACAGTGGTAATAAATGTTTGTTGAATGAATTAATCTAAACATAAGCAGGATTTAGAGCATTATTTCAATTCAGTTTTTTAATTGTCAGATTTACTCCCTTTGTGGACTATTACATATCTTTCATTGCTGTTTCCTGTTCAGTTCTTTGCCTCTATGGCATAGTTTAACTTATTGAGCCCTAAATTTGTCATCTGTAAGGCGATATTAATAGTACCTGAGATGGAGATGGAATATATGAAAATACCTGGCACTGGGCCTGGTATATATAGTAATGGTAAGTATTAGTTGAATCTGAAATGGAATCAGTGCAGCAACCTCTGAACCTCCCCTGACCCTGACATCCCAGGAATGCAAGTTTATTTTTTAAAATTAATTAATTTCAAGAAGTATACATAACACAGAATTTACCATTTTAATAATATTTTAGTGTACAGTTCAGTGACACTGAAGACATTCACATTGTTGTGCACCCATCACCATCATCAATCTCTAGAACTTTTTTCATTTTGCAGAACTGCAACTGTATCCTTTAAAAATGGTAAGTTCATTTTTAATATTAGCTTAGGTAAAGCATGACTGAAATGGCAAATCTGTAATAGAAAAAATAATACATTCTAAAACTAAATATAAATGACATACTATCTGCAGTTTTAAGTTACCTGTTTTCAGTTATTGTTTATTAACTTGAGTAATTGATATCTTACCATCTGGTTTCTAGGTATCATCCTCTATGTCACAGTTGTTTTGATGAGAGTGTGCATTGAAATACTGACTTTTTAATATGGATAACTTTTCTCTCATTGCATAACTTTCTACATTTAGTAAAAAGACAAGTTTTTTTTTTTTTTTTTTTTTTTTCCTGCTTGCTGTGTGCCAAACTCTAGGAATACTGACTGGCTTAAGATTATTTAGCTCTGACACTCTGACAGGCATAAATGTAGGAGGTGGCACTACTACTTTGCTTAGGGCTGTCACCAGAAAGCTGTTACAAAATAATATTTTCCTGGACTGTGAGGAACAAATAGGAATTTCCCAAATAGAGAAAAGGGGAGGGTCCAGAGGTATGAAAGAGTATGAGTTTGGATGCAGTTTACAGTTGTATGAGCTTGGAAAGAGTATATGTCTGGATACAGTTTGGATACAGTTTAGGGATTGATCCTTGAAGACTTTTAAATGGGCTAGTGACATGTTTTATCTGATTTGTATTTTGGAAAAATAGTGCTGATGTATGATTGGAAAGCAGTGAGAACAAACAAAGGAATTAAATAACTTTTTATTGGTCAACGTGAGAGATAATGAAATCCTAAACTCTGAATAGCGGCAGGGGAGATTAAAGAGAGGAGATGGTTATTTTAGAGGTACAACTAACAGAATTGGATAACCAGTTGGATTTGGAGGGCAAAAGGGATTACAGGTTTCTGATTTGTTATGTTAACTGGGATAGGGACTGCCAGAGAAGAAAGATAGAAACTGATTATTAAATAGTACCTGTGTACTGTAATATACTCTGAAACATGGCCATTATTCTTAGAACACTTTGAAAACATGATAGGTGACTAGCTCCTTTTCTAATGTGTAGAATTCTGTCAGATGCTGTATTCTCTTTATTTTGGGACAGTTGCCTGATTGAGGGAGAGTTACCTGATTCACTGAGTAGTTTATGGCAGTACTTAAAAATTACACATTTTGTAATGCATTTGTTTCTTTTTCTCTTTTTTTTTTGAGATGGAGTCTCGCTCTGTCACCCGGGCTGGAGTGCAGTGGCCGCATCTCAGCTCACTGCAAGCTCCGCCTGCCGGGTTTACGCCATTCTCCCGCCTCAGTCTCCCGTGTAGCTGGGACTACAGGCGCCCGCCACCTTGCCTGGCTAGTTTTTTGTATTATTTTTAGTAGAGACGGGGTTTCACCGTGTTAGCCAGGATGGTCTCGATCTCCTGACCTCGTGATCCGCCCGTCTCGGCCTCCCAAAGTGCTGGGATTACAGGCTTGAGCCACCGTGCCCGGCCTGTTTCTTTTTCTTGAGTACTGCTTTCCATGTTTCAGTAGTTTGTACCAAGAGTCTATTTCTTCCTAGAAGCTAGAAGTTCCTTTTTCATTGTTCTTTTTTTTTTTTTTTTTTTTGGAGACAGAATCTTGCTCTGTTCCCCAGACTGGAGTGCAGTGACATAATCCTGGCTCACTGCAGCCTGGACTTCTGGGCTCAAGCAATCCTGCCATCGCAGCCTCTTAAGTAGCTGAAACCACAGGTTCCATGCCCAACTAATTTTTTAATTTTTTTGTAGAGACGGGGTCTCACTATGTTGCTGAGACTGGTCTCGAACTCCTGGGCTCAATGAATCCTCCTGCCTTGGCCTCCCAAAGTGCTGGGATAGCAGGCATGGGCCACTGAACTTTTTGAACAATTTGATGCCTTTCTGCCCTTAACTATTTGTTGTTTTGTTCATTTTGCTGGATAATTGAATATGGATTTTGTTTCTTTACTGGAATACTTCCTCTTTTCTTTTCTTTCTTTCTTTTTTTTTTTTTTTGAGACAAGTCTTGCTCTGTTGCCCAAGCTAGACTAATTTTTTAAAATTGCATTGGTTGCTTTTGAATATTGTTTTACTGATGATCTTTCAACCTGGTTTCTATTTGATGTGGCTTCCTTTGATTAATTTTGGTATACTGGTAGCTCATCTTTACTTAAGCAATATAGTACTAAAAACTTGTATATAAATGGAATATATATTGTATGTTTAATTTTTAAGAATATGTTTTCTAATTATGAAAAATTTTAAACATAAATTTAATCATGATCCCCTAATATATTTTTCAGTGATTTTAAAGCCTAATCTAGTTTTTAATCTTTACTAATGATTCAGAGGAAAACAGGCATAGCAGGCTACTAGAAAGACAGGGGATGTAAAAACCAGGAGAGAAGACAAACACTGGCCAGTGTTGCTGGAATGTAGTAGAAAAGGGAGAAGTCATAACAGATAAGATTAGAGAGGTGGGAGGAATCAAATCCTGCATGGCTTTGTAAAGCATGCTTAACTGAGTATGAAGCTATTGGAGGTCCTTCAGGAGAGAAATGACCTTATCTGTTTTATGTTTTAAAATACTCACTCTGACCTAGTAGTAGGGTTCTCCCCCAAAACAGAAACAATGGGAGCTGGGTAGGTAGGTAGAGAGAGATTTATTGTGGGAATTGGCTCACAGAATTATAGAGGCTGAGAAATCCCATGATATACTATCTGTAAGCTGGTGCCATTAGTCTGAGTCCAAAGACCTAAGAATCAGGGAGCTGATGGTGTAACTCTGCCTTCAGTGCCGAAGACCTGAAAACCAGTGGGGAAGGTAGAGGGGACTGTTGTCTGAGGCTCAAGAACTAGGAGCTCCATTGTCTAAGGACAGGATAAGATGGATATCCTAGCTCACAAAACGAGAGAATTCACTCTTCCTTCATCTTTTTGTGCTATTTGCACAAAAAATCCACCCTCAGTGGATTGCATAATGCCCACACACCTTGGTGAGAGCAATATTCTTTACTCAGTCTGCTGATTCAAATGTTAATCTCTTCAAGAAATACAACCACAGATACACTCAGAAATAATGTTTACCAGCTATCTGGGCATCCCTTAGCCCAGTTAAATTGACAAATAAAGTTAACTATCACAAGTACTCCTTTCAACTCAGCACCTATATGTATTTCCTTAAGCCATATTTGATCTCCAAATGAAGATAGTAACAGGGTCATTTTTGTACCTAACATAAACAGCTATCCTGCATACAACCGAAAACACACTAACCCCCTCCCCAGGAGAGTGAAGTTCTTCAGTGATGTTTACTCTTCTCCTGATAGTCTGTAACTTAAATATTATGATGTAAAATTAGCAATACTTAAATATTGATATAAAGTCAATACAACTTTTGTTACATGATAAGAAAAGATAGGAAAGAACGCAAAGATATTTGCTTAATATGTGTGTATGTACAAACAAACATTCATAATGAAATAAGGAGGAAATACTCAGAACAATTACAGTTGTTTCTGTACTGGTCACATATTTATTGCTGGTATTTATAACTTACCTATTCTGTATTTTTTTAAATTTTTTATTTTTGCCTTCTGCAAGAACCTCATGATTCTTTACCCAGCAGGGTGACCCAAAGGTTTGGCCCATTTGTAGTTCTGCCTGGATTGCATTTTTGTAGTTATCCATTGGCCTTAATCACAGAGTGGAGTAATACTGAGAAACACCCTAAGGTATCTCCTGTATTCTAGACATACTCTTCAGTTCTTCCATTGTGGAGTAGTAGTTCAGTTTCTCCTTGATAGTCTGGATGAATCACCTCAGGCAACAACACGGCAACTCCCTCTTCACCTGTTGACTCAGAGGCGTGAGGAGCCCAGAGTAGCTAGGTGGCAGTTTTTATTTTTATTTATTTATTTATTTATTTTTTAGGTGGCAGTTTAAAAAAAAAAAAAATTGGAGATTTTTTGGTTTTGTCTTATTTTTAAATTGAAACATAATTGTACATATTTATTGGGTACAGTGTGATATTTCAATACATGTACACAATGTGTAATGATCGAATCGGTAATTAGCATATCGATCCCTTCAAACATTTATCATTTATTTGTGTTGGGAGCATTCAGAAATACGCTCTTTTTGCTGTTTGAAAATACACAATAAGTTCTCATTAATTATAGTCACCTATAGTGCTGTAGAATACTATAACTTATTTCTTTTATTTAGCTGTACTTTTATATTTGTCCCCCTACCTCCCCTTTTTTCCCTTTAGTAACCACTATTCTGTCTACTATGAGGTCTACTTTTGTAGCTTCCACATATGACTGAAAACATGTAGTATTTCTCTTTCTGTGCCTGGTTTATTTCATTAACCTGATGTTCTACAAGCTAATCCATGTTGCCACAAATGACAGAATTTCATTCTTTTTATGGCTAAATAGTATCCCATTGTTTATATATACCCTATTTTCTTTATCTGTTTATCTAATGACGGACACTTTGGTTTATCCCATATCTTGACTATTATGAATAGTGCTGCAATAAACATGGGAGTGCAGATAACTTTTTGACATACTGATTTCCTTTCCTATGGTTATATACCCAATATTGGAATTGCTGGATCACATGGTAGTATTCTTTTTAGATTTTTGAGGAACCTTCATCCTGTTTTCCGTAATAGCTGTACTAATTTACTATACCACCAACAGTGAATAAGAGTTCCCCTTTCTCCACATTTTTGTCAGCATTTATTTTTGTCTTTTTAGCAGTAGCCACTGTAACTAGGGTAAAATGATATCTCATTGTGGTTTTGATCTGCATTTCCCTGATGATTAGTGATGCAGAGCATTTTTTCATATACCTGTTAGCCATTTCTGTGTCTTCTTTTGAGAGATATCTGTTCAGCTCATTTGTTTATTTTTAAATCAGATTATTTGTTGTTTTGTGTTTTGGGGGAGTTTTTTGGTTTTTGCTGTTGTTTGAGCTCCCTGCATGTTCTAGATATTAATCCCTTGTTGGATGAATAGTTTACATATATTTCTCCGATTCTGCACTCTTTTCCCTCTGTTGATTGTTTCCTTTGCTATGCGGAAGCTTTTTAGTTTGATATAATCTCATGATGTCTAATTGTGTAATTTTGCTTTTGTTGCCTTTGCTTTTGAGGTCTTCTCCATAAAATGTTTGCCCAGATCAATGTCTTGAAGCATTTCTCCTGTGTGTTTTTTTTTTTTTTTTTTGTAGTTCTATGGTTTCAGGCCTTCATTTAAGTATTGATCTGTTTTTAATTGATTTTTGTACATGGTGAGAGGTCTAGTTTTATTTTTATGTACAGGGGTCTAGTTTAATTTTTCTGCATATGGATATCCAGTTTTCCCAGTGGATAAAACTTTACTTCCCAGTGGAGAAAAACTTTATTTATTAAGGAGACTGTCCCTTCCCCAGTGAGTGTTCTTGATGCCTTTCTCAAAAATCAGTTGGCTGTAAATACATGGATTTATTTCTGGGTTCTCTATTCTGGGTTCCATTGGTATATATGTGTGTTCTTATGCCAGTACCATGGTGTTTTGTTTACCGTATCTTTGTTATATATTTTGAAATCCAGTAGTGTGATGCCTCCAGCTTTGTTCTTTTTTGCTCAGGTTTGCTTTGGCTATTTGGAGACGTTTATGATTCCATACAAATTTTAGAATTTTTTTTCTATTTTTGTGAAGAATGTCATTGGTATTTTGATAGGGATTGCATTGACTCTATAGATGACTTTTGGTAGTATGGTTATTTTAACAATATTAAGCCTTCCAATCCATGAACATGAGATATCTTTCTATTTGTTTGTATCCTCTTCCATTTCTTTCATCAGTGTTTTGTGGTTTCCCTTGTAGAGATCTTTTACCTCCTTGGATAAATTTATTCATAGGTTTTTTTTTTTTATTTTTTTTTGAGACGGAGTCTCGCTCTGTCGCCCAGGCTGGAGTGCGGTGGCGCGATCTCCACTCACTGCAAGCTCCGCCTCCCGGGTTCACGCCATTCTCCTGCCTCAGCCTCCCGTGTAGCTGGGACTACAGGCGCCCGCCACCGCGCCCGGCTAATTTTTGTATTTTTAGTAGAGACAGGGTTTCACCGTGTTAGTCAGGATGGTCTCGATCTCCTGACCTCGTGATCCACCCATCTCGGCCTCCCAAAGTGCTGGGATTACAGGCGTGAGCCACCGCACCCGGCCAGTTTTTTTTTTATAGCTATTCTAAATGAGATTGCTTTCTTGATTTTTTTTTTGTTTGTTTGTTTTTTACTAATTCATTGTTGGTTCAGTGCTACTGATTTTTATATGTTGATTTTGTGTCCTGCAGCTTTCCTGAATTTGTTTATCAGTTCTAAGAATTTTTTGGTAGAGTTTTTTGTTTGTTTGTTTGTTTTTTGATGGAGTCTCGCTCTATTGCCCAGGCTGGAGTGCAGTGGTATGAACATGGCTCACTGCAGCCTTAACCTCTCAATAGATCCTCCCACCTCAGCCTCCCAAGTAGTTGGGACCACAGGCATATACCACCATCCTGGCTAACTTTTTGTATTTTTTGTAGAGATGGGGTCTTGCCATGTTGCCCAGGTTGGTCTTGAAGTTCTGGGCTCAAGTGATCCTTCTGTCTCACTCTCCCAAAGTGCTGGGATTACAGGCGTGAGCCACCACACCCAGCCGTCTTTCCTCTTAATACTGCTTTGGCTGTATCCCATAGGTTTGGGTATGTTATGTTTCTATTTTCATTTGTTTCAAGAAACTTTAAAATTTTCTTCTTAATTTCTTCATTGACCTATTGGTTATTCAGGAATGTGTTTAATTTCTTTGTATTTCTATGATTTTGAAAGTTCCTCTTGTTATTGGTTTCTATTTTTATTCCATTGTGGTCTGAAATGATACTTGATATGATTTCAGTTTTTTTAAATTTGGTGAGATTTACTTATGGTCTAATTTGGAGAATGTTCCATGTTCTGATGAAAAGAATGTATATTATACAGCTGTTGGAAGACAGTACTGTCACCTAGCTGGCACTGTAACTGCATCTTTTGTGTGTGTGTGTGTGTGGTTTTTTTTTAATTTTTAGTAGAGACAGGGTTTTACCACAAGGCCATTCCATAGTTCTGTCAAGCCAGCTGCTTCAGGATGATGCATGTTAAGATCATTAATTCCATGAGCATAAGCTCATTGCCACACTTCTTTGTGTGGCTTCTTGGTCAGAAGCAGTGCTGTCTATAATGGTGGATAAGGGATTTTGTGAGCCTGCAATTGGTAGTTTTGACAGTAGAATTGCATGCAGGGAAGGCAAATCAATATCTAGAGTAAATGTCTATTCCAGCTGGACAAAATACTGTCCCTTCAATGAAGGAAGGAGTCCATTGTAATCAACCTGCCACTGGGTAGCTGGCTGATCACCCTGGGGAATAGTGCCATATCAGGGGCTCAGTGTTGATCTCTGCTGCTGGCAGATTGGACACTCAGCAATGGCCATCGCCAGATTGACCTTGGTGTGTGGAAGTCCATGCTCCTGAAGTTATGCATAATTTCTATGCAAATAAGTAATGGAGGTACCATTTACTGGGTTGGGAAGACAAAAAGTAACAAGATGACAGAGGATGGCCTTCTGTTTTAGTCGTGTTAAGTTCTTAATATCTGATTGATAACCACGTAGAGATGGCCTACAGGTGGTTGTTTATGTGAATGTGTGTGGGATTCTAAGAATCCAGTTCTGGAAATGTGAATTTGGAAGTGATCTTAATGGAGTGGTGAGCAGACATACCCTATTTGAATGAGGTGATAACATGGGGTAGTGAGGAGGCAATAACTGTGAGGTAGTCAAGAGGCAATAACTGCAGGTAACTCTTAAGTTTTCCTGTGAAGGAGAGCAAAGAAATAGAGGAGTATAATAGGAGGGATATGTATGGGATTAAGAGAAAGGTGTGAGGTTTTGTTTATTTTAGGTTTTCATTGATAGGAAATAATAGAGCAGTAAGAATGCTGGTGCAAATGATCTGTTAGAAAGGAGGTACTTGATAGTAGGATCAGCAATGTGGCAGAATAGGAAACTCCTGACTCTCCCTCCACCCATGGGTGCACCAAATAAATATCTATTCATGGATCAGTTCTCCCTCAGAGAAAGTCAGAGACTAGTTGAAAGATTCGTACCCGTGGGGCAACTGAGGAAACATCCTCATCGAATGGGTAGGAAAACCTGAAGCACACTAGGGCCAGACCCCACCCTGGGCATTGTGCCATAAAATTGGAAAGGGAAGCCCCAACATCCAACTTCTCCCCATGGAGAGAAGGGTTTTAACCCCACATATAGCATCCTAACTTAAGATTCTTCATGGTCTGGCTCTTAATTCATCAACTCTGGGAGCAGAGGAGATTAGACATATGCAAGTCTTTCTAGACCACAGGAAAAAAGCAGCAGTTAGATATGGGCACTTAAGCACTTCAGAGCTTTCATCCCCCAGGAGCAATACATAGAAGGGACTTAAGAGCCGGGCGCGGTGGCTCAAGCCTGTAATCCCAGCACTTTGGGATGCCGAGACGGGCGGATCACGAGGTCAGGAGATCGAGACCATCCTGGCTAACACGGTGAAACCCCGTCTCTACTGAAAATACAAAAAACTAGCCGGGCGCGGTGGCGGGCGCCTGTAGTCCCAGCTACTCAGGAGGCTGAGGCAGGAGAATGGCGGGAACCCGGGAGGCGGAGCTTGCAGTGAGCCGAGATTGCGCCACTGCACTCCAGTCTGGGCGACAGAGCGAGACTCCGCCTCAAAAAAAAAAAAAAAAAAAAAAGAAATGAAGCCCCCTGTTTGCCCACAGAAGGAGTTTATAACACACTATTCTGGCAGCTTTTTGGTTGTTTGGCTTCTAACTAACTTACATTGGGGGAGTTTAGGGGCAGTCAAATATTAACCCGCCACCAGCCTGGGAAGAGTTTGTCCACACATTGAATACCTCAGCTTACACAGCTTCCACCAAGGGTCTACATACTAAACCTCTCAGTTCTGGGAGAAGAAGGGATTGGCCTATGCAGATCTCTAGACCTCTGCAGGAAAAAAGCAGCAGATTTATACGGGTACAGAAGCACATCCCTGGATTTTATTCCCCAGGAGAAGTGCAGAGAAGAAGCTTAAAATGTAGCCCCCTGTTTTTCCCCAGAAGGGGTTTATGACATTCTCTCCTGGTGACTACTTGCCAGCCTGGCTTCCAAATAACTTGCATTGAGGAATTAAAGGGGTAGACAGCTATTAACCTGACACCCCCCTGATGGGCATATGTCCACATGAGTGCCCCAACTTTTACAGCTATCTCCCAAAGGATTACATCCTCAACATCTTAGCTCTGGGAGCCAAGGGGACTAGGCATAGATGAGTTTTTCGAGATCACAGAACAATGGGATGGCTTTAAATAGGTATACAAATACCTTCAGAAGTCATACCTCTTATGAGCAGTGCAGAAAGGAAGTAGGAACATGTAGGTCCCATTTGTTCTCCAAAAGGGGCTTATAGCACACACTTCCAGTGGCTACTTGACAGCCTGGCTTCTGATGAACTTGCGTTTGGGATCTGATGGGAAAACAAACAGTAGTCCTCTAGCTAATCTCAGTGATAAATCCAAGGCTACTCATTCTTCCTCGAAGGAGTTTGGTCATGCCTCAAGTGCCACAACCTCTATAGCTTCCACCCAAGGGACAAGATTTGGGAATCAGTGGAGCTTTGCATTCCTGAGTAGCCTTAGACCACAGCAAACAAAAAGGGGGACGTGCAGTAGGACCACTTCTATGAGCTTGTCCCCAGGATCAGAGGGTGCAACCTGAATGTGAGTATAGGTTTTTGCCACAGATCTTCTCCTTAGCTTAGTGCAGAGAGAGTGGGACATAAATGCTCAGGCTCAGCTGTGAAGATAGAAGGAAATGGAAAACCCATTCAGTACCTCAACATCTCCAGCTATATCTAGAGATTCTGGCTCCTACTCTATGGTATTGTGGGGGTATTGACAGAATGTGGCACATCCTAAGCTTGAGGGGACCATCATAAAAGAGACAGCAGTCTGAATAAACACAGAGATTAGAGAGTGCCTTAAAATTTTTGGCTGGATGGATTGGTGAGATCCTTCTCCTACATGAAGCCAGTCTGACAAGTCGGGGAGAGGTTATATTCTTATTTAATGCATAGAAGCTAATACAAAAATCAAAGAACAGAGAATCTATTTAAAAAAAAAAAAAGAGAAATCTCCACAAGTGAAATAGAGAGATGTGATTCACCTGACAGAGAATTTAAGATAATGGTTATAAAGATGTTCACTGAAGTCAAAAGAGCAATGAAAGAACAAGCTAAGAACTTTGACAAAGAGATAGAAAGTATAAAATAGTACCAAATAGACATCAAAGATGTGAAAAGTACTGTAACTGAACTAAAAAAATTCAATGGAGGTGTTCAACAGCAGATTCGATGAAGCAGAAGAAAGGATCGATGAAATCAAAGACAGGTCATTGAAAAAAATCCAATCTGAGCAAAAAGAAAGCAGAATGAAAAGGATAGTTTAAAGAGTTTACGAGACCTGTGGGACACCATCAAGTGGACAACATATGCATTATTGATATGTCAGAAAGAAGAAATAAAATATATTCAAAGAAATTACGTCAGAAAACTTCCCAAGCCTGGGGAAGGAAATAGAAAGCCAGATCCAGGAAGTCCAAAGAACACCAAATAAGATGAACCTAAAAGGATCCACACCAAGGCAAGTTGTAATCAAATTGTAAGTTAGAGAGAGTTGAAAGCAGCAAGGGAAAAGTGAATTGTCACATGTGAGGGAAGCACCCTAAGGCTATCAGTGGATTTCACAGCAGAAACCTTGCAGATCAGAAGAGAGTATGATGATATTATTCAAAACCCTGAAAGGAAAAAACACACAAAAAACAACACTGGTAGCAAAGCATACTATACCCAGCAATCCTGTCTTTCAAAAACAAAGGGATAATCAAGACTTTCTCAAACAAAAACAGAGAATTTATCCCCACTAGACCAGCCTTACAAGAAATGCTACAGGGAATTCAGAAGAGAATGTTAATCAGTAATGTGAAAACATATGAAAGTATAAAACGCACTGAAAGAGGAGATATTACAACTGGTAACATAGAAATACAAAGGATCATGGAAGACTACTATGAACAGTTATAAGCCAGCAAATTGAACAACCAGAAGAAATGAATACATTGCTAGAAATATATAGTTTACCAAGACCGAATCACAAAGCAGTTAGAAATCTGAATAGTCCAATTATGAGTAATGAGATTCAATTAGTAATTAAAAGTCTCCTATCAAAGTAAAGCCTGGGACCTAATGGCATCATAGCTGAATTGTACCAGACACTTGAAGAACAAATACCAGTCCTTCTCAAACTCTTCCAGAAAGTTGAAGAGGATGGAATTCTTCAAAATTTATTTTATGAGGCCAGCAGTACCTTGATACCAAAGCTAGACAAAGATACGATAAGAGAAGACTACATCTGCCTTTATCTGAATGGTAAGAGGAAAAAGAAGACTGCAGACCAATCTCACTAATGAACATAGATGCAAAAATCTTCAACAAAATACTAAGAAACCATATTCAGCAGTATATTAAAAGAATCATTCACCATGATTAAGTGGAATTTGCCCTTGGGATGTGATGCAGATGAATAAATGTGACTCACCATATAACAGAATGAAGGACAAAAATCACATGATCATCTCAATAGATGGAGAAAATGCATTTGACAAAATTCAACATCCTTTCATAATGAAAACTCTCAATATATTAGGTATAGAAGGAATGTTCCTCAACACATAGCTAACCTTGTCCTCAATGGTAAGAAGTTGAAGGATTTTCCTATAAGATCTAGAACAAGACAAGGATGCCCACTCTTACCACTTCTGTTCAACATAGTATCAGAAGTCCTAGCCTAAGCAATTAGGCAAGAAAAAGAAAAAAAAGGCATCCAAATAGGAAAGGATGAAATGAAATTGTCTCTGTTTGCTGACAGCATGGTCTTACATATTGAAAATCTTAAAGACTGTACCAAAACACCATTTGAATTAGACAAATCCAGTAAAGTTGCAGGATATAAAATCAACTAACAAAAGTCAGTAGCATTTCTATACACTAACAGTGAACTTTCTGGAAAAGAAATTAAGAAAACAATCCCATTTACAATAGCAATCCCATTTACAATACCACTTTTTTTTTCTTTTTTTTTATTATTATACTTTAAGTTCTAGGGTACATGTGCATAACGTGCAAGTTTGTTACATATGTATACTTGCGCCATGTTGGTGTGCTGCACCCATCAACTTGTCAGCACACATCAACTCATCATTTACATCAGGTATAACTCTCAATAGAGTTACATAATAGGCCCCGGTGCGTGATGTTCCCCTTCCCAAGTCCAAATGATCTCATTGTTCAGTTCCCACCTATGAGTGAGAACATGCGGTGTTTGGTTTTCTGTTCTTGTGATAGTTTGCTGAGAATGATGGTTTCCAGCTGCATCCATGTCCCTACAAAAGACACAAACTCATCCTTTTTTATAGCTGCATAGTATTCCATGGTGTATATGTGCCACATTTTCTTAATCCAGTCTGTCACAGATGGACATTTGGGTTGATTCCAAGTCTTTGCTATTGTGAATAGTGCCGCAATGAACATATGTGTGCATATGTCTTTATAGCAGCATGATTTATAATCCTTTGGGTATATACCCAGTAATGGGATGGCTGGGTCATATCACAATACCACTTACTTCTAAGTAAAATACCTAGAAGTAACTTTAACCAAGGAAGTGGAAGATCTATACACTGAAAACTGTAAGGCACCAATAAAGGAAATTAAGGATATCACAAATAAGTGGAAAGATATTTAGTGTTTATGGATGGGAAGAATTAATATTGTGAAAATATTTATACCACCAGAAGAAATCTACAGATTTAATGCAACCGCCATCAAAATTCTTATGTCATTCTTCACAGAAGTAGAAAAAAAATGCTAAAATTAATGTAGAGCCACAAAAGATCCCAAATAGCCAAACAATCTTGACGAAAAAGAGCAAAGCTGGAGACATCACACTACTGTATTACAAAATTTATTACAAAGCTATAGTAATCAAAAAAGCATGGTGCTGGCATAAAAACAGACACATCTACTGATGAAATAGGACAGAGAGCCCAGAAATAAACCCATGCATCTACAGTCAATTGGTTTTTGACAGAAACACACATTGGGGAAAGGAAAATCTGTTCAAAAAGTGGTATTGGGAAAACTGGATATCTACAAACAGAAGAATGAAAGTGGATCTTTATCTCACCCCTCATACAAGAATCAACTCAAAATGGGTTAAAGACTTGAAACTATGAAACTGAAACTATAAAACTGCTAGAGGTCTGGACAGAGATTTCTCTGATTTGAACTCAAAAGCATAAACAATAAAAGCAAAAATAGACAACTGGAATTGCATTCAAGTGAAAAGCTACTGCATAGAAAAGGAAACAATTAATAGAGTGAAGAGACAACCCACAGATTGGGAGAAAATATTTGCAAATCATACACTGGAGAAGGGACTAACATCTGAAATATACTAGGAACTCAGACTACTCAGTAACAAGAAAACAGCCCTGTTAAAAATAAGCAAAGGACTTGAATAGATATTTTTCAAAAGAAAACATATAAATGGGCAACAGATATATGAAAAACAAAAAGTCCAACATCTCTAATCATCAGAGAAATGCAAATGAAAACCACAGTGAGATACCCTACAGCCAACACCTGTTAGGTTGGCTGTTATAAAAAAGATGAAAGATAAATATTGACAAGGATTACAAGAAAAAGGAACCTTTATACACTGTTTTGGATATCACAAATTGTACAGCCATTTTGAAAAACAGGATGGAGGTTCCTCAAAACACAAAATAGAAATACCATATGATTCATCAATCCCACTACTGGCTGTATCCCCAAAGGCAATGAAATCAGTATGTTGAAGGGATAACTTCATCTACATGCCTGTATTCATTGCAGCACTATTCACAGTAGCCAAGATACGGGAATAACTTAAGTGTCCATCAATATATGAATGGATTTTAAAATGTGGTGTATATACACAATGGAATACATTCTGCCTTAAAAAATGGAAATTCTGTCATTTTTGGCAACGTGGATGAACCTAGAGGATGTAATGTTGAAGTCAGGCACAGAACGACAAATACCATATAATCTCACATGTAGAATCTAAAAAAAGTCTAACTTATAGAAGTAGAGAGTAGAATGGTGATAACCAGAGGCTGGGAGGGGAGGGGTGAGTATAGATAAAAGGGAGATACATTGATCAACAGGTAGAAAGTTATAGTTAGATAGGAGGAGTAGTTCTGGTGTTCTATTGCAGAGCATGTTGACTGTAGTTAATAATAATGTATTATATATTTCAAAATAGCTAAAGAGAGAATTTTAAATGTTCTTACCACAAAGAAATTATAAATATTTGAAGTGATGGATATACTAATTGCTGTACTCTGGTTTGATCATTCCACAATGTGTATTTGTATTGAAACATCACTTTATACCCCATAAATATGTAAAATTATTGTTGGCCAATTACAAAGAATAGCAAAAAAAAAAAAAAAGGGGGGGGGGATACTTGCAAAGTTTTTGAGAGGATGAGAGACTATGGGACCTGCAGCTAAAATGGAGGGTTGGCTTTTGATAAAAACAGACACTTCATCCACAGTAACAGGAGAGAAGTCAGAAAAAACCATGAATGAATAGGTAATTTATTCACCAAACATTTAATGAGCCCCTGTTACTATACTACATACTGAGGATTCACCACTAAACAAGATCAAGTCTCTACCGTCATGAAATGAGTGGAAGGGTCTTACCCTTACTTCTGTTTTCTCAATGAATCCTGAATTCCCTGAGAGTGAAGTTGGGGAGAGTATATTTGGAGTTTGAGGAGAGAGAGAAAGATACGAATTTTTTTTTTTTTTTAGAAAATGGAAAAGTAGTGTAGAAATGTGGAATGATTATTTCTGGGTGGTGTAAAGTGGCATTTGAGAATTATAGCTATGAGTTTAAAATGAGACCAGTAAGCTTGCATTTGTTTTTCTTCAGCACTGGTGAGCTGCTGGAGTAGGCACAGTATAGGTTGATACTTGGCTTTAACCAGATTTAGGATTGAGCCTTTAGTAGGTACGTTTGACAAAAAAGAGATGGGAAGGAATTAAGAGTGTTTGCCAGAGAATGATGTTAATGAGGACCATGGAGTCGGAGCTGGGCAAGAAGTTAAGTAGACATGATAGGTGATTGATGGTGAGAAAGTAGTAGGGTCAGTAGATGAATCTAAATTTTCAACTGAGGAAAATATATTCTCCTTATATGAGTAATGTATCCTCTTTATGGAAAATTTGAAAATATATAAGATTATAAAATAAAAAGTGGGGACGGTGTCAGGGAACCTAGTACTACCACCCAAAGATAACCAGTTGTTTATATTTGCTGTGTTTACTTCCATGTTTTTTCTAATGATAATTTCCGCAGTTGCATAAGTTTCCAGGGCTGCTTGTAACAAATATCATGCACTAGGTGGCTTAAACAACAGAAATTTATTTCCTCACAATTCTGAAGGCTAGAAGTCTAAGATCAAGGCATTGGCAAGGTTGATTTCTTTCTTCTGAGACCTCACTCCTTAGCTTCTGAGGCTTCTCCCTGTGTTAATTACATGGTCTTTTCTCTGTACCTGTGTCCAAACTTTCTCTTCTTATGATAACACCAGTCATGGTGAATTAGTGACCACCTTAGTGACCTCATTTTAATTTAATTATCTCTTTAAAGACCCTTTCTCCAAATATTGTGGGATCCTAGGAGTGTTGCTTTTCTGGCCGGAAACCTGTGGCCAGTGGTGCCTTTGCCTGAGTTTTGCTTGGGCCCACTGGGCTCGTTCCACTCACTTGGCCTGGCAGGCTGCTTATGCTATCAGCCTGGATCCCTCGCCTCCAAGAGAGACTAGAGTTAGGCATGGAGTGGTGAGGAGTGTGTATGAGCGAGCTTGGGGTCCATCTACTGTGCAGTCAGACACACCAGCTCCTGCCACAAGGTGGGCAGCTCCAAGTGTCAGCAGCTCTCTGTGAGGCTGCAGCTGGACCAGGCGCACCACAAGCATCTTCCCTGGCTGGCACTGGGGAATGCAGTAGCGCCCAAAAGCTTGGAGGAACCACAGGGCCCCAAAGAGGGAGTCACAGCCCTGGCTCCAGAAGCTCCCAGGTCTGGGCTTCCCAAAGGGCTGCAGCTCTTCCCTCCTTCTCTTTGCCCAAACTGCGGCAAGCAGGGGGCATGTTTCAGCCCTGTTGGTGTTACAGCAACTCTTTTAGCCACACCATTCAGCAGGTCCTGAGTTCTTGTCCTGCAACCAGGGAGAAGGAGATATGCAGACAAGCCGAGGGTGAGCAAGATGAAGAGGAGCTGTATTGAGCAATAGAACAGCTCAGAGATGACCCGCAGTGCCAGGATGTCCCAATGACTGTTCAGCCCCTAGCAGAAAGGATAACTCCTCTCTGCAGGTAGGTTGTCCCAACAAGTGTTCACTAAGATCTCAGCAGAGAGGGTGGCTCCTCTCTGCAGCTGGTCATCCCATCATCTGCAGTTCTCTGCGGAGAGGAGGCCCTAGAGTAGCTGGCTCCTCTCTGCAGGCAGGTTGTCAACGTCATTTCTGTAGCTCTCAGCAAAGAGAAGGCCCTAGAATGGGTGGCTCCTTTCTGCAGGCAGATCATCCAGTCATCTCTTTGTCCTCTGCTCTGCTCTGGCTGATCCTAGGGTTTTTATGGACCCCAGAGGGGAGGAAGTGTGTGCCCACTGGTCTGTGGGTGGCCATGGGCAGGCCTGGAAAAGGCACAAGTCCCACTCCAGTCTGCAGGGCTGGCAGTTCAGCCCCCAGCCTTCAGACCCTCCCTGGCCTGAAGGTGGGCCTCACCAGGGATCCGCCCTTTTCTGCTTAGGAATCTATCTACCTCCTGCTGCCATTCATAGCACCCAGGCTCCACCCTAACTTTGCTCCAAGATCAGAGCGGGTGCCAACAGCAGGGAGAAGCCAGGCAGGGGGAGCAGGCACTTCTGATCCTGCAAGGGCAGAGGGGTCCTTCCTGGACCCCCAAGAGTGCAGGGGTACCTGGGTCTGCAGCCACATTTCGGGGGCTGCAGCTGTGCCCGTCAGGGCAAGGCTCCTGCCTGTTCCATGGAGCAGGAGGTTTGGGTTTGCAGCCTCGGTTTGGGTGGCTGCAGCTGTGCCCAGAATGGCGGGACTCCTGCCTGCTCCTAGGCTCCCACTGGCTCCATGGAGCGTGCATGCCTCCCTGCTGCAGCCGGCATGATGACAGCAGCTGCTCCAGATGGCCCACCGCTGCCATCACAAATACAGTTACATTCTGCGGTGCTGCGGAGTGGGGACTTTAGCATGAAGTTTTGGAGGATACAGTTGAGCCCATAACTGGGGTGCTATTTGTTTTTAGTGTTTTAAATAATTGTGATCATTCCATGAATATAAAATATTGTTCCCATATTTTACTTAATAACATTGTAACATAAACATTTTCCCATCTGTTCTTTAGCCTTTGTAAAAATTTAATAGCTTCAGCATACTTTGTCAAGTGTTTGTATTATCAAATCTTAATCAGTCTTCTATTTTGAAGATTTAGGTGTTCCTTTTTTTGTTATTATAAACAATGCTAAAGCTTTTTACATGAAACCTTTTTCTTGTGTTTTGGAGTATTTTTCCCTAGCACAGATTCTCAGAAGTGGATTACTTTATTAAAAACTGTTAATACATACTGCCAAATTGGAAAAGTATTTAATCTTATATTTTCTTTCCACATGACTATTTTTCTCTCCCCCTGCAGTGATAGACTGGAATGATGTTAGAAAACACAAATATGGTCACCTATCAGAGTCTGCATCCCAATATCAAGGTAAGGGGGGAAAAAACTCCGTTTGGTGTGGAAAAATTTTACTCAGCACCTTCTCCCATAAAACCTTTGTCTGAGTTTACAAATAACTCACTTGTTATATCAGAAGCAAATATTGCAGTTTACAGAGATATTGGTCATAAGCAATATACTTTGTTTTAGCTGGAAGTAGGGAACCTAGATTCTGAGTATAGGTAATGCCAAATTAGCTTCATAGTTTTAGGCACAGTTGCTTAGCCTCTCTGGTTTTCTATAGTTTTTATAAGTTTAGGCTTGGGAATAGGCAAAATTGGGTAGTGTGCTTCCGCAATGACTACTAAGAATCTCAGTGTCTTTTAGGATAAGATAACTGAACTAGACAAATGCTCAATTTCCTATTTTACCCCAGAATTTCACCTTCCGTCGTATTGGTTGTTTGTCTTAATGACTTATGCTCCAACATTTTTTTCTTTACTAGAAACTGCTGACATCCTGGAGCTAGGTAAGCTATTTTTCTTGTGTTTCTGTTAAATAAGGATAATTGGTAAACCAGGGATTAGATTATAACCAGTTTTAACTAACTAGGAAAAGAATTCCATGTGTCTCTGTCTCAGAAACCAGTGAATCCTGTGCTCTTGTCTGCCTAAGTATCCCATGTACTTCATCTCAGCTGTCACATCAAGTCCTGCTTATCAGTAGGCCACAGACCAAGCTAACAAGAAGGGAGGGAAGGTGGTTAATTACATAGGGTATAGGGAAGAACAGGAACTGAACCAAACTGGAAGTACCATCTTAATTTACTGAATCCAGAACTAAAACAAACCCCTGCCATCCATAAATCAGTGTTTGGTGGGATTTTTTTCCCCCCAAAAAATACTTGTAAGGTAAATTGAACTGAAACTAAACCTAAACATTTTCTAACTTTATTCACAAATAAAAACTGAAATATTAAAATATTATCAAGTAAGAAGTCAGACCGATAATTGCATTTGGTTTTCCTCCCTGGTTGGTGTACTTCAGGACTAAGATTTGAGTAATAAAACTAGTTCTAATACTTCTCAATCAGAATTCCTGCATAAACATCAGTCTTAACATCTTAGAATCCTTTAAAATCCTTTTATATGTTACATAGATTTTGATATCCAGATACTTTTATTAATTTTTGTTCAAGTTATTTTGATATATTTTGTTACAACTTGATATATATTTAGCTCTATTATTATCATTGCCTATTTGCCTCCTCTTGCCTTTCTTCCCTGCAACATATTACTTTCCGTTGCCCAATGACACAGAAGATAACATGAAGTAGTAGAACACTAGACTAGGAGTCAGAACTCCTAGGCTTTTTGAGAGCCAGTTCTGCCACTTAGTAACTTTGTGACTCTGATCCTTAGTTTTCTTATTTGTAAAATGGGGATAATAATCCCATTCTGCCTACTTCACAGGGTTGTAAAGAAGATTACATGAGCTAATGGATGTGAAAACATCTTAAAAACTCTCAAATACTTTTCAACTTTGGAGGATTATTATGATTTTCATTCTGTTCAGCGGCTATACTCAGACTTTACTCTAAGTCAAATCTTCTGACATTCTTTGAAGTGAAGCATTCTATGAATGTGAGCTGAAGAAATGAATGAAATGAAATAATGCAGGTAAAGGTGCCTGGCACTTGATAAATGATAGTTATTTTTTATTATTCTTTAAAACTTTCCTCAAGCTTTTTAAGGTACTGATGTGTGGTAGAAAAAACATGGACATAGGAGTCAGACAGGCCTTGGTTCAAATTCCTATTCCCACTTACCAGTTTTGTGACTTCAGGCAAATTACTTAATCTTTCTAAGCCTATTTCCTCATCTTTAAAATGGGAATAAAACCTACTTGCAGGTTATAATGAATACAGGAGATATTGGACGTAGTCTGGCATGGTACAGGCAAATTGAAGACAGTGATAGCTGCCGTTGTTTTTGGTTTTGTAGCTAATATGAATGATAATAACAATTGTAACTCAGTGACAGCTTAAGGCTTATTGTAAACTGTTGATGGGGAGTTGTGAAATGTGGGTACTCAATTTGACATAGAGTATATCAGTTACTAAAAGATGTTAAAATTTGAAAGCGTATTTTTCCTAGAGCATTGGTTCCATAGGCATATCCTCTGATGTATAAGTTAATCCTGCATATTTCGTTTTTACCATCTAGCATAAGGAGCAGCTCCAAATAGCAAACTGAAATAAAATTCAGTAGATCTGTGGAATCTCAAAGTTGGAAAAGACCATAAAATAATGTATTCTTGACCAGCATTTAAAATTCAACATTTTGGGCCGGGCGCGGTGGCTCAAACCTGTAATCCCAGCACTTTGGGAGGCCGAGACGGGCAGATCACAAGGTCAGCAGATTGAGACCATCCTGGCTAACTCAGTGAAACCCCGTCTCTACTAAAAAATACAAAAAACTAGCCGGGCGAGGTGGCCGGCACCTGTAGTCCCAGCTACTTGGGCGGCTGAGGCAGGAGAATGGCGTAAACCCGGGAGGCGGAGCTTGCAGTGAGCTGAGATCCGGCCACTGCACTCCAGCCTGGGTGACAGAGCGAGACTCCGTCTCAAAAAAAAAAAAAAAAAATTCAACATTTTGAATTTTTTGTAAAATGTCTTATCTTGAACTCCTCAAGTTGAGAACTTAGAAGCTCCTCAGGTAATTCATTTCATATTTAGACATATTTATTGGGCCAAAATATGCTTCTTTTTGTAATTTCTGTTAGTCATCCCTCTAACTTTCTGGCCATTTGAAACAGGGTTAGCCTATTTTTCACTTACTGACCCTGATTTCTAGAAAGAAGCTCTAGGGACTGCCTTCTCATTGCTACCCTGCCACTTTCATAGTTGAAGCCACAGTCATCTCACACCTAGATTATTAAAATAGCTTCCTAACTGGTCTTTTTGCCTCCAGCCCTATACCCCTCCTGCCCATTCTTTACAGCCAGAATGACTTCACCCCAGAACCCTGAATGCTTCCTCTTCTCAGTAATACAGTATATTTGGCTCTCTAATGCCTGAACACTGCCGTTATCTGTAACCTTTTTTCTTAACTACTTTTTCTTTAAACTCCACCCAGCAGCCATACCAAAAGATCTGCTTTTAGAACTGCTTTTTCTCATGTCTGGGCCTTTATAATGCCTTTCTTTCTGTCTGAAACAAACAAAAAGGGTTTCCTTTTTCTTTGACTCCTGCTTATCCTTTTACACTTTAGCTTAGAAGCCTAGAGCTTTCTTCCTTTGGTAAGCTTCCACAAGCACTCTGGGTGCTCCTATAGCACCCTCTGTCTCTCCAGTGTAGCACTTACCACATTATCGTAGTGGTGACTGTTTAGTCTCTGTCCCTCACTAGATTCTCTGTCTGTCACTAGACGGAAACTCTGTGAGGTCAAGGATGATATTTTGATCACAGTTATGTGTCCAGCACCCAGCACAGTGCTTTGACACACACTATCAATATTTGTTGGATAGATGGGGGATGGCTCTGAGACTTCACTTTTTTACTCATGCTAATTGTTCATGTTCCTTCACCTGGTCCTCAGGTGACATGGTTTTGGGTCTGTTTACCATCACTAGGTAATCATTTAAACTCAGATTTGCTCTCTCTCAAAGTATAGTTTTCAGAATTATATCCCAGGTATTATTTTATTAGTCCAAGAAAGAATAGGATTATTACTTGCGTGCTTCTTTTCATTCACTCAGAAACTCATATTGAGCCTCTGTTAAATTTCAGGCACTATGTTAAACATTTAAATATTTTTAAAATGAATATGACCCCCCATCCATAAAGAACTTACATAAATAATTATGGTGATATGATATGAACAGGATGTTATAGGAGATGGGGAAATGGTAGAATTTGTCCAGCCTTTCTCTGCAAAGCCTTCTGACAGAAAATGTAAAATTTTTGCTGAGTCACTGAGTGTGAGTAACATGAGCAAAGATATGGGACCAAGAAAGCCATGAGTTTTAGGAAACACTAACGTCCTTGGTAGCTTGAATGTTAAGATTCTACATCTGTGAAGCTTCCCAAATCCAGACCTTTCTCATGTCAGGATATCTGCCTGGACCCTCCAAAACACCTCTGATTTCTCTTCCTTATCTAAACCTCTCTTTCTGTTGCCTGAAAGTCTGTGTCTTTTCAGAGGGACCTGTGGTATAGTGGAAAGAACACTTTCTCTAGATGCTTTATTTCTTTTAAGTAAAAATTCTTCTAGTGACTTTTCCTTAATCTACAAAGAACTCCTAGAGTCTGTGAGAAAACAAAAGAATATCTCAGCAGAAAAATGGCTAACTAAAATACAAACTGGCTGATAAGGCTAAAGAGATCTTTGACTTTATTAGTAATCAAAAATTGCAAATAAAATTATACTATTTTATTTTTTCACTGATAAGATTTGTCAAAATTATAGAAATTGTTAAAATACAGTTTTAGCAAATATGTGGTAAACACACCTGTGTACTTCTGGTAGGAATAGAAATTGAGTCTGGGCAATATAGTGAGACCTTGTCTCTACTAAAAAGAAAAGAATTAGCCAAGCATTGTGGCGCACACCTGTAGTCCCAGCTACTCTGGAAACTGAGTGCGGAGGGTTGCTTGAGTCCTGATCGGGGTTACAGTGAGGTATGATTGCGCCACCACACTCCATCCTGGGTATCTGAGTGAGACTTTGTCTCAAAAAAAAAAAAAAACCAAAAAACAAAAAAAAACAGTTGGCTTATGCTTGTAATCCCCACACTGTGGGAGTCCAAGGCAGGAGGAGGACAAGTCTAGGAGTTTGTGACTAGCCTGGGCTCCATAGGGAAACCCTGTCTCTAAGAAAGAAAAAAAAAAATCAGTATATTCTTTCTAGAGGATATTTCAGCAATATATATGTTGTATCAAAATCTAAACTGTGCACGCTCTTTGTCCATTAGTCCCATCCTTAGGACAAATCCCAAATCTGTGACTCATACCTGTAATCCCAGCACTTTGGGCAGCCGAGGCAGGTAGATCGCTTGAACTCAGGAGTTCAAGAACAGCCTGGGCAACTTGGCATAGCCCTGTCTCTACAAAAAATGCAAAAATTAGCTAGACATGGTGGCACACACCTGTAGTCCCAGCTACTAGGGAGGCTGAGATGAGAGGATCGCTTGAGCCCAGGAGGTCGAGGCTGCAATTAGCTGTGTTCGCACCACTGTACTAGCCTGACACTGACTCAAAGCAAGACCCTGTCTCAAAATAAAGTAAAATAAAATAAAATAAAGACACTTAAATTACCATCAGTGGCGTTTAACAAATATATTGTTATTTAAACTTTGGTACATAGAAAACTATTTATACGGTGTTAGTGGAGTGGAATTTCTGATCTAAAGACATTGATTATCCTTAATAGCTTTTAGGAATTTGGGTTCACATTTAGGTTGAACAAAGTAGAGTTCTTGTAGGGAATGTGGCCAGAACAGTAGCCAGACATGAGTAACCAGCCTGTCAAATGAGGAGCAGTCGAGGGATTTGGGACATAGAGATTAGATATATCTAGGACCAGTAGAGGTTAGAAGGCAGATGTTGGCTGACTATAAAGACTAGTCTGTCCATTTGTACTGTTGAGTCATAGCTAAATAATGGGTGTCGCATGATTGGAAGTATTTAAGCAGAGGCTGAAAGGACCATTCAAATCTCAACATTTTTTTTTTTTTTTGAGATGGAGTCTCACTCTATCGCCTAGGCTAGAGTGCAGTGGCGCGATCTCAGCTCATCACAACCTCCACCTCCCAGGTTCAAGCAGTTCTCCTGCCTTAGCCTCCTGAGTAGCTGGGATTTACAGGTGTCTGGCACCATGCCCAGCTAATTTTTGTATTTCTTTTAGTAGAGATAAGGTTTCACCATGTTGGCCAGGCTGGTCTTGAACTCCTGACCTCAGGTGATCTGCCCACCTCGGCCTCCTAAAATGCTGGGATTACAGGAGTGAGCCACCATACCCGGCCTAAATCTCAACTTTTATGTCACCTTATCAAGATGCCTTTTTTGACTGCCCCGCCTAAAATAGCACACCTTTTTTACCTCTTACTTTTATTTTTTTAAATTTCAAAATAGCCAGGAATTGTATAATTAATATGGTGTCTCTGTTACCCTCTGGACCAGCTGACATATTTGTTTGTTTGTTTGTTTGTTGTCTGTCTTTCCCGTTAGAATGTAAGCTCCCTGTGGGCAGAGACTTCGGCTGCACTGTATTTTGCTATATATCACCAGTGCCTAGAACCAAGCTTAATGTATAGTAGGTATTCAGTAAATATTTGCTGAATGAATGAAATTAGAGAAAGTGATTCATGCATTTAACTAGGTGACCTCTTGTGCTTTATATTTTATGGACCAAGGTACGTTAATGCCATTTTTAAGTCCCTTCAGGGCAGGGACCTTTTTTTCTTTTTTAATAATAAATGTAAACGTCATGTGGTATGCATCAGAGTTTATAAAAACACTTTTATAAGCATTATTTAGTAAATGAGATGGCTGGCTTTTTCTCATCTGTGAAGTCTTAGCTCAGACATTTCCTCTGAAGAGTATCTGTCCGTAACTTTACTAAGATAGCTCCCAGTCTCTATCGCATCACCTCATTTTATTCCCTTCAAGTTATTTTCACTTACCGTCTTGTTTATTTATTGTGTGTTAGCTGTGTCTCATCATACACTGGCACGTAAATGAGGGCAGGGACCCCTGTCATATTGCCAGGCACATAGAGGATAGTTAAATATCTGTTGAATGAATAATTGAAAACATTCAAATTATACTGTTTGAATATTTTGAATTATAATTTTGAATTATAATGTTGGAATAATTGAAAACACTCAAATTTTATATGTTTAAATTATAAAACATCATACCTTTGTTAGTTAATAATATTAATTTTCACAGTAATCTCTGAGCCCAAGCATGAACGAGATTTTCATGCTCTGCATTTTCAAGACAACCTGAACTACCTCGTTAACTTTATCATTATCATAACAGATTACTTGTGTTATGTTTATTAATGTCCCTGTTTATCTCTAGACTGAAAGCTCCATAAATTGAGAAATCATTTCTTACCTTGTTCCCCTAACATTTAACACAGTTATTTGTACTTGGAGAAGTTTAAATATTTTTGAATGAGGAATCTATGTACAATCTTGTAAGACACATATTGTCTTCATCTTTCAGATGAGTAAACTGAGGCTTGGAAGGATTAAGTAATTTACTCAAGATAGTTAGCTGTAGAAACAAGACTTTTACCAACATCTTCAGACTCCCAATATTACATTATTTAAACTACACCAGTAGTAGTTCTTAGTCACAGATGTTAATCCAGATTACCTAGGGAGCCTTGGAAAATACATGTTCTCAGGCCACACTTGGAGCCTACTGAATGAGAACTTCTGAAGGTGGGGCCCAGAACTTTGTTTAAAGAAATGAGACTGTAAGTATCACTTGAGAGTCAATGATTTATACCAGAGGTCTGGCAAACTACTGTTGGGAGGTCAAATCCAGCCCTCTGCCTGTTTATGTAAATAAAGTTTGAGTGGAACAGCTATACTAATTTATGCACAGCTTGTCTGTGGCTGCTTTCACACTGGAGTAGTGGAGCTGAGTAGCTATGACATAGACTGTATGGCCTAGAAAGCATAAAATTTTTATTATATTGTCTTTAACGGAAAGCTTGCTAACTCTGGATCTATACCTTGGTGCCTGTCCTATTTCTTTTGTGGTTACTTTAGTGCTTGGAGATATGGCAGACATACTATGTCTGGCTTCATCATGGGCATTACAATAGGTGTCCAAACATTCTTACTAAGTCATAAAAATTATCTTATTTTGCAGTTCACCTGATAATAAGGAACTAAGTCTTAGGTAGCCCAAGAAGTCAAATAAAAGGAAAATACCCTCTAGGTATGGTTCAAGCCAGTGAGCCATCACAGTAGGTGAACTACTTTAAACAGAGGTTCCTTTTCATTCAGTTAGTAATAGAATGTTTCCTAAGTGGTAAAAGGGCTGAGGTTTCTAGCCTATGTACATTACAGAATAGGGATTGATTGCCATGGAGAACTGTAATTAATACCCTAATTACTGTGGTACCCCTCATGCTACCATTATTCTTAAGACCAAAGTCTCTTGGGTGCTTTTAATCAGAACTTAACGCTGATATAAGCAGTTACCCAGGACTGACCAAAACTCTTGATCTGTGCTTCCTAATACAGTAACTATTAGTTACATGTGGGGATTTAAATTTAAATTAATTAAAATTAATAAAATTTAGTTTCTTACACTACCCACATTTCAAGTGTCCAGTAGTTATGTGGCTAGTGGCCACCTTATTGGCTAGCACAGATACAGAACATTTTAGTCAGCACAGAAAGTTTTACTGGACAGTGCTGCTCTAGATGCCGGAGTTGAAGATTCTCAATCCAGGGAAATCCAAAACTTGCTATGTGATTTAATCTTTCATTTGTAAGGATGGAATAATAAATTGTAATGTTTTATTTTTCTAATAGCAAACAGTGATGAAATGTATTCAGTCCTTGCTTTAGGGCCCTGTCAACTAGGAGCAAACTCTTCATTAAATTCTGATAACGTCTTTAAACCTTGACTTCAGAAAATAGTCATCTCATTTGCCCTATGGACTAACTGTCTAGTCATGATGATTAATCATCAGCCAGTTCATGAAATAGTTCAGAACTGACTATGATTTCTGGCCAAATCTATTTGACTTAGATAAAGATAGTGGGAAAGGAACCAGTTATAAAACAGAAGCTATAAAATAAATAGAGTGTAAAGTCTTGGCATCATCTTTGGAGTGATTTAGATATCATCATTCAGTGACTCATTTTTATTCCCAGCATCTAGTGCTTTTTGCATGGCCCAAAGGGGCTCTGTGCTGCTCCACTACAGAGGAAGCTTCAAGAAATGCTGGTTTGCTACAGTGTTTTAGCTTGTGAGATTCTCTGGGACCTTCCCTGCTCCATCATGGGGTCACCTCTAGGTGGGTATTAGGGGGAGACTGGTAATTGGTTTAACCTTTAAATAAAGAATTTGATAATCTTTAGTGATCCAATGAGATCTGTATCTAATGGCCTACCTTAATATGTTTTCCCTTGCCCCAGCACAGTGTCACCTTGAAGATTGTTTATCTAGGACAATGTTCTTCAAACTTTGAGAGGGTATAAGGCCAGTTCAAGAGGCTAAACGATTCTACAGACTCCCCAGCTTGTTCTTATTTACTGTCATCAGACGTGCTTCCCAGGTCCTACTTTGCTCTAAATTAACAGATCTTTGTCACTTTGTACCTCAGAGCAACGCACTGTGGCTAGGATGGGGGTGCAGTAAGGGTAGGTGAGAGCCAGTTTTTCGAGTGAGGATTCAACTATAATCTCACTCATCTGGCTTCCCCTCCCCTCAAATCATCTCGCCCCTTATCTCTAGACAGCCTTTTCTTCATTCTTCCTGAGCTGAGATGCTGGAATCCAACCATATTGGGTATTAAAAGCTGCCACTTGACAGCAATGAGGGACCTTTCTGAGAGTCAGAGTGTTCAAAAGGAATCTCCCCACCCGCTTTCCGCCTCTTCCATTCTGTTTTCCATGAGCTTCCTGGGCACTTCTTTGAAGTACTGATATATCTTGCTTTGGCATTTTGGATCACTTTAGGAATGAGCATAAAGAACACCCTAAGCCATCTTTAGACCATTATTTTAAAACATGAATCTAAAACATCTGCTCAGGTCACTTAGATTCTTCCCCTTAATACTCCTTTGAGCTCAAACAGGAAAAAAATATGTTTTTTATGCTCAAAACCAGTCTACAAATAGCTTACTGTTTAGTGTAGATTATATCCTGAAAACTTTTTTTTTAGGAAGTTGACTGTGATATAGATTTCTATTTCCTTTACAGGTCATTTTACCTGGGACAAATACCTAAAAGAAACATGTTCAGTCCCAGCGCCTGTCCATTGCTTCAAGCAGGTAATTGATTTTCAACATCTTTAGTAGGTGGAAGATAAGTCATTTTTTAATGGTTTTTAGACAATCAAAACAGGAGGTGGAAGCCCTTGGGCTTCTTACCTCAGGGCCCCAGAATAAACTTCTATGGGAAGAACACAGCTCAAGAAGTGAAATTTGGTCACTGTGAGTTTTGGCAGCAGACATTCTTCCCATCTTCATCCCAAGTAACACCCTTGTCTCCTTCTTTACCTCCTTGAGGATATTCTGTGTTACTGAAAACAGCTGCTAATTTTTACTAGAGCTCTTATTTCAGACAGGAAAGAGAGTTATAGTCCATAGACATTGTTGAAAATGGAGCAGTATTTCTTTCTCTGTACTCAGCACTCCTGTCACAATCTTATCTTTCTACAAGAATGTTGACACTGAGTCCCACTGTGAAGCATTTCAGGAGCTCATCAGAGGTCATCCAGAGTTTCCCACAAGGATTAAGTAACCCAGACAATGCACAGATGGTATTGACTGTATCAGTATATGATATGGTTGATAAGCAAAGAAGTGTTCTGGTGCTAAACAAAGCTAAACATCAGGAAGTTACCTACAATCTTTTCCTTTAGTACTCAAAGGTTATTTCCTCACACTGTCAACATTTCTGGTTGAGTTTGAATTTTGTCTGTTTTTTCTTTTTTCTTTTTTTTTTTTGAGATGGAGTCTTGCTCTGTCACCCAGACTGGAGTGCAATGGCGCAATCTCGGCTCGATGCAAGCTCCGCCTCCTGGGTTCACGCCATTCTTCTGCCTTAGCCTCCAGAGTAGCTGGGACTACAGACGCCCGCCACCATGCCCAGCTAATTTTTTGTATTTTTAATAGAGATGGGGTTTCACCATGTTAACCAGGATGATCTTGATCTCCTGACCTCATGATCTGCCCACCTCGGCCTCCCAAAGTGCTGGGATTACAGGCATGAGCCACCGTGCCTGGCCATAGAATTTTGTCTGTTTTCTAAGTAGAAATACAAATTCAGGACTTCTGCTCATTTGAAATGAAAGGGACTGAATTTATAGTTCCACCTGAAACCATTTTTTAAAAAGACAGCGTATGTTAATAATGGTTTGGTTTGTTTTGTTTTGAGACAGTCTCGCTCTCTCACCCAGGTTGGAGTGCAGTGTCATGATCTTGGCTCACTGCAACTTCTGCCTCCCGGCTTCAAGCAGTTCTCCTGCCTCAGCCTCCCGAGTAGCTGGGACTACAGGCACACACCAACATGCCTGGCTAATTTTTGTATTTTTAGTAGAGACAGGGTCTCATTGTGTTGGCCAGGCTGCTCTCCAGCTCCTGATTTCAGGTGATCCACCCACCTTGGCCTCTCAAAGTTCTGGGATTACAGGTGTGAGCCACCGGGCCCAGCCAACAATGGTTTTTAAGTCACTAAAAATCAAGCAGCCAAATAGTGATCTCTAGATCAAATGAATTGAGCTGCCTCTATGATTTTCTAGCTTACTGTCTTAACAGTTTCCAGACCATGGCCCAGGGAAAGGGAACTCATGTTGAGCCCAGCAGACTCCCTAATTGGAAGAAATGGAAGAAAAAAAAAGGAGAGTCCAGAGAAACCAAGGTGGCTAGAATTTACAGGATGGAGTGTCAGAGAGGAG
Source organism: Trachypithecus francoisi (assembly GCF_009764315.1). Lineage (NCBI taxonomy): Eukaryota > Metazoa > Chordata > Mammalia > Primates > Cercopithecidae > Trachypithecus > Trachypithecus francoisi. The sequence goes on from NW_022681457.1 coordinate 83,388,523, forward strand.
AAAGCTGCACACAAAACCACAGTGATCTTCAGAGCGTCCAGGAAAAGACTACCATTTTATACATGCATATGAGAAAACTACCTAAGGCTAAAGGAAAAAACTGTCTGAAAGGATTCAAAGGAATAGAACCTGGCACTCACACAGGGCTGCGAATAGTTCCTGATCTCACCAGTTAGACTAGAACATCTCATAATTGATTGGGCATTGGGTATAATACTCAGGAAGGTCTTGCTCAGTATTGGAAAATAATTAACATTGAGCATTGAACTTTATATTATTGAGCATTGCTTCACTCCAGCCTGACAAATCATAAAGGTAAAACTCAAGAGGATCAAACCATTTTATAAGTAACTTAACTGCATCGAGGAACAAAGCCCAAGAAGATTTACAGGAATGCAAAAGTATCCAGTACCCAACAGGTAAAATTCACCAGATCTAACTTTCAGTCAAAGACTACCAGGCATGCAAAGAGGCAGGAAAATGCAACCAATCATCTAGAGAATAATTGATTGAAACTGGCTCATACTCTACACAAATCATAGAATAGCAGACAAACACATTAAAATAATTATTTTAATGTATTTGTTATGTTCAGATATTAAGCAGAGACATGGAAGATATTGAAAAGACTCACTGGGCTACTATGTGGGAAATGAAAAATACACTAGATTGGATTAATGCCAGAAGAAATTAGTAAACTTGAAAACATAACAATAGAAACTATTCAAAATGAAACACAAAGAGAAAAAGGAATTTAGAAAAAATGAGAAGAGCACCAGTGAACTATGGGATAACTTCAAGTGACAAAATAGACATGTAATTGGAGTCCCCAGAGGAGAGAAGTGATGGGGGATAGAAAAAATATTTGAAGAAATAATGGCTAAAATTTTTCCAAAATTAAAAATAACGGCCGGACACGGTGGCTCACACCTGTAATCCCTGCACTTTGGGAGGCCAAGGCGGGCAGATCGTGAGGTCAGGAGATTGAGACCATCCTGACTAACACGGTGAAACCCCATCTCTACTGAAAATACAAGAAAATTAGCTGGGCGTGGTGGTGAGCAGCTGTAGTCCCAGCTACCTGGGAGACTGAGGCAGGAGAATGATGTGAACCTGGGACACAGAGCTTGTAGTGAGCTGAGATTGTGCCACTGCACTCCAGCCTGGGTGACAGAGCGAAACTCCATCTCAAAATAAATAAATAAATAAATAAAATAAAACTCTAGGTCCACAGAATCAAGAAATTCAAGGAATCCCAAAAAATAAGAAGAAGAAAACTACTCTGAGGCATATCATAATCAAATTGCATAAAACCATTGATAGAGAAAACTCAACAGCAGCCAGAGAAAAAAGACACTTTATATACAGGATAACTAATGTAAGAATTGTATTTCTTGTTAGAAACAATATAAGCAAGAACAAAATTGAACAACACCATGACAGTACTAAAAGAAAAAAAAAAAACTTGTCAACCTGGACTACTGCAGCCAGCAAAGATGTCTTTCAAACACAAAGGTGAAAGAAATAAAGATATTTTCAGATTTACAAAAGCTGAAGGAATTCATCACTCACAGACTCACACCTCAAGAATGTTAAAGGAGGTTCATCAAGCTGGAAGAAAATGATATCAAATGAAATAACAGATCTGTACAAAGAAATGAAGGTCACTGGAAATTGTCATTATAAGCCTAGATATATAAGATGTTTTCTTATTTAAATCTGTGTAAAAGATAATTGTGTAGACAATAATAACCCTTTTATTGTGAGGATGATATATATAAGTAAAATGTATGATAAGAGTAGCACAAAGGCAGGAAGGGAGGAATCTTAAGTATATTACAAGGTTCTCATGCATGAAGTAGTACTATCTTACTTGATAGACTGGTAAGTTAAAGATGTTTGTACTATAAACTCTAATGCAACCACTAGAATAATGGGAAAAAATAGCAAGATGTTTTATTTAAACCCAGCTATATCAGTAATCAAATATGAATGGTCTAAATGTTAAAAAGCGGAAATTGGCACATTGGATAAAAAGCGAAACCCAATTATATACTGCCTTCAAAAACTTACACTTGTTTTCTGTTTCTTTACTATTGAGCTTGCTATGATTGGAAAAATTATGCTTTAAATAGGTTAAAAGTAAATGTATGAAGATGATATACCATGCTGACATTAGCCATAATAAAGGTGAAATGGCTATATTAATATCAAAGTACACTTCAAACCAAATAATATTAACAGGGTTAGTTAAGGAAGTTAATTTTATAATGATAAAAGAATCAGACAAATCCTGACATGAAGCAAAAACCAATAGAACTAGTAGGAGAAACAGATAAATCCAAAATTATCTATAGTCAGACTTTTAGTACTCCTTTCTGTATAATAAAAGAACAAGTAGAAAAAAAAAATCAGCAAATATATAGTGGATTTGAACAACACTATGAACTAACTTGACCTAACTAACATATATAGAATACTGTCCAACATATGTAGAATACACATTCTTTCCAAGTGCATGCAGAACATTTATCTTGATAGACCACATTCTGCACCATTAAATGAGGCTTCAGAATTTTTCTTTCTTTCTTTCTTTTTTCTAGGGCTTGAGAAATTTAAGAGGATTTAAGCAATACAAAACATGTTATCTGGCCAGGTGCAGTGGCTCGTGCCTGTAATCCCTGCAGTTTAGGAGGCCAAGGCAGGCAGATCATCTGAACTCAGGAGTTCAAGACCAGCCTGGCCAATATGGTGAAACCTCGTCTCTACTAAAAATACAAAAAATAGGCGTGGTGGCACCTGTAATCCCGGCTACTCAGGAGGTTGAGTCAGGAGAATGGCTTGAACCCGGGAGGTGGAGGTTGCACTGAGCTGAATCATGCCACTGCACTCCAGCCTGGGTGACAGAGTGAGACTCTGTCTCAAAAACAACAACAACAAAAGTATGTTCTCTGATTGTAAGGAAATTAAATTTAAAAACAATGGTGGGAAGTTATCTGGAAAATCTCCAAGTATTTGAAAACTAAGTAACACATTTTTAAATACTCCATGAGTACTTAGAAACTGAAAGGAACATTAGAAAGTACTTTCAACTCAATGAAAATGAAAGAACATTTCAGAATTTGTGAGGTGGTGCTAAAGCAGCTCAATTAATGACCTCAGTTTCCACTTTAGAAAAGTAGGGAGAAAAAAAGAGCAAGTTAATTTCAGATGAAGCAGAGAAAAGCAAGTAATAAAGATTAGACTATGAATCAGTGAAATAAAAATATAGAGAAAAAGCCACTGAAACCAAAAGCTGGTTCTTTGCAAAGATAAATAAAAGTGATAAACCTGTAAGTAGAGTAATCAAGAATAAAAGAAGACACAAATCACCAATATCACAAATGACAGAGGACCGGGCACAGTGGCTCACAGCTGTAATCCCAACATTTTAAGAGGCTGATGCAGGTGGATCACATGAGCCTAGGAGATCAAGACCAGCCTGGGCAACATAGCGAGAACCCATGTCTATGAAAAATTTTTTAAGTTTTTTTTAATTAGCTGGGCATGGTAATGCATGCCTGTGGTCTCAGCCACTTGGGAGGCTGAGGTAGGAGGATTGCTTGAGCTCAGGAGGTCAAGGCTGCAGTGAGCTGTCATCACACCACTGCGCTCCAGCCTGGGTCACAGAGTGAGTTCCTGTCTCAAAAAAAAAAAAAAGAAAAAGAAAAAAAGAAATCAGAGAGGTGACTTCACTTTAGATTCAGCAGATAATAAAAGAATTAAGGGAGTACTATGAACAAATGTATGCATTTTACTCTGACAACTAAGATGAAATGGACAGCTTTCATGAATGACACAAATTACCAAAGCTCAGTCAAGAAGAGAGAAAACCTGAATGGCACTATTTCTGTTACAGAAATTGAATTTGTAGTTAAAAACTTTTCCACAAAGAAAATTCCAGGCCTAGATACCTTTACTGGTGTTTCAAACATTTAAGGAAAAAATATTACAAATTCTGTATTGACTCTTCTAGAAAATTTAACAGAAAAGGATGTCTCCTAACTCATTCTATGAAGGCAAATATTTCTGACACCAAAACCAAGCAAAGACATTGAAAGAAAAGAAAACTGTGCAGCCATATCACACATGAAAATAAATGTAAACATTTTAAGTAAAATTGAAGGGAAAAAATCTAACAATATGTAAAAAGAATAACTCATCATGACCAAGTGGGGTTAATTCTAGGAATGCAGAGTTGGCTTCAATTTCAAAAATTAATCAATGGAATTTACCATATGCACACATGCTAAAGAAAAAAAATACTATTATCTCAATAGATGCAGAAAAAGCATTTCACAAAATTAAATGTCCATTACTAAATAAAAACTAAAAACTCTCACCAAACTAGAAATAGAAGGGAACTTTCTGAATTCTAAACTCTAAAGGGCATTTATTAATATCATAAAGGGCATTTAATAATATCATACTTAATGGTGAAAAGGCTAAATGCTTTCCCCTTAAGGTCAGGAAAAGACAAGGATATCTGCTCTTGCCACTTTTATTCAGTATTGTACTACCAATGCAAATAGGCCAGAAAAAGAAATAAAAGGGATCTGGGTTGAAAGATTAGAACAAACACCAAGGAAAATGTATACAGGACAAGAAAGTACATGAATAGAGATGCTCAATACCATTATTTCATTAGGGAAATACAAATTAAAAGTGATTAGTAAGCTATCACTATACATTTATTTAAATGGCTCAGATTTTCAAAAGGCTGACCATATTAAATAGTGGCAAAGATGTAGAATAAATGGAACTTTCATATGCTGCTGGTGAAAATGCAAAATGGTTCAACTACTTTGGGTGGGGCAGGGGAGGAACTAACAAATATGCAAAATTTATATAAAGGAAACTTTAGAAGATACCTGACCAAAATTTTGATTCATTAAAAAAATAGAGTGCACTTTGTCAAACTTAAGAACTTCTGCTCTTCAAAAGATACTGGTAAGAGAACAAAAATACAGGTCACAGACTAGGAGAGAATAGTTTTGCCTTTCTTAATGATAGGGATATGCTCTAAGAAATGAATTGTTAAGCAATTTCATCGTCGTGCGAACATAGAATGTACTTGCACAAACCTGGTTACTATAGCCTACTACACACCTAGGCCATAGCCTGTTCTTCCTAGGCTACAAAACTGTCCAGCATGTTACTATACTGGATACTGTAGGTAGTTGTAACACAATGACATTCGTCTACATAAACATATCTAAACATGGAAAAGGTATACTAAAAAAAAATATGGTATAAAAGGTGTACTAAAACTTGTACACCCGTATCAGGCACTTACCATGAATGGAGCTTGTGGGACTGGAAATTGCTCTGAGTGAGTCAATTAGTAAGTGGTGAATGAACATGAAGGCCTAGGAGATTACTGCATACCACTGTCAACGTTATGAACACGTGCACCCAGGCTACACTAAATTTGTTTAAACATTTTTCTTTCTTCAGTAAGGAGTTAACCTTAGCTTACTGTAACTTTTTCACCTTATAAACTTAAATTTTTTAACTTTTTGACTCTTGTAATAATACTTAGCTTAAAACACATTGTATAGGTGTACAAAAATAATTTTTAATTTTTTAATTTTAATTTTTTTGTTTTACCTTTTAAACTCTTTTTGTTACAAAACTTAAGACAAACACATACATTACCCTAGGCCTACACAGACTCAGGATCATCAGTATCACTGTCTTCCACTTCTACTTCTGAGCCTACTGGAAGGTCTTCAGGAGCAGTTACATGCATGGATGGAGCTGTAATCTCCTATGGTAACAATGCCTTCTTCTGGAATACCTTCTGAAGGAGCTGCCTGAGACTGTTTTTTAGTTAACTTTTATTTTCGTATAAAGAATACACTCTAAAATAATGATTAAAAATATATATTAAACACATAAACCAGCAACATAGTAATTTGTTATCAAGTATTATCTACTGTACATAATTGTATGTGCTGTACTTTTATACAGCTGGCAGCACAGTAGGTTTTTTTACACCAGCATCACCACAAATGTGAGTAATATGTTGCTCTAGGACCTTAAAACAGCTGCAATATAACTAGGATGCAGGAATTTTTTAGCCCCATTGTAATCTTATGGGACCACAATCTATATATAGTCTATTGTTGAGCAGACGTCATTATGTGGAACATGACTATACTTGCAAATGACATAACTGACAGCATTATTTTCCAAATTGATCTGTAGATTCAACACAATCTCTGTCAAAATCCCAGCTGCCTTTTTTGCAGAAATTGACAAATTGGTGCTAAAATTCTTAGAAGAGACCCAGAATAGCCATAGCAATCGTGAAAAGAGAGAACAAAGCTAAAGCATTCACATTTCCTGATTTCAAATCTTACTACAAAGCTACAGTACTTAAGATGTCATGGTTCTGGCAGGAAGATAGACATATAGATCCATGAATTAAAATTGAGAATACAGAAACTGAACCACCAATTTATGGTCAATTGATTTTTCACAAGGGTACCAAGACAGTTCAATGGGTTTTTCAACAACTGGTGCAGGAACAGCTGCTTATCCACATAGACAAAAGTGAAGTTGGACCCTACCTCTATGCCATATACAAAAATTAACTTCAAGGGGATCATGGACCTAAATGTCAGAGTTAAAACTACAAAACTCTTTAAAGGAAACGTGGGAGGAAATCTTCATGACCTTGGATTAGATAATACAACACCAGAAACATAAACAACAAAAGAAAACATAGATAACTTAAACTTCGTCAAAATTAAAAGATTTTTGTTTCCACACCATCAAAAAAGTGAAAAGGACAACCCACACAATGGGAGAAAATATTTGCAAATTATATATCTGGTAAAGGACTTGTATCCAGAATATAGAAAGAACTCTTAAAACTCGGGAATTAGGCCGGGCGCAGTGGCTCACACTTGTAATCCCAACACTTTGGGAGGCCGAAGTGGGCGGATCACGAGGTCAGGAGATTGAGACCATCCTGGCTAACACGGTGAAACCCCATCTCTACGAAAAAGACAAAAAATTATCCGGGTGCGGTGGCGGGTGCCTGTAGTCCCTGCCTTGGGAGGCTGAGGCAGGAGAATGTTGTGAATCCAGGAGGCAGAGTTTGCAGTGACCCACTGCACTCCAGCCTGGGCGATAGTAGAGTGAGACTCTATCTCAAAAAAAAAAAAAAAAAAAAAAAAAGAAAACTGGGAATTAAAAGACAACATGATTTTAAAATGGACAAAGAAGTTGAATAGGTATTTCTCCAAATATATGCAAATGACCAGTTAGGCACATAAAAGATACTCAGCAGTCATTAGAGAAATGCTAATTAAAACTGCAATGAGATATACATCACATTGACTAGATGACTCTAACATCAAAAAGACAAACAATGGCAAATGTTGCTGAGGATGTGTAGAAACTGGAACCCTCGTACATTGGTGGTAAAATTATGAAATCCTGTAGCTACTTGAGAAGACAGTTCAGAGGTTACCCAAAATGTTAAACAGAGTTACCACATGACCCAGCAGTTTCACTCATAAGTATATGCCTAAGAAAATAGAAAACATGTCCACAGAAAAATATACCATAAATGTTCATCACATCGTTATTCATAATAGCCAAAAAGAGGAAGCAACCCAAATGTCCATCAGCTGATGAATGAGTAAGCAAAATGTATATCCATACAATGGAATATTGTTCGTCAATGAAAAGGAATGAAGTACTGATACACTCACTGACATGGGTGAAACTTGAATCCATTTTGCTAAATGAAAGAAATTATTCACATATTGGTCACACATCATATAATTCCATCTGTATGAAATGTCCAGAATAGGTAAATCCATGAAAACAGAAAGTAGATTAATGGTTTCTAGGGTCTGGGCTGGGAGGATAGTGGGGAATGACTCCATTGGGGCATGGGGTTCATTTTGAGGGGATTATGGAAATGTTATAAAATTAGATAGGAATAGTGTTTACACAACTCTGAGAATATTCTAAAAATCATAGAATTATATACCTTAAAATGGTTAATTTTTTGTTTTGTGATTTAAACATGTACCTGCCATATGATCCAGCCATTTCACTCCTAGGTATTTGTGCAAGAAGAAAGAAAGTATATTTCCCTACACGAAATTTTGTACTTAAATGTTTCTAGCCACTTTAGCAAACCAAATCTCCATCAGCATGGTTATACTGCTCAACAGTAAAAGGAAATGAATTATTAATATGGTTGAATATCAGAGTAGTTATGCTGAGTGAAAGAAGCTAGGCGAAAAAGAAAGTACATCTTCTGTGATTCTTTCTAAGACTAGAAAATGCAAAGCAATCTGCAGTGATAGAAAGTAGACCATTGGTTGCCTGGGTACAGAGGTTCTGGAGGGGCCAGAAGAAGAGATTACAAAAGAGCATGTGAGAACTTGCCATGTTCATTATTTTTATTGTGGTGATGCTTTCACAGGTTTATATGGTGTATATGGTAGCATGGTCATATACATATGTCAAGACTTACTAAAGTGTATAGTTTATTGTATGTCAATTGTATGAATTGATTAGTAAGTTATTGTTGAAATAAGAAAAAATTAACCCCTAGTAGTCTGTGTGGTAGATATACACATCAATATACTAAAATATTCCACAAAGAGACACAAAGAATATTGTAGTTTAATAGGACGTAGTAGTCCTAAAAAGACTAGAAAGGGACTAAAAAGTCCCTACCTGGAAGGGTAGGGAGTTAGAGAATTATAGGATGAGAAAACATTTAATTAACTGGCCTATATAAGACATTCTTGTCCTTTATTTTAACTGGTATGGGTCTATTTGATGCTTCATTGGAAAGTAATTTTTTACCCTTCATCTTACCTTTCATTGTTTCTTTTGCATGAAACCTTTCTTAATTATTAGGGAATAATTCAGTTGGTTGTTCCTGGCCCAGCTATAACCAATCTGAATCCAAAACATGAATTTTGGGGGTTTACTGTTAGTCTATCTAAACCTCATGCCTTGTTTTTCCCAGTCCTACACACCTCCAAGCAACGAATTCAAGATCAGTATGAAATTGGAAGCACAGGACCCTAGGAACACCACATCCACCTGTATTGCCACAGTAGTTGGACTGACAGGTGCCCGCCTTCGCCTGCGCCTTGATGGGAGTGACAACAAAAATGACTTCTGGCGGCTGGTTGACTCAGCTGAAATTCAGCCTGTTGGGAACTGTGAAAAGAATGGGGGTATGCTACAGCCACCTCTTGGTGAGTAAGTAAACCCAAACTCTTTCTAGCCAATTATTAATAGTTAGCTTCCAAAAACTGAACATTCTAATATGGGAAAGCCTAGGTTCCCCTGTTTATCCCTTATTTTTCATGTAGTCTCCTAAAAAGGCCCACCCAAAATGAAACAAGCTGCGCAATTTGGACATCTCCATCTCTACATTAGCTTATGATAACCAGGCTTCTTCCAAATTCTTTCTAACAAGAAATCACACCCTTTGTTCTTCTTGGCCAGTGCCCATTTACCCGAAAGTGAGAATGGAAGAATGGAAGGAGGTCTTGCCATTTAACCTATCTCAAAAAGCATAAAACTTTCACCAAATCCTATCATGATGATGAGAACTGAGAGAAAATCTGCCAGTAGAAAGCATGACTGTTATAAGGATCTCTTATCTCCTTTCTCACTAATTCTCACCTGGTCCTTGGAGTTTTCTCACTTTGAATCCATTATTACATAAAAATCATTTTTTAAAATATAATACCCCCACTAGGTTTTTCTTTCCAGATAAGATTCCCCTCCAGCTTTTGCCTTAATAAATCTGAGGGATTCAGCCCTTCTTTTCAGGTACTGTCAATCACTATTATAGGGAGTCTCAATGGGGCACCGAGAGAGTTAGATTATGGATTTCGGCTATATTTTCTCTAAGGAAGCTGTGCTAGATTGAGAGGTAGAGAGCATGTATCTTGGGCTCCCTAGGTACTTATTTAACGTTTTCCCCCGTTAAAAAAACAATTGTAATGTAAAAATTTCAAACATATAAAAAGGTAAGAGAAAAATAGCATAGTGAATGCTTGTGTAACCTTCATTGTTGAAGTCAATATAGTTTTATCTATACTTATATACACTTTCTGTCCCCACCTCCAATTGTTAAACATAGCATCATTTTATCATGAAAGTATTTAGTATGTCTCTGTCATGGGCAAGGATGTCTTAAACATACCATACTGTTATCACATATAAATAAGCCAATGATAATTTCTTAATATCATCAAGTATTTTAATGTGTTTAACTTTTCCGAATTGTCTGTCTCTCTGTCTCTCTCTCTCTCTGTCTCTCTCATTTATATCAGTTTTTCAAATCAGAATCTAATTAGAATCCACACACTGCAGTTAGTTGATATGTCCTTTAAGTTTCTTTAAATCTACGAGTTCTCCTCTGCTCTCATTTTTTTCTTGCAGTTTACTTGTTTAAAAACCTAAGTCATTTGTCTTTTAAATTTCCTAAAATTATGTTTTGTTGATTGTACTCTTGTGGTATCATTTTTTTTTATTATACTTTATGTTCTAGGGTACATGTGCACAACGTGCAGGTTTGTTACATATGTATACATGTGCCATGTTGGTGTGCTGCACCCATTAACTTGTCATTTACATTAGGTATGTCTCCTAATGCTATCCCTGCCCCCTACCCCTACCCCACAACAGGCTCTGGTGTGTGATGTTCCCCTTACTGTGTCCAAGTAATCTCATTGTTCAGTTCCCACCTATGAGTGAGAACATGCAGTGTTTGGTTTTCTGTTCTTGCGATAGTTTGCTGAGAATGATGGTTTCCAGCTGCATCCATGTCCCTACAAAGGGCACGAACTCATCCTTTTTATGGCTGCATAGTATTCCATGGTGTATATGTGCCATGTTTTCTTAATCCAGTCTGTCACTGATGGACATTTGGGTTGATTCCAAGTCTTTGCTATTGTGAATAGTGCTGCAGTAAACATACATGCATGTTTCTTTATAGCAGCATGATTTATAATCCTTTGGGTATATACCCAGTAATGGGATGGCTGGGTCAAATGGTATTTCTAGTTCTAGACCCTTGAGGAATTGCTACACTGTCTTCCATAATGGTTGAACTAGTTTACAGTCCCACCAACAGTGTAAGAGTGTTCCTATTTCTCCACATCCTCTCCAGCACCTGTTGTTTCCTGACTTTTTAATGATTGCCATTCTGACTGGTGTGAGATGGTATCTCATTGTGGTTTTGATTTGCATTTCTCTGATGGCCAGTGATGATGAGCATTTTTTCATGTGTCTGTTGACTGCATAAATGTCTTCTTTTGAGAAGCGTCTTTTCATATCCTTTGCCCACTTTTTGATGGGGTTATTTGTTTTTTTTCTTGTAAATTTGTTGAGTTCTTTGTAGGTTCTGGATATTAGTCCTTTCTCAGATGAGTAGATTGCAAAAATTTTCTCCAATTCTGTAGGTTTCCTGTTCACTCTGATGGTACTTTCTTTTGCTGTGAAGAAGCTCTTTAGTTTAATTAGATCCCATTTGTCAATTTTGGCTTTTGTTGCCATTGCTTTTGGTGTTTTAGACATGAAGTCCTTGCCCATGCCTATGTCCTGAATGGTATTACCTAGGTTTTCTTCTAGGGTTTTTATGGTTTTAGGTCTAACATTTAAGTCTCTAATCCATCGTGAATTAATTTTTGTATAAGGTGTAAGGAAAGGATCCAGTTTCAGCTTTCTACTTATGGCTAGCCAGTTTTCCCAGCAGCATTTATTAAATAGGGAATCCTTTCCCTATTTCTTGTTTTTGTCAGGTTTCTCAAAGATCAGATGGCTGTAGATATGAGGTATTATTTCCGAGGGCTCTATTCTGTTCCATTGGTCTATATCTCTGTTTTGGTACCAGTACCATGCTGTTTTGGTTACTGTAGCCTTGTAGTATAGTTTGAAGTCAGGTAGCGTGATGCCTCCAGCTTTGTTCTTTTGGCTTAGGATTGTCTTGGCAATGCGGGCTCTTTTTTGGTTCCATATGAACTTTAAAGCAGTTTTTTCCATTTCTGTGAAGAAAGTCATTGGCAGCTTAATGGGGATGGCATTGAATCTTTAAATTACCTTGGGTAGTATGGCCATTTTCACGACATTGATTCTTCCTATCCATGAGCATGGAATGTTCTTCCATTTGTTTGTGTCTTCTTTTATTTCATTGAGCAGTGGTTTGTAGTTCTCCTTGAAGAGGTCCTTCACTTCCCTTGTAAGTTGGATTCCTAGGTATTTTATTCTCTTTGAAGTAATTGTGAATGGGAGTTCATTCATGATTTGGCTCTCTGTCTGTTATTGGTGTATAAGAATGCTTGTGATTTTTGCACATTAATTTTGTATCCTGAGACTTTGCTGAAGTTGCTTATCAGCTTGAGGAGATTTTGGGCTGAGACGATGGGGTTTTCTAAATATACAATCATGTCATCTGCAAACAGGGACAATTTGACTTCTTCTTTTCGTAATTGAGTACCCTTTATTTCTTTCCCTTGCCTGATTGCCCTAGCCAGAACTTCCAACACTATGTTGAATAGGAGTGGTGAGAGAGGGCACTCCTGTCTTGTGCCAGTTTTTAAGGAGAATGCTTCCAGTTTTTACCCATTCAGTATGATATTGGCTGTGGGTTTGTCATAATAGCTCTTATTATTTTGAGATACGTTCCATCAATACCGACTTTATTGAGAGTTTTTAGCACAAAGGGCTGTTGAATTTTGTCAACGGCCTTTTCTGCATCTGTTGAGATAATCATGTGGTTTTTGTCTGTGGTTCTGTTTATAAACAGAGATACAGACCAATGGAACAGAACAGAGCCCTCAGAAATAATACCACACATCTACAGCCATCTGATCTTTGACAAACCTGACAAAAACAAGAAATGGGGAAAGGATTCCCTATTTAATAAATGGTGCTGGGAAATCTGGCTAGCCATACGTGGAAAGCTGAAACTGAATACCTTCCTTACACCTTATACAAAAATTAATTCAAAATGGATTAAAGACTTAAATGTTAGACCTAAAACCATAAAAACCCTAGAAGAAAACCTAGGCAATACCATTCAGGACATAGGCATGGGGAAGGCCTTCATGTCTAAAACACCAAAAGCAATGTCAACAATAGCCAAAATTGACAAACGGGATCTAATTAAATTACAGAGCTTCTGCACAGTAAAAGAAACTATCATCAGAGTGAACAGGCAACCTACAGAATGGGAGAAAATTTTCGCAATCTGCCATCTGACACAGGGCTAATATCCAGAACCTACAAAGAACTCAAACAAATTTACAAGAAGAAAACAACCCCATCAAAAAGTGGGCAAAGGATATGAACAGACACTTCTCAAAAGAAGACATTTATGCAGTCAACAGACATATGAAAAAATGGTCATCATCACTGGTCATCAGAGAAATGCAAATCAAAACCACAATGAGATACCATCTCACACCAGTTAGAATGGTAATCATTAAAAAGTCAGGAAACAACAGGTGCTGGAGAGGATGTGGAAAAATAGGAACACTTTTACACTGTTGGTGGGACTGTAAACTAGTTCAACCATTGTGGAAGACAGTGTGGTGATTCCTCAAGGGTCTAGAACTAGAAATACTGTTTGACCCAGCCATCCCATTACTGGGTATATACCCAAAGGATTATAAATCATGCTGCTATAAAGACACATGCACATGTATATTTATTGCAGCACTATTCCCAATAGCAAAGACTTGGAACCAACCCAAATGTCCATCAGTGATAGACTGGATTAAGAAAACGTGGCACATATACACTATGGAATGCTGTGCAGCCATAAAAAAGAATGAGTGCATGTCCTTTGTAGGGACATAGATGAAGCTGGAAACCATCATTCTCAGCAAACTATCATCAGGACAAAAAACCAAACACCACATGTTCTCACTCATAGGTGGGAATTGAACAATGAGCATTTGGACACAGTAAGAGGAACATCACACACCAGGGCCTGTCACCAACATGGTACATGTATACATATGTAACAAACTTACACGTTGTGCACATGTACTCTAGTACTTAAAGTATAATAATAATAATAATAAAGTAAAAGTAGAATTCTATGATTCAGCAGTTCCGTTTCTGGGTATATACTCAGAAGGACTGAAAGCAGGAACTTGGGCAGATAGTTGAATACCCATGTTTAGCAGCATTAGTCACAATAGCCAAAAGGTGGAAGCCACTCAAGTGTCCATTGATGGAAGAATGGATAAAGAAAATGTTCACACATATGTACACACAGAAAGAGAGTAGGGTGGGGAAGAGAGAGAGATGCAGTGGGAATATTATTCAGCCTTAAAGAGGAAGGAAATTGTAACACATGCTAAAACATAGGTGAACCTTGAAGACATGCTAAGTGAAATAAGCCAGTTATAAAAGCACAAATATTGTATGATTTCACTTAGATGAGATGTCTAGAGAAAGCAAATTTATAGAGACAGAAAGTACAATAGTAATTGCCAGGATCTCAGGGAGGAGGAAGTGAAGAGGTTAGTAATAGGTACAGAGTTTCAGCTGGGGAAAATGAAAATGTTCTGGAGATGGATGGTGGTGATAGTTGCCCAATAATGTGAATACACTTAATGTCACAGAACTGTACACTTTAAAATGATTAAAACTGTAAATTTGATACATATTTTACCGCAATAAAAAATTACCAGGCATGCAAACAAGCAAAAGAAAAACCAATTATAATAAGAATCCAGAAATCACACAGATTATAGAATTAATAGGCAAGGGCATTAAAGCAGTTGTTTATATTGCATATGTTCAAGAAAATAGAGGAGGCCGGGCGCGGTGGCTCAAGCCTGTAATCCCAGCACTTTGGGAGGCCGAGGCGGGCGGATCACGAGGTCAGGAGATCAAGACCATCCCGGCTAACCTGGTGAAACCCCGTCTCTACTAAAAAATACAAAAAACTAGCCGGGCGACGTGGCGGGCACCTGTAGTCCCAGCTACTTGGGAGGCTGAGGCAGGAGAATGGCGTAAACCCGGGAGACGGAGCTTGCAGTGAGCTGAGATCCGGCCACTGCACTCCAGCCTGGGCGACAGAGCGAGACTCCGTCTCAAAAAAAAAAAAAAAAAAAAAGAAAATAGAGGAAATTGTGAGTAGAGAAATGTAGGATTTAGATTTAAACAAATTGAACTTCTAGAGGTAGAAAACACAATATAATATCTCAAGTGAAGAATAAACTGAATGATCCACAACATATTACTGCTGGAATTGCTGCAGGAGGAAGATCAGCATACTTAAAAACAGCAGTATAAACTATCCAAATGAAACACAGAGAGAAAAAGAACTGAAAAAGAAAGCATCAGTGAGCCATGGAACAACTTCATATAGCCTATAACATATATAACTGGAGTCCTGAAGGAGAGATAGGGAGCACATAAGTAGTTATTAGAAAAATAATGCTTGAAAAATTTTCAAATACTATGAAAATTATAACTTCACAAATCAGAGAAGCTCAATGAACCCCAAGCAGGAGGAATATGAAATAAACCACACAAGGCACATCATCATCAAATTGCTGAAAACCCATGATAAAGAGAAAAATCTTAAGAGCAGCGAGAGAAAAACAAGCACATGATATACAGAAGATGAAAGAATGACAGCAACTTCTCGTCAGAAACAGTGCAAGCCAGAATACAGTGGAGCAGCATTTTTAAGTTCTAAAAGGAAAAGAAGTTGTTAAGCTAGAATTCTATACCAAGCAAGAATGTCTTTCAAAAATAAAAATGAAATGAAGACGTTTGCAGACATATACAAAAGCTTAGAGAATTAATCACAAGCATATCAGTACTACAAGAAGTGTTAAGTGAAATCCTTCAAGCAGGAAGAAAATGATAACATGGAAAAAATGGATCTCTGCAAAGCAATGAGGAAAATTTGTAGGTAAATATAATAAAATTTGTAGGTACATATAATAATTCAAAAATAGCTGGGAACTCCTAAAAGAGCAATGTGCAGAGAGTAAGCCCGTTAGGTATTAAAACATACTTTAAAGCCTCTATAATTAAAATTATATGGAACTGGCATGTGAATAGACAGGCTGAGCAGTGTAAAGTAAATAGCAAATCCAGAGATAGATCTGACTGTATATGAAAATCTGCTATATGATAAAAGTAGTGTCGTAGTTTGCTGGGGCTGTCAGTGAAATACCACAGACTGTCTGGCTTAAACAACAGAATTTTTTTTTCTCATGGTTCTAAAGGCTAGAAAGTCCAAGGTCAAGATTCTGGCAGGGATTGGTTTCTAGTGAGGGTCCTCTTTTTGCTTGCAGACAGCCACCTTATGGCTGCCTTCTCACTGTGTTCTCACAGGAGAGGGAAGAGGAAGGGAGAGAAGTGGAGGGAGAGGGAGAGAGTTCTTCCGCTTCTTATAAGGCCATAGTTCTGTCAAATTAGGGCTGTACCCCATGACTTCACTTAACCTTCATCATCTCCTAACAACCCTGTCTCCAGGTACAGTTATATTGGGGATTAGGACTTCAGCATATTAATTTGGGAGATGGAGATTCAGTCCATGATAGTTGGCATATTAAATTGGATAAAATTGACTTTTTCATAAGTGACATTGGGATAAGTTGATAGCCATTAGGAAAAGATACAATTGAATCCATATATCACAGCATATGTCAGAATAAACTGCACATGCGTTAGAGATCAAAATGTAAAAAAAATGACTATATGAGTACTAGGAAAACAAATTCCTTTATAAACTTGGGGTGGGGAAAGCCTTTTTAAATATGACTCAAAGTCTAGATAGACCGATAAATTTTACTTTGTAAAACATTTTTAGAGAAAAAAAATACTCCAAGCAAAGCTAAAAGACAAATGATAAATTGGAGAAAATATTTGCAACATAAAGCACAGATAAATCTCCCTAATTCATAAAGAACACTCATAAATAGAAAAATTTTTAAAGACTAAAACTTATAGAAAAATGATCTTAAGGCATGAACAGTTGACAGAAGATACACAAATGGTCCTCAGACATATGAAAATACACACCACCCTTAATAAAATAAGTGCAGATTAAAACCATACTGAGATATTCTTTCTTACCAGATTGACAAAAATTCAAAAGCTTGAGGAGACAGCAGGGCTGTGGGGAAATAAGTGTTCTCATTTTTTTTGCTGGGAACATGCAGAATGGTACAATTCACACTGGAGAGGGAGGGTATACGATTCAGCAGTATCTGAGAAAAGCCACATATGCATTTATTAGTTGACCCAGGGATCCCACTTCAGGAATTTGATTTTAAAGATATTCTTCCACAAAAATAAAGCAACATACACATGGTTATTTTTTTTGCAACATTAAGAGATTGATTGAATGTAATATAGTACATTCACACAATGAAGTACCATTCAACCATAAAATAGAATGAGGAAGAGCTCTATAAACTAATATGGAGTGATTTCTAAGATATATCATTAATGTGAAAAAAGAAAATTGCAAAAAGTATATATAATACGCTAACTTTTGAGAAAGAGAAGGGGAAATATGTATGTATATACATATACACACATATATAACACATGAGATTATATATTTTAAATTTATTTTTGTAAAAAGAAACACAGGAATATCAAGCCAAAAAATAATGAAAAGGTCACCCATTAGGCATGTCTTGGAATAAGTTAGAAAGTACCGGGATAAGAATGAGGCTTTTGAGAATACCTTTTAATATTCTTTTGACTTTTGAATTAAATATTTTACTTAATAAATAAAATTAAACTAAAAAAGATGAATAAAGCAAACTCTAAAATTGGTTAGAAACAAATGAAACTGAATCAAATGGATATCATAACCACATTGAAAAAACTATTAATTCGGCCGGGCGCGGTGGCTGAAGCCTGTAATCCCAACACTTTGGGAGGCCAAGACGGGCGGATCACGAGGTCAGGAGATCGAGACCATCCTGGCTAACACGGTGAAACCCCGTCTCTACTAAAAACACAAAAACTAGCCGGGCGAGGTGGCGGGCGCCTGTAGTCCCAGCTACTCGGGAGGCTGAGGCAGGAGAATGGCGTAAACCCGGGAGGCGGAGCTTGCAGTGAGCTGAGATCCGGCCACTGCACTCCAGTCCGGGCGACAGAGCGAGACTCTGCCTCAAAAAAAGAAAAAAAAAGAAAAAACTATTAATTCAAATACATTTTTAATATAGAACCTTCACAGTATACCTTTAATATGGGGCATATTCTAAGGAAAAAATGGACTGCAAAGAAATTCTGACTTCTTAATAATGTTTGTGGTTTTGGCATGGCCACCTGAGACTTAATTTTCTGATACTGAAAATAGAGTGAATGAATAAATAAGATTCTAATATGGAAAAAGATGAGGAAGAACCCTATAGTATTGGATTTGAATTGGAGAGTATCTGTATCTGCTCTGGCCTTTAAAATATATATATGCATCCTATTCAAGTAATACATATAAGTAACATATGGCTTGTATATGTATTTGTATATACATATGGGTTTCCAAGCACTGTTCATTGAAAAGGCCTAGAAGCAATTACATCTCAATAGCAATGAGGACACCTTGAGTTTGGTTTCTGAAAATCACCTGATACACCTGTAATCCCAACACTTCGGGAGGCAGAGGCAGGAGGACTCCTTGAACCTAGGAGTTCGAGACCAGCCTGAACAACATGGCAAGACCCCCATCTCTACCAGAAAATATTAAAAATGAGCTGGACATGGTGTGCCACACCTGTGGTCCCAGCTACTTGGGAGGCTGAGGTGGGAGTATCCCGTTGAGTCTGGGAGGTCGAGGCTGAAGTGAGCCATGATCATGCTATTGCACTCCAGCCTGGGTGACAGAGTAAGACCCTTCTCCAAAAAAAAAAAAAATTAAAGTTGGAGGGAAGAAATCTCCTTTACAGAATGCCAGCCAATAAATATAGAAAGAAGGAGGCTGGGCACAGTGGCTCACACCTGTAATCCCAGCACTTTGGGAGGCCAAGATGGGTGGATCACATGAGTCCAGGAGTTTGAGACCAGCCTGGGCAACATGGTGAAACTCTGTTCCTACAAAAAAATACAAAAATTATCTGGGTGTGATGACACGTACCTGTGGTGCCAGCTACTCAGGAGGCTGAAATGGAAGAATCGACTGAGCCTGGGAACTTGAGGCTGCAGTAAGCCGAGATCTTGACACTGAATTTCAGCCTGGGGGACAAAGCGAAACCCTGTCTCAAAAAAATATGTAGAAAGAATGAGAGAAAATTACTTTTTTGCAACTATTTAAATAATTGAGTCAGGCAAGGGTAACCAATAAATGCTAAAACCATTAGGTAAAGAAACACACTCAGGAATAGGATATTCACAGTCTCAAAGTTTCTCTCCACTGATTGCCTATTAATTACAAAGGGAAGTTACAGTGAAGAACACTGTCAGTCACCTCTTAACATGTGATCAAATTTTGTATCTTCAATAATTAGACAAACTGACATTATGTGCCTCCTGCAGTATTGCAATGAGAAATACTCCACATCACCTGTATAGTATTTTTTATCAAATCTCTTTAGCAGGCCAGGCCTAGCAGCTTATGCCTGTAATCCTAGCCAGCACTTTGGGAGGCTGAGGCAGGATGATTACTTGAGGCCAGAAATTCAAGACCAGCCTGGGCAATATAGCAAGCCCACCATCACTACAAAAAATAGAAAAATTGGACAGGTGTGGTGGTGCACACCTTTAGTCCTAGCTGCTCAGGAGGATCGCCTGAGCCCAGGAGTTGAAGGATGCTGTGAACCTTGCACCACTGCACACCAGCCTGGGCAACAGAGCAAGACCCTGTCTCTAAATAAATAAATAAATAAATAAGCTCTTTAGCATGAATGTAATTATGAGGAGACAATCAGAAGAAGTCCAAACTATGGGACATTCTGTAAAATATAATCCAGACTCTTCAAAAATGTCAGTGTCATACAAAGCAAACAAAGGGCAACAGGACTATTCTACATTAATTCTACATTAAAGGAGACTGAAGAAACATGACAACCAAATGCAGTATGTAATTCTTGATTGGATTCTGTATTTAAAAATCAAACAGTTTTAAAGAACATTTTAGGGACAAATAAGAATATTTTTAATTAAATTTCCTGAGTGTGATAATACTGCAATTTTGTAGGGGAATGTCTTTTTTCAAATATACTGATGTATTTAGGGGTGAAGTGTCATAACATCTCCAACTTTCACATAGTTCAGGGGTGGAAGTATTAATATATGTAGATGAAAAGCAGATGTGGGAAAATGGTAATAGTTGTTGAATCTAGTTGAAGGGTACATAGTTGTTCATTATATAGTTTTTGCTATTTTCTCTAGGTTTATAACTTCAAAATAAAATTTAAAAAATAAAATTATATAATTGTACATATGTGTGTGTGTTCATGTTCCTCAGGCCTCCTCTGGACTTCTTTCTAGAGTTGCTGAATCAGAAGCTCTAGGTAATGGGGCTTGGGATTCTGCGTGGCAAAATGGCTGTCCTGAGATTCTGACACAACTGGTCTTTATTTGGAAAACATTGCTCTAGAAGAGCATCCTTTTCCATTAAAATCTTGTATGGTGTATATGTATACATATGTGTGTTCTGTTCTCATAAGGGATGTTACTCCCTTGCAGAGGAGTCCTCCAAGGACAAAGCATGCAGTAGAGTAGAATGATTCTCCTCAGTTATCTCAAAGCTACCACTCTTCTCCTCGCAGCTCCCTGTTATTACTGACTGATTCTTCTACTTAATACTGTGATTGTTTCTTCTAAAGAGAACTGTCTAGAGCATAGTTCTCAAACTTGGCTACCTGTTAAAATCACCTAGGGAGCTCTTAAAATTTTCAGGGTCTAGGCCTTAACTTCAGATCAGTTAAATAAGAATTTCTGGGAGTGGATCTGATGTATTCTTTAATGTTCCCCAGGGGATTCCAGTGTCCAAGTTTGAGAGTCACTGAGCTAGAGTAGAAGTTAGCCTCTATTGAGGCCCCTGGTCAGGTGAGTCAGGATCTCAGTGTAAACTGCTTACCTAGCAAATTTGGTCACATGCTCTAGTATATACAGTGACTTGAAAGGAATCCTTTGTATGTTTCTGTCACTGATCAATTCCTGGTGTGAATGCTGTTCTGTTACCTGCCACGAGAGGGCATGGACTATAATTATATTATAGTCCTGCTGCTCCACATGTATGTATGTATGCATTGAGGCAGAGTCTCGCTGTGTCACTCAAGCTGGAATGCAGTGGCACAATCATAGCTCACTGCAGCCTCGACATCCCTAGGCTACAGCAGTAATCCTGCATGAGCCTCCCACATAGCTGGGAATACAAGCACACACCACCACACCTGTCTAATTTTTTCTATTTTTTGTAGAAACAAGGTCTCACTATGTTGCCTAGGCTGGTCTTTAAATTCTGGGCTGAAGTGATCCTCCTGCCTCAGTCTCCCAAAATGCTGGGATTACAGGTGAAAGCCACTGTGCCCGGCCTGCTGCTCCACACTTAAATCCAGTTTCATCAGTTAGCCAGTTTAACTAGATGGACCCTAGCTTATCCAGTGATCCCATAGTCTTGGGAGCACCTAGAAGCACTTTAGAAGTGGTTCTTTATGAAGTTTTAAAAAATAAATCCTTGTTAAACACAGCACTTGCAGCCTGTGTTTGGAATTAAAAGAGATCTGACTTTGTAATATTAACTTAGCCACTCACTACCTTAGTTGTGTGACTACTGGTAAGTTGCTTTACCTTGACTTTTAACGTTGAGTTTCAGGGGCCTCACCTGCAAGATCATTAATAAATTCTGCCCCGTATGGTTTTTGTGGATTAAGTAGAATAACATGATAAAGCATTCATCAGTTTTTGGCACTCATTTAATAAATGGAGGGTTTTTTCCTTAATTCAATAAAACTATCAAGGATCTTCTAGTTGGAGAAGACATACACATTAAACTTTTTAAAAAGAAAATTCAGATGGTGATAAGGGCTAGGAGTAAATAAGAAGGAAGCAGGATAGATTTAGGAGGCTATTTTGGGTAGTCAAGGAACACCTTTCTGAGGAAGTGATGTCTCAGCAAATAACTAACTGTAAAGAGTTGATTAAAAGGTATTTGAGGCAGAGGGAAACAGCTTGGTATATTTGAGAACAGAAAGACCAATGAAGGGGGGTACAAGGGAGTGGTAAGAGATGAATAATGAGGAGTAAGCAAGGTCCAGATCATGTAAGCCTTGTAAACATGAATAATAAAGAGTTTAGATCTATTTTGTGTTGTGAAATTTAAGCATAAGGTAATGTGACCTGATTTATATTTTTAAAAACTAAACATATTATTCTGGCTGCAAAAGTAGAGGCCTGAGGTCCAGTTAGAAGGCTGTTGCAGTTGTCTAGGCAAGGTTTGACTCTGGCTTAGATAGGGTAATATAGCAGTAGAGATGGTGAAATGTGGGTTGATCTAGCATATATTAAGCAGGAAAGCCATCAAGACTTGCTGATTAATTGGGTTTGGTGGGTGATAGAAAGGGAAAAATCAAGGATTACTTCTGGTCTTTTTGGTCTGAGCACCTGGGTTTAGTAGGGGGTGCCACCTGTTAAACTGAGATGGGATAACTGGAGGAAAGAACAGGTTTGAAGGGAATAGTAGAATCAAGAGTACTGTCTTATACTTACTCATTTTATGATTTCTTAGACATCCAAGTAGAGTTATAGACTGAGGTAGTTGGATATGTGAACATGAAACCCAGAGCAGAGGTTTGGGCTAGATATATAAATTGACAGTCATCATTTAACAGGAAGAAAGTGGGGGCCAAGAAGAAGACAGAAGCAATGACTGATCACTGAGGTACTCTACATTTAGAGGTTAGGATTTCCTCTTACCCACCTGTCCTTTTCCTTATAGACACCCTAGGTCATTGCCTAATTTGAATATAGCCTCAAATTATTGTTTTTATCTTCCTTATTTTCTCTCTTTCACAAGTTTATGACTCCAACTCTTCTTACCTAGAGACAGTGTGGTAGGACTGAGTGATAAAATATTTGAGGATATTAATGTGATGATTAGTTATGAAAGTTCTGGAGACAAAGTAGTTGGGTTCATATCCTGACTCTGCCATTTACTAACTTACTCACTTTGGATATTTTACTTAATTTCTCTAAGCCTCAGTTTTTTCATCTATAGTTATAAAAATAATAGCCAGTATTTAACTCCTGCCTATATGCCAGGCAGTGTTTTAAGTCCTTTGTGTGTATTAGCTTATTTAATCCTTAGAACAGCCCATTGATTCTTATCCCACGCTGTTGTTGAGGAAACTGAAGCTAGAGAGAAGTTTTGTAATTTTCCAAAAGTTATATACCTGGTAAGCAGCAAAGCTGAATTTAAACTCAGGCAGTCTGGCCCCAGAAACAGTGCTACTCTTCTAGTATCTGATTCGAAATAGTAGTAGTGATCCACTGCAAATGCTTAGCACAAGGAGCTGGCTAATGATATGTGTACAATAAATGTTAACTTTTAGAGGCAGCATAATGTAATAAAACAGATAGTGTAATAAACATAGTGTAATAAAAGAGAACCAAATAAGAAGTCTTGGGGTTCCAGCCTGACACTATAAGATTGGCTTGTGTGACCATGAACAGGTTTCGTAGCCTCTTGACTTGGCAGTTTTGTCATCTGCAGTGTAAGATCTTTGTACTTCATGGCCTCTGAGGTCCCTTTCAATGTTAAAATTATCTACTATCTATGATTGCCCAAGAATATTGAGATAAATTACGGAGATACTTGAATTTGAAGGGATAGAGTCCCACATCACCTAATGGGTTGAGGAATAAGATATCTTAGCAATGTCTTGGGTTCATAATATTCTGCTTTGTCCCTGTACTCTTGAAGGATCCTGCTGGTAGTGAAACGTAGTAAAGAACCACAAACTTTGTTATCCAACCACCATATATTGAAATCTGTCTCCACCATTTACTAGCATGATCCTAGACAAGCTGCTTCTCTGAGTTTTCATTTTATATCGTCTATAGAGTAAGGATAATAATAGTGCCTGCCCATGTTATTATTTCAAATATTGAGTAAGAAATGACATATAAAATGTTTACTACATGGTAGGCATTCAATATATATTAACTATTATGATAATATTGTAATGATTTCCAGAACTGAGAGGATTATTTAGCTCCTTAAGCTTCAGATGAGATAGAAATCCCTCAGTAACCCCTACCTCAAAAATGGAATTGGGAATTACATGGCTAGGCACTCTACTCATTGATAACTATAGGCATGAAACCTGAATTTTCTAATTGTGCAGGCCTCCCTATACCAAGGTGTACAGACCACTTTTCTAAAACAGTAGTGCCTTGCTTTACCTTATCCGTAGGTGTACCAAACCACTCATGGCAAAGCTGCTCTGGGTTTGGCTTGCTTCAGCCCTCCCTGACCTAAGGAGAGTTGTTTTCCCACATACACACCACGCCTGAATTTCTGGAGGGATTTAATTTTTTAAAACCACAGTCAAAAGAAGAGTAGCAGTTAAAAACCCAGCTCAAACCAGGTTAGAGAGGGAAAAAAGGAGGAGGCAGGAATTATTAACTTATATAACCAAGAAGTCCGAGGATTTATGTGGTGTTGAGTGTCTGAGTACAGGGTTTTAAACACTGTTATGTCTCTCCATTCCATGCCTTACTTTGGCTTTATTCTCAGTTCTGTTCTCCATGTAGCAGTGCCCAAACCGCGAACATCCTTATGAGCATGTTCTCAGACAAAGAAAGATTTTCTTCTCCCATGTCAATCTCATGTCAGAAGACAACTGGCCTAACTTGGGACATAGACACATATACACTCTTGGTCTAGGGGAATTTGATGCTCTTAAAGAGCTTCTTTTTACTCTTAATGCAAAATGAAGATTTTTGAATAGGACGATCCTCTCCAATGTCATTCCTTGGTCCTTAGTTGTTTAAGTAAACAATGAACTTCAAAAAGTATTTTGTATTCGGTGTGTGTATGTGTGCAAGACAGAAAGTGATAGAGAAGTAGTGAGTTAGTTTATACTGAGAGGAACCAAAATTATTTACTTATATATTGGGTTTAGCAATTGACATGTTTGGTTTCTTCTTAAGAGATTATTAGATCCCCTTTCATACTCTACTGTCCAGATCATCTCTAAGTATTCGTTAATCCTATCACATCATTTTTGGATTTTTCAAGGAAAGTTTTCTAGGTATTATGTTGTGTGTTCTGTAATACTTGTCTTAGTCAGGAAACTTGGTTTGGAGACTCTGTCCCACTATTTACAGCATTACCTTGGACAAGTTACATTCTCTCTTATATGTGCCTCATTTTCTTCATCTGTCTAATGAGGTGTTTCTTCTTTTCAACCCTTACGTCCTTTCTTAACAGTCTGTGATTCTGTAACTATAACAGCATAGGAGTAGCTGGATTGCAAAGGCAGAACTTGATATCACCATTCATTTTTGAAACATTTTAAATCTGTTGCCCATTATGCTTGCTGCAGGATTTCGGCTGAATGCATCTTCGTGGCCCATGTTCCTTTTGAAGACGTTAAATGGAGCAGAGATGGCTCCCATCAGGATTTTCCACAAGGTACGCTAACCCTCATATATCACCAGCTCCCAGCTGCTTAAGGTTAAATATTGAGCCATTGATGTCCACATTTACTTATGGCCTAAAGATGCCTTCTCAGAAATTAGTTCAGAAGGATTTTTTAGTAGCTTATGAAGCAGCAATTATCCCCAGAGGAATATATTAGACTATAAGGTCCCATATATTAGATTTATATGGTCCCAGCTGCCAGTAATCTCTGTCTACCTGTCGGGGTTGTTAAGAAGTTAAAATGTATTATTAGTAGAATATATGAAATGTAATACAAATCTAAAGGAGCTATTCTTATTATAGATCTTGGAGTTCTGTAGAGTTCACGTTCTAAACAGAGAAAAGGAGGAGACTATTTTTACTGCCTACAATATGTTTGGGAATTTATATATACTATCTCATGTAATACCCACAGCTAACTTTATGAACTAAGAATTAGTATTTCCATTTAAAAGTTAAGGAAACAAATACTTTTGAATTGGGAGCTTGCTCAAGATCACGTGGCTAGTAAGTGGCAGAACAGGGACCCAAAACCTGTATTTGTTCTTGCTTCTCAAGAAGTGAGGCAGTGAGTCTATCTGTTGAATTTTCTAATGGAGTAAAAGTTACTGTAAAGTGTATTGAATTAGGTTTGCCTATGCTGCTAGTTAAGTCTCAACACTAAGAGCATCCTGCTTCTGAATTACCTAGCACCTATGTAACTCAGGAGTAGTTATTGTATTCTTTGGGACTAGAAATAAAGATGAGTTTTAGACTTTGCTATGCCAGCTATGCAGTTAAAATCTTAAAGGGATCTGCCAAGACTCCAAGTAGAATGTTTAACTTCTGGATCAGTGGAGGGGGAAAATAGAAGAAAACTCAGTTGATTGAAAAGGAGAAAAAAAGAACTTTGGAAATTGAAATTAAATAAAAACAGACAATAAGATAGTTGTAATAAATTCAGATACATTAATTATCACAAGAAATGAGCTTAAGCTCATTATAATCATACGTAGATCAGATTTTTAAAAATCTAGCTATATGCTATGTATAAGAGACACTAAACATAATGACAAAAATGTTGAAAGTAAAAGAATATCTACAGAGAATGGGGATGATGGAAAACAAATTTTTTAATTTTTAAAAAATAAAAGAATATGAAAGATGTGTCAGATGAACTTTTATCAAAATAAAGCTGGTATAAACTATATGGAAATCACACAAGACTTTGGTACTAAAAGTCTAAATGATGCTAAAAGCATTGAGTCCAGGAATTTGAGACCATCCTGGGCCACCCTTAGCAAGACCCCATCTCTAGAAAAAATTTAAAAATTAGCTGCGAGTAGTGGCATGTGCCTGTAGTCTCTGCTACTTGGGAGGCTGAGGTGGAAGAATCACTTAAGCTCACAAGGTTGAGGCTGCAGAGGCTGCAGGGAGCTGTGTTTGCACCATTGCACTCCAGCCTGGGTGACATAGCAAGACCCTGTTTCTAAAAATAAATAAATAAAACACATTAAAGAGGTCACTGTCTAATGATAAAGTACAGTTCTCCAGGTAGACAAAACAGTCATAAAAGTACATGCTCCTAGAAAATGTAATCTCAAAGTATAATAGAGTAAAACTTGACAAGAGTACATGGCGAAATTGGAAAATCCATAAATCACTGAGGAATATTTTAAGATTTATCTCTTAACAGTCAAGCACACAAAGAATTTGTAACAATCAAGCACACAGGAATTTGTATGTCAGTCAGCATAAGCTAATAATCAGTATTGAATAAGTTGGTCAATTTTTAAAAATCACTTTATTTGCATTTAAAGTAACAGTTAAATTTGAATGATTTGAAAATAAATTTTTAAAATGCCACTTATGATAGCAATGGAATTGTAATTTGCCTAGAAAACAATGTTAGTGAAAAAGCATGAGATATTTATAGAGGAAATTTTTTAATGTATGTTGAAGAAATCTGCATTAAAGAAATCTTGGCCAGGCACGGTGGCTCATGCCTATAATCCCAGCACGTTTTGGGAGGCCGAGGTGTACGGATCACTTGAGGTCAGGAGTTTGAGACCAACTTGGGCAACATGGTAAAACCCCATCTCTACAAAAAATACAAAAATAAGCCTAGTGTGGTGGCATGTGCCTGTAATCCCAGCTACTTGGGAGGCTGAGGTAGGAGGATCACTTGACCCTGGGAGGCAGAGGTTGCTGTGAGCCAAGATTACACCACTGCACTCCAGCCTGGGTGACAGAGCCAGACCCTTTCTCCAAAAAATAAAGAAAGAACGAAATCTTAGCAAATGGAAAAGACTATCATGTTTATGGATGGGAAGGCTTGATAGTATATAATAAGGGTTATTTCCACCCAAATTCATCTATAAATTCATTGTAATTCCAGTCAGAATCCTAATAGGGTTTGTATATGGAACTTGAAAAACTAATTGAAATGTATATGAAAGATGGAGAATGAACAGCAAAAACAATATTGAAGAATGACAAAGTAGGGGGACTTTTCCTATCAGATATCCATTTAATAAGACTATGTTATTGTTACAGGATCAGGCAGTAAGATTAAGGGAACAGAATAGAATGTACAACACAGTTTTTGAAACTTGATCTATGTAACTGCATTACAAATTAGCACCCAGGAACTGTCCACACTTCTGGTGAAAGTATACAATGTTAAACCCCTTTGGAGGACAAATTAACAATATTTGATAAAGCAGAAGATGTATATATCTGCCCTATAACCCAGGAATTCTACACCTAGATGTATAACCTAAAGAAACCTTCCCACATGTGTACAAAGAAGTGCAAGAATGTTGGTTAAAACTCTTTTAAAATAGTAAACAATTGGGCTGGGTGCTGTGGCTCACGCCTGTAATCCCAGCACTTTGGGAGGCCAAGACGGGTGGATCACGAGGTCAGGAGATCGAAACCATCCTGGCTAACACGGTGAAACCCCGTCTCTACTAAAAATACAAAAAAAGAAAATTAGCCAGGTGTGGTGGTGGGCGTCTGTAGTCCCAGCTACTCGGGAAGCTGAGGCAGGAGAATGGTGTGAACCCAGGAGGCAGAGCTTGCAGTTAGTGGAGATCACACCACTGCACTCCAGCCTGGGTGACAGAGCGAGACTCCATCTCAGAAAAAAAGAAAAAAAAAAATTAGTAAACAATTGGGAAGAACTTTAAGTGTCCAAAGGAGAATGAATAAATTTTGATATATACATACAATGAAATACTATTATGAGTTAAAATGAACTTGAAATACTGTTACGAGTTAAAATGTATCAACATGGGCAAATTTCAAAAGCATACTGTGGAACAAAAAAGCAAATTGTACAATGATATATGCCGTATACTACAATTTATATAAAATTTAAAAGTAGGCAAATGGGTATGTACGTATATAGTAAAATATAAAACATGCATGGGTAGCTGTTACCTCCATGGTAGGTGGAGGGGGAATGGAATATGGGAAGGGCACAAAGGGAGATTCAACTTTATCTGCAACCTTTTATTTCCTTTTTTAAAAAGCTGAAGCAAAGTTGTCAAAATGTTAGGATTAATTAAGTAATACTTTAAATATTTACATATTTTAAATTTTTAAATTAAATATTTTAAATACTTTAAATAAAGTAATACTGTAATTTAAAAGAAAGGCTATATATCCATTATAAATCTTATATAGCAGTCACTTTTTAATCATCCAAATGAGATAGTAGTCTATTGGCATAATGGCCTCTTTTTGTGTCTAGGTGTGTATATTTCTGTTTCTTATCTAGGAGCCACCATCGCCTTCCCACAACTTCTTCAAAATGGGAATGAAGCTAGAAGCTGTGGACAGGAAGAACCCTCATTTCATTTGCCCAGCCACTATTGGGGAGGTTCGGGGCTCAGAGGTGCTTGTCACTTTTGATGGGTGGCGAGGGGCCTTTGACTACTGGTGCCGCTTCGACTCCCGGGACATCTTCCCTGTGGGCTGGTGTTCCTTGACTGGAGACAACCTACAGCCTCCTGGCACCAAAGGTAAAGGCCCATCTACATGCTCTTGAAATCATGACCCAGATGATAAGGCAGATTGCCCAGGTCTGTCATGATCATGTCTTCACCAGTGTACTTCACTAGTATGCAGGGGAGGAGAAAGGGCCAGCAGCTTAGGTAACAACCCAGGTCTACCAGGGAGCAATTAGAAACAGTAAGTATTAAGTGTCAAATGAAGCCGCATGTGGCATTTGGGATAAAGTAATAATTCCTTGCTCTACATATCCTGGTTTATTCTCAGGCAACTAGCTTTTCATCTCTCTTACTTTTGTCCCTAATCCATTTCAAAGTTTGAGTACTAGTATTCCCAAGGCACACACCTTCCTCTGACCTTAGGGGCTTTGGATAAGAGCTGGAGTAACACTGTATTGTGAAAATAGTTGAGAAGCACTGTAGCAGGATGATAAAAAGAACAAGCTTTGAAATAAGATAGACATGGGTTTGCGGCCCATCTCTGCCTTTTATCAGTTGTGTAGTTCCTTAAACTACAAATTCCACATCATGAAGTAGAAAACCTACTTCATGAAGTTATTGTGAGGAATAAATGAGATTACATGGGTAAAATGCTTACATCTGATGACTAGCAAGTGCTAAACAAATTTTTATTGTATTACTGCTGCCAATATATTCTATATTATAACTATAACATACTATGTGATTATTACAATATGCTATATTATCATTATTATAATACTATTATTATAAAACTAACCACTACCAATGAGAGAGTATATATAAAGTACTAGAATAGTGCCACAGACTAAATGAACAGTAAAATGATACAGATGATGACAGTGGAAAAGATCCAGAATAGATTTCGAGGTAGCTGCTTTTAGTAAAGATAATAATAATAATCTCATCCTCTTAAGTCTAAAAAGTACTGGTGAATCTGAGGGAATGAAAAGTCCCCCTTCTTATTGTCTGAGGATCTCTTTTCTAAACCTCTGTTGAATTCATTCATTCAATTAGCCAAATATTTATTGAGCACCTAATTGTAAGCCGAGAATACACAAGTGACAAAAATGAACAACATTGCTGTGCTCATGACGTTTCCATTCTAGTTGGCTGAAACAGATGGTAAACATTTAAATCAAGAAATAAGATAATTTCATATAGATAATTTTTATAGACAGAAATAAAATAATTTCTCCTAAGGAAATAAAGTATGATGGGATAGTGATAGTGAAGGTATAATTGTAAAGGGTTTTTTTTTGTTTAACAGCTCTATTGAAATATAATTGACATAAGATAAATGGCATGCATTTAAAGTATACAATTTGAAAAGTTTTGACATATATATACATCCATGAAACCATTACCACAGTGAAAACAATGAACATATTTATCATTCACAAAAGTTCTTTGTAGAGGGGAAACTTGTTTAGGTAGAATTTCTTTTCAAGAAATTTGTCTGAAAAGTTGATACTTGAATTGAGACCTGAATGATGAGAAGGAGTCATCCAAGGAAAGAGACTTCCAACCAGGCAGAAGGAACAACTCATATAATGATGCTGAGACGTGAGTGAGTTTATTATGTTCCAAGGGCAGAAAGCAGACTGCTCTGGCTAGAATGCATTGCCTGAGCAAGAAAGTGGTACAAGGGGCTGGGTGCAGTGGCTCACATCTGTAATCCCAGCACTTTGGGAGGCTGAAGCAGGTGGATCACCTAAGTCAGGAGTTTGAGACCACCCTGGCCAACATGGTGAAGCCCCATCTCTACTAAAAATACAAAAATTAGCAGGGCGTGGTGGTACGTGCCTGTAATCTCAGCTACTCAGGAGGCTGAGGCAGGAGAATCACTTGAACCCAAGAAGCAGAGGTTGCAGTGAGCCAAGATCGCACCAATACACTGCAGCCCGGGCGACAGAGAAAGACTCTGTCTCAAACAAAAGCAGGCAGTACAAGATGATGTTGGAGAAGTGGGCAGGCGCCAAATCATGTAGGACCTTGTAAACCAGTGTGGGAATATTGGATTTTATTCTAAACATGTTAGGGAACCATTAGAAGGTACTAAGCCAGGGAAGTGACAATATTTGATTTACTTTAAAAAAATCAGTTGGACTTGTATCCAGAATATAAAAGAACACTTATAACTCAATAAAAAAGACAACCCAATTTAAAAATAAGCAAAGGATTTGGATAGATATTTCTCCAGATAACATACACAAATAGCCAATAAGCACTTAAGATGCTTAATATCATTTGTCATTAGGGAAAGGCAAATCAAAGCCACAGTGAAATACCACTTCACACCCATGGATACAGCTATAAGCAAAAGACGGATAATAACAAATGTTGCTGAGGATGTGGAAAAACTGGAACCCTCTAACATTACTGGTGAGACTGGAAAATGCTACAACCACTTTAGAAAACAGTTTGGATGTTACTCAAAACGTTAAAGAGTTACCATGTGACCCAGTAATTCCACTCATAGATATATACCCAAGAGAATAGAAAACATATGTCCACACAAAAACACATAATGAACATTCATGGCAGCATTATTTATAGTAGCCAAAAAGATAAAACAACCCAAATGTTCATCATCTGATAAATGGATAAATAAAATGTGGTATAACTATAGGACAAAATCTAATTGGCAATAAAAAAGGAATAAAGTACTAATACATTCTACAATATAGATGTATCTTAATAACATTATGCTAAATGAAAAAGCCAGTCACAAAAGAGAATCACTGATGATTACTTTTATATGAAATGTCCAGAACTGGCAAAAACATATAGACAGAAGTAGATTCGTGGTTGCCAGTGGCTGGGGGAGGAAAAAGGAAAATGACTGCTATTGGGATTTCTTTTGAGGATAGTGAAAATGTTTTAAAATTAGATAGGGGTGATGTTTGCACAACTCTGTGAATATCTTAGAAAACACTAAAATGTAGGGTGAATTTGTGGTATGTAACTTATGTCAATAAAGCTATTATCTAAAAAAATAACTTGAGCTGGTCTGTGGAGAATGAGTTGTACAGTGGTAATTATGGACAAGGAAGAAATGAGGTTGCTTGGATTAGGATAGTCGCACTGAGGTGGAGAGATCCTGGGGCAGAATGAAAGGGAAACACACTTTTCTTGGCTCAGGAAAGTGCCACTCCTCTCTGTGATGCAAGAAACAAGTACCCTGGGGTCAGTATGGTAAATCCATTGTGAGGAAGCACTGTGAGGTAATAGCTCTATGGAAGCAGCAAGAAGAGAGGTGTGTTGGAACTGATAGCAGAGTCATTTTTGTTACTTGAGGCTAAAACAGGATAAGCCTTGGTGCTCTGGGCTTTATTCAGTTAATAGGTTAATTTTCTCATTTTCATGCCCAGGGAATTCACTGTTCTTTTGACTAATAAATCTAGAGCGGTTAGGTAGTTCTCCAGAGCCAACAGAGCTGACAGTCTTTGTGTCCAGGTTGCTGGATATACATTCCTTTCTGGCAGCAAACCTTGCTGATAAGAAATATGACTCACTCTGTGGCTGATGCTTCCAGAGAAGTTTGCTGTTTTCCTCTCTTCTGTGTGTCTCTGGAGTCCTTAGATTTTCAACAGAAGATGGTCAGAGGACCAGGCTCAGAAGGTACAGAGAGGCCTTCCAGGTGACATTTCCAGACTAGGTGCTTCAGTCGTCATTCCAGCAGTTAGGTTATTCCCTCTAACAACTGTTTCCTCCCACACTTGACACCCTCAGTAAGTCCTACAAAAGTGCTTTCTATAACAGCAGAGGTTGGCCGGCAGTCTCAGTGTCCTGGCTAAGGAGCAAGTGATGCAATGTGGAAAAAATGTGGTTACTCAATTCATTTCACAAAACAAGTTGTTCTCTGTGTGTAAGCCTGTTCTCTTTCTAATCATACTATTTCCTCCTTCTTTCCTACCTTCTGGTCATTAGTATGCAAATGTTAAAAATTCAGACTAAGATAATGTTTCTTACTCATGGCAAATAGGAAAAACCAATATTTATTTAATGTTCCTTTACACACAGATTTTCATTTTATCTTGTAACTCTGAACAAGGTATAATTATTTTCAGATACATTTTATTTATGAGAAAACTGAAGTTCAGATAATTAAATGACTTGGCTCTGTTAATATTTGAGTCTAGAGAGTGAGACCATGGGCCGGGCGCGATGGCTCAAGCCTGTAATCCCAGCACTTTGGGAGGCCGAGACGGGCAGATCACAAGGTCAGGAGATCGAGACCATCCTGGCTAACACGGTGAAACCCCGTCTCTATTAAAAAATACAAAAAACTAGCCGGGCGAGGTGGCGGGCGCCTGTAGTCCCAGCTACTCGGGAGGCTGAGGCAGGAGAATGGCGTAAACCCGGGAGGCGGAGCTTGCAGTGAGCTGAGATCCGGCCACTGCACCCCAGCCTGGGCGACAGAGCGAAACTCCGTCTCAAAAAAAAAAAAAAGAGAGTGAGACCATGGAGATCTTTTAGTAGAGCCACCTGTCAGGACCAGTATCACTGAGGCATATTGTTTTCACACTTGTCTCGCTGATACTCTTCCCGTTCTCCTTTGGCCCTTCTTCAGAGCTTCATTTGAGACCCTGGATTTTGGCTTCCAAATCCTGATAAAAAATAGGAAAGAAGAAGTATGGTGTAATTTCAGAGCACTAAACTGGGTTCTAGTCCCAACCAGACTGCAAACTTGTCTACGTCATTGAGCAAGTCATTCTTACATGTGAGAGACTGAACTACATGATCCCTAATGGGCACTTTTACCTCTGTAATACTATTTAATTTAATGATCTTGGGAATAGGTAGCAGGTGACTCCTGTGCCTGTGTCTCCTACATGATTTTAGATTCATCAGCTCACCTATCTCTGCCTTTTTGAAGTAATTCCCATGTGCCAGCTATCTGCTGCCTCTTTTTCTCCTTTTCTAAGCCAAGTAGTATCCTTTTTAGCTGCTAAACTCCTGTGACCAAGCGAACTCTGATGGGTAGTAACTACCAAGCTTCCAACTAATCCAGAGTACTTGGTTATAAAAGGCAGAAGCTTTTTACTTTCAGCTTATTTGTGACTTAAAATAAAACTGAAACAGATACATGCTTTACTTTTTAAATTTAAAAAGCAAAATGAAGTATTCAGTATATATGTCATGACTATGATGCTAATCATACCTTTAGCCATCATAATAATCCACTTGACTTCCTCTTGCTCTGATTTCAGGCTGGGAAAGCCAGTTTCAGATTATACCTTAGTTTCCTATGTAGATTGACAGCAGCAAGAGAGCATGAGACCCAAGCTACTTTATATTTTTATTATAAATTAATATATTGCTATTCTGGATTAGTACATTTGTCTCTTGTGACTTCATATGTTGTTAAACTGGATCTGTCTGCTCTCTACATGCTAATCCGAATACGGGAATCTAGTGGAGGTGCTGCACTTTAGCATACCTGTTAGAGTACATGGTCAACCAGGCCTCTTTTACCCTCTCAGTCTACCCTTTCTGCCTGTGACAGGTTTCTTTGTACAAAGCAAAAATTTCAAAATCAGACTCAACATTGTGGCTCATGTACAGGATTCTTACCCTGGTCTGGAGGGTAATAATTTGATGCTTAAAAACAAAACTTCCAGAATATCTCTTCCTTTTTTTCTTTGGAAAGTGCTTTCCATACTTAAAGAAAGTTCTCTTTTTGTTGTAAAACCACATAGGAAATTATGCCACAATCACTTTGGGATTCTGGGGCAGAAAGAGTTAAAATTGTAATCCTAGGCTAGGCGCAGTGGCTCACGCCTGTAATCCCAGCACTTTGGGAGTCCGAGGCAGGTGGATCATGAGTTCAAGAGATCGAGACCATCCTGGCCAACATGGTGAAACCCCATCTCTACTAAAAATACAAAAATTAGCTGGGTGTGGTGGTGCACACCTGTAGTCCCAGCTACTCAGGAGGCTGAGGCAGGAGAATCACTTGAACTTGGGAGGCAGAGGTTGCAGTGAGCCAAGATCGTGCCACTGCACTCCAGCCTGGTGACAGAGCGAGACTCTATCTCAAAAAAAAATTGTAATCGTAGACTACAGAGAGAAAAACGAGGATAGAGGCAAGAATAATAGAACTAAGGCTAACTTGTAGGTCTCAACATGAGGTCACCTAATAGACTGATCTTTATCCATCCATTTATTCAAATTCTAACTATCAAGTCATGATTAAGCACTAGTCATTGGTTCAGTTGATGGGGATTCTACCATTGAGTGTTACAGTTGTGTGAACATATAGACCAATAAAGAATTATTACTTTGGAGGAATAAAGTACAGAGGGACCCCAACCTAGACTGAGGGGATTGGAGGTTGGAAATCTCTATAACCTCCCTTGAACCTAACATGTCTAACATGGGCTGCTCTATAGCTGTTGGGTAAATGGATGAATAAAGGACAGACTTCCAAACGAAGGCTTCCAAATGAAGTGATGTCTAAGCTGAAACCTTAAGAATGGCTAGCAGTGAAAACTGATTAGTGTAGGGCCAGAAGTTAAGAAAAAAAAAAAGTATGGTCAAGGAATTAAAAAATAGTTAAGGCCAGGCATAGTGACTCACGCCTATAATCCCAGCACTTTGGGAGGCAGAGGCGGGTGGATCATCAGGTCAGGAGTTAGAGACCAGCCTGGCCAATATGGTGAAACCCCGTCACTACTAAAAATACAAAAATTAGCTGGGTGTGATGGCTGGCGCTTGTAGTGCCAGCTACTCAGGAGGCTGAGGCAGGAGAATCGCTTGAACCTGGGAGGCAGAGGTTGCAGTGAACCAAGATCGCGCCACTGCACTCCAGCCTGGGCGATGGAGCGAGACTCCATCTCAAAAAGAAACAAAAACAAACAAAAAAAAGTAGTTAAATGGCTAGACTGTAGGGTGTAAGGAGAGGAGCAGAAAGAGATAAGGCATAACAGAGGAAGACGCAGAATGCTTCTCTCTTATAGACTGTCTTAAGGATCTGGATTTTTACCTTATGAGCATTGAGAACTGTATTAGGCCATTCTTGCATTGCCATAAAGAAATACCTAAGACTGGGTTATTTATAAAGAAAAGAGGTTTCATTGGCTCAGTTCTGCAGGCTATATAAACATGTTGCTGCATAGCTTGGCTTCTGGGGAGGCCTCAGGGAGCTTTTACTAATGGTGGAAGGCAAAGCCAGAGCGAGCACATGGCAGTGTGGGGAGGGGGATGTCACACTTTTATTGCAACCAGAACTCACTATCAAGGACAGAACCACACCATGAGGAATCCACCCCCATGACCTAAACACCTCCCACCAGGCCCCACCTCTGATGTTGGGGCTTACAGTTTGACATGAGATTTGGGCAGGGACAAAATAACCAAACTAAATCAAGAACTATTGACCGGGCATGGTGGCTCATGCTTGTAATGCCGGCACTTTGGGAGGCCGAAGCGGGCAGATCACCTGAGGTCAGGAGTTCGAGACCAGCGTGGCCAAGATGGCAAACCCCTGTCTCTACTAAAAATACAAAAATTAGCTGGGCATGGTGGCATGCACTTGTAATCCCAGCAACTAGGGAGGCTGAGGCAGGAGAATCGCTTAAACCCAGGAGGTGGAGGTTGCAGTGAGCCAAGATTGTGCCACTGTACTCCAGCCTGGGTGACAGAGCAAGACTCTGTCTCAAAAAACAAAAAAAAAACCTGTTGAATGAGCTTTTAAGTTACAGCTCAGATTTGTGTTTTAGAAGGACCATTTTGGCAACAATGAAAGGATGGGTGGCTTCTAGATGCTGGAGTCAGGGATGTCAGTTAACAAGCTGTTATAATATTCCAGGTGAGAGAGAAAACTGAAGCAGTGACATTGTGGTGAGGATAAGATCGGGGTTGGGATAGGGGCATATTCTTTGAATAAAGAAGACAAAATGCAAGTTCTTAAAGTATGTCACCTATTGTGACTATTTTATTTATTTAACAAGCCCTGTACAATGTAAAATAAGCCAAGTTTTCAGTTTAAGCATTTATGAGGAGCTAAAATTCTCCTTTCTGTCATGCCTAGGAAGTTGGGATTCTTTTCTACCTGGAGTCCATGTTAAATGGAACTAATTTATTAACTGCCTCTTTATGTCCCCACCTCTTGGAACATGCCAATTATTCCGTAATATCTGTTAACTGAAATAGGTTATACTATATTTTCTGATTCCATTTCTGTTTATCCTTATCTAAAGCCGTTACTCAGATATTCACTTAATTACAAAAAATAAGACGACTACTCACATCTATGACAATTTTGATAGATTAAAAGCTATTTACGGCCAGGCACAGTGGCTCATGCCTGTAATCCCAGCACTTTGGGAGGCTGAGATGGGTGGATCACCTGAGGTCAGGAGTTCAAGACCAGCTTGGCCAACATGGTGAAACCCCATCTCTACAAAAATACAAAAAAAAAAAAAAAATTAGCTGGGCATGGTGGCGGGCACCTGTAATCCCAGCTACTTTAGAGGCTGAAGCGGGAGAATCACTTGAACCCAGGAGGCAGAGGTTGCAGTGAGCCGAGATTGCGCCACTGCACTGCAGCCTGGGCAACAAGAGTGAAACTGCATCTCAGAAAAAAAAAAAAAAAAAAAGCTATTTAAACTAATGTTACGGTTTTTAAATTTTGGAAACCTGATGGCCAAAAGTAAGAGTGACTCAGGGCACTAAGATTTGTTTCCAGAGGCCACATTCACTCATGTCTCAGTTACTAAACACATGTATACCTCTACACCTCAACTACCCTCTGCCCTTCCCCCTAACTTTTTTTTCTAATAAGCCACAATGACCAGGAGGGTGTGGTCTCTACAGGTTTGGCAGCTAATATACCCCTCTTGTCTTCTGAGAAGGTGTGTTCACTAGCCACTAGTTGACTGTCAGAAAAGATATGAGCATGTTGGTTAATAAGTGAAGCAAATTCTTTTTTTGTTTGTTGATATGTGATGTACATTTTGATGGGGTACCTGTGATATTTTGATACATGCATATAATGCTTAATGATCAAATCAGGCTAATTGGGATATCTGTCACCACAAACATTTATCATTTATTTGTGTTGAAAGATTCCAAATCAAAGCTAACTTTTTGGTACCTTTAATGAGAATAGCCACTTAGCTACTATTTTCCCTTATATCCTCTCAGGTATATTGTGTCCAGACCTTGCCCTTATTTATATATCATTTCCTCCTTCCATAAACACATATACACATATAGTCTCTGTCTTATTTCAGCTTTGGCCTTGTGATCTCATCACATCTGGTAAATCTGTCCTTTATTCACCTATCTATCCACAGTTGTAGGCTCATGTAAGCAGTGCTAGGTTTAGTGGAGGTGATGGACAAGTATCTACCTCCCCAGTTGATTGAATGATTGAAATGAGAAAATTGGTGGCAAATGCATAGCACCGTGTAGCACACAGTAGATGCCCA
This sequence comes from Trachypithecus francoisi, assembly GCF_009764315.1. Lineage (NCBI taxonomy): Eukaryota > Metazoa > Chordata > Mammalia > Primates > Cercopithecidae > Trachypithecus > Trachypithecus francoisi. The sequence goes on from NW_022681457.1 coordinate 83,427,612, forward strand.
CTGTGTGTTAGTTGCATCTGAATCAAGATGCCCAGGCTTCTCAAGAATAGGGAACTGCACACAGCGCCAGGAAAGTGCTCTATTTTGGTCAGGAAGAATAAACATGAGAGGAGGCTTGTGCAGTCAACCAGTACTCTCATAACTGATTTTTTCTTGATTATATGCTTGTGGTACACAAATAGAAATAGGAAAATGGAGAAGTGAGATGGGTGGCAGTAGATTATGAAGCAGAGAATCTGGGTTCTCCCACTGATTGTAATTAGGTCTCCCCAAGGGACCAGATAAAAAACTCCCATTCCATACCTCTCTTCCAGAATCCTTAAGCTGCCCCTTTGACTCTGCCCATTCTTTCTCTCTCTTGCCCTCACAAACTCCAGATGCCTGAGAATGGTAGCAGTTTTTGACCTGTGTAATGAAGCAATTGGCATCTCTCAAGCTGTTTGAAATAGTGAGATGTGATTTACGCAGTTCATAAATTTGACCACATTTACTGTTTTCTTGGGAATACATAGAACCCATATAGGGGTTTTTTGGCAAGCTTTTATTGTAACACCTACTGTGCCAGCATCAATACATGTCAATTTACAAAATCCCCAATTTTAAATAAGTGTTGATGATTTTCAGGAAAATCTTACTGAAAACCAGTGATAAATTGTGTTACTAAATTTCTTCCCTTGGACCGGGTACAGTGGCTCATGCCTATAATCCCAGAACTTTGGGAGGCCAAGGTGGATGGATCACTGGAGGTCAGGAGTTCGAGACCAGCCTGGCCAACATGATGAAACCCCATCTCTACTAAAAATAAAAACATAAAATAAATTAGCCAGGAGTGGTGGCTCATGCCTGTAATCCTAGCTACTCAAGAGACTGACACAGGAGAATCACTTGAACCTGGGAGGTGGAGGTTTCAGTGAGCTGAGATCACACCACTGCACCCCAACCTGGGTGACAGAGTGAGACTCTATCTTAAAAAAAAAAAAAAAAAATTCTTCCCTTGATTCCCTAGATTATTTTTGAGGAAGTATTACAGTTATAAATGAGAATTTCTTAATCTCAATAATGACTTACTAAAAGAAAAACAAAACATAAGCATTTGTATATGTTAAGAAGATGAGAAAAACCTGGCAAACTCAAACCAAGCAAAGAAAAAAGAGGAGGTTATGAGAGTGATATGGGAAGAAGGCAGGATTATGGTTATAAGCTGTTAAAATTTATTATCTTGTGCTAAGGAAAGCTGGAATGTTTTTGACTGTTTGGCTGACTAGCAGGTGCTTTCTCACCATGTGCTTTCATGCCACCTTTCTGAGTGGCCTAAGCTTGACTAGCCATTAGCAGACCATCTTCTAAGATATAGCCCTCCACTTGCTGAAACTGCTCCTGAATCATCTTACCTACTGCCCTAGAAAACTAAGGTCAGTTCCACTTTTTAGTTTCAGTCATATGAGGCTTTTGAAGTTTGTGGTCCTATCATGCATGATTTTAGTTGTCTGTTTTCCCCCACTCTCTGCAGATTTATCAGCCTGAAGTCCCCAGGAAAATGTGACATGTCTTTGTAGTTGCAGAGGTCCTCTACCCATGTTGTAGGAATGAGTCAGAAGGGAAAAAAGGAGCTGGATATGGAGTACCAAAAGTGTTAAACTGGGCTGGATCAGAGCAGGAGACAACCCATGCTGTTTAAGTGAACTGGAATTTAGAAGACTGGAGTTTCAGCCTTGGCATCAGCCCAGCTGGCAGCACATAGCTGAACCCAGCCAAGTTGAGCAAAGCTAATAAAGAACATATCCTCTAAATTACTATACCAAGGCCAATGATACACTGCTGTGAATGAAAAATAAGATTCCAGTCCAGGAAACTGATAAACCAAATGGATTTTCCCCAGCTCTTTTTTTCTTTTCCATTGTTCATGCTCTCCTGTGCCATCTGGACACACACACACACACACACATGCGTGTGTGCGCGCAATAGCCTATTTTACGTTTTATTAATTTATTCCCAATTCCCTATGCTCTGTTGTTGCTATAGAGAAGATAAATCTGATGATAAATTCTGTTGGGCAGTTAAGACTCCTAAGGATTATTTAGAGAAACCTAGAAGGCATCAGAGGCCTACTGTCCTTCATTATTATAACTAGGCATATTTAGTTCTTTATATTCTCTCTTTTATTCAGGTATACACTCTTGTTTTATTCATTGGTTTCAGAGTAACATAGTGGAAAGAACATAGACTTTGGAGACCAAAAGATCTAGGTTCAACTCCTAGCTTTAGCTATGTGGCCTTTGGCCAGTCTTTTAACTTCTCTGAGTTTAGTTTCTTCATTTTTAAAATATCCAAGTATGATAGTTGACTCAGGAAAAAGCATTTGTGTAATTGAGTTGTAAGCTCAACTAGCTACTTTTTTCATGGAATATTATCTTTGCTTGAAAAAAACAGCTGACTTGGATATTTAGCAGACATTTTCTCCAAAATGAAATGATCTGGTCACTTCAAGGAAGACAACCTATAAGCATTTTCTGTCAATTATAAATTTAAGGTTTCAAATGAAAATTAAAATTTTGAAAAAATGTGTATCCATCAGCGTGAGTATTACATCTTATCAATAAATACTTCAGAGTTACTCTACCATTTATCTCCCATCTAAAAGTTACATTGGTTAAGAATCAGTTATTTGCCCTACTATTAAATGTGAGATGTGAGGAAAGTAAAATGTCATAGAATCTTAGAGTGCTGGGACTAGAGGAAATCAAATTCAACCTCCCACCTAATTTAAGAGTCATCTTGAAACCATCCCTATAAATGCTCATTTACTCTTATTTAAATGCTTCCACAGACAGAGACTATAACCTCCCAAAGGAGCACTTTTAATTTGTGGTAGCTTGAATGTCTAAAAATACTGTTTTTTACTTTAAGCTGAAATATGCTTTCCCCAGTTATTGACTCTAATTTGGTTTTTGTTTCATCTGAAACATTTTCACATACTCTTGTTTCACTAGGGCTTTTTTCCCCGCTATTTTTGAGATTGGATAGTTTCTAAGCCCCTCATCATCTTGAGCTCTCTTCTCTTTTTTTTCTCCCCCCTACCCAACCCCAGGTTCAGCTTTGACTTTAGAGTTTTCTTTTCTTGATCCATTTAAGTTTAAAATGCTGTGTCTAGAATAAACTCTAGACTGCAGGGATAGCCTCATTAGTGTGAAATGGAGAGGCATTCTCATTTCCCTTTAAAAAGGATTATACTGGCTGGGCGCAGTGGCTCATGCCCGTAATCCCAACACTTTGGGAGGCCAAGGCGGGCAGATCATGGGGTCAAGAGTTCAAGACCAGCCTGACCAATATGGTGAAACCCTGTCTCTACTAAAAGCAAAAATTAGCCGGGCGTGGTGGCGGGCGCCTGTAGTCCCAGCTACTTTGGAGGCTGAGGCAGAAGAATGATTTGAACCCAGAAGGCAGATGTTGCAGTGAGCCGAGATGGTACCACTGCACTCCAGCCTGGGCAACAGAGTGAGACTCCGTCTCAAGAAAGAAAGAAAGAGAGAAAGAAAGGAAGGAAAGGAAGGAAAAAGAGAGAGAGAGAGGGAGGGAGAGAGGGAGGGAAGAAGGAAGGAAAGAAAGAAAGAGAGAAGACTGTACTGTGACCTCACATGTTAAAGATAAGGGATTGTGTTTTTATATTTTTATATTCTGTAATGGTCATGGTAGATGCTTTGTGTTACTCCTTTTCTAGTCTCAGCGCAAGATGAACCAAACTTTGAGACATAATGGCTATGTTAGATGATGGGATTTTCTGGTAGTTAATTTTTTTTGCTGCCTAGGGGGTAGAAATGGTAATTCACAAGACTTGCAAAGTACCTTTTTGTTTTTTGTTAGAGATGAGATCTCACTATGTTGCCCAGGCTAAGTAGAAAGTGCTTTTACAATTCTCTTTTACCACAATACCCAGGTTGTGATAAACTTAGTATTTTCCTTAGTAAAAGTTTTCATCAGATACTTCCTCTTCTTTCTCTTGCGATAACTTTTCTTCACTCAAATCAGTAGGGAAAACCGATATTTGCTATATAAAAACATAGAAGCCTACCTTAGAGCTTAATTTGCTCATTTATATGTAATCAATAATCAGAGTATACCTGTAGACACAGTCTTATTTTGAGCTTTCCATGGAAAAGAATGTAGGTCACCAGGCTAGACCATAAAAGTATGTTTAAACTTTTGTTTTTCTCCTATTTAGTACTAGATTAAAGTAATCACCTTTTCTAATGTTGTTTAGAGGATATTTACTGAGCATCATCTTAAGAAGAAAGGAAGTTAGCATTTAGCAAGCCCATACAAGGTCCTAAAGACACTTTGATACATTACTTGAGTAAACTTCACAAACCTCCTGTGGTATTTATAGTATTTGTCCTTGTTTTACATAAGGAAACTGGTGCTCAGAAAGGCTGAGGGGAAGAATAAGAAACTAAGATTTATGGAGTCCCTAGGTCATGTCGGACAGAGTACTCATATCCATATTCTCAAACTTTATCTCAGTTAAACTTCATAATAACCCATAACTTAAAGAGGTTATCTGCAAGGACTTGAACCTAACTCCATGGGTTTCTGACTGCAAAGTCTGTGTCCCTTCTCCCATACCATACTTCACTTCTCTATGCCTCAAAGGAGGTTTAGAGATAACCATTAGGTAGATCAGGCTGAGATAATTGTGAATATGGAGTGAATTAATGAATGTTAAAGTCCTTTGAGAATTATGAAGTGTGAGTCTCATATGATAGGTTTCCATCTGTGAATTTGGAAGTGCATAGTGAGACCTACAGGAAACTCCAGGGCCCTTTTTTAAACCAGCAGCTGGTAGTTTGGATGCGTTTCAAATGTGTGTTGGGAGTGGAATGAGAAGACCTAGAAGTGGAAGAGAGATCCTTCAAAGCACCAATGTAACAAGATAGAAAGAACTGTTGCTGATTTGATTTTATTCTGCATCCTGTTTAGATTTGCTGTATTTTTATGGTGAAAATTTATACAGTTAGAATTAGCCAGCTGGACTCTGTTTAAGATAATCCCAGTTTTGTTGGCAACATCCAGAGCATCATAATCGGGAGCCAGTCAAACATCTGCCTTCTTCTTTCCCTCAGGCCTGATCAGGGTGTTGATCACATCAGTGTCATAGAGCTTCTTCACAACCTGTTTGATCTGATACTTGTTGGCTTTGACATCCACAAGTGTGATGTTGTCTTCTATCTTCATGACTGACCCAGTGGTCAGGAGGGACTTAATAATGGCATAGTGGTCACGCTTATTTCTTTCTCCTGTGGATGCCCTTCCAAGGATATTTGGGCTGCCTCCAGAGCTGCAGTGTCTTGGGCTGCCAGAAGGTTGGTGACATGTAGATTTGTGGGGAGCGGTAGGGGGGTTGGAGTAGGGAGGGAGGGAGTGCCTGTGGTCACTTTTCTTTTTTTTTTTTTTTTTTTTGTTGAGACGGAGTCTTGCTCTGTCGCCCAGGCTGGAGTGCAGTGGCCGGATCTCAGCTCACTGCAAGCTCCGCCTCCCGGGTTTACGCCATTCTCCTGCCTCAGCCTCCCGAGTAGCTGGGACTACAGGCGCCCGCCACCTCGCCCGGCTAGTTTTTTGTATTTTTAGTAGAGACGGGGTTTCACTGTGTTCGCCAGGATGGTCTCGATCTCCTGACCTCGTGATCCGCCCGTCTCGGCCTCCCAAAGTGCTGGGATTACAGGCTTGAGCCACCGCGCCCGGCCGTGGTCACTTTTCAGTACTGCCTTCTTGGCCCTCAAAGGCTTTGCTTTGGCTTTGGCTTTGGGAGGGACAGGAGCTTCCTTCTTTGTCTTCAGTGCCATCTTGTGAAAAAAGAGCTACATTTATATATTTTTTCAGAAGCATGAAACTCTCACAGAATTTTCAAAATGAAAGGATCTTTTAGCAATTTACTGTCACTTCACTTAACCTCCCTTAGCAAATGATTTAACTTCCATTAGTCTTTGTTTCTTCATCTCTAAGTTGAGGCAGTAATAACAGTACCTACTCACAGTGTTGTTTTAAGGAGTTAAGAACATACTAGAACACGTGGC